>NC_142033.1:19239288-21854288 GCF_982192425.1 Myodes glareolus | reverse complement strand
CCCTGCATCGAGAGACACTTGCTCTTCCTACTTCTTGCTTAGACTTCACTCTGGAGCCTTCTGGCAACTTCCCTTTTGTTCCCTATGAACAGCCAATGGCTCTTGGAGCCCTAACCTTCCATTAGGATCTGAATGTTTTCCAGCTCATAACTCTCCAGCAACCATGTATCATCCTTCCGCGAATTCCCTCCTGAATTTTTACTGCCACTTTAATTCCAGTGCTCTTTAAAGAATGTCTGATAGTCTCAAATCTACAGGGTGTTGATTTTTAATTAAAAGATATATGGGTTTAACCAGCAATTTCCCCCGTCTTGGACAGCATCCTGGCTTCTCATACTGGTGGAGAGGCGAGATAGGACACATCTTAATGTTCAGTTATGGGGAAGAAATTGAAAATGCTAGAGGCCAGGGACACAGTAAGGGTGTAAGGAAGGTCTAGTTTTTAATGCTTCAGGAAAAAAATTCTTTGTTTAATTGTCTTTTCTTTTTCTTTCTTTCTTCTTAGGCGGGGTGTCATCATACGGCCTGGGCAGGCCCTGAACTTGCAATCCTTACAAGCATGAGGATTATAGGTGTGTGCCACTCACACCGGGCAGCAGTCATCTTAAAAGAGATTCAAACTCGTGATGCCTGTGCCGTGTCTTCCTTTTTCTCAAATGTGTCTACGGAATGATAATCAGAGATAGCATGATAAAGCAGTGATAATAATAACAATGAAGAATCATAATGGCAGTATGTGTTTCACTTGCTGGCTGATAGGATCTTGATCAGAGATGTATCAGCACCATTTAAAAATTCCTACCTCAATTTTATTTAATTCATCACCACAGGCACTACTTCTGTTTATGTGCTTTTCTTGCTGTTGTCATTCATCTCTATTAATCATATTTATATTTTCAGATTTCATATTTATTTATTTATTTATTTTATTATTAAAAAATTTCCACCTCCTCCCTACCTCCCACTCCCCTCCCCCTTCCTCTACACCCCTCCCCCTCCCTCTCCAGTCCAAAGAGCAGTCTGGTTCCCTGCCCTGTGGGAAGTCCAAGGTCCTCCCCACTCCTTCCAGGTCCAGGAAGGTGAGCAGCCAAACAAACTAGGCTCCCACAAAGCCAGTCCATGCAGTAGGATCAAAACCTAGTGCCATTTTTCTTGGCTTCTCAGTCAGCCCTCATTGTCTGCCACGTTCAGAGAGTCCGGTTTGATCCCATGCTTTTTCAGTCCCAGTCCAGTTGGCCTTCTGAAGCTCATAAACTCTGTCAAACTCCTACTGTGCCATGCTACATAACGAACAAAGGGCTTGGGGTACATTGAACCAGGGACAACATGAAAATCTTCTTTAGTTATTGGCCTAGAATGGTGTTGGAGATCAAAGAGCCTCAGGGATGACACTTTATCCCTTATCAACGATACCTATCACGCAACCTGGGGAACTATGCATTTAGTCATACGCTTACATGCTTTTAATCATGGGGTGAAGGTTTAGATGCTTGGCAAAGGCCGTTAAATAAAGTGGCAAGTAGAACATATAAGCATAAACATGAGATAGAACACACACAAAGCCTTCTATGAACACAGATGGCAAATCTAATCCTACTGTTATTCGTGGGAGTCAGCCAATGAGGTAGGTAGAGGAGTTCAAGTAAAAAACATTGGCTTATACTTGGAAGATTCTATAATAGAAGAATGTTATAAGAAGATTTTACATGGAGATTGTAATTCTAAGTTTCTTCTAAAACCACAAAACTTTATTTTATTTTTTTAAAGTGCATGAGCTAGCTTATCAGGGCTCATTCCCTATGGTGAAATGCCATGCTCAGCCTTAACGCAGCTGGGAAGGAATTGGTCGGCCCCAACTTAATGTGCCATACATTGTTGCCTTACCATGGGAGCAACCATCTAGAGGACCAGATGGGGGTGCTCTAGGGGGAAAGTGGGAGGGGGCAGAAGAATGGTTGTGTATGGGAGAGAACTGTGGATGGAATATAAAATGAAATTAAAAATAAATTAAAAAATCAGCTGAAACAATTGTGATAATACACATTAGATCGTTTTTAAACTTGGGAAGTATTTTTCTTTATTCTCTCTTTCTTCACTTTTTATGAAATTACCATCTACCTTAAAACTGCCACTAAAATCAACTGATTTACAGACTATTGGTTTCAAACTAAATAGTTAAACTCGATTTTTATATCACCATAGTGCAGTAATACATAAAGTACATGAAAACACCCTCTTAGGAAGATGAATGCAGAAGGTAGACTCTGGGGGGTGAAAGGGTAGGAAGGGCAGAAGAGAGGGCATGGGGGACTGAATACATTAAATACACATATAAAATTGTCAGGAAATAAGTTTAAAAATAAAAATAAAGCAAAAAGAAAATACATTATTGAGACATACAGAATGCCTGTAGACATAAAATATAAAAAAGTAAGGCTGAATAAAATTTTGCTTTATATTTTCATTGCTCCTAATACTTAAATATATGGAAGTGAAAATTGCTATTTATTTATTGTTAGTTCAGAGAACAACTTGTGAGTTGCTCCTTCCACTTTATGGTTCCAGGGAATTTATCTCAGGTCATTAGGCTTGGCAGCAATGCCTTTACCTCCTGAGACATCCTGATGGCCCTGTGTAAGTTTTTAATTCCTTTACATTATGATTGCACTGCTTATACAAGACATTCTTTTTTAAAAAATGAAGTAGCTTTAAAAATAATCTATTACAGCTCTTTTAAAATTACATGCAATGTAACTGTAATCCTACTAACTCCCTTCCCCATTATTTTGCCACTACATCTCATCTCCTTCTTGTCCTATTTATTTGTCTTATTTCCTTTTTATATTTTTTTATGCAGTCCTTTTTCAGGTGATCACAGTTGCTATGTGCCCATGACTGCTTCAGCCACACACGTCTGAAAGACTGTTGTATAGTTCTTTCCCCACTATCTGGTCTTTACAACCCTTCTGCCCACTCTTCTGTAGTGCTCCCTAGACACTGGGGCGAGGGTGATATACATGTCCTGTTTCAGCTGAGCACACACAGTTATGACTAGTTATGTGTATCTGCTTGGTCCATCACTCAAAACCAAAGGAGGCTCATAGCCAATCAAGTTAGAGAACTGCACTAGTCTATGGGTATAAACATATATTTAGAAAGCAGGTTTGGAGAGCCACATAGAAGAATCTAGAGAAACTTACTAGATACATGAAACTGACCCGTGCCATGACTCTAAGGCTCTAGTTACAAATAAAGCCAGTGTGGATTTGTCAGCAGTAGAGAATGAGAATGATGAGAGTGGGGAATAAGCCTTGAGCATCAGATTGACAGATCACTATCACTCCCATCATTTGACATTTGATGGCTACTGATAGCATGAGTATTAATGAATTTATCTATCATCTGTCTGTCTGTCTATCCATCTGTCTGTCTGTCTATCTATCTATCTATCTACCTATCATCTATCTATCTATCTATCTATCTATCTATCTATCTATCTATCTACCTATCATCTATCTATCCTATGTGTGTGACATCTATTAATCTATCTCTCTATCATCTATCTATCTGTTCATCTATCTGTCTATCTATCTATTTATCTATCTATGTATCTATCCTTATGTATGATATCTATCTATTAATCTCTCTCTATCATCTGTCATCTGTCTCATCTCCCTCTCTCTATCTACCTATCATCTATCTATCTATCTATCTATCTATCTATCTATCTATCTATCTATCTATCTATCTATCTATCTATCCTTATGTGTGTGCATAAGTGCAACGGATATGTGGAGGTTAGAGGACAGCTTTCAGGAGTCATTTCTTTGTCCACCATTTAGGTACTAGGAATTTATGTCAAGTCATCAGGCTTAGTGGCAAATGCCTTTGCCTGCTGAGCCATCTTGCTAGCCCAAGAGTTTGACAATTATGGTATTAAGCAAATTGGATTTAGTGATTGTCAGATTGAAAACTGAGCTTAGGAAATAAGAATTGGATTTATATGTGAACAAATACACAATTAATTTCACGAGACTAGTATGCAGGGTTAGAATTTCAAAACTGACTTGAGACCTTAAATTTACTCTGTGATCTTAGATGTGTTATTTGGCTTTCCTGAACCTCAGGTGATTCTTCTTCAAGATACAGTATTAATAACAAAACTTCTCCCAGATTTATTACATGGGAGGTGTGCTTCATAAATAACTTTTATAATTACCATCATTACTTTTTTATTAGTTTAGCTGATACTTCCAGTGATTAGATTTTTATCCACAAGGAAACATAACTATTTGTGTTAGAAAGTTTACTTATTAATTCCAAGTGAGATTTTTTTTGTCTTCATGTGGTTTATGCTTTATTCCACAACTTAAGGTATATTGTGTATCGATAGCTATACCATTGATTTCTCTGGGGAGAAGTAAAGTATAATTGATGATAGTCTCATAAAATCATTTGAAGAGTAAAATTGTAAGAAGTATCAAACAAATGTAGCATGCATATCAATATAATGAAGTCATGAATCCATAATTTACTGTGTGAAGCCAAATCTGAGTTTTCACTAAAATTGTAGATGCTCAACTTTTTAAAATAAATTTATTGGAAGTTTTTATTCGTTATTTTGATAACTGTTACAAATATTTCCTTTGTTTCCTCCTTACCTCCCTCTCTTCCTCCCTCCCTCCCTCCCTGCTTCCTTCCTCCCTGCCTTCCTCCTAGCTCCTTCCTCCTTCCTCCTTCCTCCTCCCTCCTTCCTCCTTCCTTCCTTCTTCCCTCCTTTCTTCCCAAGATAGGGGTTCTCTGTGTGGCCCTGGCTGTCTTGAAACTTGCTTTGTAGACCAGGCTAGCCTCAACTCCTTCCCAAGTGTTGGGGTTAAAGGCATATGCCATCAGGCCTGGCTCCTGTTGAAGCTATTGTGAATAGGACCTTTTTCCCTGATGCCTTTCTTAGAAAGTTCATTCCTGATGCCCTGATTTTAATATGTTGATGATGCATTTTCTGCTTTTCATGGATTGTCAGACATAAGTGCTGATAAAAATACTATCTGATGTAGTATTTTAGAATATTGTTATGACATTTGCAAATAGAATTAATTTTACTTCTCCCTTTTCTGTTTGCATCTCTTTTATTTTTCTTTTGCTTTTGTTACCTGGATAATATCAGAAAAATCTTAGCTTCATAGAATGAACTTGGTAATCTTCTTTCTTTCTTTCTTTCCTTCTTCTTCTTCTTCTTCTTCTTCTTCTTCTTCTTCTTCTTCTTCTTCTTCTTCTTCTTCTTCTTCTTCGCTATTGGTAGTAGAGGAGCATTAGTGTTAATTTCTCTTTAAGGGTCTGGTAAAATTTGACAATTAATTCATTTCTTGTGTTGGGCTTTGTTTGTTGGAGACCATGACAGTTATCTGTTTTTCAATGCTATATCAATGTAAGTTCCTTATTATTTTCTTGATTTAAGTTTGGTAGGTCATATGTGCCTAGAAATGAAAATATTTACTCTAGATTTTCCAATCTCTTAGACGATATTTTCCTTAATGATCTGTGGAATTTGGTGGCATTTATTTTAATACTTTTATCTTGAATTTTATCTATCTATCTATCTATCTATCTATCTATCTATCTATCTATCTATCATCTTACTATGTAACTATGGCTATTCTGGAACTCACTAGATAGACCAGTCTGGCCTTGATCTGCCTACCTCTGCTTCCCAAGTGCTGAGATTAAAATTGTGCACCACCACACCCAACCACCTTTGATTTTTATTAATTTAGATTTTTTTCTCTCTTGTTATATCGATTTTCATTAGTTTTTCAAAGAATTGGTTCTTAGCCTCATTGATTCTTTGTATTGCTTTGGTCTGTATTTCATTATTTTCACCATGATTCACAATTTTTTTTACATCAACTTGTATGGATTGTTATTTTTTTCCTATGACCGAGAAGGCCATCATTGAGTTTATTTGATCTCTTTGTTATCATTAGTATAAACTGTCATAAATGGCCTCTTAAAACTGTCTTTGATATATCTTATAGGTCCTGGTAAGTTGTGTTTTAATCTAGGATTCATAGCACCCCAATTTTATTCAGTGACTTGCTAATCATTCAAGACTGTACTGTTTGAGGAAATGGAAAAAGCTCAGAGGATAAAGTTCTTGTCCTGCAAGAATAAAGGCTGGAGTTAAGATGGCACAACCTACCTAAAACTTGGCAAGTTTGTCAGCTACCTATATCCTAGTACTGGAAAGGTAGAGGCAAAGATCCTCAAGAATAGTTATCTAGGCAATATTGACAAACTCTGAGTTCACCAAGAGACTGTCTCAATAAGTAATGTAAAGAATGATTGAGAAAGACACCTGTTATTAATAATAGGCCCTTATACACACAGACATTTACATGAACCTGCACGTGTATATGTACACATACATGCAATCAAACTCCCATGGACACTCTACAAACACACACACACATTTTAAAAATTCTTTATTTTTTAATATTTACATAATTGCGTAGTTTTTGAGTTTTCTCTTGCAATTCACTCCTACTTTTTTGCTTTCATTAGGTAAATGACAGTAAATTATTTGAGTATTTTTACATTTAGTATGCCTAAAATATAATCTCAGAAAAGTTCCATAAGTAGTTGAGAAGAATGTGCACTCAGTAGCTCTTACAGAAGAGAAAGTGAAAAACACACTTGAACACATTGGCACTGAAGACCACTTCCTAAATATAACCCCAGCAACACAGACACTGAGAGAAACTAATAAATGGGACCTCCTGAAACTGAAAAGCTTCTGTAAAGCAGAGGACATAGTCAACAAGACAAAATGACAGCCTACAGAGTAGGAAAAGATCTTCACCAACCCCACATCAGACAGAGGTCTGATCTCCAAAATATACAAAGAACTAAAAAAATTGGTCACCAAAAGAACACATAATCCAATAAAAAAATGGAGTACAGTGTAGAGAGCTGCGTAGTGCTGCGCCTTAAAGATGGCGCTTTTTTTCCGCCTTCTACCTCCCCGATGGTGAGTGCTCTTGGTCACAAACAATTCCATATATGGCTAAAGCTAAGGATCTGGCTTGCTTCTGCGTTTCTGGACCTATCTGCATTTCCCACGTAGCATGCTGGGGTTGCCTACCCAGAGACTATTTAAGCTGTGGGCTGGCTTTCCCCTGAGTCAGAAGATTGTTCAAGGTTCCTGAATAAACTGCAGTGAGAAGAGTAAAGTGTTGCGTCTTCTTTGCTGGTCGAAGTGGACGCAACAGTACAGAGAACTCTCAACAGAGGAATCTAAAATGGCTGAAAGACATTTAAGGAAATGTTTAACACCCCCAGTTATCAGAGAAATTCAAATCAAAACAACTCTGAGATTTCATCTTACACTTGTATGAATGGCCAAGATCAAAAACACTGATGACAACTTATGCTGGAGAGGTTGTGGGGAAAAGGAACACATTCTGCATTATTGGTGGGAATGCAAGCTGGTATAATCCCTTTGGATGTCAGTGTGGTGATTTCTCAGAAAATTAGGAAACAACCTTCCTCAAGACCCAGGAATACCACTTTTGGGTATATATCCAAAGGATACTCAATTGTGCCACAAGGACATAAGCTCAACCATGTTCATAGAAGCTTTGTTTGACATAGCCAGAACCTGGAAACAACTAAATGCTCCTTGACTGAAGAATGGATAAGGAAAATGTGGTACATTTACACAATGGAGTACTACACAGCAGAGAAAATAATGACAGCTTGAATTTTGCAGAAAAATGGATGAAACTATAAAATATTATTTTGAGTGAGGCAACCCAGACACAGAAAGACAATTATCACATGTACTCATCTATAGGTGGCTTTTAAACATAAAACAAAGAAAATCAGCCTACAAACCTTAGTCCCAGAGAACTAAGACAACAATTAGGACTCTAAGAGAGACTCACATAGATCTAATCTACATGGGAAGTAGAAAGTAGAAAAATACAAGATCTCCTGGGTAAATTGGGAGCATGGGGACCTTGTTGGGGGGTTCAAGGGGGGGAGGGAAGAGGCAGGGAGGGGAGCAGAGAACAAAAATGTAGAGCTCCATAAAAATCAATAAAATTTGAAAAGTTAACTTTATTGAATAGAGTAATTTTGATTGGCAGTTAAGGTCTTTCAAGGCTTCAAATACTTAATTCCATGATTTTTCTGGGCTTTAGCATTTCCAATATAAATTATATGATTGGAAATGGGTTAAGTTTATGTAGTCAGTTTACCAAATGTCTCCTTTAATTTCTTAGTTGTTTCTGCAATTTACTACAGTTGCTTTATAAAATTATTGCTTATCAAATAATTTTTAAAATTATTACTTATCAAATCCTTTTTAAACTTTTTAAAATTAAAATACATTTTTCATACAATATACTCTAATTATGACTTCTCCTCCCCCAACTTCTCCCAGTTCATTCCCAACTCCCTTTTCATCCAAGTCCACACACTTTCTGCTCTTGTTAGAAAACAAACAGATATCTAAGAAATACTAATAAAACATAAGATAAAAAAGAGAAGAATAAATTAGAAAAAGACAAAAACACCAAGAAAGGAAAAGAGGCAAAGAAAAGACACGAGAAATGCATATAGACATAGAAACATACATATTTGCACACACAGGAATCTCATAAAAACATAAAACCAAAGTATATAGAATATAAGTATTCTATCTATCTATCTATCTATAGATATAAACATACAAGGATCTATAAGGTTTAAAAAATGTCAAAGTTAACATTTATGAGACAAAGAACCTAAAAAGATGCTGTTTGGTTCCTTTTGTGTTGGCCATCTCCTTTTGGGCATGTGTCGACACTTAAGGCTATTTTGTGTCCTTAGTGGACTCCCTAGAAGAGAGACTGTGTTTCCATTTGCTAGTGCCTATCAATTATCTTGTATGTCGAAGACTTTGATTCCTTGGCATCCTCCATGTACCCTGGCTCTTACACTGTTTCTGCCTTCTTTTCCTGAAGACCTGAGGTTAAAAATTTGATGGAGATATCTCTTTCAGGGCTAAGTGTTCCAAGGTCTCCCACTCTCTGCATCTTGTCTAGCTGTGGGTCTCTGTATTTGTTTCCATCTGCTGCTGGAGAAGCCTCTCTGATGAGGGCTGAGAAAAGCACAGATCTATGAGAGTAGTTGAATGCCATTAGAAACCATTTAATTGTTATGATTCTTTTGCAGAACATTAGTATTTGGTTTTCCCCTGAATCTCTGTGCTCTCAATTTCTTGCCTATCCAAGTAGTGTTGGGAATGGGTTCCATCTCAGTCAGATATTTGTTGGTTACTCCCACAAGATTTGTACCACTTAATCATAATTTTGATTGATTTCATTTCATAGATGATTTATTTTTGTTTTGTTGTGGATCACTAGAAAAAACACACATATAAATGCCCCCCAAGGGCTAGAGAGATGGCTTAGCATTTAAGAGCATTGCCTGCTCTTCCAAAGGTCCTGAGTTCAATTCCCAGCAACCACATGGTGGCTCACAACCATCTGTAATGAAGTCTGGTGCCCTCTTCTGGCCTGCAGGCATACACGCAGACACAGTATTGTATACATAAAAAGTAAATAAATAAATATTAAAAAATAAATGCCCCCCAATACTTAGCAATTATTTTTTATTGCAGAGATGTTCCTAAAACTAGTTGCATGTTTAGCAAATGGGGAAGAAGAGAAGTGAAGAGTGAAGGTTAGAACGGGTTCCAGATGTGAACTTACATTCTTCAATGTTACCAGGTCCCCTTTCCCAGTCCAGAGAGTGATTACCATCACTCATGGCATAGTGGTGCTCCAGAAGATTTATCTTTCATTTTACTATAAAATAATTAAATTTTTCTACTAGATCTATGGTCTTTTATTATTTTGTTATTTTTAAAATAATTGTGCTATTCTTTACTTTGTTAGTTAGATTATATTACACAACATGCATGCCATTATTGCCTGAGTGTCTTAAGAGCAAGGAGTCATTTTGTTTCATTCCTGGCTCAGAGAGATGGTGGGAAACAGAAATGGGGTTTAATACATTTATAAATGAAAAAGTTACACTGTGAAATTGAGATTTAAAATAAACCTACTTTATAGTTAATTGTTTACTCTAAACTTTCTGAGATTATTTATTTTTTCATTAGTGATCATGATTTTAACCCGTTTGAATATCAAATAGTCAAATACTCACTTTTTATTGTTAAAATTGGTTAATACATATGAAAGTATTTATTAAACTGGATTTTTCTTAGCATTAATAATTCTGAAGCTCAGTTATGATCCTGAGAAATTTCATTTAGGATTCAATAAGAATTTTTAAATCTACAAGACTTTATAAATTACCATTCCTCCATAAATGTTCACATTTAGTTTCACGAAGTCTCTGTCAATGTGGAATCTATCCACAACTAAAAGAGAGAGAAAGAAAGAGAGAGGGGAGAGAGAGAGAGAGAGGGAGAGAGAGAGAGAGAAACTTTCTAAACCAGCCTGCACATGTTCCTTTGGTTTTAAAATATCTCTTCATATGAAATACATATTTAGATATACAACATTTTAGTACATCAACCAATTTGTTCTATTTTCTGCAAAACAAATGTTATCTTTGATGTAGCTTCTAATGTATGAATAAACACAAGCATATCTTTTATGTGATGACATGTGTGCACTCACATACAAATATCACGTACACTCATGCACAGACGCCCTCCCCTTGAGGCTTGCTCTAAATGACCAGTTTAATGCTGTCTTCACAGGGTACAGCAAGGGAGTGTCAAGCTGGACGCTGTCTCAGTTATAGAGCTTGATTATAGGTGGCAGAACACACCCAGCCTTTCGAGTCCGGCTACAAGTTCACTTATTAGACAACCAATTAAAATAAATTGTTCTGGATCATCCTTCAGCAATCATAACTTCCATAAATAATTAGGCAGAAAAGATTATAAGCGAGTTTATTTGAAATACAATGTGCCAAAGATTTGTGTCTACACCTTTCTAAGAGTTGGCTACATTTTCAAATCCTTTTCTGTCAAATAATTTGCTTTAATCCAGACCTACACATTTACTTCAGAAAGAGCAAAATGTTTTTATTGTGTTGTCTTGAACTTCTCTCTTCTCCAGGTGGAAGGAGTTAACTTTTAGAAGGAAGATGTGAGACACATGTGATTATGCACAACCAAGTTTTAGCTCTACTGGGAGCCTATAAAAACTTGGATCATTTGTGAATCAGGTTATATAGATTGCTGTGGCATTAGATTTTAATTGATTCTCTTTAATTTGTATTCCTTGGTGATAGTGGTTGTGTGTGTGAGTGAATGTGTGTGACAGAGCGAGACAGAGACTGAGAGATAAACACACAGAGAGACAAGAGAGACTATGAATCTGACATCCTTCTCTCTCCAGAACAGACTTATTGATAGTAAGCACTTTATTCTTTGCCTTTGCCAACCAGTTTTTCACCTCTCCTTCATCATTAGCTTTAAATTTGTTATAAGGTTACTCTAAAAAATAGTGACCATGGTAGGAAGTTGGTGGTAGGAATTTCTTCCTAACAAGTCTTGTGGTTCAAAGATAGCTGGGAAGGCTGTGTGGATTCATTTCTTCAACTTCTCTGTGGAGGAGATATGTTCTCTCCTCTATATAGATAAAACACTTAAAATTAAAATATACCATGAAAATTACTTGTAAGTCTGTTGGTTTCACTTGAAAACAACATTTTTGTTCTGATGATCAATACCCGAAAACATCCTGGGATTTTTTTTGTGTAAGAATGTGATCTTGTCAAATATTTGGAATGGCTTCAAGTTTTACAATTTTTGTACAGTGTCTTCAAAATTTAACGTTAGTACTACTTTTTCTAGCAAATATTAACTATCCAGACATTCTAAACAGATGCTGTTTTTCTATCCCCACACAGCTCCGACTTCCTTTACATGACCCACACTCTTTGTACTACCAGCTTCTATGAGACAGCATCAGAGAGCACTCCCGACTCTTCCTCCTTGCACCTAATTTCTCACTACTACAACTTACCATGCCTATAACAAAATTATTAACCCTATAACTAGTTTAACATATTTCTTCTCTTATGTAGCTATGATACAATGCAATGTTTACAGGGTTTTCCTTGAGATAGTAAAAATTCATACTGACAAAGAACTATTAAATACTGTTGGTTAAGACACATTTTTAGGTTAAGATGAGACATTTCCAGTTTCCTTTGCAGTTAAAAAGCGCAGTTATGTCGTCTGAGTCAGGCACAATTGCATGCACACTTCACTGCATGCTTGCTTTGGCTGCACTAGATTCCAGTTTGCTGACGAATCCAGTCGCGGTAGGTTGTCACTCGAGTATACACTCCTGGCTTATTGGGCTGGCCACACTGATAGCCCCAGCTCACAATCCCCACAACAAACCAAAGCCGCCGTGTGTCTTCTTGTACTAGTGGGCCACCAGAATCACCCTGAAGGAAACAAAGCATTGGTTACTTAAATGGTTACTTAAAAGCAACACTGGAATCTGCAGTTTATTGCTATCACAGTAGATGAAGTCCTGGTCATTTACCGGTCCATGTTTTTCTGAGAGACAATAAGCCATGAAAGCAAGCCTAAAACCCTTCAAGTATACAAGCAAGGCTGAGAAGATGTAAAGCTCATTAGCTAGTCTTTCTTCAGCCACCTTCCTGGTGGCTTCCTCTGCATCTCATGCTTCCACCCTAGGAAGCCTTCTATGACGCTCTGCTTTCCTGTGTACTTCCGTCTTGGGGCTCTATTAGCTTCTTACTGTGATCTCATACTCTGTGGTATCTATGTCGCTGCTTCTTCAATATTTTATGAAGGCTTGATTATTCCCACCGGTCAGCTCTCCTTGAGTTAGCATTCTGTGCTTTTTGATACTTGACCAATATCTGTGTGAGCCGTGCTGTTGCAAAGTCCACCAGGGAAGGGAGCATCCTTGTTCTTGACACAGCAGCAACCTAGGTTTCTAGTCCCCAGGAGATGCCAGTGAAATAGCTTTTGAGAGAATGAGCTTATAGACTCGTCACTTACTGCCCTTTCTTTACTACCCAGTGTGATGCTTGATGCATAGTAACTCATCTGCCAGTATTCTTTTAGTGAGTAATTGGAAAGAAATTTTTATGACAGTAAGTAGAGCATTTCTTACGAGATATTTATTAGCCAATGGCAATAACCAACTGCCTAAACACTTATACATGCGATAATCTAGTTAGGGAGATACATTTAAAAGATACTATATTATTGGTTATTTCTGTGAATTCTGGAGCTAGAAAGCCTGAGTTTGAGTCCTCCACCTGTCGGCTATGTGAACTCCAGTAAGCTCTTTAACATCTCTGCACTACAATTCTCTTATCAATAAATGATGCTTTTATGAGTTTAAGTGAGCTTAATACACAAAGCACTGTGGGAAGAGCTTGGTGTACAGTCAGTACTAATAAAACCCCCCTATTATTACCAAACGTACGTCTAGAAAAGTTAGCTATTCATTTGACTGTTCTTAGTAGTTAGGTTTTCCATACCTGTTTAATTAATAGTTTAGACAGAGGGAAAGGTCAGTGTGTGAATCATCAACTTGCTTGACAAGTACTGCATGAAGCTGGTTGGTACCTCATTCCTTTGGATGATGCTTCATGCTCCATTTGACCAGTCCTCAGGATTTTCTTGTTATGGTTTTGATACTATTTTTCCTATACTGACAAATTTTTCTTAATTATAATTTATCTACTATGTATGAGCAAATGCTAACTATGAGTGCCATGCAACTTTTCTTTTACCTAGTTAGTTTTACTGCCTAGAGGCAGATGCTTGAACTTGAATTCTTTTATTTGCTTGTTTGTTTGTTTCAAGACAGGTTTTCTCTGCAGCTTTGGAGCCTGTCCTGGAACTAGCTCTATAGATCAGGTTGACCTGGAACTCACAGGGATCCGCCTGCCTCTGCCTCCCAAGTGCTGGGATTAAAGGCATACACCACCACTGCCTGGCTTGAACTTGCATTCTTGTTTCTAAACCTGATAAGTGCAGGGACGATCTAGTTGCATTAACACAAGGAATGTCACACAGAAATAAATGAAAAGATGTATTTTTTTGAATGAATATATGAAAATGATATTATAAACTTCTATGTAAAATATTGTTTATATTTATGTTATATTTTTGAGACAGAAAATCTATGTGTTAGAGTGTTTCAAGTAACAAACAGTGAGGCCAATATAAAACAAGGAAAAATTTCATGATAGTGATGTCATTAACCTGCCTGAAATGAAGAGCAGAGTTTGTATAAACAGACGCTGAGGCATGAGAGAGGGATACCGAAAAAAACATTTTAATACGCTATCCCCTCAAGCTGTTGTTGAGTTACTCTCTGACTGCTAAATTCTTTAGAAGACTTCATGAAACTTGACAATTTGCCGTTGTGGAAGGTGGGCAAGGGCTCCACACCTGAAAACACTAGGATATTTATAATGTTTAACTATTTGCTCCTGTGATTATATTGGCTTAGTTTCAGACAAAGGAATGGAATCCTTTGTCTAAATTTTCATTAATTTCATTAAAATTTTGATATTAAATTTTATACTAATCACTAATGAAGACAATTGTACACTTACTGTTTGTTTTAGGGTATTTAATTTAAAGTTTTACAGGCTAGAGACAAGGTTCTTTTCCTTTTTTCTTTTCATTTTCCCTATTTTCTCTCCTCTTCCTTTTCTTTTTCTTCTCCTCCCCTCCCCCTTTCTTTCTTTTTATTTTCTGTTATTATATAATTTAGGACCCGTTGTGGTTCAAATAACTAAGCTACTTTCTTTAAAGTGCTTCAAAATTTAGATATCTTTGGTGGTTGCATGCTATAGTATTTTTATTAATTGGACTGAGAATGAAGAGTGTTTACAAATAAAATGGTATGTTAAAACTTAGTAATTATTTATAAACTTAGTAATTGATTATTTTATTATGAATTGGTCATTATATATATTTGTAGGATAGAAAATGCTTCTAGATAATATTTCTACAATTCAAAACCTTAACATTGCTACTTGTGATAAAAACATAAAAGTTTAAAGCAACTTTGAAGTAGGTTATACTTTACCTTTATTTGTATCCACCATGTTGTATAATATTTGCTTGAACATTCATAGCAATTAAAAGTTACTATTTTCATGACAGATGAGATTCAGAAAAGATGTTTTTCCTCTATAATTAAGGGCATACATTTTTTGAGATTCAGAGTTGTGTGTGGCAATTGTTATCTTTACGCCAGTGACAGAGTAGCATGCTTGAAAATGCCTATAAACTTCTCGATGATAATATTGATAAGGTTGTCTTGCACCTACCTGGCATGCATCCACTGCACCTGAAGGCACCCCAGCACAGAGCATTCCAGGCAAGACACTTCCACCATAAGCAGCTGGTTCATTGCATACTTCGTTACTTATTATTCTGACCTGTCCTTGCCGTAGATCTGTGACTGTGTTGCCTGTTTAGTATAAAAACAGAAATGAAACAGTCTTCGGAAAATATGGACTAATGACTCTGTGCTAAATTTGAGAATGAATAAATGCTCAAAACATTATCTATTTTAAAAGGGAGGCACCAAAAGATGCACATAAGCTGAGCAAAGATTCTTGTAGGAAAGGATAACTCCTTTAGGAAGACAAGCGTCTCTTTTCTTTTTCTTTTTGAGTTTGTGATCTGTTTTCCTTTATAGTCTTAGAGTTAACCAGTAAATAGCAGAATGTGGTGACACATGCCTGTAATCCCAACATTTAGAAAGTAAATATAGAAAAATCAGGAGTTCAAAATCAGCTCCAATTTCCTAGTAAATTTGGTGACAACCTGAGCCACCATGAGAATCCGTCTCAAAAAACAATAATAAACCCAATCCAACAACTTGTGTTAAAATTGACTTGCACTGTTTAAGTTGTTTACAGATGGATTTGGGATTAGAAAACTGTACATCAGTGAACATTTAGCAGCGAAAGAGAAATTGGTCTGGCCATAAAGAACTAATCTGTGATATTAGTGCTCTTTCAGCAGAGTGCTGTCTGTTTTCTGTGACTGGTATAGAATTTACCTATTGCATCAAGCCTCTTGAATCAAAAGAACACAATGAAATGCTTTCTGAGACAATTAAGACTTACTAGTCCCTAGAGGAATAATCACTATCATGACTGTAATAGCCCAAAGAAATTGCCACTTCCTACTAGATTGTGTTATTTTTTTTTGCTCTAATTGTTCTTTCAGATTGTGCTTATTTTAATTTCAACTATATTCATTCAATGAATAAATGCTGTGGCTGCAGGATTCATTTCAGCCCAGAGAAAATTAAAGGCAGTACTTTAAAGGGTGTTAAAATTCCCAGGTAATTATTATTTTAAGTCTCCTTTTTTTTTCCACAAAAAATCAAAGACTTTCTATATTAATAAGAAACTTATTGAAGGGGCTCTAGCAAGCCTAAGCATGGCAAATATGGCCCTGGCAGGCTTTGCCCTTTTTCCCCATCCCCTCTATCTTGCTAAAAACTGTTAAATTACATTCCTAAAGCTGGCCCCCAAAGTCTGTTCCCTTATTTGGCCCTTCCATCTCCTGAGGCTGACCACCAAGCTCTAGTTATAAAAGTATTGAAATCCAACAATCAAATCCCCTTTATGCCACCTTAATTAAAATGCCCAATCAAAATTACCAGTTCATCCTAACACCGGGTTTCTTATTGACATTTACCTCTGGGTCACATTTGTCTTCTCTCTATGCAGAGGCAGTTCCTTTGGGACAAATACCCCATTCACCCTCTCCGTTGCTTCTTTCCTCCCCTCTCCCTTGTTTCCTTCTCCTTTTCTCTCATTTTCTATCTCCTGTCTTTGTCCCTTATACCTGCCATCAGTACCTCTAGAACAAATAAATCTCTTTTGTGTTGAAAAGTTGGTCTTGGGTTGTCTTGCACTGACTTTAAGGTCCCTACACTTGGTATTGGGTTGTCTTGCACTGACTTTGAGGTTTCTACATCCCTTTCTTTCACATTTTCCTGTTTTAGAAATTCCCACATCAGACAGAGGACAGATCTTCAAAATATACAAAGAAGTCAAGAAATTGGT
The DNA here is from genome assembly GCF_982192425.1 of Myodes glareolus. NCBI lineage: Eukaryota > Metazoa > Chordata > Mammalia > Rodentia > Cricetidae > Myodes > Myodes glareolus. The sequence goes on along the minus strand of NC_142033.1, from coordinate 21,837,170 downwards.
CATCAAAAGAACAAATAATCCAATTTTTAAAAAAATGGGGTACAGAGCTAAACAGAGAATTTTCAACAGACGAATCTAAAATGGCTGAAAGACACTTAAGGAAATGCTCAACATTATTAGCCATCAGAGAAATGCAAGTCAAAACATATCTGAGATGCCATCTTTTACCTGTAAGAATGGCCAAATCAAAACCACTGATGACAACTTATGATGAAGAGGTTGTGGGGAAAAGGGAACACTTTTCCTTTGCTGGTGGGAGTGCAAGTTGGTAAAGCTCCTTTGGATGTCAGTGTGGTGATTTCTCAGAAAATTAGGAAACAACCTTCCTCAAGACCCAGGAATACCACTTTTGCATATATGCCCAAAGGATGCTCAATTGTACCTCAAGGACATGTGTTCAACAATGTTCATAGCAGCATTATTTGTCATAGCCAGAAGCTAGAAACAACCTAAATGCCCCTTGACCAAAGAATGGATGAGGAAAATGTGGTACATTTACACAATGGAGCATTACATAGCAGAAAAAATAACGACATCTCAAAATTTGCAGACAAATGGATGGACAGCTTGAGCTGCAAAATGAATTCCAAGCCAGCCTGGATTAAAGTGAGACCCTGTGTCAAAATTCAAAAACGAATTTCCACAGTAACAAATAACAGACAAGAGGTCATTCAGCTGTTTTATTTCTCTGAGACACTTACCTCCATAAGTGAGAGAGCCCCAGCCTGTGACATATGCAACAGAACCGGGTATGATACTCTGGGTCGCAGCTGGGAGACACACCCTGTGGATATTTCTGGTAAATGTGATGGGTCTTTCAAGTTGTATAACTGCAATATCATTATCACGAGTTGTGGGCCTGTAATTGTTATGGACTACAATAGCCCTTACTCTCACTCTTAAGTTAGGAAGTACGGTAGAAACACCAAAGGTGGCAGTCCATTGCAGAGGATTAGAGTAGCTAAAAACAAAACCAGAAACATGCCATTAAATAGGGAATTCACAAGTACTTCATGTATTTGTACTGTGGCTTGAATTATAATTATATTAGGTCTTCGAGAGTTTCATATAATGTGTTTTATATTTACCACCAACATCTCATTGATACATTTTCCTGAACTGTAATCACATAACAGTATTGAACTCCTTACTAGCAGTTTATATAGTCATTTTATTCTAATTATTCAGAGAAAGATTTTTAGAAAACACATCTTGGAGTAGTACATTATCTTGACTTTTTTCTATCCCAGTGAGTGTATCCCAACACTATAGTTAATGGTAGCTAGTGTAGGGGAATGTTTCTTCCCTGATATTCCCATCCAAGCGCAAAGGATTCTGAAATCATTATCTTGTATATTTTAACTCTTTTCCCTTGATTATTGCTTTTTCTTTTGTTTTTAGAAGGGAGATCTATTCAAGTAGTAGTGAGATTGAATGTTATCTTTCCTGTTAATAGATGAATGATTATTCCATACTAAATTTGAGCATATATATATACATATATATATACACATACAGTGTGTGTATGTAAATGTATACATATGTATAGAAAGAGGAAATTATTATTGTAACTTTGGAACTATAGAGTTTTTTTAGATATACCCTAAAAACACATGTGTAAGGTAAAAAATGGATAAGTTTTATTTAATCAAAATTAAATATAATATATGCAAGTTTATCAGGCAAGTAAGCAGCCACAAGAAAGTACTGATTAATTCTTAATATTTGTATTTTTAGATGGTTTCATGTATCCTGGACTTTCTTTGAACTTGCTAGATGACTGAGGATTATCTTGGATAATCAGATAATCAGATTCTGTTGTCTCTGCATTCCAAGTGTTGGTATCACACTGCTACTATTCCCAGGAAATACCTACAAGCTTTGAAGGCTCTACAATAATGTCTACACACTAATAGTAAATGGACTGGGAAGCCAATGTAAAATGGGCATGAAATATTAATAGGAAATTCATGGAAAGGGAGTCCTAAACACCTCCTAGATGTAAGAAGAGATGCTTAAAAACACTGCTATCGAGCAATAGAAATTATAGCAGTGATTACAGAATGTATATTAATAAGAAAGATAAAAATTTAACAAGAGCACTTTACCAAGTGTTGACTAGGCAGAAATTTGGATTTCTTGTATTTCTGGTCAAACTAAACATTTGGAAAGCTCTGTAGTATATTTGTCTCCTTCTGAGCACATATCATAAAAATTTCTAAAGATTTATTGATAGTATTCCTTTGTGTGTATGTTCTTGTGTATGTCTAGGGAACGTGTTCTTTGTGGCAATGGGAAATTACAGCAACCTAATGAGATGGGGTAAATATGATGACTGATTATGGTGAATTCATGAATGACAGTGGCTCCAACAGAAGGGAATTCCCGTGATTACATAAAAACCATATAGAACAATACAGAACTTTATAATCTGCTGTTGTCATAAATGAAAAGCACATATTCACAAAAGTACCGACAAGTTTAACAGGTTGTGAATATTTAGAAATATTCAAATTCATTAGTTCCAGTAAGTCTTTTGAGTTAAAAGTGGGATCCAAGAATAGGAAAAGAAAAAATATAACTTAAAAAGGTCTTTTTTAAAGCAGTGATGACAATAAGTGCTTCCAACTTTGAAAGTTGTTTAACTTAATATTACTTCTCCTCAGATTGAATAGACACAAAATTCAATTAAATTATCATTTAAGAGTTTTCAGATAGTGGAGTTAATAGAAAATATTAAAATTATGTATGTACAAATTTCTTGATTACACATGAATGCACCCCAGTTACAAATTGTAAAGAAAAACTTAAATATGAGCATTTGCATTTAAATATTATCTCTGCCACAAATAAGTATCATAATTATGATTTCTATCCTTTATGAGTTCAATACATTGGTGGAAGAGACAAGTATACTATTAGAAAACAACAAAGATTACTAAGAAAAGTAAAAAAATTGGTATAAAAAGTAAGAAAATACCACGAGGAGATGATAATAGAATAATTTTCAATAGAGCCTCATCATGTCTCTGTACCTGGATGTAAGGGTGATTATTCCTTAACAAGTGCCTGCTCATGGTTCTTGGTGATGCTCAGATCAGGACAGAGGTACCAGGACATAGTCCACATAGCTTCTCTGCTCTGGTGGTTCCACAAGGTGGAGAGTAGGTTTGTGGTGGCAAAATTAAAATACATTTCCTGCATGGCTTTGGCATTCATTGTTGATACTTGTGATTACACCATTCAAGATGGTGACATACTTTCCTTGGTTTTTGATACCTAGGTTCCAAGAGAATACAGATCTAAGATTGTTTCTAGTGCATCCCCAATTACACTAAAGTCTGCTAAGTCCGGGCACTTACACTTTTGATTTCCACACTAAGGGTGTGGCTGAAAGCCAATAGTGTCAGTCTTACTGTTGGGCATTTCATGTGACATTGATTATTGAATTGGTTTTATGAATTTTGTTCCCTGTGTTACCTGAAATGTAGCAGCACGTATGTCTATTTAAACCTGAATCAAAAGATTTGAGGGTGATCTCTCAAATAAATTTCAAATTTATTCACCAACATTGAGTTATAAAATAGCAGCAGAAAGATGAGAAGTTTTCTGGAATCTTTGTTCAGAAACTGTGTGCAAGTTTTCATGCTAATCCTCTTCATCTGATTAATGGACTAGTAAAAAGACAAATGTGATAAAAGACAGGACTTTCCACTCTCAGTACCATCCATCTCTTTGGAATTGTGACTATCCAAAAGCATTCCAGTCTGAACAAATGGGGATTTGGAGATAATAGCATTTTAGGAAAAAACAGCATCTAGAGAAGTTTTGTAGATGGAGAAATTTAAAAAGAGTTAGAGGAGAAAAAAACTGAGCGCCCAAAGCTTAGGATGCATATTTTTGGAAACAAGTTTGGATTGATTTGAGGGTGGATTGTTGTGTATGATAAGGATGCTGTATTTTATTAATTGAAAAAGAAAGAAAAGATATGGTTAGGGGCACACCTGGGTGTACTTTTCTGGATGATTTTCCTTTTTAGTTTAGTTTCCCCACGTTTTTTAAGACTTGGATGTTCACTACCAATATATGCCTGAAACTCGAAGGTTTCATGTTGAACCCAGAAGAAATCCTTTTATTAGGAGCAGTGTGAGCTTCAGTTTGCACCGACAGAGGGTTTGCATAGTTGCTCTGCAGCCGTCACTTACACTAGTGTAATAGCGTGATAGTCTGCAGTCACTCCGAAGTGTAAATGGCCTAAGAGAACCGGTCCCAAGGAGTAGTGCTGCTGTGGTTGTGCTTGGTGCTTCTATGAAGCATAGTATTATGTTCCATATAGGCATTAGATCAATTTTGTGAAACTAAGTAATTAGGATTTTCTAGTCTCTAGGCCAACATCAATCTACTAATTAGCTTATGCAATATAATGCGAAAATCATTTACAACAAAAAATTTAAAAGTATCTTACTTATCTACCCTGATGAGTAAGTATGCTTTGCCTGAATGTATGCATGTGCACCACACGCATGTCTGGTGCCTGCAGAGCTCAGAAGAGGGTGTTGATGCTGTGGAACTACAGCCACGATGTGGGTGCTGAGAACTGAACCTGAATTCTCTGAAAGCTCAACAAGTGCTATTAACCAACAAACCATCTCTCGAGCCTGGACCACAACAATGTAACATTTTTTTAAAAAACAATAGTGTAACCAGACCTACCAGGAACACCAGCACTTAGTTAGCAGTGTTGCCCTAGTTTGAAAACAGAGTGAAGTTATACAAATTCTGTGAACTTTTTTTGATCTTTAAAAATTACATCAATTTTATTAGAAATATATTTATGTAAGACAATATTTAAATGTAATCCTTAAATGAAAACCAAGTCCATTTTCCTAAGGACACAAATAATTTCTACAATAAAATTTTTGAGTACTAGAAATGTTTTACCATGAAATAAAAGCAAAAAAAAAAAAAGCTGAATGCTTACCACCTCATTAAAAAAATACATAAAATACTGATGTAAGAAATGCTGTTCTCTCTCTCTCTCTCCGTTTTTGTGGAACAAAGAGTGGATTTCACATTTGCTCTACATGAGGCAATGAATAAAAGATCACAGATAAAAGTAAACCAGTAAATCATCATTTGCATTGTATTGATGTTTACTGAGGTATAAAATCCCCTGGAGTTTAGATGGGCCATCAAATTCCCATGGGGAAGCCACTTTCCTCAAATAGCTTTGGATGCAACAAACACATCTATGTGTGAGAACTGATCTAAGAAGAGTGTTGTATCAAGTTCCTGAAGAAAATGGAAGCTGTCCCTTTATACCCCAAGCTGTACATGTTGGCTTTTTACTTTATTTTTAGAATAAAAAAAAGTCTTTTCCACAAATAATGATTAATTTTCCAAGGTTATTTTCTCAAATAGTAAAAAGTGACAATAAAATGTGTTACTCTCCTTTAATTAAAAGTTTGTTTCATACTTTTAATTCACTTTTGATTTTAATGGATTTAACTTTAAGTAAAGAAATCTGCTGTAATATTTCCCCATATTGACACTGAGATCTCAAAGCACTATGATCAAAAAAATGGATTTAAAGTCAATAGACCCAAAGTTCTTACTAATACATTTTCAGTTCATAATATTAGCATCTGCCTTTGCAGTTTCCCAGAACAATGAAAAGAAGCAGCTTACAATGGCAACAGTGAAGATATCATAAAGATTTCCTGGAGTAAGTGTTGTGAAAGTTAATATCAAATCAAGAACTAAGCATGTGATATTCATCTGCCTGTAAAGGAGGTACCACACTGGTGAAAAGCTCTGAGCATCAAAGCATTAGAACAAGGAAAACTCTGCCAATAGAGACAAATAAAGGATTTAAATCAAGCACTCTAGTGTGTGATTCTTATTCTCTTTGCTATGTTGTAGTACTGTCATTTGGAAAAGAGAGCTATCAGTAAATCATTATGCCAAAGGAGAAGAGACAATTATGCTTCCATAAATGAAAAAAGAAACGACTCAGAAATAATTTCCTTTGAATTATTTAGGTGTCAATCCAATTATGTTTAGTCCTAGGGGTAGTGGGGGGAGTCTTCATGTAGCTGTCTTTCCTAATTATTCCCAGATGGAAGAGTAGCTGCGGACTCACCTTCTGAAGCAGTGAGCTGCTGTCAGGACCCACGAGTTACTTATCAGGGCACCTCCGCAGTGGTGTACATTATTGAGCTGGAGACTGACTTGCCAGGGCCAGTCGCCTGTGTCGGCTAGAGTGCCCCCAATGATCCTCTCTTCAGACAGTGTGATAAGGTCCGGACGGGCTCCACATTCTGACAGGAAAAAAGTATTAACCTGCTGGCCTGGTGATGCTTCTACCCATTCAGAAAATTACTGCAGTGATTCTCCCTCATTGACGATTTTCCCACCCTTTTCCTAACACGTGCTGGATATTCCAAATGCATGACCATTTATTTTTATTGAGGCAGGGCCTCATATAGCCCAGGCTGCCTCCAAACTCTATAGCTGAGAAAGAGCTTGAACTACTGATCATCCAAGTCTACACCCCAAGTGCTGAGATTATAGACGTGTTAATGTGTATCTGGTTCAATATGTTATATTTTTAGGGATAGGCATGTTTATGGACTGCATTACAGAGCAGAGTTCTGAAGTAAATTGGATAAGGCCATCTGATTCTGGAGCAGATTCATCATGGTTTGGAATACTTCATAAGTGTGGGCTAACATGGGTCAGTACTGGATATGCCTCCATAGGCCCCAAACTTCTATAATAAGGCTTCCTTTTTTAAGCCACTCAAAATACGACCTGTGGCCTTATTAAATGATTACTCCAGGAACCTTGTTGGGAATACTGACTTTCAGTCCCACACCATCTAACAAATCAGAAACTTTTATTTTGAGGAGAGATGCATGTACAAAGTTTGAGTAAAACCATTGTATCCAGAGGCCTCCTCCTGGGCATTCATGGATGTTCTGGTTCTCCTTACCTGGCTGTGTAAGAGGACCTTTGGAAGGAATTAAATGAAACAGAAGATTCTGATTTCTAGAATTAGGTTTAAGACTGGTGAGATTACTCAGCTGGTAAAGGAGCTTGCCTCCAAGCCTGACAATGTAAGTTTGATTTCTGGGACTGACTCCCCGTTATAGTCTTGCCATAGCATGTGCATATGGACAATGACTAAAAACATTACTAAAAATATAATATAACTTTTTAAAAATATCTTAAGAAACCTACAAACATTTCAATGACAGAGATGAAATGCACTGGGGTGGGTTAATTTTCACAGTTCCTCTCAACCCAAATATTATAATATTTCTTCTTGTATTTAGTCTAATGTTTATTAGCAATAATAGAAGTATATCATTAATAAACATTTCTGCTGCTGCGTTGGTAATAGGTAGCTAATCCTAAGCATTTGTTTTCTTGCAAATTCTACAATAAAAGAGGATTAGACTTTTATTAAGAATATACTTGGGTATGGGTTCTTTTTCTGCCTTCTCCAAATAAATTCTTTGGTGAATTATTTTATTACAGTTTTATTCAAAATAATTGTAAATAAACACAGAACTGAATTGAAAAATATATTACAGTGAAATACCATGTACTTGAATTTCTGATTTATTTTAGATACAAGGAACTAATTTCTAACTACATTTGGTTGATCCGAGACATAAGTTTTATGTTTCTAGGAATTTTGTGCCTGTCCTCTTAGCCTAAAAGTATATATCAAGTGGCGTTGGAACATGACTTTCCCTTCAAATTAAAGACTTCAAACTTAAAATATCTTCACAATTTATTGCCTTATGGTTAACCCAAATCCACAACAAAGCAAGGCACTCTGGTGGTTCAAAAAAGCTACATTAATGTTGTCATCAACCATAATTTACAAGCCTACAGAAATACTGCTTTAGAACCACAGGACAAAGCTTCCCAGAACTGCCAAGAAAAATGCCTGGAGCTTGGTGTTGAGTTCCAGGTGGATTATACTCCACTGTAGTTCTATTCTTTTTTTTTCTAGAAGGAGGGGAAATTACTAAAACACTCATCCATCAGCCACTGTGAAAAGCAGTGACCACTTTCTACAGATCCCTACAGAGTGAACTCAGAATGAAGGCACCAGCTTCACAGATAAGACTTTGGGAAAGAGCTCAAAAGACTTGAACTTAAGATCCTTATAATTCGATAACTACAAAATAATTGAAAAACTTACCTTGAGTCAAAAAATTTTCTGTATCCTGGTCAGTGAGTGCTAGTGTCAAAGAAGAGAGAGCGAGAATAAGATCAACAAAACGTAAGCTGAAAACCATTTCACCTTGATTTCATGAAGCTCAGTGCCAGGGCAACCAGAAACTCAGTCACTGGGAGGGTTTGCTGAAATTCAGAGTCCCAGGCTCCACCTCAAGCCTTTGGAAAGAACCTCTGAGTCATGTGCCCCAGAAAGCTCTCTTTGCAACCTCATTCTACTTTGTTGCACATAAACTGTTGGAGGTTCATGCCTACATCTTTCATGAAATACAGACTTTCCTGCTCCAAAGTCACTCATTACTCTTGGCAAGAGAAAGGCTTAAGCAGTCGTTAGGATTCAATGTGATTATCACTTAACAGGTAATCATTCATTTTTCAAATGTACCTGTGAATAGACATCAAAATTTGCACGCATTACTTTACTGATGCTACAGTGTGTGCTGTTTCTTCAGTGGTTAATAAAACAGAGGCTCTCTCAACACATTATTTACAGATTGATCCTGACCAAGAAATTATTACAAATGAAAAATAAAGTCGGGGGAAGAGATAATGATACAGGGAGAGTCAAAGATGTCATCACGGAGGGCATAACATGTGCCTTGTGCTTTGAAACCCTAAGGAATGGCCCATGAAGACAAGAAGGAAAAGACATTCTGAATGGAAGGTGACATAACACCTGTGCTCCAGGTTGTAAGATGTGTGTTGTGCAACAGTCAATAGGTTACTACAGGTGTTGCATGCTGGGTTGTTGGGAGTGCCAGGCAAGACAACAATGTCAGCATTTGGTAGTGACAGTTTGTGTGCTCTACTTCCAAGTCTGAATTCCGAAGAGTTTCCCAAGACAGGTCTTACAGTCATCTCAAACTCAGTATGAGCAACACATTTTATCTGAAATTTGCTACTTATATTTCTTCATTTAGTAAAGAATACCATACCTACTGGCAGTTAAAAATGCTCTAAAATTTCCCTTTTCTAGTTCTCATTCCTTTGAACAAGCCTCATCTTCTTTGGTACTCCATACTTTTATTGTTTGACATTGGTACAGTTATGATACCTTCGGATTGATTCTGTTGTTACTTTATTAGACTTACACTTTCTGAAACTATGTCTGAAAATATTCTTGCTGGTCTTGAAAAGGTTTAGTGGGCTATCAATCTTCTTATTTTCAATAAGAATTTTGAGAATTTTAAGAATATTGTCTTATTCATAAGACAGGTTTTCATAGTCTTTAAAAATAGTTTATGCCAAACTTATTCCCGGTTTCACAAAGTTTGTGATATATGATTTACTTCTGTATATGTGTTGCCTTTATTAGTTGATGAATAAAGCTGTTTTGGCCAATGGCTTAGCAGAGTAAAGCCAGGCAGGAAATCTGAACAGAGATATAGAAAGAAAGTAGGTGGAGTCGAGGAGTTGCCATGTAGCTGCCCAAGAAGCAAGATGTGAGGTAACAATCCACGAATTCGTGATAAAATGTAAAATAATAGAAATGGGTTAATTTAAGATGTAAAAACTACTTTTACATTTTATCACGAATTCGTGGATTGTTACCTCACATCCCTAGATTGTTCTCTGGACAGAAGAGAGGGTGCCTGAAACGGCCTTGGCCCATAACCATACTGATGAATATTTTGCTTATCACCATAGAACCTTCATCTGGCGATGGATGGAGACAGAGACAGAGACCCACATTGGAACACTGGACTTAACTCCATAGGTCCAAACGAGAAGCAGAAGGAAAGAGAACGTGAGCAAAGAAGGCAAGACCAGAGGGAACCTTCATCCGACGATGGATGGCGATACAGACGGAGACCCACATTGGAGCACCGGACTGAGCCCCCCAAGGTCCAAATGAGGAGCAGAAGGATGAAGAAAATGAAAGAGGAAATAAGGACTGCGAGGGATGTGATCACCCACTGATACAAGGGGATGGAGCTAATGAGAGTTTACCAAGGCCTGTTGGACTGGGACTGAACGAGGACGTGATCCAACCAGATTCTCTGAATGTGGCCGGATTCTCTGAATGTAGCTGGCCTGGAGTCTTTCTGAAAAGCCATTGACAATGACACTGGGACTTGTTTCCTCTGCATATACTGGATTTTGCGGATCCAGTCTGTCTGGATACTCACCTTCCTGGACCTGGAGGGAGGGGGGAGGAACTTGAACTACCCACAGGGCAGGAAACCCTGACTGCTCTTAGGGATGGAGAGGGAGGAGGAGAGGGAGTGGGGGGAGTGGGAGGGTGGTGGGAGGAGGGGCGGAAATGGAAACTTTTATAATTTAATAAAAAAAATTCAAAGAAAACACAATAATACACATAAAAAAATGTAAAAACTAGTTAGGAATACACCTGAGTCTTTGGTCAAACAATATTGTAATTAATAACATTTCCATATGATTATTTGAGTCTGGGAAGTCGGAAAAAGAAAGCACAGTCTCCATCTACAACTTTGTGAATTTCATTTGCTTTTGTAAGCATCAGTAGGGCCAAGTCATCCTGTTGGAAGCAGGAATATCAAAAACATCTGATTACTTTTCTTCCTTCTTTGAACAAAAAAACCTTGAGTTTGAATCTTAACTATCAGCATATTGACTCTTTGACCTGGGCCCTTATCTATCTATGTTTCTTCAATGTTGTCAGTAAACAAACCTATGGGGATATCCATAAGCTTCTTGTTTTATTGTTCTGTCAAAGTATTCTCTTAGAGTTCTTGCTCCCTGCCCCCACCTTCAAGTAAAGCTTTTTCTTTCCATATCTCAGGATATGGAGATCCTTCTCATGTTTGTGAGTCCATCTGTCCTCTAGTCTCTTTCATTTCTGTATCCCTGTATCAGTTGCTGTCTTTATTGGATAACCTTGACATGATTGGTTCTTTCTCTTGCTTCTTCATTTTATTTTCATGTTTTGCAAAGCAAGCAAGGGCCTTATATATACAATGGAAATGCTCTCTTCTAAACTGTGTCCTGATTTTGTATATCTTCTCTTGATTGTCAAGTCTGTTATCTAACAGAATATTTGTTTGTTTCAGCTTTGCTATGAGTCTCTGGGAGGTAGAAACTGCTATTGATTTATTTGCAAAATTACCCAGCACAATGCCAAATATATAGCAAGTACCCAGTAAGTACTTTGGAAGTATACCATAATGTGTAGGAGAAGAGGTAATATTTGCTTACTTAGACTAGTCCGTGAGTGATCACAGTCAGGACACAGTGAAACTGGATTTGGAGATGTGTCTAGGAGTTAATTACTGAGATAAACATTAACTCTTTAGTTGGAACAAGAGAAGATAGTTCAATGAAGGGAAATGGAGGCATTCAGAGAACTTTGTGGGTCTAATGCGGTGATTATCTACTGTTTGTTAATGTTATTTCTTATGCTCTGGTCCCTTTAAGGACTAACCACGCCCACTCCCAGCCACTTCTGACCTCCTGGTCACCATCTTAACTCTTTCTTTTCTGTTTCCCGTCTCTTGGCGTGTGCACACGTGTCTCTATCTCTCTCTATGTTTATCTTCATGTCTCTCTGTCTCCCTCTTCTTTAAGTAATAAATGTCTCCCTTTTCTTTAAGTAATAAATATTTAGCTTTATGTTTACCCTTATGCCTATTTATTATGTCCTGTAAGTCTTTTATCTGGCCTGCTCTTTGGGCTGCATGGTAGGACCAGCTCTGCCACTCGCCGTGGGAAACCTGCACACCTCTGGCGGCAGCCTCTGCCTGGCTTGCAGGCCGCTGGGGACACCCTAGCATCATATCTTTTTAAAGAACAAAAGTTAAGTCTTCGAACATTTAAACAATTAGGACTTTGGTGGTAGGTACATACTAAACCAGTTCTGGAGCTATGAAAACTATTAGATATTCAGCTCGTTATGAAGTCTTGACTTCTTCCAGAAGTATTGGCAGAGCCAGAGGGGTTTCTTTATTAAGTAGTTTTTATTTCAGTCATGTTACAATTACTTATTGCTTATTTATTATGTACCATGATCTGGGTAATAGGAGAAATATATTATAATGGAAGGAACAATAACATGAACAAAACTCAATTGTTAATTACCATTGCTGTTATGGAAAAAAGTCAGGAGTTCTTTCAGAAAGAATAATTAAAAATTGAGCTATCATATGATCCAACTATCTTCTCCTGGGTAAATGCCTAAAGGAATCAAAATCAGTTGTCAAACAGACATGTGATTTGTAGAACTGCTCAAAATCACCAAGATGTTTATATGGTTTCTACAACTGTGATAGATACCGTAACCAAAAGCAACTGTGAGAGGAAAGGGTTTTCACTTAGGTTTACAACCCTCAGGTGATACTCCATCACTGAAGGAAGTTTGGGCAGAAGCTCAAGACAGGAACCTGGAGGCAGGAATGAAGCAGAGGCAATAGAGGAGTGCTGTTTATTGACTTGCTTCTCACAGTTTGCACAGCTGATTTTCTTATATTATCCGGGACCAAGGTTGGCACCACCTATAATGGACTGGGCCCTTCCACTTCAAACATTAATCAAAAATATAACCCACTAGCTTGCCCACAGGCCTATCTTGGCAAAGAACGTGTTCTATTGAGATTCCTCTTCCCACACGGCTCTAGCTTGTGCCAAAAACACTAGCCAGGAAAGTCATCCCTTGCCGACTTGACACACTCAGCAACAAATTTTCCTTTCTCATTTGTTAGTATCACAATATAAAGCATTTAACCTTTATAAAAGGCTCACAGTCTTTAAAGTTTAAAAACTTTAAAAGTTCAGTCTGTTTAAAATATACAGTGTCACTTTAAAATTCGAAAGTTTCTCAAAGGTCTCATAGCTGTGTGTTCCTATAAAATCAAAATAAGTAAAATACTTCCTTATTCCAAGAGGGAATAACCAGAGCACAGTCAGTATCAAATCAAAGCAAAACAGAAGTCCTACAGTACAAATCTCAGTGTCAGACATCTGGGACTCACTCAAGATCCTTTGGTTTCCAAAGGGCTTAGGCAGTTCAACCCCCCCCCCCCCCCGCCCCGTAGACTCTGGCCAGCTTTACTCCATACCTGCTCCTGTTCTTGGTAATCACCTCATGGTACTGGCGTCTACAAAATGCTTGGTCCTCCTGCAACTGGGTTGTACCTATACCAGTAGCGTTTCTTGGACTCTTTTTTGGGGACTACATGAGGCCAAGTCTAAAGTTCTCTGCATAATCCCTTTAATCCTGGAACTTCTATTGCAACTGAGGCTGCACCTCTGCCAGTGGCCTCTCCTGGCCTCCCACTGCTTCAGACCTCATGATCATGGCCTTCATGACCTCTTTATTTTCAAAGCCAGTATGACCTAGGAAACTCTTACTTCTTACCAACTTCAGCTACCAGAAGCAGGGGTAACCTTAGGCCCCTCGGGATCACAGTTTCTGTGTGATGACCCTGAGGAAACCCTTGCCAGAAAATTTCCCCTTAAGGATCCTGGCCTCTTGTTAATCACTGCTAATCCTTCGGTGACAGCTAACTAAAACCACAGATTTTTAATTCAAAACATTGAATGGCCCCAACAGAGTCTGTAAGGGTCGCATAAACTTCCCTCTAAAATTCCACAAGCCGTGCCACTGTCATGTTTCAATCTCAGCATTATCTTGGGAGTTCCCATAATAGCTCATTATGCTCTGAACACTCAATGGGTTTTTCTAGCCTAAAGGTCCAAAGTCCTTACACAATTTGCCCAAAACTAATCTCATCTATCATAGAAATTATCCCATGAACCTGATATCAGTTTTTGTGCTAATTAGGTTTCTATTGCTGTGATGAAACACCATAATCAAGAATGACATGGTGTGTGTGTGTGTGTGTGTGTGTGTGTGTGTGTGTAAGGTTTGTTTTGGTTTACAACACCAGATCACAATCCATCACTGGGAGAAGTCAGGGCAGGAAGTCAAGGCAGAAACCTGGAGGCAGGAATTGAAGCAGAGACCATGCAGGAGTGCTGCTTACTGACTGGCTCACCTGAATTGCTCAATTTTTTAACACACTCCAGGACCACTTGCCTGGTGGTACTGACCCAAACAACTGGTCCCTCTCATATCATTCACAAAGACAGAAAATGACCCACAGACTTGCTTACAGGCTGATCTTATAAAAGCATTTTCTCAGTTGAGTTTCCCCTTCTCAGATGACCCTAGGTTGTGTCAAGTGCACAAAAATCTAGCAGCACAATACCCATCAGTAATTTACAAGTATGGAGAGAAAAGTGGTGCATAAGGCCAGTGGAATATTACATAGCAATGAAACAACAGAATGCTGTCATTTGAGACAACATAGAACAAGAAGGCATTGTGTCTAGTAAGTCAGGATCAAGATAATAAATAATGTATGTTCTTGCTTTCATGTGGAAACTAAAACACTAAACTTACAGAGGTAGGGAATAGAATAGTTTTTATCTGCCCCTGTAAAGGGTATTTAGGAGGAAAGAATGGAGTGAGGACAGGCAATGGGATGGCAAGGAAGGATGGGTAGCAAGGATCGCTTTTCATGTTCTACTGTTGTCATGAACTATGGTTGACAACTATCAACGAATATTTTAAAATGCTTACCAGAGATGACTTTAACTGTCCCCCAAGCAAAGAACTGTTGAATGCCTGAATTGATAGCTAAGCCAGTTTCTCTGATCTAATCTTTATGTAATGCATATGTATTGAAATGCCCCAGCACCTTGTGTATAGGTCTAGTGACTACATGTTGGTGGGGGACAATTCTTCATTTTGTCAATTATGTTTTAAGTAAACGCTGATTGGCCAGCAGGAAGTATAGGTGGGACAATTAGATAGGAAGTAGATGCGGAGCAATGAGAACAGGTGTATTCTGGGAAGAAGGAAGCTCTTCCCTCAGTCCTGTTCAGACACCAAAGAAGCAGGATGTGACATGCCCCCCTGAAAAAGGTACTGAGCCATGTGGCTAACTTATACTAGAATAATGGTAACATAAGTTATATGAGCTAATACGAAGCCTGAGCTAATGGGTCAATCAGTTTTATAACTTATATAGACTTCTGTGTGATTCTTTGGGACCTACTGGCTGTGGGAATTGGGCAGGACAGAAACCCTAACAAGCAGCCCACTCTTCATGTTACAACATTCAATTCAAATATATCTTAAGTATTTTTATTTATTTTCAAGTTTTATCATAATAAATTTTATAAAACTAAAAAAGCATTTTCTCATTTTTCTTATTCAAATTTGAGATATCAGTCCTGAATTATATTTCCATTTTACAAAGATAAAACTAAGGCCATAAGTCCTTTCAAATTCCAACCTCTAAAATTCACTCCTATTGGAACCATCTTAACTTATATAATCAATTTCAGAAAGAAAATGAACTTTTTTTATCATGCTGTGTCTTTCTATACAGGACTCAAAACAATAGAAAAAGACATGGTAGAACAAGTTAAAATATATTGCCCTTGTGTGGACAGTATGAAATAGATCTCTTCCTATGTTGAAATTATTGTATTTAGGAAGAAAATCAATCTTCAAAATATTTATGACTATTAAAAGAGAAAATCTTAGACTGTTTATGTTAGAGAACTATATATTATATATTTAGAATTGTAGTACAGTTTTGGTGGTTCAATTACAATTAATGAGGTAAGATTCTCATTTAATTAATATATGAATTTGAATGAGTAATTTTGTAAGCTATATTAAAAAGGAAAGGCATAGAAATGATACTTGCATGTTATCTCATTTGAAGGGGCTATTTCCAAGTTTCCAGAATTATTCAGTATTTGTAGCACAGATTGGATTCTGCTTTTCATGGTTTTTTTATTGGCACGTTTACTAGATCGAAATTTCATGACAGCATCCGCGATCACACCATTCCCTTCTTTCCTGTAAGTCAAAAGAAACAGACACTTTCAATATTTTTGTGCTGTTTATATGCTCTTGATGAGACCTTCTTAAAAGAATTCATTTGGGAACACGTTTGCATAATGGGTACACTTAATGATATCGCACAATGCTATCTCCCAAATTTGGTTTTAATACAATCCACCGTAATCACCATACAGTACAGCATTTTGAAATCAGAATGCTCCCACCATGTGACTTTTTATAAACTATTTAAGTTTCTTAATACACTATGTCCAGAAATCTTACTGATTTAAATGGGTTTTTGTGATGATCTTATGATTAAATTGATAAGGAACTTTTGGAAAGAATGCATGGAAAACACTAAGGTGCACCACAATAATCATTAGCTGTTATTTGACTTAACAAGTTGAGAAAAATATTTATTGTCTTAAACTAACTTAAAAGTTGATGAGTTTTCAAATTTATGTGATAAAACATCAGTTTTGTGTTACACAGATGCAGTCATCTGACCACAACAACAAATTTATAGGCATATATTAAGATTTTACTTTTCTTTTTATTGACCACAGAGACTCATTTTTCACAATGAACTTGATATCAAAACCTAGATAACTTCTACTTTATTTCATATCAACAATGTTAGGTTGATAGTGTGCATCAAATAACAGTGTTGGTGGCAATGACGTAAACTGAGTGTCTCTGACTGGGTAAACAGAACGATTGTTATTAGTTAAACAGAAGCCTAGATTCAGAATTACTAAGGAATTTTGTAAGGCCTATTTCTGTTTATCATGAAAACCACTACCTCCTTTGTCTACCCCAAAGATCAACCACTGTGGGCTAAGGCATCTAGTTCTCAAATAAGTTCTACCAGCTCCAAGACTCCCACCCCACTGACTGTCGCTGAAAATTGGATTTCTTTCCTGACAAGTGTTGTTCTCCATCCCCTAGAACAGCAGTTTGATCTTATCCCCCCAAAGAAACATTTCTTTCTATCCATGGAGTGATCCAGTTTGATGGTTTCATTGAGCTCTCACTTAGAAATAATTAGCATTATGGGCCACCTCCACCATCTGGTCTTGGCTTGTGTTCTTTCTAGGATAATGTCAATTTTTTGCAATCTATAGTTATCGTTCAGGAGGGGATCTCGATTTAAAAAAAATGCCTCCATAAGATCAGGCTGTAGAGCTGGGTGGGGGTGGCACATTCCTTTAATCCCAGCACTAGGGAGGCAGAGTGGGGGCGGATGTCTGTGAGTTCGAGGCCAGCCTAGTCTACAGAGAGAGTTCCAGGCCAGCCAGGGCTACACAGAAAAACCATGTCTCAGCAATAAATAAATAAATAAATAAATAAATAAATAAATAATAAGATTAGGCTGTAGGATATTTTCTAAATTAGTCCTTGATGTGGGAGTACCCAGCCCATTGCAGGTGGTAACATCCCTGGCTGGGAGTCCTGGGTTCAAGAAGAAAGCAGGCTGAGCAAGATATGAGGAGCAAGCTAGTAAGCAGCACCACTCCACGAACTCTGCCTCAGCTTCTCCCTCCAGGTTCCTGCTCAGTTTGAACTCCTGTCCTGACTTCCCTCAGTGATGAACAGTGATATGGAAGTATAAGCCACATAAACCCTTTCCTACCCAGGTTGCTTTTGGCTATGATGTTTCATCACAACAATGGTAACCTTAAAATTAGGTCAGTTTGCTTCTTTTTGGGAAAAGTGCAGTAGGCAAATTTGGCCCAATTCCCCTTGTACACCTCTGTATACAGTTTCCTCTGCACAACTCAGAAGCCAGTTCAAATTGTAGACTTACCATCTGTCCCAGGAACTAATTTAGTATATATTTTTTACCAAGTACAAAACAACATTTTGTGATGCTAGACACTACTCTAAGTTCCAGTAATTGGTTGTGGTGAAATTTCCCTGTTGCCACTCTTGTGATTGGGCAACTTAGCTGGAGCAATAGACACTGAACAATTACAATTTATATATTGCTAAATCTAAGCAACTTTAAAATGCTATGTAAATGTTATATAAAATGGTATGAATTCTATTTCATATTCAAAACTGAACTCATAGGATAATGAGGAAAAATTCTAGTATCAAAAACAATCTGTTAAGTTACATATTCTAGAATATGTAATAGGCTTCCATTTAACAATTATGTAGCAAAACAGAGGCGTGATCTTTGGTGAGTGAAATATATGGAATTAGCATTTAGATTTCACACAACTGAACTCTACATGAGGCGTGGATTAAAGAGAAAAAATCCTGCTCACCATAAAGAAAGGGTTTATCTCTTTCCAAGGCTCAACTATAAATTGGGGAAAAGAGATTTATCCTCAGAAATTTGGAATCATGAACCTGGCTATGTAATATTTGTGTTTGTATTAATACTATCTATGCATTCTTAGACTCTTTAAGGTAGAAACAAGTTGGAGTAAAAAAGAAAAAAATGAGAACCTTGAAATTCTCAGCACAGTATTACCAGTGGAGAAGTGTATTTGAAGTGATTAATGATATAAAATAAAGAATTATAAATATGAGAAAATAGATGATTTAACCCCCCACCCCCACAGAAAAAAACGGTAAGTGGAATGTTATGGGTCATGCCTGTAATCATAACAATCCTACTAAGGCAGGAGAACTGAATGAGTTTGAGGCCATACAGTTAAGTCCTTATTTCAATCAAACTGAAAAAGAGCAAGCTGACAAAAGATCTGGTAAAATGGTACTCATAAAAAAAGTCCTTAGTGAAATGATAACTTTACAAGTTGTTTGCAAATCATATCGGTCAAAGCTAAAAAAATGTAGTTAAATGAGAGAAGAATATGAAGAAGTTACAGTGTCTAACAACAGTTGAAATGAACATAGACATTAGACACAACGAAGTTCAGTGTAAACTGAATTAATGCTAAAGAGGAGCACACACAAAAGAATTCAACTAGTAAGAATTATTCCTAATTCATAAATATATGATGTCTTAGATTGCAATGAGTCTGAAGCATATTTATAAAAGAAAATAAGAATTTAAGTACATCATATTAAAACTAAATTCCAAAGACCAAGAAATTAATCCTCTAACAAAAATAGAGAAAAGACTAGCTGAACATGAGGAACAAAGAAACTAAGAATAGAATTCTTTAAAATAACGAGAGAGGGCAGTAGGTCACAAAATATTTTAGATGCTGAAAAGTCACTACTGTCTTAGGATGTTACCTGGACCAGAGTACAGGTCTCTAGAATCCATATGAAAGCCAGGTAGATGTGGTAGCCTACCTGTACCCAGTCCCTGGGAAGCAGAGATAAGAAACCCCAGATGAAGATGACTGGACAGACAAGCATGAAAGGCAAGCTCCAAGACCAGAAGAAAGATCCTCGGTATTGAAGGTGGACAATAAACAAAGCAGACATCCCATGACACCCTTGGGTCTTCATATACACACTTTTATGTGTACATGTGCACCTGACCACACATGTGCCTATACACATACATAACTGCACACCACACTCATACACCTGTAAAAGGAAATATGGTATAACTAGAACATCGCCAGTGAAAATTTATTACCACAGTGATTATTTATTGTTAACACTGATAATAATAAAACAAGACTGCCAAATTTCTTATATCATTTGGAAAAAGTTAGAAAATTATGCTGGTCATTCTTAATATTTTATTGATATTCACTAAAATAGGATAACTAGAACAGAAAGCCCATAAACTAGTAAAAGAAAAAATTGAAGAAAACAATGCCATTCACAAGGCAAGAGAGTAGGAAAAAGAACTATAAGTGAGGATAAAGAATATAAAAGATTATGAAATAAAACTAAACATATACGCTATCACAAAAATTGAGGGTTGGCTAAATGTGCCTGGAAAGGGTAAAATCAGTTAGAGAGTACACAATGTCAGCATAGTTTTGATTGTCATAGGAAAAAAAAAATCTAGCCTAGAATGACGTACATAGTTCTGAATTAAGTGGATAAAGATGTATTTCATAAATAAAACCTGAGTTAAAGTCAGTTTAGTCATTTTAAGATTAGAGATGAGATTTGTGTGTGTGTGGGGGGTGATTTTTTGAGACAGTGTTTCGCTGTGTAGCTTTGGTGTCAGTCCTGGAACTTGCTTGTAGACCAGGTTGACCTTGAACTCACAGAGATCCACCTGCCTCTGCCTCCCACATGCTGCGATTAAAAGCTTGCTCCACCAGCGCCCAGTTTAGAGATGAGATTTTAAGATGAAAAACTACTGTTTAGATTTAAAATAAAAATCTCAATAAAAGGAACAATTGATAAAAATATATAACTAAACAAGTTTTAGTATGATTCACATAAAGTTTTTGAACACTTTAGTGGGAATCTATGTTATAATTCTATTTATAGAAAGTTAGAAACCATTTAGAACATGTCTATATGTCAATTATGGATACATTTATATGATAAAAATATAGGTGTAGACATAAGAAAGAATATGCATTTTTCCATTCAGACTACTTAAAGTGCTTATCTGGAATCACAGTACTTTTTGATATCCTCACTATGATCTTATTTAGGCCTCTTGTATCCCTACTTTTTATTGCTGTTGCTCCTCAGGAGCTTCCTGCTTTTATTGCTGGTCCTCCAACTTTGTGTTCTAGCAGTGTAGTGATCCTTTAAAACATGTGTGTGTTCATTTGACGGACAAACATATTTATAGAGAAGAGGTCAACTTCATGTGGGGCCATCTACTTCAGCTGTTGAGACAGAATCTCTCATTCGCCTGGAATGTCTCAAGCTGCAGTGGTTAAGCAGTGAGCACAGAGGATCCCCCTACTCTTCGTTCCCATCCTGGGTTTATGAGAATTTGACAGCATGCCAATTTTTAAAAAGCATGGGTTCTAGGGAATCAAACTTAGGTTCTCATGCTTGTATAGAAAACAGTTTACTGACTCGGCTAATTCCCCAGTTTGTGATCCTTTAAAAATCTTAAATTGACCATATCACTCTTCTCAATGACTTCCGCGGCCACTCAGAACAAACTCCCCAATCTTTTACCAAAATCTGCCTGACCTTGTTTCTGTCTAGATCTCTGATTACCACCATCACCTTTGACTTTATTCTACCTTCACAGACATCCTGTTTGTCTGTTGATATTACTGTGTAAAGAATTTGTTATTTGCAAAGCTCATCTTCATCTTTTCCATTTTTCTGCTCAAATATCATTTCATCATAGAATGCTTCTTAATCTCATTTAATCCTCAGCCCCATCCTGGATTCTATCTAGTGAAACATTTCTCTGATATTCATCTATGCTTTATTTTTGGTGGTGTTGTTCCTTCCCTGGAAGCCATCCCTGTCAAAATTGAAAAACAGTTTTGTTCTTTGTTAAATGCATGTTTTATGCCTTGAATTGATTACAGCATCTTACACATGGTAAGTATTTCTGGAACAGTTATTTGATAGATAGCAGCCAGTGGAAAAAGAAGAAATGGCATTGGGGGTGAGTGGAGTATGACTGAGACTAAAACCACATTGTTAAATGTATCTTGAAAAAATAACTGAAATATAGTAAAATGTTGAATTTGACAAATATGGTGGTTGATACAGGTGTGGAATACTTATTTTATGTACTTTGCTAAATGCTAAAATATTTTAGGGAAAGTGGCTGTGAAGGTTCACCTGAGACCTGAAACATAAGTAAGATGGCTGCATGAAGGTGCATTAAGCATGTTGCTTATTATCTGTATTTTGGTGGTTTAACATTTGACAACTTTTCCATCTTGGAGAACGCCCCTCCTAGGGTTAACTATATTCTTGATGGTAGAAAACCATAAACCCTTGAGTATGTTTTTCAAATAAAGACACACCAATTCAGAGTCATCACCTTCATATAACTCCTGTCTTTGGTTTTTAAACTTAAGTCACTTTTTGCCACAAAATTCTGCACTAGGTACAAAGCAAGTGGACAGAGTCCCTTTACCCCAGAATTCTGACTCCACCTATTTCTCCCAGAATTCCATTTAGTTTTCCCTGCCTATCTCTATTCTTTTGCCCTATCAGGCCAAGCCAGTTTTCTTTATTAATTAACCAACTCTATTCACAGCATACAAAGAGAGATCCCACATCACAATAGCAAAATAAATATAGCATTTTACTTCATCTTTTAAGCTGGCCCATTTCTTATTATTTTTATTTTCATCTTATTATAACAGTTACACGAATATACCATTTAATATCCACAGTGCAAACAGAAGTCAAACATACCAAGCTGCATCTTTGCAAATATGGTTTTTGTTATGCTTTAACTTACCTGAGTTTGACAACATGTGTTCTGATAAACTCACTTTTTAAATCTGATTCTCGGAATGCATTAGTAATCTGTAGAAAGAAAATGGGAAAATAATCTCACTGAAATTGCAATCTCTTCTTTCTATTCAATGACTCTGTAACGTGGGTGTTATACGTTGAGAAGTAGAAATCTATCAGGTGAGGTCAGCTCAGTTTGTCACAGATAGCATAGAACTAATATAGGCTGATAGTGTAATCTTCTGATGTGGGTCCTATTTCACAGCTATTAAGCAAAGAGGATCTGGACAGGGCATGCCTTCAATACAAATTTTTCTAACTACATCAAATGTTTTACTTCATGAGACCTTATGATATATGATTTGCTAGCTGTGAATGAGGTAGTTGGGGTGAGATTCAAGTCAACATTAGGGAAATCCTTTCACACAACTCGATATGTGTGTGCTTCACAATGACTGAGTATCAAATGGTTGAAATCAGGCTAAGGTTAATTAGTGGTTAATTAGATGATTAAGACTGATTACTGATGAAAATCTGAAGGGAAGGTGGAAAGAAGCAAAGAACAGTGCTTCCCTGTTAGTTTTTTGATTCTAGACGAATCTACAGTCATTAATTATAGCATTTGTTGATAATTTCTTGATCTAACAACCTTAGCTATTTCCTAGGAGAGGTAGTTGTCTTGTCAGTTAACAAGGAACATTTAGTCAGAGTTCTCCTGTGGTACAGGGTCAGGTATGTTGCAGTTTTATAGTAGAAAATGGATTGCTTTCACTTTCACTGCTGTTGACCCCAGTGTATGTCAACATGAGATGGTAGAAATGAGGAGTTAGGCAGTATGCTAGGCATTATATTTATCTAGGAGTTGAAATAAGCTTTTTCTCCAGCTGATAAAATTTATATGAGTTCTATAATACCACAACTTTTAAAATCAATTCCCATTAGCAGATTAATAGCACAACCATTGATGTGGGAAAACAATTTTGTTTTCCCCATATAGACTTTACATTTTATTAAAAATAGTGAACTTTGACTATATTAAAATCATTTTTATTTCCTTTTAAAATTAAGGAAATGCAACAACTTTACTGAAAAAAGCAAAAATCACTGAATTATATAGTGTGAAGTGAACTATTTCTATCATGATCTATATTTCAGTTATCTACGTAAAAAGACATGGGTTACTATGTTTATTAAGAGCTTGAGTCATAAATGCTCCCTACCAGACTATCCAAATGAATTAATTTTTATACTCATTTGGTTTTATGATCTGTTGTATTGATATTTCTTATAACATTGGGGGAACTAAGTAAACAATAAAGAAGAAGGGATTTTGTGTTTTCCTCATGATTGATGGTTGGTTTTAGGACTCTCTTCATGTTATAGAATGCTCTTCTCTGGGAGGCTTACTGTGTTCTGAAGGAAAATGGAGAGCAGTGGATTTTGGGGGAAGGACTGGGAAGGGTGGAAGAAGAGGAAACTGCGGTTGGTACTGAAAGAAAAAATAAAGAGAGAAAAGAAAGCTCTAGCATTCTTACCAGTTCCACTGATGATTTGTAAAGACTAATGTGAATTATATGTCATTTAAATAAACTCCAAAAATTAAAACATAAGTGACCAGCATTATCCATATTAATAAAGCAGATCATATAAAAGCATTACAAATAGAATTAAAGTATAATTGTCACATTTTTGCCTTCAGAAAGGAAACACTGTAGCTGCTCTCTGTGTGTTCTATAAGCCACTGTTCCTAGTCTATTACCTAACAACTAGAGTGTGTTCTGTTATCTGTGAGGTGAATGGTAGAGATGATGTTTTGCGGTCTTCTTTAATATCCATAATCATATTTTGCCACTTTAAACTCAGAGATTTAAAGCACTCAGTTTTCAAGGTAGAAAGGAAATAAGGTGTGTGGTTATGGGATCTGTCTACTGTAACACTGGTCTGCAAGTGTGTGTGTGTGTGTGTGTGTGTGTGTGTGTGTGTGTGTGTATGTGTGTGTGTGTATGTGTGCAAACTATACTGCTCTTTTTTGAATAGGCAATGGAGGGGAGTGGGTCGGGGGAGAGGGAAGATGAAGCAGAGCTGGGAGGAGTGGAGGCAGCTGAAACTGCAATTGGAATGTATTGTACGAGAAAAGAATCTATTTTCAATAAAAATAAACAATAAATGAAATGAATTTAAAAATTACAATTAAATTTAAAACATTAAAAAATTGTAAATAAAGACTAAGATAAATAAAAAAGTTACTTTCCCCCTTTATTTTGGATCTGAGCTTTTATCAACTGAGCCCTTTCTTCCATTTTTAAAAGGATGGGTGTCCTGGAGGTAATGCTCCTCTGATCTCTGTCTCCCCATGCATTTCCATTGTCTTGTTTGTTATTTACAGGAATGCTGTTTTGCAAATTTTGAGGAGGACAATATTTATGGTTTACTGAGACCTACAAAAAATATCAATTTTTCTATTCAGAGACATGATACCCTGGTTTAAATGCTGGTCCTTTATTCTTTTATTTATAAAAATATTATTTTATAATTCTATAAGCATTTATTCTTCTACAGAAAGATACATGTATATACTAACTATGAATATCATACAACCAAAAATTCAAGGAAAAAATTTAAACATTAACTATATTGTCAAGATACAGCACTTCAAACATAACCTGGTAATGATGTAGGCAAAGATTGATCTTGTGGAAGAGAGCACAAGACAAAAGATAGAACAGGGAGAGTTTAGCGTGTGATAAAAGTGATAACAAGTACATCTCTTGCACCAAAAAGCTACCCACACAAACCAAAAAGTCCTGCAAAAAAGTCAAATAAAGTCTACTGAAAGAATTTAAAAATCTGCTTATATAGAAGTTTTTAAATAAGATCTTATGGTCCCATATGCAATAATGCTTATTAGGTGTTTTAAATTGTATACTTCTGAATCCATTAATATTTAAACATATAAAATTAAATGAAGATATACTTTTTGAGGAAAAGAAGGTGATAGCATATAGTTGACTCTACTGTAAGAAAAACATGTGTGTTTTTGTCTGTGTAGTGGATTCAGTTTGCTAGGAAGGCAGCTCAGACCTTGAATGACTAGTACTAGATATGTACCCCCATTGGCCTTTTTTGAATTTTCTTCTGTACATTTTATGTGTGTCCTGACATTTTTATGTATTGTGTAGAATCTAAATAAAAACAATAAAATTACCTTCATTTTAATGGTAAAGGGTATATACATACTTTGTGATTTATATTTTAGAAAATGTTTGAGAATAATTTAAGGATGACAAGGTTTAATACGTGTCTATATGTATGTATGCATCTATTCTAAGACATTAAGTATTTTGCAAAGATATATAATATTTCTTTTTTCTCTCATGCCTTTATGTTGCTGAATATATGGTATTTCTTATGCCAGTTATTTCCAGTTAGTTTCTCTCAGTTCTGTGTGTGTTTGGTTAAGGTTGAGTTGACCTCCTGTATCTGACCTGATCTGTCTGGAACTGAATGACCCCATTAAGACATCTGCTGTGTTAATAAGAAGCTGGGTCCTGATCCCCACAGTGAAGCTTGATCCTTTCAATATTTAGTTAATCCCAGAAATGCTACATGGCATTATTGTGTAGATATGGGTACTTCTCATAAGTAACTGTTTATGACAATATCGCTCCAGGTTTAGATCATTGGTCCTTCCAAGAACTTTTGGAGGCTCATGGGTTGAGCACCAAATAGACAATTTCTTAGCACAAATGATGCAACTGAACTCTCTAATTTTAAAGAACAGACTGAATGGAGAAAGTGCGAGAAAGGGAGAGTTGGTATGTTCAAGGGGAGTTTAAGTACAGTGTTTGGAGCCTTGGTTCTTTGCGTTATGCAATGATGCCAGAGACATCTTGGATTAGGTTGCGATTATTGTGTTATGCATGACAGAATTTTTAGTGTAGGTATGATTTAATTACAAGAAACAAAGATGCTTAATCATTTTCTTCTGTTAGTCTTAAAAATTTAAGTACCAAAGCAATGCATTTTTGCATTGTATATGTTGGAATGCTTGATTTTAAAAATTGCTGTTTGAATGTCTAGCTTAAAATTCATTTAAAAAAAGACAATAGTCAAATAAAATTTGACTTGAGATTGAGAGAACTTCCAATAATTTTTAAGCAAGTTCTGTGCTGACTGGTTTTATGTCAACTTGACACAGGATACAGTCACTTGACAAAAGGGAATCTCAGTTAAAATAATTACTCAAGATCAGGCTGTAGGCAAGCCTGTAGCCTTTTTTCTTAATTTAATTAGTGATTGATAGGAGAGTGTGAAGTCCAATGCGGGTGGTGCCGCCCCTGGGCTAGTGATCCTAGGTTCTATAAGAAAGCAGATTAATTAAGCCATGAGGAGCAAGACAAAAAGCAATACTCCTCTTCAGTCTCTACATCAGCTCCTGCCTCCAGGTTCCTCCCCTGCTTGAGTTCCTGCCCTCACTGCTTTTAATGATGAACTGTTATATGGAACTATGAGTAAAGTAAACCCTTTCCTTCCAAAGTTGCTTTTGCTCGTGGTGTTTCATTACAGCAATAGTGACCGTAAGATAGGCCCTAAACATGCTTTAGCATTTTGTACTTATGTGGAATGTGTTGTCATTGATAATTATCAAATGAAATTATCAGTTAATTGAAAAACCTTGCAGATACTTAGAATTTTGCTCTATCAAATATGCAGCCAAGATTAATTTTTTTGTAAAAATAAACAATAATATCTACCTCATTAGTATGCAAATTTCCTTTATATTTAATAAATGGAATATATATATATAAAACTAGCATCAAGGTGATATCTAAACTAATTATTCCTTTCATGGTGAACATATTTTTCTAGTACCTCTTACTTTACATGCTTGTTTTAAAGTTATCTATGATTTATTGTTAGCAATTGTTTGATTTGTGTCTTTAATTTATATACTATATGTTGAATAATACAGAAATATTTTTCTGACAGCCTAGTGTGGTGGTTTATGCCCTTTAATCGCTGTACTCAGAGGCAGAGATAGGCAGATCTCTATGAATACAAGGTCAGTCTGGTCTATATACTGAGTTTCAGACCAGCCAGGGTTACATGGTGTGAACCTGTCTCACTAAAACAAACAACACACACAGACACCAAACAAACAAAAAAACAAGACCATTTCTTAGCACAAAAGGAGTCACAACTGGAAAAAGTTTAAGAAACTCCACCGTGTTGTGTGGTCACAGGAACACAAGCATGTTGAGAGTTTAATGGAGAAAACATGACAGAGATCGAACAAAGCTCTTCAGGGAGACTTATAGCTCGCTGTGCATTTTTTTCTGCTCAAACTTCTAAAGTTTGACTCCCAGTGAAGTTCACCTCTAAGTTGTGTGACAAGTTGCTTATTCAGTTCCACAGCAATGATAGTGCTCATTGGAGATTAACTTCTGTCTCTCAGAGTGTGGTGTTTAGACAGTGTCAGAACCACTTTGGAACTAGTTAAAAATGTGTATTGGTGAGGACGGGTGACTAAGATTTATTGAATTAGAAGTTGAGTCAGGGGCCCAAAAATCTGAGGCTTAATGAGACTATCACTTGGCTGTGTTATATGTTAAAGTTTCACAAGCTTTGGATTAATTTACATATTTAGATCTTTTCAAAATGGAGAGGAAAAGTGAGCAATTTTAGGCTGGCCAAATTCAGCCCAGGCCTGAAAGCTAGCCAAGCTCTCTGTTGATGCACGAGTGCCAGGGATCTACTTGTGAGGACAGGGCAAGTAGACGGAGACATCTTCATGCATGAGGCAAGCTTGCTTTGAATGTTTCTGTTCAAACTATTAGGCCTATCATCACACCAGCTTGGTATCTGAATTGTCTTATTCCTTGTATGGTGAACTTATTTAATTATTTTGGTTTTTGGAGACAGGGTTTCTCTGTGTAACCGCCTTGGCTGTCCTGTAACTCATTCTGTAGATCAGACTGGCATTGAACTCAGAGATCTACCTACCTCTGCCTCCAAAGTTCTGGGAATAAAGACATGCGCCATGATTGCCTGACTGTAAGCATATCTTTTACATCTGCTACTTTACATGTTTACTTGAATAATGAAAGAAAAAAGAAAGAGTGAAATAAATATAAAAGGGTGGTCTCAATACTTAACCACACAAACAACAGATTTCCCATCTTTGAAGTCATAATCAAATAAAATCCATATTCTTTATGGCCTTCCTACTTTGTTATAATCATGACAGGAGAAAATATGAATAAGAACTAGTTAAAAAAATTATAATTAAGAACTAGCAAAAACATTAACTCAGAGAAAGCCGAGAAACAAATTTCTCACTTCTCAAGGGAAGAAAAGATACAGAATATTCTTTCAGTAACATTATTATACGAAAATATTATTAGCACATTAGGAGTCTTACTGTTTTCATTTTATGCTGAAATAAAAAAGAAAAACACGCGTTAACCTACCATCGATTCAATCCTTTCGCTCAAATGCCTGTGCTCTTGCGTAGCCGGGGAATTTAGTGCCTCAGTGTATTCAACATTTAGGATTTGAAAGCTGCTATGGTAGAAGTAGGCTTTCTTGTCTGGAGGAGAAAGGAAGGCAGGATTACTCTAGTGCTGCTAAGGAGATTAACTTTTAGAGAAAGAAAAGTCCATACTTAGTATAAATGTAGCAGGATTATTTTCTTTTGAGTTTTCAAAAGACGGGCAAAGCTAAGATTGTTGAGGTAAAAGAAGTAGGCCTAGCATTAATTGGATCTTTTAAAGTTGTACAGAGTACTATGATTTTTGTTAATATTACATCTAAGTAATATTTTGTTTTACTCACTCAGTAAGCATTGATATAAATTTATGATATGTGATTGTTCATTGGTAAAACACCAATTCGAGTAAGGGAATAGCTTTAAATTGTCAAATATTCTTTTTTAGAAATTAGTTATTTTATGTGTGTGTGGTAAATGTGTGTATGCCCTTATGTGCTTGTGTATGTACGTGTGTGTGTGTGTGTGTGTGTGTGTGTGTGTGTGTGTGTGTGTGTACAGATTAGAGCTAAGTGTTTTGTTTTTTATCGGACTTAGGTTTTTGACACAGTGTTTGGAATTCAACACTCCAGTTAGACTATTTTCTGGAAAACCCCATGATGTGCCTGTCTGTGCCCACTCCCGTTATACACCCATGAATCTTGCCTAGAATTTACAGGTGAGCTTGGATAACTGATCCTACATACAATGAACAATCTCCCCAAGCCTTTAAACAATAGTTTTGTAGATGGTTTATTGATCTGACAGCTTTCCTGGAATAAGAGAAACTTTCTCACAGAATGTCTAGTCCGGCTGCATATAGTGAGGTATTTTCATCAAGAGAGTCTTCTGAAAAAAACATTCAGTGCAAAGATGTCAAGAATCCTTAAAATACACATATGTAACTAAGAGAATTATGAATATGGACCTAACTTAGCAGAACCTCTTGGGAAAAATTTCTCCTTTCCTTTGATCATACACATAACTCATAGAGAAATAACTAGAATAAGGAAGAACTAATAAACC
Source organism: Myodes glareolus (assembly GCF_982192425.1). Classification (NCBI taxonomy): domain Eukaryota; kingdom Metazoa; phylum Chordata; class Mammalia; order Rodentia; family Cricetidae; genus Myodes; species Myodes glareolus. Next base: position 21,807,249 of record NC_142033.1, on the reverse strand, counting down.
TAGGGGTAAAGTAGTTCATTTAAATCAGGGTGGAGCAGGTCATTTGTATTTCATACATGATCACGAGGTTCTGACTGGAATATGATTGCCTGGGTATCTCTTTCTTATTTATGTTTGAGAATGTGGTGTCCTGTGACATTCGTTAATTTAATATGAAGCTCAATGATAACTTCTTTTTTTGCATCTATAATTTATTTGATGACTAATTTCATGTAATTTGACAGTAAGATGTTGAGAAAAATTCTACTTAGTTATAGCCTTTGCATCTGATCATCTGGAATGATTATTCCTCATTACTAGTTCTCTTTAGCATTGATAATTTTATTTTTAATCATTTTTGACTTTTTATAATAGGACATATCATGAATTATGCCATTTCCTTTTCTATTCATATCCATACATATTTATTTGCACACCATATATGAGGGTTAACATAATTATTTCTAAAATAAACTCAAAATGTATTTTAAGGGAAAGTTATGTTATCTAACAATATGTTTTGTGTATTAAAACTCAAGAAATAATATTAACTCTCATATTATTTATATTATTACATAATTGCCATACATTATGGTACATGATATAATTAATTTTGTATATTTAGATTTCTGAAATAATGATTACCAGGATTTTAAAGAAACCTATACATATATTTTGTATATTACTTTTTCTTGTACTAATGATATAGCATAAACTATTTTAAAGGCTAACTAATACTAAAATCATCCATCTTACTTAAATTTAGCATTGCAGCTTTGTATTTCTGAGTATCAGGTAAACTTATCTACTGATCACAGTAGCAGTTCAGCATTTGAGACTTTCAGGAGACAGCATGGCTTAGCAAACACTTAGGCACATCTGAATTTCATGCGGTGAAACTCAAGGTTGTTTGCAGTATTTTGCTTTCATGATCTTATCAGGCTATTAAATGAAAAAGACAGGAGAGCAGGGAGGGGAGCAGAGAAAAATGTAGAGCTCAATAAAAATCAATAAAAAAAGAAAAAAACAAAGCAAAGCTATTCAATGTTAGTGGGAAAGAAGTAGCGAGTGATTTTATTCTTCGATCTAGAATGTTTCTCATCTGTGCAACAATGTTTGTTATATTAAAATGGTAGGCTTTACTTGGGGTCTCGTCCTTCTTTCCCCTTGGTCCGTTGAGCACTGGACCACAAGGGCAAAGGAAGCAGGAATAGCAAGCAGGTCCTTGTCCACCCTGTGGTATGAAGGACATAGCCTTCCGGAGACTGCTTCAGTGTTATAGCTCAGCTTTAGTCCAGAGATGGGGGGAAATAAAGGCTGGGGAAGTGACTGGGCATTAAACAGCATATGGCTATCATACGGTTCCTTATGCGGCAGCAGGGTCCTATAGAAAACTCCTAGACTGATGTCAACATACCCTATGGGCAGCAGGGGGAAAGGCTCTGCAGGGAACTGTGTCAAGGGTCACACTAAAGATAAGTCAGGTTCTACAGGGAACTGTGTCAAGGGTCACACTAGAGATAAATCAGGCATCTCCAAAGAAGGTCAGGTAGAGAGCAGGAAGCCTCCTTCCTGGGAGGGAGTGGGAGGGAGCCCTCCGCTTCCCTAGCTTGGAGAGAGCTGCCAGACCATGGCAGACTGCAACCTCCGACCAGCAGGGCCACCCAACTTTTGGTTAGTTTGAAGTTTTTGAGGGGGTGTTTCATGCATTCCAGGATGGCCTTATAGTCTTGACATAGCCACAGATTACTTTGAACTTCTGGTTCTCCTGTTTCCACCCACCAAGTACTGGGATAGTTTGTATATTTTAAAAAGCAAAAGTATTACTTCCCTTTCCCCCAAAAAGCAATCAAACGACAAATCAAATTAAAATACTCCTTGAGAAGAAATGTTGATATATATGAATATATAAACAATGTTCCTGCGTGTTCAGAAATAGATATAGAGGAAAGACTATGTTTTGAATCTGAGACACATTTAATTATTTAATCTGAAAGGTACTTACCAAAAGCTAAGAAGTGGATAAGGAGACCTACAGTCATGGCCAGGAGCAATACGGTCGTTATGACAACAAAAGCTACTATGAACGGACTGAAGAACCTTGACCGTGGTATCATTGATCTTGGCCTGAGAACAGGAATCAGAGAAAAGAAAGCCACTCAGTTCACATGGAAATGCACATTCCACTGTCCATGGCTGTCTTTCTGAATCTCTTTGCTTGTCCATGAATCTGATAATAGAAGCATAGTTGTAGGAATCCAACCTGAACCCACCGGGATGTTCTTAATACTTTCCTTTCAGTATTTTCTCTCTTTTTTTGGTCATAGAACTGTTTTTGTTTTTGTTTTTGAAGTACTTTGGTAGAATAATAAAGTCATCTGAACTATGGTATAGAATTATTTTGTCTTTTACTACCAGTCAGTGTTCCTTGGGGTTTTTATTTGGTTGTGTTTTGAGAGAGGGTCTTACTATGTCTGGCTTGGAGCTGCCTGTGTAGACCAAGTTGGACCGAACACGTAGAAATCCACCTGTCACTGCTTCCCGAATGCTGGGAGTAAACATACGAACACAATGCCCATCCTACAATTGTTGTGCTTTTAAGATCAACCACTAAAGATTCTATAATATTGCAAGGCCTTCTAAGCTCCCAAACCTGGTGCTATCACAGCAATCCATCTTAACTAGGGGCATCACCAGGGTGTGCTGAGGAGAGACCACATTGAATGTGAAGGATGAAAGAGGAGAAAGGTGGGGGCGGGGGGGGGGGGGGTTGGGGATTAGAACAATAACTTCCTTCAAGATGTTACTGCAAGGTGTTACTTCACATTATTGCAAATGACAACATGGGCCAGGAAAGTAGTAGAAGTTGCCATGGTTCTCAACCTTCCTCATACTGCGACCCTTTAATCCAGTTCCTCATGTTGTGGTGATCCCAACCATAAAATTATTCTCGTTGCTGCCTCATAGCTGTAATTTTGTTACTGTTATGAATCATAATGTAAATATGTGATATACAGGATATGGGATCTCTAACCCTTGTGAAAGTGTCATTCTATCCCCCAAAAGGGTTGAGGACCACTAGATTAGAGCCTCTCCAACAACAGATGATGCAGGTGACTTATTTTTTTTTTATTTTCAACTTCATAAGCTGAAGTACAGGCCAACCAATTTGTATTAATATACTATCTCATTTTACAGTAGGAATATCACTTAGAACAATTTCATTCACTGTCTTCTTTTCTTCAGTAGAGTCATGGCTGTGGACACTGTCATGGGGAGATCACCAGGGCAGCTCCTTTTTCTGGTAGTCATTGTAATGCTCTGCTCTGTCTCTTTAAGAGACAAGGCATGCCCATTAGCTCCTCCCACCCCCGCTGAGACAGGCTGATCTTCAGCTTCCAGGCTGAGTTCCTTCTTTTTTCCGTCTCCCTCTTGAGGAGGCAGCTTCTGCCTCTCCCCAGTTCTCCCCCTCCACCCTTCTGCCTCTCCCCAGTTTTCCCCCTCCATCCTTCTGCCTCTCCCCAGTTCTCCCCCTCCACCCTTCTGCCTCTCCCCAGTTCTCCCCCTCCACCCTTTTGCCTCTCCCCAATTCTCCCCCTCCACCCTTCTGCTTCTCCCCAGTTCTCCCCCTCCACCCTTCTGCCTCTCCCTTTTCCATGTTGTTGCTTCTGATGCTCTAGACTCTAGAGGGGTTAGGCGTACTTCAGGGTTTTGTAAAATTTTTATATTATGAATATTTAGTGGACATTCAAGCTCCTGGGTGTATTTCATATTTTAAGTTCTTAACAGAACTGGGGTTCAATTATATTTGGCCAAATTCTAGTCTTTTTTTTTCTATTTGCTCTTGGACATTCTGAGGTGAGAAAGAAATAAATATTCTAAGTTGATCATTTGTTTCTTGACTTTAGGTTTCAAGAGAGGGTGGCCCTGCAGTGCCTGAATCATGTCCAGATAACAGATTCATAAATGGTTCTCTTCTCCTTGTTGCAATTTATTCTTTGTGTATTATGTGCTGTGGATGGAGCCAGTAACATTCTAGAAGATGGAAGTGGATGTAAATTTGCTAACCTGCATTTTTATTGACTAGATACATTATAAATTAAAAATATAGTCCTTATCAAACCCATAACTTAATAAGTGAGCTTTAATCCATCTTGTAGGAAGGATGTTACCCAAGAATAATGCAATAAAGAAATAAAAGATGTAGATTTTTCTTTCTAATCAATTCTACTCCATCTGGTTTATTTTGCTGTACTGGTGAAAGCAGGCTTTCTAGTCCAACAGGTGGGAGAAGGCTGGAATTTTGTCATTTACTAGCTCTTTGAGACTCAGTGGATTCACTTGTCCCCTCAGCACTGTCACCTCAGGAGGTCATGCCAGTTACAGCTTACAAAGGCCGCGGTACCATGTCTGGGGTGAAGTAAAAGGCAATCAAAAGCAAGGAGTAAGCTGAAGGCCAGCCAAGGCTGATTATTAAAAACCAAAGGTTGGGTATAGCAGAACATTTTCTTTTTAGATCAGTAGTGTTTAGTTTTACCCTAGATATCTGGGCTCTCGAGTCTCTGGTCTGTGGTTGTACAAACAATGTCCGGTATGGGTTCCTCCTCATGGACCGGATCTTAGACTGGCTAGCTACTCCCACCCATTCTGTGTCACCAGTGTCCTAGCATATTTTGCAGGTGGGGTAGATTGTAGGACAAAAGTTTTGTGGCCGGGTTGGTGCACATGTTTACTTTTCAGTACCCTGACGAATACCTTCCCTGGCTGAAGACACTAGAATACAGGGGTGAGGACTCCAGTGGCTTACCCAGTCATCATCAGAGAGGTTTCCTCTGGGAGCAGGTGGGTGCAGATGCAGAGACCCACAGCCAGACGCTTTGCGGAGAGAGTCTAAATCAGAGATCTCCATCAAATTCCTGCCCTCAGAGCTCATGAATTCCCATGGCAGAGGAGGCAGAATGATTGTAAGAGCCAGAGGGACAGAGGAGAACAAAGCCCTCCAAGTCAATCAAACAAAGTGTATATGAGCTGACAGCCATTGAAGCAGCAAGCACAGGGCCTACGTGGGTCTGTTCAGGTCCTCTGGACTCTTGACTGTGAGAACAAATGAGAAAGAGTTGACCTCTGACTCTTAGGCCTGCTCTTGGGACTCTTCCTCCTGTTAGGTTGCTGGGTCCAACTTTGATAAGATAGTTTAGTTTCATCTTTTATTTTTGTCATGTTTGATTGTTGTTGCTTAGAAGTCTGTTCTTTTCTTAATGAGAGACAGAAAGAGTGGCTCTGGTAGGGAGGAGAGGTAGGAAGAACCCGAGGAGAGTAGAGGGGTAGGAAACTATAATCAGAATGTACTGCATCTATTTTCAGTAAAAGAGAAAAAGAATACAGTAAAAATGTTTTTAAAAGAGAAAAGAAAATAAAAAACAAAGTTGGAGTCAGCACATGCCTTCGTTTAGAGGAGCCTCGCCTCCCATGGGAATGACTCTGGAGCCAACTTTGCCTTTAGTTCCCTGAAGACACCTTGAACGGAGAGACTGAGAAGCTCCACGAGACAGATGACTCAAGACACAAAGGGTGTGGAGCCTAAGTCACCTTAATCTCTCAAGCGACAATTACACAAGAATCGATTGTCCCAACCTGAATAAACAGCTGAGGAGGTATCTGTTATGTTCCTCAGAGGTAAATCTCGGTGTGCTGCTGATTATAAAGTTTATGGTAATTCCAGATGAATTTTAAGCTTCATAAACTTATAGAAATGATGTCACAGACATTGGCTTGAAGTTTGACTTATAATGTAGTTGAGGTCTGCGTCAGGAAAATTTTACTTTTAGTTCAGAATCTTGACCAGCAAGATTTTCAACACTTGCACTTAAACCAGAAAGCAAATATTCAGTTGTAACATGATTACCATGATGGCCCAGTTTCCTTTCCCCTAGTTAGCTGCCTTTGTGTCAGGCATCACATGTGGACTGCTAGCTTTCACAACAGTTTCATGAAGTCACTAACCTAGTCTGAACCTAAGGAAAGTAATGCTGAGGAAGTAAATTCTTCTTGATCAAGTGTAGCAGAGCAGGAAATGGAAACCAGGAAGGCTTTAGTGAAATAACACAAACTTCTTTACATTTATGTCCTGAGTCACCAACACTTCAGAGGACAGAGAAGTGCTGGGTTTCTTGTCTCTTGTGATCTCACTTTGAGAAAAACAAGGATAACCAGATCTCTAGCTAGCATTTCAAATATCTAGAGTCTTGTCTTACACGTGGTATATATGTATCTTATTGTATAGGAAATGTGCAATAAAGGAATTGATTTAATTTTCATTTGAAAAATAGGTCTTAATATATTATGTGGAAACATTAACTTCTGCCATTGATACATAGATATATATATAATATTTTGCTATGGACTAATAAATTTGATAATTCATATTATCTGCAAGAATGGAAACATACTTATTAGATCAAATATGAATAATGTGAATACTGAACATTTTAACACTCTTACGTGCATTTTAGATGTCAGTTATGATGTTGGCAATGATTTGGGTCACAGTCATTTTCTGATACATAATTTTTATCATGATCTCACTACATGTTACAGAATTAGCAAACAACCAATAGAATATTCCTATGATAGTCTCCTAAACCTACAGATCTCTCTGTATTTTGCACCATTGTTTTCAGTTGCTCACTGAATAGCTTATGGATGTTCCACAATCACCTAAATGAACAGTTCATAACCCCTTTCCCCGACACACAGTGTTTCTCATGTTGGCAAACATTATTACCTACATTATGCACTCAGAAGTTAGCTTCACTTTATCCTTTTCAGTTATGGCTCAATACAAAAGGTAATCAATCAATCCATACTCTACTGCCTAAGTCTTTTCCTTTGTAATCTCTATATCTCAGCTCTGACTTGACAATTGCCTCATTGGTGATACTTGAAATACCTTTCAACTGGTCTCCTTGATTTTGTAACTAATCAAATGTTTAATTAGCAAGATTTAGGGACAGCTTACAATGTTCTAGTGATTGCTTTAGGTGCTGGGCACCCAGTAAACGAAACAAAATGAACACACTAACTGCAATGGGCTAAATGTTACTGTTCTTTTAAAATTCATGTATTGGACTCCTATCCTTCAAGATCATGTGGCATTTTAAGGTAGAGTTGGTGAACGTGGTTAGGATATGAAGAGAATTAACTCACTGATGGGATCAATGTCCTGATAGGAGAGATTGCATGAATCTCTCAAGGCTATGGTAGGAAATTTGACTTCCATAACTCAAAAACAAAAACAAAAACAAAAACAAAACAGTCCTTTAATAGATACAAATCTTGTACTTTGATATGGACTTCCCAGTCTCTAGAAATTGAGAAATAAATTTTTGTTGTTTCTAAGCGACCTCTTCTATACCACTCTTTGATAGCTGCCTTCATTGAATAAGATCCCACCTGGTGATTGGGTGAGAGTGGCAGACATGACAAAGGTAAATGTGTAAAACAAAGGATAAAGCAGGAAGTGGAGAGATGAGTCTGTATGAGGTCCTGAAAAGTTAGAGTGGTGGCCAGGAAAGACCTACCAAAGAGATGCTATGTGAATGAAGATGAAAAAAGTGCTAAATTGTCTAGTGGACCACTAGAAGGCAACAGAAGAATGATACCGTTAGAAAGGATGGGGGTCCCTGAACCTGGGTGCCCTTTGTTTATTTTTAGGGAGAGCAAGGAGGGAGGATCAATGGTCATGTGTACTGAGAGGCTGAGGAAAAGGGACAGATAGTATAAGCAGATAAATTTAGAGATATTGAAATGAAGGATCATGACAGAGACAAGCCTTTTGGGTCTGGGCACATAAAGGTCTCCATCTGAGTGAGGCAGGTATTTGAGGTATCGAGAACAAAAACCTCAGATCTGTTTTTTTTAGTAGGACCTCTTGTTCCTCTTAGGGGTGTAATAGGTCTGAGATGCAGTGGGAGAGGATTTAGGTTATCCAGCATTCAAGGTGAAAGATAATTGTGTCTTAGATGGGATGGTGAGTGGCTGTGGCATGGTCAGAGTCTAGCTCTTTTCAATTTTGAGTCTAGAGAATTTGGGGATGATTTTTCTGAAAGGTCAGATTTAAGTTGAATATAGAATTTTTTTTTCTTTCCAATCAATGCCTGAAAAGACTTTTAGGGATTTTTTTTTAAAAAAAAACCTTCCTTTTTCATCCCTCCTTTGAAATATACCTGTCTTTAACCTAGCATTTGAACTTTTTTGTGACATTTAAGATACATGGAGGTCATCCTTGCCATTTCACCTTCTGTGACACCCTCACCTGCCTGCATCACTTCAGCCAGACTCGGTGTCTCTACAAGACACCTTTTTGATTTGTATCCCAGTTGCCTGCCTGATTTATCCTTAAGATAATTCACACATCATCCTGCCCTGTTGGGTGGTTCTCCTCTTGCCCCACTGCTACTCCTCCTTTAATCTCATAAGACTCGGTATGTTTTTCTCCTTCCCTTTTACAAGTTCACACATTAAAGGCATTTCTGTCAGTCTCCACTTCCAGGATTCTTGCTCATGGAAGGTATCCCTGACTGTTCTTTCTTTGTCTATGTTCTATGGCTAGCACAGGACCATGGAATTAACACAGACATTCTTAATGGAAAAATCAACAAATGACTCTACAAAGGATATTAAAAATAATAGTTTGGGAATACTTTTAAAAATTAAAGTGCACATCATCTGTTCTAGCTTTGAACGCTGAAGAGTATAAATTTATAAATGAGGGGACAACTTTCCCAACTATTAAATGCTCACCATGTGCCTGTGCAGTCCTGGCCTTTCCTACATCGTCTCATTTAATCCTCATAAAAAATGTGCTTTATGGATGTGGAAATAGCGGCTTAGGGATTAAGTTACTCAGCTGGTAAGTGACAGAGCTGTCATACAAATCCGGGTTTGTCAAGTTTAGTTTGCCAAGGTCTACATCAGATGGGAGGAGAGTTTCTGCTAATTATATGTTGTTACCAACACGCATCACACTTGTTACCCCTATTGTTGACACTAGAAGGTGGAAGCCAAACACACTTTGCAGACCTTCTCTTATAGAATAAACAAATAAAATTGTGTATAGTTCCTCTTGGAATTGTGAAGAATAGAGGAGATTTGTCTGGATGATCATACTTTATTTTAGTCAGTCTCAATTCCTGCAATGGGTGCTAGCCAATGAAGTGGTTTAGCTTTTCCCTTTTTTTAAGTTAAAAGAAAATGCTTTGTTTAAGCAAAGTCTCATTTGGGAACCCAATACTTTAAGACAAATCAAAACTGAGAAACCTCTTTGTGAAAATGAGATCCCTGTTTTGCTAGCTGAGCTCTTTCATTTCTTCTTTGTTTTATTTCCCTTGATAACCTTAAGTAAAAAGAATACTCTGTAAAAGGGAAGAAGACCACATTCCTCTGAACTGTGTAATTTGATGGCAGCCAGACCTGGAGTCATAGCTTGTTGAATATATTTACTTAATAGGGAATTCTCAGTTCATATGGAAGGAAGAATTCTATACTTGAATGACATGGAGGCCCAAAGAGACCAAAGGTCAGAGTGTTTGGGACTTGTTTTTAGTTCATTCAAAGTTATTGTGCTTCTAAGAGCTCCCACCAAGTTGTAAATCAGAGTTCTGCTCTCTCAAGGTGTGGCTAGCTGCCAGACCTTGTGCTCCTGAAATAGGGAAGTAGTTGGTTCCTACCTAAAACAGAAGTCTAAGGATCCAACAGTAGTTCCAGTTTCCTTTATGGAAATAACTTGGGATTCCACCCAGGGAGTGGTTTGCCTACACAGTGTTTGGTCTAGGGCCTGAGTCTAGAACATGAATGGTGAATGTAGCCTGTGACTTTCAGTTTGTATGTTAATGCGGTCTTTTGTTTTACTCCTACTTTTTTAGGGTCAGGTGTATATTAACCAGTTGGAAATTAAACATGGGTGAATTTTCAGTACTCACTGAAAAATTTCCTCCCGATACTATTCTATATGTTCCTGTTTTATTATTTTCATTCGTGTCTCCATATTCTTTACTATATTTCTAAATTCCCATGCCTCTACTCTAGAAGAGGGTATTTTTGTTAAGGCTGGCCCTCCGACAGAATGAAAACATCCATATCACTCTGTGTTAAAGTCTCTTAGTATCTTTTAATGATTTATACTCTTATTTCTTTTTATCTTGAGTTGCATTTAAATTCATTTATTTTTCTTGATGATGTAAGCTGCTCTATACAACTTAAACATACAGAACACAAACATACAGATGCAGGAAGTGTGAGGGCCTACATATTTTGGGATAACCAGGAAAAGACAACTCCTTAAACAGGTGTCCTTTAAGCTGGATGTGGCTTCGCTCTGAGGTGGCCAGCTTGCAGCTGGCTTCACTTTATCCCTCATCTTCCACTGGAAAGCCACACATTTTGTACACTGTTCCAACTGCACAGTTACACATAGCAATGGAGAACACTGTTCAAAATGCACAGCTAGATAGCAATGAAGGAGTGTCCTGCAGTTGCTACTGGGAGGATTAACCTTCCCATAAAGATACAAAAGACTAACCTGTATATGTGTTTGTGTGTGTTCACTTATGTGTGTGTGTACACACATATGTGTAGGGGATGAAGCCTGGAGGAGGTCAAGGAAAGGCGAGTTGTTGATGACTAACGCATACTTGCTGCCTGTGAATCTAGGAAATTGAGTCCTGCTGCCTCATAGGCTGGTTATTGGATACATGGAATTCAGTGTATGATCACAAAAGACAAATTGCTTTACTCCTAGGAGGGAAATAAGTGCCTTTTATTTGATGCACAGGACACACTTACTATGTAGTTCTTGTTTTGCATGAATTATTTTTGTGTTCTGGAAGGTTCTTTGGCATGCTCCTCCACATTATAATATCATTATTGTTTTATTATATGATAGAAATGTGTTCCAAGGTACTTTGTAACAGTTAAGAAAATATTTTTGTTGCATCCTAATTAAAGAAAAGTGTGTGTGTGCGTTGCATGTGTATTATCATCTGATGTATGTGTGCAGGTACACACACCCATTAGTGCACATGTGGAGGTCAGAGGAGGGCTTCAGGTGCTTCCCTCTATCACTCTGCAATGCCTTTCATTGAACCTGCACCATAGCATTTTTACTACGCTAGCCAGCATTCACTTGTCTTCCCCTCCAGCACTGAAGTACTTGTGGCCATGCCTGCCTTTAAATAGGTGCTAGAGATTTGAACTCAGATTCTCTTGTTTTCACAGCAAGCCCTTACCCACAGAGCTATCTCCTTAGCTCTGCATTCTTCATTTTGAGGGATTTACCCTCGGCTTATAAAATAATTATTAAATAAAGCCATATTGTAAATTATGCCCACCACAGTGAGCCTAGGCTGAGATGGTCTTGGAACAGAAAATATCTTTTATGCCTTCTTATCTTGGAGTTAAGGCTTAAGCTTGGAAAAAGAGTATGGGAATCCAAATCTGACTACATTAAAAATAATTTGATTAAAAATATAAATTCTGTGATATAAACGTCTAGATGGAAGTGGCCAGTAACACATACTAACAATGTTCATTTATGATAGTGTATGTATAAAACCTAGGCAGCCAGGAATTAATATTTAAAAACACAGCACCATGGTCCCATTTTGCACATGGGACTAGAATTTTAGTGATCCGTGATCCAGGATAAATGAAACTTTACTGTGACCAATAGAAATGAAGGAACTGTGAAGTTTGGTTGGAGATTTTACTAGCAAATGCTAATTCTTCATATAACTTATAATGATGAATGAAAATAAACTAAATGTTCATGCTCAGTGCTTAGGTATGTGGTTGTTTAAACAGTGGAACGAAGGACCACACCTACGTCTTTAGACCGTCAGTCAGTAAGGGATTATCTCATGCACTTAGGGCATAATATAATGAGCCTAAGGTAAATGTTTAATTTTGTATAGATTTTTCACCCCCTAGTTCTTAGCTATAGGCTGGACACTCATTCCTATTTGTTTTATGCAAATAGGTGCTATTTTGTAGTAATTTTTCCTCGCCACCAAAAATAAATGGGGGAGGAGGCTGGATAAAAAGAAATGGAAAGAAATACTGAATTAAGTGAGATGTTCTGGGAACAAAGCTAGGTCACCGATATTCTATACTGTTCACTCCACTAAAGGCATCCTGTTGAATGCCACATGCTTTTCTTGTTTTATTTTGCATGTTTTAATACCTCTAGTTTCTCCAACAATAAATCTGTTGATGTAATTCTGTTTATCAGGTATCTTGGAAAGCTCTGGGTATTTGTCTTGACATGCTTTTCCCTCTTAATTCTTAGTTCTCTGGAGAGTCACTACCTCCATGAGTTTCTGATACAGCCCTGCATTTTCTTTAATTCTGATGTGATTTCCTACTTCACTTTTCTGTTCTGCTTTAGCCCTCTGGGCATCCTGGGTAGGCATACTAGGCACTGCTTAGCTTGGGGACTTTGACCTTCACTTTACCCAGAGCACGCTTGCCTTCTTTAAGACAGTAATCATTTGACATCTCAATAAGATCTGCGTAACCACCCTACTTAAAATTGTAGTTTACTATTCTGCAGAGAACCGAGGCTCACTGCTGCCTATACAATTTGCTTATTTCATTGTGTGCCTCCTTATACTGTTTTAGACATTCCTTAAAGGCGGGGGTACGCTTTCTAATTTCCTACTAACTCATGAATAATGCCTTTATTTAAGAAGACAACATCCCATTGCTCTGTTTTTTCTTCTCCTTTTGAAGTGTCCTTTAAAGTTAAAAATCTAGTAAATTGTTTAGTTACATCCCCATTCCCCCTCTAAAAAGCAAAAGCAAAATACAACCCCACAAACCAGGTGGCAGACTAAATCTCTAGACAACATTCAAAGTGGAGGAGGTTAAAAATAAAGATAACAAAGACAAAACAGGTCTCCAAGGCCAGTTAAGGGAACCCAGCTATGTATCAGCTCATCAGCAACTGAGATGTAGGCTGACTCCAGAGACTGGAACACATCCTAAGAACCCCATTCAGACTACAGCTTGTCCTTTTCTTGTTTCTGATGAAGGGATAGGATTCATTCCTTGTTAATTCTATGACAAAATACTTACAATAAGTGGTCTTATTTACAACGGACTAGGCAGACATTGCTTTAAAGAGAGAAGGAAAGACCTAACATCCACTTCTTGGCAAGAAGACATAGTTCAGTTTTATTTGTAGTAAAACAACAACAAAAATAAAACAAAAACTTTGATGTATAGCAGGGAAAAGGCAGCTGCGGAACTGACCTGTGCTGGAACTGTCTGTAGTGAGGACCAGGCTGGGCTGCCACAACCATGTGCAAATGTGTTTGTCGATTGTCCTCTAGCAGTGACAATTACAAACACAGCAGCATGACCCGCAGGTGAACAATCAATCCTTCTAGACCTACAGTGCCAGGCATGGGCTTCCTTCTCCAGTACAGCAGTATTTAAGGTTTTTTAAATATCTTAAGGAGCTTTCTCCTCACTCACATTGGCAACAGTCTTGCAGGTGATATCACAAACCTTTGATGTCTAAAGAGGTGGCAGCAGAATAAGTTGAAAACGTGTTCCTTAGTCAACTTTCATGACTTCTGGGTCCCAAATAGGTATATTACTAGTCTGCTTTTCTTTGTTCCCAACACCACCAGGGGGAAGAGGAGGGACATCCTTGTGAGCGCTGTGTCACTTGAATGCCTTTTTAATTTTCATAAGAATTATTGTATCTGGTGGTAAAAGAACAGGTTCTTTATCTCCTTCATCATCCATTCCAAAATCTAACCGGATAGTAACAGCTGTAGATTGTCGATTTCTGCATCAACTTCAAATGTCTCTTCATCGCTCAACAATTTTATTGAAGGCATGCATTCTATTTCAAGACCATGAACCCATGGTTGATGGATGCAGTGTAGCATCCACAGCACAAGAAAAAGGCGAGGTCACTTGCTCTGGTTTGTAATATTCAGTCTGCTCAAGAAGGGTTCAGAAAGATCTAAGGAACAATTCACTTCTGGTATTGAAAGATGGTTTAGGAATACCACATATATCAAGGATACATCTTCATTGAGGAATTTGTTTTATTTTACATATGTGAGTGTTTTGCTTGTGGTGGTCAGAGGAGGACATCAGATCCCCTAGAACCACCACCATGAGAGCTCTGGAATCTGAACCTGGGTCCTCCAAAGGAGCAACAAGTTCTCTCTTAAACACCAAGTTATCTTTCTAGCCCCAACCATGGAATTTTGATATAATAATAATACAGAGATGAGGGGCCATTGTAGCATTCATATATTAGCATATCAATAGAGCCATGGTATTGTTCTGTCCCCTTTCTGGTGATAATAAACTGGAAGACAAGATATTCCTTGGATGTGAAAGGCTTAGTCAAAGAAACATAAAAATTCTTCCTCTTGAAATCAGAGTTATGGTGCAGTTTTCTTATTTTAAATAAAATTATTGTTCCCTCCTCTGTTTCTGTTTAGGAAAGGGCAGGTCTTCCATGAGTCTGATACAGTTATTTAAGCATCATCTGTGAAATAAAAATGTCCAGATACTTGTTTGTGACTTTGTTATTTATGATATTTTAGACTAAGGAGAAATATGTCACCTGTCTATCTGTCTATCTAACTATCATGTTGTGACTTATGCCTCACCCAGCAGATGGTTTATCTGGGAAGATGTTATGGACTACTGAAGAATATTGACGGACATAGCTCCATAAGGTTTTCCAAGCTGCCTCTCATTCAACATGTGGTATATTTTATTGTAGAGTCATTCTTATATTTGTTCATAGAAGGTATCTAAAGACTACTTGCTATTTCAGTGACAAGTCAATTAATGATTTTAAGATCTGTTTTTTTCTTATTGCTCTATTGCAATGTGCATTTGTTTTTCTCAGAAGGCTATTTTTGATTGGAATATGGTGCATAAACGGTGGGTCCTTGTGTCCATAGGTGATACCACAAATCTTCTGTATGCAAATGGACATAGTATTACTATGATAAAGGGGCTGTACCTTTAAACAAAGCTTGCTTAGGTGATCTGAAAGCAACATTGCCAACAGAAATAGAACTTTAAGATGCTGGTATTTCATTTAGATGTATCTAGAAGTCATATATATCATTGCATTGTATGTGAGTGTGGTATGTGTATTTGTGCTCACTTGTATGGGTGAAAATAAGTTGGGGTGTATGCATATGTATGGAAAATCAAAACCAGCTTTGCGTGACTTTCTCTATAACTCTACATCTTACATATAGAGTCAGTCTTTCAAGGAACCTGAAGTTTCGGAGTTCTTGCTGGTCTAGCTGGTCCACTTGTCCTGGGCATAGCATGTCTCTGCTTGCTATGGTGGAATACTGTCAGCCCCTGTGCCAACCAGGCTTTCACTTGGGCACTGGGAACCAGATGTCTGAAGCTGACGCTTATTTGGCAAACGCTTAGCCACTGAGCCACCTCCTCCGCTGCAGTTATTATGCGTTCTTAATGTGATAGAAGCAATGACCTCATCTTCTCTATTGTTGTCAAAGAACTTGTTCTAATGTTTAGAAAGAGCTGACACAGGCTGGCTTATGTCCGGATTGCTTAGTCGGAGAGAGCAAAGCATATACTCTAGAGGGCACTGTTGTACAATGTTAGTATTGTATTTCTGAACTCTAGGAAGTATAGCCTTGATAAACACATGACGCCTGCCAAGTTTCATAGCAAATAATAACTACTTGATTGAAGATTTGTTCCTTGGTTGTTTCCAAAGATATCTCAAGCAGTATTTCTTTCTATATGGATTTAGTTTTTAAATAGACAAGTCTTATTTTCTGCTTATTTTTATTTTTAGAAAGATGTTCTCTCACCTTCACAGATATCAATGTCATCTTCTGTCAAATGCTGTTTGGAAATTATGAGTATTCATAATGTGATATTTACTTACCAAAATGATTCTTTTGAAAATGAATATATTGAATACTTTTGGGATAGAATACTTTTGGAATAAAACTTCTGAAATTTGATTTTGGTAAGAGTTACATATACAAAGCTGTATTAGAGACCAAAGAATTGCAAACACACACACACACACACACACACACACACGTACGTATAAATACTATTCAAATTTACCTTTTAACTATTGTTGAAAATTACAATAATAAAAATTTCAAGGTTTCTGTAAGTAATTAACAACAAAGGTGGACTGAACGTCAGGAACCCTTCAGTTCAGCACTCAATGCCAGCTGGCGGCAGGTAACAGCTCTATGAGAGATAGTAAATCAGGGAGGGAGGGCAATTTGTTACACAGAACAGTGAAAGCATCAGCGATTAGGAATGATTGTCTTCTTACACAATGTAAAGCTCTTAACTCGTAGGATAATGGTCCTCCCACTCACTTGCAGTTTCTTTTACTGGGTGGAGTTACAAACAGTTCATTAGAGAATGCTCATGAACCCAGTAAGACCTCCAAAGGTGCACGTAATTCCCTCACCTGTCACATGCCAGAATGGAGAAAACACTGTAGAGAATCAAAGACAAACAATGGCACCCAGGCTGCTGATGGCAGAACGGCTGCCGTCCTGTGACTATTCCTCGACTCCATTTCTTGCTTCCCTCCTGAGTCTGAATTGATGAGACAGGTTTGTTCTCAAGCTTATCTGAGCACATAAACATTTATATCAGAAGGACCTAGCATTTTAAACATGCACAGTGTTCTTAAAGCTTAGGAAAGCTCTACTTTAAATACTTATTGACTTGCCAAAGGGAGGAGAGAAAAACACTGCACCTGGCTTAGAGGACATGTTTATTCAGATCTAAATACATAAGGGTTTTTTTTTCTTGCTTTACATCTCTATTTCTATATTAGAGACTTTGGCAGCTATTTTAAAACTGTCATTTTGAATGACTCTTACTAAATTTTAATGTATATTTAAATTATCTGCTAAAATGCATAATTTAAGTTAGTGGCTCTGGATGTAAGACTCTTTATTTCCAAATTATTTACAAAACTTCCAAATTATGTACAAGTATTGCTTTTTTCATTGCAATTAATTTTTATTTTAATTAATTAACAAATGGCAGACTTCTATACATACAAACATAATCGTTTTAAAATAATTTTTCTTTTTATTAATTTTTATTGAGATATACATATTTCTCTGTATTACATTATTTTAAGAGCGGTTTTTGAAACCATTAGGCTACAGAAGTTCAAAAATAGAATAAAGAGAATTTTATTGATACCCATGAGTTCTCTGTCTCTTAAAGTCAACCATTAGCCAACCTTCTACTTTTGGATAACTACAAAATGTTCAAAGTCTTACTTTATTGCTCCACTAAAATATGCTAACCCTAATATACAGCGATGCATAATTTAATTTTTACAGAAAGCAAAGGTAAAAAGAAGGTGTGTTTATGTCCAGGTCATAGTGATGAGATTTGTATTATTTTCCATCCATTACTGTCTCTACAATATGTATCAAAGAGATGAGGAATTGGTACTCTGAATGGGTACAGGGCAATGGTAATATTGCTGCAAATGTGTGTATTCTCCAATGATTAACTTGATTTCTATATATAGACCTAAATATTAAGATGTTCTTGATAATTGTCAAAATGATAATCTTGCTTAATTTGAATATAAGGATATATTGCAGACACTTAAAATTCATTAAAAAACGTGGGGGTCAGGAATGGAGAGGTGGTAAGTGAAATGCTATGAATGCAGAAAAAAATAGATCATTACATGTATAAGTTTTAGTTATGAAAATTCATGGACAAAGAGCTTGAAGTACACATAATATTTTAAAATATATTGGGTATAATACATCAAGGGAGATGGTAGAAATGTATTGGCACCATTCTTACAGAACATCTGACCAATACTTAGTACATATAACTTAGGGGGGGAGATAAATGGAGGAATTCCCATTTGTATTTGTCATGGTTAATTTTGTTTAATTATTCTATCCAGTAGGTGGCCACTGTTCTCATAGACAGAACTAAATGGTCACTTATAGTGAATCATCGACCATGCCTAAGATTAGCTATTTCAAATGCTTTTGAGTAATATTTACTTTCATGAATGGATTTTTAAGCATCATCTTGTATTGTTTCCAGAAGCAGAGGAAAGAACTGGGCTTCTCTGGATCATTTTCTCATGAAGATTCTGTTCATAACAAAATGAGCAGAATCCCATGGTTTATGCAGCAAAGGTTCTGAGGCCTTTGCAAAAGGTGTCCTTTCTCGGCGCTTATGAGAGATGCTGTGTGATGTTCCTTTATCCTGGGAAGCAGTTTTCATGGGGTCTTGGTGAAAAACTATGATCAGTACATCTGCTTGGCACATAGAGAATCACTTTTATGGGTTTCATTTTTCTTCCTCATCATTTAAACAAAGAATTTCTGAGGTTTCTGATGAAAATCGTATTTGTTTCTCACTTCATTCCTTTGCATTGAAGGAACTTCCTCAGTTCCATGACCTTTCTATGAAGTAGATGCTTTCATCTCTAGGACAGGCTCCCCAGCTTTGTCAACACTACAGTTCCAACAGGAGCATATAATAAGAGTGAGGGAGAAGAATCCGCTGAAACGTATTTTATTTATAATTCCAACTTTGTATGCTAATTAAACAAGGAAAACATGTCTGTCTGTCTGCTCACATGCCAGTTACTAGTCTTTCCCTCTCTTCAACTGTCCTGTACTAGACTGTAAGCTTGATCGGGGCTGGAGGAAGGTAATTACAGTACTTAAGAACCTAGACTGAGTCTGAGCTAACTAGATTCACATGCAGCTTTTGTCATTTACCTGTTCTGTGAATGTAGGAAGTCTGTAACCTTTTAATTTCCTTATCTGTCAAGTAGAGACAATGAGGCTGAACCTCAAGTTATATAAAGATAAAGGAGTTACAATTTTGCTAAGAAACTAAAGTAGACAGTATTTGGTTCTTGGTTGGCCCTGTAGTAGGGTTTAGGATATTAAAACAAAAAGCCAAACAACAACAACAACAAATGCAGGACTGGCTGGTTTGTTTTCTACCACCTCAATCTGTATTTTTACTAAGTGAGTCTGTGATGGAGGCAAAGACTCATCCACTCTGCCTTTATGCCACATTTTCTAATAGTGAATGGAAAAAGAGGTATCATAGGGACACCATATTCAAACAGCCTTAGAAATCCGAAACTGAAGTCGACTCTGTGCTCCTCTCTTCATGAGAGTCCTTTGCACTCTGCTGTTCAGCGTAGACTGAGAATGAAAGGTTCACAAAGCTGTCGTTCTCTAAAATACCCTCTTCTTTCTCCTTCTATTTCTTTCTGAATCTTTTAAATACCCTTTGCTAGTTGCTTCATCTTTACTTACTTAGTGTTGTTTCATGCTATTTTTATTTTTCTCTAGTTGATCTAATTCAGACAGTTTTAAAAGCCAATCATGTGTATAAGAGCAGAAGGATCTTGGAAACTGCAAATTCTCCTCTTAAGCATCCACCCACTTTCATACAATCTGATTGTGCTGCTCAAAAAAATCTACAAACAGGATTCAGATAGATAAGGATAACCAAAGGTTGTATTTTACAAAAGACTGACCTAGCCATAATTTTTTAACTGTAATGTCCAACCGTAACCGTCACACATCTCCACTTGGCATTTGGCATTCAGTATTTCCAAGATGAAGTATTCAACATATTCTTTCTAACTCTCACAACCTTCTCTTCCCCTCTTCAAAATAAACATTTCCTCAAATTTTTTTCTTACTGAATGATACCAATATCAACCAAGTTACTCATGTGGAGACTCTGATAGTCAAATGCGAGATTCCTCTCACCCTTGGCTTCAGGTTGATGTCCAGACTGATTCGCCCTACTCATTCACTTTCTAGTTACAGTTTTACTTCCACTCCCACCACATTCACCCTTTGTCATTTTCTTGAATACTGAATCAGCCTTCAGCTGGGCTCCATTCACCAAGAGAGTCATTAAACAAGGATCTTCTCTACAGGGAATCAGAGTTCTCTGTGTATACTGTCTTGGTCCAGGTGTCTATTGCTGTGAAGAGACACCATGGCCATGGCAACTCTTATAAAGGAAAACATTTAATTGGGTGGCTTATAGTTTCAGAGGTTTAGTCCATTATCATCATGGTGGGGCATGGCAGTGTGCAGACTGACATGGGCTGGAGAAGGAGCCAAGAATGGAGAAGGAGTTGCATCTTGATCTGAAGGCTTCAGGAAGTGAACTATCTCACTGGTGTAGCTTGAGCATAGGAGACCTCAAAGCCCACCTGCACAGTGACACACTTCCTCCAACATGACCACACTTTCTAATAGTGTCACTCTCTTTGGGAGTCATTTAATTTCAAACCACCACATATGCTAACACTAGCAGAATAACGTCCCGATTCACAAATCTTTGCTAGTTTTATATTTCTCTTTGGATATAACCCCAAATCCTTAATATTACCTGAAGAGAACAGTGAAATCTCTTCTGTATGCATGTAAGTTTCTGCTTAAATAACTCTTCTTCAGGAAAGTTTTCCACAAATATGTAAATTGATATAATTTTCATGACAATACACATTTTAGCATCTTCTTACTAACAAAAATTAAAATAAAAATTCTCGGTCACTAATATTTTAGTTATTAGGATTGGCATTTTTGGTAAATACTGCCTCGTATTGCTGAAACTTCCACAATGCATGTTTCACAGTTGCTTCTATTAATCTTAACTTATCAAAGCCCTTATTTTTTTTCTTGTGACATTACTATAATTAGAATAGGACAGTGGTATTTAATTTTTTAGTGATTATTCTTCCAATAAATAATGCAAGAACAGGGCTTAGGTCTTTACATTATACTTATGTATATCTAGTATCTAACTGTTTCTCAAATGAAGTAGGTACTCAAAAGAACAGACTTACGTTCAACTGATGAGTATATAAAGTATAATATAGCAAATAATAAGACAAATACTACAAAGGGGTCATTATATAAGACAGTTAAGTATGGATTTTTTGCCAAATGCACTAAAACTTACTTTTAATAAAAAAAACCTATTTTGCTTTTCAAGAAATGATTATGGTTCCACAGACCACTAATTGCCTTCAAGACTACCAGTTTACACAGTATAAAAACCACAGGACAGTGCCACACAGAAAGTATAACTAGGGAAGAGAAGAACTAGTCCTCCAAAGCACTCTGAATTTGGAAGACAGGACAATGAGAAATGATGTGGATTAGTAGGATCAGAAAGAAACTAATGGACTAAATTAACTAATTTAGAAACTCAATGGACATCACATACGGAGGCGGTAATGAACTGCTCTGGAGGGATTATAAGTAAGATATACATGAAGATTGATATCATACCTTGCAAAGTAGATGATCATGAAAAAATAACAAAGAGCTATTTTAGAAGTATGTTAATGAGAAATCATTTGTAATGGGATAAAAGAATTTGCAAATGGAAGCATACAGGCGGTGTCACAGATAATTAACTTGCACAAATATGCCCTGAAAGAACTCACATGCATTTGTACCACAGAACCTGTTCAGGAATGCTCAGAGTGGACACATCAGTTGTAGGACACATATACAATGTAATCCTTATAACAATGACCATGGATACACTATTACAGACTTTGCAAGACAATTTTTTATCACATTTTATGCATTGCATGCAGATAGAACTTATGTTTTTATGGATATGCCCCCAATGGTGGAAAACCATGAAGAAAATGAAGGGCATTAAGTTAGCATCCACAGACAGCAGGGGAAGGTGAAGAGAGGAAGCTGGAGGACATGGTATATTTGTAGAAGTGACCAAAAGATTTTTTAAATAAATATTTGAATACACATACATTCATTTTTCAAAATGTCCATGTCTTTGAGAAACATTATTTTGCACATTAAAATTATTAATTATTTAATCTTTTCTAATTTTAAAAGAATTCAATATAAGTAAATTCATTTATTATCTAACCCAAGACATAACTACATAATAAGTGTCTTGTACCAGCATTCAGAACAGAAAACCACTAACATCTTGCCACTTTAGCTTTTTTTTTTCATGAAAGAAATAAGATATTACAGGTAAAATTTCTTTGTTGTTTCATTCAGTCTGGCTTCTTGTTCCCACCCTGTAGTGAACCATGTATAATAGACTTAATGTCTTTTTTGTTTGTAAGACCATTGCATACTTGCATTATTCATGAATAATATACAATAAACGTTTTGTTACTTTTTAAGTAAGCCAAACAGTGACAATTATATTGCTATTATGTAGCCTTTCTGAGGTATTGTTTCTTTGAATCATTCTCCTATCCTAAAAAAAATGTTCAAATGCCTTTCTAGGTTTTTGATATATACTATTAGTACATTATCATTGTGTGTGCTCATCTTTAATTCGACATTATATGTGTTATAGTTCAAAATGATATCTTTCATAACAAATACTAAAAAGCAAAAATAATGATAGAAAGAAATTAAGATAGATGCATATATCTATAAAAATTTTTGGAGATTTTTGCTACTAAGGGGATGAGATGAGAACTATGAGATTTGTTCAAAACAGAAATGTTGGAGGAGAGAAGGATTTTTTTTTTAAATTGAAGTTAGTTCTGTATGTCTTTATACTGATGATAGGTATTCCAGCAGAGGATGATGCTTGTTTGTCACAATTCCTTAAAATGTGAAAGTTAAACAGATTTACTCTAGAGGAACCAACCACAGACTTTATGGGTTACAGAGCAACTTAAGTTCCAGGTTAAAAAAAATGAAATTTTAAAGAACTACCTTGGGAGTGGTTTCTGGTGGTCAAATTTACAACAGACATGAAATAATTTGCTATGAGATATGTAATCCTGGATACTGAATCGGAGATGATGTTTCTGTGTCTCATAATGACATCACCACTTCCCCATCCCATCCCAACATTAGATAGGCTCCATGATTACACAGACATATTGGTGCCTATCTGCTTAATTTTCATACATCAATATACCCTCTGCCTAATGATTCATAGGTTTAAGCATGGATGTTGCAAGCCAAAACAACAATTCAGAAAGCAGAGTGGAAACAATAGATAAGATACAAAACACATTTTGGGGGTCCTGAGGCATTCTATTTTCAATTTATCTCATGTTCTTTCAGGATCTTATTAGAATGTAAGTCATCTGATTAACTTTGTCATGTCTCCTTATTCAGCTCATTGTATCATAAATAGTAACAAAAGAGAAGAAAAATGGAAATATGGTTTATTAGGAAAGAATGGGTTCTGCCAAGACTTGTCTGTCCATCGGATGCTTATTTACTTTAAATCTTTCTATAAACTCTGCTCTGATTATCGATTTCTAAACCTTCATCCTGTTTTCTAAACTTCATCTTTATATTGTGATTTTTTATGCTTATCTGGTGGGTATGAATACTCTGGGTAGATCTATGAAATTCTGGAAAACCACAGAACTTAAACAAATAGCAATTATTTTATAAAATAGCTGTTTAAGTTCTAGGGCCTGTATGAGGATTTCTGCCCTCAGAGACAAGAACATGAACAAAGACAGGGACAAATCATGTGTGCAGCCTTCAGGAGATGGCAGCTTGGATGAAATCTGAGAGTGTAATTTGTATAGGAGAGCAAACAAATCTGCCAAGAAAGCCCATTGTCAAACAGAAATATTTCATAACTACCTGAAGATACATCTAAATTTAGGTAAAAATTTCATAGAATTATTTTAAAAGTACAAAAATAAAAGTATATGAAAGTATAAAAAGATAAAAATCTGTTCCATTTGTCCACCTTACTTGATGCCCTGATCTCTAAGAGAATTTGGAAGAATTGGGCATTTGGAATTTAATAAAAGAAGTCCCTAGGCCATTTGAATACTTTCCCCAACCCTATACCCTGGAAGTTCTAAACTTTACTCAGGCTGATGGAATGTACTTTCCAAAGTATGCTTTCTAAAATTTCAGAATTTCATCAATTTTACATAATTATTGATTGTAGAAATTTCATGTTAATAAAAAAGAAAAAATGATTACAGTAGATACAGCTTGTTTAACAAATAAAATGTCGTCAAAAGTACAATCTTTGGAAACCAAAATTTCAAGAGAAATGTGAAACAATTTATTTTTAAGTTTGAGAAATAGGCTGCTACCTATTTCCCACTTGTCTATAGGTATACTCAGATAGATTTAATCATACATGAGTTTTGTTATTAAATATGGTTTGATTTTTAATTCTTCTATTTCTGGTGTTCTGAAATTAGCAAAACTCCACTGCACTTACACCTAAACAGTATTCTTGCCTTAACTGATCCTCTTTTAGGATAGCCTTCCAGGTAGGGTCTTTTCTCCAACGCTGATAGAAAAGCCATATGTACAATATATACATTCATGCAATGATTTTCATTATGTTAACTAAGTTGTTAACTTGGTATTAAGTTCATTAACTAAGTTTGTCAATTAAGTAATGTCAGAAGGTAGGTTGTGAGATGATTTGCTTTACGTGTAAAAGTTTATGAAAATAAGTTTTCATCAACCAAAAGGAAAATTGAAGCAATGACAGTTTTCTTAAGTAGCAACAATACTTACTAAAAATAGAAATAGCATTATTGCACAAAATAAAGAGAAATCTTGCCTTTGCTTTCTTAGAAAGAACCTTAGGATTCATGTCACATTTAATAGCAGGTGATGACACCAGTAGAAATGAAAACATTTAATTTTCAAAAAGTTCTCAAACAACAGAGCAAGCTTTTTTTTTTACTGACTATGTTTTAATAATCACAGTTCAGTTTTTGAAAAATGAAACTTGACAAATAAAATACTTTCTTCTTTAAAGAGAATGTAGTAACAGTACTTCATTTTCTTAGGCTTATTTATTTGGTTTGAAAAAAGTCCCCCCAACAGAGAAACAACCAAGAATGTTACCTAAACAAAACCAGTCATGTTACTTAAACAATCTCCAACAGTTACACTAAAGTTTTCAGAGAAGTGACTGTAATTGCTTTATATAACCTAAATTTCTTAAACATTTATGTACTTCCCATGCTTTAAGACACAGCAAAACTTGTAAAGAAAGCTACAGAGGCAAAAGCTGATCTTACCTAAACATCTCACTCCTGAATAATGGCAAGGTCCTTTCTTCTGTGTGTCCAGTTGCTTTGAGATTCTCACTCAACTGAGTGACTCTTTCGTGCTGTGTGTTCCTGAAGCCAAAGGAGGAAATCCCATGTAATTAAATCCTAACTCGTAAAACAAGTCTGAAAGAAACAACTTGAACCAATAGTATGACTTGTGGACCAGAATCAGAGACCGGGAAACCTCACAAATCAGAAACAATTCCATTTATCCTGGTAAGTTATCAATAAACAGGACTACAGGTGGCAGGTATTTTCACAATCCTGTGGCCACTGCTTGTCACAGTTGTCTTTATTCTACAGGATGCACCACTTCTGCTTCTTATCATAAGTTCACTCCTCAGTACAGAAAACCAAGAGTTAGCAGAAAATACTTCCCATGCATTGACAGGCACCCCCCCCTGAATATGCTTTTCTATATGATAAGATATTTTTCCCTCTTAATGTGTAAAACAGAGATACAGAGAAAGGCTCGAGCAGACAGGACACATGGTTATGGGATAAGTGAGCATAAACCTTGAAATTAAAACATACCTACTCTTATTCTAATTCTTGTCTTCTGAAAAAAACATCTTAGCCCAATGATACTAGAAGATAATCAGTGGAAAAGGAGAGTGTGCATGAGTGGAGAATTAGGGGAAGAATGGAAGATTAGAAGTAGTTCTTGTAGGCAGGAGCAGAACCTGAGAAAATACAGAGGCAAGAATAGTATGGAAAAGGCATTTCTGTCTAATATGTTGGTCAAGTCGAATGGCTACACTGGGATTACTTTCTAGGAAATAATGAATGCTGAAGAATGGAAATAGAATATAATCAGACTGCTATTAAAATTTGAATTCAGGCCTTAGCCTTTTCAGTAACTAATTGTGTGATTTGAGGGGGAAAAGCTGGTCTAGGGTATAAGTCACTGGTAGAATACTTACTTCGTGTGCATGAGGTACTAGGTTCAGTCGTTAGTACTAAACAAGAAAAAGACAAAAACAAAACGTACTCCTCCCTGACTTTCTATGTGTTCATGAGGTATGGAAAGCTGAAGAGGTTCTTAGACAAGGCTTTTGACTTTGTCTTATTCGTAATTGGTAGGCAATGGCCAATGCATTTACCACAGGGCTTCAATCTAACAAGTGATTTAGTAACAGTTTTTAACACAGAGTGTACAATTTAGAGAACATTGCCAGGACTAAGTGGTTCCCTTACTCTTCATAAACTCGTCTTTAGACCTTATGCCTGATTCTACACTTAGGCTTTTGACTTAAATGAATAAAATACATTTTAAAAATTAAACATATTACCTAAAATTTTCATTTACATGCTAACTTCAAATTATTCATTTATAGATCTCTTCAACACATTTGAATAGTATCGTAGCATAAAAATTTATATTGTATTTTAATGTCATTACATGATAGTATTCTGATTCCTAATTCTTAGATAGAGTATCTTATATTCCTAACTTGTTTTAATACAATTCAAACTCAACAAATAGTACCTACAATTTACAGCTACTGACAATATAATGTCTATGTTATAAAAGATGAATTGCAATACCTTGAGTGTATTCATCATTAAATTTTTTCTAACGTGGAATGTTTTGAGTGTTTTCTACTTTTTATCTATTTCAGATGATTCTTTCAATGCTACCTTCACGAACATAGTATTTCTATTTTACTTGGATAATGATTTCAACTTAAAAGACATTGAGAAGTCATATTGGACAAATGAGTGGAAATACTGTCTTTGAATTAACAGTTATCCTCCTGTCTCAGCCTCTAGAATTTGGACAACTATCTTCTATTTTCATTTACAACAATTTCTCCTATAAGGCAGTTCAACTCCTACGTCTTTGAATTAGTAAAGTATTTATCAATAGGTTTTTTTTTTTATCAAATGGGTGCTTATTTAACACAAACTGTTTGATTGATATCTTGCTATACTAACATACATTTACTGCTGTTATTGGTTACACCTGTCGCAAGAGAACTTGAAAATGAATCAAGGGAGTGGCATTGGGAAAACTGTATTCAGTCTGAAAGTGACTTCCTGCATGCTTACAATGAGCTCAATACAGAAAGGGAGGTGGAGCTGAAATTTTGGCTGGTGAGATCAAGTAATGGTTCATAATAGGAACTAGTTTCAAAGGTGTTGACTTTTAATCTTCAGATCCACAGGGAGTGGCAGGATAAACCTTGGCCTATTCTATTCTTTTGGGATAGTCTTATTCTTAACCAAAAAGAATAGGGAATGTAGAATTGTATTATACACAAGGCATCAGAATTAACTCACCATTGGTTGTGGTTTTAGTGCTGCAGTTGTATAATTCCCAAGGCAACCTGCCAGGTTGATCGACACAGCCTTCGCTGAGCTTGAAGATGGACCTGCATAAGAGATATTGACACTGGCATTTTTGCCTGATGAGTGTGAAAGAGAGAGGTTGTAGCTAAAAGAGTTCCTCTAAGTCACTTACTCTTAGCTTTGGAATATTTATCGGCTAATATCTATTGTGTTGGCTTAGACAGAAGGATGACTCATTCAGTGGAGCTCATCAAAACAAAATGAGTAAAAATCAAAAGAAACTCAGCAGCAACCTGAAGCTGATGATCTAAGAAGGTGTGGACCAATACTGTTTCCCTTTGTTTTGGAGTTTATTTCTTCATCTAGTTCAGGGAAATACAGGCATATGACTATGGGTGTTCATGTATTTGTCATAATCACCTTTACAGAGCTATTGTAATGATAGAAAAGTAATTGCAAAAGAAAAGAAAACAGACAAATAAAAAACAAAAGGGATTAAAAAACAGAAAATAAAAATAGAGATAATACAACTTCCACACTTAAGGCTCAACAATCATTGCCAAAGAGGGTTGTAAACATGTAAGAGCTAGAGAATCAGGAAGTTTGCTGTGAGATTGCGTCTCCTAGAGATGTCAGAAGCTCCAACATGGCCACCTAAATACAAGCTAGACAATGATGACACTAATAAACATGTTATGGATGTGGAGAAATCTTATGAGACCTTAACCATACATACACAAAGGACTACAGACAACTAAGAAATGCTGAGAGTGGGCAAAATTGTCTTCCCCAAGGAAGAACACACCAGTTGCTTAGCCATATCAAATGGTCAGCCCTGAAAGCATACATACAAATAAAATCCTGCAAACTGAGAAGACTATATTTAGGAATACATTTGTGTGCACACATATACATATGTTTATATATATATATATATATATATATATATATATCAACAATGAATAACTAAAGAAGCCATAAATTGGTATAACAAAGAAGATTATATGGGAAGGTTTAGAGGGTGGAAAGGGAATGGGGAAATGAGGTAACTAGATTGTTATCTCCAAAAATGTGAAAGAAATATTTATAAATAAAAGTAGCGGATGTACTCACCCAAAGAAAGTTATAAAATGATATTTAACTACAAATACTTTCATTCATTATAAATATTAGCTTAAACTGGGTTTAAGTTGCAAGTGGCCCTCCTCACACGTCCACAGTATTTTGATTGAAGCCATTCTTATCCTTAAAGAATCCATACAAGCATGACTAAAGAAACACACTCCTTACACCCTGGTGTGACTGTCATGCTGACAGTCAACGATTCTCTTACATGTTCTCATGATGCTACTTTTAACCAGGTTTTCACAGTTAGTTCTGAAAGAAGCATCTTAGAGATAGACTTTTTTAAAAAAAAAAACTTGTTAAAGGCAAAGAATCTATCATTTATCCTTTTCGAGTCCTCCCCTTAAGCTGCACACTACTTTTCTCCTGTAAAAGTTGTAATGGTTAATCTTGAGTGAACTTGATGAAACTTAAAATCACCCAGGAGACATATTTCTGGGTGTGTCTATGAGCCTGTTTCCAATGAGGTTTAACTGAAGTGGGGAGATTTACCAGGAAGGTCGGCAGTACCATTCCACACACTGGGACTTCAGAGCAAATAAAGAGAGGGAACAAGCGGAGAGCCAACATTTGCTTCTCTCTGCTCCTGCCTACTGATACAATATTACTTGTCGCTAGACCATTGCCACTACAGGTAGAGGCACTCACTGTCATGCCTCCCCACATGGATGGATCATGTCCTCAAACTATGAGCTAAAACAAAACCTTCTTTCTTTAAATTCCTTTTCTCTAGTATCTGATTAGAGCAGTGGAAAATGGCACTGAGTGGGACCATTGCTGTGATAAACTTGATCACTTTTAAATTTTGAAACAGGTTTCCTTTGTGGGGGGGTGTTTATGAGAGAGTTTGGGGTTATGGGCTAGAGAAGCCAGATTGTCCTAAGCAGAGAATAATTGGGCCGTTCTAACTGGTGCTTTGAAGAGCAGAATGCCAAGAGAAATATGGAAAATGGGAACCCAACTCATGAGTTTTCAGAAGAGAACGAAGATTCTTTAAGGAACCGTGTTGAGGTTCTTTCATGCTATATTCTAGAAAGAATCTGAGAGGGCAGACTATGAAGTAGAAAGTTATGAAAAATGCACAGTTTGGTGAAGAAAGGACTATCAGCAAATTAAAAGTTGCAGACAAGGGTGGTGCTGAAAAAATAGTTGCAATTGTTAAATAGATCAGCTCTCTCTCTCTTTTTTAAATCTTTTTATTTTACATCCTGGCCACAGCCTCCCTCCCTCTTTCCTTCCTAGGTCCCCCGCTCTTGCCCCCAACTGACAATGCCCAGATGAAATAGATCCACACTCTTCAAGAGAACCTTTATGCTGTACCCTGCGCCATCAGAACAGTTTCCCAAATGCAAAATCCCACATACTATAGGCTCCAACTTACAAAAATACAAATTTATGTAAAACAAGAGAGCCTGAACTGAGCATGCTACTGAAGATAGAGTATTTTTCTGTTCAAAAAAGATCACCTGTGGTGTTTTCTAAACTTCAGCTACTAAGTACACAGAGGTCATTACTGCTGTCATAGATGAATGCTAGACTACATCTTGAACAGGGAGAAGAACTTAGTAGCATTATCCATATGGTTCTAGCTTCATAGGCATGCAGAGTGTACGAGTTCTGGGGTGATAGGTTTACATTACGGTTACAGGCAATGCCTGGTGGGACCGGATTCCCTCCAAGGAGGCCCAGAGAAGTCACTGTGTAAAGCCGTGAAGATAAAGTCTATGTTGTATTGAAAATTTTAGGATGCTAGAAATTGCAGGTGTGTAAGACATCAACTAAGGAAAAGTCTCAGACACAGACTTGAATTAGTTCAATAGAGAAGCTACATATAACACAACAGAAGAATTGAGCAGGTCCAGCTACCCTAGACTGTTGGAAGTCAATGAAGCCATTAATAGCATCTGGTGTGGGCAGAGAGACACAAAATTTGGTGGTTTTCCTGCTGGCTTCTGGACTTGCCCTGGCCTGATCTTTTCTATCTATGTTTCTGTTCCTCATTTTTGAAATGGGGATGTTTGCTTGGTGCCATTGGACACAGAAGTACATAACTTACAGCTTTTATTTGACAGGGACTTACAATTAAAAGATTATCTGGACTCTACACTTAAAATGGTTCAACTATTTGTCACTGCTAAAAGGGTTTTTAGAAGCCCAGCTTACCATGCTGACTGCCTATAAAGCTCTAGACAGCATACAGAGCCAACTAAGAACACTCCCATGGACCTAATCTACATGGGAAGTAGAAAAAGACAAGATCTCCTGAGTAAATGTGAAACATAGGTACCATGGCAGAGGGTTGAAGGGTAGGGGAGAGAAAGGGAGGGGAGCAGAGAATAATGTATAGATCAATAAAATCAATTAAAAAAAATAAAACACTCTCAAGCCCATCCTACCCTGCTTCCTGTCCAGAAAGCTTCAGCAAGACATTAGGGGTAAGAAATTTCTCTGCCTCCCTCAGGAGTCTCACAAGCCAACCCCACTCTGCAGAATATTAGGGAACTCAAGTTATCTCATGAAGGCCTGGTTAGAGTTTCCTCTGCCACCCTGAGGATTTCCCCAAGCCCACTCCACTGACTGTCACAAAATCTCCAGTTGGCCTATGAGACCCTAGTAAGAGCTCCCCTCCAACCCCGTTGGAAATCCCCAAGTCAACTTCACTCCACTGACAGCCTTCTCCATATCAAAGCTACATATTAAATGTACAATATCAGCCTACTCCTACATGTCCAGGTCCTATCACAAAATACTAGCAATTCAAAATACCAATATAATACATGTTTCCCACACACACAACTGATTCCATTGTAGTAGTAGTTCCTCTATTAAGAACAATTTAGAAAGAATTCAAAAAAAGTCAAAAGAACATTTATAAACTTCCTCAAAGAGTGGAAGAATTGAAAGCGAACATAAACAACTGATGAACTTAAAGAAAACAGAAATAAAAGAACAGAACTCAAAATAAAACCCACAACAGTTGGATGAAATAAGGAAAGAAATTCAGAATATGATAGTATAATCCAATAATGGGACAGAAATACTGAAGGAAACCCCGACTAAAATGAAGCTAGAAATGAAAATTGCAACAAATCAGTTAAAACTCTTGGATATACCCTTTTATTTTTTTATTTTTTCCGTTAGACTTGTTTATTCAAGTATCCGAAAACACTCTTTCCACTTCTTCCCCTCCTCCCAATACCCTCCCGCTCCCCCCACTCCCCCCACTCCCTCTCCTCCTCCCTCACCATTCCCAAGAGCAGTCAGGTTTCCTGCCATGTGGGAAATCCAAGTTCCTTCCCCCTCCCTCCAGGTCCAGGAAGGTGAGCATCCAAACAGGACAGGATCCCAAAAAGCCAGTCCATGCAGACGAAACAAGACCCAGTGCCATTGCCAATGGCTTCTCAGTCTTCATTTGGACCTTGGGGGCTCAGTCAGCCCCCATGTCAACCACATTCAGAGAGTCCGGTTTGATCTCATGCTCATTCAGTCCCAGTCCAGCTGGCCTTGGTGAGCTCTCATTCGATCAGTCCCCTTGTATCAGTGGGTGAACGCACCCTTAGCGGTCCAGACTTCCAGTGCTCCAATGTGGGTCTCCGTTTCTATCTCCATCCATCGTCAGATGAAGGCCCCCTCTGATTTTGCTTTCCTTGCTCATGATCTCCCTCCCTCTGCTTCTCATTCGAGCCTAGGGAGTTAAGTCCAGTGTTCCAATATGTGTCTCTGTCTCTATCTCCATCCATCGCCATATGAAGGTTCTGTGGTGATATGCAAAATATTCATCAGTATGGTTATGGGCCAAGGCCAGATCAGGCACCCTCTCCTCTGCTGCCCAGAGTACAATCTGGGGACCTCTCCTTGGGCCTGGGAACCCCTCCAGAGTCACGTCTCTTGCAAACCCTAAAATGGCTCCCTTAGTTGAGATATAAACTTCCCTGCTCCCATAACCATCCTTCCTCCCTCCCCCCATCTCATTCCCCCAATCCGTCCCCAATCTTCCCCCTCTCCCCTCTCCCTAACCATCTCCCCGTACTTCCACCCCCCACCCCCCACCCGTTCACCCAAGTTTGCCTGGCAATCTTGCCTACTTCTAATATCCAGGATGATAACTATATAATTGTCTTCAGGTTCACCTTCTTATTCGGCTTCTCTAGGATCACAAATTATAGACTCAAAGACCTTTAACTATGGCTAGAAACCACTTATGAGTGAGTACATACCATATTCCTCTTTTTGGGTCTGGGTTACCTCACTCAGTAAAGCGTTTTCTATTTCCATCCATTTACATGCAAAATTCAAGATGTCATTGTTTTTTATCGCTGAGTAAAACTCTAATGTGTATATGTTCTACACCTTTTTTAACCATTCTTCTATTGAGGGGCACCTAGGTTGTTTCCAGGTTCTGGCTATGACAAATAATGCAGCTATGAACATAGTTGAACAAATACTTTTGTAGTATGATAGGGCATCTCTTGGGTATATTCCCAAGAGTGGAATTGCTGGGTCTTTAGGGAGGTTGACTCCCAGTTTCCTGAGAAACCGCCACACTGATTTCCACAGTGGCTGTACAAGTTTGCATTCCCACCAACACTGGATGAGTGTTCCCCTCACTCCACATCCTCTACAGCATAGGCTATCATTGGTATTTTTGAGTTTAGCTATTCTGACAGGTGTAAGATGGTATCTCAAAGTGGTTTTGATTTGCATTTCCCTGATTGCTAAAGAGGTTGAGCATGTCCTTAAGTGTCTTTTGGCCATTCGAAATTCATCTGTTGTGAATTCTCTGTTCAATTCAGTACCCCATTTTTTAATTGGGTTAATTGGGTGTCTAGTTTCATGAGTTCTTTGTATATTTTGGAGATCAGACCTTTGTCTGATGAGGGGTTGGTGAAGATCTTCTCCCAGTTCGAAGGTAGCCTTTTTGTCTCACTGACAGTGTCCTTTGCTTTACAGAAGCTTCTCAGTTTCAGCAGGTCCCATTTATTCATTGTTTCTCTTATTGTCTGTGCTACTGGGGTTCTACTTAGGAAGTGGCCTCCTGTGCCTATATCTTGTAGACTACTTCCCACTTTCTCTTCTATTAGGTTCAAAGTGGACAGATTAGTGTTGATGTCTTTAAGCCATTCGGACTTGATTTTTGTGCATGGTGATAGATATGGATCTACTTTCATTTTTTTACAGGTTGACATTCAGTTATGCCAGCACCATTTGTTAAAGATGCTTTCCTTCTTCAATTGTATACCTTTAGCTCCCTTGTCGAAAATTAGGTGTTCATAGGTTTGTGGGTTAATATCTGGGTCTTCTATTCGATTCCATAGGTCGACTTCTCTGTTCTTATGCCAATACCAAGCTGTTTTCAATACTGTAGCTCTGTAATAGAGTTTGAAGTCAGGGATGGTAATGCCTCCAGAAGTTCCTTTATTGTATAAGATTGTTTTGGCTATCCTGGGTTTTTTGTTTTGCCATATAAACTTGATTCTTGTTCTCTCAAGGTCTGTGAAGAAGTTTGATGGGATTTTGATGGGGATTGCATTGAATCTATAGATTGCTTTTGGTAGAATTGCCATTTTTACTATGTTGATTTTCCCAATCCAAGAGCAGGGGAGGTCTTTCCATTTTCTGGTATCCTCCTCAATTTCTTTCTTCAAAGACTTAAAGTTCTTGTCAAATAGGTCTTTCACTTCCTTGGTTAGAGTAACCCCAAGATATTTTATGCTATTTGTGGCTATCGTGAAAGGTGATGTTTCTCTGATTTCTCTCTCTGCTTCTTTATCCTTTGTGTATAGGAGGGCAACTGATTTTTTGGAGTTGATCTTGTATCCTGCCACATTACTAAAGGTGTTTATCAGCTACAGGAGTTCTTTGGTAGGGTTTTTGGGGTCGCTTATGTACACTATCATATCGTCAGCAAATAACGGAAGTTTAGTTTCATCCTTTCCAATTAGAATCCCCTTGATATCCTTATGTTATCTTATTGCTATTGCTAGAACTTCAAGCACTATATTGAAGAGGTATGGAGAGAGTGGACAGCCTTGTCGTGTTCCTGATTTTAGTGGAAAGGCTTTGAGTTTCTCTCCATTTATTTGATGTTAGCTGTCAGCTTGCTGTATATTGCTTTTATTATATTTAGATATGATCCTTGTATCCCCAGTCTCTCCAACACCTTTATCATAAATGGGTGTTGAATTTTGTCAAATGCTTTTTCAGCATCCAATGAAATGATCATATGGTTTTTTTTCTTTCAGTTTATTTATATGATGGATTATATTGATAGATTTGCATATGTTGAACCAGCCCTGCATCTCTGGGATGAAGCCTACTTGATCATAATGGATAATTTTTCTAATGTGTTCTTGTATTCGGTTTGCCAGTATTTTATTGAAAATTTTCACGTTGATGTTCATGAGTGAGATTGGCCTGTAATTCTCTTTCTTGGTTGTGTCTTTGTGTGGTTTTGGTATCAGGGTAACTGTAGCTTCATAAAAGGAGTTTGGCAATGACTCCTCTGTTTCTATATTGTGGAATACATTAAGGAGTATAGGTATTAGCTCTTCCTGAAAGTTCTGGTAGAATTCTGCGTTGAAACCATCTGGTCCAGGGCTTTTTTTGGTAGGGAGATTTTTGATAACAGCTTCTAATTCTTCACGACTAACAGGTCTATTTAGATTGTTCACCTGTTCTTGGTTCAACTTTGGTATATGGTACTTATCTAAAAAGATGTCCATTTCTTTTACATTTTCCAACTTTGTGGCATATAAGCTTTCGTAGTAAGATCTTATGATTCTCTGAATTTCCTCTGTGTCTGTGGTTATGTCCCCCTTTTCATTTCTGATCTTATTAATTTGCATGTTCTCTCTCTGCCGTTTGATTAGTTTGGATAGGGGTTTGTCAATATTGCTGATTTTCTCCAAGAACCAGCTTTTTGTTTCATTGATTCTTTGGACTGTTTTCTGTGTTTCTATTTTGTTGATTTCAGCCCTCAGTTTGGTTATTTCCAGTCTTCTACTCCTTCTGCGTGAATCAGCTTCTTTTTTTTTTCTAGTGCTTTCAAGTGTGCTGTTAAGTCTCCAATGTGTGCTTTCTCCGTTTTTCTTTAATTGGACACTTAGTGCTATGAACTTTCCTCTTAGCACTGCTATCATAGTGTCCCATAGGTTTGAGCATGTTGTGTCTTTATTTTCATTAAATTCAAGGAAGACTTTAATTTCTTTCTTTATTTCTTCCTTGGCCCAGGGGTGATTTAATAGTTGACAGTTCAACTTCCATGAGTTTGTTGGCTTCCTGGGTGTAGCATTGTTGTTGAATTCTAACTTTAATCCATGGTGATCTGACAAGACACAGGTGGTTACTAATATTTTTTTGTATCTGTGGAAATTTGCTTTGTTACCAAGTATGTGGTCAATTTTTGAGAAGGTTCCATGGGCAGCAGAGAAGATGGTATATTCTTTCCTATTTGGGTGGAATGTTCTATAGATATCTGTTAAGTCCATTTGATTCAATACGTCCAATAATTCTCTTATTTCTCTGTTGGGTTTCTGTCTGATTGTTCTGTCCATTGGTGAGAGAGGTATGTTGAAGTCTCCTACTATTAGTGTGTACGGTTTGATGACTGCCTTGAGTTCTAGAAGTGTTTCTTTTACATAAGTGTGTGCCTTTATATTAGGGGCATAGATATTCAGGATTGAGACTTCCTCCTGATGAATTGTTCCTGTTATGAGTATGAAATGTCCATTTCTATCTCTTCTGATAGATTTTAGTTTGAAGTCAATTTTGTTAGATATTAGAATGGCCACACCTGCTTGTTTTTTAGGTCCATTTGCTTGGAAAACCTTTTCCCAGCCCTTTACTCTGAGTAGATGTCTATCTTTGTGGTTGAGGTGTGTTTCTTGTAAACAGTAGAATGTTGGATCCTGTTTTCATATCCAATCTCTATGTCTGTGCCTTTTTATAGGTGAATTGAGTCCATTGATATTAAGTGATATTAATGACCAGTGGTTGTTGACTCTGTTTATTTTTTGGGGGGGGGGCGTAGTGGAGTGTATGTTTTTCCCTTCTTTGAGTTCTGCTTGTGAAGGGTCGCTAGATGCCTGAGTTATTGTAGGCGGTGTTAGGAATGTTGGATTCCTTGCGTTGTGATTTGCCTTCTAATACTTTCTGTAAGGCTGGATTTGTAGCTACACATTGTTTAAATTTGTTTTTATCCTGGAATATTTTGTTTTCTCCATTGATAGTGAACAATAGCTTGGCTGGGTAAAGTAGTCTGGGCTTGCATCCATGGTCTCTTAGTTTCTGCAGTACCTCTATCCAGGACCTTCTGGCTTTCATGGTTTCCATAGAGAAGTCTGGTGTAAGTCTGATAGGTTTACCTTTATAAGTTACTTGATCTATTTCCTTTGCAGCTCCTAATATTCTCTCTTTAATCTGAATGTTTTGTGTTTTGATTATTATATGGCGAGGGGATTTTTTTTTATCCAGCCTATTCAGTGTTCTGTATGCTTCTTGAACCTTCATAGGGATATCGTTCTTTAGGTTGGGGAAGTTTTCTTCTATAATTTTGTTGAATATATTTTCTGGACCTTTGATCTGCAATTCTTCTCCTTCTTCTACCCCTATTATTCTTAGATTTGGTTTTTTTATTGTGTCCCACATTTCCTGAATGTTTTGTGATGAGAATTTGTTGGATTTGCTGTTTTCTTTGGTCAGAGCATTTAATTTCTCTATGGGTCCTCAGAGTCTGAGATTCTTTCTTCTATCTCTTGTATTCTGTTGGTTATGCTTGTTTCTGAAGTCTCTGTTCGTTTACCTAGATTTTCCATAGCCAGCCGGCCCTCGGCTTGTGATTTCTTCATTGTCTCCATTTCAGTTTTAAAATCTTGAACTGTTTCCATTACCTGTTTGATTGTTTTTTCTTGGTTTCCCAGAATTTCATTTACGGATTTACTAATTTCTTCAAACCTTTTGGTATATTTTTCTTTCATTTCTTTACTCATTTCCTCAATCTTTTTGTTATACTTATCTTCCATTTCTTTACGGCAGATTTTCACCTCCTGTTCAAGTTCCTCTATTATTTTCATAAAGATCCGCTTAGAGTCAATTTCTTCTATTTCTTCTGGAGTAGGGTGTTCAATTCTTTTAGTTTTGTGATCCCTGGATTCTGGAGATGTCATGTTGCCTTTCAGGTTGTTGGAGGAATTCTTGCATTGGCGCCTGCCCATCTCTTCCTCTCTGGATGAAACTCCTCAGCACTCTCTGGATAGAACTCCTCAGCACTGCAGCAGGGATAGCTGGTGTTTCCAGGACCCAGGAGACAAAAGGGCGGTAGCAATGGGGGCAGGGAGTGGTCCCGTGGGACACCGAAGACCCTGCCACAGAAGCTGAGGGGGGAGGGGTTGTGCTCTCTTCTGGGACAGAGAGTCCAGGTGAGCACCCACTCACCTCTCTGGATAGAACTTCTCAGCACTGCAGCAGGGCTAGCTGGTGTTTCCAGGACCCAGGAGACAAAAGGATATACCCTTTCTAACAGAATGAATCATATAGAAGACAGAATACTAAGACTTGAAGATAAGTAGAAAAACTGGATCATTCAAACAAATTTTTAAAAGCCCATATAAATATGCAGAATCTTTGGGAAACCATGATAAGACCACATCTATGAACTATGGCCAAAAATTAAAAGAATTCCTGACGTCATAGAAACTTTGAAGTCAGCAGTAATCTAATACTAAAACCATATAAATACATCAACAACAAAAACCTATACATCAATATCATTGATGAATGTAGATGTAAAAATTCTCTACAAAATGTTTGCAAAACCTCAGCCCTGAACCCAGGATGCTACAATAGCTACCTACTAGAAAAAATTTTCCCGATTGAGCAACAGCAGTAGGGCAGTTATTAAGGTACCTAATTGATTCCTGGTTGGATTTGAAGCCTGTTTTGCAGACAGAAATTCAGTGCTTGATAAGGTAAACCTGGTCTAAAGCTCAAGGCTGGGAAGTCACTGTTTGATAGTAGTGGAGCATCTATTGTTTTACTTAATGGTCACACTGTTAAATAATCTTCTAAACATATTTATATCTATAACCATGAATCTGTGCTGCCCTCAATGATGGTCATAGAAACTATATTCTTCAGTTTGCAGAGCCATCAGTACTTCATCTTTATGATACCCCTCGACCAAAGGTTCAAAGAACGTTACAAAAGAGGTGGAAGGACTATAGATACAGAAGATGGAGAATAGAGCTGTGAAATACTATCTTCTAGATATGGTGTGGTTATTGGACTCATGACTTGGCAGTCGATGTAATTCCATTCAAGACCCACACAAGATCAAAACTGATCTAAATTCCAGCATGCATGAGGGCAGGGTTCCTGAGCGTGCACACCTTAGGAGCCATTATCTATTAGTTGATTAATGCTGTGGGGAAAGGAAGAGTCACTTTTCCCCTTGGGAGCATGAGTACTGGTAGGTAGCTTCAGTGGAAGGCTCCACATCTGTACATATATAGACAGCACTTTGTACTCAGTGGCTTGCAAAAAGATGACATGAAGTTTGGAAACAGATGTGTTGGGAGCTTAAAAACAGATGGGAACAGTAGGGGTAGATATGATAAAAACATATTGTACAAATGTATGCCATTTTCAAAGAATAAATAGAAATGTTATTTTAAAATAATTGCAAACTGCAACATATCAACATATCATTCACCATGATCAAATTGACTTTATCTCATGACATGGTTGGTTCAATATGCTCAAATCCATAAAATAAACACAGGAATGAAATATGAATGAGCTTCAATATTAAAAACTACATGATCATTTCAACAGATACAGAAAAAATGCCTTTGAAAAAATCCAATATTCTTCCATGGTAAGTCTCTGAAGATGATAGAACTGGAAGTAATGTATTTTAGTGCAACAAAATAAATATATAACAAATGTAGCCTACTTTATCTTAAATGGAAAAAAACCATGAATCAATTTTGTAAAAATCAGCAACAAGGCAAGACTGTTGACTGTCTCTGCACCTACTCGTTGTAGTGCTTCAAATCCTAGCTAGAACAATAAAAACAGAGAAAGAAATAAAATATTTACAATAGAAAAAGAAAAGTCAGATGATATGATACTATGTACGAGACCCAAAAGATATCCTCAGAAAACTCTTAGAACTGATCAATAATTTCAGTAGTGTGACAATAAAGAAAATTAAGCTACAGAAATCAACAGCCTTTCTATATAGCAATGAAAATTACATTGAAAAATAAATAAGGGAAATTTATTTACTCCAGCTTCAAAAGTAATAAAGTACTGTGGAGGTCCTATGCCCTTGGATTGGTAGAGTTAATACTGTGAAAATGATGTAATCTCTGTCAAAACAACATACAAATTCAGTGTAATCCCTGTGAAAAACAACATACAAATTCAATGAAATCCAAAAAAATCCTATGAAATTATTCACAGAAATTGAAAAATTGATCTTTAAAAATTATATGGAATTTTAATATCTTTGATAGCCAATGCAATTCTGAGCAAAAAGAATAATGCTAGAGGCATTGCCACACCCAATATCAAGTTGGGCAATATCCAAAGTACTCTAGATCCTGCTGCAGAGATACCATGTTTATTGCTACCTTGTCACAGTAGGTAAGAAATAGAATTAGCTGAGCTGTCCATCTACTAATGAATGGATGATGAAAATGTGATACAAATATACAACATAATCCTATTCAGTTGTAAAGTAAAATGAGATTATGAAATTTGCTAAGGATAGGATGGAAGTGGGAAAAATTAATTGAGTGAAGTAACCCAGTCAGAGAAAGAGAAATATGCACATTTCCTTCACATGTACATCCTGGTTTTGACTCTCCAATTATGTTCTAGCAGCCTGGAGTATCTGTTTAAGCCCATGGAGGATGCCCTAAGCAGGGACTAATAGTAGAATGTAAGGACTACAAATACATTTATAGAGAGAATATTGCCAGTGAAGAAGAGTTTAAGTAGGATTGAGGTGGGGGGAGGCTGGGAGATGAAAGGTGGTAAGGAAGGACCAATCAAATCAATAGATGTTAAAGAAAGTCACAGGTAAGTCTAAGAACTTTTAGCCCAACTAGAAAAATATAATTTAATAAAAATACAAAAGATGTTTTGACTCTGAAAATTTCTATAAGTACATTCCTAGAAGTGATTTGAGCAAGAATCTAAATACCAAGTATGGAATGCTTTCTTATGAGCTGCTGACTAATGAAACAATACAGGTTTCTGTCATACCTCATGGTTGTTGTAGTAGTTCTTTTTCTATTGCTTTGATTAAACCACTGACCAAAGAAACTTATAGAAGGGATTATTTGGGCTTACGCTTCCAGGGGAATAAAAATCTGTCACTATCACAGTGACGGAGGCATGGCAGTAGGCAGTGACAGTTGGAGCAGAAAGCTGAGAATTCATATCTTGCACCACAAGCATGAAGTAGAGAGCTACTGGAATTAATTGGAGTCTTTAAACGCTCAAAGACCTCCATTGACACACTTCCCCAACAAGACCTCCCCAGAGAAAACTCTACCAATAGTGGCAGAAATTTTCATTCAAACGAGCATTGCTGCTCCTGAGAACGAAGACCCTGTTGCTGAATCTACTACTACTACTACTACTACTACTACTACTACACACACACTCACACATACACCACACACACACAAACATATACACATAGTCACATACACAGACACACACTCACACACATACCACACATACACATACAGACACATATACACAGTCACATACACAGACATACACTCACACACCACACACACAGACACATACCACACACACCCAGTCACACATACACACAATCACACACACACACAGCAGAAGACGCCACTGGATTATAAGGGGAACTTAATACTGTTTTTTAACTAAATAAATATAGCAAAAATAGAATAAAATATGTATGTTTATACTCGTGAGCAAATGTTACTTTCAGCCTTATCAGAGAAGCCTCTCTTTCCAGTGAACTGTCTTGAATATAGAGATTTAAGATTGCTTAAGTTATTGATGAAGAGTGACAATTGACTGTTCAGTCTGAAACAGTACATTTATACCATACCCTCTATCTATGTAATGTATGAAAACAAAAAGTTGAAAGCTCAGAGAACATTTAGAAAAGGGGCTAGAAAGAATGTAAAACTCAAAAGGTGAAAAGTACTGCAAAACACCATTTTCTGAGCAAAATAAAAACAACTACAATCACAGATTACTAGCTGAGGTTGCCTCTGTAGGGTCTACACAAGAATGGTGGTGAAACTAGGCAGGAATTGATGGGAAAGGGATACTGAAAATCATGCAACTCAGTGATGAACCCAATGATTAGCTAGAGAAGTGTTCTGGAATTCAGAATGTTCTTGTTTTTAGTTGTCTACCTACTGATGATTCCACCAGACCCCAATGACTAACAAATACAAAGGCTACACAGGTGACCCTGGTTGAATCCAACAGGTCACAGAGCAAACAAAGAAAAAAGATCCCATGAATATGGAAAGTGACTTATGTGATGTGTATGACAGGGATGGAAGGAGGGTAAGAGAGGGTGAGAGAAGAGAGTGCCCAGGATGTATTACATACATGTATGAAATTGTCAAATAGTGGCTTTACTTATTTTTTAAAAGTTGTTGTTAGATTTTTTAGAGTCTGACTAAATACATCTTGCCTTATTACACACACACGAAAAGTTAGGCACCTTGAACAGAATATTGTTATTTCAAGCTGAAGTGTTTGGATGTTAAGTTGACAAAAGCTACAAAATAGTAAGTTGAAAGCGATTAAGACAACTTAAAAATTAAGTGTGGAAACATTGTTTTGCTTAGATTTCTGAGAAGCCTTCACTGCTGGTGTTAGGTTATCAGGGAAAGCTGAGTGCTGATCACAAGACTGGGCAGAGGGACTAAACGCAGTGGCTTTAACATTCAAATGAAATAGTTGTCTCCGAAAGTCAGGGCTCTGACGGGAAGACTGAGAATCCGATGTCCGGAATGTGAACATTTGAACAGGTGTCTTTGGATGTCAGCAGCCTTCAGACTTGAGTCTTCTGACCGTGGACATACATCCCCACTCTTTACTGAGAGTGAACACTCTGAAGAGACACTGCAGAGGCATTTTCTATAAACAACAACAGGTAGCTTTTCCAGGAGCTGTGAACTTCCTCTCTGGCTGTCGGGCTATTATCAAAGTTAGGTCACAGCCCAAGAAGCTAGTGTAAACTTGTGTTGTGGGAATGATATCCAGGAGCCTAGAAATAATGATGGTCCATACTGAACAGCATGGAATGTCAACATTATTATTGGACCTAGAAGAAACAAGGGATTAAAAGGCCCCAAAATAATGAACATGGTGGAATGGATATTTTATGGGAAGCCAAAAGCTTCATCAGAAAATTATGCTTCATGAGAAGTTACAGGTAAGTAACTCGTCAAAGACCATTAGGAATGTGCTTAAGAAAAGAGCATTATTATGGAGACACGTACACTACATTTCTTGGGACTATCCACATAATAAAATGGAAAGCCGACCGTCCAAGAACCCCTTCAACCCCAAGCATACTGTTGTAAACAGTTATGTAACTAGTATAACTAAAATGCTGTCATGATATGAAGTGGAATTCCCCTCTGTATGCTGTGAATATGTTTTATTACCATTGGTTAATAAAGAAGCTGCTTTGGCCTATGTCAGGGCAAAATATATCAAGGCTGGAATTCCAAGCATAGATAGAGGAGGAAAGAAAGCAGAGTCAGAGAGATGCCATATAGCCACCCAAGATTCAAGAGTTAACAAACCACAAGTCTCGTGATAAAATATATAGTAATAGAAATGGTTTGATTTAAGATGTAAGAGTTAGTTAATAAGAAGCCTGAGTTAATAGGCAAAACAGTGTTGTAATTAATATAATTTCTGTGTGATTATTCAGGTCTGGATGGCCCAGAAACCAAATCAGAGTCTCAGTTTACAATGATGGATATACACCTAAATGACAAGACCACAGTGGGAGAGATGGAGGCTCACTTACCATCACAAATCTACTACTGCTTCTTCCAAATGTCCAATGCACCATCAACATAGGCAAATACACATGCACACTCACACACACACACACACACACACACACACACACACACACACGAGACAGTTCTACTCTTCAGGGAGGTCAATTGGTCAGTCAGTTGCAAGTTGATATGTTGGGCATGTTTCATACTAAAAGCAGAGGTAACTTTTGTGTGTGTGTGTGTGTGTGTGTGTGTTTATTTATTTATTTATTAAAATTTTCCATCTCCTTCCATCCTCCCATTTCCCTCCCACTCCCCCTCCCTTTACAGTCCTAAGAGCAGTCAGGGTTCCCTGCTCCATGGGAAGTCCAAGGTCCTCCCCCCTTCATCCAGGAAGGTGAGCATCCAAACAAAGCAGGCTCCAACAAAGCCAGTCCATGCAGTAGAATCAAAACCCAGTGCCATTGTCCTTGGCTTCTCAGTCAGCCTTCATTGATAGCCACATTCAGAGAGTCCAGTTTGATCACATGCTCGTTCAGTCCCAGTCCAGCTGGCCTTGATGAGCTCCCATTAGACCAGTCCCGCCGTCTCAGTGGGTGGAACACTCCTCGTGGTCTTGACTTCCTTGCTCATGGTCTCCCTCCTTCTGCTCCTTATTTGGACCTTGGGAGCTCAGTCCAGTGCTCCAATGTGGGTCTCTGTCTCTATCTCCATCCATCGCCAGATGAAGGTTCTGTCTGGATGGAACTCCTCAGCACAGACCAGAGGTAAGTTTTTACTCTCACATATAGGCATGTATTCCAGGTTTGGGTTTTCCTTACAATACCCAGAGAGCCCTCACTATCAGCACCATTTTGGTGACATTTGTGAACAATTATTTTTTGGTATGTGATTTACCTAATAGAGTGATGCTTTTTCAATATTCATTTCACTGAGATTGTTATGTTATCAAATACTTTTTATTTTACTGCTCACTTGAAAAGTGCTTGACAATATAATCAGCCATTTCTTATCATCCTTTAGACATGTAGAAAAAAATCCAGATAAATTATAGAAAAATATAGTTTTCTCTTTCAATGAAGTATACTCCTTTTTAGTTCTAAGCAAAATCCAACTGTGTGATATGAGATTAATTCACTTTTCCCAATGTTGTAGATTTTGTGTCCTTTTCTTTT
Organism: Myodes glareolus; assembly: GCF_982192425.1. Classification (NCBI taxonomy): domain Eukaryota; kingdom Metazoa; phylum Chordata; class Mammalia; order Rodentia; family Cricetidae; genus Myodes; species Myodes glareolus. The sequence goes on along the minus strand of NC_142033.1, from coordinate 21,762,493 downwards.
TATTACCCTAACATAAAGGACCACTGGAGAGATTGTTTGGCAGTTAAGAGCACTGCCTGTTCTTCCAAAGGTCCTGTGTTCAATCAGCCACATGGTGGTCACAGCCATCTGTAATGAGATCTGGTGACTTCTTGAGGAAGAGACCTGGTCAGACGTCCTCATCAACGACCATGAAACACAATATGGACAAGTTCAACCAAACCACCATTTTATAAGCTGTCCATGCATGTTTTAGCATTGCCAGGGCATAAATTTCAAAAAAAAATTTTTCAATAGGATGTAGTAGACTTCCTGCCAAAGGAATACTTACTGAGGTCTCATTTGCCCTGGGGTTGGAAATGTATTTAAAGAATATAATATCGATAATAAAAATATTAAATATTTTTAATTAGCTTATAAGCCAGTGGTTGTCCATGAGTCTTCTTTACACATCCTTAGTTTTGCTTAACCAAAACCATATCATTTCCTCAAGTTCTAGGACCCTTCTCTTTGTTTAAGCCTTTGACTTCCGGAAATTGCCAAAACCTAAAAATGGTTCAAAGGTGATAGAAATTATGGTATAAAATATATTTTAGAGCTATTAAGATTTTTTTGGGTAAAGGCCCTTGCCACCAATCTCTTTGACTTGAGTTTGATCCTTAGTACCCATATGCTAGAATGAGAGAACCAACTCCACAAGTTGCTATCTGACCTCCAAGTATTTGTTATAGTACACTTGTATAACCATCCACACAATGCATAAATATATAAATATTTAAAAATTTAAAAAGGACTATATAGATGGCTTAAGATTTAAAGCCACTGGCTGCTTTTTCGAAGGACTAGGGTTTGAGTTCTAGACCCCTAATAATACAGTTCACAGTGGTTTGTAATTCTTCTTCCAGGAGATCCAATGCCCTCTTCTAGTCTTCATGGGCATTAGTCATACACATGTTAATACATATGGGCAAAACATCGCTACATATAGAATATAAAAATAAAATATTAAGAAATAATAGAGAGTATATGCATAATATTGTCATGATAAATTTTGAAACTTAGGGTTTTATTTGCAAATGCCATTTCATTTCTATTGTGCTTGTGATACACATGATATACTATTTGATTTTTAGTTGCATAAACATTTTATTGAGTTGGAGTTTCTCTGCTTTGACCCTGGGGAATCCTCAAAGTGAATTTTATGTATTCCAGGTACCCGACATGCTAAAACAAACCAGTTCAACATCTCTCAAATCTGGAGAAAAGCCATTTGACTCTATGTTTTTAAGTATTTTTGTTATTCCTTGTATCTATTCAGATAATTCAGGATTATCTTAATTATATATAAATACTTAATGACCTTAATTATATCTGAAAAATGTATCTCCACATTTTTTCTCACAACACACTTATAAACATGATATCAGTGATGGAATGGATGGTGAGGATGGGAGAAGGTCTTCTGCCTACCACATGGACTAAATTTTTTAGAGAAAAATAAAGCATCTCAGGAACCAAAGTGAGTAGACAGATGTACAATTTCAGATTTGGTAGTCAAGAAAGTTTTTTTTGAGAAAGTGACTGTTGATTTAAATGTTTGAAGAATCTGAAAGAAAGGCAATGGACATCTAGAAAGACTGTTCTAGTTTTAAGGAAGCTCAGTCACACAAGCAAGACTGCATTCAAAGAACAACAAGCAGTCAGAAATGCTAGAATGCAGTGCACATAAGAGCTAGGAAAAAGCACAAGGAAGAGCGACAGCAGAAACCAGGTAACTTGGACTTATTAATAACAAAAAGTCACTGGGGCATTTGGGAAGTAATGACACATTAGTAGTACACTGAGTTCAGTGGTTCTGTCTGTTCCAAAGAAGGCGGAGCAGAAACAAGAAGAACAGGATGAATAACAATTTCTTCCTCTCAGTCCTCATCCAACTCATGAACAGATCATCTTAGCTTTATCTATAGTTTCACAAACGTAAGCCTCAAGGCCATTGTTCTGGCCTGAGTCAAGGGGCAGTACTCAGTGTAGTAGAATAGCAAATAATGAACAAACTAGCAACTCTTCAGTAGGAATTTAAAATATATCCATTTGTTTTAAGTAACTTTCCCATTTTCCTAGAATTTTTAAAAAATTTGCATTATATTCCAGCTCATGATATCAATCATATATTTTACTTACTCATCTCTACCTGAAATATGAAGATTTGTCCTCAAACACATTGAAGAGAAATTTGTTTACTCAAAGTCCACAGGTTTAAATGTGGCTATAGTTTAGGCTTGCCCCCAGAATCTACATGTAGGCTATTTAATTATAAAATTCATAGGTTTATGGTATTATAGATAGGGCCTATAGGAGATAATTAATATTAGATGATGCCATGAGGATGAGGTCTCCACATTGGCATTAGCTACATTAACAGAGGAAGGCCTAAACTAGCATGCTTGTCTTTTCATGTGACTCTCTCTGATGTGCTATAAGACATAGGTAAAGGGGCTGAATTTCTACATCTCCACCATGGTCAGTAAATAAAAGGCCATCCTTAATAAATGAACCTGTGTTATGTATTCTGTTCTAGTAATTTAAAACAGTTTAAGACAGATAGAAATATTATTCAAAATTGACCCCATAGAAGTATAGAGGACAGCATAGCTTGATTCTAGTATGTGAGCATCTTGGGTCAGACAAGCTGACAATTTAAGTTAACCATCACAAACTGATTATAGTATATCATTCCTGTAATCCCAGTACCAAATTAGCCTGGACTACACAGTCAGTTCCTGTTATGAAAGAAAGAGAGGAAGGAAGGAAGGAAGGAAGGAAGGAAGGAAGGAAGGAAGGAAGGAAGGAAAGAAGGAAGGAAGGAAGCAAAGATGGGAAGAAGGAAAGAAGGAAGGAAAAAGGAAGGAAGAAAGAAATGAAATGTAAGGAAGGAAGGAAAGAAGGAAAGAAAGAAAGAATTAACAATCATAAATTTCAAACAACAGATCCATACCAGTAACCTATCATGCTGTAGAGCTAGGCTGTAAGCCATGCGGCCTATCTTCATATTGTTTACCTTTGCATGTTACCATCCCTATTCAGGAAATGTGTGTTTAGCTAGTAAATCTTGGATATACATTTAAGAATATTATTTGAGTCCATATTAAATAATCAAATTGGTTCATATGAGCATTAGCGATCATGGTTTGCACTAACGCTTTGCCATTTTACCAAACTGAGAAATGCCCATCTATAGAGGCAGCAATTAAGGCAAAGAGAAACCATAAAGTGACAATATCTTCTCACATAAAATTAATAATCCCTATTTGCTGTTGGAAGAATGTGTACCTGTGTCATTCTTTAGCTAAGGATGCATCTTTATTTTTTTCAAGAGTTTTAAATCGATAACTGTTTGGTATTAAGGAATAGTTTATAGGCTTATTCACCTTATTATTAATTTTAGTCTGTGTTTTTTGTATTTTTGAATAGAATTTTTAAAATCTGTTCTTTCTTGTCAGCCACCACAATGAGGGCTGACTGAGAAGTCAAGGACAATGGCACTGAGTTTTGATTGTACTGCATGGATTGACCTTGTGGGAGCCTAGTCTCTTTGGATGCTCACCTTCCTAGTCCTGGAGGGAGAGGAGAGGACCCTGGACTTCCCACAGGGCAGGAAACCCTGACTGCTCTTAGGACTGGAGAGGAAGGGGGAGAGGGAGTGGGGGGAGTGGGAGGGTATTGGGAGGAGGGGAGGAGGTGGAAATTTTTAATAAATAAAAAAATGTGTTCTTTCAGAGGCATTTAAATGAGACATTAATAAAGAGCATCAAATAGGTAGCATCATCAGAAGTTGGTCCACGAAAGTACAGTATTAGCTCTAAAATAACCAATGGAAGGCAATGCAAGGCCAGTCTGTTCCCCAGGGAAGGGTGGCTAACACATAAAATAACTTGCTTCCCCATAGTGTAACACACTTTTCAAGCTTGTATTACTGTGTGGATACCATATCATGAGTCATAGCCTAGACTTTCACCAGGGACAACTTTTTGTTCCTTTTGTTTTCTTTTTTTTTCAACACAGGGTTTCTCGGTGTAACTCTGGATGTGCTGGAACTCACTCTGTAGACCAGGTGGTTCTTGAACTCACAGAGGTCTGCCTGCCTCTGCCTCCAGAGTGCTGGGACTAAAGGTTGCACCATCACTGCCCTAACTGCCTTTCTGTTCTTTCACTGCTTTTACTCAGAACTGATGGTCAAAAATGGCCAGAGCTCTTTTAATCCTAGAAGCCAAGGTAGTGGGGACTCAATAGAAATTCCATGGAACTTCTCTCAAGACAATTTTGAAGTTATCTAGCCTCTAGGATCCAATTAATATATATGATTTTTTTTAAGGACCGATAGAGAAATTCTACAGGAATCAGGATCTGACAGAGTCTCTAGAGATGGCCCTGGAAGGCCCAGAATTCAGAGACTGTCTATCCAACACCCAGTTATCCAAGAATAAAACAAAAAAGTAGGAATGAAGGGACTCTAGTCCACTTGAGTATATGGCTCTGACAGGCCTTGCCCTTCTTCCCTATTCCCTCTGCCTTGCTAAAACCCATAAGATTGCATTCCTGAAGTTAACCCCCAAGGTCCATTCCCTTGTCTGGTCAATCCCTCCTCCAGAGGCTGAATATCAGGCTAGTTTGACTGTAATTTGTCCCCATAATCTGATACGGAGTGGCTCTATTAGGGAGTGTGGCTTTGTTGGAGTGGATATGGCCTTGTTGGAAGAATTGTTTCACTATTGGGACAGGATATTGGGTTTCTTATGCTCAAGATACTACTCAGTGTTATTCAGCTGACTACCTGTTGCCTGCATGATATAGCACTCTCAACACCAGCACCTCATCTGCCTGCAATGCTGTGCTCTCTGTCATGATGACAATTATGCACTGAACCTCTGAAATGGTGGGCAAGCCACCTCAATTAAATGTTTTCTTTATAAGAGTTGCTATGGCCAAGGTGTCTTTCCACAGCAATAGTAACCCTAGCTAAGACATCAAGCAATGAAAATCTCATTTTTGGTCACCTAGTTAACATGTCCAATCAAAATTAAACATCTCATCCTATCAAGAGTTTCTCCCCTTTCCTTTATAAACTTCCATTTTCCTATGTGCCATATTTTTCTCCTGTGTATCCAAAGGTAATCTTTTGTATCTCTGGGACAAATATATTGCCACCTTTTCCCCTTCTCCCTCTTCCTCTAACTCCTGTCTTTGTCCCTATTCTTTTCATAAAACTCTATGTTCCACCCTCTAACCTTTATTTTCTACTATAACTCTAAGTTCTTCCCAAAAAATAATAGGTATTAACAAATAGACACCATTTAGGTTCATTGCATAATGAAGTAGAAAGCACTGAATACTCGTATATCTCCATCCTCCAAGAGCCTTCCCCACAAGCATCATCCCAAAATTAGTGGTCCACTTGTTTCAGTCTAGGAGCCAACATTAATAAACTTCTATCTCTTGCATTCATTCTCTGTGTGGTTATTTTTAAGGGTTTAAATGCATGTACAATTACATATAACCACTTATATTTCTTTAGAGTATAGTTAGCTAACTTCTCTAAGATTTCCTATTTTTGTCTCTTCATTCATTTGCCCTCCACCACTAACCTCTTCTAATGCCTTCCTAATTTTCTTCTTCCAGGAGTAATGTAGTTAGACTCCTATGGTACATAGCTTTTTCATCGGTCTCCCTCATTTAGCAACACTTCTCTGTTCTCTCAGGTTGATATCTTGTCTTGGTGTGCCAATTCATCTTCTTTATGAAGGATGTCTTGGTTGCTTCTTTGTTTTGAAATTAATAGCTGCTGTTAATGTCTGTGTGCAAATTTTTGTATGAACATGATTTTGGAGGGATCATCGACGTGGATACAAAAAACAGTGATTGATGAGTCGTGTGTTCAAAATAATTACCAAGCTCTCTAAAACAACAAAAACTATGTTGCATTCTCGTGGTAGCTTTGTAGCTCTCGGGAATTATTTTTGTTTTGTATTTTGTAAGACATCATCTTGCTATGTACACCAGGCTAGTCTTAAACTCACCATTATCTTGCCTTAAATCACCACCTGCTGGGATTGCATGTGCACACCACCATATCTGCAGCACTTGAAGAATCTATGGGCTACATGGAGTTAACAAGTTCAGGTGCAAGGGTATGCCAACCTTTGGATAGTCTGTGTAGAATACAATGTTTGACAGTCTTGGCCAGTGCCAGACAACAGTGGTCTGCTGGACGAGTTTCTTTGAGGTATTAGCAATTATTGATGTGTTTCTCAATTCTCATCATCAACATCGATCTTTTCATTCAAAGCTGGTGTTTATGTGCAACTCATTAAGACTCTTACCTCTATCTACAGACCTAAGCAGTGCATAGTAGAGACAGAAATCTTAAATATAAAAAATTTCTCAGCTAATATTTGTGTCTACTTAGTAGTGTACAGATTGTGGGAAGATGTCATTGTCATAATGTCCTTCTACTGCAGAAATATACCAGACATATTTGAATTTTTTAATGAATAAACCTGAGATAATATCTTTAGTTATTCTAACATTGGCCAGTAGTGCTACTCCATTAAAATCTTCCTGATTTGCCATAACTTTGTCTGATGACTCAATATCTAATTTCCATACTCTTCTTTAAACATGCTGTCTTTCATATTTTCCTTATTTCTAATTGTGTTAGAAATTTGTGTATAGAGTTTCTTCCTCATCAGTTAAAATATTCAGATTAAAACTCTCAAAGATGACTTCTAAAATGAGCCTTTCATAAAACTACATTTCAGGAACCCTAATTTTATGCTTCAAAATCCTGCAATTTATATACAAATGAAATTTCAATTACTAAATCTCTATGACAACATGCTGAAGACCTGAGACGAATATTCTGAGCATCTGTTTATGTTGAAAATGTAACATTTACTCAGTTTCCAGTCCTTTATTAGGTCATAAATCCCAGATCATTTCTGTGTTTTTGGATTCATATAACGTTTAAGATTTCCCCCTGTATTTAACTTGGTGATTTGTCTTATGAGATGGACTTCCTTGACTTAGAAAACAATACAGAAATTACTTTACAGCCTTCATGCTCCTCGGAGCCTAGCTGAGTTTCAGGCAGGTGTGGGCTCCTACCTATAATCTCAGCATTCAGAAAGCAGAGAAAGGAGGTCCCTGCAGGATTTTGACTAGCTGGATGTAACATGGCGGGCCGGCTTGTTGGGGTATCTGTCCCGCCCAGTGCTCCACAGCCGGCAAGCCCCAAAGGAAAATCAACCACACAGAGATCTCTATAAGTTATAAAGCTGATTGGTCCAATATGTCAGGCTACTTATTAGCTCTTATAACTTATGTTACCCCATTATCCTTATCTATGTTAGCCACATGGGCTCAGTACCTTTCTCAGTGGGGCAGCTTACATGTTGCCTCTTCCGTGGTCTGCGCAGGAGTGGCTGAGGAACCTTTCTCCTCCCTAGCCTTATACTATTCTCATTACTCCGCCTCTACTTCCTGTCTGGTTGACCCTCCTATACTTCCTGCCTGGCCAATCAGCATTTTTATTAAAATACATGATTGACAGAATACAGATAATTCTCCCGCACCAGCTGGACAAGTCTGTATTGGTGAGTTGTGGATTCGGTTCAGATACAATCTCAATAAATAAGGAAGGGAGTGATCAAGGGAGATTCGCTATATCAAGCTTGGGCTCTATATGCATGTGCACACGTTTAAGTGTTCACACACATGTGAGCATGCGTAAACACCCTCATGCTTACCACACTCACTTTAAAAATTGAGCTTACTATTGGGTCTTAATTATTGACATACATTAAAAGACAGTCTTGTATGGATAAGAGTAATTCATAAATATAATATCACTATTTTGTGAAATTAGTATCCCCCTGATTCTATGAACTCTAAAAATATTTATATTACATATAAGTCTCAGTCTTATTACCATGATTGCTATTAGGAAATGTCAACAGTGAAAAGCTTCAGTTTGAGGGTTTCATGTATATTGAAAATGGCTGTCTGGAAGTGCCAGAATTATGAGTCATTAAAGAGAAAAAACAAGGACAGATGCTATTGATGAATTAAGGGTTGGAAAGTTCTGCAGAATAAATATTTGCTTGTTGTAGTAATTTCTTAAACTATGTATAAATTTCAGATGTGTTCATGTATGGAGATATGAAGGAAGATTTTGAAATAGAAGACTCTCAGAAAGTGTGTTGTCATATTGGAGGGAATGTCTGTATTTGTCACTCTTTGCATAACTTATGAGCAGGATGTCTTTAGGAACATTAAAAAATATGCATAATAGGACCATATAGGTTGAACAATTTAGTAAAGAAAATAATGGTAAGTGGGGCTAGGTAACACCAGCGATGGATTTTTTGACTAATTAGACTTTTAAAAATTGTTCCATTACTAAACATTTATCTAACATATGTATTGATTATCAGTCAATACTGTGTGAGATAAAACAGAAATAAAGCAGTTGTGAAGCTTTATAGGATGTGAAATACTAAGGCTAATAAAATATATAAAAAATTACAACGAGGAGTGAAGAATCAGAATTTATTTGAAGAAGGAAAAAATGCTAAGAGAGGTTTGTATAGTGAAAGATTTTACCTGGAACAGTAAGAGACACATTCCTAGAAAAGACAAACTTAATCTTGGTTTTGTACAATAAGGAGAGTAGTCTGATAAGAGAGGAAGTTGCTCCACAAAGAAAGAACAGTGCAGCAACAGAGGAAGTTGTGTTCATGAAGTGAGAAGAGTGTGTTCAAAGAGGAAGCTGTGCTAATTAAGGGAAGTCAGAGAGCACACATAACACAGAGCACAAGCAAAAGAAAAATTCTATTGATTGCCATGGGACATTGACTTAGGTTTAATTTTCAAGCAAAGGAGCCATCAATATTTTGATAGAATATGTCCAAATTATGAAATTACATTATAACGTAACAATTCAGTGAGTGAGTGCCATAAGAAGAGAATGAAGGTGAAGAGAACCACAATGTGATAATAAAAGGATATAAACAATAGCAGTGATTATTTCAGCCATCTTCTGCAGGTGATGGGTTGACAGAGTATACAGCCAATTTGGTTGTAGATATACTTTATAAAAATAACAAAATTTTGCAATTACACCTTGCATTATTTGTAAGTATTGCTTCATGAAATTTCAGTCTGAGCTTTTACCTATGTATTTTATTGTGTATGTATGGGATTATGACATGAGAACATACTGTTTCTTACTATGTATTTTGGCCAAGCTAGAAAAACTGAGAGAAACCCCACCTTCATGATTGCTGCACACAGAGTTCAGAGAATTCTCTGCCTGAAGTATAAGTTGGTGCTGTATGGCACAATATAGTAAAAAGTTGTTAATGCTATTTTTATTCTTTGAAAGTTTTGTACATGTCTATAATACACATTGACCATACTCGTCCACCACTACCTCCCTTTAACCCCGTCTATTCCCTTCCCTTTCCAACCTCAAGTCCTCTGGGGACTAAAAGTAAAGCCTCCCACTTTAGGTGGAGAGAAATTCTCTGAGCTGATGAGCCTGTATCTGGAATAGCCTCTGGCAAGCATTGTTCATCTATTTCGCTATTTACTAAGTGGGTGGTCTGCTTCATAACTATACTGTGCTTTTTGAACACTCAATGTCACATCTTTGGGTTTCTCATATTTCCTAAAGTGATCAACTGCCTTCAAAAAGGCAATTCTCCCAGAGCATAGTTTCAGACATTGGAAGATATTTGATGTACAGAGTTATTACTGGTTATCAAAATTTGTGGAAGAGGGGTGCTACAGGCATCGAAGAGGGTGTGTCGAACCCTCTGAACTGGTGAGCTTCTCATAGTAAAGATTTGTTCTTTGCCTTTCACATCATGCATCTCGATCTCAACCCCATTCGTTTCCCCATCCTTTTGTATCCCCTCTCTGCCCTTTCAACACCCCCTCCAAACAAAATTTAAAAGAAAATAAAATGAGAAGTCAATCTCATCATGGAAGCTGCAGTGTGACACAGTGAGTTATGTAGTGATGTGTGATTCCCCTCTGTATGTTGTGAATATCATTGGTTAATAGAGGAACTGATTTGAACCTATTGCAGAGCCACAGGGGGACAGAGCTAGGCAGGGAAAACTAAACTGAAGGCTGGGAGAAAGAAGGACGAAGTTAGAGAGAAGCCATAGAACTCTGCCGGAGCCATATCGATCTTTACTGGTAAGCCACAGCCACGTGGTGATACACAGATTACTAGAAATGAGTATTAAATTAAAATGTAAATTGTACATTTTACTAGAAATGAGTATTAAATTAAAATGTAAATTGTACATTAGCTCTTACATTGTAATTACATTGTAATTAGCTAAATTAGAATGTAAGAGCTAGCAGATAAGAAGCTAGAGCTCATGGACCAAGCAGTGATTTAAATAATTTGATTTCTGTGTGATTATTTTCAGGGCTAAGTGGCCAGAACTAACTATGAAGCAGCCTCATTCAACAATGTAGTAAACCCTTTTGTCCATGTATCTTCAATTGCAAATGTCCATTGTAGAGTCATTGTTCTGGTTTGAAGTATCTGGTTTCTGCTACACTATCAATGCTGGGCCCTCACTGGGACTCTTCTTGAATATTCTATTGCTTCCCTGTGACATGGCCACCCTGCGACTTTTGGGTCTGCAGGACTGGCCGCTTCACCACATGCTCCAACAGATCATTGATGGGGTAGATGCTGGGGTGAGCCAACTCAGCCTTGGTTCTGAGTCTGGGTAGTTGCAGGGTCCATCAGACAGTCAGCCCTTCCAATCCTGACCACCAGGGTGCGCTGTCTAGCACTACCCTGGCTGGTTGACTTCTTTCAGATATGGATGGGCAAAGGGCCAGGCCAGTTCTGCTGTCACGTCCCCAGGGTAGGTTCTCTCACACCTACACCATCAGGGTCAGCTCTACTGTGTTACCCTGGGGAGGCACAAGAGCCACTCTCCCTCCGGAGTGCTGCAGCTGGTGAGGAACAAGTTCAGCTCTCCCTCTCTTATGACCTCCAGGCCAGTTCTCCCACCTGCCACAGTCAGTGAGAGGATTTGCTGCCCCAAATCACCACAAGGCAAGTGAGTTGCCATTTCAAATCCCCCGTGCTCAAGTTCTCAGAGCCCAGAGCCCGTTCACCCACCGCAGTCAATAGTGTCAGCTCTGCTGTGCTGCCTGCCCAGGCGAGGTGCAGGGTCTGCTTTCCTGAGTGCTGCGTCTGATAAGGGAGAGGGTCAGCTCCCTCGCCCACCGCAGGTGATAGGGGCAAGGTATGGAGGCCGAAAAACGCAGGCCCATTTTCACCTGTCTGCCTGGCAGAGAATTTGGAGATTGACAGGCATAGTTGCACAACCTAACTCAGGAGGTGATTGCTTGGTTCTTTTGAAATTAGGATAGCTCGGTGCCATCCTGATGGGTGGTCAGGATATGCAAATGTCCTTCTGCTCCTTCTATTGTAACTATGAAGTCACCTAGGGAAGGGGGTCTTCAGCATAGGTGATCTAGAGCACTTTTGCTACCTAGGCAACAGAATGTTAACGATTTGATGTCTCAGAGTGATAAAGTCTGTATGAGTTATTCTTTTGTATCATGTTAATGAAGTCTTTTGTTGCCTTCTCCCCCTTCTCCATTTTTGTTGGGTATGAAAGTTTATTATGGAAAAATAAACGTGGGTGAATTTCAGGATTTCAGTCACTGGGATGCCCTCCTGATACTTTCTATGTTTTCTGTCTTATTATTCTTTACTTATATTTCTTCAATTTTCATGCCCCTTCCCTGGCAAGAGGTGATTTTTGTCGAGGCCAGTAGGACAGCAAGTGGGGAGGACATCTTTCCCTCGCCCTCACCACCACATGGCAGACGATGGGGGCGTGGCCGGTTATCTCCACTCTCACATCCTCCAGGCCAGTTCACCAGGGCCTCCACCGACAGGGTCAGCTCTATTGTACTGCCCAGGTGAGAGGTAGGACCCTCTCTCCTCAGTGTTTCAGCCCTGAGGGGCAGAACCAATTTTCCCCAGTGTTGGCAGTCAGTGAGGGGTGGGCCAATTCTGTACAACCCTATCTTCTTGGCCTGGTGTTAGTAGGACCCATTTCCACCAACATAGACAGCGGCCATCATTAGGGCTATGAACCCAGACATGGGCTCGGCAGCAGTCCAGGACGAGGCATCACCATGGTCCTGGGTGTTAATGAAGCCTCCCTCTTTAGCCCACTCATCGCCACTTTCAGTTCTTCGGGTCATGAACCATTCTGTCTCTGCCTCTGTCTGTCTCTGTGTCTCTGTCTCTGACTCTCTCTTCCACCTACACCAGACCACACATTTGATGACCGTAATAGTACCCGTCCGGTTGGTGCTGCAAGACACTGGCAGTACTGTGTTTTCTACTTGGAGCCCCGGGTAGACTGCCCCACGCCTGCTTGTGGGTCTCCTTACCCCGCTTTGACCTGTTATGACACTGGGCACAACCACGCTTCTTCCCGGGAGCCTAGGTTGGCCCACTCTGGGTCCGTGTGTGGGTCTCCTTTTCCTGAGAGTATAATTCTTTTGTTGGATGTTTTTGTTGCTGTTTGAGACAAAGTCTCACATAATGAGGGCTGATTAAGTAGCTAAGAATTCCTTATTTTAAAGAATGTATCTGTTAACAAGAGTTGAAAGGCTCACACTACAGTCCAAACATAGACTCCATGATATTGTTTATGGAATGCTCTGATCACCAACTTTATTAGATTTAAAATGATAAAACAGTATTTTTCCCACACAGTCCCAAATGAAATACTGCAGTAGACAGTTTAGAACATATCATTTACAACTCCAAGACTTTCTGAATCTTAGCATTAGAAGCAAAATCATATCTTACCACCACAACACAGAAAATTTATGTGGAAATGGGTATATGTGTGTGTGTGTGTATGTGTGTGTGCGTGTGTGAAGAAGCAACTTTGCTTTGAAGTGAGTTCAGATCATTGACAGCAGCTGCCTGAGAGAATTCTTTAAAATCATCACAGTAAGTTTCCTATTTCAAATCAGTAACTGAAAAATGTCATGGGTGTTCTAATATACTGGATACAGCAGCCATAAAGAAACTTTGTAAGGAAAGGGTACATGTGACTTTGACAGCCAAGGATGCAAATTTTCAATTCTTTATCAAGCTGTTTATATATCTTGGCTTAGAAACACAGATATCTCAAAGGCCAAGAAATATTCCAACAGAACCTTATCTCATTCTCATTCTATTATGGGCACTGAAACCTCATTCTCTTGATGCCTACATGAGTTGTTGTTTATTTATTTGTTTGTTTTGTACGAGAGCGGATATATAAAGTTCCATGACTGAAATAATCAGAGCATGAACCTCAGGAGGTACTTGGTGGCAGAAACAAAGGCATCGGAAATTTCTTTTTGTGAAGAAACAGATTTTTTTTTTCTGTGTTAGATTCTCAATTGTGTTCAGGCATTTGACCTAAGGTAAAACTGGACAATATCTCCCCCTGGCGACCAAAGTATGTAAATGCACATTCAAAATGTCAGATTCTTGTACACTTACCCTGGGACAGAATGCTCAGAAAGTCAGCATCCCCTCTCAATTTTTCATGACAAAAGTTACATATTAAGTAAACAATTCCTTTATATAAAACATTAATCGCTATTTCTTCTACATATATCTGTGCAGTGGGGATGGTGATGTGACTATCGTTCACATGGTTGTGTGTATGTATCTTAAAATCAGAAAGGTTTTCCAGCAAAGGTTAGATTATCGTTACTTTAGTTTGCCACCAAGCTTTGATGGTTGCGTACAATCTTCTTTTATAAAATTTCCTTATATGCACTTAGAAGTAGCAAACGTACTGTCTGTGATAGAAAGCTCATGAAAACAGAGAAGGAAAGTAAAGAGGACAAGAGGAGTTTGCGAGCTCAGGAGATATCCTGGGAATAGTATGAGCACCTTGAGATTTCTGAGAATTCAGAAAGTTTTTTGCTTGAGGAGGCACTCAGGAAAACACACTTTGAAAGTCTCTTAGGCTATCTTCAAAACTGCACAATGCCTCTCGTGTACAGTCCAATTTACTGGGCTTAAAGATATGAATATCTTTGCTGCATGATAAAATAACCCATTGCTTCACAAAAAAAGAATTCTGAAATGAATCACGTGTGTTTCATGTTGCTAGGTCCAGCTATTTAATCTCGTTTCATTGTACCAGTGCCACCAAATGAAAGTCTGAATTCTTATATACATTTGACCTGCATGCTACTATTTTGTTTAGTGTCTGTAGCCTGTTAGAGACCCGTTTTTGAAGCAATCCAGCGTCGGTAATAAGTCACTTGTGTGTAAACTCCAGGTTTGTTCTTTTGACCACAGTTGTCTCCCCAGCTCACAATTCCAAGGAGATACCAAGTGTCTTTATTGTCTCTTACAACCAACGGTCCCCCAGAATCACCCTGAAAATAAGCAAGAGAAAAACAATTAGCTAAACTGTTTATCACTTACAAAAATTTGATGGATCACTTATTTTATTATTAGTGTATGTGTAGATCTCATCTAGTCTGTTTTCTAGGGGTAGCATTTTATGGCTTAAACGTTTCTTATTGTATTTAACTCCTTATCAAGTACTTTCATTGCTGTTTTTTTTTTTCAACTAGATGGTACATATTGCTTTTCTGTCATGGCAGTGGATATTTAACTCTTTACCCTCTTTGTGACCAGATCTTATGAGTTCTATTTCTTAACAGTGATGCTTGTCATGTAGATATTACTTATGAATGAGTCAAATTCTCCAGAAAGGTGTTGCCTGAACCCACTGATTTCTTTTTGTTTTAATTGAAAATAAATTATTTTTTTGTACAATGAATACATTCTGATCATAGTTTCCCCTCCTTCATCTTCCAGATCCTCCCCACTTCCTACCCTTCCAACTCCAAGCCTTCTTTCTAGCTTAAGAAAGCAAACAGGCAAATAAAACAAATTAATAAACGAGAAATGTGTTGGCTATCTGTTGCTGGGCATGTGGTCTACCTTTAAGTGTGGTTTGTACCAGTGAGGCTCCACTGGAGAAAACTTATTTTTCCTTTACAAATGTTGTCAAATGGAAATGGCTTCTTCCACCCAGTGTGGTCTACAGTTCAGTGTATACGGTTGTTGCCCTTTAATAAATACATGAGCCTGTTGTGTACAAAGACATTACTATCCTCTTATCCTCCGAGTTTCTGGTTATTAAGACATTTAAATTTTGTGTTTGATAGCATCAATGAAATCTTTCACTTGTTTCAGGTAGTTTAACAATAAAACACTTAAAGTACTTATATACTACGACGTTTACACATTTGGAGATGTCAGAATGTCTGTGCTGTGCTAGCATAAAGAACATAAAAATATTTCCTGGACTGGGCAAGAAGCTTAGTGACCTTAGTTATTTTCTCTCCCCAACCTACCCTGCAGGCATCATAAATTCCTTCCAGATATCCTGCACAGAACATCCCACGCTTGATTTCATTGCCATACACCTGCTGTTGCTTGCACACGTCATTGCTTATGATCTGCACTCTGGCTTCTCGGAGCTCATTTTGAGATTCCCCTTAAGAAAAAACAAAGCAGTCTCAGAATTTTCAATAGGCATTCTTAGATGGACTGAAGTGAGCGGGTTTTTCTCCAATCTTCTTCACTCTAAAGTTGTTTATACAAACTACAGTTAGGGTGAACTGTCCTAGAAAAAAAAATTCTAGCTAAAAGCCTTTAACCCCCATATTTGAAAGGCAGAGGTATATGTGACTCTGCAAGTTTGAGACAAGTTTGGTCATATAGACAGTTAAAGGGCAGACAGTGCTATACAGTGAGACCCTGTCTCAAAACAAAAGCAAAACATAAAAGCTGGTTCATTTAATGAAGGTTGTTATATTACCAGTTTTAATAAATCCTTCTATAAGCAGAATGACCAATTAGTTTCCTTTCTAGAAAATCCTTGAATTTTTACTTTCAAAATAATTTATTTATTTTTATTAATTTTGATTTTTATTTTATGTATATAGAAGTTTTGCATTCATATATGTTTGTGCACAACATCCATGCATTGTCTATGGAGTTCAGAAGAATTGGATCCCCTGGAACTGGAATTATATGACTGAACCATGATGTGGGTGCTGGAAACCGAACCTGGGTTCTTTGGAAGAGCTGTCAGTGCTGTTAACTTCTTGAGTTCTCAAAACCAGTCTTTACTGCTAAAGAATATATCCTATTTTTTTAAAAAAATAAACTTTATATTTGTGGATTTCAGATTGTTCCCACAAATGTCATTATTTCTTGGTATGATAAACATGGTATTGTTTTTGGCTTGATAAAACACTGCTTACATTATATGTTTATCAAATCCTATGCATTTGCAAAGACCTTCCATGAATATAATTGCATTACATCACAATGTAATGGCTTATAAATA
This sequence comes from Myodes glareolus, assembly GCF_982192425.1. Taxonomy (NCBI): domain Eukaryota; kingdom Metazoa; phylum Chordata; class Mammalia; order Rodentia; family Cricetidae; genus Myodes; species Myodes glareolus. Next base: position 21,746,018 of record NC_142033.1, on the reverse strand, counting down.
AATTTGTCTTTAATAAATTTAGGCATACAGATCCTAGGCAGGCAGAAGCAGAGGAAAACTAAGAATATCACAAACATTATGTAACTGTTTTTCTCACTCGTGGAATAATAGGAAATCATGGCATTCTGGTTGGTGTAACTGTCCAAGCATAGCTCCCAAGATTCTTGTTATTTCTCTTTCCCCACGTATGGGTTGGATGTAGGAAGCCTCCTGGAGGCACAGGTGGTCCTGCAGTTTGGAGGTATACAAGTCCATACCTGACTTAGCCACGTGGGGCTGAGCACCCTTGCCTGCACCCTTGCTTGCACATGCTCAGACCAGCAGAATGGCATTAACCAATCAGGACAGCGTTCAAGCCTCTCCACCGTTTAAAAGCAGTTGCCTCTGGGCTCTACTTCCTCTCTCTAAGCTTTCTCTTGTCCCTGCTCTATCTTCCCTTCCCCCAATTTTCCTCAATCGAATGCTCCGAATAAAGATGTGACCAGGGAAGGAATTCTCGTTTTTAGTGGCGTTCATTCCTGCTGGTCAGGAAGCGCGTCGCAGTTGGACTCTGTAAATGGGACGGGAATCGTTTTCGTGATTAGTTTTAAGTTACATGGAAAAGCTGGGAAATTTTTCATAAGTAATATCTTTAATCAGATTGACTTTGGATAATTGAAAGGGAGATAATCCAAGACAGACCTGGCCAAATCAGGTAAGGTTTAGAATTTCTTCCTGGTTGGACCTCGTATAGACACTTCTACCACTGGGTGGCGCTAGAGTCCCCTCCGGTGAACTAGGGAAAAGCAGGCCTCAGGTACATCTACTCAGGTAGATGCAACACCATCTAAAGTTTGCATTCTACCTGCATCTAAGCCAGAATCCTCACGCAGGACTCTTGAATTCCAGGGACCAAATTTGCTTTGTTTCTATTTTGTGTTGGGTTTTTGACACTTTGTAAAACGAGATCTCAAACTAACCAAAGACAAGTTCTGGGGAAAGGGCTGGCCACTTAATACAGGCGATGAAATTCTTCTGCTAAGGACTGAAACATCTGCTCTGTGTTCAGAGGTACCTACCAGTGTAGTAGAGTGCTCCAAATCCTGTGATGTAGACAGTTGAATTTGGCGGGAATGACGCAGAAGGCTCCGGCAAACAAATTCGGCGCACTTCATCTGAAAAGGTGACTCTCGGAGAAAACTGCACAAGAGCAATGTCGTGGTCTCTTGCTGGGGGGCGGTACCTCTCGTGCATAATAATTCTTCGGACGTCTCTTTTCATTAAGGGAGGGTTTATTGTTGTTCCAAAACTGAGAGTCCATTGGCGTGGGTTTGAATTACTGGAAAACATTAGCAGCATACACGAGCCGCACAGAATTCATTAACTACACCGTTTAGATTAGTCAACTGCATGCAGTTAGGTTACCTCAGGGAAAAAATGCCGCTCTCAATAACGCTTGTTTGCGATTGCAGCTTCGTTTCATTTAAACGTCTGTTGCCCATGATTTAAGTATAAAATACATACAAATAGCATATCGGAAATGAATTTCATATTTAATTGAGTTTTAGAAGTGTTCCCTCAACAAATCCTTATTAATCATGCATACGCCTAATATTATCGAGATGCTAGGAATAAAGAAGTGAACAAGACAGAAGCTCTCGGTTCTCATGAGTGTTATGCTTGAAGAAAGGAGAATATAAAAATAAATTGAAATATTGATAAATAATACAAATTCTAAAAATAATTGATAAAATAAAACAGAATAATGTATAAGGTACAAGTGATGTGCAGCTTTGGAAGGCTGTTTTTTATTATTGCTATTTTTACAATATCTTTACACTGGTGAAGGGAGAGTTGTCAGCTCTGAGATAGTCAGGACAGGGAAGCATCTGAGGGCCTTGGGCCACGTGAGATTCAGTTTAAGACACCCGAGGAAGAATGGTGGAAGATGATGCTGGAGAGGGAGGTGGCTACCAGAGGGTCTTACAAGAGAGAGAAAATGCTTATGCTTTATTTAAGGGATACTGGAATTCTTTTGAAGTTTTAAAGCTGGGGCTTATGTAGTCTCATTTACATATGCATATCTTTTGATGCTAGACCATCCCTATCTTCCGTGTAATGAAGCCTTGTGTTAACTCAATATCAGATCTTTTGTTTGTTCTTTATAAATCTGTCCTTTGAGAACTGCTTTACTTACCTCTCCGTGAAAGGGCTCCCCATCAGGGCTGTTACGGAGAAAGGGTCGTAAGAATTACATAAAGAAGTCTCAAGCACCTAATCACGTGCCTGTAGCAACACAGAGTCTAACAATTGTGCTAATTGTGATACAAAACCACTGTCAACTCTCCCTTGCCTCTGCCTGATCGCACCTGCAGATGGAGGCGTGCTCCACTTCGGAATCCCTTTGTTCATCTTGGCATTCCTTTCATCTCTGAGCAGCTTTGCCTGCTGACAAGTTCTTTCTTGACTCCCTAAGTCTTTTCCAAAAACATGACAGTACTTCAGATCAGTTACTATGACTCTATTATCTGTATTAGAGATTTCTCGGAATAAGATTTCATCATGTAGGACAATGTATCTAAAATATCAATGTGCACATAAATGATTAGGGGCTTTTATTAAAATCCCGCTCCTGAGTCTGTAGCTCTGGGATAGGGTTTAACCATTTTCATTCCTGACGAATTCCCTAGCGATATAGGTGCTGCGACTCCATAAACTGCACTTTGAACGGGAAGGCAAGCAAACAGCTTACTCCTGCCTGCCCCTTGTCATCCAAGTTAACTTGAACTGTGCTGCCCAGTTCAGAATTTACGCTCCCAGGCAAGAACTGACCAGCTTAGGTTTCACGGATCATATATTCTGGCTCTGCTTTTTAAAGATGTAATGTGAATTGTAATCAAACTTTGGTGACTGATTAATGTCTGTTGCTGTGAATTTGACCTGGGCTGGTCTCCAGCAGCAGTTCCCTACTTCCTGCCTCCTTGGAGATTCCAATTCCAGTTTGTGAGCAGCACCGTGAGACCGACAAAGTGCTTGATGGGAGCAGGCACTCATGTTAAGTGGAGAGTATTCTTTAACAAAGAGCTGCATTTGTTAGTACATGTGTTGTGTTGGAGTAAGTTCTACTTTGTTGTAATTTCTTTAGTTCAAACTCTGAAGACTTAATTAATGGGTATTTGTTGGGAGCCGTGACCCCCCCCAGATCCTTAATTTCTGGTAAACAACTTGTTTTCCTTGGTTCTGAGACAGCCTGCAGCTGCTCTGAGCACGAGACCCTCAGGAGTTCCTGATGGGAGGAGAGTGATTTCTGGTGGGTTTGGCTGGGGCGTGGCTATCAGTTAAGGATCTCTCTATAAAAGGGGGCATTCCTGTTTCAAGGATGACACTTGTCTCTGTCTGTGTGTCTTTGTGTGTTTTGATCTCCAGCCCCTTGCCTGGTTCACAAACTGTATGGTAGCGCATAGAGCTCAGAAGGGCATGGTGCGCTCCAGGCATTGGTACAATGTTCACTACTCCTCTATTCCCACCAAACTTTCCTAATAAGTATGCAAAGAGAACATTACTTTAGAAAAGGATCAGAAAGATTTACTTATTATACTTCAGTTGTATTTCGGACTTTGGCACTCAGAATATGGAAATGCTCATGGTTTTTAGCAACATGGGGACTGACTTAAGTTCAATAACTCACGTTCTAAAGCAGTGTGCTGCCGTGACGACCCACATGTTACCAATCAAGGTGCCCCCACACTGATGGATGTTGCTGCGCTGAAGAGAAACTTGCCAAGGCCAGGCACCTTTAGCTGCAGGGTTTCCAGATACTATTCTGTTGGCAATTAACGGGATAGCTCGTTTGCCACAATCTGAAAAAGGTGAAAACGTTTATAAGGAGAGTCTGTCTAGTTTTTGATGCTACAGAATACTGCAAGGTAGATGTCACATTTGTCATTTTTTAAAACATGACCACGATTTAATTTTTGCTTTTCCTTTCGCACTGACACATTCATTGCTTAGTCGAACCATTGTATATGTGAATATATGTTGCTCGCTAAGTTATAAATGATTGACAGCATCAATCCCATGAACTATCAATTGCCAGTTATCCAGTTGTTCTGGGAGCCCTCACCAAGGTTATTGTTTTGCAGTTGTAGGTAATCCAACAGTCTTGTTACCAAGGAGTCCTCATCAGAAGGACAACTCTGTTAAGCCAGATAATCTGTGGCCTGTTTGGTGGAAGCACCTTGGATGTCTGCTAGAGTGACTGACTACATTTTAAGGTGTGCAAGGATTAGTGCATCACAACTAGTCATTCATTCTTTAGGATGGAGATTTCCATGTTTCCACAGAAACATTACATCCACCATTGGCAAGAATGAACATGCACTTCATCGCATCAGAGGCTGCTTTGGTGTTTGGGTTTCTGTGAAGACAAAAGCTTATAGAAGATCCTATTGTTAAAAAAAAATATGGTGGACTGGGTCTTGTTCCAACAACAAATGATTATAAGAAAAGAAAAATCATTGTACTTGTGTTGATTATCCTCCTAACATGGCTGTTTCAGAGATCTCCAGCACACTACCACGGCTCCCACTGGACCGACCACTGTCCTCATCTGAACATCTAGAATGGCTCCCACACCGTTTCCTTGAGCCTGTCTTCTACATTCCATTTCTGCACTGGACACTGAATGGACTTTCTGAAATGTGCAAACTTTCATTACCTTCTAAATGAGGTAGTCATTTTTCCAGGTGATTCTGGTCACTGATGACTGTGAATCACATCTCTTTCCCACACACCCAGGTCCCAAGCCTTTGGCACAGCCAAGAAGACTCTTTCCATTTGTAGGAAATGATGACACCTTCACTTTCCTGGTCTTCATGTCCGGAACACTTACTACCAGTCTTTTGATTCATGGCCTTTTTTCTCTGCCATTTCAGGGATTATTTTCTGATTCAACAAGACCAGCTGAGCTAACTCTGATTGACTCTTAAAGCACTGCATATTTTCTTAAATCATTTGTCCCATTATATTTATAATTTCCAATTAATTTCTGTCTTATTTTATTTTGGAATTATGTTTTGAAGAAGATCATGTCTTAGCCACAGTAATGTGACCAGCTCCTGGCATACTTTTTGACCCTATATTAAAAGATGTTAAAAAGTCTATGAATAATGATAAGTAATAAAGTTTTAAAATAATGAAAATAGATAAATGAGTAAATAAGTAAAAAATAGTACAGATGTTTGCAACACAGAGAATCAAAAGCACGGATCACTAGTGAAATCCTTCACCACATATGTAAAATCTTTCAAAATTCATGCCACATTAAGTTGAAACAAATTGATGTCACTGCCAGGTATGAAAATAATGTTATATTTTCAGTAGTCAGTCTCAAAAATGGGTTAATTCTTCCCTTTGGATCTTCTTATATCATTTTAATTTCAGTAGAAAGCAAGTTTCAAAATTTTTTAAAAATAAATTAGAAAAGTAGGCCCACTTATTAAAAATGAGAAATGTCTTTTTAAACTTTCTTAGTCTTAAAAATTAGAAAAACACACATTTATCTGTTGCCCAATTATTATACTTACAGATGAAAATGTGAATGTACATGAGAAAGTATGAGCTAATATTTAAAGATACATTTGCATATGTGGAATTTGAGACTGTTTTTATAAGCTAATTAGACTTACATGCTTGTACAGTTAGCTCCCCTGATGATGAAATACATCGTTTAAAGTCAAACAGATGAAGAGTGAAGACTTTATGTTCTCCAGGTTCATAGCAATAGCCAAGAATCACCAAAGGTCACTGACCATGGACTCTAGACAGCTGAGCGCATAGACCAGTTAGGACACTGGCTCTCTCATATACATTTGATATAAAAAGCAAATCTAATTAGTTGGGTAATTTCTTACTCATTGTATCAGATAAAAAGAGTGGATGAATAAATTCCGCAAATGGTTTACATTAATGTTGTTTTCCAAGAGTGCCAGGTAAACCCTCTCGGATTCCACTTTAGGATGAGGAAAGGGAATAAGTAGCTAGGCCCCTAGGCAGCACACTTTTCCTCAAACAAAACATGTCTGCTTTTGTCTCTTTTGTTTATTTAAGATTTCATATAATCCTGTTTTTCTTTGAGACTTTAGGATGAAGACTTTGAAAAACTCCAACATAAATTGTGTTTAAATTACTTCTCAGACATGTTTCTAACTAATTAAATGCTGTGGCTTTAACAAAAATTATAAGGTGGACACAACAGACATTAACATTACATGCTTTTAATCCCAATATTGAGGAGGCTAAGGTAGGAAAAGCACCAGACAGACCCCTTTTCAAACTAAAAGCAAAAATAAAAAATAAAACTATGGTGTATTATTATATAATATAAGCTGATTATTGGGAAAGGTCCATTTTAAGGTTAAATTTTGCCAATCTCCAACAGTTTTAAATTTGACAAAGGAGGCAAACTCTTACACACATATAAACGAGCATGTCGCTCTTAGTAAGTATGTAAAATTTTCACTTACACACTATAGTTCAGTAAGACAGGAATATGATGTGCAAAGTTGCCTTCCACGTGTGCTGGTGTTTTAGGTAGAGAGGCTCACTCAACAAGATAGTGACAAACTACAGGGCCATATTTCTCAGAATTAGTCTCTGTGTCCTATTTCCATTTGAGGAAAATAAGAAGGTGCCAACTCCTTATAAGTCCTTTGTGAGTAGCTGGTGACAATGACCTCATTGAAGCAGGAGCTTAAGGAAGAATGAGTTCAGAATCATCCTCGAAGGCACTGGCCAGATACAATGAAGATGCGATTGCTTAAGTGCTTAGCCTATGGAAGCAGCTCAGTTTCTAGCTCATGTATTTTGTAAGGTTCTTGTTCAACTAAAGCCAAAACAAAGCACAAAAAGAAGGAATTTGATTTGTCTGTAGTGACACATTGAAATGGTGTCACAGATGGAAGGCTTAAGTGAACCTCCATGCCCCTTTTTTTCTTTCAACTGAACCTCACTAGCTCTGCGACCATACAAGACTCATCTGGCTGATGACCCTAAAGGTTTAAAGACTTCACCTGCCAAATGCTTCCTCCCCTTTCCTCTGGAAGAAAGTTGCTTGTTTTTATCTCCCTTGGAATTCAGGGGAAAAGTGGCCATTTGCTATCTACCCTTTTCTCTCTTAAAAACTTCAGTGTACTGATGATAACTGGGGAACCAGTCATTCTCTGGAAAAGGCACAAAAAGGACAGTAATTCCAAAAATTCCTCCTCAGTGATTCTTCTTTACATTTACAGAACACAGAGTGACACATTGTATTGGTAGTCTGTGAATCAGAAGAACCGATTATCCTGACTCTGTCAGACCCTCATGCCCACCCTAGATACAACTCTCTAGATGAACTGGGTACTTGTACCCACAAAAATAGGATGATATTGGTAGTTTGAATAAGAATGGAACCCATAGGCTTGTATATCTAAGTCCTAGGTCCCCAGTTAATGGAACTGTGTGGGAAGGATGGGGAGGTGTGGCCTTGGTGGAAGAGGTGTGTCTTTGGGCAGGGGGCAGGCAGGCTTTGAGGTTTCAAAAGGCATACATCATTTCCAGTTATCTTTCTCCTTGCCTCATGGTGGTAATTTCAGAATGTAAGCTCTCAGCTACTGCTCCAGTGTTATGCCTGTCTGTCTGCTGCTGTGCTTTGTCATGGTAATGGACAAGTGACTGAGACAGAGCCTCTGTCTTCTTTAGTTTGGTTAAATTTCTGAATAAATATTTTTCCTTATTCTAATGACTTACTATTGTGTTATTGGTGTTTCTGAACAGCAAGTAAGATGCATAGGCTCACAGTCATACATTAGAATTCTTCTATCAGCCCTTCATCACTTCAGAATCAGGAAAATGCAAATTATACATCACCATAATGACTCTAGGATAAGCACTAAAGTAGTTGGAAGTAATTTTTTCCTCCGAATTTGTTTTTCTTTTTCTTTTTGAGAGAATATTGCCCCATGATCCTGACTTGCCTGAAACTGACTATATAGACTGGTCTGGTTTTAAAGTTATGTCAAGTCTCCTGCCTCTGCCTCTTGAATGTTGGGATTACAGACATGCACTTCCATGCCTGGCACTGTAATTAGAATTCTAAGAATATTTTTTGTTGTTGTTTTTAGGGAGAATGTTACAATCAGGGGTTGTCTGTCAATTCCTAGTTGAAAAAAATTCCAACTTTTATAAAATATTTTCCATTCCCAGTGCAGACATAAACATAGTTTTGCTTAATTCAAAGTGACCATCTCCAACACACTTTGGAGGCTAGAAAGATCTAGTATTATCTGTGTTTTGCCGACTATAACCACTGTGATGGGAAGTTAGGCACACATCCCCTGACAGAGGCAGTGAGCTCTTTTACCAGAGGAACAGGAAGAAGTTGATTCTAGTTCTGATTTCACAGCATTGTATCTAAGAAAGGACCCAATTTCAGAGTTATTTATCAAAATAAAACACAGACTCTTGGTAAAGAGTACACGAACCCTGAGCTAAAAGCTTATTTCCAGCTGCTCATAAACACGGTGCATTTGGAAAATTCGGAAACCTTTACAGTTCTAGCTTTTCCTTCCCCCGGTCAGTTTCCAAAGAGCGTGCAATCCAACAGCTTCTGAAACAACAGTTTCCAGGTTCTGTATTATGTCCTTTGTTTTCCTATATGTTTTCTCATACTTCTGTGTTGTCAACGAGAACAAGCATTGTTTCACTTTTACGGGTTAAAAAATGCACACGCAGGTACAGGTGATTGCTTGTATACTACGATAACAAAGAGACTTTACAACTAAGTAACTCGAATATTGTTCTACACAAGAACACCCCCTCCTTAAATACAGCACAATCATTAAAGTACATGAAACACAAGCGGAGTCCCCATGAAACAGAAAGGCCTGGTGGCCAGGCTCCATCACTTGTTTCTAATACTGCAGGCAAACTTTTGAGTTCCTGAAAAACTAACTCACCATTGGAATTACATACAACTTGTTATGTACCTTCTCAGAATGGCCATTATTTCACAACGAAGGACAATGGATTGTACATTTGACAGGTTCTTTCCTCCCAGCTGGGAGGGGTCCATAGCTTTATGTCTTAGTAACTGACTTCAGGTCCTGTGAGCAAGCGTCTATTGATCCATTACTTTGGGTTCTCATTTCCTAATGATATTTCCTCTTAAAGAGTCAGCTTGACCCTCAAAAGGGCAGGGCACCCTGTTTTATTTCTAATACAAATCTTTTGTTCGTTCTTGCTCGCTTAAATCTGGTTCTGGTGGAGTTTATGGGATAACTCTGTACCTGTCTGCTGGAAGCAGATGTTGTGTTAGCACACTGTGTGCAGGATAAGCAGATTCCTGGCTTCCTGCACTCCTCAGAGCCTCAAATATGCTACTAGACGGATGAATTTCAAAGAGACAATGTTTATAAAGTTATTTCACTTTTGTTTAAACACAGAACTTCTTTTTTGTAATGCTCATCAACAAATTAGATATCTAGATTTGAATCTTTGCTCCTCTAAATTATTATATTTCTTAATATTTTATAACCATGTAATAGAGTTTCCATATTTTATTAGTGAATACAAATTAAAGTAGATATTGCATATAAGGTATAGAGATGGATTTTGATGAAGATAGACCCTCGTCAATTCAGAGAGTTGATGGTGTAATGAGTTAAAGGTGAAAAGAAAAGAGAAAAATAGAGTAATATATAAATGGTTACAGTGACTTCTAATTCCCACTAAATTTTAAGGTATTACTCTTTATAAGATGGTTCTAGTGGCTATAAAGGCAGTTTTTTTTCTCCTAAATACTCATAGGAATAAAAATAATAAAAACTTCATAACATCATCAAATACTGAAACTAACTATATTTTTAAAGGATACAGACTCATCTGTATTTTTATAAGGTCCCAAACAGAAATCACTTATTGCTTAACCATTTCACTTGCTTAATCATGGGGGCAGTGACTGACTTGGATTAACCTTGCTTGTGGTAAAGATGTCTTTATTGAGAGATGAGTCCCAATCAATTACTTTCAGGAAAACTACTTGATGACTAATGCCTGACATTCTTTCATCAGAGAATAATAAAAACTTGAAATGTCTCATCTTTAGGTTGAATGTTTTCCCGTATGATGTCTTAGTATTGTTTGCAGTGGGATTGAGGCGTGAGTTTTTGGCTGTACAGAGCATTTATATGACATGGGAGTCAACCTATTTACCATTTACTTGAACTAATGACACGTCAGCAGGCAAGGCTCTTGTGTTCCTCTTCTTCTGATTTAAGATGCTGTTGTTCTTTTCTCCCACAGTTCTTTGCCCAGTAGAGGGGGACTGGAGTGTCATAACAATGTCTGCTTCTGCATCATCTTCTTCCGGACTAGGAAACACAAGAGCAAGGTTCACATTCAAAGGGCACACCTGGTACTGTCTCACTGCCTTTCCTTTCTAGTCCTGATCGATGCTTCAGTTGCTGAGGTGTCAAGGACCAGGTAATCTACTCACAAAACACACTCTTCTACATGCTACTTTCTGACTTAAATGCATTTCTCATGTTCCCTCTTCTAACTTTTTTTAGAAAAACATTTTGTTTTAATTGAACCCCCCCTCCATTAACTTGAAGACATGTTACTATATTGGAATAAGACTCAGACACCAAAGTCAAAAGGTCATCAGAAACATAATTTAAAAAAGGTTTTAGTATTCTCAGGCTTTTGTGATCAGCCTAGTTCTCATCCCTTAGAACTACAGTTGGTCAAAGGGCAGGGAATAAGTGGCCGACTGTGAGGTACCTGTTCCTAGATGGGAAACATCCCTTATCCCCAAAGCTCTGGGAACATCATGGAAGGGGGAATGGAAGATTGTAAGAGGCAGGGAACCAGGGATCAGTTACAAAGCTCTGTCTTCAGGCCATGGCAGATGTATACTCAGGAACTCTCATCAAGAACGACTGACTGCCTAAGTCCTGTACAAAACTGCACCAGGCAAAACTTCAGTATTGGTGGGGGAAGGGCTCATAAGACCCAAGTTATAGTTGAGGAGCTACGGTCAACCAACAGCTGCTGAGGGAGGAAGAGTCAGATTTCTTCAGGGATGAGTTTTTGTAGGTGGCCTATGTGCCAGAAGTCATGCTCCTATGTGCATGTGGGCAATGGTGACTGAACTCAATAGGATGCACACACACTCTTGTGTGTGTATATTATATCCATATACAAACAGATAACGACAACAGAAAAAGAAGACTCGAACTTGGAAGGGAAGTGTTGGGGGCACACAGGAGGAATTGTATGGTGGGGAGGATAAGACTGATGTGATCAAAATGCACTATACTTGTAATAACTTCTTAAAAATGAAATAAAAACATAAAAACCTACTTGACTCTTTGACTAAAAGATAAAATAAGAAAATTGCATAAATTCTGAGACACAATAGGTCTCACATTCTACTATTGCTCTACATTAGAGAAGTATAAGTAATTAGAATTTTATGCTAAATTGGCAAAGGGGACCCGAATATTTTTCCATTTTAAATAAAAGAAAATAAAACAGTTTGCTGAACAGATTTCCACAAAAATATCACAATCAGTACTGGCTATTCATCCTGAGAAGCTTCTCAGAATATGGTGATGTTACTAAATGCTATAAAAATTGGGATGTGAAGAGAGAGGGTATAAAATGTAGGAAGTTCCAGCATTTAAATGCTTTTTGTCTCCTAAATTATCCATCCATATGATAATAAGATCACAGAGGGGCTGGAGGGATGACACAGTGGTTAAGAGCACTTGCTTCTCTTGCAGAGAGCCTGAGTTCAACTTCCAGCACCCGTATGGTGGCTCACAACCATTCATTATTCTCTCCTGTTCTCCAAGGCACGGGACAGGATTGGTGAACATGTACATAGACAGTCAGAAACACTAATTACTATAAAATAAAAATAAATCTTTAAAAACTCCTTGTGGAAGTCATGAGTTAATAGAAGTAAAGAAAGTGTTCAATCATACATTAGTCTGTTGCTAAGAAAAGTGATCACCACCCATTTCTTCAAATAAATTCAACTAAATATTTTAGTTGTTTTTATCAAGCTTTTTCATATACATTTATTGTACAAAGTAGTGGGTTTCATAATTACAGTTTTGTTTGAGTTTCTTTTTTCTCTTTGACATGAGTCATACAAACTCCTGGTTTTGTGCCCGTCCTGCTGTGTGATTTTTAAAATAACAAAGTTTAAACCTCTGAGCAGTTTCAGCAACTGATCTGAGTCTTCCCTCCCCATCCAAACAAAAGGGAACATCTATTACGACACAATCATCTTTTGGTTCGGGCATGTTGCCTGTCACTAGGTCTTTGTGACAGGTAAAACTTATGATCCCATTTTGTAGCAAACTTTTCTTTCCTTGATGTTTTTGAAGCGCCATATCTGTCAGAAGTATAGAATTTGATGCATGCAAAGACATGGCCAGGGTTTACCTATGGCTGTGGACTAAGGTGGATTCCAGGCCCCACAGTCAGTGGGGAGAGTTTGAGTGCCAGTTCTATTGGTTGCAAACGTCTCTTGGGGAGCATTCAGTATATCACCATCTTCCTCCCCACACCTCAGCATCTCAATTTTCAGAGTGGATTTAGCCCTGTCCATTGAGAGAAACTATTGCAGCAGCAATATTTATGAAGAGCCCAGTACAGGGTCTAGAGACACACATTATATGGAAGACCCTGTGTTCTTGCCCTTTGTCCCCCCAGATTTGCAACTACACCCTTGCCCAAATATACATACGTTAGTCTGACTACTTGGTTTTTGACATGGTGTTTGTTCAAGGCTGACTCTATAAATATTTCATCTACCTGAAATTACAAAAAAGGAAAAACAGTATGTTAGTAGGATGTTTTATAATGAGACTGTATCCCAGATTAAATGTTAAAGAAATGCAGTTTTTAAATGAATATTTCCAATTGTTTGTTATATTATAAAAGAATCTCATTGCAAAATGCTTGAATTAAAAAGGGAAAAAGAAATTCAGAATGTGCCCCAAACCCAACGACTTTTACATTATAAAGAGATTCTGTAATAGACACACAAGCATCCTGAATGATCCCATCCTGCTTCCACCATTTCTATCTTTCCAGACTATAGTAAGAGTTTTTACTTATGCAGAATTTCCAAAATTAAAAGCAAAATGACTTCTCATTTTGTAGTAAATCCAAGGGTTGTACATTTCATATTAATTCTGTTAAAATCTCACAAATAAAATATAATGTTTAGGGAAACCATACAGAATTTTTCACACTGAATTATGTAATAAAAGTGCAAAAACATATTCCCATTCATTTACAGTATGTTTAGTAGGTAGTAGCTTGCTATATAGATCTTTGATTGTGAAGTATGGGAGGTATTGGAGTAATATTATGGAGAAACAGATGTTTGAATCTACTGTGGACTCTAAGGCTACCCAGAAAGGAAGAGAGTAAGATAATGTTGAAACATCAAGTAGCAGCCGTTGCACTCATCTTATCCTATAAGGAAGAAGAAGAACAGTATTTTTGACAGATATATATGTAGGTCCAAGCCTGCTACACCGTGATGTTGTGTGACCCATCACAGGTGTGTTTGACTTTTTGTTCCTTCTAACAACCTCTTGGTGGTGGCAGTGTCATCTGAATATCTGCACTGGAGCTGGGGTTGCAAAGGAACCAGATGCAGCAAATAAAGAAAGACAAGGTCCTAAATACTAAAGCCAAGGGCCAGAGATGAAGCTCTTATTTTTAAAAGAACAAGACATAAAAGTGAAGGAAATATGTTTTAGGAATGGTGGATTAAGTTATGACTTCTTCTTACTACTACTAGTAATTCACAGATGCATCACTGGGAGCCAGGATTTTCATTACTTACATTAACCTTTACAATTGCTTCATGAAATAGGAGTAATTTGATTCCTGTCTCACCAGAAAAGAAAACTGGCTTTGAGGCAATGTCTAGTTCTGTGATTCCATGCAAATGAGAACATGCTGAGACTTAAGGCTTTCACATGTAGGAGCCATGGTCGGTTTCCACTCAGTTATGGAGCGTTTCTTCTTTAATATTCTGTATCCTATAGTTCAGTTTTTTTCCTAAAGCACAGTGATCAGTCTGCAAATATAGTTGGTTGATATGAATGCAATGTAGTATAATGCTTGGGGTAGACTTAAACACAAGCTCAAAGACAGTATTTAAAGAGTAAATTGTTGGCATCTATCAGAGTTAGGTGTCTACTGCTGTGCTGGAACACCATGCCGAAAAGCAACTTAAGAGAGAAAAGGGTTTATTTTGCCTCCACTTCCAGGTAACAATTACTGAGGAAAGTCAGGGCAAAAACTCAAACATGGCAGGTTTCTGGAGTCAGAGCAGACCCAGAGGCCATGGAGGAGTGCTTCTAACTGGCTTGTTCCATATCTCTTACTCAGGTTGTTTCTTAGAGAATCCACCACCACCAGCCAAGGAAGGACAGCACCTCCCAGAATGGACTGGCCCCTCACACATCAATCACTAAATAAGAAAATGCTCTGCAGGCTTGCCTACAGCAGTCTTTGGGCATCATTTTCTCAGCTAAAGTTCCCACCTCTCAGATGACTCTAGTTTGTGTCAAATTGACACAAAAACTTCTCAGAACAGCACCCAAAACACGTCCTCACTGGACTTCTATAGGAGAAGCTTAAATTTGGCAGTTTGAAAGAAACTTTTTTGCAAGACTTCCCCCAAAGTTGCATTGCTGTAATAATCTCTGCCATTCAGTCTATACTTCTACTCAACACGTGGGAGGGAAGACCTCCCCCCCAAAGACATATCCAAATGAAGGAGGAGAAAATTAATAAACTTTGAAAGGAAAAGTGCCCATTGTGATTGGGCACTAAAAATGTATGGCTTGTAATAATAGTCCGAATAAGTTCTACCCACAATTGAGTTTTGTGTAACTTAATAAAAACACTGGATTAAGGTTTCAACCACTGACCTGTGGAGAACAATTAAACTTGACACCATTTCCATGGTGGAATGTAAACCCTCTGTGAAGATGGGAACCAAGGAAGCAGCAAGAGGAAAAGTGACATAAGTCACTTACATGCTTATAACAAAGAAAGATTCTTCTCTGATTCCAGGACCTTGTCTCTAGACAACCCCACTAATTAGATGTGGGCCAAGAGCCAAGGATGTTTCTGTGCCATGTGCTTAGACAGCACACTGATGAAGGAGACACAGAAACTGGTCAAAAGAGAGCTCATGTAATGACTTACATGCTGGCAAGAGGGGTGAGGAATCCAGCAAAAACATAAACATTAACTGTATTACTGAAAGGGGTTTAATAGAACCAAGCCCTGCAGCTGACCCAAAGTTATGCTTGTGTGGGAGATGAGGGCTTGTTTCATCATACACACTTTCCCTGTTGGTGCTGACATTCCAAGTTCTAGGACACTTCTTTCTCCAGTGTAGAGTTGGCTAAAAATTTATTGTCATTAACACAATCTAATAGAGTCAATGACTTTAAACTCCTACCTGTCATCCTACCTTAAGGGCATCTGTAGCTTTGTCATTAGGAATCGAGTGTCCTAACAGTGAACAAAAGACCTTTTTTAGGGTAGTACTTAGTTTTTGCTTGATGACTCTGGAAGGCTTCAAATTGCACCGAGATTAAATCCTAAGAGGGCAACCGAAGGTTAGCTGGGTGTTTAATGAAAAAGTTGGGGAGAGGCTGACAACTCAAACAGATACACCCAGCCGTTGATCTCATTCCCAATCATTCCTGAAGTAGCTGTTTGCACATGTCAAAGTTTTTTTTTTTTTCTGTTAAAGCCAATTGACTTCTCCTTTCAAAGCCGTCCATGTTTTCACATGAGGGTATTTCTAGGCTGACATTGCAAAACTCAGATAGCTTTTCCTCTGAAGATTTAAGACAAGCTTGTATTTCCAGTTAACCTTAGTTGACCTCCTGAGAACTAAAAGAACCAAAAAAAAAAAAAACCCCACACCTTATTTTATTCTAATTATAATAATGGTACTATTGAAAGCATGATGTTTTAAAAGCACAGTTTTTAAAATACTTGTTCATGTTAGTTGTACGGGTATGTCCGTGTGCCTGGGCATACATATCAACACTGCAGGAGTGGAGTGCCTGCAGAGGCCAGAGAGGGTGTCAGATACCCCACAGATGGAATCTTAGACAGCTGTGAGCCATCGGCTGTGGGTGCTGGGAACTGAACCCACACCCTCTGGAAGAGCAGTTAAATGTTCTTGACCTCTCAGCCATCTCTCCAAAAATCTTTATATAAGATTTAAAAAACCTTTAGTTTTATAAAGCTTACTTGAAGTTTCTGTTGCTACAGGGATGACATCAGTAAAAACAGGGAATGGAGAGCAATTGGAAACTTTATGCACATCAACAGACATTCAAGGACCTCCCAGCCTGCTGCCAGGCTTTCTGTTCAGCCCTCCACGCACAAGTACCTTGCAGTCCTGACCTCCATTATCCTGAGTACTTGACCTTTGACCTAGTGAGTCCTTCTACTTTCTGGTAGTCTTGCTTCTCTGAATCAGCTACTCTTGGGGGCATCTCTCTCAGGGAATTAATTTGGGGGTTTAGTTGATTATTATTATATGATTATTATGTTATATGATTAGTTTATCCTCAAGCTAATCTTATTTCCTACTGTCTGGGTTTTTCTTAACCAATGTGCAGCTTCTACATGTTTGTAGATCTATTTGAATAAGTGTGTTATTTCTTTTGTAAACTGTAAAGACACACAAGCATGTGAACTATTTGAAGGGCCTTCTTTCTTCTTCTCTTCTTCTCATGGCTTTTCCCAGAGGTTGGTTTCCTTTGGGGAAGTCGCTCCATCATGAGTCTACACATGGTAAATGCAGCAGTCATCGTCACTATCGTCTGCTATCTGTGCACTAAGTTCAAACTCCCGTGCGTTTGCACACACACGCTTCTCTCAGCAATCGGAGGTGATTACTATTATTACCCAAATTATTTAAATGTGGAAGTGACTTGCCCTAGCTGACACAGCGGTGAGCCACAGACTCGGATTGGGCCCAGGCTGGCCAGTTTCTCAGCTTGCTACTGCCCTCACGGCACTGACCTAAGGATGAGCACCCAAGTAGGTTTGCACCAGGAGCTCTTCACCACCATGGGCAGCATGCGGTGCCTAAGAGGACCAGAAACTACAAAGGCCTGCCAAAAATAAATGGCACGATCCCGGGAGCTTTTATGGCAATCCCCTTACACTGTTATTATACTGACTGGAAATTCAGGATACCTCACGTGCAAGTGAGTCTGGAGACCAGAGGTCAGTGTTAGGTGGCTTTCTCAATCACTGATCCTCACTGATTCAGCTAGGCTGCCTGGGCAGTGAGATCCAGGGAAACTGTATTCTGCCTCCCTAGTGCTGCTGGGTTACATGCAGAAGCTTCCATGCCTGGTTTACACAGTGAGCACTTTGCTGACTGAGCTATTTCCCACCCCACCCCCATGTGTTTTTTTTTTTTTAACTTAGCTGCAAATCCTTCCTTCAGGGCTGGGTCAAGGATAGCCATCCTGAGTACCAGATAAGTCTAAAGGATCCCCAGCATCACTGGACAGAGATAAGGTCTACTTCTCCTGGCTTTGAACACAGTGCTGGGTCTACTGGAGAAAGGAACTGGGTCCAGTGTCATCTGAGGTCTGGATATGTGGGTGGAGTGACGTGGCTATGTGACTTTCTGATTACCTTAAATCAATAGGCAATGAGATCACTAAATGGGCTGTGCTGTTTCACGATGTTGCCAGTTTCGTTGGTGGCACTGCTCTATTTCAATGCCTCTTTGCAGAATATCTTAAGGAACCCCACATCTATGATTAATCACACATTGCTGGCTTTAGTGTACTAGGTAGCCTAATCCCAACTTGGTTAATATTCCTGAGATGGGAAGTCAAAGAAAATATGTCAAAATTAAAATGTTACAGTTAAACATTATAAAGATAAAGTTCAGTGTGCCTCAAAACTCAGGATCTAAAAATGATCTTTCAAAAGAAGGATGAAATATGCATCTATTTCAAACAGTACTAAAGAAATTTAGCATCAGGAATTTCAACACAAGGGAGAGAAGTTACCATGTAGAAGGCTCCTATCTTCTCCAGGGTGGCTATCTTTTAAATCTCTAAATTTGGTTATGAGAGAGAGGGGAGACAGAAACAGATTTTATTCAGTATCTTTTCTCGTTGTCCAGTGTGTTACTATGTTTCAAAATAATGGATTAATAATCCGAATTAATTACAGACTATCTGGAGGAATGAAGACTGTGCTGTAATTCTACATCTATCCTGTTTAGAGATGCCCGTCTCAGAAACCTTTCCTCAAAAGGCACACTCATGTGCAGCTTCCTTCAACTACAGATTATTCATACTATACATTTATGTAGCACTGTATTCATCAATATTCTCTCGTTGATATAGTTGTTTCTATTTCTGTTTCACTCACCAAATACTGAAGCCAGGAAATGAAGATGAGAACACCTTTACATAATAAATAACTCTAGTATATTGGTTAAGAAAATGATTTATAATATTTTTATATAAAAAAACTAAATGAAAGAATTCAATAGGCTTTAACAGTTTTGTCTTCCACTTTAGCTGAGTCTGCCCATACTGGGAGAACAATTTACTAGAAAGAGACCACATTTGAAGTCTAAACCTAGAGGCTTAGTTCTCTCACATGGGAGGATAAAAGTATCCCTCTTACGCTGATAAAGATTAGACATGAAATATACAACACTTATCTTCTTCACTGAAAGAATTCACATGGAACAGGTCTGTAGTCATACACATCAACCCATCCAAGCACACCTACTTTAGCTTCAGAAGGGATACAAATCTGAGTCCTCTGCAAGCATTTGGCTACTTTCCATTCCCGCTTTCTCAGCCTCTGAGCATGAACTATGTCCTTGTTTCTGTTAATTATTAATTATCATTATGATCTCACTATGTAGCTTGTGATTACTGGGTTGCACCACAATGCCTATCTTTGCTCTTTCCTTTTATTTAAATTTTCTTTGACCTTCCAAATTCAATGTCTTATTTCAGCCATAGCTCCAGTCCAAGCAGTGGGCATCTCTCTTGTCTCTCTGAGTTTCTTTAACACTGTTGTTGAGATTAAGTTCATTATCATCATGTTCCAGCTGCTTTTTCTCAGTAGCAATTATTCTGTGATGTACATCACAGCCAAATCCTTCACTCTGTCTTCTAATTAGGATCGTTTCTAGAATAACTTTTAAAAGAATGACTATCTATTTCCAAGTTCTTTGTCGCTATTCTTGATATAAAAATCTCGAAGATAATTTGAGGGTAATTCTGAGCCCTGTTTCTGGTGGCACGTGCTTTTAATTCCAGCACCAGAAAGGCAGAGGCAGAAGGAATCTGAATTCAAGGCCTGTCTGGTCTACAGAGAGAGTTCCAGGACAGCCAAGGTTACACAGAGAAAACCTATCTCAAAACCAAGCACACAAAGAATAAATAAGGGAAAATTTAGAACGTTTTTGACATTGGGGAACAGATTCTCATTACCTGGGTAAGAGGAAACTGAAGAAAACTCCAAGTTTCAATTAGTAAGAGGAAACTGAAGAAAACTCCAAGTTTCAATTGTTGCCATTGGTTGCAATCTCATGTGAGTAGGACAATTGACAGAGAATAACGTGCAAGAAGCCAAAGAGGTTCTGGAAATTTGAGGGATGATCCACAGAACGCAAACTCACATAGGTGATTCTCACACACGACCACTGTCCTGGGGACAGATGCTCACTAAGGACGCAGAATCTGGAAACATAATATCTGCTTTCAAAGGCTCACTGTATCGTTTAACCAATAATCAAAATGCGTGGCCTTGAGCAAATTAGGTTTTCTGTAGTTTCATGTACTCACCTGTAAAACTGAGGCTGTAGTATATTTCCCCCCAAAGGTTGTCATTGAGTATTAAGTGGAATAATATGCATAAAATACTCAAGGTGTTGCTTCATATTATATATTATTACTATTGTTATGGTATGACAACTTTAGAACTTCCATATGTATAATGATCCTATGATTTTAAATGTTTTTGATATTTCTAAAAATATTCGCTAAGTAAAACACTGTCAATATTTCTATTGATCCTCATCAGTCTTGGATAGAAGTTAAGAATGTCATTGATTGTGATACCTAGCACTGTCAATGTTTCTATTGATCTTCACAACACTAGGATGGAAGTCAGGTATATCATTGATTGTGATATCTACAGTGACCCCACTTGTGGGTTTTGTTTTGTTTTTGACTTTACAGTGGTGTGTGAAAGCAGGACATTTGGCAGAATCTATAGTTTGAATGTTTGGTGTAGGAGTTCCTTCTGTTTGTGTGTTGCTTTCATTGGTTAATGAGTAAAGAAACTGCCTTGGCCTAGTTGATAGGGCAGAACTTAGGTAGGCGAGGAGACAGAACTGAATTCTGGGAGGAAGAAGGCAGATCCAGGGAGAGACATCATGGAGCAGCCAGAGACATGCCGAATCTTTCCCAGGAAGCCACTGCCACATGGCGATACATAGATTAATAGAAATGGGTTAAACTAAGATGTAAGAGTTAGCCAATAAGACGGTAGGGCTAATAGGCTTAGCAGTGATTTAATGAATACATTTTTCTGTGTGGTTATTTCAGGTGTAAGCTAGCCAGGTGGCCGGGATGAACAAGCAGCCCCTTCCTCCTACAAATGTTGAATTTTAATTTTTTCTTGTATTGGCAATATGGGTGTGATATGCTCTCACAATAGTCAACAATACTCTTCAATGTGATGTATTTTAGTGATTTTTGCATATGAATATCTAGTAAATGACCTGAACCACCCATCATTATTATAAAATAGGCTTTGTTTGAGATTATTTTGTCCAATTCTAGGTATACACATACACACACACACACACACACACACACACACACACACACACACATATATGCTCTGGCTGTCTTAAGGGTTGTCCAGACTGAGTTATGATGTTTAGTAAATTAAGTGTACTTCATGCCTTTTTGGTTTATAAATATTTCCATTTTATCTTGGGAATGATGGAGATAACTTGATAATAACTTAAAGAATATCTTTCCTGGAGTCAGGATACCAGTTCTCTCTAAGGGATGTGAGGGGACAGCTACTTCTGTCACATCATTTCATGAAACTGGGCTGAGTTCTAGCAATCCTGAGGCATGAACTCAATTTACTTTTACATCTCTATTCCCATCCAAATCAATAAAGTGAAAACTATGAGGCAGAACAAGATCTGCAACTCATCCTTCTTGGTGATCTAATTCCTGTCCAGAGAGTAGGGAGAAGGATCTGGTTTTACTCATTAGGATTTAGCAACTATTAAGAGGAGTGACTCAGCATGGAGCAGGAACGCTTCCAGGAAGTCTTCCAAAGCAAACTTTGTAGTGGAGGAGGATACACCTGCATCACTTAAGTAAGAGTGAGATGGTACAAAGCTTTCTTGTCCGTGGGGAACTTCCTTGAGTTCCCTTACCTTTGATATTCTCCTCTACTTATTGTCCTTTACACACAATTTAATCCTTAATTATATCATGTCCTGCTGTTCGACTCCAGCTGTATTACTCACATCTCCCCAAGAGATTGCAACAGTTTGTGAAGACAGATCCTACTTCCTTTTCTGAAAGATAGATGTGCCATGAAAAGCAGTAAGCTCAATACCCGTATTACATATTTAAAAAAGCTTAGGTTGCCTAGTTGGTTTTTCTGAAAGTGAGTTCATTAGACAGTGTCTGAAAACTGGCCCCTCACCTAATGCCACGCTTGAAAATATTCACTATTTTCAATATTATATTCAATAATATTAAAGGAATAATACTAAATATAAAATTGTAAAGTTCGCAGAAGAAAATACAGTACAATGCTTTTATGATTCAAAGCAGTCAAAAGGCTAAGAAAATCAGTTCGATTGCATAGATTTTCATTTCATCAGCAGTACAAATTAAAGAAAAGGGAAATGATGTCTATAACAAATACACACTTTAGTGTCTAAAAATTATATGTAACTCCTAAAAATGTAAGCAACCAACAAAAATAAAAACATAGACCAAAAATATGTCCAGAGAAGTTATTCTTTTTTAATTTCTTTTATTGAGCTATACATTTTTCTCTGTGTCCAGAGAATTTGTAGAAAGAACCCCAAAAGAAACAAGGTATGAATTTATTCATGATTTGCAAAATGTGACTTAAATCATGAATAAGAAAAGAATGCTAATTATGCCTATTAGGTTAGCAAATAATGCCAAGAAAAAAAATATAATCACAAATTATATGAAATAGACTAAATATTCCTGTATTCCTGCTAGAGTTTAAATATCTTCAACAGGGTCATGTTTTGAAAGCTTTCTACCTAGCTGAAAGCACTATTTGGGAGGATGTGGACCTTTTAGCAAGTGAGATCTAGCTAGCCAAAGTAGGCCACTAGTCACAGACAATTAAAAGCTATAAGAAGCCCCAGTTTATATGGGAACTCCTTTTTTCCTTTCTGGTGTACTGTGCTATGGCAACTATCCGCCCATCACTTGTGTGCAGTGGGGTGTTATTTGAAGAGGCTGTGGAACCTTTAGGGAATGGGGTCTGACTGGGGCAAATAGGCTCTTTGAAGGTTGTTCCCAGTCCCTGGCTATACTGTGTTCTAGCTTCTCGCCTACTGTGATGTGGAAACGTGACCTGTGTCACACATTACCCCAGCTCTGATGTTCGGTAAGGTGCATGGTGCCAATCAACTATGGACATATATATTTTATGAGGAGAAGGACATTATATGTAGCAGGCCACATGGCGCCATAGCTAAGCTGGTTAATATAAATATACCATAAATATATAGTGACAACCACAAGAGGCTCTGAATATGCCTCTGAGAATTATTTAACTCAATTATTATTTAACTCAATTTCTGTCTCTGATGTATTTTTATGCCTAGAAACTCACACATAACTGGTTCTTGAAAATGTACTTTCAAACTCAGTTTCTGTTACACTCATATGTCCAAATTTTGTTATTTTTTTAAATTTAATATTTTTAATAGTTTTACTGTATTTATTTATTTTTTTAATTTTATTGAGCTCTACATTTTTCTCTGCTCCCCCACCTCTCTTCTTCCCTTCAATCCTTTCCCTAAATTTATTATTTTTAAATAATGAAAGATAATAAAATGAGATAGAGTAAAAACTAATCACCAGAATTGGACAAAGCAAATAAACAGAAGGAAAAGAAACAAAGAGAAGGCACCAGAATCAGAGATTCATTCATTTGCACACTCAGAAATCCCATAAAAACTCTAACCTGGAAGCCATATTATAAACATAGAGGACATGGTTCAGACCCATGCCGGCCTTCTGCATGATGCTCAGTCTCAGTGAGTTTATATGTTGTTCATTTATTTTCAGATATGTTGCAATCCTATCTATTTAAGTCAGTAAAGGTGGAGTTTATTAGTTATTATGTATTTAAACAGTAACAACAATATTGAATGCAGACTAAGTAAGACAGTTTTAAGTTTCTCAAAAAGTAACAACAGTTTCTATCATTCAAAGAATTTATTTTTTCTAGTATGACATACACACATCAGAAAGTTTTTTGAAGTCACTTGAGGTAAGAAGAATTGGGAGATATTGAGACACACACATGCTTCCGCACACTCATACATTCATACTCGCTCATTCACATTCTGGAATTCCTCAACAATTTATTGCAAAGACCATTGCCCATGATACTCTAGATACAAAAGGATGGGAGAACATACATCAATCTGTGAGCATATGTTATATGTTGGTACACGAGGATATAAGATAGAAAAAGATGTGCAGCATAATGTGAATTGAGAATACACATTAGAAACATGATCTATAACATTACTGCAGTCACGATGCAGCTGAGGATACTGCATTCAGGAATATGGTAGCATGACAAAAAGGACAACAGATTTGAGAAAGGGGATGATTTAAGGAAAAAAATCTTCACTAAAGTATGAAATTCAATCATATTTCAAATATACCTCAACATATATAAAATGTATTAATTTCACATATTTCAAATATAATTATCAATTTCCCTGCAAGTGACTTAACTTCTGTGCTTTCTTCTGATAAATTAATCTGAGCTGTTTTTGAGTGAGAATTCATGGACATTCATAATACAACTTTAACAACATAAACATTTCTCTTTTGTAGAGCCTCCTGGACACCAGCGTTAACAAAACTGTTAGCATTAACTGTAAATATTATATAGTAAATCTGGGCTTCTTGCCATTAGTAACACACTTACAAGGTAAAATTGATATTTTGTTATCTTTTATATCTATTTTAAAAACTGTTGTGTGGTCTTACAAGAAAGAATGTTGTCATTGAATTCAGTGTAGTTAGATTTTCTCTATTAGGAAACTAGAGAAATTAGAGAAACAATTGATCTGACACCTTAGCATACAATCCCTTGTCTTAAAGGAGATATTTGAGTCAGAACTCCCATCTATTAGACAGGCATATTCTCTTACCCCAACTCTGACTTATAGAAATAAGTCTTGAAATATAGAGTAAATAGGTCTGAGCTAGAAGGCTAGAAAGCTACAAGATGATGCTGATGTGTGTGGTTGGAAAATTATAATTTTGGAAATAATTCTTGCAGTAATCTGTGAAAAGATAATTTTATCTGACTTACCAAATCTTCATTCGCCTCCTGTAAGTCCTTCAGCTGATTTGAGCTCTTTCGTTCTGAACTGCTAATGACATGAATATCTGAAATTGTAAAGGTTCCTTGATAATATTCCATTTTCTGGCCTGTGAAGATAATGAAATATAGAAAGTCCATAATCTATACAGGCTTCAAGATATAAAACCTAACTACAAAGGACCTGAAATGAAGTCTTAAATATATCACCAAGCTTCCTTTTAGTTGAGTTTATTAAAATTTTAATAAATTAATAGTTTTATGTTCACAGTAGTTGAATATATGCAGAACACTGTTCTGTCATGCCATCCCATGTATCATTTGTTCATAATTGCAGTTTCTTGAGATTGGCATTGCTTCCATTTTATAAAGGAGGAGAGTAAGACACCATCATGTTTGCTATACAACTAGTAGGTGGTCTTTCTGAAAGTTTCAGTCTTACAGTGTGGCCCTAGAGCTTGGATGTTCATTGTTATGTTTTCATGTGCTTTGTTGTTGAAGTGTGCACCATCCATGAACTCAGGTAAGTAAATGAGCATTCTTGTATACTTTCCCTTGTGGTGAAAGATCCAAGTACAGTGAAGGAAATTACAAGAAAAAAAGCTATCAGAGGTCGCAAGTGAAAACAGTCTGTAACAGAGCTCACTGTCTGCTCAACAGGAATGAAAACAAAGAGATGAGAGTCTGTTGTCAAACAGTCCTTCACAGTTAAAGATGCTTCTGTACAATCAAATGAACTGACTTGTGGATGGGTCTTTGTCATTGGTAGAAACTACTACTGAGTTTTTCAGTATGAGACTTGGAATACGGTAGAAAGTCATTTTTTTTCTCCTAAGAGTGTTGGCCTCACCAAGTCTTTAAAGATGACTTTAGATAACTTTAACATTTATCTTTACCAAAGTCAAGTAAAGTAAAGTAGAGACTTTACTTGACTTTACCATTCAAGTAAGCAGCTTGAGCTACTCATTTTTATCACACATCATCATCATCTGAGTGTTTATTGTGGAGATTTGTCAAAAATGTAAATGGTTTATATTTAGCAAAGAAAGATGAAATGGAGAGGGAAACTAAAAATGTATTATTTGCATTAATATAAACATATTAAGCAATAAACACAAAATTATTAAATACAGTTTGGGGAAGAGTAATTTTTAAGAGAAAGTAATAACATTGAGTCATAGTTTATCTGTGATCTTAAAATTCACTATTTTCTTTCTTTTCATAGTGTTTTTTTTTCCATAGAAATTCTACTGGATAGAACAATGGTCAAAAGCAAAAGAACCAATTTTGGTAGCACATTTATCACAGTCTTGATGTGCAGTGAGTGGTAAGATTTGCTTGGTCTGTCTGTCAGTAGCCCATGGAAAATGACTATTTCGGGTATTATATGTAAATTCTAAATAATATTGTACCTCAGCAAGTGAGAATCTTCTATACTTTGTTGAATGCTGTATCATACACATCCAAAAAAGTATTTACATAATTATTTGTTAACAAAATGACAGACTAAGCTTTAAAATAATCTAAGTGGGGACAGCCCCAGGTGCAAATATGAATCCCATTTACAGACTTGCAAATCATTCTGCCCTGTGTGGGGAAGTGAAATTGCCAATTCTTCCAGTTCTTACCAGAGACTAAGACGTGAGCCAGAAGTCCAATGGTCGCTGCCACCATCATCAAGGCGAGCATCGTGAGAAGGGCAATTACCCATGGCTTCAGATCTCTGCTGTGGGAGCCATATTCTGCCACTCTGCACAAAGGAAGACCATGGTTACTCTCACATGGAAATAGTTAGAGGTTTTCTAGTTGTGCTTCAGTGAATTCACACTGCTGTGTGATTCCTTAACAGAGAGAGGACATCATTTTTAATTTTGGGTTAAGGTCGTATTGGTCCTGTGAGGAGCCATTGAAAGGATTAGACCTAGGAATCACGTTGTTGCCCTGGTTTCTGCTTCTAATGCAGTTTGGTGGTATCAGTGTGATGCCAAACTGCTGTCAGCAGAGATTCCAGTGTCCTACATATGCTTGCAAAACTGACCCACTTCCAATGCTCTTAAATGTCATATAATTCTATCTAAAGTTTCACAAACTTTTTTAAAGATTATTTGTTATTAGGTGCATTGGTGTTTGGCCTGCATGGATAAATGTGTGAGGGTGTCGGATCCCCTGGAACTGGAGTTGCAGACAAATGTGAACTGTCATGGAGGAGCTGGGAATTGAACTAGGATTCTCTGTAAGAGCTGTCAGTTCTCTTAATCCCTAAGCCATCTCCCCATCCCCTAGGTTTCACAAACTAACTTCAGATATACTCTTTAACTCATCTTTTTAAAACTGATATTTTAAACAGGGAAAATTAGAAAAGTGTAAATAAATATATCCATCTTATAACTTTATCAACCATATTTTTTGTCATTCATTCATTTTTATCCCTGCATTAATAGTGTGAATTAAGATATTATGACCTTCCACCCAACCACTGTTATAAACAGGCTCTTTCCAACATCACGTTAGCCCCCAATATTAATGTTGCTCTAATATCTCCTAATGGCCAGTCTACCCTCAAATTACATTTTGTCTTCATAGTATTTATCCTTGTTTTACACAGGCCAGAATACTGTCCTGTTTTATATGTGTCAATGCAGATTTTGTGGTAACTAGGCTTTTAAGTCGCTTTTATTCAAAAACAGTGTGCTTCCTTTGAAGTTTGGATGTCACTGGCTTTTTGAAGAGATCAAACTAACAGTCTTTAGATAGTTCCGCCTTCTGTTCTTGTCCGATGCTTCCTTGTGGTAGCAATCACTTTGCTTTTCTAATTTCCTCGTAATTAGAATTTACATTCTAAATTCTTAATTAAGTGTGGGTTAAATTAATTTGACGCAAATACTTTAGATGTGACAATGTGTGCTTTATGTATTATTAAACTAGGAGTAGAGAAAATTATCACAGTGTTGGATGAAAAGCTGCCTTTCTTCTCGTAACTTTTTACTGATAAATGTGTTCATTGTATTGTGTCAAGCAGTGGCGTGAGTGCTCACTGCACAGCGTCAACTGGAACTCCTCAGAGGACTGCACTAGGTCATCTTTTACTACTAAAACCTGATGAGGAACCTGGTACAGAATAAAATTTCATTAGCCTCTAAGCCACAAGTGGGTTAAACCAAGCTTGCCTATGAACTACAAGAGGTCATCAGGCCCTCTGACTCGAGTGATCCATTCCAACAATTTTCCATGATAATAGGTTTGTTTGCATGTTTTGTTAGTTTATCATTTCATGTTTATATGTTGATAACAATATTTCTTCATGAGCAAAAAATATTCTTCATATTTCCTTCACAGAATATGTTGAAATGTTTTATTCAATGTAAAGTTTTAGTATATCGTGATTATCTATATTGGACTATACAGCAATTTTTATAAGTTAATTTTAAGGCAAAAAGTATAATAATTGAGGCCTAAGTAGTAAATAAAATAACAGATTTCAGATGGGCACGCCAGAGTAGATAGGAAAAGCCCACAAGACCTCAACCCTGCACAAAGAACTATAGGCAACTGAGAAAAGCTAGGAGCAGGAGAGGTGATACTCTTTAGGAAAGGGTCATTAATGCCAAACGATCAGCTATGAAGCAGATATACAAGTAAGGTTACTTGTACTGAGCAGGTGATATTTAGGAATATACATGGATATACATATACACATGTATGTGTGCATGCACTAACAATTAATGAAAGAAGACATTATGAATTTGTAGGAGAGGGAGGAGAGGTATATGGAAGGATTTGAAGGGAGAACATGGGATGGAGTAAAATTGTAATTATACTCCAATCACAAAAATTAAGAAGACACATATAATCCTACAAGCCTGAGAGCCATAAATTCTGTGTACAGAGAATATAGACCATGTGGACAGTGGTTGATTAAAAATAACCCAGATTTGGCTGAAGAAATGCTGTAAGATCTCTGACTGAGGCAATCTAACACACTCAATTATAACAGCAAGCAGATGCTCCACCGGATGAGGTACTGTTCTGCCTTCTAAATGGCTTGATGCTTAATTCAGAATGAAAGAAACCTTAGAGATTTTTTTTGTGTGTAATTTGGCCACATTCTGAAAGAAGACACCTATATTCAAAGATATCAAGTGATTTCTCTCACATAACAGGAGTTGGCGATTTCCCAAACTAAGGTCTTTTGACTTCTAGAACACAAATTCCCAGTGGTCAGACTGTCTTTCAATTAGTTACATTTTGGATTCTTAAATGTGCTTATAGTTTATGTGTTCTCTATGGCTGCCTTGGAAGGGTTGACAGGCCAGCTTCGAGAGACTGCTCTGCCTCAGTTGGGCCCCTTCATGGACTCTTGTTAGTATGCACCCCAAAAAAAGTTACCCAAAGAAAGAAAGGTTTAACTTAAGAATATGTACAAATTTTCAAATCCATCATACAACAGTTCCTCTGAACAAAGAGAATAGAGGAGGGCAACTGTGAAAAATCCCACGACTGCTACTCAGGTATTTACAGATGACATCACAGCACAAACGCGAGCGATTCAGCTTCGCTGTGTGCTGCTAAAGTGCGTATGAGCTGTATCTTCAAATGAGCTAGAGTGAAAACTTTCATTTAAATTGTTATATTTTGGGAGAGCCTGGAGGTGGCTGGGTGGTTTCAAGAGTTTGCTGCTCTTGCAGAGGACCCAAATTCAGTGCCCAGCACCCGTGTCTGGCAGATATGAGTTGCCTGTAACTCCAGCTCCACTGGGATCCAATACCTCTGGCCTCCTCATGCACTTGCACACACATTCACACACCCACACGTAATAAAATAAAATGTTGTATGTTTTAAAGAAGCTTTGGGGACTCTAGTCCCCGTACAACTTTGAGTAGTATAACTGCAAAGTCCTAAGTTAAAGTTACTGCTATTTAATCCTGCATGAATCAAGGCAAAGACTAACTTTTTATGGAGATAAACATGTAATTCATGAAGGCAAAAACACACCATTACCTTTCCCTTCTGCACAGGCTCAATTAGTCATCTGCGTAAGATCACTTCCAATTAGGAAACACTTAGTAAAGTTGTCTGGAATCTAACCTGTCTGTAAATGGGTGCACCATTTTGTTATACATTGTTTGCCTTACCAGATTTGCTTGTGCAGTCAAAACAAACACAGGTGTATTCATTTTCTATCCCCAAGTAACTGATTACCACAAAATTAGCAGCTCAAAGAAATACCCAGTGCTCTATGTGGCATGGCTAATTTCTTTGCTCATGTCATCTCTCTCTCTCTCTCTCTCTCTCTCTCTCTCTCTCTCTCTCTCTCTCTCTCACACACACACACACACACACACACACACACTTAAATACTATGATGTGTTTGGGGAGTTTGTTTTGTTCTCATTTTTTGAGATTTTATTTTAATGATATTTCTCCAATCCTTTTCTTCCCTCTAAACTCTCCCATCAGCCCCTACCCACTCTCCTTTAAATTCCTGTTCTCTTTTTTCACTAATTATTATTACATGCATAGGTATATAAACCTAAACATCAGAAGTTCAATCTGTATAATGCTATATGGATGCTATATGCATGTTTTTGGGGGGTGATCATTTGGCCCTGGACAACCCAGTATTTATAGTCTCTTACGACACAGATCAAGGTTCTGCTTGAGGCTGCTTTCACAGTCTGTGGTTTTTGAGCCATTTCCATGTTCACTAGAATATTATCCAGAACTTGGTTTCTTGAGGTTGAACTAAGGTCAAAATAAAGCCTAACCTTTTCTTAAGTTATCAACGAATTAGACCCCCAAGGATAATATCCCATTTTTAATATCATTTTTCTGAGGACATCATTACATCTTAAAATCCCATTATGGCATCAAGATAGGCATTTGATTAATATTCCTTCTCCTGGAGAAGAAGTATGTACAAGAGAGGGTGGGGATGCTGGCAGTCATCATGGGATTTGGCCACACTACAACTAAAAATATTAAGATTTTAATGAGAATGAATACATGCACCATCATGGGGAAGCATGTGTGAACTAAATTGTAAGACTGGCAGTGGAGAACTGTTCCATGAGAAGGTAATTCTAAGATGGGCATAGAATAAAAAGAATAATAGGGAACATAATGTTTTCAGACAAACAGAAAACTCTCAGAAATTAAAATGAAGAAAGACCTAAAGTTAATCCTCCGTCATGCTGTAATTGGCACTTTGCATTCTTCTGGGGACCAGGAAAGTACAAATGATCCTTATTCCGAACTGCAGAGACCTATAATCTCCATGAAACCCAGTTTGTCACATCCATTAGTCAGTTTTGAGAAGGGTGTGTTCATGGCTGTCAAAGCAATAGGCTACTAATTCAGTAATGTGACTTGGCTTCTAAATCTTAGAGGTTGAATATACACATAGAGTTACAGTGTGCAGTTCCTTAGTATCTTCATATGTGTGAATTCAACCATGACTTAAGCAAAAGGACATGCTGATCCTCATGTCCCTTGGGATCTTCTTTTCCCTGGCAGGTAGACTGTCCAGGTGCTCCACTTTCAACTTTATGTCCTTTATCATCTTGTCTATAGTCCTCAGAGTTTTCATACTCTGGAATTATTTTTCTGCTTTCCCTAAGAAGGTTCATGTTATTGGTATACAAATGCGTCTTAGGGTTATTATTGCTGTGATAAAACACATGACCAAAAGCAAGTTGGAGAGGAAAGGATTTATTTGATTTCCCTTTCATATCACTGTTCATCATTGAAGGAATTCAGGATAGGAACTCAAACAAGACAGCAACCTGGAGGCAGAAACTGATGCAGAAGTCATGGAGGGATGCTGCTTACTGTCTTACTGTCTTGCTAACTGTGGCTTGCTCAGGCTGCTTCCTGTAGAGCTCAAGACAACCAACCCAGGGATGGCACCACCTACAATGGGCTGGGCCCTCCCCCATCAATCACTAATTAAGACAATGCCCCCCAGACTTGCCTATAGTCCAGTCTGATGGAGACATTTTCTCATCTGAGGTTCCCTCCTCTGAGGTTATTCTAACTTGTGTCAAGTTTACATAAAACTAACCAGCACAATATATACATAAGATTGCCACACAACTGTCCATTTATAAATAGGTTGTGTCCCTACAGGGAACATTGTGTGGTGACTTTTATATATGGCTGTCTACTGATTAACCTTTACATAACTTTTACGATCACCATTTAATACAAAAATTATACAAATATGAACTCTCCTTGGAAAGTATTACCACATTTGGCCTATAGTCACTTTTGTCACTAGAATTACTTATACTACTTTTGTGAGTATTTTACTCTGAGGGAGAAACAATTTCCTCGATTCGTGTATCGTGAGTATATCTTGAGTTAGAACCTCATTTATCTTAGAAAAATATATTCCTATTTCTCACTGATGATGCACAATTGTGTGTGTGCATGGCCTACATTGTGATATTTCACTGTGGGTCTACAATGGATAGTTATCAAATCAAGGTTTCTGCACGTCTACTACTAGATGTTTATCATTTTGTGTGCTAAGGATATTCAGAATATTCTTTACTAGCTATTTTGAAATAGTCAATTAATTGTTACCCTTAATTGTTTTAGTAGCTATAGAATATTAGAAGCAATTCCTTCTACTCAATTGTGTAATGATAACCGTTAGGTGTTTTCCCTCAAACGGTCTGCCTTTCGTTTCTATGAGCTGGAACATTTCTTTTGGGAGAGGAAACTGTTCTTTAAGAGACTCATTTTTACTCATCAAGAAAGGCTTCCCAGTGGCACAAATAAATAATTCGTGGGATCTGAGCAGCATGGAAATAAAGGCTTTCCTGAAGTAAGGCCGAGACTGTTTACTGGACAAAAGCTTTTTCAGGCTTTCCAGTGCTTACATCTTCAATTTGAATTTGATTTTTGCCCCATAACCCTTTCTATTGGTCTTAAATGTGTGTTTTTTCCAGAAGTAATTATTCCCATCAGTCCCCTCCTCAGAGAGCCTTTTGTGACAATGACAGTGTGATTTGAGAGACAGGATGCTAAGAGGAGGCATGCAAAGGGAGATGTAATGAACACGTCTTTCTATGCTGCCAAATGATGCCTTAGACTTTAATTCGTGTGTGTGTGTGTGTGTGTGTGTGTGTGTGTGTTTGTGTGTTTGCGTGTTCACTCAGAAGTACAGAAGCCAGAAGAAAAGTTGGGTATTCTCTATTACTATATGTCTTATAACTTTGAGTTCAAACCTTTCACTGAACCATGAGCTAGACAGGTGGCAAGTCTCAGGAATCCTCCTGTCTCTGTTGCAGCCTCCCATGCTGGGTGACACGTGGGCTTGACTCCACCTAGCTTTATTCATTAGTTCTGAGGATTTTTACTCAAGTCCTCATGCTTGTGACTCAAGCGTTCTTGCATTTCCACAGCTCACAGTTTAGTTCCTGATAGCTTATGTAGACACATATCTTCTTTAAAACTACAAGATCATGGGGGCAGTAAATATGTCATGTACAACACTGATACATTTCTTAAGCATGTTCCCAAGTTGGAAGAAGAGTGGAAGATTCTCATGTTCAAATATATTTGATAATGAAAATGAAAACAATTTAGGAAATGTTAATTCTGAACTTTCAGTGATTTCAAATGAAGAGTGTAAAAATAGGAAGCGTGTTCACCAGTTTGCTACATGCCCTGGCCATTGACACACTCACAGTGCATCCCATGTCAGGTCTTAGATACTGGAAACTAACAACTTAGCAAAATGAAAATTTTCCATGCCTACTTTTCATCAGCATCTGTCCTGCTGTTTCTCAGGTCCTCCTTTTTCTTAGAAGGGACAGAAGACATAGTTGTGTATGTGTTCTCACCAGTGTGAAGCTTCATTAACAACAGGCGAAGCCAAGAGACCTATCATCTTGTATTTTTTTTCAAGACAAGAAAGCAAAAACTGTGCAAAATATCACCATGCATTGAGAACAAAGGACATCTGTGGGGAATGACAATGAAGTTCAGTCTGTGTTGAGCTCAGGAAACTGAGAAGGAAATTGGAAATGCAGGAGGTACATCAGATCCTTATCTCTTTGCCCTGATCCCAAGAAACCAAAACAAGCTTTTGAAGGGGCTTAACTGTGTGAATTAGACAATCAGAGGAAGATGTCAGCCAAAAGCTTCCGAGAACACCTTTTCTCTGTCCCCATTGATGGTCTGCACTCAGGAAGTAACATACAGATGTGGCCATTATCAGTCAATTTGTTGTTATTATAACAACACATGAAAGAAATCAAGAATTCCGAAAAAAAAAGAGCATTTTGTTTTGAAGATATTGCAAGGAATTCTGTTACCAGGATCATTTTGGGCTTTTAATCATCTTGGAGTTACCCCAAAGAAGTTTATACAAATAGATATCAGAAAGTACCCAGGACATTTTTAGTGCAAGTTAATCAAGGATAAGAGTACCTTCTACTATGGTTCAAGTGATACAATGAAATCAAGATATTATTCAATATGTACTATTCAATATGTACGATTAATAGGACAATAAAGGATTAAACAAACAGGCTAAACAAAGCTTTCTATACAATGTTTTGTGTTCCACAAGATATAGGTAGTACTTAATGTCCATACATTTATATGTATATATACATATATATATGGACATGTAGTGTATGTGTGTGTTTATGTGTATGCATGTGCATACTTAGTCTTGACACATTTTTCAGTTTCTGCCATTCAATTGTGTAATAAGTATGTTGGATTGGAGGTTAGGATTCAGGCTGGAATCCATGTCGTAGAATGAATTCTATTTATGTAAATGCTTGTGTTGCAGCATCTTACAACACAAATATATTCCAAAAATTACTTGTAAGACGTTAACCAGCCATAGTGATATATTCTACTCTTCATTTTTCAAGTTTTTATTTATCTATTAACCTTTTCATCCAGTTATATATCTTCTTCTCTTCCACTTGAAATTGTTTTCCTCAACCTTTTCTTGAGACTTTATTATGTTTTAAACACTTAGTTTGAGGGAGTAAGGATATATGTGACATGGGCTCTAAGTTCAGAGAAACCATGTTACAATGCTTTCTGTCTCATTCTGCTGCCCAGGCTGACCTTGAACATACATGTTCCTCCTGCCTCAGTTCTCTGGATGCTGATATCATAGTCATGGCATAGTGGCATGGGATATGCCACAACACCCAGCTTCTTGGTACAACCTTTAAGACCTGTGCGATTAAAAATAATGCAGTACGGTAAGCTTTTTTTCTGTAAATACTTCAAATAGCAAAAACAATAAAGTTTCATTTTGTTAGCAAATATGAAAGTTAAACACTTTGAGAGATTCTCTAATTCTCCCTCTGCATGGAACAGCCATCTATAAGCATTTTATATGGAAATACTGACTTGCTGTTTAGGGTAATAAATGCTCGGTTTCAGTGTGGACTGACTTAGGTTTTGAGGTTTCCACAACCTTGTCAACTTCAGTTCCCTGTCCTCTGTGGAGGGGCGACAATAAGCCTTACCCTAAGTGAAAAGGCATGAAGTGAGCAAATGAAGGTCTCTGGAATACACTGAATCCACTCTTGTCTGAAGGTTTTCATGTAGGATAACATCCTTTGGGGGGTGGAATGAACTTTTCATAGCAGCCACTTATCAGATATCCCACATAGCAGTTATACACATTATGATTAATAACTGTAATAAAATTATAGCTATAAAGGAGCAACAAAAGTAATTTATGGTTGGGGTCACCACAACATGGGGAACTGTATTAAAGGGTCTCAGCATTAAGGAGTTTGAGAACCACTGATATAGATGATCTCACGTACTTGTAGCCACAGCTTGGTGAGACTACCCTTAGCGCTACCATTTTATTAGTAAAGCCAGAGTGAAGGGAAGGAAAGGCCCTGTCTGTGTAACTTCAAAGATGCCTGTTTGCAGCCAGACCACGTTGATATCTGTAGTTGGAGGAGCAGGCCCCTTGTTTGTCCTGGCTCCCGGCTAGGTTACACTCGAAATAAACACACAGAAATTGTATTAATTAAATTACTGCCTGGCCCATTAGCTCTAGCCTCTTATTGTCTAACTCTCACATCTTTATTAACCCATTTCGGTTAAATCTGTGTATCACCATGTGACTGTGGCTTACTGGCAAGATTCTAACCTACGTCTGTCTCAGGATGGAGATTCATGGCATCTGCCACAATGCCTTCTTCCTTCCAGAGTTTAGTTCTCTTTTCCACACCCACCTAGGCTCTTCCCTATCAAAATGCCAAGGTAGTTTCTTTATTCAACTAATGAAAGCAACATAAATACAGAAAGACCTCATACACCAGATACCAAATGTGGACACCCAAGACAGAATAGTATCCAAGGTTTGCTTACTGGATGAAGCAAACCTTGGGTCCATTTCTGACCACTGCTCAGGATTTTCAGACATATAAATGAGTGTGTGAGTTAATTGTGATCTGGGCAGTGTTTTTTCCCATGTAAACAGGATAATCACAGAGGTTTGTTTGTCCCAGGATTGTAATGAATAAATAATCTAATAAATGCTGTGGTTCAAACATGCATCTTAAATAAACAGGCAAAATAAAAGTCCTTATTATAATAAGTACAAAAAATTACCACCCCATATGGAATTATGTACTACTCTGATAATAAATTCCAACAATCTTGACCCCTAAGTGTGTGTGTGTGTATACATTTGTATATATATATATGTATATAAGTATTATATATCTTCAGTCTTCCTCTTTTGTTAGAAATATTATTCCCCATATTATAGCTATCAGAAAATGAGAGCACAACTAAGACAAAAATTTCCAGTTCCCTTCCTAAATCTCGATGACATGGATGTTCACTTCAATCCATGCACTATAGAGAGATACCTGAAGAGTCAGGATACTCAATACTTCACAAAAATTTAGGATTAGGAAACACAAAATATTATAGTCTTAAAAGTTGTTAAATAGAGGAAAATCAGGACAGCCTTTCAGTTCATCTCGGGCTTTGCCTCCACACCTAGATTCTAGCTTTTCTTCTAATTAATTTATAATGTTGGGTTCATGATTTCCTCCACCTATAAAGATGACTTGCTAACAGGAGCTAAGACACAGATGTGGAAGAATTACATGAGTTAACAGGTATAGAAGGCACATTATAAGTACCATGACACTGAAAATATAATATTCAATTAATAATTGCCAGTTAGTAATTTTAACTCTGAAGACAGTTTTAGACTGTATCAGGAACTGCACTTAACAAATTAACAAGTAATTGAAATAGTTATTGAAAATCAAATTGCAATTAAAACACAAATATTTGTAATGACTTTTCCCAAACTGGCTTTTCCCCTAAAGGTGATAACCAAAAGATGAGTTTAGTTTTCTCTTTTTATTAAGCACTGTTTATACTAAGGAGCTAGAAGATGAGAGGGCTTCTGAGAAGCCTGTCCCAGTTTCAGGTGAAGAGTAGTTTATCTGTTATAAAGTAGGTAAGTGAGATTTTAGAGTGAAATCCCCCAAACCAATAAAGATTTTGAAAGGATAGGGATATGGTTATTCTTACAGGGAAACCTAAACAGAGTTCTGCCAACCCAAGACCAAAGATGAGATCACAGACCCCATAGCGGAGACATCGGGTTCATGACAGCACAAAGAACAGGCATGTGAATAAAATGGTATATTCCCAAGTCCTCCACATTGTGTTTCTCGATAGTGAAGAAATGAGAAGTACAATCTTGAGCAGAACCATCGGACACACTTTAGAAGGAGTGTAGGTGAGACTCTGGATATCCCTCAGTTATTAAGAACCTTCTGGTCCTTAGTCTTTTTAATGCCATTAGTGAGATTTGCTATCGCTTGCGAATCTCCCATTTTGGGTGAGTTTCCCTGAATTTGACTCAAAGCAATTGTTGCTTCTTTGTGTTTTTTACCATCTTGATTTTTTTTATTAGTGATATGTCACTGATATCTGAAATGGTGACAATTGAGCACCAATATTACTCCTATAATACATTTTCCCTAAACCATAAAAATTTGTAGGCTCATAATTGTTCACTAGAAAAGAAAACTTTTTGTGCCTATACTTTCAAAACTTGATAATTTTGTTAGGAAAAATGGGAAACGTAAGGTTTTGCTTTACCATGTCTTAACATCTATAAACATTTAGTATGAATTTTCTAATTCAAGGAATTTTTAACAAATAAGCAAAACATTAGCACAAAGTGTTTATGTTTGTTAGCTTGTTTGTGTGTTCAGCAAATATTTGTGCATTGTTGGCTAAGCATGAGACACTGCTGACCCTCCTAAGTGTGTCAGAAATCATGGTTACTATATGATTTCTTTCGAAAGCTCTGATCTAAATAAGTATCCTGAGACTGGTGAGATGTCCAGTGAAGCTCACTGACTTAGCAGCTGCCTAGGATCAAATTCTCACACATGAAATTCTGAGGATGGTGCCTTCTGCCTACAGAGATAGAAGTTAGTAAAGTGACTATGCTCATTCGTGAATAATACTATATAATGTATGTTTAAGGCTCTACAAAATTCGGGCATCTGACAGTTCTGTAAGCCTGGAGAAGTATCCTAACTTCTGTGTCTTCAGATTTCACTCATTAGGATAGGCATTAATGGCACCCTACTCTACTGAGCTTGGCAGGTTGGCCAGGCTCTTGAATGAAAAATGTAAAATATTTTATGTAAAATATGTAAAATATTTTGAAAATATTATAAATATTAACAAAAATGAAATATTATCATCCTAGCAGTTAAAATCACTATTTTGAAATATATAGTTAGATCAAAGTAGCTTTTCCTATCTTTAGATGTGGCAAATCCTATTTAAAAATTCGTAGTTTTTACCTTTCCTCATTACTTAGTAGAAGAAGTTGTAGAAAGTTATCACACTAGCCCCGGTCTCAATCTTCTTCTAGCTCAGCTTCTCCTCAGGTGTAAGGTTCTCTACAGTGGACCGAGGGTCTCTGAAGTTCATGACTTCTAACCTCCCCCACTGCACAAGAACCAACACAAAGTTACAAGGAGAAAAAGCTGAAGGAACAGCCTAGATACTGCTGGGCTGCTGCTGTGAGGATTGTTTTAAAACAAATGATCACCACCACCATCACCACCATCACCACCACCAGCGAACTTCGGTTCAGAATCAACCAGGACAAAGTGTGATTAATTGTCTTTCCCAGTGCTGTCCCAAGTACTAACTACTGAACTTGACAACAAGAAATAATGCTGCTGCTGCTTTTTTTTTTTTAACCAAAAAATACCAATTTTTAAACACAGAGATTACTTAATGCAACCCACTATAAAGATTCCGGAACTCTCTCAAGCTTAACTGACATTTGAATCCCTTAAGGATCCCTCCCCAGCCATGCTCTGACACTGGGGAAGCTATTCACTGACAGACAGCACAGCACTGCAAAGAAGCAGTGCCCAAAGGAAACAAAATGAACTTACCGATGCACATACATCGTGAATGGGAGGAAGGGAGCTTTCCGATGTCAGCCACTGAACAGGACGTTCCAATCAACTCTATGACATCCCTACAGGTATTAGACATCTACTACTGGAAGAAATAAGGAAACAAATGACAAGTAGTTGAAAAGAAACGAGTTTGACAAGTCTGAACACGGAAGCCTCAGCCCATAGGACAGCTTGGAGAAAGAGGCAGAGAAAACATACTCCCAGCAGGAAAGAAATGGTTCCTCATCTCTTCTCTTCTCTTCTCTTCTCTTCTCTTCTCTTCTCTTCTCTTCTCTTCTCTTCTCTTCTCTTCTCTTCTCTTCTCTTCTCTCCTCTCCTCTCCTCTCCTCTCCTCTCCTCTCCTCTCCTCTCCTCTCCTCTCCTCTCCTCTCCTCTCTTCTCTTCTCTTCTCTTCTCTCTCTCTCTGTTTCTCTCTTATATGTATATTGACTACCTTTGTTAAATAAGAACATGGGTCCATAGATTTAAGTGAGAAATATATTATGAAGGCAATAGGATTAAGAATTTAAAGGAGATTATTGGTAGGTATGGGAATATTTTAGGGACAACAACATAAAAGTGCTCAGAAAGAAAGAATCATGCAATTATGGTTGAAAAACACTCGTCTTAAGTGTCAGCATATAGTGAATTTAGCACAATATTAATTTATCATAAAAGACACATTGTTTTAATAAGCAATACACTAACAGTTTACTTAAATGCCTACTGTCAAAATATAGGCAAATAAATGAATGTCAAATGAGATGTTTTTAAAAATGACCTAATGTAATAAACTGCAACATATATATTTGTATTTATCAGAGTGGTAAAAACCTAAAAAGAAGAAATACGTTCTTTCATTTTGGCAGACAACACAGCACATGTGTGCTTATTGTTCACCTTAATAACTTAGCAAAACTGAAGCCTCCATCTCTTTCCCTTTGACTCTTCTGATGAAAGGAACTTTGACCAACTCAGTTTTTGTCATTTATTGCCCGCCTTCTAGAGCAGATCGAGTATGCAGTGTGATCCAGTTTCTTCAATCATTCTGTGCTCCTGGGGTAGTCCCTTTCTCCCTCCAGGTGGCAGTTGCTCACTCCTCTGTGCCCCTGGGGTAGTCCCTTTCTCCCTCCTTGGTGGCAGTGGCTACTGCCAGTAGCCTTAACATATTACTACACATCTGACAAAGTTAGAAATAAAATTAAGTGTGATGATATATATGTGAAAATGTCACAGTGAAGTCAATTACTTAGAGCCCTAACTAAAAATTAATAATATAAATGTTTTAAATATAAGACTCTTTCATCATTATGGATACTGTACATCCCAAATCAAGATGTCAACAGACTGTGATCTTTCTAGAGGTGTCTAGGGAAGACTCATTACTTGATTTTTTTAAAATTGAGATTTTGAGTGTTGAATCAATAACTTCACACATGCAAAGGTATTGCTGTATTAGTGAGCTACATACCAAACATTTTAAGACAGGCTCTTGTTGAAGTCCTCAGGCTGCCCTTGAATTGGCATTATATCCCAGTCAGGTCTTTGACTTACAATCTTTCTGCTTTAGCTTCCAGGTGGCTTGATCACAGGTTCGTAGCATCAGGCCGAGCCTCCCCTTGCATCTTCCAGCACTTATGGACCAGGGACCCCTTGGCTTGTGATAGGTAACTCCAGCTTCTGCCTGTAGCCTCTCCTGGCTGTCTCATCTGCCTCTCCTTTCTCTCTCTCTTTTATTTTTGAATGTTATTATATAAATATATATAAACCATAAAACTTATTATATAAACCACTCTTAAGCATATAATTTTCTGAAATAAGTATATTCACATCCACAATATCTTATAATCACTACAAATATCTGTTTTCCGAGCTTCTTCCTTATTACAAAACACACTCTGAATCCACTCAACACTAAAGCCCAATTCCTCCCTAACTGCAGCATCCAGAAATGACTATTCTACAATAACACTGTGTAGTTATTAATTTAAATTAATTAGTACTAATTAATCAACAAATCAATTAATTATAATTATTGTAACCTGACTATTCATATTGCCTTAGTGAGGTGGAGTACTATATGCCTTGCCATGACTGACTAACTGCATTTAACATAAAATTCCCAGGGTACATCTATGATGGGGCATGTAACATAATTTACTTTTAAGGCTGCCTGAGATATGTAATATTTGCTCGTGACTTGCTTATTTGCTCATCTCTCAGTCTGTTGAAGTCCGTCTACTTTTTTCTACCGTAATGATGCTGTGAACACGAGTGCAAAAATGTTTTCCGTGAGTCCCTGCCTCTAATTATTCGGGAATATACCCAGAAATGAAACTGCTGAAGTGTATGATAATTTGTGTTTAGTTTCTTGAGAAACCAAGCAGTGTACTCTGATGTAAAGATGTTTTAAATTTTGATGTGCACCAATTTACATATTTCTTCTTTTGTTGTCAGTCATTTTGGTTGGGTGTCCAAAAAAAATCCACTGCCAAATCCAATGCCATGGAGTTTGTCTACTATAATTTTTTCTCTAAGATTTGTATTCTTTGGCTCCTGCCCTTAAGGCCTTTGATCCCATTGGAGTCAGTTTTTGTGTGTGATGCAAATTAAGTGGTACAATTTCATTATTTTGTAAGTGGATATCTAGATTTTATAATCAATTTTATTTGTTGAAAACATTATATCCTTTACTTGTTGGATTGTTTCTATTCTCATTCATTAGTTTATGCATCTGTCTGTCTTTCTTCAAGTACTGAACTCTTTTGAGTATTTTTATGTATTTCTGGGTGTCCTGGAACTCATTGGTAAAAAAGCCAGGCTAGCCTCATACTCATAGAGATCCACCTATTTCTGTCTCCAAAGCACTGAGATGAGAGTCGTGTGCTACTATACCTGGCTTACACTGTTTTAAAATAGATGTCTTTAAATTTTTAAAAGTGGGGTGTGTGTGTGTGTGTGTGTGTGTAAATGCAAGCAGGCTGTGAGCTGTCTCATGTTGTTCACAATGGAAGTCAGGTTCTCTGCCAGAGCCATAATGCTCATAACTGCCAAGTCACCTCTGCAGTCCTAGCACTACACTGTTGCTTACTTTTGCCACATGTCTTGAGATCCAGAAGTATGAATCTTTTATCTTTCTTCTGGAATTATTCCTACTAATCATTGTTTCCCTGTAAATGAACCACACTTTCTTATTTTTCTCATTGAAGAATAGACATGAAATATTATGCTGCTAAACTGTATATCAGATCACCCCTTCCCACATTTGTTACTGTCGTT
The DNA here is from genome assembly GCF_982192425.1 of Myodes glareolus. NCBI lineage: Eukaryota > Metazoa > Chordata > Mammalia > Rodentia > Cricetidae > Myodes > Myodes glareolus. The sequence goes on along the minus strand of NC_142033.1, from coordinate 21,703,548 downwards.
TTCTGTTGTTTGTATGTTTACTGATTTATTCAAGGGATTCTTGTAAATACTATGTTCTTTGTCATGGATGGTCTCTAAAGTCTTGGTTTCTTTAGTTTATCAAAGACTAGATTTCTTTAGGAGCATAGAACCCAAAAATGTGACAAAAAAAAAACCCAAAATATTCTTCCAGATCTTTCAAAATTGGCTCTCAGATGAAGTATGGCCTTAGCACTTACAACTCTTTCTTATGACTTCGCTTGCTCTCACATACCTACCTATTAACTTTTGTAGTTTTAAGTAGTCTCAAAATGGTCTCATCTATTTGCATAAAAATTTATACTCCTTTTTCATATTAACATTAATGTAGGATACACACACACACACACACACACATAAGGAAGTCCTCTTGGAACAATAAATTACAACTGTTGGCATTTCTTCATTGAGAATGATTGCAGAGTTGGGCCACTGTGCTAACAGTTTTATTCTGTTAGCTAAATACACGGATCACACTGAAACAGTTTTAGCTGAAGTAGGCAGGGCGTGCTAAAATCCCACTTACTCAGCGTTCTGGAATCTCTGGAGAGATGGTGGCTATGAAAGCTTTTGTCCTCGAAGCTACAGGAGGAGCCTGTTTTCCCTGTTCCCCGTAAAGGCAAGGATATGGCCTGATAATGATGTAAAAATGCTATCTGCATTTCTACTACACCATTCATCTTTTTAATAAACGAACATGGTGGGAGGGTGTAGATGTTTTAATGTTGCCAGTTAGTGAAATTAGTAGCAAGTATTTGTTATAAATATGAAAGGCTGTTTAAATTAAAAGATTACTGTACAAGCCTTTGTTTTAGCTTCTGCAACACTGAGAGGAGCAATCTGGTTGTTATTTTGTCAAGTTCAAAGGAAATCCTTTGGCAAGGCAATCCCTTTGGCTTGTTCCAACAGCCTTGGGAAGTTTGCTCAAGTTCAGAAAACCTCTCTCTTTCCTGGAGTAAACAAATAAACCCAAAGGCACGCTATTGTTCTGGTGAAGAAAATGTACCACAATATAGTTTGAAACTAACTTAGAACATGGTATGGAATGGTACAGATTATCCGGTCACAGTACATGGATTTGGCTACAAATAATCTTCTGCTATACCAGAGTCCATGGAATTTCTACTTCCTTCCATACACTTCCTTCCTTCCCTTGTCTGCTGGGTGTCATGTGATGTTTCACCCTGGTTTTAATCCAGTTTCTCTTAGGAATAAGTTACTGAGGATTTCATCAGCAAGTACCTTGGGAAACTGCCTGGTGCTTCTGGGTCTAGGGTCGCCTTTTGTTGATGATTAGTCTTGTTCCCTCGACAAAATCTAAACTCACCTTCCAGGTGAGCCTCTGGACATGTCTGGGGATAATATCTTGATTGAATTAATTGAGGCAGGGAGACCTGCCCACTGTGTATGGGCAGTCCCTTTCTGAGGGTCTAGATCATGTAAATTGTAGGGAGTGTTTCTCTGTCCCACCAGACAGCTCCCAAATCATGACAAGAAAGCTTACTATTAATTATGAAAGCTCAGCCTATAGCTTAGGTTTGTTTCTAATTTGCCCTTATAACTGAAATTAACCCATTTATAATAATCTAACTTTTCACTTATAATAATCTATGTTCTATCATGTGGCGTGACCTCTCTTCCATCTTGCACCTCCTGTTTCCTCTTCAAGTCTCCTGGCATCTCTGGTGTGCCTAGATTCTCCTCCTCTTCCTCTTTCTCCCAGGAAACACTGCCTATACCTCCTGCCTGGCTATTGGCCATTCATCACTGTATTAAACCAATCAGAAGGTGACTTGACAAAGACACATCTTCCCAGAGTACAAATATTCTGCAGCATTACGTCGAGAAAAGGAACCCCGAACCAGCGTGCCTTACTGCCTTCTGTTCCTGATTATGGATGTCTTGTGAGCAGCGACTTCTTGCTCCACTGTTTCATTTCCCTGTCCTATCAGTTGTACCATGAATTGTGAACTAAAATAAGCCCTTCCTCCCATAAGTGGCTTTGGTCAGGATCTTTTATCTCAGTGTCAGAAAAGAAACTCGGACAAAACTCAGGCTGTTTTTGACCAACCTGACTAAGTGGTTCTTAGGTCATTGTTAGAATTGTTCTGTGGCTGAAATGTGGAAGAGTTTGGAACTTTGAGTTAGGAAAGCTCTTAAATACAGGAAGCAGAGCTTAAGGGCCCATTGTGCTGGGATCTTGGAAGAAAAAAAATGCTGAGAGAAACATGGCACTAGCGGAGGCCGAGCTCATGAGCTTTCAGACGGGAACAAGACTTCTATCCACGTCTCCAGTCATATTGTGCTTTGGTCAAGAATCTGCTTTTATTCTGCTGATATCCTAAAAGATTAAATGAGGTTGAATTTTGAAAATGATGGATGATGATAACAATGATAATGATGATTATGATGATGGTGGTAAAGATGGTGATGATTACTTTTATTATTGTTGTTTTTGGCAGATGAAATCTCAAGACAGAATCATATTTGACCTGGTATGACAAGATGCTGTACCTGTTTAAGAGATCATCCTTACTGGAGAGAAATATCCTGTGTTACACTGTGACAACAGAAAGACTGTCCTTGCGGCAAAATCCTGTCTTTGGAGGCTCGATCTTGTGAAGAGTCAGATTCATTTAAAGAAAAAATGCCTATATGTTATATGTATTTTTAAGTAAGTTTATAAAATAAATTTTCCTTTGGGTGTTTGTAAATCCTATGATATACAGCAAATGTCCAGTCCAGCGAGATAGCCCCAATACGGATATAATGACAACTTTATTTAAGGGATACCCCAAAACTATCTTATTGGTCTTAAGACCCATTCAATAGAAGGAGATTCAAGTTGGGTAATGTAAACTTAGCCAAACATCTTCGGGTGGAGAGGTCATAGTAGGAAAACTATTGCTACCATTTTCCTAAATCAATACAGTTTCTCACTGTATTATAAACCCTTATTCTTATAGTCGTAAGTAATACAGCTCTCCCCACTTCTATTACTTAGGATTCCTATTGTGAGATAATATACAACCAAAAGTAACTTGGGGAAGAAAGGGTTTATTTCACCTTTAGATTATAAGTCCATCACAGAGGGAAAGCAGGTGAGGAACTTGAGGCAGATGTAGGATCAGAGGCCATGGAAGATGACTGTTTACTGGCTTGATTCCCATGACTTGTTCAGCCTGCTTTCTTACAGTGCCAAGGATCTCATAGTACCCAGCCAAGGAGTGGTACTGCCCAGTTACTTGGGCCTTCCTATATCAAATCAAGAAAATGCATGACAGGTCAATCTAACAGGGAGATTATTTTTTCAATTGAGGTTGTCTATTTCAAAATGTCTGGCTTGTGTCAAGGTGACATAAAACAAAGCAGGTCACACCTTAATAGGGAAGCTTATTTTTGTAGCAGAAAGAGCCTTGTACAAAGATCTATAATGGATTAAAAGGCAGAGAATAGGTGACTGTAGGCTGACTGACCATATACAACCCTGTGATGTATAATAAGCACCAGTTCAATTCCTACACCTACGTTTCAGGGAGCATCCCAGAAATGAGGATAGATAGAAATAGACTAAGGGAAAGCATTCCTGCTGAGAGCTGGTTAACTTCTAGATACAACATATAACTGAAATTGCAGTCGTGTGGGTGCTTAAACAAAACCTGCATAATGGTCATGCAAGATGCAAGTTGACATGCCAAAATGAAAGGGGGATGTTTCACAAGGCCTCACCCATAGATGAAAAGCTATAGGCAATTAATGAATGCCAGAGAAGGAAAAAACAGTTTTCTCCAAGGAAAGGGCCACGTACAGTTTATCCAATCCCAAGTGGTCATCTCTGAACACATGTATATATGAGCAACAATAAATGGACTCCGTAAGTTTTTATGTGTGTGTATGTGTATCAATAATAATTGTAGAAGGGGTGATGAACTTGAGATGGAGTTGGAGCAGAGGGAGCAGAGAGAGCAGAGGCGAAATTATGTTAACAAAGTGTACTTATGTACAGACTTCTCAAAACAATGTGTCAAAAGTAAATAAGCCTAAAAATAAGGAGTTCTCTAATTTTGAAAAGTCAATGCCTAGGAAAGTGTTTCTCCAGAATCAATGCACAGATGCTGATCTGGCTGTGGTCCAAGAGGCTCAAGTAATATCTCTAGACTGTAGCAATTTCCTCCCTGTCGTACTGACTTTGGTAGCATGGAAGATGAAAGACTTGAGAAGGTCAGGAAATGGACACGAGGCCATGCAGTGTATGGTAGGGTTGAAGTCCCAGAAAGAAGGCCTGAGAAGTCATTATGTGCAGCTGTGGAGTTGAAACCTAGGTTTCAGTCCTGGAGACTCCAGATGCTGGAGATGTCAGTACCATGCAACAGAGTCCAAGGAGAGCTAAGGCAGTGGAATGGAGGCAACCTAGGAGAAAATCTTTGAGTGCTTAAGGCAGTTGTCTTAAGGTTAGTATTGCTTGTTGAAAAACCTTGACCAAGAGCAAGTTGTAGAGGGAAGGATTTACTTGGCTTATAATTTCACATCATAGTCCATCATTGAAGGAAGTCAGGACAGGAGCTCAAGCAAGACTGGAATCAAGATGCAGGAGCTGATGCAGAGGCCATGGAGAGGTGCTGCTTACTAGCTTTCACCATGTGGCTTGCTCAACCACTTTCATATAAAATCTAGGACCACTAGTCCAGGAATGGTCCGATCAACGATGGGCTAGACCCTCCCCCATCAATAGCTAATTAAGAAAATGTCTTCCTGCCAAATCTTATGGAGGCATTTTCTCAATTGAGGATCCCTCCTTGCTAATGACTCTAGCTTGTGTCACGTTGACACAAAACCAGCCAGCACAGCAGTATAGCTGGGAGGAGGGATGTCAAGCCTTTTAGAGTCTAGTTGATTACATTACAATTCCTGGATGAATACAGAGCTTCAGTATTTAATGTTTGCCTTGTGGATTTTGGTGGTCTTTCTTTCTTTCTTTCTTTCTTTCTTTCTTTCTTTCTTTCTTTCTTCCTTCCTTCCTTCCTTCCTTCTTTCCTTTTTCTCTTTCTTTCTTTCTTTCCTTTCTTTCATGTGCGTGTGATTATTTCTTGTTATGTCCTTGTTCTTCTTTAAAATAGTAATGATATTTTGTGTCACTAAATGTTGGAAATTTGCAAGTTATTTTAATTTTTTTCTAAAAGATCACAGTTAAGAGTTTTTGGACTTTTACAGTGTTGAAATTGTTAAGGCTTGTTGGAACAGTTGATGTTAGGTTGAATGCATTTCTATTATCAGATGGCCATGAGTCTATAGATACAAGAGACTGTGGATTAAAAAGTGATGTGCTCTTGTTTCAAGTTGACAAGAATGAAGTGGTAATGATTAGTATAATTGTCAACTTGATAGGACCTATAATGGCCTGGGATGTGAGCCCCTGGGCATGTTTATGAGTAATTATTCTGATGGCATTGACTGAGGATGGTTAGACATGCTCATTGTGGAGGTGAGTCTCTGGAAGGAATCCTGAACTCTGTAAATAGAGAACTAAGAACCAGCAGGTTTTTACAACTCTCTTCCTGATTGTGGTTGCCCTGTGACCAGGTGTTTCAAGCTGCTGCCAATTACATTTCTCTGCTCTGGTGGACTGCCTTGAAATGTGAACTAAACTAAGCCCTTTTCCCTTAAATTACGTTGTCAGAGTGTTTCATGGCAGCAACACAAGAGAAACTAAGATACCCTTGCAAGTTACAATGACGTAGGCAGCTGAAAACAGAAAGAATGCCTTTTGCAAAGACAGAAAAGTTATTAGTCCGTTTCAAATTACTTTGCTGCACTGTATAGGGATGGGAACATGTTAGAATCCATAGCCCACCTAACAGGAGTTGAGGATAGAAGTGGTTACCGCAGATAGATGAAAGAAAGGGGGATTGAAACAGTGAGATGTTTCTCTGTGGAAATAACAGTATATTTGGGCAGGCATAATTTCTTGTTGTCAACGACACACTAAAGACAGTTAACAACAGAATAGTTATACAATAAAATAGAAGATTTTGAATGAGCTCATAAATGAATGGAAGGTGATGGCATGATTGTTGCTGTAATCAGTTGTTATGTAATATATACATTGACTTTAGACATCACATTATGCCTCATAAATATGCGTAAATAATTATATGTCAGTTAAAATAAAAAACAGTTAGTTAAATTCTAAATGTAAGAGTTTGTTGTCAAAACTCAAGTCAAGCAGCAGCTGACGATCTAGGAGATTGCCAGAGTTTGACTGTATAGTTACAGCACATCTGGTGGGCATGGGTCAAGGCCCAAGGGAACGGGAAACCTAAGCTGGCACAACTGAATGATGTCTCAGCAGTTTGTTCTGCTGACTTTCTGAACCCTCACAACTTAGAGACTTCCCTTAGCCAGTCTTTTCATCCTGCTGCCGAGCTCCTTCCCTCAAGTTTTATACATTTCTACTCAATAACTTAGCTGTCATGTACTGTGACTGACAATGAAAGGGACTGGGTAGGTTTTGAAAGGATTGTAATATTCAGTTAACAATCCTGCTCTTGAAGATGATTTTAGAGCCTACTGGACTGAGGAAGTGGAGAACTGGATAAAGAACGACTTATTAACTAGGGGGCATTTTTCAAGATATGTAGTTTAACATTTGTGGTGGTTTGAATAAGAAATATCACCATAGACTTGTATTTTTGAGCACATGGTCCCCAGCTGGTGGCGCTATTAAGCAGGCTATAGGGCTTGGAGAAGGCGCAGACTAGCTGAAGGAAGAAGATCACTGATGTTAGGCTTTAAGAGGTTAAACCTCACTTCCTGTTCTCGGTGCCTCTGTGCTTCTGGTTCCCGCCATGCTTTCCCCATCATAGATTAAATTCTCTGTCCTTATAGGACCATAGACTGAAGTGGAGCTTTTCTCCTTTGATATTTTATCCCAGCAACAGAAGAGCAACTAACACAAGAGCAAGAGTAACTGCTGAGCCCCTGCTCCAGCCCTGGAGACTTCTATTGATAGGGCATTTCTGTGTCTGTCTTTCATATCTCTGAAAATTTTAAACTTCATTTACATGTTTTATTCTTTCCTTTCTAAGGGGCTCATCATTTTTAACTTCTTATTAATTAATCCACTTCTTAGTTGTATCTGTGAAGCTACAGACCTCATCAGCTATCCTTCCTCATTTCTATTCTGTTCTAGGCCTAATATTTCCATCTTTTATGCATCTCATTGTCACAGTCTTAACAGCATTCTCATTCTTGATCAAGGTGAGCAAGGTGTCATTGTTCCTCAACTATTTAAGTCTTGATGTCTTGTTTATTTTACATTTTTGAGTGTCTGAGAATATGCTACCTCATCTATTATTCTCATGAGGAAGTTCAGAGTGTTTATTTTGGAATATGACTTCATGTTTCCCAAGAAGAGTCAGCTATTTTATCTGGCACTGTGAACTGCGCAAGAGCCAAGCCTGCCCATTACCTGGGTCAAGGTGAGTTTTAAGGAACAGGTTTACGGTGAATTCCAGGATTGAGATCTTACAGGCCACAGTAACTATTACAGCTCACTCCCATTTGCTGACTGTCTAGCTCCAACTAGCTCTCCCAGTGGAACTCACACTGATAAACCTCCAAGAGTGAAGCAGTTCCAGAGCTGGGGAGGTGACTTAGCAGTTAAAGTGCTTGCCACAAAAGCAAGAAGACCAGGGTTCAGTTTTGGACAGGACACAGAAAGGTCATGAGTTCTGGGTTTGCTTGACAGATCTTGTATAAGATCATTATCTTATTTTAAAAATAAGACGTAAATATATGAACAGATTTTTTTTTTTATGTGTGTGACATAGTAGGATAATGTAACAGTATACACAAACTCTACATTTCAATTTGCTTAAGAGAACATGGGGGAGAGGATGTCAGATTATTTAAATATCATCTACAGGGAAAACCTTGTACATCATTTTCTTGAGGATTGCAGTTTGTAAAATAAGATGGGCCAGAAGATGGCACTATAGTAGCACATTTGGTCTATGTGTCTTTAGACTTCCATAGGCAGCAGTGGAACTGGTGAGCTATTTTCCCATTTGCTAGACTCAACTATAATGCAATTGTAAGGACAGATTGTATGATGCAGCTCTTGTTTTATCTGGGCTGATTGGCTGCTTGCCTAAGTAGAATTCGTGTCACCTCAATGTCCCACCATTAATTCTTACTTTTTTTTTTTTGATTGCCATAAATACCTTTTCCTGGGTTAAGGAATAGTTTTGTCAGTTTACAAAAAAGTTCTTTTTTATTTTTAATATGCCATTAATTGGCAATATTCTTTGATCTTAGCAGAAGAATAGCAGGGGCTGGGGGCTGGTGGTGGGATTAGAGGTAGCGGGGTGTACGGGGTCCTATAGGCATCTCATGTAGAAGTAAGAAATGTTGCCAGGTGGCAGACAGTGCCTATAATGATCTCCCTCCTTCCCCAAACAATGATGCATCTGTGACAAAATATCAGGGGCATGAAAATTGAACCATCATTCAGTGACAACTCAGAGAGAACAAATTTAGTTTATTATCATAAATACCTTCCAGTATGTACAGTGTAATATGTTAGCCAAGACTCAATACAAAACCCCAATGAAAACCTTAACACAGCAGTTAACTCATCAATTATAAAAAAAATGATAAGCTGTACACAGTAATTCTGCATTTGGTTTGACACCACTCTATTCTCACAGGTGAGAATGAAAAATTGGACAACTAAATACTTATGAAACTACCAATTTTATCTTTGAAACTGAGATATTCTAAAGATGCTTTCTGATTATTTGAATGTCTTATATAAATATTCTACCATAGGATATACGTGCTATTTAACAATAAATTCAATTGTTGCCCAACAACATCTGTGCTAACATTTTATAAAAAATATTTTATGAATGTCTACTGGTACTTTAGCTTCTCATATCAGGTATTTACATTTTCTTGGAATTAATTTATGCCAACTTTCCATCTTACAGGTACTTAATTGTTCTAAATGTGGTTGAAAATAAAAGTAGTTAAACAAAATGAATTAAGAGAATATAAAGTACAATTTAAAAAATAAATTTGTGTAAGTAATGCAACATCTCTCATTTTAGATATGGAACTGAAAGTAACCTTACTAGACTCTTGCCCATTTGCAGTTTATTAATGAAAGGGCCAAAATAATCACCTTTAATCTTTTATGTGATTAAAAAACTCACTGCTTCAAAATATACATCAACTAAATTGTCTAATAAAATATGTACAAATATAAATATGACGTCTCAGGGAAAGATTCAATACCTATCTGAAGATGAAAGGAAATGAACCTGCTCATTGCCATCTCCGAAGGCCTAGTCTCGTGTCTAGTGCTTGCTCCACCATTTGTCACCATTGGCTTAGACGGAGTAACTCGGCCTGTCTAGTCAGTGGACCAACAAACTGCCGAAAAGAGTTTTCTTTGAAGAGGCCAAAAACCATGGAGACACAAGAGAATGGTCTGGAGAGAAGCAGAGAGTGGCGGTGCAGTTAGTATTTAGTTAATCTTCCGATTACGGTAAGTTGGAAGAAATATGAAGTAGGAGAACAGAGGTGAGCAGGGCGGTAATCAGATGCTTTGTGGAGCAGACAGCATCCTTTGTGTTCATGGTTGGTGGAAACGTTCCAGAAACGCGGAAGAAAGTCTGTCCCCTTCTGATTTAAGGTCACCACACCATGCTCGTTTGCATCTCGAACTAGATGACCATGTTCACGGTAATGAACACCGAATGAAATTTGCCGGAGGCCGTGTGTGACACGCCAGTTTGAATAAGGGGTGGCATTAGATGTTAGTTTTAGATTTAATCCAGTTCCGATAATGAGTCACTCTCGTGTAAATTCCGGGCTTGTTTTCTTTTCCACAGTCGATTCCCCAACTAACAATGCCAAGAAGATACCAGATATTTCCGTCGTGAGGAATGACCAGGGGCCCTCCAGAATCACCCTAGAAAAGAAGGAAAACATAATCAATGTGGGAAATATTGTTTCCGAAATGAAAACTAATTGGCTCCTGTCTAATAAATCCATATCTGGAAAGAACACTGCGACTTTTCCACAAAGCTTCTTTAACTCTACTAGATAGAAGTGATGCCTTGGTTTAAATTAGGTTTTCACTTTGTTCCACTCTTATTAATCAGTAGTAGAGTGTTCTGGAATGTTCTCTCAAATGTGCAGCATTTGTTAATGAAAGGCTATGGCAAGTCCCCAGTAAACACCTTTAAAGACCTAATCTCAGTTACCTTTAACATAAGATTTCGAAAAAAGATTTAAAATTTATCTTTACGTGATAACTTTATCCTTTCCAAAAATAAAAAATACCCTGTGATAGTTTATTACAATTTCTTAGAATGAGGGAAATGGTAGAGTCTGGAGGAGGCAGAGGCTCCTGAAGCAACTTTGAGGCTCCTTTCTTTCCACATTCCTCCTTTTCTTAGTCTCTTCCAGTGTCTGGTGCACAGCGTGAACACCCTGATTGACTGAAGACAACCCTCCTTAGCTGCTTTCTCTCAGGCCTCCTTTAAAATTGAGTTCTTCACGCTCTTACTGTACTGTCAGTAAAAATAAATAAGTATAAGCCAATGAGCCGAGAATGTCAGCTCCTGTGTAGATCATGTTTAGTCTCTGAGTCGTGTGATTTCATTGTATGTTGGATACACATCTTGCTTCTCCTTCTCAAGGGGGAATTGGAAAGATACCTTGTATTCTAGAACGTGTAGCTAAACCCTGACTTTCTTCCTTTGTTTTAGTAATCCGTGCCCTAATGAAATTGTAGACGCATTGTGTTTGTCTTAAATTTCAGTTTCCTTCAGCAATGTCTGTAGTAACCTATGATTCACAAATAGCTGAATAAATAAATGAATGCATATTTATTATCATTGTATGACAACCAATATCAGGTCGACAAACATGCATGCATACAACAAATGTCACACATGTGCCAAGTTATCATAGACAATATTAATTCTTCAAGAAATCACTAAGTCCTTGTGCCCAGTCACAAATGCTATAGGTCATATCTTTAATTCATTAGTTATTTTTAGATCTTCAAATAGTCATATTTGGAATTGATAATGTGCTTAAATGCTTAGTGCTTGTAATAAATGTGTTGTAAGTATGGAGAAAATGCTATTTCTATAATTTGAAAAATGATCTGTGATCTACTATGTTTAAAGGAGTGACTACAGGTAATTACTTTTCCCAATACTGTAATTCTATTTGGGCATACACTATTTAATTACAAAGATTAGCAGATCTTGTCTCACTGTGGCTTGAAGTTAATAGGAATGAGATATTCAAAGTTTAGTTGACTGAGCCTTGATTCTGTGGCTTCATGCCTGTTTTCTACTCTGACTGAATTACTGATCTCTACCAAGAGTTCTGATTTTCAACTGAAAACCTTGCTTAGATAGCTCTGTTCAATATGATGTTTCATGAGGAGCTATATGTCTTGTTCTCCAGTCCCTCTTCACACCTCTCTCCTCCACAAGCTAATTTCACCAAACTGTGCTAAATGACATCACTCTGTGATCAGTGATTTCATCCTTATCGAGTAGAGGCAGTTTTTGTAGGTTAGAGTACACTTACCTCACAGGCGTCCAGTTTTCCTGTCAAGAATCCAGCACATATCATTCCTGATGATATAGCTCCACCATACACATTCACTTGGTTACATACATCATTACTTATGATCTCTATTTCAACCTCTTGGAGAGAATTGGGAAAGGGACCTAAATAAGGAAACAATAAATGGACGAGAAACTAGATAATTCCAATTTATAAATCATTTAGAAAGACTAGCATTATCAAGAATCAAGTTTCATTCTATGGGATCCAATTGCTTCATGAGAAGGATGATGTGTACAAAGAAATTGGTGTGGCTTGCTGTTCAAAGCAAACATCAGTACAAATAGACAGCACACCCATCATGCTTTTTTCACTAACCACATTACTTAATTCGTTTGCATTGAGTGTAATGCACAATTGCCATTTACTTGAATGTAATATTGTTTTAAGCTATTATGTTTTCATGTTTCCATTTTCAGCTTCAGTTAAAAATGCCACTCATATGAAATTCTTGTTCTTTTTATAAAAGAAGAATTGGCATAATTAAGAAATTGGGAACTTAGTAGCCTTTACATATATGCTATGGCTGTTAGCTTGGTGTCTTTGTGGGACTCCTAACAGTGGGAGCAGGTGTGTCTCTGAGTCTTTTGCTTGCTCTTAGAACTCTTTTCATTCTGTTGGGTTGCCTTGTCCAGCCTCTATATGAGGGCGTTTGTCTTTTCTTACTATGCCTTGTTTTGTCCTGTTTGGCTGTTGTCTCCTCTCTTTTTTAAAGTTTCTTAAAAATTGTTTTTTAAAACAATCTTTTTTAGTTTGCATATTAATCCCAGTTCCCTTTCCCTCCTCTCCTTTCCCTACTCTCCCCAGCTTCCCCAATGCCACCCACTATCCACTCCTCAGAGAGGTGAGGCCTCTCATAAGAGTCAACAAAATAGGTTACATCACTTGAGGCAGGACCAAGGCCCTCCCACCTGTATCTAGGCTGAGCAAGGTAACCCTCTAGAGGGAAGAAAAGAGATATCTTTATAGAGGGAGTCATTATGGGGTTAGCAAGAAACCTGGCTGTTGTCTCTTGGAGGTTTGCTCTTTCCTAAAGGAAAACAGAGGAGTAGTGAATTGGGAGATAGGGAATTGGGACAAAATCTAGGAGGAGTAGAGGGAGTTAAAACTGTGGTTGGGATGTATTATATGACAGAAGAATCCATTTTCAATAAAAAATAAAGTAAGAGGAGAAGAAAGAAGAAGAGGAGGAAGAAGAAGGAGAAGAAGAGGAGAAGGAGGAGGAGGAAAAGGAGAAGCAGCAGCGTAGGAACCCAAAACTCATGCCTACATCTAAAAGTCTGTGCTTGCTATTTTTTGAGTATTATTTAGTGGAACAAAATGTCATATGTCTCAACTTGATATTATTACCAGCTTCAGAGATACACAGATCAGAGGCTCCCATTTAATATTTAATGTCAGATAGGAACAGCTATTTGGATTCCTTGCCGAGGCCCTTTCAGTTTAGCACTATGACCCTCTAGGATTATCATGATTAGTGCTTGCAAATTGTATGAGTCAGACAGACATAACCAACTTCCTACATATGAAATATGCAGGCAGAAGGAAGGCTATTTGAGTGAATATGCTCTGATAAGCTTTGAAAAGAAAGTTCTAAGAGTATGAAAATATAGTCTATAAAATGACTGTCTATATATTGCTATCTTAGCCACTATATCAAATGTAAGTACATGAATACTGTTTATAGCTAAAGTTTTCAGTTTTTTGCTGTGAGAGTCATGAGATTATCTTGATTTATACTTTATATTTTTGTATTTGATTAGGAATTTCCTTGCAGAAGCAGATTAGGTTTGCATGGTTGAATCCTTGTTTTTCCTGATATACTCACCATTTGCTTTCAAAGCTCCCCATCCAGTGACAAACACTTTACTCTTTGGCAAGACTTGAAAGGTAGCATCGGGGAGACAGACTCTGCGCAGGTTTTCAGAAAACAGGACGGGGCTGCAGAGCTTGACCACAGCAATATCATCGTCATGCTTGTGAGCTGCGTAGTTCTCATGAATAATAATGGATGCTATCTTTCTTGTCGTCAGTGGATGGCTTAGGGTTGTCCCAAAACTGACTGTCCACAGTTTGGGGTTTTTGTATCTGATTACAAGTTAAAAGAAGCAAACACAGTGGGTTCATTTCTGGTCTAAAGTTGCCCAGAATTCTGGATGAGCAATTGAACTTAAATGTGGGGGCAAATTCTTTAAGGTCATAGTTGATTTGGACTTTCACACTATCTTCTTTTTAGACTTTCCCATCCTGATAATTTGCTTTCTAGCTGATAAGAAACATTCCATTAAAAGGTTTAGTTACACTCTTTGAGAACGAGTATGCATTTTAAAGGAAAGAATGTATTACTGTTATTTTATATAAATAATATACAAAATATATTATTTGAATAAAATAAAAATGCTTGATATAATTGTCTACATATATTTCTTTAACTACTCATACATACCCATAATCATGTACAGTCATATATTTTTATTCATAAGTCCATAGAGAGGAAGACATAGACAAAAAAAGAGAGAAAAAGATAGAGGCTCAGAAAAAAAAGATAAATTTGTAGCCATATGTTATGTTTTTATGACTTTTCTTCCATTGGGCATTTTATTTAGAATATTTCCCCCATTTTTGAATTTTGCTATGGTTATCCTATCTTCCTTTTTCTCTCTAACAGTGACATATGACAAATCTTTAATAGTGTACAAAGAATAAAAACATATAGCCCATGGCATTCATGTAGAATATCAGATGTTAGCTTAGGTTGGGATATAATTAAAGGCACTAAAAGAAAACTTCTGTCTATTTCAGGAAAACTGGTGAGCATACTTGATTTTTCACTGTTGCCTTGTTTATAGGTAAAACTGAGATGAATACAAAAGATACATTCAGTTGGAACTGAAAGCAATCTATTCTTTGCCCTCTTCTTCAGTAACTGATTTTCTTTTCTACTCTTGCCAACAAGGGACTAAGAGAGTCATGGAAAGGATGAAGAAGAGATAAGAATTATGGAATATGAATGTGAGCAGCAGAGATGCTTGGGACTTCAAGAGAGCAACCTGAGGACTCACATATCAAAGCAGTGAGCAGAAGTCAGGAGCCACTGGGAGCCAATCAGGGATGCACCACAGAGGTGGATACCATCCACCTGTAGGCTGCTTTGCCATGGCCAGGAAGCTTTGTCTGCAGGCTTTCCATTAGCAATCCTTGCTGTGGGTGGGTACTCCATCCCCAAGCCACAATCTGCCAGCCAGAACAAGATAACATGGTTATTTGCAGAGACTTGTAAATGTATCTAGATGTCTTCAGCAAAATTAAGCATGAAAATATTTAAGGATGTGTCTTGCCTTGAAAATATTTATTAAAATTAACAGTATATGTCATGAGGATGATGGATAGTCAAGTTTACTGATTATATATATTTTTCAATTAAAGCATTAATAGTTAAAAGTTAACTATCATCTTTAGTGTATTTGAAGTAATTTTCCTTTGATATTTGTTTTTCATATTTTCTGAGTCCTGTTATTTACAACAGGTTATTCCAGTGATTGTTTACAATTATTGCAGATAAATTTTAGCCATAATATTTTTAAATCTATTAAATAAATGATATTTTATATAACATAGTAGGTTTCATTTAAATCTATGAAAATTTATATTTTAACAAATAAGTCTGATGTGGGAGGTCCACTGTCTATGTGTTGCTTTTATTGGTTAATGAATAAAGAAACTGGCTTGACTTGATAGGGTAAAACAGAGCTAGGTGGTGAAGACTAAACTGAATGTTGGAAAAATGGAGGCAGAGTCAGAGAGAACTTAGCCCCTGCCAGAGCCAGATGGAACTTTAGCCGGTAAGCCACAGCCACTTGGCGATACACAGATTAATAGAAAAGGGTTAAATTAATATGTAAGAGTTAGCCAATATGAGGCTAGAGCTAATGGGCCAAGCAGCTGGGCCACATAGGTTCTGTGTGATTGTTTCAGGGCTAAGTGACCGGGAACAAACAAGCGGCCCCCTCCAGCAGCTAGGAAAGAGGTCAGATGCATGCTTTATATCAGCATATATAGTATAAGAGGCCACACCCAAGTGGGCGGGTAACTTAAAGGCTACTGGAGATAGGAATTGCTACAGCATAAGTCAAATAAAAATAAATTGGAAAAATTCATGGAATTTGTTAAGGAGGTCAGTAGTGAATCTTACTATTAAAAGAAAAAATATTGCTAGAAAATTTATAAAAAAAATTTGTTAGTAATTTTCTCATTAATTGAAAGTAAGCCACATATCCATTTAGAAATACTGTAGGTATTTGAGAAGTGGGATACATGGAGATAAAGACCAAAGAGTTGTGAGTTTGATTCTTTGATTTAATAACATATGAGTGACATTCTTGGACTCACCACTGTTTAGAATATTCTCTGCTAGTGCTGCATTCATTTCTGGAAAAAAAATGAAATGAAGGTCATTTTTCAGTGACTTAAGTGTTATAATTTAAAGTACAATGCCTATATGGTATGAAATCTTCAGATTTGGAAAAAATGAGCTAATGAAGAAAGTCAATGTAAAGGCAATAAGATAAGCCATGAAAATGGGTACTGAAATATCAGTTAAGATTCTGACTGCACATGGATTTCAGGAAGATCCTGATATGATTATAAAATCATTGTCACAGACAGACATTATTTGTCTGAAAGATTAATGTCATACCAATTTATTGATGTAAAAGTTAGGTGTGTAGAGCCATGTTTACATGTGTCCTCCAACATGTGTAGAAGCCTTTCATTCTAGCTTCACTTGTATGGTGCTGTATAGGAGAGGCGTACAAACCATCTTCAAAGTCTGGTATCTAGGATTGGCCCATAGATTTATTCCTATTGTATCAAATTCCACCGCATCTAACATGTTATCATTTTTATTTACAGATAAAACTTGAAAATTATATAACCCGTGACTACCTTCCCAAATCACTTGTATTGCTCTTTATGCCAGCATGTGTAGTGAGATTCGAGTCAAGTATATTCAGATGAAAAATGGGCTAGCATTTCAGGGTCAGGTCTTTAGATCAGTCTCAAGGGACACTGAGTTGAAACCATTGTTAGGAAGTTAATTATAGAACTGTAGTAGATTTTCTAGCTGGCCCTAGGTGTCTAGGACCCTATTATGTCCTCAGTGTCATACTGAACTGCCCTTCCTCCTTACTACCTGGGCCTTCAAGGTCTTAACTGTGTTCAGATGTTGCTTCTGTTGGCAGTCTTTAATCAACTAGCTGCCTGCTTCATCAGAACGCTTTTCCCATGGCCTTTCCCTGCAGGGTCTCCTGTCTTTTAGACCTCAACTTTAAAAGACTCCTTCTTTTACAGTGCTTTCCATGACAAAGCAAACTGAAGTCTCATGTTGTTGTCAGGACAACATTACTTGTGGCTGCCCAGTTTGTTCACTTTCTCCTTTCGGTTAGAATATTGATTCTAGGTGTACAGAGATTTCAGTTCCTGAATGGAATAGCATAGTTGCTGAGTGAATAGATGAATAGCAGTTATGATCTATAGTCTACTGAGTTCTATAAGATATGTACTGTGATGAATTATACACTGTGTTGTATAATATCTTTGTAGTGATGCCATGATACAAGTCTACAGAAACATGATGTAATACTTGTTGAGGAACAGTCTCAAGGTCAGGCAGTTCGTCCTTCCCATGAAAGTTATCTATATGTTAGTCCTACCCTCTATTGGGTCATAATTCACAGTGAGTGGGTTATGGTTAATTTGTAACTTATTAACAACCTTCTCCTAAACCAATATCTATCGTCTGTGATGGAGCTGTGTCTCACATAGAGGCATGGTTCAATAGCTGTGCTCTTCTTACCCGATGGAAATACTGTAAAACTTTAGTTCTGGGCCAAGATTGTTCAGATTCAATTTTCTCTTCTTCTTCTGTAAATGCAACCAGCTACAGTCCACACTGTATTTGTGAATTTTGCATCAATAGATTCAACTAACTCCCAGTCAGAAATATTTGCAAAACACTGAATCTGACTTGTATTTTTCCCATTATATTCCCTAAACAATATAGTATGCTAAGTACTTATGTATAATTTATGCTATATTAGATATTTTAAGTAATATATAGTTTACCAAAGTGCATGGGGGGACTGAGGGGTTGGTCAGTATTTCACCTACAATGCCCAAGGTCCTAGGTTTGAACTGTGGTACAATAACACACATACACACACACACACACACACACACACACACACACACACACACACACACAGAGTGCATGGGGAGACCTGCATACATTGTATAGCAATACTGTGAAATTTTGTAGAAGAGTTGTGATATTAAAATTATTTACTACGATAAAAGAACTCTGGAAGCTGTATAGAAAGAGACAAAATGGTGAAAGACTTCAGAATTTGAGGAAGGATAAGGGCTGGGCTTTATGACCTTTCTTTTTGTTTTACTTGTAACCTGGACTAGGGGCCAGAAAGGTCTGTTAATAAATGGCCTTTATCAACAAGTTCAAAGAAAACAATCCCTGGAAATATTCAATTTTCCTATGCAAAATACTAGAAGAGGGGAAGGACAATAGAGACCTCTCTAGACCTCTACTGTAAAATTCAAGCTTGAAAGTCCAATTCTCCAGAAACAATGACACCAGGAATCCCTAAACCACCCCAGTTCCCCTGCTGTGACCAAAACACTGGTGGACAAACTATCACATCTGTGGAGACATCTGCAGACTCCTGTCTCTACTTAGTGACATAAGGAGATCCAGGTCCATAGACAGAAATATGAAACTACAGGTCAGTGCAGAGAAGCACATTCTATGGCCATGAATAGCAGGCAGCAAAACAGCATAGTGTTGAAAGAATCTCCAAGGCTGAACTGCCATTGAAATAACAAAAGTAGGCAAGAATTTAGACTCCCAGTGTAGGCAAGGTCGAAGGTGTGCTAAATGGAAAAAAAAATATTTATTCAGTATTAAGATTCCCCTAGCCTATAATGTTCAGAATATGCAAAATCTCATGAAATGAAACAAAATAAGAAAGAAAATCTGCAGTTTGAATGAGAACACAAACAACCAGTGCTAATTCTGAGAGATCTAGAATGAAAGAAATAATTGATGTAGATTTTGAAGAGCTGCCACAATCAATGATCTTGTAATAAGTGAAAAATAGAAAAATATTAACAAAGCAGTAGAAATAATTTAAAAATTATCAAAATGATAGGGATGAGAAAAAATTGCTGTCATATAAGAAAAATAATAGCAGTGAGAACAGATCAACTGATTTGATGATATTCCTAGTGCAGATGGATAATGGGAACATCAGTGAACCTGAGGACAGTAGCTGAATTATTCAGCTTCAAGAGCAGTGTAAACGAACCCAAATGAGCAGGCTTTGGTGTCTGTGGGATACGTTACAGAACAGGGACACTTGTGACTTTCTAGAATGGAGTCAAATAAGTATGGGTCTAAAAAGAGAGTCTATAAAACAGAGGTTGAAAATTCCTCACAATTGTTAAAGACAGAAGTGTATAGGTTCAAATAATGAGAAAACTCCAAATAGGACAGAGTAATGAGAGCCATCATAAGGAAACTGTAAAGAAAATAGACATTAAGGAGTACAGAATGAGTCTGAAATTGACTTTTAAGAGACTCCTTTTGTATCTCGCCCACTTTCAAGGAACTGAATTAGCTTACAGAGTTATAGGGCAAACATTTGCCAGACCCAATCCCCTCCCAGTGCTGAGCTCAGCTTGTGTGTGCGTGCATCACTGAGTAGCGCAAACATTTCCTGCACCCAAGGAAGCATAGTGTGCTGTGAAAGAAAAAAGATAAAAAGTCAAAGAATTTCCCAAACAAGTCTGTGGAGCACAGATGTGTGTGTGTGTGAGAGAGAGTGTGTGTGTGTGAGTGTGTGTGTGTGTGTGTGTGTGTGTGTGTTTGTATCAGGAAGGATTATTATCACTTTTCTGAAAGGAATGAGAAACATCTGTGAAATAGCTTACTTAGACAGGAGACTGAAGTTCTGTTATGGGATAGATTAGCTGATGTCTATGTGGATCAGCAATGATGGAGGTCTGGTCACAATCTTGTGAAGGACATCAATATCCCATAAAATATAAAGAGGTAAGTGTAGTGTGATTAATATAGAGAGGCGGGTGTGGTAGGATTGATCTAGGGATGTGGTGTGGATGGGATTACTATAGTAATAACGAAGTTGAGTTTCTAGTATTTGTCTTAATAGGAGTTCAAATTAAAAATTAAATTTCTAAAAGTGACAACCTGAAAGATAGCCCCGTTGGTAAAGTATTTGCCACACAACATGAGGACTGGAATTTGGAAACCTAGCACCTATGTTAAAAGTCCAGGCAGTACAGAGTAGCCCTAGAGTTGGGGACGCAGAGACGGATCTTGCTTAAGGTAGTCTATCTGTCAGTGAAATCCATATTCACCAGAGAGAAAACTTTTCTCAAAAACCTGATAGAGAGCGACTGAGTGAGGAAGAAGTCTGATATTTATGTTTGGCTTCTACAGCCACATAGAAGCACAGGTATGTGTACCCTTCTTCCCTGCTCCCTCCCACCCATACACACATGAACACCTGCACATACACACACATTTGTAAAAATAAATAAAAAGACAAAATCTCCTGAGTATACTGGGAACATGGGGACTTTGGGGGAAGGTTGGAGGGGAGGGGAGAGGCAGGGAGGGGACAAGAGAAAAATGTAGAGCTCAAAAAAATCAATAAAAAGTAAAAAATAAAAATGTATCTCAGATATACCATGTGCCCTCAAATGGGAGAATTGTCTGTATTCTGTCAATCATGTTTTAAATAAAACGCTAATTGGCCAGGCAGGAGGTGTAGGCGGGAAAACCAGAGGGGAAGTGGAAATGATGCAAGGAGAGCAGGAGAATTCTGGGGAGGAGGAATTTAATTCCTCCCACTTCTGCCCAGATCACCGAAGCAACAGGATGTGAGCTGCCCCACTGAAAAGGGTACAGAGCCTCATGGCTAAAATAGATCAGAAAAATGGGTTAATCAAGATGTGAGAGTTAGCCAGTAAGAAGCCTGACCTAATGGGCCTATCAGCATTATAACTTATGGAGATCTATGTGTGATTATTTTCTCTGGGACTAAACAGCTGGGGGGCCAGGCAGGACAAAAACCCCAACAAACAGGCCTGGCCTTTTCATGTTACACAAACTAAATCTCTTCTTTATGACTTTGGCAAAAACCTATAATATAACTTTCTTTTTGATATATCATAATCAACCTCACTCTCTCAAACAATTTTGGGGATGAAAGTAATGGGGGAAAATATACCGGTAACTTGTAATTTGCTGTTGGCTTTCCAGTCTCATTTCATATCTTAAAAAATTCTAATTAAATATGACAATTTTCTAAGTTAATTTAGAGGCTAGCAGCTGTCTGAGAATTATAAAGAACTTTTTAAAATCTCACATACCTAATATTTATCAACTACCTCTTTATGTCTGTGTTGAAAGTGAGATAGATTTTTATTTTTTATTTTTTATTTTTTTTTTCTATGACTGAGATACATTCTAACAGGGTTTGGCATTTTTCTTCAGCTCACTCTATGTCCCAGGTCAAGTCTATTCCGTGTGTTGTGTGAAGAATATGTTAATATTAAATGAACTCCACTTATAATTAGACCATGTTTGTGCCTGACATATTATGATTTTTTTGTTCATATCATCTTCATATTATATATTCAGTTGGGGAAACTCTTGCCAAAATAAAAGAGATTTAGAGATCTAGTGTATCAAAGTAGAAGTTAGGATATTTTTAAATACCACAAACATTGTTACTTAATTAAAAAATGTTGCCAAGGTTTGCTTTAATAAGAGAAAAAATATTTTTATATTTAGGGAACCATATAGTTCTAATAATTATTTTCATACCAACCAAGGGAAGATAATCTTTGGTGCCAAATGAGTGAGAAGTTGTTCATTAGTGACTCAGAGACCTAGAATAAAAATGGTTTTGTTTTATAGTGAAATAAAGAAGCTTTCTCTGGAGACAGATGATAATTAAAAGTGTTAGCTCTTGTGAGAAGAAAAAAGTGTCTTTCTTGCCTCTAAGATTAGGTAATGAAATGTCTCTCTTCATGAAGCTCTGGGTGGATTGCAACTTCTTGTGCAAAATGCTATCAGCTTGTCTTTTCAAAGTGCCCACATTGTTATGGGGAAACTGAAATTTAATCAGTATGTCTGCTTTCAAACCATCATTACTTGGCCTGAAAAAGAAAGGCACCAATGTAAGGCAATGACCTAGCAATTATTCTTAATACTATACTATTAGTACTTCAATATTGCTTGTAGCTTTAAGAAAATAAAACAAATACTTCATGCAGCTTATTGTCATGATTATCTCCTTTATATATCACACAAATGTTAAATCCTGGCTTACCCTCAGCTTATAAAACTTAATCATAATCATAGTGGAGAATGGAAAATCATAAATCTGACTTTGTATTTATATCATCTATGAATAAACGTTCTATTTATATCACATATAAATACATCTATATCTATATATACATATATATAAACTCCTATTTTTAAAAAAATATTTCTAGCAGGTATTTACTATAAAACAAGTAAAATCAGCAGAAGTAACTAAGATTGAAGGAATTTTCTATTGAAATATCTTTTGTCTTTTCAAAGAATGAAGAGAAGAACATATTTCATGATTACTCAAAAAACTCTCCCACTGTGCTCAGTATAGGAACAATTGCATTGTGAGAAGACCTGCTAGCTTTTCTTTGGTATATGTAAAGTCTTTACATCCTGTCTATAAAGAAAACAGGTTAAGAATAACTAAACAGTACATAGTTGCCCTTCCCTCATATGAATTTATTCATATCTGGTTACCTGAAGTTGACAACCTGAGATTTGATATAATGATGCTTTAAACTGGATCTGTGAAAAATCATATCTATCTGAAAAAGAATACAAGAGAACTTTGCTAAGTATTAACTGTGTACATTTAAAAATGCTAATTTAAAAGTTACTGTGATACAAAATGTCCTTTACTTTAATGTTTGTTTATAGTTATCTCAAAGATGCTCATTTGAGCACAATCCTGTTGTCATATAACCCTTCCTATAATTGGAAGAACTTTCTATGTGTGTTTGAAGGTGATCAGCACAAAGAGCTGAATTAAGGTAGACAATTCAAAAGCAGGAATTGGAGCCCAGAGACTGTGTAAGGTTGTCATACATGGACACATCATCCACTTGACATCTGTGTCTTGAAACTCAGTCTTGTTAGTCTCTGAGTGTGATGGAAAGATCAATTTTTAGGTTTGGTAAAACAGTTTTAGATGAAGTTTTGATCCTTCAGACAATGGTGTTGGGAGGATGCACACACAGGCACTTCCACAAACTTGATTATTTATCAGAAGAAATGTACAAAGTATTTACTTAGAATAAAATATGTCTACGAATGCCACAATGTACATTTTGGCTTTACTATATGGAATACTTCATCGATGGTAAAATATCCCAGATCAACATTTCTTAACAAAGCAAGAACAATGGCAATAGGATGACAGTTCTTGCAAGCCCATTTATTGTCATTGACTCATCAAGCTGATTTGGTCAAGCTAACCTTGACCAAGCTGCATCTGAGCAGGTAGTTGCGCAAATCTCAGGAGTGCTGCCGAAGAGTGAAATAAGCGCTATAAGACTAGTGTTGTTTACTCATCATTTAATTTACAAAGTCCTCTTCAATGAAATGTCATGTGATGTTTTATTAGCTAGACTGGGGAGATGTGCTTCAGGAGAGGAATAACTGTTAGTAAAACAAGTGGTCGCATGTTTCTTTTTAGCATATCTGGAAGTATTTCTTATGAAAACATTTTTATTTATACATGTTTAATATCCCTATAAAATATTTAGAGAATCTACTATAAAAAACCTTGAAGTCACTTGAAATTATTAGCCAAGGAACCTGGCATGCTTTGGGTATATATGCATTCATGTACACATACAGATTATTATTATCATTTACATTTTATGCAGAAAATACACAAAATCAAATTTAGTTACTGGTTTTCATATTAACTTTTCAGAAAATGTTTACATTATCTGAAACTAGTACTGTGTGTTAGTCAATAAACTAATAAACTTCGCACCAGAGACTGAATCTGACTTGCATTGTATCATTTATAAACTAGCAA
Organism: Myodes glareolus; assembly: GCF_982192425.1. NCBI lineage: Eukaryota > Metazoa > Chordata > Mammalia > Rodentia > Cricetidae > Myodes > Myodes glareolus. Next base: position 21,679,672 of record NC_142033.1, on the reverse strand, counting down.
TGTTCTCTACATTGTATTTGGTTTCCCATTGTGGTGTGTATGCATATTCACATGTTTAGCTGGTCATGTATGTATGTAATTGCTTGTATATGTATATATGAATTGTGTTGAGGCCAGAAGTTAACATTAGGTGTCTTCTCCTATTGCCCTCCACCTTACATACTTTCAGGGTAGCAATGGTGGTAGTAGCAAAGCATAGATCTACCTCATTGCTGAGTTTTTGTTTCAGGTCTATCCGAAGTCTTGACTGTTCTATAGACAAATCTGAGCTATATTTAATGCTGGGAATCTGGAAGGAGGCCTGGTAGTAATAAGTCTTCTCATCTGAAAGGCAGAACAGAGATGGATAACTTCTGTTAATTACTTTGAGCAAAAGCAGTCAAGAATGCATAATTTTTCTGTGAAGATTTTTATGCTGGAAGCTCAGTCCTCCATATAATAATTTTGAGCGACATAAATCCTCTAGTAAGTGGGGAAGGGAGGAGCTGACTGTCATGATTGCCCACAGATTAATGTATTGGCTTTACACAGTGGGTTAGTCCTTACAGGTGATTAATTTTTATGAAAGTCGTGTTCCTTCTTGTCTCTTGTGTTCTGACTTTCCATGTGATCCAGGCACTACTCAACCTTGACACGCACTCCTCCCATAATGCTGTCTTCTGTGTTTGTAAATGGAGAGTGTTTGTTCATTTCCTTGCCACCCAGAGCCAAATAATCACACAAAACTATATTAATTATAATATTGTTTGGCCAATAGCTTACATCTTAAATTAACCCATTTCTGTTAATCTATGCACCACCATGAGGTTGTGGTCTACTGGTAAGAATCCAGTATCTTTCCCCTTCGGCAGCTACATGGTGTCTCTCTGACTCTGCCTTCTTTCTTCTTTCTCCCTGCATTCAGTTTAGTTTTCCTAGCTTGATTCTACCCTGCCATAGGCAGAAGTAGCTTCTTTGTTAACAAATGATAATAAAACTTATTCAGAGGATACAGAGGGGAAGCCTACATCAACTATTTTGATGGAGTTTGTTGCAGTCTTCCAAACTAGCCTGTACCACTGCCACCTGAAGCCTCTTTTGTTGATAAAGTATCCAGGTTTTATAAAGCATCTTATTATAGAAACATTAAGCAAACTGACAGTCATATAATCAGTGCACTTCAGAAAATTAAATATCCAATAGATGTAGCTAGTATCTCCCCTAACCATTTTAAGATCATATATCTTAATAACCACCATGGTTGCATGTTTGTTTTCTGGCACAATCATTACCTATTATAGGTGGTATTTCATAATAAGTGACAATTTAAAATACTAAGCAATTGATTAATGTCATAATACAATAGGTTGACACCAAATTTAAAAATTCTACTGTAATAAATTTTACTATTAGCAATATATATATATATATATCATCACACCATAAATAGCATATCATGTGAACTTCTTGTGCTATTCAAAAAATGGTATTACATGAATAGCATCAGGTTTGAATATTAGAAATGATTTTTTACACTCAAGATTACTATTGCTCAAATTTATTCTAATAAAAATTTTATTCTGTAATTGGAGAAAATGTTAAGATTTAGAAATATATGTATTCAGTCTTCAAATTTCCGAAGTAATACAATAAAGTGTGACCTTACCATACACCAAAAAGTAAACAAGGAGCCCAATCATTATTGCTAAAGCCAATGAAACAGCCGTGGTAGTAAGAGCAACCATCCATGGTTTCCAAGAACATTTTCTTCTACCCAGGATCCCTGGCCTTTTGAAAGAAAAATGCATATTAAAAGCAGTGAGGACCCTAAGACTATTATTTTTTTACATTCAAGTGATTTCTCTCTGAAGTTCATAATTAGTTTTTATTATATTTCATAACATTTGAATATATTTAATGCAATATTAGAAAAATACTACAAAAATCTAACTTAATTTTTAACTTTAAGCAGTCAACATTATACAGAGGTTACTACTGTATATAATTTCTGGTCCATTATAAATTTTCTTCTTCTTTTTTGTTTGGTACAAGATCTAATATCACAAATGTAATTGATGAGCTTCAGATAACAATGAATCTCTGAAAAGGGTGGCATTTGGGTTGTTGTTCCCACATAGTGAACTACAGCAGTTAATAGATTACAGAAGCTTATTGAGAGGAACAGAAATGAGACTTGATCTACTGGATTTGTTGTCTTGTTTGTTTGTTTTTCTTTTTCACAGTTTTACACTTAAACTGTGTAATTAGAACATGTAATTTGTACTGAATATAAGGAAGATGAAATTATAATGGACTCAGTCAAGTAGCAAAGAAGATACTTATGATGAAGAATAATTAGCAAAATAAAAAATCACCAATATCACGAATAAACATAAAAATGGTAATTCAGAACTCTGGTTTGGTATAATGAATATTACATAGAGTTGTAACAATTCAGACCTATGTGGGATTTTCTTGGTTGTTGTTTTTAACCAAAGATATTACTAGGATAAGGTCAAATATAATCAAGGAAATAGAACATCATAATAGTTGTATGCAGAAGAGAAGAGAAGAGAATAGGATAGAACAATAATAGTGTCAGGGGCTTGCAAATATGACGAAGAGCCCATGCTTCTGATTGCAGTAAGTGTCTGAATGTGGCATGAAGCTCTGTGGAAACAGGATGTTATGATAACTTTTTTCCCATCCCAGTGTCAGGTTCTTCCGTGTAAAGATAAAATCTGAACAATCATAGTGTAGGGACTAGAACATTAACATGAGCAGCGCAGGGTGAGCTAATGCATAGAGAAACTAACTGTACAGGAATGCAATTCTGAAAGTTTACCATGTTGCTTCTTGTTCTATACAACCTACCCTTGAACAAGAGGAATTATTTTTTCTGGAATGGGTACCTGGTCATGGACAGGCATAAAGGGGTCCCAGTTAACAAGTTGAAGGGATTAACTGAATAGCTACCATGGACAGCAATGGTCTGGAGGGAATGGAAATGTCTCTACAATACAAAAGAGAACCTAGAATATCCACCTCTCATGTGTTGATTGTGAGTGAGCCCCTCTGTCTACCTAGCAATGGCATTATAGGTGAGCAACTATGCCTGCTTGGCATTGACACTGACATTATTGGCAAACCACTATGCCTATGCCTGACATTGACAAAGTGTCTGGGATCTGAACTCCAAGTCTCAGGTTTGCATAGAGCATGCATTTTGTTTTGTTTGTTTGGTTTTTCATCTGAGCCATTTTTCCAGACCTGAATCCTGAAGAAATTTTATAGAAAAGTTAGTGCTTCTCTTTCGGAGATTATGATGTCTAAAATGTCTTCAAAACTTGAGAGAGATGGACCCACTGTTTTGTTTTCCTCTCTGGATTAGCAATGGAATTTTTGTTGTTTTTATTTTTGTTTTTGAGACATGGTTTCCCTGTAGCTTTGACACCTGTCCTGGAACTAGCTCTTTTAGACCAGGCTGGCCTTGAACACAGAGATCCTCCTGCCTCTGCCTCCTGAGTGCTGGGACTAAAGGCATGTGCCACCACCTGGCAGAAAACTCTCTTATAAAGATCTTGTGTTAAAAAAAATACGTGTGTGAGTATGTGTGTGTGTTTGTGTGTGTGTGTGTTCAAATGGATATGATTAGTGTAGGAGCCAGCCATGATAAGCTAAATAGAAACAGACCACCTAAAGGAAGTTCTCCCAACCATTATCACCTGCCAGTGTAGGACTCAGCCATGATAAATTTAGTGGAGGTCCGAGTCTTAGTAGTTCACCCTGAAGTAGTACCTGGTTGCAAAAAAGATCACAAGCTGAGATTACCTGAGCACCACCCAAGAACAGAGCACCCAAAGGAAATGCCTAGCACTCTAACCATTGTAGATAGGATCACCTTCCAGCACACACTCACCAGGGCACCCCTAGATAAATGTCAGCCAAACAGGGGTCCTGAACCTTAGAAATCCCTCACCCCCACCTTTACTACTATAAAAACCCAACTCTGACTGAGCTCAGAACTCTCTGATTATTCTGATATGTTGGACACACTGAGAGACTGAGTTTGCAAACCGGTATAAAGTAAAGGCTCTTTGCTTTTACATACAGGACTAAGTCTCCTTGTTGGCTTTTGGGGGACTGCATGGATCTGGGCATAAGAGTTAATTGTTGAATGACTCTACCCTAGACTTTGAGACATCGCTGTGACTCAGTTACCATTTCATGCTTGAGCGTCACAGGAGAAAGGGTTTATTCTCCTAACCATGCAAACTCACTCCAAAATATTTATTTCTTGATTTCCTCTAAGTAATATGTCTCTTTTTTGGGTTTTGTATTAGCCTGATTTTAACTTCATTATAAGGACTGTTCTAGACATATAGAAGCTTGTCCTTCATAGGTATTTGGTAAACGCTTACTTACTAAATGAAATAATGTGCTATGAAGCAATAAATCATTAGTAACTTAGAATCAGAGTTTTACAGCGAATGATTTTCTTCATCCTTGGAAAGATGAGACATGAAATTGAGCATTACCTGCAGTCTAAGTAAAAATAAGCAAATTTATTATTTTAAAAGAACACTGAATGACATTCTATCTTTTCTCCTTCTTAGGCTTTCCACATCCCCTTCCCTAATCCCTCCAATTTAAAACATTTAATTTTGGTTAGCCTATCCCAGTGAGATGATTAAACAGGTTCATTGTAATACAGAAACATTGAGCTCTAACAATAGCTCCCGATATGCAACCCAAAGGAAAGCCACAGGTGACCCCGTCCCTGTGGTTCTAATGTCATCATGACCCATGAGTGATAAAAGCTACCCATTCATCAACACTCTCCTCATTTCAATCCCTCCCTGATTTCATTTAAACCTGAAGTATTTTGTTTTCTAGACAGTCTAATAGGCAGGTGTTTCTTAAACCAAGCCTGAGAAGAATTTTTTTTTAAAAAAAAAAGAAACAAAATGAACAAGCAAACAACAACAGTCTCCTCCACATTCACCGTGTTTTTCAATGTCACAGTCTTACCAAGGGTCATTTTTCAGATCCTGTCCTCCTACTGCCTACTTTTTCTTCCAAAGATTATCAAATGCTTACTTCACAAAAATGGTGTCGCTTTAATGATGCAGAGGAAGAGAAAAGGCTTTTCTTCCTCCCCAGCAGAGACTGTATGATAGGAAAACGTTTAAATGAGGAGCTCAGCATCATGGTCTCAAATGTAGGTGTGCAGTCAGCACATTTGAATTCTTAGCCTAGTATCCTCCTGCTGTCTTTTATACCATCGTTCAGCTTCAGTGTGTGGTGCTTTCTTCACCAGTAAATTAACAATACTTCCTGGTAGGTTTGTCACAAAGACAAACTGAATGCTTATGGCAAACGGAAGAGCTTGTAGAGCAGCAGCAAAGCCTGGCAAGGACTCTGGAGTTTGAGTTATTTGATTGCTGTTCTTCACCAGGGCATTTGTTTATAGAAGCAGCTGAGAAAGCACACACAGGAAGTTTCCACACCGAAGGAGCGAAGGCAGCCTTCTGGGCAGGCTGCTTCATGGGGTCAGGGGTGCTACTACAGAAGGAAATACACGGAGACACTGGTGTCTAGGACATTGGAGTTTGGGTGGCACTGTGGGTACAGATTATTACAAGTTCGGAGAGCAGTTAGGGAAGCTAACAAAGCCCTGATTATCCCTACAGAGTCTTCCATCAGATAAGATGGTTTCCAAATTTGAGATATGGAAACCACCGGCAGTAATTTCACAAGATTGGAAGCCGTCATTACGTAATGAACGTCATGGGGAAAGAATTACTGGAAGAAAAGAAATGCACAGAGGAACGTGTAAATAAAGATGGATGAATTGTCTACTCAGAAGATTTGCTTCCTTGACTTTGAAAAGAGAAAATAATTTTGGAGAAAATCATCATACAATAGTAAGGTTCTCATTCACAATCTCGGGGGCTTCAATGAAAAAGGTGATTTTAATTGTACCAATGGATACAGCAACACTCATAACATTGTTGGTACAAGCACACATGCTAAAATTTAGATTATAGACTAAGTGAGACTTTTTTTTTAACCTTTCTGTCTGAACAGGCTAAATGCCTTGCTTTCATAACCCCACACTTTTCAAATATCAAGAAATGTTTCATAATTGGAAAGTTGACTCTTGTCACAAACAAAATTAGATAAAAATAAATGATGTTTCAGTAGGTAAGAGTTCAAGAGGGGGTAAACAAGGTCAAGGTATGCAACCTTCCGAATCTCTGTGTGGATTTGTAAATTTATATTTCCTGAGGGAAACTTTAGGTTACTTAAGTTAGATCGATAATTAAAACTGTATTAATATTAAAAAAAAACCAAATGCATAAGACTGGCATTGCTGAGACTGTTGAGGGCATCTGGCCCTAACATTCCTCCCCAAAATTTCTCCCAATATGGCTTCCATGTTTTTGTTGTTTCTTTGGTGGTGGTGGTGGACACATTTTCTCCCTGTCTTAAAATATTTTCAATTAAGATTTAATGTATTTTGACCTACACATTAAAGTTAGGACTTACTTTCAATGTTGGGGGATAGTTTTAATTTAAAAATTAAAACTTGGAGCTTGGGGGTAAAAAAATCAACCAAGGTTTTCCTTTGCTGGAAATAAGTTTTGAAAGGTATAATTTAAAATGCTGAATAATTCAAATAAGAACCAAAAGAGGAAACACTGTGTAAGCAACATAGACGGGTTCTCACTGCCATGGAGTTCATGAGTCAGCAGGGATCAAATGAGTAAGTAACTCTGAGGCAAACTACTAAGCTTTGTCTCCAAGAAAACCTCATTAATTAGTAAGAGACTAGAGGTCAAATACTAAGGACCACTGTCGGGTGCTTAACAGGGTGGCATAGAATTATTTATTCCAAAATGCTCTTTGAGTTAAGATGCTCATTAAGAAAACTGGTTAGAACAAGAAGCTAATATCAACAGTTGTAGAAATTAAAAAATAGCAAAAATTAGGGAAGAAGTTTAGGAAGTAAAGATAAAAGAGCAACACACAAAACTAATCAAAGAATTGGTTCTTTGAAACACTAAGACTGACAAACTAGAAGACATAAATTAACAGAATTAGAGATGAAAAGGGTGATATTACAGTAAATTTCATGAAATTCAGATCATAGGAGAATACATTGAAAACATTAAAAAGGTGGGAAACCTTGAAAAAAACAGATGAATTTACAATTGATATGGCACACTGAAACTGAAGTCAGAAGACACAACTTAAACAAACCCATTACAAACATTGAAGGCAAAACCTGATAGAATCTGTCCACAAAGGAAAGCTAAGGACCAGAGGGACTCACTGCCGATTTTGCCAACTATTGAAGGAAGATCTAATGCCAATACTTCTCAATTAGTTTCATAAACTCAATGGGGAAGAACACTACCAAATACCCACTATAGGGCAGTGTTATCCTGATACTAAAACTGGTCCAAATTTACATATTTTACATAATGAACAGAAAACAAAAAGTGCTTTTACCATGTTATTTTTCCCTTCAGAACTCGCTGGCCTTTTGGAGGAGTCTGTACATATAAATGAAAAGAGGCTGGATTGTTTTCTGACAATATTCATTGACATTTGAATGTGATTTGGACCTTGCTTCAGGTTTGGTGCCTGACTTTATTTATCTGTAGAATGGAAATGATTTCCACATAACTATTGTGAGGCAGAATAGATGGGAAGTGCTTGTTTAGTGGCAGCAATTATGAGGTTGGGTTACAGAAGTGACAGTCTAGTTGACTCCACTAAACAAAATTAGTTGGCTTGAAACATATATACAGTGGATAACAGATCTGCTCAAGACAGTGATGCTAACACCTCGTTTGCTTATTTTGGAGGTTCCTGTCAATCAAAAAGTACCTGGACATATAATTTCCCTGCTCTTCCATTTCTCACTCTTAGCTTTTAGTGGCAAATACCTGCCAGAGGGTGACTGTGTTGCATCGACTAAAGGTAAGTAGTATTTGTACATGCCTGTAAGCTTTATTATTAAAAACTCCTTCTCTGTGTGTCTGATGCATTAATATGATGTATCCGGTTTCTTACTATGGCTGTAGTCTTAGGACCCTGGAAAAGGAAGGGAGAGGTCCTTGACTCAAGATTGCTCCACCTTTCCCAAACAGGTTTGGGAAAACAAAGAATGAGGTGTAGGGTGAAGCACAGTTCACTATGACAGTAAAAGCAATTAGGAATTTTCAATAGATAGAATTAAAGTTTAGTGAGAGATTTAACATTCTTTGGAACTTGATTCATCCAACGTCTATGTGAAGTTCATAACATAAATATCACTAAGCTCAGTTTTCAACTAAAGCTACTGTGGCTCAAGTTTCTTACAAGTTAGAATAATAATAGTTCAGGTTACTTAAATTTCATATCCTTATTTGTTTACATTTTTCCTATATGGTTGAATTGCCATACCAGTGACCATGGGAGAAGATTAGAAAAATAGAACTTGAGATAAAGTTTTTACAAGAAATAATTTGACAATTTTTTCAAGATCCAATAGGTCTTGAAGAGCCACAAAACGTATAAATGTAGGGCATGGTTACAGTTTGGAATACCTCTGCCAGGCAAATATGCCTTGACAATCAAGGTTGTAGGATGGAGTTGCCCAGGAGAGACTGTGAGAGACGCACACTTGGGCCACATGACAGTAAGGACACTGACTATCTGGAATATGACCTCTTGGAAACTCAAAAGTAGAAGAAGCCAGGGAATGATTAAATAAGCTAGCTAAGTGAAGATATTATTTTACTTACAAACAGAACAAAGCAAGCTATTAATTTCACTTATAAAACTTTCATATGGACTGAAAATGGCAAAAGTATCGACATTTTCGTATGAGTTAAACTAGTAGATTGGGGAACTAAGAAAGTTGTAGGTAGGACTCTTGAGAAAGAGTGATGCTTGTAAATTTGATATGTAGAAGGTCAATCATTTTATCTCTTTCACTTAGAAGAGCATGAGAGCACAGATGCTAAGAGTTGGAAACTAAAAAAAGCTAAAGAATCTGGCAGAGTTATTGTGGAAACTAACAAAAGAGAAGTACAGATGCCAGGAAGTATTGGAAGCTTGTATGACTAAATACATTCTTCATATTTGTAAGGTAGTCTGTGCAGAGGCAAGATGCTGACATTTTCTTTCCAAAGTAGGCATTATAAATTGGTGTGGGAGGTTCTTCTGTCTATATGTTGCTTTTATTGGTTGATGAATAAAGAAACTGCTTTGGGCCTATAGCAGAGCTATAGGGGAACAGAGGTAGGCAGGGAAAACTAAACTGAATGCTGGGAGAAGGAAGACAGAGTCAGGGAGAAGCCAAGAAAGGCAGAGTCAGGGAGAAGTCATGTAGCCCGGTTGGAGATAGACACCAGAACCTTGCTGGTAGGTCATTGTTGTCATGGAAAAATATAAAATAATGGAAATGTGTTAAATTAACATGTAACAGCTAGCCAATAAGAAGTTAAAGCTAATATGCTAAATGATGTTTTAAATAATATAGTTTCTGTGTGATTATTTTGGGGCTAAAACAAGTGGCATCTTTCAACAAATTGGCACACATGTGCACAACTAAAATCCACTTGAAACCTGAGAGAGTTTGGGCAGGAATCTTAAACACATAAGAACAGAGTTAAGCATGGTTTGGTAGCAGTATTTTCTTGGGTGGCTCTGTTTGCTAGAAGCAAGCAGAGGCATAGCTCCTTTAAGAGAGGTTTTCCAGATTCAGTGGTAGCAGAAAAAAACAGCTGTGCCATTTTGAAAGGCCAGCTTTCTGGGCTGTGCTGCCAGCATGAACTCTGATTCTTTCTGGAGGGCCGACTATGGAACATTTAAATGAATTTTGTGACCAGAATGCTACAACTTGCTTAATGGCAACATAGACCCTCTGTGTGTCTGAAAATGGGACAATGTATATGGCTCTAAGAGGCAATGAATAGCTCCGCCATGCTGGACTGTGTGGAGCAAACAGGCAGGGCCGTATATACCATAGTAATGCTACAGTTTAAGTTTTTAAGAAGTGCTTAACATTTTAAGAAGCACTCCTTGACAGTAAAGAATTACAGATACACAATAGGACAGATTCAGATATAAAAGACCTCTAAATGGTTCAGAGTTTTGGATAAATGTATGTAGGCCTTGGAGAAGTAAAAATAAAGTAAAAGGAAGTAAATAGTTTTAAAAAATAAAACAGTCTTTAAAGAGACAGAGTAGAGACAGTCATAGATGAAAAGAATAAAAATAATAAAATAAATATTAAAAAGTAATAGAGTAAAAATAGGCAATGTAAAGATGGAAAATTCAGAGAGTCTGGATTATGAATATTATTGTGTTTTCTTTGCATTTTTTTGACTGTGAAGGAGCTAAATACAGAGAGACGTTTCATTGTATGGACTGCTAAACTAAACCAACAATATGTTCTAAAGGTATCATGACTTCCGAATTTGGGTTTAAGAATAAGTTGCTTTGGAGAAGAGGTTCTTCTTTTGTTTCCACAGAAGACGAGAACCTGTGCAATTTTTCCAGACTAATGTGGTTTGATGGACCAAGAGCCCCTGAAAGGTTGCCTCGAACACCCCTCACATATTAATGTCTCTGATAAGCAGCAAGAAACAGTTTGGAGAGAACAATGCCCATATTCCCAAATATTGTTTATAAATGTTTGTTTACATTTAAAGGGGAATATACTATAGAAATTTGCATTGGTATAGATCATGTTTTATGGATACAAATTGAAAGTCAACTTTGTTATATCTATATTTCTGCTCTTGATTAAGGTATTGTGTCTGTACAGCTCATTTAAAAAATGTAATGTATAATTAAGAAATATAGGTTAATAGATAAACATCTATAATAGTCAAACTTGTAGTTATCTTAGCTTGATTTTCTAGATATACAGAGATATAGTTCAGTTCAATAGGTATTCTTCAAATCTTTCAAAGATCTTCAGAATATGACATTCAAATATTTTAATAACTTAGGACTTTTTATCACAGTGAAACATATCTGCTTCTGGCAGCACCAATTTCTTCAAGAGAAAGATGGGCGTCAAAGATGCTCCTCATAGAGTTTGCTAGCCATTTGGACAAGAAATTGTTCTTGCCTTAATTGCTATAAGAACTGAGTATGCAGGATCCACAGAGAAATGACTGCTGAACTTGCCTAAAGGTGAGATCATCCTGCCAGACATTCTGCAGAACACAGTAGAAAGTGACTGAAAAACTTCCAATACAGGTGGATCAGTCTTAGAAATTTCTTGCTTCATGTAAAAGTTTGCTGGATACTATGGGCTTGTAGGCTGAAGATGGATGCCCCAACAATACAGAAGAACTTTGGGTGACTTTCCAGGCAGCAAAATGTCTCTGTTAATTCTAGAGTTTTGGAAGTAGCTTACAATGCACTTCCTATTTTATTATAATAAAATTTATAATGTATAATATTAGGTAATATTATATCCTTCTGGAGTCTTTGATGGAGTTGAAGAATGGACAGTTATAGTTTTCCTTAGTTATGATACAAGATAAAGTAGATATAAAATTGTAACTGTAATTCCTGCTTGATACCTGCTTTGTTATATGTAATTTTACTGCATTAAAGTTAAAGCCTTCCTTTTTGTTTAAACAGAAAAGGGGAAATGGTGTGAGAGGTCCTTTTGTCTGTTGTGCTGCTTTTATTGATTAGTGAATAAAGAAATGGCTTTAGGCCTATAGCAGAGCAATAGAGGAACAGAGGTAGGTGAGGAAAATTAAACTGAATGCTGAGAGAAGGAAGGTAGAATCAGGGAGAAGCCATGTAGCCCTGCTGAAAACTGACACTGGAACCTTGCCAGTAGGTCACAAGCCTCATGGTAAAATATAAAATAAAGGAAATGGGTTAAATTAAGATGTAAAAGCTAGCTAATAAGAAATTAGAGCTAATAGGCCAAGCACTGGTTTAAATAATATATTTTCTGTGTGATTATTTTAGGGCTGAGCAGCTGGGAATGAGAAAAGCAGCCTACTTCAACAAAGAATGGTGGTGATTCTATGGTGATATGCAAAATATTCATCAGTATGGCTATGGGACAAGGCCAGTTCAGGCACCCTCTCCTCTGTTGCCCAGGGAACAATCTGGGGACCTCTCCTTGGACCTGGGAACCCCTCTAGAATTAAGTCTCTTGCAAACCCTAAAATGGCTCCCTTAGTTGAGATATTTACTTCCCTGCTCCCATATCCATCCTTCCTCCCTCCCACCCATCCCATTCCCCCAAGCTATCCCAAATCCTCCCCTTCTCCCTTCTCTCTGACCATCTCCCCTTACATCCACCCCCTATATGATTTTCATCTGGCGATGGATGGATAGAGACAGAGACCCACATCGGAGCAATGGACTTAGCTCCCTAGGTCCAAATGAGGAGCAGAAGGAGGGAGAACATGAGCAAAGAAGTCAGGTTCACGAGGGGTGTGTCCACACACTGAGACAGTGGGACTGATCTAATAAGAGCTCACCAAGGCCAGCTGGACCAGGAGTGATGGAGCATGTGATCAAAATGGACACTCTGAATGTGGCTGGCAATGAAGGCTGACTGAGAAGCCAAGGACAGTGGCACTGGGTTTTGATTCTACTGCATGAACTGACTTTGTGGGAGCCTGGTTTGTTTGGATGCTCACCTTTATAGACCTGTATGGAGGGGGGAGGACCTTGGACTTCTCACAGGGCAGGGAACCCTGACTGCTCTTAAGACTAGAGAGGGAGGGGGAGGTGGGGAGGGGAGGTGGAGAGGGGTAGGGAAAAGGGAGGCGGGGAAGAGGTGGAAATTTTTAATAAATAAATAAATAATAAAAAAAAGAAAAGCCACAAAAAAAAAGAATGGTGGAGAGATGAAAGGCAAGAGAACTCAGTCAGGCTGAAACTGCCATTAGGGAATTCATGGTATGGGATAGAGAGCTGACTCAGAGGTTAAGGGAATATCTTGGTCTTGCAGAAGACCATAGTTTAATCCCTAGTACTCACATGACAGTTCATAAGCATCTATAACTCCAGTTCCAGGTTTTCTGAAACCCTTTGCTGGCCACCATGGGACCATGTATATGAGGTAAATATACATGCATTTGGGTAAAACATTCGCACATATAAAATAGTAATATTAAAGTGACTGACACTTCTAAATCTATAAGGGAAGCTGAGGTAGGAACTTGTCAAAAGTTCAAGGCCTGCTTGTGCTACAGAGTGAGAACTTGTCTTTAAGAAGGAAGAAGTGGATGAAGAAAGAAGAAAGAAAAATGAATGATAAACAAAATTTTCAAATGGTTATGGTGGCATACATTATTAATCTCTCTAAAGAAGCAGGCAGATCATGAGTTCAAGGTCAACGTGAGTCACAGACCCAAACTTATGTCAGCAAAGATCCTAAGGGTTACAAGAGGGAGAAAAGTGGACATCAGTATGAGAATTCAAATTTGTATATAATTTGGTGTGATAAATAATACATATAAAAGATTAAAAAATTAGAGCTACTTGTGATACACATTTATAGTCACACCACTAAGAGACTGAAGGAGAAAGATTATAGTCCTTAGCTTGGCTGGGCTAAATAGTGAGTTCTTGGCCAGTCTGAAACCGAGGCCTCCCACCTTAGAAAAAGGTAAAACACATTATAATAATAAATGATTTGACAACAACAAAACAACTCTGATGCACTAAAACAATATTATAAGAATGAAAGATCAGTGTTAGAAGTTCAGATTTATGATTCATTGAGAGTAACTCCCGGTCATGACCAACCCAGGGTGTGGATGTGAGTGATGGCATTTGAGAAAAAAAATACATCTGAATGAGAAGATCAAGGAAATACGTGGGGATGATGTCAATCATCTCATCCAAGGCATTTGTGCTACCTCAAATGAAGGCAGGACTTATGGGGGAAAAAAAAGTAAGCACAAGTCTACTAACAATATGGATTACAACTTTAGTCTGGGGTCCACAGTGACTACATGGAAGTAGTGAAAAAAGTAGATTGTACAGAAGTGTGAATCTCAGAAGAATAAGACAACTGTATAAGGCCAGAAGAGTCGTGCTCCATGATGGTAAAGGGAACAAAGATTAAACTCTAAGTTGTGTAGTGTCTGGAGTATAAGAAGCTCTTACTTGGAAGGCTATGGTGAATTCTGCGTACTAGGCCAGAGCTCTTTCAGCTATTCAGGAAATCATATAGAACTAAATATGGAAAGTAAAGAAAGGGTGTACAGTAGTTCGTTAATCATAATGTTACATTTCAGAAAAATGTGAATAAATAAATTTATCTTATAGAAATAATTTTGAATGTGTGTAAAACTTGGGCACAGAGATACTTTTAAATTTATTTTTAGCTATACTTTTGCTGTTCAAGAATTTCATACATGCTTATAATGTGTTTGATCAAATCTAGCTCCCCCATTCCCTCCCCTCCAATCCCTCATCTATACCCCAAATCACTTTGCCCTCCCAACTTCATGTGCTAGGTTTGTAAACCCTGAGTCCACTTAGTGTTGCTGCTTGTTTTTAGTTGAAGGGTCAACTACTGGTTCATTGGTAACCTCTAGGTAACCACATGCCTGAAGAAAATGGACCCCTCCCACAGCCAGCCAGTCATAGTTCAAGATAAGAGTGAACTCCATAAACTCATTCATGCCAGGATTCTGAATGACTCACTCTTGTGTAGGTCACAGGCATGCAGTGACAGGTGCTATGAGTTCACATCTGCAATGGCATTGCCTTTCCTGACCAACACTGTCTCATGGCACACATCCCCAGACAATGACTCTTACGATCTTTCTGTCTCCTCTTCCCTGATGATCCCTGAGCTTCCTGGAGCTGAGTGTGATATAGATGTCCCATTTAGAGCTATATTTATTATTATAGGGTTAATGTATATACCATATAGTAAGTGCAATGTTGACTTCAGAGTGTGTTAATGTTTTTATAAGTAGAATGATTTTATACTAAATATCATAATGAGATGTCTTACAGAAATACTTAAGCATAATGTAACTTGTGGCTCTCATAAGATGAGCTGGGTTTTTTTTTGTACAGTGGTTGTCAGTTAATACAGTGACTAACAACTGTCAAGGGCAGAAAATAAGTGATTGTGAAGTGCTTAGTCCTATATGAGACATTGATATCATTCCCTCACCCCAAGGTTCAGGTAAGAGAAGAAGGGGGAAAGAAAGATCATAAGAGCCATAGTTAAGAGAAAACAGATACAAAACACTGTCCTCTTGACATGAAGGGGTCATTACGGTCATGAATTCACAGCAGCCATTTTACCGACACAAGACATGCACAAACTCAAGCCCATCATCATCCCATCGTGGATGAAGGAGGGGCTCATCAGGCCCTATCCCTGCCTAAAGAGTTATTGGCAATTGATGATTGCTGGGGAAGAAAGAATTGGTTTTCTTCAAGGATGTGGTCCCTAGTAGGTTGGGTGCAAAACATTGGAAAGCACTGTACCCATAAACATAAGACCAACACTAATTAGGCTCAACAAGTTGTAAAAAACCAAAAGTAGAATCTGAAGGTGGGATGGGTATGTGATGGAAGAATTTGATATGTGGAGGGGGAAGACTGAGGGATGTGTATGATCAAATTACACTGTATGTATATGTGGAGTTCTCAAGTAATAAGTAAAACAATTTTAAAATCTAATAATAAATTAATAAAAATCTTTATATCATATTTAAATATAAAAATATGAGTACACGTATATAAGTTTGTATATATAATGTGTATATTATGTATGTGTATGTCTTGAAAAAGCTCAAATTTATGCTGTTTGAGAAGTACTAACTACTCTTACTCAGTTTGGGTACCATTGTTCTTCTGCTTTTGTCCCAGTGCCATGCTGGCAACCCTGAACTCCTACTGCCCACTGCACTATCCCACAAAACAAGGACTGCTCTACACTTTTATCAGGTACAATCACCATGACTGCATTAAAGTCATTAGACTTTGTTTTCAACTTGCATATATTTTCATTTGAAAAAAAGCTTTTTTTCTTTCTCTCTCCCCTCCTTTCTTTCTTCCATCCTTTCTCCTTCCCTCTCTTCACACTGCATGCCTCTTTCTTTTTTCTTTCTTTCTTCTTTTTCAAAACTGCAGATTGACTTAGGACCACTCATGTACTAAGCAAGACTCAGTCACTTAACTTTTAAAAGGTCTATAAGGCGTGGTCTCACTGAATTGTTTAGGAAGGGCTGAATTATTTATTCTCCTACCTCAGCCTCTCACGAAGTAGGACTTTTATCTGAACCACTAAGTCCACTGACTTATGCCTGTTATTATAATAAGTGTAACAGTACACCTATCTATTGATAGGTGTTTCAGCAATAAAGAAAATTCTAGTATTTTTGTGGAAGACAGAATTATACAGTTATTCAGTACCTCATTTTAAAAATGAGAATATCTGATGGTTTATTTACTTGTCTGTTTCTTTATTATAGTGGCAAGGAGTCAAAGCATATAATAGCACATATGTGGAGGTCAGAGTACAACTTTAAGAAGTTAGTTTCTTCTTCCATCATGGTTCTGGGGATCAAACTCAGTCAAGGTTCTGTTTTGTAGTTGTTTGTTTTGACAAAAAAAAGAAATTAATTCAAATAATGTAATTTAACAAATTAAATAAAAGACTACACATTTTTAGATCAATATAAATATACAGTGACTTACTAAAAAAGTATTTCTAGATTAAAAGAAGTCAGAAATACTATGAAATTTGTTTGAGTAAAGTTGAGAAGCCCAGCAGTTGGTGAGTTTTTGGCTAGAAATTAGTTGATCTTAAATGTTAGAAGAACAAAGGGATCAACTAGCACAATGAGTGTTAGGCATTAGGGTTCATAATGGTACACTAAAACAAGGTGTATTTTCATTACTCAAAAATGGTTAAAAAAAAACAAATAAAAGGCTGATTTGTGTTTTCCAAGGACATCATCAGTAGGAGGAGTTGAGAAACCATATTAACACCTCCTTTTCCCTCAGTCCTCACTTTCCTTTAAACCAAAAAGCTAAGGAAGCACAGAACCAACAATACAAAGCTGTATCATTAACATCTTGGTTGTTAGAATAGAGACTAGGATTGTGGGTTTTTGGATCTACAGGAGAAAATCTTGAAATCCTTGAAATGGAGAATTTATAAAAATGTGGCACCTTAAATGGTTTCTTGGTGTGATAAATATTGGGTGCTTTGTTGATGCCTTTCTAGTTTCTTTCCTTTTATATCACTGGCATTTGTCCCTTGACTTTTCTGATGGATTACCTCTGCCTTTGGCCAACTGTAATGCAGAGCTCACATTTACGCAAGCCTTAATAGTAATTAAAATTGTATGTCCCCAATGCGACAATAGTTCTGACATACAACAGTACTTAAATAAATGCCTGATACAGAGGAAGAAAATTGACCAATTATACTTATTTATTTTTGTATATGTGTATATAGGGATGCAGTGTGTGTGCACATGTATGTGTAGGTGCACACATGCCGAGGCCAGAGAAGGGCATCATCTTCCACACTCTTTCTTATTCATTTGAGGTTAGGTCTCTTTCTGAAGCCAGACCTCATGTTTTCCGAAAAAGGCCAAGGTCCAGAAATCCTTGTGTCTCTGTTGCTATCAGTACTGGGGTTCCAGGTATGCATGTACCATGCCTGCATTTTATGTGAATTCTAAGATCTGTACTCTGACTTTCATGCACACATAGCAAGTACATGAGATATACTCTCCCCTGAGCTGAATTATATTTATTGGTGTGCTATTGATATTTTGTATATGTTGGAAATTATTTAAATAAAAATATAACCATAATAATTTATCATAATGTATGATAATTCTACAAATACAATTCATTTCATTTTATTTGTTTATTTTGCTTCTTAACAAACTAAACCTTAACTTGTGGTTGTAAGGGGATCAGGTGGAGAGAGAATCTATTTGATTAAATATAAAGAAGTACATTTGTTGGTAGGTTTCTGGTCTAGTTATTTGTCTTAATTAAATTTCATTCTTCAATATCCAGTTTTTGTTGACAAAAAAAGGAGAGGACCACTAACCAGACATTAGAAAAGATATTTGCAATTCCTTCATCTTGAGCAACTTGTGCTAATTTATCTCTATCATGGACAGAGAATTAATGTGATGAAGGGCAAGTATGGCAAAGTGAGAAACAGAGCAGACAGAAGGGTAGGAAATAAAATATTTATGTTTACTATAGTCTTCTATATTTGTAATAATGCAAAAATTCTGTAACCATAGATTGAGTTGCACTTCTCGTATACTTACACAAATTGTTCTTATACAGTTTTCAGTTTTCTCATTTTAAAAAGCAAGTATTTATCATTTTTTAATTGAAGAAAGTTTTTCATTTTTTTAACTTCTTGGCTATTGTTCCATAGAATACAACAATAAGTGTATGATTTATAAATGAACATTCTTTGGGAATCTAGAAAAGGAACTATGAGAGGATATTCAAGAGAGGAAGAAGAGTAGAAATTAGACGATATGAAAATGGATTGAAGAGGTAAGAATGAAAAATATAATATTAAAGTTCTTATTTATAAATCTGAGTTTTAGTTATAATTAACATCAGAGTAGGGTCTAAGATACTATGGTTTCCATATAATTAAACATTTCATTTTTCATGAATCAATGTAACGCATTATTAAGAATGAATACAAAGGGTGTAATATCTTTTAAATTCATAGGTGGAGGTGAGAAACTTGTCCTTCCTCATTCCATCTCACTCCTTAAACTACCCAGTGCATCTCAGGCTCTCTGTCTTCCCCACAGATGAACATTATGATCTCAATTCTCACGCTAAACTTTCCAATTCATACCCAACACTGAACTGTGATTCAATTCAACATTAAAAATCTCAGTTCTTAACTATAAAATCACTATCATGCTTTTTTGAAATAGAGTATATTAATATTACAAGAGTAATAGAGAAAATTAATTAGGCTGACATCTTAGCTTGATTTTCAAGTTCCATTTCGAAGCACAAATATGAACCAAAACGTTCATATGTGGAATAAAACCCAACTTACTGATACATTGCCATGCTGGGGAAGGCCAGCTTCTCCACCTCCGTGCTGCTCTCTGTGGGATCCCTGTCAAATGAGTAGCATCCTGGATATTCTTGCAGATGTGTAAGCTGGCTAAGATTGAGAATACTTAAAGATTTATAAGAAACTTGTTGAACGAGTTGGGACGGATAAATGTTATGGTTTGAGGTAAGGGAAAGAATCACTTGATAAAGTCTCTGTTACAGGAAGTAAGAATTTCCTTGTTCTGGCTAATTGAGAAACAATGTCAAGTCCCAAACATAAGCAACTCCCTTGACTCTTGGGGAAACTTTCTGTTTGTCTTTCAAGAGGCAGTCCTGTCCCTCTGAGTCAGTAAAAGTCTGGTCTCTGGCTCAGTCATTCACCTCTTTCAGTGGCACAAGAAACATCAGGTTTTCAGGAAACATTTCATGCTTTTGACAAGATTTTCTTAGTGTAGTAGCATATGTGTTCATTTTGTCTTGTATTCTCATGTCTATTCTAAAGAGAAATACTCTTAAAAAGGAAACACAAAACCCTGAGATTTACCTTGAACCCAAAGCCATTATAAGGGTCTCATCAACTGACAATGTTTTTCCCTGGGTCCAGTAACTTGGCTATATCAGCATAAACTTTCTTTGATACTGCTGGATTTTCATCTCCCTGACACAAGCCATTTTCTTCCAGTGACTCTTTTTCCTGAGTGAGGTAGTATCTCTTCCTTTTTCTTTTGCTACAATTCACTCAAAATTCACTCATTGTCAGAGTAATCTAATTAGAGCCTGTCTACATGATATCTATGGACTCTGTCTTCCTGAACTTACTCCAGGACAGTCATTCCTGGTATCTCCAGTTCCCCCTGATCTAAAAAACATTCCCTCCCCAAGTAAGCATCTAGAGTTAGTTTTATGTGCTCTCAGACTTCTAGGCTACTTCTGATAACAAAGCTCAGAAGGTTAAAACTGTGCTGTATTTCAGTGTGTTAAGCAGTCCCTATGTGAGCACCAAGGCATCCGATATTCATTGACCCCTCTTTATTTCAGCCAATAATATGCAACACTAATATTTATTTTCTATTCCTTCTTTCATTGTAGAAAAACCAATCTTTTTTGAAGAGGATTGTCCTCTACAGGCTCATATATTTTAATGCTTGTTACTCAGTTGGTGGAACCTATTTGGGAAGGAGTAGAAGGTATAGCCTTTTGGAGGTGTATCATGCCATACAGGGGAGCTTAGAGGTTTCAAAAGCCCACACCATTCCGGTTAGCTCTCTCTTGTTGCCTTGTAGTTGCTGTCTCAACCTGTGAGCTCTCATATATTGCTCCAGCACCATTCCTTTCTGCCAGCTGCCATGCTCCCTGCCATGATGATCATGAGCTAAACCTTTGAAACTGTAAGTATGTCCTCAATAAATTCTTCCTTTTAGCTGGGTGGTGGTGGCACATGCCTTTAATCCCAGCACCCGAGAGGCAGAGGCATGCTCTGTGAGTTAAGGACAGCCTGGTCCAAAGAACAGGTTCCAGGACAGCCAAGGTTACACTGAGAAACCCTGTCTCAAACAAGGCAAAACAAAGAAATTCTGTCTTGAAAATCAAAGCAAATTCTTCCTTTTATACGTTTTCTTGGTCATGGTGTCTCATCATAGCAGTAGAAGGAAAACTAAGTCACTATAATAAATTGGAAGACAATTAGTTAAAATTAGTAACTTAGCATAGAGGCAAATGTTCAAACTGAGACAAAAGCTTCAGAATATTATCAACTTTATGTTGCAGTTTAACAAGTTATATAAACTTAACTGCTAAAATAGCAATTCTTAACCATTTGGACTGGTGTAAAATGGTATCTCTGAGTCATTTTGATTTGCATTTCCCTGATGGCTAAGGATGTTAAACATTTCCTAAAGTGTCTTTCGGCCATTTGATAGTCTTCTGTTTAGAATTCTCTGTTTATTTCTGTACCAAATTCTTAAATTGGATTATTTGGAATTTTGATGTCTAATTTCTTGAATTCTTTATCTATTTTGGAGATCAGTCCTCTGATGTTGGGTGGGTGAAGATCTTTTCCCACTCAGTAGGCTGCCTTTTTGTCTTATTGATTGTGTCCTTTAATATACAGAAGCTTCTTAGTTTCAGGAGGTTCCATTTGTTTATTGTTGCTCTCAGTGTCTGTGCTACTGGTGTTATATTTAGGAAGTGGTCTGCTGTGCCCACACATTGAAAACTACTTGCCACTTTCTTTTCTATCAGGTTCAGTGTGGTCAGATTTATACTGAGGTCTTTAATCCACTTAGCCTTGAGTTTTGTGCATGGGAATAGATATGGATCTATTTTTATTCTTCTACATGTTGACATCCAGTTATGCCATCACCATTTGTTGAAGATGCTTTCATTTTCAATTGCATAATTTTAGCTTTTTGGTCAAAAACCAGGTGTTCATAGGTGTGTAGATTATATCCGAGTCTTCAATTCTATTCCATTGATCAACCTGTCTGTTTTTATGCCAATATAAGTGATTTCATTACTGTAGTTCTATAATAGAGCACGATGTCAGAGATGGTGATACCTCCGGAAGTTCCTTTATTGTACAGGATTGTTTTGGCTATCCTGGTTTTTGGTTTTTTTTTTTTAATTTGAAGCTGATTATTGTTCTTTCAAGGCATGTGAAGAATTGTGTTGGGATTTTGATGGGGATTGCACAGGATCTAAAGATTGATCTTGTTAAGATTGTTGTTTTATTATGTTGATCCTACCTATCCAAGAGCATAGAAGATCTTTCCATTTTCTGATATTTTCTTCAATTTCTTTCTTCAAAGACTTAAAGTTCTTGTTGAACAGGTCTTTCACTTCTTTGGTTAGTACTACTCCAAGATATTTTGTTATTTGTGGCTATTGTTAAGGGTGATGTTTCTCTGATTGCTTTCTTAGCTTCTTTATCATTTGCATATTGAAGAACTACTTATTTTTTGAGTTGATCTTATATCCTGCCACATTACTGAAGGTATTTATCAGCTATAGGAATTCCATAGTAGAGTTTTTTTGGGTCACTTATGTATACTATTATATCATCTGTAAATAGCAGAAGTTAGAATTTTTTCTTTGCAATTCGAATCCCATTGATCTCCTTTTGTTGTCCTATTGCTCTAACAAGAACTTCAAGACTTATGCTGAATAGATATGGAGAGAGAGGATAGCCTTGTCTTGTTTCTAATTTTAGTGGAATCACTTCGAGTTTCTCTCCATTTAATTTTATATTGACTCTCGGTTTGTTGTATATTTCTTTTATTGTGTTTAAGATATGTTTCTTGTATCCCTGATCTCATCAAAACGTTTATCATGAAGTGGTACTGGATTTTATCAAATGATATTAAGCATCTAATAAGATGCCAATCTACTTCAGGATTCAGCAAGACCACTTTTGGGAATATACTTAAAAAATGCTCAATCATACTATAAAGACATTTGTTCAACTATGTGTATAGCAGCATTACTTGTAATAGCCAGAACCTGGAAACAACCTAGATGTCCCTCAACTGAAGAATGGATAAAGAAAATGTAGCACATTTACACATTAGAGTACTACTCAGTGGTTAAAAAACAACAACAAAAAACAACAAAATAACAATGACATCCTGAAATTTGCATGAAAATGAATGAAACTAGAAAAAAAAACATCCTGAATAAGGTAACCCAGACCCAGAAAAATAAATATGGTGTGTACTTACTCATAAGTGGATACTAGCTGTAAATGAAGGATATTGAGACTATAGTTCATGATGCTAAAGAAGCTAAGTAGCAAGGTGTTTCCTAAGAAAAACATACACCTGGAAAGGGAAAATAGACAAAATTGCCTGACAAAATTGGGTGTTGGAGGTGGGGGAAGAAGGAAAGGTGGAAGAGGAGGAGACAGGGAGAAGGGGAGGAGGGACGAAAAATTGAGGAATTGGGATAGTCTAGATGGAGGAAGGACAGAGATGAGAGTGGGCTAGCAAGAAACCTGACATTAGAGAAATTCCCAGGAATACACAAAATTGACTCCACTTAAGACACTAAGCAATGGAGGAGAGGTTGCCTGAACTGGCCTTGTCCTGTGATTAGACTGATGAATATCACCATAGAACCTTCATTCGGTAACTGATAAAAACAGAAGCAGAGACCCGCATTGGAGCACTGAACTGGGCTCCCAAAGTCCAGGTGAAAAGTGAGAAAATAAGCCAAAGAGGTCAAGACCATGATGGGGACACACTGAAAGTTTACCTGAGCTAATGGGAACTCACCAACTCCAGGCAGACAAGGAAGTAACCAGCATAGGTTCAAACTAGACTCTCTGAATGTTGATGACAGATGTTTGGCTGGGGTAGAATGCAGGGTCACTGGCAGTTGAGACCAGGGTTTATCCCTACTGCTTGTACTGACTTCTTGGGAACCCATTCTCTTTGGATGGATACCTTGCTCAGTCTAGATATAGTTGGGAGTGCCTTGAACTTTCCCAAAGCAATGTGCCTTATTAAGTAGTGGATTGGGGAGGGGTGGAAGGTAGGTAGAAGGAATGGGAGATGGGAACTGGGATTGGTATGTAAAATGAGAAAAGATAGTTTGTTTTCTTTTTAAAAAAATAAAATAGATTAAAAAAGAAAAATAGAAGAAAGTAATGGAAAGGTTACAATTTTCTTAGTAATTCAGAAATTCAGGCAGACTTACGATAGTCTATGGCTGTGCTCAATAGGCTCTTGCCTAATTTTAATTTTAAGATGTTACGTTTGATGTGGGATGCCCCTTTGTATTCTGTAAATATGTTTTATTACCATTGGTTAATAAAGAAGCTGTTTTGGAAGAAATAACAACTCTTTATTACATTCTTTTTTGTATAGGCTGAGGTCTAGATGAACTCAACTTTGCTGTAGAAGTAAAATTCTCGATACGTTTACTTCTAACATATTACACTGTGTCTAAATTGCAATACTTCTTTCTATTATTTCAAAGTCAACAAATTAGTGATCACTAAGGTCTGAATCCTTATGGTCTTCAAAGATCCCTATCCTGGAATCCTATCCTGTAAAGTGATGGCATCCAGGAATTCTCATAAGCAGTTGACTCCATCCTAGGGATGGAGTCCATAAAAGAGCAACCCAGAGAAGTGGTTTAGACATTTCACCGTGTGAAGGTCCAGTCAAAGGAGCTGTTCAGATACTGTATGTGTTGATATATAAATCTGTTCAGCCTCTAGAACTGTGAGGGAAAATGTTTGTTGTTTATAAGTCATAATACGCTATTTTCATTTTATCAGTCTCCAAATACAAAATAAATACCTTTACTAACATCTGAAAGATGTATTTTATAAAGAAATAAGGCACAATCATTGCTTTTTCACATATATACATACACATGTATACACATACACACACACACACACACATATATATATATAACACAATAGGATTAGGCAAGGAAGTATTTGAGGACCATTTTAGAATTCTGTTTATCATAATGTCAAAACAAAATGTTACTTTTATTCTCTAAGTGATGTTGTAATAGTATATATATATACATATAGTTTGATTTAATGTGTACATATTGTACATGTACGATAAATTTCTTCAGTAATAAGGAAGGAGAGTGCCCATACATAGGATGAAGTGGTGCAGGACATATCATCATTTGCTTGGCCCTGAAGATGCTTTTTGAAAGAAACCACAATGACTTTGTGTGGCACTCTGGAAGAAAAGTGGCAAGAGAGAAATGAAGATGACACTCAAAATAGAAAGCAATAAGGAAATGATAATAAGATTTTGTATATCAAGAAATTAGTTTTGCCCTTGTGCTACCTGTGATAGGCTTCTGATCTCTTTTTGTGCTGTATATGAGGCTATGTTTGGTATCCTAATAAGCTTGATAAAGACCATATTTATCTTTGATGATAATGTTTTTAGATGCATAAAGACTACATAGAATTATAAATAGGCTTATATATTAATATATTATATGAAATATGAAATTATAATAGTGTTTTAATGTAATAGGAAATAGGACTTTAATAATTTACTAAATCAAAATTGTGATAGATATAGTTTGTGTTTATGGAACAATTACTAAACAAAATTTAAAACATCTTTCTTGTGATTGACAACTTCTGCTACAGTTTGGCTGTGTATGAGAATCATTTTATAATTGAAAGAAATACCAAATATCAAATTTCTGTTAAAATAATGCCAATTTATCTTTAAGGTTAAACACTCTTGTTTTAGGAGATAAAGAGTACTTCTATCTGTTTTATATTGCTTTACCAATAATATAGAATGAACAATTTATTTTAAAAATTGTATTTATGTTATTATTCTGGAAGTTTTGAAGTCAAATGGGATTAAAGGGGACCTTGTTGGTGTCTAGCATCTGTTGAGGGATTTCTTGCTTCCCTCCCAGTGATGGAAGGTGAATGGAAAAGCAAGCATATGCAGAAGATGAAACAGCAGGGATTGGACTTGTCACCACAAGAAAAGTTACCCCTTTCTTGTGCTAGCATTTATTCATGAAATCTCTACCGTGTTGACCTAATAATTCCTTACTAAGTCCCCCCTCCAACCACTGATTATTAGGGTATACATTCAAGCTATAGCAGGATAGCTAAGCTGTTTGAGATAGAGAGATAGGAGGATGAAATAGAGGGAGCTCAAGAATGGAGAAGAAAATTCAGAACAGTAAAAACAGGAAAGTACAGAAGAGTTTTGGTGATTATCCTCACAGAATTTACTGAGAGCAGCGAGGAAGAGAGTCAAGCCTAATCTAATGCCAAGACTTGTTGGTTAAGGATATAGGCTCTAGAGATACTATTTTCCTCTCCCTTCTTTTCTTCTTTGTATGATGAATGTTGAAAATGTTTAGCAAGTACAGGAAGAAAAGAAGGGAGAGAGAAAGGACAATGAAAGGGAAGGTGGAATAGAAGGAAGAGGGGAAAGAAGGAGAAAGAGACAGCTATAACAAGACATAGACACACACACACACACACATACACACACACACACACACACACAGAGAGAGAGAGAGAGAGAGAGAGAGAGAGAGAGAGAGAGAGAGTGTTCTGGGGAGAGAAGGTGAGTAATGAACCTATTTTGTGAGAAGCAGAGACAGAGGAAAGAGCTGGGTTGAACACTAGTGTTTGTCAAAATGCTGACATGTTGGAACAACCATTAAGAAGAATGTAGCATGGATTTTCAAAAGAGAAGTAAATGACTGTCCAGCATCATTAACGGTTCATCAATGGTACAACTGACATGGGAAAGCTTAAATTTCTTTTTGGTGTTACAATTCCTTCTTCCCTGTTGACTTCTTCCTCCTCTTTCTCTTTCTCTTCCTCCTCCTCTTCTTCCTCTTTCTCTTCTTTTTTCTTTTCCTTCTTCTCTTCTTCTTCCTCTTCTTTTTCATTATATAGGGTTTAATATGTTCTTTTTCAAGGAAGTAAAAAAAAGCATAATTTGACCACCTATCAGACTTTTGCTTTTTTCAATAAAAGTATACTAAAATTACCATAGTGTTAATACACGGAAGGCAAGACCATTTTCTTTTTTGTTGTTAGTCATTTTTTTATGTTTTTCAAACAAACAAAGCAATAAAAACCCAACACTGCAAAGAACAAACACATATTTATAGTCTTAATGCATTTTCTGTATCATCTATATTGATGTCTTTTAACGATAGTATACTTTGCATTTTGAGATTTTAGATGTTCTTCAACTTTTCAACTTTATTATTTTTCAACACTGCCTTACAGTAACTCCATGAGATAGACAGCATAGTAACCCGTATGTCAGATGGAAAACCCAAAGTAGAAGATCACTCGACTTCTATGCCTTTCAGTCAACAAGTCAAATATCAAACGTGAAATAAGAAGTACAAACACTGCTATAAAAATGTTTTCCATTTTTTAAAGAATTCTTGAGTTTTTTATGTTTATTCTTATTTGCATTAAGTTATTGTTAAATTCAATACAACTAAACATGGAAATATTTAAATCAGTATACACGGTTTCACAGATACTTATACACAAAAAGTCATCACAGTATTATGCAATATAAATAAAATTACACACAACGAATCTGTTGTTACAGAATTTACAAAAGAAAGAATGAAAACTTTCTGGTAGGCAGATTTGCTTTCACATATCTACCAAAAGAGGAGCTTATCTTAATTTCAAAGAAAAATCCAACATCAATCAAGCCCGATTTTAAGCTTTTACCTGCATTTTCTGATGTTGTCCCATCAGCCCATAAGTCACGACCTTCTTGTGCTTTTAGCTCATTAAGATGCAAGTTAGAGCTACTCAGACTCTTTGAAAGTTGTGTTTGTCTTGGATACATATGTTGCATATAAACACAGTTACATGTAAACTAAACCCAAAGCAAGTTTTAGCCATAATAGAATGGCTATGCCACAGCTTCTGTGTGCTAAGTCAGAGTAACAAATGCAGGTCTCACATTTTATGGCTGGAGGTGAATAAAGATGTATGGCTGGAATTCTAAGCATGATAATCATCATCCTATGACTACTTGTCTGCAGCAGACACAGTTCAAAATAAATCCAAGAAATACCATAAAAGTTATTTTGAAGATCTAATACTTCATCTGTTCTTTAACAATGTAATTTAAGGGATTTTGAAATTATTTGCATTTCTTTAAAGAAGTATGGGCATTTAAAAATATAAATATTGTGTTTTTAAAAGTCCAAAGAACATTAATATTGAACCTGAGAATTTACTCTGTGCAGTTGCTATTGCAAATACTTTACCTGTCTTAATGCATGTAATCCTCAAAAAATAAAATTGTGAGGTAGAATTTTATTTACACTATACAGATGAAAGAGCTATCCGAGAGATAATAGGGCATTTGCATAAAATCAAAGTTCATGATACATTGGTCTATCTCAATCTGTGTTCACTAATACTGTGCTCACCACTAGGTTTTGAACTATAGTTAAGCCCTTTTGTTGGGGAATTCACTTACTGTTATTAGTGCTCAGTATGTAGTAAGCACTATCCTTTTTTGCATAAGGCCCTCCTCATCTGACATTTTGATAGATATATGACTTGGCAATGAGTGATGATTTACAAAAGCATCAGTAACCATATGCTCATGTTGGTATTTCAAAATAAGTATTTGGATAATACACGCTATCAAAAGTGTAGTGTGCGCTGCTACTAAACATCTCTAAACTAATTCTGCTTTCATCTGCTTTCTTTTTACACTAGTGGAAAAATCCTTATAATGGTTTTATTTTTCTCTTTTCTGGGCTGATTACGATTGATATGTGGATGGCAAGATTCTGCTAAAGAGTAAGCCAGAAATGCTTCTTAAGAATGCAAAATGCTCCCTGAAGCTAGTGCTTTGAGGGTATTCGTGGTATTATGGCAAGTTCATATGCATTTAAATAAAAACAATTCCTGCGGTGGAGAATAATGCTCTGCTCTGTCAGATGCAAACCCAGGTTAAAGTTCAAGTTTTACTGCCGGTTCAACACTCCTTCATTCTAGCAATTGAATGTCCAGTCACGAGTTCTAAAATGCTGGCGTCTTGAATTCCTAGAGAAGGTGTTAACTGATGTTTATAAGATGAATCCTGGGGCTCGATGTATCATATGAGGTAAGGTTGTAGCAGCCTGGCAGCTTTTATATCCTGAGGGAAGTCATTTGTAAGTGTTTGTCACCTTGAGGCGTCACCCTTATAAGTGAGGCATCGGTGTTACCTGTCATTAGCCATGTCTTCTTCCTTCTTGGTAGAAAGTTTATGTACATAAAAGCCACCTCATGGTATTAAGTTAGTCTATGTCTGAAGAGTTCCTTGACATCGGCAGAAGCATTGTTTTAACCCCATGATTCTAAGTAATAATGTACAGTCTGCTGGCATCCTGCTCCATGGGCCGCGACTATAGCTCCCAACTCTCAGTAATAATGTACAATGTGCAGGCATTCTGCTCCGTGTGCTGTCGCTATAACTCACGACTCTAAGAAATAATAGACAATCTGTAGTCATCTCTCTCTGTGAGCCATGGTTATAACCCACAAGAGTCCACTCTAGATGCCAGTCTTGGAGGCTATCCAGTCTCGGTACTTAGTCACTCTTGTGTAGACTCCAGGCTTGTTTGGAAGAGCACAAGATTGTCCCCAACTTACTATGCCCACAATGTACCAGATGTCCCGATTGTCATAAACCAGAGGCCCACCAGAATCACCCTGGAACAGAAACAAATGTTCCAAATTCAAAATCATTATAACCATCTCTTTTCCACAGACCTTGCCTACACACACACACAAACACACGCACACACACACACACACACACACACAAGAAAACAGAAAAGGAAATTTTTCTTTTTAGTAGAAAAGCAAATATATGTTTCATATATAATATTTACATTATTTATGGCTTATCATCCTTGTATTTTATTTGTTTATTTAGATATGCTCTGAATATATATTATGATAAGACAATATTTTATGCACATAAAATGTCAAATATGAGACTGTTATTTATAATAGTAAAGAGAAAATTTAAAGGTCACTTGGGAATACTATTGGCCTGACTGATTTGTTACCTGCTCTTGGTCTCTTTTTCTTTTTCTCATCTATTCTAATTTATATTTTCTTAGTGAATTATAAAAGTTCCTTTACCTCTTTTATGTAATGAGAGAGATTAAGTATACAGATACACTTACAGAAGGTAAAAATCTGTTCTCAGATGATGAAATGCCTATGTTTCAGGCCCAGCTCTAACAATTATGGGTGACCCTGAGCAAAATATTGTAACTTTCTCTGTTTCTCTCACCTCATTCTCCCATTACTCAACTTACAAAGGTGTGTGTGTGTGTGTGTGTGTGTGTGTGTGTGTGTGTGACAGAGAGAGAGAGAGAGAGAGAGAGAGAGAGAGAGAATGACATACATGTGAGTTTGCTCAGAGAGCTTGAAGTATAGATTAAATAGGCTGATATTTAAATAAGTCCCAAACAAAGACTAATCATAACTACGGTAAGTGACAGAGAAACTGAAATAAGAGCATTTGATTGGTCAGGATGTGCGCTCACAGTCCATCCCCTGGAGATGCAATGATGTTGACATGAGAAGGTAGAGCAGTTGATTGTGCATCAGACAGTGCTCCTGTATTGCATTCTAGACAGAGGGAAAATTTTTGAAAATGCTCTGTGGTGTGAAGAAATCTGGGATATGCAAGGATTAAAAAGATGGAGTTAGACAGGGAAAAAGTACAGAAGAAGTATGTCAGAGACGGGATGAGACTGGCAAATGGCACAGGGATTACTATGAAACCCTGTGGACCTTGCTTAGAAAGCTTTGTTTTGTGCTTTTAAGAACAAAATGCAGGTGCTGAAATATTTTAAAGAGGTCTTTGACATAACTAGAGTAGCATATTACAAACATTGCTGACATTTATCTGGCAAATGCACTAAAATACAATAGAAAAAAATGGGATGAAGAACTGGAAGTTATGAGGTGAGAGAAAAGAAGAGTGAGGGAAGAAGAATATAGAAATGGTAAAACAGGAGTTATAAAAAGATAAAAAAAATCCAACAGATTCAATCAGCAACTTGATATGGAAAGAGGAAAATGTTCTGGAAATCATTAAAGAATCAAGAGAAGACAATGTTTCAAGAAAAGGGGGTTGTAAGCATTAAAGCCCATAATAGCTTTAAAGAAAAGAACAACGTCAAAGATGCCTGTTAGAATTTAACTTGCTGTCACTGGTGAGGCATTAAGAGGAACTATTGGGAGAAAATAATAGGGAAAACCCAACAGTGGTGGCTGACAGTGTTAAAGGAAGTGAGAAACAGAGACAATAGGCATAGACATTCCTTCCAAATATTTTATAGCAAAACAACAAAGTAGGGTTCTATCTGGAGGCATCCATCTAGAGATTTCCCCACAAGACATTTGAATAACAATAATAAAATGAAAACAGTTGCAATGTAAATGTTTACTGTAAGAGACTCAGTCAGTGCTAATGTGAACTTCCCCCCCCCCAAGGCCAGTGAAAACAGGAACTTGAATGGAGAAGGAGGGATGAAGAGATGGGCCATAGAGGAGAGGTGACTTATAGAGCTCTCCCTTGAACAAGAGTGGCTTGAAACTACAAGTCAGTAAATGGAAAAAATCTGTACAAATTCACAAATATGGAAGGAATCCACTTATAGACAACCAGTGAGTCACAAGAGACATACAAAAAGAAATTAAGAAAATACTCGGAGAACAACAAAATTGAAACAGTATCCCCAAAATTTATAAGATACAGGGAAAACAGATGCATAGGGAAACTTATTGTGTTGGATGGCTAGATCAGAAAAGAAAGATCTCAACTCAATATAACATCCCTTGAAAATGGAGAAAAGTGAACAAACTAAGGTCAAAGTTGGCAACCAGAAGAAAATAAAGTGCAGAGCAGAAATAAAATATACAGTAGAAAAGCAACAAGAAAAAACACAGGAGTTGTTCTTCTCATTGTTCTATTAACAATAGCTGGGAGATGGAGACACCAGATGCCTTTCTACAGATGAAAGGGTCATAAAAATGCAGTACAACAGAATTCTCTTCAGCAGTAAAGAAACACAAAATCATGAAATTTGATGGATAGAACTGGAAAACATACTAATGTATAAAGTGGGGGAAATTATATACTGCTAACCATATCTTGCTACATTGAAAATAAATAATAATATAATAACATAATAAATATAAACAACAATTAATAAAATAATAAAAACATTATAGTAAAGGTGCTTTGCTTTGGGTTTGTGCACATTCAGCGCTCAGGACAGTTGTTCTATTTTATGCTAAGCTCAGAAATAGCTAAGAGAAGTTTCCCTCTGAAGGACTGACTTTGGCTTTCAACCTACCTTACATGCATCTACTTTTCCTTCCATGAATCCAGCGCACAGCATCCCTGGAGTTATCAGGCCGTCATATACTTCCTTTCTGTTACACACATCAGTGCCTATGGTTTCCACCCGGGCTTGCCGGAGTTTATTCTGTGTAGGCCCTATTACACCGCGCAAACAAACAAAAAAATAATGTGCTTTTCAAATATGATTGGACCTCTAATACAGACTAGAGGTAAACTGTGTATTTTTAGCAGCCAAAGCACAAAGTATTTTATGTATATTGGTTTATTCTAAATTGTATTTTCTCTAATCCTACAAGAAATCAAACATACAAGCCTCAGAACTGTATCATATTGTTGGTTCCTCCACAACATCTTTTAAAACTGCACACAGATGTTAAATGAATACAAGACTTTTCATGCTAACACACCCTGCAGTCTTCACTGGATGTTCAGAGAGTTCAACCACACTAATCTAACCGAAGTTGCATTACAAATTCATTATTTTTTTCAGCTAATATTAAAGTAGAAACCAGGACACAACACAGAGAATCATTCTCCCTGGTGTCTTTTGCAGGGAGGGAGGTGGTTGAAACAGGGTTCTTCTGTAGCTTTGGAGCCTGACCTGGAATTATCTCTTTAAAAGCCAAGTTTGACATATATGGGATATATGAGAAAAATTTTCATAACAGGATTCTACTAGGCTAAGTGCTTCAGCATGTGTCCCGTATCCTACTTCCTTCAGTGTATTCTTTTCTGGGGTTCAAGACAGAGATTTTCTCTGTGTAACCCTTGTTGTTCCAGAATGTTATCTGTAGACCACGCTGACCTTGAACTCAGAGACCTTCCTGCTACTTCCTCTGAGTGCTGGAATTAAAGGCCTGTACCATCATGCGTGACTTCTTCAGGAGACTCTTCGTTCAACATTAAATGTGTCATTTTTATGTTAAGTATTTGATCAGTCCCTCTGTGTGCAATAAATTAGTATTTAGAATTTGTAAGGTTTAATTTTCAATTTATGAAATTCTTATACTTGGTATCTTTAAAATTTTCAGAAGAGAGTATAAAGGGAAAATAAAGAAAAGATGTCAAAAATGGGATTTAAAATATATGTAGGTAAGAAGGATTTAGATCAAGGAAGTATATAATTTGTTTTAGCTACTTCTGTGTTTGTCCTTTATTATATTCTTTAACTTATTCTATTCTTTTCTTCTTTATTAGTCTTCGTCCTTCGTTACTACTCTTTCAATTGTGAACTCTGAGACAAAGCTATTTCTTTTACTTTTCAACCAACTTACAGTTCCCCATTCCAAAATCTTTGCCATCATTATTAGGGTGTATGTACATGAATGTGTGTGTATGTTATAGCATATGTGTGTGAATATGTTTTCATGTGTGTATGTATAAATATGGGTGCAAGTGTGTATCCATGTACCTGCATGTGGAAGGTAGGGATTGATGGTCAATGTTTTCTTCAATTACTGTCACCTCATTTTTTGAGACTTATTGTTTGAATGTTAGGTTCTTTCACTGAATACTGAATTAATTAATTAATTACAGCTGTGAGCCACACAGTTGGCTTCCATGTGGGTGCAGAAGACCCTAACTCATATCCTTTTGTTAGCACAACACTTTGTCAACTGAGCCACAGCCCCTGCACCATTATTTTTAAGAAAATATTTGTGTATAACAAAAAATAGGATGGAACTACTCACCGTCATCTACAATAGACCCAAATCCTGTGACAAACACACTTGTTTTCGGTGGCAGTTTCATAGATGCATCTGGGAGACAGACTCTTTGAACCACGTTTGAAAACTCTACACGGGTTGTGAGCTGGGCTAGAGCAATGTCATTTTCATTGCTTTCTCTGTGGTAATCTTCATGAATGATAATCTTGCCAACATTTCGTTTCACGGCAGGTGGTGTAATAGTTGTACCAAAAGTAGCAATCCATTTACTTGGGTCTCTGTTTCTACAGAAAATAAAGGATAAGATTTGTGATTGTTCATGTTGCCTTCTTTAATAAAAAAAAAAAAAGAGGTCAAAATTATACTTCTGCCCAGTTTTTAGAATGAAGCTCTTGAAAAGTTCTTATGGTGAGAGGAATTAACAGTTGGTGGCGCTGTGAAAAAGAGTTTTCCTATAGTTAAAGCAAATAATTGTACGTAAGTTATTTAATTATCGGTTTCCATATTTTAAGTTTGTGTCTTTTTAGAGTTCTTTGTATTCTCATTCTTTTCTTTCAAAGAATTGTGCAGGCATTAATTTGCTTTCTTCTACACAAGAAGCATCCTTGTAGGCAAGTTCCCTCTACACCAACACCCATCTTGGTTTGACAACTTACTTGTTGGCTCTTGTTTACTGTGATCTTTGAAGCTAAGTGGAACGTGTCTAATGTGAAGTTCCTCACACGCACAAAGCTTTTCCTCCACCCATGCCCACACCCCTTCCTGACATTCAAAGGTTAAGCTGCCCTTACTGGAAGCAAGTCTCACACAGTCCTTTACTGTAGTCTGTTCAGCTCCCCACTTCACCAACTCTCCTTTCACATAACTGCTTTTCGCCCTGGGGTTATGTCACAAATTACATCCAGTGCAACCAACTCTTACCTGCCATAATTTTTCTCCAAAGTCCATTTCAGTCCCTTTAGAATTATTCACATTACGAATGATTAGACATATATAGAAACCAGACGTTGTCTGGATGAAGGGAAATTAGGTAGAAGGAAGTCATGAATGAGAATTTTAAAAAGGAATTTCCTTGTTTATAAGGGATTACCATGTTGGTCAATCATCAACTCTCTTTTTAAAAAATGGTGGTTTTTTTGTATTTGTGAGTTGGGGATTATGTGCACATGAATACAGGTGTCTGTGGGGGCAGGACACATCTGATCTGTTGGAGTTTGAGGTGCAAGCAGTTGTCCCATACTTAATGTGTCTCCTGGGAATGGAACTTGGGTCTTCTTTGAGAACAGAATGCTTTCTTAACCACAGGGCTATCTCACCAGTCTGTGAACATTATGTTCATCCTACCTGCTCTGAAGTCAGGGCTATTTCTTCCTTGCTTCCTTCCTTCCTTTCTTTTCTTTCTTCCTTTTTTTTTTTTTTTTAGAAAAAGTGTTTCTTTTATATTTTGAGATTGTCATATAATTACATCATTCCCCGTTCTCTAAATCATCAATATTTAAGAGTAGTAAAAGGTCACGCATTTCAAAGTGCACTAGATTGCCCAGGGTTGACAGGACAGAACAGGAGCAGAAAAAGAGTTCTTCTCGCATCTGTTTATTCATTGTTTGTTTGTTTGTTGGTTGGTTGGTTCATGGAACATTTGTTCAATGTAGACACACTAGGACTGGGACCATCATTTGATACCTAGACATTCACTACTAGAATTCTAGGGGTGATAATGACTAACATGATTTCAGGAGTTAAGGAGATCACAAACAAGTTGGGATAACAAAATAGCATGGCCGTCCCTTTGTGTATCATCAAAGATTCATAACAGGCTCAAACATGCTGCTTTGTGAATAGAGACACTAAGAGATACTCAGGCCTTGCTGCATTTTGTCTTCCTACATCTTGTCAAAAACTTTCCCTGACTCACATGGTTTCTTAACACTGGAGCAAACTTTCATGAACATGGAGTGCTGGAATTGCACTTAAATACCATTTTTTTAAATATATTATTTCTATAGAAAGGGATCATTTATTAAAATAGGACGGTCATTTGAATAATCTATATTATCTTCAAAATATCAATTTATTCCCTTCTTAAATAATATTTCAAGTAATCAATTATATGAAATTACAGTACTCTGAAAATATAATTCCTTTTCTTCAGGATCATCACTTGATTTAGCGATGTACCTGATTGATTTTATCAGTACCTGATGTGGGATGTGTTGTTTTTATTGGTTAATGAATAAAGCTGCTTTGGCCTACAGCCAATATAACCAGGAAGAATATAACCAGGCTGGAAGAGCTATATAGAGAGAGTAGGTGGAATCAAAGAGACACCAATAGCTGCCGAAGGAGAGAGAAGCCGCCAGAACCTTTGCAGTAAGCCACAGACTAGTGGCAATACACCCATTAATAGAAATGGGTTAATCAAAGATGGGTTAACCTTAGGCTAGAAATAGCCTAAGCTAATAGGCCAAACAGTGTTGTAATTAATATAGTTTTGTGTGATTATTTGGTTCTGGGCAGCCCTGAAACAAAAGAACAGTCTCCATTTACAAATACCAGGGTTTTTTTTTGCTACATTTGCCGTATTTAAAAATCTTTCTTTGACATTAGCATTCAAATTTCTTTAGCATCTCTCATTTATACACTCCTTAAAAGTAGTTTTAAAGCTACTACCCTTGTTCCTTCGATTACCTTTTGAATACATTCCCATTCTTATCACACTATGAAAAATTACCTTTTTAAGGTCAGTAGTAATTTTTACTTTATCAGCTTCAACATCTAATTCTTATGTAGATCTTCCGATCCCCAGACAGTTCATTATTCTCATTGAAAGGAGTGATTTATCATTACTAATATTAACCTGACATTCTGGTTATAATTTTTATTTTATATAAACACTTTCACAAACACATAAAAACAAATTTGGGAGACCATAAGGACATGAACATGCCAGAAAGTCTTAGTAAGTAAGTGGAACTTGTGTACACCATGAAGACACGGTTCTAGTTGTTTTGGGATTCATAGCTATGAAATTGTGAGTGTCTTCCTCAATGAAAAAGGAACAGATAACTTTAAATTCATTAGGTCTTTCTCATTATACCTTGTCCTCAAAGAGACTGTTTACGTGTCTTGGAATCATTCTGTTTATATCCTTAAAAGAGGAATAAAAGGACTCCAATAGCACCAAGGAAAAACTGCTTTAGGAGGACACAAAGAAGGTGTCACTGAGCAAGCAAAGAACTTTCATTCAGAGCCCCTCCTGTTTTTGAAGATTTTCTCTATGCTGATGGTAATCCCCAAGGGAGAAAAGACCTTGTCCGTTAATCTCCAGGCTCTCTAAAGAGTCTCTGTATGACTGAGTTTTGAGAGAAACAACCATGAAAGCCAAGCTGAGAACCAGGGCTCTGCCAGACAGGGCCAAAATTCCATGGTATGAGAGCAGAATGACACCTCTATAAGCCTTCTGAGTCATGCACTACTCCCATGGGGTTTCCTTGATAATGCAGTGAGAAGGGAGTGCTTCAAAACAGATTTCAAAGCCTTTTTTTTCTCTTCGTAATGAAATAATCCTGGCGATTGATGATGGGAAGTCAATTAATTAACTAATGGGGAAGTAGGACAGAAGTGATTAATTTTTCTCCTTGAGTATGTATAAGACAAGTATATTAGTCCTCATGGTGAAAAACTTGTAATATTAGAAAGATAGCACTAGAATCACAATGACACAAACCAAACCCTGTAGAGTGCAGAGAAGGTGCAGACTGAAGGACAAGCTGGTGACATTGAGCTGCTCCTTTCATTAAATAAGCAGCAAGAGAGGCCTGAGGAAGCGAAAGCTTCCCATAGCCCAGTGAACTTACTTCCAGAAGCAGTGAGCTGCTGTCAGGAGCCATGTGTTGCTAATGAGGGTGGCTCCACACTGATGACCAGCCCCTATGAGCTGGAGGCTGGCCTGCCATGGCCACTCTCCTTCCATAGCTGTTTCCCTTCCTTGGACAATTCGCTCAGTAGTAGAGGATGCTGGCAATGGCATGTTTGAAGACGACATCCTTATCCCACATCCTGACAAAGAAACACGTAGTAGTTTGTTCTCATGACAATAGAGGGAAATATCATGACTTGTATTTAGGGAAATCACGAAGAAAATCTTTTTTTTTTTGTTTCAGCAACTCTTTATGCCATTCTTAGCAGTTAGTCACTGGTGTGTGTGTGTGTGTCTGTGTGTCTGTGTGTGTGTGTTTGTCTGTGTGTCTGTGTGTATGTTTGTATAGTGTTTATTACTCTGAAGTTCAGAGAAATGAAGAAATACTTACCAATATGCTTAGGCATTTAGTTCTAAAATCAGCTTGTTTATCTCTATAAAACATTGACACATATTTCTAATCCCAGCATTTGAGATGCTTTTACAGAAATTTTGTCAGTCTTTGGCCAGCAGGGGCTACAGAGAAAGTCTCTCATAAACAAACAATATAGACCAATAATATGAGTTGAAAATATTAAGTGAGCTTAGAAATAGAAGCAATAGAGTTTGAAGTCAGGGATGTTAATGCCTCCAGAAGTTCTTTTATTGTATAAGATTGTTTTGGCTATCCGGGGTTTTTGTTTTGCCACATAAACTTGATTATTGTTCTCTCAAGGTCTGTGAAGAAGTTTGATGGGATTTTGATGGGAATTGCATTGAATCTATAGATCGTTTTTGGTAGAATTGCCATTTTTACTATGTTGATTCTCCCAATCCAAGAGCAGGGGAGGTCTTTCCATTTTCTGGTATCCTTCTCAATTTCTTTCTTCAACGACTTAAAGTTCTTGTCAAATAGGTCTTTCACTTCCTTGGTTAGTTACCCCAAGATATTTTATGCTATTTTTGGCTATTGTGAAAGGTGAAGTTTCTCTGATTTCCCTCCCTGCTTCTTTATCCTTTGTGTATAGGAGGGCAACTGATTTTTTGGAGTTGATCTTGTATCCTGCCACATTACTAAAGGTGTTTATCAGCTGTAGGAGTTCTTTGGTAGTTTTTTTGGGTTGCTTATGTACACTATCATATCGTCAGCAAATAACGAAAGTTTAACTTCATCCTTTCCAATTCGAATCCCCTTGATCTCCTTATGTTGTCTTATTGCTATTGCTAGAACTTCAAGCACTATATTGAAGAGGTATGGAGAGGGTGGACAGCCTTGTCGTGTTCCTGATTTTAGTGGAAAGGCTTTGAGTTTCTCTCCATTGAATTTCGCATATAAATAGATGGAAATAGAAAACGCTTTACTGAGTGAGGTAACCCAGACCCAAAAAGAGGAATAAGGTATGTACTCACTCATAAGTGGTTTCTAGCCATAGTTAAAGGTCTTTGAGTCTATAATTTGTGATCCTAGAGAAGCTGAATAAGAAGGTGAACCTGAAGAAAATCATATAGTTATCCTCCTGGATATTAGACCTAGGCAAGATTGCCAGGCAAACTTGGGTGCACTGGGGGTGGGGGGGTGGAAGTAAGGGGAGATAGTTAGGGAGAGGGGAGAGGGGAGAGGGGAAGGATCGGGATGGATTGGGAGAATGGGAGGGGGGAGGAAGGAAGGATAGTTATGGAAGCAGGGAAGTTTGTATCTCAACTAAGGGAGCCATTTTAGGGTATGCAAGAGACTTGATTCTGGAGGGATTCCCAGGCCCAAGGAGAGGTCCCCAGATTGTACTCTGGGCAGCAGAGGAGAGGGTGCCTGATCTGGCCTTGGCCCATAACCATACTGATGAATATTTTGCATATCACCACAGAACCTTCATATGGCGATGGATGGAGATAGAGACAGAGACACATATTGGAACACTAGACTTAACTCCCTAGGCCCAAATGAGAAGCAGAGGGAGGGAGATCATGAGCAAGGAAAGCAAAATCAGAGGGGTCCTTCATCTGACGATGGATGGAGATAGAGACGGAGACCCACATTGGAGCACCGGAAGTCAGGACCGCGAAGGGTGCGTTCACCCACTGATACAAGGGGACTGATTGAATGAGAGCTCACCAAGGTCAGCAGGACTGGGACTGAACGAGCATGAGATCAAACCGGACTCTCTGAATGTGGTTGACATGGGGGCTGACTGAGCCCCCAAGGTCCACATGAAGACTGAGAAGCCATTGACAATGGCACTGGGTCTTATTTCGTCTGCATGGACTGGCTTTTTGGGATCCTGTCCTGTTTGGATGCTCACCTTCCTGGACCTGGAGGGAGGGGGAAGGAACTTGGATTTCCCACAGGGCAGGAAAGCCTGACTGCTCTGGGGAATGGTAAGGGAGGAGGAGAGGGAGTGGAGGGAGTGGGGGGAGCGGGAGGGTATTGGGAGGAGGGGAGGAAGTGGAAAGAGTGTTTTCGGATACTTGAATAAACAAGTCTAAGGGGGAAAAAAAGAAATAGAAGCAAAAACAGAAACAGCTTTATTGGGTGCAGAATAGATTTGAAAGTTTGAAAGTGAAGACAGCTACACTAACCAAATGTTCTGCCAAGGGAAGGTGGCTTTGGGCTTTACATCAAGCGTGAGTGTAATAACGTAGCATCCTTTGAGGGAGAGAGATGAGACTGGGAAAATTTCACAGATTACAAACTAATGCAAACTCTGGCGATCACAAATTTTGCAAGTCTCTTGGAATGTCTACATCAAGAAATAAACAATAAACTGACCAGTCTTGTTTACCTCATACTTGTTAAGATATAGTTAGTCTGGCGAAAGTATTCTCAATGATGGATTGACTTCATGATATTAGATATCTTTGTGATAACTTGCCTATGTCAGCACGTAATTAAAGTATAGAAAAATATTTGTGTTCTCCTATTGACCATCCTAGAGTTATCCCGTCATTTATTTTTTATCAATTACTGAACATCAAAAATGGCTTTATATTCTTTTAAATATAGATAGATAGATAGATAGATAGATAGATAGATAGATAGATAGATAGATAGATATAGATATACATGCATGCATGCCTTGGAGAGGGACACAAACTGCTGTATATCACATAGTTTGTGAGTGATGCAGTGGTATATAACACTAGAATATTCCACATCCAAACCAATAGAACTTTACTGTTGAGAGACAACCCATCACTGAATATAAGTCATGTTAACCTCCATGTGACAAGAAGAATCAATTTATTATCTTTGATATATTTTACCAATTTTATATAAATTTTTATTTTCTAAAATATAAGAATAGTTTAGAAAAATTTTTAATTGCTGCTATCAAATCTTCAACTGATCTAACTTCAAATATACCTTTGAAAAGACTTGCAAGTGTTCTTACAACATGCATAGTAAGCACATATTTACCTACAAAACTCAGAATATATTCAGGTGTGATAAGTGAAGCAGGGAGAAAACCTTAAACACTTGAAAAGCAAAAGCTTCAACTTGATCCTCTCTTAAATTATGAGAGAATATTAAAATACTTTAAGAATATTAATATGACATCTAAACTATTACACAATATATATAAAGGACAGAAAATAAAATCACATTGATATATACCTAATATGTGACATATTAAGAACAGAAATGGAAAGACTAAGTATTTGATTTATGAAGGCATAAAAAGAAATAGAAAATCTTGTGATCTGTACTAACTTTTTTGCGATTCTTATCCATTCTCTTTATTAAGTAATAAACAGTTAATTGTAGACTTTGGGACTTACGACTATTGAGGAGATTTCTCATCTTTTTGCTGTCAATAGCTGTAAGAAGAGAACACAAGTTAGCTGACATGATAGTGCAGTCCCTTTCCTGTGCTATTTTGTTCACATGTTTATGAAAAGCATTGTTAATTATTTGAAGTATACATAATTCAGGAAGACATTGAAGTTTTCATAGTCAAGTAATATACAACAATCATCTGACTCAATCATTGGTTCAAATAATAGAATTTCATTTGATAATCAACTCAGAGCATCTTATTTTATCATTTTTCTTTCAAAAGCTTGTAAAACAGTTAGGAATGAAGGAACAAGGGTAAGCGTCCTGGTCGCTTTTTTAACAGGGCTGTAGCCAAAGTCAAAGTAGTGGCTCTTCAATTTCTATAGCATAGTCAGTAATGAAGGCAGACTCTCAGGGCCCAATTTCAAGGTCCTAGTCTAACAAGAACTGGGAATTCTGCCCATGAACCTTGCTGACTTCTCCCTGAGATTCTTTCATATTGAAGTGCCTGAGAAGTTTGTGACCAATGCTAAGAGAAAAGCATGAAACTCCTTCACTTATAACCTGTCCAAAGACTGTTCATTCACAGCTCTTATCTCACAGTTATGCCCTGTTGAAAGGTAGCTGGAGACTATCTGGTGATCTAGTGTGAGCAGACCCTGCCTTATCAGTCTTTTTGATCCCTGTGATTAGCTTTCCTTCTTCCCCAGACACGGCCGCTCAGGAAAGAAGGTCTTAGGATCTACCACTGAGTAGGGTCAGAGAATTCGTCTATGACCTGTTCTTCACAGAAAGATAGATAGTCTCAGACTCTCAGTACCTGGGTTGGAAAAGGATTCTAGTTGCTATCTCGCCTTGAAGCAGAAGAGAGAAAAGTAGGGAGAATGAGATCCAGAAAGAAATGTCTTTGAAGGCCCTTTAGATTTACTTTAGTTCAAAGCACTCCATGCCCAACAACATACTTTAGATTATTCCATTGTGTTACAGAAGTCCAAATAGGAATGTAAGCCCCAATCCTTACTAGGGATTTCACAGATATGTTTTTAATAAATGGTGTGTATGTAATGGAAATATATATGCAAATGAATATTTGTTATCAAGCATTGTCTTAGGATATTCTTATTTTGATATAAAAACAGCCTATATTATAAAATGTCATTATATAGGCCAAAAATACTGTTGACAACTGTAAGAAACTCTATAACTGTAACATGCAGTGAACTTTGATCATTTACATTTTCCTTAAAGTCTGAGATCATGACTTGGAAATAGCTACATTATCAATAGCCAGGATTTTCTATGAGGATCCACTTTACAAAGTGATGAATACGTTCTATTTTTTTTTTTGGAGCAAAATGTTTTAACAATAAAAATAGTACATGGTAAATAGCATGATCATCATGTCTAACTACCTATGTAATATACAGGCTAATATGACTTAAAGATATCCAAGAAGATTCTACAAGTCTCTTCTCTCTTTTATATGAAATCAAAAGTAACTAAGCCTAGAAATTCATGAGCCACAGTGAAGGAGTTGGAAGGCCTACTGTCCTGAGATGTAGACAACATACCAAGGAGGTAAATGAAAAAGAGACAAGTCCAATCCTTTCATCTTAAAACACCATTTAAGACAGTATTTTATTTGAAACAATATTTTTCTCCCTAATTGCATTTTGTCATAGAACAACAGAATCCCCCTAGATTTCTAATTAGCTCTGAGGTACTTTTTATTTTAATTTTATAAACTATTTGAACTTAATTTTTTTCTATCTTCTACTTTGGGGAAAACAAGGACTTTACTGATATATTTTCCTTCTTTTGGAAGTAACAGGGAAATAATGAAAAATATTTTGATGTTAGACATGTCAGAGAATCTCTTTATAGTTTATGCCTCTCTTACTTCAGAATCATTCTTTATACACCTGATTGTTTCTTTGATATAAAAATTAACTCTTGGGGGTATAGAGATAGTTCAGTAATCAGGAGAACTTGTTCTTGCAGAAGACTTGGAGGACTTAGCATCCACACCTGCCTGTAATCCCAACACCAAAGGATCAGGCATCCTCTTCAGATCTCCGTTAGCATCTCCACACACATGCCCCTTAACTCAAAGAGGCACACACACACTCACATAAATAGGGAAAAAAAATCTTAAAAGACAAACAAACATTCTCCAAAATGTACCTATAAAAGGATTCTGAGATTCATAATATTTCTGTTTAATTCTACCAAATTCTGTCTACTTTTCCTGATTCTTGTTTCAGGGCCTTGTTTGCTGTCAAGCTCCTATGTAAAATGTTGAAAATAATGCCCACCCTTTTATGGATCTTAAAATATCCAATAACATTTGGTTAAAAAAAAACTTAGAAACTTTGTCAAAAGGTCTCATAAGTATAGAAAAAAGTG
This sequence comes from Myodes glareolus, assembly GCF_982192425.1. Classification (NCBI taxonomy): domain Eukaryota; kingdom Metazoa; phylum Chordata; class Mammalia; order Rodentia; family Cricetidae; genus Myodes; species Myodes glareolus. The sequence continues at coordinate 21,635,974 of NC_142033.1, read as the reverse complement.
TAACTCCAAATTTTACCTCATAGTGAATTTTTATTTTAGATTTTCTTAATGCTGATATGTTTTCATTTATTTAGTGTGTGTGTTTGTCTCTGTGTGTGTGAGAACACATTCATGTGTGAGCATGCACATGCATGCAAACACTATGTACATACAGGAGCCTGAGGATATCAGAAAGGTGTCAACTACATTGGAACTTGGCATGTAGGTTACTGTGCACTGGCATGTGGATTCTGGGAAGTGAATCCGAGCCCTTTGCATGAACAGAAAGTGTTCTTAAATGCTAACTCATCTCCCCAGGCCCATTGATAGATTTACTAGTGGTGAGTTTGTGAAATGAGAAGATACATGAACCAGATTCTTATGACAACTGCAGGCAATTGCAATCAGAGAGAATTGGGAAAATGGCAAACAGCAACAAAATACTTACGTGTGAGGCTAAATGATGGTTTATTTATAGTCAGAGGCAACTGTTTGATCTTCAGACCTTGGTATAAGGTCCTTTCAATTTTTTTCTTGATTCGTTCAGCACTATCAGTAGATGGGTATCGAAACATTAGCACCATAAGAATGTTCACGCTCTGTTCATCTGGACTGGAGCAAAATAGAAAAATGATTCCATCTCTGCGCTCTCCATGAATTTAAAGGAACATTGTGGATGATATCTGTGCACATGAGACTTAAAATTGCATCCAGTTAAAGGGAGCAAGATGGAATGCATGACAATAATGAGTGTTGCAAACACTGCAGAAGAGAAAGCAACATGATGGAAATGAGAAGAGTATTCTCTACTTTTCCTCAATCTGAAGAGTTCTGTGAGGGGCTCATGAAACCATACTTTGTGTTCTCTTGAACAGTTTGTGTTTTAAGGCATTTCGAATGAAAGCAGTAAGGTGGCTGAGGTCATTATTCTCCAGTGAAGTGTGGCAGAGACAATGTGTGTGCATCACATCCATTCTTCTTTGCCTTCTGAGCATAGAAGTCTACTGCATTTCTAGCCTCTCTTGAAGTTTACTGAAACGCTCTCATGAATTCTTCCCTTATTGCCAGGTCTTGTGCTTCTTTTGTGTCAGGCAGAATTAGAAGATCACGTGACAAGGCAATACTAAAATGCCCCCACTTTTGACTCTTTGAGTTAAGTCACAATAGATACTGTATTGAAACACTGATATTCTGGTATTTGGTATAAATGTAATAAACAAATTTCTACAGGGGGTAATTTATAATTTGATCAATGATTCAAATATAGAAATGTACGTCATGATTAAGGGAAGGAAAGTCTGTAGTAGACTTTAGAAAGTGAATTTACTTAGAAAGGAAAATAAAAGAAGAAAGGAGGATACAAAGAGGAAAGATGAAAAAAGAATAATTATCACTAAGAAGTTATTCTTTGTATTAGCCACCTGTCTATCATCTGTATCAGCCACCTATTATCTCCTCTATCTTTCTGTCATCTGTCTATTTATCTATCTATATATCTCATCTATCAGTCATTTATCTATTATCTACTAGATATAGACTACCTATTTGCCATCTCTATATATCTCTATTATCTATCTAACTATCAATAAAATCAACCATTTCTGTATGTTTCTTCTATCATCTAATCACCTACCTATCATCTCTCCATCTATCTCAATGTGAAATCTAGGGCTTTTAAACACTACATTAAAACACACATAGGAGCTGGTGTGATGGCTTAGCAGGGAAGGGTGCTTTCTGCCATGCCTGATGACTTGAGTTTGATCCCTGGAATTCACATGGTGGAAGCAGAGAACTGACTCCTATAAGTTACATACCTTATCTTGATAACATGGGATTTGATAAATCTGCCCACTCCAGAAGAACGTCGGAATATCCTAGACATCTGATAAAAAATAAATAAATAAAAATGTTAGTCCTGAGAAACATAAAATTTTTTTATCTATCAAGAAATTTTTGGTAAAGAACAGGTTTTCAGTTGATTTTCGTGATACATAGTGGCTTTCAACAGTGAACAGACTAAATCTGTGTTCAAATCCTTATAGGACTGAACAACTTTTTCAAAATGGTCAAATTTACTGAACCTCTGTAAAACGGGAGTGACTGTGATCTGTCTTACAGAGTTGATTTGCGAAATAAAATTGGGAGCTGGAAAGATGGATCAGTGGCTAGGAATCCTTTCCTGAAATCATAAGGACACAGATATGGATCCCAGTACCTGTGAGACAACCCAGGCTTCCTTCCAGACTCCTTAAATTTCAGCTCTTGGGGGCTGCAGAAAGTTGTTGCTTTTAGCCTAGCCCTAAAAGCACCCATCCTGGGTCCACGGAAAAACTGTGGCTCAAAGAAATGGGTGAAAAGTGATATACGTAAGAGGATACTCTATGTGATATGCTTTCCTGACCTTGTATGTTCACAGAAAGGTGTGCACATGCACGTGCACTTACATAGACCCCCAAACATACACATATACAGACAAAAAAACTAATAGAATTTCAAAAAGTAAATAAAATTATATTATGTTTGCTATCTATCTAGCAAATTACTTACGTAATAATTTCAGTCTTAATTATCAAATGAATTAAAATGTGGGTTATTTTTAAGACATCAACCTCAGTTCTAAGAAAGTCCAGCATCCTGTTTGCTACACTCGATGGCATCTAGTCTACCACTGTCACCAGGTCTGTTGACTTTGTCCGTGATTACTATATCACTCGACCATTTGAATGAGGGTAACAGCTCTGACACCTCACTGTCTCACTATGAGTCATTGCTCTGAGGCATGCGGAGCCCAACACCCATTGCACCACACTGTCTATCCTGAGCATGACGCTCCCCAATCTTCCCAGACAAACCTGTGAAGGATTGGGATGTTCAGAGAACTTATTTCCTAAAGAACCCTGATTCCCTAAAAGGAGGCATGCTGAAACTTACCCTCAAAGAGCACTGGGCTGACCATCAAAAGACAGAAGACACAGGTCTATGTTAACTGAACCAAAGAGTACTTATGAGCTAAGTCTCACACTCCAACCCCCAGATACTACACACTTTGGGAACAAGGGGTTCTGTGTTCCTGCTCCATGTACTTTCTTCCTCTTCTTGACTCTGCAGAACTAGTACAACACTCAGAAGATTCTACCTTTTGAATATTGAACCCATTTTCCTTGTTTTAGCCTAGTGGTGGACTATTATCATCTTCTTAGAAAGATGATAATAGTGTTATATGATCCTTCTTGCTCCCGCAGTTTGCCCCCACAGTGCAAGCAAAACTGACACCTATTAAGTAGAAGGATGAATATATTAAGCTCTTGCTTCCAGACAGTATCTCCCTCAGTGTAAGTGGTATTAGTTTTCTTCTTTGTTGGTCCCATCATCACTCTGCCTTCACTTGAGGTCTACCTCTGCCTGTCTGTGGTTTTATAAAAGATAAAATGAACATGTAGACCAATTCCATAAATTGGTTACCATGAGGTTTCTATCAGTAAATGAATGAAGAAAAAGTACATTGTGATATAAATGCATAATGGCAAAGCAAAGTGAGCAAGGCAGAGTAAAGAGAGGGAGCAGTTATTGCTGAGGCAGGCGAGCATTTGGGAACTTGGGTGAAGAGCTTAGGCTTTATTTTAAGAATATTTAGAAGACATTAAGAAAATGTAAGGAAACAAATACTTTATTTTCAAAAGGTTGTTCTGATTTCTTTGTATATGGAGATGGATCCTAGGTGGAAGCAGTGATAATTAACGTGGATATGTGAGCTCTTACCCAGGCTAGTCTAGAATAGAGATTACAGACTAGAGGTAGGTAGAAAAGTGACTCGTGACTAGAATAGGCATGTGGATAATGGAAGTGTAGGTACTCTGGCAATGAGGTAGACAGAATGGTTCATTGAAAATTCATGGTGAAAAAACACTAGTGGGCACAGTCTTTCAGAAGGGCATTTAAACTAGATTAATTTGAGATGTCTCCCAGTATTAGCACCAGGTAGACTATTGAATGAGGGTGAAGCTTTATCTATATAGTTCAAATGGAGCTAAACTTATCTCCATGACTCACAGATTGGCAGAATTTCAACATTTTGACTATTCTTTAATTCTAAATTTGGTCAGCCAAATAAGACTGCTTTTTCAAACATCCACCTAAGATGATCATGGGGAAATGCCCTGCTGCTTCAGTTACTAACTTGGAAAAGTACATTAAGCTGGAATTAACCGTATTTTTCAATGTGAAATAAAATATGAAACAACATCAGCCTAAAATCATTGTTTGACCCCCTGAAATCAGCCATTTCTGAAACCAAGTGAGTCTTTACTTTTTCCCACTGTCTTCATTTTATTTATCTATAATTTAACTTACACTTGTTTAATGCGATTTAACCCTGAATGTGTTCTAATGTCAACAGAGGAGAACATTGCAAACAAACGGAAAGAGAAGCAACACCAGACTATCCCTCAGGTGATTTTGAGATTTTGGCTAATGGAGATTTACTTTTATAGTTGCTTATGCAACAAATAAAAATGTCTTTTATTTCTTGAGAAATTTCTTAAGACAGGCTAGAGAGATGGCTCAGTCATTAAAGGTTAAATCAAAAGGACAAGAAATTTCTTAAGCCTTTAGTTTTTTTTCTTTACATTACAGTGAATTGTAATGGGAAATTTCAGCATATAAATACTATTCAACAATAAAGTTATGATCATATTAACTAAATTACTTAGTGGATAGATGTATTAGTTTCTGTGAATGCTGGTTGCTAACAGTTTGCACCTGTACTTCCCCCAACCTTGTCCTTGTTTGACCTGGGAAACTTGCCCAGTGATGTCTGGGAAGTTCTTCTTTACCTTTTTTAGGCATCACCTTTTGGTGAATGACAAAGAACCCAGCCCTACTATGTCTGCTCGGAATCACCTTTGTGATGTAACCTAAGCCCCAGATCTTGAAGACAAATCAAGCTGAGCCTGGACTTTTGAAACCACATCTTTGCTAATATTCTTCCTGTATACATTCCTTCTGTCTCTACATTATAGATAAAATTTCCTGAAATTATTAGTCCAAAAAATCATGTAATCAGAAATCTTCATTAATCAGGAACACAGAATTTGCTTCTTGTGACTCAAAATAGATAAGAATAACTTCTCTGGAACCAGAGGATGTGAAGGACCCCAACTTCATTGGGGTCACAGTTAAAACTGTGGTTTTAACTTTAACCACAGTTATAACGCTCTGCAAAGGTTTTCAGATAGCAAGCTTCATTAAAGGCCGGGATGCTGAGCAAAGACACCTGAGCAAAGACAGCCTTATCTGGCTGCGAGACAGGATGGATTGGTCATAGGAACAAAGAAAGAGAAGATTGCGAGGCCTGAGTCACGTAGAAAGCGAGGCTCGTCACAAGTCAGGGGCTGTGCAAATCGCCAGCCAAGCTAGGAAGGCAGGAAGAGATAAGAAAAACAGGTAGCACAACCCCCTCCAGGTGGGTCTGGACAACCCCCTCCTTGGTATTTAGGTAAAAGGTCAAGAATGTGCCACTCAGCTTAGCCTTATTTGAACTGACCAATGAAATGAAAGCTTTTCTGCTTCTGTACCCGCGCTTTTGCTCCCCTATAAAAACCCCTCATCCCCAACCTGCAGGCGCGCAAGCTCTTTGAGAGACTTGTCGCCCAGGTACCTGCGTATCCACCAATAAACCTTCTGCTGTTTGCATCCGGCTGCGTGTTTTCGACTGGTCTCTGGGCACGGGGTCCTTCCCGAGGGAAGACGCCCACGAGGGAGCCTTTCAGATGTTGTGTTCTCTCCTTGGAAGTTCTGCTATCACTAATTCCCAATTTTTAGAGGAGGCTTAGTTTGCAGTGAGGAAAATATTCAGTAAACTTCAGGGGAAAAATTGTTTCCATAGCAAAAGCTTGCATCTTGTGCATTTTTCATATTTCAAATGTTATAATCCTTGAATAGAAACAAAGTGGTACGAACCTTAATACAGATCTTCAGTCTGTATTAAGTGTTTAGTGTTGCTTTAGAATGTCTAAAAACTCGGGGCTGGAGAGATGGCTCAGAGGTTAAGAACATTGCCTGCTCTTCCAAAGGTCCTGAGTTCAATTCCCAGCAACCACATGGTGGCTCACAACCATCTGTAATGGGGTCTGGTGCCCTCTTTGGCCTGCAGGCATACACACAGAATATTGTATACATAATAAATAAGTATTTTTTTTTTAAAAAAAAAAGAATGTCTAAAAACTCATAAAATGGGTTTCAGTGAATGTTCATACAGCACACAGGATTCACTGACTATAAAGTGAACAGCTTGAATTTAACAGACCAATCCAGCAGCACTGAGAATGAAGACAATTATAATCTTGTTTTTCTGGGGAGGGCGGAATGTATTTTAATCACCACATCTCTCCCTTCCCTTTCCTCCCTCTGTATCCTCCTGAATATCCCTCCCTACTCTTCTTCAAATTCATGTCATTTATATACTGATAAATATAGCATGTTCAGTGCACATAATACTACCTGTATGTATGTTTTCAGGGCTGATCATTTGCCATTGGGCAACCAACTGATGTGCTTGTCTCTAAGGAGTGCCTCTCCCATCCCCAGCTTTTCACAGTTGCTTTATTTTAATCTGTCTTAACTCTGCCCCCAAAGAGCAGAGTATTATACAAATGATCAAACAGAAAAGTCCATGGCAACCCTAATCATGGTGCATCCCTGAGATTACAGGTTGTTTGTAGACAGGGAAAGATACTAAGAACAATGACTAGCTTTAATATTTCTACTGAGGACTGTGCCATAAAGCCTCGATTTAAATGTTCATAAATAATTCTACACAGTCATAATGCTTTATTTAGCCAATCTCTTGGCCACTAATGAAACAGTTTATTATCTATGATCATGATTTGACATAATCTTAGAGAATAGATTCTATAAATATTCACTAAACATATACAAAAAACAATTTATAAATTTATTGAATTGGTAGAAAAATAGGTGAATGAGTCGTAAGCTACAGTTTTTCATTACCATCACAAATATGTTTGGAGTGGAAAGAATCAACAATTGGAAAGTTGCAGCTGGCATAAAAGGAAGGTGAAAGAAAAATAATTATAACTGAAAGACTATGAAATGTTTTCTTAGAAGCACAATAGTTTATGGTACTAATGAATGAAAATTAGTGAGCTGTTTCTTCTTAAAAGATACTATAATCAACTAGGAAACCCTCATTTGCTTGTTGTGTACAAGTCTTTACTGTACAAACACTTTAATTCTGTTTGCTGTCCTTTGAAAGAGTGGATCGAGAATGAGAAATTAGGAAGAAAAGAACAAATAAAATATTCAAAGACAGAAGTAGCATTAAGGAGACACTGACTCCTAAGAACTAGGAATTCTGAAAAGGTGAATGTGGACTACATCAAAATGAATTTAGGTTCAAGGTGGCTGACTTCTCTTTAAAGACCTCACTAAAATTATGTTAGATATAAGAGTAGGAATAAGCCCAAACACTGACAAAAGTAGGAAAAATTTCCTTAATAGATGAGAGATTAATTTCATGTCTTGAACTCAGACAAAGAAATAAAAATAACTGAAGCATGATTAATAAAACTCAGGGATTGATATCGGGGTTCAACCTGTAGACCCAAAAGGCAAAGCAGCCAGTCACTAGCTCGATCTCAGTCCAAAATGACGATCCTTCCTCCAAGAATTTCAAAATGATACTGTGTTTGAGAGCTGTTTTCTACCACTTTATAATCCTCTCTAGTTCTGGGATTAAAGGTGTGCACCACAGGTATTAAAGACAATCACCACCCGGTTTCTATGACAACTAGTGTGACTACTGGGATTAAAGGTGTGTGTTACCACTACCAGACTGACCAGTGTGACTGTTTTACTCTCCCGATCCCCAGGCAAGCTTTATTTATTAAAATACAATTGAAATGCCACTGCAAGTAGCTGGCTAGAGAGATGGCTCAGCAGTTTAGTACTGGCTGCTCTTCCAAAGTACCCAAGTTCTATCCAAGCACCCACATTGGGCAGCTCACAATCACCTGCCTGCCACTCTAACTGCATTGAAAAAGAAGTAATTATTTATTTAGTCTTTCTTTAATCCATGGAATCCAATTAGTGTTGCTTGTATTGGAATAGGGTGTAGGGTGTTGAGGAAACTTGGGGATTGGAAGTGAAGTGTAGATATGGCCAACATACATTGTATACATGTATAAAATTTTCAGAAAAGAATACATTTCTTAGAAAGGGTAATACTTTAAAGGAACACTTTAAAGTTTTAATGAAATATGTCAAAGAAATTCAAAATTAATTAGTTATTTTGTGCGGCCCTCTACATTTGAAGCATGTTAAATCAAATCCCAACATGAAAATGTGTGTCTCTCTGTGTGTGTATGTGTGTTGGGGGGTCTGTGTGTGTGTGTCCATGTGTATATCTATGTGTATGTCTGTGTTTTTTGTGTTTGTGTATGTCTATGTGTGTATGTTTGTGTGTATGTATATTTGATACATAAAAACAAAATGCAATATTCGTCAAAATAAACTCGAAGAAGACTAGAATCCTAGATGTATTGAATGTACTGAATGTACATTCTGAAAAATATATGAGTTCAAAAATCAGTAAATAAGGTATCATTAAGCTATTCATCTTAAAATGAGAGATCTGAAGATAGATTGCTTTAGAGGGCATTGAATTCCATATTTAAAATTCTCATCAGAATGAAAAATTATAGAGAAATGAGGAGGAAGACCTTGTGAAGAGGAAGATTATAGATTTCACTGTTTGCAGCAACAGACTAAGGAACTTTTGGAGCATCCAGAAGCTGAAATATATAAGGATAATTCTCTGCTATAGCCTTTCCAGGCACCGCTGACACTTGGTTCTCCTACTTTTGCCTTTTAAAACAATTAAAGAAAAAAATTCTATCGCTTTAAACCACATAGCTTTGTGGTAATTTTCTATCATTGTTGTAAAGAGAGGGCTCCTTGTTTGTCCCAGCCGCCCGGCTAGTTTACACCTGAAATAACCATACAGAAACAGTATTAGTTAAAACACTGCTAATACTGTGTTTAATATTTAATGCTAATACTGTGTTCATATTTAATGAAATATGTCAAAGAAATTCAAAATTAATTAGTTATTTTGTGCAGCCCTCTACATTTGAAGCATGTTAAATCAAATCCTGTTAAATCAAACTTCTTATTGGCTAACTCTTACATATTAGTTTAACCCATCTCCATTAATCTGTGTATCACCACGTGGCTATGGCTTACCAGTGATTTTAACCCGTGTCCATCTCAGGCAGAGGATCCATGGCTTCTCTAACTCTGCCCTTTTTCCTCCCAGCATTCAGTTCTGTTTTTTCCACCTACCTAAGTTACACCCTATCAACTACGCCAAGGCAGTTTCTTTATTCATTAACCAATAAAAGCAACACACAAACAGAAGGAACTCCTACACCATATGGTAGCCCCAACAAACTAATGTCACAAAGATCAACACTCACTGTTGATTTATATAATGATACAGCAGATACTCATCCTCATCAACTTAGACCGTGAAACCCAATATGGACAAGTTCAACAGAACCGCCATATATGGGCTGCCCCTGTATGCATGCATAGCAGTTGCTACTTTCAGAGTGAAAAATAATTGAGCAATGGAAGAGGTTATACACCTCAGTTAGCAGGCTGAAATTGCATTTGTAGAGGAGCTGGTCTGACAGGTAAGCATGGGGCTGACTATTGTACCACAGTAGTCCTAAGAACACTGATTTTTATATTAGGAAGGAAATTATTTGATTATTTAATTCAAACACACATGTGACTCAGTTACATATACTATAAATTTTAAGGGCAAAAGGCAAAGCTAGGGTCTTAAAAGCTAATTATATTGAATCAGAAGTGTTTTCTCATGCAAATACAAATGGTACTGATGAGAAAATAATAATATCAATAATATTTTAAGGTTTAGATCACCTGTCCATATAGATATAGTATAACAGTAGCAAAATTGCAAAGAACAAATGCAGAAAGATTACTTTCAATATATATTATTGATAAAGGTTTATATATAAAAGAGCAAAATCATTAACAAACATTAATGGAAAAATGTACACAGCAGCTAACTATTGTAAAATTTAATTAATAAATAGGGAAATGAAAATTAATTCTTCAGTGAGTTACAGACTGCTTGCATGGTAAATTTGAATAGTCAAATTGTTAAATTTTAAGAAGGACTGGATCAAGATTTCTCACTGAACTTACCATTCTCTCAATCTGATGACTTCTTTCTATAAACTCTCTTGATGACCTCACCCCATAATTTTCTTTGTATCTGATGTTTGTGACTTGAAAAGAGGCAAGGTAATAGAATGACTTATCATCTGAAAGGCAAGAATGAAAGATCCTGGGTTACATGTGCTGTGTTCCTTGTTCCCACCCCTGATAGGTCTATTTCCATTTAGAACAAAAGTTATTGTAGAACTCAAAAATTCCAGCTTGTAATTTCATCATATCATTGCAGTCAGCCAAAACAGAAAACACAGTTCCAAAAGAATGCTGACTGATACTGGTCTCTCTACAAAATTCTGACTGTCCTGGAACTCGCTCTGCTGACCTGGCTGGCTGGCCTCAAACTCACAGAGATCCACCTGTCTCTGTGGTGGTGCTGTCTCAGGGTGCTGAGACTAGAGGTATGCACCACCATGCCCAGCTAGCATCTTGTTTCTTATTGTTTACTTAAAAGTTGAAAAAGATGCACAACCAATCATTTTTACTTAAATTATTTATGCTGCATTTGATTTTATATATGGTTTCGCTTTTACGATCATGCCTTAATTCTTTTTCATAAGCATGTGGATGAATGAACCGATATCTGTCAAGTTTGTAGCAGACACCAAGTTCTAATCAATCACTTTTTACATGCAGTGTCTTAATTGATCCAGGCTGTATCTTAATGCATATCATAACAAGATTTTATAACTGAGTTATTTTATAAAAGGTTCTATTATTTTCTTCAGTGACAGGTATTTTTTTAGGGATGTCTATATCTATTTATATCTCAATGCATTTTCGTATATTAAAACCTCAAAAAATAAAATGGACTTGTGGGAGTTACTAAATTTTTTAACAAAGTGTCAGTAATTAATGTTTACAAATATGCTAAGACAAATGTAAGAGAATCTTAGCTGTGTGTCATGTGACTTATCATGATATTATTTTCCACAGTTAGAATTAGTTCTGAGTTTTTCTTTCTCCCCTAGCCATGAAATAATTTTACTTTCCAAAACAATGTTGACTTTGGCTTCTTCAAGATGTTTTTGGGGTAACCTTTTTATATAATAAGCTATTATTTTCTCCTTTCTTTCCCTCCGTTTTTTTGCTTCGCTTCCCTTCTCCTTTTTTCTAACCCCTCTTCCTTCTTTCCTTCCTTCCTTCTTACTTTTAATTCTTTCCATGTCTTTATTTCTTTGTGGTAGGGGGGATCTGAATCCACAACCTAGCACCTCTTAGGCAGTTGCTCTTCTACTGAACAATATCCTCAGCATTCTTTACTTTTAATCTTGAGATACTTTAATCTTGAGCCTGTTCATTGGATGTGGCTGACTGTAGGGCCCTGTCTTCCCTGTTCCTTGAGGCCAAAGCACAGGATGCAAGAATTGTTTACACTAACCAGTTTAGCTTCCCCTGCTCATTCTGCCAGCCAGAGGTAATTAGTTAAAAGTCTTGTTTCTGTCATTGCTATGATAATTTCACCTGCTAAGAAGGTCCTCACAGGCGCCCTAAATCTCCCATCTGTCTGTCAGGGTTCCCAGCTCAATACCCCTGCATGGAGGCTCAGGCCGCTGGTGCCATGCGGCCAACACACCTCTTCGCACTCCCAGGTGGGAGGGGGCTCTCGTCCTCTTGCCTCCAAGTATATAAGCCTACGCGTGTTGAATAAAGATTGACATTTACCCTTTTGGCAAATGATTCGGTCTCTCTATGTGTGTCTGTTCAACTCCTAGGATATTGATCCAGACTCGTGGTCCAGTACAAGAAGCGCGCCCTGTTCCAGGAGAGTGAGGGTTCACAAAAAAGCACGGGACAGCTGACCTTGACTTTATTCTGTAACTCGGGCAGTCTTTGAACTTGTAATTCTCCTGCTGCAGTCACTTGAATACTGGGACTACTAGCTAAGATTACTGAGTCCTATCTGTCACAAGCTTTCTATAGGAGATTCAGCCATGTATTGATTCTAAGAAGGGTACTCAACTTGATGCTATTGAAAGACCTGGATAAATCCAGATCCCCCTAGCAGGAAAACAGAGCCAAAAATCTATCAGGAAGAGAAGAATCAGAAATCTAGGATTAACCAATTTCAGGGTTTCAGGAACTAGCTGAAGATAAAGGTAGATTGTAATCTTGAGAGTAATCTTGAAAAACAGAGAGATTCCCCCTAGTAATTATCACCCCCTAGTAATTATCATTGGTACAGGAACTAGCTGATTACGACCTTGAGAATGATCTTGAGAGGCAGGGAGTTGCCCCCTTGTAATCATCACTGGAATTTTCAAAGTCTTCTGTGACACCCTCCCTGCCCCCCTTTCGGATTACTGGGCTGTGTGGTTTCTTCCTATAAAAACTACTTCTCTCAGAGGTTAAGAGCACTGGCTGCTCTTCCAGAGGTCCTGAGTTCAATTCCCAGCAACCACATGGTAGCTCACACCCATCTGTAATGAGATCTGGTGCCCAAAACACTATATACATAATAAATAAATTTTAAAAAAACAAAAAAAAAACAAAAAAAAAACAAAAAAAAATACTTCTCCCGTTCACTCGAGGTCGAACTCTTCCCCTGCGTGGGTTCTGAGTCTCGGCCCCAGTGCACTGGTCCCCGTCTTGTCGTCTTGTCATCTTGTCATTAAACCTAGTGTGATTGCAGCAAGGACGGTCTCTCGTGAGTTACTGGGGGGGGTTCGCGTCATCCCGAGGCTCGAGTGAGAGTCTCCCCAAATCGGGGGTCTTTCACTATTAATCCTTATTCTGAAAATATTTTTTGTTTTTTAAAATTCGTTGTGTTTCATTTACTATCAATGTAGTCTCTATTTAAAATTTTAATATTCAGAAATGTGTAATGCAGACTTTCTGTTCTTAGCAAACTATACATTTACATGAATGAAAACTATATTTACTATTCAATGTTATCAAAATGTCAAATTGTATGCAACAGAGTGCACTTGTACACTCGAGGCATGACCTGGAGACTTACCTTCAACAACGAAATGAGTGACAATGCCGATTGTGATTCCTATGATTGCTACAATTGCCAGTGTGAACAGGGAGAGTCTAATAGGGTCCCAAAATTGTTGCTCTCTTCTTTGGTACTCAATTCGTGGGTATTCAGTTTCTGAAAATTCAACTGGTCTGAGATAAAACAATAAAAAATAACAGAAATTCATTAGATTTTATCATGGTTCTTTCCCATGGGCATTTTCTTCCTTCCTTCCTTCCTTCCTTCCTTCCTTCCTTCCTTCCTTCCTTCCTTCCTTCCTTCTTTCCTTCCTTCCTTCCTTCCTTCTTTCCTTCTTTCTTTCTTCTTTTAATTGAAAATAGATTCAGTGGAGAAAGAGTATAAATTAGAGATCCCCATCAGGTCCCTCAGAAGTCATGGAACCCCACAGAAGGAAGGGAAAAGGATTGCAGGCGTCAGAGGAGACGGAGGACAACAGGAGGACATGACTACAGAAACTTGCACATTTCTTTCTTTTTCATTGCTAAATTCTTTTTTTCTTTATTTTATTTTTTTAAAAAAGAAAACAAACTATCTTTTTTTAACGTACCAATCCCAGTTCCCACTCCCATTCACTCCACCTTCCCCCGGACCCCACCATTCCATCCTCTCCTCAGAGAAGGGAAGGCACATTGTTTTGTGGAAGGTCCAAGGACCTCCCTACTATATCTAGGCTGAGAAAGGTATCCATCCTAAGAGAATAGGTTCCCAAAAAGCCAGTACAAGCAGCAGGGAAAAATCCTGGTGCCACTGTCAGTGGCCCCGCAGTATGCCCCAGCCATGCAACTGTCAAGCATATTCTGAGAGCCTAGTTTGGGTCTATGCTGGTTCCTTTTCTGTCCAGCCAGAGTTGGTGAGTTCCCATTAGCTCAGATAGACTGTTTCAGTGAGTGTACCCATCATAGTCTTGACCTCTTTCCTTATATTTTTACTCTTCCAACTCTTCAACTGTACTTTCGGAGGTTAGTATAGTTCTCCTATGCAGGTCTCTGTTTCTGAAACATGTGCATTTCTTACGTTCATTTCTTTGCCAAACAATTTGCATTGCTAAACAGCACTGGGTTCCTTGAATCTCAGCAAGAACACCATAGTGTGCATACCCTCCCTAAACCACAAGCACAGCACATATCGTAGTTAACTTCTATCAATGGGATGATTCCTTTGCAGTGATCTATGTGTGGCATACTGGACATTTAAATGCTTGATAGTGAAATATAAAGATCAAATTCAAAACTTTATACTTTGTAAGGAATATTTTATGTCATTTAAAGAAGGGAGATTTTAAGCACAACTTTGCATGGTTCCATCAGTTACAATTGATTAAAAATAACAGACTTTAAGACTTAAAAAATCTTCAGAAATTCCTAACAATTGGTTTTTAAAGTAATCATATGAGTGAGAGAGAGAGAGAGAGAGAGAGAGAGAGAGAGAGAGAGAGAGAGAGAGAGATCAGTGGTTAAGAACACTTGCTGCTCTTCCAGAGGACCTAGATTTGATTTCCAGTAAGCTCACGGTAACTCACAATCTGTATCTCCAGTTCCAGGGTATTCACCTCCCTCTTCTGGCCTGTGCCGGTACTGCATTCATGTGGTGCACATGCATGCAAGCAAAACACCCATACACATAAATAAAATAAAATAAAATAAATACAAAACAGTTTTCAGAAAAGTAGAAGCATCACTTTCAAGACACGATCGGGGTCCTTTGTATTTTATTGGCATCTCTAGCAAAATCTCACAGCTTGTGAGCTGTGTTCAGGGCACCTAAGACATGTCCCACTCATTTGTCCCAGTTTCCCCAGTGCACTACTTCTTCTAGTAACAGCATGTCATTTAGACCATCATTTTCTCACACAGAAGGTGCTATGGACTTAATTTCTGATTCCTCAAATAGCATTCAGTGATATGTTTTTTGCTTTTCATGAAAACTTTTGACAAATATGAAATGAAAATGTTCACTAATGCAAAAACAATCTTCGTGTTGTTACCTGTGACATTAAAGTGCTTCACAAATCATCATAGCTACCTAAAGACTTTGATATGTGCTTTGCCATTAGCATCTTCGTACTTTAGGAGATGAGACAGACACAGAAACAAACTGTTGCAACTCAGTTTTTCTAAGGTTGTATAAGAAACAATTATGCCTTTAGAGGAGGTATGAGGTAGGAAATTTTTATCAAGAAGGCTACAATGTGTGTTGTGTGTGTGTGTGTGTGTGTGTGAGAAAGAGAGAGAGAGAGAGAGAGAGAGAGAGAGAGAGAGAGAGAGTTTCTTCATTTGTTTATTGAGACAGGTACTCAATAAATAGCCCTGACTGACTTGGAACTCGCTGTGTAGATAAGATTGGTTGATCTGTGCCTCTCACTTGAGGGCTCTGGGATTAAAGGGGTGTGCTTCTGTGCCCAGATTAGGCTACACTATTAAAATTTTGAGGAATAAAATTCACTACATATTAAAAAGGAAAAAGAGCATAGAAAACAGAGTGTGAAAAAGAAAACCAAAGGGGCTAGATATGAGAAAGTGTTCACTACTAATAATTGGCACCCTTTGCCTTAAAGAACTTATGTTCTGTAAAATGCTTGCAGACAGGAAGCCTTTCTAACACCACAGCACTAAAACGGGACAGAGTAGAATAGGTTATAAACTGTAAACTCAGAAGTGTGAGGTTTATGATCCCAAAGAGAGGTGGAAATTTCCCTGCAGGAGCTGGGCAACCAAAATTTTAATCAGATAGGATAAATCACAAAGATGTGAATAGTAGTAGGAATCAGGCAAGACACTGACAGGTGGAGGTCATGTTGAAGATTCAAGAGAGAGGTGGCAAATCTCTCGATTGAGGTTGCAGTGTGGGAAGGAAAGGAAAACACAGATCTAGCTCTAATCTTTGAGTCTACAGAGTGATTGACTGGGTCAGGGGCAAAGAATGATTAGCAGCTCACTCGTGGGGGTGTCCAGACAAATTATTGTTATTATTAAGAACAGTGAACGAAAAAAAAGTGCTTCCAATTAGTCACCAATAACACAGATGTGGTGGTTACCCTAAACCAGCTGGAAACAATGTTTTTATTTTTCTACTATCAAAATACCTATTTATATTTCAGTGAGAACAGCTCTTAATATTGAAGCTGCACAACCCAACCCAGAAGAAAAATGGCTGTGTTCCCATGTGCACTGTTTACTTTCTCACCCACAACACACCTATTCTCAAAATCTATGGTGGTAAATATTCTTGCTTGCTTGTGTATGTGCCTAGTATTGTCATTCATTTGCATTCCCAGACCCACTTTCTCCAGGTTTTCTTGATTTCATTCCTGCAGCCTAGTTCTTTCAAAAATCAGGAGAATCAAATTTTTACCAAATTTCTCGTGGTGATAGCTAAGCATCACATCATAAGAGACACTATTGTAAAGGAGATTTGTTTCTCTTCTATCACAGTCATTTTTAATTTTGAAACAAATTTCCTCTATCATTGACTACTTGTTTTCAGTTTAATAGAACTCAAGTAATAAATTCTGTCTCATAAAAGTTGAAAGGAGAGATATGTCTTTCTGTGAAGTACAGCCTATAGAAATAGCAGAAAGATGCCACCCAATCATTTAGGAAGTAGTGCTCGTCATCTGCCAGAGGCCATGGGAGTATACAGCAGTTGACAACTAGGATTTGACAGGTTGGTCCACCAGATGAAAAACTCTCTGATGGGGGACCCCACTGGGAAAAGACCATGGGGCAACTGACTGTGCATGACTGTAATTTTTCTCATGTGCAACTAAGAACAGCTATGGATATTTTCCCCACTACTTGTGTGTTTATCATATATATATATACTCCACCCTACTGTGCACATGTATATTTGTGGATAGTCAGGAAGATGATTTCTGCTTAACTTTATAACTCTGATAAATAGAAATAATGCTAGGAGAAAGACAGCCTTTTACACATTTGACTGATTTTAGACCTCAGAACAATCAAAGCAAACTGGTTGCCCCTGGAGACAAATACATAAGGTCAGTTTCCCTGCTGTTTATTGTTGATTCAAGATCAGAACCTAAAGAAACTTGAGTAGGCATAACTTTCTCAGCCATGGACCTTCTGCACATACTCCCAACCTCAAGGTTCAGTCAACTAACTGGTCATTGTTTAAGTCTTGAATTTCAATGTCACTTTCTGTCTGGGAACCCTGACCACTCAGAGCTTGTGCTTACTTTACCCACTGACCGGTCAGCGTTACCTCCCTAGCCAGAAAGAAACTGTGTGATCAGTTTGGCTGTTTCTTATTATTTACTCAAGAAGCTGAGTGACCCTGAAGATGTGATGTACATTTGTCCAGAGATTTTGTCTGAGAGAAGAAGCAAAAGAGATGTAAGGGGAAATTAGGAGAGAAATGTGAGAGAAGTGTGTATGTGTGTGTTGGTAGGGAGACGTAGCTAAATGTGCGGAGAGGACTGTGAAGGAGGAGTAGGAGAGATGAAAAGGGTGTGTGTTTGTGTGTGTGTGTGTGTGTGTGTGTGTGTGTGCCAAAAGGAATTGTAGAAAGAGAATTATGAGAGAGATGTGAGAGAAGGTGTGCATGAGTACTGAAAGGGAGATGTAGCTGAATGTGCAGAGAGAAAGAGAATTGTGAAGAGAGGCAGCTGGATGGGTAGAGAGATACAGTGGATGTACCTGTATAGAAGAGAGACTATGTGAAGGAAAAAGTATATGGCTGTGTGGAGAGAGATGTGACTATGTAAAGAAGAAGCATAAAACTGTGCAGAGAATTGTGAAAATAGATACAACTCTTTATAGAGATGCAAGGCGTGTAGAAAATAGATGTAGCTGGAGAAAGCGATATAACTGTGTGAAAAGAGATGTAACTGTGTGTACAGATGTATAGCTGTAAAGGAGAAAGGAGTATGAAAGGAGAGACATGTAACTGTATGTAAACAGAAGCAACTGTGCAGAGAGATTGTCAAGAAAGTGAGATTATTCAAGCAAGATGAAGTAGAAGATAAGGTTGCCCTAAGAAAGCATGTGCTTTCTTATTTACTCCTCAGACAGAAAAGTCTGGCCCTTGCTGCATTTCTGGATTTTTTTTTTTTTGCATATCCTGGATGTGGACTTAGAGCTGGCTTTCAAAAAGGCTGCAGGTATAGTTCCTTGCTGCTCTGAGAAAGCATCCTTTCACCACCCTGGGTGCAGTCTTTGGAGATGGCATTACCATTCTGCGACAATTATCTTATGGTATTGATATGAATTGCTTCCTCAAGTGGTCCATATGTTGGAGACTTGGTCCTCCCAATGGTGGAGTGTCAAGAAGAAAACATTCTTTGCCATGACAGTCAGTCACAATATTACCATCAACACAGTCTAAGAACAAGGAAGCAAGTCACTATGGGCAGACACCTCTGAAACCATGAGTCCATGTAAACCTTTCTTCCTGTAAGTTACTTATTCCAGACACTCTTTTCATATCAGTGAAAAAAAAGCATAGAACACTCCAAAGACGGAAATCTTCACCAAAAAAATCCAGCAAAGTAGTACTCGGAAGAATTGACCCTACACCTCACCAACTCCACCACTCTGGAGAATGGACCCTGCATCTCCCCAGGCATCTGAATGGTCTCTGCTAGCAGAGGTGTAGGTGAGGCGGCCTTAAATACACAAGAGTGGAAGAGCTGGCCCCATAATCTGCTATGTGGTGACATGGGCAAGGGAGAAATAGCACCATGTTCCTCGCCGCTCGTCACCTACTGCAGGTGGAAAAAGCTGGTCCTGGTGTCATGTGACTGAAAGCACTGACCCTACCCATCACCAGCTGCAGCCCTTGCTAGAGCAGACCCTGCACCAAGCCCAGGCAGCATAAGATAGCTGACCCCATTGACGGAGGCTCAGGAGATCTGGTACCCTCGAAAGTACTTAGGAGATCTGGTCCTACAATTCATCTACTATGTTATGGAGTGAGCCAGGAAGAGATGACCTCTCTTTTTCCTCACCCCTCACTGCCTATGGTGGGCGGGGGAGTTGTCCCTGAGGTCACAAGAGTGGGAGAATGGACACTACTCCCCAATGACAACAGCACCTTGGAAAGCAGGCCCTGCACCTTGCCTAGGCAGCATAATAGAGCTTGCCCTGTTGGCAGGACTGGGCCTGGGGGCATGAGAGCAGTAGGATTGACCCCACTCCCCTCACCTGCCATGTGGTGGTATGAGTGAGAAACAATTGCCCTCCCTCCCCTTGCCCCTTGCCACTTGTGGCAAGTGGGAGAACTAGTCCAGAGGCCATGAGATTGGGTGAACTGGTTCTGCTCTCCCCAGCTGCAGCACATGTGAGAGTGGGCACTCTTGGCACCTGACCTGGGCAGCATACTAGAGCTGACCCTGTTATGTTAGTGAGGATTCGGGTGAGCTGGGCTTTTGAAAATGAAAGCAGAAGAGGTGCCTCATATGCCATGAGATGGCAAGGGTAAGGGAAATGTGCCCTTCCCCCACCCCTTGCCACCTGAGACAGGTAGGAGAGCCAGTCTTGGGGACATAAAAATGGAAGAGCTTGTTCTGCAGCCATTTGGAGAGAGAGAGCTCTCTACTTCACAGTAGAGCTAGCCATGGTGGTGTGAGCATGGGGGAGCACACAGTAGAGCTAGCCATGGTGGTGTGAGCATGGGGGAGCACACAGTAGTGCTAGTCATGGTGTGTGAGTGTGGGTGAGCACACAGTAGTGCTAGCCATGGTGTGTGAGTGTGGATGAGCCCACAGTAGTGCTAGCCATGGTGTGTGAGTGTGGGTGAGCAGGACCCAAAGGCATGAGACAAGAGAACTGGACCCGTTTCTTGCTGTCTACTACATTGGATGAGCTAGTCAAAGCAGTGCTGGAGAGCTTGCCTGGGTGGTGATGATTAGGGAAAGCTGGCAGACTGACCCAGCTACCATCCAGGCCCAGAACCAAGAATATGAGGTAGCCCACCTCAACATCTGCCTCATCTATGAAGTGCTGAAGCTTGTGAAGGGGCCAGACCTTCAGATCCAAAGTTACAGGACCTCCATGACATAAATCAAAAACAGGTTATCCAAGAGGAGTCCCAGTGAGGGCCCAGTATCAGTAGTGTAGCAGAAGTCAGAGGCCTTCAGCCAGGCCAATAACTCATTGCAATGAACATTTACAAGTAAAGCTGTAGGGACTAAAGGGTGTATGGTGTGACTCACTGGGCCACACTACATCTTCCATGCTGAGATTTTTGTTTGTTTGTTAGGGGAGATTTGCTTGTATTGATTGCTCCAATACCACCAATAGAGTCTGATCTCAGCTCAGAGGGCAAGGTCCACATTCAGGTGGCTGGAGAAGACCATATTGCTCCCTGACAGACTCAGAGGGAGATAGAGGATACGTGATGAAGGAAAAGAAGGAGCTAAGGGGTAGGGTAGTTATTTCGATCAGGGAAAGAGAAGAGTGATCATCTCTGTGTAACTCCATGGATCTCTCAGGTTTATTCTCTAGTATTTACCCTAAAGCTTTATTTTTAAAACAAAACGATAAAATAAATCACAGTATCAGGCCCACAATATATGGTGCCGCACACTGGATACCATTTGTAGATGGATTTTTCTTTGGGTCACCTTCTCGCAAAAAAGTACACTAAGATTGACTATTAATTATGAAAGCTTGGCCTATACCTTAGGCTTAAATTAATTGAAAGGAGGCAGAGTCAGAGAGACACCATGGAGACACCAGAGTTAGACATGCCAAATCTTTGCTGGTAAGCCACTGCCACATGGCGGTATACAGATAAATAGAAATGGGTTAAATTAACATAAGAGTTAGCCAATAAGAAACTAGAGCTAATGGGCCAAGCAGTGTTTTAATTAATACAATTTCTGTGTGATTATTTCGATTCTGGATGGCCAGGATGAACAAGCAGCTGCTCCTTCTACACTTGGGTTACATACACTCAAAAGATTCTACATCCTACTATAGAGAAACTTGCATATCTATGTTTATAATTGTTCTTTTCAAAATAGCAAGGAACCAGGAGCAGTCTAAATGTCCATCAACAGTAAAATGGATAATGATAATACGGTACATATATACAATACAGCTTCATTCATTTATAGGGAAAACTTGAAATTATAAAATTTGCAGGCAAATAGAATTGGAAGATATTAAGTGGAAGAAGAGAATACTGGGTGCCAAAGGTTAAGGTCACAAGAAGAGGAGAGAGGGCAAGGAGTTAATGTGAAAATCAAGCAAAATGAAGTATGTATGAAAAGTCTACTGCATTGTAAGCTAATTCATCTTTAATTTAAAAAGTGATATCTCTCTAAATTAGAAACAAAGCCAAAGATGTGTATCAAATAGATGTGTATGTTAGTTTGACTCAGCATTACAAATGAAAGAAAAATTGCCAAGGATTTAAAGACATATGAGAAGATACCTTTTGAAGTCTGTTTAAATATACTTTAACTCTCTGTGACAATATTACCTAAATCTTTATGATCACTCTTATATGACTTTCTCAATGAGCTTATTTTTGTTTATGTTAATGTTTTTTATTAGTGCTATTAAAACATTATAATTAAAATTAAATTAAAAGAAAATACAATACAATTAATTTGAACCTTGTAAATCGAATGAATCAGATAAAAATTCAATAAAGATGAAGATTTAAATATTTAACTCTCCTTAGCACTAATGAGATGCAACTAACCAGATGTAAATTAAATGCAATGCAGTCTTCTATGTGCAGCATAAATATTTATGCACTAATCAAATGTTCTCACAACAGCCAGCCCGAGGGGAAATTCTTCCAGTGTCTTACACATGTTCTGACATATTTTTATTCGAGTTGGAGCACAGATAAACATTAGAGAGTCTGCTTGGGTACAATCCATTCCACTTCTGGCCAAAAACCCATCATTTCTGGGCATGCCCATGAATCTATCTCTTCATTAGTATCTCTTTTGCATGAGTTAACTGAGGTTAATGACCCTCCTTAACACATATGTCTTCATACACGTAGTGATACACGTGGAGATTGGTGAACGAAAGCAGGAGATAAAATATGCGATATTCACTTTAAGGGCAATTTTGAACACTCAAAGGGAAAAGCGAATCTCAGCAAAACCAACAGGCGGATCCTTTCTACGGCAGAACATTGCAGTTTATTAAATTGTTCTGAGTTTTCTTTCAAGTCTAACTTAAACATCCCAGCTTCCACTGACCTTGCTGAGGCTTTTACTTTGAATAAACTAAAAGTGTTTTTAAGAAGTTAGGAGGTCAATTGCCCATTGTTCCTTCCTTCTCTCTACACCTTTTTTCTTGTGTAGCATTTAGTCTCAAAAACCATTAAGTCAGATAACAGCCTGAGTGTCAAAATTACACGCATAGGGACTAACTTCATGATAGGATTCTAAGTATGTGTATCATCTCTTACCTATATGTATGATCACAGTGTGAAATATTTTATAATTCAAGTTATCTTGTGTCCCTTGTTCTCACCTAGGTAATTATTTATCAACTATTAAAATGCTTAGGTCTGGGGTTTTGCATTACAAATCTCTTCCTTTTTTCTGTTTTTCTAATTCCTTTTTGAGACAAGATCTCGTTGTGTAGCTTGGACTGATCTAGGTCTTTTGTATACATATATGAAATTGGCAAAGAAGAAATTTAACTAACAAAAACCAAAAAAACACTGATATATACTTAATTATGATGAACTTTGGTATAGGAAGTGGAGGACACTCATATTTCTCTAGCAGGGAAACCTTATCTCGTGTTTAGGATCAGGTACGGCTTCTCTAAAGACAAAGCAGTCTGACGATCCATCTCGCTGAATCAGAAAAAGCAGAAGCAGAGGGGCAAGCATGCTCCAAGAAGACAGTTCAGGATTCAAAAGTTGAACTGCCAGTTTCTGTAAAGTAAGCACATACACAGACACACAAACACACATGTGCACACACACATACACACATCAAACACACAAACAGGCACACACATGCACATGCCTGCACACATTTAAAATGCAGTCCTTTTTCACGAACAGTGATATTTTGCACTTAGCTTTCTACATGGTTATCAGGAGAAGAGATTTGTATTTTATTAGTATTTGGCAATCTAGTACAGAGGGAGGAGTTGTGATTAAGATAAAAGTGCCCTAGATAAAGGAGATCAGCAGTGTTCTCATTTACAATTCACATAATCTGCATATTCAATAAACAAAATTAACATGTCCTAGAATTTCTCTGTCCCATGACAAAACACTCACGTGTGAGATAATGAGTAGGTTAGAAGGCCACATGCAGAGACATCGAAGAGCTTGTCATTCTCACCATTTTCCCTTCAAAACTGTGCCTTATTTATTTTTTATTGTTTTGTCTTTAATATATCCCTATCACAGTTTCCCTTCCCTCTGCTCTCCTCCTCCACCTCCCTTCTCTCCCAGATCTACTCCTCTGGCATTTCCCTTCGGGAAAGAGTAGGTCTCCCAGGGATAGCAACTGAACACAGCATAACAAGATACAAAAGATTAGGTACAAACCCTCAGATCAAAGCTGGGCAAAGTCTTGCAACTCAAACTAAATTTTATAAGATTTATGTTTTTTAAGAAGATTTTTTTTGCATTTAGAGGCTCACTGACACTTAATAAAATCGCCTAATCTATACAAGCTTTAGAAAATTGTGCCATGTAATTCTGGAATAACAATAAGGTAGTTAAAATTTGACTTTTTAAATTTTAAATATAACTTACAGACTGTATTTTGCTTATGGGTTAAAATTAAATTTTGTCTTTGTGAGAATGCCTGAAATTCTTATTATTAGTTTCATATTCAGATAACTCCTACCTGTATTTTCATATATAAATCAACTGACATTGCCTTCATATTCTTTGAAAAGCTATTAATCATCTACTTGCTCTGTATTTTTCTCAGTGCAGAAAGCAGTTAAACATTACAGATGCAACATTAATTTTCCAACATTACTATATGAATAAATGAAAATGCAATTCCAATGAACTGATTCTATTGTAACTAATATTTATGCAATAATTCTACTGTTCAGGCAACACATAACGTATGCAGGAAGCTCAGTTCTGGGCTCCAAGAACAATTTAATAGATGCCTTGTTTGATGTGTAATGTATTAAATAGCTTCCAAGAAGACATTCATGAAAATAGTACATTTTTCATTAATTTAGTTAAAGGGGAATCTCAGCGATTCCTGAATTCTTGGTTCAGTTAAAAACATTTTTTTAAATGTGTCTGGGATGTAGGATGATGGTTAAATTTGAACTGAGATGCACAGATATCAGAAACACCTTGCTGGGTTTGTTCATGTTAATAACATCTGATTCCTCCATGTTTCTGAATCTCTATGCTAATTGTCCAAATTTTGAACTAGAGAGCACAGTGAAAGTTAGAGGTTAGTTCTCACCCCTAAAAGCTTGACTAATTTTGTAAACACAGTAGAGGGCAGTGAATAAACCATTTCTCACACGTTGTCATATTGGAACAACTTATCTGCAAATAGTGTTTAGTTTTCTTTCAATAGCTTCTGTCAGAATAAAAAGATGGTCAAGTGAGTTAAAATATGTTAAAATTGATGACTTGTTAATTTTGAAAGAGTAGTAAATAAATACTAGCTGAATTCTTGCTGCTTTGATTGGCCAAGGAGTGAAAAACATTAGCAATTCCCAGGAAAAGTATTAATGGAAGGCAAGGAATCCAGTTCTATGTCCTCCCCCACAGAGGACACATTTCTCAAGTTAACTTTACAGAAATGTTTCTGCAAATTCTGCTGAAGGTGTTTGCCTCAATGACCTCATCTAACACCCCTCACACTCAACTGAAATGACTCATTGTTTAATATATATATAGATTAATGTATTTTTAGAATATGATATGGCACATAAGCCATGAAAATAACAACTGATTATTTCTTTACCTATAAGACATATAAGCTACAGAAATAAAATTAATCATTCCTTTACTTGTCAGAATGGTGGCAAAGGATATGAAAGCAAATGAAGATTGGGGTCAAATTACAGGTACAATCTAGAACATATAGCTACCTGGGAGTAGCCTGACATGGAAGGGTGAATGACAGGGAAGGGAAGGCAGGCAAGAAGGTCATTGCAGTGGAGCAGGAAATGCCTCACTGGTGTAGTAGAGACTAGAGCTAAGGTGATACTTTTCATGGAGTTTCGAGGCGGTATCTATGCTGATGCATCAGGCCTCAGCATTCTCTTCAGGTTTATGTATATGATTGAAATGTGTTCCAAGTGAAAGATGAGAGCCAGCTAAATGACCTGATTCTTAATCTATTTTTAAATACGTTCATCAAGATAAAATACTCCTCCTCCTCTCCTTCTCCCTCTTCCCTCCCTCCCCCTCTCCTCCTTTTCTCCCCCTCTTCTCCTCCTCCCTCTCCTCCTCTTCTCTTCTTCTCCTCCTTTCATTCCTCTTCCTGTCCCATGCTCCCCTTCCTCTTTCTCATCTTTCTTTCCTTTTTTATTCATCTTTGCCTTATTTTAGTTTGTATTGCTTTTCTGGTGATTTGATATCGGTGTATGCTCTAAGTCCTCTACCTGTTTATTCTCCTGATTAGTAAGAGAAGGAAAGAAAGAAAGAAAGAAAGAAAGAAAGAGAAAAGAAGGATGGAAGGAGGGAGGGAGAGAGAGAGAGGGAGGGAGGGAGAAAGCAGGGGATATGAAAGAAAGAAAAAAAAGGAAAATACTCCAATCAAGAGCAAGTACAAGAATTCTCCAATGATGCTCTCGAGTGAGAAGAGAAGGGTCAAAGCAGTTGTTTGCTGTCATGTAGATCAAAGGATTTACCTGTTTTCATTTTTCTTACAGTGCCTACATGAATATGCACTCTCCTTTACAGGTTTTTTTCTATTCTTAGGTCTTACTTCTTACCAAAATTCCTCATCTTATCTCATTTGTTGGAACATATCTTCAAGATTGTTTTACATACCAGTATTTAAGCCAACATTTTAAAACAGTGCATAATACTGAAACACACATTCTGAACATTGCATTAGACACTCCAAATACTACCCTCAAAAAAAATAAAACAGGACCAGGACAATACTTAATAAATTTGAGCTATCCCACAGGGCAGGGAACCCTGACCGCTCTTTGGACTGGAGAGGTAGAGGGAGGGGGTGGGGGAGTGGGAGGGAAATGGGAGGAGGTGGAAATTTTTAATTAAAAATAAAAATTTTGCTGAAAAATAAAAAAATTAAAAAAATAAATAAATTTGAGCCATATGAAATCTTTAGTTAATAATGATTTTAACCTACAAATGGGGTAATGATTTTAAATTTCTTGCAATCTTTAATTGCGCATTATACTGTACATTTTCAAGAGTTGTAGTGCTTCATTTTTAGTTTATAATATAAAAGATATCCAAAACATGGTCTGCTTTCTAAGTTAATTATAATGTCATATAAATTAATGGCTGCCTCAAAGTCACTTGTTTCAAGTTTTGAGCAATAATAAGCAATCATTTATAACACTGAAACTCTGTAAAAAATAAAAAGGTTCTACATTTTAAACATGGTCAGTGACAGGAATTTGCAATGAAGACTTTTTTTATCATGTACACAGTTGAGACAATATAAAAGAGACTGTTTCAAGCAACAGTTCTTCCAAGCCCAGATCCTGTTTCTACATTCTTTGTCTCCATTTCTTGAATACCACTAAAAGATGCTTTTTAGATCTTTTCAAGTCTCGTGTGAGCAAAGTAATAGATGACAGCAATATGTAAAGCTTTTGAACTACATTTCAAAACTTTGATCTTGATTAGTTGGCAAAATAAATGAAAAACACATCATTGAACAGTGCTTCTCAACCTGTGGGTCTTGACCCCTTTCAAGGTCAAATGATCTTTTCACAAGGGTCACCTAAGACCATAGCATATATTAGATATTTACACTGTGATTTATAACAGTAGCAAAATCACTGTTATGAAGTAACAATGAAAATAATTGGGGAAGGGGTCACCTCAACTTGAGGAACTATATAAAGGGTTGCAACGTTAAAAAGGTTGAGAACCACTCTCATAGACTCTTAACATATAACCTGAAAGTTGATTTTAAAAGGTAAGTAAATCAAGTGAATTGGAAAATTTTCAAGGGAAAAGGTATGCAACCTTCATCTCACATGTACGATGTTCATAACTCACTTTAGTTTGGTTGTTATCATATTTCTTCCTTAGATTTGAAATACCAGAAAACATATTTTCTAAAAAGTGTATATATGCATTTTTATTCTTTTATATAATTTTGTATTTATATGTGTGCACATATAATAGATACACAAAGCATATATGTGTAGATAATTTAGGTGGCCGTATACTGTGTATATACTGTATTACTAGTATACTATAATCTAAATTTGTTGAATTGTAAATGAAATTAAAATCTAGTTAGTCAACATTTATCTGATGCTTTCTTCTCTTCAATGATAAGTTTCCATCAGCACAGGTTTACATAGAATATCTCTATTTTTAAGCTTTTTATTTATCTTAAGAATTGCTTTGTTATGAATATTTCATTTGCATTGTTAATCAGTTATGAATCAGAAACTTGCATGTTTCATTTACCCTTAACCTTTCCTACTTGAATCGTTCTTTAGCGTTAGTATATGTTGTCATGAATACCTTACAAATATTGAGGGTCTGCAATGAGACAGGAAATATGCTTAGCACTAGGAATACAAAAAACATTCTGTTTACCTGGAGAGACATGATTTGGGGCAATTAAATACATAGAGAAATGCATATCGATTGGCAGATGCTCAATTTTATGTGTGTCTGCGGTGAATGGCTGTGCTTCAGAAATGACTGTTGTAGCAGCTTAAAGGAAAGCAATATCCCAGCAAATTTCATTAGTATCATGAAGGAAGACGTGGAGTGTCACTAAATGTGGGAACGTGCATTCCTTGTAGATGAGGAAATGATCCATGAGCAGGTGGAACCCCACCTCTCCGCTTATCAAGTTTTGCTGCTACAGCCAAAGAACAATAGAGTCACAAGGTGAGCAGCTTCCCTTAGAGCTCTAAATAGTAAATTTCATCCTTCCTTTCTCACATTTTTATCAAACTTTCATAATGAAGTTTAGAGATATTTAATCTGATACAAAGACCCTTCCTAGACCAATAATCTTAATTTAACTAGATAATTCCCAGGATCTCCTTGGAAATGTGTTTAAAGTCTCACACCTTTGAATGACTGACTTAGACCATAATATGTGCTTATTTCCTTCCAAATAATTTCTACTTGTTCTTTTATAAACAACCATCATTTCCTACATATTTAGAGATTCTCTAAAGAGATTGGGCAGACAGATACATTATAACCTCTGTATGCTTCTAATTTTTACATATGTCACATTCAACCATTAAGGAACAGTTTATTAACTTGTCTCTCAGCACCACTTTCTACTTTCTGGTAACAGTAGCTCCTGTAGCTTTCCAAAAACAGTACCATCACTTGTAGGGGGTACCACATGAAGTGACTGATGAAATGAAACAAAAATAGACAGCTATGCTCTGGGATGATTTAAATAAATCACTATACTTTAAGGAAGTTATTGTTCTCAATGCTAACTGACTGTTAACTCTTTGACATCACAGAATATAATTATTCAAATGGAATTTAGGATTATTTGACTTATTGATTTAGAAATACTTTTGACCAAGACCCAGAACAAAACCAAAACAAAACAAAAACATAAAATGCTATCCGTCAAAGATTCATACATCGTAAACATCTCCACAATGAAAAGCTTACTACTTAAAATGCAGGCTATATGAAATACTACCTCGTTATTATTTAAAAAAACAAGTAAAACTAATAATGTCAAAGTTAAACCAATAACAAACTCCCAAAATATCTTTGTATTCATCCTTAAAGATAATCACAAATTCTGCTAATGGTTGTGCCCTCTCGCCCCTTCTGTTTTACTATCACCTCCGCCTAACTTTTATGTTTAGCGTGAAGTCTTGAGAGATAAAGAACTTTCCCAGAATGCTGAGTTGAAACCTGGCTCTAAAACATGTGCAAATAAATAATTCATTTTCCTCTTCTCTTCAGTGTGAGCCAGGGACTTTTCTAAGAAGTGTGTCTTTCTCACTCATTTACTATCTGAAGTGAGATTCCTTGGTCAATGTACCTTTGCTAATGGATTTATCGAATTCACTAACTTGCCTCATACTGTCTTCATGATCTAGTCACAGTATGGGGTAGGATATCTGTGCTAAAAATGCTTTTCAGCCACACTTCCTTCCCATCTTCTGCCATGTTCCACAAGCTCTGTCTAATGTTTGTCTGTGGGTCTCTGTATTTGTTCCCATCAGCTGCCTGAGGAAGATTCTCTAATGACTGCCTGGCTAGGCACAGACAGATTTGTGTCTAGTCTTATTGCATCTTGTTATTCCAAGTTCAGTTGATAACCCTGGGAGGGCTGTTCTTGTCTGCAGGGAGGTGAAAGAGCAGGGGATATTGGGGAGAAGAGAGTTGGGGTAGGAACTGAGAGGAGTGGAGGGAGTTGAGGCTTCGGTCGGCATTTATTGTATGAGAGAAGAATAAATAAAAAGAAAAAGCAACTCTTGTCTAAACGTCAATACTGGAACTTTCATTCTGAATCAAATCTGAGGAGGTGTTAATGTAACATAATATAATAAAATGGTCAGAGTAGAAGAAGAGATTAATAAAGGTATAATAAAAAAAATCCTGAGTAGAGAAGAGACTATAATAGTAGAACAGAGTCGGGAAGTAGATATAGATGACTCCATAAATTGAGAGGAAAAGAGTGTCAGGATTTTAGAGAAGCATGCCGCTGAATTCTTAGATATAGGTGGATGACGACTTCAGGTTCTTTGATATGACTTTTTAAATTGAAATTGTTAACATATCATATTCACTTCTGTACATTTTATTTTGCTAAGTAATATACTTTCTCATACTTAAAAGTATTGTTATATTATTAGGACAGTATCTGTCTCGGTCAACCTTATGGATCAAATGGGTCATCTTCCTCAGGCTCATGCTGGTATTGATAAGTTAAGGAATGTAAAAAAATTACTTATTTAGGAATATGATAGTTCATACGCTTAACGTATTATGTTTCATTGAAGACAAGCTCAAAACTAAACAATCACAAGAATCACAAAACCAGAATTATGATTAACACATTGATCAAGGGAAACATGGGAAATTTATAGAGAGAGACACTAAGCGCCTATTTGAGAGATAAAATAGCAAATTTGGGCTAAATAGGAGTTTGAAAGAAATCATTGACCCCATATCAGTTATCCTTTCAGTCTAAATCAATAACACAAACATTGCTGCATAAATTAATAATTTTAATAAAAAATAAGTAAGCAATTATTTATTTTGAAGTTCAAGTTTTTGTTAATAATTGTTTACACATGAGCATTTTAATTTAACCATTTTATTCATATGATAAAAATATATGATATATATGCATATAAATTTCAATTGTAGTCATCCTTTTTCTTGGAATTAAACAAATTAAAAATTTAATATTGTTTCTTATTCAATTTGTATTTTGTTGTCCTATAATATACTTCATTAAAGGCCATACTATTAAAAACATATTATGTTGAGCATAGTAAGAAATCAAACTGTGTTTAATATTTTACTCATCAAAGCATAGCTTTTTATGAATGTTAAAATGTAATACTGTTAATATATTATATTTAATTTCTATTTAGAAAGAAAACATCACATTGGTCCCTTCTGTTTCTTTCAAAATCCAATGAGACAAAACTTCAACACAAAATATTATCTCATATAGTTAAAATAACTTCTACCAGTCAGAATCTGCATAGCTTGTCCCAGGAGATGTAAATACCTGTCCCCATTGTCAGCTCACTGAGAAAAGCTGAGTACTTACGCGTACATCATGGACCCAAGACTGGGAAGGCTTCTTCTATCCAGTCACCATCTGATCTCTATCAGCCAGGTCAGAGCTGGGAGGCTGGAAAATAATGACAGTCACTGCGGACAAGAAAGGAAACAAGCCCAACAGGTTTACTGACTGAGGTTTGCTGGCTTCATGTAGCCTGATAGGAGCACGGTCTATTTGGTGCCAGCCATTGCCACACAATGAAGTAATTGTCAATGCCTGCATAGAGAAGCTCCAAGCAGTAGAGGGCCCGGGTGCGCGCAACTGGTGATGATTCAGAGGTTGCACTTTTCCAGTCGGGGAGGTATGATTAGAATTGAGGTGTGGACTTGGATTTTTTGCTTTTGTTTTTTTAAGCAAAACAAAACACTAGAGTACAATGGCGCCACTTCTTCCTTTGTTGTCCAGATCTTCCATCTCTTCC
The DNA here is from genome assembly GCF_982192425.1 of Myodes glareolus. Classification (NCBI taxonomy): domain Eukaryota; kingdom Metazoa; phylum Chordata; class Mammalia; order Rodentia; family Cricetidae; genus Myodes; species Myodes glareolus. The sequence goes on along the minus strand of NC_142033.1, from coordinate 21,604,405 downwards.
TTTTGAGGGACAGCTGAGTGGTCCTGAATTCTAGACCAGAGCACCCGTGCCTGTATCCTTGGTGGTATGACCATGGACAGTCAGAATAGCTACTGAAGCTGACTTTCACCGCAAGCAAAATAGTAAAATTAACTTTATCTAACAGTAGCCACTTTAGTTCTAAAAATAAAAGCAAACTTCCCCCAAAACTGAAATGTAAAACAAACAAACAAACAAACAAACAAACATGTCATTTCTCCTTTCTCAATGCCAAAAGCATTAATAGATTTCAGAGGCATTAAATAACCCAGTATTCAGAAATAGTCCTATTATGTAATTGCATATTTGGAGGGTTTAGAATGTATAGATTTCTCACAGAATTATATGAAGTTACAGGGTACGTATTACAATTTTAATGTCTACCTTTAAAGATTCAAAGCAAGCTAGGCCTAGTGGCATGGGTCTGTAACCACGGTTGTTCAGAAGGCAGATGCAGAAGGATTTTTCCTTCATGGCTTAGAGCAGTGGATCTTAGAGCAGTGGTTCTCACCCTGTGGGTTTGAACTGCTTTGGGGGCCTCATTTCAGATATCCTGCATATTTGATATTTATATCACGATTCAAAACAGTAACAAGATTATAGTTATGAAATAGCAATGCAATAACTTTATGGTTGAGGGTCACAATATCACTAAGGACTATATTAAAGGATCTTAGCATTAGTAAGACTGAGAATCAATGATTTTGTTTGATACTTGTATATAGCCTTTATTGCTTCAGCTGCATCCCCTCCTCTCCTCATCTCTTCTGAAGGGCTGTTAGATTATGGCAAAGACTTTTCCTTCATCTGTTCAAGCAGTTATGAAATTTCTGTCCATGAGTCCATTTATGTTGCATTTTACATTTATGGGTTTGTTTTTGATGAGGAATTCCTTTATATCTGGAATAAAAACAACTTGACCATGATGAATGATTTTTTTTCAACTGTCTGAAATTTATTAAATTTTAAAAGTTTCCATTTCCGCCCCTCCTCCCAACACCCTCCCACTCCCCCCACTCCCCCTCCTCCTCCCTCTCCATCCCTAAGAGCAGTCAGGGTTCCCTGCCCTGTGGGAAGTTCAAGTTCCTCCCCACTCCCTCCAGGTCCAGGAAGGTGAGTATCCAAACAGACTGGATCCCAAAAATCTTTGAATGTGTTCTTGAATTGACTTTGAAAATATTGAATAAGTATTTTTGAATCTACGTTCTTCGGGGAGAACAGTCTGGTGTGTGTGTGTGTGTGTGTGTGTGTGTGTGTGTGTGTGTGTGTCTGTGTCTGTGTGTCTGTGTGTCTGTGTGTTTATCTACTTTGGTTATTAGGATAAAAGAGAACATGTAAACATTTCTTTTTATTTCTTTTTTCTATTTTATATAATGGTCTGAGAAATCTGTACTTTTTCCTAATTGGTCTGGTAGGATTTAGCTGTGATTTCATCTGGAGTTTGACTTTTTTAGTTGGAAGAATTATTTTTTTTTTTGTTTTTCAAATTTCTGATTTAACTTCACTGCTTGCTACAAACCTGTTTAAATTCTTTAGTCACATCTCAGTTTAATTTATCAGGCTGTGTATACACACACACATACAGACACATACACACACACACACACACACACACACACACACATATATATATATATATATATATACATGCATACATACACATTCATTTCTTCTTGATTTCCCAAAACAAAGGGATAATTTCATGGATACTTATTCCAATGTCTCCCTTTCACTTCTCATTGTAGAATATTATTATTTTAAGATGTGTTACATTTTTTATGCTGTGGAACATTTGTTTAATGATGCAAAGATGTGCTGCATTATTTTATGTTGCATTTGTTTAATCCTTTAAAGCTGTGTTACTTTGCCTGCCTAGAACACGCAAATGATTTAATAAAGAACTCAACAGTTAATAGCAAGGCAGGAGACAGGATAGGCAAGGCTGGCAGTTTGAGAGAATACATAGGAGGAGAAATCTGGGAGGAAGAGATATAGAAGCGAAAGAAGGAGAAGGAGGATGACTCCAGGGGTCAGCCACCAAACCACACAGTAAGAAGGAAAGAAAAGATATACAGAAGGAGAGAAAAGTAAAAGCCCAAGGGCAAAAGATAGGCGAGATAATTTAAGTTAAGAAAAGCTAACTAGAAATAAGTCAAGCTAAGGCTGGACGTAAATAAGTATGAATGTGTTTATTTGGGAGCTGGGAAGTGGGCCTACAAACAGTATGTAGAATAAAAGAGTAAAAAAAAAAAAACAAACCCGACTACATCCTCTAATTTTATTAACTTCTGGCTTCCTTCTCTAGACTAATTTGGTTAAACTTTAGCATTATTGTTTATCTCTTTTTGTTGTTGTTTTGTTTCTCAAGACTGGGTTTCTCTGTGGAACCCTGGATATCCTGAAACTCACTCTGTAGACCAGGCTGGCCTTGAACTCATAGATCTACCTGCCTCTGTCCCATGAGTGATGGGATTAAAGACATATGTTGTTTATCTTTTCAATGAACCGTTCATCATTTCACTGGCTCTCTTGAACATTAGCTTGTTTCTATTTCATTAATTTTGACCCTGATCTTAACTCACTAATTTCAGTGAATTAATATCAGTTCGTTTTATACCTTGTGATCCAGTTAAATGTGGGAACATGTCAGGTATGAAAGAAATGGTGATTATGCCAAAAGGAATAGAATGCATACAGCAGCACTGAAAATCTCTTTCCATAAATCAAAACTCGTTTGTTTTCACTCTTTTAATTATCCTACAGGAGAATATTCTGTATACTATGTATAGCTAAAGTTTGAAAACTGTACCTTCTACTGTGATATAATAGCTTATGAGCTGCAAGTCCAATTTCTAAAAATTCCTTCATTATACTCTTGGGATCTTGACAGGTTACAGACAGGTTGTCTTCTTTCATAAGAAGCTCTCACTGGAGTTCTCCAAAAGGGAATGGCCAGATGGAATAAGAACTTAGTAACACCTGTTATCTTTGATTTATATGGCTTTTGAAGTGTAAGAATGTGTATTTTGTGGGTTATGTAAAGATAGTCTGTGTCTACTGTGTGATTTACGGTTATCCTCAAAAAGGAAAACATCTTGAACCTAGTATTCAGCCTGTTATGCAATTAGAATGTTTCCAGGTAGGACAAAAACAACAACAACAACAACATAACAAGGATGTAGGAAAAATCCTTAATGGCATGACTCCTTTCCAAAATATGGTTTTCATATAGTCTCTCTGAATAGTCATAGCATCAAAATCAAATGCTAATATTTAGGTGGCAAATAGTTTTGCGTCAGAAAGTGAAGTAAGATAGAGTCCATAAAAAATGTGAATGGTTTTCCATCATCAGAAAGAGCAAAGGCCATGGTCAAGGATAATGACCAATGAACAAGGAATCATACATATACATATGCATGTGTATATGCATATACATGTAACAAAAATTACTGAAAAATAGAGACCAAGAATTTGAAAAAAGGGGAGAGTTGGGGTTATATATAAGGGTATGCATGCAAGTGGAAGGTAAAATTATGCAATTATTTTAAATCTCAAAATATTAAAGAAGAATAAAATAAAAAGTAATAACTAAACTTCATAATTTAACCCTTTATGTACAGCAAGTTTATAAAACCCTGTAAAATGATGAAGAAGATAACATGATTCTTGGGGATAACTGACTTCCTCCATGTATTGGGAGCTCCATATATGGATGTTCTTCATTTCCCAAGCAAATACAGATATTCTTTTTCAAAATCTAATGAGTTTCCTGGACTGTAGGTCCAATTGCTTTTGCTTAATTTTAAGAATATTTATTATTTGTATATGTTGTGTCTCGAGGGGGAGATATGTAGGAGAAAGGAGAAAGGATGATGCACACATATCTGGTGCATGTATGGAAGTCTAAGGACAAATTTAAGGAGCCAACTCTCTCATTCTATAATGGGTTTTGAGAGGCAATGTTGCACGTTTTTGCTCATAAGTGGTTGGATCTTAGATGCTTTAGAAATATGCGCTTATACCAGAATACCCATAGAAATCAGGAAGGTGAGAAAGGACAATGAGGTAAGAGGTCAATGGCATGGAATGTTTGTGGTGTGAAGAAAGAGAGAGAAATAATGGAGAAGGAGGTTAAGTGGTAGAGAGAGTAGGAAAGCAAAAGTAGCAGAGGGAGTATGTGAGGAATCACTAATACTAAAGACACTGAAATGCCATATGGAAACTTAGTACTGTACACTCCTAAAACATACACATATACATATGTAAAAGGAGTTTAAATGGAGTTGCCCTATAATGTGGGGACAGTACCTCTCCAAATGGCATAAACTATCAAACCAAAAGCTCAGTTCAAAGTATGTATTATGTGTTTTCTTGTTGGTTGACAGGGTTCTGTGGACCTCATAAACAATGAAATCAATTGTTATTCTTAGGTATTCTCTAGAACTTGGTGGAAAATAGGTACCCCATACTTGAGGTATAGAACATTGAAAAGGCAAACTTTTACTCTTACAGAAGCTTCATAACCCTACTGGCTAGCCGTTATGGTGTCAGAAAATTCTATACACTGGAAGTAGTGGACATATACAGTAAAACAGTATTTGCTAGACGTGCTAGGGCCATGGCATACGTGAACTCATGGGATCTGTGACTGTATACATAAGCTCTACTCAATATCAAGCTAAACAAAACCCTAGTATAGATGGAGAGGGGCTCATAAAGTCTCACTTCTAGCTGAAGAGCTATTGGCAATTGACAACTGTTGGAGTAAGAGCAAGTTTGGTTCAAGAATGCGCCTTAAGAGACTACCCATACTCCAGATGGGATCAGACCCATGCATATACAGGCAGCATTAAGTGGTCTCCGTTGGCTTCTTAAAAACAAACACATGAAACTATGATGGCAAAGTCATGGGGTATATAGTGGAGCAGCTGTAGAGGAGATTAATTTGATCAAAATATATACATATATGAAAGTTTCAAATAGTGCTAAGAAGAACAAAAAGAGGAAACATTGAAAAGGAAAAATATGTAAGAATACAAAAATGTACAAAATAACAATACTTTCTAATCTCTTTTCTGGAAAAAGAATGTTAAAAAACACAATCAAGAAATTAGGGTACACATGAGAGTTTATTGCTAAGCAATGAAGTAGCATCTCTAGATCTTACTTTTTCTGTATTGAGGACTGAATCTCAGGTTCAGGGGTATTAAACAAATACTCTGTCACTGAGCCACATCCTCAGCCCACGTATTTCTTATAATCAAATAAAGTCTTTCAAAGTTGTCCAAGATATCCTGTAATTCACTCTGCAGCTCAGGTAGACCTTGAACTTGTGAATCTTTCATCTCAACTTTCTGATATAACTAAAATTACAGGCCTACACTTTCTAAATTATAGTTGCTAGGAATAGAAATTTAGATGCATGAATGGGTAAATAATAAGTAGGTAGGTGATGTGGTGGTTTGAAAGAAAATGCCCCCCCCAAAAGTGGTACTATTAGAAGGCATGGCCTTGTTGGATTACATGTGGCCTTGTTGGAGGAAGTGAGAAAGTCACTGTGGGAGTGAGTTTTAAAGTCTCTTATGCTCAAGCTACTCCCAGTGAGACAGACAATTTCCTGATGCCTATAAATCAAGATGTAGGAATCTCAGCTCTATCTACAATACCATGTCTGCCCGCATGCCACCATGTCACAAGACAATGATAATGGACCAAAACTCTGAAAAATGTAAGCCAAAGAAACTAAAAGGTTTATATGAGTTGTCATGGTCATGCTGTCTCTTCACAGAAATAGAAACCCTAACTAAGCAAATGGATAGATAGACAGACAAAAAGATAGACAGATGACAGACAGAAAGATAGATTAGATAGAGTTCCCATAGGTTTTGTTTTATTTTGTCAACTTTACACAAGCTACAGTCATTTGAATAAGAGAAAATCCCAATTTTAAAAATAGACCCAATGATTAGATAGTGAGCAAATCTGTATGATGCTTTCTTGATTAATGATTGATATGAGAGTGGTGCCAACTTCATGCATTTGGTCCTAGATGATACAAGGAAGCTTAGTGAGAACCTGGGGAGCAAGTCAGTAAGCAGTGTTCCTCCATGGTGTCTACTTCAGTTCCCACCTTTATATTCTTGTTCTGAGTTTCTACCCTGACTTTCCTTGTGACTGACTACAATTGTAAGCTGAAATAAACCCTGTCCTACCTAAATTGCTTTTGATCGTGTTGTTTTGTCATAGTAATATAAATCAAATTAAGGCAAACAGATAGATGATAGATAGATAGATAGATAGATAGATAGATAGATAGATAGATAGATAGATAGATAGATAGATAGGAAATAAGTAAATCATAGACAGAAGAGTGATCATTTCAGGACTTCAATTGGGACTGGGTTCTATTGATGTGTTCCAACCAGATTTACCAATATTAAACTTTCTATATGTACATCCAAATTTTCTTAAAGTATCATTTCATCAGTCTACTAATGGATTTTATGAAATAAAAATGATCAAAATCTATTGATATAGAAGTGTAAGTTGATTAGATTCTATTACCTTATACATGGACCCACCCCATCAATGATATTAAGCTCTTTATTCCTTATTCACCTTCCAGCTTGTTCTCTTAAAACCGCAGAGGGAAAGTTTGCAGGAAAGGCTACCCCAAGATAAGTGGAAAAATTCTAAATTTCCCAAAGTCTTGATGCCACATGCTCCATTTCAATATATTTACATTTTATCTTTCTTTTTCCTTTTTCTATTTTGTTTTTATTCTGCACTACTTTGTGAGTTAAAATCTAAAATGAGTCATACCTTAAAAAAATAATTGAGAGAAGAGGTAGGATAATGAGAAATTCAAGCAATGGAAGGATAAGCAGAACAAGAAATAATAAAATTAAGAGTAAGGAGAAAGGCAAGCCCATCTTGAAACAGAAGGAAATGACAAGGCAGAATAAAATGTGAAGAAACTGGAGAAAAGAGAGAGATTCCAAGTCAGATTACAGCAGAAATATTCTCTTGACTATACAGCTAATGTTTACATGATTCATGATGAAAACATATAACCTACATTTTGTATAAGTAAATATAGATAGATAGATAAATAGATAGATAGATAGATAGATAGATAGATAGATAGATAGATAGATAGATGCATTACATAGTTCTTAGATGGCTGCATGTTTTTATTTTTAAATTATTGGAAAGTTATATGCATGGTTCTTACTACAAAATGTATACTCATTAAAAATAATCAAATAACCTGGTTGTCTTTAAACTTGGAAATCAAGAATATTTCCAGATGTTGTCCTCAAACTTTCATTTGTTGATGTACACAGTCATTAAGTACTATATGTTGAACACCTACTGCATGCCAAGTAGTAAGCTAATTTCAGAGCAAAAAGGAGCAAGCAATAGTCTGTCTAAAACAACCTTACAGTTGGTGGAAAAAAGCAACATCAAGCAGGAAATCATACAGGCCTGTGTTGGCCGTGGAAGTACAAGATGCTAAAAGGAGCATGCTTGACTCTGACAGTCAAGACTCTGGAGTTCAGAGAAACCAAGCAAACCTCTTGTTCTGTCAGTACATAGTCATATAGTTTTACTCCATTATTTATTTGAAACTAGCTTAGACATTGTTAGTCTTAAATTCCAGTATGCCAAATAAGAATTTTTATATCTAAAAAGCAGCATGATGCAGATGCAAATAGAGTCTACAGAATGTTTTACAGAATATCTAGTTCATAACTCATATCATTCATCAAGTTCAATCCTACCGAGGGAGATAGCAAAAAATATAGAGGAGTTTTCAACCCAGTTCTCTGTTTTATGTACTACAAAGAGAAACATTAACTTGTGTTGGAAAGCATAATTTCAGTTTTCTATTTTCAATTCATATTTTCAGCCTAAAATTAGCCATTCCTCCCCATTCAGTCTCTCAATTCATGGTTATTTAATGTTTATTTAGATAATATAGTATCTTATGTTCAATAGTTCTAATAACTAATACCAACTATGATAAATTTATTTTAGCTCAAAATTCAACTATCTGGCAGAAAAACCTCTTGATTTTGTTTTTAACTCCTCAAAGTATACAGGGAGAAGGTGTCATCACGAGAGATTAATGTTTATGCTACAATCTTTCAAACCATGCAGACAAGACATTTGAAAAGTGTCTTTGATAAGATTTCCGGGTGAAGAAATATTTTCATCCTTTAGAAAGTTTCTGAGGTTGTAATTACATTATTCCTCATCCCTTTTCTCCTTCCAAACTGCCCCATGCATACACTACAGTCAATTAAATAGTCTGTCTCAAGGAGCACTTAGCTGACAGATAGAGCAGGACAGCCAACATCGTCCTCTGGCCTCCTTCTCTATTCACACACATGCACACACACTGCCAAATAATTTTTTTAGTACTACAAGTACTTTATTCCAAAGACGATGATTATTTTACTCACATGATGAAGTGCTTTGTAGATGCAAAGCATAGTTAAATTCTTTCATCCTTATATCACCTACACTCTACTATCTGCCTCCCTTAAGGCCTTTCTTTCCCCTCAGTATCAATGGTCCCTTTTTAGTTTCCTAGATTCTACAGCACTCTGAATTGAACACACACACATTTAAAGATTGACACTAAGGTCTACATGGTATGTACTGGGTTACCTCACCTATATTATATTTTCCAGCACCATTCATTTATTTATATTTTTTTCTTTACAACTGAGGAAAACTTAACAATTGGGAGGGAATTTTTGGTTGAAAGAAGGATGCAGGAGTAGGTCAGAAGAAAGGGACAACTAATACTAATAAATTGAAAAAGACTTAGGGAAACCTATCACTTTCGTAAGTGTCATATAAGATTTTATGCATTAATTTTATATGTTAATATAAAATGTTTGAATTGTAATTGCCCTATCCAGGGGATTATGCTCATCCCAATAGCCATAGTTTGCCAAATAAAGAGCCCGATGCCAAATATAGGATACCTTCCCCCAAGCTGTTGGTCAGAGACGCCCCAGATATTTCCCCCAAACAATGCAAGCTGTTGGCAATGCTTCAAGCTGTCTAGGAGAACTTGGTGGTAGTGCCCTATTGCTGAAGACAAAGCACACTTTGGAAGCATGACAGGAGAAATCAAGCTCGTATGAATCAGGAAGCTTTCTCTATGCTGACCACTAACTTTCATAGTACTGGGGGGGGGTGCTGTGCAGGCTCTAAGTGGGAGTGGGAGTCACTGTCATTCTTGCTCAGTTTTGAACTGCAATAATGACTAGTGTGACAAGAAAATAAACTCATGGATGGGATAGTAGCACGGATGTTATGGGGGTAACCAAGCATTTTCTGAATGGATTTAAGGCCAACGCCATAAAAGGAAATACATGCAAGGCACTGCAAATATGGCCAATATCCCCATGGTTGAGGAGCTCTAGGGCCCCAAGAAACTATTATAATTATTCTGCCAAATGCAGAAAGTATCAAACTGCCTTCTACATTCATACTTTCTACTCTTAGATTGGTGCAACTCTGAGATCTCACTGTGAAGTACCTTTGTGTACTGGATGGTAGTCAATGTAGACATACACGTTATCAAGTGTAAGAAATCAGTAATTGTGAGTATTCACCCAGAAATGGGACATCATTATCACTGCACGCAACAAGGCCTAGAATCTATTGTGGAAGAGGGTAAGGGAAGCTTTTGAGAGTCAGAGGCTCAGAAAGAACACACCCTCTGGTTATGACAATATCGTTGAGCTCATAAGTTCACCACAGCAGTAGCTGCCTGCACTAATCTGCACAATATTGATCTAATAAACTTTCTGCCATGGAAGTTGCAAAGGTTCATTGAGCTCCTACCCACTACCTGAGGAGCTTTTTGTTTATAATGACTTCTTGGGGAGAGAGTCAGTTTTCTTTAAAGGTGTTGCTCCTGGAAGATTGACCATATTTCAGTGGCTAGTTTTGTGTGTGTGTGTGTGTGTGTGTGTGTGTGTGTGTGTGTGTGTGTGTGTAATGTATATAAACAGCATAAACTAGTTTGTTGCATTAATTTTTTTAAGAAAACATGGAATTTGGGGAGTAAATAGAGGTATATGGGAAGAGTTGGGGGAAATATGAGGGTGAATATGATCAAATCTCATAAAATTCTCAGAGAATTAATTAAAGAATTTTAAGAACTATGGTGGCCTAAAGAAACTTTCTGGTCAATCATATTCTTCTCAGATACCATTAGCATATGGATATAATGTCTGATACATTAGCTTATATGAACTAACTTGATGTGATCATATAAATGTTTTTAACTATTAGAATTTTGCAAATTTTTTACAGGTAGAGTGATGTATTCTTTAAAATCTTTAAATAAAACCTCAACTTGCAAAAGCTGGATGCTTTCTCATTCTAGACAAGGGATACGATCAGATCTAATTTAGAGATGCTTATATATTTCACAAAGCATATAAACTTTTGAAGAATGTATTATTTCTTGCCTTTCTTATCAGAGCAAAACATAAAAGTGGTCTTAATGGAGCTGTTTGCTAACTTTATATTTATAAAAATGGCAGCTTCTAGGACTGTGGAGCTTGAAACTTTGTGATTAAGGTGGAAACATTTAAAACTTAAATTATTAGGGAATCATTATTTTGTGGATTTAATTTTCATTTTAACACCCAGAATATATCTTTACTAATTGTGTCCCCTTAATATGGTAACTGTTTTATTTATATTTATATTTAGAATATTTTTGTACAAGATCTGGATTTATTTTGCTTGAGGCGTTTATACTATCACAAGGTTGTAAATATTTTTCTAAGACTGTTTTAATGTACTCCACAATTATCCTAAAATATTTTTATTGAGGCATCTTTTAAAAAATCATAAAATTTTTCTTCAAAGAACTAAACCAATGCAGCATTACTATAGCTCTCTATAAATCTGATGCCACAGTAGAGTTGTCTTGCCTTTTAAAAGGGTTGGGGCTGATCCTTGAGTGCAAATGTTTATATCGCATCCTTTTGTAAACTGCATTTATGTAGGCTTTAAGTTATATTAAAGAATATTAATATAGTATGATGTGGCGATAATTCAAAATAAACAGGTAGAAATTTGGAGTCCATACCAAAAAATACTTTACTGATGAAATAAACATAACAAATACATTTAGAGGTAGTGATCTTTTTTATTTTTAAAAGAAACTTCTTCTATATTGCTGACCTTATGTTTTCCTAACATAAAGGGGTTTGTTCCTTTTGACATATTCCAGAGGTGAATTCTCAGGCATTGCACCAATGAAGCTATTGTAGTATTAATTATGATAATATCATTTTTCATTTTTAGAAGTATGTGGCAGTTGCATTTGGCAAACTTTCTTTGCCCTTTGTTTCACAGGCAGGAATTGGTTATGAAGATCTTCATTAACCATATATACATGAAATGGGATCTAGAAAGTTCCTCTCAGAAGCAAGTACAGATTGATAAAAGCAGAGTGTGTTTGCTATTCATATATTAGTTTAGTCATTTGATAGATAATTTAATCAAATGAAGCTATACATATTACCCCTAATAAAATGAACAGAATAGTAATCATTCACCAATAAACAAATGCATATTGTAGCATATATGTTTCTATATTATATATTCAAGAAGGTGTATATTTATTCACTACCATCTAAAGTAGTGTGACTCATGACCTAAAGTTGCATGACACATTGCCTAATGGTATTGTTTTTCCCTCCTTTGAACTTGCTGCTTTATTATGTCTGTCTTAATCCCTTTGATTTAGTTCTAAATAAAGCAAGATAGTTTTAGAAGTTAGAATCAGTTTCAATATGAATTAAATCAGTTAGCAGTGATCACAAAAAAATTCTCTTCACAACCATGACAGCTTTTATACTTTCTGGTAATGTTCAGATAGAATATGAATGGAAAGATTTCCAAAACTATTTTGTAAAAGTAACAGATATGAAACATTTTCCAGGTAATACTCTATTGTCCCCATATGGTTCTTTGCTGACTTTAAAATAAAAGAATTTATAACCTAATCTCCATTTTACCTTTGCACCTTTCTTTAGTTTTTAGATTACAAATCACCGCTATATGATTAGCGGTGGGACATTCTTTTCGGACAAATATATACACTTTTTAGAGTAAGCTCTGGTCCTTACCTCCTCTTAAAAACTGGAAAAGGAAGTCAAATTCTGAAAATTTCCCTTTTCTGAAACATAAAAGCAGGCAGTTCATATCTACTTCTGACAGATAATGGATATCAATTGAAAGAGTGAATGTAACTGAACTGAAACAGTCTTGTATATTGTTTCTGAACCTGTATATTGTTTCTGAAATTTTTCTTCTTTCAAGAAACATTAAATAGTTACTTCCAACCGGGAATTCTTCCTAATTCTTTTTCACAGATGCTTTAATGTGCTCTGCTTTAAAAACAAAGAAACGCTCATAGCCACAATTGATACTGTGTATCACTTAAAGTTTGCAGTTGGCAAATAGCTTTCTTGCATTTTGATGCAATCCTCTAACACCTCAAAGACTGGGGATCCTCTTACTCTCCTGGCGTCCTCAGCTGTTCTGTTGCCTGTGTCTTCAACCCCTTGAGGTATATGTTTCCGTACTAAGGGATCTGGGTATTTCTTTTCCAGTTCCATCTTTCACAATTGAATCCATTCTCAGGACACTGTAGAATATTCTACTCAGGCAACCGCAAAATTTTTTGTCTCCCCTCACCTGTGCTTTTAGTCTTACAGACACCTATTAGTAGTCTTTGTTCCATTTTCTTGCCACTGTCTTGTTCAACTGTATTTCAAATCAATTTTAATCATCTTTAAATACCTGACACTGTGCCTGGCATGGTACAAAGGTCTACATGTTAAATATGTCGCCATACTCTGATTAAAGAATGCAGTCTTTGCCCCTTCATGCCTTTTCTGTCTTAGTCAGTGACATGACACTTAGTTTCAATTACCAGCTTTCAAAATTCTTAGCGCAAGCTTGATTCACAGTTCAGTTTCATTCTTTGCATCCAGCCAAAAATTTGACAATCATCCCTTTGTATCATTTTGTTCAGTTTCTTTCCAAACTAGTTCATAATTTTAAAGCAGTATTAAAGCTCAACGCCATGACCAGTGTGCTTTTCTCCCTCCAATATAACTCATGCTAATCCAAAATCAAGTGCCTGTGAGCTTGCACATGCGCTAACGCCAGAGTATTAAAATCAGCTGTCTTTAATGATATAACCCTTGATAGGCCACCCACACTCCAGGGCAGGCTCCGTTCTCTAGAATAGTTGGGCAAAACAATGAGAGAAGTAGGGAAAAAAGTTAAATAGGGTGATTAGGGATGTGAAGGTAGAGTAGACATGGAAGGAGGTGAGGGACAGTGAATAAGACCAAGGTAACTCATATGAAATTCTCAAAAAGGCAACAAGAACATCCTTTAGTATACATATTGGCTAGCTTTTGGGAACCTATCCCTCATATTGGGTTGCCTTTCCCAGTCTTAATACAAGGGGAGGCGCTCAGTCCTACCACAACTTCATATGCCATGTTTTGTCAATACCCAGGGGAGGCTGCCCTTTCTGAAAAGAAACAGAAGAGGAGTGGGTTGTGGGGAGCAGAGGGAGTAGGGGAGGGAATAAGAAGAGGGAAGAATTTGGTTGGGATGTAAAATAAATAAATTAATCAAATTTTTAAAAGACTAGATATGTGTATAATTTTATTTATTAATTTTTTTTTGAGACAGGGTTTCTCTGTGTAACAGTTTTGGATGTCCTGGAACTTGCTTTGTAGACTAGATTGGTCTCAAACTCACAGAGATCCACCTGCCTCTTTAAGATATTTTCATGAATCCTTATCAAGAATTTGGTTGGTTTGGTCTGAATACAAACTTTTGCTAGGGGCTTGGATATTAGAACTTGGTCTCCGACTGATGGTAGTATTTTGGATGCCCTGGAAACTGAAGTAAATGTAAGTAATGAGTGCAATGGGTGTCTTCCCGGGGCCCTTTCTCTTTCTCCTGGCTTCCTGTCTTCCATGAAGTGAAAAAGCTCTTCCATCACACGCTGCTCCCACAGTAATGTTCTGCCAAAACACATCAGGCCATGGTCTCTAAAATCATGACCTCTAAAACCATGACCTAAAGTAAAACCTTTCCCTTTATGTTGCTTCTGTCAAGTACTTTGTTACAGCAACAATAATCTAACAATACATGCCTGAACAGAATTCAAAGTCCTCTGAAAAGCAAATTCTTTCCAACTCGTTTCCCAAGATACAGTCACCATGAACTTTCAAGTCTTAGTATACTTTGTCATGCTTCAATCATGTAATACACGTTTTAATCTTGTAATTATTTTCTGTTATCAGTCTCCATTCTCTTGAGGTGTTCTCTCTATTATTTTGCCTCATTTAAATATGTGTCTGTAAAACCGCAGCTTAATTATCACTTCTTAGCTTAAAACTCCAACAGCTTGGGTAGCAGTTTAAGTGTGGTTGTTGGCTGCACACACACTTTGATTCAAGTCATTGTTCTGCTATTAATTTTGTTCCGTCTATTAAGGCACTTGATCTTTCTGTGCCTCAGTGTTTCTTCACCCATATAAGATGAAAATACCATCTGTCTTTGAAATAGCTTGGGTAACAAATGAAATAATGAATGAAGGCTAATTTGAAATATTATCCCCAAATCAATCAATCAATCAATCAATCATCATTGCAGCAGTAGCAGTAATTTAGCAATGACAATATATTACTTCACAACTCGAACCCACTCTTCTGGTAGACTTTTCTGTCATCTATAAAAAAAGACACAGAATTCGAGACTTAATGAACTGTCGCTGGTGTCACCCTGTGGTATTCTTAATTTGTCTCTTGAACACAACTTTAAAACCCCAAAGAACAGAAACTAGATCTTTTAACTTTTGCTTTTCATCTAGTATGAATTTCAGACCTGATGTGGGATGTTTTTTATCAGTAAGTGGCTGAGTTATTCCCATTCTGCTTTCACACCGTTGTTCATCGTTACCCTGTGTGTAAGGTCTAAAGCTTGGAGAACAATCAGCCCCTTCATTTTTACCATGACCTAGGAAGTAAAAACATAACTTTCTACAAATTGAATTAAATTGTTATCTCTTTATAACTATTTCAATAATTATTATTCTTTCTTTACTGAGGAATCCAGGAATAAGATTACAAATTAGGCTTAAAACAAAGCCAGGTAGTCCTTTCTGCTAAACACTTTTTCTCGTTTTATTACTAACCTGCTAAAGATTTTGTAGTGGATTATCTCAATATTCAGAACTGATTAAAGAAATCAACTCGGGTATAAAATAATGTGGGACATGTATTGCTGCTATAAAACACTGTCATGCTTTATAGAAGTAAATATATGCATTTATGTTAATACAAATGTATGAATGCATGTATACATATATATGTATGTGTGTGTGTGTTCATGTAAATATAAGGTTAGTACCAGGTGTGATACAAGCAGACTGTTCTATATACAGGAAATCAGGGTACATATAACCTTTAAAGAATTGAAAAAATTAGGAAACCAATTAAAGTTGGTGTGGCAACTATCTCTATACACCAACAATGCTAAGCAGCATCACTGATAAAGTATTCCTCCCTACTGGAGGTGAACTGCTCCCATTGACACCCACAAGCATACTGTCTCCCACATCAGTATTCAAAATTTGTCCTTACATTCTGGTCCCTACAAGCTTTCTGAAATATCTTAGGACACTTTTAAAAATAGAACAAACAAAAAATCCTTAACACCTTTATTTGTGTGTGTCTATGTGCACACACGTGTGTGTGGAGGTCAGAGTACAGCTTGTAGAAGTCAGTTCTCTCCTCCCACTATGTGGGTTCCAGGGATTAACATAAGCCATCAGGCTTGGTGGCAAGTGACTTTACCTGTGGAGCCATCCTGTCAGACCAGCTTTTAGTGCTATGGTCCAACATAAAAATACACTCCACGGCACAGCACAGTGTCTAAGATACAAATATATATTTCATAAAACAGTCATATTTTGCACTACTAGTTTGTGATACTGAGTTTGAAAAACATGCTCTAATACGGTGCTTAGTCACCCAAATGGGAATCATAAAGAAAGACCTGTAGGATGAATTAGGTTGTTGCCATGGGCCGTTGTCAAGGAGTTTTAAATCCAATCAGAAATTAACCAGACTCTTTGGTGAGGGAAGAAACTGAGGCTTTGTCTCCTTTGATGGAGGAGGCATAGGAAGCAGAGATAGTAGAACACAGAAGCTAAAAAGCATGTTGAGGAGTAAAATCACCTAGTGATGCTCCATGGTTGTTCATCTGAGTTTCCTTCTCCATGCCTAACACCACCCTGAGTACCATCTCCCAAGACCTCCTTGAATCCTACTCTATCAACAACCCATTCACTTCTCTCATTGAATTCTGGCCACTTTCGTTGTCAATTCCAAATACACGGAACATCGAAGCTTATTTATCTCTACCCTTTTCTAAGCCTCGCTTTTTGCTTCCTCTGTCTCCAGTGAGTGTAGTAATTCCTTGGTTATCTCTCTCACTGTCTATGCATAATTCACGGTGCCTGTCACTGGAGGTGTTACTCTGTGCCCGTAACTTATGAATGAAACCAGCAATGATGCAACTTCTGCTGGTCAGGATTTCCTTTTGAAAGCTATAGTTACATGCCCAATTAACAGCAAGATGAGAGGTTCAAACTTCATGACACATATCAAGTATTACAAATTATTCTCTCTTATCTAGACTTTGACTTAGGATAGATACCAATTGAAGACATGAACAGTCATTATCATTTCCAGAATGTTATTACAAGCAACTAAAAGTCTGTCATCTAACCTTAGGTAATGATTTGAAGGAGGATGAATTAGTTGGTCTTGGTTCTGCATGGTCATACAAACATTTCATGTCAAAAGAAATGAAGCTAAACTTATTTCCATAGGGACAGTATGGAATAATCACAGATAAATGTGTGGTCTTCTTTTTTAATAGGTAGTGTTGATATTGACTCCTGTTTTTAACAGTTTATGTTTATTAAAGATGCTATAATATGACACAAGAGCACAAGAACACATTCATTGACTGAAGAATTGATGAGAAAGAATACTATTCGCAGGATTTGTGATTTTTCATCATTTGATTATGAGAAAGCTGACAAGCTCATTAAACATTTCAAAATGACTTGAT
Source organism: Myodes glareolus (assembly GCF_982192425.1). Lineage (NCBI taxonomy): Eukaryota > Metazoa > Chordata > Mammalia > Rodentia > Cricetidae > Myodes > Myodes glareolus. The sequence goes on along the minus strand of NC_142033.1, from coordinate 21,587,170 downwards.
ACAACATAGAAACTACTAAACTTAATCATTTTGCCAGTAGTTGCTTTTTCATGAGAAATGTTACAAAGCGGACATGTTAGTCTATATGTGAAAGGGAGTAATATATAATCATTTAAACACTATGATATTTTAATGTAAATGTTCATATTAGCATTAAGAAAGGAAAGGAGGTGAGTAGTGTAAAATAGTAAAAATAAGCATAAATTGGATGGAAAATAATGGCAGAAAACAAAAAGAAATCTAAGAATTCTACTGAGTATAAAACTCATATCTTCCTTTTGGTATAAATTTCAGAATGTTTTCAGACAAAATATCCACCTACTGCTTTATTTGTCATCGCTATGAGTCACCAGATGAAATGGCAATATTATCTAAATAAACATTACAAATATATGTATATGTGTATCTGGTTTTATGTTGAAGTCTTTGATCCACTTGGAGTTGAGTTTTGTGCAGGATGATGTTTATGGATCTATTTGCATTCTTCTACATGCAGACATCCAGATAGATGAGCAAATTTGTTGAATATGCTCTCTTTGTTTCCCATTGTAGATTTCTGGTACATCTCTGCAGTACAACTTGAAATCAGGGACTGCAATACCACCAACAGTTCTTTTATTGTTCAGATATATCTATCAATGAGGGAAGCAAAATAATGGAAACCTAAACTAAGCTTTCCAATTTGACTTTCAACATCATATTTGCCAATCTCTAATTTAACGCCTAAAAAACAACATTGATTTAATAAAACAAAACCTTCTTGGCATGCTGAAAAAGTAGTAAGAGTTTCAAAGACTGCTGGTTTAGGTTTGTGTAAATGTTGTAGATAATCCCTCAATATTTGTCCTCAAGATTGAACACTGTACACACCAGTATGTGGATCAATAGAGAATAAAGGACAATACAGTTGAGAGAGATTTTGCGGAGGAAACTCAACTATCCCTGAATTAGCATGAAACTCACTGTGTTATCTATCAGTCTCTGGGTCTCTTATTCCATCTTTGACCTGAGCAAGTTCACACTACATTGTTCCTGAAATTCTTTTCTATTCTAAAATAATTATACTTCTGTGATAAACTGATCTACTTGAGTCAAAATTCTGCTACTCAGAGAGTACATATTGTTACAGGTTAGTACAATTATGGAAATGACTAAAACGTACAGTGTCTGTAGGTGAGACATCAGCATTCATTACAGAGAGAATGCACCCCTGGCACACAGCATTACAGCCTTTGGAGCTACTGGTCTGCACAGTCATCAGGTGCATCACTGGGTTGCTGAATGCCAGATGGGCTGAGTCACTGAGTGAAAAAGAATAGTAGTACTTTGTGGGCTTATATATTTTTTCAATCTAGCTGTAAGAGTAATGCATCAACACCCTACCATTATATGATTATTTTATGGCTGACTTTTCTTTTGCAAAATTAAGTCCAACTTTTTTACACACTTTGGTATTAATACTACTAAATTTTATACAATTCATTGAGAAGTGAGGGCTTATATGAACCATCAACATTCACTATATTAGGAATTCAAACAAGGAAATTACAGGACCAATTTATTTTTAAATTATGATAATAAGCAGTTTATGAATTTCTCTTTCATTTTTTGAAAGTTAAGTTTTCCAAAAACTAATGGATTCCATTTTCAAATTATAGACATTCTTTGGCTCTCCCCATAATTTGAAACATGTTCATTTCTTAACAGTTATTGGTGGCGTAGAATATGGTTTTCTACTGTATTATCCTAAAACTCACTGGTTTTGCATACCTGGTTGGATCCTTTACTATGCACAGTTTTATAATATTCACTTAGAGGTACAAGCATACATGAATAATGACATATTTCATCATATGAAAACTATTACTAACCTTAACACCAAATTCATCATATAAAATTCTAAGTGTTGAGGAACAGTCAAATTCACAAAGCTTTAAATTTTCTAAATTTTGCCTCAGAGTTTGAGTTTTATCACTAATTAAAATGGACACTTACTTCACTGACTTTTAATAAATTGCCTTATACAAACGTAAGTCTAAATATCCACACCACATCAGTTTTCCTTTGTATACTCATTGTGTTTCAGTTTATACCAGAAGACTCAACCCATGTTTTTTATTTTGTCATCCTGGACAGTTGTAGGTGGTCTGAACCTGTGTCCATTATTAATAAATTAACAATCTGACTGCTCTGTGCATAGCTGTCGGTCCTCAGGGAAGCTGGTTTTGTTTGTTTGTTTGTTTGATGTCCCTATTCTGATTCTGACACAGTATCAGTGTTCTTACTCATTGTGGCTTTGCTAACACAGTAAATACAGAGAATAACATTTTTGTGAAATGCTTTGTGACTTCAGCAACTCATGAGAGTCTCGGGGCTCCTCAAGTCTGAGAAGCACCAAATTAAACACTTCACATAGTTTAAGTATCATCACAAAGTTTCAATATACTTCCAAATTTATTCAAAGTAAATTTGACAATTGTTAAACATACACTCACTCACATAATGTTTCAGTAGAGAAAAATTTGAACAAAAGAATATTTTAAAGTAATTCTAAGAATTTCTAAAATCACACCCATAGACACTAATATGCATAAGACAGAAAACACAAGCAAATTTTAGAATATGTATTAATCTATGTATTGTTTTCCATACCTCTTGACTTATTACCTTTGAATTGTTCCTTCCTTACATAGCATGTGTTTCTCTGGTTGGCTGTTCTTGAAAATGATGCTGGGCTGAAAACTCTGGAATCTTCTTGCCGAGATCCAAAACAGATGAAAGACATACACTCAACCTCCTGTTTCCAAGACTTAACCCTTTACCTCTGACTCAGCCATGGACTACAGTGTCAATCAAAAACGCTCTTGCCTGGAAGCTAGTCACATGTCATCTTTCCCTAGCCAATCAAAAGGCACGATACAAACAATAACTGCTCAACTGAGACATTCATCTAGTAACCTGCAAGTACCACTGTCAGTACTTGTGGCCCTTTGCCAGATGGATCCAGAACAGAAAATAACCCGTCTAGTAACTTGTACGTCCCACTGTCATTACTTGTGGCCCTTTGCCAAATGGATCCAGAATAGAAAACAAGCTATCAGGTTTTACAACTTTCAAAAACATAGAACAAAAACATTGTACTCATTTTATATGGGTTATATAATTTGTCCAGTCCTGAAGCTCATCAAAAACAAAACCGATCAAAGTTAGACAAAGTGTCTTTATTTCTGGAAATATTTTTGTTCTCTTTTTATATATCCTTATGTTCCTCAAGAGAATCAACAAGAAATCTATGAGATGCAGCACCTTGATACTGGCTATATTTTATTTTTTATAAATTTTCTTTACTCTTGAGAATTTAATATATGCGTACAATGAAGCATAATCAAATCCATCCTCTTCTTCCCTATAAAATTCCCTCATATCATCCCACTATGACTCCTCCCCAACTTCATGTCTTTTGTACCTTCTTAGTAACTCACTAAATTCAATTAGTGCTGTCCATATGTGCATGGTGGTGGATCCATCCACTGGAGCATAGAAAATCTACCTGCAGCCACACTCTTTGCCATTGGGCATCTATTTATAACAATGAGCAATAAGTTTCTTCCTATATAAACAGTTCAGTTTGTGGCACGGCACAGACCACCATGAGCACCAACAACTTGTAGGCACGAGAAGATATTTGCTTTACATAAATTAAAAGAATTTGATCTGGCATCTACTTCAAAAGGACATTAAATCAATATCCCAAGGGGAAAAGATTGTGGCTAGACCTTGACTTTAAATTTAGCTAATTACCGATGAAGATAATCTTAAACTATGGTCTACTATGTCATCAGTGTCTCTCTTGTAGTGATGATTTACCAAGTACTTGAAAGATGAAAGAGATGAGTCATAAGACACCCTAAATTTTTCATTATGGTGCAGCCCTTGAAGATATTTGCCAATCCACCACCTCTGCCCACCTATGAAATCTTGCAAATTTCCTGGCTATGGCTTTCATGTATCTTCTTTGTCACATTTTGTCCAATCCACTTTCTTTGTTTAAAGTGTCATCTGTATGTTTGTGATTATCAGACAACCATTTTCAGTCCTGACGTTTCCCCGGGCTCTAGACTTGCATAGCTAAATCTCACACAACATTTTCACCTGTGTTTCAAATTGTACCTTGTACTTCATGTCACTAATTTAATAATTAATTATTATCTCTGGCAATCTCACAACTCCTTCCCTTCATGCTTCCCAGTCTCAGAAAATTGCACACTTTCCTTACCCATTGACCATGGCAAGAGAATCTCTTGTCATGTGTGTGGAGAATCTCTGTAAGAGGTTATCTCAATGATGGAGAAGAAACAGTTTCACATGCTGCCAGTAAAAGGACGGACTCTCCCCCCAGACTTCTAAGCTTTAAAAGGTGACTTAAATCTCTGTAAAGCCTGGTCTTCCTCCTTCTTTAATTGTTTATTTCCTTCCTTCCATTTCACACAATTCACTCCAAAATGTATTAATTGCTTGGAGCTGATAACAGTAGCTATATATATATATATATATATATGAGGCAGCCTAGAGCCTGCAGGATAAGGAAAGCATCTACACAGAAGATGGAAATAAACATGTGTATGCATACATAATGCTATATATATGGCTAGATGTGCATTATTTAGTTCTATTCACTGAGAGGGGTTTAGAGCCAGTGAATCATAGCATGTAACATTCAAGTTTTGTCTTTAACATTTCTTTCCACCAAAGAAAGGAGATAAAGTTCATTCTAAGGATGAATCAGAAATTACAAATGAATCTGGAACATTTTTTTCTGCTATGGAAACAATTAGGAGATTTGTCAAAAATTCTTTATCATAAAGGGATTATCACTGAATAATTTCTGTATCAGTGTAAACAATAATACCATATTGTTATCTAGTATATAAAAATGGGAACCAAAATGGAATATTGATATAAGTAACAACTGAATAAAGAAATGGGAAAATGTGCAAAGAAAATGCTACAGTTAGAAAAACCAAATCCTGGCATCCATTAAACCAGAATTGCTTTAGTTACTCAGCATTATTGGGTGCTACAGACAGCAAATTAGATGTCTGGAGATAAATGATTACTCAAATAGACTCAATATAGGACACATAAAATATATTTGTCAAGAAATGTGACAGGCTGCCTTCTTTAAAAAGTGATACAAATCACTATCTCCAGAAATGGGGCAAGATGAAATAGTGCCTTCGGATGTAAAGAAAAGATGGCGGCATGATTTTTGTAAAGTTTATGTCTAAAATCTCAAGGGATGAAATTGAGAGACACTGTGCAAAATAATTGACTTCTAGATTACAAAATTATGACAGTCATAAAGGTTGACGGAAGATGGCAGAAGTCTTCCTGTCTATAACACATAATCCTGGTGTTTTTGTTAGGAAGACTACAGCAGGGCATGCAAATCGAGAGATAGTGCTACAGAAACATTCTTGACTTTGATGTTTTCTCTGTAATAAGGTTGATATCTTCATAGGGCAGGAAAAGTACCTCTATGTATACAAATAATATGGAAAAAACCAAGTTCTGTTAGTAGTCTTATACATTTTCTTCTAACTTTGACTTTATTTTTTTTTTCAAAAAGAAAAAAGAAAACTCTTATAATGAAGATGACGTTGACGGCAAAACCATAGTTCTCAGCTTACTTCCCATAGCAGAAATGAAGAAAAGATCATTTTCAAAGTTCAGGGAAAAGAACCTCCTTGGTTTACATTTTCTGCAAATTGGATCCTCTCCAAGTTCCTCAAAGTAATTGCCATGATTATATGTTTATTAGACCACTTAATAAATATTCTTGTTGGGTTAAAGTCTTTGATAAATATTTATTCATATTGAATTTTGTAACTCTACTTTATTTATAGAACTTACAGATGAAAATTTGAACATACGATTTTGATGTTGCTTGAGTGTTTTGAAGTTTGGTTTTCTTGGTTTCTTCAGTAATATTAGCTCATTAACCTAGTGACCAGTTTCTGGAAAACTTAATAATTTACCCTAAGAAGATAGATACTAATCACTTCTTTTTTAAATATATAAATATCCTATATAAGAAATGTTGTTTTGGAAAATGACTATAGCCAGGCTAATTTATTAGAAAGTAGCTTAAAACCAAATAATATCATTAATATTATTTTGATATTTATAAAAAGTTAAGAGAAAATTTAAATAGTGATAGGACAAAATTATTGCGATTTCTCTCTTATAAAGCTGTTTTCTGGCCAGTTGTTTCATTAGACCCAGCAAAGCTTCTTGCTATTTATTTCTTCCATAGTTCACATCAATTGTCCAGTAGAAAATGATTACGTTTGTGAAATATCGTGTGATATAAAATCTTACTGTTACCTTTTATTTCTTTTCAGATTGTTATTAATCCCAAAGTTCACTTGATATCTCATAAATATGGTAAAGAAGAGATGAAGGTGGAGGAAATGACCATATGTTGAGATTCAGTTGTAGAGTTTCTTATATTCTTCCTATTTCTGTTTGGAGAGATCTTGTAGAGAAAATGTTTGCTTACTACACTCAGACATGAAAAGAAATATGGCTGCTTTTCTTTTTCTGTCATAGGATTTATCTTTCTCCTGCTGTTCTTTTTCTGTGTGTGACATGTAATATGAAGTAAAGAAATATGTCTTTCTTTTAAACTTCCAGTGTTTTACTCTCCAACTGACGTGAGTAGTTCCATGGATTCAAAGTTCTGTTTACCTTGAGGTTGGTCTCTATGATTCTGTTCAGGAACAGGCCCATTTTATTATAATGTTTTATTGATATTTTTGATCCCTCTGTTCTCTTCTCCAAGACAGTACATTGATCCATGGTCAAATATTGTTTGTAAGGCCCTTGTTAGAAAGGGTCTCAGAGTCATAGGACATACACTTCATCTTTCTGCATCTCTGGTCTGGTCCTTGGACTTGTCAACACTGAAGTGTTATGGATACCTATCTGGGTTAGGAGTACCATGCTGTCGCTCACCATGATTCAGTCTTGACCATTTGTTTCTCTTGAGAGTCTCTTCTTTCTTTAGAAGAAAGAACTAAGAAGAACTTTCGAAGAACTAAGAGTCTTTCTTTCTTAGTTTCCATCAGTTTCTGAGCCCTCTAAGCAACCCATGATTTCCTCTTGACTTACAAAGGATCAGCTTCCTCCTCCACCCCATAACTACACATACATACACATATGCACACACCACATTCACACATGGGATCAGGCTGCACACTTCTCTGTCCTGCCTGTCATCCCCATTGGATGTGCTACACTATCCCCACAGCACGCTTGGCAGAGCTGGGTGTGCAGAGCTTCACCTAGATAGCACAGCTCTCTTCACTTATCACATCTCCAGTGTTCTTGGGCTCTTCCAAATCATTTTTTATTTTTCTCTCATTCGTTTGGAATTCCACCTCAAGAGAAAGCCTGAAGAGGCACCTTACTTCCCATGTTAACTTCTGCTTTTCTCTTTCTCCCCACACAGCACTGGAGTGGAAGGAAGGCCTATGTCTTCCTTTTTCCAACACAGATTTACATTCCACAAGACAGTAATTCTGTTTTGAAGAAGAAATGTCCTTTTTTATAAGTATGGAAATAATTCAATGATCTTGCCAGGCTACACATGAAAAGAATGACACTGTTTATAAGTCTTTATTTTTGGATTGGCAAAGCTTAGGTATTAAAATTTCTTTATTCCTCAACTACAAGTTAACCTTATTTGAGATTTTAAAAGCTTTATCTAGAGATAGAGAGAAGATTTGGTCTTATGAGTACTGGCTATTCAAGAAAACCTGTGTTTGGCTCCCAACACTGTAGTTTCTTATCCAGGGGATCCAGGACTCTCGCCTGACTTCTTTTGGCACTATATGCACATTTACACACATGCACTTACACACACACACCTTCATACACACACACACATACATACATACATACATACACACACAAATGCAAACACTCACGTTCACACAAGTTCATACACACAAACACAGATATATGTACTCATATGCACTTACATAAATAATAAGAAATGAATAAATAATTTTAAATTTCTATTATGCTTTTACAAAATTTTTATTGTAAAAATTCTAACCTAAATCAATATACTTAGAACAATAAGGGGTTGTTGATATATAAAAGAATACAAAAATGTGTTAATTTTATTTATAAATATTATCTTATGACATATATGCCATTATCCTATATTTCTCATAACACTGTACATCTTGACAAAGAACCATTTTAATTGAATCTCCTGGAGAATTTGGAAGTACTAGATCTTCTGATCACATGTGCTTTTTTCCATTTTTTTATTACTCTATCCTGTCTTTGACCTAAGATGAGCACCTTCATCTGAACTCTATGTGCCTCTGGGATGTATGTTCAATTATAGTTATCATTTTACATCATATAATCACTTATATTATATGATGTAAAATAAACTCCCAATAAAGAGATCTATAGGAAGCAGAGAATATTAATTTGAATATCTTATTCTACCACTCATGAGCTTTTTTTTCTTTTTACATTAACTACCCTTCATCATTCACTACTGAAAAGCAATTATGCCTTTTATAAAATTTACAAAGCAATAAATCCCCATTTAGATATGTGTGCATAGAAAATATATTTTCAGATCATAACATGGAATATAGCACTATAGTCTAAGTATGTTCCATTAGTCTACAAAAAAAGAATAAGGCAAGAAAAACAAAATACAAGACTGACACTTTGAATTTTTCCCGAATCATGACCTTAGGTAACACTGAAAGATTCTTCGAGAACTTCACAACAGTTCTTTGTGATGAAATTCTTTATGACATACAGTCTTATCAGAATAGCTGAAAGACAGGTCATCACTTCCCTCCTTTTCTCATTGAGAAATTAGGTTGAGCAAATTCAAACTATTGAGAGAGCCGAAACTCACAGATACATTTAAATAAGAAAAATACTTTATTAGCAACTTAGAGCTTATATTTTAATTAAGAGAATATTACACTGAGATGAAAACTGCCTATCGGTTTATGTCATATATCACATTATATCAAAATTAATTCATGACAGAACACTCAATATTACGATTATCCCCACCTTAAAATATGAAGAAACTATTTTTCAGAGAAACTAATAAACAAGTTCAACACTACCTAGCATGAAATTCAGCCAAGATTTTTCCATTACATCATTTTAGTTTATAATCTGGGGAGAATGCTCTCCTCTGTAGAGTTTCCTACACATCTTTTCTCCATAATTTGAACAAGAGCTGTGGAATACCAGGAGCTGCCATTATGTCTAACTCCTCCAAGTCTACAAACACAAAGATGATTAGGAAGCAGCTGATAAATGATGCTTCTCTAGATATGTAGATTCCAGACAGAGAGAATTAAGTTAGCCTTGGACTCACTGTCTTTTTCTAAAAACTAAGTTTCCAGAATTCAAATGACTGCCTTGTCTAAAAGGAGATTATGTCCCCATAAAAAAAAGAGATTGAGAAATAGAGCAGGACTCAAAATGGCAGCTAGTTCACCAACATAAAAAAAAATAGAACTAAACAATATGAACAGGAAAAGTAAATTCCAAGACAAAGTCCCTGAAACACAAATAGGCTGAGTTCCTATGCTAAATAAAGAAGCAAAAAGAAAGGGCATAGAGGAACCATCCTAGTGAGAATCGCACTCTAGAGAAAGGCAAGGTCTTTATCAGTGCCATATATCAGTATAGCATTTACCCAAAAACACTTGTCTGTGTCTTAGCATGGCTGAGGAAGGCTTGTGACTCCTGACTCATAGCACCTGAGGATGCAACAAGACCCAGGGGACAAGAAGAACAGGATTTGTCACTCTGATTCAGACATATTTACTCTACCTTTATGTGCTGTTTCAGTTATGTTTTCTTACTCTCTTGAAAATATTGCAGACCACAAGAATGGAGGTGATGGGTCATTCGATGTTGGAAAGGAGGTATGATGGCAGAGAAGGAACTCTTCCTGGATGTGTGGCTTTGTGTCTATTTGACAGGACAAAAGTTTGGAGATGGAGGCTGACCAAAAATTATGTTTGAATCTTTGGATATTTAGTTTTATTCTGTGGAGGGTGTTGGGCTCCAACTGTCTACATTTATGTGTTTATAGTGAAAGGCTAATGGGTATAACTTCTCTTTAAATTGATCAAGATACACGCATGTCACATGTATAGCTCTATATTTGTGTGTGTGTGTGTGTGTGAGAGAGAGAGAGAGAGAGAGAGAGAGAGAGAGAAAGAGAGAGAGAGAAAAGAGAGAGAGAGAGTTGGAGAGAGGGGGAGAGAGGGATATAGGGAGAGGGACAGAGAGTTGAAACATATAATTTATATACAGCCTAAGATGCCACCAAATTTAATATATATCCCAAGATGGCCTCAAACACACAATCCTCTTAACTCAACATTGGTTATACACAGATCAGGTTAGAATATGGAAGAGAATTTGGGGTAAATTGTGTACTAATATAGGTAAAGAAAAAGATTTATCAGTTATAATATAACATTCCCAACTGGATTTGAATTTTAGATAAATAGATTTTAGTTTTAGTCCCATGCAATATTTCTCATACTTCATCTCGCTAACTATAATGTTTAAATTTGAAGCCAGATACTTATTTTCAAAGATATTTAGGGAAGGATTAGTGAGGGTTTTTTTTAGTGTAATTCAAGTTTACCTCAATGTTAAATATTTTTACTTCAAAAATCTTGAGATTTTACTCCAGAGTGTGTGGTTTGACTATGAGTCTATTTTTTCATGTTTATATTATTGTTAGTCAATGTTTGTGTTCACATGTGTGTGCCTGCCTGTGGGAATAAAGGGAGAAGAGAGAGACTAGATGATTTGGAGACTGAGTAATAACAATAAAAAAGTTGTATGCCTTATGCTTCCAAAAATAAATACATAGACATTTTTCTTGAATTAAAATAATGTTATTTATATTTTTGAAGTTTTGATATAATAATTCAACATGCAATCCCAACCATTGGAAGGCTGAGGCAAGAAAATCTTGAGCCAAGGTCCGCTTGGGCTCCATAGCAAGAGGCCATCTCAATGATAAGTATTTGAGGAAAATGAAATCCAGTCACACAGTAGAGATAATCACTGTTAAAGTTTGCAAATTTACATGACTTCTTTACTACTCATACTCCCAAATATAAAATAAGTAAAAAAATTAAACCATATAATGTTGGGAGGTATCCATCAGAGAAGACCACTCACACCTGGATTCAAGCCAGTAAAAAGGCTTCATTAGCCGGCAGGCAACTACACTTGGGTGTTTGTAGTAACAAGTAACAAGTCTTTCATGGGGTGAGTGTTAAGCCCAAAAAGGCATCCTTGGTTAACATACCTCAGATAGCAAGAACTGTTAGCCAGAAAAAGAATTACAGAAGCCAAAAACCAAGGTTAGTAATTTCAGGGACTTTCTCAGAAGTATAGACTTTGAATGGTTAGGTCTTTTTTTTATTTTGGTAGGTGTTGCTGCCAGGCGCAGGGTTCCAAGGCATGAACTATACTTCAGCCATGGCATCAGTTGTGATAGGGTCACGGGGCCTCATGGATCTGGGGACTGGTTACATTTAAGACAGCATCTCTGAAAGACTTAATACAGCCAAGTAATTCAAGTGATTTATGTAGATGAACACATTAGATCTTTGTTGAGAACTCTGTTAGTAGAAATACAGAAGATTTTCATGAAACATTACTAGGGTCATCAAGCAATCAGTGGTCCAGCTGGGATTCTGATATGGGGAGTGACTGATGCTCAACCATAGATGAGTTATCTGTACCAACCTCATCTCATCCAAGACAAGGGAACCATCATGGAAGAAAGGACAAAAAGAATGTAAGAGCTGCAGAATGGGGGGAAGGGGACTATTAAATACTGTCTTCTTGACAGTACACATGCTCAGCACGATCTGGATTCAGTAAACTAGTAAGAATAACATTTTTTTTAAAAAAAAACTTAAAGAATTTGGGAAGAAGACAGCTTAATGGATCCTGGGATGAGTAGGAGGGAGGTGGTAGGGGGATGATTAAAATAATTTGTATTCATGTATAGAATTTGCAATGAATAAATGGTGATTTCATTTACATTTTATGATTTTTAAGATTTATTTTTATTACTTTAAAAGTATTTATTCATTAAGTTTTCTAGAAATCCATTTTGATCATGTATCTCCTCTCTCAACTTCTCCCAGACCCGCTCTACCTCCCTATCCACCTTGCCATGTACACAACATCCTTATCTTCCCCCTCCCTTCCTTCTCTCCCTCCTGTTCTCATGTCCAGGAGTAATTGGCCAATGTAAAACAAGCTCCATGTTCTTTTTATATGCTTTTTGTTTTATTTGGTTGGGTTTTTTTGTCTTATTGCTGTTTGTTTGTTTGTTAATCTTTTGTTAGAGACAATTTTATTTTTAAAAGCTAAGGAAATAAAGTCTGAACTTCAATTATCATATGTCAGTATCAGTTCATTTGCAAGGATTACCGCTAGGAAGCGTTATAAACCTCCGTCAGCACAGTTACTGAACATTCTATTGGCTGGCACAGTTTCTCAAGTTGGTTTTTAATAACTCTTGAATTTTTGAGGAATAAGTACTGGTCAAGCATTTTTTAGACTGTCTCTCAGGATTCCCTGCTGTTTTCTTCTCTACTGAACTAGACTAGAAAGTTTTGCTGAATCACACTGGTGGAAGCCAATTTTGTATATCCCTTAGATTCTTGAGTATGACTTTCCTTTCTGTAGGATGCTCCTCATTGTAATGCAGAGGATTACCTGGTGTCCAGCACTGATGGAATCCCACCACTGATGCGGGATTCCCCTCTGTATGCTATGAATATGTTTTATTACCATTGGTTTTAAAGAAACTGTTTCTGTCAATGCCTTAGTAACGTAAAGCCAAACAGGAAATCCAAACAGAGATACAGAGAGAAAGTAGGAGGAGTCCAGATATCATGTAGCTGCTAAAGGAGACAGATGCCTCTCAAAGCCTTGCCAGTAGGTCACAACTTCGTGGTGCTACATAGATTGATAGAAATGGGTTAAGATGTAAGAGCCAGTTAGAAAGACATCTAAGCTATTGACTGAACAGTGTTATAATTAATATAGTTTCTGTGTGATAATTTGGGTCTGGGCAGCTGGGATACAAACGAGCAGTCTCTGTCTAAGATAAACTGTTAAGCTTGAGTTTCAGATGCTGGAAGAGTGCTTGCTGATGCCTTAATAGTGGTAGGCCTGCTTTCTTGGTACTTCATCAGCTTGGCCAAACAGCTCTATTGAGTTGCTGTTCATGGGCCATCATGATGTTCTCAAGCAAGACCTGAGTATATTGTCTCATTCATTTTGTTGCATCTCTCACAACCCATCTGAAGTCTTCCTGCTGCCTTTGAGATACTACAGGCACATTGGCTTGTTCAGCTGGGCCTGGGAAGCTGCAGGTGCTGCATGGATAGGTGCCAAGTCTCACTGACCTTCTTTTCACCCAAGCGCTTGCTCCATGCAGCATGCTTGACACTGTGGTTGATTTCTCTGTTGAAGGTCTGGCTTCCTCAGAGCTGCTACATGGACCTAGTGGAGCAAACCTACACTACATTATAGATGATGCACCATGAGATGATTTTTTTTTCTAATTGAAGATCAAAGATAAATGTGTCTGCTTCTTTCTCCCTGATCAGACTTTTCAAAAACAGTGTCTCTTAGAGTCTCCAAAGAAAACCCAGGGCTGGAGAGATGGCTCAGCGGTTAAGAGCATTCATTGCCTGCTCTTCCAAAGGTCCTGAGTTCAATTCCCAGCAACCACATGGTGGCTCACAACTATCTGTAATGAGGTCTGGTGCCCTCTTCTGGCCTGCAGGCACATACACAGACAGAATATTGTATATATAATAAATAAATAAATATTTTTAAAAAAGAAAAAAAGAAAACCCAGTACCTTGCTGTCAAGGTCCAGTGAAGTTGGTGATATAACCCTTGTATATACTTTTTATCCCTAATTTTCCTGCTCTCCTTTCTCAGTCTTTCCCAAGAATTGCATAGTTAATAAAATGAGAGGTTTTTTTTCCATTTTTAAAAAATTTTTCTTACCTGTTCTTACTATGACATCCAGAAGAACACGGCTGTGATCTGAAGATCCACTAGCCTTAGTGACCATTTATAGATTCAAAAATATTTTCATCGTATTAAAAATGATTTGCAAAATCGCTAAATTATGGTATATAAATCTTTTTAGACTGATAGCTAATTGTTAAGAGGCAGAAGAAAGCAAAAATGAAGCAGACTTCTGAGCTACAAGAGAGAAGAGCTTGTCTCACCAGTAGAACTGTGACAAATACCTTCTAGATTTTAATTTTTGTGTGTTGTACACAGGATGTAGTATAGTGGGTGGAAGAGATTACACATACAATGTTCAAATACTGAAAATATCTCATTTGATTTGTAAGAGGCAAATATAGTAAACAGACAGTATATTGACAAACAGGTCATCTCAGAAACATTATTTGATAGCTACTGTGTTTTATATATTTGTGTATTGAGTATTCTTTGCCAAATATCTATAATTAATTTGTCAACATGTTATGCTTAAAGAATAGCAACCAGATTTGGAGGGAAAAAAACATATTTTGTTCACTACTAGCACTACTAGCAGAGAGAAAATTGAGTTAAACCATTACTGTCAAGTTCTTGGGAAAATGAAATTCAGACACAGAAGTCCCAGATTTTGCCTTATAGTTAGTGTCTAATTGATTTGGGTCTTTAGTATCTGTCTGCCTGTCTGTCTGTCTGTCTATCTATCTATCTATCTATCTATTTTTGTTTTTCAAGACACGGTTTCTCTGTGTAACAGTCCTTGCTGTCCTGGAACTCACTCTATAGACCAGGCTGGCCTTAAACACACAGAGATTCACCTGTCTCTGCTTCCCAAGTGCTGAGATTAAACGTGTGCACAACTGCTACCCAGCTGCAGTTTTTATAATAAAGAGTGGAGGACCTAACATACTAAGGGCTTAAATAAAATGACATACATTGCAAAAATTCAGACTATATAACATTATAATTTAATGCTTTGGGCACTTTAAATATGTCTTTAAGTGTTAAGTATACTCTTAGATTATTAATTGATACACAAAAATAGATCTTGTTTTTATTATACATTTAAATAATCTCACATCTTGGTGGTTTTTGTCTTGTAGGTTAAGGAAGGTGTACAACTTCAAAATGAATTGGTAATGGATGGATAGGCATCCACATAGCAATACACATTGCCTAATGATAATAATTAATATGTCATAGGTTACTTAATGTTAGAGGAAGTTCTGAATGATGTCTTTATAATTGCAGCACTGGAATGAAAAACTATGTAGTGTAGTTGTATAGCAGAAACAACAATCTCTCACATATTTAGCTGCAGCCTTTAGAGCAGTCTTTATTCCCTCTCATGGGTCTCACTAAAATTCGGTCAATTCTTCGGTGGCAACTCATTTACTAAGAGTCTCTCTTTCTATGCAGATCAAGTGATCACTCTGAAGCCATTAGATGCTGTTAGATGCTACTATTCAGGGAACATGAAAATGGCTTCACATAACGCAGGTTCGTTTTTCTTCTTTTATACTTTTAAAACTATTATTTCAGCAAATATTTATTAAATTCCTCCATGTCTGTGTCTTCTTCTTGGTGCCGGAATAATGATGGTAAATTTGGGAAACTTTTTACCCTCATAATAATTTATGTGTTCAGAGAGACAGACAGGGGGTAATCAAATATCTCTACAATATACTATCAAGTAGCTTTGGATGCTATGAAGCAGGAACAGGAGGATTATATTAGGAAGAGGCTTAGAAATCCGCTGAGGCTATAAGAATGAGACCTGAAGTATAGCAGTCACTAATAAAGTTAAAATATCTGTTAACTGGTTCACTCCTTTAAGTGACCAAGTTTTTAAGAATTTTAACATCTATTCCTATTCAGAAGGGGTTGGAATACATATTCAGTTTTGACCATGTGTTATAGTGCTGGTGGATTTGAGGATCTCTGGCAACAACTGCATAAACACTCTTCCCTCCAAAGGACTTCCAAGCTGGAGCTCTGCCTTCAGAGCAATTTCTTCACAACTGTTCTTTCTCTTGTCTGAAATAACAGCTCTGTCTAATTCCATACATATTCAGAACCTCTTTCTATCAATACCTAGATTCTATGTAGCATGAGATCAGCAGGTTTTCTTTATTTACATGCTGGTCACTGAGCTATGTGCTCACACAAACTGAGGAGGTTAGTCCTACCTCAAATTAATATGCCATGCTTTGTTAACAATCATGGGAGGTTTGCTTCTTTCTGAATAGAAACAGAGATGTGGATGGGGGCCAGAGGGGAGGCAGAGGGAGGGAATTGGAGGAGATAAGGGAAGAGAAACTAAACTATGATTGGTATGTAAAATAAATGAACAAAATTAATTAATTAAAAGAAAATAAAAATACAGAACTATTATGATTCTAACATGGGGCAATGGGGAATTTAAGGCACTTGTTTAAGTTCATAGCATTTGTAAATTCCAGGAACAAATCCTAGCATATTCTAACTCCAATGCCAATATTTTAAGCCATTCTTCTAATGGAGCATAGCAGATCACTAAGAACAACTATCAGTCTTGATATGCTCTCACTTCCAAATACTGTAATTGATACATTTCTAAGCTTTTCCTGCCCCCTCTCCATTACTCTTTCATACAATTTAATTTATATTTTTTCAAGGATGTAGGAAAGGACCATATTTTATATTTTATCCTTCTTGACATGGTCCAGTAATAAAATTTGTTAATTTTGATACATGCAAAATAAAAAATGTGTGGTGATTAAGCTTTAAATACACATTTAGTTGGGTAATGTTGTTCCCTGCGTACGTCATCCACAGCTCCTTCAGCTTTATTGCTTACAAAAGTCCAGCTCACCTTTATTTCATCTACATCTAGATGGTAGAAAAGACCACATATCTAAAAACCCCTTCTGAAGGAGCATGTTTTGAAAGGAATTTTTAAAGGGATATAAACAGTGTCAGGAGAGAAAGCTGTTCTTGGCACAAAGTTATAGAAAAAGGGCATGGTTGAAACGGTAAAAAGGAGACCAAGTCCCAACGATTTCCTTTCCATATAAACTTGGTCCAGGAAACATTTCTAATAACATCGTTTCCTTTCAACATGAAATCCAAACACCCAAATACCCCTTTATTTACCCTTTCAAGTCAAACCACGAACAGTTTCTAGGATACTCTGCGATTTTAAGTTCACCCTCACTCAGTCTGTGGGGCACTATAGGAATGATATAACTGAGTGGGGACATTCAAAATCAGCCAGAACCTTATGTCCCAAAGGTGCTCCCTATAAACACAACCACACTCAAGGGCCAAATATCCACCCATCACAACTGCCCTTACTCGCTGAGTGAGGCACAAACTGAAAAAGGGTAGTTCTCAAAAAGAGCCATAGTGTGCCACCCTGTAGTAGGGAGTTCTGTTACCACCCTGCCGAATGCCCTCTTGTGGTGTACTCTTTAAATAAACGCGACCTTTTCTACTCTGATGTGATTTGGCTGAGTTCTTGGACTGTCGCCACTGCCTCCACTACCAACAGAAACTAGGAGAAGTTGAGTAGATTTAGAAAAAGGTAGGTCTAGCGTCACCAAGGCCATTGGCACAACTAAACAGCAAGATAAGAGCGCAGAGTGAGAACTGGAGGGCCGATAGGCAGAAACACGCTTGGGATTCTCTAATGGGCAAAAGACGAAAGGGGTGGAGCTAAAAAGAAAAGCAATTCTTGTGCTTATTGAGGTAAAATCAAGGTTTGGAAATCCCAAAGTAGCCGTGATAACAAAACGACCGACAGGGTGCGGGAAGACAGTCTGATAACACGGAGGCAAGAGTTTTAATGAAGAACATTGAAGTGTACTTGATCAAAGGTATTGTGCAGAGATCTAAGGCCTCAGATAATGTAGATATGAACATTTTATTGAATTTTTTATTTATTGTTTATGTGTATGTGTTTGGCTGTTTGTACACAAGATAGCCAATTCTGTTCTATGATTCTGATATGCACATTGTGGTATGCACACACACATGCACGCACACACACACACAATAAATAAATGTAGTAACATCCTTAGAGGACTATTTGAGTTTGTATTCAGTAGTTAGAAGTAGAAGATAGCAAAACAAAATGGTCAGGTCAGTTTCTTTTCTATCTAAATTTACTTTTATACATGACATAATCAGCAAACCCTATTTTTGAAAATCAAGAGAAGTCTTTGTGACGACTGACAAACAGTGGAATTCTCGAGACTTTCTTCTTACAGAAATTTCTGGAGGACTGCACTCCTTAAGGGTTTTGTTGTTCATTAACTGATTTAACCTGGAAAATATAGACTTGGAAAGAGCATTTCTATGGCTCCCCTTTAGGCAAAATCCTCACATGTCTATAAACCTTTGAAAATGTTTAAAATCTAAACCTGTGTTCTCCCAGGAAAGTTATCACAAGGATAATTCCTTGTGATACCAGAATACAATTAAATGGTTCAGTGGTTAGAGTACTTCCCGTTCTTCCAGAGGATCTGAGTTCAATTCCGGACAGCTCATAACCTCTGAAACTTCAGGCCCAGGGAATCTGATGCTCTCTTCTGACTTTCATGGTCACTGGCATACATATGGCATGTAGGCATAAATGCAGGCAAAACACCATGCACATTAAATAAGCAAGTAAATAAATAAGTTTTAAAAGAATACAAGTTCAAAGTTACTGACTTTTACTCTGATCCACTATCTGATGCTCTATTTATCACAGAATAGGACACAGTGTGTGTGGGGGGGGCTAGAAATATCTTTAATAAAAGATAGACTTTGATTAAAACTGATAAAAATGTTCATAAAACATTTTGGTTCACAATTGCTTCCTGTTTAAAGAAATTTTTTCTTTGGCTGTTTAGCTCCTTGGTGTGACTCCTCTTCATTATTATGGTTTTCAAGATTGGAACAGAAGACTTAAATCCTGATACTTGGGTTGCAGCGCCCTCTGGTGTAGGAAATTATAAAACTTTGGTGTGTTCGGCTTGTACAAGAAAAAGACAGATGCCTGATGCCTGAAGCCTGAAGCCAGAATAATTAAAGGCTTAATGTTTAAACAAACATGAGATTGTACATGTAAAAAAATAACCCAAACTAACATATTTATTTGTGTAGCACTTATATTTTTATAATTTAAAATATAATCTAATTTGAGTTTGTAAAAACTCAATTAATACCAATTTCACTAATATATTTGTAGAAAGCAAGAATAACTAACAGGTTTGTCATACATTAACATTTAAAGAGACTCTTTTACACTTTTATAGTCTTTCAGTTCTGTCTCGCTGTGGAATAAAAGTTTTTCCCAGATCGTTTGATACAAAAAAAAAAATGTTCAAACATGTTTCATATGCAATTCCATCCACGTAACCCAGTCAGTGTGGATGAAATGTGTTCATCATCTTCAGGAATGGCTCTTGCTAGCTGAACTGTGGCTTAAGAAGTGTGGCTTATATCATTGTATAACAAAGACTTCTTGTAAAGTAACCATCCTCATTGTGGAAAATATGAAGAAAATAATTAATAGCCTGAAAAAAATCATTAATAATAACATCACTAGGACAAGCTTCAAAATATACTCCATAAAATATCAACTATGTTCCTTCCCTTCTAGTCTAACTCACATTTATATACTGGAGAGGTAAGCTACAGGGAAGAGCTGTAGCTTTTTTATTGAAATAATGGCACAAATATAAAAACAGCTGCAAATGCTTCTCCTCTCAACACATGACTGCTCCCTTCTCTTCCTTACTTTAGGAAGTTCTAACACTAGACTCTGACCACTGTTCCCCAGTGAAATCCACTTCAGACTTCTTTGTTCTGGAAGTGTGCTGCAATTCTTGTGACTTATCATGTTGCTTGGTTTCCAGAGCTCTCTACTGCTTATTATGTGGATACATTTTGTTCTTTCCACACTTGAAATATGAATTTAGGGCCAGGGATTTGTCCTAAGGAACTAGGTTAGATCTGAGAAAAGGGACTTTTTAAACACCATAATCCTTATGGTATTTCTCAGTTCTGTTTAAGTGAACTTTTAAGTGTTTTTCAGTTTTTTGTTTTGTTTTTGTTTATTCAAGTATCCGAATACACTCTTTCCACTTCCTCCCCTCCTCCCAATACCCTCCCTTCCCCCCCACTCCCTCTCCTCCTCCCTCACCATTCCCAAGAGCAGTCAGGTTTCCTGTACTGTGGGGAATCCAAGTTCCTCCCTCCTCCCTCCGGGTCCAGGAAGGTGAGCATCCAAACAGGCCAGGATCCCAAAAAGCCAGTCCATGCAGACGAAACAAGACCCAGTGCCATTGTCAATGGCTTCTCAGTCTTCATTTGGACCTCAGGGACTCAGTCAGCCCCCATGTCAGCCACATTCAGAGAATCCGGTTTGATCAAATGCTCGTTCAGTCCCAGTCCAGCTGGCCTTAGTGAGCTCTCATTCGATCAGTCCCCTTGTATCAGTGGGTGAACGCACCCTTCGCCGTCCTGACTTCCAGTGCTCCAAAGTAGGTCTCCGTCTCTATCTCCATTCATCGTCGGATGAAGGCCCCCTCTGATTTTGCTTTCCTTGCTCACGATCTCCCTCCCTCTGCTTCTCATTTGGACCTAGGGAGTTAAGTCCAGTGTTCCAATATGTGTCTCTGTCTCTATCTTCATCCATCGTCATATGAAGGTTCTGTGGTGACATGCAAAATATTCGTCAGTATGGTTATGGGCCAAGGCCAGTTCAGGCACCCTCTCCTCTGCTGCCCAGAGTACAATCTGGGGACCTCTCCTTGGGCCTGGGAACCCCTCCAGAATCAAGTCTCTTGCATACCCTAAAATGGCTCCCTTAGTTGAGATATAAACTTCCCTGCTCCCAGAACCATCCTTCCTCCCTCCCCCCTCCCATTCCCCCAAGTCATCCCCAATCCTCCCCCTCTCCCTAACCATCTTCCCCTACTTCCACCTCCCCACCCCCCATGCACCCGAGTTTGCCTGGCAATCTTGCCTACTTCTAATACCCAGGAGGATAACTATATGATTTTCTTCAGGTTCACCTTCTTATTTAGCTTCTATAGGATCACAAATTATAGACTCACAGACCTTTAACTATGGCTAGAATCCACTTATGAGTGAATACATACCATATTCCTCTTTTTGCGTCTGGCTTACCTCACTCAGTAAAGCGTTTTCTATTTCCATCCATTTGCATGCAAAATTCAAGATGTCATTGTTTTTTACCGCTGAGTAGAACTCTAATGTGTATATGTTCCACACCTTTTTTAACCATTCTTCTATTGATGGGCACCTAGGTTGTTTCCAGGTTCTGGCTATTACAAATAGTGCAGCTATGAACATAGCTGAACAAGTGCTTTTGTAGTATGTTATGGCATCTCTTGGGTATATTCCCAAGAGTGGAATTGCTGGGTCCTGAAGGGGGTTGACTCCCAGTTTCCTGAGAAACCGCCACACTGATTTCCACAGTGGCTGTACAAGATTGCATTCCCACCAACAATGGATGAGTGTTCCCCTCACTCCGCATCCTCTCCAGCATAGGCTATCATTGGTGTTTTTGAGTTTAGCTATTCTGACAGGTGTAAGATGGTATCTCAAAGTGGTTTTGATTTTCATTTCCCTGATCGCTAAGGAGGTTGAGCATGTCCTTAAGTGTCTTCTGGCCATTCAGAGTTCATCTGTTGTGAATTCTCTGTTCAGTTCAGTACCCCATTTTTAAATTGGGTTAATTAGAGATTTAGTGTCTAGTTTCTTGAGTTCTTTGTATATTTTGGAGATCAGACCTTTGTCTGATGAGGGGTTGGTGAAGATCTTCTCCCAGTCCGAAGGTAGCCTTTTTGTCTTACTGACAGTGTCCTTTGCTTTACAGAAGCTTCTCAGTTTCAGCAGGTCCCATTTATTCATTATTTCTCTTATTGTCTGTGCTACTGGGGTTCTACTTAGGAAGTGGCCTCCTGTGCCTATATCTTGTAGACTACTTCCCACTTTCTCTTCTATCAGGTTCAAAGTGGACAGATTAATGTTGATGTCTTTAATCCATTTGGACTTGAGTTTTGTGCATGGTGATAGATATGGATCTACTTTCATTCTTCTACAAGTTGATATCCAGTTATGCCAGCACCATTTGTTAAAGATGCTTTCCTTCTTCCATTGTATACCTTTAGCTCCCTTGTCGAATATTAGGTGTTCATAGGTTTGTGGGTTAATACCTGGGTCTACTATTCAATTTCATAGGTCGACTTCTCTGTTCTTATGCCAATACCAAGCTGTTTTCAATACTGTAGCTCTGTAATAGAGTTTGAAGTCAAGGATGGTAATGCCTCCAGAAGTTCCTTTATTGTATAAGATTGTTGTTTTGGCTATTCTGGGTTTTTTGTTTTGCCATATAAACTTGATTATTGTTCTCTCAAGGTCTGTGAAGAAGTTTGATGGGATTTTGATGGGGATTGCATTGAATCTATAGATTGCTTTTGGTAGAATTGCCATTTTTACTATGTTGATTCTCCCAATCCAAGAACAGGGGAGGTCTTTCCATTTTCTGGTGTTCTCCTCGATTTCTTTCTTCAAAGACTTAAAGTTCTTGTCAAATAGATCTTTCACTTCCTTGGTTAGAGAAACCCCAAGATATTTTATGCTATTTGTGGCTATCGTGAAAGGTGATGTTTCTCGGATTTCTCTCTCTGCTTCTTTATCCTTTGTGTATAGGAGGGCAACTGATTTTTTTGGAGTTGATCTTGTATCCTGCCACATTACTAAAGGTGTTTATCAGCTGTAGGAGTTCTTTGGTAGAGTTTTTAGGGTCGCTTATGTACACTATCATATCGTCTGCAAATAACGAAAGTTTAACTTCGTCCTTTCCAATTCGAATCCTCTTGATCTCCTTATGTTGTCTTATTGCTATTGCTAGAACTTCAAGCATTATATTGAAGAGGTATGGAGAGAGTGGACAGCCTTGTCATGTTCCTGATTTTAGTGGAAAAGCTTTGAGTTTCTCTCCATTCAATTTGATGTTAGCTGTCGGCTTGCTGTATATTGCTTTTATTATATTTAGGTATGATCCTTGTATCCCTAGTCTCTCCAACACCTTTATCATAAATTGGTATTGAATCTTGTCAAATGCTTTTTCAGCATCCAATGAAATGATCATATGGTTTTTTTCTTTCCGTTTATTTATGTGATGGTTTACATTGATAGGTTTGCGTATGTTGAACCAGCCCTGCATCTCTGGGATGAAGCCCACTTGATCATAATGGATAATTTTTCTAATGTGTTCTTGGATTCGGTTTGCCAGGATTTTATTGAGAATTTTTGCGTCGATGTTCATGAGTGAGATTGACCTGTAATTCTCTTTCTTGGTTGTGTCTTTGTGTGGTTTTGGTATCAGGGTAACTGTAGCTTCATAAAAGGAGTTTGGCAATAACTCTTCTGTTTCTATATTGTGGAATACATTAAGAAGTATAGGTATTAGCTCTTCCTGGAAGTTCTGGTAGAATTCTGCATTGAAACCATCTGGTCCTGGGCTTTTTTTGGTAGGGAGATTTTTGATAACAGCTTCTAATTCTTCACGACTAACAGGTCTATTTAGATTGTTCACCTGTTCTTGGTTAAACTTTGGTATATGGTACTTATCTAAAAAGATGCCCATTTCTTTTACATTTTCCAGCTTTGTGGCATATAAACTTTCGTAGTAAGATCTAATGATTCTTTGAATTTCCTCTGTGTCTGTGGTTATGTCCCCCTTTTCATTTCTGATCTTATTAATTTGCATGTTCTCTCTCTGCCGTTTGATTAGTTTGGATAGAGGTTTATCAATCTTGTTGATTTTTCTCCAAGAACCAGCTTTTTGTTTCATTGATTCTTTGGATTGTTATCTGTGTTTCTATTTTGTTGATTTCAGCCCTCAGTTTGATTATTTCCAGTCTTCTACTCCTCCTGGGTGTATCAGCTTCTTTTTTTTCTAGAGCTTTCAAGTGTGCTGTTAAGTCTCCAATGTGTGCTTTCTCCGTTTTCTTTAATTGGGCACTTAGTGCTATGAACTTTCCTCTTAGCACTGCTTTCATAGTGTCCCATAGTTTGAGTATGTTGTGTCTTTATTTTCATTAAATTTAAGGAAGACTTTAATTTCTTTCTTTATTTCTTCCTTGACCCAGGGGTGATTTAGTAGTTGACAGTTCAACTTCCATGAGTTTGATGGCTTCCTAGGGGTAGGATTGTTGTTGAATACTAACTTTAATCCATGGTGATCTGACAAGACACAGGTGGTAACTAATATTTTTTTGTATCTGTGGAAGTTTGCATTGTTACCAAGTATGTGGTCAATTTTTGAGAAGGTTCCATGGGCTGCAGAGAAGAAGGTATATTCTTTCCTATTTGGGTGGAATGTTCTGTAGATATCTGTTAAGTCCATTTGATTCAGTACCTCCAATAATTCTCTTATTTCTCTGTTGGGTTTCTGTCTGATTGACCTGTCCATTGTTGAGAGAGGTGTGTTGAAGTCTCCTACTATTAGTGTGTGTGGTTTGATGACTGCCTTGAGTTCTAGAAGTGTTTCTTTTACGTAAGTGGGTGCCTTTATATTAGGGGCATAGATATTCAAGATTGAGACTTCCTCCTGATGAATTGTTCCTTTTATGAGTATGAAATGTCCATCTCTATCTCTTCTGATAGATTTTAGTTTGATGTCAACTTTGTTAGATATTAGAATGGCCACACCAGCTTGTTTCTTAGGTCCGTTTGCTTGGAAAACCTTTTCCCAGCCCTTTACTCTGAGTAGATGTCTGTCTTTGTGATTGAGGTGTGTTTCTTGTAAACAGCAGAAAGTTGGATCCTGTTTTCGTATCCAATCTCTAAGTCTGTGCCTTTTTATAGGTGAATTGAGTCCATTGATATTAAGTGATATTAATGACCAGTGGTTGTTGACTCCGGTCATTTTTTTGAGTAGTAGAGTGTATGTGTTTTCCTTCTTTGAGTTGTGCTTGTGAAGGGTCACTAGATGTCTGAGTTATTTTAGGCAGTGTTGGGAATGTTGGATTCCTTGGGTTGTGATTTGCCTTCTAATACTTTCTGTAAGGCTGGATTTGTAGCTACGTATTGTTTAAATTTGTTTTTATCCTGGAATATTTTGTTTTCTCCATTGATAGTGAACGATAGCTTGGCTGGGTATAGTAGTCTGGGCTTGCATCCATGGTCTCTTAGTTTCTGCAGTACCTCTATCCAGGACCTTCTGGCTTTCATGGTTTCCATAGAGAAGTCTGGTGTAAGCCTGATAGGTTTACCTTTATAAGTTACTTGATCTTTATCCTTTGCAGCTCTTAATATTCTTTCTTTAATCTGACTGTTTTGTGTTTTGATTATTACATGGCAAGGTGATGGGTTTTTTTTTGATCCAGTCTATTCGGTGTTCTGTATGCTTCTTGAACCTTCATAGGGATATCGTTCTTTAGGTTGGGAAAGTTTTCTTCTACAATTTTGTTGAATATATTTTCTGGACCCTTGATCTGCAATTCTTCTCCTTCTTCAATTCCTATTATTCTTAGATTTGGTTTTTTTATTGTGTTCCACAATTCCTGAATGTTTTGTGATGAGAATTTGTTGGATTTGCTGTTTTCTTTGGTCAGAGCATTTAATTTCTCTATGGTGTCCTCAGAGTCTGAGATTCTTTCTTCTATCTCTTGTATTCTATCGGTTATGCTTGTTTCTGAAGTCTCTGTTCATTTACCTAGATTTTCCATAGCCAGCCGGCCCTTTGGTTTGTGATTTCTTCATTGATTCCATTTCAGTTTTCAATTTTTGAACTGTTTCCATTACCTGTTTGATTGTTTTTTCTTGGTTTCCCAGAATTTCATTTACGGATTTAGTCATTTCTTCAAACCTTTTGGTCTATTTCTCTTCCATTTCTTTACTCATTTCCTCAATCTTTTTGTTATACTTATCTTCCATTTCTTTACGGCAGATTTTCACCTCCTGTTTAAGTTCCTCTATTATTTTCATAAAGAAGCGCTTAGAGTCGATTTCTTCTATTTCTTCTGGAATAGGGTGTTCAATTCTTCTAGTTTCGTGCTCCCTGGATTCTGGAGATGTCATGTTGCCTTTCAGGTTGTTGGAGGAATTCTTGCATTGGCGCCTGCCCATCTCCTCCTCTCTGGATGAAACTCCTCAACACTTTCTGGATAGAACTCCTCAGCACCCTCTGGATAGAACTCCTCAGCACTCTCTGGATAGAACTCCTCAGCACTCTCTGGATAGAACTCCTCAACACTCTCTGGGTAGGACTCCTCAGCACTTCAACAGGGCTAGCTGGTCTTCCCAGGACCCAGGAGACAAAAGGGTGGCAGCAGTGGGGGCAGGGAGGGGTCCTGTGGAACACAGAAGACCCTGCCACAGAACCTGAGGGGGGAGGGGCTGTGCTCTCTTCCCGGACAGGCCGGCCGCCAAGGCAAGCACCCATTCACCTCTCTGGGTAGAACTCCTCAGCCGTGTTTTTCAGTTTTAATATTCAGTTTACTGTCAATAGATAGGCTTTTTGTAAAAGAAAAGTTAAAAGAAACATTGTTTTTTCTTTTTTTAAAATTGATTTTTATTGAGCTCTACATTTTTCTCTGCTCCTCTCCCTGCCTCTCCTCTCCCCATTGCCCAACCCTTGCCCAAGGTCCCCATGCTCCCAATTTACTCAGGAGATCTTGTTTTCTACTTCCTGCAACACGGAGGCTTCTTTTCAGGTGGAAGAACAGCAACCTTTATTTTGCTGTGCTCTAAAGCCTTTTATACCTCTACTGCTTCTGTGGAAAACCACTGGCCATAAAGAACACAATCAACCTTGTCAATTACAGACCACAAGGAAGTTCTGCTGTGGGTCTGGGGGAGTGAGGGCAGCTGGATCACAACCCTTCCCATGTAGATTAGATCTATGTAAATCTCTCTTAGTATCCTCATAATCCCAGAGAATTTAGAAACATTGTTTTTCCAAGCTCCTTGAGATGATCAGCCAGTTTGAATGTATCAAGGCATTCTGAGAATATAACATTTCAGAACAACAATGAGATGGCTACCTTTAATGATCAACTTAAACACAACCTAGAATCCTCTGAACAGAGTCTCAGTGAAGGATTGTGGGAAAGTCAGGCCGGCACGTCAAACAGCTGTTCACACACATCCACAGTCAAGAGCGCAGAGAAATTAATAAATACGTGCTAACTTGCTTACCTATACTCCTTGTGTTTATTTATTCTTACATAGTTTCTGACTCCTTGCCTAGGGAATGGTGCTACCCACAGTGGCCTGGCTCTTCCCACACCAACTAATTTAAGACTCCACAGACATGGGGTATTTCCATGTGGACACAGATGGTAAAGATACAATGTTTCACAAGTGGTGTTGGTGTCATTTCCCAGTATGGATTTCTTGACAGTATTAGGCATTACCCAAAGCTTAAGGAGCTTTCCCTCTTTAAAGAAATCAAGTAAGCAAATAAATAAACAAAAAAATCAGACCAAAACAAACAAATAAACAAAAGGTGTGAACTGTTCAGAGCTCTTGTATGAGCTGCTTCCTTACGAGGATTCTGTGACTGTTTGGCAAAGGACAAGATGGGCATTATTTTGTACCTTTGGGGAAGGCTTTACCTGTAAAGTTATGGCAACAGTTTCCTTTATAGACAGAGCATTAACTGGGATAGGGTCTTTAGAATTGTTCCTTGACAAACAGCAAGAACTCAACACTTGTTAAACATTGTTGTTTAATTTGCTGCTATTATGACAGTAAATAATATGATGTGGTTATATTTATGACATACACTAAATATCAAGATAACCATTTGGAATTTTTATGCCAAAGCTACTTTAAGAGAATTGGTCTTTGAACAGTTTAAGAAACTGAAATTATGTATGACAAATGAGAATGAAAAATGCCATTTAAAAGTAAATTTATATCATGGGTGTGATGGCACACACCTGCAATCCTGTACCGAAAAAAAATATGCACATTCATAAAACCACTATTTAGGATAAAATAATCAGTAAAATACTTTCTCCTACAGGATCAGCATAGTGGAAGCACTTTCTTAGTCAGTATTTCAACAAAAAAGAAAGAGGGAGGGAGGGAAGGAAGGAGGGAAGAAGGGAAGGTGGGTGGTAGGAAAAGGGAGAAGTTTTTCTCTTCTAAATCCAGTCTAAGTCACTGAATCTTAAGAAAAATCTTAAAATCTTGTAAAAATCACTCTTTAGAATTGACTAAGAAATACTTGAATGCCTGGAATGTATTTAGAATGTTAAATCTGATTAAACTCATTGGGAAGAGTAGCCCTCAGGGGATCAACAGCTCTGGAGGTGAGCCTAAAGCAGTCTTTGGTGTCTGTAAGTCCTGGGATCTAAGGCTTTGACACCTGTCTCTGCAGTTTCTTAAAGAGTCACTTCTTAGATCAATAAGGAGCTGAAATTCATCAGGAAGATGAATGACCACATTACCAAGCCCTGAAAACTAGAGAAGTCCCTCCTAGGATAGTGTGCTCATCTTCAAGTGGGACTAGAAACAAGACCCTCCCTCATTCCCACAAAAGGAAAGATAAACTAGTTTACTTAATAACAGAACTACTAAGTAAACGCACACTCAAGTGAACTGTTAAAGAATAACAAAGTTTTTATTTTCAGTTGTTTTAATTAGGATATAACATGTATTTTTATTGATTTTGGATGGTTTAAAAATATATAGCACATAGAGAATTTTGTATCTATGCTGAAGAATTTCTGTACTTATTATCTATAACTTAAAACGTGATTTTTCTCTCTGGTTTTATTGGTGGTGAAAAACTCACAATGATTGTGGTTAATGCCGCAGTAAAAAGAGGCTGTAATTCAATACCTTCTTTTCAGACTAGGTAAGGTCACAACCACAGCCTTCCACAAAGCTCTGACATGAAAGTAGATCCAGCATTTTCCAACCCGATCTTTAGGAGACACTGGTCTCTCATTATGAAATCTGATAAATCACCAGTCAAGAATATGTTTCCATAGTTCTATAAGTCTACATGATAAACCTAATAGCTTTATGTCATGGTGTAACAGCAATAATGTAGGCTGACACACCAGGAAACCGAGAGTGTTTTAACATTATTTAGGCAGGGGTACTTCTTGACTAACAGCTTCCCAGACCAACAGACTCAAGATTTCTTATTTTGTTTTGTTGAGTTTTCTTAAAGGTTTATAAATATTTCCTCAGGGCTACAATTCTTTCAAGATAGCCATGATATACATTTAAAGAGCATGGGAAACATTAGATGATGGTGGCTCCGTGGTTAAGAGCCCTGGCTGCTGTTCTAGATGACCAGAGTTCAATTTCGAGCACCCGCAGGATGACTCACAAAAATCTGTAACTCCAGTTCCAGGGGATACAGCACTCACTTCTTACCTCTAGGCATGTATTCAGTGCACTAAAAAAAAAAATCCATACACATAAAATAATAATGTTTGAAAGAGAGCTGAGGGTTTGCTCAGGGATTAAGCACTTGCCATGGGAGCCTAAGGACAGGAATTGGCGTCCCCAGGATGCACATAAATACCTGGTTAGCATAGACACCTATCTGTACTTCCATCCCCGGAATACCAAGGCAGGGATCCCACAAGCAACCTCACTAGTAAGACAGAGTGAATCTAAGAGCTCTTGATTTGATCAAGAGCCTGTCTCACTGAAAACGGTGAAATTATTGAGGATGGTTCTTAATATCAACTTGAGTACACATACATGAGTGTGCACATGAATACACAAGCACAGGTACACATGTACACACATGCAATGACGCAAAATGGAAAAAATAAAGAAATGAATGTTAAATAATAGTCACAAGTATCAGGCAACAATGCTCTGCGTTCAGTACTAGCAGCTGATTTCCTACTAGATACCAGTCTTGGAGGCAATCCAGTCACGATAGGCAGTCACTTTCGTATAGACCCCTGGCTTGTTGATTCTGCCACATTCATGTCCCCAGCTCACTATCCCAACAAGGTACCAAATATCTCGAGAATTGGGGTGAACTAGTGGTCCTCCAGAGTCACCCTAAATAAAGCAAAGAATATTTATTATTTTGACAGGTTCGTCTCAGACA
Organism: Myodes glareolus; assembly: GCF_982192425.1. NCBI lineage: Eukaryota > Metazoa > Chordata > Mammalia > Rodentia > Cricetidae > Myodes > Myodes glareolus. Next base: position 21,556,935 of record NC_142033.1, on the reverse strand, counting down.
GTTTAGCTATACACATCTATGTTCTGGATGAAGTGTGAATTACTGATGTGTCATCAAGATCTTGGAGAGGCATGTGGTATAAATCCCTATACACCCTTTACCTCTGATCAAAATGTATTCTCTGTTTTACTTTTGTGAATACAAGAATGTGAAAGCATGATCTGAGTAGTTACAAACTAGTTCTTGAGAAAATTTTTAGTAAATTTAATTGCATATACTTGAAATACAAAGTTTTGTATCTGAAAAAACAAAAACAGAAACCAAAACCAACCATGGGGGGATAAGAAAAATAAGAGTAATTTGGAGATGAACAGACAATACTTAAATATCTCTGAGACTTACTCTTTTCTAATCTCTGGTTAAGATGATGTACTGTGATTTGGGACAACCAAAATTGTGCACAATTCTACCACCTAGTAGCTGTGTGATAATATAAGGTATTTAATGTCCCTCTACCTCTATTTCCCGATAATAATGTCCCTTACCCCTATTTCCTTATCTATGAAATGAGAATAACAATTCTTACCTTATACAGTTATGGTGAGAATTAAATTAATATTTGTGAAGGACCTACGACAGAACTCAACTCGGAGAAAATCTATCACCAGTGTTTATTGAACACTTATAAACTTGTGCTGCCTATGGGAAACCATCACTTTAGAGGGTCACCAACAGGGCTATCAAAGCACAGCTGAATGAAGAACAGAATGATCTCCATAATGATGATCTCCACAGCATGAGAGCAGTTGTTTCTACATTATATGGTCCTTGTGAATAATTTCCAGCCCTACCTGGCAAGCGTCGATATTGCCTTCCATGTAACCAGCACAGAGCATCGTGTCCTCTATCCTGCCATTGTAAGCTTCTTCAGCATTGCAAGTGTTTGTGTCGATAATTTTAACAGATGCTTTCTGAAGTAGCAATGGGGATTCACCTAAAGGAAGCCAGCATGGTCAACATGGTCAGCAAACAGGTGCCAAAGACCTGACCAGCCTGGACACTTGCCTTTTGTTAGGATAAACACACATGTGCGCAGGCACACACACTCACTCTTTTCTCTCTCAAACTAACGAAAAAGAAATATTCAAAATATTCACTAGAAACATCTTTCAGTCATTTTTTTTTCCTTCTTATGTCATTGGTCCAGAAACCTTTCTATTAGTTTCTACAGGACAGACAGTTTCTACTCCTAAAGTGGTCACCTTTGAATGTTTCAAACCAAAGTGGCCTGTAAGGTCCTGAGAGATGGCCTGAAGGGATTGTGCATCCAGAGATAAAAGGTGGCTTAACACGCTATGCTCAGATTGTTACATACTCACCTTGCTCCTATATCTTAGGCTGTGTGCTGCCATTGGACTCACCGTTGTGCGAAAATGCTCCCCAGCCTGTAACAACGACTCCTTCCCCTGGTGGGAAAATCTGCGTGGCTTCCGGAAGACAAACCCGATGTACATCGTTCTTGAATATGACGTTCTCAGTGAGCACGACAACCGCAATATCATCATGATGCTCCCCCTTAACATAGTTTTCATGGATAATAACTTCTTGAACATGATGCTGCATGTAGGGTGGAGTCACTTTAGTGCCAAAGCTAACGGTTAAGTTTTCTGGATTTTTTGTCCTAAGGAAACAAAAGACACATATTTTTGTATTTATTTTAAAATGACATAAATACTGCATTTTATAGCATATAGTGGAAAAATTATATCTTCAATTTGTTTTTATGGCATCAATATTTCCTTGCATTATAGTCCATTATAATGATGCATGCTGATTTTTTCTTCATTTTTTCTGATTTATTTGTTTTGATGTGTATGAATATTTTGCTTATATGTATGTCTGTGTACCACAAAATACCAGGAAACCTTGGAAATGAGAAGAGGTTATTGAATCCCCTGCAAATGTAGTCATGTACAACTGTGAGTGACCATGTTGGTGCTAGGAGCCAAACTCGGATCCTCAGGAAGTGCTCTTAACTGCTGACCCATATGATCTTTCAAACCCGATATGATCTGATTTTTTTAAAATTGATTTTTCAAACTTCTAGCTTGAATCTCTTCACAGCACACTAGATATGGGGATAATTCCCTTGCCTTAAAGAAGCTTAAATTAAATGCAAGTTGTACATACACACAGGTAATTATAAAAGCTTAATATTTATGTCCATAATAAATGAGATCAATAAACCAGGGGATATAAATCTGCATGATGAAGAGGAAGGAAATTTCTAGTATTAGAGAAAATAGCATTTAAGACTTGTTCATATTTGCCTAAATGACCAAAAGACTTGGGTGGCTTTGTGATGTGTAGAGGGAGAAAAGAGATATGATGTGATATTTTAGTAACTGCTCAATTTGGGGATCTGACGAGAAATAAGACTCATGAAAGAAAAAAGAGTATATAAAAAGTGAATGGCATAAAAATCCATAAAAATGTAATGATTCTTCCTATTTTTACTGGTAAAAGTACGTAAGAATGAGTTAGGCTTACCTGCAATCTGTTCTTCAAACCTGGACACCAGTGAGGATCGAAGTCAATTTGCCTAAGATAAGGACTGTCAGGATCCCTGGGTTTCCCCAACATTAGAGAGCACCATGAACTTACTTTTGAAGGCAGTGAGCGGCTGTCAGCAGGAATCTTGCACCAATTAGTGATGCTCCACAGTAGTGTCTGCCATTCACTCTGAGACTCGCTTGCCATGGCCATTCTCCTTTCTGAGCAGTAGAACCTCCCTTGATTCTGTCGTACGTTGCTGACATTCTTGGTCGTCTCCCGCAGCCTTCAGAACGAATTGGTTTGATTTCATTGAAGATAGAAAGATATTAATCTGATGACAATGAAGAAGGTGATCTGGATTTTCAGCTGTTCTGGTTTGCTTATGTGTGATACTGTCACCATCCAGCACAGGATAGGAATGGAATCCTCCATACAGGAATCACCAGCAGCCCCAGGAGTCTCACATAGTGACACTAACCCTTGGAGAATATGTAAGTTGTGGAAGGCAAGATCATGGTTAATTTTGGGGCTCTACTGCTGGCTGGATGAATTTACATTTACAAGCTACCATTTACAAGCTGGGTGAATCCAGGCAATCTTTGTGCTTCAATAGCATCATCTCGAAGATACAATTGTAATCATATTCAAATACTTGTTTATTTTTAGAAATTGTATTTAATTCTAGGTGTGTTCTGAAGATTGAGTAAGTTATTATTACATGCAAAATACTGTTGTGCCCTGTTGTAATGTTGATTATGTGGTTTTGATTACCTCATATTTAACTGAAAAGGGATTTGAACTTACGGTTGTTGATAATCTTTTCAGCGTCAACCTTATTGATTTCTGAAATAGAGCAAAAAGCCCACTGTAAATTTAAATTGGGCAATGGAGATAGCATGTTCTATAGATCAGAGAGATCCAGCAGTAATTCAGCATCCAGAACAAAGTATCATAGATATAAAAGAACTAGCTTATTGGAATTTTTGTTACATTTGAACACATTATATTCAAGTATCATCTTCATAATTCCATTTGAGAGATTATATTTTCATTAACTGGAGTTATAGTCTGTATCATCCAATGCCAAAAACTGGGACTATCTTCTCTTGCTAAAAAAGGAAGTTCCATAAGTGAATCTGATTCATGTCAGTATATTAAATACAATTTCTAAAAATAAACAAGTATTTGAATTACCAATATAATTATTTTCATACACCAAGAAAATAAAAACAAAACACACCATCACTCAAAATGTTTGCTAAGTGTATTAGTATCTACTGTAGAATGAAAAGCCAACCCTCCTTATCTAAGTAACTACAAGTTGTAGCATTACTAGGAAATGAATGAAAGAATGAAAATCGCTCCAATCTAAGATGGTATGCCTTTAAAATTATACTAAAGATCAACTTTGTGGTTGGTGTTTACGGTATGTCCTAGGCACAAAATGATACAGTAACACTGCTCTCATCCAATAGATCAGCATACCCATGAGCTTCAGAGAGCCTGGATCTGTGGTCAAGGATTCTGAGTGGTTCTTCAGCATCTGACGTAATATGCTTTCGATTCTCCTTCTTGTGTTTTCCTTGTTTGACCTGGGATCCTTGAACACCAGCCATATATTTGCTGTCACGCTGTTGCTGTCAGGACTAGAAATAATTTAAAGCTTTCATACAGTGTTAAAACTAACACCTCCTCCTCTAATCTTTCCAATCTTGCTGAATTCCACTGGGTGATGACTAAGGAACAGTTCCTACCCTCAAGGAATTTTTCTGACTTTTATGATAGATAAGGCATGTGTGAAAGGGCCTGTAAGAAATGATGCAGAAACAGTAAGGTTTACCTTAACCATGGATACCTAGAGGAAATACGTAGGATTTTTTACTTAAAGGATGAAAGGAACATTCACGGAAGCATTGAGGTAAACCTAGACATTAAAGTACTTTTATTTCTATTTCATCATCAAACTGAACTTTTCATCAAGCAGAGATAAGGAGAGCTATATCCCTGAATAACCATGAAAAATGATATTAACTAGTATGTATTGATTAGTGCAATGTCACAGGTACTTTGTTGTTACATTTATTGTTGCATATTTTGTCATCTCTATTGTTTTACATTAAAGCTATTATTATGAAGACAAGAAAGTTATTACCATTGCTATTTCATTAGACAGAGAGGCTAACGTGGTGACTCTCTTAAGGCTCTCGGGCTATTATCAAATCTGGGCGCAGGTTGTCCAGTGCCTGCTCTAGTGCTCCCCTTGCTACTCTTGACTCTTCTAAGACCACGTGCAGGGAACACAGCATTTTTTAATGGTGTGTGGAAGCCTTTTGTGACATCAAAGCCTGGTATAGGTGTGATTTCTTCTACCCAACATAAGAAGAGCCCTAAGAACACTTCAAGCAATGTTTGACTGGTTTTCAGGTAGAAAGACTTGAAAATGAAGAATTATAAAATCTATATTTCTGATACTCATTAATAAAATCAACAATTTTGGATCAAACATTTGACTTAGAAGCTATCTAATGGTTTGTGGATACAAATACTTTGGAAATGAGAAGGACAAGTCTAATGTAGTTTAAGCATCAATATATTCCCTTAAACCTAATAACCTCAATCATATAAGCTCAATGTTTGCATTGGTTTTATATTTAGCAATTATGCTGATAGGTATGTTGTTACTTATCATTGTTGACAATAACTGTGACATATCAGAAGATTTTAGATTCTTTTTATCTGGAGCTCTTGAAGTATAATAATATTTCAATGGCTTTATCTCTTTTCTGATGATTAATGATAGTTACTTACATCAAAGTGATTATCTGAGAGTTGATATATTGTCTGTAAATGTTAGAATTTTGAAAGGCATCAACCATCTGTTCAGAAAAACATAGAGTTAAACATCAAATTTCAGTAATATGTTTATACTTCAAACATTTATCAAACACAAGAAAATCTAGCTTACTTTAGTCTCGAGAATTTTACTGAGGTCGTTACTTTCTGGTGATGTCTCCCTCTCATAATTTCTGTCATATGGAATATTCAGCACTTTAAAGCTACCTTGATAGTAGTAGATCTTGTTTTCTGTGAGATAAAAATGATCCAAGAACTATTAAATTAAAAGTACTTCAAATCAAGACACAGATTGAATAGCAGGATGCATTGTGTTCTTTAGATATTGATAGCCCTTTGTGAATATTTCTGGCACGACTAAGTAGTTAAAATATTTATTGTAGAAAGTGTTTTTTTAAAACAGTAATAAAAAGCAGATAAATAGGTAGATGTAGATAGATGGATGGATGATAGAGAAAATACAAAGAAGAATAAATTTTCTTGTTATTTGTGTGTGCATGCACACATGAATGATTTGTGTGTGTGATGTACATGTGTGCATGTTTGTGTCTGTGAGTTGGGACATGTAAGTGCCACTGCACATGTGTGAAAGTCAAAGGACAACCTCAGATATCAGTCCTTACTTCTATGTTGTTTGATACAGGGTCTCTCTTGTTTGCTATTGTGTATGCCTAGCTAGCTGGCCTGCAAGGTTCCAAGGATTCTCCTGTATCTGCCTCCCATCTAACCACATGAGTACTATAATTACAGACGTGCACTACTGGATCTGGCTTTCTTTGGGTTCTGGAGTCTGAACCCCAGTACTCATAATGGGAGGCAAGTTTCTTACCCACTGGGCAATCCCCCCAGCCCTAGGAAAGCATCTTAATTGAAACAAAAAGAAATATATACAATAATTGCTTCTGTTTAGAGTAACCATTTGTCAGATTATAGATCTTTAATGTTACCATTCATTAATTATTATTACCAGGTGATATTATAGAAAAATGTTAAGAAGTACACTAATTTTTCAAAATAAATATAGTCTTAATGTAATTATGTAGTTTGCATAATTTTATAAATCTATTAAGGAGAGCCAAAAATAAAAACTCAATCATCTGAATTGAAGGCCTATAATGAATAGGTTATATTCCCTTCCTCAATTTTCATAGATACCAATCTAATGGATATACATCCTATCTTATATATTATACAGATAAAGTCAAAAAAATTGCTATTTTAAAAAAGACAATCCCCAGTAAGAATGGTAAAGTGCAACAAAATATCCGACAGCAAATGCTGGTGAAGTTGTAAAGGAAAAGGGATCCCCATTTCCATGTTGTTGGGAATGCAAATTGGCCCAGCAGCTCTGGAAATCAATAAGGAAAAGTCTCAAAAAACTAAAAATAAATCTACCACATGGCCTAAGCTTGACCACTCCTTGGCATATGCCCAAAGGACTCGGCATCCTACTCCACTGAAACTTGCTCAGCAGTGTCCACCACTGTATTCACAATAGCTAGGAAATGAAAAAAAATCCAACTGACCTTCCCCAGATGAAAGGATAATGAAAATGTGGTATATGTGCACAGTGGAATACTATTCAGTATAAATAAAAAAATGAGATTGTGAAATGTTCAAATAAAGGGATAGAGCTAGGAAATATATTGAGGGAAGGAGTCCAGACAGATCTAGGAGAACAAAGGTCACATGTTCTCTCTCATCTGCAGTACCTGGCTCCAAATCTTAAGATGTGAGTATACAACATGGGCAATTAGAGATATCAAACAAGCTTAGCTATGATGCCCCATCAAAGAAGTATCTCTTTTCTAAGAAAATGGAAACCATCACAGAAAACTACAGTTGAGTACAATGAAGAGATCAGCAGACCATGGAAAGGTCAGCCTGGATGTATACATCTGTATCAGAGTTTCTGCATCTATAGCTCAAAGACTATCATGTAATAGGGGATGAAAAGGTTGTAAGGCCCAGAGTATCAGCGAGTTTGCTGCGAAACAGTCTTAGGAATGACCGCACATATTATCTTCACAGGTCTACATCAAATGGAGTCCGAGAGCTATAAGGAGAAGCAGATACTTGCTTCCATCACTAACTAACCCAGAAGCTATCTCCAGTTGGTAACTACTTGTGAATGAAAATTTAGTTTTCTCCAAGGGAATGTCACTGGGGAAACAGCACTCTTAAGGGCAGACCCATGCCCAGGGGTAGATGGCAAACACAAACTGAACTCAATAGCATCTTTGGACACTCCTTGACTCACAGTGTTAAGTCAAGGTTTTGTCTTTCTAATCTTACAGGGCCTTTATATAGATATTATGACTTCTGGTTCTGTATGTGAGCATGTATGTCTCTGCATCTATCCATATTTTTGTGCTTTTTCTTTGGCTCTTTTTCTTGTTTATTTTATTTATTTGTTGCATTTTATTAGATGTCTATTTGTTTTAATATAAACAGAATATACTGTATGAAAAATTTATTTGCAATAAAAGAAAAGAGAAATGGCTGCATAAACAAGACTAGAACAATGTCAGTATCAATGGATATATTGATCGAGGGGAAAGTTTATGGATTTTCATCTCTAGGCAGCAAAAATAATGACAGTTGGAGAGGGAAAATTAGCCTTTCCAAGGTTAAATTCTTTTGTTGTCTATTCAATACACAAAGGTCAATCCAACAAAAATAGACTCAGCAGGTTGTATTTATATATTTATGTACACACACATACACACACGTGTGTATAACAATAATAATCAAAGAAAGAGGCTATCAAAGTAGGGTACATGGGAAGGGCTAGAGGGAAGCTGACTAGGAGAGATTGAAGGGTGGAAAGGGAAGGGGTAAAGTTATATAATTCTATTTTAATAAAAAATGTATAATATTTTAATCTATTTAGAAGAATTTCTATATTACCTTTTCAAATAAACATGTAGCTGAAATGTCAATATCCCTTGAATTTTCTTCTTCACATGCCGTAATACTTTAATTACAAAGGAACATAAATATACCACATATAGAATAATTTTTGCTTGTTTATCAGTCATCTGCTTATCTGTGTCTAAATTTATATTCCTTCTTGTACCTATAGATATGTGAAGTGTTTCTGTAGTGCAACATTTGAAAATGCTAGTGATGCTTTCTTGCAGTATCCAAAGTCCCCTGGTATGGGAAGCCCTTCTGTCTATGTGTTGCTTTTATTGAGTAATGAATAAAGAAGCTGCCTTGGCCTGTGATAAGGCAGAGTAGAGCTAGGTGGGTAAACTAAACTGAATGCTGGGAGAAAGAAGGCAGAATCTCAGAGATGCCATGGAGCCGCCAGAGGAGAAAGACTCAAACTGCTAGCCGGAACCTTGCCAATAGGCCACAAGCCTCATAATAAAATATAAAATAATGAAAATAAGTTGATTCTAGATCTAAGAGCTATCTAGAAATATGCTTAAGCTATTGGTCAAACATTATTGCAAATAATATAGTTTTGTGTGATTATTTTGTGGTCAAGGCAGCTGGGAACAAACAAGCAGCTGCTGACTACAAATTGGCACCAACATGGGGCTCGAACCCCCAACCCTGAGATTAAGAGTCTCAATTTGTAGCTTCTGCCAATAGCTTAAGCATATTGATAGCTAGCTCTTGCATCTAGAATTAACCCATTTCTATTACTTTATATTTTACCAAGAAACTGTGGCTTACTAGCAAGGTTCCGGCTGGTGGCTTGGCAGCTCCATGGCTTCTCAGTGACTCTGCCTTCTTTCTCCCAGCATTCAGTTTAGTTTTCCCTGGCTAGTTCTACTCTGCCCTATCACAGGCCAAGGCAGCTTCTTTATTCACTAGACAATAAAAGCAGCACATATACAGAAGGCCCTCCCACACCAGTCCCCATTGCTGCTATAGAAAGATATTATTCATAGGTTTCAATTACTTCTTTGTATCTTACAGAAATTGAAATAAAATCATAGCAAAAAGAAATTAATACAACTGTATACCAACCTACTGCCAGAAAGTGAACTAAGAGTCCAACAGTTACCCCAAGGACTGCCAGCACACCAAGCACACCAAGGATGATTGCCCACCATGGGAAAGATTTGTGGGAATCTATGACTGGTCTGCAAATGAAGGACATGAAAAGTATATCAGAAAACACTCAATTTTTTTCAGATCTGTATTACTTTTCTCTTGCCATCTATAAACTCTCCCATGATCAGGTACAGAAGTATTAAAAGACCTAGGAGAAAAGGGAGAAAGAGATCAGCAAGATAACTCAGTGCTGCTGAGCCCCATGACTTGAGTTTGACTTCAGAAACCTGTATGGTGGAAGGAAAGAATTCAACCTTGCATTTTGTTTTCTAATCTTCTGTTAGAGGAAGCCACTCACTTATATCATGAAATGCATATATAAGACTGGACATACACACATACTAAATAAGTAAAATATAATAACAAAAATTTAAACAAGAGAACATATGGTGCTTAGGAAGAAAAACCCTAGGAGGATGTATGTACAACCATAGTTGATAGAAGAGAAAAATGACAGATAAGGTCAGCCAGAATAGAAATTATCAAAATCCATGGGAATGGGACAATGGGAGCCTGGGTGATGATATCAAGAAGGGAAAGAAAATGAAGAATTTGAGAAAGATTACAGATTAAAAAATATTTACCACAACTTGAAAACTATATTTATAATGGGGGAATATGTTTTAAATTGGAGTAGAAATTACTGTGGGACAATGGTCTTATACCCAGTAAAGATTTATCACTTATATAGGTTTAATAAAATACTGATTGGCCAGCAGCCAGGCAGGAAGTATAAGTGGGGTGACCAGAACTGAAGAATTCTAGGAAAAGAAAAAGTCAGTCTGCAGTTGTCACCTAGACATAGAGAAAGCAAGATGAGAATGCCTTGCTGATAAAAGGTACCAAGCCATGTGGCTAACACAGATAACAATTATAGGTTAATATGTAAGATATGAAAGTCAATAAGACAGCCTGGGCTAATAGGTCAACCAGTTTATAATTAATGTAAGCCTCTGTGTGTTTCTTTGAAATTGAACGGCTGCAGGACCGGGCATGACAGAAATCTCTGTCAACAGAAAATAAAGCCTAGAGGAGATCATTTGAGGATAAAAATATGTTTTTTAAACAAGGATTATGAAGGACTTACAAATTTCCAGTACACACCAGATATGACATGTTGGTGATTAACTAAAGAACCACAGCTGTGGATAGGAACTTAGCAAGCATCCACATGCAAGGAGAATAGAGGTTGTGAAACTGGATCAGTGTGAGACTGTTGCACAAAGGTAGAATGTCTCTTTCCAAGGTAAAATATTTGTTTCCAGTCTATCCATGACTAAGTTATCACAAGCTTTTTATATGTTTTTTGAATTTTCTTTCTGAATGATTGGTGCCCCTTAAAAGTAAAAATCTTTAAGAGATGTACCTGTTTCCTGACTGACTCAAAACAAAGTTGATTTTCAGAGATTACCTCAGCTTGCAAGCACTCAGCCTCCCCAAAGTGTTTCTCACTGAAGGGGTTTTGTCTCCCTCCACACCGTTTGTTTGTCTGTCTTCCATAAACTTTTACAAGTTAGTACTTTTCTAATTATCTCTTAATTAGGGATTCATGTTTATGTTTCTTTTTTGATTAGTTTTGTTTAGAAAACTGTTCAGAACAGGTCTCTGTACAGTAAGGAGCATTTAAATTTTCTATCTCATCTTGCCTTTATAACTTAAATTCTTTTTTAAAAAAAGATACATTTCTGTTAAATTTTTGCCCAACAAAATTTCTTAGTGATCATTTAGTCTTTTGATTGAAATAAAAAGATTGAAATAGCTCTCTGCTCATTGATTTTACCCCTTGAAATTACTACAGGTTACAGGGCTTTATTGTTTATTTCCTATCTATGTTCTGCCTTGATTATTTTGTATCCACTGTTAAGATTTTTTTCTGAGTTTAAGTTCTCTTTCACACATAACTCAAGGACAATACAAACTATAATCTAGCATAACTAATTAAATAAATGCTAACAATAACAAGGTACCATCTCAAGCATTCCAGTGTTAGTCAGTTTCCAATATCCAACCACACACTCAGAAAATCTTATAAGAGACACTTAAGAATGATATGAAATATAAGATGTATCTTACCATAAGAACTGCTGGTATGAACTTATTGTCATATTCACAAAGCTCTAAAACAGATTGTTACAGTTTTTTGTCTAATCTATAACCTATGGATAACTCTCAGAAAATATTGTAAATGATAAAATTTCTCTATCTGGTGTTTCCTTCACGGCACCACAATTATATTGCCACAGTCCTTAAGGTGAAATTCAATTGAGAAGAAATTCTACCTTGTCAGAATTTTAGGAAGGTAAACTACCACTTACCTATACATAGTGTGCTGATGCAGTGTTTGCTGATGTTGATACAAAGGAAACTTCTGAACTCCGTATGTGTTGATAGTGGTTCTCAGGTAAATGTGCTCACTATGAGGATACTTGAGATTTTAAGGGTGGGTACAACAGCAGAATGCCATTAAAGAGAAACTTGTTTAACAGGTGTGGTAACAACTGAGGATCTTCAGCTTCAAGGAAATAACAAAGATTGTCTTTGAGTAGAATATTTAGAATAAAAACAATGGGCATACCTTGGTCATCACAAAGACCCACCCCAAAGCACCAGCACACACTGGCTGGTGAGTCAGTGTTGTGACTCAGGAGCTATCCATCCTTTCAGCACAGAAGCTCTCCCCAGAGAAACTGGCAGGTCTATCTGAGCATTCTGACAAATGACTCAACTCTAAGTTATCTTGTATAGGATTAAACAATCCTTTGAGAACATAAGTCATTTGAAATGCACTTTAAATTTATAGAGTCTCATAGGAACAGTCAAATACTTTTGCAGGGTTGAAATTACAGGTGAGACGTATATTTAAAGTAGCAAAGCATTTCACTTTTATGATTCTTTGCATAGAAAATGAAATGAACTAATTAGTCATCTGAGAGTTGTTTTACTAAATGAATGTATATTAAGTCTTTGAGTGACACACCGAGTTTCTATAAATCTTGGGGAGTCATCTAAGTATTTGTAGTATACATATCTTGATTATTGTGATGATTTTAGATGTCTTAAAAAACACACTTCTCTATCTGCTTATTAATTTAATAAATATTTTACATATTTCCTGGAGTTTCACATAGTTCCCAGAAACGGTAATATATCAATGCGTGTGATGAAAGCCCTTCTCTCACACTCTTACACACTAATGGGTAAGATCAAGAAATGTAAAATAGTGAATGTGTGCTCTAATACGAGATAAGTAGCCACGCTAAAAGAAAATAAATAAAATGGATGGTGAAGTAAGAAAGTGACAGCTGGAATGAGGTGGGGTGATCATTTGTAGAGTTTGTTGTTAACTGGAAAATAATGCAGCAGGAGAGATAAAGATGCCATGCAACAAAGCTCACGTGGAGGTATTTTTAAAAAAAAAAAATAAGGAAAAGGGAACATAAAAAAAAAAGGAGGGAAACTGAGAGAGAGGCAGAGACAGAGACAGAGAAGCAGAGAGAGAAAAGGAGAGCGAGAAAGATATGGGAAGTGGGCCAGAGAAGGGTGGAAGGGAGGGAGGCAGAGAGGGAGGCAGGGAGGGAGGGAGGAAGGAAAGGAGGGAAGGAGGGAAAGCTGGGGCTGGGCTCTTTTAAAAGGAAACAGTGAATGTGCGCAAGAAGTGCTCTTAGTGGCTACAGCTGAGCATGTATCGTACCAGGACCCCAATGCAGATGCCTGAATTCTAAGAGAGTACTCAGAAGAGCCTGGACGATAGAGCTTGGAACAGACACCAGAATAATGATGCGACTGCTGTGATTTGATCTCCTATTACATATACACGTGTTCATTCTCGGGGGTGGGGACAGTTTAAGTAGTCTGTGAGAGTGGTCTTGACCTTCCCTGGGGAGGGGTTACAGTTTGGTGGGCTTTCTTGGAGGTGGAGTTTGGCTAAGGCAACTCCCAGAGAAGGGGGCTTGAAATGGAGTTTCCTGCCCAGTATTCCAAAGATGGATACCAGGGGGCTGGGATGAGGCCTCCGACTACAGTACTCCAGACTCTTTGGATAAATGGGTGATAGAGAGCTGGGGCGATGCTTTCAACCAAACATTCCAGACTTTTTGGATAAGGGGGTGCCAGCAAGTTGTCTTAGTCCAAACTCCACCTTTAAGAAAGCCGGCCAAATGGTGATCCCTCCCCAGTGAAGTTCTAGAAAGCCCGCCAAATGGTAACCCCTCCTCAGGGAAGACCAAGACCACTCCCACAGGCTACTTAAACTGAATAAACATGTGGTTACCCCTTTTCTCTCTTCCCTTCTCCATGCTTTCCCCGGACCACCCGGAAGCATTGCATTAAACATGGGCGTCTTTTAATTTGGTTTAATTTGGTCTGATTGGAATTATTTGCATCGGCAGAGAAGCTTGACTTAAAAAATCCTAACAGGTGTGTCCATGGAGTCATTAACCAGCCAGTCTAGCAGAAATGACAAGTTCCAGGTTCAGTGAGAGATTATGTCTCAAGTTATAACATACAGAGTGACAGGGGCAGACACCTGGTGCTGAATCTGCCTTTACACACTCATGCATACACCACACACATGTATACATATACCAATTTTTTTAACTCTTGTCATTTTTCTGGATAAGACATATACTTCCTTGGTTGTTCTTCTGTACTCTTTGGGATGCTATCTCTTTTATATGAATAATATAAATTATTATATAAATATATATTATACATAATATAAACATATGAATATGTATAACATTGTTGGAGGGCTCTTGTTGGTTCCTGACTGCTTAGCCCCAAAATAATTACACAAAAGCTGTATTATTTAAATCAGTGCTTGACCCATTAGCTCTAGCTTCTTATCGGCTAACTCCTACATCTTAATTTAACCCATCTCAATTAATCTGTATATCGCCATGTGGTTGTGGCTTACCAAGGAAAGTTTCCAGTGTCTGTTTCTGGTGGCTCTGTGACTTCTCTCTGACTCTGCCCTTTGTTCTCCTAGCATTCAGTTTAGTTTTCCCCACCTAACTAAGTTCTGCCCTGTTATAGGTCCAAAGCAGTTTCTTTATTCATTAATGGTAATCACAGCATACAGAGGGAAATCCCACATAGCATGAGGGACAGGGCCTATACTCCAGTGCCAGGCTGAGTAACAACTGCCCATTTGACATAAATCCTCTGACCTGGAGCCTTCCCATAGTAAAGATGTGTGAGCCAACAGGACCATGCTTGGAAAAATGTTATATTGATTGAGAAGTACTACACACACACACACACACACACACACTGTTTTGTCTTAATAATGACAACTTGATTTTACTTCAGTCATTCCTTAGTCTTTCTTGAACAGCAAGTGTTTCCCTGCTGTATTAATTCAATCCAAGATCCAGAATGTTGCCCAAATTTCTATTTATCTTATCCGGTGATCTTTCATGCCTTGTAACCCAACTTAGTCAACATTTCTTTCACTGAGACTAGCTTGTAAAGACTTATCTTCTCAATAATCGTCTACCCTAATCAATACTGGTTTTGCCCTCAATCATCTGACCTCTGAGGCACTATAAGCTCATAGTACACAGGCAAACATGCAGGCAAAACACCTTACACATAAAATTGAGAATAAAGAAATCTTTAAAAAAATAATAAAATTTGGAGAGCCAGGTAGAGCAGCCTATGCCTGTAATACCAGCACTTGTGTTATGGAGAAGAATTTTCAAAGTCATCCTCAGCTATGTTTTAAGACAGAGAGTACCCAGTGCTCCATGAGACCTAGTCCCTGTTCCCCACCCCAAAAATACTTAAAAAAAAGCAAACTTTTAATCAAATAAAGTGATGTAGGAGAGTCTTCTATCTATCTGTTGCTTTCATTGGTTAATTAATAAATAAAACTGCCTGGCCTGATAGGTCAGAACATAGGTAGGTGGGGAAGACAGAACTGAATTGTGGGAGAAAGAAGCAGGGTCAAGAGAGCTGCCCACCATGAAGCTGCCAGGTCAGACATGCTGAATCTTTCCTGGTAAGCCATGACCTCGTGATGCTATACAGATTATTAGAAATGGGTTGAATCAATATGTGAGAGTTAGCCAACAAGAGGCTGGAGGTAATGGGCCAAGCAGTATTTAAAAGAATACAGTTTCCATGTAATTATTTCAGGTGTAAACTAGCCGAGGAGCCAGGATCCCAGTGGGAACGGAGCCTGCCGATCCTTTTGCAACAATAAAGATTCTGTAAAAATATGAATAAATACATTCTCACATCTGGGTAAGAGGAGTTAGAATTGAGACATTATCTTCTCAGGGCAGTTCACAGAACTAAACTTTAAAATGATCTGTATAACCAAGTTATTATCTATCCTACCATATATATTCAAATAGAAATACAAGAAGAAATTTATTACAAAATACCTAATAACAAAATGGAAACAAATTTTCAACAAGGAATGGTCAAATAAATCATTTTACATCAATACAAGGAACATCACTCAGAGTTAAAGGGAATGAGGTTATAGTGAGTCTTACGAGTTAACACACTCATCCTCCATTCTAAGGTCCCCTTATGTGTAGCAGAAATGGGGACCTAAAACCTACATTTAGCTGCTTACAACTAGGATCCTGGATAGAAATTGAGTTTCTTCCTTTTTAGATGGAGCAACCAAGAGGCGAACTTCCTACGTAAAAGTGAGACTGCTATGGTGCTCTAGCAATAGGTCATTGGCATGTGATGCTTCCTGAAGCAATGCACACACTTGGTTTCCATCTTCCTGGATCTGAGAAGTAGATTGTGAACATGGGGAAGCTGTAGTGTTGATGTCATAGTTACTAGATCTTCTCTACTGAATTCTGCAATAGCTTCCCACAAGTGTTGTTTCTCTACTGCTCTGTGAATCATTCCTGACACTCAGTTCAGAGAACACCCCCAGCCTTTCAAAAAGCAAAGTTCTACAAATTTTTCAAGTTTTTTCTGCTTAGCATGTCTTTCCTATTTGAATAGACACCTCTTTTTCTCCCTCTCTCTCTCCTTCTGTATCTCTTCCTCTTTCTCTCTCTTTCTCTTTCTCTGTCTGTGTGTGTATGTAAACTGAACAAATATATTGTGTTTGACATATATATATTTAAAATACTGAGTAAAATAATATAGCATGGTACCATTAAAGCTTTTTAAAAAGGAAATAATCCTGTCCTTTACAAATGAGTTCTATTAGTTATAAAAGTTTTAAAATAAACTATGTGAAAAGATCTGGAGG
The DNA here is from genome assembly GCF_982192425.1 of Myodes glareolus. NCBI lineage: Eukaryota > Metazoa > Chordata > Mammalia > Rodentia > Cricetidae > Myodes > Myodes glareolus. The sequence continues at coordinate 21,540,287 of NC_142033.1, read as the reverse complement.
CTTTTGTCATGTGAACCTCACTGTAGAGGACAAGGAAATAGATCGGAACTGAAAAAGATGAATAAAGAAACCATAGTCTGATTTTCATGGGTTCATTTTCTTCATAAGATTAGTCTATTCAAGGATTCCTTGTGCGATATTTTTAAAAATTAAATAAACCTGTTGTATTTTTTAAAGGTTATCCTGATAAACCCAAGTAGAGAAAAAGTTAGAGCTGTAAATGGAATATAAATTTTTGTAAAGTCAATGTTAAATTAGTATTAAATTAAAAAGTGTTTGTCTGATCGGGTGGTGGTGGTACATGCCTTTAATCCCAGCACTCGGGAGGCAGAGGCAGGCAGATTTTGAATTCGAGACCAGCCTGGTCTACAAGAGCTAGTTCCAGGACAGGCTCCAAAGCTACAGAGAAACCTTGTCTCGAAAAACCAAAAAAAAAAAAAAAGTCTTTGTCTGTTTTGCAGAACTTTCTAGAAGGAGATGGTCACTTAATGACTGTAGACATAAAAATCAATGAAAACAGAGTAAATAACAGGTTTCATGAATATATAAGCTAACTTATCGGACACAGTATAAGTGTTTCAAGACAAAAGATATCAGAGATATCACATGCAAAGCTCATTCTATTTCATTCTTCAGAAATTTTAATGTTCTGTTTGGAACCAGATTTTATGCACACATCGTAGAAGAGAAAAGGGCAGTCAGCTCTTGTTCATGCATTCCAGTTTTATTCAGGCAGACACAAAATTTACCTGCACCAAGTCAATCACACATTCTCTAACACAGAAACTAAAAAGAGCCCTGAGATCATAGTCTGGGAGAATGCTCCCATGCATAGGCAGGTCATTGTTTGATGTTTACAGGAAGTGGAGTGATGGATACATGCTCTGGGCAATCTGCGGCACCTGCCTGTGGATGTCAAGACATTTCCTAGTGTAAGTCACATCTGAGCTGTAGTTGCGTCATGAGTAGGAAGAGTGAATCAAGCTCTATGGATTTGCAAGTCGTTCTAAAGGGTTTAGGTTTTCTTCTTTAATGGTGTTGAGTTGGAGGTGGGGAGAGGCAGAGCTGGATTCAAAATAGGAAGAAAATATTGGACAGAATTCTGAACATTCTTTTATAATGTTTTAAGGATAAGTAGAATGGCCAACAGTTGGGAAACTGATAATACCTTGTCCATTTTTAAGATTTCTGTAGTGATCATAGTTGGTCTGTTTCATGAAATGTTTGGGGAGGGTAATATGAGAACAATCTTTCATTACTCAGTCTGGTAAGCTATCATTAAATCTTGGTTTGGGGAACATAATAGATTGATTAGAAAGCATAAATCTAGGCTTTAAATATTTGCTATACTATTTGATGTAATTATTATAAAATATGTATTCTTAGAGCAAATTTTGCTCAACCAACTGTAAGTACTTTCTGTGACAATTTTATTTTATTTTTTTTGTATTTTACCAATATTTTTTTGTAATTTTATTAAATTATAAAAAGTTTCCATTTACGCCCCTCCTCCCAACGCTCTCCCACTCCCCCCCTCCCTCTCCTCCTCCCTCTTTGTCCCCAAGGGAAGTCAGAGTCTCCCGCCCTGTGGGAAGTCCAAGTTCCTCCCCCCTCACTCCAGGTCCAGGAAGGTGAGCATCCAAACAGACTGGATCCCAAAAATCCAGTATATGCAGAGGAAACCAGTCCCAGTGTCATTGTCAATGGCTTCTCGGAAAGACTGCAGGCCAGCCACATTCAGAAAATCCGGCCACATTCAGAGAATCTGGTTGGATCACATGCTCATATTTGTAGTTTATAGTCACTAAGGTGTTGGCAAGAAACTAGTATCAAAAATAAAACATTTAAAGATATTCCTCCTGATTCTTTGAGACTTTCATACAATGTAATTCTGTTATATTAACCTTAAGACCTTCCAGAACAACCTCATCACCCTATGAAAGACTAGGTGTCATTTTTTTTTACTTTATAATCCATTGGATTTAGTTTGTGTTGTGCACATATTTCTGGGTGTGGGAACACCCATTAGAATGTGGCTGCTATCCCAAAAGCCAGATTCTTAAAGAAAACTGACTCTCCATAAACTACCAATTGCTCACCAGGTAAGAATGGGGGCTCATGAACCCCTTCCCACTCTGGGGTAGACTGCTGATTGTCTTGATCTTGTCCTTGAACTCACAGAGATCCTCTTCCTTCTGCCTTCCAAGTGCTGGGATTAAAGGTGTCCACCACCACACCTTGAATTCACAGAGATCTATCTGCCTCTGTCTCCCAAGTGTTGGGATTAAAGGTGTGTACCACCAAACCCAACTACTCTCTTTTTTTTATTTTAAGGACTTTAACCTCTTTCTTTACCCTCCCAAGCTTGCATATATACACTGTAAACCATTTAGAGGCTTTCTTCATCTTTGAATCTCTCTTTACTGTATCTCTCTCTCTCTCTCTCTCTCTCTCTCTCTCTCTCTCTCTCTCTCTCTCTCTCTCCCTTTCTGACCATGAGAGTCTTCAATTTGCTAATCAATATAGATAGTATTAAAGTCATGGCTTTGATGGCTGTATCCAGCCCATTCCTTCACTTTCTGAGATTCCTGACTCATGGCTGAGGTACTGGCTGGAGTCATGTTTATTGCCACAAATCTATGGTGTTTCAAGGTTCCTGCCACCAATGGAAAGCATGCGGTCAGCTTTTCATCAACACCATTTAAGTGTTTCATGACAGGACTTCTTTAAGGAGCTGCAAGGTTTTGCAGCTAAAGCTAAGTCAGGAAGCCTCTCTTAAATGAGAGCACTTGCTTGCCTCTAGCAAGCAGAGCAGCCCCGAGAAATTACTGCTACCAAGAAGCCATGCTTTAATCTTTGCTATCTAGAATTACTTCCCAAGCTCTTTCAGACTCTATGTGGATGCAGTCACCCCATGTTGAGTGCCATTTGTTGTCGGGGTTTCTGTCCTGCCTGGTTTCTGTCCTCTCACCAGGTCCCACAGCCATTAAGTCCCAAAGAAATTACACAGAGGTCTATATTAATCTTAAACTGATTGGCCCATTAGTTTCCATGCACTAGCTATTGCAGATAGAGCATCAATGAATATGAATGAGATGTCTTTGTAATAGCAAATGTAATCCTTTGGGTATATATCTACAAGTGGTATAGTTAGGTGGTATAGAGGATCTGTTTCTAGCTTTGTATTGAATTCCCATATTGATTTGTGCTGTGATTTTTCCAACTTACTTTTCTAAGAAGAGTGCACAGTGGTTCTCTATTCTCAACATAATACCAATATTTGTTGTCTTTGTTTTCTTAATGCTAGTCATTCTGACTACTACAAGATGAAATCTTAAAGTTGTTTTATTTTTTTATTTTTGCTGAAGGATAAAGATAGGGAACACTCTTAAAAATATTTCTTAGCCATTTGTATCTCGTGTAAGAATTCTCTCTTTCAGTTCCACATTCAGTTTTTAACTGGGTTACCTATTTTTGTGGTGTTCAGGTTTTGGGGTTTTTTTTTTTTTAGTTCTCTGTATACTCTAATCCTTTGTCAGATATGTAGCTGACATTTCTCACATTCCCCAAAAATCATCTTCAGGAAATCAACAATTTCCTTTATTAATGAAGTTTTTTAATTTCTGCTTATTTGTTTGTTTTGGTTTTGTTTTGTTTTGTGGGCAACTGGAGCACAATTCAGAAAGTTTTTTCCTGAGCCTATATCCTTAAGTATACTCCTACTTTTTGTTCTAGAAATAAACGATGGTTCTAGGAAGATCAATGGATAAGACTGTTGGTACAAAAGCATGAGAACCTAAATTTACAAGGGTCCCAAGAACCCATGAAAAAAGAAACCATGGCTGCGCTTTCCTGCAGCACCAGTACTGGGGATGTGGGAGTCTAAGAAAAGATGACTGCCGGCTGACAAGCTAGCTCTAGGTTCAATGAGAGAGCCTGTCTCAAAAGAAAAGGGTGAAGAATGATAGAGTTGGATATCTGATGTCCTTCCCTGACTGTATTGTACTGCATGGGTGTGTACATCTACACACAAACACATGTGTATACCACAATCTACACCACATCATACATTCACATACTAAATATATAAAAATTGTTTTTTATATTTATTTTTATTATATTTATATGAATCAGTTACTTAGATTCATATGTTAATGCATGCTTAAGAAGCAAACCTTGAAGACAGTGGATTTGCAGCATTAGACAGCTTCTACACTGTAAATTACTAGTGAGTCCATCAGAAACTCTCCCTGTCTTCTCTGCCCCAACATGAACCACATGCTGGATAAAAGCAGAGAGTACGTTTCCAAGAGCACTTGAATTAAGAAAGAGGTTCCATTCTGTTAGCGTGTATTGTAGAGAGAGGGTCCCTTGTTTGTCCCAGCCACCCAGCTAGCTTACACCTGAAATAACCACACAGAAACTTTATTAATTTAAATACGGCCTGGCCCATTAGCCCTAACTTCTTATTGGCTAACTCTTACATATTAGTTTAGCTCATTTCTATTAATCTATGTATCGCCACATGGCTGTGGCTTACCAGCAAGATTCTAACCCTCCATCTGAGGCAGAGAATCCATGGCTTTTTCTGACTCTCCCCTTCTTTCTCTCAGCATTCAGTTCTGTTTTCTCCGCCTACCTAAGTTCTGCCCTATCAACTAGGCCAAGGCAGTTTCTTTATTCGTTAACCTCATGACATCATATCAACCAGGTGGAATCATTTTTGTGGGGCCCCATCTTCTTCCTGGAAACTTCAAAAATTACTACAGAAAAAATTTATTATTCATTGTGGAAAACCTAAACATTATTCACACAAACATAAATTCAATGAAGGGTATGATAAGAACAAAATTATTTATGAGGAAAAGTAAAATACTTTCTAAATTTTTTCTTCTTTCTGTCCCATAACCACAGAGAAATATTTTTATATTGATTAAGAAAACTTCTAGTTAGTCGGCATTTGGGGAGCAAACGATTCGATAACTGTGAGACATACTATACAGGCATCAGCTTCTCCTGCTCTGCGCCCAGCACACAGCATTGTATCAGTCACTAAGCCAAAAAAAAGCATGTGGGGCATTGCAGTTTTTGTTGTCAATAATTTTCAAAACAGCTAATTGTAGCATTACTGGAGATGGACTGAAAGCAACAAATGTTATACACTGCAGAGATTTTAGCCTAGTTTCTTGTAAGAACGAATATATGTAGTACAAATCAAGTTCTTCCAGTGGTTCAGACACAGGCCAGTCTCAGGCCACATTAGTCCCTTTCGTATTTATAGTATGATTGGTTGCCTCACACTTCACAATGTTTTCCCAAATGTCATTTGCAAAAAATCTCAAAGATAAAAAATTGTACTTTATGTCTAGTCACTTGATTTTTGATACATTAATGCAGAGGAGGAGAGGTAAATGATGGATATCTTGTTAAGATAACTGTTCCCAGGAAGCTATTATGTTGGTTGATAAACTTACCATTCAATGTCACTGCACACTTCAGATGCAGGACTTAAAAGACTCAAGCTGGGTATAACCTCAAAGCCTCCTTTTTGTGGTCTAGCTTTCATTGTATTAGAAACTACTACACACACTACTAAGAAGGGAAGCATCAACCATCCATCCTACACAGATAGGATACCTAAGGACCACCATAATGGCCCACAAGGCAAGATATCCATGAAGGTGCAATAATGGCTGTCCTAACTTGATGGTAACCGAGATTTGTCTAATTGGACTTAAGACCTGCTCACCGGGAAAGAAATCATGCCTGGTATTGGAAACCTCGTCAATTCCCTAGGGTTAGTGTGCTCATAAATTTTAGAGGAAAATCTCCTACAGTCACATTACTAGACCAACACAATTCCTCACTACACCCTAAAACTTGTCCTTATGCCCACAGATTAACAAAAAAGAAAGAAAACTTACCATGCAAATAAAGCCTCCCCATCCTGCAATTGTAACAGTGTCATTTTCTGAGAGCTTCATTTTGGCTTCAGGAAGACAAATCTTACTAATATACTGGGTAAAACAGACTCTTTAGCCAGCTGCACAAGAACAATATCATCACAAACATTATAATTACTATAATTTTCATGAAAAATTATGTTCCCGACTTTTTGTGTCAGAACTGGTCGATTTACTACAGTCCCAAAGTTGGCAACTTAATCTTTGGTGCTATTTGTCCTAGAGGACACATTTAAATGCATTCAGTCTGTTGAGGGCTAAAGATTTCTAGCCTTTAAGTCTTGAAGATAACACTATAAATAACTTCAATTCTTCTTTCTTAAACTGGGTCTGACCCAGAGACAGTACAAATATTGAAGAAGATAAAACAGCACCACTTCTGTCCATTCTGTGCAGAGCCTACAAAGAGGTCTCTGGAGCTCGGCGAGCTGCTTCAGCTCCATGCAGATTGTAAAGGTTGGCTTCAGCTTGGCATTATTGCCATGCACTCTGGCTTCTGCATGTATAGATATCAAATACTGCAATTGTCTTACAGCCGCTCTCCTACTAAGCTTTCCTAGTCAACATATCTTTTTGTTGTTGTCGGTGGTTTTTGAGGGTTCTCTGCCTGTTTTGAGACAGGGTTTCTCTATGTAGCCCTGGCTGTCCTAGAACCCTCTCTGTAGACCAGGCTGGCCTCAAACTCATAGAAATCCTCCTGTCTCTGCCTCACTAGTGCTGGGATTAAAGATGTGAGTCACGACACCAAGCTTTTTCTGGTTATTTTTATTTGTTGTTATTTATATCTCTGTTATTAACATTCCATCTGCATGTCTTTTTATAGGAAGCTTTAAAGGTTTTTGCCTTTAAGACTCACTTTCAGGGTTCAATTAAAGATGTCACTGATAGCTGGGGCGGGGGCTAGAAATCTGAGGGTAAAGATTTGAGGGGTGAAAAATCTTCTCACAACAGGAATCGTCTGTCCATGTCTCCTCAGGCTTCTCTCTTCAGTCCATCATCTCTCATTGTTCCACCCACTACTAGTTCTCCTTGTTCTGCATTGTTCTTAGTTCCTTAATTCTACATCGTTCCTCCTTGCCCTCCTCATTGCAAATGTTCCAAGTCATGTACACCCTTAAAACCAGTAATTCCCCAGCCCTAACAGGTTCCAGGACTGGAATTCCTTTACCCATAGAAAATCAGATAAAGATTTTTACATACACACACAGACTCATGAGAGTGGCTAGTACACATCTGGTGAACTCCTTAACAGAGAAAATTAGTTAAGAAAGGAATTAAATCATCAAGGAATTTTAGAGAAAAAGGTTAGCTTGCTACACTACACTTTTAGGTGGTTAGTAAAGAGCTAAGGAGTTTGTTTTCAGTAAAGTTATGAATAGAGCAGAGATTGTTTAAATCAGTGTGCCGTTTCTTTTCTCCCAGTATGCATGGGAGAACCAGATAACCAGGCAGAAGCCGATGGCTCTTGATCAGATAGCACATACACCAGATGCTGTAGTTTCTACAGACCTATGTCTGGAGTTAGACTTACTGACTGCTCTAGGCCATGGAAACAAAGAAGCGACTCAGGCCTCTAAATTGTTAGCTCTGTCCTTTGCTCTTATCAGTTACTCTGGTTGTGGGGTAAAACCAGAAAAGCAGCTTGGGCAGGTAGTAATTCTGTCCTTGGAGATCTGTGAATATCTTAGATGGGATGCTCTTTGCCTGGACCCTAAACTCTGACCAAATGCCTGCTGATAAAGATAATTGCAGGAAGGCAGATCTCTGAGTTTCACCTAGAAGAGAGCAGCAAGGCCTGGTCAGTGGTAAACTGTTTTCACTAAGCAGTTCTGAACTGTGGGAATTAATCTCAAACATGTAACAGGAAGGGAGTCAGCTACAGCAAAAAATCTACAGCAAAGGAGAGCCACTTTATTCACAAAGCAATAACGTCCAAAACTCTTGCCTTTTGGTTTATCCTTTACCAGATCCCTTGGTTCTGATAAATCTCTCTTGAAAAGATGGCTGAGCAATTATTGTTATGGCTTGCGGTATCTTTTATAATTTTAAATTTAATAAGAGTCCGTGAGAGGCCTCAGGGGCAAAGGAGTCTTCCACCAAACCTAATTAGATTCTTCAGTTCCCATGACCCCATGGGAGGAGAGAACTGTCCTTGCAAATTGTCTTCTGACCTACCCATACCATAATGTGCCTCTGCCTCCCTCCTGAATGCTGGGATTAAATCTTGCACTCCCGCTGCCCAGCAAATGTAATTCCCCATAATGGCTATTATTGTCAACTTGACGATATCTGGAATGAACCATAATCCAAAAATGGAGGGCACACTTGTGATCAGGATCTTGAGGCAAGAAGACAACATGCCTCTGATCCCAATTTGGGGTTGGAAGACACACAACTTTAATCTAGACCTTGAGACTGGAAGGCACACGTTTAATATGGGCCACACCTTCTGCTGGAAGCCTATATGAGGACAGTGGAAGAAGGAAGGGTTCTAGTTCTGTCTCCTATTCTCAAATCACCAGTGGCTCCTGCTACTCAGCAACAAAGCTTTTTAAGTTTTTATTTTTTTTTAAGAATGAAAACTTGGTTCTACCATTGAAGATTTCTATTTAAATGGCCTGTCAAGGTGTTTAAGGATCTATGCTTTTTTTTCTTCCAGTTTGTTTATATGGTGGATTACTCTGACATATTTTTTCCTTAAATTTTTTATTCATTTTACATACCAACCACATTTCCCCTTCCCTCCCCTCCTCCAACTCTCTCCCACCTTCCCCCTACACAACCCCCCTATTCACTCCTCAGAAAGGGTAAGGCTTCCCATGGGGAATCAACAAAGCCTGCCACATCAAGTTGAGGCAGGACCAAGCAAGCCCCTTTCTCCTGTATCTAGGCTGAGCAAGACATCCCTCCATAGGAAATGGGCCCCAGGGATAAATCCTACTCCCCCTGTCAGAGGCCCCTCAAACAGACCAGCGACACAACTAACACCCACATGCAGAGGACCTAGTTTAGTTCCATGCAGTTTTAAGATGTCAATAGACAGAATGAGCATGGGTTTATTTTGGAAAATAACTTCTGAAAGCCACATCCTATGTGTGGATTACAAAGCAACAACAACAACAAAGCAAAACAAAGCAATGTTTTATTCTTAGGTGTCCTTCATGGATTCTGCTCCAGTTCCTGCTCCAGGTTCCTCTCTTGAGTTCTGCTCTGGACTTGCTTTGATGATTCATTGTGATATGAAAATATAAGTCAAATAAACCCCACACCAGGTTGTTTTTGCTCATGGTCTTTATCACAGCAATAGGAAACAAACTGAGATGAAAATCAAATACTTTTATCTCAGGTATAAATCAGTTCCAAGTATTTTTATTATTTTCTATATTTTTTTCTAACACCAACCTGTGCATATGAAAGTCAAAAGCTGTGTTCTGCCTACGATACTGTGTTAAGTCATCTAAAGAGCGTGAGTATGATGTCAAAGGAACTAAAGTCAACTGTGACAGAAGCGGGCTGTGCTGCCTCTGTATTTCACTGTAGCCCTCTAGAATATCTTTATTAATTATGAATATTACATTGCAAAACAGAAAACTGAAGAGCTTTTCATAGTGTCCTATAGCTTTAGTCTGTTTAGTTTAAATAACTTAGAGAAAGTGACTAGAATCTACTAACGTGGTGTTACAGAATACTAAACCTGCATATTTACACGGAGGCAGATAAATGTGTCAATAGTACAATATACCATGCCCAGATTCAGAGAAACCATTGTGTTTGGATTTATTGCTCTGGTTATATTTCTGAAAAACCATATTGCTTTTAACTTAATTATTAGTATAAATTCCATCATCTTCCAAACTTTATTTTGAAACTCTAGGTGGGAGGGTGATTGTATTTGAAAAGAGAGTCTTGTAGAAAGAAATTATGGTTAAGATAATTGAAATTAGAACCAATGAGCCAGAGAAATGGCTCAGTAATTTAAAACACTTGTAGCTACCTGAGGACCTGAATTATGTCCCCAGAACCCACATAACAAAAGGAAATTGTCCTCTGACTGTTACATATATACTGTAACACATATATATGATATATATTATATATAATTTACATATAATATATTTAATTTATATCATTTATTATTAATAAATTATGTAATACTTTGTGATATATTGTAAATTATACATTTATAATTATAATATAGTGTAATATATAATAAAATAATAGAATAATATAATAAATTAAATTATTTAATTTAAATATATATACCATATATAAAATAAATAAATTGATCATTAAGGTAAAACAATAATTTTTTAAAATAGACCATATTAATTATATTATTAATCAATGAATCACTCTCTGTGACCCAGGGGAATTCATCAGAAAGCAATTCGAATAGTTCCTCGATACTGAACTTCAAAGTCCTGTCTATAGTCCTTTGTTGTGGAAGCTTGAGCTGACTGCAACAATTGTTCAGAAAAGACGAATAGGAATTTCCTCTATGTCTTACAGGGTGGCTAAGGTTATTCAAATTTACAGACCCAACAGCACCAGTCAGTCTGCATGACAACCAGCTCAATTCCAATGTTTGTAATAGAGTGTCCTACTTTAACATAGAATGGATGCTTGTTTATATCTGTAAAGCAGTATGTTAAACTCAGCGGCAGCAACACTATCTAAACTTCAGAAACACCCGAAAGCTTCTAAAGGCACAGACTGACTGGTCCTGTCCTTGTCCTATCAACCCAGAAAACTCTTAGGAAAGGAGATGGGTAGATGGCTCAGTAGGCAAGAGTGCCTGCCTTACAAACATGAAGACCTGAGTTTGAATCCCAGATCCCACACAAAGAGTGTGTCATAAGAGTCATTTGTGGTTTTTCCCTTGCTACTTACCAGTACTACCTTCATCATCAGTAGCAGGTGTCTGCTAAGGAGAATAGTGGCCCCCAAAGCTTGGACTTGTTTACTCGGCAATACAACCAGCCAACTCAAAACTCTCCAGACAAACTCCGCCACTGAGTGTTGGCACCAAGCCCTGCATTCTTGCTCACAGTGCTATACTTGGTAACACAGCCTCTCAAGAGGCTTCAGACTCAAGTTTTTTGTAGACTTTGGTGCCAACTGACAGAAAACCATGATTGTGGAATAAAATGATAAGTAGATAAGAAAACTCCCTAGAAGAAATTCAGTATTTGTGTTTCTTCTCAGTTTTGTGAATTAAAGGAATGAGTAATATAGAGTGAAATTTTAAATAGCTTCCTAACCGATGGCCAGGAAAGTAACCAGGAGCCCAGTGTTATTTCTAAGATTGTCATCACTGCAAGGACAATATGACCACCGTCCGTGGAGGCCAAGGTCACTGGGAGGATGCACCAGGTCCTTAAGAGGGAAGACAGTTCAGATTAGACGTTGGATATTCTAAATCCACCCAGCTTTGATTCAGTTCGGACATGATTTATAATTTATGTATTAATAGCCTGTTATTTTAGAACACAGGATTTAAATGTTTCAAAGAAGAAATACTCAATGCTTGCTGTCAGCTAAAGAGGCTATCACTGAGGAAAAATTAAAAATTAAGCCTGGTTTCTGTTCTCAGGTTCCTGAGACCAAAGGAAAGAAGGACACCATTTTAAAAATAAAAAGCACATTATAAAATATTAGATGTGCTTTACTATATTTTTGTAAATAATGAGTACATTTTGGACACAGGTATGCATATAATTAAATTTATCGTGTTACATCATTTACAGATTTAATAAATGCAGAAGAAAGCATTGTGCTGTCAGCTTTAGTAATCCTGATGCTATGAAACTATGATTGTTGGCTCTCTTCTCTGTTTATCTTTCCACCACTGGATGATGTTAAATTTTTCCAACAAATGTCAAGTATCTATCTTGTATAAGATGATGACTATTTAGTGGTTTTTTGCATAAAAATAAAGCAATCAGGGGAAAAAGAAACACAAAATATACTGGCTTAACATCATGAAGACAGAACAGCTAGTTGTAGCTAGGTTTTCACAGCCATGCTTAACCTAAACTATATGAAGCTTGAACATTATCTTTCAAATTTCAAAAACGTATATTGCCATGTGATCAACTGTTTGAAGGAAGATACGCAAAACACACACACACAAAATGTCACGTCAAACTTAAAACTGCAATTATTTGTTTAGTGTGTGTTCTCCATCTCAGCTGTAGCTGGCACATACCTGACAGATTAACTCTTCCCTATGAATATGTGGATGTTTGTTCTCATTACAATTAACTACAGGCAGGTACTATTTTACGAGGTAGGCTTTTCGTTTGCTTTGCTTTGCTTTTTCAACACCACCTTACCCATAGCTGTACAGCTCCACCTAGTTTTATTTCCTCTTTACATATTTTCTGTGCCTAATCCTTCTTCCTTCTACCTGTCTCTTTTGATGGCTTGCTAATTGACATTTCCCAGACACAGCCTTATTTGTTAACTCTCTTCAAAGAAATTCCCTATTTCAGACACACCCCGTGGATGCTCTCACGTGGAGCTCTGCTGTTTAGTCTCATCCTCAGAAGGGAAATGACTACCCCAGCCAATATTTCCTTAGAGTGTTCCAACTCTATCAACACTTCATAACATGGCTTTCCTAGTGACTATAATGTAAGACCTCACATAGAATTAACCTACTAATGTAGTGTGTAGCGTAGTCGATACTAGGGCTCGGTAATTAGTCTGAAGGACTCGGATGTCTTACAGCCTAGAAGATGATGCTGACTGACATGGTAAAATTGTTTCTATAAAAATAACTACTACTTTACAGCTTATGGGAGACTGTTTTCTGGTAGCAACTTTTGAATACTTTGGAAATTCTGAGGAATCAAATGCAGCTCATCTAAGAGTGATTTCCTTTCAGATGGCTCTCTTCAGTCAAAAGCAACAAAGGAAATCCTTTTTACAATGATTAATGATTAGTTCAGCTTTTCCTCTAGTAACTGTGATACACATACTCTAGAAACTGACTTTTGAATAATTGCTAAATTCCGAATGTTGTCAATAAAGACCTATGCATGGAACCAATGGTTCTCCTGTCTCAGCCTCCTGAGGGCTGAGATTACAGGTGTATACACCATATCCAGCTGATTTTTTAATTCTTAATAATATCACTATGTTTACTTTGTAATGTGTAATATGAGACATAGGATATTCAGAATTCTCTGGGAGCTGGAAATGATTCAGTGAGTAAGAAATTTATTATGCAAATATGAGAATCTGAACTCAAATCGCCAGCACCTGCTTAAAGAGCCAAATGTGACCTCGCTGTGGAGTGTGGAGATAGGAAGATCACTAGGCCTTGCTGGGCAAGCCTGGCTCCAAGTTCAATGCGAGATTTTATCTTAAGGAAAGTTTTCATACACTCACAGGTATATGTACCTGTACATATGTGTGCATATAGTCCCAACTAAGCAATTTCTTAGCCAAAGGGACCCCATAGAAATCCCCAAACCACCCAGCTATTGTCAAAGCAACTGATTGCTCTTCACAAGCTAATAGTAAGGCCTTATTGCTGTAGACAATGCCTACATAACTCACTGAACAGAGAGAAGTTGAGCTGGTGTGAAACTACCAAACTATTGTTCATGGTATTGGGAGGTGCTGTGCACACTGTGGGAAGAGAACGGTAAACACTAAGCCTGCTACATACCCTGTAATCTACAATAGTGATTTGCCTGCAAGATAAAGTGGTGAAGTAGTGGCACCAAAGTTATGGGGGTAACCAATCACTGTCTGATTCTATCTAAGTGCCACTCCATGAAATGGAACCTGTGCCTGTCATTGACCAAGTGGCAAAGAACCTGAGACTAGATAGGCCATGGACCTAGAGGAAAACAAAATAATACTGTTCTGCTAAAGGAACATAGCAATAAAATGACTTCTGTAATGTCTGGTACAGGCACTGATCAGTGTCTTGCTCAGCCACCATCAGTGAAGCTGCCTCCTGCAGTAGCTGAGAACAAATAAATACAGAGACCCACAACTGGGAAATATGAAGAGTGGGGGACCTTGAAACGCTCAGTTCTAAATGGGATGTCTCCATCAAATCCCTCCTCTCAGAACTCAGGGAACATGGCAGAGGAGGAAGTAGAAACCCACAGGGGATGGAGAACATGAAGAAAACAGGGTTTTCTGGGCACAGCAGGATCAACACACATGAACTCACAGAGACTGGCAGCATACATAGGGTTGGCACAAGTCGAAGCCAGATGAGGGCTGAGACGGGAAGTGAACACAGATCCACATCTTCAATTGGTAATTTTCCACCAAGGAAAAATTAATTTTCTCCTATAGAGTCTTGTTGGACATACAAACCACAGTTAAGGCCAGGTCCAGTAGAAGATGACCAACACGAATGAGCTCAATGACACTTTTGGAGGTTTTTTTGTCTCATCGTGCTCTGTTAGGGCGTATGATTTTTCAGTGTTACAGATCTCTTACATATATACTACGGTTTCAACTTTTGTTTTTATGTGTTTTCTGTGTGTGTGTACATGTGTGTGTCAGCATCTAAATGTGTTGCTTGTGCCTTTTCTTGGGCTCTTTTTTCTGTTTGATCATTTATGGGATAAAAATTTCTTTCTAATAAAAAGTTTCAATTCTTCTACTTTCAGATCTTTAATAACTTTTGAAATTACTTAAATAAATTTCTTTTACTGCTTAGTTAAGATTTTAGTGCCATTTGATCACTTTCCAAAAGGAAATTGCCAGAATTATGTTTGTATTAATTAATCTACAGATAAATTAGAGAATAATTGACTTCACAAAATGAAGATCCAACCTAGAAATTTGGTCTAGTCTCTATTTTTTTCCTCAATAGTGTTTTAGTTTAGGTACCTATGTTGGTAATTCATTTGTTCTCTCAAATTTAGTCATATCTTTAATTTTTTATTGTAAGTAAATTTTATTATTAGTTAAATTCCATGTTGTTTTATGATTATTATTTAGGAATATATTCTATTTGTATGTTGACCATATAACCATAAAATAGCATAATTGTTTTATTAAACAACATTAATTTTCATTTCTATTTAAATCATCATGAATGTGTGTATGTGTGCTTACACACATGTTCATGTGTGAGGTTTCTTTTTGTAATGTTTTTACCATGTTATTGACCTTGAATTTGTAATTCTCGTGTCTCAGGCTCCCCAGTGCTAGGAATATATATAAGCTCTATGTTACCACACTTGCCATAATATTCTTTTGAATTTTAGAGCACAAGAGTATCACTTTCAACAAAGATTATCATTTTCAAATAAGAGCAGTGTTATTATTTTCTTTTATCTACTTCTATTCCTCATTTTGTTTCATTTGATGGATTATACTTACATCATGTCTGGATCACTATTGCACTGAGTAGAATAATGGTAATGGTATCCTTTTTAAACCTGCAATTTCAATATAGATGTTATTTCTCACAAAGTAAGATGCTTTATCAAATTAAAGAAATTATTTTCCCTTTTTCATCCAATGACTTTTTTGGAATAAATGTAGTTTATTATAAAAATTCAATTTTGATTCTTTTCGTATTTATTAAAATAATCCTGACATTTTTCTACCTTTAGTTTCAACACTACTATGCAAATTTAGGTAGCATTTAAATGTGAAAATAATCTTGTATTTCTAGAATAACCCCAACCTGATGGAAACTTACTTCATCGATCATTTGATAAAGGGTTTCATGTGCTTAGCACTTTTTGCATGCATCTGAGAGAGAACAACATATTTCTTCTGTCTCGTTGTTGTTATATTTTACAATTGAGGATATTTTGTTCTCATAAAATAAGTTTGGCAGTAGCTATTTTATTGCAAGTAATGTATGCAGGAAACTATATTTGAAGTGAACACACATTGGGACAGTAAATACAGTTGTTAAAGCTAACACAACCATGACTATATAAAAGGCTACCACCCATTCAGGCATACATATTTTGGGCTAAATTAACTGTAAGCAAAATTTTATCTCATTAGTCATTGAGATTTGGGAATATAGCTGGCCAGTGGTGGTGCGTGCCTTTAATTCTAACATTTAGGAGGCAGAGGCAAGTGAATCTCTGTAAGTGCAAGGACAGCCTGGTCTGCAAAGCAAGTTCTGGAATAGCAAGGGCTACAAAGAGAAACGTTGTCTTGGCAAACAAAAATAAAGACAAAACAAACAAAGAAAAAAAATCTGTGAATATGTATGTAGATATAGACCACACTAATATTATCTTTAAGTAATAAAAATGATATTTAGAGTTTATTATCCATTAACTTTAGGGTTTTTGTTTTAGTTTGGTTTGGTTTGGGTTGGGTTGGGTTTTCTTGAGACAAAGTCTCACTATGAAGCCCAGGTCTGGACTATAATATTCTGTAGCCTAGTCTTGACTCTCAGAGTCCATGTGTGAAGGTGCAGCCTTGGTGGTGTCCATTCCGTGGCTTGTGACAAATAACAGCACAAATGTACCATCACGGCATCACTCAGAGTGGTTTCCCTGGTCTAAGAATCAATGGGTGATTTAGCAGACTCATCCTCACTGACTACAATTCTAACAGAACCGGTTGTGAAAACAGTATGATGAGGTGCTCAGTTTGATGAACACAGTTCTACATCACTATTATCTGAGAACACTTTGTGCCCACAGAACTCTCATTGAGACCTGAATTTCCAGTGTGGCAATTT
Source organism: Myodes glareolus (assembly GCF_982192425.1). Lineage (NCBI taxonomy): Eukaryota > Metazoa > Chordata > Mammalia > Rodentia > Cricetidae > Myodes > Myodes glareolus. The sequence continues at coordinate 21,523,631 of NC_142033.1, read as the reverse complement.
GGAAAAGCGGACAGGTGCAAGATGCTTGGCCGAGGAGCAAAGAGTGACTCCTGACTGACCGAGGCTTTATTTTCAAGCGCTGTCTCCCACATAGTCACACGATATAGGCATGATTGTTGAGGACAGCTACCTCAGCTCTTTCATTTCTGTTCCTCATGAAGCTGCTATAGTCCAACTTCATGTCATATGTTGAAGGAGTACACTGCCCATCCCCAAAACAAAAGTTCAATGGCTCTTACCTCTGATTACAATGGTTGTGGACTGAATTTTCACCCTCAACATTATCTCATGATTAGAATTAAATTATAACATGAATTACAGTGGGAACATTCAAATCTTAACACCCATTAACCCACATCAATAAGTCTTATGCCCCTTCTCAAATTCATGGTTATTGTTGTTATACACACACACACACACACACACACACACACACACACATATATATATATATATGTGTGTGAAACATTATTTATACACATATACATACACAACCTACTGAATCCATTTAGTATTGCTTGCAAGTAAACGTGTTAAAGGCTGACCATTTGGTACTGGATAGCGTAATGCCATTTGTCCTTGAAGAAAACTGCTTTTCCCAACCTCAGCAATCATTGACAGTCTGAAGCACTTCATAGAGGGATGCAGCTTTGTGAACTTCCCCATCTACGTGGAACATCGACTTTTACAACCATTATGAAGGTCTTGCATGGGTCCAGCATCCACATCACAACTCAAAGACACTACAGGCTTAAAAAGTTGATTAGCCATTTGGGCAAGAAACTGCTATTGCCTGGACTGCTTTACTGGACATACAGGACCCACAGAGAAATGACTGCTGAACTTGCCTAAAGGTGAGATGGTCATTTGGGGTTCCTGCTTCATGAAAGAGTCTGCTAGGCATTCTGTACGACACAGAAAAATGTGATGGACAAACTGCCAGTACAGATAGGTGGAACTGTCTTTAAAATTTCCTGCTTCCTGGAAAAGTCTGTCAGATACTATGGGCCTGTAGGCTGAAGATGGATGCCCCAGTGATACAGAAGAACTTTGGGTGACTATCTAGGCAGCAAGAGGTCTCTGTCAATTCTAGAGTTTTGGAAGTTGCTTACAAAGCACTTCCTTTTTACTTAGGTAATATTATATCCTTCTGGAGTCTTTGATGGAATTGAAGAATACAGTTATAGTTATAGTTTCTCTTAGTTGTGATAAAAGATAAAGTAGATATAAATACTGTAACTATAATTCTTTCTTGATACCTGTTTTGTTATATGTAATTTTACTATGTTGAAGTTAAAACCTTCCTTTTTTATTTAAACAGAAAGGGGGAAACGGTGAGTGAGGTCCTTCTGTCTATGTGTTGCTTTTATTGGTTAATGAATAAAGAAACTGCTTTGGCCTATAGCAAGGCAGAACTTAGCTAGGCAGGGAAAACTAAACTGAATGCTATGGGAAAGAAGGCAGAGTCAGAGAGAAGCCATGTAGTCCCACTGGAGACAAATGCTGGAACTTTACCTAGTAAGCCACAGCTTCATGGCAATACACAGATTAATTGAGATGGATTAGTTTAGGATATGGACTATCCATAAATACACTTAAGCTATTGACCAAACAGTATTGCAAATAATATGGTTTCTGTGTGGTTATTTCTGGGCTGAACAGCCAGGAACAAACAAGTGGGCCCTTACAACACTGTACACTGTGTATGTGTATCACCTTTTCACTATCCATTCATCAACTGATAGACATATAGGTTGTTTCCATATAGGACTTTCCATATAGGTTCTTTTGGGTATATGTCTAGGAGTGGTAGAACTAGGTTTGGTGCTACACCTATTTTTTAGCTTTTCAGAAATTCTCTATCCTGATTTCAACAGTGACTGTATCAATTTGCAGTGATGCTAACACTGAATAAGGGTTTCCTTTTGCCTACTTCCTCACTACACTTTGTTGTGAGAGTCTGTTTTGTTTTGTTTTTTATCTTGGCCTTTCTAACTACAGTAAGATGAAATCTCAAAGTAGTTTTAATTTGCATTGCTCTGGTTGCAAAGTATGCTGAATACTCTTTTAAAAGGTATTTCTTAACTATTTTTATTTATTAATGAGAATTCTATTCTCAAAAGAACCATAACAAAATATTTAGTTGGGCCATTTACTTTAGAGGCCACTTTGATTTCTTCATGTATTCTGAATACTAATCTTTTATTAGATGTATAGTTTGCAAAATAAATGTTTTCCCACCTTGTGGTCTTCTTCCTTACTCAACTGATTGTTTCCCTTGCTGTACAAAAGTATTTTGGCTTTATGAGGTCCCATTTGTCCACTGTTAAACTCCTTCCTGAGCAATTGGAGTCCTATTCAGAAAGTCTATTTGGAGTTCATTTTTGTTCCAGTTAATAGATAGGGGTTTGTTTCATTCACCTGTAACATCACTTTGAGGTACAGTATTGTAATCATTCTGGCATTATTCTTTTTGTTTGGGGTTGCTTTGGCCTTCTGAAGTCTTTTACACTTCCATAAGAACTTTATAATTTTTTTTTTCTATTTCTGTGAAGAATGTTATGAGGTTCTTGATTGGAATTTAATTGAATCTATAGTTTGCTTTTGACATGATGTCCATTTTCAGAATATTAACTTTACCAGTCCACAGTCATGGTAGGTCTTTATATCTTTTAGTATCTTCCTCATTATCTTTCTCTAGAGATTTGATGTTTGCATTGTAAAGTTCTTTCACATCCTTGGTTAGGTTTATTCTTAGATATATTTTCCGTGCATTGTGAATGGAAGTGTTTCCATGATCTCTTTCTCAGGAGTCTGTTATTGATGTAAAGAAAAGCTACTAATTTTTGTAACTCAATTTTGTGCTCTGCCACTTAGATGTAAATGTTGATTATTTCTGGAAGTTTTTTGTGAAAGCTTTGGGAACTCATGTGTAATATTATATCATCTGAAGATAGGGATAATTGACTTCTTCTTTTGCTCCTTGTATTGCTTTAATTTCCTTTTCATGCCTAATTGCTGCAGCTAGTATTTCAGGTACTATATTGAAAACAACTAGGGATAATGGACAGTCCTGTCTCATTATTGATTTTAATGAGATTTCTTCAAGTTTTCTCCATTTAAGATGACAATGGCTATGGGTTTTCCAAATATAGACTTGAATGTGTATGTTTCTTCCAGGCATATCCTCTTTAGAACTTTTATCATGAATACATGTTGGATTTTATTAAAGTTCCTTTCTGAGTCTATTGATGTAATCATGTAATTTGTGTCTTTAGGTCTATTTATATGATTTATTTCCCTTATTGACTTACAAATATTGAACAGCCCTTCATTTTTGAATAAAGTCAACTTGAAAGTGATGGATGGATCTTTGGGTATTAGTTTGTATACAGTTTGAATGTGTTTTATTGAGAATTTTTGCATCCATGTTCATCAGGGATATTGACCTATAGTTCTTGTGATGGCTAACACTGGCTGTCACTTTGACACACCTGAGAAGAAGAGACCTCAGGTGAGGAATTGCCTCCATCAGCTTGGCCTGTGGATATGTCTGTGTGGCATCTTCTGGATTTCTAATTGAGAAAAGAGGGCCTAGCTTACTATGAACTCTGCCATCTCTGAGCAAATAAGTCTGGGTATACTGGTAAAGTAATTTAATATGAACCTGATAGCAGACCAGTAAGCAGTACTCCTCCATGGTCTCTGCTTCAGTTCCTGTCTCCAGATTTCTGCTCAAGCTCCTATTGTAGCTTTCCTTGATGATAGACTAATTTCTAAGCCAAATTAACTCTTTCCACTCCAAGTTGCTTTTGTTCATAGTGCCACCCTACAACATTGCTCTATTTGTTACATATTTACCTGAATTTCGCAAGGGAGTAATAATGGCTTCATAGAATGAGTTTGGAAGTAACCTCTTTGTTTCTATTTCTTGGAATAATTTGACAAGTATATTTGATATAGTTCTATGAAAATTTGGTTGAATCCTGCTGTAAATGCATCTGGATTTATATTGGAATTTTTACATTGGAAGGCTTTTATTACTGTTTCAATTTTCTTATTTGTTATGAATCTGCTTAAGATGTTGATTTCTTATTGATTAAAGGTTGGTGGTGGAAAGACAGCAGGGGACAAAGTATGAGTGGCAAGGTCACTAACAGCAAAAGTATGTGAGTGTGAATCCCAGCTAGGTCTGGCCATGGAGGGTGCTGCAGCACCAGAGTCTTGGTTGACTCATCAAGAGATGACAAAAACAGGTACAGCTCCCAGTTGAGCCTAGATGTTATGAAGAGAGGCCTGGGGCAACTCACCCAGCAAAAAGATTGGTTGGAACCTCCAGCTCACTCCAGCTTGATCCAGAAAGCCCTCTCTCTGTCTCTGTCTCTGTCTCTGTCTCTGTCTCTGTCTCTGTCTCTGTATGTATGTATCTCTCTGTGTTTTTTGTGTGTATCTGTCTGTCTGTCTCTCTCTCTCTGTCTCTCTCTGTCTCTCTCTCTGTCTCTCTGTCTCTCTCTCTGTCTCTCTCTCTGTCTCTCTCTGTCTCTGTCTCTCTCTCTCTCTCTCTCTCTCTCTCTCTCTCTCTCTCTCTCTCCAAACCACACCCACTCAGGGAATCTCCAAAAAAGGAAAGACACCAAAAGTCCAGTTCCACATTCTTGACAGCTATAACAGCTCCTCCCCTGAAGCTGCCAGCAGCCCAAGTCCCTGCCTAAAGCATTCGGCTTTAACCATACTTGGGCACGAACCCAGCTTGCGGCAGACACATCATCACCTATTGCCTACAACCTATATAAGGCCCTGCTTTAGTTCAGGCATGTGAGTTCTGCCTCGATCCTGAGTCTGGAGAACTCACCTGGGAGTTGCTATTCTTTTATTTTTTTAATTCGGCTTGATCTGGCTTATTGCGTCTGCTGAGAAACCTATTATCACATTACAGAAAACCTATTATCATGTTACAGGAAACCTATTACATTGCAAGGAGCCGCTTGTTTGTCCTGGCTGCCCAAAACCAAAATAGTCCCACAGAAATTGCATTAATTAAAACACTGTTTTGCCCATTAGCTCTAGCTTTTTATTGGCTAACTCTTACATCTTAATTTAACCCATCTTCATTAATCTCTGCAGCACTGTGCATCATCATGGCCTGCCAGCAAAGTTCCATCACATCTATCTCTGAAGGCTCCATCATGTCTCTCTGACTCTACCCTTCTTCCTCTTAGCATTCAGTTTAGTTTTCTCTGCCTAAGTTCTGCCTATCAATAGGCCAAGGCAGTTTCTTTATTCATTAACCAATAAAAGCAACACAAAAACGGGACCTCCCACATGATTGTATATTTACAGGTGTGACTTCAGCTGCATGAATTGTTGCACAGTAGAGCTGACCCTCTTCTACTCCTCACTACCTGGGACGGGTGGGAGAACTGGCCCTGGGGTCATGATACAGGGAAAATGGCACTACCCTTCTCCAGCAGCAGTACTTGGGAGAGCAAGCCCTTACCTCACCTCAACAGCACAGCAGAGTTGACTCTGGCTGCGGGGTGTAGGCGAGCTACTCCTGTAGATGTGAGAGCAGAGATCTGCCCCTCACCAACCCTCAAATACCATATGCTGGCATGGAAAAGATGCCCTCCTCTCTCCACCCCTTGCCACCTGCATCTGACAGGAGAGCTGGCCCTGGGTTCCAGAGAGAGGGAGAACGGACCCTGCTCCTCACCAACTGCAGCATTCTGGAGAGAGAGCCCTGTGCCTCACCTGGACAAAAGAGTAGAGCTGGCCCTGGTGGTGTGGGTGCAGGTGAGCCAGGCCTGAGGGCATGGGAACAGACCTGGCCCCACATCTTGCTGTCTGCTGCACTGTGTGAGCTAGCTGGGCCCGTGCTGGAGAGTTTGCCCAGGTGGTTACAATGACAGAAAATTGGTGGGCTGATCAACCCACCTACCACCCAAACTCAGAACTAGGCCTATGAGTTAGCCCACTCCGACATCCACCACATCTATGAACATCTGGAGCACATGAAGGAACCAGACCTGCAAATCCAAAGCTACAGGATCTCCATGACACAAGGCAACAACAGGGTATCCAAGAGGAGTCCCCGTGAGGGCCCAGTATCAATAGTGTAGCAGAAGACAGAGGCCTTGGATCAGACATTGCAATGAACACTTAACGAGTAAAGATGTGTGGACTAAAGGGTATATGGTATAACTCACTGGGCCACACTACAGCTTCCACACCAAGATTTTTGTTGTTCTTATGTTTTGTTTCCTTTCATTCTGGTTTTAATTCTAAATTTGGTTTGGTTTGGGGAGGAGGTTGCAAGGGCAGAAGGTGGAAGGGATGGGAGATGAGTGGGGTCAGGATGCATGATGTGAAATCCACAAAGAATCAATTTTAAGAGTTAAAAAAAAGAAACTATGTGAATATTCTTTTCCTTATAGATGAGTTATGTAGGCTCAAATTACTTAAATAACTGGCTTCAGCTGTATAGCTAGTATAAATTTTATGATCAGTTTTAAAAATCCAAATGTAAATACAGGCGTGTGTTGTTTTCTGATGGGTTACATTCTGAGAAAAGGATCATCAGACTGTTTCGTCAATATCAATGAACATCACATCACCTATGCAAAACAAGACAAGAGAGGTCAATTGTTCAACGTAAGATGTGCAGTGCTGATGGTGGCATAACATGACACAAGGTTTCACAGTAAACTTTTTAAATGTAGAAGTACATCGTAAATTAACAACAGAATTACATACTAGTAAATGGCTATTATTATGGTCATTTATTATGGTGATTAAGTGTTAACTCATACTTTCATATGACACAGTGTAGTGGGTCTGTACACACCCACAGAACTGCAAATGCATCCAGAATGCAGTGCACTGCAGCATCATGACGGCTACAACAGCAGAAGGAGAGAGAAACTTCATAGCACCATTATAATCTCATGAAAGCACCATCCTATACACGGTGTGTCACTAATGAAAGCATTGCTATGTGGCACACGACTGTATAATAAAGCCATGTTTTCTGCATAATGAAATAAATAGAATAGCCATTAAAAACACTTATTGATAGAGTATTTCATAGAGTCAACTTGACAGTAGTATGGGATAAAGGGTATGAAAGAGTTCTGTATAATTAATAAATATTGCAAGCACTACTCCTTAACCTCCTCAATTATGGATAACACTGATATCCTGAGGAACAATAAAATCAACCTCATATTATTTTTCAATGGGTTGAAGGGGAGGCGGGGAGGGGAGCAGAGAAAAATGTATAGCTCAATAAAATCAATTTTTAAAAAAGTTACTATTTTAAGAATATAAAATTGTACTGGCGACCTCATATAACATTTGAATGACTGTTATGTTCTTCTTGTGACACAAATCTCTCCCTTAAAATGCTTTGTATAAGGAAATTCTATATATATTTATCTGAGGAACATAACACTATCATAAAACTTAAACCTCCAAAATTTATCTTTAATGTAAATCTTTAAAAGTTTGTTCATGGAGATAGATTCTCAAATCATACAAGATTAACTTTTAGTTTGGGAACCAAACTCCAAAAATCTGCAAAATACTAACAGATGATTTAAATCAACATGAACTCAACTATAAATGTTTTCAAACATAAACTTTATTTTGTGGTTTTTGAAACCAAGCTACAGAATTTTGACTTCTGTTTTGACTGTGGCTTGAAGACACAAGTGTCTTTTACAGATGGCATTCCCACAGCTGTAGGGTGCCACCTAGAGGCTCATACAAATAGTATATTTGGGAAACTTCTTTAAAAAGATATTTAATTTAATTTAATTTTTTAATTATGTCTTCCATTTCCTTCCATTTAAACTTGCTTGCTCTCTTTTAAAGTTCATTGTCTTTTTATCAAAAATTTATATGTATATATGTATATGTATGTATTTCTACATACATCAGTGCAACCTGCTCAGCCTGTATAATGCTACTCTTGTGTATATTTTAATGACCGACCATTTCATTATTAGATAACCAGTTGGCACTCTCCTCTCTAAGGCCTGTTTCTCCTGCTCTCTCTATGTGTATATGTCTGTGTTGGTGATGAGGGAAGGTGCCCATGGATGCCCTAGGAGCTGGAGTTACATCTATTGAGAGCTGTCCAATAAGAGTGCTGGGAGCCAAATGTTTGTCCTCTGTAAGAACAGTATGAGTCCTTAACTTCTGAGCATCTCTCCAGCCACATGCATCTCTTTTTAACAGGTCTTTGAAATCAATATAACTTTAATAGTCTTAAATAGCTCTAAAGTTTATTATTTTCTCAACTTTCCCCACAAAAGTTTATTAAATAGAACAACAATAATTCAGAATATTAACACTGACAATTCATATCAGTTTTTATACCTTATTTTAGACAAGTACCACCACCTGTGGTGATGCAAGCCTTTAATCCCAACACTCAGGAGGCAGAGACATTCGAATCTCTGTGAGTTCAAGGCCAGCCTGGTCTACAAGAGCTAGTTCCAGGACAGTATTCAAAACTACAGAGAAAGCATATCTCAAAACAAAACAAAACAAACAAACAAAAAAGGACAAGTACCTAAATTTTATCAGTTGATAATTTGAATATCGTTTGAGTTAAGAAAAGTAAACATTTTTCCTGGTAATATTGGGTTTTACAATGGCTTTGCTATGACACTATGTGACCTATTGTATATTTTTTAATAGTCTGCATAGAATGAGGAGATGGTTGCTGAATGCCTTGGTGAACGCTTACCATGAACATGTCATAGACCATGGCATCTCTCCTAATTTCATTATGGTCTGGATTATTCGGATCTAGAATATCTAATGGCTCAGTAATAATCCGTCAAGCTGAAATCACAAAGGAGGCCAGCATCCAGCTTCTTCTCTTCTGTCTTGTGTTGAAGCAGGTACTAACTCAGCACAATGTGGAGGTAGCTTCTAGGAGTCCTTCCCTGTGGTGTCATCTCAGATGAGTGGCATCTCACACCAATAGATGTTACAAGCCCACTTTTCGTGCCCAGGCTGAAACCGACAGCAGAGGAAGTATATCTGCCATCATCTTAAAGTGGAAGACCAATTCTTAGCTACAATCATACAGCTGCTATTATATACCAATATCTGAACCATATTCCAGTCAAGATCTGTATTTTGGAAAGGGTTAGGGATAATCCCACCACAGTTGTTAGTTTAGACTGAGTCTTTTTAGTTCTACTCAACTATATGGTTATTTTGCCACATAAGGTATGCCTTATTATTTTGAAATAAACTTTTCATTTACCTTCAAACCTTAAAAGAATGTTCAGTAAATTTATTAGTAAGAGTCTACACATCCTTCATTTCTTCATTAATTTTTATGCTATAATGTCAAGCAATTGACTTGTTTATTTCATTGCTGATTGTGTATTGACAGCCTCTGCATGTCAATTGCAAATGAATATTGTTTTCTTTGGTTTGTTCATAGCAAGTACATTACAAAGAGCTTGTATGACTATTGTAGTCACAGGCAACAATCGTTCTCATGTTGCTCTTGCTAGGTGTTTAGGAAAAAAGTTAAACTATACATTAGGTTCTCTGTTTCCTCTTCTTCTCCAACATGGAATTTTGGGCAGTCTGTTTCTACAACTGCTTGCTGGTCTTTCACTATGAATGTAATCATGTCCCACACTCTATTTTATAAATTCCTAATGATTTTCTGCACATTAAAATGTATTTTTTCCTTTTTCCGCAATATTTCATTCCTTAGCTTGCATTTGAAAAGTAGAAATTTCCTAATATGAGAGAAGCTGGTGAAATGAAGTAAGGGCCGCTTCAAGTTGTAGATATGCCTGAGTACTTTCCAGAGGAAATCAAAATTTTGGCAACAAAAAACTTGTAGAAAATAAATGGGTGCAGGTTGCAGTCCATCTGGCAGCATGTAAGAAGCAGAGCTGGGGAGGAAATAGACACTTCAGATTGCTCAGTGTGATGATGGTTCGGGGCCTCCTGGTTGTAAGCTGCTTCTGCGCTTGTGTGACTCTAAGAACAGCCTACAGAACGTCTATCTCAAACATTCATTTCATCCCACTGGGTCTTTCTGCTTTAGATACCAGTGTTGGAAGCAATCCAGTCCCGGAAAGCAGTCACTCTAGTATAAACACCAGGCTTATTGGGTTGGCCACATTCATCTCCCCAGCTCACTATTCCAGCAAGGTACCAGATATCTCTAGCATCTGGAGCAACCAGTGGTCCTCCAGAGTCACCCTAAGGAAAAAAGGAGAAATTGTTTATTTATAATTCAGATCACAAAGGCAGAATTTGTTATTGACCCAAGATAAACTATAACAAACATAGTAGTTTTCAATTCCTCAGTGTTGTGGAATATTAGTTTAAGATATGTAACATCTGTTTATGTTGTGCAATAGTTCCTTAATGGTGAAAAGATGTATTGCATTTTTTTAATGTTGTGTTTGTTTAACTCTATAAAGCTGTTAATTTGCGTGCCTTAAACATCTGATTGGTTAAAACAGCTATTGACTGAAAGGTCAATAACTAGACAGAAAAAGAATAATGGGGTGCCAGGCAGAGAAAATAAAAATGAGGAGAAGTCTAAAAAAAGGAAAAGAGGACTGAGAAAAGAATAAGTAGAGGAGGATTCCAGAGCCAGCCACAAAGCCACACAGCCATGGAGTAAGAAGGAAAAAGAGAAATATAGAGAATAAACACAGTTAAGGAGAAACAGAGTAATTTAAGCTAGAAAAGCTGTCTAGAAAAAAGCCAAGCGAAGGCTGAGTATTCATAAGTGAGAATAAGTCACTGTGTGTTTACTTGGGAGCTGGGTGATGGGTTCTCAAAGAGGAAAAAAATCCTACACCTCAGGGTGTTGAAATACAGAGCAGTGCAGCTACCCACAGACAGGCATTCTGCTGCCCAGAGAGCTGATTTGGCCTCGAGTTTCCAAACACAAACAGAAAAGTTTGTTTAGCTGAAGAGCTAGTTCTGTGGACTTAGCTGATGCATCTGGCCAGATCACTCCTTCTTCAGGCTGCCTCCTTGTTAATATGGCCTAACTCACCAGAAAGTGTTGGATAGTCTATTACTGATAAGGAGCACAGACATGAGCTTTGGAAATCCACAAAGCCCTTAACATTTGAGACTGAAGAAGTAGTTCAGCTACTAAGAGAATGTATTGCTCTTCAGAGGACCCAAGTTTGGTTTCTGTTACTCACAACACCCTGATCACAAATGCCCATAACTCCAGCTCCAGGGGGGATTCAACCCTTCTAGCCTCCACAGGTAGTACACTCACCTGCACAGACAGACCGACACACATATATACAGAATAAAAATAATAAAAATAAGTATTTAAAAATAGCTTTCACAGTCCTACTGAGTCTGAGATGGAAATTAAATCTAACTAGAAAACTAACAGTGTGAATGGAAATGGCTTTGAAGTCTGCGGACATTTGAGATTAAATTTGAACAAGAGTTAATTTGGAAGATGTGTCTTTGGGGAAGTCATTAAAGCAATGACAACTAATTTTTTAAAGATGGTTTGTTTGAACAGGTTTAGAGACATAACAGAAATTTTCATATGAGACCTAAATCTTCAAATCTCATGTATAGCAATTGCTCATAAAAAAGATGTAGGGAGGCTGCTTATGCCTTTCCCGGCCACCCAGACTCCCAAAATAATCACACAGAAAACTATATTATTAAAGACACTGCTTTGTCAATCACTTAAGTGTATTGCTAGTAGTTCTTACATCTTAATTTAACCCATTCCCATTATTTTATATTTTACCATGAGGCTTGTGACCTACCAGCTGGCAGCTCGCATCTTCCGCTCTCGCAGCTACGTGGTGTGTCTCTGACTTCCCCTTCTTTCTCCCAGAATTCAGTTTAGTTTTCCCTGCCTACCTCTATTCTGCCCTGCACAGGCCTAAGACCGTTTCTTTATTAGACAATGGTATTCACAGCATACAGAGGGGAATCCCACATCAGAAAGGTAACTAGACAGGGAAGCCAAAAATGAGTAGATGAAAAGGGAGGCAGGAATCAGCACGGAGCATAATCATGGATCCAGGTCATGATTCAGGATCATGGAACCTGAAGAAAGACCATGTTTTATAAAAAAGGAATTTGTCAAATAACACTGAGATGAGAAAAACAAGACCCAGTAAGAGCATTGTTTTAGGTTATTAATGATTTTGTGATATTAAGGCTATACAGGTGGAGAAAACTGAGAGAGAATTCTGTCCAGATTGAAGTGTGCACATTTGGCAATCAAGTGTCTTCCTGCTCTGATTCTGAATGATCATAAAAAGTGTCTTGAGTAGTGGATTCAAGCTACAAATGCTTTAGTGAATGGAAATATTTGCAAATACAAAACTGGAAACTCTTTCATTATTTGATTTCACCTTAGGAAGCTGATACAGAATAACCCTTGTTTGTTTAATCTATTACCCCAGAAGCCATGGCGATTAGAAAGGAGAAAACTAAATGCGATAAAATGAGTCCATTCTTGAGGTCTGGCCACAGGCATGCAGAAAGGTCAGCTGTATGAGAGAACTCAGTTCAGTTCATTGAACCTGGCTAAGTGACTGACCCAAGAATAAAGGCAGTAAAGGTCTCTCTGGTACCATTGGTGATCAAAAGGGGTGGGAGTGATGGAGGTGGAACCTAGTAGTGTTCCCACGAAGTCAACAGAAAAAATATGAAAAATAAGATCTTGAAATCATACATATATCTTTGTATAACTCTAGATTGAAACATGGAGAATAAGATAAAATTCAAATATGGAATTTAGGAAACATGCTAAACTTATTCTTTTAAAATTACAGAAGAAATTTGTAGGAAGTACGTACCCGGTGAACCATTTAGCCCTCTCCAATACATTGTTGCTGGTAATTTTGAAGAAACCATTCGTGCACCTTATAAAAAGATTCATTTTCATACTGACCAAGACACTGAATTGGCAACACTAGACAGTTTTTATACTGGGGTGCAAACTCAGAGATGCTTGCAATTCAAACTAGGATAGCATTCAAGTATCCTAGCTTAGGCTAAATTTGCCTAAAGCAAACAATCAACCACGTATTCTAGGAATAAAACAAATATAAAAATACGGTGAAATGTAAGGTGAAGAAAGCAAGTAGACTAAGTCCAGGCCTGAGGAGTAGTACAGCAACAAATTGCTTTTCATCGTCTGATTGTTTGAAGCTGGAAAAGCCACCAAGTTATCAACCTCTGAACAGTTGCAATTAAAATTTTAAATTTAAAGATCTCAAGAAAAAAACTCTTTTTTTCCAGGCTAACAGATAGTTCAGCACTTTCTGCTCTTTCAGAGGACCTGATATGAATTTCAGCACCTAAATGCTTGTTCACAGCCATTCATAACTCTGGTTCCAAGAGGTCCAAAACCTCTTTCTGAACCCATAAGCACCAGGCACCCATGTAGTGCATATAAATGCAGGCAAAACACTCAAACACATAAAATAAATAAATTCAAATCAACCCAAAATCTCTGTAGTAAAAGAGTCAGAAGCAGGGTAGGCATAGAAGATAGAAATACAAGGCAATCAGTCAAAGTCAAGTAAGTAGACTGTTCTGGGTAGTTTTATGTCAACTTGAGAAAGCAAAAGTCATCTGAAAGGAGAAAAATCTCAATTTAGAAAATGCCCCCATAGACCTGGTTGTACACAAGCCTGTAGGGCAGTATTCTTAGTTAATGATTGATGGGGTGGACTCAGCCCCTTATGAGTTATGTGATCCCTAGGGAGGTGGTTCTGGGTTATATAACGAAGCAGGCTGAGCAAACCAGCAAGCAGCACCTCTCTCTGGCATCAACAGGAGCTCTTGTCTTCAGGTTCTTGTCCTGTTTGGGTTCCTATCCTGACTTCCTCCCATGACGAACAGTTATGTGAAAGTGTAAGCCAAATAAAACATTTTTTTCCAACTTGCTTTTTGGTCATAGTGTTTCATAACAACAATAGAAACTCTAACTAAGATATAGGTCTCAGGGCTCATCAGTCTATACAAACAGGACCATTCCTCTCTACACTGGTTTGAAAGCAGGCTAAATGATACCCAGTCTTTCTTCCCAGCTAAGGGACAGCAAAGACCTCACCCCCAAACTTCTATGGTCACAATCAGGAGATAATGAGTCATGAGTCTCTTTCCACCATGATGAGGTCAGAGAACACACAGCTGATGGTCATTAGTTTTCACTGTCAAGTAGGAACGAAACCGCTATGTTGTGGTGTCAGCAGTGGCTATGAGAGCACAGTGACAAGGTGTTCCTGACAAAGTGATTGCAGAGAAGGATGCTGAATTTCCACTGAAAAGCAGACACAATGGGGTACTCTCCTTGAGTGAGGAACAAGGCAATGACCTTCTCCTGGCAGTGTGGCCTCAGCAGAAGCTACTAAGACTGAAAATATAACAGCAGTCATATGAAGTCAAGCATTCAGAATCCATTTGTAAGTTACTCATTCTGAATTCTCCACTTGGAAAATAAAAGATCATATGCACACACCAGCTCTGAGGTGATACAAAGATCTTAAAGCAGCCCTTTTTGAAAAGTCGCAATACCTCAGTGTTTGAGGTGAATGATTTATAAATAAATAAGTAAATAAATAAAGGAAATTTCAGCAAAGAATGCCTAGACACAAATGAGAATAAAATGAAGACCCTAGAATTTAGTAATCCAATAACCAAAATTTAAAATACAATTCAGTGGAGGAGCTTTGTGGAAGAAGGATAGTAAGGAGAGAGTGACTAGAATCAGAATTAAAGAATTCACCCCTGCAAATAACAGAGAAAAGTAAAGTGGAAACAACCATAAAGAACAACAACTCATGAACCTCTGAGACTGTAATCAGAAACGTAACATTAAAATCCCAGATGAAGGAAAAGGAAAAAATGGAACTCAAAAATGAATTAGAAGAAATCACAGCTGAAAATTTCTAGGCTAGCAAAGGACATAAACCTGTAGATTGAGAAGAACTGAGAAAACTCCAAGATGAATAAAGCCAAGGAAATACATGCTAAGACAGAAAATCAAACTTCTGTAAAGACAAAGGAAAATCCTTGAAGACAAGAGAGACATCATAGACAGAGTCATGAACAGCAAACCTGCTGGCTGTAGATTCTGTTCATCTCTCAAGGGGGCCATGATTCCAGGGCCCAGAAAGAACTATCAGTCTCAAACTCTATATCTGGCAAAATTATGCTGCAGATATGATGGGAAAGTAAAGGGTCTGACAGATAATAATAATAATAATAATAATAATAATAATAATAACACTGTCAGCAATAGACCTTCATAGAAAATATGGTTACAGAAAGTTCCTCAAACAGAAAGGGAATCTTAGGAAGGAAAGAGACATGAAAATCTTAGAGTAAACAGATTTTTCTTCTCTACTTGAATACCTAACTTGTGCTTTGAAATGAGGGATAACAGTTCCTAATGTAGCTTTTCATGGAGAAGAAATTTAAATGTTAATACTTACCAACAGTTAATTTAAAAAGAATGGTAGAGATTTAAAAGAAGGTATGTTTTCTATTATATACCCCACTGATATGAATAAACTGTTAATAGCAGTGGACTGTAGTAAGGTATATATCACATAAATGTATTTACACAAACACGTTAGAGTAACTATGGCTGCTTTTCTATAAATAGTGAAGAATAGTAGCAGATAAAACAAATGGAATTCCAAAACAAGTCACTGTGTAATCTTATTTAACATTCTGAAAATAATAGGATTATAGAGATAGATAAAAATAACAATTGTATTAGAGACAGCGGGAGAGGGCAAGAGTTTATGACTCAATATAGATCTTTAGAGTAATGGAATAGACTCCATCTTGACTGCAATGGCAATTCCGTAAGTCTATCTTAGGCAATCATATATATCATATACCTAGACACATATATTTGTGCCACTGTCTGTTCTCCAGATTTTGTATAACTGTATCTACCTACAGTTTTATTACAGTTATGTGTCTGTAACCACTGAAGGAAACTGGGTAGTGAGTACACTTGAGGCAAGAAGGCTCAGAGGATGAAAGTATTCATCACCAAGTCTGGCTCCCTCCATGCAATCCTGAAACATGCAAGGAAAGGATCTGTCCATTATAGTTGTCCTCTGGCCTCCATATGTACATTGTGCTAAATGCATTCTCACACACCATACACACGCAAAATAAAATAGCATGTAGCACAACCTTTTTGAAAGAGAACATGTGACCTTCTTCTGTAAAATCTCTGCAGCTCCCTGTGAATCCATAGTTACGTCAAAATGGAAGGTGCACAAATCACTGTCCAGTACACTAGTAGGCAAGTCCATACCTGGCATGCATCTTTCTCTCCTTTTAAGAAGCCAGCACACAACATCCTAGGCGTGATGGCACCATTGTAAGATTGAGGTTGATTGCAGGTTTGGGTATCTATGTAATCCACCTGAACTTGCCGAAGACGATTCTGTGAAAATCCTGAGTGAGAAAAGACAGTCATCTTTATAGATACAAGTATTTTCTAAACCTTAAAAAAAACTCTGCTTTAATTATTAAATAAGATGGCAATATGCAAGTGGGGTGAGGAGTTGTGTTAAGAACAGTAATATTTTAAGGAATTCTTTCTACCTAGTTTAAATAAAATTTTCAGTGCCAAAGAAAAGCTTTCAGTTGTTGAAGCACCATAAGATTTTGGCTGGGGAGAAGAACTGTATGATTTCTTAATCTTCACAATTAAGTATATCAACAATCCCTAAATTCTCACAGGGCTAACTGTCTAGTCAGAAATTGAGTAGCAAAATCCTACTGTGGTATCATATGCCTGGAACCCCAGTGCTGGGGAGGCAGGGACAGGTGGAATCTGGAAGTTTACTGGCTGCCAGTATAGTTGAAACAGCTAGCTCTAGGTTCAGTAAGACATCCTATCAAAAACACAAGTGACAGCTCATGCTGGCAAGAATGTGGAGCAAGTGGAACATGTCTACATTGCTGGTAGTAGTGCAAACTTGTACAGCTGCTATGGAAATCAATATAGCAGTTGGTTCCTCAGAAAATGGGGATCAATATACCTCAAGATCTAGTTGTTGAGGAATATTAGTCTAAGATGAGTTGCTTTTGTTTATGCTGTAGTATATTTGCTTAACGATGCAAAGATGTATTCCATTCCTTTATATTGCATTTGTTTAATTCTATAAAGTTGTGTTACTGTTCCTGCCTAAAACACTTGATTGGTCTAATAAACAGCTGAACATCCAATAGGGTAGGCAGGAGAGAGATAGATGGGGCTGCCAGGTAGAGAGAATAAACAGGAGGAAAAATCTAGGCACGACAGAGGAGCAAGAAGAGAGAAAAGGAGAAGAGGACACCAGGGTCCAGCCACACAGCCAGTCACAGAGTAAGAAAGAAAGAGAGATATATAGAATAAAGAGAGGTAAAAGGCCAAGAGGCAAAGGGTAGTTAAAGAGAAATGGGATAATTTAAGTTAGAAAAATTGGCTAGAAACAAGTCAAGCTAAGACTGGGCATTCATAAGTAAGAATAAGTCTCCATGTATTTATTTGGGACCTGGGTGATGGACTCCCAAAGAGTAAAAACAAAACAAAACGAAACAAAAAGCCTACACCTACCTATACGACTCTTAGGCATATACCTAAAAGATGCTCCATGCTACCACAAGGACATTTGCTCAACTATGCCCATAGCAGCTTTATGCATAGTAGCCAGAAATGGAAAACAACCTAGATGTCTTTCATCTTAAGAATGGATAAAGAAAATGTGCACTCCGGAGACAGAAGTAGATGGATCTCTGAAAATTCAAGGCCAGCCTGGTCTACAAAGAGAGTTCTGGGACAGCAAAGGCTACACAGAGGAACCCTGTCTCAAAATACCAGAAGCCAAAAGAAGAAGAAATGATAATGTGGTACATTTCACACAATGGAGTATTGCTCAGCTGTTAAAAAACAATGATGTGAATTTGAAGGCAAATGGATAAAACTAGGGGGGAAAAGAATCCTGAGTTAGGTAATCCAGACCCAGAAATACCAACATGTCATGTACTCACTTGTAAGTGGATATTAGCTGTTACATAAAGGGTAATCGTGCTATAGTCCACAGACTCAGAGACTAAGTAACAAGAAGGACTCAAGAGGGAAATGCACAGATCGTCCTGGGAAGGGGAAGTAGAACAGATTTTTCAGGTGGACAGGGAGCAGGTGGAGATGGGAACACGCAGGATCAGGAGGGGGCAGGGAGTGGAGGGAGAGTACTGGGAGGACGTTTGGGAGGCAATGTGGAAACCCAGTGCTGTGAAAACTCCCTGTAATCTATGAGAGTGACCCTAGCAAAAACTCCTAGTAATCAGGGTTACAGAGCCTGAACTCCTCATCTTCTATAATCAGGCAAGACTTCCAGCAGGGGGACTAGGACATCGACCCATCCACAAAATGCTCACAGTACAATGTGTCCTGAAAGATGTGTAGGGGTAATAGTGGCACGGAACTCGGGGAGTGGCCAACCAATGACTGTTCCAACTTGAGGCCCATGTCACAAGAGGAAACCCACACTACCATTCCCTTAATGGCCAGGAACAAGAGGCTGGACAACTCAGAGATCAAGAATAGAACCAAACACAACTGTCAAAGAAAAGGCAATGAAATAATTTCTAATGATATTCGGCTATAATCATGGCTTGATGCCTAGCCCAGTTTTCATCAAACAGGCATCATACAGCAACTGATGGGAGTGGATGCAGAGACCCACAGCCAAACACTAGGAGGAGCTCAGGGACCCTGCAGAAGAGGGGGAGGAAGGATTGTAGGAGCCAGAGGAATTGAGAACACCATGAGAAAATAACACAACGCACAGAATCGACTGCGCAGGGCTCATAGGAGCTCACAGACTGAAGTGACAATCAGGGAGTCTGTCTTCTGCATATGTGTTACAGTTGCATAGCATGGTGTTCTTGTGGGACTCCCAACAGTGGGAGCGGGGCTGTCTCTGGCTCTCTTAGCTGCTCTTTGAAACCGTTTTCCTCCAACTGTCACCTCATCCAGCCTTTATATGAGGACTTATGCCTAGTCCTAATGTAATTTATGATTTCATGTTCAGTTTCTATCCCTGAGAAATCTGGTCTTTTTTTTTTTTTTTTTTGAGGAAAATGGAGAAGTGAATCTGAGGGAGAGGCAAGGTAGGTGGGGACAGAAAGGAGTGAAGGGAAGGGAAGCCCATCAGGATGTAATGTACAAGAGAAGAATTTTTTAAAAAAGATATATTGTCTCTGGGCAGTGGTGGCGCACACTTTTAATCTCAGCACTTGAGAGGCAGAGCCAAGTGGATCTCTGTGAGTTCGAGGAAAGCCTGGTCTACAAGAGCTAGTTCCAGGATAAGTTCCAAAGCTACAGAGAAACCCTGTCTCGAAAAACCAAAAAAACAAAAAACAAAAAGTTGTCACTAATTTAATAAGGTGGATAAGGATGGGTAAAACATTCTGATATCATCCTCTGACCTATACACACACTCACATCAGAGAACACACCAAGCGTACAAACATTCAGTCCCCTCCACACAGGCACACACCCTACAGGTACACACATTCATTAAAGAAAAAGAAATTTGGTGTCCAACAGGCACGTTTGCTCCTTTTCAGACCTTGCAACACCTTCACAGTAAGAGCAGTAAATAGAAGCTGAAGGCCAGAAAGAATGCATGCATCTTCTAAGTGACTTAAAGCCTGCTTTCACCTGAATCCAATGAACAACCGACACCCTTTGTCATAACTCTCATTTTTTTAAATGCCTTGCAACTCCAAATTAGGTCACTGTGACTTGATTTTTTTTTTCCTCCAGATGCTCACCATCGTTTTGCACTGCTCCAAATCCTGTCACAAACATCTGCTGTCCAGGCTGGAACTCATGGTTTGCATCGGGGAGACAAACCTTGTGCACTGCATTTGTGCAGGGGACCGGCCTAGAAAGCTCAGCGACCGCAATGTCGTAGTCATGAGATGGGTATTTGTATTTTTCGTGGACAATTATCCTCCGCAGGCCAGTCCTCAGTTTTGGAGGTTGTATTGTTGCCCCAAAGGAAGCAGTCCAACTCGACGGATCCTTGTACCTACAGAAAAATAGTAGCAATAATAAATTCTAGCTTACCTTGATATCAGTGCAATACTTTGTAAGGCATTTTTTATCTACAGGTATCAGTATAAAATTTTATTTTTTTAAGTTACAGTTTATATCAAAAGGAATAAATTCTGTCCCATCATAAAACTGAGCTCTGTGTTCAAGCCAGGTACAAAAGCCACAAGAGTGCTTCTCCTGGGTTACAGGTCACACCAAGCATCCACGGTGCCCACTGCAGACCCATGTGCCCTTGCCGTAAGTGGTTAAAAGCAACACATGAAAGGAAATGCGTTCTACATGCCTTACATCCTCTTCCTGCAAGGATATATGTTTTCCTGAAGTCCTCAGAAGTCACATATAACTTTAAAAAGCATTACTGCTGTGGGTATTGTCAATATTTTGATGTAATTTTGAAAAGTCAACATTCTTCTAAAATAAATTAACTGTTTAATTACAAAAATTTGGGTTTTTGTTTTTTGTTGTTGTTTTCGGTTATTTTTTGTTTTTATTTTTTTGTTTTAGAGACAGGATTTCTCTGTGTGTCTTTGCTTGTCCTGGAACTTACTCTGTAGACCAGAGATCCTCCTGCCTCTTCCTCCCTGAGTACTGGAATTAAAGTCACGTCCCACCACAAGCCCGGCTTCAATTTTAAAATTTGCTACTTCCAACTTGTGTCACACTTCCTTATCTTTCTTCCTGGAACTTCGTCATAGAGATAAAAACTCTCATCTGCCCAACTCTGGTACTTATTAAGATACTTAGTGACCATCAGTTCTTTTCTTTGATAACAAGCTCAAAATTCAAATGTGACTTCAAGGTCCTATGCTCTTTGACAAACTATCATAAATTTCTCAATAAGTAATTACACCACAACCACAACTGGCATCATTTTCATTTCCAGAGACCGTAAAATCTGCTACTAAGTATTCTGAGATTCCCACTGTTTTGTGATAAACAGTGTTATTTTTGATTTGTGCCAAACCAACTTTTCCAAAGATTCATGACTTATTTCGTGAATATATAATGTAAAGGCACATGTCCTCCCCTTCTGCTCCATCCTCTAAGCTCAGGACTTACGTTCGAAAGCAGTGAGCGGCACTCACGAGCCATGTGTTGTTGATCAAAGTTGCTCCACAGCGATGGGACCCATCCAACTGCAGGCTACTTTGCCATGGCCATTCTCCCTCTTCTGCTTGTGTCCCACCAATGATCCTGAGGCTAGTATGTGCTGTCGATTTATTCCGCCGTGTCCCACAACCTGCAGAGTAGACAGGAGACAGTAATTAGCAGTTGTTTAAGCATCCCAATTTTCTTTTACTGTGTGAGCCCATAGATCAAACATTTTCTCAAGTTTTTAACAATAGGTAAATAACATTTTATTTAGTCAACTCCTATCCGTTTTGTGAGATCTAAATCCTTCCTACATTATTTGTTTTAAAGTGACAATTTCTCTGCTTTCAAACTCAATTAATTGTGACTTCTTTCATGCTTCCTTCATGACAAGACTAATGATATCATTCCATATGTGTATACAAGTGGTTTTATTGTTATTATTACTCTCTTTGTTGTTGTTGTTATTTTTTTATTTGTTCTTATTATTCCTCTGCATTGCTCACAATGGAGTTTTTTTTCTCAGCCTGGGTTCCACAGATGCTTAGGGTCATAAAAGTTTTAGTTATGAGTGACTATCCCTGGTAGGGCTCCTGATTGAGACAAATTAGAGGTCAGTAACATTCTCTTAAATGTTGGAAAGGCCAGAGTGGGGCATGATATCTTGTGCAATATCAAAGCCCTTGGGTGAAAACTGCTGTAGAATTATGTGGTCATGAATCAAGCACCTGGTAATATCAGAGTGTAAGCTGCTTTGGGCAGGCATATGTCACCCATTTTGCATCACTTTTGGCTAACCAAGAGCCAACACATCCTAGATTCCTAATCATTACTGATGGCAAGAATATATGTCATTTAGACAATAAATGGGATTATATTTGGGTTCTAGGCTGAGCAAACTTTATAAACTAATCAGCATTCCAAGATTTTATTTTAATTTTTAATTACATTTATTTAATTCGTGTTTATGCATGCATGTATCTACTATCGTGTGTGTTGGTCAGAGGGCAGCCTGAAGCATTTGGTCTCCTACTTCTGCCATGTGAGTCCCAGGGATTGAATTTAGGTTGTCAGGCTCAGCAGCAAGTACCTTTATCTGCCAGGCCATCTCACCATCCCTCCTTCCATTAAAAAAAAAAAGAAGAATGGTAAATATCCTCTTACCAGTTGGGTAACTTTTAAATATATTCTTTGAGCCACAGTGGCTAGTCTACTATAAGAGCATGAAGGATTAGGTCTAGAATCAAGACCTTTAAAATTTCATCATATTTTATTTTGTCAAATATTCCACAAGTCCATGATTACTATTGTAAACAAGCAATGTCAAGAATCAAGATGATTTTATTTAAAGTAGTTTGACATTAAGTTTGTCTCTAGATGAAAAATAACAGCATGTGGCTCAACGTTGTATGTTGAAAACTATGAATTTAATCACATGCAAGGAGAGTATTTTTGCTTCTTCTTTAACAGTTGTCCAACTCTCTTCTGTTCCCATGGACACAGGCACCTGTATATCCAATCTGAAGTTCTCCCAGTTTCGTTATTCCTTACTATATCTCAGAGCCAAAATAAAGAGCCATGAACTAAGTACAAACCATGCATCCTGTGTCTACAGTATCAGCACAAAGCCTGTGTAAATGTTCCAGGATGCTACCTTTCTGCAATCAGAGAATGCAGTCTTAATGAATACATTAAACTTACAATGGTTGAGAAAGTTGTCGGTTTCTGTCTTGTTGATTTCTGAAATACACACAAATAGAGAACAGGATGGGGTAAGCATAACAGAATTTATATAATAACTATCTGAGATTTTCAGCACTAGACAGCTGGTATTTCTAAGACAGTATTCTTGGGTTATAAGGAAAGATAGCTAGGTTATCACAGACTTGCCTTTTTAAAAAAAAAAACTCTTTCAAAAATGAGAGGAGGCATGAACAATGACCCTGGAACTCTAGTGTGAAAATGAAGCATACAGATAAACTGTTTATAATGTAGATTACTATTGCATTTCTCAATAATGCTGATTCATGAGTTTTGTGTTGAAACTGAAGAATGTGAGTTTTATAACAGAAAAACATGACCCCTCTTTGAAAAATATTAAATTAAACTTTAATATTGATTCCTTAAGTGCAATGATAGTTTTACTAAACATCATTTCAGAACATTTTACTATGTAATAGCATAGTAAAGAGTAAATAGTTATACACATGTAGCAAATCCTCAGCTCCATGAGTACAATTAAAAATAATGTCCCTCCTCTCTAAATTTCCTTTCTGCTAGGGTTTTAGATATACAAGACAATCCAAAACTTCCCACTCAGTTCAGCTAGATCCTTACCTCAGCAAACTCAGCAGTCAGGACCTAGTCATATAAACACTTGCTTAAGTAAAGGGTACAGAATAGCCTAAATGCTCACATTTCCTGACTTAAACGATTCTCTTTAAACACATAGACAAGTGTTTTAAAGGAAAAATCATATTAATCTATTAGCTTTTTATCTGTTGACATACTGAGGTTTGTATTACATTCTTTTTTTAAAAATTTATTTATTTTTATTTTATTTGCACTTCTGTTTTGCCTGCATGTATGTAGTATCAGAGCCCCTGAAATTGAAGTTACAGGCAGTTGTGAGATGCCATGTGGGTTCTGGGAATTGAACCCGGGTCCTCTGAGCCATCTCTCCGGCCCCAGTATTCTTCCTTTTCACCTTCTCCATCATGCCATCATGGGGAAATGGGAGGCATAAGGAAGACTGATTATTGAATCTCAGTTGCAATTCAGCTAATTTAATAATCTGTTTCATATCATCTATTCTCTACCCCAACTCCTTTCTAAAAGTGCAGGTTTTATCTGTTCCCATCCTAAGAATAGCTTTGTGCTTGCTTTCATGTCATTCTGTTACTACCCTGAAATCTTTAGTTATTTTGTCTTGTGACATGTGTTTTGAAAGGGAAGCTCAGTGTGTTATTCAAGTACAGTATGAACAGAGAAAGAGTATGGAATTTGTGTACCTGTGATGTCTTACCATGCCACTTACAAGTATCAGTCATGGTGTTCTGTGAAATCAGAATCCTGGTGAACACACAACACATGGGAACACAGCAAGACAAGTAGACGAGTGTGTTCATCTCAGCGCCAAGAATGGAGGGAGCAATGACGGCAAAGAAGGGCATGTTTGTGTCTGAACAAGAAATTTGTAAAAGCCAGGAAGAACGCAATGGCATTCTGATAAGCACAAATGTACATGACACCCTATCAATTTTTTGTGTCTATTAACTCATTGTTGTAGCTGAAAATAATCATAATGAAAGAAAGATAGGGAAATCTATTGACCTTTTTCCACCCAGTCTTTCTTTTCTTATCAATGAGCCAAAGACAGAAAGCTTTGAAAGGATGTGATATGTTTAAAAAGGGAACTAGAACTAGCCAGCTTAGCTTTGTGTACTATTCGCATTGTGTTGCAACAATAATGAAATGCACTGTCCTTCCGCATCTATAGAGAATTAGTGTAAGGATTCCCAAAGATATCAAAACACCAACCAAGCTCGGAAATGATTCAGTGTTTGCATATAACACATATACATCTTCCTCAACACTTTAAATATCTAGATTACCTAGAGTACCTGATAATACAAATTCTATGCAGATGACTGTTGTTTACATAAATGACAACAAGAAAAATGTGTATATTCAATGACAATAATTTTTAATATTTTTGGTTTTCCAAAAATAATGTGCTTTTCTAACTCCATGGATATGGAGTCATGAACCAAGAGGGCAACTGTACTTACATGAACTATAAAATATTATTGCATAGTCATTTGTAGTCTCAGAAAATATAAACAAATAAAAATATTTACTTTATTCTCTCCTATTACAGTTGTAAAACACAAAAATTAATATATGTGAATTACAGTTGTTCACTGGTAACGATCTTAAGAAGTAGTTATGAGAAAGTATGTTAAAGCTTTCCCTGCATCATACTCTCAGAAGACGCGACGGAAGCAACAACAGCAGAATATCCAATGCCGGTTTTTCCCTTGTACAATTAGATTCTGAATCCAACACACAAGGCACAATAAAGACATTTCTTGGGAGATAACAAAAGCCTGCATGGGAGGTTTATGTTTAGAAAACTTTCATAAATAAAAATGGTTCATTAATACTGTTTAGTTCCAAAACAACTTACAAGTGTCAGGATTGTAAGAACTCAACAATTGTTAAGAACCTCAACAATTAAAGAAAAGAAATTTAACTGAATGTTTAAAGCTATTTTAAAATTATATTATGTAAGAGAAATAAGCACAGCACACCAACCTACTTTTAATTTCAACTGATTCAGGATCAACACTGGGGGGTCCTGTAGCATATTTCAGCTTTTCATGTAGAACATGTTCAACAATTTGGTGCACAATTTCAGGATCCTCAGTAGAGCGAATTCGAAAAATCAGCAGCATGTGAGCCAACACTCCATCATATTCTTTACTATTGTCCAAAAAGAAAAAAAAAGATAAAGAAGGAAAGAGGGGGTGGAAAAAAGAAATAATTGAGGGAGGGAGCAAGTTTGTGAGTGGGTTCTTTGATTTTCTTTTTTTATATAACACTTTTGTTTTCTTAAAACTTAAATGTTGAGCTCAGCTTCCTGTCCTTCCATCAATCAGATTCGCCTTCTCTGCTCCTGTGTTCTTCTAGTGTCTTAACTCTATGGTTCTCTAAGTGTTCATACTTCCCCTAAACTTGTGCTTCTTCATGTTAGAGCCCCAAAGGAAGGAAGAACATGCGACAGGAGGATCACTAAGATGAAGTTGGCAAGCTGGAAAGGGCTAGAGAGTTAAGCTGGTGGTACTTAGTTATTTTATGAGCTAAGGGGCCCAGGTGAAAGAGACTTGTATGGCGGTTTCTCGGTGGTGTGATTAAATTCTACTTGAGTTAGGAAATTCACCATGCAACCTTTTGCCATGTGTGAAGGAACAGGCAAATTGTTACAGAAATCAAGAAAACCACTTAGAATGGACATAGAAACTTAGATCCCAATAGCATAAGATGCCACGTGGATGATGTGCCCCTTACAAGAATGGAAACTTATGAAGTAGTGAGCCAAAAGCACACTATCTCAGGTGTACACTTTTCCAGGAGAAAGTCGTTAAAGTAATGCCTCAGATATATTAGCTAACCACAGACTGGGAATTAATTTATAGTGGTATCATTTGAATAATACAATAAACAGTTCTTACCCCGTTTTGAAGAATATGAATAATATGTGTTAGAATTTAAGATCCATAGTAGCGTTTTACTTCAAATATTGTGTTTTGCCAGGTAATTACACACCTATAATCTGAAGACTAAGGCAAAAAGATTGGCCTTCAAAACAAGACCTTGTCTCCAACACAAAAGAACAACAGCAGGAAATTATGTTCCATCCTTGCTATTCAGTAATAATTGGTAAGAGTTGCAAAATCCCCTTAGTTAAATGTTTGGAGCATAAAAGTGTAGAATAGAAGAAAATAGGCTAAATTAACTAGGATAGTGGGTGGGTAATACAGGACATGAAGACAAGGATCTCATTTGCCAGGGTATTGCTAGCTACTTAGTTATTCCCCAATTCTGATGATTAGTTTACACACACACACAATCATTGGCACCAATTATACCTCTGCCCTCAGCAGGCATCTTGCACATCTTCATTTTTAAATTACAAACTAAATAAAATATCCTTTAGTCCACAGATTTCATACAGCAGGTAAATAAATGCTTGTTAAGCTGAATCACATAACATCATTAGTATTTTAAAATATATTTATTACTGACCAAGTTAAAATTTTTAGCATTAAAAGATTGTTTCCACATTAAGTTAAATCCAGAATAACATCTTAGGTCTACATACGTGAACTTGATAATGTGAGCCTTGACAAGTTGTCCCCTCAGTGGAGATCTATAAAATGCATTTTTCACCTGTTTAAAAGACATTTGAAACTCGTCAACAAAAGCAGTTCCTTTGAAATTCTTCTAGTTAATCCAATGCTCTGGAGCAAATTAAAATACAAGACAAAGCAAGCAAGCAAACAAAACACAGACCATTCATAATGTACTGAACTCCAAGAATCCTCTATGGCATCCTACCCACCGTTGGGAGCTGAACTCTGCATTCAGAATGACAGCCACATTGAGGCCAGCACAGACCTACACCTTCTGCTCAGACAGACATCAAAGACAGTGAGCCTGCTGTTTCTTTGAAACAGTTGGCCCTCCACTTCCTGAGTTAAGAACTTTTACAGCAAATAGACAAGGACAATAGAACCTTTATTTTAGTTTTTCAGATGTCTATCACTGTGACAAAATGCCTGAGTGAAACAACTTATAAAGGAGAAAAAAAAATCATCTGGTCTGGTGGTTTTGGAGAAGGAAGGGAGTAGTATCCCTAAGTGAGAGCCGCACGTAAGAATGAATGTGTGTCCGTGTTGTATGAGATGGTAACTAGGTGCGCTCACATACTGAGTGCCCATTTCGACACTGGAAATGCTCTGAGAAAGCCCCATGAATTGGAGCTCTGAACAAACACAGCTACAAAGTTTCTCTAGTAAGATGACAGCATTTTTGTGAAACTATTTCTTGCTGTAAGTAGTTCAAATAAATTTAAAGTCTAAAATTCAGAACTTGAGCAAGTAAAGCTTTCAGTTCCTTCTTTTCAGTGTGTAAGGAGTCTTGGGACACAGTGAGCACAGAAGGGTGAGCTGCAGAAAAAGTTAGCTTTTTTCTTCTAGTCTTATATTTTTTGATTCCAGAATCTTTCCTCCACTGATGCTACTTTTTACTTAAGTGTTTATTTTTATCAAGTAATTTCAAAATTATTGATTTGGAGGCTACTAAATATCCATATTACTTTAAATTGAAATCCATTTGGATCTTAGAAAATTTATTCTGACAAATGGCAAAAACAGGCGAACAAACAAACAAACCCAAGAGATATAGTAGCATGTTGACTTTCTGAGCTTCGTACCCTTTCTTTCTTTACATGTGTGTTAACATTATGGAACACATGTTTTACACAGGTCACCAGGATCTCAGAGACTGCACAGTTTCTGTGAAAGGGTGTCAGCTGTTCTAAGGTTTAGACATGGTTGGAATGCCTCCCAGGGCGTCACGCAACTGAAATTTAATACCTATTGTAATGTAGTAAGAGAGTGAAAAACTATAGTGCTTAAAGGTGGGGCATTCGGGAGGTGAGTCAGACTAGATAGGTTATTAGGGCAGAGCCCATGACTGAATCCTGGTGGCTCTGAAGAAGAGAGAGAGAGCAGAGGAGACTCACTACTCAAGCGCTCTCTGTCTTTTGTCTAGTGGTGTGGTAAAGTCCCCTGATGAATCTGCCAAAAAGGGAAGGTCATCATCAATGCAACCCTTGACCCAGCACTTTTCAACCCGTGAACCAAAATAAACCTCCATTCACTAGAAAATAGACTATTGAAGTATTTCACGGTAGCAACAAAAACAGGCCAATGCAAGTTATTTCTATTCTGTTCCTATTCAGAATATTAAAACTAAAAGACATGTATGCAAATTACATTAACCTAATACCTAAATTAACATACATGGATTTTTGTCTGGAGCGAAAGGTGATCTGCCACACATTGACATGCCACTGACTAACATCAGCTGGTGGGAGTTTCTCTTCAATCCTTTTTCCATCACATCATACATAAATTATCTCACTAGCCAAGAAACTTCCAGATTGTTGTCTAGGTAATATAGTGGTGGGAATTCATCGCTCAAGCCTTTGTTCTTTTGTTCTATGCTACCGGTTTTCTGTTTTCTTAACTATTGAATCCTCCTCCAGAATACTAATGTCTTATATACACCAAATGGATGCATTTGATGTCTGCAAGTAAAGCATAGTGATTCTATGTGGGTCGGGAGGTTTTAGACTCTTCATTCTTTTGCTCGGAGACTCTTCCCTAGAATAGATGTCTTAAGAAAGATCCTTATTCTGAGTCAGCCCTACATCTCCAGGATTTCTGCACTGTGTTTACCAAAAGTAATACATAAGTGTAAAAGTGTAGAGTGGGAAGGGCGTTCATGAATGACTAGGTGCTCTGTTTGGCCTTGCTGATGGAGTCTTCTAAATCAGCTATTGTGAGTTTTGTTTCGGATCTCTTATGCATAATGTCCTATCCGTTTTCAAAGATATGCAGGGACTCAGTTGATTAGATATTTTAGAAGGATATACTCAGTGTCGTAAGCATGGAGAAGATGTCACTTACCATAGTTTCAATTCTCTGGCTCATTTCTGTGAAATTTTTAGAAGCCTCTTTTCCAAACTCAGCATAAAGCTTATCACTTGTGAATGGCAATGTGCTGTAGTAATTGTAGGTCCTTCTTTGATCTACAAGGGAAGAGGCAAAACCCATCATAATCTTTATCAGATGTATAAAGCGTGATTATTACTCCATTTGGTGCTTACTTGAAACACTAAGACAAGAAGGAATGCTGATGGTCATTCATCCTGTTCCAGGCTCCTGAGTGATCTCAGAATAAAGGAAGATACTTATCACACTGTATTATATAGAGTGTAAAAGTTGTGAGAAATGCCTGGTGCCCCAGAGTGCCATGCAAACACCACATGGAAACTGCAAACTAATTACTCATATGTTATCCACTCCCTAGCTAGCCCAAAGGATATGCAGTCATGCTGTTTGAATGAGCACATCAGGTTGTGTTTAGAAGCTTCGAAGGGTTGAATTATTTTATATTAAAGAAGTAGACCATACTGATGAATATTTTGCATATCACCATAGAACCTTCATCTGGCAATGGATGGAGATAGAGACAGAGACACAAATTGGAACACTGGACTTAACTCCCTAGATCCAAATGAGAAGCAGAAGGAGGGAAAACATGAGCAAGATAGGCAGGACCAGAGGGAACCTTCATCCGACCATGGATGGCGATAGAGATGGAGACCCACATTGGAGCACTGGACTGAGCCCCCCAAGGTCCAAATGAGGAGCAGAAGGAGGGAGAACATGAAGAAGGAAATCAGGACCGCGAGGGGTGCATTCACCCTCTGATACAAGGGAACTGATCAAATGAGAGCTCACCAAGGCCAGCTGGACTGGGACTGAACGAGCATGTGATCAAACCGGATTCCCTGAATGTGGCTGACATGGGGGCTGACTGAGAAGCCATTTACAATGGCACTGGGTCTTGTTTCGTCTGCATGTACTGGCTGTTTGGGATCCTAGTCTGTTTGGATGCTCACCTTCCTAGACCTGGAGGGAGGGGGAGGAACTTGAACTTCCCACAGGGCTGGAAACCCTGACTGCTCTTTGGACTGGAGAGGGAAGAGGAGAAGGAGGGGGGGAGAGGAAGTGGGGGGAATAGGAGGGTATGGGGAGGAGGGAAGGAAGTGGAAATTTTTATAAACAAACAAACAAATTAATTAATTAATTTAAAAAAAAAAGAAGTAGACCCCTCCATACATTAACTACTCATCAATTCTGGACTATAGTGTGAGAAAATGTATTTTTGCTGGAAATGGAAATGAGGGTAAGGACAGAGAATCTTTGTAGCTTTGGAGACTATCCTTGAAACTAGCTCCTGTAGACCAGGCTGGCCTTGAACTCGCAGAGATCGGCCTGCCTCTGTCTTCCAAGTGCTGGGATTAAAGGTATGTGCTACCAGTACCCAGCTCCAGAAAACAGAAATTTAGGGAGCTAGAATTCCCACCTGCTGTAACCTTCCATAGACACTATATAGGTGCACTGGACTCCTCTGCCAGAGAACTTGTTTTCTACCTGTAGGTTTAGGG
Organism: Myodes glareolus; assembly: GCF_982192425.1. Classification (NCBI taxonomy): domain Eukaryota; kingdom Metazoa; phylum Chordata; class Mammalia; order Rodentia; family Cricetidae; genus Myodes; species Myodes glareolus. The sequence goes on along the minus strand of NC_142033.1, from coordinate 21,492,600 downwards.
GATGTTTTGTCTGTTCCTTAGCCACTGTGTCCAATCTCTACTGCCAATTCATACAACCTGGTTTGTTGACCTATGCAGGGTCAATGTAGTCAGATTTCAGCTTCCACACAACAGTAAGTTGGAGACTTGTGTCTACCTTCCATGCATATTAATGCCTGCCACATTTCTGTGAGAAATGTTGTACCAAACATTACAACCATACCAGTAGCCTAAGATCATTGAAAATGGTTATTGTAAGAAAATGTACAGTGCTTCACTCAGGCTCTGTTGACAGAGGTTTCTGTCCCACCCAGTCCCATAGCTGTTCAGTTATAAAGAAACATATAGAAGCCTACATTAATTATAAATTGATTGGCCTATTAGGTGGGGCTTCTTATTAACTAATTCTTACATCTTAAATTAGCCCATAATTCTTGTCTGTGTTAGCCACATGGCTTGGTACCTTTTATCAGTGAGGCATTCTCATCTTGCTTCCTCTGGGTCTGGGTGATGACTGCAGACTGAGCCTTTCCTCTTCAAAGAATTCTATTCTGGTCATCCCAGCTATATTCCTGTTTGGCTACTGGCCAGTCAGCATTTTATTAAACCAATAAAAGTTGCAAATCTTTACAGGGTACAAGACCATTATCCCACAGCAAGATTCTTTCTTCTTCCCTTCTTTCTTTTCATTCTTCCCTTAAAGCCCAGCAGAAAAGGGAACTAACACCAAACACTAGCATCTCGGGCTATTCATACACCTCATTTAACTTACAATAACCCCTTTAGAAGGCAATGCTATCTTTATTTAGGGGTTTCCAGTATCAGCAATGTAAATAACTTGACAAAAATAATGTGGCAAAGCCAGAAAATACATGACAGAATTTCAAGACAGATTTTCAAGACAAGGCCTAACTAAAGCACAGACTCCTTTGATAAGTAGCTTCCTAGAATGAAAAAAGCAAAACAAAACAAATACCCACTCATTAAAACTATGGGGATAGATAGATAGATAGATAGATAGATAGATAGATAGATAGATAGATAGATAGAGATAGAGATATATAGATATGTGCCAGGTGGTGATGGTGCACAACTTTAAGCTTTAATCCCATCACTAGGGAGGCAGAGGCAGGTGGATCTCTGTGAATTCAAGGCCAGCCTGGTCTAAAAGTAAGTTCCAGGACACCCAGGACTGATACACAAAGAAACCCTATCTTTAAAAATAAAACAAAAAACACATGTGCATGGTACATGTGTGTGTGGCATAAGTGCCTTGGGAAGCATCTGAGGGTCAGAGGACAACTTGTGGAGTCAGCTATTTCCTTACGCCTTTACATGGCTTCCAAGGATCAAAATCAAATGGTCAGTCGTACATGGCCAGCACTTTTGCGTAACGAACCTTCTTGCAGGTCCTTAAAATTATGAAGTTTTAATATAACATTAATTCAAAAAAACCCTGGCAAACTTAATACCTTGGCCAAATCTAGAGGATTTGGCAGGACGGAAAAAGAAACTGATGATCACTTTAACAGGCCCAAGCAGCAATTGATGTATGAAGAGAAAGCAAAGGCTGGAGACAATAAAAGTTCAGGAATTTCTGAGTAACCTCAACTTAAGTGAGGGACAAGAGAGACTGAGTGGTTTTGTGACTTCTCCTTCTACACAAACCTTGCTTTGATGGCCAAGATGCCATAAATAACAGGCAAGTCCCTGAAATATACACGTTTGAAAGAAAAGTTTTCAAGCTACTGAAATATTGAAAAGTCACATAATTATCTTTATAAACTACTGCTATCCTATTCTGCATTTTGTTTTACCTTATTAGGCAGTATGGTATGTTTATGGTGTGTGTGTGTGTGTGTGTGTGTGTGTGTGTGTGTGTATTTAGAGGGATACATTCATCCCATCTTCCCTGGCTTCCACACACGTGTGTGTGTGTGTGTGTGTGTGTGTGCGCGCGCGCGCACAGAGACAAAAAAACACAGACACATACAGACACAGACACACATACACCATAAACATACCACACTACCCAATAGAGTAAAATTAAATACAGAATAGAATAAGATCTCTCTCCGAACCTGAAGCTCTCTTTCTGTTGAACTGACCAATCAGCAAGCTCCTAGGACCGGTCCATCTCCATTTCCCAACACCAAAGTTGCAGACATGTAACCACTCCTGCTAGGAAATGGAACTCATGCACTCATGATTGCACAGCAAACCCTCTTACCCACTAAAACATCTCTCCAGCTCAGGTTTGCTTTTGAAACATCTGTCTCATGGTTAACTATATATATATATATATATATATATATATATATATATATATATTCTATATAGCTGCATTCTTTAGCTTGCAATGTGTCTTCTGAAGCTACAATGTATAAATAAACGGGCCACCTGGGAATTCTGTCAAAATAAAATAATTGCAAATGCAGATTTTGAATTTCTAAATGTTCCAAGCCGATGCTGATGTAGCCAGTACTCAATTAAACATTAAATAGTAATGTTATCAACAAAAGGATAAGAGGCCCCCTTTTTTGCTTAAGCATATCTTTTTTAAAAATTATAGATTAAATCATTTGAAGAGGCAAACATGGTCACCTATCGGCACTTCCATATAGATCGACCACAGGAACAATTTATATAATCAATACTGTACTTTGCTCTGTAGACTTAAACAGGCTACTAAACTTTAGTAATGCTTCCAACTTCTAGCATCATATGCTATCTCTTTTAATTTAAGTGAATATTGAATATATTAAAAGTATGGATGAACATGAGTTTGTTGATAATTTTCAAACAGTTTTATAATTCTACAGTTAACAGTGATGTTGCACACTAACAGACCCACCTCACATCCACAGTACAGAAAACTGTAAATAGAGTCCCAAAGGCACAGGACAGAAATTGTACAAACAATGCTAAGCTGTCCTGGTTTCATAAAGTGAGGATCAAAATGATGTTTTTCCAAATCTAGTCACATGTCTTTACTCTGTAACCCATCTATTTAGTTTGGCATGTGAGTTCCAGAATGCTCATTGTTTTAGTTACTCCATTGTTGGTTTCCACCCCCAGATGGTAAATCACACATCATATACAGAACAGTAACATACAAGAATTACTATTTATTCAGGTGTGGTGTGTGGGAAGTCCTGTGTTACAGTTTCTGGGCTGATCATCCAGACAATATGACACAGGAACAAGTTACTGGAAAACATGACCTGGTTTTCAGTGTACACATGTGAGTAAGATCCATCACCTTACACAACTTGGTTTAGGAAGAGGCAAAGGGGATGAAGGAAGAAGTGCTTTTCTCTCACAAAAGTGATCAAGCCTCTAATGTTGCAAGGGGTTTCTTATGAAACCAGATAATCCTAAAACCACATCATTTGTTTTTTGTCACTCAGTATTAAATAAATATTTATAAGGGACCTAATATATGCCAGGAATATTCAAACTTTCTGAAATATAAAACTGAGTAAGCCATAATCTTACACATGCATAGAGAAATACTAATACTTACAACATAATGAAGCTCAGTATATTCATCATAACAGATTTGTGTTGCAATGTTATTTTAGCAACTCTTTTGTATTAAAAATGTTCCAGAGAAATTTCTATTACCAAAATAAAGATACCCCAGCTTTAAAGACCTACATGTGTATAAACAGCACCTCAAAGAAAATCTGTTTTAAGCATTTTTTTTAACCACCCAAAAGAGATGTATCTGTGGTCTGGAAATTGAGATTGTGCTTTGTAGATAGTGCAGAAAAATAAACAGATCACAGATCACTCTTTCTCTGTAGGCGAAAACACCTGCCTCAGATTCCCAATTAAATTAGAATCAAGTGATTAGCTTCTATAGTTTCAAAGCCTTCGATATCAACACATAATCTAGTCACTCAGGGAGATATTAAGCTAAGAGGTCATAGTTGAGTCAACTAATTAAAACGCAAGGCACAGTACAGGGAAAATTCAGAAGGGTTCTTACATCCTGGAAGAATAACTCTGTAGTCCCCTAGGTACCTTCTTCATAACAGCAACTAGCAGTTCATCTGGCAGTGAGAGACCTGATTACCACAAAGTGAACCCCCTCATAATTAAGCTCACCATATCTTGTTCTCTGTCATCATTACATTCCGAAATAAGATTTTAAGTAACATAGGCACTTATTTAATAACACATCATTGTGAACATCTTTCCACCTTACTGAGTGCACAACAGAGTTTAGCTTTACATCATAGTTCAGTGTCTAATTCATTTATTGTAATATTAAAATTTTGATGAACTAGATTTTTTTATTTTTAAATCAAGGTTACTGTTCTGTGATCTCAGCTAACTCAAGACATCATATTCTAGCTAAGCTGTGGTCTTCCCCTGCTTGAGACCCCTTCATCACTTCCTAGTTATTAAGGAAAGCAGCATTCTGTTCTTGGTAGGAAGCGTCGTTCCCTTAAAGAGGGAAGGATGGAGCCTCCTTGGTTTGTGGAGATTAAAATGAAAAACAAGGCAGTCAAAGAGTTCTTATACAAATAAATCATAGTAATGAAGAAACAACCCCGAGGCAAGCCAAAACAGGAAATCCCATGAGGAAACAGCTGGAGTAAGTCACATGATACCATGGCATTTCATACTTACTGTATCTGACATAGTGAACGGTGAGCCCAATGCACACAGCCAGGACAATCAGGGATAAAAAAGAGATGAGGCCAATAACCCAGGGCTCCACACAAGTTCTCTTCCTGGCCCTCACCACAGGCGGCCTGAGGAAGGGAGTAAACAGATGGATTATACGACAGTACATTCTACACTCTAGGCAAATTAGCAACACTGGGCTTTCAGATGCCCAGGTGCTGCCTTGGTTCCCAGCTGCTGAGACAAACCCTGGTTCTGACTGCCTGACCTCGGGCAAGTAATTTGTTTCTTTTCTTTATTTATAGCACAAAGATGATAGAAATGGTCCCTATATCAGAGGATTATTTGTAAGGATTAAACAATAGTTCTATATGTAAAATTATAACAAGAGTGCCTGGCTTGTACATGGGGCTTCTGGACTAGTTAGCTGTCCTATGTCCCACAAGCAGCATACAAGCTACAGAGTAGGTAGGTGCTGTAGAGCTATACATTTAAAGCTTGTTTCTAGACAGTAGAATTTCAATGGCTTATGAAATGTGGTAAAGCTTAAACTGCATAATACGCTGCAGATCTAATTCGACTTGCCTTTTATTTTCATGATCTAGTTCCAAACCTAACCTTGAGGGGGCACAGAAGGGATTATGGAAGTCCTCCTAAAAACCATTCCATGATGTTTTGGGGGCCCTTTTTGTGTGACTTCATCTTTCCCTTGAAGCTCAGTCCTAACACCTGAAGGTAAACCAGACTTTTGCTTGATTGATTCAACTGCCAATCTTTCAGATTATATATTCCAGTTGGTAAGAGAATTCAAATACTAAAAAAAAAAAAAAAAAAAATAGTCACTGCTTGATAAGGTGTTTGGCTATAATGCTGCTATTTTTTTTAATTAGCTATTTCTCGTATGTATAAATTGAGTGGAATGGGTTTCTTTCTTTCTAAAATTCTACTCATCCAATACATGAAAGATGGAGAGAATGTCATGACCTGGTGGAGAAGTTCTGGGTACCAAATCCCATTAAAGAGGATTGTACTTCCAGTCTTTTCATTACCAGCTCTGACTCAGGCTCAAACCATTCAAATGCTAAGACTCTCCACCTATCAATAAGGCACCCCAGTGCGAGCAGGAAGCTTCTCGTAATGTGAAAAGTACTTTGCAAAAAAAATAGTTTTTATTTATAGCAGTAAAGAGGACTCATTGCTTGGGATGTAGGACTACCAGGAAATGTCACATTGATCCTGTAGCACTATCATTGATTGCATCTTCGTGCCTCGTTCATAGAGCAGGGAATATTTGTGTTACCATCTTCACAGAATCCTGCCTGTCCCAACTGCCAGTTATAAGGTATAATGTCTAGGCCCAAGGGACCTTAGTTGTTTCCTGCCCTTCTTGTTATGGTTTTCCCATGGGATGGTAACCATGGAAACTTCAGCGTTCCCTCCCTGACCTCTTTGATCGTCAGTTCTCCCTTGAGCAGAGTTCCAAACACCTGTTCCTAGGAAGGTAATTACTATAGTATAAAAATACTTCTTCATCAGGTGTTTATTTTTTTTTCATGTGTACTTGTGTACAAGAAGCTCTTCGGCTTTATTCCTGCCCCGTCTATCTCTGAATGCTTGCTATTCATCTGTTGCAGAAGACAGGAGATGCATATAGCAGACGTAAGCAAGACTTTGGGGTTGATACGGGGAAGGAAGGTTTTTCAAAAAATGTCGTGCATGCCAGATGAAGAATATAAACTTATATGTACAGAACTCAGGATAGAATGGCAAAAACTACATGATTACTATGCTGAGATGTGTAGTATAAGTTGTATTTGTTTGACAGTGACTTCTTTAATCCAGAAAAAAATCCATGCAAAGCAATCACTAAGTTAATGAGTGCAAATCTGCTTGTATTAACAAGAGAGGTATCAATTATCCACTTAATAAAAATAATGAAGATGAATATGAATAAGAGGTATTTTGCATTCTAATTTTAAGGTAATTATATGGTGTATGAATAATAAAAACACAAGAGGTGCTGAATTATTAGCAGAAATAGAATAAGAAATGAACAAAACTTTCATTTGGATCCATGCATATTTTGGTTTTATGATAGGTGCCTTAAATAATAAATTATGCTTTTGAATTAAATGGAGAAGAGAGAGAAAGAAGAAATGATAAAGAGAACTTATAGAGAATTTAAAAATGACTGAAGAAGATCAGGTCTGGTGTGTGTGTGTGTGTGTGTGTGTGTGTGTGTGTGTGTGTGTGTACTTCATTTCACTACCGTGCCAAGGTACCACTCTGGCTTCCTTTCTTGATCCCTTCAATATCTGAGTGGCATTCTTTCTTTGGTGTTAGGAGGCAAGAGGGATATCATGGGACAAAGATGGAGAGAATCCAGTTGAGACAATTTAGACAAACAGTTATAAGAGTGTATTTCTGCATGCTACCACCAGCTTCTTTATCCAGGTAGATGTACTACTCTCTCAAGTTTTCTCTGTATGAAAGACAAGAATTATTACATCCACTCCTAACCAGATGAGCTCTGGGGAGGGAAAAATGTTGTAATTTTATCATATTGAATGTGCATGTGAAAAAGGTATACAAATATCAGTAGCATTTATCATACTTATTTTAACTATTGATAATAATATTGATGCCCACATTACCAAGATATTTTGAAACCTTATATTTTCCTTTCCCAATCTATAGCATTGCTTTCATGCCAATTAACTTGACTTCTTTTTCCCTCTATTAATAAGTCATTCGCTGGTACGACTTATTATTTCTTAGTTACCTTTTTTTCTCAGAAAGTCATTCAGTACTAAACTGCTCCAAAGTAGACATGGTTAGAAAGCATTCTAAAAGCGTCAATAAAATGGAGGAACAAATGTATTTCTCACATCAGTGGATGCTCATGTACCATGTGCATGTCCTGTATCAGGTACCATGTCCAAACACTTCTTTGCCACTCCAAAAGTTAGCTTAATTCGCCTCAATTTACTCTTGGGAAGACTTTTTGAATTCTAATTCCTTCATTAATTTCAAATTGCCAAATTGTTTCCTGGTTTTTTCTTTTTCATTTGGGGAAATGTATAATTAGTGAGAATTGAAAAAGTATAGGAGTGAGGGGACAGATGTATTTGACTAGCCTTAAATTGTTAGGAGTCAAGTAATAGACCCAACATTGTGTTATCAACACCTTGTCATGTTCAGAACAGAACTAAAAAAGGAAAGGCAGTGACAGCGAAATGTGAGGGAGAGAGAGAGGCAGAGCAGCAAGCAAGCCTGCTGGCAGGCTGTGGGCGATTACGTAAGGCAGGAGTGCAATGCTTCTGAGGAGAGCCTGTCAGAACAAGCCCCCACTTAGCGCGGTCAGCACCGAGTTCAGAACAACAGTGGCTCTCCAATTTCTTGTTCCTTCTCTCTGACAGTAAGTAGTGCTGATGTTGTCAGTTCCCACGTCTCAGCAGCTCAGTCCAGCCCCACTCTTCTAACAAGCATGATTATGATGCCCATAACTGGATGGTCCTAATGAGTGATCATCAGCCTCTTCCGCCAGAGTCTGGCCAGCTTTTGTTAAAGGCATAGCTCCTTTTGCTGTTTTCTAGGCTGTGGGTTCTCTGCTACAGCTACTCAGTGCTGACACTGTACTGTCAAGCAGCCACAGACAGTAGAGAATCAAAGCAGAGCTCAGCTGTATCCTTGTACATTTTCATATCTAGAGACCGATCTTTAAATGTGTTCTAATTGCCAAAATATTTTACGAGATGATTTTTCAATCACTTAAAAGTATGAAAACTGTTCTTAGTTCAAACACCACATAAACGGAAGTCATGTATCAGGTTGGGACCCCAAATTAGAGTTTGCAATGGCTGTTCAATGGATAGCCTACAAGTCAACACTAATGATCTGTTCCTGCTGTAGTCCTGCCAAATCTGTCTCCCATTCTTCTGCCAATGAAGATGTTCCAGAAATTCCTAGTATCTGACCCACATCTTGGTAACAGTTTTCTCTCCCAGTTCCCTAGGCCCTGAAGCACTCCCAGTTCTAGTAGACTCTCTTTCTACAAGTGCCGTGAACAATGACTTAGCCCGCATACACCCCATACTGCTTCCCTTAGCAAGCTCTTCCTATTGCCTCCTCTGTAAAGCATCCAAGGTCTATTCTTTGCTCATCCCACAAAATGTTTTCGTGTGTTTAGAAGATGATTTTAAAACTATCTGCTCTGGTTGACCTTTTCACCCTAAACATCATATTTACAGCTTTTTGGTTTGTTTGTTTGTTTGTTTTTGTACCTTCATGGGGATAAGCCTGAACCTCACCTCTCTGTATGTACTCCTACCCCATGCTCAAGAGTTGTTCATCCTTCAGGAACCAAAGAAAAGTTGACTAAACGAACTTGCAAAAAAAGTCATTCTTTGGTACCACACTATGGTGTTTGATCTTTCTCAATGAACTCATAGACCGCCTTAGTTCCAGGAAACAACTTGAGATACTGAAGACAAGGAAAGGCAAGTCAGACTTTGCTGAGAGAAACTGCTATTCCAGAAAGTCTCATTTTCATAAAATACTTCATATGGTGATCAAGATTTATGGCTAATGTTGCTCCTTGTATTTAAAACATGATTTTCCAACTATATACTCTTTCTACTATAAAACTGTTACCAAAGTACACAGTGAGAAATACAAATAAGACATAGTACAGCATCCATGTTAAATCAGAAAAAATAGAAGAAAAAAATACATCATGTATCTAAGGCATTACAAATTTCCTCAAAAAAATCCAAAACAAAACATACAACAAAAAGAATGTAACATATATTTACACCATTAATCAAATTTTCTCCAGCATAAACAAATGTAACGCATCTTTAACTAATATTGTGCAACAGGAAGACAATTGATGTAGACATCTGGCCCCCATAGGCGCACACTCATGGCCATGAGTGTACATGAGTGCAATGAGCACACCCATGAGTGCACACATTAAATTTTTAATTAAAAAATAAATAAAAAGCAGGCTTGTCATAGTGGTGCATGCCTTTAATTTCAGCACACAGGAAACAAAGATAGGCAGATCTCTGAGTTTTAGACTTGCCTGTACAATAGAACTGGGCACATACAGAGAAACCCTACCTCAAAAGACCAAAAATAAAATAAAATAAAATCACAGCACATCAATTAACATTTACAGCGTATTTACTACATGTTTGGCACTAGCTTAGCTTACAATGGTGATTCTCAACATGTAGGTTGAGATCTCTTTGCATGTCACATATCAGATATCCTGCATATTGAATATTCCCACTATGATTCATAACAGTAACAAAATTATAGTTATGAAACAGTAACAAAATAATTTTATGGTTGGGGTTGACCACAAAATGAGAAATTGTATTAAAGAGTCTCAGCTTGAGGAAGGTTGAGAGTCACTGGGTTACAGGTTTGTGCCTGCGTTTCCCACCCATGTAAATACTTCAGCTGCATTTTATTTTGAGTAAACCATGTATTGTCAGGACACTGTGATTTTTACTCTCTCTAATATTTATGAAGCAAAATTACATAAGCACCCAAGAAAGAAATAAAATAAAAAGTATATGTAGGCATAGATAGTGTGCTTATGAATTTTATATCAACTTTACACAGACTAGAATTATGTGAAAGGAGGGAACCTGGACCGATAAAATGCCTCCAATAAGTACTGTCTCTAATACATTTTCTTAATTAGTGATTGGTGGGGTAGGGTCCAGATATTGTGGGTGGTGCCATCCCTGGGCTGGTGGTCCTGGGATCTATAAGAAATGAGTCAGAACAAACCATGGGGAGCAAGCCAGCAATCAGACCCCTCCATGGGCTCTGCATCAGCTCCTGCCTCCAGGTTCCTGCCCTGCTTGAGTTCCTGCCCTGCTTGAGTTCCCTTCCTCACTGTTTTGATGATGAACTGTTACAGAGAATGTGAGTGAAATAAACCTTCTCCTTCCCAAGTTGCCTTTGGTCATCACAGCAATAGTAACCATAACAAAGACAGGTAGTATGTTTTTATTGCTGTCTTTTAATATATTAGTGTATTGCATGCATACATGGGTACCACTTGCTTGCCTGGTGCCTATGGAGGTCAGACAGAGCATCAGATCCCTAGAGATTCAGCTAGTTTTGAGCTATAGAGTAAGCTGTAAAACTGATCCTGAGTTCTCTACAAGAGCAACAAATGCTCTAAACTGTTGAGTTGTCTTTCTAGCTGTGATTCCTAATATCTTAAGAAGAAATTCAAGCAAATTACTCTTATAAAATTGCAAAAAAACATATTTCTATTCTATTCATTGATGTACAGAACACATCAACATCGTATTCTGTGGACTGATTTATATGTTTAATCCCTACAATGATACTTATTCATAATTCACATAAAGAAGCTGCAATTAAAGCAAAAATGTCAGGGGTGGGGTTGGGGGAAAGTGGAGGAACTGGGTTTGGTATGTAAAGTGAGAAAAGATACTTTGTTTAAAAAATAGATTTAAAAAATTTAAAAAGCAAGAATGTCACTTGTTGACAAACAGCTATTTCTATTTTATATTTACAGTATCAATACAAATAAAGGAAAACTGTTTTTATTTCCAGCTTTGGGAATTAATTTAGGACCTATGTTGGGTAATTTGTTCTATAAGTGTTCTGATCATAGATGCTTTTGTCTCCCATGTTGTACCAAACTGATTTAAGATGACTTATAAAAGTGTATATGTGTATGTGTATGTGTGTGTCTGTGTGTCTGTGTGTGTGTGTTTGTGTGTGTGTCTGAGATGTGAGAATGTGTGGTGCTGGTGTTGCTGTTGCTACTAAATTAAATGTGTGGATGGAAGAAGAAAGAAAATATAAGTAAAATATAAATGGAAATAGGTCTAAAAATATCTGCATATAGACATTTCCTTGAGTCATGCTACAACACTGGTAAGTTTCTAGAATATATCCCCCCCAAACAAAACATACAACAGCGGGAAAAAAAATCAAATCCTGATCTGATATCTTCTTTTTGGCGTTCAAAAGGAAAAAGCACCAGTTATTCAGCAACACCATTATTAGGCCTTCATAAAAAGCATGCTGTGCAGTATAATTATCTTCATTCTCTATTATTAACATCTAAACAAAAATAGCTACATAACACTCTTATTATGTTCCTTAGTACTGGCAGTGTCAGTAATAGTTCATTAAAAGTAATTTGATAGGAAGTTGGCTTTATGAAATCAATCAGATACAAAGCATTACAATAAGTTTTAAAAATATCCAACCAGCAAGGACACCACAAGAACATGACCCACAGAACCAACTTAACAGGGCTCATAGGGACTCACAAAGAATGAAGCAACAACAGGAATCCTGCATGGGTCTAAACTAGGTCCTCTGCATATGTTATGACTGCATAGCTTGGTGCTCTTGTGGGACTCCTAACAGCAGGAGTGGGGACTATCTCTTACTCTTTTGCCTGCTCTCGGGACCCTTTTCCTCCTACTGTGTTGCCTTGTCCAGTCTTGATGAGGCTTTGTGCCTAGTCTTTTTGGGATTTGTTGTGCCGTGTTTGACTGATATCCCTAGGAGGCCTGCTCATTTTTTTAAAAGGGACTAGAGTAGGTGCAGATCTGAGGAAGAGGGGAGGTTTGGGGGAGTAGGGAGCACTGGGAGAAGTGAACATAGGGGAAACTGCAGTCAAGATGTATGTAAAGAATAAAAATTTAAATTAAAAAAATCTGACCAGGCTTTCATAGTTATTATTGGAATGGCTTTAGAAATGTTATATTATAAAATAGCTAAAGATATTGGAATAGTAGACACAACAGTAGACTTTAAAATATTATATTGTTTGATAAATAAATTCTAAGTAGATATTTTAACAGAAAATCCTGCAATATATTAACTATTAACTTAGACAAACCCTAGAGTATAATCATTTTTGTATTTAACCAATCCCAAAACTCAGGTGATATTTCTTTATGGTAATGCTGGCAAGACTGCATGTCATAGCATCAGACTTTGATAGATGTTTTATGCAAATACCAAAAGTGGCTCCACAATGGGGACTTGATCTGATCGATATGACCCTACCATCAATGTAATTATAAACTTCCCAGCCCTATAGGCTACAACTTAGATTAACACAAATTGGTATGCAGGTTGACACTTTGCCTAACCTCTAGAAATTTATAGTTATGGATAAAAGGGGCGCAAATATTTAAAAATATATCATTAAGTAGTTAGGTATAGGATTGCACATATGTTGATCTATTGTAAGGTTTAATACTAATGTTTACTTTCCTCATAAACTTCTGTTCAGGATAATAAACTGCCATGGAGGAATTTTAAAAGGCACAGTTTGCTACAGCAGGACAAACAAAGCATGCCATGGCAGCCAGAGCTGGGAAACTGAACCCCAGAAAATGGGGCGATGTAAGAATTACCAAGCTTGCCTATGACACTGCATGTGGACGGGTATATAGAGGGAAGGCTGAGGAATCTGAGCTGGAGACCTCCCTATCACCGCTACCACAAAGCTTCAAACATTCAAACACTTTCTGTGATGTTTCTATACTCCTGCAAAATCTGCATTTAGACTTTTGATTTTAGTTCCCCTGTGGGAGCTTGACTGACAAGGTGAACTGGCCGTGAACATGAAGGCAAGTGACCTGGGTTTTAGTCTGACTTGGAACAAAAATCTGAGTTAATATTCAAAATCACAGTAGTTCAAGCATCCTAGCCTTTTGCAGTATGATGTCATATGCTTTAATGTCTTAAGAATCGATAGTAATAAATAAATATTTACCTTAGTTGCTTTTTATGATCCATAAAAATTAATGATCAATATCTCACATATTCAGTGTATTAATTATATGTTTCATATGTTTCTTCATATGTTTCAAATGTACTGTTCTCCTGTTGACTCTGATATCAGATAATTTGACATAATTTCCAGCAAGTTAAGAGACTACAAGTTATTTTTTCTTAATTTTATCAATAGTTTTATTTCTAGGAAACAGGTATAAGAAGGAAGTTAAGAAACTTTTACATTTCATTTTTAACAATTCTCTACTAGTCAATATTTTTAAGCTACCATAAATTGAATTTTACATTAATTTGAAATAAAAGGTCCCTAAAAATATTACATGGATAAATTTCAATTAAGCATCAAATCTGAGAAATTCTTGTAGTTTTCAATACTTGCTTTCCAAGTTAGTTTTAGAATTTTCTATGCTCTGAATAAAGCTTAACCCTGGGATTGCCAGGTGGAACACAAACCACACTCTGTGCTCTAGGCACCATTTCCCAGGGTAGCAGAAAAACACATCACCAAAGATCCCCCAGACGATGTACAAACTCTGGTGCATTCTGAAACCTTATTTAAACTACCTTAGCAGTAGCATGTAATTGGAAAATTTTGGGCCCTATTTATCTTTATATGATTGTTCAAATGAAGTATGTTTACCTAAGAAATAAATGTCTTGCCACAAACAGTGACCTGTAACATTATGTGAACTAAAATTCCAAAGAGATTGAAAGATTTCTGAAATAGATCACTACACACTCAGTCATACTTCAAAGTATGAGCATTTTAGTAATAACACATTAATAGTCTCAAATTCTTATTAAAATAAGATAGTTTTTCCAAGTACATCAGTGCCCTGAGATTACAAGAGAAGTGTTCTAATCAGAAGAACTCAATAGTTATATTTAACCACATCCATGACTTTAATTTTTATCTACAACTCATAGCTACCGAATTTACAGCTGTGAATCAACTTCCCAAGTTCAGAGCTAGGTATCCCCCTGCTTCCTCTTTACCACAATGATTCCACCTCTATGTCATAGGTAGAGACTCCGAAACACCGATCTCAAGGATTTGTCTTTTTCTTTAATAAGTAAATCCGGATAATTAAGTAGGGAACGTGGCAACCTGAAGAATAAATGTGTTCTTTATTGATATGAGCCACCATTTGAAGCCAAGTCTGGTTGCATGTGCCTGTAATTCCAAATACTCAAAAGCTAGCTTGGAAAGCTTAATGATACCATTTCTCAAACCTTAAAAACTAAAATGAAGGCCAGGGAGATATCTCAGTGATCAAATTCTTGCTTAGAATGTTTGAGGCCCTAGATTCAATCTTGAGAACCACAAAAAGAGAGGAGAGGGAGGGAGGTGGAGAGAGAGAGAGAAAGAGAGAGAGAGAGAGAGACTCACCATATGAATAAGTAGATACCAATGGAATCTACTGTGGTGGCTAGAATCTTGATTTATATTTCATAACTAAAATACATATTAATTAGTTAATTGAAGATAAAGTATCCTTATTAGTTCATGCCTTAGAAAATATATGCTAATTTGGATAGAGCAGCATGGTAAAAAGAGCCTAGATATCTAATTCCCTCCTTCCCCTCACACAGCTGCTGGCCTCCAGACTTGTCTTACACTAAACATAATGAAATTTCTCACATACTCTATAGTTATTCTCACCCTGCTGTTCCTAGTTAAATCTGATACGACTGTGATTCACAGAGTGGATCACTTACAATATTTATCATTTTATGTCACATTTACGAGAAAAGAACCTCAGGATAGATGGTTAGTAACTTTCTGGAAGTTTCTGTAATTTCTGAAATACAAATAATAAATTTAGTAGTAACATTTCAAGACACTGAAGTTCCAATTAGAGTCTTCTCATTACAGCAGATGGTCAGAGGTAAGGGTTTTGAATATTAATCCCCCTTGCTCTTATCTTGCTTGGTCACGGTCTAACAGCTGTCAGGGCTTCAATCTGATAACCCCTTTCCTATAACTGCAGCCATGGGCCAACTTTCCCAACATTTCTCTCTAAGCCAGCATGCCCACTGCTGATTCTAGGGCATTTTACTGTCCTTTGTTTCATGCCCAGAATAGAGGCTATCATGGTAAATTTATCCTGTGCATTTGAGAAGAATTTGCACTCTGCCCGTTGTGAGTAGAGGGTTTGCTACAGGTCAGCAAGGTCAAACTGTTTTATGTTTTCAGGTTCTCTGTGTCTTACCTGAGTTTCTGTCCCTTTCCTCTGTCACATAGTGATAGGGAAGAGTTGACACATCCAGGAGGAACTCTGGACTTGCTTATTTCACCCTTCGGCACTGTGTGTTTTATTTATTTGAACCTCTGTTCTGTGATGGAGTAAACACATTTTGGACTGCTATCTTTTTGGCCAATTTAGCCTTTTGTCCCCAGTCATTTTCCTCATTCTAAAGTCTACTTTCTCTAAGTTTAATATATATTTACATACATCTTTGATTAGTGTTTGCTTGATATTTGGGTTTTTATCATATATTTAACTTTTCTATATTATTATATTTAGAGTGGGTTCCTTCTAGAAGGAAAATAGGTCTTCTTTCTCTTCTTTTACTTAATCCCACCTGAAAATTCTCTTTCAGTGTGTATTCATGTTTACATTTTAAAATTACATCCACTTTTTTTTTTTGCAGGGAAGGGCATACATGCTATGTGTATGAAAATCAGAGGACAACTCCCAGAAGTCAAATCTCTCCTTCCATCATGTGTGCTCTGGGGATCAAACTCAGGACACCATGCCTTTACCGGCTGAGTTCCCCTTCAGCCCAGTCTTTCAGTATTTAGACCAGTGGTTCTCAGCCTGTGGGTTGCAGCCACTTTAAAGGTCAAACAACCCTTTTACAAGGGTCACCTAAGATCATCCTGCATATCAGATATTTATATTATGATTCATAACAGTAGTAAAATTACAGTTATGAAGTGGCAACAAAGTTAATTTTATGGCTGGGGGTCACCACAACTTGAGGAACTCTATTAAAGGGTCACGGCACTAAGATGGTTGAGAACCACTGATCTCGGCTATGTACATTCAATGTGATGATTGAAGCATTAGACTCAGTTCGTTTTACTTTGAAATCCCTATACTCTTGTAAATTTTTCTTTAAACACTCACACATATTTTAAAGATCTTAAGAAAATAAACATAGGGCTCAGTCATTAAACGCTAGGTTCACAAGCAACATATATAAGAAAATAAAAATAATCTATTCTATATATTAAAAATAAAAATAATCTCCTGTTATAAGCCCTGTAACTTCAAGCTAATGGTTTCCATTCTTCACCTGGTAGATTAAGACATAGACTTTTTGGCTCTGAATAGCCTGGATGTGTCCCTTACTGTGCCCTTCATTAACTAGGTGACCCTGGGGAAGATGCTGGCTTCCCTGAGTCTACATTTCCCCGTCAACAAACTGAACCAATGCCATAACCCAATTCATAAGAATCTTCCAACATCAAATGGAAATTTTTATAGATGTCCTGGCACCTTTCTAATCAAATATTAAATACTCGATAATTATTAATTAATGTCTCTATTTCTTCCATAATACAAAATCAATTTTCTTTTCAAGTGGCCTCACATGTGCATGAGTGTTTATGAAAGGAGAAGAGAGGACCCTCCAAGTCTTGGTCCTAATCCATCCACAGCAATTCTTTTCTTGCACTGGAGATCAGCTTTAAGCAGAGAACAATTAAATTTGAAAAAGTAATCGTAGAAAAGCACTGATCTTCGGGTAAACACAGCGCTAGTCTCGGTAGTCATACAGCTACTTCCTGTTAGCTAAGGTGTGTATAGTTTAGTGCAAGGGTTAGAACTCTGAATTCCCAGAACCAGTGTTCAACAAGGTAAGAAGCACCTAACAACAGCTTGACTGTACTGCATATTTTGAATGACGGTTTTACAGAGTCGTGGATGTTTATTAAATTTATTGTTTTGGAATTTTCTTGATTAGAAATGTTGAGATGCAAAAATGAATAAATCTTTTAAAAGACAAGGAAAATTAACTCTGATTAGCCAAGGGAGGCCTTATGACTCCAAGCCTAATGGCATGACAGAGACAGCAGGGAGGGTGATAAAACACAGAGTTGAAGTTAGAACTTGCAATGTTAAACCTTCAGCTCCACTCCTCACTGTCTCAGAGACTGGAAAGGTTCAGCCCCACTAATCTCTAGTTTCCCTGTATGTACTGCCATCTAGTATGGAAATCAGCTGCTTCATGGGGTTGATAGAAGGCAACAAACGACAAAACATATGTTGGAGTCTTTATCTATAAGCGAGTGTTTTTATTCCTCCTGCATGTATCTTCTGCATTTTGTGACATGTGGCCTGACAAACTTTCAGTATTCAGTCTAACTAAAACAGATTTTCAGTTAACTAGAAGGAATAAGGTCAAGAGAGCTACCACATGGTAACTACATTTAATAACAACTTAACAACAATTTAATTATATACATGTAAATACTGAGGCTAGATTTTACCTGGTCTCACTAAAAAATAATAATCTACATGAAGTGCCATACATGCTCATTTGCCCAATTTAACTGTCTTATAATGTGTAGGTATTTCAAATCAACATGTATGCAACAAATGAATAATGTTAATTTTTAAGAGAGTCATCTATTTTTATTCACATTCTAATAGGATTAGTCATAACAATAGCCTGGGCTGTGTAGTTAGCCCACACTAATCTGTCTCTCCTCCTAAACTGTGCACAGCACAGGTGCACTGGGAGGTCAGATTCTATCTCTAGTACTGACTGACTCACCTGTTCCTGTAGCCATATGCAAATTATCTAACCTTGCTGCGCTCCATGCCCTTTGCAGAATGGAATTTCCATGCTTCCTGTTGCAGGAGCTAATTTCAAAGAACATTTATTGAATAACTGATTCATTCTTTCAAAGTATAACTTTCCTATTTCTTAATATGGTAAAACAGTAAAACTGGTCATAGAGAGCTCACATAGATGAACAGAAAGGCCCAATAAGGATGGGTCAGCATTATGATTAAAACATAGGTTTTGGAGACTCACAGACGTGTGTTCATTTTCAGTTTTTTCATTATTGCCAATTGAATAAAAATGGTATGTCTCTAAGCCTCTATTTCCCCATGTATAGAATGGGTACACTATAACCATAGGTTGTTTTAACGATTAAATACAAGTAATGTTTTAGAATGATAGTTGCTACACAGTATACTCAAATGATAGCAATTATTATTTTGTTGCGCTCTGACTCAGGGTTTAACTTTAGACAAAGCACAAAATTCCTCTGTGTTTACTTACTCAGATTCAAAATACCATATGCCATCTGACATCTTCAGATGAAACATTGCAAGGCAAAATTTAATGATGCTCCAGTGGTATTTTGGATTTCTCATAAACTAGTTTATCATCTTAGACTTACTATTTGAAAACCCTGAGAACTCACCCTCCCATGCAAGCCTTGTGTGTAGTTGGAGAGAGGTTGGGCTTGCAGGTCCTGACGCCATGTCTTAATGTTGCAGCCCACCTTCATTCTCAGCCTTCAGTTCTTCTTGATCCCTAGTCTACTGATCTCAGACCTGAGAAATTATTCCCTTCATTTCCTGCTCATTATCTTCAACCAAGTAGCTCAAAAAATATATGCTTGAATGAATTCTATCGTATTGTGTTTGTTGAGCTGAGGTTTCACTATATTGCCCAGGATGTCCGTGAACTTTTGAACCCAAACAATCCTACAGCCTCAGCTTTCTGAATGTCACCTCATCCAACCTGAGTAACTATTAATATAGTTCTTCTGAACCTTAACACTAATAGAGCCGTTAAACAGTCATGGAACCCATTTTTTTTTACATATTGTCTAGGAGAACTACTTCACAACAAGTGATGCTATAACACTATCAGACTTGGGTATAAAACTCAGTACTGTTCAAATTGTTCCCTCTTTAAAACAACTAATCCCATTTCAGAGGAAAAGACAAATACAGTGAATTATGATCAATGAACTCATTCGTAGAGACATTGATGTAATATAAATGCTATGCTCACAGTCACTGGTCACCGTTAAGACAGCAGGGAAATTAGGTCACATATTCATTTTATAGAAGATAAAATTTAGACACAAGTAAGATAGTTGATTCCTAAAAAGATGTGTGGAAATCCATACATAAAAGTAAAATTATCCTCCAGTCTCTCATTGTCAGCACACATATAGACAATTTCATGTTGGCTTTACAATACCATCTGTCTCTTGACCTGTGTATTCATAGTTTATCCATGTAGATATATGGGGGATTATTTTTCATTTTGGTAAGGCTCCCCAATGCCTAAAGGGCCCTTTGTTTACCACCTGTGACAGACACTCTATTCTAGGTAAAAGGGCCTACACTTCAGACTACAAGTGCAAGTGCTAGATTCCACAGGGAGCCTGGACCACTTGAACCACACCACCTTATCTTTTAAAAAGAGTGGTAACAATAATCACTTAGGAGAGCATTACTCAGTGGAATACATTTTACAAGATACACAATATGAATCCACACAGGACTTATCTCAATGAAAACTTAGCAAAACTTTTTCCATGAACTGGACTGATCTTAGCTGAAAGAGAAATGAGCGTATGTTAAACTCTTGTAGCACAGCCATGTTGCAACTCTGAACCTACCTGTCATCGAAAATTCCTTTCAATATCACTGCTGACTAATTTCCGGGTGTGGTGTGGTTGTATCATGAAGTTTTTCCTGTAAACAAACCTATTTTGCAGATGAAAATAAGACCTGTTTCCCTGTTTGACATAAACTATCCAAATATGGCAGCACCTTCCCTTAGTTTCTGTACCTTCTGAAATTATCCTCTCTTCCGTAATCACCACTGTGCTGCATAAATAAGTGCTCATCTCCTTTGAAGGGGAAGGTGAGCAGGGAGACAGCACCTCTCATTAAGATATAATTATTTTAATTTAAATAGAGCACAGAGTGACTTCTTTTGAATAACAACTGTTTCATTTATGCTTTGTTTTTCTTATCAGCCTCACATATTCCTTCCTTTACGTCTACACTACACTGTTGTTTTTTCAAACATGACAGAGTTAAGATTTCATTGAGGAAAATGTTTAACATGTAGTTCAACCACAGATTTATTAGGCTTTGTGATGTGGAGCTAAATAACTCTACTTTTGTTAAGTGCTTATTGATTCTAATGGGAGGGAGTACATGGGCCACTCTTTGAAAAGTAGTTTGTAATTGAAAATGAGCTGTCTATTTTGTTTCATTTGAATATTAATCATTTCACCTTCAGCTATTTAAAAAGCATAGGTTTTAGTTCCTTTAAGTTTGATCCACTTACTTTTAGTTTTCATTATCATCAGTTACTGGTAAATGATTTAACAAAATAAAAATACTTAAGAAATATCCTCTCTTCCCAGGCCTCCTCCTATAAGCTTACAATGAGGATTTCTTTGACTTTCTTTCACGTGTGTTTATAAAATCTAAGTGTTGACCTCTTCATTCTCAGAGAATAATATAGCATAACTATTTGAAGAAAATGAAGGGTAAGAGGAAAAATCTTCACCCAGTCTAAATTATTTTCTTCCCCTTAAATTTCTTAAACGGCGACTCTCATATAGGTGGGATAGGAAGAAGGTTCTCAGAATTTGGCTAACAATAAAGGTGAATGTAAATACAACTCTCCAGCTCTTTCTTCTATGCTCTAGAAATGAGGCAAAGTCCTCAAACAGAAATTATGAACACATATTTATTCCTATTTCTTCATAGCAATCCTGCTGAAAGTTTGTGTGCTAAGCCCAATCTCTTCCCATCTCAACCCATTCCCTTGCTGTCTCATCCAATATTAGCCCCCATTCTCACATAGTTTACTTCATCTGTCATTAAACCTTCAAATTGGGGAGATTTTTTGATTGTTAGTTGGTTTGGGATTTTTTGTTTGTTTACTTGAGAGGTAAACTCATCAATCCTGAAATAGGACTTTTGAAAATTAGCACATCTTCGGTTTTAAATTAGAGATAAATTATAGAAACAGAATTCACTATAATGGTTGCTTCATTGCAGCATCTCTACACATTTAGAATCAAATTCAGATTCAGTCAGACCTAACACAAGCAAGATCTGGAAGTATGGTGAACTGGATAGAGATTTTCTTGAAGTTACTATATTCTTTTTTTAAAAAAAGATTATCTATTATGTATACATACACCAGAAGAGGACATCAGATCTCATTACAGATGGCTGTAAGCCACTATGTAGGTGCTGGGAATTGAACCCAGAACCTCTGGAAGAGCAGCCAGTGCTTTAAACCTCTGAGCCATCTCTCCAGCCCTATATTCTATAGCAATTTTCTTATAGTCAATGAAGTACTATATTCTATAATAACGCTCTTACAGTGATTGAGAGAAAGAAGAAAAGGTACAAAAAGCATCATGGGTTACTAAAATGCTTGTAAAAGGAAGACATCACTATATTTGCAAGATCTGCAGCTCTTAGTTGCCTCTTTGAGATACTAGAGGAATATTCAACTTCTCATGAAATACACATAGAATTTCTACCAGTGACAAAATCAGGCTTTTTCCTTATGCATCAAAGGCACAGATTCCACTGAAATTTTTATATCTTCTTCTCAAAGTGTTAAAGATACTTACTCATCAAGCATAAATCAAAAGAGATTTATAAATATGTTTGAGAAAATAAATTTTAATACTAAATTAAGAATGTTTTAAATCCATATTAGTAAACTAAAATTTTGTTACTATTTAGGTTCTAACATTGAAATAAAACAATAGAGAAGTTTGCTGTGGTAAGGTATACTGCAGTTGGATGTGTGTATGGTGCTGAGTATTGAGCCCAGAGTCTTTTATCAGTCAGATAAATGCTCTACCCCTGAACTACCACATCTCTCATTAGGCTGATTTTTAGATCTAGTTATGATAATTTAGCGATTCAAAGAAGTCATCTTAAGTTGCTTCTTATTCTTTCAAAATATTTTATACTTTTCAATTTTAGACAACTTAGGGAAGTAAACAACTTTAACCAACATGATCTAATTTTACATTCTTGTACATACTTTATGAAATAAGTATATACTCTCATAATTCATACCAATACAGCCTAAATTAAAAAAAATTCTTCCCCCCAAACAAGCAAACTAAACATAGCAGTACATCATTGTCTCCTTGACATTTTGGAAAACTCTTCTGAGCATGAACAAACAGAGAGAGGGAACACTCCTAAGGGAAAGACAAGAACCTATTTGGCATAATGTCATGTAAAAACTATACAAAATATCGTCGTCTGGAGACTCACAAGTCCTTGCGTGCCTCAGACCACTGCAGACTACAAGTTGCTGGGTAGAAAGGAGCCAGGAACTCACCGATACATCGCTGACTAGCAAGATCTGAGGCCTGGGGTGGCTGGTCCGCGACTAAGCTTATGCCTCCGCTGGGCTCATCCCTGGCTTTGTAGGCTAAAGTGAGGTGAAGAAAGAAGTCACTGATGATCCATAGAGAACCAGTCTGACGAGTCTTGGTTAGTGCGGAGACTTTGTGTGACTAGCGCGACAAAGACTGTTTATAGAGAGCAACAACAAGAATAATCCACAAGCACTTTCGAGGAGTAAGAACTTCAAAGCTACTATCTTGAGCTACTTTTAAAATAGCAACATAACAGGGTTTTTAGGCTGTTCCGTTATTTAAATGTATAAAAAGGCAAGATTAGGTGTTACCCTTCTCAGCCTCCTCAAGCTTCCAGGTTCAATTAAGTTGGGAGAACTGCCCAACAAGGACTAACACCGGTGCTTTTAAAAAACTAAGCTGACACATTTTCTACTCAGTCAAGCATATAAATGAAATTTTCCCTTTGGAATTAACTATAAGCCAGGTTTTGGAAACACAACAGAGATTAGAAAAACATTCACATGTTAAAACTACGTGTCATTGTTGCTCTAGAAAAGTCAGGTCATTTACAAATGTTAATCCCCACTTCTATTTTATTCGAATCTGGCACACTGCCTAACTCACTATTTTATTTAGGTGTCGATGTGCTCTTGTAAACAAAATGTAAGTATCTCTATGTTTGTTTGAGACATCATCTTCAAATAGCTTTCTCTGATGCCCATGAAGTGGGTTAGCCTTTCCCCTCCGTGCTCTCGTGGTGTTCAAACTCTTGCCTAATGTAAAGGAATTCTTTATTTGTATCTCACTCTACGAGTTACGAAATTTTAACAGAAAGAAATCTCTTGTTGCACACATAGACTCTTAAATTTATATATGGGAAGGAAAGGACACTACTTGATTGTACTACTTGACCCCAGAGCTCAGATGAGCGGGGCAAGAAGCCGGGATTCCTGATGAGGGATGAGATTAAAGCCACTATGGCAGTATTACAAAGAACCTCCATCCTGGCAAGTTGTCCTTGTGTCTTCCAAGGTGTGGTTTGTTTTTTTTTGTTTTTTTTTTGTTTTGTGTGTGTGTGTGTGTGTGTGTATGTGTTTTGTTTTGTTTTTGTTGTTGTTTTTTTTTTCGCATCTCTCCCATTTGGGTCCAAGGAACACTGACGAAAAGGAGGTAGAATGAGTGTAAGAGCCAGGAGGCAGGGTGGATGACACCAAGGAAACAGCCTTTTAAGTACAGTAAGACCAAAACACACGTGAACTCACAGAGACCGAGGCAGCATGCACAGGGCCTGCAGGGGTCTGCACCACATGTGGGTCAGAACTGAAGGAAAAGTGAACACAAGCCTTCATCCCTAAACTTAAAGCTATCTCCTATTGATAACCATTTGCAAGGGAACATTTAGTTTTCTTCAAGGGAGTATTACTGGAGAAACGAAATACTCTTAAGAATAGGCTGTATGCCCAGCAGTAGATGGCCAACAGAATTTGAATTTCTGGTCTTCCTGCGTCTACTTCCCCTCCGCTAGGATGACCAGTTAGTACATCTGGTTTTATGTGGTTTTCAGAATCAAACCCAGGTACATACCTGGGCAAGTAATCCACCAACCGAGCTACATCCCCTGCCCAAGAGATGTGTCTTTATACCCAAGTAAATACATCACTTAATACAGGTGAACAATATTCATATTTACAAGCTAAAAGTTATTCAATATATGTGTCAGATTTTTGTCTACTTAAAAATTTACCCAAAAATAAAAAGCAACAAAAGATAGTAAAAATAAATAGATAGATAGATAGATAGATAAATAAATAAAATCCTCTGGATTTTGAGGTTAAATTGTTCTTAAACAGTTATTTAAAAAATGACACTTCTAACAATGAAATGGTATCACCTAACACTGTATCTTACTGAACATAAGTTCTTTTGAAAATGTTCATTAGGCATTTATCTTCAAGAGAAAATGTACTTCTCTCCCAACTAATTCTGGGTCAAGACTTGCCAAACTTGGCTAACCAAAAAAATCATATAAATAAATAGATATAGATAGATAGATAGACTGACTCCTTTAGTTCTTTACAAAAACTATGTTTCAAACACAAATAAATTTTTTATATGTCTCTAAAGTTTTATATACATGGTTATATCTCTATCTAGAAATAAATATGCAGAAAATGAAAAAAGAGTCTTCAGCTTTGTAAACACTATGAGGATCGGCTTCTATAAAATCAGGGATAATGGCTATGTAAATAGACTTACCTGTTTAAAGATCTGGAAAGAAAATCACAATATGTCTGCTTTCTATTCAGCTCGCTCAAAAACCACTAGACAGCCTGGGACAGTGTTTCAGCGGGTCCTGAATTCTACCTTAATACCCACAATAAAAACTGAATAATGTTGTGCGCATGTAACCCCAATACCATGGGGATTGGCGTAGGGTTATAGAGACAGGAAAATCCCCAGAGTTTAGTAGCTGGTCAGTCTAATAAGTTGGTAAGTTCCAGGTTTATTGAGAGACCCTGCCTCAAAAAGTAAGGTGGAGAGTGACAGAGGAAGAGAACATTTGATGTTGCCTTCTGACTTCCACATGCACACATCTCATTCAGATACAAAGCTGTATCAGTATATAACAACAAATTTAACAGTTTAGTAGAAACTTGAAAAAGGAAAGGAAAAGAAAAGAGATGAAAATACGAGACTGGAAGTCTCCACTGGGAGAATTCATACATTTAGACCTTTTTTATAGTTACTCTTAGAGTTGTAGGATATTAAAGCAACATTAATCATTTCAAAAGTATCTCTAAGAGAGACAAAAAGTTTTTTAGAGAAAAAAATCATCTTTTATTCAAATGCCTTTTCTTTGTCATTTTTTGGGAATCATTCTGTCTCTGCATCCCAAGCCATGGAGAGAAAAAAACCTTCTCCCTGGGCATGAATCAGTTATGGTTGTCACAATTTATGGAACAGTGAAAGCAGAGTCAAGAGAATATCTGTGCAGGAGAGTCTCTTGTAAGGCTGTACTAGATATATTGTATTGCATAACAAGTTAGCAACTTGACCACAGGTATTTTTATCAGCCAACAAATTACTACATTGTCCTCTATACACTTAGCAATTTTACAACAGTGACCGTCTGGTGCCACAAGATTCAGAGGTATAGTGCCACTGTGACTAGTCAGGGATGATTTTTATCACTGCTAAAATACCCCCTACCTTGTAGCAAGTTTTTTAATGCTGGATAAAACACAGATGCCTATAATAATCTGATTAATTTCTGGAAGCCCTTAAAATTATCCCAAGGTTGTATCACTCTAATAATAAAGCAATGCTTTTTATTGGGAAGTTTATTGGGGTGTGTGTTACTCATGAACAATATTGTTAAACTAGTGAGGGAATTAGCTGTCTGGGTAAGCAAAGATGTTGCCATTAGTGAATTTATCCTCCCCCTCATATATAACATCCTGCTCACCATTCTCACTGAGTCAATGAATATGGCTATTATCTATATAAACCCCAAATCATTTTCCTACTCCTATCTCATCTCCAAATGCTTTTACCACATGGCCTGTGTTTGCTCCTGACCTACTGAATTTGGCTCTGCCTCCCTATCTTTATTCTGTTCCTGTTTCCTAGAATTCTTTCTATTCTGATTCCCTTAGTATTCATCTCTCGCCTCACTCACATCTATGCTCAAATAGCAACTACTTCAGAGAGTCCTGAACACTCCATCAAAAATAGCCTGCCCTAAAATACACAGTGATGCAACTTAATTTTTTATCTTATGATGAAATGGGAAGGCTGTATGCATTAAGTAAAAGCCATGTTTTGAGATGTAAACATTTAGCTTTTCCTAAGCTAACACTGTTTTTTACCATATTCTCTTAACATTCTGGGCAGCAACAGTGAGGCACACCCTTGAGTCCGATAGTCAATCATGAAGACAGATTACCTTTTCTAAACAGCGTGGTGAATTTCTAAGCTGTGATGCTTGGTAGGTCAGGTGTTTTAGGTGCTTTATCTCTCAGTGCTTTCAACTTTCAATGAGCTTTTAGAGACATTAATGTTGTTCTATATAGAGGAAAATTAGTCTTCATTTCTACAGCCGCTTCTTTTCTATAAGGTTATTAGTACACACATATGTATATAATTTACTTCGTTGGAATGCAGTCCCTTCTAACTAAAATCTGCATCTACTTTTCCTTGAGTCTACATTCAGAATTTAGACAGCACTGGACATAAATGCACTAAGAAAATATTTGTTTTGAGGATCAGTATGTAGCTCAATAATAGAATGCTTGCCTGACCTATACAATATAATGACTTCAGTTCTCAGCATCACACACACACACACACACACACACACACACACACACACACACAATTATTTGTCACATGTTTCTTTGCATGCAATCTATTCCTGGGGTGCTATAAGACAACCTGTATAATTGAATAACAAGCCTTCACATTCTATTAAAGTGGGAATAAGTAACCCTTTGGACCATTTACCTTGTCATGTCTTCTTTCTAGCATTTCCCATGTATTTGTTAGCCTAATCTTTACAAGAATCTTACATATTAGGTGTTATTACTTTGTTATCTCTTTGCTAATAAAAGAATCAAGATAGGAGTTAATCTAGGTCACACAATAGTATATGAATTAGCTGTGGTTAGAGTCAAACTCTTATTTGTAGCATAGGCTATTAACAATTGCATTGTAATACTGAATGTATCACTTCTAAATCAATTGTCTTCCAGCTTTAAAGAACTTTTAATTTTAAAAATACCCATAAGAACATAGTGCTGTGAGGAAAAATTCAGATTTCTTAAGCAAAGGAAATTACAGGATTTATTAAGACAAAATACACAGTCAGGTTTAAGCATAAGCATTAAGAAGGAGGTTAATATTTAATAACATTAGTATGCAACCAACACAAGGGGTAAGAGTTGCCTTCTTTAGTGAAATTCACCTATATGAGACC
The DNA here is from genome assembly GCF_982192425.1 of Myodes glareolus. Taxonomy (NCBI): domain Eukaryota; kingdom Metazoa; phylum Chordata; class Mammalia; order Rodentia; family Cricetidae; genus Myodes; species Myodes glareolus. Next base: position 21,464,791 of record NC_142033.1, on the reverse strand, counting down.
ACAATGAGTTGAATGTAGGCTAACCAGAAAGCAAATATGTGTAAATTACTGTCTAAATTTGATGCATTAGCTATTCAAGATTCAATGGTACAAAATCTTATTTGCTTTCTTTTTAAAATTTATTTGTGTAAAATCTTTTTGCATAAAATTTTGTTCTGAATAAAAGGAATTATATATTTCAAAATAATAATGATTTAGTACATAGTTTGAAAGTTATTTTTCTAATATTATGATCCTCCATTCCTTGTCAACAACCAACAAACAGTTGATGACTTGGGAGAAAGATAATGATTTTTCTGTAAAGGTATAGATCCTAGTATGCTGACCTCACTCCAAAAAATGGGCCACATCTTAGAGTATATAGGAGCATAAATTAGAAGAAGATGATGATGATAATGAAGGAGGGGAGGAGAAAAATTAAGACTAGGAAGACAAGAAGGAGAAGAAGGAAGAGGGAGGAGAAAGACGGGGAGGAAGGAGGAGGAAAAGTAAAAATGGGAAGAGGAGATAGAGAAGAAGCAAGGAGGAAGAAGGAAGAAGACGAGTAGGAAGCAAAACAAATTTAGGGAGTATAGGGAGGTATAGGGATAAATCTTGAAGGAATTTACTTCGAGGGAAGGACTGAGAATGAATATGATATGTACAAATATGAAATCACATAAGAAAGGGAGATAGAGTTACATCTTATTAAGCTTTTGGCCAAAGGGACTCCACAAGAATCCCCAAACAATCCAGTCTCTTTGCCAAGACTATAGGTTGTTCTTCACAAACTGACAGCAAGGCCCTGTTGCCGAAGGCAACACCTACACATCTCATTGAATGCTTGGAAGTCAAGCTGTTGACTACCTAGAAACTCTACAACTGCTGACTAGTGTTCTTGGCACCAGAAGATACTCTACAAGCTACCAAAGGAAAAACATAAACACCAACCCAGCTACAAACCCTTTGAATTACAGTGGGGCCATGCCTGCAAGATATGCTAGTGCATTTGTGGCATAAAACATGAGGGAATAATATCTTATTTGCTTTAAGACCTACTCCATGAATGGAACACATACCCAACACCCCTTGGGTGATCAAAAGATGTCTTATTAAATGTTTTTCTCGCAGTTCTGGGAATAAGCTTGAGCTTACCAAGCAAGCACTCTTCTACTGATCTACATTCTTATTCTGGCACATGCCAATTTATTAAAGATTAATGTCCTATATAAGGAATCGTATTTTGTAGCGTTTCTAATGCCCAATATGTACTTAAAGTTAGAAGAGGAAAGAACCTAGACTAGGGTCCAGAGTTCTTTTGATGAAATAACTTGGAATACAGAGCTGAATGCTATAGGAGGAGGCCGCTAGCTTGTTCCTTGTCGCTTAGTCCTGAAATAATCACACAGAAACTGTATTAATTAAATCACTACTTGGCCCATTAGCTCTAGCTTCTTATTGGCTAACTCTTACATATCAATTTAACCCATTTCTAGTAATCTGTGTATCGCCACGTGACTGTGGATTACCGGCTAAAGTTCTGTCTGGCTCCAGCGGGGCTCCATGGCTTCTCTCTATCTCTGCCTCTTTTCTCCCAGCAGTCACTTTGGTTTTCCCCACCTAGCTTTGTTCCCCTATAGTTCTGCTATAGACCCAAAGCAGTTTCTTTACTCGTTAATGTTAATCACAGCAAACAGAGGGGAATCCCACATCAGAATGCCATAAACAGGGATAACATATGTGAGCACAGGCCTTTCTTCTTCTGACATCCCATTATTCTCCATTAGTCAGCTCTGATTTACTGTGTGTCCTTTGTCAGCACCTCAGAGGAGTTTCTCAGTGGTTAGGTGTGTCTATTTCTGAATTATGCAATGAGTCCCTCCTTACATTTTGCCTTTCGAGACAAATGCCATCACCACCTCATTTTTATATTGATAATCAGAACAGTAAAAATAAACCAATTTCTTTTGAATACTGATACCACAGTGTTCTTTTAATAATAAAGTAATCAAAACAATCAATTAAATAAGAAAATAGATTAAAATTCAAACAATTTAATCCATAAAAATTTTAATGATCAATGTGTTTACTGTACAGGGTTCTGAGGCTATGAGAAAGAATAGGTAATTTTTTTTATTTAGCAAGAAGACAGGTAGGGATTTTCCACTTGTTTGCATAAGCAAGGGGCTAAGACTTGAAGAAGAGATTGATTCTGCCTGACAGAACAACACGGATTTGTGAAAAGAACAGATGTATTTTCCAGTCCACAAATCAGAGTTATCTAATCCTGAAGTGCAAGAAGTTCCCACTTCAAACGCCACTTTAGCAATCACTCTGCTTATGGGAAATCAGATTTCATGACTGAACAAGAGAAAGTTTTCATCAAAGAGAGAATTGCCACTCCTTCCTTTTCCCTTCTGGTAAGAGCACCATATTCCTGGAAGACTTTTCTAAATCTGCAAAGGGAACCCATTTTACATATCAAACGCAGTAGGACTTTACACAGTGTGGCACTCGTCAGTCATCCTTGTAATGCCTTTTAGATTTAACATCTGTCCTTCTTAATACTGCCTCTGCTTCAACTCAGAGACTGTGTCCCTTCTAGTCACAGTAACCCCAAGACTTTTCCAAATCTCAAGACCACAGTTGGCAGCCAGCAATTATTTCTTAAATGAATGAATTATTGGCACTTAGAGGTTCTGGGTCTGTATTAGCTACTTTTCTATTGCTGTGATAAAACACTATGACCAGACAACTTAAAGAAGGAAGAGTTTATTTATGATTATGGTAACAGGAAGACAAAGATCCACCACGACAGGGAACTGTGACACCAGAAACAGCTGAGAACTCACATCTTCTACTGCAATCAGGAAGGAGAAAGAGGAATTTGAAATGGTGCCAGTCCTTAAACTCTCAAAGTCCATCCCCAGTGCTATCCTTTACCCAACTAGCCAGACCTCCTAAAGCTCCCAAACAGCACCATCAACTTGAGAACAAGTGGTCACGTGCCCAAGACTAAGCCAGGACAGGTGTGTGGGTATCTCATTCAAACCACCACAGGGTCTAAGATCCTCTAGCAAGGTACTGAGCTAGGGCTGAGTAAGACAAGTGTTTATTGTGTAAGAAAGTGAGAATCAGTCCTGCAGCGAAGCATGCTGTGAGAGGACATCCAGAGTAAAGAAGCACGAATACTGAGTTCAACCCAAAGTCCCCAAAGAGAATAGAGCTGGGGGGGGGGCTTCAAAACCAAGAAAGAAAGTCAAAGTGTTAAGTAGGGAGCCAGTTCTAGGCTGTGCCTCTTAACCTGGGGATCTTGTGCTCACAGGAGTATTTGTCGGGGTACCTCACAAGACAAGAAGCTACAAGCCTAGCATGGACTGTCTTCCAGTCACATCAAATCCGCTCGGTGGTAAGTGTATCCAAAATATTCTATTTCTATTAATGTTGCAGGTAAACAGAAAAGTTCACATATTTCAGACACAAAAATAACCGTGCTTTCGGCAAGCCCTCTCATTTCCTCCTTCACTCAGACACATACATTAAAGCACCACCAGCTCTCTTGGTGTTTGGGCTAGCTGCACTATACAAAGTCTTGAGACACAGATAAACTAAATAAAGCTAAAACTTCCAAGAAATACATTAAGTACAGTTTGGAAAAAGCCTTGTACAGCTGATAGGAAGAACATTAGACTAGCTTCAGCTAAATGTTACTAACTTGGACTATGGTATATTCTGTAAATATGAGAAACTATTTCAAGAGACTAGATCTTAGCTTCTTTCTAACTAAAATCAATATTTATTCCTTACTATTAACTACTTAAGACAAAATTTGCCAAAAACTTGATAATTGTTGAAATTTGTTGACATGTAATCATGGGTTCATTTAACTATTGCCTTTAATTTCATACTAAAAGATTAAAGAAAGAAAACAATGTGTGCTGATATACAAAGACAGAAATTTAAAAACAAGTATCATGTAGATACTAAAATATAGCATTAGTTTTCTCACTACTCATAGATAAATATGGATAGACATTAAAATTTCTATAAGAAATGAAATCTGAGAAATCAGATAGTAAATTGTAGTATAATTTCCTAGAACATCCATTGATAAGTATAGGATACATAGAGACTTTTTAGATTGTGTATGACTACATCATCCTACCTTTTTCTTCATCAGTAGGCAAAATTTTGAGTTTGGAAATTATCCTTAGCTTAAGGCAAGTCTGACAAATGTAAAAATTATATTTCCTTAGCTATTATCAGTTGAAAATTGTCTTCTTCCTCATATGCATGGGAAACCAAGTACTGCTACACAATTGCACCTGAAATCAAAGTTGTAACTGTTTGAGGAACCAGCATTGAGTTAAAGTAATAATGGAGGTAACAGAATAAAGAGACAGAAAGAGCCTGGCTTCTTGATGTCATGTTGCATCATCACTAAGTTAACCAACCCAAAAGCCACCCTACCTCTGTACTATGTTAATTATATTAGTATAAAAAGAGATAACTCACCTTAATTCATCTTGAATTGGATACTTTTACATGTTGACCAAGTTATCTGACATCTATGTAGTGTCCTCTTTTGGTGCACTTGGTTTCATATCATGAGTATCTTTTCGGGTCAATAAATTCAATTCTGTAGCCTCCTTTAAATCCCTTTGTAGAATTTAACAATGTACCTGTGTCTCCCTAGCAACTCCAATGTTCAAAATAATGAAAGAATTTTTTTAATTTGTTTGTGTGTGTGTGTATGTGTGTGTGTGTGTGTGTGTGAGAGAGAGAGAGAGAGAGAGAGAGAGAGAGAGAGAGAGAGAGAGAGAGAGAGAATACATGCTTCACAAAGATTCCTGAGGCTATTCTTACAGGTTGTTGTGCGCTGTCTGATATGGGTGCTAGGAGCCAAACTCTGGACCTCTGGATGGGCAGCAAGTGCTCTTAGCCACTTAACCCTTTGTTCAGACCTAGAATGAAAGATGTTAATGGTGGATCCATTAAGGGAACAGTTCCAGTACCAGTAGACTAACACATCTCTTCACAGCAGGACTTTTTTCTCTCAGAAGTATATCATTAGGCAGTTCTATTATTGTGTAAATATTATATCATGAGCATACACATAAATAAACCAAGATCAGTCTCTCAGTGTGGTCTCCTTGTGAAATTCAGAGAAGCTCAAAACACAACATGTTTGAGGCTACTACTGGCATGAAACAATATGGTTTACAGCAAACATTTATAATAATATAGCCTAAAATAATAACAAAAACCCAGTATATTAAAATATATAAAGTAGTAACAAATACTGTATAGTGTTCATAATTGCATGTAACATGCTTTTATTCCACCGGAAGTACAATTTGCTAACTTGGACATCACCACAAATATATGAGTAACATGTTTCACAGATGTTACTATACAGTTATGAAGTAATGACAGCTATGCCATGTGACATGAGTTTGTCAACTCCATTTTAGTCTAATGGAACCAATGTTGTGTTTATTTATGTATATGGACATCATTGCTCAGAATATTGATGAACATCTATATTTTCAATTCAACAATCATTATTAATGAGATGATAACCATTAGTTTAAAATCATTTTATCCAGGAGGGTCTGACACCAATATAGAACTTTATTCTTGTAAGTTCACAGTCTTACATACTATTGCTTAACGAGGGAAAAGATTACCATAATTTCATCCTAGAACAAATTTGACATGACACAGGATATGATGAGAAGTTCCTCCTCGCCGAGTTCCACACAAAGGGAGGTCCCAGTCATGAGAAGTTTGTCATGAGTGTTTTCCTGACAAATAGATGTGTCACTCCGAAAGTTAAGAAAGTAACAACTCACAAAGGAACAGGAACTCCGGCTATTAAAAGGAGAAGATGATTTGAAAACCTTCCATTTACAGGTTATAACTTTGATATGTCATGGTTGTCAATTATCCTTTCAAAGAGGATGTTGCATTACCAGATTAAAGTTAACACTATCAACAGAAAATAAATTCTTTTGATCATAGTAGTTCTGTTATTAAGGATTCTTACCATGGTAGAGAAAATGTAAAAGAAATAGTTCAGCTGTGTTAAGTTACCAATGGAAGAATCATATAAAATACCTTATCATACTGAAAGGAACATGGTTAAAGCATAAATATTGGAAATGAGTATTCAAAACTGAATTCTCCTTGTATCATTTCCTTCATTTTTCAGATTTTTTTATTTTAGGTGTGAAAGTGTATATGTGTTTGCAAGTATATGTGTGCACCATGTGCATGCTTGGTGCCATGGAGGAATGGAAGAAGGTACCAGATCCCCAAAAACTGGATTTATGAGTGACTTTGAGTTACCATGTGAATTGAGTCTTCTACAAGTCCAAGTACACTTAATTGCTAAGTCATCCCCCCTGGCACCCATTATTACCTTCTTAAGGTCAATATTTTGTCAGGATACTAAAACAGGTACCTCTTAAGTTTCATGAAAAGACGAGTCAGTTTTGTGTTCTATTATCCCTTTTCATTATGGTGAGATAGTCCTGTTGAATTGAGAAGGGTCCTAATCCAGATTATTTTATGGAAACAAAACATTCACATAGAATAAAATCATTGCTAACACTCAGCACCTTCTTCTCTTTAATTAATGAACACATATCCAAAGATACATATGCTTTCAGAAATGTCTTCACCAAAATCATCCATCTACTAGCGAAACATACCAGTCTTCTCCAATGAGAAATACGTAAAATCACATGCATCAGATTTTCACAGCGTCAGGAGCTTAGTGGCCTTCAGTTTACATCTTGTGTGGAATTCATAAGCTCCCTCAATTTGCACCTCAGTTACATGTTAATGTGAAGCTCCACCATACCACAGTCTGCTTACATGACCAATTTTCATGATCTCTTTATCAAGGTCCCAACAAGAAATACAAAGAACAACAAAAGAGAAATTTTTCAAGGAGGAATTATCCACAAAGTTATTATTTACAAATGTGTGGATATAACAACTAAAACATATGAGTCTGGAAGCCAAGATTCTATAGCAGTTGAGCTATTGCTCCTCAGCTAGAAATGATGAAAAAGAACGTCTTTCAGCTTAAGATGAGGGATAACCCTCAGTTGAAGAACTCAAGGAGAAATTTTACTAGGAGTCAGCCTTAAGATAAACACCTTGCTGTTGTTGTCCTGCCTCTTTCTGGTATCCTATTGGGTCTTTCCCTTGTCTCATTGGAAATGAGAAAACATATGAATTCATTGGTGATGATCATACTTGTCACGCTCTAGGCAGAGAAGAGTCTACAGAATGGTTTGGAAGTGTAAATAATGAGGTAACAAAGGCATAATAATTATAATAAAATACTACAGTAAGGTTTCTCACTACGAGGGGCAGTTTCTTTACTAGAAACAGGCACTATGTATAAAATGCTGCTGGTTTACTGTCTTAATAGTAGTTAATATACACCTTGCTAAGCTAATCTGCACTTTGAGCTCTGCTTCCTGGAAATAGTTGTTCTGTTTTTCAGTGTTCAAGGCTGGTTCTGGAGGGGTGTTGGAAATTTTCTCTAGATAGCTGCATTGCCTTTGCAAACCCAACTTGAATTTAGCAATCTCAGTTTCCATACCAGGGTTTCCTACCTCCCCCAAAATCACTTCATTAAAAAATCATGCATTATAGAACACTAGATATGTGTTACATTCTTTTATGCTGTGGAATATTTGTTTAATGAAGTAAGAATGTGTTGTACTCTTTTATGTTGCATTTGTTTAACTATGTGAAGCTGTGTTACTTTGCCTGCCTAAACCACCTGATTGGTCTAATAAAGAGCTGAAGAGTCAGCAGAGTAACAGGCAGGGCTGCCAAGCAGAGAGAATAGAGAAGAGAGAGAAGAGGAAAAGGGGATGAGAATGCCGTGATCCAAGCACCCAGTCACACAACCAGTAACAGAGGAAAGAAAATTATATAGAAGAGAGAAAGGTAAAAGCCCAAAGGCAAAAGATAGATGGGATAATTAAAGAAAAGCTGGCTAGAAATAAGTCAAGCCAAGGTCAGGCATCTACAAGAATAAGTCTGCATGTATTTATTTGGGAGCTGGGTGGTAGATCCCCTAAGAGGAAAGAGTTTATTTTAAACAATTTCATGGTTAATTATTAGACCACATTATTAAATACAAAGCACACACCTTATGAAAGAAAGATGTAGGGCAGTCCTCATCATCAAACGGTGGACGTCTGATAAGATCCTCTCCTACAATAAGGTCATAGAAACTTAAGAAAGATTGGTTTAGCCAGGCAGTGGTGGCACACACCTTTAATCCCAACACTCAGGAAGGCAGAGGCAGGTGAATCTCTGTGAGTTCAAGGCCAGCCAGGTCTACAGAGTGAGTACCAGGATAATCAGGGATACACAGAGAAACTCTGTCTCAAAGAAGAAGCAAGAGAGAGAGACAGAGAGACAGAGACAGAGAGACAGAGAGAAAGGGGGAATGAAGGGTGGTTTAAAATAAAAATAAGCACAGCGATGAAAAGAAAATGTCAGTACTATCAAGTTACCTAATTAAAACAATGGTTGTTCTTTACACCACAGGAGTTGATGAGAAAGAAGTCAGAATTCATAAATTCTCTTGGCAAGGCTCTCACTTGGGAGGTACATCAAGAACAAAACCACTCTGGGATGATCCAGAAGCCAAAAGAGACCCAAAAGCCAGGGCAGGGTGGTTGATAGAGCACCACGAACATAGGTGCCAGGTGTTCCTCTCTCTTCTGCAGGACCAGCACTGATCGCTGTCTCCACACAGTGGGTAGAGAAATAGGCCACAGTCTACAGTGACAAGTTTCCTCATCAGGCCTAACTTTCTAAGAGAGACTGCTGGGGAAGAAATATTTCAAACAAATCTTCTAGAATGGCATAAAGACATAAAACCTCACAAACAGGCAGTGAGTTTTACACAATTAAAGACAGACAGAACATGATGAAATCTCCAAGAAGCCAGTAGAAAAGGGAAACTCTTGACGGAACTAGTAAGAATAATTAGGTTTGTTAGAGACAAGTGAGAAAAAAATTGACACATGACTTTACTACACACTGCTTACAGGGAAACATGTGAGCATAATGTTGAGACACACACACACACACACACACAAATACTTTTAATCCAAATTCCATAAATAGCAGAAATATGGGATTAAAATTTTAATTTTGGGATAACACTGACAGAGAACTTGACTGTCTTGATTTCTAGTTCAGCCTGAGTCAAGTTTAACATTAAATACTTAATTGCATTTAACTTTGCTTCAGAAGCCTGTGACTACTCCTATGCCTGGGCCTCCTGCCAATCACCCCCCTGGGCCTCCTGCCAATTGCCCCCTGAGCCTCCTGCCAATTGGCCCCTGGGACTAAACATAATCATTATTTTCTCTCCACTAAAGAGAAGCTGGGCTCCACTTGCTCCTTTGGTTAACACTCTTACTTTTGCTGCACTCTCCTGAACATTTCTTCTTCCCCACAAGAAAGATCTCCGATATTTTAAATTGAAATTTAAATCTCTTTGTATCCGGCCTGATTTCCATCACAAAGCCCATGCTTTTACCAGCCTCACTTTTCTTTTCCAGGCCCGAGTCAGGGTCTCTCCCAATCTGGTTCATTCAACACCACTTAAATCTGGGTGAAGGCTGATTTAAAGCTTTAGTAGCAGATCTGACGCAGTGTTCTTGTAGAGTTTAAGGCTGCAGTATTCCATAAGAAATCAGAGCAAAGTCATCTAGACTTGGAATTAAATGCTAACACTGCAATTTATTCCTTATGTGGCTCAAGGCAAGTTTTACTAAGCATGTCTAAGCTTATTTCTACTTTTAAAAAAAGGATGTATTTCTTTTTCTTCAGGATTATTGTTCAAAACAGATGACATACTATACTTAAAGAACAAAATAACAGTAGATTGCCAATAAATATGCAAGACCTGCTGGTAGAGAATGATTAATTCATTTAATCATAAGAAGGACAAGTATATAACTTATAAATAGGTCTCTCAATGCATTCACTATAGCACACAATTATATAACATATTTTGTGCAAATAAAGTATAAAACCAGAAAGCTTGTATGTCAATTTAGAATAATGGACTGTAATTTTCAGATTATCCACTACATTTTTTCTTGGTAGACAAATCTACCAGGAAAACCAAAATAGCATATGTTTTAGTAAGCATAAAATCATAGACACTAATTATGCCACTCTAATATGCCTGATACATCTCTTCCTCCACAGTGGGTACCTACACGCTAAGTTGCCCTAGCAACTGTAGGAGGCCTGACAGTGCCTTTTACCCAGTGCATATTTCTTCCTGGTGATGTCAGACATTGAGACTCTGATTGCTTCTGCCTTACCCCTGGCCAGTCACCTTTCTTGCTGACTTTCTTGCGTACATTCCTCAAATTTATTTTGCTTTTGAGCTAAATTATTGTCTCATTTTGTTGATCTGAGAATCACTTTAATATAGCTTTGCCGATGGCTTACTTGACAGGTTAGTCCTCTGTGACTATTTCCTTTTGTAGTCAAATTTTCTATCTGGTAAAACAAACTGTAAATTTTTGGTGAGAAAAGGTTCCAACAAGAAGGCACCATGTTATTTTTCTGCACACTGGTATGGAGATTGGGTGGGGTCCTTTCCACTAACACACAAAAAGCATTACTCCTCACAAAGGCCCGAACAGACAAGAGTAGACACCAACTACAGAGCCTCACATTGGGTTACAATGTTTTGCTTATGAGGCTGGAGAAAGAACTCTGCAGTAGGGGCACTTGCTTTTTTTTTATTTCAGAGGACTCAGGTTCCATTTCTAGTACCCACAGATGTCTAATAAATATCCTGAATTCCTCCTGTTCCAGGAGATCTGGCACCCTCTTCTGGCCTCTCTGGACACCAGGCATGCTTGTGCAGGCAAAACACTCATACACGTAAAATAAAAATAATAATTAAAAAATAATAATTAAAAATAAGTTGCTCTAATTAGTAAATAGGATGTTCTGATAAACATGGTTTATCAGCATAATGAACCTTCATTGAACTACAGACACTTCTCTTAAATGTGGATTCAGCCTACTCACTGCTTGTAAATTCTTAGTAGTTTTTATCAGTTGGGGGGTTAACATTTACTAATTATACATAAAATGATTCAGTATGGTATTTCCATACATGTATATAATTTTTGTGGTCACATTCACTCCTTTTACTTTCCATTATCCCTCTCCCACTCTCACTGACCCGTTCTTCTTTAAAAATAGCCCTCCTTGTGCCTTTCTGTCTTTGTATTTTTATTTCTTTTTTGATGATCCAATGAGGTTCCTTCCGGTTGGCGGCAGGAACACGGGTGGTGGTTTGTTTACAGGAGCATGGGCACCTTACCAGTGGCTAAGCCACATAAGAAAATGTTTCCCTCTCCCCATCAATGGCTAGTCGAGAAGAAATCCTCACAGAGGGGGAAGGCCTCATGAGTTTCTCCTCGCTCCATGAGAGCCTGTGAATGGGCTCATCCTTACCCAGATCTTGTGCAGGAAGTCCCAGCTGCAATGGACTCAAGAGTGCAACGGTCAGGTCACATCTGGAAGCCACCATTCTACATCACTGCCCCCTTCCCCTTGCCAATGTCATGCTTGTGGATACATTTCCTTCCAGAAGGAGAGGGCAAGAGTTACAGACATACACACAGTGCAGCTTTCCTTTGTCTTATCCTGAGGGCAAGTTTGAAAGTGCCAATGCAAAAATACAACTCGCACCTCAAAGGGGGTAAGCTATTCTGCCAAATATGAGTGAGCATGACTGAGGAACGGAGAGTTAGATCACCCCAACTTCTACATTCCAACACAAAAGTAGTTTCATGAGATTTTCACAGATCAAAGGGGAAACTGGTGCTCTGTATGAACAGTCCAAGTGATTCACTTAGAGGTCACTAGGCTGTTAGGTCAGGTACAGAGTAGTGCAACAAATGGCCATGACGTCAACTAAAGATGAACCAAGATAATTTGACTCTGGATTTGCAACATTCTACATTTGCCCCAATCATTTTAATCAGTTGGCCAACCTTGCTCAAATTCCCCTTTGAAGGTGCAGCTTCTCCCTGGGAACGTTTGCTCACAAAAGCAAACCGTATTTGGATTTGAAGTAACAACATGGGGACCATAATATAACTTTCTCATCTACAGAAAATGTTAAAGACTAACCCAGGTGAGCCAATGACATTTTTGGAGTATTTTGTGGGTCAAATACCAACAGTAGAGAAAATATGGGTGTTCCTCTGGTAAAAATATAATTTCAATTCATGTGCTCTCTGGGTATGACTATCTGTGTATGTGTGTTGTGTTAGCATAAGCTATATTGAAGTCTCCTGGGTGCCAATCAAGAAATAAGAAATTCAGTTGATGAAGAATGGATAAGGAAAATGTGGTACATGTACACAATGGAGTACTATACAGCAGAAAAAAATAGTGACATCTTGAATTTTGTAGGAAAATGGATGGAGCTAGAAAATATTATTTTGAGTGAAGTAACCCAAAAACAGAAAGACAATTATCACATGTACTCACTCATAGATGGTTTTTAAACATAAAGAAAAGAAAACCAGCCTACACACTACAATCCCAGAGAATTTAGACAACAGTGAGGACACTAAGAGAGACTTGCATAGATCTAATCTACATGGGAAGTAGAAAAAGACAAGATCTCCTGAGTAAATTGGGAGCATGGGGACCTTGGGGAAGGGTTGAAGGGGAGGGAAGAGGCAGGAAGGGGAGCAGAGAAAAATGTAAAGCTCAATAAAAATCAATAAAAAGAAAGAAAGAGAGAGAGGGGGGAGGGAGGGAGGGAGGGAGGGAGAGAGGGAGACAAAGAGAGAGAAAGAAAGAAAGAAATTCAATTGAGTAATGAGTACTAGGAGTAGTAAGTAGTGCCTCTGGTGCCAGCTATTAGCCAGCTGGTGCCTTACAGTTCCATAGAGGTTCATAGAATATTTAGTTTCTTTAATCCCAGTACTTAGGGAGGCAGAGACAGGCATATCTCTGTGAGTTCGAGGCCAGCCTGGTCTACAGAGTGAGTTCCAGGACATTCAGAGATACACAGAGAAACCCTATCTTGAAAAATCAACAAAAAATTTAATTCATATATTACAATACAAACAAAACAAAAGACAAACAGAAAACAGGAATCAGTTGTCAGTGTTGAAAAATAAAATTTCTCTTAAGAATTCTCCTGTAAATTCATAAATGGGAAAGCTAAGCCCTTATTCCCATACATCAATAATCGGCTGGTTTTTAATAGCAGTGTCTCCATTTTAATGGAGAATGTACTAAGAGTTTGCCTGCATGGCGGGGTCACTTCCCAACATTAAAGGCTACCTTTCTTAAGTCATTTCCATTTGAGTTAGCAACTCCTAGGAATCCAAGGCCTTGCCCATATCCTAGTTGGAACCAATTGTGTTATGGAGATTTATAAAGGAAGCAGCCTCATTGTTTACCCAGGTGACGACCCCCAGAGAGAGACCACCAGAGAGGCCCAGACTGTAATAAGCAAGGTTTATTTAGCTTAATACAAACATGTTTGGGACTCATCTCTAACTCCTGCTGCAGTGAGGTAGAGAGGAGTTGAGCTCCCTCTGCCGGGTTAGTCTTTTAAAAGTGTAATGACAAAGAGGCTTTCTGAAGCTGCTTTGGCATGGGTGCAAGATCTTTTGCTCTATCTCATCCTGCTGTGTCAGCTAATTCTTTGTTCTTAGATCAAGGCCACCCTGTTCCTGAGTTTGGCCATCTTTCTCAGCCTGTACCAGGTGGCTGGCTGGGCTGAGCGGAGTGTCCTTGTGCTTAGAATCCCCCGGGTAGGAGAAGGGAAGGAAAGTGCTGTCTTTCTGAGAACGTGAGGCTAGTCTGTTTCTAATTTTAAAACATTTTGCTAGGAAATTGCTTCTCGTCCCTTTGAGAATGAGGGGTGAGGGTCCCCCACTCACGTAGCTGCTGGAGGAGAAGCTGCAACTGAAATAAAAGGCGGAGTATAAGTCTGGTAATCAATAACGGCAATAAATGTGGCCCCCTGTTGGTCAGAAAGGTGAGGAGATTGCCGGCAAAATCCTGGCTACAACAAAAACTCCTAAACACCTCTCAGGCAGTACCATGGAAAATCTTCCCAATAGCTTAGTAGCAAACAGGTGATAGTAATTAGTAAGCAAATGTCTTCCGTAGAATGAGGTGTACCTTCACTTTGTAGTGAAAGGGTGATGAGGTGAAGAGACACGTGTCACACGTGTTCTGAAAGAACAGCCCGTGATCATCTCTCCATAGTTTTCCGGATCCTCTCTCACATTTGTTTTCGCTCAGCCTTATCTTGTGTGTGGAAGCAGTAGTCGCTAAAAAAAACAGTTAAGACACTGATGTAGTTTTGTACTCTATAATGTATATGCTATGATATAAAGCACATATACACTTTATATGCTAAGGTGTGCATTACACTTTGTTGTATACAGAACTTTTAACCTCTTTTCTATTTTATGTATTTTTATTTTAAATATACGGATGGTTTGTCTGCTTGTATATGTCTAACACCATTTGTGTTCCTGGTGTCCATGGAGGTCAGAAGAAGGCATCAGATTCCATAGACTCTCAGTCTCCATCAACATCGATGTGTTTCTGGTTGTCATTCACGGTCCATAGAATCACTGCTAAAAAGACTTCTTTCCTGTCCATGTTTATTTTACCCTGACATTTCCCCCTCTTGGCCATCATTTGAATTACATTCTTCTTTTCATTTATGTTTTCTGTTCTGATTCACTTGGTTGTTCCTGGTTCTCATATTTTAATACTAAATTGTGACTTCTTAACTTTAGCTCATGAAATGAGCGCAAGTATTGCCAGTGAATCTGCCGGTGTTGACTATTGTTCTCCCCGCACACTGTGTCATCTGCTGGCTGTTACCATACCACCTTCCTCATATTACTCATGGTAGGAAGGGCTCTCTTCTGAAACAATGGGAGGAGAGGGTGAGACCAATGATGATTCAATGAGAGAGCATAGGAATTACTGCATGGGGGATTAAGAATCTGGTTTTAGAGCCGATGAAATGTCTCGGTGGGGCTGGAAAGCTGCTTGCCACACAACTGAACAGAGTCATGAAGGTAGAAGGAGAGGACAGACTCCCACAGAGCTGCTCTCCGACCTCCACACATGTGCTGTAGCTTCAATGTCCACCAGAATAATAAGCATATAAATATAAATGAATAAAAATTTAGGTTGAGCTTGAGGGGAAAAAAAAAACAAAACCTAGTTCTGGTTCAACATTAACTTGACCAATCTTTAGACCTACGCATCCCAACTGAGTAACTGCATAATATGAGGGAGTCTCTGAATGAAAGTCTGTATAAATCATGAAGCAATCATGATAGCACTATGTTAACAACGGCATTGCCCCTACTTTTCCATCTTTGTTTGATGTTTCCCGTAATGAAATATCACATTGTCATTTCTTTGGGATCTACTAGTCTCCTACACACTGAAGAAATAGGGCAATATTTTCTCTAGCTTGTTAATATTAATTTTGAATCTGATAATAAAAATTCCAAGTATAAGCAAAAAAGAACCATATTTGATACATACATGTTTATTAGTAAAGCAGCAACATCTTTGTATGTCTCTGAAAATATTGACTAATCTGAACATCAATTTTAATCAGATATACACACTTATTGAAGTGTGAACTCTTATATAAAGTTCCTTAAATCAATGATATTATAAAGTATTAGCAAATGAATTTTTTTCTTTTCTATTTGGTTTTTCAAGACAGGGTTACTCTGTGTAGCTTGGCTGTCCTGGAACTCACTCTGAAGACCAGGCTAGTCTTGAACTCTGAGTTCTGCCTGCCTCTGCCTCCTGAGTGCTGGGATTAAAGGCACATAGCACCACCCCTGGCACAAATGAAATTTTCTACCTTCACTCCTTCCCTGACACTTGTGTAGACTAACTGAAATTCGGAAGATTTCACTTTTATATCACCAAATAATGTAATGAATCTCAGACACTGTGTACAATTAAAATTCTTTCAATCATGAGGGTCTGATTTGGAGTAGGGATTAACCTTCTTTTGAGTCTGGGCAGTTTATAATTTGATGCCTGCACTGAGGTCAACAATCAAGCTGTGCTCCCTATTATTTTCTCAATAATGATGAAATGAAATCAATTGGTTAAAAGTCAACATATAACCCTGAACACTGTAAGCTATTGGCTTATACATTAATTCATGTGACAATATTTATTCCTGTAAAATTGTTTATTGTAGGTGCCTGGCACTGTGGTCTTGTGCTTTGATTCAACATAAATGACATAAATACCCTAAAACATGCATATATTAAGTTCTATCTACATTCATACTGAAAGAATAAAAATATATGTTCTACTTGGTTAAGATTAGTGTGGTTTTTAAAGGTACACCTGTATACTTAGACTATCTTTGACATTATTTTAAACAAAAAAGAAAAAAAGTCTGGCGGTGGTGGCACCTACCTTTAATCCCAGCACTCAGGAAGCAGAGACACGTGGATCTCTGTGAGTTCGAGGCCAGCCTGGTATAGAGAGTGAGTTTCAGGACAGCCAGGACTGTCCCACAGAGAAACCCTATCTCAAAAAAAAAAAAAAAACAACAACAACAACAACAAAAAAGTTTTTCCTGAGGGAGACATGAGAAGACCAAAGGACATAGAAATAAAAGGAACATTTCTAAACCATCGGTGTAATGATATTTCACAATTATTTTTCTTTGGATTGTATACAGTCTTCTGGAGACTCCTTTAATCAATAACAAGAACACTTAACATGTTAGGGATTCTGACTTTCCTGATAGGGGACATAGGTTTGTCAACTAGAAGAGATGGAAGGGTGATTCCTACCCATTCTGGTCCTTTATGTCACAGTTTCAGCCAGATTCTACAGAACTTATATAAAAATGAATTCCTGATTGTGGAGATTTGAGTACATTCAGATATTTGAACTTGGTTCTCCATGGCACTGTTTGGGCAGAAAGTGGAACCTTGCTAGAGCAAGTACACCATTAAGGTGCACTTTAAGAGTTTATAGCCTTTTCCTGCTTCCAGTTCTCTCTCCCTCTGCTTTTTGGTTCAACTGCTGGCTGCCCTTCCTCGCTGATCACAATGGACTCACCAAAATTCCTTCTCTTAAACAAAATTTCTTCTCTTTTTTATTTTCTAAATAGTGTGGTATCTGACTTTCTTTTATTTTTTTAAATTTTTATGATTTATTTATCTTTTTATTTTATGTACATTGGTGTGAAGGTGTCAGATCCCCTGGAACTGCATTTTCAGACAGTTGTGAACTGCCATGTGGGTGCTGGGAACTGAACCTGGGTGCTGGGAATTGAACCCAGGTCCTCTGAAAGAGCAGTCAGTGCTCTTAACCACTGAGCCATTTCTCCAGCCCCCTGATTTTCTTTTAACTGTCAATAATTTTCACTTTGTTTTTCCTTTTTTTTCTTCTCACACATACCAAACGAATATGCATAATTTAGAGACTATACATAAAGAAATTGTGGAGACACTAAAAATATGAAAATAACTTTTAGTTTGTTATCACTATAGTCTGCTTATGTTCTTATGTAGCTTGTACGGTTTAGTATAAAGGCCTGAAGAGATCATTACCTTTGCCAAACTAGCTGCTGTTCCTGGAATCTGCAGAGGGTGGAGGTTACCTGCCTCCCACGTGGAGATTAAGGAGGATTAACAGACAAAACTAAGTGTGGATAATAACAACTAAGACATAAATTAGCCAGATTCTCTCACTATACTTTTAAAGGCAGAGGATGACTGAGTATTGTTTAAATCAATGGCAAAATGTCCTTTTCTAATAAATCTGCCCAGCTAGAAGCTAAGAGAACAGTTCATTCCTGTCTACAAAAAGAAACCAGCAACCTCTCATGCCTGTCCTTTTGCTCTAAATTGATTTAAAATATCTTGAATATTAAAACATTTAAGGTGGGCTGGAGAGATGGCTCAGCGGTTAAGAGCACTACTGACTGCTCTTCCAGAGGTCCTGGGTTCAATTCCCAGCAACCACATGGCGGCTCATAACCACCTATAATGAGATCTGGTGCCCTCTTCTGGCCTACAGGCAGGATACTGTATAAATAAATAAATAAAATCTTTAAAAAAATAAAAATTTAAAAAAAAACATTTAAGGTATCTTATTGTCCTTGTAAAAGGATCAGTAATAATAATTTTTATCTTGACTTTTTTTCAAAAAGCACTATAGAAATATTTCTTAAGAGGCTGATTGCCAAACGGCCCTGACACATACACCTGTGGATATGCAAGCTTTCATTGAGCATGACGCACTGAGTGACATGAAGACAGTAATGACAAAAACCCTGGTGTGTGTTGTGCAGAAGCCTAGTGCAGCACGTAAGCAACTAGAGAACTGTGTGGGAAAAGTGTTACAGAACTATCTGCTCGGCAAATGGACAGAACAAGAAAAAAAAATCCTCCTGAGTTTAGTAGCCCAACCCAGAAAGACAAACACAATATGTACTCACTCACAGGTGGTTACTAGCTGTAAAGCAAAGGATAACCAGACCAAAATCCACAGTTCTAGAGAAGCTAGGTAACAAGGAGGACCCTAAGAGGGACACGTGGATTACCTCGGGAAAGGAGAAATAGATGAGATCTTCTGGGTGAACTCTCAGGGGGAGCGGATGGAGATGAGAATATGAGGGAACGGGGATGGTCCAGTTGGGGTAGGAATGTAGTGGAGGAGCAAAGAAGAGGTATTTCGATAGAGGGGATCATTACAGGCTAGGAATAAACCTGGTGCTATAGAAATTCCTCGGAATCCACAAGGATGACCCCAGCTGAGACCCCACTACCAATTGTGGAGAGTGTGCCAGAACTGGCCTTCCCCTGTAATCAGATTGGTGACCATCCTGTCATCATAGACCCTTCATCCAGTAACTGATGGAAGCAGATGCAGAGATCCACATCCAAGCACCAGGACAAGCTTTGGGAATCCAGTCAAAGAAAGAGAGGATGGTTTAAACAACCAGAGGGGCAAGGGGGCTGGGGGTGGAATTGTGACCAGGAAACCCACAGAGACTGGAAATTGTGGGAGCTTATGGAGTCTTGGCCAACATCCAGGGAGCCTGAATGGGACCAAACTAGACTCTCCACATGTGGGTGACAGGTCTGTAGCCTTGTCTCTTTGCGGAATCCCTGGCAGTGGGACCAGGTTTTTTGAAGCCTATTCCATATGGTGGGATGACTTGCTCAGTCTTTATGTGGAGGGGAGGGGCTTGGTCCTGCCTCAACAGAATGTACCAGGCCTTGTTGAATTCCCATGGGAGGGCTTACCCTTTCTGAGGACTGGATGGGAGTGGGTTGGAGGACATGGGAGAGGGGAATAGGAGGAGGGGATGGAGGGGGTACTGTGGTTGGTATTTAGAATGAATATATATGTGTGTGTGTATATATATATATGTATATATATAAAACAAAATGTGAAATTTAAAACTTTAAAAATAACACTTAAATAGTATCATATTTATGTGAAATACACACCTGATTGTGGAAAAAAAGAACTATTTGCTTTTCTACATCAAATGAAAACAGATCACAAACTAGTTTTCTTTGTATAACACAACAAAGACTTGAGAGTTAAATCATAGTATATTATTTAATTTTATGTATATGAGTGCTCTATGTGCATACATGTCTTTATGACAGAAGAGAGTATCAGAACTCACTACAGATGGTTGTGAGTCAACCATGTGGTTGCTGGGACTCGAACTCAGGACTTCTGAAAAAGCAGCCAGTGCTCTTAACCACTGAGCCATCTCTCTAGCCCCATGTCACAATATTTTATGCATCAAAAATAATTGTTGAAAGAAGAATTTCTGATTTTCCTTTAGTTAGCATATGATCTGGATTCTCTTCCGCTGTGACACAGACAAAATACATAATAAAAGAGAACACCTGTTTTCTATGAAGCTTGAATGAACTCTCTCTGAAAGTATTGAGATATTTGAAGAGAAATCCTTCTATAATATCTTTAAGATAAGAATAAATAGAAGTAAATAACAATATTTAGGGATTGATTATAATTAGTATATGGTTGAGAGTTGGGAAAGAAATTTTATAAGCTCAGGGATCTTTTTGAAAAAAAAAAGAGGGAAAATTGGATAGATAATAATGGTATTTGTGAGTTATTGTTTATAGATAATTACATCGGCATAGATTTTTGTATATGGATACAAAGTTAAATTATATTGAATATTGTACGTATGTATGCTTCTACCTGTTTACAACACTTTTTATGTATTGATATATATTGTATTGATATATGTATACCATATTGCAGTATACATTTCTACCTTTGATTAAGATACTCATATATTGTTTATGTATTGATATTTATTGTTTACATTTGGAGGTCATTGTCCTCATTTATTGCACAGTTGTTTATTCTCTTAGTCTTTAAGTTAGATACGTGTTAAGAATTGTAGATCAATAGTCATCTACGTCTGTCATATTTATGGTTAGACTAATCAGGTTCTTTAGATACATAGAGATTATATTCTGTATAAATAGTCTTCAACCTCTTCGAAGAGCTGTAGAAAATGGCATTTAATTTAATCTTAGAGTTCTGTGTAGTGAGACACAATCACTCCTGGCAACACTGACCTATTCCGGAGAGATTGTTGAGCACCAAAGACACTCCACTTAGAGCTTGTCTTCTTGACAAAACCAGCCTGTGGGCAAGGAACTGCCCATACCTCAACTACTGACAAATACATGGTATCCAGAAATGGATAAGCAGAACTGTCAAATCTTACCAAGACAGGGTAAGACGGTTTTGAAAAATCTCTTGCCTGCTAAAATCCGGAAATGGATAAAATCCGGAAATGGATAAAATCCGGAAATGGATAAACAGAACTGTTAAATCTTGCCAAGACAGGGTAAGATGGTTTTGAAAAATCTCTTGCCTGTTAAAAATAATCTGTCAGTTATTCTAGGCCTTAGTCAAAGTTGGTTTCTTCAATGCTGCAAACAGGTCTTTGGTGATTGCCCAGGTAGCCAGTTGTCTCTGTGATTTGTTGCATGTTTTGGAGTTCTTTGATTGCACTTCCTAATTACTCAGGTAACATTATTTCCCTTCTTGGATCTTCTATTGGGTTGAAGACTAGATAAAGGTAGCTGCTTTCCGCTCATGACTTGGCCAAGTTATTTATTATACAAGACTTAAGCTAGTTATAATAGATTATTTGTACTTATTGTATATAATTTTGTAGGTTTGTACTTACTGTATATAATTTCGTAGTAGGCTTAGAACTCTCTTACTTAAACAAAAGGGGGAGGTGCTGTGGGAGTACCTTCCGCTCCTTCAGTCAATAGTTGCTAAAGTACGAGCCCACGGTGCTGCGGGAGCGCCTTCCGCTCCTTCAGCCCATAGCTGATGAAATACCAGCCCACTGGGGCGTGGTATATTTCTCTTTAAAAAAGAGCAGCAAGTCTCGGCTCTGCCTCTTGGTTCCGGTGCTTGGTTCCAGCTCCTGTTCCAGCGACTAGGCTCCTTTCCTGATGGTTTGTGTGTATGTAAGTTTTACCCCCCTAAATAAATACCTCCTTTAAAACCTAACTGGTGTGGGATTGATTTGCCATTAATGTCACAATATTTTATGCATCAAAAATAATTGCTGAAAGAAGAATTTATGATTTTCCTTTAGTTAACATATGATCTGGATTCTCTTCCGCTGTGACACAGACAAAATACATAATAAAAGAGAACACCTGTTTTCTATGAAGCTTGAATGAACTCTCTCTGAAAGTATTGAGATATTTGAAGAGAAATCCTTCTATAATATCTTTAAGATAAGAATAAATAGAAGTAAATATAAAATAGTTTATTGCAGTCAGCTAAGCTTAGATGAAGTAGAAATCTGAAGAACGTTTTGACATCAGACACGGAGATGCAGAGTTTAGAGTTTGCCCAGCTGGTTTTTGGTCTTGCTTTGGTCCAGTGATTTCTCATCATGCTCTCTTCCTTTGTTTTAGATTGGTAATGTATATCCTGTGCCATTATGTTGTAAGAAGCCACTTGTTTGTTTCCCAACTTCTTGGCCCCAAAATAACAGAAACCATGTTATTTAAATCACTGCTTGGCCCGTTTGCTCTAGCTTCTTATTTGCTAATTCTTACATGTTGTTAACTCATTTCCATTAATCTCTGCATCACCACGAGGTCATAGCCTACCAGCAAAGTTTCAGCATGTCTGTCTCTGGCAGCAGCTCCATTGCTTCTCCCTGGCTCTGCCTCCTTTCTCTCAGCATTCCATTTAGTTTTCCCAGCCTACCGAAATTCTACCTTATCAACAGGCCAAGGCAGTTTCTTTTTTAACCAATGGTATTCACAGCATACAGAGGGGAATCCCACATCACCTCCCCTTTTCGGTTTAAATTTTTTTTAAAAAAATCTTTTTCTTTAACAAAGTAAAATTATGTATAACAAAACAAGTATCAAGTAAGAATTACAGTTACAATATTTATATCCACTTTATTTTTTAATCACAACTAAGGAAAACTATAATTACAACTATATATTCTTCAACTCCATTAAAGACTCCAGAAGGATATAATATTACCTAAGCTAACAGGAAGCGCATTGTAAGCAACTTCCAAAACTCTAGAATAGACATCTTTCTGCCTACACAGTCACCCAAAGTTCTTCTGTACCATTGGAGTACCCATCTCCAGCGTACAGGCCCATAGTATCTGGCAGACTTTTCCGTGAAATCATCACTTTCTTCTTTGTCCTGCAGAACGTCTAGCAGACTATTTCTATTCTTACCATCAAGCAGTCCAGGCAAGAGCAGTTTCTTGCCTAATTGGGTAGCAAACTCCATGAGGAGCCTCGTCAATGCCCATCATCCTTTTGAAGTAGATTGGTGTTTCCAGGAGCAGATGTGTCTCATTTTCATGAAAAGTTAACAATTTAAACATTTTAAAGGCCATATTCTGAAGGTCTCTGAAAGATCTGAAGAATACCTTTTCAACTGAAATATATCTCTATATATCTAGAAAACTAACTAACATTACTACAAGTTTGACTATTATAGATGACTATCTATTAACCCATATTTTTAAATTATACATTACATTTTTAAATAAGCTGAACAAACATAATACCTAATCAAGAGTAGAAATATATATATACATAACAAAATTGACCTTAAATTTGTATCAATAAACCAAGATCCATACCAATACAAATTATTCATAACTATATCATATCCCCCTTTAAATGTAAGCAAACATGTATAAACAATCATTTACGAAATGTGGGCATAGTTCTCTCCAAACAGCATACAAAGTGAAATCCTACATCATCATTATATTTTAGAAGCATATGATCTGCTTTTTGATTTTGATTTTACCGAGGATTATATTTAAGAGATTGCATGAATCTCAGAAGAGACTTTAAACCTTGTTGAGACCGTGATAGACTATCACTATCACTATCATTATCACATAAATACATTTTGCATTATGATAGTTACAGCGTATTAGGACCAGGGAGTAGAATATGGTAGTTTGAATGTAATTGGCCCCATAAGCTCATAGGGAGTGGCACTATTAGAAGGTATGCCTTGTTGGAGTAGGTGTGGTCTTTTTGGAGGAAGTATGCCACTGTGGGGGCAGGCTTTCAGTTCTTATATATGCTCAAGCCATGCCCAGAGTCTCAGAACACTTCCTTTTGCCTGTAAGTCAAGATGTAGCCAGCACTATATAGACCTGCACACTGCCATATTCCCCATTATGATGATAATGGGTTAAATCTCTGAAATTATAAGCCATCACCTCAACTAAATGTTTTCCTTTACAAGAGTTGCTGCGGTCACAATGTTTCTTCATAGCAATAGAAACCCTGAGACACAAGACTTTTGTCCAGCTTTCTTTGATTGTTCCCATAAGCACTCAGAATTCTTAAATGACTCTATTTCTGGGCTATATTCTGAAAACTGGATGACACTGTTTCCTTGGTGTCATCCAACTTTTCTGGCTCTTGTAATCTTTCTACATTCTTTTCTACATAGCTCCCTGAGCCCTGAGAGAAGAGGTTACATAGAGACATTCCATTTATTTTATTCCAAAATCTCCCACTCACTGCATATTTCTAGTCATGGGGTCATCTACCCCCTATACCCCTAACTTTGTTATTGTTCAGTTTCAGATAACCCACTAACTTGCACTTGTGCTGCCCATATAATCATGGGTTTTAGGGTCATCCAGTGTCACTTGGTCAACCTACCATGGGACACGCCCTTAAATAAAATTGACTCTTCCTTCCCTAAAAATCACCAACTCTCCCTCCATACCTCTTCGTCGAGGAAAGGGGTTCCTAAGCCTTTCCCCTTTCCATGCTAGAAGGTTGACTGTCTTCATCTTGTTCAGGTCGCATCCAAAAGACATTGTTTTACACTGGACGTCTCCAACCTCTGGCTGTTACAATTTTTCTATCCCTTTCTCATGGTGATCCCAGAGTCCTGGAGCACAGAGTACTATGGATGTCTCTTTATGATTAAGCACCCTACTCACACTTATTCTCTGTACTTTGACTAGTTTGAGTATCTCTTCTGTCTTAACCATTACCCAGTTTCACAGAGAAAGTTTGTTATGAGATCTAAAAACTACATCAATCTATGGTTGTAGAAACACAAATTTAGAGACGAGTTTGATTCTTTGTCCATTTAGCAAAATGTTAGTATTAGGTTCACACCTGGGGCTGGTTAGCTCCCTTACCATGGGTTCTTGGCCAGATTTACAGTGTCAGGCATGTATCTCCAACTGTGGAGTGGGTTTTAAATCCAATCAGAAGTGGTTGATTACCCCTAACATTCTTGATGCTACTGTACTTTTTTAAAAAATAAATAATCCTCATTTTTTGGAAATTGTTTCCCCCTATATTTGTAGCTAACTGGTGAAGTTGTCAAGAGTAGTGGGTGAAGTCATAGAAGTGAACACGTAAGTGTTCATTTGCAGTAATACAGAAAAAGTGACATATGATAACATAGAAATAGGCACCTAAAAATTCTTTGTTTTGGAACTGCTTAAATGTAATCTTCATTTAAAATTCATCTTTGAGAGCTGGGAAGGTACACATCACTTCCCCGGCCCAGGCACGGAGTTCTCGCAAACCTGCAATGATTAGTCAGTAAAGATTTGAGCTATAGCCTCAACAACAGTGCAACAAATGTCTAGCTATTAATGCTGTCAACAACAGAGAGTGATGACAAAAGATTGTCATAAAAATAAATGTTCCTGGGGCCACAGAGATGACTTAGTGGCTAAGAGCACTTACTGTCTGCTCTTCTAGAGAACCTGGGCTCAATTCCCAGCACCCACATGGCAGCTCACAACTGTCTGTATCTCCAGCTCCAGAGGACCTGATACCTTCATATCAACACACATAAAATAAAGTCAAATAAATTTTAAAAACCAAATGATTCACACATTGAATAAATAAAACACATAGTGACATCAATTGACTTCAAAACTTCCCAGACATCTACGATAAAGACTGTGCTGTTTGATAAAGAATAAAGAGATCAAACGCACGTAAGAGGAAAACTTAAAAATAAAAACAGGAGTGTTTGATATCCTGGCTGGAGAGCCCTGCTCTCTAGGCCCTAACCCCTGGTGTGTCCCCAACCAAGGCACCCCCAGAAAAAAACTTCATCTCTGTGACAACTTATTTATGTAATTTTAAAAAATATTTATTTTTTTTATGTATACAGTGTTTTTCCTGCATGTATGCCTGGATGTCAGAAGAGGGCACCAGATCTCATTACAGATGGTTGTGAGCCAACATGTGGGGATTGAACTCAGGACCTCTGGAAGGACAGCCAGTTCTCTTAACCTCTGAGCCATCTCTACAATATAATTATTTTTATTCTGAGCATGATCTAAAGTAAGTTGACCTGTTACGTAAAAGTAGATTACCTGGTGACCATGAGATGAGGATGTTCCCTAAGATTGTGTTGGGGTAGATAAAGTTGGAATCAAGATAGAAATCCATGTCTACTCAAATAAAAATCTTTAGGAGACAGGTCTCACTCTGCAGAGGGACCATAGGTGTACTTTGTCATGCTTCTTATTACTGTAGTTCATAGGGTTCATAGTTGGGAAAAACTGTCCATGACTGCTCCCCTAGCTGCATAATTCAAGACCTTCCGGTACTCTGAGAACTAGCAATAGGAAGGAAACTTACTCATTCATACCAACTTGATTTCCCATGAGATGAAAGTTTGTAGTGTCTTTAGCAATACGGTTCAACAGCACATTTCCCTGTGTTTATTTCAAACACCCTAGTGTTATTTATCCTTCTACCCACCCCTTTCTCTTAAACCTTCCATTATCTCTGCTGTCACCTTCATATTACCTGTGTTCTACTTCCTCCTTTCTCTTAAGACCTTTCTTCTCCATCCCTCCTTTCTAGTTTCATGAATGCTATAGATACTCCAAGATACAAGTCAAAAGACTTCATGTTAAGATCATTGTATGAGTAAGACCATGAAATATTTGTCTTGTTTACCTCAGTTAGTACATCCTCCAGCTCCATTTACCTGCAAATTTCATTTTTCTCCATAAAAGATTCCATTTTTTTCTTTATTCATCAGTTGATGAACACTTAGGCTGTTTCCATGTACACCAGTTGTGACAAGAACAGCTATGAACAAGGGTTAGCACGTGCCTCTGTAGCAGCAAATAGAATTCTTTGGGTGCATGCATGCCCAGGAATGGTACAGCTGAGTCATGTGGTAGACCTATTTTTAGCTTTTTATTTTAATTACTACATTTATTTGTGCATGTGCATGTGCCACATGTCTGAATAGTAGGTCTACTTAGAGTAGTTTATTCTCTCCCTCCATTTTGTGGGTCACAGGAATTGAGTTGGCAGCAAGCACTTTTACCCTTTAAGCCATCTCCCCAGGCCCTATTTCTAACTTTTATTAATGATTCCCCACACTGTTTCCACAGTAGCTGCACCAATGTTCACTTCCACCCATAATGCATGAGGGTTTCATGTTCCCCACATCCTCACCAACAATCATTGTCTTTTGCAATTCTGAGTGGGATAATATGAAATCTCATAGTAGCCAGACTAATTGCAGATGTTTAATCCAAGTACTTTAAAGGCAGTTTACATATATTTAAGAAAATTCCATCTTCAAATCTTATTTGAAGAAACATTTGACCAAAATAAGAAATTAACAGAGGGAAAATTTTCCTAGTGACTAGTGTAAGCTAAGAACTAAGACAGCAACTAACAGACTTTAATTCTACTTCCAAGGTATCAAATGAAAACGCTTTGCTTTTCCTCTAACTTACTGTATTATGTTCTTCAGGAAGACCTCCAAAGCAATTGTCGAACTTGTTTGAGGTAGCCCAATGCAGTTTTCAAGACTGTGCTAAAGTATAAGTCTGAAGTTACATGAAGGACTAGGCAATTGGAAGGGGCTGTCTTAAATCACAGTGACCATGCGCCAGGGACAGCTTAGTACCTGCTACTCCTGAGACTCATGTGTCTGTGGGTACCACCACACCCCAGTGTTATGTGACTCTCCTTTTATGTGATTTATTCAGGGTGTTGCATGTTTTGTTAGGTTGGTGTGTTTGATAAAGTCACAGATAGGTATGTTTCATTTTGTTTTCTGATGCTTTAGATATGCCCATGCTTCAAATCCACATCAATCAGCTCATAGGTGGTAATTTATTGCAGTCAGGAATAAGTTACTGACAGACTTATTGTCTATGATAGGCAGGTGGTGGCTGTTAACTTCACAAACAAAACTAAGTATCATTCTGCCTTTGTATTTGCATTCAAATAGAATCACTCAGGGGAAGACACATTGGAAAAGTCATTGTCCCATACAATATTCTAACTGAGCAGAAAAATAACACAGTGTAGGGCAATATCTAATTTCAAAAATTTCCAGGCATGCTTCCACACTGTCTCAAAATCAAAACAAAAATGCAATTAGTGACTATGGCCACCCACATGAATTCTCTAGGAATTGCTTAAACTAATCTCACGTACAGAAGTAGTTGAGAAATCATTGTTGACTGTGTGTGTAGTTATTTTTTTAAGCCTCAAGATAAAAAGAAAACAGTTGTAGTGTACACATGATCAGATGTGTATAATTTGGAATTTTAACTCTAACTTTTCTATATAAAAACTTTCTGACAACCAAACTGGCAGAGACAGGTTTTCTCCTCCACAGTAGAGACACAAATGTCTAGAGGAGAGAAGGCATAGTCACCAAAAAAAAAAAAAAATCCAATAATTAGCATATTCATCATCTTATACATATATTGTTTCTGCGTGCTGAGAACATTCAGAATCCTCTGTACTAACCATTTGACAATATCAGGAGGTTTTATTAGTTACAGTCATCCAACTTTGTGATAAATGACTAAAACTTCCTGATAACATTGTACAATGCACACATGAACCGGAACTTTAGATTGTACCCTGAAAATGTGCAGAAATACGTGTCCATCAAAACTAAATACAATCAAAGGAAAAAGTTAAATGGTGCTCTTTTTCAAAGCCTTGGGGCCAATGTTGAAAACTGAAATTCCTCTTTAGCTTTTCTCCATTTGTATTTACTCTCCCCCTCCCCTGCCACTCCGACTCTCTCTCTCTCTCTCTCTCTCTCTCTCTCTCTCTCTCTCTCTCTGTGTGTGTGTGTGTGTGTGTGTATGTGTGTGTGTGTTCACACACAGGTGAGGGTGAGTCTAGAAGTTGACATTAGATGTCTTCCTCAATTGCTTCTCTTACTTGCTTTGAGACAGGCTCTCTCACCAAACCTGAAACTTACAAATTCAGCTAGTCTAGCTAGACATTATTGAGTCCAAGATCTGCCTGTCTTCTGTCCTGTCTACCTTGAGCTCCTCCCTCATGTGTTCTCAGTACCATTGCCTATCACAGATGTACCCATAGCCCTGACATGAAGGGCACAACATTCAAGAACCAGTTTCAATACTTTGGCAGTGCACGCTCTCTGATCGGTGAGTGCCCACACTGAATAATTTTATATAATATTTTATATTTCAGTAGTGAGGATAAGAAACAGCACATACATGTACAATTTATATGTTATATAACTATCCCATGCTTTAAAGCTTCTACATGGCTGTTCATTGGGTTCAAAGCACTAGGGTTGTGCTTTGAACATATATATTTGGGGGCTGGAGAAACGGCTCAGCAATCAAGAACATATAGTGCTCTTTCAGAGGACCCAAGTTTGATTCCTAGCACCTACTCTAAGCAGCTCAAAACTGCCTACAGCTCCAGGTCCAGTGAAAAATATGACTCCTCTGGCCTTTTCAGGTATCTGCACACACACACATACACACACACACACACACACACACACACACAATCACTTAAAAGTCAATCTTAGAACTTACATTTTGTTTTTGCCTCTGACAGTTTTCCTCTGGACCCAATGAAAAGTCTCACTTTGTTCACACCTTGGGGTTACCTTCTAGATTTTTCATTACTTAAACATGTGATTCAGACGTATTATCAATCAAGATTTTTGTGTGTCAGTCTTTAGAGACATTTTATGCTTTATAATAGCATTTCTTATCAGCATCCAAAATTGTAACTTGAAAGCTTTCTGATTTCAAAGTTTTCTCTGTGCTTTATTGTCTACTAATGCAAAATTAATGCAAAATTCTCTCATTTCACTCACATTTCAATAACACTGTGTAGTCTAGTTGTTATTGTTACTTGTTTTTTTTTTCTTTTCTATCACTCTTTGGTGGCCCACCACCCAACTCCCAAACAGATACACAGAGACTTATTCTTACTTATGAATGTCTGGCCTTAGCTTGGCTTGTTTCTAGCCAGCTTTTCTAATTTAAATTATCCCATTTCTCCTTAACTACATTTTGCCTCTGGGCTTTTTATTTTTCTTTATTCTAAATACCTTTCTTTCCTTCTTACTCTGTGGCTGGCTGTGAGGATGGATGGATGGTCACTGGCATCTGCTTCTTCTCCTTTTCTCAATCCTCTTTCAGGCCTAGATTACTCCTATTTATTCTCTCTTCCTGGCAGCCCTACCTATCCCTCTCTCCTGCCTCGCTACCAGCTGCTCAGCTCTTTATCAATCAGGTGTTTTAGATAGGCAAAGTAACACAGTTTTACAGAGTTAAACAAATGCAACATGAAAGAATGTATCACATTTGCATCATTAAATAAATATTTCACTACAACTCTGTCGCCTCCTAGTTCCTTACGCAAGCTCTCATTCGCCTGAGCTTTAGGCTTACGTATTTGTTTTTAGGTGAATTCATTCTAAAAAGCAGTATCCATTAAATTGTAAAAGGTTCAATCTAGTACTAGATTTAACGTTTAATTGTTTAAGCTATTATGTTTTCCCATGTTTCAGTTGACCCTCCAACTTCTTTTTCTGACTTGTTTCCAACTTCCTCCTTTAGGTTTTAAATATAATTACTATGCTTTTAATATGTGTCAGCTGGGCATGGTGGCATAAGCCTTTAATCCCAACACTTGGGAGGCAAATGCAGGCAGATTTCTCTGAGTTTGAGTCCAGCCTGGTCTACAAAGTGGGTTCTAGGACAACCAGGGCTGTAACACAGACAAACACTGTGTTTTCCATTGTTGTGAATAGATAGCATAACCAGGGCAAATTATAGAAGAAATATGGGGTTTATTTACGTTTCAGAGGGATAATCTATGATCATTACGGCAAGGAGTATGACAGTAGTGCTGGAGCAGTCGCTGAGAGCTTATATGTTAAGACAGCACCCAAGACAGAGAAAGAGGGAGAAGAGACTGAGTCTGGCCTTGACTTTTGAAACTTCAAACCCCAGTCATAATGACCTATGTCCTCCAACAAGGCCACACCTCCTAACACTTCCCCAGTTTTACCAACTAGGGAAACATTCAAATATGAGCCTATAGAAAGAGACATTCTCATTCAACCACCACACATGATATTAAAAACATTTTTTGTTTTAAAGCATGATTAATAAAAACTCAGAGAGAGAAATTGGGGTCCAACCTGAAGGTCAGAAAGACAATAGCCAGTCACTGACTCTTACCTCTACCTCAGTCTGAAATAGCAATCTTGCCTCCAACAATCTCAGAAAGAGACTGGTACTGAGAGCTGTTTCCTCGTGTTTTATCATCCTCTCTAGGGCTGGAATTAAAGGCATTCACCAACCGATTTCTATGGCAAACTAGTGTGGCTACTGGGATTAAAGATGTATGTTACCACTATCTGGTCTGTAAGGCTGACCAGTGGGACTGTTTTACTCTCTGATCTTTAGGCAATCTTTATTTATTAAAACACAAATTAAATGCCACTACATTGTTCGTTTGTTTTATTCTTTAAAAGATTTCTCCATTTGCTTTTTTCTTATACCATACCTACATTCCTCACATATTGTGATTTCTTTCTTGTGAACACATATTCACATAGGATCTAGAGTAATATCCCACTGACTTAGTAGCCAATACAGCTAATTTGTAGCTAATTTGGATAGAATGTTAATAGACCATTTGGGAAATCATTACAGATACTTTCTGCTCAATGGCTGAATATTAGTCCACACCTAATGTGGGATTGACTGTCAGCTAACCACCCAAGTTACACAAGCCATCATACTCTGATTGACATCTGGCTACAGAGTTCTGGTACCCAATACCACCTGACTGATCCAGTTCTGATCTTGATCCAAATTGGTTGGCAACACAATTTCTAAATATCCTCCTTCCAACTATTAAAATAGAGTTTGGCATTTTTTATGATTTAAAGAAACAGTGGAGGAAGGCTGTTGAGATAGTGTCCCTCGAAGAAGCCGTGGCTGTCCTAAAATTCTCTATGTAGATCAAACTGGTCTTGAACTCACAGAGATCTGCTTGCTTCTGCCTCTTTTGGGATTAAAGGTGTGCACCACTATGCCTGGTTTAAAGAAACATTTTTTTTTGAGATCGCAAAAGGTTTAATGATGATCAATGTTTGCACCACCCTCTAAACAATTGAGCCAATCAGACAGCTAGGACACTAATTTAAGAGCTCTCTAGAATAGTTTGTTCATGAACCAGCAAAGAAATTATTTTCCTTTCTTTACTCAACACCATGGAAAATTACATCCACATCTTATTTTACATAGAAAGTTTTTAAATTATGGTTTAACAAAATGAAAGTGACATTTACCTGGGTCTTAGAATATTTGCTGAATTCTTTTTTTTAAAATGCAGGGTGCCAAACCTGAGACTATTTTTGAAGGGTTTACTTTCAATTAGTCTCTCTTGCCACTAGGTGGTGAAGCTAGCCTCCAAATATAGCTGGTCAAGTGTAATGTTCATGAGCAAGTTTTCGCCTTAATCTGTTGATTAATTCCAGATTCAAAAGTGAATACAGACCAAGTTTATTTCCACGCCAGTTATTAAATATGAACAAAATGAGCCTTTTTCACATGACAACTTTAATTCTCCTTGTACAAATGTGGGAAGGAAAGGAGAGGTTTTTAGCACCAGAAACTACAGTAATAGTTTATCATTTCAAGCTGAGTGTTTTACTTTCTTCCTGGTAGGAGAAACGGATCCAGGAAGTGCATTTGTGGCAGCCTGAGGTTTCCATGGAGCCTTAACTGGCCTCAGTTCATCAGGAAAGGGCAGTTAACCTCTGGCAGATTGATGGGTGGCATGACAGCACTGTATATTTAGACCTGTTGTCTTGTCCAGAGAGAGAGCGCTGACCAGATACAAGTCCTTCCTTCCATTGCTCTTGCTGTGAGCTAGACACAGCATAGACATGGTTAGGAAATCCCTAGATACCATAACATTACACCGCTACATAGTCGTTTGTACCTCCATTTAACTGTTGCATTATAAGCAAGCATATAATCTGCATTTAAGTTAAAACCTCCCATGTTTAAGATTAATTTGAAGAACATTACAGGGAAGAAAGTTTCATTTGTATTTGCTTGAAAAACCTAAAAAGAAGCACTACCTATGAACACAGTGCTCCACCAAGGGGTTTCTACATCATAGAGACCTACTTCACTAATGATACACATGAAAAAAATGAGCCTGTTTTCTACCATATTAGATCATCTATAAACAAATAGTTTACAAATATGAGAGAAATAGGCGGAGACTTAAGATGTGGTTCAACTGGTAGAAGACTTGAATAGCATGAACAAAGCCCTGGGTTCTCCCCAGGACTACATAAGTCAGGGGTGGTGTCTCAGCCATAAGTATAGCATTTTGGTGGTAGAGGCAAGGGGATTAGGAATTCATAAGCTATATCCTTGGCTACATAGTAAACTAGAAGACAACCAGGGGCTACATTGTCTCCAAAACATAATACAACAAACAAACAAACAAACAAACAAATCTTTCGCTTTAGTAATTAATGAGCTGTGCTTAGTGCCGTGTTCACACTCTGGAGGCAGAGTAGGGCGGATCTCTGTGAGTTCAATGCAAGCCTGTTCTATACAGTGTGTTCCAGGTCAGCCAGAGCTCCATGGAGAGATCACGGGGAGAGAGTGTGAGAAATGAGAGCGAGAGAAGAGGGAGAAAGAGAAATAGGCAGGCTTAAGGTTTAATCATTGATCACTGGCGGGGAGAATTAAAATGTTCACTTCACTAGCAAAAGAAGCCCAAAATTTATTTTACATATATTTATTAATAGGGAGGGGGTGGCTGTTTACTACCATGCATGTGGAAGTCAAAGGGCAACTTGACCTTTTCTTCCACCAATTTTTTCTCCTTTCAGCATGTGGGGTCTAGAGATCCATCTCAGGTGGTCAGACTTGAGGGCAAGTGTCTTTACAGCTGAGTCATCTCACAGGCCTCTCAAATTTTTTTTTTTTTGTCATACTTGTTTTGGTTTTTTGAGACAGGGTTTCTCTGTGTAGCTCTGACTGTGCTGGAACTCATTCAGTAGATCAGGTTGGCCTCAAAATCACAGAGATCTGCCTGCCTCTGTCTCCCAGGTGCTTGGACTAAAGGCATTCACTACCACCACCTGGTTTTAAAGTTTTTTAAGGATGCCATTCTCCCTTCTGAAAATCCTAACAACTATATTAATCATGGTTGTCAGCATGGAAAAGGGGTGGAGCATAAACTTAAAGGTGTTTTCAAGAAGACAATCTTGCAATTGTTATAAAAACAGAGTCTGATTTTGTAAATCAAGCAGGCCTTGAATTTCCAGTAATTCCACAGGGTGGGTCTCTGCAGAGCTGGAATTACAGGAAAAAGCCACCACATTCTGTTTACAACCGACTTTGCTTTCCTGGCTTTGGAGGGTGTAAAGTTAAAACTACATTTCCCAGAAGCACTCGAGGAGGTTTGGGTTATCTTCACCAATCAGATGCCCAGGGTGGTGCTGTTTGTTGTTGTGAAGCTCCTGTCTGATTACTTTGTTATGTACATTAATGTACATTAGTCTCCAGTTTGACCTTTGCCTGGGCAGTTTGGGCTCTGGTTTTTGAACCAGATTCTGGGAAGAAGGGGTACTTTCTAGAAGATTACACAGCTGCTGGGACTATTCCAAATAATTTGTCAGACATCCAACAACCCAGTAACATATCTCTTTGAACATTTCTGTTCAAAGAATGACCTGCCACTGTACCATACCCAACATGGACCTGTACTATACGCTATGGCATATCAGTTTAAAAGTCACACTACAGAATGATTGTTTAGTAATACAGACTATACTCCCAAGTTTGTTTTGAGACAGGGAGGGTTTCTCTGTTGTAGCCCTGGCTGTCCTGGAACTATGTACACCAAGCTAGCCTTGAACTCAGATCGATCCCCTTGCCTCTGCCTTCCATGTGCTAGAATTAAAGGCATGCACTGCTACCACGCGGGTAACACTCCAAGTTTTAATTGATTCAGTAATTTAATGATTTATAACTTATCAAGCACGATTTATGCTGTATCTATTTTTTTCTCAAGGAGTCTGTATCTTCTGGTGCAAAATCAGCATCCTTAAAAATAATTTCCACCTTGGCTTCACCATGATTCTGTGTTCATATCGTCTAATTCTCCTCAAAAGCAATTGTTTTTGTGTGTTTTCAAAGGCAACAAAGAATGGCTCAAATCTTTCACAAAAATATTAAGTCCTATATTCTTCATGGTTTCAATTGTTCTACCTCTTTTGGGGAGGAAAGTGGGAGGGTGGCAGATATATTTTTTCTCTTGGAACAATTAATTGAGTGACCTCCTAGAATTCAGAAATGACAAAAGAAATAGTCTTGTGCCACTGAGTAAGTGGAAACTGTTTTTTGTTTTGTTTTGTTTTGTGCTGGTTTCTCCCTCTTCCTCCTCCTTTCTTCTTCTTCCTCCTCCTATTACACAAGGCTGAAGAGTTAATCACAACTTTTTGTGGACACCTTTGTAAAAGAGATAATGCAATGAATATCCAAGAAGGTAAGGTCAGATCTATCTAAAGAGGAGGCCTAAGACAAAAGAGGCTTGGGGCCCAGGCCCCAGAGGCAGCAATGGTGGAGAGCCAGAGGACCCAAATCTGCCCAACACCCAGGATTATCAAGGGGGTGCTCCCAGATGGTGTCAATATCTCCAAGGAGCAATCCCTCTTCCCCAGCACCGTTTTCAAAGTCTCCTTTCTGTAGGAAGGGTAAGTAAGTGCAAGCAAGATTCTCAAGGCCAGTGCTGTGCTATTGGCCACAGAAGTGAGTACCAGCATTTCGGTTCATTACACCACTGAAAGCTTTAGAAGCATACAGGTGGGGGCAGAAATGCAAGAAAGCTCCCCACCCCACACACAAAAAAAATAAGGACAAAAATAGAAGAATAGATTCAGAAAAACAGGGTAAGAACAGGGAGGAAGACAATGAGGATGAAGAAAGACTGGTAAAGAAATAACAGAATAGCCCAGCAGTGGTGGTGCACACCTTTAATCCCAGAAATCGGGAGGCAGAGGCAGGCGGATCTCAGGGAGTTCGAGGCCAGCCTGGTCAGGTTCCAAAGCCACAGAGAAACCCTGTCTCAAAAAAAAAAAAAAAAAAGAAAGAAAGAAAGAAAGAAAGAAAGAAAGAAAGAAAGAAAGAAAAAAGAAAAGAAGGAGAAGAAATAACAGAATGAAGAAGACAACCGAGTCTTGAGAATGGACGGACTGGCACCGTAGAAGTGACCTGAGACATGTTTATGTGAAGTTTATCCATGTACGGCAGGGCAGTCTTAAGCTGGGGTGCCTGAGATCAAAGTAAACGCTGACCGAAATGATCAAAACCAACACTTCTCAGACTCAGCATCTGAGAACAGAAGCCTGTTTTGTTGAACCAGTCTCAAGGTTATAACTTTTTAGTATGAGGCTGATTAGTTTGATATCAGTAAGGTACTTAAGTATATGGCTAGCTAGCTTTTGATCTCATTTCTGATCCGCCTTCCCACCCCCCACTCCAGCAATAACTTCTATGGTACCTGCTATATTCCAGGTCACACAGAAGCAGTAAAAGCTGGGAGGGGGGACACTTTAATCAAGGTCACCCTGTTTGATTGCACAGTATTTGGCAAAGGGTATTAATGGTCAGAATGACTGTGTTTTAGGAAATGACTCAAAAGTTGTGGGAGAATAAGGAACTCTCTTCACTGGATGGTAACATTACTTGTCTGGCTTTTTGTTTTCTAGATTTAATTAGCTTGTAGCCCTTCTTTATTATCTGTAGATGTTCAGTCTGGTGGGGTGCCTGAACTCCTGTGATATGGCACTCTAAAATGCTCCGTGTTGACTGACATCTTTCAAACAAGAATGCCAGTATTTTAAAAACAAGTGGCTTACTCTCAAAGGTAATTGTAGGATTTAGTGCCACCTCTGGGAGGTCTAAAATGCCAGCCTTTCTCTTCTTGTACTTGTAGTCCATCTCCCAGATGGTCTTGCGGCTGCTGCTTTTCACTCCCTGAACTCACAAGTTCCACATTTTATGTCCCCTAGGCAAAGCCTTTTCCCTCCCCATCTCTCTCCTGCCTCTGCTTCCTATTTCCACTTTCTTAGTTTTCCATTCTAGGAG
This sequence comes from Myodes glareolus, assembly GCF_982192425.1. Classification (NCBI taxonomy): domain Eukaryota; kingdom Metazoa; phylum Chordata; class Mammalia; order Rodentia; family Cricetidae; genus Myodes; species Myodes glareolus. The sequence goes on along the minus strand of NC_142033.1, from coordinate 21,427,704 downwards.
CTTTGATAACCTACATAATAACCCAAAGTACAAGTTCCTCAGGTTTCTTAATCCTAATACCCTGTCTTTTAAAATGGAATTGAAATACCTCTGAACCTTAAAGGAAATGGAATGGTGCTCAGGAATCTAGCAATGCAGCCACCGCTGCTGTAACCTGAAAAGTAAATGTTGGTCTTTCCTTTCTCCTGTTCTAAGCACTTTGTCTTAGTTGAGCATTTGCGGTTGACAGGTAATGTAATACAGTCGGACAACTCGTTAAGAGAATACAGTGAAGAGTTTGTTGAAAGTGAGTGGAGACTGTTGAGAAGATTTTAATGCTTTATACAAATAAAGAACATTCTTGCTTTTTTAAAAGGTGTTATGCCCAGATCGCAGAGTCCTACCAAAAAAAGAAGGAAACCAAGTCCTATAAAAGCAAAGAGCCTTTATTCTTATTCAGGTTCGAACTTCGACTCTATGTGTGTCAAAAGGCATGATCAGAGAGCTTCGAGCTCAGCTGGGGCAGCATTTTTTGTTTGTTTGTTTTTTTAATAATAACAGAGGCTGGGTGAGGATTCTAAGGTTCAAGACCCCTGATTGGCTGACATTATGTCTAAGGGTGAAAAGTGGATGGGTGTGTACTGGGCTTTGGAATGTTAGGTATTTTCTCTTGGCCGGTCTGTCCCTGGGTGGTGCCTGGGTGGTTTTTCTTGGTGTCAAGTTTTGCATAGGGTAAACTGAAACTCACGCCTCTATTGAGCTTGTCATGACTGGGCCCTATATAGTATGGCCAGTTATCCTGAAAAAGAACTGTTACCAGAAAATTCAGGAAGTCACACTTTGGGTGCCTATGTTACAAGTGAAATTAAGAGTCCTTTCTTGGAGTTTTTGCTCTCATTAATAAAAGAACTTAAGAACCAACTCAGAAAGAAAGTTAAAGAATACCTTAATAAAGTTTAAAAGGAAAACCCCAGTGTAGGTAAGTTTAGGCTTATTCCCAACTAGGTCTTATAATTTAACACATTTATATTAATCTATATTTTGCTATGTGGCTCATTACTGCCTTTGTTCTTTTAAAAAGAATATGATGATGGGATGTCCCCGGCGGCTCGCGGAGTCCGGCAAGGATGGCCGTGAGTCCCTGCAATGCCATGTGGCCGGGGGAGTCAGGCAGGTGGTTATGGTGGATAAAAGGCTCACAAGACATAGTAAATAAACATAAGGATAAACATTTATTACTTAAAAAGAAATAGAAAAACAAAAAGACAGAGATAGACAAATACAAAGACATAAAGACACAGAGACAGAGAAAAACGTGTACACACGACAGGAGACAACCACACAAGAGAGAGAGAGAGAGAGAGAGAGAGAGAGAGAGATGGCGAAGGGGGAGGTCAGAAGTGGCTGGGTGGGCGTGGTTAGTTCTTAAAGTGGCAGCAGAAGACTAACAACTGCTACCCCAAACTGTGTGTCTCACTGGCAAATCTCATGACAGATTATCTTCCAGAGTTCCTATCTCTGCTCAGAAATCCCACCTATCCTCTCCTGCCTAACTAATTGGTAATTCTGCTCTTTATTAAACCAATCAGAAGGTGCCTTAGGCAGGCCACAAAAAAAAAAAAAGAGAGACACATCTTTCACACAGTGAGATCAAATATCCCACAACATAGGTGGCAGAGAGACATATGCTTGGGATGGTATAAGCCTTTTGAAACCTCAAGACCTATGTGCAGTGACATACACCTCCTCTAACTAGACCACATTTCCTAATCCTCCCCAAACAGGTCCACCAATATCTAGGGAACAAGTATTCAAATCTGTGAGTTTATGGGAACCATTCTCAAATCACTATTTACCTTCCTGTATCTAAAAATTGGGAGAATATAATAATATTAAGAACTGTTACCACAGCCACCATTTTTGATCATTTACTACTATTTCTTGTCAGATGAGATATATACTAGCTAAATTTGCACAATGACTCTGTATAGTAGATAATCTGATTCCCGAGTTCCCTTGTTTATAATGAGGGGCAGGTAAATCCATCACAAGAGGACGTAAGGAAAACAGTAGTTCTATTTACTTGGGGTTTTTTTCAAAACAGAGTTCAAATATTTATTTTAATCATTATCTACCAACAGTGCAGAATTCTTTATCTGCATTGTACCTGAAGATCAACTGAACACTTCTCAAGTTTGTATTATACCATTATACTAGTTTTTGTGTTACAATTTTTTGCTTCATGTTTCTCTTTTGGTTTATTAAGAGCAAAAAAAACCCCATCTTATTTGCAACATAATGGGAAGTTATTATAACAAGGTAAAATTGTCTACCTAATTCTAAGAGATACAGAATGTAGTCAGGCCCCAAGAAAATTTGAATGCTTAAGACAACTAAGATTTGCATTTCCTTGTATCTATTTCCCTGTTATGTGTCTGCAGTTTTTCTTCTCTCATTGATCAATTCTATCTGCTCTTCCTCTATGTTATGGCCAAAGGGTAAGTAGTTGCAGTTTCAAATGTTCTTGAGTTATAAACTCAGCCAGTCATCCCCCACCCCTCACTCCGCAGACAGGGTATTACTATATACTTCTGGCTGTCTTGGAACTCACTATTTAGACCAGGGTGGCTTTTAACTCACAGAGATACATCTGCCTTTGTCTCCCAAGTGCTGGGACTAAAGGCAGGCACTGCTACACTCAGAAAAATTGTTGTTTCTGTCCAATTTCAAACTGGGAAACTTTCCAGTGTGAGGATAATGTGATGACCACAACGGTAAAGAAATTGCCCCTAAACTCAGCCAGACATAATGATGGCTTTTTCATTTTCCTATTTAGTCCATCCAGGCCCATAGCCTATACAGTGGTGCTGCTCACATTCAGGATAGGCCTTCCCTCCTAAGTTAATCCTTTCTAGAAATAACTTCACAAATGCACCCGGATATAGTAACTTAGTAACTTGGGCTTTTTTCAAGCCAATCAATATGGCCATTATGATTATTGCTCACCAGAGATGATTGAAAATTTGGAAAGACAGGAATCAGTCTAGATAGCCATATATGTAAGTAGCTACAGAAGACAGTGTCTCTGAGAGAAGAAGAGAGCAAGGACTACAGAGTAGGCACTGGCTTCTGGCAGCATACTCATGTATGTGCATGTGTGCACACACGTGTGTGTGTGTGTGTGTGTGTGTGTGTGTGTAATTTTAGCGCAAAAAAACCGAGTTACCACATTGAATTGTTAAAGTTAAAATCAGTTAAACTAAAAGAAAATATCACAGTTAGGAAGCACATTTAACTCTTTTTTTAAAATATTTATTTATTTATTATGTATACAATATTCTGTCTGTGTGTCTGCCTGCAGGCCAGAAGAGGGCATCAGATTTCATTTCAGATGGTTGTGAGCCACCATGTGGTTGCTGGGAATTGAACTCAGGACCTTTGGAAGAGCAGGCAATGCTCTTAATCGCTGAGCCATCTCTCCAGCCCCCCACATTTAACTCTTTTATCAACAACAGAGAGTTAGCTTGCTATCTGCTTTTAGCATGTAGTTAAGCACCACAAATGTTTTGTTGACTGTGTAATCATATCTTAGAAGTGGCCATCTCCTCTTACCTTATGAAGTTGGCCTATTAGTCCCAGTGGATGCATCTACAAAACAGTCCCACACAGAAGGCTCAGGGAACTTGTTGGAAGAAGAGGGGGTGGGAAGGTTATCAGAGCCAGAGGAGCAGGGAGTTTGTTGTAAGATTGTATCTTCTAGTAAAATCAGAAGCTACCCTGAGAAACTCTCACCGACACCACTGCCTAAACGTGTGCTGAAAAAGGACAGCAATAATAGACATGCTGAAAGCACACAGAGAACTGTAGGCAGCCGAGCAACAGTGAAAGCAAGAACAATAGCCTTCTCCAGAGATGAGCACACCAATTGTTTGTCCAGAACTAATAGTCAGCTTTGAAAATATGCAAATGAGTGATATTGTACAGATGGAGAAGGCTATATTTAGAAAAATATATACACGGACATATGCGGAGATACATTTAACAACTATTAATGAAATTTGAAAGAGAGAGGAGGGGTTCGGAAGGAGGAAACAGAAGAAAGAAATAATGCGATTATAATCTCACAAATGAAAGAAAAATGGAAAAATTAACCTATCATTTTAACAATAGCTTGTTTCTTTTTGAGACTATAGTCTCACTATGTAGTACTGACTAGCCTAGAACTCACTATGTATACCAGGCTGGCCTTGAATTCACAGAGATGGGCCTGTCTGGCTTTTGAATACTAGGATTAAAGGTGTGTACCCCTCTGACTGATTTTAGCTTTTATTTACTTCTGCCATGCCTTTTGTTAGTAACAGCACTTTACTCTCCTTTTCTTCTTTTCCTTCCTTCCTTTCTTTCTTTTTTTTTTTTTAAAGACAGGGTTTCTCTGTACTGTTGATTGGGTTGGCCTTGAACTCACAGAGATCTGCCTGTCTCTGCTTCCTGAGTGCTAGGATCATGGTGTGCCACCATGCCTGGGCTGGATTCCTTTTTTCCTATTCATGGCTTCTGTGTTGCTGTGAGAACCAGCTATCAGCAGCTCAGGGGTTGAAGGGGAGCCACAGAGTCAGTAGACTAATCATTCGACTTCTCTAAGGGAGTAAAACTTAGTTCTCTGGGGTCAGCAGGGAAAAACTTAATTATTCTCTGGGGTCAGTGAAAAAGGGAAACACACATCTCCAACATGTCAGGATCTCACCCAGGGTGTTGATAAATGGCAAACCTTCAGGAGATGCAGGGCAGATAGACACACCAGGACTTTTCTGAGGGCCAAAGCTTAGTTCTTCATTTTATTATTCTTTTTGTTGGTTGTTTTTCTCTCTGTTCTATTCTTCTACCCAGATGTTTCCCTTTGTTTTTCCCGGATGTATCTCTTTGTTTTTTGCCTTGCAGCTTATATACCCAAGAAAAATCTTTCAAGCAATATAAAAATTACAGTGTGATTGCATTCTATTTTGAACTGAATGATTACAATGACTACAGGTAGAAAGCAGCACATTTCCCATTTCCCTTACACGATTAAGCATTTTATGTATTACAGGTGAAAAACAAATTATCCCCAAGAACCCACTTACAGTTAAACAATTATCTTTTAGATGTCTCATAGATCAGGAGCTGCTCAGCCGTAACTGTTTACATATGCAGTAGTTTTTATAATTGCTAGAAAAACAGGTTACTATCTTCACTTTTCGTATCTCAGGGTCCAATCCAATTACCTTAACTAACCATCCAACTCTTTGTTTCCTAGTTACATGAAGTCATTATTTAAAGCTTTGTTTACCTATGATGCACACCAAAACCCGCAACACACATTTCCCAATATCAAAAAGAACTTGACTTAACTCCTGGGACTTGATTTTCTTAATCACAAACTTAAACCATAGTCGATAAGGCTCCTCCAGAGAAATTTGTAAGTTTTAGCTAGGAGATACTTCCTTGTTCCTATTTTCTATCTGCTGCAGACCCTGCTTTATCGGGGGCAGGGGCAACACTATAGCCTGCCTTTTCCTATATTAATTTTTCCACTAAACTAGCCTCTATCATGATCCCCTTAATACATTTGTTAGAAATCCTTAACCATTAAAATTCTATTTAAACTAACCCAATTATTATACAAAATCATTACTTCAGTTAAATAGTACAGCTTAAGAAGAAATCATCTTCATAATAATCTACAGGCAAAAATGCCCAGTAGAATGGGATATTTCAATAAGATAATTACACTGCATCAAAGGCAGTGAGGAGCTACCCACACCCATTCACACCTTGCCAGATATCAGAGAAAAATAACAGAAGCAAACATGGAAAGGCACGGGAGCAGCAAGAGGCATTCTAGAGCTGAAGCCCTGGGGCCTTCCTTATCCATCCAAAATTCACCTATCAGTGCCCTGCTGCCTGGTGGGACAACTCCTGAAGCTCAGTTGCCATCTGCTGGTCCTCTGACATGGCCACTGGCACTTCCCCTTTACCATTTTTCTCATACTGCTTATCGTACTGTTATTGAAACACACCTTAAAAAAGGAGATTGAAAGGGCTGGAGAGATGGCTCAGAGGTTAAAAGCACTGGCTGCTCTTCCAAAGGTTGTGAGTTTAATTCCCAGTAACCACATGGTGGCTTACAACCATCCAAAATGAGATCTGGTGCCCTCTTCCGGCCAGCAAGCAAACAGAACGCTGTATACAGAATAAATAAATCTTGAGAGAGAGAGAGAGAGAGAGAGAGAGAGAGAGAGAGAGAGAGAGAGAGACTCACACAATACTAGGTGTTCCTGCTAATAAAGCTTTTCCTATAGTCTTAGGAGCTTCACTCTAATCCAGTCAACTCTAGTCAGTGAGTATATATCATGTAATAGAAACCTGGAACCCCACCCTCCCACACACAAATGCAGACACATAGATACACATAATATTGGGGGTGGGGGTTGAGATAGGTTTTCTCTGTGTAATAGCCCTGGTTATCCTGGAACTCTCTTTGAAGACCAGGCAGGCCTCAGACTTATAGAGAATCACCTGCCTCTGCTAGTATTAAAGACATGTGCCACCTGGCTTAATACACATAATCTTAAACCTGTCAGTACATGGGAAAAGGCTAGCTAGTAGAAATGACAGTTAATAACAACAGGAAAAATAGAATTCTAGGGAGAGATCTGTGAGCAAATCTGTAAATACAGAAAATAATAAGGTGTGTTGAACAGAGAACAGGGAGACAAATTTAATTCAACTAGATCACTTAAGTAGGACATAAGAATAAAAAGTAGTATTAAAATGAGTTAAGTCAGTTTAAGGTTTAACTGTTGAAAACTAGGGAGCTAACCTGCTTATTAGAGAGAAAAGTAGGTGATCATAGCATTTTAGAAAGCCTTTTCTGATAGTTTCAGGCATGACAATATGGGTCCAGCAGAAAGGAGCCAGCTAGGAGGTTGCCAACATAAAATGGAAAGGGGAGAAAGGGTGGACTAAGGACGAGTTTGTAAGTTACTTTTGGATTGCTGTGAACAACAACAAAAAAAGATATTTGAAACAGTAGAAGGAAAATTTTATTTGGATTGTCTTTTTTCAGAGAGATTTCAGCCCATCATGATGCAGAAGGCATGGGACAGGAGCAGCTCTGCGGAAGCTGAAATATGTGATGTCAGCTTTTCAAATTTTGGCAGACCAAGAAATAGAAAGCTAGACCGGAAGCAGAGACCTGCTCTTAGTAACCAAGCCATGAGACAGACACCATGGGTTTTTTTTGTTGTTTTGTTTTTCATTTGTTTTTGTTTTTTGAGACAGGGTTTCTCTGTGTAGCTTTGGTGTGTTCTGGAATTCGCGCTGTAGACCAGTCTGGCCTCGAACTCACAGAGATCTGCCTGCCTCTGCCTCCCAAGTGCTAGGATTAAAGATGTGCACCACCAGCGCCAGACTTAGACACCTTGGTTTCCTCCATGGCCTTCACAAGATCACAGGCTCAGGGTCAAAGAGGAGCCTATAGAGGGCACTTCACACCCAAATAAATTAGAGTATTTTGTTTCTGGTTCATGAAAGCTCATTGTATGTATGACTATGTGTGTATTACATATGTCTGAGAGTGAGTCTCAGCTTTTATTGCTCACTCTGGCAAGGAGGGGCCTAGTGAATCTTGTTAGCTTTAGGGACTTTATGAAGCTATTTTGAGTTGTTTACTTTCCTACTTAAGGAGTGTCCCTGCTGGATGAAATATTCCAATCTCAGAGGAAACTGTTAAACAACTCCTCCAAGATACACTGAACTGTGCCTCATAAATCTTGGAACAATACAGTCAGTTACCACAGATTGATGTAGTTATACCAGGAGGTACCTGGCATCTGATTGTCTTTCTACTGTTGTTGTTGTTGTTATTATTATTACTATTTTTTTTTAAAACAGTCCTGGATACCCTGGAATTCCTTATGTAAACCAGGCTGGCCTCAAGAGATCTGCCTGCCTCTACGTTCTGAGTGCTGGGATTAAAGGTGTGTACTGCCACACCTAGCTTGTTATTTTAATTACTATATGTAAGGTATTATATGTAGCTAGCTGCATTATATATTTCATTAATGATTGTAAGATGATGATGTCCTAGGTATTTGGTTCTTTGACTATGGGGCATTTGCTTTACTAATTTCTCATTTGGTATACCTGAGACACAAATTTGAGTTGGAAAGTCAGGATAAGTGATCATTTTTAGCAAAGTGTTATGAACCATGGCGTGTAGCACACGCCCAGCACTTGTGAGGTAGAGGCAGGAGGGTCACGGGATTCAGGACAGTCATATATACACTTTTCATGTTCTCAAGAAACAAAACAAAAAGTGGCAAAAATGACTCACTGGTTTGGATGAACTGCTTGCACTACAATGATTTCATGGCTTGAAGCATATTGTTTATCTTTCAACCTCTGCAACTTTAACATTACAGCTACTCGAAACATACTGAATTGGCAGCTGAGCCACTTTAACTCCGGAGTCCTTAGTTTTCTGGTTCTGGTTCTATACTATTATACATTTGCCTTCCCTTTAAATACTGGTACTTTTTTTTTTTTAAGATTTTTGAGACAGGGTTTCCTGGTTGTCCTGTAGCTTGCTTTGTAGACAAGACTGGCCTCGAACTCACTGAGATCCACCTGCCGCTGCCTCACAAGTGTTGGGATTAAAGGTGTGTGCCACCAATGCCCGGCAAGACTGATACTTAAGACTCAAACATAAGTTTTTTTTCTACACCCACACATTCAATAGGTGTGTTGAGGACCAATGAAAATGGTCAGGGCTAAGCCAAGTGAGGAGTGGTAGAAGACAAACTTTAGAGAGAAGTGCACACTCTGATCTGATGGAAGACTTCTCCTCACTCTGTAGACCAGTCTGGCCTGGAACTCAGAGATTCACCTGTTTTTGCCTCTGGAGTGGTCTTTTTCTTTTTAGTTTTTCGAGACAAGGTTTCTCTGTAGCTTTGGAGCCTGTCCTGGAACTAGCTCTTGTAGACCAGGCTGGCCTCGAACTCAAGAGTTCCACCTGACTCTGTCTTCTGAATGCTGGGATTATAGGTATGCACCACCACTCCCGGCTTGGAGTGCTGGTCTTTAAAAGGCATGTGTCACTGCTGCCAGGCTGGGCTACTGATACTTCTAAGGTGTAACTTGTTTCTCAGACATTGTCTCAATATTTCTCTTTCATCTCTGTTCCTGTTTACACGAGTGTTCCTTGGGTCCTCTTAAAGCCTTCGTACGTGCTGTTTGGAAGACAGTTGCGCCTACTGTTAGAGTCTTCTTACCTAACTCACCAGGAAGGCCTCTGTGCTAGCTTTTCTCTATAAAAACGTGTGCCATTACTATACAATTTTGTTTCGTTCACAAAGTTTATCACAATTTTCTTCTCTGTCTCTCTCTCTCTCTGTCTCTCTCTCTCGATTATTCAAAAATAGTGTCTCTCTGTGTAACAGCCCTAGCTGTCCTAGAACTCTCTCCATAGACCAGACTAGCCTCAAATGCACAGAGATCCGCCTGCCTCTGCCTCCCAGTGCTGGGATTAAAGGCGTGCGCCACCATCACCCCGATTCATCAAAACTTTCAAGTTCTGTATTCAAGCCTTGGCCGCTTTAACTAGAAGATAAAGTCAGACGTCCGTCCGTCAATGTAGAGAACTCATCCTAAAGATAGTCTTAATCCCTGTGACTAGAACAAGATTTAAGGAGGAACAGTAGACACTACTAAATGAATAAATGAAAAGCACATTACGTAGCAACCTCAGATTCTGTCTCACATTAATTATCCCAGGCCTAGCAAACGTTTCAGGTGGGAGATCAGCATCCCTGGGTGTAGGAAGCACAGCAGCAAAGTCCGCAAATCACGTGCCTTTCGGCCCGTGGAAGGAGGGAGGTTCCCTGGACCGTCAGGCAGCGCTGGGCGGGACGACGTGCAGAGGCCACGCCCCCTGACGTCCCGCTTCGCAGGCCCTCCTCAGCGCTGTGACGTTCCGCGCGAGGCACGGAGCGTAAACAGCGCAAGGCATTTCGGGAGTGGGATTGTTTCAGGCAGGAAGCAGGCTCCATTTTAGCGCCGCCCGCCGTCGCCATCTGTTTCTCTCCCCTCCCCCTTGTCGCCGTGGTGGCCGAGCCCAACTGGAAGACTGAAGGCCAGGCCGCCGGAGGCCAGTGCGGAAGGCGGGAAGGAGGAGAAGAAGAAGAGGCCGGGAGGCCGGGTGCGCGTAAGGAGCTGAGTGGCGCAGGTCAGGCCGGAGCGCGCGGCCCGCCGGACGGACGGACTGACGGACGGACTCGTGCGCCTGCGGCCGCGGCTGCGGCGCCCGCGCGACTCGCGTCCCGGCGGTGGCGGCGGCGGAAGCCGGAGGGCAGCCATGGCGGCCGACAGCCGGGAGGAGAAAGGTGAGCGCGGAGGATGGGGACCCCGGGCGGCCGGCGAGGGCACCGGGGAGCCGCGGCGTGCGGGCGGGCGGGGCTGGAGGTGCGGGCCTGGCGTCGAGCAGGCGGTCGAGAGGCCTGGCCGGGCCTGGCGTCCTCCCCTCGTGGGGCCTCACACCTCGGCCAGGGCTCTGCCTCGGCCCGGACCTCACTTCGGACTCAGCTTGTAGCCGTCCCTGGAGCGGTTGGGACAGGGCCTGCCCCGAAGGGCCTGCCCCCACGCCCGTTTCCTTGGAGGATTATGCGGATGTCATGCGTCTTTTCTGAACTGTCTTTCTGACAGACTTATTCGAAAATAATGTCATAGGTAGCGTTAGTAGACTAATGGTTAGGCCAGTTTAAATGATACGGGTGGATTATGAGTTTCGAGAAATACCTGAAAGTAACTTCTGTTTTCTTAGATAAACAAAGAACTGTGTTGTATTCCCTGAGCGCTTACTTTAGAAAGGAAGATGCTAGAAGAAAATAACACGCACCCCCCCCCCCACGCCCCAAATCCTGTCAGCTCATCTCCCAGAAATACGGTGCACATACCCTTTAAAAAGATACAGCCAGGAATACATAGGTGCAGATTACGTGGAGAGGTAAATTGGAAGAACTTGTGTTGATAAAATGCCATTTCTTCTGAAATTCTGAGTTTCCCGAGAACACAGATGCTGCTGTAGGCTCCAGATCAGGACGTTCGCTGGAGAGCGAGCTGGGCTGGATTGGATGCAGGCCTGAGCTATTTCTCAGCTCTTGAGCTACCATGGCAGTCTTGGAATAGTTAGTATGATGAAAATAAAATAAAGCACAATTGCTGCCCTGTACTCCTCAATCCTCTGTGTGGCTCATTAATTTGCGATGAAGATTTGCTCACTTAGATCAAGCTTTCTGGGTTTTTCTGATCAGCGTCAGTAGACATGCTTCAATGAATTGCGTTGGCATAAAGACGAGCTTTGGAAGTGAAATGAGTGAGAGTATATGTGAGATAATGCCTTTGTCATTTATTTTTTGAGACAGGGTTTCTCCTTAGCATCAGACTGTTACAGAACTTGCTCTGTAGACCAGGCTGGCCTTGAACTCAGAGATCTGCCTGCCTCTGCTCCCTGAGTGCTGGGATTAAAGGCGTCTGGCAACTCTTCCTGCTTAAGCAATTCTTCTACTAAGTGCAGTTTTATTTTCTATCCTTAAGCTAGCACCCCAGAATTGCCCCTGCGACATTCTCAAGAATGTGAACAAAGAATTCTGTTAGCAAATAAAGGAATTGCTTTTTTAAATTATAGTGAAGTCAGTTTAAAAAAGATCTTAACATCATTTTATCAACAATTAACAAAGATTCATTCAAAATTTGGTTGTCACGACAAAATTTCTGACTTACAAGTATGGGATTCCAATAGCTCTCGAGTTAGGCAAAGTGAACCAAACACAACAGCGACAAAGATTCAGTTGTCGATGTATTGCCTCTTAAAGTGGACATACCTTAGAAAAATGAATAATATACAGTAATGCAAAGTGAAGAAGAGTAATGATCATTTGGTTTTAGAAATGTACTTGCTAGGGAAGATGCAGTCCAAACACAAAAAGTATTATTGAGAAGTAGTGGTATCACTTTTCATCAATGCTTAGAATTATTGGAAATAGTTACTTAAAACTTAAATTTTTAAACTATGCTTTCTCATTTACATTTTCTGGTTCAAATGATTCTTTTTACAGTTAAAATCAAGATTATTTTTTCTATGCAAACAGCTAGTAGTCTACTGGAAGTACTTAGTTTCATTTGACCATTGTCAGACACTTAAGAATTATAGACAAAATTAGAATCAATAAGTAACACTTGAACAAGGAAAATTGAGAATGTTAAATATTGTTACATATTTTTCAACAAATTATAAAACTGTGTCCTCTAAGAACCTTAGTCTTGCCAAAACTTAAGCTTTTAATAAATCCCTACATTTTGGAAACCCTTGATCAAAAAACAAGTCTCAGTTTGCAGAAAATTGCAACTCCTGTGTGTTAATCCCAGAATGAATTTTAAAGAGAGTCTTAGGAATTCTTAAATTGGGCTTTGTAATAAATGCATTAATTCCATAATTTGTCAATAAATCCTGATACCTGGACAAATTACCAGGTTGACAATTTGTCCAAACAGTAAATTTGAAATAATCAGAGTTGACTTTTTTGTGGGGGTTTTTGTTTTGTTGTTGGTTTGCTTTCTTGAGGATGCTGGGAAACAAAATGCCCACTGTGTATCAGGCAAGTACTCTACTACTGAACCACATCCCCAGCTCTTTAGTTTTCTGTAGGATGAAGAAATGCACGTTTCTGTTAAAGTAAAATTTTGCATGAATTTATTTGAGCTCCTACAGTATAGTCTACAAAAAATAGTTAACCCAAAATGGATATGAGCTTTCATTTTTGCAAGTAATTTTCTATATTTCCAGACTGCAGTCTTAAGGAGGGCAAGTTTATAAGTGTCTTTTAAAGTAATTGTGTCCTCTATGCCGTAAATATTTACATGGTTGAACTTCATGAATAACTGAACATGAACAGTGTAAAGTTTAGAGCTGAGTTTTTAGTTATACATACACACAACTAACTGTGTACATAGATATACATCCACTTGTATACATGTTGTGGTCAGTAGTATTGTGAACTAGTTACCTGAGGAAGGGCTTCGTAAAACATTTTATTTGGTATACATCCCCCTGTCGCATTCTGGGTCTTTTGGTTTACCTGTAGTAGAAGTAAGTGGGAAATTAAGATCTTAGGTGTCAATTGATGGTATGGAGGGTGGGAAATATTGAGAGAAGATTCCTCCAAGTCTCTGGACATCATTAAAAGAATGATAATTTGCAGACTGGAAGGATGGCTCAGCAGCTAAGTATACTTGATCGCTCTTGGGAATACTGTAGTTTGGTTCCGAGAACCCACTTATAAGCTCACAACTGTCCTTAGCTCCATTTCCAGATTCCAATGTCTGACCTTTACCATGCCTCATGGTGCACATACATACATACAGGCAGAACACTGACACATTCAGAAGAGTGGTTTTTTGTTTTGTTTTGTGTTGTTGGTTTTTCTCTGTGTAGCTTTGGTGCCTGTCCTGGAACTAGCTGTTGTAGAACAGGGTTGTCTCAAACTCACAGAGATCCGCCTGCCTCTGCCTTCTGGGTGCTGGGATTAAAGGCTTGTGCCACCACCACCCAATTTAGGATGGTGGTTTTTAATGACTGAAATAGCTGAGGGATTATCCTAATGTAAGAAAATGTACTTTGCATGATAACAAAAGGTGAGATTTCCAGACATCCTGTTTTACCTCCCTGAAACTGTTAAGTGAACTGAAGAAAAATGAGAGGTGAATTTCCTTGCCTGGGTTTGAAAATGTGCATTTAACATTTTCTTAATCTGATTATGAATCTTGAAATAAGTAGTATTATGTGTTGTTTGACCTACAGTCTAATGTGGTCAAGTTGTGTGTCTCAGAGGATTGCTACACCAATCTCTTCAGTTAAGGTTTATGACCTTTTTATGTAGAGTTAAGATTTTAGTTAGGTCACAAATTCTTTGGATTTTATTTCAGAATTCTTTGTACAAAACAGCCATCTAAGGCTAGTCTACTTTGAGAATCCTGTTCTTATTTCTATGTAAAGTCCCATAACAAGCAGAATTACTTGCTTTGTTGCATTTAATATCTCTTTGAGATGGAAACAAGGCACTAAGAACAGTGATTTCTTGTTTTGTTTACCTCCTATATGTAGAAATCTGTACTTGTACCTCAAACTCAGTTAATAGTAACATAACTTTCCATATATGAAAAGTAATGTAAGTAGAAGACATTTGCAGATTGTCTTCCTGTAGAGGGGTAATTAAGTTTGTTTTTAATTTTTTTCCTTAAATTGAGGCAGCATTTAAAAGTAAAACTGTCCTAAATAAAATTCGGGTTTGCCAATGTGATTGAAAATTTGCAGGATGTGATAACAATACTTGGATTTTGTTAACAGTCTACAGTGATTGCTTAGAATTGTTCTTGCCCCTGTATTTTTACAATGTATAGTCATATACCCTCTGTCAGTATTTGAATCAGTAATGAATTGTTTGCATGGTTTGCTCCCACAAGATTATGTTGCCAACAGTGTAGTTATCTTAGTCTGTGAGGGCAAGATGTTTACAGGATGACAAAATCTTTCTAGGGATTGCTGCACATCTCTCAGGATATAACCTCTTTGATACATAAATTGCCAGCTTATATTCATACTAGCATAAGGCAGATAAAGTACTGCTAACAGAAAGAAGAGTATTCTCTTTAGAGATACTAGCATGACCTGTGTTTAGACAGTAGTAGATAATAGTTTCATTACCTTAAACCCAGAGCACCTCATGCAAGGCCTTGACATGTCACTTCTCTGTTTTAACAGAAGATTGTCAAGACTGCTACAGCTGGTTGTTTTCAGGTGAGAATATAGGCCCCAGTGACCGATAGTCCTTTAAAAAAAAAAGTGAGTTTTTATGTTAAATATTTGGCTCCTTTTTTTTTTCTTCTTTTTTTGAGACAGGGTTTCTCTGTAGCTTTGGAGCTTGTCCTGGAATTAGTTTTAGTAGACCAGGCTGGTCATGAATTCACAGAGATCCACCTGTCTCTGCCTCCCGAGTGCTGGGATTAAAGGTGGTGTACCACCACCAACCAATTATTCAGCCCTTTTAAAGACAAAGCATCCAGTAGCTTAGTTCTTCTGTTGACTGTTAATATACAGCCTTGAGTAGACTTGAACCTTAGTTCTAAATAGAAATATTCTTGAATGAAATTTGTTTTGTTGAACTGATTTTAGTTGCATTGCCCACATTTTGAAATAAAATATTTGTTTTGTGATAGTTTAATTTTGAAATAGATTTAGATGCTTTAAAATGATTTTAGGTCTAGTTTTCTATTTAGACATCAAAGGAAAGACTGAAAAATTCATTTTAATCCCACACAAAATAGGATTATACAGTACATGAATTATACGGCCATACAATTTTTAAGCTGGTGTTCACCAACCTAAGTTCCTTTTACTGTTAGTATTCTTAGGTAAGGCTGTTCTATGAAGTAACTGAATGTATACGAATTATATATGTATGTAGAAAGGGGCTTAAACTTTTATCACTAGTGAACCCTTGATCAGATTCTTTTGTGACCCTGATTGTATAGACATACAAAATAGATATATGTCAAACATTTATGGACAATTTAATTTTACTCTTAAAGAGAAACTAATTTGCATACTAATGAGATAAGCTATATTCTTTTTAGTTTTACATGAAGAATTAAATCCTGAGTGAGTGATACTAGAAGTGTTTGAACACTTAATGCCATTTTGCATAAATCTGTACTGCAGAAATGTGTTTAGGGTCATTTCACAAATTGTTATCCTAATCCCAAGCCAAGCTTCACTTAACAATTGATATATAAATCAGCAAGTCAGAAAACAGATTTAAAAATCAGATATTCTAATACAATCCAAAGGTACATTTGATATTTACATGCTAAGGAATGGCTGTAGGAAAACATTATCTTCATTTTCCCCAAGAAAGAAAACCATATGTTTCTATAAGTGTAAATTTTTGAGTGCAGACGAAAAGACCTCCGTTGTGTTGTAGGATGGCACACACAATGCAAAGTGTGCATGTTGTATGTTCATAACCAAGGTAAAATATTGGTGTAACATAGTAAGTACTGTGAGAAATACTTGATATTCGTTTTCATTTTAAGTTGTGGTTATTGTGCATTACTCTTTACTGGTGTCAGGTCTCACCACCCCGCATGGTTAACAGGTTGAAACCCACAGTTCAAAGTCTGTGGCATAGAATATCAATAATGCTAAACAAAGTGATAGAAAGTTTATTTAAAGGAAGTTGTTCTAAGCTGGGCGGTGGTGGTGCATGCCTTTAATCCCAGCACTCAGGGAGACAGAGGCAGGAGGATCTCTGAGTTTGAGGCCAGCCTGGTTTACAAGAGCTAGTTCCAGGACAGGCACCAAAGCTACAGAGAAAATTTGTTTTGAAAGACCAAAAAAAAAAAAAAAAACCACCATTATTTTTGAAGATTTATTGTTTATGTATGCAGTGTTCTGTGTGCACATCAAAAGGATGGTTTTGAGCCACCATGTGGTTGCTGCGAATTGAACTTAGGTCCTCTGGAAGAGCAGCCAGTGCTCTTAATCTCTGGGCCATCTCTCCAGCCCTAGATAAATTATTTTTTAATTACATTGAAGATAGTTATTTTTTATCCTTAAATATCAGAGATGATTATTTAAGGGCAATGTTCTTTAAGGATAATAGCATGACATTGTTAGTCTTTATAACTAGTTCATTTTAAGTTTGAAAAATGAAGTGTATACAAAGTTTACTTTTTATAACTAGTCGGCAGAGGAATCAGCTTGAATTATTATATAGTACTTACTATTAAGAGTATTTACTAGTTTTGAAAACATCTTCCACTCACATTTCTCTCAACAGTAAAGAACTTTGTTCCTCTCTCCAAACCTGTGTAGGCGTTTATTGGTTGTCTCTAAATAACTGAGATGGTTTTGCTCTGTTTTGTCTACTTTTCTGTGTTGGGACATAATGCTGAGAGCTTGAACCCATGCTGGATCAGCCATAAAGAAGAGTGACTGTAGAAAAAGACCCAAGAAGCCCTAGTTATTTTGGGTTTTCTCAGCCAAAAATATTTGAACCATTCTTAATACCCTTCTAGCCCCAGCTGTCATCAGACTAAACTTCTGATAGATCCCAGGTGATGCCTTGGAAACATGAACAATAATGGAAAATGATTGTTACTGTCTTATAGCATCTTCAGATAATTTGGGCTTGTGTGTATTTACTGAATAGATTTATCCTCTGAACCAGATTTTAAATATGATAGAGCCTGAGGGTTGAGGTGGACAAGGTTTAAGATCTCACTGTGTTAAGGAAAGGTTTTGTAGGTTGAAACACTCATTAGGTGTATAAGTCTCCTTTCTCCAATCATTGTATTTCTTTTTGATTGGCATGCAAGATATTAGATATCATGACATTTTCAAACAAGGGTGTATTTTGTTAGATTCTCCCCTTATATCTTCCCTATCTCATTGTTTTCCATAGCCCTTCCTCCATCTCTTCCTCTTTCATGTCACATGTATGTTTTTAAATTTTTAACTGAATTATGTGTTTGTTAATAGTGTCAGGCTAGAAGTGGGGAAAATTAGATTTCAAAGACTGGATTTCCCAGTTCATAGTTATCATAGAATAGATAATCTAAATTTCTTCATCTCCTAGTTTCCTGTCTTATTTCAGTTAACACTTTAGTGGTTTCAGTGGTAGAGAAGATAAAATGTAGTCATTTATATCAGGGAATAGCAAAACATTTTATTAAGGATTAGATAGGCTTTGTGAATCACAACAATTCCTGGTGACATTACTTATCTGCCAAATGTATTTAGCTTGTTAAAGACTATAGTACAAATAAAACTATACTCATCTAGGAAGATTGATTTTCTGGATTAAGTGAATTTTAAATGTTTCTGGCTATACAAAGCCAAGGTTTGGGGCACAATTAATTTGAAATTCATACTACCTTTTAAAAATACTTTGCATTTGTGTTGTGTCCTGCTTTTCATCTAATCATCATCATCATCATCATCATCATCATCTTCTTCTTCTTCTTTTCTTCTTCATCTTCTTCTTCCTGTTTTATTTTATGTGTAGTAGTATTTTTGCCTGTGTGGAAATCTATGTACCCTGCATGATGTCTGTGGAGGTCAGAACAGGGTATCCATCCCTGTGACTGGAGTCAAGAATGGTGGGTTTTGGGAAGAAATGCTGGTCTTCTGCAAGAAGTGCTTGCCGGGCAGTGGTGGTTCACATTTTGAATCTCAGCACTCAGGAGGCAGAGGCAGGCGGATCTCTGTGAGTTCAAGACCAGCCTGGTCTACAAGAGCTAGTTCCAGGACAGGCTCCAAAAGCTACAGAGAAACCCTGTCTCGAACAACCAAAAAACAAAAAGTGCTTTTAGCCACTGAACCACAACTGTAACCCTGAACTTCTAATTCTTTCTGCCTTTATTTCATGTGGTCATATAGTGAAGGTGCTAAGATGTTAGCAATACGATGTTTTGTTAAGTAGTCATTGCATGGTTAGTATTTATCTTGGAAGTTTGTAGACATTATCTGAAACAGCAATCAGTACCCGAATTTGAAATTTTTAAAAAACATTACGCTGTAAAGTTGCTTTTTATAAGGAATTATGATGTGGGTGTGCCTTTGAAATTTATATTGCGTATTTTTTTTTGGTTTTATATTTAGCTCATGAGATGCAATTCTGTTTTGGGGGTTATTTCTCATTAAAATTAATTTTATGAAAAGATTTGTCTGTTCAATGGTCTGTATTTTTCATAGTTTGTTGCTGTTTTCTTTGAATGTATTTCATTCCTTCAAAACTAGTTGATGCCACCTTTTTTTAACCGATAAAAGAACTTTGAGCAGGTAATAAGCATCTTTCTAAATTTGGCTTATTTCTAGAAAACTATTGTTTGTTTTAGATTTTTAATTTTATGTGTATGAGTGCTTTGTATGTCTGTGTACCTCAAGGTGTGCAGACTTACAAAGGCCAGACGATGGTGTTGGAACCCCTGGAACTGGAGCTAAGATTGATTGTGAGCCACCTTGTGGGTTCTGGAAACCAAATCCAAGTCCTGCAGGAACAACACGTGCTCTTAACCATGAAATCATAATCTCCAGCCCCTATCCCATTTATTTATTTTTTTAAAAGGTAGTGTCTAAAATAGTACTTGCCATCATCATTCTGATCTTGAAGGATCTTTATGTAAAAACACATCTAGATGATATATTCCTTTTTATTCAACATACTTTGATTTTCACTAATAGTAAATGAAGAAATGACTTATTTCTTCATTTTAGAAAAGTGTGGTGAAGTACAGATAAATATTCATAACACCCAGAGAAGTCAGTCATGCCAATAACAGATTTAATTTTTTCATCGTTCATAAATGGAAAGCATTTTTGTTTTCTGTGTAATGTTGCTTCTCTTATTATTGCTTGTGTTAACTGTTACAGGTATCTTCAGCCCTTTTTCTTTACCTATAATTATTAACCTCACTGCTTCAAATGGGCCTTGCTGCTTACTATATAATTGTTTCGTCAGGTTTTATGACTGTATAATTTCTTATTGTAAATTTAGAAAGTTATTGTTTTAACTTTTTATTCTTTGTGTCTTTCACATCATGAATCACAATTCCATTCATTTTCTGACCCTTTGTGTCTGCCCAAGCAACCTCCTGCCATCAGTAAAATAAAATGTAAGAGGAAAAATAAGAAAAAAAATCTCACATGGAAACTGTAGTGTGGCACAAAGTCACAGTAAACCTTTTCATCCATGTGTCTTTACATGCAAGTATTCATTGCAAAGAAGTCATTGGTCTGTTTCGAGGCCTCTGGTTCTATCTATGTGGGACTCCTTGGATATCCTGTTATGTGTTATGGAGATCCTACCAGTACTGTCCCCATCACATGCTCCATCCAGGCCGGGTGGATGTTGGTGGGACAAGTCAAAACCCTGATTCTGAATCTGAGTAGGTGCAGTGTTGTTCAGCAAAATTGTTCCAAGTTTTTGGGACTGGAATATGCCAGTTTAGGTAGAGTTGCCTTTCTGAGCAACTGAACCTTTTATTATCAGGTTGCAAATATTTAGGGTTTTTTTTTTTTTTTTTTTTTTTTTTTTTTTTTTTTTTTTTTTTTTAGTACATTTATCTTGCTTTGTAGCTCAGGCTGTTCTGGAGTTTGAAAATCCCCTGCTCAGTCTCTAGTTTTTATTCTTAACTCTTTTAATGACAATCTCAGATGAATAAAGTCGTTACTTGATGAAATAAGTCACAAAACAAAGCAATCCCACACCAACTCGGAATTAAGATTAATAAAAGGGTTATTTATAAGATTAGTAAAAGGGTTAAAAGAAAAAAACTTACAGGTCACCGTCCTAGACAATAGCCTCCTGCAGGACCAGGAAAAGCGTCTGATAGCTTGAAGCGGAATCCGAAGCAAGCCAGAAAGTGAGAGGGCTGCCGCCACTTTATATTTTTAAAGCGAAAGATATCATACCCCAGTGGGCTGGTATCTCAAAGGCTATTGACTGAAGGAGCAAAAATAGCACCCGCAGCAATTACTGAAGTAGGTAGTACAACAAATTTTTGTGTACTCCAAGTGCATTCTCTAAACTTCACCATTTGTCACATTTGTGTTTCTCTCTGGCATTCATTCTTCTTTCAGGTTGATCTGTCTTCATTGAATGTGTGGGTATATGCTTGCAGACTCGTATTTTTTTCTTTTTCTTCAACTATTTGCCATGGGTGTGGTGCATCTTTACCCTTAAGTACTTAATTTCCTTAAGCATGTTATCATAATCACAAAATTAAGACTCAGTCTTGGATATGGCTATGTTTGTCTGTGTCATTTCCTGTATCCTGAAATGTTTTTTTGTGTGTGTGTATTTCATAATAGACATTTAGATTGTGCATTTTTGGATATTAATATCACAAAACTACTCCTGACTTAAGTGAGCCATGTTTGGAGTTTTTGTGATGGTGATTTGTGTCCTTTTGGTGATACCAACTTTGATTACTTGAGCCAACTGGTGTGTACCATCTTTTCATACCTTATGTGGTATGCTTCTGGTTTGAGAGATGAGAACTATATGTGTATCTATTATTGTTTAATGGGATTGATCCTTAAGTGAAAAAAAAGCTCTTTGGAGGTTATGAACAATTTTTTAATTTTAAAAATAGTCTTTATTTTATATACCAATCCCAGTTTCCTCTCCCTCTCTTCTTCCTGCTCTCTCCACAATTCTCCCACCCCTTCTGGACTTTTTTTCCTTTAAAGATTTGTTTATTATATACACAGTGTTTGGCATGTATGCCTATACACCAGAAGAGGCCACCCACCATCACTTGTTATAGATGCTTGTGAGCTATCATGTGCCTGGGAATTGAACTCAGGACCTCTGGAAGAGAAACCAGTGCTCTTAACCTCTGAACCATTGTTCCAGCCCCTATGAGCATTCTTAATTACTCAAAATAAATGATTTTTTGTAAGTATTAAAAAGTAAATGATTAATACTGATTTTTTCTATTTCTTAAATGTGTTTGCAGATGGGGAACTTAATGTTTTAGATGATATTTTGACTGAAGTACCAGAACAGGATGATGAACTCTACAATCCAGAGAGCGAACAGGATAAGAATGAGAAAAAAGGTAAGAATCTATGATTTTTGTCAAAATTCACAGTTTAAGTAGACTATTCAACCCCGCCCACCCGCCCCCACCTAGATAGTTTCTGTGTAGCTTTGGAGCCTGTCTAAGCTGGCCTTGAATTCAGAGATCTGGACGCCTCTGCCTCTCAAGTGCTAGGAAGGCGTGTGCCACCAGAGCCCAGCTCAATTCAGTTTCTTAAGAAAAATCTCTGCTTTTATACTTGTACCTTGACTTTTAGTACCAAAAGCCCACAATAAACTGTTGCATGATAGACCCTAATCATAAGAATAAAAACACTTAAAAAAAAAAGTTTGGAAAGATAATTTGGCATTTACGAGCACTTGCTTTGGCAGAAGACCAGGGTTCAGTTTTCATCACTCCTGTGGCAGTTTACAATTACGTGGGATCCAGTACCTGCTACTGATCTCTGCATGCACCAGACACACTGGGGCACACATACATGTAGTTCCAAAACACATAGAAAATAATACTTAAAGCCTTTCAAATAATGGGCTTTTGGTTCGACAGTTGGAAAGCTGTTTTGTTTATATTTGTTCTGGAGTTAAGATATTTTAGGAGGTATTTTAAAGAATTGGGATTTTTCTTTTTGTTATTTTTTTTCCTATAACTGTTGATACACATTTATTTGTAAATCTCGGTGAAATTAATAGAGTAACACTAATACTTTTACCTATCTTTTTAAATTGTATTTTAAAGGATCAAAAAGAAAAAGTGAACGACTGGAATCTACTGACAGCAAACGACAAAAGCCT
The DNA here is from genome assembly GCF_982192425.1 of Myodes glareolus. Taxonomy (NCBI): domain Eukaryota; kingdom Metazoa; phylum Chordata; class Mammalia; order Rodentia; family Cricetidae; genus Myodes; species Myodes glareolus. Next base: position 21,405,235 of record NC_142033.1, on the reverse strand, counting down.
TCCATCCATTCAAGGCAGTTGATTTCTAAACCACTGAGCTCTTCCGTTAGCAATAATAAAAGAATAGTTAGTACAAAAGGAAAGTCGGTTACAGAATATAAAAATGAGGAATATCAAAGATCTGAAAGGAACAAGCGTCTAGATGCTGATCGGAAAATTCGTCTGTCAAGTAGTTCGTCTAGAGAACCTTACAAGACTCAACCAGAAAAAGCTTGTCTACGGAAAAGGGATTCTGAAAGAAGGGCCAAATCTCCTACACCAGATGGTTCTGAGGTAGTAAATGTTATTGCAGATAATAAAGCAGTTCTTTTTGAGGCTTTAGAACTTTACTCGTCTTGACCTTGTCTATTAATGACTGCTGATTCCCTTTTTCTTTAAACATCAGAGAATTGGACTTGAAGTTGATAGACGTGCAAGCAGATCCAGCCAATCTTCAAAGGAAGAAGTAAACTCTGAAGAATATGGCTCTGACCATGAGACGGGGAGCAGTGGTTCTTCTGATGAACAGGGCAACAACACTGAGAATGAGGAGGAAGGAGTGGAAGAAGATGTAGAGGAAGATGAAGAGGTAGATGAAGATGCAGAAGATGATGAGGAAGTGGATGAAGATGCGGAGGAGGAGGAGGAGGAGGATGAAGAGGAGGAGGAGGAAGAGGAGGAAGAAGAAGAGTATGAACAGGACGAGAGAGATCAGAAGGAAGAGGGAAATGATTATGACACCCGGAGTGAGGCCAGTGATTCTGGTTCTGAGTCTGTTTCCTTCACAGATGGATCTGTCAGATCTGGGTCAGGAACGGATGGCTCAGGTACTGTTTTGTTTTTTATTTTTTATAATATGACAGGTTGTCCTTCCCTTTTGAGGAATTTGGGGTAATAAGGGGTTGTTTTGTAACCTTTTATATTTAGTTACATTTCCCTGAATATCAAGTAATACATTTTAATAATTTCGAGTAAAATTTATAGATTTCAGGATATTTCCTGGCTATAAGTTTAGTATAAATTTGTGCAAGTCTAAGTTTGTTTATATGAATGTATTTCAGGCTTTAGTTTTATAAGTTCTTAATATTTTCATCACTGACAATAGCTTTTTCAGATATATATGCATTTGGGTGTATATTCATATGGAATCTTTACACTAGTTTTTATGGCATTTTCATGGTCGAATGCCCCTACATTTCTATCATGTGACAGTAGAGCCAAAAAAAAAAACGAGTACATTCTTTTTCCACCAAATGTAAGATTTTCTTTTTATTCAATACGTAGACCTTGACTGAGAGCCTGTAGAGGTGCGAGGCTGATGTGTGGTGAAAAAGAATATAAATATCTTGTTAGAAAGACTGGGTAAGAGCCATCAATTAGGTTATCTCTTTAATACTACTTTTCTTCTTTTTTGAGGGTTTGGCTATGGTTTATTCAGTGGATAAGAGGAGGGAGGGAGAGATAGAGGGAGAGAAACAGAGAGAGGAGAAGGGGAGGGAGAGAAGAGGCCCCTAGCCACCTCTTCTGAAGTGAGATGGGGCAGAGAGCTCCCTTTATGCTATTTAATATATGAAATAAAACATAAGCCTACTCACAAGAGCAAGGTGCTCTTTGCTGAAGAAAGGTTCAGGGGTCACAGCAAAAAGAGGTATTTATAGTTTCATGGGTATTTCTTGTGAGGATGGAATCAGATCAGATGTGCTACCTAATTGAAATAACCTGTATTACAGAATTTTACTATTAATAGGTCATTGAAATGACTGTAATCGACCAATTGCTTTATAGCAGTTGGAAACTGAAGTGCTTTTAACCTTGTGTTCACTTGAGTAGTGAGTTTGAGGATTTAAGTATTTATCTTTCTTTTTATACAATTGAGAGAAGTCTTTTTAAAAAAGTATTTAACCGAATAGATGATAGTTGGATTTGATGTAAAAAGTTTGAGGAAGTTTGTTCCATCATTTATTTTACTCATATAAAAAATTATATGAATTTTTTATACTCTGTAACGGATAGGGAGTATAAATCAATTGGCAAGGTGTGTGTGGTACTCTAAGCCTGTAATCTTAGGCACTTAGGAAGGAAATGCAGGAATATTGTGGGTTTGAGTCTATCCTGGTCTTTGTAAGACTGTTTCAAAAGCAAAACCAAAAATGTTGCTATTGTGAAGAATCACCAATTCTGGAGATGTGTGAAACCACCCATAGGACTAGAGGAAATTTTTTTACAGGATTGTATGTTTTTGGGTATTGAATCAAATAATGGGATTTGCTGAAATGCTTAGAACCTGAAACATTTTTTTAATATTTGATAAGTTTTTGCATGAATTTGTTAGTAGTATAGTAGACTACTTCATGTTACATTTTTGTGGAGAATATATTTCCAATTTAAAGGGTAGTCTATTATTTTACAACAAATGCATCATTTTTAATAATAGATTGTTATAAAAGAGATACCTGGAACTGAAAATTCTTAATGTGACTTTTACTTAAGACACTATCCATAGGTAACTTTTCTTAGGTAATTTTATATATATTACTTGAAATATGAGGTTACTTTGAAATTTTTGATTTGGGTATGCCAGTTTTTAAGCATTAGGGACCATATTTAAGTTCAGTATCACTAGCTTTCTAGCTAGATTGCATTTCAGTTTCTCTAGCTTACCTTTTCTCAGAATTTTTATTAATTTATACTCAGTGGCCAACCAGAGTAGTAACTTTCACTTTTGACCTGAGTAGTAACTTCCATGTACTTAAAAGTAGTACAAGTTATTTATATAAAATGCTGAAAATTCCTTTATTAATGTCAGGTTTGCTGTACTATAAATCTTGCTGGGCAAGATCTTCTGTACCTTTTTGTATTTTCCCTCTATCTCTGTGAAGGATTTTAGCCTCAAGAGATTTTCTTACTCGGAATTTGTAAAGTTTTTATCCTTGAAATGTTCAGGGAATAAAATTTAAACATACCACAGCTTTGATAAAATGTAATAATAATTTTTAAAGAAAATAAACATTACATTGCTTAAGAATTACCAGGATGTCCTTGCTTTAATGCATTAAAGGTACCAGGGCAATCTGCAGCATCCTGATAGGTACTAGTACTTTAAGTAAACAACAAAACAAATCTGTAAAATATTTTTTACATTTACTCAGGAAGAGTGAAGCATAAGTATTGTACTCTTTAGATTGAAGGCAAGTTGTGTCTTACAACTGTGGGACCTCAGCATTGCTTGGTTCTGTTTGGTTTTTTGTTGTTGTTGTTGTTTTTTGTTTGTTTGTTTGTTTTTTGTCAAGGCTTCCATATCTAAACACAATGAGCATACTCTAAGAATTCAGAGAGAAGAAAATTTAGTTTTTAAGAAGTTAACTGTGACAGTATATAGTAGGGTAATGTATGTGTGACCACTGCATTTCATTTTCAACTTTCCATTGTTTTTTTTTGTTGTTGTTTTTCAAGGCAGGGTTTCTCTTTAGCTTTGTAGCCTGTCCTGGAACTAGCTGTTGTAAACCAGGCTGGCCTCGAACTCACAGAGACCATTGTTTTTTTTTTTTTTTAAAAGATATTTATTTTTATATTTCTTTTCTCCCAGCTACCAGTTGAAGGGGTTTATTATTGTATGATTACAATAGCAAGCATCCTCACGTTCCAAATTAAGCTCGATGTGGTGGGGAATTAGTTTTTGTTTATGTTAATATGTGTTTTCCAGTGGGAATGCTTTGTGTTCTAGTGTTTTCATACATCACAATGAGACTTCTGAGAAGGTACTAGTGTAGTTCCAACAAGCAACAGGACTTAATACAGCACTTCATGGTACATACAAAATGTTCACTAAGTTTAGTTGAAGAAAACTGTATTTGCTTTACAAATTTCCCTCTCGCAGAAAACTTTTGTAAAGCAGTTAAGTCAGTTCCTGACTTCTTTTATATTCATGTTTTTATTGAAATGCGTGACAGGGTCAAACATACTTAGCAGTATTTTTTTTTTAAATGAGACTGAGGAAGTTAAGTAATGAGAAGATGAAGAAACATGGTTAATGCTTAAGAGCTGAATGACAACACTAGATCGAGGACAACGTATCATTTGAAATGCCTATTGGAGCTTTTTTTTTGTATTGTGATATTTTAAAAACTTGTCTGGATTTTTTGTTTTAGATGAGAAAAAGAAGGAAAGGAAGAGAGCTCGAGGTATATCACCCATTGTTTTTGATAGAAGTGGCAGTTCTGCATCAGAGTCATATGCAGGTAATCCCATTTAATTTTAGGATTATAGATGACTGATTATAACCTGCTTAAGAAAGTGTGGAGGTTGTAGTTTAGTGTGAATTGTTGATGTCCATTAGTACTGAATTTTGGCATGTTCAGTGTAATAATTCTAGAGGAAACTAAGCTTTTTCTTATTTTAATCCTGTTCTGTTACTGCTTCAGTGGAGTTTTCAATTTTCACTTTTTTTTCTCTTGGAAGATGATGATTCAGTGACTAGTTTTCTGAGTGGGAAACTGTTCAAATATACCAAAAAAAGGAAAAACAAAAGAAAAAAATTCGAACAACCCAAAAAAACAAAAACACTCGTACACATTGAGAAATATTTTTTTGTGTGTGTGGGTGCGCTAGGAAGAATTAACTTTGTCTTTAATGAGAATTTTATGTGGCAAGACTGTAGAAATTTTGTCTTCATCTATTAAAGCTCAATCTGAACAAATGTACTTTGGCTAAATACAGGTTCAGAAAAGAAGCATGAGAAATTATCATCTTCCGTTCGTGCTGTCCGAAAAGGTATCATTTAAATTTGAAATTGTTTTCATTGCATGCTCCATAAAGTCATTATTTTACCTTATTGGTTCTCCATCAATAGTTGGTTTAATGTGGTCATGTTCCGATATATCATGTTAAGGGAGAAAGCATTATAAACTTAAACAGAAAATTCCGTGCTTTGTGTTTGCTTTTTCTTGCCTTTCACAATAATTTTAAACAGCTTGGGATACTTTAGTTTCTAGACATAATGATTGATATATTCAAACATTTGGACATATGTTTAACAACATAATAGTCTAACAATCTTTAGATGAATCTGATAATAGTTTAGAACTTGAAAATATTATCCTACTTAAGTGTGGGTCTGATATACCGGAACATCGCTGGGTAAGGCTGCCCTGCACAGTGCTGGTTCTCTCTCCTTTACTTTACTTTATTCTGTTGTACCTGAGCTTTCTAGGCTGATTGGGTGACTGGAGTTTTTACAGTTTAGCTGGGTTTGGAGGGCTAGTTTAGTATAGTTGTATAAAGTCCGTGGTTAATGAAACTGGATTTCTGTTTTTTGTTTGTTTTTTTCAGATCAAACCAGTAAACTCAAATATGTCCTTCAGGATGCAAGATTTTTCCTCATAAAGAGTAACAACCATGAGAATGTGTCTCTTGCCAAAGCCAAGGTATTAGCATTAACCCTATTGAAACAGTCTCAATTCTAAAATGTTGACGTGCAACAATCAATGAAAACTACCTCCAGTAGCATAAGATGCTTTGAATTTCCCAATTGCCACTCTAGATCTGCTTTCTGGCGAATATGGACACCTGGTAGTGGTATGAATTGACATTTTTTTCACCCTAGAAACCATAGTGCTGTGTTGAAGAGTGTGTCATTTATACTGTAATAGATGTGTTTCTGTTAATATTTCTTCTTATATCCAGCCGTTAATATATTTATATCATCTGGATTTAGAAAAAAGGGGGAACCCGTAGCTTTAAAGGTCCACTCGAGATTTTACCAAAAAGATTATCAATTGCTAGAGGATACTGAAGAAATCCAGTACATTTATGCTTTACACCATTTACTATATTTTCAAATTCTTAAATTGAGTGACATTTTCAATTGATTATTAGAACGTTCACATTTCTAAGCATGTTTCAGTCAGTGTTAATAGTGTTTCTGACTTGGATCTACAAAGAGAATGACCCTACTTGTTTTAAGCTGAAGTAATGACGGATTAAAACATGAATAAAAAGACCACAGATTGCTAAAGAAAAATTGAGCTTCTTTGTCTTCACCTTACTTTTTTTCTTTTTTAAAATAAAAATTGGTTAAAACTGCTTCAGGAGTTTAAGCAACTATGTTTCAGCTCTCGTTAAAAATTGACCTTTTCAACCTAAATTCTAAACTTAGGAAAAACTAGAATTTTGGCATTTTTGTTTTTTTCTAATTTTTGGTTTTACTGCTGATAGACCATTTTAAATTTATGTGATTAGTTAGTTGCACTGTTGAGGAAGACAGAAGTTGCCATTAAGTTTTTAGTAATATACCTATCAGAATAAATTTCTTTGATTTTAGGATAACTATAGTCATTGATATTACAGAATTCCAGTTTGTAAGATTTTCCTGACAGTTCCCTTTAAGGTTTTGTAAAGTTGTTAATTTTATATTTTTATATTATTTATATATATAGTATGTATGTATCAAATAAGTAGTTTCCAATTACTTTTACATCAAATAAATAAGACTTTTTGTTAGAGCTTTCTTAAATTTCAAACACAACATAGTAGCTTGATAGTTAATGAACTTGCATTTAATTTCAGTGTGTGACCTTTTCATTATTTTTATAGGGTGTGTGGTCCACATTGCCTGTAAATGAGAAGAAATTGAATCTTGCATTCAGATCTGCAAGGAGTGTTATCTTAATATTTTCTGTCAGAGAAAGTGGAAAATTTCAAGGTAAGAATTAAAGTTATTTATTTTTTACATACAATAATAGTAGTTATATCAATGCTTAAATTTTATTGTGGTTCTGTGGTTCATTAGGTTTTGCCAGACTGTCTTCAGAATCACATCATGGTGGATCTCCTATACATTGGGTGCTTCCAGCAGGAATGAGTGCTAAAATGCTTGGAGGCGTCTTTAAAATTGATTGGATTTGCAGGTAAATTGCACACACTAGAATAGAGGAACTTGGCATGTTTTGAATGGGCAACTGATTGAGAATAATGTTAAAATGCTATAATAGTTTGATTAAGGGAGAATTCCGTGGCATGTTCATATTTAGTACATACAACATTAAATATCTGAAATGAACGAGATGACATTCTGGTCTTTACAAGTTGACTTTTAGAATTGAAAGGCATTAGAAGTGTTACAAATAAGGAAACTACGCGTGGTGACAAACAGGTATAACATCAACACATGAGAGTGAGCAGAGGCAGGATCACTGAGTTAAAAGCCAGACTCAAGAAACAAAACGGGGAGGGAAATAAATACCCCAAGAAATTGTATGAGAACCAGATAGATAGTGATATGAAAAGAAGAGCCAAAAGGATAAGAATAGTAATATGGCCCAGCCAGGAAATGCTTCATGAAGCTAGTTGGAAATATTGTATTAGGTTGCCTTTGACTACAAAGCCCCAAAATTATGCCAGTCAAATTCTTTTAAGATTTTAGTTTTTGTTCCAAAGATTTTTTTCTTTTTTGTTTGGCTTTTGTTATTTTGAGATTAAGGTCATAGTTTTTTTTTTTTTATGTACCCCTAGCTATCCTGGAACCTACTCCAAACCAGGCTATCCTTGTACTCACAGATCCTTCTGCCTCTGCATTACAAGTGCTGGGATTAAAGTGTGCACCACTACACCTGACGCTTATTCCTTTTATGTGTATAAGTGTGCCTGTTTTCATGTGAGTGTAGGCGCTCACGGAGTCTAGAAGAGCATCAGTTCCCCTAAAGCTGGAGTTACAGGTAGCTGTGAACCCACAACTATGGGTGTTGGGAACTTGAACGCCAGTGTCTCTTTACAGCCCACAAATCACTTTATGATCACTTACTATAAAACTGAAAGGCATTCAAATTTTGTTAAATAAATATAAAATTGATTGAGTGAAGTATGTTTTTTTCTTATATACAACATTTTGCAAAAATAAATGTACGTGCAATAACATGTAGAAAATATATTTTAAAATATATAATACAATGCATTGGAATGAGAGTATTGCTGGTGCTGGTGACTCTTTCTCCTCCTTTCCTGGTTTACATGTATGTAGTTTTTTTTAAAAAATAATAGTTTGCTAAAGTTATAATACCAACTTTTAAATTTTAGTGAGATGGCTCTGCAGGTAAAGGTACATGGTATGAAGTCTGAGGGCCTAGTTTGAAAGGAGAGAGAGAATTGACCTTATGCATACATACACACACACTATTATGAAAATTTGTTGATAGATTGTTTTTTTTAGTTGATACAGGTAAAAACTTTTTTTTGTCAGTGCATAATTTTAAAGACCAAAGGAAATATTATAATGGGAAAGTTTGTCATTGTGATATTTTTTGAGAACAAAACACAAAATTAAATTATATTTTATAGTATATTTTGTTAGATTGTTACTTGTATTGATTTTTATGTTCTCAGATTGGTAAATTCCTTAATTTTAAAAGATGTAAATTGTTTTGATAGCAACAGTTTTTTTTTTTTTTACATTGACTCTATTTTACTATCTTGCTAAACTGTGTTTAGCATGGGAATTCACAAGGATACTCCGAAATAAATAATCGTGCTTACTTAGATTTGATATAAAGTTTAAGGCAAAAAGGTTTTTACTTAAATTATTAGGTGTACCTAGGTACAATTTCTTAGGGTGAAACTCTTTTTTAATACTCAAGTTTTATTAAAAGTGTTATTTCATGAAAGTTCTGGAGGACGCAGTGTTTTGTGGATACTTGGTAAATTGATACTTCAGGTAAGTCACTTGAAGACTGAGTTTTGCTTTTCTCTACAAAATGGAATTTATATTACATTGTCAGAGTTTAAATTACTAAATATTCTAGAGTCCTGAAACCCATTCTGAGTTTGAACTCCTAATAATTCAGGTAGTTTGTAGTCATGTTAAAGTTGGAATAAGAGTGAATGCTTGTATACAAGGAAGAAAGGAAGTGTGTTTAAGTGACTATGTTGCCACCTGGAATGAGCTCAGAATACCATCTACCTGGAATTAAACTTACTATCAGTAGCCACACCACTATTATATCACATAAAAGGTCTCACTGTTTTACATTCTTTTGTTAAATTTGTCTCCTACAAAGTCTTGGTTTCTGCAATAATATATTACCAGTCATATCTGCACAATTTTTCACAGCTTATCTGTTCAAAAAGTGACTAGATAGATGCCTATTCTCTAACTGTGAGCAGGTAGTGTGGTACATGTATCATGAGTGTTGTTATTTCTCACATACACTAAATTTTGTTTTCTTTATTGTATCACAGTTGCCTGTCACATCCTGGCTGAGATTAACTAGTATTATCCAGCAGTGTAGTTTCTTCAGTCTAATTATGACTGATGGTAACAAAAAGTCATAGCCCTAAATGATGTATCTGGTTTGGCAGAGTCCTTTATTTTAGATATTGTGCTATTATACTCCCAGTAATAAAAATAATAGTCTGTAGCTGTTAAGTTTTCAGGTCTGTGATTTTTTTTAAACTTTTATTTTTTATGCGTTGATACCAAATCTCCTGGAACTCAAGTTAAAGACAGTCGTGAGCTGCCATGTAGGTGCTAGGAGTTGAACCAGTGCTCCTAACTGCTAAGCCATCTCTCTATGCCTTTTCCATCCCCCTACCCACTTAAATGTTTTAAACTGGTAACTTGTAAGAAAAATTAAAAAAAAAATGTATTGAACTAAGTCAGGTATTAATGGAGCCATCTACATCCGAAAGAAAGGTTGGGGTTATAGTAAGTAGTGTGTTACTTAGCCTACCAACTGTGGGTGTCTTTTGAATAATTTGGTTTGTGTTGTAGGTTCAGTAATTTGATAGTACACATTATAGACAGGTGGTCGAGTGCTTTCCAGTTTTATTTTTCCTTTGTAGCTGATTCATGCTTGTTGCATTTTTATAAATGACCCATGCTCTTCATTGTGCCTTGTTGATAAGCTGTGTTTATTAGGTTAAACATAGTAAACGTATTTTCAATTTTGGATTTCACAAAGGATGTGATTCTTCTTGAGGATCATCCGTATTAGGTTTTTTAGAGAAAGAGCTAAGTTTTGAAGGGGCTCTCTGTAGAGAATTATATATACTGCCAATGTAAATGATTCTTTAAATTTTTGATACATTCAATTCACAGTTAATTATTGACTACCACCGTAGTACAGCATCTTCAAAATATTCTTCAAAAGAATATAATTTATACTGTTTTGTATTTAGGCGTGAATTGCCCTTCACGAAATCAGCTCATCTCACCAACCCTTGGAATGAACATAAGCCAGTCAAGATTGGGCGTGATGGACAGGTTTGTTTAACTTTTAAGCTACATTATTCAGCCATTTGTAGTCCTTTATTGAAGGACACTCTAAAACTTCCTGTGAATTGTGAAAAACAAGGTATTGTGATTCTGATTGATTAGTAAGATGATCTGTTAATGTTGGAACTCATGTAAATGGTACTTTCACTGATAAAACTGAAGGGAGAGGATGAGAGAAGTGACCCAGTTTTTGTAGTTTTCATTATAAGTTTCTTAAATGTGGAATGCTTCATGAGTCTGCATCATCCTTTTGGAAGGTGCATATTACTCTTGTCTCTATCATTCTGATTTTAGTATATGTGCTGAATTTTTTTCTGAATAGAAAATGACCACTGAAGAGACAGATATGTACACATATGCACACGTGTCTTCAAATTAAACATGTGTTGTAATGATTTAAAGTAAGCCCAAACCTTTTATGCTTAGAGTTCCCTTAATCATATTTTTCCTATTGCTTGTGAGTAAAGTGTTGATAATTAAAAGTAATAATTTTGTACAAGCTTGTAGGTTAATCTGCCTCCCTGGGTATTTCTCAGATATATTCTTTGTTTTAAGATGAATGATTTATATTTTTGTGTTTTTCACAAATATTTCTTTGGATAGAATGAAATAGAGAGCAGTAAGAATTTTAAGCAGCTGTACTTGTGGGTGAGATTGTACTCTTGTAATTTCTATTTTTCAAATACATTATAAGCACTTTAGAACTGATTTTTTGTTTTTGTTTTTCTTTTTGAGACTGGGTTTTTCGGTAGCTTTATAGTCTGTCCTTGAACTAGCTCTTATAGACCAGGCTGCCCTCGAACTCACAGAGTGATGGGATTAAAGGCATGTGCCACCACTACACGGCTTTGGAAGCGTTTTTATATAAATAAATATAAATAAACCTTTAAGCTTATTAGGATCTTGTGTTTAGTTCCTTGAGAAAAAAAAGTCTTTGAAGTCAGTGTTCAGTTTTGTACATGAGGATACCATATGTCTTTTGAGAGGTTCTATTGTGCTGTTAATCGTTACTTTTAACGTTCCAGGAAATTGAACTTGAATGTGGAACCCAGCTTTGTCTTCTGTTTCCCCCTGATGAAAGTATTGACTTGTATCAGCTCATTCATAAAATGCGTCACAAGAGAAGAATGCACTCTCAGCCTCGATCAAGAGGACGTCCATCCCGTCGAGAACCAGTCCGGGATGTGGGAAGGTTAGAAACGTTCTTTGGACTGATAATAGGCACATGTATCGGGATAACATGATGGAGGAATGTGATTCGTCAAAAGTTTGTTCTGCGGTAAAGAAGAAAGAGAAAATCCTCAAATCAAGCTGCATGGACTAGTTTGTGGCTTCATTGAGGATTTCACATGGTCACCTTGGTCTCAGTCATTTTTTTCAAGCGGAAAATGGGGATCTTTCCTAATGCAGAAAAAATAATTTACTAACAAGTGATGACCACTTTAGACTAGCTAGTACTCTGATAAAACAGTGTACAAGTGAAATGAGGTAGGCATTTTGTTGCTAAGAACAGGTTAGAAAGGAGGAAGAGGAGGAAGTCTTTATTTGCAAAAATTGTTTATATTTTATAAAAAGCCTTTTCTTTCAGGTGTGTCTCTGGATAAGCCTTATCACAATATGGGACTTTTATAAAGGATCACTAATATTTTTTGAGAAGATGACGCCTCACTTAGAGGATAAAATGTTTTAAGTTATTTCATACTCAAGAGGAGCATTATTGGGACTGTTTTCAATTTTGTCACCGTGATGTGTTAACCCCATTGCCACATATTCTGTAACATGTGCCCAGTGAATTCACACATCCTGCTGAGCTTCTGAAAACAATAGGTTCTTTCCAAAGGGGATCAAGTGGCCCTGGGAGACCCGGCAACAAACCAAAACGAAGGGCTGTTGCTGTGTCTATTTACAACTTTTCCAGATGCTGGCAGTACCTGTGGACTTAAAGTGTTTTTTAGAGGATCGCCATGGTTATTGATCACTACCTTATGAACTAAACAGCATTTTCCAGGAAAAGGGGGTTTAACTTGTTACAGAATTGGAGAGAAGTCTTTGAAAAGAACTGATTTAAGCCCTTCTACCCAACACCTTCCCCTGTATAGATTTGCATACAGCTAAATCTAAAATATTCTGCTAAAGACTATTGGATGTGTGGTTGATGGGATGAAACCTTTGGTTAAGTTTCCTTTGGTGGAAACTACCTGTGGTAGGTAAAGATAATCCAACAAGAGTCCCATTTCTTTGAGCTTAAAAAGGACTTTGTCGAGTAGGTAGGAGGAAACCTGGCAGAGCCCCTTACTTTTGGCCTAAAAGGACTGATCACCAAGATGTCTTTTGAAGTTTTAAGCTAAGAGGTTTCCAGTGCAATACAGTATATACAAGTGAAGTTTTTCCTCAGTTTTGCAATGGACTGCAAACTATACTTAAACACCACTACACCTTCTCTCAAGCCTGCCAGGGCCTCCATTTATGTATGTGGCTTACAACTTAAAGTCAGTAGTTGGACTACTATATGAACTGTTACTATCATGTTTTATACCGGTCGTAAATGCACTCCCCAAACTACAAGAAAGCGGTATGTTTGTTTTATAAACCAGCTTTTAATTTTCTTAGTACTATTTATTGTAGATGCAACTGTTTTTATTCTGTTGGGGGTGGTACTTGGATTTGTTGGATTTAACTTTGCAGTTTGAGCGACTTGTTGAAAAATTTAATGAAAACATTCAGTATTTAGAAAAATAGCTAAAAGAAACTTGATGCTGAGATATTTTATACTATATCTGAAACTAATAGCAAAAGGATATGTTATGTTTTGGAGCTTTTGTTTTTATTTTTGTTTAGCTTTTATTAAATGCTAAATTATTAAATGTTTTTATGATGTATTGTATAGCCATCAAGGTTTATAAAAGACAGTGAAGAACAGCCCCTTCTAAAGTTAAACTTTGACCTAGTTTTATGAACTTTGTTAAAACTTTACATGACAGTCCATGAGAGCCAGTTTATTATAAGGCATTGTCTGGAAAAAAAATACTTTAATTACTAATGTTATTAAAGAAAGTAAATGTTGCTGAAATAAGTTTTTCAAATAACTAACATTTTCAAAGCTTTTCTGTTACATAGCTTTATTATATTTAAAACTTTCTGTATAATCATGAAAAGTGTAGTTTTGTGTAAAGCAGGGGCATCATTTAAGGCATTCTTCATTTTGTTTAGATTGGAGCTATATAAATTTTAGAATAAGTTATTGCATAATTGCTGGTATGATTTTCCTCTTGTTTTCACCTGAATGGTGATATTTGGGAAACTGTTTGATTTGTTAAAGAATTGCTTCAATGTTTAGTCTACTAAAATGTGGTTTACAGGCTTGAATTAGGAAATTTTTGGGGTTGTCTCATAGTGTGAAATTACAGAGATATCTACTCCAGTGTATAAGGTTTCCTTTTGAGGAATTAAGAACTTTAAGGTAAATTGTTCTCCAAAAATTAATGGAGATTTTTTTTTTTTTAAGTAGGCCCTGGGCTATTCTTTGTACTCATCTCTGTAAAACTCTTGCTTTGCTGTTTGTTTTCCCAGCTGTTTTTGGTTTAATTTCTAATGTGTCTAATTTGTGTAGGCGTCGACCAGAAGATTATGATATTCATAACAGCAGAAAGAAACCAAGGATTGACTATCCCCCTGAGTTTCACCAGAGACCAGGTTAATATTTTATAATCCTGAAGATTATTTGACTTAAAATTATTAAAACAACAAAAAACTTCCAATAGGTTTAAAAATAAAGAATATTTAGGGCATGACTACTTTAAACCGGAAGAAATCATTGCTAGTTCTAATTAGTAAATCTTCCCCTACCATGCTTAGATTGTTCTATTACAGCGAATCATAATTTATTAGTTACCTGAAATTGCTGACTTTGCCAAAATGGAAATTGATGTGTACATATGTAAGATGAAGAAAAAAGTGACTTATTTTGTTGTGCTTTCTGTTCCCTATGATGTGCAGTTTTTCCTATAGTATGCAGCATTAATTGGAAGTCAAACAGAAATTACACTTTTAAAAAAAAAATAAAGAACCTGGTACTATTTTTGAGAGTGATGGGAAACACTTGGCTTGTCATCCAAGTGTCTATTTTCAGTTAGTTAACTGTTCACTGGGATAAATGAAGGGTTATGTTTCAGTTTCTGTCACTGACACATCTGTAAAACTCTAATTTTGGTTAGTATTATCCATGAGTATTTTGTAACAAATGGCTTTATAGTAGCATCCTTTTTCCCTAAAGAAGGTAATTGTGTTCTATTAAAACACTTTCCCCAGTAATAGGGCCAGTCATATATTTTTATATATTTGTCGCATCCTTCCTAATGGAAGCAGAGGATAGAGTAGATTTTGTTTTGTTACATGGTTCTTGGAGTATACATGTTCATTTTTGCAGCTTTTGCAATTTTGTGTCCTCTTTTGAGTCTTCATGCTTTAACTCATAGTCATAAGTTCTCAAGGTGAAAGGTAAACATTCTTTAAAAAGATTCTGCTGCAGTGTCCTCAAACCAGTTCAGACTGTACTCAAGGTAGTCCTCTGCCCTTAGCCCACATGATACATGAGAAAACCTCTAGTAGTTGAATGAACAACATCCTTTGAAGTATATTTTTTTTCATGGGAAGAATTGAAACAAGGGTAAGGAAGGTTTAATTATAATGCTGTAGTAAAAACATGAAATTTGATGTTTGAACAGGGTATTTAAAGGATCCCCGATACCAGGAAGTTGACAGGTAAGTTGGGTTCACTCTTGCTTAGCTTTGAATTACATTCTTGGAACTAGTTTATGAATTACCTGAATTTAGTTTCACTAATCTTATTCCCAACAGACGATTTTCAGGAGTTCGCCGAGATGTGTTTTTAAATGGGGTAAGCATTAAATTTTACATATTTGAAGCTAGGGTCTGATTTGTATTTCCTCTATCTTAATTTATTATTAACATTATCATCTTTTATTTTAGTCCTACAATGATTATGTAAGGGAATTTCATAACATGGGACCACCACCGCCGTGGCAAGGAATGGTTTGTATTACTCTGTTTTCTTCATAACTCTATTTTGTAATTCCCTTTATTTTAACTTAATTTTGCAGTGTTTAATTTCAAATGTAATAGGTGTTACATTCTAAGTTGTTAAGGTGTAAGTTAAAAGACTTAACATACAATACAAGTTTTTGGTGATAAATAATGTCTTAAAATGAAAGACAAGATTGTTTATCCTAAAGTATGGGCTTAATAATAGGAACTTACTATAGATATGTGTAAAACATGGTAATGGTTAGTATAAGCTCTTAACTGGGTGATGAAATTTATTCTCTCATCTTTCTAACATTCTGATCAAGTTCCATAATAATATCTGTTTACTTTATTAATAAAATTTACTAGCCATTCATTTTTTGGCTCATTGGATAGACTAGTAGTTTGTGCACAGATGTCTGTTTGCTTTGCCATATGTGTTGATAAGTGAAATGAACAGTTAGATCCATCTCTTAAGGTTTAACCTTCAGTCAAATAGTGTCAATTTAGGATTGTGCAGAAAATAAATTCACTAAATTCATGTGAAGTTTCTAATTGTGCCCAATGGGATAACAAGTCAGTTTAGCTCCATTTAAAATAAGACTGTATTAAATTTTGAGTTTTAATTTTCTGTCTTCAGGAAAAATTGATATTTTTCTTAAAGTATATTCTAACATGTTAAGAATGCCTGGAAATAGTTTCCAAGAAGTAAAACTTTGTATCTGAAGTACCTCTGTGTTACTTCCGTATTTTATTTTTAAATGCTGTTATGTGACCTTACATGTCTTTGGTTTCACTTGAGGTAGTTTTACACTTTCTTATACATACAGGTTAACTGGAAATTCTTTGAGTCTGAAGTATCAAGATGAATTTGACACTAAAATCTATCATGTGCCCTTTATTAATTTTATAAAAGCACCTTAAATTATATTACTGATGTTTATTTGGGCTTGTAAATTCCATTCACAGACATATGTGTCCTAGGGATTAAACTCGGACCATCATGCCTGGCAGCAGGTGTCTTTACTCCTTTACCCGCTGAGTCATCATAGCCCCTATATTGGCATTTTTAAAAAAATTTTAAAAAAATTTTTTTAAAAGTTTTTTATTGGCATTTTTAAAAGCTCTTGAACTTTATTTATTTATTTTAACAAATAGAAAGGCTGTTTTGGAAGAACCTTAATATTTTTCAATGTATTTGAATAATGGTGAAATTTATTGTTTGGCATTGGTGTGAATTGGGAATCGGAGTTTGAATGGGTTTATCTACAAGGGTATTTGGTAGATTTTTATGTAGATGATCTTTTCTTTTTAGCCTCCTTACCCAGGAATGGAACAGCCTCCACATCATCCTTACTACCAACATCATGCTCCACCTCCTCAAGCCCATCCCCCTTACTCAGGACACCATCCTGTACCACATGAAGCAAGATACAGAGATAAACGAGTAGTAAGTACACAAAAAGACAGAGGTGTGAGGAAACTACTTAGAATTTCTGTAGATAATTTACATATGGGCATATGCTAGATTTCCATGATAACCTTTTATTTCTTAGTACAGAATATTAATATAAATTTGCAACTTGTTTTCACTAAAACAGTTAGTTGATCATGTCCTTATATAATATTTAGATAGGCTTGTATTTCCTATTTCATGAGTTGAAACACTGTGTCTAAGCATTGTAGAAATGTAATTAGGATATTCTTCCTAAACTAGGATCTTAATTATTGACTATATAATTCAAAACTGCTGGTATAAATTTTTCTAAATTTACTTGTAAGATGATAAATTACAAGGTAGTTTCTAAATCATATTTTTTTACCCAGTTTTATTTAAAAGTAACTGGGTGACACAGAAATTCTAAGTAGTTCTCTTGTAGTAGGGCTGTTTATTGAAACCAATTTTGTGTGTGTGTGTGTGTATACTTAATGAAAATTGTTTTCTGGTACTTGATTGGAAGGGTATTTCCATACACGTGTAAGTTTGGTGACTGAATGGTAGTTTAATGTTAACAATAAAGAATATATATTATAGAACTTTGGTCAGAACAGTAAATTCATATCCTATTTTTGCGAGTTTTTAATGGATTATTCTTTAATTCCAAAAAGGAGTCCATTAAATTAAATCTTTTAACATTCTATAAATATTGCTAGGCTACTGACAGGCCTTATTTTTCTGTCATAATACATGGACTACATATGGTAAAACCTAAGTTTATTGTGAAATCTTGTGTGCATGCTGATAGTGAACTTTATGAAAAGGAAAGCAGTAATAATAGTCTATGACTAGAAAGGCAATCCAAGATTTTTGAAGTTAACTAGCCCTTGCAAATAAGTTCTATTTTATGAACCTTCATTTAGTAATAATTAGATTAATTAAAACATAATCCATGTCTATAATACATTGACATTTTACTTATATATGCAAGGTATATAGGTATATATACTAAACCTTGCTTTCTATACATTGAAGCTGAATTTTGAAAATTTACCATAGTCTTCTGCCTGTGCTTTACAGCCTTTATCCTTTTCATCTTTCAAAATGCATTGTTAGCTTTATGTGGGATAGATTTCCAGTATTACTGAAATAAATTTTCTTATAGTTTAGAAGTAAATTTTGAGTTCATCAGATTCCCAAAAATTTATTTCATCAAATCCCTTAAATTACTATTTTTAGTAAATAAGTTGTAAGAACTTTATAGCCTAAGTCTTTTAAGTTGAATAGGAAGTTACAGCAAGATTTGTGGATTCCAGTTAGTGCTCTAAGTGTCAAAATTAAGTTCTTTGAAATCTTGGTCGCATTTTCTAATATCTTCTTTATCAGACAACTGTGAGGACTCTTAAATCTCATGCAAAGTTTTGCTTTGCTGATCAGTTTTCTCCTTTTTCCTAGCATGATTATGATATGAGGGTGGATGACTTCCTTCGCCGCACACAAGCTGTTGTCAGTGGTCGGAGAAGTAGACCCCGTGAAAGGGATCGGGAACGAGAGCGAGACCGCCCTAGAGATAACAGAAGAGACAGAGAGAGAGACAGAGGTCGTGATCGAGAAAGAGAGAGGGAACGAATATGTGATCGGGACAGAGACCGAGGGGAGAGAGGTCGTTATCGAAGATAATGCGCTTTTGGAAGCAGTGATTGAAGATAAACAAAAATATTGTATTTTTTTTGTGTGTTTACAAGTAGTAAATTTATTTTCAGCTGTCTACTTAAAGCTCATTGTGTAGAAGGATTTATTATCATCTTTATTCCAAGCATGCAGTAGAATAAGAACTGGAAAACTCAGTTCCACCAAAAATGCACATTTGACAGTTGACACTTTTATTGGGGCAGAATGGAACAGTCCAAGAATGTAGATATTGATTCATTCTCTATAAATGTTCTTTTTACAGTATATTCATCCTAGAGTTTTTGTTTGTTTTCTTTCTTTTTGATCTTGATCAATAACTGCCATAGTATTTTGCTTTGTGTTTCTACATGTAGCTGCACACAGTTCAGTATAAAAATAATGCTGCTATCAAGTATGCAAATATTGAAGTATGATGGTTTGACTGTATGGCAGTGTTGTAGCAACCTCTTGGTTTCTCCTCTTCCCTCTTTTTTTAAACCTGTAAAGTCACTTTTTTTTTAGTCTTCAATGATGAGAGCAATATTAAGAAGACATTGCTATCTAATTTTTAATCTTTTTAAATAAAAAGTTCCCATGTTCAGTAGCATGGTTGATGCTATTGTTTAGCCTTCCTTCTAAACTGTACATCGGCTTAGAATGTTCACAATTTTGCGTGTGTGGCAGCAGGAGATAACCCCCACATTCTACATTGCTACTGTTTTGTATGAAATAAATTGGTAAAGATTGACACTTATGTGCTGTATTTCTTGTCTGATCGCTATTTTTATAGTGCATAAGCATAACAATATATTCTCTAGTATATAAGATCGCATGGAATGGGTTATGTAGATTGTTAATTTAGTTTGTTACTTATACATCTGATATTTTTGGATTTGTATTTTAGGCTTTTTTTATCTGCTGTTGAATTGCTTTCTATAGTTTTCTGTTTCTTAGTCTTTAGTATTTTCACATTTTCATACATTGTTTATCGATCCTCCTTTGTAACAGTTCTTTAACATAGTAAAACCACATAAAAAAGTTTCTAAATTTTTTTTTGCATTTTAATTCTTGAATCTGATGTTTGGCTTGTATGAAATTAACTAAACATTGGAAATGAATTTTTACTGTTTTCTTTTTGGCAGTGTTGTACTTAAGAGTCTCTACAAATCAGCACATAGTTTTGTGTTTTGTCTCTACTCGTAGGCCTGCAGAGAACACAAAAGCTTCAGTATTTAAAAGTATAACTTTATCCCCTTTAAAATACCTTCCTGTGCAGTCACAATTCTATTTTACCAATGTCAGAGTACAGGCTGTGGATTCATTAAATACACACATAGATGATAGACTTGCAAGAATAGTTAACTCTTAGGAAACTCGGGTTGCATGCAGTTCTGGAATTGTGTGATGTTAATTCTTGTTACTTATTTTTAATTACTAATTCTTTGATAATTTTATGTTTACATTATACATTCTTTTCTTTCTCATCCCTCCACTTCCCTTTTGTCCAACTGCCCATCTTCCTCACAAGTCTCCATCTCACTTTCACATCTTTTTATTTTTATTTGGTGACCCCCCCCACTCAGGTATTGTATTCCATCAGTAAGTTACACATTGTACTAAGTCTACAGTAGTTGAACAGAATATGTAGGCAACATTAAAGTTAGTTCTTGATGTTAAAATGGGTTGTAAATCACATTGAATACTCCCTGTACATGGGCACTTTTGTGTTGCTCAATATTGACTGACTACATTCACATATAATTCTGATCTCTAGAATATGGTAGCAGATTCAGAAAGTAAAATTACCCATTTTATGTTCCCTCAGAAGTTACTTCATTGCTAGTTAAAAATAGAATTAAGACATCCCTAAGATCACAAGCAGATGTCCAGCTTGATCATTTTAAGCTTTAACTCTTCTTCAGGCTTCATTAGTCATGGCTTTCCTTAAAAGTCCATCTAAAAGATGCTTTATAATTTGGGCGTTAGCTTCTGGTGGCTCACATTTCTAATCCTAACACAAAGTAATCCTGAGGTAGTGGATTGCCAGCAGTTCCAAGACAGCCTGGGCTATGGACTGAGACCTTGTATAGACCCACTTCCACAAAACTTTGTGTGTTCTAAAAGTTGGTTTTATTTTTGAGACATGGTCTAACCAGGTAACCCCGACTGTCTTGGAACTCATCTGTAGACCAGGCTGGCTATAAGATCTGAGATCCACCTGCCTCTGACTCAAATTTAGGAATTAAAGGTGTGTGCCTGCCTGCCTGCCTGCCTTAAAAGCTTTTCCAGTGGACAAAAATTTGTTTTATCGTTTATCCATTGTACCATGGTTCAATCCTTTTAGTAATCATTGCCTTCTATTTTGCCATCTTTTGGGGGAGAACATATAACATGAATTTAAAAGCAGTCTCTGTTGCTCAAGTATACATTACATACACATTATTGTCACTGTTGTGCATAGTCTCTGTGAGTCTTGGTTCTTAAACTGTACATGTGAATCCATTATTACTCTTCTCACCTCAATCATGGAGGTCAGTTTCATTTGGATTTGACCAAGTGAGATTCTGGGGTATTTGTCTTTTACTTTAAATTGTATAGTCAGACAGGATACTTCATTTAGTAATAGTTCTCAAGAGGCATTTAATAGTTCAGGAATGTGAACTGAATTTAGTTAATTATTTCCTTGCCTTGGATGGAAGTACATATTGGCAAGCAGTTGGCTTATGAATTAGTGAAAATGCCTAATTTCTATTGACTGTAAGGGATTAGAAGAAACTGAAAATTCTGGTAGGAAATTAAATGATTTCTATGACATCATGTTAAAGTATATTTCATTACTGTGAAAGTAATTTTTTTATAAGTTGTGAAAGATTATCGGGACAACATTTTAAAAAAATTATTTCAGTCACACCGTTTAAATGTGTAACAATCATTCAAACTACCTTCATGTGTGTATTTGCTTGTTTTTCACATAAGGTTAAAACCCTTGTTGCTATTTCTAACTTCGCAGCAAATCTTATTTGCTGCTAAAATGTTCATTGAAAAACTGTGACTTGTACTGACGACACCTTTAAGAGATCCATTTAGAAAACCTTCGTATTTTGTCATGGCTACGAAGACAATTTGAAGGTGATGGTTTTAGAAGAGATTCTACCAATTTTTAAATAACACTTTTACTGCCTTCTTGTTATACAAACTCATTTATTTTTTTCCAAGCTTGTTTTCTTTGAAAAACCAGTCACCCCACTCTTCCTCAACTGTTATTCAGGAATATCTGCCCTGGCTTCTGGACTGGCCAATACAATGATCCCCTTCTCTTGGGAGCTTTTTGTCAGGGCTTGGTTGAGGATTAGACTGTAGTGTATAGTCATTAGGCAAATGAGGTGCTGGGGAAATCAGAATTGCTAGGAATAATTAACTTGCTCTGAGATTATAGTAGAAGACTGACTTTGCCCTTGGCAACCAATTATATGAATGTGAATCCTAAGAGATTGGTTTAAAGGCAATCCACAAAGAGAAAAAGCTAATGTTACGTGCAAAATGGAGCAGAGTAGAACTTTTTGTAAACATTGAGGAAGTTTTCTAATTCAGTGGGTACAAAGACTTTGTAAGTACAGACAGTGATACACAAAAACAAGTTACATTTGGGAAGAGGTCATTTAATGAATTAAACTGCAGAGCAGTATCAGCAAGCATCTGGATAGTGTGCTTTTCCATGAACCAGGGATACCACGGGCCAGAGTTGGCTCAATGTTAACTTGGAGGGTACTCTCCAGGGTTCTTTGTAAACAAAACAAAACAAAACAAAAACCAGGCAGAGGAAGAAGGCCTGAAACCCTAATGTCATAATAAATATATGCCTTGTGTTCTGTTTTTTTTTTTTTTTTTTTTAACTCACTCTAGAGATCCATTGACTCAGCATTCTGG
Source organism: Myodes glareolus (assembly GCF_982192425.1). Lineage (NCBI taxonomy): Eukaryota > Metazoa > Chordata > Mammalia > Rodentia > Cricetidae > Myodes > Myodes glareolus. The sequence goes on along the minus strand of NC_142033.1, from coordinate 21,382,913 downwards.
ATTTAAGGTGTGCACCACCACCCCCGGCTCACATCACGTTCTAGTGGTGTGTATGGATACACTGTAATACTGAACTGGCCTTCCAAGGAGGAAGGAAGGACTTAACACTGTATCTTTAGAACATTTCTGGTGCAATGTGGGAAAATACGATAGGTTAACACTAGTTTTTCTGGAGCGATATTAGAGCTCCAGTTAGGGAAAACAGAAAAACTAGTTGAGAATTTGAAAGAGGTAAAATACATCTTATCAGTGAATTTACATAAGTTACGTTCATGTATTACATGAATGAACTTGGTTAAGTACTTCCAGTGGGACATTAGGAGAGTGTATTCGTTCATTTCTTTCCTATTGATGTGATAAAACAGTATGTCCAAAATTGACTTGTGAAAGAGTTTACAGATAGAGGTCTGAGTTCGCAGTGGTGGATAGGCATGGTGGCAAACTGCAGGTATATAGATAGCACAGGTATATAGATAGCAATAGCAGGAAGCAGAATGAACCGGTAAGGTGAGGCTCTAAACTCTGGGAGCTGTACCTCAATGACATACCACCTTCCAAAATAGTACCTGAAATGCAACTAGGGACAAAAATGAAGTAGGAGGTTCTTCTGTTCATGTGTTGCTTTCATTGGTTAATAAACTGCTTTGGGCCTGGTAGGGCAGAACTTAGGCAGAGAAGACAGAACTGAATTCTGGGAGGAAGAAGGCAGAGTCAGAGAGATGCCATAGATCTGCTGCCAGAGCACTACCTCATGGTGGTACACAGATTGATAAAAATGAGTTAAACTAAGATGTAAGAGCCAATAAGAAGTTTGAACTAATGGCCAAGCAGTGTTTTAATTAATACACTGTGTGGTTATTTTGGGTGTAAGCTAGCCGGGCGACCAGGATAAACAAGTAGCCCTCTCCATGTAACAGAAAAATAATCAAATATCTGAGTCTATGGAGGACATTTATCTTTTAACAACTGCAGGGAGATAAATATAAAAGAATTTTCCTTCAAAGAGTATGACTTACATGGAGGCATGGACTCAAGGAGAAGGCAAGCATAGCCAGGTGGTGAAGAAGGGTTGATGGGGAAATGGGTGAGACTTAGAAAGTTGGTGACAGATGAATGACTTGCAAAGTGTCTCTGTTGAAAGTGTATATGTTCTATAAAAGCCAGGGGTGATGGTGAGTGCCTAAAACCTTAGCACATAGAGGCAGGGTTAGGAACTGAAGTCCAGCCTTGGCTACATGACATCTGTGAGGCCATCTTCGACTATGTGCAAATTTTATCATATTTTTAAAAAGCTCTGTTAGCCCAAGATTGTCTTTGCTGGAATTTTGTTATTTCTTTTCCATAAAGTGATAACCTGGTTGGTGGGGGCGGGGGTATAAGTACACATTGAAGCTATAAAGATAAAATTTCTTTGAACGACTACAAAAGCGAAACACAAAATGTAATAATCTTACTTTCCAATCTTATTTCCACAAGTAGATATTTAGTGACTTTTTCTACATTAATTAATGATGTGTTTGTGTGTGATTTGTGTTTGTATGCCTTAGTCCCTGTGTGGATCTCAGAAGACAACTTGTAAGAGTCTGTTCTCTTCTACCACATTGTGACTTCTGAGAAATCAAACGGGTAAAAGGCAGAAAGAGCCTTTACTCACTGAACTGTCTCACTGGCCCTAATTCAGTGATTTCTCCAGGCATTTGTCTGGAAGAATACTTCAATTCATTATTTGCAAATTATTTAAAATGGGGAGATTATGTTTTCATGAGCAATTGATACATGCTGGGGCTGGGAGAGGCCAGAAGAGAGGCATCAGTTGGTCTGCAGTTGGTCAGGAAATCCTGAGTCGTGCATCATGGAGATGATCGTGAGGTCGCATCTGAGTGCTGGGAAGTGAACCCAGGTTCCCTGCTGACATATCTACCCTCTAGAAGTTTATTAACCTTGTTTCTTCTTCTGATTCTATTTGATCATTTCATCTTTTTACTATATGAATGTACATATATGTTGTCAGTGTTTTCTGCTCTGTATAGGTTGTCTTTCTTATTTGTGAGGTAAAGTTTCATTACATGACCTTGGCTGGCCTCGACCTTTCTGAGTAGACCAAGTCCCATCTGCCTCTGCTTTTCCAGTACTGGGATTAAAAGCATGCACCACCATAGCCAAGTCTATTTTGCCCTTTTTTGTTTTTAATCTGTGTAAAATCTTACATTTTTGGTGCAGCTAAAATGGAGATTATTTGTAATTTTGACGTTGTACTATTTTCATCTCAAGATTATAAAAAGTGCTAATTTTTTTAGGACTTTACTTATTTTGAACATTTAAAGGTATAACTCACTCTGATGTTAGTTCTTGTGAGGCCCCATTGAATAATTGTCTCAGAATCATTTGTAATTGAACAGTCATGTGAGTGATTTTATATATATATATATACACACACACACACATATATATATTGGATTTTTTGGAGTGCTTTGCCTGTCATGTCTTTATGTGCATCATGTGCATGTAGTGTTCTCAGAGAGCAGAAGAGGGCGCCAAATCCCCAAGAATAGAGGTTACAGACTCTGAAGAAAACCCAGGTCCTCTGTAAGAACAAGTGCTCTTAGTTACTGAAACATCTCTCCAGCTCCAGATGAATGACTTTTAATACCTTTCCCTGTACCCGATCCTGTCTGTGGTGGTTTGAATGAGAGTTCTCCCATAAATCTCCATCAGAGTCAGTGACTGGGGAGGACTGGAAAGTATAGCCTTACTTGAGGAAGTATTTTACTGAGTTTCTACTTCCTGCTTATGGCTCAAGATGAGAACTTTAGCTGCTGCTCCAAAGCCTGCCTGTCTGCTCCCATGATCCCTTGCCATGGTGGTGATGGACTTCTTGTCCCTTTGGAGCCATAAGCCTGAAATAACTATTCTATATGTTGCATTGGTCACTGTGTTTTATCACAATAGAAGAGTAATCTATTTTGACAAAATTTTAGTGTGGAAATATATTTATCAAATATTAATTTAAGCAGTCCTGGGGAGAGTTGCCCAATGCACTTCCTATATACAACCAGGTCCACTTTGAGTCTGTTCTGTTTGTTGATCTATATTAATGCTGCAGAGTCTTTGTAACTGCTCCACAGGTCTGATCGTTTTCAGTTGTTTCTTGTTTATGTAAATATTCCATAGTTACAGTAAAATTTTGTGTCTCAAATATTTTCAAGACTTTTGAAGTTAATGCATTGAGCTCATTTAGTTATTTGGAGAGTGACCTGTACCAGACATATAAGGGTTTCAAACATGACCCAGAAAGGAGAATCAGGCACAGATAATAAATAATGGAAAGAGTCAAAAGCTGAGGTCAGGAGTGCTCCATGGGCTGATGACCCAAGCCAGTAAGTGTACCCATCAGATGAGGGAGCAGAAGACAAACCAGCAAAGAGCACAGACAACAGAATTAAAGGGAGTTCAGAACATCTTTAGTCCCCCTAGCAAGATACACTCTGGAATGGACATAAAGTATCTCAGTGTCTGGGATATTTGATCACATACAGGTTATATAGCAAGTGCCAGTTTCCAAAGTACACCCTGTCCCCAATCCTGGCCCCAGTCCTTGGCCAATTTTGCCTGACGTGACCCTGGCTTGGTGAGGGACAAAATGCCCACATCCCATTATCAACACCCCTGGGTCATCTCCAATTCAGTCTAGCTTATAACAAGAGAAAATAGCTTTTGATTTTTTTTTTTTTTTTACAAACACAGTAACCCTTTCACAAATAATAGTGTCTTAAAAAAAAATAAGTCCACAAAACCCTCACTGGGGTTTTAAAGATATGATAAACATCATGCAAGAGCCAGAGGACCAGGAAAGGTACCATGAGACTGTCTCCTAGAAATGACCGGGAAGCTTCACTCATGATACCTTAACAATATGGCTGTGAAAGCAAGACCTGATCAAATATAACACCAATAGACATATTAACAACACTGAAAGGCAGAAACCTCACAGAGGTTTGCCCATAGACAAAGACTGCAAATAAGGAATGTTGAGAGAGGGAAAAATAATTCTCTTAGTGATAAACCTCCAATTGGTTATCCAATGGCCTGAAATTACATATATTCAAATAACACTAAAAAGACTGATCAGAGTCTAAGTGTGTGTATGTATGCATGTGTAACTACAAGAAAAAAGAAGCCTTGACTTTCAGAGGTGGTGGTTGTGAGGGTAGATAAGAAAGGATGGAAGAAGAAATTGGGAGAGAAAGTAATATTTTAATTAAAAAAATCATCCAATCTTCTAATTTTATCTGAAAAATACAAACACAAATTATGCAATATGTTACAGCTTATACAAGGACTGAAATGGATTTTAAGTAATTTGTTCATATGAAAATACCCCTATGTTGTGTCTTGACAAATTTGTCTCTGCTGTTTGGGGTATGGGTGAGGAGGTTGGGATGCACAGGCTGCTGGTTTGGTCCCATTCTGTCTCAAGTAGTACTCTTTTCATAGACAAGGAGAGGATGCTTTCATATCTCTGTGAAGTAGCATTTGCAAAATGAATATATCTCACATTTGGTCTAGAATCATTATGTACGCTGATGAATGTTAGGCTGAGTAAATTGCTATCCTGCTGATGATTTCTGAATTCTAAAGTGGACGTCTATTGTTAGCTCAATTACTTGTTTTGTGAAGATGCGAAATGTGCTGTGTATGTCTAATCCACCATCTTCTGTCTGTTAACCTTGTAGAAAATAACATCAAGATTGGTAACTGTGGTGGTTTGAATAATGTCCCCTACAGGCTCCTATATTTGAATGCTTAATCACCAGGGTAGCATTATTTGAAAGGATTAACATGCTTGGTGGACTTGTTGGGGGTAGGTATTAGCTTATTGGAGGACATGTGTCACTGCAGGTGGGCTTTAAGGTTTCAAAGGCCTAGCCAGGCCCTGTGTCTCTACCTCTGAATCAGGTTATAGCTCTCAACTACTGTTCCAGCATCTGCCTGCATACTTCCATGATCCCCTCCATGATGATGGACTAACTCTCTGAAACTGTAAGCAAGCCCCCAGTTATCCCTTTTCATGATAATTGCCTTAGCCACTGGGTCTCTTTAGAATAGGAGAACAGTGACTAGACAGTTACCCAGTAAATCCTAGATGCTTCCAAATTTTATGTTTTTTTATTCTTTTTTTTACAGTTTTTTTCCTTATTTATTTATTTAAAGAATTTCCACTTCTCCCCTCCTCCCAATACCCTCCCGCTCCCACTTCCCCTACTCCCTCTCCCCCTCCCTCCCCATTCCCAAGAGCAGTCAGGGTTTTCTGCCATGTGGGAAATCCTAATTCCTCCCCCCTCCCTCCAGGTCCAGGAAGGTGAGCATCCAAACAGATCAGGATCCCGAAAAGCCAGTCCATGCAAATGAATCAAGACCCAGTGCCATTGTTAATGGCTTCTCAGTCAGCACCCATTTCAGCCACATTCAGAGAATCCGGTTTGATCACATGCTCGTTGAGTCCCAGTCCAGCTGGCCTTGGTGAGCTCTCATTCAATCAGTCCCCTTGAATCAGTGGGTGAACGCACCCTTCGCAGTCCTGACTTTCTTTTTCATGTTTTCCTTCCTTCTGCTCTTCATTTGGACCTTGGGGGCTCAGTCCAGTGTAAGAGTCAGCACTTTCCAATGGATACCCACGCCCGACCCAGGCTGCGCGCTTCCTGAACTCGGGCCCACGAGAAGGGACGATTGTCCTGAGGGTTGAAAAAGGAGACACACACACAAAAGAAACCTGGCTCATCTACAAGAGTAAATGGCAACTTTATTAAACATAAGTCGGGTATATATACTGTGAGACAGAAAAACACCAGCCCCTCATCAGGAACAAGGAAAGAGAAAAGTCAGGGGGCTGCACCCAAGGTTGGAGAGCAGCTGAACAGAGAAAAGAGGAAGCCAGGTGGGCGTGCTCAGGCTCAGAGAAAAGCTGACCCGGGAACCTTGCCTGCAGCGAGAACCTTGCTTGCAGGTGGAATTACCATAACAGTAAAGGGAGAGTTCTCTCTAAGCTACACCCTTGGGCCGTAGGTGAAATTAACATAACAGGAGAGGGCAGTTCTATGCTACACCCTCAAGCTGATGCAGTGGAACCAGGAAGCAGAACAGCCCTGCAAAGCGCCTTGGGAAAAATGGGGAACCTGTGTACCTACAGTCCAGTGCTCCAATGGGGGTTTCCGTCTTTATCTCCATCCATCATCAGATGAAGGTTCCCTCTGGTTCTGCTTTCGTTGCTCACAATCTCCCTCCCTCTGCTTCTCATTTGGACCTAGGGAGTTAAGTCCAATGTTCCAATATGTATCTCTGTCTTTATCTCCATTCTTCGCCATATGAAGGTTCTTTATAAGTTACTTGACCTTTTTCCTTCGCAGCTCTTAATATCCTTTCTTTAATCTGAATGCTTTGTGCTTTGATTATTATATGGCGAGGGGATGTTTTTGTCTGATCCAGTCTATTCGGTGTTCTGTATGCTTCTTGGACCTTCATAGGAATATCGTTCTTTAGGTTGGGAAAGTTTTCTTCTATAATTTTGTTGAATATATTTTCTGGACCTTTGAAATGCAATTCTTCTCCTTCTTCTACCCCTATTATTCTTAGATTTGTTTTTTTTTTATTATGTCCCAGATTTCCTGAATGTTTTGTGATGAGAATTTGTTGGATTTTCTGTTTTCTTTGGTCAGAGCGTTTATTTTCTCTATGGTGTCTTCATAATCTGAGATTCGTTCTTCTATCTCTTGTATTCTATTGGTTATGCCTCTTCCTGAAGTCTCTGTTTGTTCACCTAGCTTTTCCATATCCAGTCGTCCCTCGGTTTGTGTTTTCTTCATTGTCTCCATTTCAGTTTTCAATTCTTGAACTGATTCCATTACCTGTTTGATTGTTTTTTCTTGGTTTCCCAGGGTATCGTTTACGAGTTTACTCATTTCTTCAAACTTTTTATTATATTTCTCTTCTATTTCTTTACTCATTTCTTCAATCTTTTCGTTATATTTCTCTTCTATTTCTTTAAGTGAGTTATTCATACCCTGTTTAAGAGACTCGATTGCTTTCATAATGACACTGTTTTCCACTTCTTCCGGAATATGGTGTTCAAGTCCTTCTGTTGTAAGATCGCTGGGATCTGGTGTTTTCATGTTGTTTTTCAGATTGTTGGAGGAATTCTTGCCTTGGTGCCTGCCCATTTCTTCCTTCAGATGCTCTCCAATGGCTCTTCTTTCTGCTGGGTTTTCTGCTACGGAATTAGTGCCCATTGCTGGCTAGGAATCACTTTGCCTGCAGTCCTACCTTGCTGCAGGCAGGCTATTAAAACAAAAGGAACTACCTCCTGTTTGCACTCACCGCCCTGTCCCAGTGGCGCCCACCCAGGCTGAGTTGGAGGATTTTATGCCCTGAAAAGGGGAGAGAGGAAGGAAAGGGGTTCCTGGCTGAAAGCCGTGATGGGGTAGGGGGAGAGAAGGTTTAGGTGGCGGAAGCCGCCCCTTCGGAATACCCAGGGAGATAAGGATGGTGGGAAGATAGTGTGTTCCCTTCCCCGGGCTTGTGTGGCAGATCAGGAACACACTTACCCCTCCATTGTATCTCCTGCTACAGGATCAGTGCCACTTGCTGGTCAGAAATCTCCCTGCCTGCCTGTCTTTTTATTCTTAAGTAAATCCATGTGATTTACTTTTTTTTCCTATGTGATTTATACCTTTCTTTAACTTCTTTGTGGTTTCTGTTACAACGTGAATTTCAGGTTTTTTTAAACATTACATTCTTTACCTCTGAATGGTACTCTAATGTGTATATATTCCACATTTTCTTTATCCATTCTTCCATTTTGAATTTTGCATGCAAACGGATGGAAATAGAAAACACTATCCTGAGTGAGATAACCCAGACCCAAAAAGATGAATATGGTATGTACTCACTCATCAGTGAACTCTAGTCATTAACAAAGGACATTAAGCCTAGAGAAGCCAAATAACATGGTGAACCCAAAGAAAAACATATATAGATCCTCTTGGAAATTGGAAGCAAACAGGATTGCCAGGCAAAAGTTAGAAGCATGGGGGTGGGGATAGGGGTAGGGGTGAGTTTGGGGGAAGGGGAGAGGGGAGAGAGATGGGAGAAGGGAAAAACATGGAGAGAGCTTGGGGGAGTGGGAGGGTGGAGATGGATGAAGGGCGGATATAGGAGCAGGGAAGAAGTTATCTACATTAAGGGAGTCATTTTAGGGTTGGCAAGAGACTTGGCTCTAGAGGGGAACCCAGGTGTCCACAGGGATGTCCCCAGCTAGGTCCTTGGGCAGCAGAGTAGAGGGTGCCACTAACACACTGATGATTATCTCGAATATCACCAAAGAATCTTCTCCTGGCAACGGATGTAGATTGAGACAGAGACCCTCATCAGAGCAACAGACTGAGCTCCCAAGGTCCAATTGAAGAACAGAAGGAGGGAGAAGATGAGCAAGGAAGTCTGGACCGCGAGGGGTTCATCCACCCACTGAAACAGTGTGCCTGTTCTAATGGGAGCTCACCAATTCCAGGTGCACCGGGACTGAATGAACATGTGACCAAACCGGACTCTCTCAATGTGGCTGAAATGGGGGGCAGATTGAGAAGCCGTTGATAAAGAACCTTCATCTGGCGATGGATGGAGATAGAGACAGAGACCCACGTTGGAGCACTGGACTGAACTCCGAAGGCCCAGATGAAGAGCAGAAGGAGAGAGAACATGAGCAAGGAAGTCAGAACCGTGAGGTGTGTGCCCACCCACGGAGACGATGGGACTGATCTAATGGGAGCTCACCAAGGCCAGCTGGAATGGGGCTGAATGAACATGTGATCAAACTGGACTCTCTGAATGTGGCTGACAATGAGGGCAGACTGAGAAGCCAATGATAATGGCACCGGATTTTTATTCTACTGCATCTACTGGCTTTTTGGGAGTCTAGTCTGTTTGGATGCACACCTACCTAGACCTGGATGGAGGGGGGAATTTTTAACAAATAAATAAATAAATAAATAAATAAATACATAAATAAATAAACCATTACATTCCTTGCTGACTCAGAAAATAAATTGTTAAATTGCATATTATATAAGGTGTGTATGTACATAGTAAAATGATTACTAAAGTCAAGCTAGTTAACATGTCTATGACTTTTTTAAATTCTTAAATGACATTTATGCATTAAAATCAAGTAAGTTACACAAGTAACACTGTTGAAATGATACAAAAATCTCTACTGAATTAGAGGACTGGTTCTATTTCATGAGGTGTTGTGGATCTATTTAAATTGTTTATCTGGTCTTGATTTAACTTTGGTCAGTGGTGCCTAATGAGAAGATTATCCATTTATTTTAGATTTTCAAATTTGGTGGGGTTCAGGTTTTTAAACTATGCCTTATGATTATCTGAATTTCCCCAATTTCTGTTGTTATGCCCCCTTTTCACTTCTGACTTTATTAATTTGAATATTCTTTCTCTGTCCTTTGGTTAGTTTGGATAAGGGTTTATCTATCTTGCTGATTTTCTTAAAGAATCAACTCTTTTTTCTCTTTGTATTGTTCTCTTTGTTTCTATTGTACTGATTTCAGCACTAAACTTGATTATTTCTTGCTATCTACTCCTCTTGGGTGTGTTTACTTCTTCTTCTTCTAGAACTTTCAGGTGTCTGTTAAGTTGCTGGTATAAGATCTCCAAATTTTTTATGTAGGCACTTCGTGCTATGAACTTTCCTCTTAGCACCACTTTCATTGTACACTGTAAGTCTGGGTGTGTTGTACATTCATTTTCATTGACTCCTAGATAATCTTTAATTTCTTTCTTCATTTCTTTCTTGACCCATTTCTCATCCAGTAGATAGTTGTTCAGTTTCTATGAGTTTGTAAGGTTTCTGTTGTTTCTGTTGATATCCAGCTTTAATCTGTGGCCATTTCATTCGAACCACAACAAAGTGTCTTTGGACATCTTCTTTGGGAAAGGTAAAACAAAACAAGATAAAAACCCCACAAAACTACACAGTTCTGCAACTGTGTAGCTAACACATGCTGAGTATTATCAAAACAATATAGACACAATGTGTGGATTTTTGAAGGACCTTATGGCCATCATTTACTTATGATCTGGAATTAAGCCTGGAAAATAATGGAGGAGAACATGTAACTTATGGCCATTTTTTTTTAAAAGATTTATTTTTATTTTATGTGCATGAATGTGTTTGCCGGCATGTATGTGTGCAAGCAGTGTCTGAGGGAGTCAGAAGAGGGAACCAGATACTTTGGAGTTACTGATGATTCTTAGCAGCCTGTGGGTGTTGGAGGTAAAACTCAGATATTCTACAAGAACAAAAAGTACTCATAAGCATGCCTCCACATGCTTCAGCACCACAGAAATATCTTTTTAAAGGCAGTAATATAGTTTGATTGTTACTTTTTCCTAGTTTCTTGCACTGTGACCAAAAATATTTCTAGCATATGGTCAATCCTTAAAACTTTATAAATAATGTTGTGATTTGATGAGCCTAAGATAGAGAAGTGGCCTTGTCACTAGATGAAGGAGCTCCCCTCACAGCCTCCCTTGCTGTGATGCACTGGAGGAGGTCCATGTGTCATTCCTCCCCACTTCAGCTACTCTCTTTTCTTCTTCTTTCCAGATTTAGAAAATGTCTGGCAGCAAAAGAGGCAACACTTTGTGATGACGAATATCACAGTCACCACACAGGCAAGCAGAAATCCAAGCACGTCCAGAGAGTGGTACTGGTACCAGGTGAGGTCATGCGCTCCCACACGAAGGTGCTTGGCTCCCTTGTGGCGCATGACATACTCTATCCAGAAGACAGCTCTATCCAGGGGCTTCACTGGTTGGTCGTGGTGGATTCTTGATAGCTGCATGGCGCTCTCCTTAAAGCTGAAGACAGATGTAAAGGAGAAGCACAAAAACATGAACACTGAATGTTAATTATTTACTGAAGAGCATCAGGCCTGTGAAAGTTTCGAAAAAGCATAATGAGATTGAGTGTTGTCATACAAGAGCAGAAGGAGAAGTATGGCTTGGGGTAGGGCATGTTTGAAAGTTAGCCTGCAAATTGGAATTCTCTGAGAAGTACTTTTCAAAAATGAAATGAAAAATACTTTTGAGAACTGAATCTTTTCAGGACATTAAATGTTATTAAGTCATTGTAACCACTGTAAGTGATATAGTTGAATGCAGAATGAACATATTGATGATTGAGGACAGATTATGCCATGAAATTCTTTCAAATCTCAACAAAAAAATCCTTATCACTGATTAAAAACAGATCAATGGTGAGAAAGATACGTGTCTTTCAAAAGATGATATAAATATTGAGGATGTAGCTCATTGATATCCTGCTTGGAATGTCCAACAGCCTGAATTCAACACAAACACAATACCCATATATTGCCTGCCAAGCATGCAAAGAAAGTATGATTCTTTTAAAAAACATATTTATATGTGGTACGTGTGTGCCTACATGTGCATGCATGTACACAGTACACGTGTGGAGGTGAGAGGACAACTTATAGGAGTCAGTTCACTTCCTCCACCACATGAATTCCAGAGATTGAACTCATGCAGCTAAGACTGATATAAATAATTGTTCCCCAATCACCCACATGTTCATGTTAGAAAGTGGAAATCTTACTGAAATTGGTTAGAGTGTAATGTGGTATGGATACTATGAAAAAAATCCACATATTTCCTACTACTAGGAGTCTATTTAAAGAAATAGTAAATAATCTATCAAACAGATACCTGCATGTCCATGATTTTTGCAGCACTAGCCATAATAGCTAAGTGAATTGACTGAGGTGCCCATTGTGGGATGATGGCTAAAAAGTGATATGAAAGTATTGAATATGTTTTATATTAGATAATATAAACGATATATATTATTCAGTCATTACAGAGAAGATATCTGCAGTTACAAGATGCAATTGGAGGATGTTTTATTAAGTCATGTAATCCAGATCCTAAGAGAAAACACTGCATATTCTGACCAATGTGTGGAAACTACTAGAGCTGACTTCATAGAAGTAGAGAGTAGAGCAGTAGTAACTGCAGTCTGGGAAGTGAGGGAGGGAATGGGGCTAGAGAGAGGTCAGCTAACAGATACATCTTACTACTGAATAACAGGATAGTGCACTAGAGCAGAGGCAGTGACTGTGAGCTACAATACACAAGTTTGATAAGAAGTGGAAGGGGAACATTGAACAAATGAGATACTAAAAGTTTAAGGTGATGGAAATGTGAGTATTCTGATTATGCTTTATTCATTTTATGTATGTATGTATGTATAATTAGCTACTCTTGAATAAATGTGAATTATTTAACAACAGGAGTTTTGGAAACTGTAGACATTGAATTGATACATTTTTCATCTTTCAGATTCAATATCTGTTTGTTGATTTGATCATCTTTGAGGCATTTGTGTCTTTCATTTAGCAAGAGAAAAAGGGTCCCAGTGCCAAAGTCTTGTAAGCTAAGTTCATGTACAGTAAGTCTATGAGGGTAGCTTGAGTCTTGGTTTACAATAAAAGCTCATCCAACAGTGGTTAACAGATTTTTCTTTAAGATTAGAATAATATTAGATGAAATCCACAGTTGTTGTTGAGGAAATTTATCTTGAACACTATGAATTAAAAAAAATCAGTGTACTCACGAAGGGTCATTAGTGACTGTCTTCACTGCACGGAGCAAATCTGTGCTGGACATTGTGTGAAAGTCCAGTCGAACCCCTGCTCCTTTGGTCTTCATGCGAACAATATTGTCAAATTGGTCTCCAAACAAAGGAATGCCCACCACAGGGATCCCATGGTAGATCGCCTCGTAGATGCCATTGGTGCCACCATGAGTTATAAAAGCTCTGGTTTTAGGATGACCTAGCAAGTAGAGAAATTAAGAACAAGTATCAGTCATAACTCTAGAAAGAAAATGAGTCAGGGAAAAAGGCACAAAAAAGGTAAAAATTCTCTGCACAACATTATCATAACCATGGGACTGTACTGAATTCCTCTCATGTCTTAGCACAAGGAGCACGTCAAGTGCACAGCGATTCAGCGAGAGTCACAGAGAGTAGGCAGAGTGTGAAAAATAGAAAGATTTTGTGTAATGGACCAAAATGGCAGAGCTCCAAGTGGAGCAAACAGCTTGTTCAAGCACAGTCAGTTGTTCAGGAGAGAATGTTCTCCTAAAGTAACAGAGAAGTCAATGCTCTGAAATGGGTTGGCTCCACATAATAGGGATTGGGTGTTCATTTCAATGGAATCAGACTGAGGGCAGTAAATACTTCACCATGTGTAGGACCATTTCATGTTGTGGAGTCTTCGGGGGAACAGAGTAAATGAAGAGTCGTTAATGAAAGAATACCATTCCCACTGACATTAAAAATTGCCCTACAGTACGGGAACAGGAAGATGTTAAGTATAGAAATAAGAAATGGAGGGAAATAAAGGACTTAAATATATCTGAATAGTAATTATAGTGAGGTAAAAATGGATCCTCCCATCTCAAATATTACAGTCCAGCATATTCACATTAGTTCTTCATCTGTTTTCTCCAGGACTACAGTTGTCATAAATGCATTAATGTGGACATCCCCTCTCCTGAGGAGTCATTCCTATGTCTCAGGCATCTCCCAATGCTTACCGAGAAGGTCATTCTGGGGAATCCATTTGTACAACCGTGTGTTGGAGCCCAAGGTGTCTGGCTTCTTGCCTTCAAATCGCCAAAGAACCTGTTAAGATGAAGCTAGCCTCTTATTACTTTGGTCAAATGTCAAGTTATTACTGCTAGAATTCTGGAGATATTAAGAATCAGTGGAGATAAACACTGGTCCCTAAGGGCCAGGCAGTGAGGATGGATGATGGGAACCATGAAGAACTGCTACAGCAAGGCTGCAAGTTCTCTTCACTGTCCTGCAGTTAGTCTCATGCTTATCCAAGCTTCAGCCTGGCACCTTAACGTTAAGTCAACAGCAACTTAGGTAAAGTTAGGCTCAGTAATGTTAAACAGAAGTTAAGAACAGTGTGAATGTAATTCCAGTTCAACAATCCATCAAAGTTACAAATATATACCAGGTTTTGTGTTTTTCGGCATATATTTGTAACTTTTATTTTCCAATTTCCCTATAAATATTTGTCCTTGGTATTTGATTTAGTTCATGTATAATCACTATTAACCTCAGTATTTTATTATACTAGATCCTTGTGATATGACATATGGTCACGTCAAGAGCAAGTTCCTATGTTACCCCTTGTTTCAGAATTCATAGACTAAGACCTCAGTTGGAATTGAGGTTGGAAAATCCTGTCCTACCTACTTTATTTTTTTGAATAGCAGGGTAAACAGTACCATGCATAGGCCCATTTTGAAATGTGGATGATGGAAAATGCAGTGGGTTTTAAAAAATACTTAAAACTACTATTTAAATTAAAAATGTGGTTGATCATATTTGGCCGAGAACACAAAGGATGATATAATCCCCATTCCAGCATTTAAACTTATATTTTATATTTTCTTTATTTAAAGAAGGTTTTTTTTAACCAAATAGTATATTCTGTTTATGTTTTCTTCTTCTCTAAACCCTCCCTTGACTGTCATCTCCTCCTATCCAAATCTATTCTTTCTTTCTCCCTGTTTTTGGGAAGAAACAATCATCTAAACCAATGGTTTAGACCCTTGGGTTTTGACCCCTTTGGAGATCAAATGACCCTTTCACAGAGGTTACCTAAGGCCATCAGGAATATCACACATTTACTTTATACTTCATAACATTAGCAAAATTACAGTTATGGAGTAGCAGCAAAAATAATTTTATGTATGTGTGTCACCACAACATAAGTAACTGTATCTCTCTAACATTTCTAAGCCACATACCCCTACCATGTAATGTATGAACTCGGTGTGGCTGAACCATGACAGAATTCACCCCAAAATATATCTTACAACACAAACTAGCATTTATCATTTGTCCCGTATTTCTGTGTCACAGGTGGTTTCAGGCATGAGCTATAGCTAGCATGACACCTTTAGTTTCCCATACGCGATTTCTGAAATCACACGTGAATAGGATATGACCATCTTAGTGAGAATGAATCTCTGAGGTACTGTATCTCACCTTCTGTGGAATCTGTGCAAGGCCTGCTGCAATCACATTGGTCCTTTCTTCTGTTAGGTTACTCACAATGGACCCCAGGGAAAATACCACAACACCATGTTCTCCAGAAGACTGGACGAAGTCTTCTATTTCCTGTTGATGAAATATCAGCCCATCATAAACAACAGCAACACCAAACAACCTGCATTAAAACTGACACCAACATCCTCAGGAAGAAACCGAGCAACATTAGAAATGATTAGAGTAGTGGGTTTTTTAAAACTCTTCACATCCACATATAAGATGTAGAACTGCAGTCTTTTAGAAGGTTTCAGTTCTGTATTACACATATGTACATGCTCAAACAGCCTTAGACACAGCCATCTTTTTAAATTATAATATTAAAAAACAAATTTGTAATGTTAAATCCAAAATTTTCTTTTCCTTTCCTAATTTACTGTAACTTATGTTTATGTTCTCATAATTTTGACTAGTCTAGTTATGATAATGATCCCTATGGTATTTTCATATTATTTTACTTCTCTGTGATATCATTATGGTTCTTATAGGTTATATCATGTGTCCTTATTCCCTATAATTTAAGGCTTAGCTATATGTTTTTGTATGGATATACTGTTATTCTTAAGTAAAATCTATTAGTTGCTGCTTCATATATAATTACTCTTCCACAGCTATTTTCTTGAGATACAACAATCACTTTTATTACATGAATACTCAGGAGTGGTGCACAAAATCTATTTCTAATTCATTGAAAACTTCATTTTCTTTTAGTATTGGTTATATTTTAGTAGAGATTAGTTAGTTTTTTGGAAAGATATTTTCTGTTTGATATCACTCTCTTTTACTGTGTATAAATGTGCAACTGTGTATGCATATATAGGATGTATAAATATGTATTTGTTGGCAAGAAAGTACTTATTCTTGTATGTTTCCTTTAAGAAGCAGAGAAAGCAATTGTGCACCTCTGAAATATAGTATTTTTTTGGCCAGACTATAGTGGTTTGAATAAAAAGGTCCTTACAGACCCACAGTGAGTGGTACTATCAGGAGGTATGTTCTTGTTGGAGAATCTGTGTCCTTGTTGGAGGAAGTGTGTCAATGGGGGTGGGGCTTTGAGGTTTCAGTTGCTCAAGCCAGGCTCAGTGTCATTCTCTTTTCCTGCAGTCAGATGTAGATCTCTCAACTCTTTTTCCAGTGCTATGTCTTCCTGCATGCTGCCATACTTCCTTTCTTGAGGAGAATGGACTAAACCTCTGAACTGTAAGCAAGTCCCAATTAAATATTTTCCTTTATAAGGGTTGCCATGGTCATGGTTTCTATTCACAACAATAGAAACCCTAAGACAAAATTATATCAGTTTTATCTCAGGTCATTTTGTGTGGGAGAATGACCTGTATTCTGTCTATCATATTTTAAATAAATGCTGATTGGCCAGTAGTCATGCAGGAAGTATAGGCGGGCCAACCAGAAAGGAAGTAGAGGTGGATCTATGAGAACAGGAGAATTCTGGGAAGGAAGAAGCCCATTCCTTTACAGTCCTGATCCATCCACAGAAGCAGCAAAATGTGACTGAAAAAGGTGCCAAGCCATGTGGCTAACACAGATAAGAATAATGGGTTAATATAAGTTCTAAGAGTTCGTAAGAATCCTGAGCTAATGGACCAATCAGTTTATATCTAATGTAAACCTCTGTGTGATTTCTTTGGGACATAATGATTGAGGTAACTTGGGAGGACAGAAACCCTGACAACAATTTAGTTCAGGACTTGGTTCTTGGCTCATATCTCTGAATTTTGTGCTCATTTATTGTTTTTTTTACGTACTCAAATTTTTAGCAATATTTTATTTATTATTAGAGAATTTCATTCAATGTATTTTAACAAAAAACTTTCTCTTTCCAACAATTCTTCTCTTTACCATTCCATTCTTTTCCTCTAAACTTTGAGAAATTTTCTTTTTTCTCTCATCTTTCCCCATTGCAACATGAGTTTTATTTTTCCTTTCTTTTTAAAATTTCCTGTTTTTAATAAAGAAAACAAGCTATCCTTTTTCATTTTACATACCATTCCCAGTTCCCATTCCCTTCCCTCCTCGTATTCCCTCCACTTACCTGCCCTGCTGCCCTGCTCCCATCTACTCCTCAGAGATTGTGAACTGAAACATCTACTGATGCTAGTGAGGATGTAACTTGTATTTTAATGACTTTACCCTCCTTTTAAAGTTTAATTAGAATGCAGGGGGATAAAGAAGACCAGTTTCCTAGATATCTCAGTTTCAGTGGATGGGCAGAATCTTATTATAGTTGTAGGTTCTTTGATGAAAAAGGACCTTCTTGGTTTGAGGTCTTAGTTGTTCCCTCCCTTCACTCTGGGAAGGAACTATTCCCTGACTCTGTCCCTTACTTTTCTTATGGGATGTTTATCAAGAATTGTCTGAATGTCATTCTAGCATGGGATCCCCTAGCTCTTGCCTTACAGATTCCATCCAAGAACAACTGTACCTTCTTCAGTGAGCATTTCTACAACAAAATCCAATGTGTAGCCAAAATTGTTCTAGAAATCTTGCCACAAATACATGCTCACTTTTGAACTTGCTTTCAAGGTACTGTTTTCCTTTTCCTTTTAGTACAAAACAATGGGCACAATTTACCATTTCTAATCAGAATATTTCTCTTCCTAATTGTTCTGTCTTAGCTAAGGTTTCTATTGCTGTGAAGAGACACCATGATCATGGTTACTCTTATAAAAAATAACATTTAATTGGCTGGCTTAAAGTTTAGAGGTTTGGTGTAGGATGTCCTTCTGTTTGTGTGTTGCTTTTATTAACCAATCAATAAAGAAACTGCTTGGCCTGATAGGGCAGAACTGAAGACAGAACTGAATTCTGGGAAGAAGAAAGCAGAGAGAGAGAGAGAGAGAGAGACAGAGAGAGAGAGAGAGACAGACAGAGAGAGAGAGAGAGAGAGAGAGAGAGAGAGAGAGAACTGCTATGGAGATGCCAGGTCAGGTATGCTAAATCTTTTCCAGTAAGCCATGACCTCATGGTAAGCATAGATTAATAGAAATGGGTTATATCAAGATGTAAGAGTTAGCTAATAGGAGGCTAGAGCTAATTGCCAAGCAGTGTTTTAATTAATACAGTTTCTGTGTGATTATTTTGGGTATAAGCTAGCTGAGCGGCTGGGACAATCAAAGGGACCTCTCTCCTTGCAACAGAGGTTTAGTCCATTATCATCATGGTGGGAAGCTTGGTGGCATGCAGGTAGGCTTGGTGGTAGAGAAGGACTGAGAATTCTATATCTTTATCCACTGGCAATAGGAAGTGAACTGAGGTCTTGGGCATGGCTTGGACATACCAGAGACCTCACAGCCTGCCTTCACAGTGACAGCTTCCTCCAGTAAGGTTACATCTGCTCCAACAAAGTGATACCTCCCAGTAGTGACACTTCCTATGAGCTTATGGGAGCTGCTTACATTTAAACTACTTACTACATTCTCTAATCTTTATTTCAGAAATATTTTATACATATGAATATGATGCCAGGCATGGTGGCACACACCTTTAATCCCAGCACTTGGCAGGCAGAGGCAGATGGATGTCTATGAGTTTGAGTTCAGCCTGGTCTATCGAGTGACTTCCTAGACAACCATGTTATATTTTGTTGTTGTTTGTTTTGTTTTTTGAGACAGGGCTTCTCTGTAGCCTCAGCTGTCTTGAAACTCGATATGTAGACCAGGCCGGCCTCAAATTCACAGAGATCCACCTGCATCTGCCTCCCCATTGCTGATACTAAAGGCATGTGTCACCACCACCCGGTTTTACAAAATGTTTTAGAATGAGCATTTTAATGATTTTCATTAGTATAATTTAATTACTTCATTACATTTATTTATTGTGTATATGAGATCTGAAGACATTTTTTGAGACTTACCTCTCTCCTTTTGTCATTTGTGTCTCAGGACCCAACATAGATTTATAGGCTTTGTTGCAAGAGCCTTTAAGCCCCAACCACCTTCAGGGCCTGCCTGCGTTTTATATCCTTGATGCCTTTTGTCAAATCTATTCTTTCAAATGCATAGAAAATTTTTAGTATCTAATGGGAGCAAACAAGTGCTTCGGAGGAATGATTCCCATCCTAAAGTATCAAAACTGTTGAAATGATTAAAACTCAAAACTATTTTCTATTATTTCAATACGATTTATGTTATTCCTAATTATCAGGAGTAAACAGCATTTCCGCCTCTGCTTCCTTCGTTCCTTTCTGCTGCACGGACAGGTGGGGCCAGCTCTTCACCACTGAGTCCCAGCCACAGCACACCCTTTAGATCCTCACTCCGCCTGTCTCCTTTGTCTCTGGATGGCATTGCCATTTCCTTAATGTGAAGCTAGAATCTCTGTACTAGATTTTTTCTTTGGGGTCACCAACCAGCTCATAAATCATGATACAGAACCTTATTAGTTTTGAATGCTCAGCCTAGTTTAACCAAGTTTCTGGCTAGCAACTTTTACTTAAATTAACCTATTTCTTGCTATCTACCTCTACCTTGGAAATTTTTCACCTTTTCTTGTTTTCTTCCTGTTGTTGTGTCTGGCTGGCCTACAGCTGCCTGGCTTTTTGGCCCATGGATGTCCATTATTAACTCCTCCTTCTCTCATTCTTCTCCTCTTAAAGCCGAGCTTTCTCCTCCCATTTATTCTCTGCCTTCCAGCCCTGTTTGCCTTTTCTCTGCTTAGTTGTTGGCCATCCCAGCTTTTTATTAGACCGATCAGGAGCCACAGGAAGGGAAGGTCAAACAAACACATCTTTACATAATTTAACAAATGCAGCACAAACAAAAGTAACACATCTTTGCACAGTTAAAGCAATATTCTACAGCATAAACAAGACTCATACATCTTTGCCTAGTTAAAACAGTATTCCTAAACAAATCTGTGAACTTATAGAATTCATTTATAGTCATTAATTAAGAGTTGATTTTAGTGACCAGAGAGATACTGAGTTTTCTTTACTAGGCCAAACTTTTTCCCTAGTTGTGTGCTCTCTCTGCTCATTACGTTTACTGCCAGGCAACTTGGCTTTTCCTCATTCAAACATTGTTGCTTGCTTGCTGTCTGTCTTCAGAGTAGAATTTCTGCTGTTTCTGGGTGAGGCTGTGCACACTTTGTGTCTCTGTGTACTCAGCACTTTCCTGTGGGGTGGCCCTGTCACTTATCTGTATGTTCTGCATGAACCCCTGAGGTTGTCTCTGTTGAGCAATACTCTGTCTCCCTGTCCTTAAATGTCCCACAGGGCTTCATACAGGAAGTCCAGACACTTGTGATGGGATAATCCAAGCGTTTCTCCTGGCCAGTTTCTTTATCTAAATTCCTGTGACACTCTGAATTTACCACAAACATTCTGAAGGAATGAAATATAATCACTTTTGCAAAATATGCTAGGGAAAGAGAAGAAAGCAAGCAGGAATTTATTTTACCTTTGGAAGAGGCTTTGCAGGTCTGCAATGGAGTCCTCCAACGTATTCAAAGTTTGGTAAGACAGGGTGAGGAAATTCCAAATCCCAGTAGGTTCGAATGAGCCATATATCTGCCTTCCCCATCATCTCAGAGAGGGTCGTGGGTCTTCCTGAAGAGGAATCAGAAAAGTGAAGGTAGAACAGGTGACAAAATTGTCAGGTGGAGATGGACATGGCAGGTAGTCTTTTGAAAGTACTTTTGATAATGTAGCCAAAGTTGTTTACAAGTGTGTGTGTGTGAGATTTTGGAGAAGATAACATATGTGTAACACACCTTGGATATTCGTGATTACTAGATATCTAGATATGGCATTTAAATATAATTAATGCCATTTTGTCTATAAATCCCATTTGTCATACTCGGGGAAATGCTGCCTTGGAACTGGTTTATCCTGTTTTAGCTGCTGGAACCTTGATGTGTGGTTCTCTAAGGGAGCTGAGAATTTTGTGCTGTTTTATTTTGTTTTGACATACGTATTCTGATGGAGCACAGGGTGGTCCCAGTGTCATTGTGTAGCCAAAACTGACCTTGAACTCCAGATCCTCTTCCTTCACAGCTCAATGGTGATTACAGATGTGTGTTGACATGCCCAGTGTAAACATCTATGGGGATTCTGTTTCAGAATTTCAGTTTGAGACAGAGTCTCACTGGATTGTCCTGGCTGACTTCCAAGAGAAGTTTGATTATGCCTGCATCCCTTATCCTGGTACTACTCTTAAATTATGACTGAGTGCATGTATACCTATGTTTGCAAATAATAAGCAAAGGGAAATCATAGATTATGGAATGAGACATCTATTCACTACAATTTTTCCATTAATAAAGAAACCATTTAAAACTCTATAGTTAACAATTTCCATGTTCACACTTGAACATTTTAGTGTTTTAAAAGGTATTTACTTAATTGCACTTGTGCGTGTGTGTGTGTATGTGTGTGTGTGTTTATGTGCATGTGCGTGTACATGTGTATGTGTGTAGAGCTCACAGGACAGAGGACATTTGTAAGAAGTCATTTTTTCCTTTCATTCCTTATGCCTGTGAATGGGTTTAAGATCTTCAGGTTTTGGTAAGGATGTGCCTTTACCTAGTGAGCATTTTCTGGCACCATTAAAGGCTTAAAAGAGAAGAATTTTAGACACCGGATGACTGAACTTGGATTCTCTAAAATTTTTCATTCATAAACTTGCTGTGTCTGAGACAGAGATGGTGTGTGTCACAATTGTGAAAAAACTCATTATGTAAAGTCAGAAAGTTTTCAAATTTTAAATAAAATAACTAATTATTTTTGAAGTGATAAGTTCTCCATGCTGTATAGCATGGTAGAAATGTCTGCTAATCCCCAATCTATATGTCTGTTGCTTGAGAAGACATTGAATGAGTTTAGAATAATTATTTTAGGGGTCAGCCAGATGGCCCAATGGGTTAAAGCAGTTGCTATGCAAGGTGTCAAGCATGCTTCCATCCTCAGAATATGTGTAAGCGTGTAAAGAGAATAGACTCCAAGGTGTCCACAAATTCCACATGTGTGCGTTGAGAGATAGTCCCCCAACCAATGCACAAATAGATAATAATGATACTAATGATGGTTATGACTATAAGGATACATCCCACTCAGATAAAACTGTCCTAAAAATATGAGATAAAACAGTAAATGCTTATGTACTTGTTTAAAAAGTCCACAAAGCATTGCTTGGTGAGTAGGTACCATTCTTAAGTGTCTTCGCAAGTCATAGACAAGGCTTTCTATTTACCATTGGGACATAGGTTTTATACAGTTTTGAATTAGGCAGATAATTTCACAGGTTTTTTACATTTTTGCGTTTTACGACTGTCTATCCTGTTGTTTAAGTTCACCTTCAATGACACAGCAAATTTTGAATACAACAATCCCAGATGAGCATGGCACTTACCCAAGACTTCACTGTAAAACTGATTCCACCTCTTCTCATTAAACATTTGTAACCAAAAGTCAAAAGAAAGCACATAGATTAGATTTTGTACCCTCTCCATGAATGTCATTCGATCACTCAATTCTGACAAAGCAACAGGCACATAGGAAGGAGGTAGTGGCAGTCCTCCACTGTACTTTTCATACTTGAAGCCAGGAAAGAATCGGAGACTGTACACCAGAGGTATCTTGAAAATCTCAGCCAGCAGTTCACCGCAGGGTAAGAATGGATCTGCTACCAGGACATCAAATCTTGAATTATGTAGTTTTGTCATAAGTTCCTTGTTTAAAACTGCATCTTTGCAGAAATGCTCAAAATAGTCTGACTCGAACAAAAACAGTTCTTGCAACATTACAAAGTATCCCCAAAATGATTGCTTTGGCAGCTCATAAATGTGTTTATCGAAGGCTTCTTTGAAAAATTCTTCTGCATCAGTCCTGGAAAATGATGCAGGATATGTTTCAAATTCAATAGCAGATGTGTTGTCAACGTCATAAGAAAAGTAAACTGAAGGTCTCAGAACAGTCACTTCATGACCCTTCTTCACAAGCTCTTCTAGGATTATCCTTAGGTTGAGCCAATGGCTGAATTCCACTGGCCACACCAGTACCTTCCCAGCACTCCCAGATCCAAAGAAGCTACTTAGCTGTAGCAGGAGCAGGGCTGCTGTAATTTTCATAGACATCTTGGTTAAGTTCAGAGTTGCTTTCAAATGGTGATTTCTTGACTCTTATAGATATAGAAAGAGTAATACTTAGTTAAAGTATAACTTGTACCCACCAAAGCAAATACACATGAGATAGTCACAGTCTCTGGATGCCAAGTGCAAAATCCAGAAGGCAGATGTGATCATGTGAAATGACTCCCGATTCTCAGTGACCTTGAATGAGTAATTTGTCTTTGATATGCTAGAGATTTTAAAATATTTTTTCTTAGAATAGTGAAAATGAACTTATGCTGGCAGTGGTGGCACATGCCTTTAATCCCAGCACTAGGGAAGCAGAGGCAGGCAGATTTCTGAGTTGAATGTCAACCTGGTCTACAAAGGAGTTCCAGGACATCCAGAACTAAACAGAGAAATTTGAAACTCTGTTTCTAAAAAACAGATAGATAGAGAGACAGATAGAGAGACAGAGAGAGAGAGAGAGAGAGAGAGAGAGAGAGAGAGAGAGAGACCGAGACACAGAAAGAGGAAAAGAAAGGAGAGACAGACAGAGAAAGAAAGTCAAAATGAACTTGTCAAAAAATATAGGTTGATATAAATCCTGAAAGAAAGGCCAAACTGCTGAGGCATATTTTCTTTCTTCTTAGTTCAGTGACTTTTCCCATGTGAATGTATATGATGTGTTAATCATGTATCACATAACTCGTCAATTTTAGATCTATAGTCCAGAGGTTCATAACATAATCTCTGAAGTATGAATCAACCACTGTAATAAAGTTTAGAGAAGTTCAATATCCCAGAAGGATGTACTATATTTTAACCTTTCCACTTGATTCAGACTTTGTCAACTGCTTATCTACTTCCTTATGTTATTATTTTCTTATTTTGAGGATATCACAAAAATTGTGTTATAAAATGGGTGAATTTTTGTGACTGGCTTTCATATTTCCAAAGTCTTTTTTTATTAATTAAAAATGGATTTTATTAGGGAATAATTGCAATAAAATATTTATAAAATGGTCATTTCCCTTTGGTATAGATTTCTAGTAGAAATTTTTTCTTTAAACTTTTTATTTAATACTTTTTAAATAAAAAATACCAATCCATATTCCCACTCTCTTTCTTCCTCTCAGTTCCCTCCCACCCTCTCCATGCCCCTCCTACCCTACCCCATCCAATCCTAAGAGAGGGCAATGCACCCCACCCTGTGGAAAGTCCCAGGCCCTCCCTACTACATTTAGGTTGGGCAAGGTATACATCCAAAGAGAATAGGATCCCAAGAAGCCAGTACATGCAGTAGAGATAAATTCCAGTGTCACTATCAGTGGTCCCTCAGACTGCCCCAACTGTCAACCGTATTCAGAGGAGCTAGTTTGTTTCCATGTTCATTCACTCCCAGTCCAATTGGAGTAGATGAGTTACCATTAGTTCAGGCAAACTGTCTCAGTTGATGAACCCCTCATTGTCTTGATTTCCTTGCTCATACTTTCACTCCTTCCACTCTTCCACTGGATCTTGGGAACTCAGTCCAGTGCTTCAATGTGGGTCTTTGCTTCTGCTTCCATCTGTTGTTGGACAAAGGTTCTGTGGTGGTATTTGTTGTCTGAGTTTTCTGTCCTGTCCAGTCCCTGCAGCCACTAAGCCCCAAAGAGATCACACAGAGGTCTACATTAGTTATAAACTGATTGGCCCATTAGATAAGGCTTATTATTAACTCTTATAACTTATACTAACTCATTGTTTTAAATAAATGCTGATTGGCTGGTAACCAGGCAGGAAGTATAGGCAGGAAAACCAGGCAGGAAGTAGAGGTGGGACAATGAGAACAGGAGTATTCTGGGAAGATGGAAGCTCTTTCCACAGTCCTGCCCCGATCACTGAAGAAGCAATATGTGACCTACCCTGCCAAAAAAAAGGTACCAAGCCACGTGGCTAACATATACTAGGATAATGGGCTGGTATACATTATAAGAGCTAATATGAAGCCTGCGCTAATGGGTCAATCAGTTTATATCTAATGAAGACTTCTGTGTGATTCTTTGGATGCTAAATGGCTATGGGAACTGGGCAGGACAGAAACCCAACAAATAGGCCCTCATGTTATAAAATGGTGCCCACATGGACAATTACATCCACATAAAGCCTGACAGAGCTTGGAAAGTAATACTGGGCAGAAAAGAATAAAGCAAAACATGGCTTCTTGGTAGCAGCAATTTCTCGGGTCTTCCATGCTTGCTAGAGGCAAGCAAGTGCTCTCATTTAAGAGAGGCTTCATCACTCAGCTTTAGCAGAAAAACCTTGCAGCCCTTTTAAGAGGTCCTGCCACAAAATACTTAGTGTTGATGAAAAGCCAACTACATGCTTTTTTGCTTTCAGTCATAGCAGGTAAAAAGCTGTGCTGTTTTAAAAATGCTGGCTTTCTGGGCCATCCTACCAGTGCAAACTCTGATTCTTTGAGGCAGGAGGTCTGGCTACAGAGGGAACATTTGAGTGTTGCTTGTGGGCACATTATTGCAGCTTGCTTGCTGGCAAGGACCTTGAAATACCTTAGAGTTGTGGCAATAAATATGGCTCTGGCCAGTACCTCAGCCATGATGCTGAAATCTCAGAAAGCTAAGAAATGGGCTGGATATATCCATCCAAGCTCCGGCTTTAATCCTCTCCATATTGCTTAGCAAATTAAAGACTCATGTGGTCAGAAAAGAGAGATATATACAGTAAAGAGAGATTCAAAGACAAAAAAAAACCCAAACCTCTAAATGGTTTACACTGTGTAAAAATATGTGCAGGCTAAAGGTTAAAGTCCTTAAAATAAAAAAGAAAGAAAGAGAGTAGTTAGGTGTGGTGGTACACGCCTTTAATCCCAAAGCTTGGGAGGCAGAGGCAGACTGACCTCTGTGAATTAAAGGTGTGGTGGTAGACACCTTTAATTCCATCACTAGGGAGGCAGAAGCAAGTGGATCTCTGTGATTTCAAGGACAGCCTGGTCTACAGAGGGAGTTCCACAACAAAGATACATAAAGAACCTATCCCAAAAAGACAAAAGTTAAAAGTAAAAATAAAAGAAATAGAGATTAAAATAAAATCATGTAAAGATGAAAAATACACAGAGAATCTTGATACTGTATGTTATTATGCTCTCTTTGAATTGTTTGAATGCTCATGAAGGAGCAACAGCTGTTAAAAGATATTTACTTATAAATGCTGCTGGATTAATCCAAGATAGGTATTTTGAAAATACCTTGACTTCAAAATGGAAGTCAAAAGATATGTTACTTTGGAGAAGAGATTTTGCTTTTATTTCCTCTGGAAATGAGAGGCTGTGTATTTATTCTGAGTTAAGAAAAACCAGGTTTGATCAAGGAAGACCACCTGAGAAATCTCTGGTAGGAACAGATGTCCTGGATATCTAAGTTCTACATCCAGAACAGATTCAAGACTGCTGCCTGAGATGATCAAGACTCACAGTATACTTCAGTCAGGACTTGATCATAATTCTAAATTTTCTTTAGGTTCCCATAAGATTATCAGTGCTTCCAACCAGTAGGAAGTAACCTGGAGAATCACCCCTACATTCCCCCAAAATGGACTAATCTCACTCATGAAGATTGATGGAAAAATATTCAATAAAATACTGGCAAATGAAATTCAAGAGCTCATCAGAAAATTTATCCACCATGATCAAGTAGGATTTATTCTAGAGATGCCAGGATGGTTCAACATATGAAAATCTGTCATTGTAATCCACCATATAAACAAACTAAATAATTAAAAATGCACAGAAAACAAAAAAAACCTTGAAAAATACTACAGCCCTTCATGATAAAGGTCTTGGAGAGAACAGTGATACAAGGAATGTACCTAAACATAATAAACTCTATATACAGCAATTCAACATTCAACATTCAACTAAATAGAGAGGAACTCAAAGCAATTCCACTGCTGAAATCAAGAACAAGACAAGGTTGTCTACTCTCTCTATAACTATTCAACATAGTACTTGAGGTCCTAGCTAGAGCAATAAGACAACAATGGAGATCAAGGGAATATAAATCAGAAAAGAAGAAGTCAAACTCTTACTATTTGCTAGTGCTATGATAGTTTTCAAAAGTGACCCCAAAAATTCTACCAAGAACTCCTAAACTCATAAGCACCTTCAGTAATGTAGCAAGATACAAGTTTAAGTAAAAAAAAATCACTAGCCCTCCTTTGCACAGATGATATATTGGCTAAGAAAGAAATCAGAGAAACATTAACCTTCACAATAGCCACAAATAATATAAAAGATCTTGGAGTAACTCTAACCAAACAAATGAAAGGCCTATTTGATAAGAACTTTAATTCTTTGAAGAGAGAAATTTAAGAAGACAATAGAAATTGGAAAGAACTCCCATACTCTTGTGTAGGTAGAAATGACATTGTAAAAACAGCAGTCTTACCTAAAGCAATCTACAGATTTAATGCAATGCTCATCAAAATCCAATGAAAAATTTTCACAGACCCAGGAAGAACAATGCACAACTTTGTATGGAAAAGCAAAAAAAAAGTCAGGATACACAAAACAATCATGTACAATAAAGAAACTTCTGAAGGCATCACAATCCCTGTCTTCACACTCTACTACAGAGTTACAGTAATGCAAACAACCTGGTCTTGGATTAAAAAACAGACAGGAGGACTAATTGAATTGAATTGAAGGCCCAGATATCAATCCACACACCAAGGAGTGCCTGACTTTTGACAAAGAAGCAAAAAATATAAAATGAAAAAGGAAAGATATTCAACAAATGGTACTGTCATAACTGGATATCAACATGTAGAAGAATGAAAATAGGTTTATATCTACCGCCAATCAGAAAACTCAAGCCCAGATGGATCAGAGATCTCAACATAAAACCAACCACACTGAACCTCATAGAGGAGAAAGTAGGAAATACATTTGAATGCACTGGCACAGGAGACCACTTCCTAAATATAACCCTAGTAGTACATACACTGAGAGAAGCAATTAGTAAAAGGACCTCCTGAAGCTGAGAAGCTTCTGTAAAGCAAAAGACAGTCAAACAAATGGAAGTTTATAGAATGGGAAAAGATCTTCATCAAACCCACATCAGAGAGAGGGATGATCTCCAAAGCATACAAGAACTCAAGAAACTGGTCATCAAAATAACAAATAATCCATTAAAAAATGGGTACAGACCTAAACAGAGAACTCTCAAGAGACAAATCTAACATGATTTGTTAAGGAAACGCTCAACATCTTTAGCCATTAGAGAAATGCAAAGCAAAACAACAGTGAGATTCCATCTTAAACCTTTCAGAATGACCAAGATCAAAAACACTAATAACAGCTTATCATAGAGAGGTTGTGGGGTAAAGGGAACACTCCTGCATTGCTAGTGGGAGTGCAACCTAGTGCAGCTGCTTTAAAAATCAGTATGGTGATTTCTCAGAAAATTAGGAAACAGCCTACCTCAAGACCCAGCAATACCACTGTTGGGTATGTACCCAAAGGATGTTCAATCATACCACTTGGACAGGAGCTCAACCTTATTCATAGCAGATTATTTGTCATAAAAGAAACTGGAAACAGCCTAAATGCCCCTCGACCAAGGAATGGTTAAGAAAAATGTGGTGTATTTTCACAATAGAGTACTATATAGCGAAAAAAATGACATCTTGAAATTAGCAGGCAAAGGGATGGATCTGGAAAACATTGTATTGTGTCAGGTAACCCATATTCAGAAAGACGAATATAATATGTAATCACTCATAAGTGACTTTTAGACATAAAGCAAAGCTAGCTTACAATTCATAACCTCAGAGAACCTAGAGAACACGAGACCCTAAGAGAGACATACAGGAATCGAATCTACATGGGAAGTAGAAAAAGATAAGATCTTCTGAATAAATTGGGAGCATGGGGATCATGGGAGAGGGTAGAAGTGGAACAGGAAGGAAGGGAGTGGAGAAAACTATATAGCTCAATAAAAACAATTAAAAAACCCTCATAGGTGTGTCCTATAACTTGGTCTTTAGTTAATTGTTGACAATTAAGATTAGCCATCACACATGCTTTTGAAAACTATAGTTGTTGAGGTATTGATCATTCTCTCTCTGTTTCTCTGTCTGTCTGTCTGTCTCTGTCTCTGTCTCTGTCTCTCTCTCTTTCATGTGTTTGTGTGTATATGATATGAGCAGGCATGTGAGTGGTGTGTGTATGTGAATGTTTATGTGCACTAATTCATGTGTATGCTGAAGACAGAGGATGCCCAGTATCTTGCCTGCTCTCATATTTACTTATTCATCACCTATCTTATTCACTAAAGACAGGCTATATCACTGAACCTGAAGGTTGTCACTTGTTATTTGTGGTCAGTAAGTCCTGGTATCTAAGGGTCTCCCCCTTCTCTTTCCCAGAACTTATGGACATTCACACAAGAATGCTAGGTTTCCACACTTGATGGAAATTTGATCTCACTCCTAATTCTGGCACAGCAAGCATTCTGAACCACTGAGCAATCTTCCCAGCACATAATCATTATTTCAAAACAACTTGTATAGAAATATTGAAGTCACAGCATAAGCATGAAGAACAAAGGTGAATTATATTGTTTGTTAAAAGGGACATAAACATATACATACGCACTTCTATACACTGCAACAATGAAAACATACCTTTTTGAGTTTTATTTGTGACATCTAAACTTCAACTTGGAATCCTATATATGTTCCCAAAGATTAATTATGATAATGAGGCAATTTTATTATTCATTTAATGGGTTAAGTGGAAACAAAATTCATTTCACAAAACCAAGTAGTTTTTCAATATTTATTTTTATTTTATGTGTCTGTATGTTGAATCTACATGTACAGCCATACCACATGAATGTAGGTCCAACAGAAGCCAGAAGATGGTGACAAACCCTGGGGAACTGGTGTTACTGATGGTCCTCTGGAAGAGGAGTTAGTGTTCCTAAATGCTGAGCCCATCTCTCCACTCCAAGTACTGTCTTGGTAGATCCTTAAGAAAAAGGTTATTCAGAGGCTTTGTTCCCTGTGTGAGACCAGCACCCATACTGGTATCCCAAAGACAAATATGGGGCCAGGATTTTTACACAGTTCCAATCCTGAACACTTTGCCTACACTTTACTACAAAGTCTGCAAAAAGCAAAATGACAACTTCTTCAATACTTGCAAAACCATGTTGTTATCAATAGTAGGCTTCTTATTGATCTTGCATCCACAAACAACCTCTGAGACACCTTCATTCTCTGGGGGAGTATGTGAGTTTGAAGTGTGTAATTATATATTTTTATATGTGTGTGCTCATTTGTGATGGGGGTTACACCTATCACGGCAAGCATATGGAATGTCAGAGTACAACCACCAGTGCTAATTTTCACCTTCCACACTTCATGGGGCAGGGTATCTTTTGCTGTGCACAAGGCTAGTTGGCCTGCAAGTTTGCGATTCTGTCTCAGACACACATCTGACTTGCTTATACTGGGCCTACAGGTGCTCCTGGTTATAGCTTTGATATGGGTTCTGGGCATCCAAGCTATAGGAGGAAGTCTTGACAGTCCAGTAATTTACCCTTGGAGTTGTCACCTCAGCCATTGTATTTTTTGGCATAACTTTTAAACTCTAAAAATGAATTTCTAAAATTCCTATGTGTACTCATGTTGGCTATATTAATTTTACTGGGTTTATTTTTCAGTTTAATTTTTGGCCTGAAGTACAACTAAATTCAAAGAGTTATTAATTCTCCGAGAGAAAAAAAATCCCGAGAATTGACGAATAAGACTGAAAAGCTGTCTTGTCACAGGATGAAAGACCCTTCCCCAAAAGCCTCCCTTGCTGTGATGCACTGGAGGAGGTCCATGTATCAGTCCTCCCCACTTCAGCTACTCCCCTTTCTTCTTCTTCCCAGATTTAGCTAATGTCTGGCAGCAAAAGAGGCAACACTTTGTGATGACAAACATCACAGTTACCACATAGGCAAGCAGGAATCCAAGCACGTCCAGAGAGTGGTACTGGTACCAGGTGAGGTCATGCGCTGCCACACGAAGGTGCTTGGCCCCTTTGTGGTGCATGACAGACTCAATGCAGAAGACAGCTCTGTCCAGGGGCTTCACTGTCTGATCGTGGTGGATTCTTGATAGCCGCATGGCGTTCTCCTTATAGCTAAAGACATCAACATCAAAAGCCAATTAGTTTACTTAAGTTCTTCAAGCCTAAGAAAATTTCCGGAAAGCATCATGAGACTCAGTAAATGCCACAGAGGAACACTAGGTACAGTGTGGTTTTACTGGGTGGGACATGTTTGAAGGTTTGCCTGAAAGTTGGTATTTTCCAAGAAACTCTTTGCAAAACTGAAATGGGAAATCATTTTGGGCCAGAAATCTTTCCAGTAGAGCAAATTATTAGTAAGGTATCTCAGGCACTGCAAGGTAGGTGGCTCGACACAGTTTGAAGATGGTTGCATTGATGCTTTTGAGAAGGCATTGTGTCTTTGAAATCTCAATAAAATACCACTAATGTTGAAAAGTGGGTAAACTGGCAAAAAGAGACATACTTTGCACAAGAAGGCATAAGATGTAGTTCATTGTTAACTTTCCTAGAATGTTTGAGGATCTGAATTCCCCCCTTAGTACTTCTAAGGGAGACACAATCGTAGTAATTACAAGGATGCAGAGGATGTGTTAATTTTTAATTATTTTTTATATTTACGTATTCTAATTGTTTTTCTGTGTGCCATGGGGGTGTGGTATGTACCATGCAGCACACGTGGAGGTCAGAGGAAAATTGTGTGAGTCTATTCTCTGTCTTTACAATGCCATTTTGTGTTTGAAGTCAGGATAACAGGCTGATCAATGGTAGGAGTCTGTGGAGGAATTACTGATATAAGTGATTGTTGGAGTGTAATTCAGTACAGCAGCTACTAAAAGAGCATGACTAATTACCCTGGTTTGAGCTTTCTTGCCGTAATAATATTTCAAAATGATAACATAAGACCCATG
This sequence comes from Myodes glareolus, assembly GCF_982192425.1. Lineage (NCBI taxonomy): Eukaryota > Metazoa > Chordata > Mammalia > Rodentia > Cricetidae > Myodes > Myodes glareolus. Next base: position 21,350,605 of record NC_142033.1, on the reverse strand, counting down.
GTTTTTGCAGCACTGATTATGATAATTGGGAACTGGAATTGACTATGGTGCCCATAGTGAAATGATGGATAAATAAAATGAGGCATAAAAGAATAGTTGACTATCATTTAACAATTATAAAGAAGGAAATCTTATTTTTACAGTATAAGGGATGGAATCACAGGATATTACATTAATTTGTACAAACTCGGCCCTAAATGAAAACACTGTCCATTCTCAACAGTGCGTGGAACCACAGAGTTGATTTCATAGAAGAAGAGGGTAGCAGAGTAGTAACTGGAGTCTAGGAAGGGAGACAGTGAGTGGAGATAGAGAGAGGTCAGCTAATATACGTTCTGCCACTGGCGGGCAGGATAGTGCTCTGCAGTGAGTCCATGACCGAACTACAAGTCACATGTCTTATTGTAGCTGTGGAATATGGAAGAGCAGACTTTCAGCATTGACAAAAACAAAATTCTAAATGCTTAAGGAGATGGAAATGGTAAGTTATTTGGTCATTACATATTATACATATATATGCATATATATTCATAATTATTCTACTTTGGGCCATGAGTCAGGATTATTTAAACAAAAAATATGAGTTTCAGAAATTTTAGTCATTGACTTGTAATATTTATTGCTTTTTAGGTTCATTATTCTGTTTGTTGATTTGATTCTATTTATGGAAATTGTGTCCTATCATTTAGCAAGAGAAAATGTTTTACATAATCAAATTAGTCTAAACTAATTTCTTGTAGAGTAAGTATATAGGGATACTTTGCAGTTATGATTGACAGTAAAAGCTCATTCCACAGTGGTTAAGGTAGTTTCTTGTTGTTTTCAAACTCAGACTAAAAATAAGAAGAATGCTACTGTAACCTTGGAAAGAACTTATCCGACTAGTACCCACTAGAATAAATTCACTGTACTCACGAAGGGTCATTAGTGACTGTCTTCACTGCATGGAGCAAATCTGTGCTGGCCATTGTGAGAAAGTGCAGTCGAACCCCTGGTCCTTTGGGCTTCATGTGAACAACATTATCAAACTGGTCTCCAAACAAAGGAATGCCCACCACAGGGATCCCACGGTAGATGGCCTCATAGATGCCATTGGTGCCACCATGAGTTATAACAGCTCTGGTTTTTGGGTGACCTAGCAAGAGGAGAAATTAAGGGCAAATATTAAATAAAAGTCTGAGAAAGAAAATAAGAGGCAGAGGAAAAATGCACAGAAAGGGAAAATGTTCTCTAGACATCATCATTATACCCATGGAACAGAACTGAATTCTTCCCATGTCTTTGACCACAGAGCACAGCAAGTCCACAGGGATTAAGTGAAGGTCACATAGAGTACGTGGAATTTGGAAAGTAGAAAGATTTTGTTCAGTGGAAAAAAAAAGCATGGATCCTTCCAAGTGGAGCAAACAGCATGTGCAAGTTCAGGAGAGAATGTTCTCCTAAGAAAACAGTGCAACCCCTGTTCTAGATTGGTTGGCTTCAAGTAGTAGTGGTTAAATGCTTGTTTTGATGGAATCAGACTGAGTACAGGCAATACTTTATCACATTTAGGACCATTTCATTTTGTGGGGTCTTTGGGGGGAGCACGGTAAATAAGGCCTTCTTTATGAAAGAATACCATTCCCGCTGACATTTAAAATTTCCCTAAAGTAGGGGAAAAGGAAGATGTTAAGTTTTAGAAATAGGACCTGGAGAGAAATTAGAAGTGACTTAAATGTATCTGAACAGTAATTAGCGTGGCTGTGACAATAGATTCTCTTATCTCGAATGTTACTACTCAGAATAGTCACATCAGTTCTTTATCCATTTCCCCCAGGACTAGATCACAGTTGTCATAAATGCATTAGTGTGGACATCCCCCCTCCTGAACAGCCATTCCTATGTCTCAGGTGTCTCCTGATGCTTACCGAGAAGGTCATTCTGGGGAATCCATTTGTACAGCCGAGTGTTGGATCCCAAGTTGTCTGGCTTCTTGCCTTCAAATCACCAAAGAACCTGTTAAGATGAAGCTAGCCTCGTATTGCTTTGGTCAAATGTCAAGTTACTCCTGCTAGATTTCCAGAGAGATTAAGAATCAATGGAGATAAATGCCAGTCCCTAAGGACCAGGCAGTGAGGATGGATGATGGGAACCATGAAGAACTGCTACAGCAAGGCTGCAAATTCTCTTCACTGTCCTTCAGTTAATCTCATGCTTATCCGAGTTTCAGCCTGGCACCTTAACGTTTAGTCAAAAGCATCTTAGACAGTGTTATGTCAGGTTATGTGAAGCAATAGTTAAGAAATGTGTGAACGTAATTCCAGTTCAACAATCCATCAAAGTTACTAATATATACCTGTTTTTTTCCCCCAGGATATATTTATAACAGTTTTTTTTCAAATTAACTATAACTATTTGCCAATAGTATTTGATTTTGTTCATTTATAATTCCTTAATCATAGGTATTTTATTAGTTTAGGCCCCCAAAGAGTGACTGTGTACATGATCACTTCAAGAGCATTTCCTTGAGTTACCCCCTTTTCCAACGTTAACAGGCTCAGTTCCTGAAGGTGGACTTGGCAGTTGGAAAATCCTGTTCTACCCAGGTTTTTGATTAGCAGGGGAATCATACAGCATAGGCCCATTTTCAATGCAGGTGATCACACTTGTTCATGATTATACAGGAATGGAACATTATGATACATACTCCATTTTAAAATTTTGTGTTTTATTTATTTTGTCTATTTTCCATTTATTGAAAAAAGATGTTCTCATCCATAAAATTTATTCTATTTTTGGATTCCCATTGCATGGCTCTTAGATGTTCATCCCTACACCTCTCTTTGAAATCGTCTCAGTGAGGATGCCACACTGAGGCACTGTATCTCACCTTCTGTGGAATCTAGGCAAGACCTGCTGCAATCACATTGGCCCTTTCTTCTGTTAGGGTACCCACCATGGACCCCAGGGAAAACACCACCACACCATGTTCTCTGGAAGACTGGACGAAGTCTTCTATTTCCTGTTGATGAAATATCAGCCCATCACAAGGAGTAGCAACACTAAACAAGCTGCATACAAACTGATACCAACCTACACAGGAAGGAACTGAGCAGCATTAGAAATGATCAGAGTGGTAGGTGCTTTAAAACTATTCACAGCCACATGTAAGATGTAAGTTGTAGTCAAGTGTATAGTTACAGCTCTCTGTGTTACACATTCATACAAACAGTTCATTTCATCTTGAAAGGCAAGATTTGTTGATATTTAATTCTAAGTTCTCTTTCTCTCTTCCTAGTCCTTTGGCCACCAAATACCTGTTTTCTGTTTCTATTATTTTGACCAATCTAGAGAGTTCTCATAAAGTCTTCTTATTTTATTTCCGTCTTGCTCATTAGCTAGTTTATTTATTTATTTATTTAACCGTTATTAAGGTCATACCAGGTGTTTCTATACCTGGTATTAAAAACAATTGTTTTTAATTGTTTTTATTCACACACTCTATAATTTTTATAATAATTCTAGTGATATCTAGGTTGTTTATTCCTTTCTTAGTTACTGCTCTAATGTTGTGAGGACTCACCATGATTAAGGAAACTTTTAAAAGAAAGCATTTAATTAGGAGTTTGTTTCAAGTTTCAGATGGTTTGTCTGTGCGCATCATAGTGGGGAGCACCATGGCAGACAGGCATGGTACTAGAACTGTAATCCATAACTACACCCGTACAATAAGAGGCAGACAGACAGAAAGAGGCCAAGCATAGTTTGTCCTTTTGAAACCTCAAAGCCTACATCCAGTGACACATTTCTCTAACTAAGCCACACTTCCTAATCCATCCTAAACAGTTAACCAATTGGGAACCAAACTTTCAAGTATATGAGCCTATGAGATCATTCTTATTCAAACCACCATGCATGCTTCCCTTCAGGAATAGTGCTGCCATGCGCATCCTTGAGTTGCTATCTCATTGAAGTCCTATGTTCAGTTCTTTTACATACATTCTCAGGAGTAGAACTCATGGATCACCAATCTATTACTAATTTTGTTAAGACTGTTCATTATGTTTTTATTTGTGTTCTTTCTAATAGATGTCAGTTTCATTGGAAAGAAATCAAATTTACTATGTGCTGTCAATTTATGTTACTGTGTCTGTTCCTGAGAATATATGTGTAAGTATGTATGGTTAGGGGTGTGTTCTCACTTGTGTGATTGGTCAAGAAAGTAAATGTAGCCATTGTGAATTATGAAAATAAATGTTTCTTTGTTGACACTCCATCTATTTTCTCTCAAATCACTTTCTAGAGGACTTGGTTTTTGGATCTTTCTCTATATTAGGTATTTGTTCGATCTTTTTACACTCAAATATAAGAAAATGTTTATCTAAAACAGAACCTTGCTGAATTAATTTAATCCAAATGATAGTCACAGTCTTGTGATGGAATAGATACAGGTGTTTCTACTGGCGACTTGCTTAACTAATTCCTGTTTTTCTCTGAGTTTGATGAACATTCTGAAGGTATAAAAGATAATCAGCCTTGCTGAAAACGCAAAAAAAAAAACCTGAAGCAAACAAATGGGACTATATTTACCTTTGGCAGAGGCTTGGCAGGTCTACAGTGGAGTCCTCCAACGAAATCAAAGTTTGGTAAGACAGGGTGGCAAAATTCTAAATCCCAGTAGGTTCGAATGAGCCATACATCTGCCTTCCCTATCATCTCAACGAGTGTTGTGGGTTTTCCTAAAGAGGAATAAGGACAGCCAAGGTAGGACAGGTGACAAAAATGTCAGGAGAAGATGAATATGCCAGCTGGTCTTCTGGAAATAATTTTGATAATGTAGCTGGAATTTTTTAAAAGTATATTGCTGGACTATAAAACATATATTTACATATTTATCTATGCATCAATTAATCTATATCTGTGCGTATAATGTTTGATACAAGTTTGTAATATGTTTCTCATAATTATGCTTAGATATATGTAAACTCAAAAGTCATTGTGGAAGTGACCTGGGAGGAGATCCCACATCTGTAACACACTTTGGAAATTCATGATTATCAAATACCTAGATAAGCCATTTAAATATAATAAATTCTGTCACCTGTGATACCTGTTTGTCATACTCAGGGAAACACTTTTTCCTGCAACTCTCCATCCTGTTTGCCCTGTTTAGGTGTCTGAACCTTGATGTGTGCTTCTCTAAGTGAACTGAGAATTTTGAGCTGTTTTGTTTTGTTTTGAGATTTTCTGGTATAGCCCAGTGTGGCTCCTGAGTCACTATGTAGCCATAGTTGATCTTGAACTCCAAATGCTCTTCCTCCACAATGCAGCTGCTGGGATTACAGGTGTGAGCTGCCATGCCCAGTGTAAAAATTCATAGGGATTCTGTTTTAGCCCTTTATTTTGAGACAGAGTCCCACTGTATAGTCCCAGATGATCTCAAAGAGAATTTTTGGTTATTCCTGTGTTCCTTGTCCTCATGCTGCTCTTGATTTATGATTGATTAAGAAATAGTTATGCATTTATAAGTTCGTTTGCAGATAATAAAAGTAACAAGTCTCCAAGCATGGAAAGATAGATGTTTGATCATTAGATATATTTTAAAACACTGTAATTAGTAATCATTGTTTCTATACTTCAGTGGTATATATTTTAAATACAATCTCAGCCCTTCTCATAAAGAAATAAATCTGAATTCTTCAAATCTTAAATTTATATGTTTTCTGTGCTTCAGAAATAGTAAGTGTATTCACAGTGGTACAGAAATTTAGCAGGTGAAGTGAAAAAGTATTTCAAATATAAATATAATGTATATAGAGGGAAAAGTACTCAAAGCTATGCATACCCCTAAGCTAGAAATATTTAGTAGTTCCTAGGCAATATGTACAAATCATGAGCACATGAAATTTTTAAAAAAGCTATTGTTTTAGCGAGTAGTGAAATGAATTAGGTGGTAAAAGTGTTTACAACGAAAGCTCAATGAATTGAGTTCAGTCTCCATGCATGTCTCAACACCTGAATTGATAATGACAATCCAAATAAAGGTGGAAGTAAAACCTCATCAAATGTGAATCTGACACACACACACACACACACACACACACACACACACACACACACACACAGCACAAACTCCCCACCCATGAGACAAGTGTGCAATGTGTAATCATGTTAATAACAATAATGGTAGCAATGGAATGATGATGGTGTTGTCACCACACAAGACAACCTATGGTTTTAAAACATGAGCTATAAAAAACACCTTCAGTAGTGTAGCAGGATACAAGATCAACTTGAAAAAAATCAGTAGCCCTCCTTTACACAGATGAGAAATGGGATAAGAAAGAAATCTGAGAAACATCATCCTTCACAATAGCCACAAATAATAGAAAAGGTCTTAGAGTAACTCTAACCAAACAAGTGGAAGACCTGTATGACAAGAACTTTAAATCTTTGAAGAAAGAAATTGAAGAAGACACCAGAAAATGGAAAGAGCTCCCATGCTCTTGGGTAGGTAGAATTAACACTGTAAAAATGGCCATCTTTTCATAAGCAATCTACAGATTCAATGGAATGCCCATCAAAATCCATGCAAAGTTCTTCACAGATCTAGAAAGAACAACGTTCAACTTCATATGGAAAAACAAAAAGTCCAGGACAGCCAAAACTATCCTGTACAATAAAGGAACTTCTGGAGGCAAAACAATCCCTGACTTCAATCTCTACTGCAGAGCTACCATACTGAAAATAGCCTGGTATTGGTATAAAAACAGATAGAAAGACCAATGGAACCGAATAGAAGACCCGGATATCAATACACACCTAGGAGCACCTGACCTTTGACAAAGAAGCATAAAATATAAAATGGAAAACAGAAAGATATTTAACAAATGGCACTGGCATAACTGGATATCAACATGCAGAAGAATGAAAATAGATCCATATCTATCACCATGTACAAAACTCAAGTCCAAATGGATCAAAGACCTCAACATAAAACCAAGCACACTGAACGTCACTGAAGTGAAATTGGGAAGCACACTTCAATGCATTGGCACAGGAGACCACTTCCTAAATATAACTCCAGCAGACAGACACTGAGAGAAACAATTAATAAATGGGACCCTCTGAAACTGAGAAGCTTCTGTAAAGCAAAGGACACAGTCAACAAGACATAATGGCAGCCTACAGAATGGGAAAAGATCTTCACCAACCCCATGTTGAACAGAGTGCTGATCTCCAAAGTATACAAAGAACTCAAGAAATTGGTCACCAAAAGAGAAAATAATCCAATAAAAATTCTAAACAAAGTACTCTCAACAGATGAATCTAAAATGGCTAAAAGACACTAAATGAAATACTCAACATCCTTAGTCATTAGAGAAATGCAAATCAAAATAACTCTGAGATTCCATCTTATACCTGTAAGAATGGACAAGATGATAAACACTGATGACAACTTATGCTGGAGAGGATGTGGGGCAAAGGGAACACTCCTTCATTGCTGGTGGGAGTACAAACTGGTACAACCCCTTATACATATCAGTATGGCAATTTCTCAGAAAATTAGGAAACAACGTACCTCAAGATCCAGCAATACTACTTTGCGTATATATCCAAAGGATGCTCAATCATACCACAAGGACATGTGTTCAGCTATGTTTATAGCAGCATTATGTGTCATAGGCAGAACCTGGAAAAATCCTACCCTTGACCAAGGAATGGATAAGGAAACTGTGGTACATTTACACAATGGAGTACTACACAGCAAAAAAAATGACATCTTGAAATTAGCAGACAAGTGAATGAATCTAGAAAATATCATCTTGAGTAAGGTAAGGGGTCAAGAAAGATAAATATGTACACACTCATTAGTGGCTTTTAGACATATAGCAAAGAAAAACCAGCCTATGAATCACAATTTCAGAGAAACTAGACAACAAAGAGGACCCTAAGAGAGGCATCCATGGATCTAATCTACATGGGAAGGAGAAAACTACAAGATATTTTGAGTAAATTAGGAGCATGGGAATCATGGCAGAGGGTAGTAGGGGAGGTAAGCAGAGAAAAATACATAGCTCAATAAAAACAATTAGAAAAATAATAAAAAACAAAAAGGAAAAAATATGAGTTAAAAACTTATTGATCTGTTACATTTTAGAGAAATTCTCAAAGATTTGTTTTCTGTGTGCGTGCCTTTCTGAAGAGTCCCTCGCAAGTCATAGACAAGGCTCTGCAGTTGACATTGGGACCCAAGGTTTTCTACAGTGCTTTGATTTTGGCATATAATTTCATAGCCTTTTCACCATTTTACTTAGGAGAGAGAAATCCTTCTGTTGTCAATCCTGTTGCCTCAAGTTCCCCTTGAATGACACAGCAAATTTTGAATGTACCGATCCTAGTTGACCATGGCACTTACCGAAGACTTCACTGTAAAACTGATCCCACCTCTTCTTGTTATATGTTTGGAACCAAAAGTCAAAAAAAGCACATAGATCAGATTTTTTACCCTCTCCATGAATGTCATTCGATCACTCAATTCTGACATAGCAACAGGCACATAGAAAGGAGGCAGTGGCAGTCCTCCACTGTACTTTTCATGTGTGTACCCAGGAAGGAATCGGAGACTGTACACCAGGGGTATCTTGAGAATCTCAGCCAGCAGGACACCACAGGGCACGAAGCGATCTGCTACTATGACAGCAAAGCTTGTATTTTGTAATTTTGTCATGAGTTCCTTGTTAAAAACTACATCTTTGCAGAGACTTTCAAAATAATTTGAATCTTCCCAAACCACTTCTTGCAACATTGCAAAGTATCCCCAAAATGATTGCTTTGGCAGCTCATAAACACTTTTCCTGATTGTTTCCATGTAAAGTGCCGCCACATCATCCAGGGAAGTGGATGTAGGGTATGTCTCAAATTCAATAGCTGATATGTCTCCAACCTCATATGAAGGAGGGTATCAGAACTGTCACTTCATGGCCCTTCTTCACAAGTTCATCTAGGATTATCCTTAAGTTGAGCCAATGACTGTATTCCATTGGTCACACCAGCACCTTCCCAGCACTCCCAGATCCAAAGAAGCCACTCAGCTGTAGCAGGAGCAGGGCTGCTGTCATTTTCACAGACGTCTTGGTTAGGCTCAGTGTTGCTCTTCAACGCTGTATAGCTCTTATAGATATAGAAAGAGTAATAATTAGTTAAAGTATAACTTGTGCCCACTAAAGCTAATACGCATGAGACAGTCACAGTCTCAGGATGACATGTGCCAAATCCAGGAGGCAGATGTGAACATCTGAAACGACTACCGATTCTCGGTGACCTTGAATGTATAATGTACTTGGAGAAGAGAGGAAAGTAAGATCTCCCCTCTCCTCTTTCTCCCTCTAACGTAGCATCCTTGATAAGAACATGCAGTAAAGTAATATTTGCTGAATCATGTTTTTTAAATATCACAGTTCAGGGTGCTTCCATATGAATGTTGTCATGAGCAATCATTTATCATATTATTTAATGATTTTAAATAAATGGTTCAGAGGCCTATAGTATAACCTCATAATTATAAACCCTGTATTTAAAATTAGAGATGATTTTATCCTAGATACAAACCCTGTTCTTTTAGCTTTTCCATTGTTTCCTGCTCTGCCCAACCAGGAATCTGCTTTCTTGTAACTAGTCATGCTGGCAGGAGTGAATATAATCTGAGACACTTCTGCTTCCCTCTGTGACTATCAGAGTACGGAAAGAAAGGATGCCCCAAATTAGAATTTTTCTGGTGAACTTTTGCTGGGAGAAGAAATGTCTGATGCCTTGGGTGTACCCAGGAGGAATCTGTCTTCAAAGATCATTTTACAGACTAGGTAAACTAATGCTATTGTAGAGCATAGGAACTAAGGTAATATTGGGCAAGAAACCACATAGCAGCTGAACTGCTTACCTATGCTTATGTCTTGTCTGAATCTCAAAGATGGAGTTTCTTATGGGTGATGTCTCTCCTCCTAAAGTGATCACAATAAATAAATCTGCTTCTGCTTTTTTCTAGATTTCACAATTAATTTGACTCCTTTGTTTGGCTTATTTAGGTGTGTGTGTGTGTGTGTGTGTGTGTGTGTGTGTGTGTGTGTGTGTCTAACTGCCTTGTTTGGACACACAGGCTGTAACTCCTTAGTCATGTAACACTCTTGTTTCCTTATTCTGAGGTTTTTCACGTAGCTGATATAAAATTCCTGGTGCTTTATTGGCTTTGATGCTTGTAAGGCTTTAAAGTGCTGTCATGTCATAGGAGGTAGAGAAGGTTCTTTTATGTGATGTTAAATCTATTTCGTAATAGTAAGTCCACACTTCCTCATTTCTAATTTGATAGACGCTAGCTTTATTCCCACTTTTGACTACTAATTAATACTTTTTACTAATATTCATGTTCCATCTTTTCTCCTGTTTTACATTTTGATCTAAACCCTTCTCTGAGTCCACGAACTTTTGCAGACATCACCAAGAGCTTGGGTGGAAACTTTTTGCAGGGCAGGACCTCCCATGAGTTTAATAAGCTGGGACGGGGACCTGGGAAATGAGGATCCACTAGTCTGTTGCTGTGTTCAGGTTACCTGTAAGGGGTTTGTTCTTACTTCTCTTTGATATGTAACTACTGTAGCCCGATTCTCAGGATCTTTAAAGTCTGCAGAAGTGGTAGACTGTTTCCAAGGAGCTGCTTGGGTTGCCATCCACAACACAGTACAACAGTTTCCTGATGTCTCCCCTTGCCTGTTATTCTTTCTCTCTTGATTATAACCAGGTAAGAGGGTGAAGCCCTATCGCCTTGTCCTTTGGGGTGAGTCTGAATGACGTTAAACATAATGATGCTGAACATACTTCCAGATGTGTATTGGCCACCTGCAGTTATTTCATGGAAAATGTCTATTCAGATCCTTGGATAATCTCTCCATATTCTATATGGAGTCATGCCATGTGTTTTACTGCCCACCTTTTTTTTTTTCACACAATGCTTAAGTGTTTTTTCCCTTTTGTCTCCTTTCTTTCCTCCTCCTTTTCCTCTTCCTCCTCCTAATCATCTACCTTCTTGTCCTTTGTTATATGACGTTCAAATGCATTCTCCAGGTTCGCAATTCTTTTCCAGGTTTGTGATTTGTCTTTTCAGTACTTTCAATGATTTTTTTATGAGAGAAATTTTCATTTTTATGAGTCCAATTAATGAAATTTACCTTAACTGCTTCTGTATTTGAGGTCAACAGAAAAACAAATTTCAAAATTAGTAACAAATATATTTCACACCTTTATTAACATCTTATATTTATAATTCTTATCTTTACTTCTTAAGACACTTTAAACAATCATTTGTATATATTCACTTGTATATGATCATTTGAGAGGCAGAGGCCTCTGAATGTGAGTGACAGTTCTGTGGCTTGGGCAGACTGTATGCCCATGGCAATGGGACCAAAATTGATCCCTAGTGCATGAACTAGCTATTTGGAGCCCATTTCCTATGGAGGGATACCTTGCTTAGTCCTGATGCAGGGGGAAGAGGGTTGGTACTGCCTCAACTTGATAAACAAGACTTTGTTGACTCCCCATGGGAAGCTTTACCCTGTCTGAGGAGTGGATTAGGATTGGGTCAGGGGAAGGTATGCGGGGAGTGGGAAGAGAGAAAGGGGGAATGGTGGTTGGTATGTAAATTGGAAAAAATCTTTTTAAAATAAAAATAAAAAATATCAACAAAGAGTAAGAGGTCCAATTTTAATTTTTCATGCCATATTTTTCTAAAGAGCTTTAATAAGAAAAAAGAAAAATAAAACAAACAAACAAAAACAAACCCTGTAAGTTTGACATGAACAGTTTTGTGATCCTTGTCAAATATTAACCAAATTGTATATTTTTCTATGCTTATTGTTGTGCCCAAGTTGATACCCCCCCCCCCCCAGAGAGACACCATTGGAATCTAGTCAAGTCCAGAATGCAAAAGCAACGTTTATTCAGCATGCAAATTCAAACCAGCTAGCTGGGAACTCAAAGCCACCACTCAAGATGCAGAGCAGTGGGAAGAGCCCCCTTTCCTCATTTGAGCTTGACATATATAGGCAAAAACTGTAAGCCAGGTTTACTTAGAGTCAAGGGGCTTAGTTTTGCTGATTATAGGGTATAGACACCTTCTGTATGCCTTCTTCCTCCTTTTAGCAGCTACTTCTGCTTCTGTGCATGCCCCCGCCCTACTCCCAAGAGGTTATTTACTGCTCTTGTCTAGACCACAAAGCTGGGTGTCAACAGGGGGCTAGCTGCTAGGGACAGTTGGTTTGCACTTTTGCAAAGGATCCTGTTTCCAGTTAACTTTTGATGCTGCAAGGTTCTTGAACCCAGTACCTTAACCAGCTCCTGATCAAGCAAAGTTTCTTAAAAATTTCCATGTCCTTACACTGTAACTTTAGCACTCACACACAAAATATAATAAAATATAAAAGCAACAAATATAAACACCAAACATTAAGAGTCATTTAATGCTAAAATGTGACTTAATATGATTATGTGTACATGAACACTGTAGATATTACCTATGTCAAATAACATAATACATTGATACAACAGTTTTGTTTTAAATAAAGATAAAAAGCTAACCTAGATAAAGAAACAAATAGGAAATGCTTATTTCCCAACATTGTAACAATGAAAATGAAATCCTTGATATACATACATATATGCATATATGTATAAATATGTTTATGTGTGTATAACAAATTATCTATCTATCTATCTATCTATCTATCTATCTATCTATCTATCTATCTATCTATCTATCTATCTATCTATCTATCTGTCATCTATCTATTTTTGAGAGAGAGTTGCTCATTTAGCCCTGGCTGTCCTAGAACTCTCTCTCTGTAGACCAGTCTGGCTGGAACTCAGAGATCCATCTGCCTTTGGCCTGAAGTGCTGGGATTAAAAGTTGCCACTGTGCCTGGCTACTGTTTTTTGCTTTTGTTTTTTTTGGTTTTTTTGTTTGCTTTTTCTTCATTTATAATTTTGCATGAAATACTTTTTTTTTTCTTTTTGGTTTTTGGAGACAGGGTTTTCCCATGTAGCCTTGCCTGTTGTGGAAAGTACTCATTCTATTGTACTAGCTGGTCTTGAGCTCACAGAGATTCCCTTGTATCTGCCTCCAGAGTGCTGGGACTAAAGGGGTATGCCACTAGTGCCTGGCTTCACAAAATAACTAAAAACACTTAAAAAGAAGTTCAGGTTACCATACACCTTTTATCCCAGCACTCAAGCGGCAGACACAAGAGTATCTCTGTGAGTTCAAGGCTAACCTGGGCTACCTGGAGGGTTTGAGAATGAATACCTGGAGCTGAATAATGAGAGTCTGTCTCAAGAATACAGATAATCATTCACAAGGAGAACAAATGGAAAAGGATAAAAGAAAATAAAAAATAAAAATGATAAAGAAAGAAATGTAATTTTCTCACCAAACACTAGTGCTGAAGTATTGGCTCAGCAGTTAAGAGGGCTTTTTCAGAGGACCCAGTTAGATTCCCAGCTCCCACATGTCTCACAGACTACTGTAACTCCCGACACAGAGTTACCTATGCCTTCTTTTAGCTTCTGAATGCTCCAACCATGCATGTGGTACACTCACATGCATGCATGCATGCTGAGAAAACACTCATACAGCATGTGTAAACAAATAAGTTTTAAAAATAGGAATCTAAAATGTAGGCTTGGAGAGAGATTAGATTCCATTATAAAGCAAATTCTATATATTATATATATAATAATATATATATATAATATATATAAAATAAAAACTTCAATATGGAAACTAATGGGGCAACATGTCTTTAAATTCTACATATGCAGAGACTTGAATTAAGAGATAACCCAAAGCAGAAAGAGTGTTTAAAGTGAACTTTGGAATGACCACACCACCCTGAACTGCCTTGATTTCATCTAATGTGAACTTTGGTTTCAGCTCAGGAGTATTGAGTATTTTAATCAGTGCTACTCTGACATTAGGGCTAAGCTTAGACATTTGGAGAAAGGCCCCTTGACCCTGCAGGCAGAAGTCCTACAGTTGGCTTTTAAGGCATACTATGAGAGAAATGACAAAGCCCACAATCACTGTCACAGATTAACCACAGCCTCATGACTGGCCTAGGTGGCAGACCGCCCAATCCGTGCTGTCCGTGCTCCTTCCTTGTCCTCCAGGGCTCGAGAACCTCTAGGTCCATGTTTCAAATGTGGTAAAACTGGTCACTGGGCCCGAGCATGCCCTACTCCTTATCTCGTTCCCACGAGACCTTGTCCAAGATGCCATAGGGAAGGTCATTGGGAAGTAGATTGTCCTCCAGCACATACTGGCACGGAGACATCAGACCCAGAAAATTCTCAAGTTGACCTTCTATGTCTGGCCACGGATGAGTGAGACTGCCCGGGCCCCTTTGACCTAACCACAACCCATCTGTAATAGGAAGCCACAGGTAGACATTACAGTCTCAGGATGGCCCATCTCCTTTCTCTTGGACACCAGAGCCACATTCTCAGTACTGAGGGAATTCTGGGGGCCTACTTCTTCTTCTAGTTTCCCTATTGTTGGGGTAGGTGGATAGCCTTATCTACCTCAGCAGACCCCACCACTTAACTGTGTGTTTAAGGGTATTTTGCTCACTCATTCATTTTTTAGTCATGCCAACCTGCCCGGTACTTCTCATGGGAAGGTATTTTTTAAGCAAAGGTAGGAACTTCCATTTCCTTTGCTCTCCCATTTACCTTACCCCAGACTCACCAGTAGCTCCACTCCTCCTTCTCCTAGCCTCCCAACCTCCCAACCCCAATGTGTCTTTTCCTCTACTAGCCTCCCAGGTAGACCCCCAAGTCTGGGACACCCAAAACCCCTCTGTTGCTAAATGCCATTCCCCCATTGTTATCCAATTACAAGATCCCACTAAGTACATTACTCAAGCTCAGTAACTCCTCTCTCTCCAAAGCCTTAAGCCTATTATCTCTGTCCCTTTTAGAAAAAAGCTACTTTGCCTCACCTCTTCTCCCTTTAACACCCCTATACTTGCTGTTAAAAAACCTAATGGAACCTATCATCTGGTTCAAGACTTCCAGCTCGTTAACTCTGCTGTGGTCCCACTTCATCCTGAAGTGCCTAACCCTCACACCCTTCTATCCACTATTCCTCCAGGAACCTCACACTTCTCAGTTCTAGACCTTAAGGATGCTTTTTTCTCCATCCCTCTCAGCCCTCAATCTCAAAACACCTTTGCTTTCACCTGGACTGATCCTGACACTCACTTCTCCACAGAGCTCATCTGAACTGTCCTTCCCCAGGGATTCTGGGACAGCCCAAACCTGTTTGGCCAGGCTTTAGCTTCTGACCTTCTCTCACTGTCTCTCCCTAAGTTTAAATTCATACAATATGTGGATGATATTTAACTTTGCAGCCCATCATTGGAGATCAGCAAAACTGATACCTCCACTCTTTTAAATTTTCAGAGTCTCACCTTCTAAGGCCCAACTGTCTACCCCTCAGGTTATTTATTTGGGATTAACTATAACCCCAACCCAAAAAGCTATTACTCTAGACAGAAGAAAACTAATTCAGTCCCTTGTGGTTCCTTCCACAAAAGAAGAGGTTTTATCATTTCTAGGAGTAGCTGGTTTTCTGCATTCCTGGATCCCCTCTTTTTCTCTCCTCGCCTGCCCCTTATACAAGGCAGCTTTTGGCTCTCTACATGACCCCCTTCTCCATCCTGTTACTAAACCCTTCCAGAGACTCCAGCAAGGCCTTATCCAGACCCCAGATCTTCATCTTCCAGATTTAACCAGCCCCTTTTCTCTTTATGTAGCAGAGAAGTGGGGGATATGCCCTTGGGGTCCTAGGACATCAGCTGGGACTTTCTTTTTTATTATTTATTTATTAAAAATTTCCACCTCCTCCCCACCTCCCTTTTTCCTCCCCCTCTCCACCTCCCCATCCCTCTCTAGTCCTAAGAGCCACCAGGGTTCCCTGCCCCATGGAAAGTCCAAGGTCCTCCCCCCTCCATCCAGGTCTATATAGGCGAGCATCCAAACAAACCAGACTCCCACATAGTCAGTCCATGCAGTAGAATCAAAATCCAGTGCCATTGTCCTTGACTTCTCAGTCAGCCTTCATTGCCAGCCACATTCAGAGTGTCTGGGACCTTCTTTTGTACCTGTAGCATAGCTGTGAAAAAAGATGGACCTCACCACTCAGGGCTGGGCACCCTGCATACATGCTTTAGCAGCCGCTCAGCTTCTTCTTCATGAGTCAAAAAAAAAACAAAAACTAGCTAACCTTTGAGTCATCCACCACTGTCTTCTAACACCACAATCTGTCCCATTTCTTAACTTACAAAGGCTTACAAATCTTACCCCTTTTCTGAGTCCTTTCCCTCCAGGTGGCACTGGTAGAAGATGCCACATTCACTTTACAATGCTGCCCACCCCTTAATATCTCAAATCTCCTACCTCAACCTATGTTAATGACTCCCCATCTCACTCCTGCATAGAGATCTTAGAGGATCCACTGCCCCATCCCTCACATATACAGGACGGTAAACTGTCCCAGACCACTTATACCTGGTACACAGTTGGCAGCTCCTTTTTATGTGATGAGGCCCGTAGAGCAGGCTATGCCATAGTATCAGATACTGAGATAGTGGAGGCACAGGCACTCCCTGCCCATACCAGTAACCAACAGGCTGAGTTGATAGCTCTTACCCATGTCTTCAAGTTAGCAAAAGGACACTGTTTAATTGTTTACACAGACTCTAAATATGCCTTTCATATCCTCCTGTCCCACATGGCTGTCTGGAAGGAATGTGGGCTTCTTACAACGAAAGAAGGTTCCATAACTAACTCAGGTTACATTGTGGACCTGTTAAAACCCTCCCATCTCCCCAAAACTATAGGAATTATTCACTGTCGGTCTCATCAGACTGACCGTTCCATTATTTCCAAGGGAAATAACTGGGCTGACCGAGCAGCTAAAACAGCAGCATTCCAAAGCCGAAACCTACCTCAGTCACCTCAGGGGGTTCATACAGTACAGACCACATCCTCACAGACAACCCCTGACACCCAGAAAATTCTGTCCTACCTACATCAGCTCTTTCATCCTAATAACAAAGCTCTGCTTCATTTTGTTAAGGCTCACTTCCAACCCATCCTTGAGGACATAAAGTTCTTAAAAGCTATCACTGCCTCATGTCAAATTTGTCAAAAGTCAGATCCCAAGACCAAATACCGTAGTTTTCCTTTTCCCACCCACCAGGTCAGGGGCTCCCTTCCAGGAACCGACTGGCAGCAGAATTTTACTCATATGCCCACGGTCAAAAGAGTTAAATATTTCCTGGTATTGGTGGATACAATGTCTGGGTGGATTGAAGAATTTCCCACCACTAATAAGAGGGCCCAGACAGTTTCTGGAATCCTAATCTCTCTTTAGTCAGATAATGGCCCAGAATTCGCTTCCCAGATTTCCAAAAATTTGTTCAAGGTTCTTAACATCCCTTGGCATTTTCATATCCCATACCACCCTCAGTCTTCAGGGAAGGTAGAAAGAACTAACCATTCCTTAAAACATGCCCATGGCATTCTCCTTATAGCTAAAGACATCAATATCAAAAACCAATTTGTCTTATGTGCTTCAAGCCTATGAAAGGTTCAGGGAAAGCACATGAGACTCAATAAATGCAATAAAGGAGCACTAGTTATAGTGTGGTTTTGACGGGGACATGTTTGAAGGTTTGCCTGGAAGTTTGTATTTTCTGTGAAATTCTTTCTGTCGCGACTGCCTCGACCAGCAAGGAAGACGCAACACCGGAGCTCTTCTTGCAAGCAGTTTACTCAAGACCTTGTTACAATAGTTTCTCTCTTCGGGCAAGCTCCTCCCAGCCCTTAAGTAGCCCTGGGCAGCCAGTCCTGGATCGCTATGTGGGCACTGTCCATAGGTCCACTTATACGCAAGCAGCTTACGATCATCACATGGTCCTGGCCTTATCCAAATAAGATGTTGTTTACCACTGAGAGCACTCGCTTTCGAGATCACGGAGGGTGGAAGCCAGCGTCATCTTTTAGGTGCAGCTCCACACAGCTCTCTACATCTTTCCAGAACTGAAATGGGAAATCATTTTACCTAGGAAATCTTTCCAGCAGAGCAAATATTCATCAGCCTGTTCTACCACTGTAAGTGGGGTGGTTCATACAGTTTGACGATGATCACATTGAAAAGCTCTTGAAAAGAAACTGTACCAATATTCTTTGAATGCTCAATGAAAATACTATTAGTGGTCATCATAAAGAGTTTGATCCTGAGGATCATAGTAAAGTCCTTCACCTAGGATTTCATCTAGGAAAATCTTAAGTCCCTTTGCTTTTTTCTTGTTCCTCTAAAATTCTCGTTTCCTCTTTTAAATAGCATCTCAAAGCAATTTTGGTTCACTTTCTAGGACTGCTGAGGTTAACTGAGCCCAATCTTGAGGATGGCATTGCTACTGAAAGTCCACATTTTAACCATTTCACTAACAAAAGACGAATGTAGTCCATAAGTTACAATTGTTTGTTTAATTTCTTTTAAATCAGTCGTATGTATGTATGGGCTCCCATGTATATTCCTTGACAACCTAGGGTACTTGGAGCCAGATACTTTGTCTGATGTTTTTTTCTGGAAAGGCAGGCAGAGCCCTGGGGAAGCTCTCCTGGAGATTTTTACCTATCAACAATGTTAAATTTTGCCTTTTGTTCCTGGTCATCAAATTCTATTTCCTTAATCTTTTCAAATCTGCTTACCACTGCCTTTTGTAATGTCTTGATCTCCTGTCCAGTGTTCTGCTCTAAGGCCCTCATTGAGGATTCCAAGGTATGAAGTTTGTCCAATAGAGATAATGTCTCATCCTTGGACATAATCTTCATAGCATGCATATTACCATCTGGAGAGACATTCTATCAGTCAATCTGTCATACCCCTTTGGCAGAGTCAAATTAAGACATTCAACAGTGCAAATTCTCTCAAATAATGTTTCAGCACCCACTGTCATTGATTGGGTTTTATGTGCCAAATCAGCTGGTTCCTTCTCTACAGTGCTGAATTTTTCTTTAAATAAATTACTATCAGTATGTACCATTTCTAAAAGTATTTCAGTTGACTGAATTTTGTCAGTTAAATTGGCCATAACCTTCTTCAGATTTCCAACCTCTTTCCTGAGAAGTGTGGTTTCAGTCTGAAAAGACTGTACCATTTCTAAAAATGCCTCATTCCTAGCCCTACTGTCAAACCATTTATTAAAGAAAAAACTATTGAGTAGAAGACTAATCCCTAGAAAGAAAAAATAGTGATATAGAAGGGACATCATTTAAGTCTTGTAAAACCTCACACATGGTGTAAGTAAAGAGGCTATTGAAACCTTGGATGGTTAAATTGTCTGACATATTGTCCCCTTAAATTAGCAATTTATGTTCTATATTTAGGATATTAAATCTTATCTGTGGTTCAAGTAGCGGAATTAGGTGCAATAACCATAACCTGCCAGTAGGTGTCGTAGGCCACCAACAAAACTAATCCAGCAGAGCATAGTGGTGAATGTGAATTCACCTGTGACCTGTCTGAAATCTGATTTTAGAGCAGAATGCTAAAAGATAAATCACAGACTGTGTGCTCTGCGAATGTCTAGAGCAATGGAATAGGCAAATGCAAACAAATCATTAGAATGCCATAGAAACTCGCTCAGAGAGGGCAAGCTCGTGTTTCATGGAAATGTCTGCAGTGCACCCTGGTGGGAGGCAAAAGGTAGGTTGCTAGGGTACTTGAAACCAATCCATGGCATGTAAAGGGAAAAAAATTGCGGCTGATCTGTAGAAAAGCCGCTGTGTGAGATTCTATATTAAACTGCTGGCTCCAGGCACAGGCCGGGGCCTGCTGAAGGAGTGCTCAGCCGTACCTGACTGATGGCGGGCAGCAGAGCTGGGGGTTCGAAACTCAAATGTTGGGCACCAGATAAAGCCACAAAACAATCCCGGGCCAGTTACGAATTAGGAATAATAAAAATGGTTATTTACTTGAAGGAGGAACACTTACAGATCACTGTCCCAAACAATAGTCCTTTTGTAGCAAACAGGAAACAGAGAGTCCAGTTGGAAGTAAGAGAGAGATGCCCAGTTCCCGCTGTGTTAAAACTTATACTTTAAAAAGTATAAGAGACCACGCCCCAGTGGGCTGGTATCTTAAAAGCTGTTGGCTGAAGAAGCAGAAGGAGCTCCAGCAGCAATTGTTCACCAAACAAAGGAATGCCAACTACAGATCCCATGGTGGATCACCTCATAGATGCCATTGGTGCCTCCTTGAGTTATAAAAGCTCTGGTTTCAGGATGACCTAGCAAGAGGAGAAATTAAGGGCAAATATTAAATATAAGTCTGAGAAAGAAAATAAGCAGCAGAGGAAAAGGGCACAGAAAGGCACATATTCTCTAGACAAGATTATCATACCCATGGACTGGAACTGAAGTCGTCTTGTGTCTTAGAGTATGGAGCATTCCAAGTCCATGGATGATTACTGAGGTAACATAGAGGAGGTGGGGTGTGGAAGTCGAATGATTTTTGTAGTGGACAAAAAGGCAGAGCACCTTCCAAGTGGAGCAAACACCAAGTGCAAACAGAGGCAGTGGTTCAGGAGAGAATGTTTTCCTAAAGAAATAGTGAAGCCACTGCTCGTGATAGGTTCCTTCCATGTGGAAGAAACTTATACTGATGAGATGAGGATTAGGACAAGCGCAATACTCCACCCAATATAGGACTGCCTCATGATGTGGAATTTTGGGGGAGTTAGTAAATGAAGGGTCAGTAATGAAAGAATACTGGCATTTGAAATTGTGCTACCCTAGAGTAAAGGGCAGAAGTAAAGGTTTAGAACTAGGAGGTGAACACGAACGTGAAGAAGTGGTTTAAGTTTATCTGAATGAAAACTACAGAGGAGACAGTAATGGAATCTCCCATCTCCAATATTACTGTACATCATATTCACATCAATTCTTTATCCATTTTTCCCAGGACAAGATCACATTTGTCCTAAATGCATTAATGTTGACATATTCCATACTGAGCAGTCATTCCTATGTCTCATGCATCTCCTGATGCTTACTGAGAAAGTCATTCTGGGGGATCCATTTGTTCAGCTTAGTGTTGGAGCCCAAGGTGTCTGGCTTTTTGCCTTCAAATCGCCAAAGAATCTGTTAAGATGTAGCTAGCCTCTTATTACTTTGGTCAAATGTCAAGTTCCTCCTGCTAGATTTCCGGAGATATTAAGAATCAGTGGAGATAAATGTCAGTCCCTAAGGACCAGGCAGTGAGGATGGATGATGGGCACCGTGAAGAACTACTACAGCAAGGCTGCAAGTTCTCTTCACTGTCCTGCAGTTAGTCTCATGCTTATCCAAGCTTCAGCCTGGCACCTTAGTGTTTAGTCAACAGCAGCTTAGGGAAAGTTATGTGCAGTAATGTTAAGCAGAAGGAGTTAAGAACAGTGTGAATGTAATTCCAGTTCAACAATCCATCAAAGTTACAAATATATACCAGGTTTTGTTTCTTTTTCAGCATATATTTATAACTTTTATATTCCAATTTCACTACAAGTACTTGCCCTTGGTATTTGATATAGATCATATATAATCACCTGTATCATCAATATTTTATAAGATTAGACCCTTGTGGTATGACATATGATCATTTCAAGAGCAAGTTCCCAAGTTACCCCTTGTTTCAGAATTCATAGTCTAAGACCCCAGTTGGAATTGAGGTTGGTAAATCCTGTCCTACCTACTTCTTTTCTTTTGAATAGCAGAGCAAGCAATACCATGCATAGGCCCATTTTGAAATGTGGATGATTGAAACTGCAGTGGGTTTTTAAAATAAACAAAAAATTTTATCTAAATAAAAAATGTGGTTGATCATATTTGGTTGAGATTGAAAAGGTTGATATAATACCCATTCCAGTTTTTAAACTTATATTTCATATTTTATTTATTTAAAGAAGGTTTTTCCACATAATATATTCTGTTTATCATTTCTTCTCCTCTATACCTTCCCCTGATTGTCATCTCTCCTCCTATCCAAATACATATTCTTTCTTTCTGTTTTTAGAAAAGTAACAATCATCTAAACCAATGGTTCTCAACCCTTGGGTTTTGACCCCTTTGGGGATCGAATGACCCTTTCAAAGAGGTTGCCTAAAATCATCAGACATATTACATAGCAAAATTACAGTTATGAAGTAGCAGCAAAAATAGTTTTATGTTTGAGTGTCACCACAACATAAGTAACTGTATTAAAACATTAAGAAGGTTGAGAACTACTGATCAAAAAAAAATTATGTAAGATAAAAGAAAAGTGAAAAATCCAGAATAGCAGACATCCCATTTTAAAAATAGGGAATTATTTTCATTCATGTGTAAATTTCTCTTCATCTGCCTGACCACATTTATTTTTCAACTGGTGGCTTGCCACAGCTACTTTAAGAGGGGTTTTCCTGATTCAGCAAAAAAAAAGTAACACAGTTTTGAAATGCCAGCTTTCTGGGCCTTGCTGCCAGCATGACCTGTGGCTCTATCAGGAGGCTGACTATTTGAATGGGGTTTGTGAGCAGCGTGCTGTGACTTGCTTGTTGGCAACTTGGACTGTCTTTGTGCTTAGAAACGGGGTGGTGTATGTGGCTCCCAGAGGTTGCAAGTGGCTCAGCCGGATTGGGCAGGGCAAGCAGAAAATGCTTTATTACCCCTAGCAATGATGCAGGCTTAAGTTTTTAATAAGCGCTTTGCATTTTAAGAAGCACTCCTGGAAGTACACAATAGGACAGAGTTAGACATAAAAGACCTCCAAATGAGTCACAGTGTTGGATAAATGTCCATAAGCTTGGGAGAGAGAAGAAAAAGAGTATTGAGAGTTATAAAAAGACATAAATTGTTTAAAGAAAGCAAAACAAAGTCTATAAAGAGACAGAGTAAGACATTGATAGATTAAATGAGTAATGACAATACAATATATATTAAAAGTAATAGAGTTAAAACAAATAAGCCACAGAATTATGGAGAAAACAAAGAGAGTCTGGACTGTGCATTTTATTGTGTTTTCTTTGAATTTTTTGATTGTGAAAGAGGTAAGTAACCAACATATATACTTTAAAGGTGTTTTGTTTTCAAAATATGGGTCTAAGGATATGTTGCTTTGGAAAAGAGATTCTTCTTTTGTTTCCACAAAGAATGAAAACCTGTGAAATCCTTACAGACTAACAAGGTTTGATGTTCCAAGAGCCCCTGGAAGGTTGCCTTGAACATCCCTCAAAAATTACTTCAGCCAATAAAGAGCAGGAAGCAATTTGGAGATGAACCATGCCCATATTAGCAAATATTGTTTATAAATATTTCTTTATATTTGAAGGGGGATATGCTATAGAGATTTGCATTGGTATGGATCCTGGTTTATTGGTACAAATTTAAGGTTAATTTTGTTGTACTGTATATATTTGTTTCTTCTTTTGATTAAGGTATTGTGTTTGTGTAGCTCATTTAAAAATGTAATATATAATTAAGAATTATAGGTTAATGGTCATCTATAATAGTCAAGCTTGTAGTCAGTTAGATTTTCTAGATGTACAGAGACATATTTCAAATGGGTAAGGATTCTTCAAATCTTTCAGAGACCTTCAGAATATGGCATTTAAAATGTTTTAAGAATTTAGGACTTTTCATGACAGTGAGACATGTCTGCTCTTAGCAGCATCAGTTAGTTCAAGAAGAAGATGGTGGTGATACACAGATTAATAAAAATGGATTAACTTAAGATGTAATAGTTAGTTACTAAGAAGTTAGAGCTAATGGGCCCAGTAGTGATTTAATTAATACAATTTCTGTGTGGAAAGTCTCTGCAACTATGTATGTGGTAGTTTCCTGTTGTGTTTGGGAGACACTGTCCTTTAATATCTTATAGTCTTATCATACATAGGACTGAGTGTTTCAAAATCTCTCACTCTGTAAAGTATCCTGTTGTAGGTCTCTGTATTAGTTTTCATTCACTACAAGAGGAAGTTTCCCTGATGATGGGTGAGCAAGACACGGATCTTTGGGTATAGCAAAATGTTATTAGGATTCATTTTGTTCCTGTGTTCCTCGAGCTGAACTGTAGTATTTTGTTTTTGCCTAGAACCATGACCTTTCTAGTTTCAGCTTTTCTATCTCATGAAGTGGGCTATAAATGGAATCAGAAAGTAGTTGGTTGCTACCGCATTTGTGCCATTGTGTCTCCAGTGCGTCATGGAGGCAGGTGACTTCTGTAGATTTAAGAGTGCATAGCTGAGTTGGTAGTTATATTGCTCCTCTGATTGTTTGCAAAGTACCACTCAGTACCATAAATACTGGTTAGTGAGGGTGAACGCTCTATGTAGGCACTAGTTTAACTTCTCCATTTTCAATGAGTTAAATAAGTGTGGTCTTCAGGAGTAGGGCCTTACCATCACTTCATGGGGAATAATCAATAACTCTGGCAATAGAGTAGTTAGGGGTTTCCATGGGCTTCTTTGGCCAACAACTCATTAGATGTAACCCACTCATGACACTGGAAGCATTTCTTTCTGTTGAAAGGTGCCTAGTCTCCCTAAGTATTTGGTATATCCACTTAGATTTCTTTCATATTTCTGTATATTTTAAGAAGTTTCTACAGTAGAAGGTTTCCATACAACCAGACAAATGTTCCTTGCATTTGTTGTCCGTCCCTGTATTCCATCACTTACCTCCTGTTGAGGTTTGAAAGAAAATGGCACCAAAAGGGAGTGAAACTATTAGGAAGTATGGCCTTGTTGGAGGAAATATGTTACTGTTGGGGTGGGCTTTGATGTTCTTTCTCAAACTTCAGTCAGTGTGACAATAGTTGTCTTCCTGTTAACTGCAAGATGTAGCTCTCAGTTCCAGTACAATGCCTTCCTTCATGCCACCATGTTCCCTGTTATGGTGATAATGGACTGCACCTCTGAAACTGTGAGTCTCCCCAATTAAATGTTTTATTTATATGAGTTGCCATAGCCATGGTGTCTCTTCATAGCAACATAATCCAAAGAAAGACACTCCCTTCTTTCCAACCTCTTCCTCATTTAATCCTTCTGTTTCAGTCTTTTCACTGTCTTTCTATAAGTATATATTGTATATCTTTTTCCTTGGGAGAGCCTCTCCTCCCCCAGTCTCTCTCTCTACATGTGAACTCTATGATCTTACACATTATAGCATGACTATTGATGGCTTAAAAGCTAACATACATATAATATTTGTTTTGATTCTGGGTTTCCTATTCAGCATGATATTTTCTATCTCCATGTATTTGCCTATGACTTTCATACTTTTATTTTTCATTTTTAAAGGCTGAATAATTTTCCACATTTGAAAATGCACCATAATTTCAGCATCTGTTCATCTGCTGATGGAAATCCAGTCTGTTTCCAGTTTCTGGCTGTTACTAATAGAATAGCAATGCATAAATGAGTCAGTGTTTCCTTAGTAGGCTATATTGTCTTTTGGGTATATGCCCACGAGGGGTATATTTGAATCTTGAAGTAATCACTTCCTGTCTTCCTGAGCAACCCCCACAGTGACTTCCATTGGCCCTGTACAAGTTTGCATTCCTAACAGCAATGGATGGCATTCCTTTTTTGCCATATCCATGCCAGCATGAGCTGTCTTTTAGTTGTTGTTGTTAATCTTGGTCATTCTGACTGGTTTTCGATGACATCTCCAAGCAGTTTTAATTTCCCCTTCCCAGATGACTAAGGCTATTGAATGCTTTTAAATTGTTTCTCAGACATTTGTGTTTCATCTTTTTTGAGGATTCTCTGTTTGGTTCTTTATCCCATTTTAATTGGTTAATTGATTTCTTGATGTTCAGTTTCTTTTTGGTTATATATGCTTTCTAGATATCAACCTGCTAGCAAATGTCTCATTAGTAAAAACCTTTATCCACTCTGTAGGCAGAATGGTGGTGTATTTTACAATATAGCAGCTTTCCAGTTTCATGTGTTCCATTTATTAAGTGATGGTCTTATTGGCTACACTGTCAGTGTCCTGTTTAGAAATCTATTTCTAACAGTTTATTTTGTCTTTTTTTAATCTGTGTAAAATCTTATATTTTTGGTGCAGCTAAAATGGAGAGTATTTGTAATTTTGGCTTTATACTATTTTCATCTCTAGATTATAAAAAGTGCTCCTTTTTTAAGGACTGTACTTATTTTGAACATTTAAAGCTATTACTCACTCTGAATAATTGTCTCAGAATCATTTGTAATTGAACAGTCATGTGAGTGATTATATATATATATATATATTATTTATGAATTTTTTGGAGTGCTTTTTCTGCCATGTCTTTATGTGTATCATGTGCATGTAGTGTTCTCAGAGAGTAGAAGAAGGCGCCAAATCCCCAAGAACAGAGGTTACAGACTCTGAAGAAAACCCAAGTCCTCTGCAAGAACAAGTGCTCTTAGCTACTGAAACATCTCTCCAGCTCCAGATGAATGACTTTAAATACCTTTCCCTGTACCCGACCCTGTCTGTGGTGGTTTGAATGAGAGTTCTCCCATAAATCTCCATCAGAGTCAGCGACTGGGGAGGACTGGAAAGTATAGCCTTACTTGAGGAAATATTTTACTGAGTTTCTACTTCCTGTTTATGGCTCAAGATGAGAACTTTAGCTGCTGCTCCAAAGCCTGCCTGTCTGCTCCCATGATCCCTTGCCATGGTGGTGATGGACTTCTTGTCCCTTTGGAGCCATAAGCCTGAAATAACTATTCTATATGTTGCGTTGGTCACTGTGTTTTATCACAACAATAGAAGAGTAATCTATTTTGACAAAATTTTAGTGTGGAAATATATTTATAAAATATTAATTAAGCAGTCCATGGGGGGTTGCCCAATGAACTTCCTGTATACAACCAGGTCCACTTTGAGTCTGTTCTGTTTGTTGATCTATATTAATGCTGCAGAGTCTTTGTAACTGCTCCACAGGTATGGTCGTTTTCAGTTGTTTCGTTTATGTAAATATTCCATAGTTACAGTAAAATTTTGTGTCTCAAATATTTTCAAGACTTTTGAAGTTAATGCATTGAGCTCATTTAGTTATTTGGAGAGTGACCTGGACCAGACATATAAGGGTTGTAAACAGGACCCAGAAGGGAGAATCTGGGTCCTGTTACCAAATTTATCCCAAAGAATAAATAATGGAAAGAGTCAGAAGCTGAGGTCAGGAGTGCTCCATGGGCTGATGACCCAAGCCAGTAAGTGTACCCATCAGATGAGGGAGCAGAAGACAAACCAGCAAAGAGGACAGACAGCAGAATTAAAGGGAGTTCAGAACATCTTTAGTCCCTCTAGCAAGATACACTCTGGAATGGACATAAAGCATCTCAGTGTCTGGGATATTTGACCACATACAGGTTATATAGCAAGTGCCAGTTTCCAAAGTACACCCTGTCCTCCATCCTGGCCCCAGTTCTTGGCCAGTTTTGCTTGATGCGACCCTGGCTTGGTGAGGGACAAAATGCCCACATACCATCATCAACACCCCTGGGTCATCTCCAGTCCAGTCTAGCCTATAACAAGGGAGAATAGCTTTTGAAAGTTTTTACAAACATAGCATCCCTTTCATAAATAAAAGTGCCTTTGTTTAAAAAAAAATTTAAGTCCACAAAACCCTCACTGGGGTTTTAAAGATATGATAAATATTACTCAAGAGCCAGAGGACCGGGAAAGGTGCCACGAGGCTGTCTCCTAGAAATGACAGGGAAGCTTCACTCATGACACCTTAATATGGCTGTGAAAATAAGACCTGATCAAATATAACACCATTAGACATATTAATGACATTGAAAGTCAGAAACCTCACAGAGGTTTGCCCATAGACAAAGACTGCAAGTAAGGAATGCTGAGAGAGGGAAAAATAATTGTCTTAGTGATAAACCTTCCAATTGGTTATCCAATGGCCTGAAATCACATATATTCAAATAACACTAAAAAGACTGAGCAGAGTCTAAGTGTGTGTGTATGTATGCATGTGTAACTATAAGACAAAAGTGGCCATGATTTTCAGAGTTGGTGAGTTGGGGGTAAATAGGAAAGGATGGAAGAAGAAAATGGGAGAGAAGTAATATTTTAATTAAAAAAATCATCCAATCTTCTAATTTTATCTGAAAAATATAAACACAAATTATGCAATATGTTACAGCTTATACAAGAACTGAAATGGATTTTAAGTAATTTGTACATATGAAATACCGCTATGTTGTGTCTTGTCAAATTTGTCTCTGCTGTTTGGTGTATGAGTGGGGAGGTTGGAATGCACAGGCTACTGATTTGGTCCCATTCTATCTGATGTGGGGTTAGTGAAGATCTTTTCCCATTCTGTAGGCTGTTGTTTTGTCTTGTTGTCCATGTCCTTTGCTTTACAGAAGCTTTTCAGTTTCAGGAGGTCCCATTTATTAGTTTTTTCTCTCTGTGTCTGTGCTGCTTGCTGGGGTTATATTTAGAAAATGGTCTCCTGTGCCAATGTGTTCCAATGTACTTCCCACTTTCTCTTCTAGAAGATTCAGTGTGTCTGGATTTATATTGAGGTCTTTAATCCATTTGGACTTGAGTTTTGTGCATGGTGATAGATATGGGTCTATTTTCATTCTTCTGTATGTTGAGATCCAGTTAGGCCAGCATCATTTGTTAAATATGCTTTTTTTTCCATTTGATATTTTTTGCTTTTTTGTCAAAAATCAGGTGTTCAAAGGTGTGTAATATCTGGGTCTTCTCTTCGGTTCTGTTGATCCTCCTGCCTATTCTTATGCCAATACCAGGCTGTTTTCAGTACTATAGCTCTGTAGTAGAGTTTGAAGTCAGGGATTGTGATGCCCCCAGAAGTTCTATTATTGTACCGGATTGTTTGGCTATCCTGGGTTTTTTGCTTTTCCATGTAAAGTTGCATACCATTCTTTCAAGGTCTTTGAAGAATTTTGCTTGGATTTTGATGGGCATTGTATTGAATCTGTAGATCGCTTTAGGTAAGATTACTATTTTTTACTATGTTAATTCTGCCTACCCAAGAGCATGGGAGATCTTTCCACTTCCTGGTGTCTTCTTCACTTTCTTTCTTCAAAGATTTAAAGTTCTTGTCATACAAGTCTTTCACTT
Organism: Myodes glareolus; assembly: GCF_982192425.1. Taxonomy (NCBI): domain Eukaryota; kingdom Metazoa; phylum Chordata; class Mammalia; order Rodentia; family Cricetidae; genus Myodes; species Myodes glareolus. The sequence continues at coordinate 21,321,391 of NC_142033.1, read as the reverse complement.
GTTTGGTTAGAGTTACTCCGAGATATTTTAAGCTATTTGTGGCTACTGTGAAGGGTGGTGTTTCTCTGATTTCTTTCTCAGCTCTTTTATCATCTGTGTACAGGAGGGCTACTGATTTTTTTTTTTAGTTAATCTTGTGTCCTGCTACTTTACTGAAAGTGTTTATAAGTTGTAGAAGTTTCTTGATAGAATTTTTGGGATCAGTTATATAAACTATCATAAGCAAACAGTGAGAGTTTGACTTTTTTCCCCGATTCGTTGTCTTATTGCTCTAGCTAGGACCTCAAGGACTACATTGAATAGATATGGAAAGAGTGGACAACCTTGTCTTGTTCCTGATTTTAATGGATTTGCTGAGAGTTTCTCACTTTTAGTTTGATGTTGGCTTGCTGTATATTGGCTTTATTATGTTTAGGTATGTTCCTTGTATCCCTGCTCTCTCCAAGGCCTTTATCACGTTATTTTGTTTTTATTGTTGTTCTTATTTTTGGTGGTGTTTGTGTGCTGCCCTTCTTTTGATTTTTATACTGTGAGTTTATTTCCTATGTTTTCATAGGTGTAGTTAACATCCTTAGGTTGGAGGTTTCATTCTAGCATCTTCTGTAGGATTAGATTTGTAGATAGAAGTTGCTTAAATTTGACTTTATCATGGAATGTCTTATTTTCTCCACCTATAATGAATGAACGTTTTGTTGGATATCGTAATCAGGGCTGGTTTCTGTGGTCTGTTAGAATCTGCAGCAGATCTGTGTAGGCTCTTCTGGCTTTTAGATTCTCTTTTGAGAAATCAGGTGTAATTCTAGTAAGTCTCCCTTTATATGTTACTTGGCCTTTTCCCCTTGCAGCTTTTAATATTCTTTGTTCTGTAGTTTAGTGTTTTGATAATTATGTGGAGAGGGAATTTTCTTTTCTGGTCCAGTCAATTTGTTGTTCTGTTTTCTTCTTGTAGTGTGACTGAGCTTCTTAAGGTTAGAAAATTTTTCTTCCTAGTCTGTTTGGATGCTCAGCTTCCTAGACCTGGAGGGAGGGGAGAGGAACTTGAATTTCCCACAGGGCAGGAAACCCTGACTGCTCTTAGGACTTGAGAGGGAGAAGAGGGAGTGAGGGGAGTGGGAGGGTAGTGGGAGGAGGGGCGGAAGTGGAAATTTTTATAAATTAATAAAAAAAACTGAAAAAAATTCTCATATAATGTTTACTTTAAAACTTGCTTATGTGATAATTAGTATGTGTATACAGTACAGAAGTTTCAACATAGTTCATACATTATATGTATATTCTTGCATATCCCACTGTTAACATTTTATGTATCTTGTTTATTATTCATAAATATATACTACACATTTTAACAGCTAGCTTAAATTTGTATGTACTATAATATATTTCAATGTTTTATTTGTATCTATTTCCAAATACTTTTGCAACTACATACAATGCTAAGACAACTATGGAATTCATCACATGGCTTTGTACATATGTGTAAGGAATTATCTCTTAATAAATATTCCTACCAGAGAAAAAAAAGAAAATTTTTCTTCTATGATTTTGTTGAAAATATTTTCTGGGATTTTGAGTTGGGTGTCTGATCTTTTTATTCCTATTTTAGGTTTTGTCTCTTCATAGTGTCCAAAATTTCCTGGATGTTTTGTGTCAGATTTTTTTTTTTTTAGATTTAACATTTTCTTTGACCAATGTATCCATTTCTTCTGATCGTATTTTCAATACTTCAGACTCTTTATTTTGTCTCTTATATTCTGTGGGTGGAATTTGACTCTGTAGCTTCTTCTTTTGGTTTTAGAATTGTTTTCATTTGTGTTTTCTGTATTGATTTTATTTCCATTTTAGGACTTTATTAGTTTCCTTTTATGCAACTTTTTATTGTTTTCTGGATTTTGTGAAGGGACCTATTTATTTCCTTTTTGAGGACATCTATTATCTTCATTTTGTTGGTTTTAAGATCCTTTTCCTGTGCTTCAGCTATGTTGGAATATTCATGACCTGATACGGGATGATAGCCGGGCTCTAGTTGGGACATATTGTTTAGGCTGCTATTGATTGTGTTTTTATGTTGGCTGCTAAGCTCATGGGTTTTGGATGATTACAGGTCTATGTGCTGATTTCTGGATTTGTCTCTGTTTGGGGAAGGGTTTGCTCCTTGGTGTCTGTCTCTTCTCTGAAATTTGGAGAGTGGAATGATTGTGTGTTGCCTGTCTTCCTGGTCTTCTAAGCTGATCTGGTCACAGAGAATGGTTTCTGGTGTTGGAGGCTGAGGTACGGGGATGAGTTGGGGGTAGGAAGGTTGAAGAAGGTTTTTGTGATTCCTTGGAGATGAGGTCAGAGAGGAAAGGGAGACCACAGCAGGTTTCCTGATACAGAGCCAGGGATGAGACAGGGGTGTTGGACCTAGGAACAGTAGTAGAGGTGTGGGTCCACTTTCAGGGTACTTGTTACCCTGGGAGAAGCAGCCCTTGTGTTATCGGGGGTATAGTCATGGTGGGAAGCACGGTGGTGCTTAAGCAGATGAGGTGCTGGAGTAGGAGCTGAGAGTTCTACATCTGGATTGTTAGGCAGGAGGAAGAACAAGTGCGGCACCAGACTTGACTTGAGTTTCTGAAATCTCGAAGCTCACCCTCAGTGACACATTTCCTGCAACAAATCCATACCGACTCTAACAAAGACACAAATTCTAAACCTTTCAAATAATACCAGTCCCTAGGAGCAAATTGGGGTCATTTCATTCGAGCCACCACAAAGTGTAAGTCTTTGGACATCTTGTTTGGGAAAAGTAAAACAAAACAAAAAACCCCACAAAACTACACAGTTCTGCAACTGTGAAGCTAACATATGTGGAGTATTGTCAAAACAATATAGACATTATGTGTGGATTTTTGAAGGACCTATGGCCATCATTTACTTATGATCTGGAATTAAGCCTGGAAAATAATGGGGGAGAACATATAACTTACAGCCATTTTTTAAAGATTTATTTTTATTTATGTGCATGAATGTGTTTGCCGGCATGTATGTGTGCATGTAGTGTCTGAGGGAGTCAGAAGAGGGCATGAGATACTTTGGAGTTACTCATGACTGTTAGCAGTCTGTCGGTGTTGGAGGTAAAACTCAGATATTCTCCAAGAACAAAAAGTGCTCATAAGCATGGAGACGTTCTTATCTCTTCAGCACCACAGAAGTATCTTTTTAAAGACAGTAATATAGTTTGATTGTTACTTTTTCCTAGTTTCTTGCACTGTGACCAAAAATATTTCGAGCATATGGTCAATCCTTAAAACTTTGTAAATAATGTTCTGAATTGATGAGCCTAAGAGAGAGAAGTGGCCTTGTCACAGGAGGAAGGAGCTCCCCTCACAGCCTCCCTTGCTGTGATACACTGGAGGAGGCCCGTGTGTCAGTCCTCCCCACTTCAGCTACTCCCTTTTCTTTTTCTTTCCAGATTTTGCAAATCTCTGGCAACAAAAGAGGCAACACTTTGTGATGATGAACATCACAGTTACCACACAGGCAAGCAGGAATCCAAGCACGTCCAGAGAGTGGTACTGGAACCAGGTAAGGTCATGGGCTGCCACACGAAGGTGCTTGGCCCCTTTGTGGCGCATGACGTACTCAATCCAGAAGACGGCTCTGTTCAGGGGCTTCACTGGCTGTTCGTGGTGGATTCTTGATAGCCGCATGGCGTTCTCCTTAAAGCTGAAGACAGATGTAAAGGAGAAGCACAAAAACATCAACACTGAATGTTAATTATTTACTGAAGAGCATCAGGCCTGTGAAAGATTTGAGAAAGCATAATGAGATTGAATGTAGTCATACAAGAGCAGAAGAAGAGGTATGGGCATGTTTGAAAGTTAGACTGCAAATTGGTATTCTCTGAGAAGTACTTTTCAAAAATGTAATGGAAAATAATTTTGAGAACTAAATCTTTTCAGGACATTAAATGTTATTAAGTCATTCCAACCACTGTAAGTGTTATAGTTGAATGCAGAATAAACATATTGATATTTTTGAGGACTGGTTATGCCATGAAATTCTTTAAAATCTCACCAAAAAATCCTTATTACTTATTAAAAACTGATCAATGATGAGAAAGATACATGTTTTTCAAAAGATGATATAAATATTGAGGATGTAGCTCATTGATAGCCTGCCTGGAATATCCAACAGCCTGAATTCAACACAAACACAATACCCATATATTGCCTGCCAGGCATTCAGAGAAAGTCTGATTCTTTTAAAAAACACATTTGTATGTGGTACGTGTGTGCCTATATTTGCATGCATTTTCACAATACATGTGTGGAGGTGAGAGGACAACTTACAGGAGTCAGTTCACTTCCTCCACAACATGAATTCCAGAGACAGAACTCATGCGGCTCGAGCTGCTTTAAAGAACCTTTACCCAATCACCCACATGTTCATGTTAGAAAGCAGAAATCTTACTGAGATTGGTTAGTGTAATATGGTTTGGATATTTGAAAAAATCCACAGATTTTCTAAATATACTGAAAAGAAAAATACCCCAGGTTTTAACTTTCCCACTACTAGGAGTCTATTTAAAGAAATAGTAAATAATCTATCAAATAGACCTGCATGTCCATGGCTTTTGCAGCACTAGTCATAATAGCTAAGTGAATTGACTGAGGTGCCCATTGTGGGGTGATGGCTTAAAAAGTGATATGAAAATACTGAATATGTTTTATATTATACAATAACAAAGATACATATTATTCAGTAATTACAAAGAAGACATTTACAGTTACAAGATGCAATTGGAGGATGTTTTATTAAGTCATGTAAACCAGATCCTAAGAGAAAACACTGCATGTTCTTACCATTATGTGGAAAATACTAGAGCTGACTTCATAGAAGTAGAGAATAGAGCAGGGGTAACTGCAGTCTGGGAAGTGAGGGAGGGAATGGGGCTAGAGAGAGGTCAGCTAACAGATACATCTTACTACTGAATAACAGGATAGTGCACTATAGCAGAGGCAGTGACTGTGAGTTACAATATTCAAATTTGATAAGAAGTAAAAGGGGAACATTGAACAAATGAGATACTAAGAGTTTAAGGTGATGGAAATGTGAGTATCGTGATTATGCTTTATATATTTTATGTATGTATGTATGTATGTATGTATAATTAGCTACTCTTGAATAAATGTGGATTATTTAACAATAAGAGTTTTGGAAACTGAAGGCATTGAATTGATACATTTTCCATCTTTCAGATTCAATATGCTGTTTGTTGATTTGATCATCTTTGAGGCATTTGTGTCTTTCATTTAGCAAGAGAAAAAGGGTCCCAGTGCCAAAGTCTTGTAAACTAAGTTCTTGTACAGTAAGTCTATGGGGGTAGCTTGAGTCTTGGTTTACAATAAAAGCTCATTCAACAGTGGCTAACAGATTTTTCTTTAAAACTAGAATAAATATTAGATGAAATCCACAGTTGTTGTTGAGGAAATTTATCTTGAACACTATGAATTAAAAAATCAGTGTACTCACGAAGGGTCATTAGTGACTGTCTTCACTGCATGGAGCAAATCTGTGCTGGACATTGTGTGAAAGTCCAGTCGAACCCCTGCTCCTTTGATCTTCATGTGAACAATATTGTCAAATTGGTCTTCAAACAAAGGAATGCCCACCACAGGGATCCCGTGGTAGATGGCCTCGTAGATGCCGTTGGTGCCACCATGAGTTATAAAAGCTCTGGTTTTAGGATGACCTAGCAAGTAGAGAAATTATGGAAAAGTATTAATCATAACTCAAGAAAGAAAATGAGTCAGGGAAAAAGGCACAGAAAAGGCAAAAATTCTCTGCACAACATTATCATAACCATAGGACTGTACTGAATTCCTCTCATGTCTTAGCACAAGGAGCACAAGTCCATAGCGATTCAGTGAGAGTCACAGAGAGGAGGCAGAGTGTGAAAAATAGAAAGATTTTGTGTAATGGACCAAAACGGCAGAGCTCAAACCAAGTGGAGCAAACAGCTTGTGCCAGCACAGTCAGTGGTTCAGGAGAGAATGTTCTCCTAAAGTAACAGAGAAGTCAATGCTCTGGACAGGTTGGCTCCACAGAGTAGGGGTTGGGTGTTCATTTTGATGGAATCAGACTGAGGGAAGTAAATACTTCACCGTGTGTAGGACCATTTCATGTTGTGGAGTCTTCGGGGAGCAGAGTAAATGAAGAGTTATTAATGAAAGAATACCATTCTCACTGACATTAAAAATTGCCCTACAGCAGGGGAACAGGAAGATGCTAAGTTGAAGAAATAAGAAATGGAGGAAAAGAAGTGACTTGATATATCTGAAAAGTAATTACAGTGAGGTATAACTGGATCTTCCTATCTCAAATGTTACTGTCCAACATATTCACATCAGTTCTTTATCTTTTCTCCAGGACTAGATCACAGTTGTCATAAATGCATTAATGTTGACATCTCCTCTCCTGAGGAACCATTACTATATCTCAGGTGTATCCTGATGCTTACCGAGAAGGTCATTTTGGGGGATCCATTTGTACAACCGTGTGTTGGAGCCCAAGGTGTCTGGCTTCTTGCCTACAAATCGCCAAAGAACCTGTTAAGATGAAGCTTGCCTCTTATTACCTTAATCAAGTGTCAAGTTTCTCCTGCTAGAATTCTGGAGATATTAAGAATCAGTGGAGATAAACGTCAGTCCCTAAGGGCCAGGCAGTGAGGATGGATGATGGGCACCGTGAAGAACTACTACAGCAAGGTTGCAAGTTCTCTTCACTGTCCTGCAGTTAGTCTCATGCTTATCTGAGATTCAGCCTGGCACCTTAACGTTAAGTCAACAGCAGCTTAGGTAAAATTAGGCTCAGTAATATTAAGCAGGAGTTAAGAACAGTGTGAATGTAATTCCAGTTCAACAATCCATCAAAATTACAAATATATACCAGGTTTTGTTTTTTTCAGCATATATTCATAAATTTTGTTTTCCAATTTCACTGTAAGTATTTGTTCTTGGTATTTGATTTAGTTCATGTATAATCACTTTTATCATCCATATTTTATTAGATTAGAACCTGGTGTTGTGGCATATGGTCACTTCAAGAGCAAGTTCCCCAGTTACCCCTTATTTCAGAATTCATAGGCGCAGACCCCAGTTGGAATTGAGGTTGGTAAATCCTGTCCTTCCTTGTTCTTTCTTTCTTTCTTTCTTTCTTTCTTTCTTTCTTTCTTTCTTTCTTTCTTTCTTTCTTTCTTCCTTTTTTATTTTTTTGAATAGCAGAGCAAGCAGTACCATGCATAGGCCCATTTTGAAATGTGGATGATGGAAACTGCAGTGGGCTTGTAAAATACATGAAAAAATGTTATTTAAATAAAAATGTGGTTGATCATATTTTATTGAGATTACAAAGGAATATGATGCAACACCCATTCCAGTTTTAAAATTTATGTTATATGTTTTTATTTAATTAAAAGAGTTTTTTTTCATATACTATATTCTGTTTATAGTTTCTTCTCCTCCAAACTTTCCCCAGATTGTCATCCCCCCTCCTATCTGGATCCATACTCTGTCTTTCTCCCTGTTTTTAGGAAAGTAGCAATCATCTAAACAAATGGTTTTCAACATGTGGATTTTGACCCCTTTGGGGATCGAATGACCCTTTCACAGAGGTTGCCTAAGATCGTCAGGAATGTCACATATTTACTTTACAATTCATAACAGTAGCAAAATTACAGTTATGGAGAAGCAGCAAATATAATTTTATGGTTAAGGGTCACCATAACATAAGCAATTGTATTAAACCACTAGGAAGGTTGAGAACTACTGATATATATATATATATATATATATATATATATGTATGTATATATGCATATATACGAAAACAGAAAAGTGAATTCAGAATAGCAGAAATAAGGAATTATTTTTATTTATGTGTAAGTTTGTGTGTCTGCATCTGCACGACTGCCTGTGTGTATAGGAGCGACTGGGCATGTCTACTAGTTCATATACATGGTAAGTGCCTATGGACGTCATCTGAGGCAGAAGAGTGCTTTGGATCCCATGGGATGCAGTTATAGGAAGTTGTGAGCTGCCAGACACAGGGCCTTAGAAGTAAGATTAGGTCCTCTGGGTGAGCAACACATGCTCTTCAAGAATGTTCCTCCTCTCCTCTCCTACCACTTCCAATTTTCTGCTTATTGCTACCAGTCCAGTGCACTTACTGGTTAAAATTTAATAGTAGTCCGATTACATTGTGGTGTGTGCAGAGTTCCCAGTTTTTTTCCAAGGAAATGGAAGAAGTATGAAGGCAAATTCTGTGTTTCTGCCTATAATACCTTCCTAATACCGAGTCCACCAGCACTTGTTAAGTGGTTTTCTTTCTGAGCACAATATTAAGATCAAACCTATTATTCAAAAACACTGCATACTTGGCAGGAGGCACAGATGTGAGCCTGTTCCTCCTTGACTGGAAGCCAAACAGTTTGAGCTTATTTTTGTTCTTTCAAAGTAGTTGAAAACAGGTGTGGCTACATACCCTGACCTAGGGTGTGGTTACTTGGTGATTTAAGTCTTAAGATGGCCCACAAAGGTGGATTCGTTCCACCCTGACCACGGTCAAAGAATTCAAGCCTATACCTGCTCCTTCATTTTTACACAGGAGGTTTGACATCGGGGTGGTTGCCAAAGATACTTGGAGTAGGGTATATTCATTGCACATCCTGCCCAAAGCACCAGATGCTTTACTCAGAAAATAATGACTTGATGTCTCATGTATTGAAGCTAGTAAGTGTTCTGGTTGTCTTTTGTGTCATGTTAAAGTAATCTTTTGCCTTTTTCCTTTTTTTATTGGGGTATAAAGCTTATAAAAAGTAAAATTTGGCAAATTTAGTATTCAGTATTCACTGAATTGTCCTCTCAATACTATCCTGTATTTCTGTATTTCCTTTGTATCTCTGTCCTTCGTACCTAACATTTCTAATCCATACACCTCTACCGTGGAATATATGATTTTTTTTGTGGCTGAACCATGACAGAATTCACCCCAAAATGTATCTTACAGCACATATTATTTAGCATTTGTCCCGTATTTCTGTGTCACGGGTGACTTCAGGCATGAGCTATAGCTAGCATGACACCTTTAGTTTCCCATAGGCAATTTCTGAAATCACACGTGAATAGGATATGACCATCTTAGTGAGAATGAATCTCTGAAGCACTGTATCTCACCTTCTGTGGAATCTGTGCAAGGCCTGCAGCAATCACATTGGTCCTTTCTTCTGTTAGGTTACTCACCATGGACCCCAGGGAAAATACCACAACACCATGTTCTCCAGAAGACTGGACAAAGTCTTCTATTTCCTGTTGGTGAAATATCAACCCATCACAAAAACCAGCAACACCAAACAACCTGCATTAAAACTGACACCAACATCCACAGGAAGAAACCGAGCAGTATTAGTCATGATTAGAGTAGTGGGTGTTTTAAAACTCTTCACATCCACATATAAGATATAGAGCTGTAGCCTTTTAGAAGGTTTCAGTTCTGTATTACACATATGTACATGCTCAAACAGCCTTAGACACAGCCATCTTTTTTTCATTATAATATTAAATAACAAATTTGCAATAATTTAATCCAAAGTTCTTTTTTCCTTTTCCTAATTTACTGTAACTTATGTTTATATTCTTATAATTTTGACTAGTCCAGGTATAATGATGATTCCTTTGATAGTTTCATATTATTTTACTTGATATGATATCATCATAGTTCTTACAGGTTACGTCATGTGTCCTCATGCCCTAGATTTTAAGGCTTAGCTATATGTTTTTGTATGGATATACTGTCGTTGTTAGCTAAAGTCTATTATTTAATTCCTAGGTTGTTGCTTCATCTATAATTACCCTTCCACAGCTATCTTCTTGAGATCCAACAATCACTTCTGTTACGTAAATACTTAGGAGTGGTGCACAAAATCTATTTTTAATTCATTGAAAATTCCATTTTCTTTTCAGTATTGGCTGTATTTTAGTAGAGATTAGTCAGCTTTTTGGAAAGATATTTCATATTTGATATTACTCTCTTTTATTATATATACATATGCAACTGTATATGTATATATAGGATTTATAAATATGTATTGGTTGGCAAGAAAGTGCTTATTCTTGTATGTTTCCTTTAAGAAGCAGAGAAAGCAATTGTGCACCTCTGAAATAAATATTTTTTTGGCCAGACTATAGTGGTTTGAATAAAAAGGCCCCTTACCGACCCACAGTGAGTGGTACTATTAGGAGGTATGGTCTTGTTGGAGAATCTGTGTCCTTGTTGGAGGAAGTGTGTCAATGGGGGTGGGGCTTTGAGGTTTCAGTTGCTCAAGTCAGGCTCAGTGTCATTCTCTCTTCCTGCAGCCAGATGTAGATCTCTCAACTCTTTCTCCAGTGCTATGTCTTCCTGCATTCTGCCATACTTCCTGTCTTGAGGAGAATGGACTAAACCTCTGAACTGTAAGCAAGTCCCAATTAAATATTTTCCTTTATAATGGTAGCCATGGTCATGGTTTTTATTCACCACAATAGAAACCCTAAGGGAAAAATATATCAGTTTTTTCTCAGGTCATTTTGTGTGGGAGAATGGCCTGTATTCGGTCAATCATATTTTAAATAAATGCTGATTGGCCAGTAGCCATACAGGAAGTTTAGGTGCGACAACCAGACCTGAAGTAGAGGTGGGTCAATGAGAACAGGAGAATTCTGGGAAGGAGGAAGCCCATTCCTCTGTAGTCCTGATCCAACCACAGAAGCAGCAAGATGTGACTGCCTCACTGAAAAAGGTACCGAGCCATTTGACAACACAGATAAGAATAATGGGCTAATATAAGTTATAAGGGTTAATAAGAAGCCTGAGCTAATGAGCTAATCAGTTTATAACTAAAGTAGACCTTTATGATTTCTTTGGGACTTAATGATTGTGGGAACTGGGCAGGACAGAAACCCCAAAAACAATTTTGTTCTGGACTTGGCTCTTGTTTCATATCTTTGAATTTTGTGTTCATTCATTGTTTTCTTGCATACTCAAATTTTTAGCAATATTCTATTTATTATTAGAGAATTTCATTCAATGTATTTTAACAAAAAACCTCTTTTTCCAACAATTCTTCCCTTTACTGTTCCATTCTTTTCCTCTAAACCTTGAGAAATTTTCCTTTTTCTCTCATCTTTCCCCACTGTGTCTAGTTTGTGGTGTCCATCTAGTCTTGGGGGTGGAGCCTGCCCTGGTATATGGACAACCTACCATGCATCACATCATTAAAGAGTGTGGATGCTCTCTCTCCCCTCCCAGCAGCTAGAAACACCAACATGATAGCTCCTCAGCTCATCTTGGGATTTCATGCGCACTCAGATTTCAGAAGCTATACTCAAATTCAGTAGTTCTTGACCTGTGGATTATGACCCCTTTGACAAACCTCTGTCTCCAAAACTATTAATATTATGGTTTATAAACAGAAGCAAAATTATGATCATGAAGTAGCAGCAGAAATGATTTTATGGTTAGGGCTCATCACAACATGAGAAACTGTATTAAAGAGGTTCAGCACTAGGAAGGTTGAGAACCACTGTTCTAATAGAATCTTATTGAGTTAACACTACCAAAATGCTGTCATGATTATCCTTCATGTATTTTTTACTTACTGCATAGTCCTTCCTTTGAAATTTCTGATCCTAAACATCTTAAATAACTTTCTTTCCATAATAGTTATGGTACTGTACTACAAAGAGGGACAGATTCTTCTTTGGTGTCCTGAAGCTCTCACTTTAGACCATTTATTTATGATCATCTGTGAAATCATGTTTTTCACTTAGGACTGATTGACTGATAGTTATTGAACTGAAACTTTGTTTTATTTATTTTTTTTGTCATCAAAGAATGATTTATAAATGTCCAACATGAGTTTTCTTTTTTCTTTACTTTTAAAAATTTCTTTTATTTTTTTTAAAAGAAAACAAACTATCCTTTTTCATTTTACATACCAATCCCAGTTCCCACTCTTCCTCTCCTCCCATTCTCTCTACCTACCCGTCCCACCCCCATCCACTCCTCAGAGAGTGTGAACTGAACCATCTACTGATGCTATTGAGGATGTGTCTTGTATTTTAATGACCTTACCAACCCTTTAAAGTTTAATTAGAATGCAGGGGGATAAAGGAGATCAGTTTCCTAGATATCTCAGTTTTAGTGGATGGGCAGAATCTTATTATAGTTGTAGGTTCTTTGATGAAAAAGGACCTTCTTGGATTGAGGTCTTGCTTGTTCACTCTCTTAACTCTGGGAAGAAACTATTCCCTGACTCTGTCCCTTACTTTTCCTTTGGGATGTTTGTCAAGAATTGTCTGAATGTCATTCTAGCATGGGATCCCCTAGCTCTTGCCTTACAGATTCCATACAAGAACAATTGGACCTTATTCAGTGAGCTTTTTTACAACAAAATCCAATGCATAGTCAAAATTGTCCTAGAAATCCTGCCTCAAGTACATGCTCATTTTTGGAACTTGCTTTCAAGATACTGTTTTCCTTTTTCTTTTAATACAACAATGGGAACAATTCACCATTTCTAAACAGAATATTTCTCCTTTTAATTGTTCTCTGTCTTAGCTAAGGTTTCTATTGCTGTGAAGAGACACCATGACCATTGTAATTCTTATAAAAGAAAACATTTAATTTGCTGGCTTAAAGTTTAGAGGCTTAATTAGTCCATTATCATCATGGTGGGAAGCTTGGTGGCATGCAGGTAGGCTTGGTGGTAGAGAAGGACTGAGAATTCTATATCTTTATCCACTGGCAATAGGAAGTGAACTGAGGTCTTGGGCATGGCTTGGACATACCGGAGACCTCACAGCCTGCCTTCACAGTGACAGCTTCCTCCAGTAAGGTTACATCTGCTCCAACAAAGTGATACCTCCCAGTAGTGACACTTCCTATGAGCTTATGGGAGCTGCTTACATTTAAACTACTTACTACATTCTCTAATCTTTATTTCAGAAATATTTTATACATATGAATATGATGCCAGGCATGGTGGCACACACCTTTAATCCCAGCACTTGGCAGGCAGAGGCAGATGGATGTCTATGAGTTTGAGGTCAGCCTGGTCTATGGAGTGACTTCCTATACAATCATGTTATATTTTGCTGTTGTTTGTTTTGTTTTTAGAGACAGGGCTTCTCTGTAGCCTCAGCTGTCTTGGAACTCGATATGTAGACCAGGCCGGCCTCAAATTCACAGAGATCCACCTGCGTCTGCCTCCCCATTGCCGATACTAAAGGCATGGATCACCACCATCTGGTTTCACAAAATGTTTTAAAATGTACATTTTAATGATTTTCATTAGTATAATTGCTTCATTTTGTTTATTTATTGTGTATATGAGATCTGAAGACAATTTTTGATACTTATCTCTTTCCTTTTGTCATTTTTGTCCCGTGACCTAACGTAGATTCATAGGCTTTGTTTTCAGTGCCTTTAAGCCCCAACTACCCAGGGGGCCTGCATTTTATATCCTTGATGCCTTTTGTCAAATCTATTCTTTCAAATGCACAGAAAATTTTTAGTATCTAATGAGAGCAAGCAAGTGCTTTGGAGGAATAATTCCCATCCTAAAGGATCAAAACATTAGAAAATTATAGACTGAAAACTATTTCCTATGATTTCAATGCAATGTATGTTATTCCTAATTATGAGGAGTAAACAGCATTCCTGCCTGTGCTTCCTTCTTCCTTCCTTTCTGCTGCACGGACAGGTGGGGCCAGCTCTCCACCACTGAGTCCCAGCCACAGCACACCCTTTAGATCCTCACTCCGCCTCTCTCCTTTGTCTCTGACTGGTATTGTCATTTCCTTAATGTGAAGCTAGAATCTCTGTACTAGATTTTTTCTTTGGGGTCACCAACCAGCTCCCAAATCACGATACAGAGTCTTATTAATTTTGAATGCTCAGCCTAGCTTAAGCACGGTTCTGGCTGGTGAATTTTACTTAAATTAAGCTGTGTCTTGTTATCTATCTTTGCCTTGGGGAATTTTTCACTTTTTCTTGTTTTCTTTCTGTTGCTGTGTCTGGATGGCCTCCAGCTGCCTGGCTTCTGGCCCCATGCATGCTCCTTATTAACTCCTTCTTCTCTCATTCTTCTCCTCTTAAAGCCTAGCTTTATCCTCCCATTAATCTCTGCCTGCCTTCCCTGTCTCTCTACCCGTTCTCTGCCTAGTTATTGGCCATCCCAGCTTTTTATTAGACCGATCAGGTGCTAAGGACAGCGAAGGTCGAACAAACACAACACATCTTTACATAATTAAACAAATGCAGCAAAAGTAACACACCTTTACACAGTTAAAGCAATAGTCTACAGTATATACAAGTCTCACACATCTTTGCCTAATTAAAATAATATTGCTAAACAAATCTGTGAACTTATAGAATTCATTTATAGTCACTAATTAAGGGAAGATTTATGTGACCAGAGAGATACTGAGTTTTCTTCACTAGGACAAACTGTGCTTTCTCTATTCTTCACTTTTACTGCTGGGCAACTTGGCCTTTCCTCATTGACACATTGTTACTTGCTCACAGTCTGTCTTCAGAGTAGAATTTCTGCTGTTTCTGGGTGAGGCTGTGCACACTTTATATCTCTGTGTACTCAGCACTTTCCTGTGGGGTGGCCCTGTCACTTATCTGTATGTTCTGCATGAATCACTGAGGTTGTCTCTGTGTTGAGCAATACTCTGTCCCTGTCCCCTGAGGGCACACAGGGCTTCAGAAAGTCCAGACTCTTGTGATGGAATAATACAAGCATTTCTACTGGCTGTTTTTTTTTTTAAATCTAAATTTCTGTGACACTTTGAGTTTGCCACAAGCATTCTGAAGGAATGAAAGATATTCACTTTTGCTAAATATGCAAGGAAAAGAGAAGAAAGCAAACCGGGATTTATTTTACCTTTGGCAGAGGCTTGGCAGGTTTGCAGTGGAGTCCTCCAATGTATTCAAAGTTTGGTAAGACAGGGTGAGGAAATTCCAAATCCCAATAGGTTCGAATGAGCCATATATCTGTCTTCCTCATGATCTCAGAGAGGGTCGTGGGTCTTCCTGAAGAGGAATCAGAAAAGTGAAGGTGACAAAATTGTCAGGTGGAGATGAACATGGCAGGTAGTTTTCTGAAAGCACCTTTGATAATGTAACCATTGTTGTTTATAAGTGTGTGACTGAGATATAGTGTGTGTGTGTGTGATTTTGGAGAAGATAACACATATGTAACACACCTTTGAAATTCATGATCACCAGATATCTAGATATGCCATTTAAATATAATTAATGCCATTTTGTCTATGAATCCCATTTGTTATACTCAGGGATACACCCCCTTAGAGCTAATTTGCCGTGTTTTAGCTTCTGGAACCTTGATGTGTGGTTCTCTAGGGAAGTGAGAATTTTGTGCTGTTTTGTATGTTTCGAATGCATATTTTGATGGAGCAACTGTGTAGCCAAAGTTGACCCTGAGCTCCAGATCCTCTTCCTGCACAGCTGGGATTAGAGATGTGTGTTGACATGCCCAGTGTAAACATCTATTGGGATTCTGTTTCAGAATTTCAGTTTCAGACAGAGTCTCATTGAATTGTCCTGACTGACTTCCAAGAGAAGTTTGATTACATCTATGTCCCTTATCCTGGTACTACTCTTAAATTATGGCTGAGTGCATGTATACCTATGTTTGCAAATAATAATCTAAGGTAAGTCATAGATTATGGAACGACACATCTATTCCCTACTATATTTCCTTTAAAAAAAGAAACCATTTAAAACTCTATAGTTAATAAATTCCATGTTCAAATGTGAACATATTAGTATTTTAAAAGGTATTTACTTAATTGCATGTGTGTGTGTGTGTGTGTGTGTGTGTGTGTGTGTTTATGTGTACGGGCGTGCACGTGTGTATGTGTGTAGAGTGCACAGGCCAGAGGACATCTGTAGGAAGACATTTTGTCCTTTCATTCCTTATGCCTGTGAATGGGTTTAAGAACTTCAGGTTTTTGGAAGGATGTGCCTTTACCTGGTGAGCATTTTCTGGCACCATTAAAGGTTTAAAAGAGAAGAATGTTAGACACCCAGTGACTGAACCTGGATTCTCTAAAATCTGTCATTCACACACTTGCTATGTCTGAGACATAAAATTGCTGTGTCACAATTGTGAATAAACTCATGATGTACAGTCAGAAAGTATTCAAATTTTAAATAACAAAACTAATTATCTTAGAAGTGATGTGTTCTCCATGCTCTATAGGTAAATGTGGTAGAAATATCTCTTAGTTCTCAATCTATATGTCTGTTGCTCAAGAGGACATTGAATTAGTTTAAAACAATTATTTTAGGGGTCAGCCAGATGGCCCAATGGGTTAAAGCAGTTGCTATGCAAGGTGTCAAGCATGCTTCCATCCTCAGAATATGTGTAAGCGTGTAAAGAGAATAGACTCCAAGACATCCTCAAATTCCACATGTGTGCGTTGATACACAGTCCCCCAACCCGTGCACAAATAGATAATAATGATATTAATGATGGTTATGACGATAAGGATACATTCCACTCAGGTAAAACTGTCCTAAAAAGATGAGATAAAACAGCAAATGCCTATGTACTTGCTTAGAAAGTCCACAAAGCATTACTTGGTGAATATGTGCCATTCATAAGTGTCTTGGCAAGTCATAGACTAGGCATTCTAATTTACAATTGGGACATAGGTTTTTATACAGTTTTGATTCAGGCAGATAATTTCACAGGTTTTTTACATTCTTACTGACAACTGTCTATCCTGTTCTTTAAAGTTCACCTTCAATGACACAGCAAATTTTGAATACAACAATCCCAGATGAGCATGGCACTTACCCAAGACTTCACTGTAAAACTGATTCCACCTCTTCTCGTTAAATATTTGTAACCAAAAGTCAAAAGAAAGCACATAGATTAGATTTTGTACCCTCTCCATGAATGTCATTCGATCACTCAATTCTGACAAAGCAACAGGCACATAGGAAGCAGGTAGTGGCAGTCCTCCACTGTACTTTTCGTACTTGAAGCCAGGAAAGAATCGGAGACTGTACACCAGAGGTATCTTGAGAATCTCAGCCAGCAGGTCGCCACAGGGTAAGAATGGATCTGCTACTAGGACATCAAAGCTTGAATTATGTAGTTTTGTCATAAGTTCCTTGTTTAAAACTGCATCTTTGCAGACACGCTCAGAAAATTCGGACTCGAACAAAAACAGTTCTTGCAACATTACAAAGTATCCCCAAAATGATTGCTTTGGCAGCGCATAAATGTGTTTATTGA
This sequence comes from Myodes glareolus, assembly GCF_982192425.1. Classification (NCBI taxonomy): domain Eukaryota; kingdom Metazoa; phylum Chordata; class Mammalia; order Rodentia; family Cricetidae; genus Myodes; species Myodes glareolus. Next base: position 21,304,041 of record NC_142033.1, on the reverse strand, counting down.
AGGATTCTATGAAAAATTCCTCTATGTCAGTCCTGGAAAATGATGCAGGATATGTTTCAAATTCAATAGCAGATGTGTTGTCAACGTCATAAGAAAAGTAAACTGAAGGTCTCAGAACAGTCACTTCATGGCCCTTCTTCACAAGCTCTTCTAGGATTATCCTTAGGTTGAGCCAATGGCTGAATTCCATTGGCCACACCAGCACCTTCCCAGCACTCCCAGATCCAAAGAAGCTACTTAGCTGTAGCAGGAGCAGGGCTGCTGTAATTTTCATAGACATCTTGGTTAAGTTCAGAGTTGCTTTCAAATGGTGATTTCTCGACTCTTATAGATATAGAAAGAGTAATACTTAGTTAAAGTATAATTTGTACCCACCAAAGTAAATGCACATGAGATAGTCATAGTCTCTGGATGCCATGCGCAAAACCAGAAGGCAGATGTGAACATGTAAAATGACTTCCGATTCTCAGTGACCTGCAATGAGTAATTTGTCTTTGATTTGTTAGAGATTTTAACACATTTTTCTTAGAATAGTGAAAATGAACTTGTGCTGGGTAGTGGTGGCACATGCCTTTAATCCCAGCACTAGGGAAGCAGAGGCTGGCAGATTTCTGAGTTCAAGCTCAACCTGGTCTACAAAGGAGTTCCAGGACATCCAGGGCTACACAAAGAAACCTGAAACCCTGTTTCAAAAAAAAAAAGACAGAGAAAGAGACTGAGACAGAGAGAGAGAGAGAGAGAGAGAGAGAGAGAGAGAGAGAGAGAGAGAGAGGAAAAGAAAGGAAAGACAAAGAAAAACAAAATGAGCTATTAAAAAATATAGGTTGATATAAATCCTGAAATAAAGGCAACACTGCTGAAGCATATTTTCTTCTTTCATAGTTCAGTGACTTTTCCCCATGCGAATGTATGTGATGTGTTAATCATGTATCACACAACTCATCAATTTTAGATCTATAGTCCAGAGGTTCATAGCATAATCTCTGAAGTATGGATCAACCACTGTAATAAAGTTTAGAGAAGTTCAATATACCAGATGTATGTGCTATATTTTAACCTTTCCACTTGATTCAGACTTTGCCAACTCCTTATCTACTTTCTTTCGTCATTGTTCCCTTATTTTGAGGATATCATATAAATTGTGTTATAATATGGGTGATATTTTGTGATTGGCTTCTATACTTCCAACATCTTTTTTATTAATTAAAAGTCGGTCTTATTAGGGAATAGTTGCAATAAAATATTTATAAAATAGGCATTTCCCTTCAGGTATAGATTTATAATAAAAAATTCTTTTTTTCATTAAACTTTTTTTTTAATACTTTTTAAATAAAATAATACCAATCCAAATTCCCACTCCCTCCCCTCCCCCCAGTCTCCTTTCACTCCCTCCATCCTTCCCCTTCCCCCCCATTCCTAAGAGATGGCAATGCACCCCATCTTCTGGAAAGTCCAAGACCCTCCCTACTACATCTAGATTGGGCAAGGTATACATCCAAAGAGCATAGGATCCCAAGAAGTCAGTACATGCAGTAAAGAAAACCCCAGTGTCAGTGTCAGTGGCCCCTCAGTCTGCCCCAACTCTCAACCACATTCAGAGGGACTAGTTTGTTCCCATATTCATTCACTCCCAGTCCAGTTGGAGTTGGTATTCTACCATTAGCTCAGGCAAACTGTCTCTGTGGATGAACCCCTCATTGTCTTGACTTCCTTGCTCATATTTTCACTCCTTCTACTCTTCAACTGGATCTTGGGAGCTCAGTCCAGTGCTCCAATGTGGGTCTTTGCCTCTGTTTCCATCAGTTGTTGGACAAAGGTTCTATGGTGATATTTTTTGTCTGAGATTTCTGCCCTACCCAGTCCCTGAAGTCGTTAAGTCCCAAAGAAGTCAAACAGAGGTTTCATTAGTTATAAACTGATTGGCCCATTTGCGCAGGCTTTTTATTAACTCTTATAACTTATATTAACCCATTATTCTTGTCTATATTAGCCACGTGGCTCAGTACCTTATTGGACGAGGCTGTCACATTTTGCTTCTTATGTGGCTTGGTCAGGACTGCATACAAGGACTTCCTTCTTCCTAGAATTCTTCTGTTCTCATTGACCCGCCTGGTCCTTTTTCCAACATGGTTGATTATATCTATATTAAAACCTAAAAATCTTAAAAAAATTCTAGACAGAAGAATACATAGTCTAATACAACTTTTTGCTGTTTGCTGGTAGTAGTGTACTGCAGCTTTTTAAGGAGAGGTTTTTCTGACTCAGTAGCAGTATCAGAAAAAAAGCCGTGGCATTTTAAAATGCTGGCTTTCTGGGTCAGGCTGCCAGCGTGACCTCTGACTCTTTCAAGCAGGAGATCCCCTACAGAGCATTTGAATTGGATTTGTGAGCAGCATGAAGCATGCAGCATACTTTATGGCAACTTGAACTGTCAGTGTACCTAGTACTGGGGAGTTGTACTCAACTCAGAGGTGCAAGCAGCTCTGCCATGCTAGACTGTGCAGAGCTAGCAGGAACTACCATATATGTCATACTAATAGCACACCTTAAGTTTTCCACTGTGCAGACAAACAGGAAGTACCATATTACCCCTACTAATGGCACAAAAATTGTCTTCAAGAAGTACTTAGCATTTTAAGAAGTGTTCCTGGACAGTAAAGAATTACAGATTAACAATAGGACAGTCTCAAACATAAAAAACTCTAAATGGGTCACAGTGATGGATAAATGTACATAGACTTGGAAGATAGAAGAAAAAGTCTTTAATGAAACAGAGTACAGATAGTCATAGACTAAAAGGAGTAAAGAAAAACAAACCATTTAAAGATGGAGAATACACAGAGAGTCTGGATTATGTATATTATTGTGTTTTCTTTGAATCTTTTGACTGTAAAGGAGCAAAGCATAGAGAGAAATTTCATTGTATGTGCTGCTAAGCTTAACCAGCATATATATATAAAGGTATCATGACTTTCAAATTTGGGTCTAAGGACATGTTGCTTGGGAAAAAAGGTTTTTCTTTTGTTTTTACAGAAGTAGAGAACCTATGGATTGCTTCTAGACCAATATGGTATGATAGACCATGCCCCTCTGAAAGGTTGCTATGAACACCCTCAAAAATTACTTTTTCCCTAGTGCTAACTGAGATTAACCTAGCACACCGGATACACCATGAAAGACCTGATTAACGGCACCCCCGAACATCAGCATTCAGTATGAACAAATCTATGCCCATATTCCCAGATATTGACTATAAATGCTTGTTTATATTTAAAGGTGGATTTGATATAGATATGAATAATGTGCATTGGTGTGAATCTTCATTTATTGGTACAAATATAAGGTCAATTTTTTTAATGTATATGTATTTCTGATCTTGATTAAGGTATTGTGTTTGTATAGTTCATTTAAAAATGTAATGCATAATTAAGAAAAATAGGTTAATAAGTAATCATTTATAATAGTCAAGTTTACACTCATATTAGTTAGATTTTCTAGATGTATAGAAATATATTTCAGTTAGGTATTCTTCAAATCTTTCAGAGACCTTTAGAATATGGCTTTTAAAATGTTTAAGAACTTAAGGCCTAGGGGCTGGAGAGATGGCTTAGTTGTTAAGAGCACTGCCTGCTCTTCCAAAGGTCCTGAGTTCAATTCCCAGCAACCACATGGTGGTTCACAACCACCTGTAATGAGATCTGGTGCCCTCTTCTGGCCTGCAGGCATGCATGTAGGCAGATCATTGTATTCTTAATGAATAAATAAATCTTTTCCAAGTAGAGTCTTAAAAAAAAAGAACTTAAGGCTTTTCATGACAGTGAGATACATCTGCTCCTGGCAGCACCATGCTACTTCAAGATGATGTCAGGCATTGAAGAGACTCCTTATGGACTTAGTCAACCATTTGGGCAAGAAACTGCTCTTGTCTGGACTGCTTTATGGTATGCTGTAAAAAATTGACATGCAGACCCCAGAAAGAAAAGACTACTGACCTTTACAAAAGGTGAGATGATCACTGGGTAGTTGTGGCGCACACCTTTAATCCCAGCACTTGGGAGGCAGAGGCAAGCGGATCTTTGTGAGTTCAAGACCAGCCTGGTCTACAAGAGCTAGTTCCAGGACAGGCTCCAAAGCCACAGAGAAAAACCAGAAAAAAAAAGGTGAGATGCTCCTTCAGGGTTCCAGCTTCATGAAAGAGTCTGCCAGATATTCTGCAGGACACAGAAGAAAGTGACCGATAAATTGTCAGTACAGGTGCTACTGTCTTTGAAATTTCATGGAAAAGTCTTCTGTGGGCTGAAGATGGATGCCCCAACAGTAAAGAAGAACTTTGAGTGACTGTCCTGGCAGAAAGATGTTTCTGTCAATTTTAGAGTTTTGGAAGTTGTTTATAATGCACTTCCTGATTTCTTAGGTAATATTATATGCTTCAGGAGTCTTTGATGGAGTTGAAGAATTTATAGTTATAATTTTCCTTAGTTACGATAACAGATAAAATAAATAGAAATATTGTAACTGTAATTCTTGATTGATGCCTGTTCTATGTAATTTTACTATGTTAAAGTTAAAACCTTCCTTTTTGTTTAAACAGAAAAGGAGAAATGGTGTAGGAGGGCCTCCTGTCTTTGTGTTGCTTTCATTGATTAATAAAGACACAGGTTTGGGCCTGTTGACAGGGCAGAATTTTATTGGGCAAGGAAGACAAGTTAGAATTCTGGGAGGAAGAAAGCAGCATCAGAGGAATGCGATGGAACCACCAAAGACAGACATGCTGAATCTTTCCCAGTAAGTCATTGCCACATGGTGATAAACAGATTAATAAGAATTGTTTAAATCAAGATGTGAGAGTTAGCTAATAAGAGGCTAGAACTAATGGGCCAAGCAGTGATTTAATGAATACATTTCCTGTGTGGTTATTTTGGGACTAAGCTAGTCGGGAGGCCGTGACAAACAATCAGGTCTTCCTATAACAGTTATTTAAGATAATCATCAGTCTGACTACAGGGCAAGGGCAGTTCAGACATTGTCTCCTCTATTGCTGAAGGTCTTAACTGGGGTGACCCATGTGGATTCCTGGGCATTTTTCTAGAGCCAGGTTTCTTGCTAACTCCAAAATGGCTCCCTCAATCAGGATATCTCTTTCCATGCTCTCATATCTGTCCTTCCTACATTGGACTATCCCATTCCCCCAAGTTCTCCACAACCCTCCCCTTCTCCCTGCCCCCATGCTCCCCAATTTTGTCTGAAGATCTTGTCCGTTTCCAATTTCCATGTGGGTCTATATATGTTTTTCTTTGGGTTCACATTATTACTTAGCTTCTCTAAGATCATGAACTTTAGGCTCAATGTCATTTGTTTATGGCTAGTATCCACTTATGAGTGAATAAATATCATATTAGTTTCTTTGGGTCTGGGTCACCTCACTCAGGATAGTGTTTTCTAATTCTGTCAATTTGCATGCAAAATTCAAGATGTCATTTTTTTTCTGCTGAATAGTACTCTAATGTGTAGATATGCCAGACTTTCTTTATCCATTCTTTCATTGAGGGGCACCTAGGTTATTTCCAGGTTCTGGCTATTACAAATAATGCTGCTATGAATATAGTTGAACCAATGCTTTTATAATAATAAATAATAATCATTTTAGAAGTGATTGAGCATCTTTTGGGTATATTCTTAAGAGTGGTATTACTGGATCCTGAGGAAGGTTGATTGCCAGTTTTCTGAAAAACTGCCATACTGATTCCCAAAGTGGTTGCATGAGTTTGCTTTCCCACCAGCATTGGTCAATGTCTCTGTTTTTATTACTGTAGCTCTGTAATAGAGCTCTATATCAGGGATGGTGATGCCTCCGGCAATTCCTTTATTGTACAGGATTGTTTTGGATATCCTGGGTTTTTTGTTTTTCCATATGAAGTTGATTATTGTTCTTTCAAGATCTGTGAAGAATTGTGTTGGAATTTTGATGGGGATTGCATTGAATCTATGATTGTTTTTGGTAGGATTTCCAGTTTTACTCTGTTGATTCTTCCTATCCAGGAGCATGGGAGATTTTTCCATATTCTGGTATCTTCTTCAATTTCTTTCTTCAAAGACTTAAATTTCTTGTCAACCAGGTCTTTCACTTCCTTGGTTAGTGCTACCTCAAGATATTTTAAGTTATTTGTGGCTATTCTGAAAGATGATGTTTCTCTGATTTCATTCTCATCTTCTTTATACTTTGTGTAAAGGAGGGCTACTGATTTTTTTGAGTTGATCTTGTATTCTGCCACATCACTGAAGGTATTTATCAACTTTAGTTCTCTGGTAGAGTTTTTGGGGTCACTTATGTATGCTATCATATCATCTGCAAATTACGAGAGTTTAACTTCTTCCTTTCCATTTCGAATCCCCTTGGTCCCCTTATGTTGTATTATTGCTATTGCTACAACTTCCAAAACTATTTTACATATATATATATATAGAGAGAGAGAAAGAGTGGACAGCCTTGTCTTATTCCTGATTTTAGTGGAATCACATTGAGTTTCTATTTAATTTGATGTTAGCTGTTGACTTGGTGTATAATGATTTTATTATATTTAGATATGATCCTTATGTCCCTAATATCTCCAAGACCTTTATCATGAAGGGGTGTTGAATTTGTCAAATGCTTTTCCAGCATCTAATGAAATGATCATTTTTTCTTTCAGTTTATTTATATGATGGATCTCATCAATAGATTGTTGTATGATGAACCTTCTCTGCATCTCTGGGATAAAGCCTACTTGATTATGATGTGTAACATGAGGGCCAGCTTGTTGGGGTTTCTATCCCGCCTGGTACCCCCAAAAGCTGGCAAGCCCCAAAGAAAACCACAGAGATATCTATAAGTTATAAAGTTGATTGGCCCATTAGGTCAGGCTACTTATTAGCTCTTATAGCTTATATTAACCCATTATTCTCATCTATGTTTGCCACATGGCTCAGTACCTTTCTTAGAGGGACAACTCACATCTTGCCTCTTTGGTGGTCTGGGCAGAACTAGAAGGAATGGACTTTGTCCTTCCTAGAATTCTCCTGTTCTCATCACCCCACCTCTACTTCCTGTCTGGTTGACCTGCCTATACTTCCTGCCTGGCCAATCAGCATTTATTTAAAACATGATTGACAGAATATAGACAATTCTCTCACACCATTTCCCTGTCTTTTTTTTTTTAAAAAGGAAAATATCCATAGACCATTTTTTTGGGAATGTGGGTGTTGTATTCCAGGCTACTTCCGGCTGGTTGGGGACACTGATAATCTTATGGGGGATCTAAATAAAATTTAAAATTATGATCAAGTCCTGTGAGTCTTGATCATCTCAGGCAGCAGTCTTGAACCTGTTCTGGATGAAAGATTCAGACATCTGTGCCATCTGGTCCTGCTGGAGATTTCTCAGGTGATCTTCCTCGATCAAAGATGATTTTTCTTTACTCAGAATGAATCCACAGCCTTTCATTTCCTGTGGAAACAAAAGCAAAATCTCTTCTCCAAAGTAACATATCTTTTGACTTCAATTTTGAAGTCCAGGTATTTTCAAAATGCCTATCTTGGATTAATTCAGCAGCATTTATAAGCAAATATCTTTTAACTGCTGTTGCTCCTTCCTCAGCATCCAAATAATTCAAAGAGAGCATAATAGCATACAGTTTCAAGATTCTCTGTGTATTTTTCCATCTTTATGTGGCTTCACTTTAACCTCTATTTCTTTTATTTTTACTTTTACCTTTTGAGTCAGGTTCTCTGTATATCTTTTTCCTAGAATAACTCTGTAGATCAGGCTGTCCTTGAACTCACAGAGATCCTCTTGCCTCTGCCTCCCAAGTGCTGGGATTAAAGGTGTCTACCACCACATCTTGAATTCACAGAGGTCTGTCTGCCTCTGACTTCCAAACTTTGGGATTAAAGGTATGTGCTACCACACCTTGAAGTCACAGAGGTCAATCTACCTCTGCCTCTCAAGTGTTTATGATTGAAGGTGTGTACCACCATACCCAAATTACATTACTCTCTCTCTCTCTTTCTCTCTCTCTCTCTCCCTCCCTCCCTCCCTCCCTTCCTTCCTGTCTTTCTTTCTTTCTTATTGTTAAGGATTTTAACCCTTTTTTTAAACTTGCATATATTTTTAACACAGTGTAAACTATTTAGAGTTTTTTTCCCTTTGAATCTCTCTTTAATGTATATCTCTCTTTTTCTGACCACATGAGTCTTTATGGAGAGGATTAAAGTCATGGCTTTGATGGCTGGATCCAGCCCATTCCTTAGCTTTCCAGCCTCAGGGCAGAGGTACCGGCTGTAGCCATTTTTGTTGCCACAACTCTATGGCGTTTCAAGGTCCCTGCCAGCAAGCAAGCTGCAACAGTATGTCCACAGACAACATTCAAGTCCTCTCTCTGTAGGTGACCCTCCTGCCTCAAAGAGTCAGAGTTTGTACCGGCAGGACAACCTAGAAAGCTGGTATTTTAAAACGGCATAGCTTTTTTCCTGTTACTGCTGAAAACTGAATAGCATGCAGTCAGCTTTTCATCAACTCTATGTGTTTCATGGCAGGAACTCTTAAAGAGCTCCAGGCTTTTGCAGCTAAGGCTGAATCAGGAAGCCTCTCTTAGATGAGAACACCTTCCTCTAGCAAGCAGAGTGGACCCGAGGAATTGCTTCGACCAAGAAAACAGGCTTTACTCTATTCCTTCCCAAATTTCTCAGGCTTTCTGTGGATGCAGTTATCCACGTGGGTGCTATTCTGTAACATGAGGGCCAGCTTGTTGGAGTTTCTGTCCTGCCCGGTACCCCACAACTGGCAAGCCCCAAAGAAACTCACACAGAGATCTCTATAATTTATAAAGCTGATTGGCCCATTAGGTAAGACTACTTAATAGCTCTTGTAGCTTATGTTAACCCATTCCTCTCATCTATGTTAGCATATGGCTCAGTACCTTTCTCAGAGGGGCAGCTCACATCTAGACTCTTCGTTGGTCTGGGCAGAACTGGAAGGAATGGAGTACACATCATGGATACTTGATCTCACTCCTAATTCTGGCACAGCAAGCATTCTGAACCACTGAGCAATCTTCCCAGCACATAGTCATTATTTCAAAACATCTTCTATAGAAATATTTAAGTCACAGCATAAGTATGAAGAACAAAGGTAAATTATATTGTTTTTTAAAAGTAACATAGATATATAGACATATCTACACCCTGCAACAGTGAAAACTTACCTGTTTTGAATTTTGTTTGTGGTATCTAAACTTCAACTTGGAATCTTACATCTGTTCCCAAAGATTAATTATGATAATGAGGAAATTTTATTATTATTTTAAAGGATTAAGTGGAAACAAAATTCATTTCACAAAACCAAGTAGCTTTTCAATATTTATTTTTATTTTATGTGTCTGTATGTTGAGTCTGCATGTACATCCACCAGAAGCCAGAAGAGGGTGACAAACTCCATGGAACTGGTGTTACTGATGGTCCTGTAGAAGAGGAGTTAGTGTTCCTCTTCTTTCCAAGTACTGTCTTAGTAGATCCTTATGAAAAAAGTTATTCAGAGGTTTTGTGCCCAGTGTGAGACCAGCACCAATACTGGTATCCCAAAGACAACTAAGAGGCCAGGATTTTTACACAGCTCCAATCCTGAACATTTTGCCTAGAATTTTTTACTACAAAGTCTGCAATAAGCAAATTGAAAACTTCTTCAATACTTGCAAAACCATGTTGTTATCAATAGTGGGCTTCTTAATAATCTTGCATCCACAAACAACCTCTGAGACACCTTCATTCTTTGGGGGAGTTAGTCAGTTTGAAGTGTGTAATTATATATTTTTATATGTGTGTGCTCATTTGTGATAGGGGTACACCTATCACGGCAAGCATATGGGATGTCAGAGTACAACCACCAGTGCTATTTTTCACCTTCCACATTTCATGAGGCAGGGTAACTTTTGCTGAGCACAAGGCTAGTTGGCCTGCAAGTTTGCAATTCTGTCTCAGACTCATATCTGGCTTGCTTATACTGGGCCTACAGGTGCTACTGGTTATAGGTTTGATAGGGTTCTGGGGATCCAAGCAAAAGAAGGAAGTCTTGACAGACCAGTGATTTACCATCAGAGTTGTTACCTCAGCCATTGTATTTTTTGGTATAACTTTTAAACTGTAAAAATGAATTTCTAAAATTCCTATGTGTACTCATGTTGAATATTTTAATTTTACTGGGTTTACTTTTCAGTTTAATTTCAGGCCTGATGTACAATTAAGTGCAAAAATTATTAATTCTCTGGGAGAAAAAAAATTTGAGACTTGATGAATAAGACTGAAAAGCTGTCTTGTCGCAGGATGAAAGACCCTACTCCAACAGCCTCTCTTGCTGTGGTGCACTGGAGGAGGTCCATGTGTCAGTCCTCCCCACTTCAGCTACTCCCTTTTCTTCTTCTTTCCAGACTTCGCAAATCTCTGGCAGCAAAACAGGCAACACTTTGTGATGACAAACATCACAGTCACCACACAGGCAAGCAGGAATCCAATCACGTCCAGAGAGTGGTACTGGTACCAGATAAGGTCATGCGCTACCACACGAAGGTGCTTGGCCCCTTTGTGACGCATGACATACTCAATCCAGAAGACGGCTCTGTCCAGGGGCTTCACTGGCTGTTCGTGATGTATTCTTGATAGCCGCATGGCGTTCTCCTTATAGCTAAAGACATGAATATCAAAAGCCAATTAGTTTACTTAAGTTCTTCAAGCCTAAGAAAATTTCCGGAAAGCATCATGAGACTCAGTAAATGCCAGAGATGAGCACTAGGTACATTGTGGTTTAGACTGGGACATGTTTGAAGGTTTGCCTGGAAGTTGGTATTTTCCAAGATATTCTTTGCAATACTGAAATGGGATACCATTTTGGGCAGGAATTCTTTGCAGCAGAGCAAATATTAGTAAGCCATATCAGGCACTGCAAGGTAGGTGGCTCGACACAGTCTGAAGATGATTGCATTGATGCTTTTAAGAAGGCATTGTGTTCTTTTACTCTTTGAAAACTCAATAAAAATACCACTAATGGTGAAAAGTGGGTAAACTAACAAAAAGGGACATGCTTTGCAGAAGACAACATAAGAGCTGGTATGCAGCTCATTGATAGCTTGCCTAGAATGCTTCAGGGTCTGCTTTAACCCCTAGTACTTCTAAGAGAGACACAACATAATAATTACAAGGATGCAGAGGATGTGATAATTTTCAATTATTTTTTATATTTATGTATTTTAATTGTTTTTCTGCGGGCCATGGGGGTGTGATATGTGTCATGCAGCATGCGTGGAGGTCAGAGGAAAACAACTGTCAGTCTATTTTCTACTATACAATGCCACTTTTGTGTTTGAAGTCAGGATGATAGACTGATCCTTGGTAGGAGTCTGTGGAGAAATTACTAATATAAGTGGTTACTGGAGAATAATTCAATACAGCAGTTATTAAAAGAGCATGAATTTCCTGACTAATTGCCCTGACTTTAGCTTTCTTACCATTAGGAATCTATTTAATGAAATAATACATAATATTTCAAAATGATAGAATAAGGCCCATGGTTTTTGCAGCACTGATCATGATAGTTAGGAACTGGAATTGACTGTGGTGCCCATAGTGAAATGACGGATAAATTAAATGAGGCATGAAAGCATAGTTAAATATTATTTAACAATTACAAAGGAGGAAATCTTCTTTCTACAGTAATAAGGATGGAATCACAGGATGTTACACTAAGTTGTACAAACTCAGCCCTAAATGAAAACACTGTCCATTCTCATCAGTGTGTGGAATCACAGTGTTGATTCATAGAAGTAGAGAGTCTCAGAGTAGTAAGTGGAGTCTAGGAAGGGAGACAGTGAGTGGAGCTAGAGAGAGGTCAGCTAATATATACGTCCTGCCACTGGTGAGCAGGATAGTGCTCTACAGTGAGTTCATGACTGAACTACAAGTCACACGTCTTATTGTAGCTGTGGAATGTGGAAGAGGAGACTTTCAGCACTGACAAAAACAAAATTCTAAATGCTTAAGGAGATGGAAATGGTAAATCAGTTATTTGGTCATTATATACTATATATTTATATACACATATGCACATATATGTACATTCATAATTATTCTACTTTGGGCAATGAGTGAGAATTATTTAAAGGAAGAATATGAGTTTCAGAAATTTTAATCATCGACTTGTAATATTTACTACTTTTTAGGTTCATTATTCTGTTCGTTGATCACCTATTTGTGAAAATTGTGTACTATCATTTAGCAAGAGAAAATGTTTTACATAATCAAATTATTTTAAACTAATTTCTTATATAGTAACTCTATAGGGATACTTAGCAGTTATGATTAACAGTAAAAGCTCCTTCCACAGTGGTTAAGTGAGTTTTATGTTGTTGTTTTGAAACTCAGACTAAAGATCAAAAAAATGCTATTGTAACCTTGGAGAGAACTTATCCGGACAAACACCATATTGAATAAATTCACTGTACTCACGAAGGGTCATTAGTAACTGTTTTCACTGCATGAAGCAAATCTGTGCTGGACATTGTGAGAAAGTCCACACGGACCCCTGCTCCTTTGGTCTTCATGTGAACAACATTATCAAATTGGTCTCCAAACAAAGGAATGCCCACCACAGGGATCCCATGGTAGATCGCCTCATAGATGCCATTGGTGCCACCATGAGTTATAAAAGCTCTGGCTTTTGGGTGACCTAGCAAGGAGAGAAATTAAGGGCAAATGTTAAATACAAGTCTGAGAAAGAAAATGAGAGGCAGAGGAAAAAGGCACAGAAAGGGAAAATATTCTCTTTACGACATTATCATACCCATGGAACAGAACTGAATCCCTGAAATGTCTTTGACCACAGAGCACAACAAATCCACAGGGATTAAGTGGAGGTCACATAGAGTACATGGAATTTGGAAAGTAGAAAGATTTTGTTCAATGAACAAAAAAGGGCAGAGCTCCTTCCAAGTGAAGCAAACAGCACGCACAAGTTTAGGAGAGAATATTCTCCTAAGAAAACAGTGAAACCCCTGCTCTAGATTGGTTGGCTCCAAGTAGTAGTGCTTAAATGCTTGTTTTGATGGAATCAGACTGAGGACAGGCAATACTTTATCACATTTAGGACCATTTCATTTTGTGGGGTCTTTGGGGGGGGCACGGTAAATAAGGCCTTTTTAATGAAATGCCATCCCCACTGGCATTTAAAATTGTCCTAGAGTAGGGGAAAAGGAAGGTGTCAAGTTGTAGAAATAGGACGTGGAGAGAAATTAGAAGTGACTTAAATGTATCTGAACAGTAATTAGCGTGGCGGTGACAATAGATTCTCTCATCTCGAATGTTACTACACAGAATAGTCACATCAATTCTTTATCCATTTTCCCCAGAACTAGATCACAGTTGTCATAAAAGCATTAGTGTGGACACCCCCCGTCCTGAGCAGCCATTCCTATATCTCAGGTGTCTCCTGATGCTTACCGAGAAGGTCATTCTGGGGAATCCATTTGTACAGCCGAGTGTTGGAGCCCAAGGTGTCTGGCTTCTTGCCTTCAAATCGCCAAAGAACCTGTTAAGATGAAGCTAACCTCCTATTATTTTGTTCAAATGTCAAGTTACTTCTGCTAGATTTCTAGGGAGATTAAGAATCAATGGAGATAAACCCCAGTCCCTAAGGGCCAGGCAGTGAGGATGGATGATGGGCACCGTGAAGAACTGCTACAGCAAGGCTGTAAGTTCTCTTCACTGTCCTGCAGTTAGTCTCATGCTTCTCTGAGTTTCAGCACGGCACCTTAACGTTTGGCCAACAGGAGCTTAGGGAAAGTTAGGTCTGGCCATGTGAAGCAGTAGTTAAGAAGTGTGTGAACGTAATTCCAGTTCAACAATCCATCAGAGTTACTAAAATATAGCTGGCATTGCTTTTCCAGGATATATTTATAACAGTTTTTATTTTTCAAATTCACTATTACTATTTGCCAGTAGTATTTGAGTTTGTTCATTATAATCCCTTAATCATAGTTATTTAATTGTTTCGGCCCCTGAAGAGTGACTGTGCACATGATCACTTCAAGGGCATGACCTCGAGTTACCCCCTTTTCCAGCGTTAAGAGACTCAGTTCTTGAAGGTTGACTTGGCGTTTGGAAAATCCTGTTCTACCTATGTTTTGGATTAGCAGGGCAAACATACAGCATAGGCCCATTTTCAATGCAGGTGATCACATTTGTTCATGAGTGCACAGGATTGTAAATCTATGATACAAACTCCATTTTAAAATTTTGTGGTTTATTTATTTTGTCTATTGTCTATTTATTGAAAAAAGATGTTGTCATCCATAACATATATTCTATTTATGGATTCCAATCCCATGGCTCTTAGATCGTCATCCATACCCCCTCTTTGAAACCTACACCTTTGCCTTCTCTTTCTTTCCTTAGAAAACAAATAGACATTCAAATAAGAAAAATAAAATAAGATAAAATAAAAATGAATAAACCAAAATAGCATAAATTCCATTTTTAAGATGGAGAATTATATCTATTCATGTGTAACTTAATCTTTCTTTCTCTCTCTCTGTGTGTGTTCATATGTGTGGAATGTGTGTGTATGTGTGTGTGTGTGTGTGTCATCTGAGGCTGGAAGAATGCTTTGGATCCCATGGGATGCAGTTATAGGCAGTTGTATGCTGCCAGATGTGGGGCACAGAACTAAGTTCAGGTAGTCTGTGTGAGCAACACATGGTCTAAAAGATAAATCACCTCTCAGGTCCCGCAACTGCCAGTTTTGAATGCCTGACTATTTACAATTTAAAAGCAGGCTTGATTATAGGGTGGTGTGTGAAATTCCTCAAATAGTCTCCAAGGTAATGGATGAAGTAACAAGGCACAGTTTTGTTATTCTTATACGTTCCTACCAACAAGTTTAAAGACACTTATTAAGTGTTTTTCCTTCTGAACAATGTTTTAATAGCAAAACATCATTTGTCTTTTATATTTCTGTGTCACAAGTGACTTCAGAGAGTAGCTAGAGCTATCGTGACAGCTTCAATTTCACACAACGTTTCTGCCATCACACCCGAACAGGATGTGACCATCTCAGTGAGGATGCCACATGAGGCACTGTATCTCACCTTTTGTGGAATCTGGGCAAGGCCTGCTGCAATCACATTGGCCCTTTCTTCTGTTAGGGTGCCCACCATGGACCCCAGGGAAAATACCACCACACCATGTTCTCCGGAAGACTGGACGAAGTCTTCTATTTCCTGTTGATGAAATATCAGCCCATCACAGGGAGCAGCAACACTTAACAACCTGCATCAAAACTGACACCAACATCCACAGGAAGGAACTGAGCAGCATTAGAAATGATCAGAGTGGTAGGTGCTTTAAAACTATTCACAGCCACATATAAGATGTAAGTTGTAGTCAAGTGTAAGGTTACAGCTCTCTGTGTTACACATACTCACACTCACACAAACAGTTCTTTTCATCTTGAAAGGCAAGATTTGTTGATATTTAATTTCATGTTCTCTTTTTCCCACCCTAGTCCTTTGGCTACCAAATACCTGCTTTCTGTTTCTATTATTTTGACCAATCTAGGGAGTTCTTATAAGGTCTTCTTATTTTATTTCTGTCTTGCTCATTGGCTAGTTTGTTTATTGTACTGTTATTAAGGTCATACCATGTGTTTCTATACCCTAGGTTTAATGTTTTAGTTATTGTTCTTATTTGCACACTTTTCTCAATAATTCTCGTGATATCTAGGTAATTTATTCCTTTCGTAGTTACTGTACTAATGTTGTGAGGACTCATCATGATTAAGGAAACTTCTAAAAGAAAGCATTTAATTGGGAGTTTGCTTCAAGTTTCAGATGGTTTGTCTGTGTGCATCATTGTGGGGAGCATCATGGCAGGCTGGCATGGTACTAGAACTGTAATCCATAACTAAACCCATACTATAAGAGGCAGACCGATAGAAAGACGCCAAGCATAGTTTGTGCTTTTGAAACCTCAAAGCCTACGTCCAGTGATACATTTCTCCAACTAAGCCACACTTCCTAATCCATCTTAAACAGTTAACCAATTGGGAACCAAACTTTCAAGTATATGAGCCTATGGGACCATTCTTATTCAAACCACCATGCATGCTTCCCTTCAGGAATAGTGCTGTTATGAGCATCCTTACTTTGATATCTCATTGAAGTCCTTTGTTCAGTTCTTTTACTTACATTCTCAGGATTAGAATGCATGGATCACAAATCTGTTGCTAATTTTGTTAAGACTGTCCATTATCTTTTTATTTGTGTTCTTTTTAATAGATGTGAGTTTCATTGGAAAGAAATTTGCTATGTGCTGTCAATTTATGTTACTGTGTCTGTTCCTGAAAATGTATGTGTAGGTATGTATGGTTAGGGATGTGTTCTCACTTGTGTGATTGGTCAAGAAAGTAAATAGAGCCATTGTGAATTATGAAAATAAATGTTTCTTTGTTGACACTCCATCTATTTTCTCTCAAATCACTTTCAAAAGGAGTTGGTTTT
This sequence comes from Myodes glareolus, assembly GCF_982192425.1. Taxonomy (NCBI): domain Eukaryota; kingdom Metazoa; phylum Chordata; class Mammalia; order Rodentia; family Cricetidae; genus Myodes; species Myodes glareolus. Next base: position 21,287,467 of record NC_142033.1, on the reverse strand, counting down.
GGACGTTTCTTTATCTTAGGTATTTGTTCATTCTTTTTACACTCAAATATAAGAAAATACTTATCTAAAACAGAACCTTGCTGAATTAATTTAGTCCAAATGATAGTCACAGTCTTGTGATGGAATAGATACAGGTGTTTCTACTGGCGACTTGCTTAACTAATTCCTGTTTTTCTCTGAGTTTGACGAACATTCTGAAGGTATAAAAGATAATCACCCTTGCTGAAAATGCGCGAAAAACAGAAGCAAACAATGGGACTATACTTAACTTTGGCAGAGGCTTGGCAGGTCTGCAGTGGAGTCCTCCAATGAAATCAAAGTTTGGTAAGACAGGGTGAGGAAATTCCAAATCCCAGTAGGTTCGAATGAGCCATACATCTGCCTTCCCCATCATCTCAGAGAGGGTCGTGGGTCTTCCTGAAGAGGAATCAGGACAGCCAAGGTAGAATAGGTGACAAAAATGTCAGGAGAAGATGAATATGCCAGGTCATCTTCTGGAAATAACTTTGATAATGTAGCTGGAGTTGTTTAAAGGTGTATTGTTGGGCTATAAAACATATAATTACATATCTATCTATCCATCTAATTATCTATATCTCTGTGTATAATGTTTGATACAAGTTTGTAATATGTTTCTCATACTTATGCTTAGATATATGTAAACTCAAAGTCATTGTGGAAGTGATGTGGGTGGATATTCCACATCTGTAATCGACTTTGGAAATTCATGATTTTCACATACCTAGATATACATACCTAGATAAGCATTTTAAATACAAGAAATTCTGTCACCTGTTTGTCATACTCAGGGAAACACTTTTCCCTTCTACTACTCTCTATCTTGTCTGCCCTGTTTAGGTGCCTGAGCCTTGATGTGTGCTCCTCTAAGTGAACTGAGAATTTTGGGCTCTTTCATTGAGTTTTGAGGTCTTCTGGTGTAGCCCAGGGTGGCTCCTGCGTCGCTATGTAGCCATAGTTGATCTTGAACTCCAAATGCTCTTCCTCCACAATGCAACTGCTGGGATGACAGGTGTGAGCTGCCACATCCAGTGTTAAATTTCATGGAGATTCTGCTTTAGCCCTTTATTTTGAGACAGAGTCTCCCTGTATAGTCCCAGATGATCTCAAAGAGAATTTTAGGTTATTCCTGTGTTCCTTGTCCTCATGCTGCTCTTGATTTATGATTGATTAAGAAATAGTTATGCATGTATAAGTTCGTTTGCAGATAATAAAAGTAACAAGTCTTAAAGCATGGAAAGTGAGATGTTTGGTCATTAGGTATATTTTAAAACACTAATTAGTAATCATTGTTTCTATACTTAGTGGTATACATTTTAAATACAATTTCAAACCTTCTAATAAATAAATAAATATAAATTCTCCAAAGCTTAAATTCATATGCTTTCTGTGCTTAGTATATAGTCAGTGTATTCACAGCTGTGCAGATATTTAGGAGGTGAAATAAAAAAATATTTCAACTATTACATGAGAAAACTGATGTATGTAAAGGGAAAAGTTCTCAAAGCTATGCAGACCCCTAAGACACAAATACTTAGTAGTATATGTGCAAATCATGAGCACATGGATTTTTATAAAAGCTATTATTTAAAAACTTGTGAAATGAATTAGGTAGTAAAAGTGTTTACAATGAAAGCTCAATGAATTGAGTTCAGTCTCCATGCATGTCTCAACACCTGAATTGATATTGACAATCCAAATAAATGTGGAAGTAAAACCTCATCAAATTTGAATCTGACATACATACACACACGTGCATGTACACACACACACACACACACACACACACACACACACAGCACAAACTCCCTACCCATGAGAGAAGTGTGCACGTGCATACACATGTTAATAACAGTAATGGTAGCAATGGAATGATGATGATGATGTCACCACACAAGACAACATATGGTTTTAAAACAAGAGTTATCATAAACAACTTCAGTGATGGAACAGGATACAAGATTAACTCGAAAAAATCAGTAGTCCTCCTTTACATAGAAGATAAATGGGCTAAGAGAAACATCACCCTTCACAATAGCTACAAATAATATCAAAGATCCTGGAGGAGCGCTCTTGCTGCAGGGGCTTCTTTGTTTCACAGGACCCTGCCCCCGCCAAGTTTGCCCTTTTGTCTATGAGGTCCTAGTCCCAGCAAGTGGCCCTGCTTCTATACTATACTGAGGAGATACAACTGGAGGGGTAAATGCGTGCCTGCCTGGCCCACCAGACGTCCCGGAAACAGAGTACAGGCCCCCTCCATTTCCCTAAACGTTTCTGGCCTTTCAGCTGGTTCTCTCCCTGGCTACTGGCTCTCTCTATTTACCCCATTCCGTCTTGCCCCCAACTGCCCCTTTCCATCTGTGGGGTCCTAGAGTCCCCCAACTCAGCCTGTTTTGGGACTGGGGATCTGGGGAGCCAGTGGTGAGTGCTCCTGCCACTGGGGCTTCTTTGTATCACAGGACCCTGCCCCTGCAAAGCCTGCCCTTTTGCCCACAAGGTCCTTGGCCAAGTATATATGAACATGGTATGTACTCACTCATTAGTGGACTCTAGCCACAAGTGAAGGACACTGAGCCTATAGTTTGCCATCCTAGAGAAACTAAACAATAAGGTGAACCCAAAGAAAAACATATATAGATCCTCCTGCAAATTGGAAGCAGACAAAATTGCTGGGCAAAAGTTGGAAGCATAGGGGTGGGTGTGGAGGTGGAGTGGGGGGAAGGGGAGAGGGGGAGAGAGAAGGATTGGAGAGAGCTTGGGAGAGTGGGATGGTTGTGATAGAGGAAAAGTTGATATAGGAGCAGGGAAGAAGATAACTTAATTAAGGGAGTCATTTTAGTATTTGCAAGAGACTTGGCTCTAGAGGGGTTCCCAGGTGTCCATGGGGATGTCTCCAGCTAGGTCCTTGGGCAGTAAAGGAGAGGGTGCCTGAACTGACCTTGTCCCATTGTCACACTGATGAATATCTTGAATATCACCATAGAGCCTTTGTCGGGCAATGGATAGAGATAGAGACAGAGACCCACCTTGGAGCACTGGACTGAGCTGCCAAGGTCCTATTGAAGAACAGAAGGAGGGAGAAGATGAGCAAAGAAATCAGGACCGTGAGGGGTTGATCCACTCACTGAGACAGTTTGCCTGATCTAATGGGAGCTCACCAAGGCCAGCTGGACTGGGACTGAATGAGCCTGTGATCAAACCAGACTCTGAATGTGGCTGACAATGGGGGATAATTGAGAAGCCAATGATAATGGCACTGGGATTTGTTTGTACTGCATGTACTGTTTTTTTGGGATTCTAGTCAGTTTGGATGTACACCTTCCTGGGCCTGGATTGAGTGGGGAGGGCCTTGAACTTCCCACAGGGCAGGATACCCTGTCCTCTCTTAGGACTGGATGGGGAGGGAAGAGGGTGAGTGGAGGAGTGGGAGGGGAATGGGAGGAGGGGAGGAAGTGGAAATTCTGAATGGTATTACTTATAAAGCAATAAAAATTAAAATAAAAGATTTTGGAGTAACTCTAACCAAACAAGTGGAAGGCCTGTATGACAAGAAAGAAATTGAAGAAGACACCAGAAATGGAAAGATCTCCCATGCTCTCGGGTAGGTAGAATTAAGACTATAAAAACGGCAATCTCACCAAAAGCAATCTACAGATTCAATGCAATGCCCATCAAGATCCAAGCAAAATTTTTCACAGATCTTGAAAGAATAATGCTCAATTTCATATGGAAAAGCAAAAAACCCAGGCTAGCCAAAACTATCCTGTACAATAAAGGAACTTCTGGAGGCATCACAATCCCTGACTTCAAACTCTACTACAGAGTTACAGTACTGAAAATAGCCTGGTATTGGCATAAAAACAGACAGGAGGACCAATGGGACTGAATAGAAGACCCGGATATCAATCCATACACCTAGGAGCACCTGACTTTTGACCGGTATGTATCCATATGTATCATTATGCACAAAACTCAAGTCCAAATGGATCAAAGACCACAACATAAAACCAACCACACTGTACCTCATAGAAGAGAAACTGGGAAACACACTTCAATTCATTGACACAGGATATCTCTCCCTAAATATAACGCCAGTAGCACAGACACTGAGAGAAACATTAGTAAATGGGACCCCCTGAAACTGAGAAGCTTCTATAAAGCAAAGGACACAGTCAACAAGACAAAATGGCAGTCTCTTGAATGGGAAAAAATTTTTACCAACCCCATGTTGATCAGAGGGCTGTTCTCCAAAGTATACAAAGAACTCAAGAAATTCGTCACTAAAAGAACAAATAATCCAGGAAAAATTGGGGTACAAGACCTAAGCAGAGAATTCTCAACACATGAATCTAAAACAGTTGAAAGACACTTAATGACATGCTCAACATTCTTAGCCATCAGAGAAATGCACATCAAAACAACTCATATTCTATCTTACACCTGTAAGAATGGTCAAGATCAGAAACACTGATGACAACTTATGATGGAGATGATGTGGGGTAAAGGGAACACTCCTCTCTTGGTGGTGGGAGTACAAACTGGTACAGCCCCTTTGGATCAGTATGGCAATTTCTCAGAAAATTAGAAAGCAACCTACCTCAAAACCCAGAAATATCACTTTGGCTGTATACCCAAAGGATACTTAATTATACCACAAGGACGTGTGTTCAACTATGTTGATAGCAGCATTATTTATCATAGCCAGAACCTGGAAACAACCTAAATGTTCCTTGACCAATGAATGGAAAAGGAAAATATGGTAATTTACACAATGGAGTACTACATAGCAGAAAAAATAATGACATTTTGAAATTTGTGGACAAGTGAATGGATATAGAAAACATCATATTGATTAAGGAAATGAGCCAAGAAAGACAAATATGTACACACACACTCATAAGTGGCTTTTGACGTATACCAAAGAAAAATCAGCTTACAAATCACAATCCCAGAGAAACTAGAGAACCATGAGGATCCTAAGAGAGACATACATAGATCTAAACTATGTGGGAAGTAGAAAAAGCCAAGATATTCTGAGTAAATTGAGAGTGTTGGAATCACGGGAGAGGGTAGTAGAAGAAATGAGCAGAGAAAAATATTTAGTTCAATAAAAACAATTGAAAAAATAAAAATAAAGAATCAAAAGCAAAAAAATGTGGTAAAATGGCTTGTTGATCTGTTATATTTTAGAGAAATTCGCCAAGATTTGTTTTATGTGTATGTGCCTTTCTGAAGAGTCCCTTGCAAGTCATAGACAAGGCTCTGCAGTTGACATTGGAACCTAAGGTTTTCTACAGTGCTTTGATTTTGGCAGATAATTTCATAGCCTTTTCACCATTTTACATGGGAGAGATATATCCTTCTGTTGTTAATCCTATTGTTTCAAGTTCCCCTTCAATGACACAGCAAATTTTGAAAGCACCAATCCCAGTTGACCATGGCACTTACCCAATACTTCACTGTAAAGCTGATTCCACCTCTTCTCGTTATATGTTTGAAACCAAAAGTCAAAAGAAAGCATATAGATGATATTTTGTACCCTCTCCATGAATGTCATTCGATCACTCAATTCTGACATAGCAACAGGCACATAGGAAGGAGGCAGTGGCAGTCCTCCACTGTACTTCTCATATGTAGAGCCAGGAAAGAATCGGAGACTGTACACAAGTGGTATCTTGAGAATCTCAGCCAGCAGGTCACCACAGGGCATCAATGGATCTGCTACTATGACATCAAAGCTTGAATTTTGTAGTTTTGTCATGAGGTCTTTGTTAAAAACTACATCTTTGCAGAGACTTTCAGAATAATTTGAATCTACCCAAACCACTTCTTGCAACATTAAAAAGTATCCCCAAAATGATTGCTTTGGCAGCTCATAAACACATTTTCTGATTGATTCCATGTAAAGTTCCTCCAGATCAGCCAGGGAAGTGGATGCAGGGTATGTCTCAAATTCAATAGCAGATGTGTCTCCAACCTCATACGAAAGGGAGGCTGAGGGTATCAGAACCGTCACTTCATGGCCCTTCTTCACAAGTTCATCCAGGATGGTCCTTAAGTTGAGCCAATGACTGTATTCCATTGGCCACACCAGCACCTTCCCAGTACTCCCAGATCCAAAGAAGCCACTCAGTTGTAGCAGGAACAAAGCTGCTGTCATTTTCACAGACATCTTGATTAGGCTCAGTGTTGCTCTTCAACGCTGTATAGCTCTTATAGATATAGAAAGAGTAATAATTAGTTAAAGTATAACTTGTGCCCACTAAAGCTAATACGCATGAGACAGTCACAGTCTCAAGATGACAAGTGCAAAATCCAGGAGGCAGATGTGAACATCTGAAATGACTACCGATTCTCGGTGACCTTGAATGTATAATGTACTTGGAGAACAGAGGAAAGTAAGATCTTCCCTCTCCTCTTTTACCCTTTAATGCAGCTTCCTTGATAAAGAACTTGGAGTATAGTCATCTCTGTTGGGTCACGTTTTATATATCACAGTTCAGAGTGTCTTCATATGAATGTTGGCATGAGAAATCATTTATCATATTATTTAAAGATCTTAAATAAATGGTTCAGAGGCCTATAGTAAACCTCAGAGTTATAAACACTGTATTTAAAATTAGAGATGATTTTATTCTAGATAGAAACCCTGTTCTTTTAGCTTTTCCATTGGTTCCAGCTCTGCCCAACCAGAAACCTGCTTTATTGTAACTAGTCATGCTGGCAGGAGTGAATATAATCTGAGACACTTCTGCTTCCCTCTGTAACTACCAGAGTATGGAAAGAAAGGATGCCCCAAATTAGAATTTTTCTGGTGAACTTCTGCTGGGAGAAGAAATGCCTGATGCCTTGGGGGCACCCAGAAGGAATCTGTCTTCAAAGGCCATTTACATGCTAGGTAAATCAAGGCATTTGTAGAGCATAGGAACTAAGGTAATATTGGGCAAGAGACCATATCATATAACGGCTGGACTTCTTTACCTGTGTTTATGTCTTGTCTGAATCTCAAAGATGGAGTTTCTTATGGGTGATTGCCTCTCTTCCTAAAGTGATCACAATGAATAAATCTGCTTTTTTTCTAGACTTCACAATTAATTTGACTCCTTTGTTTGGCTTATTTAGGTGTGTGAGTGTGTGTGTGTGTGTGTGTGTGTGTGTGTGTGTTTGTGTAACTGCCTTGTTGAGACACACAGGCTATGACCCCTTAGTCATGTAACATCTTTGCTTTCTTATTCTGAGGTTTTCATGTAGCTGATATAAAATTTCTGGTGCTTTGTGACTGGCTTTGATGTTTGAACGACTTTAAAGTGCTGTCATGTTGTAGGAGGTAGAGAAGGTTCTATTATATGATGTTAAATCTATTTTGTAACAGTAAGTCCACACTTCCTCTTTTCTAATTTGATAGCTTTATTCCCACTTTTGACTACTAATCAATACTTTTTACTAATATTCATGTCCCATCGTTTTTTTCTTCTTCTACATTTTGATCTAAACCCTTTTCTAAATCCACGAATCTTTTACAAGATTGCAAGATATCATTAGAAAAAGGCTGAGTGCCTCTTTGCTTAAGCTCCAGGGCTGTGCTACTCACAGTACAAACAAACCATGAACTCCGGTGAACTATGAGCTCTGCCTCAGAGATCAAAGGCAAGAGGATTTAGAGAGCTGGGAGAAGAACAGGGGAAGTGGTTCATGCTCCTGTGCAGAACCGATTTATCCTGACCTGTGTTCTCTGGGAGCTTGGAAGTGGGCCAGATGACAGAGTTGCTCCTGAGTGGGCAGCGAAGAATGGGACACCCGATGGAACTCGTGGCCAGTCCTGGGATGAGCATGAAAGTGAGTGCAGCAGGGAGCCTGGGAGCTGGGCAGGCATGGGCGGAAACTTCTGGAACCTCGCGGGAGTTTAACAAGCTGGGGCGGGGACATGGAAATGGGGATCCACCCTGCCTGCTGCTTTGTCACTGTCCTTGTTGCCTGTAAAGGGTTCACGTGGGTTTGTTCTTACTTGTCCTTGATCCTGGAGCAGAATGCTCAGAATCTTTCAAGTCTGAGAAAGTGACAGACTGTTTCCAAGGAGCTGCTTGGGTTGCTATTCCTAATACAGTACAGCAGTCTCCTGATGTCTCTCCTTGTCTGTTATTCTTTCTCTATTGATCATAATCAGGTAAGAGGGTGAAGCCCCATCTCGTTGTTTTTTGGGCTGAGTCTGAATGACGTTAAGCATAATGATGCTGAACATACTTCTATATGTGGATTGGCGGCCTGTGGCTATTTCATGGAAAATGTCTATTCAGATCCTTGGATCATCTTTCCTCCTCCTTTCTTTTTGGTATATGACTTTCAAATGCATTATTCAGGTTTGCAATTTTTTTCCAGGTTTGTGGTTTGTCCTTTCAGTACTTTTAGTGATTTTTTTTTGATGAGTGAAGTTTTCGTTTTAAAGAGTCCAATTAATGAAATTTACCTTAACTGCTCCTGTATTTGTGGTCAACAGAAAAGCAAATTTCAAATTCAGTAATAAAAATATTTTTACACCTTTATTAATATCTTATATTTATATTTCTTAGCTTTACTTCTTAAAGCACTTTAAATGATCATTTGTATATGTTCATTTGTATATGATCATTTAAGAGGCAGAGGTCCCTGAATGTGGGTGACAGTTCTGTGGCTTGGGCAGTCTGTGTGCCCACCCACGGCAATAGGAACAGAATTTTTCCTTCGTGCATGAACGAGCTTATTTCCCAACATTGTAACAATGAAAATGAATAGGAATCCTAGACATGCATGCATGCATATATATATATATGTTTATGCATGTAAAACAAATTATCTATCATCTATCTATCTATCTATCTATCTATCTATCTATCTATCTATCTATCTATCTCTCTATCTATTTATCTATCATTTATTCTTGAGAGAGAGTTGCTAATGTACCCCTGGCTGTCCTAGAACTCTCTATCTCTAGACCAGGCTGGCTTGGAAGTCAGAGATCCACCTGCCATTGGCCTTGGAGTGCTGGGATTAAAAGCATGTGCCACCATGACTGGCTACTGTTTGGTTTTTCTTTTTTTGTTTTTTCTTCATTTATATTTTTTTCATGAAATAAGTTTTCCTGAATCCTCCCCTTCTCCCTTCTCTCTTCCCATTTCCCCTTACATCCACCCCCCCACCCCCATGCACCCAAGTTTTGCCTGAAAGTCTTGTCTACTTCCAGTATCCAGGCGGATAACCATATGATTTTCTTTAGGTTCACCTTCTTATTTAGCTTCTTTAGGATCACTAATTATAGGCTCAATGTCCTTTACTAATGGCTAGAATTCACTTATGAATGAGTCCATACCATATTCCTCTTCTTTGGGTCTGGTTTACCTCACTCAGTAAAGCGTTTTCTATTTCCATCCATTTGCATGCAAAATTCAAGATGTCATTGGGATGGAGGAAGGGTGGATATGGGAGCAGGGAAGTAAATATCTTAATTAAGGGAGCCATTCTAGGGTTTACAAGAGACTTGTCTCTAGAGGGGTTCCCAGGTCCAAGTAGAGGTCCCCAGATTGTTCCTTGGGCAGCAGAGGAGAGGGTGTCTGAACTGGCCTTGTCCCATAGCCACACTGATGAATATCTTGCATATCACCATAGAACCTTCATCTGGCGATGGATGGAGATAGAGACAGAGACCCACATTGGAGCACTGGACCTAGCTCCCAAGGTCCAAATGAGGAACAGAAGGAGGGAGAACATGAGCAAGGAAGTCAGGATGAGGAGGGGTGCGTCCACCCACTGAGATGGTGGGACTGATCTAACACTAGCTCAACAAGGCCAGCTAGACTGGGAGTGATAGAGCATGTGATCAAGATGGACACTCTGAATGTGGCTGGCAATGAAGGTTGACTGAGAGGACAAGGATAATGGCACTGGGTTTTGATTCTACTACATGGACTGACTTTGGGGGAGCTTGGTTCGTTTGGATGCTCATCTTTATAGACCTGGATGGAGGGGGAAGGACCTTGGATTTCCCACGGGGCAGGGAACCCTGATTGCTCTTAAGACTAGAGAGTGAGGGGGAGGTGAGGAGGAGGAGAGAAAAGGGAGGCAGGGAGGAGGTGGAAATTTTTAGTAAATAAATGAAGTATGATTGAAAAGAAAAAAAACAAGTTTTCATTTTTGTTTTTTGGAGACAGGGTTTTCCTGTGTAGCCCTGCCTGTTATGGAATTCATTCTGTACTACTAGCTGGTCTTGAACTCACAGAGATTCTCTTGTGTCTGCCTCTAAAGGCGAATACCACCAGTCTGGCTACACAACGTAATTAGAAGATAAAATTAAAAAAAGAAGTTTAGGTTACCCAGTCAAGAAGGCATACACCTTTAATCCCAGCACTCAAGGGGCAGATGTAAGAGGAGTTCTATGAGTTCAAGGCTAACCTGGACTACCTGGAGGGTTTGAGAATGCCTGGAGCTGCATAATGAAAGTGTGTCTCAAGAATACAGATAATCACTCAAAAGGAGAACAAATGAAAGAAATAGATAAAAGAAAATAAAAAATAAAAATGATAAACAAAGAAATGTAATTTTCTCACCAAACACTGGTGCTGAATGAAGTACTGGCTCAGCAGTTAAGAGGAATGGTTGCTTTTTCAGAGGAACCAGTTAGATTCCCAGTTCCCACATGTCTCACAGACATCTGTAAGTCCTGACACAGAGTTGTGTATGACATCTTCTAGCTTCTGAATGCAGCTACCATGCATGTGGTACACTCACATACATTCTGAGAAAACACTCATACAGCATCTGTAAACAAATAAGTTTAAAAAATAGAAACCTAAAATATAATTTCAAGCAAGTAGTCTTGGAAAGAGATTAGGATTTCATTATAGAGCAAATTCTATAAAATATATAAATTTAAAAACTATAGTATGGAAGGTAATGGAGCACTATGTCTTTAAATTCTAGCTATGCAGAGACTTGAATTAAGAGATAACCAAGGCAGAAAGAGTGTTTAAAGTGAACTTTGGAATGACCACACCACCCTGAACTGCCTTGATTTTATCTAATGTGAACTTTGGTTTCAGCTTAGGAGTGTTGGCAGGAGCCAGAGTCTGCTTCTGTTGTTCTATAATTTTTTCCCTGTGAACAGCCAGTGTTCTTTTAACCCTTGTAAGCAAAGATTTCTTTTGGTCAGTGCTGCCTTTATAACTTGGGACTGTAACTTGGAGTCTTTGGCATAATCTGTTTGCAGATCTATGGGGAACTCTCTTGGGCAGGTTCATCTCTCTTCCTTATTTCATTCATTCCATGCATCAGCTTGTTTGTATTGCTATTAACACTTTGGAAGCTAGTCATAGGAGCTTTTACATCATAAAGGTAAGCTATGTCGTATTGTCAGGGTCATGAGATAGAAATCCCAATTTTTTCTTATAAATGCATGTCATCTGCACACAGAAATCACACTACACCTTGAAGCATTTGTCCCATTTCTAGAATAGCACTATCAAGTTATATCTGTGTCAGCTAGAATATCAGATTATGACAGTCTTGTTTTTCCATTTAGTATTTATCTTACCATGAAAACCTTATACTATATACTTGGATTAAAGAACTAGATTCTTAGATTCATTAAAAATTATTCACTGAGTATCACACTATTTTATGAAGTGGGGATATATGAATAAGAAGACATGGTCTCCATCCAGGATGAACCTCATATAGGGTGGGTGTGAGCTGTCACTGAAAGTGCAAATGAGTGACACAACATGGCACAGTGCCATGACCTGAGTGCCATTTGCTGTTTTATTCTTGATGTTTAGAGTTTCCAGATTTTTACTACCTGGAATAGAAATGTGGTATGATGACACATGGTTATATCAGAACAGTCACTGGTATGACCTCCAAATAAAGTTGGAGTTGTATGACTCCCAGACTCTTCCTTACAGAGTATTTCTTTATTTGATTCAGGGACATCATAAAGAAGGCAGCTCAACATACTGTGGACAAGACCCCAAGGATGTTCCCTCCAATATCATGTCAGCTCAATCTGCTGTGGACAGGACCACAAGGATTGTCCTGTCAATCAAGAATCAAAATCCATTCCCACAGACTTACCAATAGACCAGACTTTCCTCAAATGACACTAGACTTTGTCAAGTTAGCAACTGAACCTAACTAGGTGGATAACTAAATATTTTCTTGATGTGGAATTCCCCTCTATATGCTCAGGTCTACTTCTAAATGCTGAAATAATAGTGACAGTGTCCGGGTCAGTTGTGACTAAGGGATACAAAGGAAATGCTTCTTTGCTGTGATGCACTGGAGGAGGTCCTTGTGTTGGTCCTCCCCACTTCAGCTACTCCCTTTTCTGTTTCTTTCCAGACTTAGCAAATGTCTGGCAGAAAAAGAGGTAGCACTTTGTGATGACAAACATCACAGTCACCACGCAGGCAAGCAGGAATCCAAGCATATCCAGAGAGTGATACTGGATCCAGTTGAGGTCATGTGCTGCCACACAAAGGTGCTTGACCCCTTTTTCATGTAAGACCTACTCAATCCAGAAGATGACTCTATCCAGGGACTTCACTGACTGGTCGTGGTGGATTCTTGATAGCCTCATGGCGTTCTTTTTATAGCTAAAGACTTCAATATCCAAAACCATTTAGTCTACTTATGTGTGTCCAGCTCATGAAAGGTTCAGGGAAAGCAAGTAAATGCCACAGAGGAGCACTAGGTTCAGTGTGGTTTAGACTGGGACATGTGTGAAGGTTTGCCTGGAAGTTTGTATTTTCTTTCCAGAACTGAAATGGGAAATCATTTTACCCAGGAAGTCTTTCCAGCAGAGCAAAAATTCATAAGCCTTTTCTATCACTGTAAGTGGGGTGGTTCATACAGTTTGACGATGATCACATTGATGCTCTTGAGAAGAAATTGTATCAATATTCTTTGAATACTCATTAAAAACATTATTAGTTGTTAATATGAAAATGGGTAAGAGTGGAATATACATTGCACAAGATGACTTAAGAGCTGGGATGCAGGTCCTTGATAACTTGCTTATAAATTATTTTCATTATCAAATTTTTCTAAACTAACTTCACATATAGTAAGTCTATGGGGATAGTTTACAGTCTTGCTTGAACGTAAATTTAATTGGACACTGTTTGAATGATCTTTATATTGCTGTTGTGGTTTTCAAACTTAGACCAAAAATTAGATGAGTTTGACTGTTACCTTGGATAGAACTTATCTAAACTAGTACCAGTTGAACAAATCATTGTACTCTCTAAGAGTCATTTATGACTATCCTCACAGCATGGAGCAAATCTGTTCTGGGCATTGTGAGAAAGTTCAGTCTAACCCTCTCCTTTGGTCTTCATGTGAACAACATTATCACATTGGTAGAAGCTGCAAAACAATCCCACACCTGTTAAGAATTAGGGTTAATAAAGAGTTATTTATTTGAGGGGAAAAATTACAGATTATTGTCCCAAACAACAATCCTCTCGTCACATACAGAAAACAGAGTCTAGTTGCCGGGAAAGGGAGCCGGAAGCAAGAGAGAGATCGCCCAGTTCTTGCTGCTTTTTAAAGGATAAGAGACCACATCCCAGTGGGCTGGTATCTTAAAGGTTATTGTCAAGGTTCATTGTCTTCTTTTAACTTTTGTGTTTCATCAGCAGTAAAAGGCATTATAATCTCTGCTAGGTCTATACCTGTTAATTGACAAAGTTTCAGTTTACCTTTTATAATTAATTCCAGAGATATTTTCCACATAAGTTTTTAAGTTTTTACTAAGTTTATGTGGTAAAAAGATCCATTCTAAGATAATATCATCCCTTTGCATTAAAATTCCTGTAGGAGAAATTCTGGAAGGCATTATGATTAGAATACAACTAAGATTTGATTCACCCTATTCACATGTGCCTCCTGTAATTTCTCCTCAACAATCACCAATTCCTTTTCTGCTTCAGCTGTTAATTATCTGTAACTATTCAAGTCTTTATAACCTAAGATTTTGTTGAAAAGAATTATTAGGTCAGGTGTTATTCCAACAGCCGATCGTAGACTGGAAATATCTCCCAATAATCTTTGAAAGTCATTACAAGTCTGCAACTGGTCTCTCCTAATTGGTGCCTTTTGTGTTCTAATTTTCTGTAAGCCTGTTCTACAACCTGGGTAATTAACAGAATCTCCTCTTTAAATCTTTTCAGGAAGACTTTGTAATTCCCATTTAGGCAAGACTTTCTTTACTTCTTCAAACATCCTTTCTAAAGTATCTGTATTTGAATCAGATTACAAAATGTCATTCATGTAATGGTAGAGTATAGACCTAGGAAATTGCTTATGTGTTATTTTCAAAGGCTGGCTGACTAAGTATTGGCACAATGTGGGTTTATTGAGCATTTCCTGTGGGAGGATGGCCGATTGATATCTTCTAGTAGTAAGAATTATAAGTAGGCACTGTGAAGGCAAACTTTTCTCTGTCCTTTTCTTGTAAAGGTATAGTGAAGAAACAATTCTTTAAATCAATAACTATGAGACCATCCTTTGGCAACAGAGAAGGCAGAGGAATTCCAGATTGTAGAGGGCCCATAGGCTGAATAACCTTGTTGATAGTCCTTAGATCTATCACCATTCTCCATTATCCAGATTTCTTTTTAACAACAAATACAAGAAAATTCCAAGTACTGGTAGATTATTCTATATGTTGAGCATCTAGTTGCTCTTGTACCAGCTGTTCTGCAACTTTTCCTCAGCTAGAGGCCACTGCTTAACCCCTATTGGTTTTTCAGTTAACCATTTTAAAGGTAGGGCTGTTGGTACCTCTGAGGATTTATCAATTGCTTTGTGTTCTTCTACAGCCAAATGGCTGGTGTACATCGTCTGTAATATCTTCTAATATTTTCCTCAGAAACATAAGTTTTGGGGGCTGCAGGAATCCTAATCTGGGTATTCCATTGCTGCAATATGTCATGACCCCACAAATTCACTGCAATATTGGCTATTAATGGACTTAGACTTCCTATTTGCATTTCTGTCCCTATGTATTCAATCCATCTCATGCTTAGTTTTACCTGTAATAGACTTTCAATTCCCAGGAACTGAACATCTATTTCTTGAAGATGCCAATTCTGATGCCAAGATTCTGGAGTAATGATACTTACATCCACACCTGTGTCTAATAAGCCTTCAATAAAAATGCCATTTACGCAAACTTTTAGCTTTGTTCTTTGATCATTTATAGAAGTCTGCCAAAATATACATTTCCTCTGTCCTACTGGAGTTTTTGACTCATCCTCCACATTTAACCCATCATTTAGACCAGTATTGCTTTTTAGAGAGGGCATTGAATTTTTAAATTTTCCTGGCAAGATATGGTATCCAGAGTAACTGGGAATGACTGGACCACATTCATCATGGGGGCCTGCCAGAAGCCCCCACAGTGTTTCCCGATGGTATACGGTTGACTTGTCTGTCTGTCATTGACCTATATTCATTGGTCCAATGTTTACCTTTGCCACACCTCCTATATACACCAGGAGGCTGAGTCCTCCTATTTCTGCCATTCCCAGAGGAGGCATTATTCCTAGGAATCCATTGTCTGCAATCCCTTTTCAGATGTCCCATTCTGTCAAAATTAAAACATCTAGTATTCTGATGTCATCCTTTACCACTGGAAATTGCTTCTCCTACCAACGCTTCAGAACCACAGTCAAGAGTCTCGACATTCACTGTATGCAAGATCCATTCATCCATGGGTGTTGATCTGATCTTTAAAGGCCCAAGGATCTGTTTGCACTCAATGCTGTCATTCTCATAAGCCAAAGATTCAATTATTATGCGTCTAGCTTCTGGGTCATTTACTCCTATTTGTATAGCCCTAGTTAGTCTTTGCAAAAAGTCACTAAAAGGTTCTCTCTGATCCTGTTTAACCGTAAGATATGATTTGACTCTCTGTCCTGTGGTACATAGGGACAAGTTATGGTCATCATAAAGATCTTGATCCTGAGGATCAGAGTAATGTCCTTCAAACAGCATTTGATCTAGGAAAATCTTAAGTCCCTTTGCTTTTTCTTGTTGCTTTAAAATTCTCACTTCCTCTTTGAAATAGCATCTCAAAGCAATTCTGGTTCACTTTCTAGGACTGCTGAGGTTTACTGAGTCCAATCTTGAGGCATGACTTTGCTACTGAAAGTCCACATTTTAACCATTTTCCCTAACAGAAGATGAACGTAGTCCATAAGCTACAATTGCTCATTCCATTTCTTTTAGATCAGTCATACGTGTGGGCTCCCATGGATATTCCTTGACAACCTGAGGGTG
Source organism: Myodes glareolus (assembly GCF_982192425.1). NCBI lineage: Eukaryota > Metazoa > Chordata > Mammalia > Rodentia > Cricetidae > Myodes > Myodes glareolus. The sequence goes on along the minus strand of NC_142033.1, from coordinate 21,271,138 downwards.
CTTGGACCCAGATGCTTTTGTTGATGTTATTACTGGAAAGGCAGGCAGAGCTCTGGGGAATCAATCCCAGATATTTTTATGTATCGACGAGGTTAAATTTTGCATGTTTACCTTTTGTTCCTGGTCATCAAATTCGATAATTTCCTTAATCTTTTCAAATCTGTTTACCACTGCTTTTGTAATGTCTTGATCTCCTGTCCAGTGTTCTGCTCTAAGGCCCTCATTGAGGATTCCAAGGTATGAAGTTTGTCCAATAGAGATAATGTCTCATCCTTGGACATAATCTTCATAGCATACATATTACCTTCTGGAGAGATAATCTATCAGTTGATCTGTCATACCCCTTTGACAGAGTCCAATTAAGACATTCTACAGTGTGAATTCTCTCAAAAAGTGTTTCAGTACCCACTGTCATTGATTGGGTTTTATGTGCCAAATTGGCTGGTTCCTTCTCTACAGTGCTGAATTTTCCTTTAAATAAATTACTATCCGTCTCTACCATTTCCAAAAGTATCTCAGTTGACTGAATTTTGTCAGTTCAATTGGTGTAACTTTCTTCCAATTTCCAACCTCTTTCCTGAGAAGTGTGGTTTCAGTCTGAAAAGACTGTACCATTTCTAAAAATGCCTCATTCCTAGCCCTATTGTCAAACCATTTTTTTAAGAAAAAACTATTGAGTAGAAGACTAATCCCTAGAAACAAAAATAGTGACATAGAAGGGACATCATTTAAGTTATGGAAAACCTCACACATGGTGTAAGTAAAGAGGCTATTGAAAGCTTGGGTAGTTAAATTGTCTGACATATTGTCCCCTTAGATTAGCAATTTATACTCTTTATTTAGGATATTTACCTGTTGTTGAAGTAACTGGATTAGGTGCAATAACCATAACCTGCCAGTAGGTGTCGTAGGCCACCAACAAAACTAATCCAGCAGGGCATAGTGGTGAATGTGAGTTCACTTGTGGCCTGTCTGAAATCTGATTTTAGAGCAGAATGCTAAAAGATAAATCACAGACTGTGTGCTCTGCGAATGTCTAGAGCAATGGAATAGGCAAATGCAAACAAATCATTAGAGTGCCATAGAATCTCGCTCAGAGAGGGCAAGCTCGTGTTTTATGGAAATGTCTGCAGTGCACCCTGGTGGGAGGCAAAAGGTAGGTTGCTTGGGTACTTGAAAGCAATCCATGGCATGTAAAGGGAAAAGAATTGCGGCTGATCTGTAGAAAAGTCACTTTGTGAGATTCTATATTAAACTGCTGGCTCCAGGCACAGGCTGTGGCCTGCTGAAGGAGTGTTCAGCCATACCCAGCTGATGGCGGGCAGCAGAGCCAGGGGTTCGAAACCCAAATGTTGGGCACCAGATGAAGCCACAAACCAATCCCAGGCCAGTTACGAATTAGGGATAATAAAAATGGTTATTTATTTGAAGGAGGAAAACTTACAGATCACTGTCCCAAACAACAGCCCTTTTGTAGCAAACAGGAAACAGAGTTCAGTTGCAGGAAAGGGAGCTTGAAGCAAGGGATGGCCCAGTTCCCGCTGTTTTTTAAAGTATAAGAGACCATGTCCCAGTGGGATGGTATCTTAAAAGTTGTTGGCTGAGGGAGCAGAGGAGCTCCAGCAGCAATTGTTGACCAAAAAAAGGAATGTCAATCACAGGGATCCCATGGTAGATCGCCTCATAGATGCCATTGGTGCCACCATGAGGTATAAAAGCTCTGGTTTTTGGGTGACCTAGCAAGGAGAGAAATAAATGGCAAATATTAAATATAAGTCTGAGAAAGAAAATGAGAAGCAGAGGAAAAGGGCACAGAAATGGTGTGGAGAATTATTTGTATTCTGTCAATCATGTATTTTAATAAAACACTGATTGGCCAAGCAGGAAGTATAGGTGGGTCAACCAGACAGGAAGTAGAGGCGGGGCGATGAGAACAAGAATATTCTGGGAAGCAGGAAGCTCCCTCTGCCATTCCTGCCCAGACCAACAAAAAGGTAACATGTGAGCTGTTACACTGTGAAAGGTACTGAGCCGTGTGACTAACATAGATAATGATAATGGATTAATATAAGTTACAAGGACTAATAAGAAGCCTGACCTAATGGGCCAATTAGCTTTATAACTTATAGAGATCTCTGTGTGATTGATTCCCTGGGACTTGCTGGTTGTGGGGTACCGGGTGGGACAGAAACCCCAACAAGCTGGCCCTCATGCTACAAATGGCGCCCAAACGTGGATAACTGAATCCACAGAAAGCCTGAGAAAGCTTGGGAAAGAATAGAGTAAAGCATATTTTCTTGGTAGCAGCAATTTCTCAGGTCTGCTCTGCTTGCTAGAGGCAAGCAAGTGCTCTCATGTAAGAGAAGCTTCCTGACTCAGCTTTAGCTGCGAAACCTTGCAGCTCTTTTAAGAGGTCCTGCCACGAAACACTTAAACAGTGTTGATGAAAAGCTGAATGCATGCTTTTCGGTTTTCAGCCATAGCAGGAAAAAGACGCACTATTTTAAAATGCCTGCTTCCTGGGCCGTCCTGCCAGGACAAACTCTGACTCTTGCAGGCAAGTAGTCCGACTGAGTGTGGTCTTTGAGCAGAATGCTACAGCTCGCTTGCTGGCAAGGACCTTGAAGCACCACAGAGTTGTGGCAAGAAAAATGGCTCCAGCAGTACCTCTGCCATGACGCTGGAAAGCTAAGGAATGGACTGGATTCAGCTATCAAAGCCATAGCTCTAATATTCTCTTTAATGACTCATGTAGTCAGAAAAAGAGAGATGTACAATAAAGAGAGATTCAAAGATGAAGAAAACCTCTAAATGGTTTACAGTGTGTTAAAAATATATGCAGGCTAAAAGTTAAAGTTCTTAAAGAAAAAAAGAGAAAGAAAGAGAGTAGTTGGTTATAGTAATACACACAATTAATCCCAATGCCTGGAAGGCAGAGGTAGGTTGACCTCTGTGACTTCAAGGGGCAGAGGTAGATTGACCTCTGTGACTTCAAGGTGTGGTAGCACACACCTTTAATCCCAATGCCTGGGAGGCAGAGCAGATATGTCTCTGTGAGTTCAAGGTGTGGTAGCACACACCTTTGAGCCCAGCGCTGGGGAGGCAGAGACAGAAGGATCTCTGTGAGTTCAAGGACAGCCTGGTCTACAGAGTTATTCCAGGACAAAGATTACAGAGAACCTGTCTCAAAAAGTAAAAGTAAAAATAAAAGAAATAGAAGTTAAAGTAAAGCCACATAAAGATGGAAAATAAACAGAGAATCTTGATACTGTATGCTATTATGCTCTCTTTGAATTGTTTGAATGCTGAGGAAGGAGCAACAGCTGTTAAAAGACTTTTGTTTATAAATTCTGCTGAACTAACCCAAGATAGGCATTTTGAAAATACTTTGGCTTCAAAACTGAAGTCAAAAGGTATGTTACTTTGGAGAAGAGATTTTTGCTTTTGTTTCCACAGAAAATGAAAGGCTATGGATTCATTCTGAATTAAGAAAAATCAGATTTGATAAAGGAAGACCACCCGAGAAATCCCTGGTAGGAACAGATGGCACAGATGTCTGAGTTCTACATCCAGAACAGATTCAAGACTTCTGCCTAAGATGATCAAGACTCACAGGATACTCCAGTCAGGACTTGATTATAACTCTAAGTTTTCTATAGGTCCCCATAAGATTATCAGTGCTCCCAACCAGCAGGAAGTAGCCTGAAATACTATGCCCACATTCCCAACAAATGGACTATGGGTATTTCCTTTGTTTAAAAAAAAAGAGGGAAATGGTGCGGGAGAATTATCTGTATTCTGTCAATCATGTATTTTAATAAAACACTGAGTAGCCAGGCAGGAAGTATAGGTGGGTCAACAAGACAGGAAGTAGAGTAAATAAATACCCATCTTCCTATTTGGTATAAATACAGTGAATAATCATCATTCTGCAGTGGAAGTTTACTAGAACTAACTTTAAAATTAGCAGAAATTCAGCTGTTTTTTGTTGCTGTTCTTGTTTTGATTTTTTATTTATTTATAAAAATTCCACCTCCTGCCCTCCTACCAATACCCTCCCCCTCACCCCACTCCATCTCCCCCTCCCTTTCCAGTCCTAAGAGCAATCAGGGTTTCTTACCCTGAGGGAAGTCCTAGGTTATCCCCCCTTTCTCCAGGTCTGGAAAGGTGAGCATCCAAACAGACTAGGCTCCCCCATGGCCAGTGGGAGCTAGACCAGGCTAACTCCATGATTCCCTGCAGTGAATGATAGGCTAGCATTGGCAAAGGGAACTGATTGAGTTCTCTTAATCAGGACTTGGGATCTGGCTTCACAAAGAACAACACAGGAAGAAATAGGGTTTCTGGTTCAGGTCAGGCATTGCAGTGAGTTTGGAAAGGATGGAAATGGGATAGGAGGAGTGACTAGGCTCCTGACACTTCCTGAATTGATGTGGACAATGCTAGGTTGCCTATCTGGGTCACAGTCAAGCAGGTGTGGGGTACCAGGTAGAGAGTAGTTCTGCAGAACTTTGGGGATTCACAAAGGAATGAAGATGGACTAGAAGAAATAGCTGGAGGATGCCACAAGAATAACTAGGGGTACTGTGGACCCACCTCTTCAAAAACTTTAAAGTGGGATGTGTGTGTGTGTGTATGTGTGTGTGTGTTATGTGCCATAGCACTCTTTTTGTGGTGAAGGTAATGTGCGATTCAATTATCTTCTTACTGCATGTTGGTCCCAGGGGTTGATTGATCTCAGGTGGTTAGGCTTGGTGGAAAGTACCTCTATCAGCTTAGCTGTCACATGAGGCACATTATCAGAAAATGCTTTTTACTCCTTTAGAATCTTTTCGTCACATTGACACTCAGGCCAGGAAAATATGAAAAGAGGAAACCTTAATTTGAGGAAACGACTGCATGAGACTGGCCTCTAGGCACTCTCTGTGGGGCATATTCTTAGTTGATGATTTATTTTTGACTCCTCAGCTCCCTGAGGGTCCTGTTACCCCAGGGCAATGGTGGAGCAGATTGAGCAAGACAGTAAGAAGCATTTCTCTATGACCTCTGTTTCACTTCCTGCCTCGCGGTTTCTTCCTTGACTTACTTCAGTGATAGATTATCCAGAGAGCTATAAACAAAAGTAGAACCTTACCTCCCTAAATTACTTTTAGTCCTGTTGTACATTACAACTGTGGGGGCCAGCCATGATAAGCTAAGTATAGGCAGGTCACCCAAAGGAAGTTCTTTACTTGTAATCATTATCACCTGCCAGAGTAGAACTCGGCCTCTGATAAATTTATTAAAGGGCCTGAGTCTCAGTAGTTTACCCTGAAGTAATGCCTGGTTGCATGAAGAACCACAAGCTGATATTACTTGACCTCCACCCAAGAACAGACCATTCAAAGGAAATGCTTAACATTCCATCCACTATAGGTAGGACCACCTGCCAGAACACACTGACCAGGACACCGCTAGATTAAGAAAAAAGCACAGGGCTCAATGGTTTCAGCTCTGAAGCCTACAAGAGTTTCAAAAAAGAGCTAACAACAATTCTCCTCAAATTGTTCCACACAATAGAAACAGAAAAAAACATTGTCACACTCTTTTAATGAGGATACAATTCCCCTGATTTCCAAACCACACAGAGACATTACTAAGAATGAGAATTGCTGACCAATCTCACTCATGAAGATTGATGCAAAAATTCTCAATAAAATGCTGGCAAATCGAATTCAAGAACACATCAGAAAATTCATCCATCATGATCAAGTAGGATTTATCATAGAGATGCCAGGATGGTTCAGCATATGAAAATCTGTCATTGTAATCTACCACATAAACAAACTAGATTTACAAAAACAGACATGATTGTCTCATTACATGTTGAATAAAACCTTTGATAAAATACTACAGCCGTTCACGATAAAGGTTTTGGAGAGAACAGTGAAACAAAGAATGTACCTAAACATAATAAACACAATACACAGCAGTTCAACTTTCAACATCCAACTAAATATAGAGAAACTCAAAGCAATCCCACTGAAATCAAGAACAAGACAAGGTAGTCTGCTATCTCTTCAACATAGTACTTGAGGTTCTAGCTGAAGCAATAAGACAGCAAAAGTAAATCAAGGGAATAAAAATCAGAATAAAAGAAGTAAAACTCTCACTATTTGCTAATGATATGATAGTTTACAATAGTAACTCCAAAAATTCTACCAAGAACTCCTAAACTCATAAGCTCCTTCAGTAATGTATCAGAATACAAATCTAACGTAACATTTCCTTCACAATACCACAAATAATATAAAAGATCTTGGAGTAACTCTAACCAAACAAATGGAAGACCTGTATGACAAGAACTTTAAATCTTTGAGGAAAGAATTTGAAGAAGACACCAGAAATTGGAAAGATCTCCCATGCTCTTAGGCAGGTAGAATTGACACTGTAAAAGCGACAGTCTTACCAAAAGCAATCTAGAGATTCAATGCAATGCCCATCAAAATCCAAGAAAAATTCTTCACAGACCTAGAAAAATCATGCACAACTTTGTATGGAAAAGTAAAAAACCCAGGATATACAAAACAATCATGTACAATAAAGAAACTTCTGGAGGCATCACAATCCCTGTCTTCAAATTCTACTACAGAGTTACAGTAATGCAAGCAACCTGGTATTGGCATAAAAACCAGACAGGATTTCCAGTGGAACTGAATTGAAGCCCTAGATATCAATTCACACATGAAGGACTATCTGGTTTTGACAAAGAAGCAAAAAAGTAAAAAATGGAAAAAGAAAGATATTCAACAGATGATGCTGTCCTAAATGGCTATCTACATGTAGAAGAATGAAAATAGGTTAATATCTACCACCCAGCAGAAAACTCAAGCCCAAATAGATCAGAGACCTCAACACGAAACCAACCACACTGACCCTTGTAGAGGAGAAAGTAGGAAATACATTTGAATGCATTGGCATAAGAGATCACTTCCTAAATATAACCCCAGTACATTCATTGAGAGCAGCAATTAATAAATGGACCTCCTGGAACTGAGAAGCTTCTGTAAAGCAAATACACAGTCAAACAAGTGGCAGTCAATAGAATAGGAAAAGATCTTCATCAAATCCACATCAGAAAGGGGCTGATCTCCAAATATACAAAGAACTCAAGAAACTGGTCATGAAAGGAACAAATAAAAAATGGGTACAGATATAAACAGAGAACTCTCAAGAGACCATCAAACATGACTGAAGGACATTTAAGGAAATGCTCAACATCTTTAGCCATTAGAGAAATACAAATCAAAACAACAGTGAGATTCCATCTTAAAACTTTCAAAATGGCCAAGATCAAAAGCACTAATAACAGCTTATCATAGAGAGGTTGTGGGGTAAAGGGAATACTCCTGCATTGCTGGTGGGAGTGCAAACTGGTGCAGCTGCTTTGGAAATCAGTATGGCGATTTCTCCAAAAATTAAGAAACAACTTACCTCAAGATCTAGCAATACCATTTTTGGGAATATACTCAAAGGATGTTCAATCATACCACAAGGACAGGTGCTCAGCTATGTTCATAGCAGATTATTTGTCATAACCAGAAAATGAAAACAACCTAAATGCCCCTCGACCAAAGAATGGTTAAGAAAAATGTGGTATATTTTCACAATGGAGTACTACATAGCAAAAAAAAATAACACCTTGAAAGTAGCAGGCAAATGGATGGATCTAGAAAATATCAATTGAGTGAGGTAACCCATAGTCAGAAAGACAAATATCATATGTACTCACTCATAAGTGGATTTTAGACATAAAGCAAAGAAAAGCCAGCCTACAATTTATAACCCCAGAGAACCTAGACCACAAATGAGACTCTGAGGGAGACATACATGGATCTAATCTACATGGGAAGTAGGGAAAGATATGAACTTCTTAATAAATTGGGAGCATGGGGATCATGGGAGAGGGTAGAAGTGAAGGAGATGGAAGGGAGTGGAGAAAATTATATAGCTCAATAAAAACAATTAAAAAAAAGAAAACCCCTCATAAGTGTGTCCTATATCTTGGGCTTTAGTTGATTCCAAATGCATTCAGATTGACAATTCAAATTGGCCATCAAACATGTTTTTAACAACTATAGTTGATGAGGAATTGATCATGCTCTCTCTGTTATGTGTCTGTCTCTCTCCTTTTCTCTCTCTCTCTCTCTCTCTCTCTCTCTCTCTCTCTGTGTGTGTGTGATGTGAGCAGGCATGTGAGTAGTGTGTGTATGTGAATGTGTGTGCACTAATTCATGTGTATGCCAAAGACAGAGGATGCCCAGTGTCTTGCCTGCTCTCTCATTCCCTTATTGATCACCTATCTTTTTCACTTAAAACAGGCTGTTTTACAGAACATAAAGGTTGTCACTTCTCTTAGGCTGGGTGGCCAGTAAGTCCTCAGATCCAAGTGTCTCTCCCCGCCTCCTTCCAGAACTTATAGACATTCACACAAGCATGCTAGGCTTCTACACATGATGGAAATTTAATCTAACTTCTAATTCTGGCACTGCAAGCACTCTTAACCACTGAGCAATCATCCCAGCACATATTCATTATTTCAAAACATATTCTATAGAAATATTGAAGTCTCAGCATAAGTATGAAAAACAGCCCCCGCCAGCCATCCCAGCTTCCATCCAGAGGGCCATCGGAGGGATGAGTTTGCTTCGGGCCCACGGCAGGTGCCCGGCGAGGAGGAGCTCGGACTCCCCCCGACCCCATAGACTCCCAGGTCGCTCTGCACTGCTGGCTCCACCCTGCTAGCTACCCCGCCAGTCATCCCAGCTCCATCCAGAGGGCCATTGGAGGGGTGAGTTTGCTTCGGGCCCACAGAAGGGGCCCGGCGAGGAAGAGCTTGGACTCCCCCTGACCCCATAGACTCCCAGGTCACTCTGCACTGCTGGCTCCACCCTGCTAGCTCCCCCGCCAGCCATCCCAGCTTCCAGCCAGAGGGCCATCGAAGGGGTGAGTTTGCTTCAGGCCTGCGACCGGGGCCCGGCAAGGAGGAACTCGGACTTTCCCAGACCCCATAGATTCCCAGGTCACCCTGCAGTGCTGGTTCCACCCTGCTAAGCTCTCCTGCCTGCCATCCCAGCTTCTATCCAGGTACAAATTCCTATATTTTTCCCTTCCCACTGGGGCCATAAATTTCCCCAGCTCAGCTGCCTTGCACGCTGGGCCTGCTCTGTAGGCGCATCCCGGAAAGAGGGAGTGCCTATGCTTCAATAGCCTGCCTGAGGAAAGGTAGGCATTCTATCAGTGAATTCCCTGCCCAACAAGGGAACCTGACCCCCTACCAGAGGTTCCAATAGAGAGCATTTGAACAAAGAGATGGCCAGACGCCAAGGCAAGACCTCCTCCAACAATCTGAAAAACAACATGAAAACACTAGAGCCCAACGACCCTACAACAGAAGGACTTGAACACTCTAACCCAGAAGAAGTGGAAAAAAGTGCCATTATGAAAGCAATAGAGTCCCTTAAACAGGATATGAATAACTCCCTTAAAGAACTGGATGAGAAGTATAACAAAAAATTTGAAGAAATGAGAATAGAAGTGGATGAGAAATATAACAAAAAGTTTGAAGAACTAAGTAAATCCGTGAATGATACCCAGAGAAACCAAGAAAAACGATCAAACAAGTAAAGGAAACAGTCCAAGAATTGAAAACTGAAATGGAGGCAATGAAGAAAACACAAAAGAGAACCGGCTGGATATGGAAAACCTAGGTAAACGAACGGAGACTACAGAATCAAGCATAACTAATAGAATACAAGAGATAGAAGAAAGAATCTCAGATTCTGAAGATACCATAGAGAAAATAAATGCTCTGGTCAAAGAAAATGCCAAATCCAACAAATTCTCTTCACAAAACATTCAGGAAATCTGGGACAAAATAAAAAAACCAAATCTAAGAATAATAGGGATTGAAGAAGGAGAAGAACTGCAGATCAAAGACCCAGAAAATATATTTAACAAAATTATAGAAGAAAACTTTCCCAATCTAAAGAATGATATTCCTATGAAGGTTCAGGAAGCATACAGAACGCAGAATAGACTAGATCAAAAAAAAGTCCCCTCGCCATATAATAATCAAAACACAAAACATTCAGATTAAAGAAAGAATATTAAGAGCTGCAAAGGAAAAAGGTCAAGTGACTTATAAAGGTAAACCTATCAGGCTTACACCAGACTTCTCCATGGAAACCATGAAAGCCAGAAGATCCTGGATAGAGGTACTGCAGAAATTAAGAGACCATGGATGCAAACCCAGACTACTATACCCAGACAAGCTATCATTCACTATCAATGGAGAAAACAAAATATTCCAGGATAAAAATAAATTTAAACATTTCGTAGCCACAAATCCAGCCTTACAGAAAGTAATAGAAGGAAAATCGCAACCCAAGGAATCCAACATTGCCATCACTGCCTATAATAACCCACACAACTAGCGACCCTTCACAACCACAACTCAAAGAAGAGAAACACACAAACTCTTCTACACACACATACACACACAAAAATAATAAACGGAATCAACAACCACTGGTCATTAATATCACTTAATATTAATGGACTCAACTCACCTATAAAAAGGCACAGACTTAGAGACTGGATAAGAAAACAGGATCCATCATTCTGCTGTTTACAAGAAACACACCTCAACCACAAAGATAGACATCTACTCAGAGTAAAGGGGTGGGAAAAGGTTTTCCAGGCAAACAGACCTAAGAAACAAGCTGGTGTGGCCATTCTAATATCTAACAAAATTGACTTCAAACTAAAATCAATCAGAAGAGATGGAGATGGACATTTCATACTCATAACAGAAACAATTAATCAGGAGGAAGTCTCAATCCTGAATATCTATGCCCCTAATATAAAAGCACCCGCTTATGTAAAAGAAAAACTTTTAGAACTCAAGGCAGTCATCAAACCACACACATTAATAGTAGGAGACTTCAACACACCTCTCTCACCAATGGACAGATCAATCAAACAGAAACTCAACAGAGAAATAAGAGAATTGCTAGAGGTAATGAATCAAATGGACTTAACAGATATCTATAGAACATTCTACCCAAAAAGGAAAGAATATACCTTCTTCTCTGCAGCTCATGGAACCTTCTTGAAAATTGACCACATACTTGGTAACAAAGCAAACTTCCACAGATACAAAAAAAAATTAGTAACCACCTGTGTCTTGTCAGATCACCATGGATTAAAGTTAGAATTCAACAACAATGCTACCCCCAGGAGGCCAACAAACTCATAGAAGTTGAACAGTCAACTACTAAATCACCCCTGGGTCAAGGAAGAAATAAAGAAAGAAATTAAAGTCTTCCTTGAATTTAATGAAAATAAAGACACAACATACTCAAACCTATGGGACACTATGAAAGCAGTGCTAAGAGGAAAGTTCATAGCACTAAGTGCCCAATTAAATAAAACGGAGAAATCACACATTGGAGACTTAACAGCACACTTGAAAGCTCTAGAAAAAAAGAAGCTGATTCACCCAGGAGGAGTAGAAGACTGGAAATAATCAAACTGAGGGTTGAAATCAACAAAATAGAAACACAGAAAACAATCCAAAGAATCAAGTAAACAAAAAGCTGGTTCGTGGAGAAAATCAACAAGATCGACAAACCCCTATCCAAACTAACCAAACAGCAGAGAGAGAACATGCAAATTAATAATATCAGAAATGAAAAGGGGGACATAACCAGAGACACAGAGGAAATTCAGAGAATCATTAGATCTTACTACGAGAGTTTATATGCCACAAAGTTGGAAAATGTACAAGAAATGGATTGGCTTTTAGATAAATACCATTTACCAAAGTTAAATCAAGACCAAGTGAACAATCTAAATAGACCTGTTAGTCACGAAGAATTAGAGGCTGTTATCAAAAATCTCCCCACCAAAAAAAGCCCAGTATCAGATGGTTTCAATGCAGAATTCTACCAGAACTTCCCGGAAGAGCTAATACCTATACTCCTTAATGTATTTCACAATATAGAAACAGAAGAATCATTGTCAAACTCTTTTTATGAAGCTACAGTTACCCTGATACCAAAACCACACAAAGACACAACCAAGAAAGAGAATTACAGGCCAATCTCACTCATGAACATTGACACAAAAATACTCAATAAAATACTGGCAAACCGAATCCAAGAATACATTAGAAAAATTATCCATTATGATCAAGTAGGCTTCATCCCAGAGATGCAGGGCTGGTTCAACATACGCAAATCTATCAATGTAATCCATCATATAAATAAACTGAAAGAAAAAAACCATATGATCATTTCATTGGATGCTGAAAAAGCATTTGACAAAATTCAACACCCCTCTATGATAAAGATGTTGGAGAGATTGGGTATACGATGATCATACCTCAATATAATAAAAGCAATATATAGTAAGCCGACAGCTAACATCAAATTGAACGGAGAGAAACTCAAAGCCATTCCACTAAAATGAGGAACACGACAAGGCTGTCCACTCTCTCCAAACCTCTTCAATATAGTGCTCGAATTTCTAGCAATAGCAATAAGACAACATAAGGGGATCAAGGGGATTCGAATTGGAAAGGATGAAGTTAAACTTTTGTTATTTTCAGACGATATGATAGTGTACATAAGCGACCCCAAAAACTCTACCAAAGAACTTCTACAACTGATAAACACCTTTAGTAATGTGGCAGGATACAAGATCAACTCCAAAAAATTGGTTGCCCTCCTATACACAAAGGATAAGGAAGCAGAGAGGGAAATCAGAGAAACATCACCTTTCATGAGAGCCACAAATAGCATAAAATATCTTGGGATAACTCTAGCCAAGGAAGTGAGAGACCTATTTGACAAGAACTTTAAGTCCTTGAAGAAAGAAATTGAGGAGGATACCAGAAAATGGAAAGACCTCCCCTGCTCTTGAATTGGGAGAATCAACATAGTAAAAATGGCAATTCTACCAAAAGCAATCTATAGATTCAATGCAATTCCCATCAAAATTCCATCAAACTTCTTCACAGACCTTAAGAGAACAATAATCAAGTTTATATGGAAAAACAAAAAACCCAGGACAGCCAAAACAATCTTATACAATAAAGGAACGTCTGGAGGCATTACCATCCCTGACTTCAAACTCTATTACAGAGCAACAGTATTGAAAACAGCTTGGTATTGGCATAACAACAGAGAAGTCGACCTATGGAATTGAATAGAAGACCTGAGTATTAACCCACAAACGTATGAACACCTAATTTTCGACAAGGGAGCTAAAGGTATACAATGGAAGAAGGAAAGCATCTTTAACAAATGGTGCTGGCATAACTGGATGTCAACCTGTAGAAGAATGAAAATAGATCCATATCTATCACCATGCACAAAACTCAGGTCCAAATGGATTAAAGACATCAACATTAATCTGACCACTTTGAACCTGATAGAAGAGAAAGTGGGAAGTAGTCTACAAGATATACGCACAGGAGACCAGTTCCTATGCAGAACCCCATGAGCTCAGACAATAAGAGAAGCAATGAATAAATGGGACCTACTGAAACTGAGAAGCTTCTGTAAAGCAAAGAACACTGTCAGTAAGACCAAAAGGCTACCTTCCGACTGGGAGAAGATCTTCATCAACCCGTCATCAGACAAAGGTCTGATCTTCAAAATATACAAAGAACTCAAGAAAATAGACACTAAAACTCTAATTAACCCAATTAAAAAATGGGGTACTGAACTGAACAGAGAATTCACAACAGATGAACTCCGAATGGCCAAAAGGCACTTAAGGTCATGCTCAACCTCCTTAGCGATCAGGGAAATGCAAATCAAAACAACTTTGAGATATCATCTTACACCTGTCAGAGTAGCCAAACTCAAAACCACCAATGATAGCCTATGCTAGATAGGATGTGGAATGAGGGGAACACTCATCCATTGTTGGTGGGAATGCAAACTTGTGCAGCCACTGTGGAAATCTGTGTGGTGGTTTCTCAGGAAACTGGGAGTCAACCTCCCTCAGGACCCAGCAATTCCACTCTTGGGAATATACCCAAGAGATGCCCTATCATACTACAAAAGTATTTGTTCAACTATGTTCATAGCAGCACTATTTGTAATAGCCAGAACCTGGAAACAACCTAGGTGCCCCTCAATAGAAGAATGGTTAATAAAGGTGTGGAACATATACACATTAGAGTTCTACTCAGCGGTAAAAAACAATGACATCTTGAATTTTGCATGCAAATGGATGGAAATAGAAAACGCTTTACTGAGTGAGGTAAGCCAGACCCCAAAAGAGGAATATAGTATGTATTCAGTCATATGTGGATTCTAACCATAATTAAAGGTCTTTGAGCCTATTATTCGTGATTCTAGAGAAGCTACATAAGAAGGTGAACCTGGTGAAAATCATGTAGCTATCTGCCTGGAGATTGGAAATAGACAAGAGTCCCAGGTAACCTCGAGTGCATGGGGGGTGGGAGGATTGTTGGAAGGGGAGAGGGTTAGAGAGAAGGGAGTATGGGAGGAATGGGGAAAGCTAGGTGCACTGAGATGGGGGGAGGGAGGAAGGATGGATATGAGATAAGGGAAGAATATATTTCAACTAAGGGAGTCATTTTAGGGTTTACAGGAGACTTGATTATAAATGGGATCCCAGGTCCAAGGAGAGATCCCCAGACTGTTTTCTAGACAGAGGAGAGGGTGCCTGAACCGGCCTTGGCCTATAACCATACTGATGAAGATTTTGCTTATCACCATAGATTCTTCATCTGATGATGGATGGCGATACAGACGGAGACCCACATTGGAGCACAGGACTGAGCCCCCCATGGTCCAAATGAGGGGCAGAAGGAGGAAGAACATGAAAAAAACTCAGGACCACAAGGGGTGCGATCACCCACTGATACAAGGGGACTGATCTAATGAGAGTTCACCCAGGCCAGTTGGACTGGGACTGAACGAGCATGTGATGCAACCAGATTTTCTGAATGTGGCCGGATTCTCTGAATGTGGCTGTCCTGGAGCCTTTTTGAAGAGCCACTGACAATGACACTGGGATGTGTTACCTCTGCATATACTGGATTTTTGGGATCCAATCTGTTCGGATACTCACCTTCCTGGACCTGGAGGGAGGGGGGAGTAACTTGAACTTCCCACAGGGCTGGAAGCCCTGACTGCTCTTAGGGATGGAGAGGGAGGAGGAGGGGGAGGGGGTGTGTGGGAGGGTGTTGGGAGGAGGGGCGGAAATGGAAACTTTCATAATTTAATAAACTTTGAAAAAAAAAAGAAAAGAAAAACAAATGTAAATTATATTGTTTGTTAAAAGGGACAAATACATATTCACTTCTATATACTGCAACAATGAAAACATACTGTTTTTGAATTTTGTTTGTGATATCTAAACTTAAACTTGGAATCTTACATCTGTTCCCAAAGATTAATTATGATAATGAGGCAATTTCTTTATTATTTTAAAGGGTTAAGTGGAAACAAAATTAATTTCACAAAACCAAGTAGTTTTTCAATATTAATTTTTATTTTATGTGTCTGTATGTTGAGTCTGCATGTACATCCACCAGAAACCAGAAGAGGGTGACAAACCCTGTGGAACTGGTATTACTGATGGTCCTGTAGAAGAGGAGTTAGTGTTCCTAACTGCTGAGCCCATCTCTCTACTCCAAGTATGATGGGGAATCTCAGCCAATCACATTCTGCTTAAAGTGTGTCCCCCTGGGGCCACACAAAACAAATAAAAGATCGAAGTGCCTTGCCACTTGCTCTCTTTTTGGTTCCCTGCTCACCTAGTGTTTGTGGGATCTCTGGTCATGTAAGTTTTCCCCCTTGATCCAATTATTAAAAGCTAAATCTTTTTGTATTGAGGTGGCCTGGTTAATTATCGATTGACTACATGCCTTCATTTGGCGCCCAACATGGGGCTTTTTTCTTTTTCGTGGAGCTCCCCGGTTGCCACACGGCTGCTGGGAGCCAGCGGTCCCCTGGTTCCCTTGCTGCCGCTTCTCTGCACAGCTTCTGCTTTGTGCTGCCCGCAGCAGAAGCACCAGCACAGGCCAAGCACAGTCCTAGGGCCACTGGGTGCCTGCAGCAACTGTACCACCCCAGAGCTGCCCTTCTTTGCGGATAATAATATATTAGTATTTGTGAGTTATTGTTTCTAGAAAATTTTTTTGGTGTTGATTCTTGTATATTGATATATTGAATATTGTATGTGAGTAGGCTTCTACCTCTATTTATTGTATGTGAGTTTGCTTCTACCTCTATTTATATTGATATATATGTATAGTATTGATATATATACATATATTTAATATATTGTAGCATACATTTCTACATCTGATTAAGATATTTATATATTGTCTATGTAAGAATATACATTGTTTACATTTGAAGGTCATTGTCCTCATTTGTTGCACAGTTGTTTATTCTCATAGTCTTCAAGTTAGATAGGTATTCAAAATTATAAATCAATAGTCATAATTATATTTATGCTAATCAGGTTATTTAGGTGCATATAGATCATATTTAGTATAGATAGTATAATCTTCAACCTCTTTGACGAGCTGTAGAAAATGGCCTTTAATCTAATCTAGGGTTCCCTACTAACAAGACACAATCACTCCTGGCATCACCTCTCTACTCCTGAGAAAACATTGAGCACCAAAGACACTCCACTTGGAGCTTGTCTTCTTGGCAAAACTGGCCTTTGGGCAAAAAAAAAGCCCATACCTCGACCACTGACAAAATTACAGAGTATCAGTAAGTGGATAAAAACAGGATTGTCTTATCTTGCCAAGACAGGGTAAGAGAGTTCTAAAAGGTTCCTTGCCTCTGAAAATGGCATGTCAGTTATGCTAGGCCTTAGCCAAAGTTGGTTGACTCAACATTGCAAATGAGACTTTGGGTGATTGCCCAGGTAGTCAGTTGTCTCTGTCATTTGTTGTACATTTTGGAAGTTTCTTGTTTGTGCTCAAGTAATATTATTTCCCTTCTCGGATCTTTGATGGAGTTGAAAATTAGATCATTGTAGTTGCCCTCCTCATTATTTAGCTAAATTCAATTTCAATACATTTTTTAAACTCCTTGAAATAAAATGTTTAGTAAAACTTTTGCTATATGTTTCTTGCTTAATACAAACAGTATTTTTTTGTATTAAAAAAATTTAATACAAATTTTTTTTGTATTAAAAAAATTTTTTTTGTATTAAAAATAAACAATTGTTTGTAATTTTATATTTGGTATCTGTTCCTACTGTATATAGTTGTATTGGGTTTAGTTCAATCTTGTTTAGATAAAGGGGGAGATGATGGGGAATCTCAGCCAATCACATTCTGCTTAAGGTGTGTCCCCCTGAGGCCACACAAAACAAATAAAAGAGTGAAGTGCCTTGCCACTTGCTCTCTTTTTGGTTCCCTGCTCACCTGGTGTTTGTGGGATCTCTGGTCGTGTAAGTTTTCCTTCTTTTTCCAATTATTAAAAGCTAAATCTTTTTGTATTGAGTTGGCCTGGTTAATCATCGATTGACCATGCCCCTTCACAAGTACTGTCTTGGTAGATCTTTAAGAAAAAGGTTATTCAGAGGTTTTGTGCCCAGTGTGAGACCAGTACCCATTCTGATATCCCAAAGACAAATATGGGACCAGAATTTTTACACAGCTCCATTCCTGAACACTTTGCCTAGAAATTTTTACTACAAAGTCTGCAATAAGCAAATTGAAAACTTCTTCAATACTTGCAAAACCATGTTGATATCAATAGTAGGCTTCTTAGTGATCTTGCATTCACAAACAACCTCTGAGACACCTTCATTCTTTGGGGGAGTATGTGAGTTTGATGTGTGTAATTATATATTTTTATATGTGTGTGGTCATTTGTGATGGGGCATACCTATCACGGCAAGCATATGGGATGTCAGAGTACAACTACCAGTGCTATTTTTCACCTTCCACACTTATGAGGCAGGGTATCTTTTGCTGAGCACAAGGCTAGTTTGCCTGCAAGTTTGCGATTCTGTCTCAGACACACATCTGACTTACTTATACTGAGCCTACAGATGCTAGTGGTTATAGCTCTGATATGGGTTCTGGGAATCCAAGCTAAAGAAGAAGTTTTGATAGACCAGTGATTTACCTTCAGAGTTGTCACCTCAGCCATTGTATTTTTTGGCATAACTTTTAAACTGTAAAAATGAATTTCTAGAATTCCTATGTGTACTCATGTTGAATATTTTAATTTTACTGTGTTTACTTTTCAGTTTAATTTCAGGCCTGATGTACAATTAAGTGCAAAAATTATTAATTCTCTGGGAGAAAAAAATCCTGAGACTTGACGAATAAGACTGAAAAGTTGTCTTGTCACAGGATGAAAGACCCTACCCCAAAAGCCTCCCTTGCTGTGACGCACTGGAGGAGGTTCATGTTTCAGTCCTCCCCACTTCAACTACTCTCTTTTCTTCTTCTTCCCAGACTTAGCAAATCTCTGGCAGCAAAAGAGGCAACACTTTGTGATGATGAACATCACAGTCACCACACAGGCAAGCAGGAATCCAAGCACGTCCAGAGAGTGGTACTGGTACCAGGCAAGGTCATGTGCTGCCACACGAAGGTGCTTGGCTCCCTTGTGGCGCATGACATACTCAATCCAGAAGACGGCTCTGTCCAGGGGCTTCACTGGCTGATCGTGGTGGATTCTTGATAGCCGCATGGCGTTCTCCTTATATCTAAAGACATGAATATCAAAAGCCAATTAGTTTACTTAAGTTCTTCAAACCTAAGAAAATTGCTGGAAAGTATCATGAGACTCAATAAATGCCACAGAGGAGCACTAGGTACAGTGTGGTTTTGACTGGGACATGTTTGAAGGTTTGCCTGGAAGTTGGTATTTTCCAAGATATTCTTTGCAAAATTGAAATGGGAAACCTTTTTGGGCAGAAAATCTTTCCAGTAGAGTAAATATTAGTAAACTGTCTCAGGCACTGCAAGGTAGGTGGCTTGACACAGTCTGAAGATGATTGCACTGATGCTTTTGAGAAGGCATTGTGTCTTTGCAACTCTTTGAAAACTCAATAAAAATACCACTAATGGTGAAAAGTGGGTAAACTGGCTAAAAGGGACATACTTTGCACAAAACGACATAAGATGTAGCTCATTGATAGCTTGCCTAGAATGCTTGAGGGTCTGAGTTCCCCCACCCCCAGTACTTCCAAGAGAGTCACAAGCATAGTAATTACAAGGATGCAGAGGATGTGGTAATTTCCAACTATTCTTTTACATTTATGTATTCTAACTGTTTTTCTGTGTGCCATGGGGGTATGGTATGTACCATGCAGCACGCGTGGAGGTCAGAGGAAAACATGTGTGAGTCTGTTCTCTGCCTTTATAATGTTATTTTGTGTGTTGAATTCAGGACGACAGGCTGATCAATGGTAGGAGTCTGTGGAGGAATTACTAATATAAGTGATTGCTGGAGTGTAATTCAATACAGCAACTACTTAGAGCATGGATTTTCTGACTAATTACCCTGATTTTAGCTTTCTTACTATTAGGAATCTATTTAATGAAATAATACATAATATTTTAAAATGATAACATAAGGCCCATGGTTTTTGTGGCACTGATTATGATAGTTAGGAAATGGAATTGACTGAGGTGCCCACAGAGAAATGATGGATAAATAAAATGTGGTATAAAAGCATAGTTGAATGTTATTCAACAATTATAAAGAAGGAAATCTTCTTTTTACAGTAATAAAGGTGGAATCACAGGATATTACACTAAGTTGTACAAACTCTGCCCTAAATGAAAACACTGTCCATCCTCATCAGTGCATTGATTTCATAGAAGTAGAGAGTATCAGAGTAGTAAGTGGAGTCTGGGAAGGGAGACAGTGAGTGGAGATAGAGAGAGGTCAACTAATATATACGTCCTGCCACTGGTGAGCAGGATAGTGTTCTACAGTGAGTCCATGACTGAACTACAAGTCACATGTCTTATTGTAGCTGTGGAATGTGGAAGAGGAGACTTTCAGCACTGACAAAAACAAAATTCTAAATGCTTAAGGAGATGGAAATGGTAAGTTATTTGGTCATTACATATAATACATATGTATATGCATATATATTCATAATTATTCTACTTTGGGCAAGTACTATGAGTAAGGATTATTTAACATAAAATATGAGTTTCAGAAATTTTAATCATCGACTTGTAATATTTACTACTTTTTAGGTTCATTATTCTCTTTGATTTTATGATATTGTAGAAATTTCCTATCATTTAGCAAGAGAAAATGTTTTACATAATCAAATTAGTCTAAACTAATTTCGTGTATAGTAAGTCTATAGGGATACTTTGCAGTTATGATTGACAGTAAAAGCTCATTCCATAGTGGTTAAGTTAGTTTTTTGTTGTTATTTTCAAACTCAGACTAAAGATCAGAAGAATGCCACTGAAACCTTGGAAAGAACTTATCCGGACTAGTTAGTACCCACTTGAATAAATTCACTGTACTCACGAAGGGTCATTAGTGACTGTCTTCACTGCATGGAGCAAATCTGTGCTGGACATTGTGAGAAAGTCCAGTCGAACCCCCGCTCCTTTGGTCTTCATGTGAACAATATTATCAAATTGGTCTCCGAACAAAGGAATGCCCACCACAGGGATCCCATGGTAGATCGCCTCGTAGATGCCATTGGTGCCACAATGAGTTATAAAAGCTCTGGTTTTAGGATGACCTAGCATGGGGAGAAATTAAGGGCAAATATTAAATATAAGTCTGAGAAACAAAACGAGAGGCAGAGGAAAAAGGCACAGAAAGAGAAAATATTCTCTAGACAACATTATCATACCCATGGAATGGAACTGAATTCCTCCCATGTCTTTGAACACAGAGAACAGCAAGTCCACAGGGATTAAGTGAAGGTCACATAGAGTACGTGGAATTTGGAAAGTAGAGAGATTTTGTTCAATGGACAAAAAAAAGGCAGGGCTCCTTCCAAATGGAGCAAATAACATGTGCAATTTCAGGAGAGAATGTTCTCCTAAGAAAACAGTGCAACCCCTGCTCTAGATGGGTTGGCTCCAAGCAGTAGGGCTTAAGCGCTTGTTTTGATGGAATCAGAGTGAGGAAAGGCAATATTTCATCATGTTTAGGACCATTTCAGGTTGCTGGGTCTTTGGTGTGGGGGAGCATGGTAAGTTAGGCCTTCTTAATGAAGGATTACCATTCCCACTGGCATTTAAAATTGCCCTACAGTAGGGGAAAAGGAAGATATTAAGTTTTAGAAATAGGATCTGGAGAGAAATTAGAAGTGACTTTAATGTATCCGAACAGTAATTAGTGTGGCGGTGACAATAGATTCTCTCATCTCGAATGTTACTACACAGAATAGTCACATCAGTTCTTTATCCATTTTCCCCAGGACTAGACCACAGTTGTCATAAATGCATTAGTGTGGACATCCCCCTTCGTGAGCAGCCATTCCTATGTCTCAGGTGTCTCCTGATGCTTACCGAGAAGGTCATTCTGGGGAATCCATTTGTACAGCCGAGTGTTGGAGCCCAAGGTGTCTGGCTTCTTGCCTTCAAATCGCCAAAGAACCTGTTAAGATGAAGCTAGCTTCTTATTCCTTTGTTCAAATTTCAAGTTACTCCTGCTAGATTTCCAGAGAGATTAAGAATCAATGGAGATAAATGCCAGCCCCTAAGGACCAGGCAGTGAGGATGGATGATGGGAACCGTGAAGAACTGCTACAGCAAGGCTGCAAATTCTCTTCACTGTCCTGCAGTTAGTCTCATGCTTATCCAAGCTTCAGCCTGACACCTCAATGTTTGGTCAACAGCAGCTTTGGGAAAGTTTCGTCTGGCTATGTGCAGCAGTTTTTTAAGAAATGTGTGAACGTAATTCCTTCAAAGTTACTAATATATAACTGGTTTAGTTTTTCCAGGATATATTTATGACAGTTTTTATTTTTCAAATCCACTATAAATATTTGCCAATAGTATTCGAATTTGTTCATTATAATCCCTTAACCATAGGGATTTAATTGTTTAGGCCCCTGAAGAGTGACTGTGTACATGATCACTTCAAGAACATGTCCTCGAGTTACCCCCTTTTCCAGCGTTAACAGGCTCAGTTCCTGAAGGTGGACTTAGCAGTTCTAAGATGCTGTTCTACCGAGGGTTTTGATTAGCAGGGGAAACACAGCATAGGCCCATTTTCAATGCTGGTGATCACATTTGGTCATGAGTACTCAGGACTGTAAATCTATGATACGAACTCTATTTTGAAATTTTGTGTTTTATTTATTATGTCTATTTTCCATTTATTGAAAAAAGATGTTCTCATCCATAAAATTTATTCTATTTATGGATTCCCATTGCACGACTCTTAGATCTTCATCCCTACACCTCTCTTGAAACCCACACCTTTTCTTTCTCTTTCTCTCCTTAGAAAACAAGTAGACATCCAAATATGAATAATAAAACAAGATAAAAGAAAAATGAATAAACCAGCATAACATAAATTCCATTTTTAACATAGAGAATTATATTTATGTATGAGCAACTTAATCTTTCTCTCTCTCTTTCTTTCTCTGTGTGTTCATATGCATGGGATGTGTGTGTATGTGTGTGTGTCATCTGAGGTCAGAAAAATGCTTTGGGTCCCATGGGATGCTGTTATAGGCAGCTCTATGCAGCCAAAATAGGGGACACAGAACTAAGTTCATGACATCTGGATGAGCAACAGGTACTCTAAAAGATAATTCACCTCTCAGGTTCTGCAACTGCCAGTTTGGATGCCTGCTTATTTACAATTTAGTATCAGGCTTTAGTATTGGGTGGTGTGTGAAAGTCCTCAAATAGCCTCCAAGGTAATGGACGAAGTAACAAGACACAGTTTTGTTCTGATCTTACTTTCCTACCACCAAGCCTAAAGACACTCATTAAGTGTTTTTCTTTCTGAACACTGCGTTAATAACAAAAACATCATTTGTCTCCTGTATTTCTGTGTCACAAGTGACTTCAGAGAGTAGCTAGAGCTATCGTGATAGCTTCAAATTTCACACAAGGTTTCTGCCATCACACCTGAACAGTATGTGACCATCTCAGTCAGGATGCCAGATGAGGCACTGTTTCTCACCTTCTGTGGAATCTGGGCAAGGCCTGCTGCAATCACATTGGCCCTTTCTTCTGTAAGGGTACCCACCATGGACCCCAGGGAAAACACCACCACACCGTGTTCTCCAGAAGACTGGACAAAGTCTTCTATTTCCTGTTGATGAAATATCAGCCCATCATAAACAACAGCAACACCAAACAATCTGCATCAAAACTGACACCAACATCCACAGGAAGAAACTGAGAAGAATCTGAAATCATCACAGTGGTGTGTGCTTTAAAACTATTCACATCCACATATAAGATGTAAGTTGTAGTCAAGTGTAAGGTTACAGCTCTCTGTGTTACACACATTCACACTCACACAAACAGTTCATTACATTTTGAAAAGCAAGATTTGTTGATATTTAAATCATAGTTCTCTTTCTTCTTTCCTAGTCCCTTGGCCACCCAATATCTGCTATTATTTTGACCAGTTTAGGGAGTTCTAATAAAGTGTTTGTGTTCTTCTTTCATTTCTGTCTCATCATTGGCTAGTTTACTTAGTGTACTGTTATTGAGGTCATACCATGTGTTTCTATATCCTAGGTTTTAATGTGTTAGCGATTGTTTTTATTTGCACACTATATAATTTATTATCAATAATTCTAGTGATATGTAGGTTGTTTATCTCATTCTTAGTTATTGTTCTCTAAAGTTTGGAGGACACACCATGATTGAGGAAACTTTTAAAAGAAAGCATTTAATTGGGAGTTTGTTTAGTTTCAGATGGTTTATCTGTGTGCAGAGCTCCATGGCAGACAGGGTGTTACTGTAATTGTAACCCAGAACTAAACCCATACTATAAGAGGCAGACAGATAGAAAGACGCCAAGCATAGCTTATGCTTTTGAAACCTCAAAGCCTACGTCCAGTGGCACATTTCTCCAACTAAGCCATACTTCGTAATCCTTCTTAAATTGTTTATCAACTGGGAACTAAATTTTCAAGTATATGAGCCTATGGGATCATTCTTATTCAAACCACCATGCATGCTTCCCTTCAGGAATAGTGCTGCCATGAGCATCCTTGCATCACTATCTCATTGAAGTCCTTTGTTTAGTTCTTTTACATACATTCTCAGGAGTAGAACTCATGAACCACAAATCTATTGTTAATTTTTGTTAAGACTGTCCATTATCTTTTCATTTGTGTTCTTTCTCATAGATGTCAGATTCACTGGAAAGAAATTTACTATGTGCTGTCAATTTATGATATTGTGTCCGTTACTGAAAATGTTTGTGTAGGTTTGTATGGTTAGGGGTATGTTCTCTCTTTTGTGATTGGTCAAGCAAGTAAATAGAGCCATTGTGATGTGAATATAAACATTTCTTTGCTGACACTCCATCTATTTGCTCTCAAATCACTTTATAAAGGAGTTAGTTTTTGGACCTTTCTCTATATCAGGTATTTTTTGTTGTTTTTACACTCAAATATAAGAAAATGTTTATCTAAAACAGAACCTTGCTGAATTAATTTAATCCAAATGATAGTCACACTTTTGTGATGGAATAGATACAGTTGTTTCTACTGGATACTTACTTATCTAATTCCTGTGTTTCTCTGAGTTTGATGAACATTCTGATGGAATAAAAGATAATCACCCTTGTTGAAAATGCAAGAAAACCAGAAGCAAACAATGGGACTATACTTACCTTTGGCAGAGGCTTGGCAGGTCTGCAGTGGAGTCCTCCAACGAAATCAAAGTTTGGTAAGACAGGGTGAGGAAATTCCAAATCCCAGTAGGTTCGAATGAGCCATATGTCTGCCTTCCCCATCATCTCAGAGAGGGTCGTGGGTCTTCCTGAAGAGGAATCAGGACAGCCAACGTAAGACAGGTGACAAAACCATTAGGAGAAGATGAATATGCCAGGTCATCTTCTGGAAATAACTTTGATAATGTAGCTGGAGTTGCTTAAAGATGTATTGTTGAGCTATAAAACATATAATTACATATCTATCTATCCATCTAATTACCTATATCTCTGTGTATAATGTTTGATACAAGTTTGTAATATGTTTCTCATACTTACGCTTAAATATATGTAAACTAAAAGTCATTGTGGAAGTGATGTGGGAGGATATTCCACATCTTTAACAGACTTTGGAAATTCACGATTATTAAATACCTAGATAAGTATTTTAAATATAATAAATTCTGTCACCTGTGAATCCTGTTGGTCATGCTCAGGGAAACACATTTCTGTGTTACTCTCCATCTTTTTTGCCCTGTTCAGCTCCCTGATCCTTGATGTGTGCTCCTCTAAATGAACTGAGAATTTTGGGCTGTTTTGCTGTTATCTGAGGTCTTCTGGTGTAGCCCAGGGTGGCTTCTGCGTTACTTTGTAGCCATAGCTGCTCTTGAACTCCAAATTCTCTTCCTCCACAATGCAGCTGCTGTGATTATAGTTGTGAGCTGCCATGCCCAGTGTAAAAATTAATGGGGATTCTGCTTTAGCACTTTATTTTAAGACAGAGTCCCACTGTATAGTCCCAGATGATCTCAAAGGGAATTTTAGGTTATTCCTGGCTTCCTTGTCCTCATGCTGCTCTTGATTCATGATTGATTATGTAATAATCAGGCATGTATAAGTTTGTTTGTAGATAATAAAGGTAATAAGTCTTTAAGCATGGAAAGATAGATGTTTGGTCATTAGATATATTTTAAAACACTGTAATTAGTAATCATTCTTTCTATACTTCAGTGGTATACATTTTAAATACAATTTCAACCCTTCTAATAAAGAAATAAATGTAAATTCTCCAAATCTTAAATTCATATATTTTCTGTGCTTCATATATAATCAATGTATTCACAGTTGTGCAGAAATTTTTCAGGTGAAATAAAAATATTTCAAATATTGAATGAGAAAACTAATGTATATAAAGAGAAAATTCTCAAAGCTATGCATACATCTAAGCTAGAAATACTTAGTAGTCCCTAGGTATATGTACAAATCATGAGCACATGGAGTTTTTTAAAAAGCTATTGTTTTAGGACTAGTGAAATGAATTAGGAGCTAAAATTGTTTACAATGAAAGCTCAGTGAATTGAGTTCAGTCTCCATGCATGTCTCAACAAGTAAATTGATATTGACAATCCAAATAAAGGTGGAAGGAAAACCTCATCAAATTTGATTCTGACACACACACACACACACACATACACACACAGAGCACAAACTCCCCACCCATGAGATAAGTGTACAATGCATACTCATGTTAATAACAGTAATGACAACAACGGAATGATGATGATGATGTTACCACACAAGACAACATGTGGTTTTAAAACATGTGTTATCATAAACACATTCAGTAATGTAGCAGGATACAAGATTAAGTTTAAAAAAAATCAGTAGCCCTTGTTTACATAGATGATAAATGGGCTAAGAAAGAAATCTGAGAAACATCACCCTCACAATAGCCACAAATAATATAAAAGATCTTGGAGTAATTCTAACCAAACAAGTGGAAGACCTATATGACAAGAACTTTAAAACTTTGAAGAAAGAAATTGAAGAAGACACCAGAAAATTGAAAGATTTCCCATGCTCTAGGGTAGGTAGAATTAACACTGTAAAAATGGCTATCTTACCAAAAGTAATCTACAGATTTGATGCAATGCTACCAAAATCCAAGCAAAATTCTTCACAGATCTTGAAAGACCAATGCTCAACTTCCTATGGAAAAACAAAAATCCCAGGATAGCTAAAGCTATCCCGTACAAAAAGGAACATCTGGAGGCATCACAATTCCTGACCTCAATCTCTATTGTAGAGCTACAGTACTGAAAATAGCTTGGTATTGGTATAAAAACAGACAGGAAGACCAATGGAACCCAAAAGAAGATCTGTATATTTATCTATACACCTAGGAGTACCTAACTATTGACAAGGAAGCAAAAAAATATAAAATAAAAAAAGAAAGAAATTCAACAAATGGTTCTGGCATAACTGAATATCAACATGTAGAAGAATGAAAGTAGATCCATACCTATCCCCATGCAGAAAACTCAAGTCCAAATGGATCAAAGACCTCAACATAAAACCAACCACACTGAACCACACAGAAGAGAAAGTGGGAAGCACACTTCAATGCATTGACACAGGAGACCACTTCTTAAATATTACTCCAGGAGCACAGACACTGAGAGAAACAATTACTAAATGGGACCCCCTTAAACTAAAAAGCTTCTGTAAAGCAAAGGACATAGTCAACAAGACAAAATGGCAGCCTACAGAATGGGAAAAGATCTTCACCAACCCCATGTTGAAAAGAGGGCTGATCTCCAAAGTACACAAAGAATTCAAGAAATTGGTCACCAAAAGAACAAATAATCCAGTAAAAATTAGGGTACAGACCTAAATAAAGAACTCTCAACAGATGAATCTAAAATGGCTGAAAGACACTTAATGAAATGCTCAACACTCTTAGGCATTAGAGTAAAGCAAACCGAAATATCTCTGAGATTTCATCCTACAACTGTAAGAATGGACAAGATGAGAAACACTGATGACAATTTATGCTGGAGAAAATGTGGGGTAAAGGGAACACTCCTCCATTGCTGGTGTGAATGCAATCCGGAACAGCCCCTTATACATATCAGTATGGCAATTTCTTAGAAAATTAGGAAACAACCTACCTCAAGATCCAGTAATACCACTCTGGGAATAATCCAAAGATGCTCAATCATACCACAAGGACATGTGCTCAGCTATGTTCATAGTAGCATTATTTGTCATAATCAGGACCTGGAAATAACCTAAATGCCCCTCAACCAATGATTGGATAAGGCAAATGTGGTACATTTACACAGTGGAGTACCACACAGCAGAAAAAAAGTAAATGACATCTTGAAATTAGCGGACAAGTGAATGGATCTAGAAAACATCATCTTGAGTAAGGCAAGGGGTCCAGAAAGATAAATATGTACACACTCATAAGTGACTTTTAGACACATAGCAAAGAAAAACCAGCCTATAAA
Organism: Myodes glareolus; assembly: GCF_982192425.1. Classification (NCBI taxonomy): domain Eukaryota; kingdom Metazoa; phylum Chordata; class Mammalia; order Rodentia; family Cricetidae; genus Myodes; species Myodes glareolus. The sequence continues at coordinate 21,242,940 of NC_142033.1, read as the reverse complement.
TCACAATCCCAGAGAATCTAAACAACAAAGAGGACCCTAAGAGAGACATACATGGATCTAATCTACATAGGAAGGAGAAAAAGACAAGATATTCTCAGTAAATTGGGAGCATGGGAATCATGGGAGAGGATAGTAGGGAAGGTGAGCAGAGAAAAATACATTGTTCAATAAAAAAATTAGAAAAATAAGAATAAAAAACAAGAAGAAAAAAACCCAAGTGTTAAAAAACTTGTTGATCTGCTCCTTTTTAGATAAGTTCTCAACAATTTGTTTTCTGTGTGTGTGCCTTTCTGAAGAGTCCCTTGCAAGTCATAGACAAGACTCAGAAGTAGACATTGGAACCTAAGGTTTTCTACAACATTTTGATTTTTGCAGATAATTTCATAGCTTTTTCACCATTTTACTTAGGAGAGAGATATCCTTCTGTTGTCAATCCTGTTGCCTCAAATTCCCCTCGAATGACAAAGCAAATTTTGAAAGCACCAATCCCAGTTGACCATGGCACTTACCCAATACTTCACTGTAAAACTGATTCCACCTCTTCTCGTTAAAATTTTGTAACCAAAAATCAAAAGAAAGCATATAGATAAAATTTTGTACCCTCTCCATGAATGTCATTCGATCACTCAATTCTGACATAGCAATGGGCACATAGGAAGGAGGCAGTGGCAGTCCTCCACTGTACTTTTCAAGTGTGAAGCCAGGGAAGAATCGGAGACTGTACACAAGAGGTATCTTGAGAATCTCAGCCAGCAGGTCACCGCAGGGTACGAAGGGATCTGCTACTATGACATCAAAGCTTGAATTTTGTAGTTTTGTCATGAGTTCCTTGTTAAAAATTACATCTTTGCAGAGACTTTCAAAATAATTTGAATCTTCCCAAACCACTTCTTGCAACATTAAAAAGTATCCCCAAAATGATTGCTTTGGCAGCTCATAAACACATTTCCTGATTGATTCCATGTAAAGTGCCGCCACATCATCCAGGGAAGTGGATGTAGGGTATGTCTCAAATTCAATAGCAGATGTGTCTCCAACCTCATAAGAAAGGGAAGCTGAGGGTATCAGAACCGTCACTTCATGGCCCTTCTTCACAAGTTCATCCAGGATGGTCCTTAAGTTGAGCCAATGACTGTATTCCATTGGCCACACCAGCACCTTCCCAGCACTCCCAGATCCAAAGAAGCCACTCAGCTGTAGCAGGAGCAGGGTTGCTGTCATTTTCACAGACATCTTGGTTAGGCGCAGCATTGCTCTTCAAATGGTGATTTGCAGCCCTTACAGATATAGAAAGAGTAATAATTAGTTAAAGTATAACTTGTGCCCACTAAAGCTAATACGCATGAGACAGTCACAGTCTCAAGATGACAAGTGCAAAATCCAGGAGGCAGATGTGAACATCTGAAATGACTCCCAAATCTCGGTGACCTTGAATGTATAATGTACTTGGAGAACAGAGGAAAGTAAGATCTCCCCTCTCCTCTTTCTCCTTCTAACGTAGCATCCTTGATAAGAACTTGCAGTAAAGTAATATTTGCTGAAGCATGTTTTTTTAAATATCACAGTTCAGGGTGTTTCCATATGAATGTTGGCATGAGCAATCATTTATCATATTATTTAATGATTTTAAATAAATGGTTCAGAGGCCTATAGTATAACCTCATAATTACAAACACTGTATTTAAAATTAGAGATGATTTTATCCAAGTAGAAACCATGTTCTTTCAGCTTTTCCATAGGTTCCAGCTCTGCCCAACCAGGAATCTGCTTTCTTGTAACTAGTCATGCTGGCAGGAGTGAATATAATCTGAGACACTTCTGCTTCCCTCTGTGACTATCAGAGTACGGAAAGAAAGGATGCCCCAAATTAGAATTTTTCTGGTGACCTTCTGCTGGGAAAAGAAATGCTTGATGCCTTGGGGGCACCCAGGAAGAATCTGTCTTCAAAGGCCATTTACAAGCTAGGTAACTTGTAGAGCCTAGGAACTAAGGTAATATTGGGCAAGAGACCATATCATATAACAGCTGGACTTCTTTATCTATGTTTATGTCTTGTCTGAATCTCAAAGATGGAGTTGGTTATGGGTGACTGTCTCTCCTCCTAAAGTGATCACAATGAATAAATTTGCTTTTTGCTAGATTTCACAATTAATTTGACTTCTTTGTTTGGCTTATTTAGGTGTGTGTGTGTGTGTGTGTAACTGCCTTGTTGGAACACACAGGCTGTAACCCCTTAGTCCTAACACCCTTGTTTCCTTATTCTGAGGTTTTTCATGTAGCTGATATAAAATTCTTGGAGCTTTGTTGGCTTTGATGCTTGTAAGGCTTTAAAGTGCTGTCATGTCATAGGAGGTAGAGAAGGTTCTGTTATGTATTGTTAAATCTATTTTGTAACAGCAAATCCACACTTCCTCATTTCTAAGTTGATAGCTTTATTCCCACTTTTGACTACTAATCAATACTTTTTACTAATACTCAGGTTTCATCTTTTTTTTTCCTGTTCTACATTTTGATCTGAACCCTTTTCTGAGTCCATTAATCTTTTGCAACATCACCACGAGCATAACCCCTTGCTTGCAAGATATCATTAGAAAAAAACTGAGTGCCTCTCTGCTTAAGCTCCAGGGCTGTGCTACACACATCACAAACAGAACATGAACTTCGGTGAACTATGAGCTCTGCCTCAGAGATCAAAGGCAAGAGGATTTAGAGAGCTGGGAGAAAAGCAGGGGAAGTGGTTCATGCTCCTGTGCAGAACCGAGTTTATCCTGACCTGTGTTCTCTGGGAGCCCCGAAGTGGACTAGATGGCAGAGTTGCTCCTGAGTGGGCAGCGAAGAATTGGACACCCGCTGGAACTCGTGGCCAGTCCCAGAGTGATTATGAAAGTGGGTGCAGCAGGGAGACCAGGAGCTGGGAACACGGAAGAGGGGAAGCTTGGGCGGAAACTTCTGGCAGGAACCTCGCGGGAGTTTAACAAGCTGGGGCGGGGACATGGAAATGGGGATCCACCCTGTCTGCTGCTATGTCACTGTCCTGGTTGTGTGTAAAGGGTTCATGTGGGTTTGTCCTTACTTGTCTTTGATACAGCAGCAGAATGCTCAGAATCCTTAAAGTCTGAGAAAGTGACTGACTGTTTCCAAGGAGCTGCTTGGGTTGCCATTCACAGCAGTCTCCTGATGTCTCCCCTTGCCTGTTATTATTTCTCTCTTGATTATAATCAGGTAAGAGGGTGAAGCCCCCTCTCGTTGATTTTTGGGCTGAGTCAGAATGACGTTAAGAATAATAATTCTGAACTTACTTCTATATGTGGATTGGTCACCTGTAGCTATTTCATGGAAAATGTCTATTCAGATCATCTCTCCTTCTCCTCGTCCTCCTCCTCCTTCTTCCTTTTTGGTAGATGACTTTCAAATGCATTATTCAGGTTTGCAATTTTTTTCCAGGTTTGTGGTTTGTCTTTTCAGTACTTTTAGTGATTTTTTTTTGATGAGTGAAGTTTTCGTTTTAAAGAGTCCAATTAATGAAATTTACCTTAACTGCTCCTGTATTTGAGGTCAACAGAAAAGCAAATTTCAAATTCAGGAATAAAAATATTTTCACACCTTTATTAATATCTTATATTTACAATTCTTAGCTTTACCTCTTAAAGCACTTTAAATGATCATTTGTATATATTCATTTGTATATGATCATTTAAGAGGTAGAGGCCCCTGAATGTGGGTGACAGTTCTATGACTTGGGCAGTCTGTGTGCCCACGGCAATAGGCTTCGTGTATGAACGAGTTTATTTCCCAACATTGTAACAATGAAAATGAATAGGAATCCTAGACATGCATACATGCATACATACATATATATATATGTTTATGTATGTAAAAAACTATCTATCTGTCTGTCTATCTATCTATCTATCTATCTATCTATCTATCTATCTATCTATCTATCATTTATTTTTGAGAGAGAGTTGCTCATGTAGCCCTGGCTGTCCTAGAACTCTCTCTCTCTAGACCAGGCTGGCTTGGAAGTCACAGATCCACCTGCCATCGGCCCTGGAGTGCTGGGATTAAAAGCATGTGCCACCATGACTGGCTACTGTTTTGTTTTTCTTTTTTGTTTTTTCTTCATTTATATTTTTTCCATGAAATAAGTTTCCCGTCTCCCTTCTCTCTACCCATCTCCCCTTACATTCATCCCCCACACCCCTGTGCACCCAAGTTTTGCCTGGTAATCTTGTCTACTTTCAATATCCAGCAGGATAACTATATGATTTTCTTTGGGTTCACCTTCTTATTTAGCTTCTCTAGGATCACTAATTGTAGGCTCAATGTCCTTTAATTATGACTAGAATCCACTTATGAGTGAGTACATACCATATTCCTCTTTTTGGGTCTGGGTTACCTCACTCAGTAAAGCGTTTTCTATTTCCATCCATTTGCATGCAAAATTCAAGATGTCATTGAGATGGAGGAAGGGTAGATATGGGAGCAGGGAAGTAAATATCTTAATTAAGGGAGCCATTCTAGGGTTTACAAGAAACTTTTCTCTAGAGGGGTTTTCAGGTCCAAGGAGAGGTCCCCAGATTGTTCCTTGGGCAGCAGAGGAGAGGGTGCCTGAACTGGCCTTGTCCCATAGCCACACTGATGAATATCTTGCATATCACCATAGAACCTTCATCTGGCAATGGATGGAGATAGAGACAGAGACCCACATTGGAGCACTGGACCTAGCTCCCAAGGTCCAAATGAGGAACAGAAGAAGGGAGAACATGAGCAAGGAAGTCAGGATCATCGGGGGTGCATCCACCCACTGAGACGGTGGGACTGATCTAATACTAGCTCACCAAGGCCAGCTAGACTGGGAGTGATGGAGCATGTGATCAAAATGGACACTCTGAATGTGGCTGGCAATGAAGGCTGACTGAGAGGCCAAGAACAATGGCACTGGGTTTTTATTCTGCTGCATGAACTGACTTTGTGGGAGCTTGGTTCGTTTGGATGCTCACCTTTATAGACCTGGATGGAGGGGGGAGGACCTTGGACTTCCCACGGGGCAGGAACTCTGATTGTTCTTAAGACTAGAGAATGAGGGGGAGGTGGGGAAGGAAAGAGAAAAGGGAGGCAGGGAGTGTTATTCTCCTGGGGAACTGCATTCCCCAGGAGGCCCCTATGTGCAGGCGCAGAGTGAAGTGTGGTCCGCCTGACTCAAAAGACTTCATTTCCCAAAAATCACTAGCCCCCACAATCCAACAGGGACGCAGAATGCAGCGTCAGATGCAAGTGTAAGCTGGATTGGTCTTTAAAAAGGCAGAACCGTGGTACCACCTCCTCTTTTTCCCCCTTCCTGCTCCCAGCCTGCACTGTCCTCACGCCCCTTTCCTATAATAAAGCTACAGGTGGGTTTGTTTGTACCTCGAGGTCTATTTTGTATTCCGGAGAAAGAACAACAGGGAGGAGGTGGAAATTTTTAAATAAATAAATGAATAAATAAAAATTTTAAGTATGATTGAAAAGAAAAAAAATAAGTTTTCAGTTTTGGATTTTGGAGACAGGGTTTTCTTGTGTAGCCTAGCCTGTTATGGAATTCATTCTGTACTACTAGCTGGTCTTGAGCTCACAGAGATTCCCTTGTGTCTGCCTCTGGAGGCGTATACCACCAGTCTGGATACACAATGTAATTAGAATATAAAAATAAAAAAGTTTAGGTTACCCAGTCAAGAAGGCATACACCTTTAATCCCAGCACTCAAGCGGCAGATGCAAGAGGATCTCTATGAGTTCAAGGCTAACCTGGGCTACCTGAAGGGTTTGAGAATGCCTGGAGCTGCATAATTAAAGTGTGCCTCAAGAGTACAGATAATCATTCAAAAGGAGAACAAATGGAAAAAAAAGGATAAAAGAAAATAAAAAATAAAAATGATAAACAAAGAAATGTAATTTTCTCACCAAACACTGGTGCTGAATGAAGTACTGGCTCAGCAGTTAAGAGGGCTGATTGCTTTTTCAGAGGACCCAGTTAGATTCCCAGTTCCCACATGTCTCACAGACATCTGTAAGTCCTGACACAGAGTTGTGTATGACATCTTTTAGCTTCTGAATGCAGCTACCATGCATGTGGTACACTCACATATATTTTGAGAAAACACTCATACAGCATCTGTAAACAAATAAGTTTTAAAAATAGAAACCTAAAATATAATCCCAAGAAAGTAGTCTTAGGAAGATATTAGGATTCCTTTACAGAACAAATTCTATAAAATATATAAAATTAAAAACTCTAGTATGGAAGGTAATGGAACACTATGTCTTTAAATTCTAGTTATGCAGAGACTTGAATTAAGAGATAACCAAGGCAGAAAGAGTGTTTAAAGTGAACTTTGGAATGACCACACCACCCTGAACTGGCTTGATTTCACCTAATGTGAACTTTGGTTTCAGCTCAGGAGTATTGGCAGGAGCCAGAGTCTGCTTCTGTTGTTCTATAATTTTTTCCCTGTGAACAGCCAGTGTTCTTTTAACCCTTGTAAGCAAAGATTTCTTTTGGACAGTGCTTCCTTTATAGTTTGGGACTGTAACTTGGAGTCTTTGGCATAATCTGTTTGCAGATCTATGGGGAACTCTCTTGGGCAGGTTCATCTCTCTTCCTTATTTCATTCATTCCATGCATCAGCTTGCTTGTATTGCTATTAACACTTTGGAAGCTAGTCATAGGAGCTTTTACATCATAAAGGTAATCTATGTTGTATTGTCAGGGTCATGAGATAGAAATCCCAATTTTTTCATAATAATAAATGCATGTCATCTGCACACAGAAATCACAATAAACCTTGAAGCATTCGTCCCATTTCTAGACCAGCACTATCAAGTTATATCTGAGTCCGCTAGGATATCAGATTAGGATACTCTTGTTTTTACATTTAGAATTTATCTTATCCATGAGAACCTTATAGTATATACTTAGATTAAAGAACTAGATTCTTAGATTCATTAAAAAACTATTCACTGAGTATCACACTGTTCTATGAAGTGGGGATATATGAGTAAGAAGACATGGTCTCCATCCAGGATGAACCTCATATAGGGTGGGTGTGAGCTGTCCCTGAAAGTGCAAATGAGTGACACAACATGGCACAGTGCCATGACCTGAGTGCCATTTGCTGTTTTATTCCTAATGTTTAGAATTCCTGAATTTTTACTACCTGGAATAGAAATGTGGTATGATGACACATGGTTATATCAGAACAGTCACTGGTATGACCTCCAAATAAAGTTGGAGTTGTGTGACTCCCAGACTCTTCCTTACAGAGTATTCCTTATTTGATTCAGGGATGTCATAATGTAGGAGGGCTCAAAGTACTGTGGACAAGACTGCAAGGATGGTCCCTTCTGTATCATGTCAGCTCAATCTGCTGTGGACAGGACCACAAGGATTGTCCTGTCAATCAAGAATTAAAATCCATTCCCACAGACTTACCAATAGACCAGACTTTCCTCAAATGACACTAGACTTTGTCAAGTTAGCAATTGAAGCTAACTACGCGGATAATTAAATATTTTCGTGATGTGGGATTCCCCTCTATATGCTCAGGTCTACTTCTAAATGCTGAAATAATAGTGACAATGTCCGGGTCAGTTGTTACTAAGTAATATAAAGGAAATGCTTCTTTGTTGTGATTCACTGGAGGAGGTGCATGTGTCAGTCCTCCCCACATCAGCTACTCCCTTTTCTGCTTCTTTCCAGACTTAGCAAATGTCTGGCAGAAAATGAGGCAACACTTTGTGTGACAAATAATACAGTTACCATGCAGACGAGCAGGAATCCAAGCATGTCTAGAGAGTGGTACTGGATCCAGTTGAGGTCATGTGCTGCCACACAAAGGTCTCCCAATAATCTTTGAAAGTCATTACAATTCTGCAACTGTTCTCCTACTTGGTACCTTTTGTGTTCTAATTTTCTATAAACCTATTCTGTAACCTAGGCAATTAACAGAATAACCTCTTTGAATCTTTTCAGGAACAATTTGTATTTCCCATTTAGGCAAGACTTTCTTTACTTCTTCAAACATCCTTTCTAAAGTATCTGTATTTGAATCAGATCACAAAATGTCATCCATGAAATGGTAGATTATAGACCTAGGAAATTGCTTATGTATTATTTCCAATGACTGGCTGACTAAGTATTTGCACACAATGTGGCTTTATTGAGCATTCCCTGTGGGAGGATGGTCTATTGATATCTTCTAGTAGTAAAAATTATAAGTAGGCACTGTGAAGGCAAACTTTTCTCTATCCTTTTCTTGTGAAGGTATAGTGAAGAAACAATCCTTTAAATCAATAACTACGAGAGGCCATCTCTTTGGTAACAGAGAAGGCAGAGGAATTCCAGACTGTAGAGGGCCCATAGGCTGAATAACCTTGTTGATAGCCCTTATATCTATCACCATTCTCCATTATCCAGATTTCTTTTTAACTACAAATACAGGAAAATTCCAAGGAATGGTAGATTATTCTTTATGTCGAGCATCTAGTTGCTCTTGTACCAGCTGTTCTAAAGCCTGCAACTTTTCCTCAGCTAGAGGCCACTGCTTAACTCATATTGGTTTTCAGTTAACCATTTTAAAGGTAGGGCTGTTGGTACCTCTGAGGATTTATCAATTGCTTTGTGTTCTTGTACAGCCCAAATGGCTGGTGTATGTTGTCTGTAATATCTTCTAATGTTTTCCTCAGAAACATAAGTTTTTAGGGATGCAGATATGTTAATCTGGGTATTCCATTGCTGCAATATGTCATGACCCCACAAATTCACTGCAATATTGGCTATATATGGACTTAGTCTTCCTATTTGCCCATCTGGCCCTTTGTTCTTTGATCATTTATAGAAGTCTGCCAAAATATACATTTCCTCTGTCTTACTAGAGTTTTTGACTCATCCTCCACATTTAACCCATCATTTAGACCAGTATTGCTTTTTAGAGAGGGCATTGAATTTTTCAATTTTCCTGGCAAGACACATTCTCCACAGTAACTGGGAATGACTGGACCACATTCATCATGGGGGCCTGCCAGAGGCCCCCACAGTGTTTCCCGATGGTATAGGGTTGACTTGTCTGTCTGTCATTGACCTACATTCATTGGTCCAATGTCGACCTTTGCCACACCTCCTATATATACCGGGAGGCTGAGTCCTCCTATTTCTGCCATTCCCAGAGGAGGAATTTACTCCTATTTGTACAACCCTAGTTAGTCTTTGCAAAACATCACTAAAAGGTTCTCTCTGATCCTGTTTAACCCTAAGATATGATTTGACTCTCTGTCCTGTGGTACATAGAGACAAGTTATGGTCATCTTAAAGAGCTTGATCCTGAGGATTAGAGTAAAGTCCTTCAACTAAAATTTGATCTAGGAAATTCTTAAGTCCCTTGGCTTTTTTTCTTGTTGCTCTAAAATTCTCACTTCCTCTTTGAAATAGCATCTCAAAGCAATTCTGGTTCACTTTCTAGGACTGCTGAGGTTTTACTGAGTCCAATCTTGAGGCATGACTTTGCTACTGAAAGTCCATATTTTAACCATTTTCCCTAACAGAAGATGAATGTAGTCCATAAGCTACAATTGCTCATTTCATTTCTTTTAGATCAGTCATACGTATGGGCTCCCATGGATATTCCTTGACAACCTGAGGGTACTTGGACCCAGATGCTTTTGTTGATGTTATTACTGGAAAGGCAGGAAGAGCTCTGGGGAATCAATCCCAGATATTTTTATGTATCGACGAGGTTAAATTTTGCATTTTTACCTTTTGTTCCTGGTCATCAAATTCGATAATTTCCTTAATCTTTTCAAATCTGTTTACCACTGCCTTTTGTAATGTCTTGATCTCCTGTCCAGTGTTCTGCTCTAAGGCCCTCATTGAGGATTCCAAGGTATGAAGTTTGTTCAATAGAGATAATGTCTCATCCTTGGACATAATCTTCATAGCATACATATTACCTTCTGGGGAGACATTCTATCAGTCAATCTGTCATACCCCTTTGACAGAGTCTGATTAAGACATTCAACAGTGCAAATTCTCTCAAATAATGTTTCAGCACCCACTGTCATTGATTGGGTTTTATGTGGCAAATCAGCTGCTTCCTTCTCTATAGTGCTGAATTTTTCTTTAAATAAATTACTATCAGTATGTAGCATTTCCAAAAGTATCTCAGTTGACTGAATTTTGTCAGTTAAATTGACCATAACCTTCTTCAGATTTTCAACCTCTTTCCTGAGAAGTGTGGTTTCAGTTTGAAAAGACTGTACCATTTCTAAAAATGCCTCATTCCTAGCCCTATTGTCAAACCATTTTTTAAAGGAAGCCAGGACCGCGAGGGGTGCGTTCACCCACTGATATAAGGGGACTGATCTAATTGGAGCTCACCAAGGTCAGCTGGACTGGGACTGAATGAGCATGTGATCAAACCGGATTCTCTGAATGTGACTGACACGGGGACTGTCTGAGAAGCCATTGATAATGGCACTGGGACTTGATTCCTCTGCATGTACTGGCATTTTGGGATCCTAGTCTGTTTGGATGCTCACCTTCCTAGACCTGGAGGGAGGGAGGACGAACATGAACTTCCCACAGGGCAGGAAACCCTGACTGCTCTTAGGACTGGAGAGGGAGGAGGAGAGAGAGTGGGGGAGTGGGAGGGTATTGTGAGGAGGGGCGGAAGTGGAAATTTTTATAAATTAATAAAAAATAATGACATCTTGAATTTTGCATGCAAATGGATGGACATAGAAAACGCTTTACTGAGTGAGGTAAGCCAGACCCAAAAAGAGGAACACGGTATGTATTCACTCATAAGTGGATTCTAATCATAATTAAAGGTCTTTGAGCCTATTATTCGTGATCCTAGAGAAGCTAAATAAGAAGACGAACCTGATGAAGATTATTTAGCTATCCGCCAGGAGGTAGGAAATAGTCAAGAGTCCCAGATCCTTCATCTGGCGTTGGATGACGATACAGATGGAGGCCCGCGTTGGAGCACCGAACTGAGCCCCCCAAGATCCAAATGAGGAGCAGAAGGAGAAAGAAAATGACGAAGGACTGCGAGGGATACTATCACCCACTGATACAAGGGGTCGGATCTAATGAGAGTTTACCAAGGCCAGATGGACCGTTACTGAACGAGCATGTGATCCAACCAGATTCTCTGAATTTGGCCGGATTTTCTGAATGTGGCTGGCCTGCAGTCTTTCTGAGAAGCCATTGACAATGACACTGGGACTGGTTTCCTCTGCATATACTGGATTTTTGGGATCCAGTCTGTTTGGATGCTCACCTTCCTGGACCTGGAGGGAGGGGGGAGGAACTTGGACTTCCCACAGGGCAGGAGACCCTGACTGCCCTTGGGGACAAAGAGGGAGGAGGAGAGGGAGGGGGGAGTGGGAGGGCGTTAGGAGGAGGGGCGTAAATGAAAACTTTTTATAATTTAATAAAATTACTTTCAAAAAAAATTAAAAAAAATTAAAAAAATATTGAGTAGAAGACTAGTCCCTAGAAACAAAATAGTGATATAGAAGAGACAACATTTTAGTCACGTAAAACCTCACACATTGGTTAAGGAAAGAGGCTATTGAAACCTTGGATGGCTAAATTGTTTGACATATTGTCCCTTTAAATTAGCAACTTATGTTCTATAATTAGGATATTAAATCTTATCTGTTGTTCAATTAGCTAGATTAGCTAATTATATATAATTATATAATTTTTAATATATAATATAATATATATAATTATATATATATAGCTAATTAGCAATAATCATAACCTGCCAGTAGTTGTCGTAGGCCACCAACAAAACTTATCCTGCAGGGCATAGTGGTGAATGTGAATTCGCCTGTGGCCTGTCTAAAATCTGATTTTAGAGCAGAATGCTAAAAGATAAATCTCAGACTGTGTGCTCTGCAGATGTCTAGAACAATGGAATAGGCAAATACAAACAAATCATTAGAATGCCGCAGAACAGCTCGCTCAGAGATGGGAAGCCCTTGTTTCACCAAAATGTCTGCAGTGCACCCTGGTGGGAGGCAAAAGGTAGGTTGCTTGGGTACTTGAAGCCAATCCGCGGCATGTAAATGGAAAAGAATTGTGGCTTATGTGTAGAAAAGCCTCTCTGCAAGATTCTGTATTAAACTGTTGACTCCAGGCACAGGCCGTGGCCTGCTGAGGGAGTGCTCAGACTGAGCCAGGCTGATGGCAGGCAGTAGAGCCAGGGGTTTCACCCAAACGCTGGGTACCAGATGAAGCCTCAAAACAATCCCGAACCAGTTAAGAATTAGGGATAATAAAAATGGTTATTTTTTCTGTGGGGAAAAATTTACAGATCACTTTCCCAAACAACATTCCTCTCGTAGCAAACAGGGCAAATATTAAATATAAGTCTGAGAAAGAAAATGAGAGGCAGAGGAAAAGGGCACAGAAAGGCAAATATTCTCTAGACAGCATGAAATAGAACTGAAGTCCTCTCATGTCTTAGAGTATGGAGCATCACAAGTCCATGAATGATTATTGAGGTCACATAGAGGAGGTGGGGTGTGGAAGTCGAATGATTTTTTGCAGTGAACAGAAAGGGAGAACTCCTTCCAAGTGGAGTAAACAGTATGTGCAAGCCCAGGCAGTGGGTCAGGAGAGAATGTTCTCCTAAAGAAACAGTGAAGCCACTGCTCGTGATAGGTTTCTTCCATGTGGTAGGAGGCTATTGTTCATACTGATGGGATGAGGCTTAGGACAAGCAATACTCCATCCAATATAGGACTGCCTCATGATGTGGAATTTTGGGTGAGCTAGTAAATGAAGGGTCAGTAATGAAAGAATACCATCCTCACTGGCATTTGAAATTGTGCTACCCTAGAGGAAAGGGCAGATGTAAAGGTTTAGAACTAAGGAGGTGAACAGAAACATGAAGAAGTGGTTTAAGTTTATCTGAATGAAAACTACAGAGGAGCCAGCAATGGAATCTCCCATCTCCAATGTTACTGTACAACATATTCATATAAGTTCTTTATTTTCTCTAGGACTAGATTACATTTGTCATAAATGCATTAATGTTGACATTTCCCATACAGAGCAGTCAATCCTATGTCTCATGCATCTCCCTATGCTTACCGAGAAGGTCATTTCTGGAGATATTAAGAATCAGTGGAGATAAACCCCGGTCCCTAAGGACCAGGCAGTGAGGATGGATGATGGGCACCGTGAAGAACTGCTACAGCAAGGCAGCAAGTTCTCTTCACTGTCCTGCAGTTAGTCTCATGCTTATCCGAGATTCAGCCTGGCACCTCAATATTTGGTCAACAAAAGGTTAGGGAAAGTTATGTGCAGTAATGTGAAGTAGAACGAGTTAAGAACAGTGTGAATGTAATTCCAGTTCAACAATCCATCAAAGTTACAAATATACACCAGGTTTTTTCAGCATATATTTATAACAGTTTCTATTTTCCAATTTCACTCTAAGTATTTGCCCTTGGTATTTTATTTAGTTCACATATAATTACTTCTATCATCAGCATTTTACCAGATTAGACCCTTGTGTTGTGGCATATGGTCACTTCAAGAGCAAATTCCCAAGTTACCCCTTGTTTCAGAATTCATAGACTAAGACCCCAGTTGGAATTGAGGTTGGAAAATTCTGTCCTACCTACTTCTTTTCTTTTGAATAGCAGAGCAAGCAGTACCATGCATAGGCCCATTTGAAATGTGGATGATGGAAAATGCAGTGTTTTTTTTATAGCAATAAGGTAATTTATTATCTCATTATGTATGATCTTATAATAACTTCATCTTGTAATGCCTTTTCACTATTTTTAACAGTTTATTTAGAAAATAAATACCCGTCTTCCTATTTGGTATAAATACAGTGAATAAACATTATTCTGCAGTGGAAGTTTACTAGAACTAACTTTAAAATTAGCAGAAATTCAGCTGTTTTTTGTTGCTGTTGTTGTTTTCATTTTGTTTATATTTATTTATTTATTTATAAAAATTTCCACTTCCTCCCCTCCTCCCCAACTCCCCCCTACTCCCTCTCCCCCTCCCTTTCTAGTCTTAAGAGCAATCAGGGTTTCTTACCCTGTGGGAAGTCCAAGGTTGTCCCCCCTCACTCCAGGTCTAGAAAGGTGAGCATCTAAACAGACTAGGCTCCCCCATGGCCAGTGGGAGCTAGACCAGGCTAACTCCATGATTCCCTGCAGTGAATGATAGGCTAGCATTGGCAAAGGGAACTGATTGAGTTCTCTTAATCAGGACTTGGGGTCTGGCTTCACAAAGAACAACACAGGAAGAAATAGGGTTCCTGGTTCAGGTCAGGAATTGCAGTGGGTTTGGAAAGGATGGAAATGGGATAGGAGGAGTGACTAGGCTCCTGGCACTTCCTGAATTGAGGCAGACAATGCTAGGTTGCCTATCTGGATCACGGTCAAGCAGGTGTGGGGTACCAGGTAGAGAGTAGTTCTGCAGAACTTTGGGGATTCACAAAGGGATGGAGACAGACTAGAAGGAATAGCTGGAGGATGCCACAAGATTAACTAGGGGTACTGTGGACCCACCTCTTCAAAAACTTTTAAAGTGGGGTGTGTGTGTGTGTGTGTGTGTGTGTGTGTGTGTGTGTGTGTGTGTTATGTGCCATAGCACTCTTTTTGTGGTAAAGGTAATGTGGGATTCAATTATCTTCTTACTGCATGTTGGTCCCAGGGTTAGGCTTGGTGGAAAGTACCTCTATCAGCTTAGCCGTCACATGAGGCACATTATCAGAAAATGCTTTTTATTCCTTTAGAATCTTTTTGTCACATTGACACTCAGGCCAGGAAAATATGAAAAGAGGAAACCTTAATTTGAGGAAACGACTACATGAGACTGGCCTCAAGGCACTCTCTGTGGGGCATTTTTTTGGTTGATGATTTATTTTTGACTCCTAAACTCACTGAGGGTGCTGTTACCCAGGGGCAATGGTGGAGCAGACTGAGCAAGCCAGTAAGAAGAATTCCTGTATGACCTGTTTCACTTCCTGCCTTGCGGTTTCTTTCTTGACTTACCTCAGAGATAGATTATCCAGAGAACTAGAAACAAAAGTAGAACCTTACCTCTCTAAGTTACTTTTAGTCCTGTTGTTCATTACAACTGTGGGGGCCAGCCATGATAAGCTAAGTATAGGCAGGTCACCCAAAGGAAGTTCTTTATTTGTAATCATTATCACCTGCCAGAGTAGAACTCAGCCACTGATAAGTTTATTAAGAGGCCTGAGTCTCAGTAGTTTACCCTGAAGCAATGCCTGGTTGCAGGAAGATCCACAAGCCTATATTATCTGACCTCCCCCCAAGAACAGACCATTCAAAGGAAATGCTTAACATTCCATCCACTATAAGTAGGACGACCTGCCAGAACACACTGACCAGGACACCCCTAGATTAAAAATAAAAGCTCAGGGCCAAATAGTTTCAGCTCTGAAGCCTAGAAGAGTTTCAGGGAAGACCTAACTCTTCAAATTGTTCCACACAATAGAAACTGAAAAAGCATTGCCATACTCTTAATGAGGATACATTTCCCCTGATTTCCAAACCACACAGAGACATCACTAAGAATGAGAATTGCTGACCCATCTCACTCATGAAGATTGATGCAAAAATACTCAACAAAATACTGGCAAATCGAATTCAAGAACACAGCAGAAAATTCATCCATCATGATCAAGTAGGATTTATCCTAGAGATGCCAGGACGGTTCGACATATGAAAATCTGTCACTGTAATTCACCACATAAACAAACTAAATTTACAAAAACACACATGATCATCTCATTAGATGGTGAATAAAAGGTTTGATAAAGTACTACAGATCTTCACGATAAAGGTCTTGGAGACAACAGTGATACAAGGAACGTACCTAAACATAATAAATGCAATACACAGCAATTCAACATTCAACTAAATATAGAAAAAGGCAAAGCAATTCCACTGAAATCAAGAACAAGACAAGGTTGTCCACTCTCTCCATACCTATTCAACATAGTACTTGAGGTTCTAGCGAGAGCAATAAGACAGCAACAGTAGATCAAGGGAATAAAAATCAGAAAAGAAGAAGTCAAACTCTCACTATTTGCTAATGATATGATAGTTTACAATAGTGACTCCAAAAATTCTACCAAGAACTCCTAAACTCATAAGCACCTTCAGTAATGTAGCAGGATACAAATTTAACTTAACATTACCCTTCACAATAGCCACAAATAATATTAAAGATCTTGGAGTAACTCTAACCAAACAAATGGAAGACCTGTATGACAAGAACTTTAAATCTTTGAAGAAAGAATTTGAAGAAGACACCAGAAATTGGAAAGATCTCCCATGCTCTTAGGCAGGTAGAATTGACACTGTAAAAGCAGCGGTCTTACCAAAAGCAATCTAGAGATTCAATGCAGTGCCCATCAAAATCCAAGCAAAATTCTTCACAGACCTAGAAAAAGTATGCATAACTTTGTATGGAAAAGTAAAAAACTCAGGATACACAAAACAATCATGTACAATAAAGAAACTTCTGGAGGCATCACAATCCCTGTCTTCAAACTCTACTACAGAGTTACAGTAATGCAAACAACCTGGTATTGGCATAAAAACAGACAGGATTTCCAGTGGAACTGAATTGAAGCCCTAGATATCAATCCACACATGAAAGTCTATGTGACTTTTGACAAAGAAGCAAAAAATATAAAATGAAAAAAGAAAGATATTCAACAGATGATGCTGTCATAAATGGCTATCTTCATGCAGAAGAATGATAATAGGTTAATATCTACCACCCAGCAGAAAACTCAAGTCTAAATAGATCAGAGACCTCAACATAAAACCAACCACACTGAACCTCATAGAGGAGAAAGTAGGAAATACATTTGAATGCATTGGCATAAGAGATCACTTCCTAAATATAACCCCAGTAGTATAATCACTGAGAGCAGCAATTAATAAATGGACCTCCTGAAACTGAGATTCTTCTGTAAAACAAAAGACACAGTCAAATAAATGGCAGTCTATGGGATGGGAAAAGATCTTCATCAAATGCACATCAGACAGGGGCTGATCTCTTAACATACAAAGAACTCGAGAAACTGGTCACCAAAGGAACAAATAAAAAATGGGTATAGACCTAAACAGAGAACTCTCAAGAGATGATCTAACATGACTGGAGGACACTTAAAGAAATGCTCAATATCCTTAGCCATCAGAGAAATGCAAATCAAAACAACAGTGAGATTCATCTTAAACCTTTCAGAATGGCCAATATCAAAAACACTAATAACAGCTTATCATAGAGAGGTTGTGGGAAAAAGGAATACTCCTGCATTGCTGGTGGGAGTGCAAACTAGTGCAGCTGCTTAGAAAATCAGTATGGTGATTTCTCAGAAATTTTGGAAACAACCTATCTCAAGACCCAGCAACAACACTTTTGGGAATATTCCCAAAGGATGTTCAATCATACCACAAGGACAGGTGCTCAACTATGTTCATAGCAGATTATTTGTCATAACCAGAAACTGGAAACAGCCTAAATGCCCCTCGACCAAAGAATGGTTAAGAAAAATGTGGTATATTTTCACAATGGAGTACTACATAGCAAAAAAATAAAATAAAATAATAATGACACCTTGAAATTAGCAGGGAAATGGATGTATCTAGAAAACATCAATTGAGAGAGGTAACCCATACTCAGAAATACAAATATCATATGTGCTCACTCATAAGTGGATTTTAGACATAAAGCAAAGAAAAACCAGCCTACAATTTATAACCCCAGAGAACCTAGAGAATAAATGAGACTCTAAGAGAGACATACATGGATCTAATCTACATGGGAAGTAGAAAAAGATAAGAACTTCTTAATAAATTAGAGCGTGGGGATCATGGGAGAGGGTAGCAGTGGAGGAGATGGAAGTGGGTGGAAAAAATTATATAGCTCCATAAAAACAATTAAAAAAAGAAAACCCCTCATAATTGTGTCATATAGTTGGGCTTTAGTTGATTTCAAATATACTCAGGTTGACAATTAAGATTGGGCATCAAACATGTTTTTGAGGAGGTGTTGATCATTCTCTCTCTCTCATGTGTCTGTCTGTCTGTCTGTCTGTCTCTTTCTCTGTGTGTGTGATGTGAGCAGGCATGTGAGTAGTGTGTGTATGTGAATGTGTGTGCACTAATTCATGTGTATGCCTGTAGTGAGCTGCTTTGAATGAAGAAAATGATATAGTTGATCAGTGGACTATAATGGAATGTATATTCATGAGTTCTACCTTGGAAAAGGCGAGAGCTTTTCATAAAGTGTTTCATGTCAATGCTAAAGCATTACAACAAAAATTTCATCTCTCTCGAGCAGATGCTCGACAGGTAATTTTAGATTGCTCTCAATCAACATCCACCCAGTATTGGAATAAATCCATGGGGTCTACTCCCTCTAAAAATCTGGCAAATGGATGTGACACATATATCTGAGTTTGGACAAAAACAAAAAGGGGGAATAGGCCACGACTGGACTCTGAAAGAAAAACCATAAATTTTTAAAATTTGGACGCTCAAGGTCGTTCTGCAGCTGATAGACATCAGGACCCCCATGGCCCTGCTAAAGGAATGATCAAATGGAAGGATATCCTGACAGGGCTCTGGTATGGGCCCGATCTCATGCTAACATGGGCACGAGGCTCTGTTTGTGTTTTACCACAGGACCAACAAGATCTGGTGTGGGTGCCAGGGTGCCAGAGCATTTGATTAAAAGAGTTCAACATGAGGAGCATCGTGCCTGTGCCTGTGGATGCTTTCCATGCCATGACTAGTATACAATATGAGAACTTTACCCATGCTACAAATTTGTCTAAACAGTTGTCTAGTTATCTTTTAGGTAACAGGACTGGAGAATTTGGTGCCATGATGGAGCAGTTGAGAGTGGCCATTGTCACCGTGAATTCTACCCCTGTGGATGCTCGAATGGTTGAGGGACTCTCGTCCTGGATTTCTGCAGCCATGAATCATCTGAAAGAGTGGGCAGGCTTGGGAGCATTAGCTGGCCTTCTGGTGTGGGTCTCTCTAGCCTGTCTGTGGTGTATCTGTCGGATTAGGGACTCTCAGCGTTGCAGTACAGCCATTATTATACAAGCCTTTATGCCTATAGAGGCTGGCCAATCCCCTCAAGCATGGTTAGCCACCATGAAAGGATAATTTGACGTATCCAGGGTGCGAGGCAAGGCACAGCACTCAAGGGCGACCTTTTGCTAACATTGAGAAGAGCATGCCTAGCTGCATGTGGGTTGATGCCCAAGTTCCCACCTCTGAAAAATGGCATTGGGCCAGTCTGGCACTCTTTGAGTGGAAGACACCTAGGGAGGATCAGTACAAGGCTCTTGTTTTCTCAGAGAACATGATCTCTACTCTTACCTGTGGCGTCTAAAACAAAAAGGGGGAAATGTAGTGAGCTGCTTTGTGCCGCACCTTAAAGATGGCACTGACCTCTACACTCCACCCCCCCCCCATGTGGAATGTGCTTTCAGTTGTAAATAACTCCATACATGACTAAAGCAAAGGATCTGGCTTGTTTCTGTGTACCTGGGCCTATCCGTATTTCCCACATGGCTTGCTGGAGTTGGCTACCCAGGGGCTATTTTAGATGTGGGCTGGTTTTCCCGGGGGTCAGAAGATTATTCAAGGTTTCTTGATTAAACTGCAATTGAGAAGAGTCTGGTGTTGCGTTTTCTTTGCTGGCCAAAGATACGCGACATATGCCAAAGACAGAGGATGCCCAGTGTCTTGCCTGCTCTCTCATTCCCTTATTGATCACCTGCTCTAGATGGGTTGGCTCCAAGAAGTAGGGGTTAAGTGCTTGTTTTGATGGAATCAGATGAGGACAGGCAATATTTCATCATGTTTAGGACCATTTCATGTTGTTGGGTCTTTGGTGTGGGGAAGCATGGTAAGTTAGGCCTTCTTAATGAAAGAATATCATTCCCACTGTCATTTAAAATTGCCCTACAGTAGGGGAAATGGAAGATCTTAAGTTTTAGAAATAGGACCTGGAGAGAAATTAGAAGTGACGTAAATGTATCTGAACAATAATTAGTGTGGCGGTGACAATAGATTCTCTCATCTTGAATGTTACTATACAGAATAGTCACATCAGTTCTTTATCCATTTTCTCCAGGACTAGACCACAGTTGTCATAAATTCATTAGTGTGGACATCCCCCCTCCTGAGCAGCCATTCCTATGTCTCAGGCATCTCCCTATGTTTACCGAGAAGGTCATTCTGGGGAATCCATTTGTACAGCCGAGTGTTGGAGCCCAAGGTGTCTGGTTTCTTGCCTTCAAATCGGCAAAGAACCTGTGAAGATACAGCTAGCCTCGTATTACTTTGCTCAAATGTCAAGTTACTCCTGCTAGATTTCTAGGGAGATTAAGAATCAATGGAGATAAACCCCAGCCCCTAAGAACCAGACAATGAGGATGGGAACCGTGAAGAACTGCTACAGCAAGGCTGCAAGTTCTCTTCACTGTCCTGCAGTTAGTCTCATGCTTATCCAAGCTTCAGCCTGACACCTCAATGTTTGGTCAACAGCAGCTTTGGGAAAGCTTTGTCTGGCTATGTGCAGCAGTTTTTAAAAAATGTGTGAACGTAATTCCATCAAAGTTACTAATATATACCTGCTTGAGTTTTTCCAGGATATATTTATGACAGTTTTTATTTTTCAAATCCACTATAAATATTTGCCAATAGTATTTGAATTTGTCCATTATAATCCCTTAATCATAGGTATTTTATTAGTTTAGGCCCCTGAAGAGTGACTGTGTACATGATCACTTCAAGAACATGTCCTCGAGTTACCCCCTTTTCCAGCGTTAACAGGCTCAGTTCCTGAAGGTGGACTTAGCAGTTCTAAGATGCTGTTCTACCGAGGATTTGGATTAGCAGGGGAAACATACAGCATAGGCCCATTTTTAAAGCAGGTGATCACATTTGTTCGTGAGTACACAGGAATGTAAGTCTTTGATACAAACTCCATTTTAAATTTTTGTGCTTTATGTATTTTGTCTATTTTCCATTCATTGAAAAGAGATGTTCTCATCCATAAAATTTATTCTATTTATAGATTCCTTTTGCACAGCTCTTAGATCTTCATCCCTACACCTCTCTTTGAAGCCCACACCATTTCTTTCTCTTTATCTCCTTAGAAAACAAATAGACATCGAAATATGAACAATAAAATAAGATAAAAGAAAAATGAATAAGCCAGAATAGCATAAATTCCATTTTTAAGATAGAAAATTATATTTACGTATGTGTAACTTAATCTTTCTTTCTCTTTCTCTTTCTCTGTGTGGGATGTGTGTGTATGTGTGTGTGTCATCTGAGGCCCGAAAAATGCTTTGGATCACGTGGGATGCAGTTATAGGCAACTGTATGCTGCCAGAATAGGGGACACAGAACTAACTTCAGTTCATCTGGGTGAGCAACACCTGATTTTAAAAATAATTCAACTCTCAAGTCCTGCAACTGCCAGTTCTGCATGCCTGCTTATTTACAATTTAATAGCAGGCTTTAGTATTGGGTGGTCTGTGAAAGTCCACAAATAGCCTCCAAGGTAACGAACAAAGTAACAAGGCACAGTTTTGTTCTTATCTTACTTTTCTACCACCAAGTCTAAAGACACTCATTAAGTGTTTTTCTTTCTGAACACTGCGATAGTAACAACAATGTCATTTGTCTCCTGCATTTCTGTGTCACAAGTGACTTCAGAGAGTAACTAGAGCATTGTGACAGCTTTGATTTCACACGAGGTTTTTGCTGTCACACCCGGACACTATGTGACCAGCTCAGTGAGGATGCCACACCGAAGCACTGTATCTCACCTTCTGTGGAATCTGGGCAAGACCTGCTGCAATCACATTGGCTCTTTCTTCTGTTAGGGTACCCACTATGGACCCCAGGGAAAATACCACCACACCATGTTCTCCGGAAGACTGGATGAAGTCTTCTATTTCCTGTTGATGAAATATCAGCCCATTACAAACAGCAGCAACACTTAACAACCTGCATCAAAACTGACACCAACATCCACAGGAAGAAACTGAGCAGCATTAGAAATGATCAGATTGGTGGGTGCTTTAAAACTATTCACATCCACATATAAGATGTAAGTTGTAGTCATGTGTAAGGTTACAGCTCTCTGTGTTACACATACTCACACTCACACAAAAAGTTCTTTTCATCTTGAAAGGCAAGATTTGTTGATATTTAAATCATAGTTCCCTTTCTCCTTTCCTAGTCCCTTGGCCACCCAATATCTGCTATTATTTTGACCTAAATTGGAGTTCTAATAAGGTGTTCAAGTTCTTATTTTATTTCTGTCTCATCACTGGCTAGTTTACTTAGTGTACTGTTATTAAGGACATACCATGTGTTTCTATACCCAACGTTTTAATGTGTTAGCGATTGTTTTTATTTGCACACTATATAATTTATTTAATTTCAGTGATATCTAGGTTGTTTATCTCTTTCTTAGTTACTGTTCTAATGTTGTGAGGGTACAACATATTTTGGAAAATTTTAAAAGAAAGCATTTAATTGGGAGTTTTGTTTTTTTAAGTTTTAGATGGTTGATCTGTGCACATCATAGTGGAGAGCACCATGGCAGACAGGCATGGTACTGGAACTGTAACCCAGAACTAAACCCATACTATAAGAGGCAGACGGATAGGAAGAGACTAAGCATAGTTTATGCTTTTGAAACATCAAAGCCTACATCCAGTGACACATTTCTCCAACTAAGCTACACTTCTTAATTCTTCTTAAACTGTTCATCAACTGGGAACCAAACATTCAAGTACGTGAGTCTATGGAATCATTCTTGTACAAACCACCATGCATGCTTCCCTTCAGGATGAGCATCCTTGCATTGCTATCTCATTGAAGTCCTTTGTTCAGTTCTTTTACATACATTCTCAGGAGGAGAACTCATGGACCACAAATCTATTGCTAATTTTGTTAATGACTGTCAATTATCTTTTTATTTGTGTTCTTTCTCATAGATGTCAATTTCATTGGAAAGAAATTTACTATGTGCTGTCAATTTATGATACTGTGTCCATTACTGAAAATGTTTGTGTAGGTATGTATGGTCAGGGGTGTGTTCTCACTTGTGTGATTGGTCAAGAAAGTAAATAGAGAAATTAAAGTCTTCCTTGAATTTAATGAAAATAAAGACACAACATACTCAAACCTATGGGACACTATGAAAACAGTGCTAAGAGGAAAGTTCATAGCACTAAGTGCCCAATTAAAGAAAACAGAGAAAGCACACATTGGAGACTTAACAGCACACTTGAAAGCTCTAGAAAAAAAAAGCTTATTCACCCAGGAGGAGTAGAAGACTGGAAATAATCAAACTGAGGGCTGAAATTAACAAAATAGAAACACAGAAAGCAATCCAAAAAATCAATGAATCAAAAAGCTGGTTCTTGGAGAAAATCAATAATATCGACAAACCCCTATCCAAACTAATCAAACGGCAGAGAGAGAACATGCAAATTAATAAGATCAGAAATGAAATGGGGGACATAACCACAGACACAGAGGAAATTCAGAGAATCATTAGATCTTACTATGAAAGTTTATATGCCACAAAGTTGGAAAATGTAAAGGAAATGGACATTTTTTTAGATAAGTACCATATACGAAAGTTGAACCAAGAACAGGTGAACAATCTAAATCGACCTGTTAGTCGTGAAGAATTAGTAGCTGTTATCAAAAATCTCCCTACCAAAAAAAGCCCAGGACCAGATGGTTTCAATGTAGAATTCTACCAGAACTTCCAGGAAGAGCTAATACCTATACTCCTTAATGTATTCCACAATATAGAAACAGAAGAGTCATTGCCAAACTCCTTTTATGAAGCTACAGTTACCCTGATACCAAAACCACACAAAGACACAACCAAGAAAGAGAATTACAGGCCAATCTCACTCATGAACATCGATGCGAAAATTCTCAATAAAATACTGGCAAACTGAATCCAAGAACACATTAGAAAAATTATTCATTATGATCAAATAGGCTTCATCCCAGAGATGCAGGGCTGGTTCAACATACGCAAATCTATCAATGTAATCCATCATATAAATAAACTGAAAGAAAAAAAACATATGATCATTTCATTGGATGCTGAAAAAACATTTGACAAAATCCAACACCCATTTATGATAAAGGTGTTGGAGAGACTGGGGATACAAGGATCATACCTAAATATAATAAAAGCTATTTACATCAAGTCGACAGCTAACATCAAATTGAATGGAGAGAAAATCAAAGCCTTTCCACGGAACACAACAAGGCTGTCCACTCTCTCCATACCTCTTCAATATAGTGCTTGAAGTTCTAGCAATAAGACAACATAAGGAGATCAAGGGGATTCAAATTGGAAAGGATGAAGTTAAACTTTCTTTATTTGCTGACGATATGATAGTGTACATAAGCGACCCCAAAAACTCTACCAAAGAACTCCTACAGCTGATAAACACCTTTAGTAATGTGACAGGATACAAGATCAACTCCAAAAAATCAGTTGCCCTCCTATACACAAAGGATAAAGAATCAGAGAGGGAAATCAGAGAAACATCACCTTTCACGATAGCCACAAAAAGCATAAAATATCTTGGGGTTACTCTAACCAAGGAAGTGAAAGACCTATTTGACAAGAACTTTAAGTCTTTGAAGAAAGAAATTGAGGAGGATACCAGAAAATGGAAAGACCTCCCCTGCTCTTGGATTGGGAGAATCAACATAGTAAAAATGGCAATTCTACCAAAAGCAATCTATAGATTCAATGCAATCCCCCTCAAAATCCCATCAAACTTCTTCACAGACCTTGAGAGAACAATAATCAAGTTTATGTGGCAAAACAAAAAACTCAGGATAGCCAAAACAATCTTATACAATAAAAGAACTTCTGGAGGCATTACCATCCCTGACTTAAAACTCTATTACAGAGCAACAGTATTGAAAACAGCTTGGTATTGGCATAAGAACAGAGAAGTTGACCTATGGAATCGAATAGAAGACCCGGATATTAACCCACAAACCTATGAACACCTAATTTTTGACAAGGGAGCTAAAGGTATACAATGGAAGATGGAAAGCTTCTTTAACAAATGGTGCTGGCATAACTGGATGTCAACCTGTAGAAGAATGAAAGTAGATCCATATCTATCACCATGCACAAAACTCAAGTCCAAATGGATTAAAGACATCAACATCAATCTGTCCACTTTGAACCTGATAGAAGAGAAAGTGGGAAGTAGTCTACAAGATATAGGCACAGGAGGCCACTTCCTAAGTAGAACCCCAGTAGCACAGACAATAAGAGAAACAATGAATAAATGGGACCTACTGAAACTGAGAAGCTTCTGTAAAGCAAAGGACACTGTCAGTAAGACAAAAAGGCTACCTTCGGACTGGAAAAAGATCTTCACCAACCCCTCATCAGACAAAGGTCTGATCTCCAAAATATACAAAGAACTCAAGAAACTAGACACTAAAATTCTAATTAACCCAATTAAAAAATGGGGTACTGAACTTAACAGAAAATTCACAACAGATGAACTTCGAATGGTCAGAAGACACTTTTTTTTTTAGAAAGTAATTTTATTAAATTATAAAAGTTTCCATTTCTGCCCCTTCTCCCAACACTCTCCCACTCCCCCCACTCCCTTTCCTCCTCCCTCTTTGTCCCTAAGGGCAGTCAGGGTTTCCTGCCCTGTGGGAAGTTCAAGTTCCTCCCCCTCCCTCCAGGTCCAGGAAGGTGAGTATCCAAACAGACTGGATGCCCAAAATCCAGTATATGCATAGGAAACTATCATCTTACACCTGTCAGAATAGCCAAACTCAAAAACACCAATGATAGCCTATGCTGGAGAGGATGTGGAATGAGGGGAACACTCATCCATTGTTGGTGGGAATGCAAACTTGTGCAGCCACTGTGGAAATCAGTGTGGTGGTTTCTCAGGAAACTGGGAGTCAACCTCCCTCAGGACCCAGCAATTCCACTCTTGGGAATATACCCTAGAGATTACCTAACATACTACAAAAGCATTTGTTCAACTATGTTCATAGCAGCACTATTTGTAATAGCCAGAACCTGGAAGCAACCTAGGTGCCCCTCAATAGAAGAATGGTTAAAGAAGGTGTGGAACATATACACATTAGAGTTTTACTCAGCGGTAAAAAACAATGACATCTTGAATTTTGCATGCAAATGGATGGAAATAGAAAACGCTTTACTGAGTGAGGTAAGCCAGAAGACACTTAAGGACATGCTCAACCTCCTTAGCGATCAGGGAAATGCAAATCAAAACCACTTTGAGATACCATCTTACACCTGTCAGAATAGCTAAACTCAAAAACACCAATGATAGCCTATGCTGGAGAGGTTGTGGAGTGAGGGGAACACTCATCCATTGTTGGTGGGAATGCAAACTTGTACAGCCACTGTGGAAATCAGTGTGGCGGTTTCTCAGGAAACTGGGAGTCAACCTCCCCCAGGACCCAGCAATTCCACTCTTGGAAATATACCCAAGAGATGCCCTATCATACTACAAAAGTATTTGTTCAAGTATGTTCATAGCTGCACTATTTGTAATAGCCAGAAAATGGAAACAACCTAGGTGCCCCTCAATAGAAGAATGATTAAGAAGCTAGAGCTAATGGGAAAAGCAGTAATTTAATTAATATAGTTTCTGTGTGGTTATTTTGGGGCTGAGCAGCCAGAAACAAACAAGCCGTCTCCTATAACATTTTCTAATTGTATTTGAGCCCTTCTCCAGTGGAAGGATCCTGACACTATAAATCTGGATAAAAGTCAAGGAAATCCTAGCTTGGACCTACTATTGCTATTTTTCTAAATGGTCATGTTAGCAAATTACCTTCTAGAGGTTTATATTATATAAATCTTTATTATTATATTATAAAAGCTATAGGCAGAGATCTAGATTGTTCTCAGACTTTTCAGAGAATATTTTTTTGTAATGGAGAATAATCAATTCAGAGACTTATAATTGCTTAAGGGACCAAAAATGAACAGGCCTGTGGTAAGGTTCAAGAAATACTGCTGTAAAATGTGGGAAAGAATGTAAGAACCCAATGATGAGAAGTGCTACGGAACACTTTCTTCTGGATATGCCATGGCCATTGCATTTACAAACTAAAAGAATCTGTCAGCTAACAGGACTTGTATAAGATCAGGAGATCAAAATTTCACAGTAAATGGGGAGGAGCTCCTAATACTCCATTCATAAATAGTAAGCGATTGACAGTCATTGATTCTGAAGGGGGTAAATACTGTTATGTCGGTTGGGTGTACATTGGTACATTGCCCATGATCTCTATGCCCCCTATGAATGCATTTATGCTTCTATAGACAGTACTAATTAAACTTACAGGGTTATTAAAAATAAAATAAGAGGACATAAATTTGGAATTGGGACATATTAGAAGAGATCTAGTGGGAAGTAGGAATGTGATCATGAGATATGAATTGAATATTTCACTGTATCAAGGTAAAATTCTGAATTAATAAATTATACAAAATCCACCAAACAAATAGGAAGTTTTGTGGGACATTTCAGATTTGGAATATAATTGAGTTAGGTGCTGTTGGAACTTAAAAAATTGTGGCATTGTCTTCCATGTGTGCTCTATAAGTGAGACAAAATGGAACTTTTGACAGTTCAAGTCTACTTCAAAAGGCTGAAATAAGAGTGACAGTATCCGGATTAGTTGTGACTAAGGGATACAATGGAAATCCTCCCTTCCTGTGATGCACTGGAGGAGGTCCATGTGTCATTCCTCCCCACTTCAGCTAATCCCTTTTCTTCTTTTTTCCAGATTTAGAAAATGTTTGGCAGCAAAAGAGGCAACACTTTGCAATGACGAATATCACAGTCACTACACAGGCAAGCAGGAATCCAAGCACGTCCAGAGAGTAGTACTGGTACCAGGCAAGGTCATGGGCTGCCACACGAAGGTGCTTGGCCCCTTTGTGGCGCATGACATACTCAATCCAGAAGACGGCTCTGTCCAGAGGCTTCACTGGCTGATCATGGTGAATTCTTGATAGCCGCATGACGTTGTCCTTATAGCTAAAGACATCAACATCAAAAACCAATTAGTCTTGTGTGCTTCAAGCCTATGAAAGGTTCAGGGAAAGCAGCACAAGACTCAACAAATGCCACAGAGGAGCACTAGGTACAGTGTCGTTTAGAATGGGACATGTTTGAAGGTTTGCCTGGAAGTTTGTATTTTCTGTGAAATTCTTTCCAAAACTAAAATGGTAAATAATTTTTCTAAGGAAATCTTTCCAGCAGAGCAAAATTCACAAGCCCTTTCTAGCACTGTAAGAGAGGTTGTTCATACAGTTTAGTGATGATCACCTTGATGCTCCTGAGAAGAAACTGTGTCAATATTCTTTGAAAGCTCAGTTAAAAATACTATTAGTGTTTAAATTGGCAACTGGTGAGAATGGAATATACATTGCACAAGATGACTTAAGGACTGTTCTGCAGGTCTTTGATAACTTGCTTATAAATTATTTCCATCATCAAATTTTTCTAAACTAACTTCACATATAGTAAGTCTATTGGGATAATTTACAGTTCTGTTTGACAGTAATCCACATTGGACAGTGTTTGAATGGTATTTATATTGTTGTTGTTTTCAAACTTAGACTAAAGATCAGATGAGTTCTACCGTTCCATTGTATAGAATTTATTTAAACTAGGACCAACTTGAACAAAATCGATGTACTCACGAAGGGTCATTGGTGACTGTCTTCACTGCATGGAGCAAATCGGTGCTGGACATTGTGAGAAAGTCCACTCGAACTCCTGCTCCTTTGGTCTTCATGTGAACAATATTGTCAAACTGGTCTCCAAACAAAGGAATGCCCACCACAGGGATCCCATGGTAGATCGCCTCATAGATGCCATTGGTGCCACCATGAGTTATAAAAGCTCTGGTTTTAGGATGACCTAGCATGGGGAGAAATTAAGGGGAAATATTAAATATAAGTCTGAGAAAGAAAATGAGAGGCAGAGGGAAAAGGCACAGAAAGGGCAAATATTCTCTAGACAACATTAGCATACCCATGGAATGGAAATGAAGTCCTTCCATGCCTTAGAGTATGGAGCATCACAAGTCCATGAATAATTATTGAGGTCACATAGAGGAGTTGGGGTGTGGAAGTCGAATGATTTTTTCAGTGAACAGAAAGGGAGAACTCCTTCCAAGTGGAGTAAACAGTATGTGCAAGCCCAGGCAGTGGTTCAGGAGAGAATGTTCTCCTAAAGAACAGTGAAGCCACTGCTCGTGATAGGTTCCTTCCATGTGGCAGGAGGCTATTGCTCATACTGATGGGATGAGGCTTAGGACAAGTAATACTCCGTCTAATATAGGACTGCTTCATGATCTGAAGTTTTGGGGGAGCTAGTAAATGAAGGGTCAGTAACGAAAGAATACCATCCTCACTGGCATTTGAAATTGTGCTACCCTAGAGGAAAGGACAGATGTAAAGATTTAGAACTACGAGGTGAACACAAACATGAAGAAGTGATTTAAGTTTATCTGAATGAAAACTACAGAGGAGACAGTAATGGAATCTCCCATCTCCAATGTTACTGTACAACATATTCACATAAGTTATTTATTGATTTTCTCATGGACTAGATCACATTTGTCATAAATACATTAATGTTGACATACCCCATACTGAGCAGCCATTCCTATGTCTCATGCATCTCCCTATGCTTACCGAGAAGGTCATTCTGGGGGATCCATTTGTACAGCCGAGTGTTGGTGCCCAAGGTGTCTGGTTTCTTGCCTTCAAATCGCCAAAGAACCTGTTAAGACAAAGCTAGCCTCTTATTACTTTGGTCAAATGTCAAGTTACTTCTGCTAGATTTCTGGAGATATTAAGAATCAGTGGAGATAAATGCCAGCCCCTAAGGGTCAGGCAATGAGGATGGATGATAGAGGATGGGCCATGGAGAACTACTACAGCAAGGATGCAAGTTCTCTTCACTGTCCTGCATTTACGCTCATGCTTATTCGAGTTTCAGCATGGCACCTTAACGTTTAGTCAACAGCAGCTTAGGGAAAGTTATGTCCATTAATGTGAAGCAGAAGGAGTTAAGAAATGTTTGAAAGTAATTCTAGTTCAATAATCTACCAAAGTTTGTTTGTTTCTCTAGTAATATAAGAAAGACTTAAAGAAAGTCTTCCATAGTACCCAGGTTCATTTTCTAGCACCCAGATGACAGCTCAGGGCTGTCTCTTTGTAGCTCCAGTTCCAGAAGATATGAAACCCTCTCACAATCATTCATGCAGGTAAACCCTAATGTGCACTAAAAATATTGTATGTAAATGAATGGAACTAGATAAACTATCTTGCGTGAGGTAATCTAGACCCAGAAAGATGAACATAGTATACATACTTGCTTATAAGTGGATACTAGCTGCAAAGCAAAGGATAACTAGGCCATTGTCAATGACCCTGGAGAAGCTAAGTGACAAGGTGAATATTTATATAAATCCAGATGGAAAGGGGAAATAGACAAGATAGCCTGTCTAAATTGGGAGAATGGGGGTGGTGGAAGAAGGGAGAGCCGAAAAGGAAGATGGGGGGAGAAGTGGAGGGGAGTGGAAAACTTGAGAGAACAGAATAGTCGAGATGTAGGAAGGACAGAGATGAGACCAAGGAAAGAGATATGTTGATTGAGGAAGCCATTATTGGGCTAGCAAAAACCTGGCACTATAGAAATTCTCAGAAATCCACAAGGATGATCCCAGCTAAGATCAGAAGCAATAGAGAAGAGGGTGCTCAAATTGACCTTGCCCTGTAGTCAGACTGATGAATATCTTAAATGTCACCATAGAACCTTCATCCAGCAACTGATGGAAACAGAGGCAGAGACCCACAGTGGAGCACTGGGTTGAGCTCCCAAAGTCCAGTTGAGGAGTGAGAAGAGTGAGAATATGAGCAAAGAGATCATGACCATGATGGGAACACCCACAGAAACAGTTGACCTGAGCTAATGGGAGCTCACCAACTCCAGCTGGACAGGGAAGGAACCAGCATAGAACCAAAATAGACCCTCTGAATGTGGGTAATAGTTGCATGTCTAGGGCATACTGAGGGGTCACTGGCAGTTGACTCCAGGATTTACCTCTACTACTTGTGCTGGTTTTTTGGAAACCCATTCTCTTTGGGTGGATACCTTGCTCAGCCGTGATATACGAGGGAGGGCCTTGAACCTTTCCCAAAGCAATGTGCCTTACCATTTCTAGGAGTGGGTGGTGGGGTGGTGGGGAGAAGGTGGAAGAAATAGGAGTAGGGGAGAGAGTGGGAACTGGGACTGGTATGTAAAATGAAAAAAAGATAGTTTGTTTTCTTTTTAAAAAAATAAAAATAAAGAATAAAAGAAAGAAGAGGAAAAGAAAAAAAAGAAAGGTATGATTATAATTTCAGTTTAACAGTCCACCAATGGTAGTAATATATACCTTGACTTTTTTCCAATATATATTTATAGCAATTTTACTTTCCAAATTCAATATAAATCTTTGTCAATGATATTTTTATTAGTTCACTTTTAATCACTTTTATCATAGGTATATGTTAGAATAGGTTCTTATAGCATGACATTGTCTAAGCATGTGATAACTCTAGAGCAAGTCTCCAGATACCCCCTACTTCAGCGTTAAAAGCCTCAGTCCCCCAGGTGGACTTGGGGTTGGTAAACCCTATCCTACCTATTCCTTTGAATAATAAGGAAAACATTACTACGCATAAGCTGAGTTTAATATGTACTTGGTTATATTTGGTCAAGATTACAAAGGAATATTTTACTATTATGCAAACTCCTTTAATAAAATTTATACTTCTTTTTCTAATTTGTTTTATTAAAGTGATTTTTTTCATGTAATATGTCCTGATTATATTTTTTCTTTTCCCAGCCCTTTGTCTTTCATCCAAATTCACACCCTTTCTTTCTGTCTCCTTAGAAAACAAACAGGCATCTAACAAAAATAAAATGAGATAAAAGATAGTAAACCAGAATAACACAATGCCATTTTTAAAATAAGGATGTTTTTTAAATTTATGTGTAAGTTAGTGTGTCTGCGTGCCTGAGTGTGTATATGTGATTGTTTGAACAGGTATGGCCTCCAAGGATTCATATGTTTCAATGTTTGGCCTATTGGGAGTGGCACTATTTGGAGGTGAGAGGAAGTGTAGCCTTGTTGGGGGAAGTGTGTCACTGTGGGGGTAGACTTTGTGTACTCGTATGTTCAACCTGTGCTCAAAGTGGCACATAGTCTCCTTCTGCTGCCTGTGGATAAAATTGTAAAAATCTGCCCCTTCTTCCTGCATGATCCTGGCCATGAGAATAATGTACTAAACCTCTGAAATGGTAAGCCAGGACCACTGAAACATTTAAATTATATATGACATATAACTATAAGAGTTGCTGTTCTTATGCTGTCACCCCCACAGCAATAACAATTCTAACTAAGACAGTGTGTATGTACTTACGCATGGAAAATGTGTGCGGGTATCATGACAGGCTGTATAAGGGCCTTGAATCTCATGGAGATACAATCATAGGCAGTTGGGGGCTGATAAACATGGCATCTCAAAGTAAGTTCATGTCCTCTGGGTGAGCAACGTATGCTCTTCAAGGATGAGGCACTTCTCTAGTCATACAACTGCAAAATTTGAGTGCTTCCTTATTGTTACAGGGCCAGTGCACTTACTGGTTATAAGTTAAATGTTGTATAGTTATACTTTAGTTTGTGCATAGTCTTCAGATATCCTCCAGGAAAATGGAGGAAGTAACAAACCACAGTCGTGCCTATAATACCTTCCTTCCATCAAGTTGGCAAACACTTGTGAAATGTTTTTCTTTTTAAACACAATGTTAATAACAAAGTTATTATTCAAAGCCACCACCTAATATTTGGCATTTCCCCCATGTATTTCTGTGTCACAAGTGACCTCAGGGATGAGCTAGATCTAGCATGACAGCTTTAATTTCACAGGAGGTTTCTACAGTCACACCTGAACAGGATGTGACCATCTCAATGAGGATGCAGCACCGAGGCACTG
This sequence comes from Myodes glareolus, assembly GCF_982192425.1. Lineage (NCBI taxonomy): Eukaryota > Metazoa > Chordata > Mammalia > Rodentia > Cricetidae > Myodes > Myodes glareolus. The sequence continues at coordinate 21,209,727 of NC_142033.1, read as the reverse complement.
TTTCTCACCTTCTGTGGAATCTGGGCAAGACCTGCTGCAATCACATTGGCCCTTTCTTCTGTTAGGGTACCCACCATGGACCCCAGGGAAAACACCACCACACCATGTTCTCCGGAAGACTGGACGAAATCTTCTATTTCCTGTTGATGAAATATCAGTCCATCATAAACAACAGCAACACCAAACAATTTGAATCACAATTGACACCAACATCCATAGGAAGAAACTGAGCAGCATTAGAAATGATCAGATTGGTGGGTGTTTTAGAACTATTCACATCCACATATAAGATGTAAGTTGTAGTCATGTGTAAGGTTACAGTTCTCTGTGTTACACATACTCACATTCATACAAATAGTTCTGAAACACTTTCATATTGAAAATCAAGATTTGTTGATATTAAATTCAAAATTCTCTTTCTCCCTACCTAGTTCCTTGGCCACCAGGCATCTGGTTTTTTTTCTCTTTGTGTGTGTTATTTTGACTAGTCGAGGGAGTTTGCATAAGGTCTTCTTATTTTATTTTTGTCTTGTTCATTGGCTAGTTTACTTAATATACTGTCATTAATGTCATACCATGTTTCCTATACCCTAAAATTTTACATTTTAGTGATTATTTTTGTATTTGCAAAAATTCAAATACAAAAATTATTGTGTATGATTTTGACCAACAATTCTGGTATTATCTAGGTTACTTCCCCCGTTTCGTAGTTACTGTTCTAATGTTGTGAGGATTAAGACAGTTTCTAAAAGAAAACATTTAATTGGGAGCTTGCTTAAAGTTTCAGATGGTTAATTTATGAGCATCATGGTGGAGAGCACCATGGCAGGCGGGTAGGCAGGGCACTTGAACTGTGACCTAGAACTAATCTTGAAGCATAAACAGATAGAAAGAGCCAGACATGTTTTAGGTTTTTGAAACCTCAAAGCCTATCTCCAGTGACACATTTCTCCAACTAAGTTACACTTCTTAATCCTTCCTAAACAGTTCACCCATTGGGAACCAAACATTCAAGAATATGATCCTATTATTCAAGCCACCATGCTCCCTTCCGTTCAGGAATAGCATCACTATGATCATCCTCACATTATGATCTTATGAAGGTTTTTCATTAAGTTCTTTTACATATATTCTCAGGAGCATAATTCATGGACCACAAATCTATTTCTAATTTGGTTAAGACTGTTCATTCTCTTTTCATTTGTGTTCTTTCTAACAGATGTTAATTTCATTGGAAAGAAATTTACTATGTGCTGTCATTTGTTACTGTGTCTGTTACTGCAAATATATGTGCATGTCTGTTTTTGCCGGAGTTGGTTTTCACTTTTGTGATTAATCAAGAAAATAAATAGAGCCATTGTGATTTGTGAACATGATTGAACATGAAATGAAATGTGAACATTTTCTTTGTTCATACTCCATCTATTTTGTCTCAAATCACTTTGTATAGGACTTGTCTTTTGGAACTCTCTCTGCATTTAATATTTGTGTGTTTTCTACGGTCAAATATATGAAAAGGTTTTATGAAGCAAAATCCTGCTAAATTAATTTAATCCTAATGATAGTCACACTCTTGTGATGGAACAGATAAATTCTACTGGCAGCTTTCTTTATCTAATTTGCCATGACTCTCTGAGTTGATAGACATTCTGAAGAAATAAAATATATTCACTCTTTCTAAAAATTCAAATACAACAGCAGCAAACAAATGGGACTATACTTACCTTTGGCAGAGGCTTGGCAGGTCTGCAATGGAGTCCTCCAACATATTCAAAGTTTGGTAAGACAGGGTGAGGAAATTCCAAATCCCAGTAGGTTCGAATGAGCCAGACATCTGCCTTCCCCATCATCTCAGAGAGGGTCGTGGGTCTTCCTGAAAAGGAATCAGAACAGTCAAGGTAAGAGAGGAAACACAATTGTCAGATGAAGACGATTATGCCAGGTAGTCTTCAGGAAGTAAGAGATCAAGGACCCTGTATGTCTGTGATCCATAGTGTGAGCACAATCCATGAGCATCCCAGCTCTGAGCTCAGAGCCAGCAAAAGAAGCACATCCTGGATTTGAAACCCGAGTCAGCAAAAGAAACAAACACCTTATCCATGAACCCAGAACTGGAGAAAAACACCCCAAGTCTGAATCAGAACCAAAAAAACACATTTTGCTCCTAGAATCAGAACCTCTTTAAAAAAAAAAAAAAAAACCTTACCATGGCCCTAAAATTGGAGCCTAAAAACAAAAAAAGGATCAGAGAAAGAAACAAAGTTTGGCCCTGAAGTCAGAGCCATCTCTGCCCCTGTCGTAAAATCAACCAATTGCTGAGCAGGAAAAAACAATTAATCCGTGAATAGGGAAGTAGTAATCTTCAGTCTAGAGGATGACTTTTACCAAGTCTTAGTCTGGAAGGGGCAGCCAATCACAAGCCTGTAGACTTGAAATTCCCCAAGCTTTCCTCTTTATAAAAATCCCCTCCCCACTTGGCTCAGGGTCCTCTCCTGCTCTGCTCCTTTTGCTGCTATCACTGCTGCTGCCACCACTTCAGATGGACTTTGGGACCCAAGTTAACTCACAATAAAGACTCTTTGTTTATGCACAAGATTTGGTTTCATGGTGGTATATCAGAGTTTCAGACGTTGGGCATAACAGAGCACTTTGATTGTAGCCACAGTTGTTTATAAGTGTGATTGAGATAGAAGACATATTTGACTATCTATCCATCTACCTCTCTCTCTCTCTCTCTCTCTCTCTCTCTCTCTCTGAGTGTATGTTTGACGTAAGTTTGTAATATCATACTTCTACATATATATGTATACACACACCCATACACACATATATACAGTCACTGTGTAAATGATATGGGAGAAGATCCCACATCTGTAACACACCTTGGAAATTCATGATTACCAAATATCTAGATATGCCATTTAAATATAACCAATTTCATAACCTATAAGTCTTGTTTTTCATACTCAGAGAAACACTTTTGCCTGCCACTTTCCATCTAGTTTGTCCTGCCTGAACCTTGATGTGCGCTCCTCTACGTGAACTGGGAATTTTGTACTATTTTGTTGTGTTTTGAGGTTTTCTGATAGAGCCCGTGGTGGTTCCTATGTAACTATGTAGCCATAATTGACCTTGAACTCCAGATCCTCTTCCTCTAAATGTCAACTGCTAGGATTGCAGGCATGTGCTGCCACTCCCATAAACATTTATGGAGATACTTCTTCAGGGGTCTCACTGTATAGCCCAAATTAACCTCAAAGGGATTGTTTGATTATACCTGAGTTCCTTTCCTCATGCTGTTCTTGATTCATGATTGATTATGTAATAATCATGAATGTTGTGGAGACCCGAAAATGTGAGCCTACTTCTACCTTTTCTGATGGTCAGTGAGTTTGGAGGTGTCTCACAATTGTTTACAACAATCAAAATAAAGGTAGAAGTAAAAACTAATCATTTACAACTGACATCCTTACATGTGACACAAAGCATAAGCTCCCCATATGTATATACTCATGTTATTAATAGTAATGGAAGCAATGTAATGATGATGATGATGATGCTATCACACAGGTCAAACTACTGTTTTAAAACATGAAATAAAATGACTTGTTGATCTGTTATTTCTCAGAGAAATTCTTGGAGATTTGTTCTATGCATGTGCCTTTCTGAAGAGTCCCATGCAAGTAATAAAAAAAGGCTTTGCAGGTGACATTGGGACATAAGCTTTTCTATAATCCTTTGAATTTGGCAGATAATTTCACAGCCCCCACCATTTTACTTAGGAGAGATATATCCTCCTGCTGCCTATCCTGTTGTTTAAAGTTCCCCTTGTATGACACAGCAAATATTGAATGCACCAATCCCAGTTGACCATGACACTTACCCAAGACTTCACTGTAAAACTGATTCCACCTCTTCTCGTTAAAATTTTGGAACCAAAAGTCAAAAGAAAGCACATAGATTAGATTTTGTACCCTCTCCATGAATGTCATTCGATCACTCAATTCTGACTGAGCAATGGGCACATAGGAAGGAGGCAGTGGCAGTCCTCCACTGTACTTCTCATATGTGGAACCAGGAAAGTATCGGAGACTGTACACAAGTGGTATCTTGAGAATTTCAGCCAGCAGGTCACCGCAGGGTATGAATGGATCTGCTACTATGACATCAAAGCTTGAATTTTGTAGTTTTGTCATGAGTTCCTTGTTAAAAACTACATCTTTGCAGAGACTTTCAAAATATTTTGAATCTTCCCAAGTCAATTCCTGAAATAATAAAAAGTATCCCCAAAATGATTGCTTTGGCAGCTCATAAACGTATTTCCTGATTGTGTCCATGAAAAGTTCTTCCACAGAAGGAAAGCATCTTTAACAAATGGTGCTGGCATAACTGGATGTCAACCTGTAAAAAAATGAAAGTAGATCCATATCTATCACCATGCACAAAAATCAAGTCCAAATGGATTAAAGACATCAACATTAATTCGTCCACTTTGAACCTGATAGAAGAGAAAGTGGGAAGTAGTCTACAAGATTTAGGCACAGGAGGCCTCTTCCTAAGTAGGACCCCAGCAGCACAGACAATAAGAGAAACAATGAATAAATGGGATCTACTGAAACTGGGAAGCTTCTGTAAAGCAAAGGACACTGTCAGTAGGACAAAAAGGCTGCCTTCTGACTGGGAGAAGATCTTCACCAACCCCTCATCAGACAAAGGTCTGATCTCCAAAATATACAAAGAACTCAAGAAACTAGGCACTAAAACTCTAATTAACCCAATTAAAAAATGGGGTACTGAACTTAACAGAGAATTCACAACAGATGAACTTCGAATGGCCAGAAGACACTTAAGGTCATGCTCAACCTCCCTAGCGATCAGGGAAATGCAAATCAAAACCACTTTGAGATACCATCTTACACCTGTCAGAATAGCTAAAGTCAAAAACACCAACGATAGCCTATGCTGGAGAGGATGTGGGGTGAGGGGAACACTCATCCATTGTTGGTGGGAATGCAAACTCGTGCAGCCACTGTGGAAATCAGTGTGGCGGTTTCTCAGGAAACTGGGAGTCAACCTCCCTCAGGACCCAGCAATACCACTCTTGGGAATATACCCTAAAGATTCCCTAACATACTACAAAAGCATTTGTTCAACTATGTTCATAGCTGCACTATTTGTAATAGCCAGATCATGGAAACAACCTAGGTGCCCCTCAATAGAAGAATGGTTAAAAAAGGTGTGGAACATATATACATTAGAGTTTTACTCGGCGGTAAAAAACAATGACATCTTGAATTTTGCATGCAAATGGATGGAAATAGAAAACGCTTTACTGAGTGAGGTAAGCCAGACCCAAAAAGAGGAACACGGTATGTATTCACTCATAAGTGGATTCTAACCATAATTAAAGGTCTTTGAGCCTATTATTCGTGATCCTAGTGAAGCTAAATAAGAAGATGAACCTGATGAAGATTATTTAGCTATCCACCAGGAGGTAGGAAATATACATGAGTCCCAGGTAACCTCGGGTGCATGGGGGGGTGGGAGGGTCGATGGAGGGGGAGAGGACTAGAGAGAAGGGAGTAGGGGAGGAACGGGGAAAGCTTGGTGGCCGGGGATGGGGGGGGGAGGGAGGTAGGATAAATAGGGATCAGGGAACAATATATTTCAACTAAGGGAGCCATTTTAGGGTTTACAGGAGACTTGATTATATATGGGATCCCAGGTCCAAGGAGAAATCCCCCAGATTGCTCTCTGGACAGAGGAGAGGGTGCCTGAATCGGCCGTGGCCCATGACCATACTGATGTATATTTTGCTTATCAGCATAGATCCTTCCTCTGGCGAAGGACGGCTATGCAATCGGAGGCCCACATTGGAGGACCGGATTGAGCCCCCCGAGGTCCGGAGGGGGAGCGGAAGGAGGAGGAACATGAAAAACGAAATCAGTACTGCGAGGGATGCTATCACCCACTGATACAAGGGAACGGATCTGATGAGAGTTTACCAGGGCCAGCCGGACTGGGACTGAACGAGGACGTGATCTAGACAGATTCTCGGAATTTGGCCGGATTCTCTGACTGTGGCTGGCCCGGGGTCTTTCTGAAAAGCCATTGACTATGACACTGGGACCTGTTTCCTCTGCATATGCTGGATTTTGGGGATCCAGTCTGTTTGGATGCTAGCCTTCCTGGACCTGGAGGGAGGGGGAGGGAGCTGGAGCTTCCCACAGGGCAGGAAACCCTGACTGCCCTGGGGGACGGAGGGGAAGGAGGGGGGGAGTGGGGGGAGTGGGAGGGTGTTGGGAGGGGGGGCGGAATTGGAAACTTTTATAATTTAATAAAATTTACTATAAAAAAAAAATATATACAGATAACTTCACCTGAAATAAAACAGAATATTTCTACTTGGATTGAAATAAAAAAATAAGAATTTTGAAAAAAAAAAAAAAAAAAAAAAAAAAAAAGAAAAGTTCTTCCACTTCAGCCATGGATAAAGATGCAGGATATTTCTCAAACTCAATAGTAGATGTGTTGCCAACCTCATAAGAAAAGGAGGCTGAGGGTATCAGAACAGTCACTTCGTGATCCTTCTTCACAAGTTCATCTAAGATTATCCTTAGGTTGAGCCAATGGCTAAATTCCACTGGCCACACCAGCACCTTCCCCGCACTCCCAGATCCAAAGAAGCCACTCAGCTGTAGGAGGAATAATGTTACTTTCATTTTTACAGACATCTTGTTCAAATTTAGAGCTGTCTCTCTAATGGTGATCGTTCAGCTCTTGTAGATATAGAAAGAGTAATAATTAGTTAAAGTATAACTTGTACACACCAAAGCAAATACACCTGGGACAATCAAAGTTCTGGATGCAAAGTGCAAAAACCAAGAGGCAGATGTGTACATGTGAAATGACTCCTGATTCTCAGTGACTTGAATTTATAATGTACTTGGATAACAGTTAAAAGTAAGATCTCCATTCCTCTCTCTCTCCCCTTGATAAAGAACTTGCAGTAAAAATGTAAGTGTTGAGTCACATTTTTTAAATATCACAGTTCAGTGTGTCTTCCTACAAATGTTGGCACCAGCAATCATTTACCATACTATTTAATGATTATAAATAAATGGTTCAGAGACACATAGTATAACTTCAAAATTATTAACATTGTAACTAAATTTAGAGCTGATTTTATTTAGGGAGAAGTCCTTTTCCTTTTGTCTTTCCATTAGTTTCAGCTCTGCCCAACCAGGAATCTGCTTTCTTGTAACTAGTCATCATGCATGCATGAATATATTCTAATGAGACACTTCTTATTCCCTACTTGACTATCAGAGTATGGAAAACATGAATGCCAAAAATTAGCATCTTCCTGTGACCTTCTGCTGGGAGAAGAAATGTCTAATACCTTGGGAGGCCCCAGGAGTAATCTGACATAGAAGGTCATTTCCAGGTGTTGGCATACACCTGGAAGAGTTTCACAATAGCCCGGAATAAAGTACAACAAAGGTTTATTTATTTGGGGATAAACTCTGAGAAAGGGCAGCTATCCATAATATTCTGCATACACTGAATCCAGCAGCTAAGAGGGCAACAGAAGCTTTTCATCTGCATTTATAGTACATGAGACCACACCCAAAGTGAGCCAGTATAGTAGAGTTCTAAATTTAATACAAAACTATGTACAATAAGAACAAGTACCAAGGCCTCAATATAAATCTGACCACAGTCAACCTGATAGAAGAAGAAGTGGGAAGTAGCCTTCAATGTATGTGCACAGGAGACTGATTCCTAAATTTAAGACCAGTAGCACAGATACTGAGGGCAACAATAAATCAATGTGACCTCTTGAAACTGAGAAGTTGCTGTAAATCAAAGGACACAGTCAATAACAGAAAAAGGCAACCAACTGAGTGAGAAAAGATCTTCACCAACTTCACATTAGAGGACTGATCTTTAATATTTATAAAGAACTCAAAAAATTAGACATCAAAATTCCAAATGATCCAATTAAATAACTGGGTATGGACTATAAAAGAGAATTCGCAACAGAAGAATCTCAAATGGTCAAAAGACACTTAAGGAAAAGAAGACCATCTTTAGTCATCAAGGAAGTACAAATTAAAATGACTCTGAGACACCATCTAACACTAATCAGAATGACTAAGATAAAAAACACCAATGATAGCTTAACCTGGAGATTATATGAAGTAAGGGGAACACTCCTCTACTGCTGGTGGGAATGCAAATTTGTACAATCACTCTGGAAATCTGTATGGTAGTTATCTCAGAAAACTGGGAATCAATCTACCTCAGGATCTAGCAATACCACTCTTGGGCATATACCTAAAGGATGCTCAATCATAGTAAAAGGATATTGGCTCAACAGTTCATAGCGTGTTATTTGTAATAGCCAGTACCTGGAAACAACCTAGATGCCCCTCAACCAAATAATGGAGAAAGGAAATGTGATACATTTACACAAAAGAGTACTACACAGTGGTAAAAAACAATGACATCTTAAAATTTGCATGCAAATGGATGGAACTAGAAAAAACCATCATGAGTGAGGTAACTCAGATACAGAAAGATAAACAAGGTATGTGCTCACTCATAAGTGGATACCAGTTGTATAGCAAAGGTTGACCAGCCTATAATTCATGACCCTAGAGAAGCTAAGCAACAAGGTTAACCCTAAGAAAAACATATACAGATCCTCCTGGAAAAAACATATAAAGATCCCATCTGACAAAATTGGGAGCATAGGGGTTTGTGTGTGTGTGTGTGTGTGTGTGTGTGTGTGTGCGAGAGAGAGAGAGAGAGAGAGAGAGAGAGAGAGAGAGAGAGAGAGAGAGAGAGCAGAACAGAAGAGAAGAGGAGGGGAGAAGAGGGAGGGAGAACTTGAGGAAATGGGATGGTCAAGATGGAGAAAGGACAAAGATGAGAGCAAGGAAAGAGATATTTTGATTGAGGGAACCATTATGGAGATAACAAGAAACATGGCACTATAGAAATTTCCAGGAGCCCACAAGGATTATTCCATCTAAGACCATAAGCAATAAAGAAGAGGTTGCCCAAACTGGCCTTGCCCTGTAGTCAGACTGATGGATATTTTAAAGTCACCATAGAGCTGATGTGGAATTCCTCTCTGTATGCTGTGAATACCATTGGCGAATAAAGAAACTGCCTTGGCCTGTTAATACGGAAGAACTTAGGTAGGTGGGGAAAGCTAAACTGAATGCTGGGAGAAAGGAGACAGAGTCAGAGAGAAGCCACGTAGCCCCACTGGAGATAGACATTGAAACTTTAACTGGGAAGCCACAGCCACATGGTGACACACAGACTAATAGAAATGGGTTAAATTAATATGTAAGAGTTAGCCAATAAGAAGCTAGAGCTAATGGACCAAGCAGTGATTTAAATAATACAGTTTCTGTGTGATTATTTCAGGGCTAAGCTTCCAGGAACTAACTGGCAGCCTCCTTACAACATAGAACCTTCATTCATCAACTGATGGAAAGAGAGGCAGAGACCAGTAGTGGAGCACTGGGATAAACTCCCAAAGTCCATTTGAGGAATAGGAGGAGTGAGAATATGAGCAATGAGATGAAGACCATGATGGAAACACCCACAGAAACAGTTTACCTGAATTAATGGGAGCTCATCAACTCTAGCTAGACAGGAAAGGAATTAGCATAAGACCAAACTAGGCCCTCTGAATGTGGGTGACAGTGTATGACTGGGACAGATTGCAGATCCACTGGGAGTGGCACCAGGATTTTTCCTACTGCTTGTACTGACTTTCTGAGAACCCATTTCTTTGGATGGCTGCCTTGCTCAGCCTAGATATAATAGGGAGGGCCTTGGACCTTCCCCAAAGCAATGTGCCTTACCCTCTCTGAGGAGTATGTAGGGGGTGTGGTGAGGCGAAGTTTGAGGGAATGGAAGGAGGGGAGGGTGTGGGAACTGAAATTGATATGTAAAATGAAAAAAGATAGTGCAATCAAGCAACTTCCAAAAGTTGCAAGAAAAGATAGAGGCAACCACCTACCTGGCATTCACCCAAAGTCTCATTTGCAATGTTGGCATAAGCAACTTGGGCTAAGGCCTAGAGTCTCTGACAGATGATTTTCAGAGGCAGGAAAATTTTAAACCTGTTTTACCCTGTCCTGGTAAGGTTTGACAGTCTTTTTGCTTGTATCTTACTTGTCCAGTCTGAATGCCATGCATTTCATTAGTGGTTGAGACACAGACAGTTCCTTGCCCAAAGGCCAGTTTTGCCAAATGGAGTATTTTAGATGTCCAACATTCTCTTGGGAATATTTCAGTGCTGCCAGGCGCTATTGTGTCTCATGTCAACAGAATCCTAAGTTATTTAAATGTCTCGTTCGACAGTTCTTCAAAGTACTTGAAGATTACCTATCGATGAGGAATATCATCTCTATAAATCTAAAAAACCTGAGTAGTCTAACTACAAGTATGACAAACATGGATGACTATTGTCCTCTAATTCTTAATACCTATATAGCTTAAAGACTAAGCTTAATATTAAAAAATTAAATAATCTTTAAACAATGTGCAGCAAGTGAGGACAATGACCTCAAAATGTAAGCAATGTATAAGAATCTTGATCAGAGGTAGAAATGTATAGTGCAATATGATAAGTATAGCCTAAAATTGCATCAATATACAAAATATCTTAATCAGAGGTAGAAACATGCATGTATACAATATGACAAAACAACTTTCCATAGGTACTCAAATATGGTAAACAAAAATAGAAGCATATTCAGTATAACAAATATAACTTGAATTTGTATCAAGATACAAGAATCTATACCAATGTAGGTTGTCTATAAATAAATCTCATAAGTAATATCACTGTTTCTCACTATTATTATTAGCGTGAGTAAGCTCATAGTAATCTATGTATTATCCCATCCATTCCTCTCCCCTCTTTTTTTCAAGAGAGATCACTGAACCAACTTCATTTTCACCCAACCTTATCCTACTTATAACCAACTCCTAATAATGTCCCTAGTCCTGAGGACAAACTTTGTTGGGAGAGGGATGTTTTTAGAATTACTTTCAATTGTCATGGAGGTGATGGTATTTCTATGAAATCCTGTAAAAACTAAAATGATGAATAATTTTCAAGATTACTGTCTGGTACAATTTCAGATAGTCTCTGAGTAGTCAGTACGGTTTTTCTGAAGGTCTTATTTGAAGTTCTGTCTAGAACATTTTTAGAAGGTGCGCCATCACAGCTAGCCAAGTTGGGATCATCTTGAGTAGTTTGTAACCTCAAACCAGTCTTAAAGTGGTGCTATCAGTATAATGGCAATATATCAATCAAGTGGAATTGTAATGAGACTCTGTATTCTTCCTGGAAACTTCAAAGATTACCTCAGTAAAATTTTTTGTTCATTGTAGAAAACTTAAACATTTTTCATATAGACATATATTCAGTGAAAGATACCATGGAATTAATTTTTTAAATTTATTTAAACTTTTTTTCCCAAATTCCCACTCCCTCCCCTCCTCGTGCTCCCCTCTGTCTCCCTCCACTAACTCTCCCACCCCACCTCTTCAGTCTTAAGAGACAACCATGCACCTTGCTCTGTGTAAAGTCCCAGGCCCTCCCTACTGCATCTAGGTTGAGCAAGATTTATATCCATAGGGAATAGGATCCCAAGAAGCTGGTACATGCCGTAGAGACAAATCCCAGGGTCACTATCAGTGGTCCCACAGTCTGCCCCAACTGTCAACCCTCTTCAAAAGGGTTGTTCACATGCTCGTTCATACCCAGTCCAGTTGGAGTAGGTGAGCTACCACTAGCTCAAGCAAACTGTCTCAGTGGATGAACCCCTCATGGTCTTGAATTCCTTCCTCATACTCTCACTCCTTCCACTCATCAACTGGATCTTGGGAGCTCAATCCAGTGCTCTGATGTAGTTCATTGCCTCTTTTCCCATCTGTTGTTGGATGAAGGTTCTATGGTGATATTTAAGATAATCATCAGTCTGACTACAGGGTAAGGCCAGTTTAGATGCCCTCTCCTCTACTGCTTAGGGTCTTAACTGGGGTCATCCCTGTGGGTTCTTGGGCATTTTTCTCGAGCCAGGATTATTTCTAACTCCATAATGGCTCCCTCAATCAAGAACCTCTTTCCTTGCTCTCATATCTGTCCTTCCTCCATTTTGACTATGCCATTCCTTCATTGTTATACTCTATTCTAGACTATTGTGGAACTCTGTTATATGCCAAAAATTGGTGCCAAATGTGGGGCCAGTATCTGAAAGGTTATTGGCTGAAGGAGTTCTCAGAGCATACAAGCTAGGGTAGACTAACTCTTTTGTACAGCCTAGGAATTAAGATAATGTTGGACAAGAGACCACACCACTGCTGGATGCTGAGCTGTGCGTATGTTTTGTTAGAATCCCAAAGAAGGAGTTGGGTATAGGCTCTTACTATCTCTTTTCCTAAAGTGATCACAATAAATAAATCTGTTTTTTTTTATTTGAAAATTGATTTGGATCCTTTGATTGACTTAGTTATGTGTATTCCTGTCTCTGTGTATGTGTGTATGGTGTGTAACTTGCTTGTTGGAACACACAATCTGTGGTCCCCTAAGTTATATAACACCCTTGTTTCCTTATTCTGAACTTTTCAAGTAACTGTTATAAAATGATTGATGCTTTGTTCCTGACTTTGAGGCTTATAATGTTTTAAGGTGCTGTCATGGTATAGGAGAATATTGCTTGTAGTAAGTCTACCATACTCCAGTGGAAGGCTACATACCTGAGAATATATGGGCAACTGAACTTAAAGGGTAGGGAAAAGGACATAAAGTTAAGTAGCTAATGAGCAGAGATAGATTTGAAAGAGTTAGGGGAGGGGTTTAATATAATCCAAACATATTATACAAAATAATAAGGCTTTACAAAAGACTCCAAGGTCTCAAGAGATGACTTACTGGCTAAGAGCACTGACTGCTTTTTGTGAGGACATGAATTCAATTTACATTACCTACATGCCCACGTGGTGAATCTAGTTCTGGCCTCATGGGCACCAGAAATGCATGTGATAAAGAGGTATAAATGTAGGCCAAAAATGTGTATGTGTGTGTGTGTGTGTGTGTAACTAATCTATTTTTGTTTATTTAGAGACAGGGTTGGTCATGTAGCCCTGGCTGTACTAGAACTAGTCTCTGTATACGAGACTAGATTGGAATTCAGAGATCCACCTGCTGCTGTTGGGATTTCCTGTCATGCCCAGTTCCTGCAATCATTAAGTCCCAAAGAAAATTGCACAGAGGTCCATATAAGTTATAAACTGATTGGTCCATTAGCTCAGGGTTCTTATTAACTCTTATAACTTATATTAGCCCATTATGTTAGCCACATGGCTCAGTACCTTTTTCAGAGGGGCAGGTCACACCTTCCTTCTTTGGTGTCTGGACAGGACTGTGGAAGAATGGGCTTCCTCCTTTTCAGAATGCTCCTGTTCTCATTGCCCCACCTCTACTTTCTGTCTGGTTGTCCCATCTATACTTTCTTCCTGGCTACTGACCACTCAGCACTTATTTAAAACATAATTGACAGAATACAGAATTGTCCCACACCACTTTCCACCCTCTTTTTTTTTTAAAAAAAACCAAACAAACAAGAACGTCCATAGTCCCTATTTTGGGAATGTGGATAAAGTTTTCCAGGCTACTTCCTGCTGGTTAGGGGTGTTGATAATCTTATGGGGACCTAAAGAAAATTTAGAATTATGATTAAGTCCTGACTGGAGTAGCCTGTGAGTCTAGATAATCTCAGAGAGCAGTCTTGAATCTGTTCTGGATGTAGAACTCAGGCATCTGGGCCATCTGTTCCTACTGGAGATTTCTCAGGTGGGCTTCCTTGATCAAACCTGACTTTTCTTAACTCAGAATGAATTCACAGCCTCTCATTTCCTATGGAAACAAAAGCAAAATCTCTTATCCAAAGTAACATACCTTTTGACTTCAATTTTGAAGTCAAGGTATTTTCAAAATACCTATCTTGAATTAATTTAGCAGCATTTATAAGCAAATATCTTTTAGCGGCTGTTGTTCTTTCCTCAGCATTCAAACAATTCAAAGAGAGTATAATAACATACAGTATCAAGATTCTCTGTGTATTTTTCATCTTTATGTGACTTTATTTTAACTTCTGTTTCTTTTATTTTTACTTTTACTTTTTGAGACAGGTTCTCTCTATAACGTTGGCTGTTCTGGAACTCCCTCTGTAGACCAGGCTGTCCTTGAACCCATAGAGATCCACAGAGATCTTCCCAAGTGCTGGGATTAATAGTGTATGTTACCACACCTTGAGCTCACAGAGATCTCTCTGCCTCTGCCTTCCAGGTATTGGGATTAAAGGCGTGTGTCCCCATGCCTTGAACTCACAGAGGTCTGCCTGCCTCTGTCTTCCAAGTGTTTGGATTAAAGGTGTGTGCCGCCACACCCAACTACTTTCTCTCTCTCTCTCTCTCTCTCTCTCTCTCTCTCTCTCTTTAATTTTAAGGACGTTAATCTTTTCCTTTTCTCTCCCAAGCTTGCATATATTTTTAAACACAGGTTTTCTTTGTCTTTGAATCCCTCTTTACTGTATATCTCTTTTTCTGACCATGTGAGTCTTTAATTTGCTAAGCAATATAGAGAGGAGTAAAGCCATCTCTTCCTCTAATGTCCACCATGTATTGGTCTTCAGGAGCTTGCAGGGAATGGCGGGTAGGGGTCAGGGTGGATTGAAGGCTAGCAAGCCTTGGCTTTGATGGCTGGATCCAGTCCATTCCTTAGCTTTGTGAGATTCCAGGCTCATGGATGAGGTGCCAGCTGTAGCCATGTTTATTGACATAACTCTAGCATTTCTAGGTCCCTGCCAGCAAGCAAGGTGCAACAGTGTGTCCACAAACAACACTCAAATGCGCTCTCTGTAACTGAACCTCCTGCCTCACAGAGTCAGAATTTGCACTGGCAGGACAGCCCAGAAAGCCGGCATTTTAAAATGGCACAGCTTTTTCCTGCTATCACTGAAAACCAAAAAGCATGCAGTCAGATTTTATCAACACCATTTAAGTGTTTTGTGGTAGGACCTTTTAAAAAGCTGCAAGGTTTTGTAGCTAAAGTGAGTGAGGAAGCCTCTCTTAAACAAGAGTGCTTGCCTCTAGCAATCAGAGCAGATCCGAGAAATTGCTGCTACCAAGAAGCCATGCTCTACTCTATTCTTTTCTGTTTAGAATTACTTCCCAAGTTCTCTCAGGGTTTTATGTGGAGTGCTGGGATTAAAGGCATATGCCACTGTGCCTGGCTACAGTTTTATTTTTCCATTTATAAATAATTAAAATTTATTCATTTATTTTAAATACCAATCACAATTTCCCCTCTGTCTTCTTCTTGCATTCTTACCTGCCACCTCCCTTCTACCCCATAATCCACTACTCCCCTGTCTCCATTCAGAAGTGGTAAGACCATGGGAGTCAACAAAGTACAGCATATCAAGTTGAGGCAGGGTAAGCTTATCCCTCTTGCATCAAGACCGAGCAAGGCATCCCACCATAGGGAAGAGGTTACAAAGAGATAGCTCCTGCATCAGGAACAGGTCCTGGTTCCACTGTTAGGTGCTTCATAAAAGACCAAGCTATAAAACTGTGTCCACATGCAAGAGGGCCTAGATCAGTCCATGCCAGCTCCCTACCTGTTGGACCAGAATTTGTGAGCTCCAACAAGTTCAGGTTCATTGTGTCTGTAGGTTTCCCTGTCATGATCTTGACCCTTCTTGCTCATATAATTGCTCCTCCCTCTCTTCATCTGCACTCTCAGAGCCCAGCCCAGAGCTTGGCTGTGGATCTCTGCATATGCTTCCTTCTATCAGTTACTGGATGAAGGCTCTATGATGACAACTAGGGTAGTTGCCCATCTGATTTCAGGAGAAGGCCAGTTCATTCACCCTCTCTACCTTTTCTAGGAATCTTAGGGTCATACTTGTGGGTTCCTTGGAGTTTCCCTGGGATCAGGTTTCTTCTTAACCCCACAATGGCCCCCTCTGACAACATATCTTTTTCATTACTCTCTTCCATCCCACCACCAACTCAACCATCTGATCCCTCATGTTTCCATCTTCCTATTCCATCCCTTCTACCACTCCTCCCCTACCATTCTCCAATTTACCCAGGACTTCTCATCTATTTCCTCTTCCCAGGTAGATCTATGTGTCCCTCTGAGTGTCCATCCTGTTACCTAGCTTCTCTGGGGCTGTGTATTATCTTGATTATCCTTTGCATTATATCTAATATTCACATAAGAGTGAGTGCATTCTGTATTTGTCTTTCTGGGTCTGGGTTACCTCACCCAAGAGTGGCAATGCTAGTTCTTGAGGTAAATTGATTCTCAGTTTTCTGAGAAACTATACTAATCAGTACAAAGTGGTTGTACAAGCTTGAACTCTCACCAGTAGTGAAGGAGTGTTCCTTACTCTACATCCTCACCAACATAGATTGTCATTAACATTTTTGATCTTAGCTATTCTGACAGGAATAAGATGGTATCTCAGAGTCATTTTGATTTGCTTTCCCCTGATAGCCAAGGATGTTGAACAATTCTTTATTTTATCTCAACTATTCAAGATTCTTCTGTTTAGAATTCTCTTTAAATTTGTATCCCACTTTAAATTGGAATTAATTGTTATTTTGATGTGTAGTTTCTTGAGTTCTTTATATATTTTGGAGATCAGACCTCTGTCAGATGTGGGGTTGGTGAGAATCTTTTCCCATTCTGTAGGCTGCTGTTTTGTCTTGTTGACAGTCTCCTTTGCCTTACAGAAGCTTTTCTGATGTAGGAAGTCCTTCTGTATATTTGTTGCTTTTATTGGTTAATGAATAAAAAAACTGTCTTGGCCTGTTGATAGGGCAGAGTAGAACCAGGAGGTACAAACTATACTGAATGCTGGGAGAAAGAAGGCAGAGTCAATGAGAAGCCATGTAGTTCCACCAGAGACAGATGCAAGAACTTTACTCCATTAGTCACAGCATCATCATATTACAAAAATAAATGGAGATGAGTTAATTTAAGATATGAGTTAGCCAAAAATATGCTGAAGCTATTGGACAGACAATATTGCAAATAATATGGCTTCTGTATGATTATTTTGGGGCTGGGCAACTGGGAACAAACAAGCAGCCTCTTACTACACTTTTCAGTTTTAGAAGTTCTCATTTAATAGATGCTGATCTCAGTGTCTATGCCACTGGTTATAATCAGGAAGTGATTGTCCATGCCCATGCATTCAAGGCTACTTCCCACTTTCTCTTCTATCAGGTTAAGGTAACTGGAATTATGTTGAGGTCTTTAATTCACTTGGACTTGAGTTTTGTGCAGTGCAATAGATATGGATCTGTTTGCATTCTTTAATATGCCAACATCCAGTTATATCAGCACACTTTTTGTCTCCAGGCTGCACCCTGGTCCTTGCCACCCACTGGACTCTGTCTCCTCAAAACCCACTCTGCTCCCTAACCCCATGAACCTGAGCATCCTCCCCATGGTCAACCCTCACTAGTAACCACAGCAGACTACATAGGTACTGGCTCAAACCATACCAGTTGGAAAAACAGGTGTGGGACTCGTCTCTCAACTTGACTGTCCCAAAGACCAAACCCTAACTAAACCCATGGCATATTCCATTCCTCTCCTCCCATTCTAGCACCAGCAAGGCAGCTGGGCCCTGCCCCCACCTCTGGTGGAACTCCACTGCTCTGGTGCAGTCTCCACCAACCTGCAAGTAGCTAAGAGACCTTCCTCCAGGCTTGCCCTCTTCCCTACCTCCTCCTGGATTCTGTCCCTCCAAGATCCACTCTATCACCTAATCCGATGCAGTTGAACAACCTCCCCTTGGCCATCCCTCCTCTGCAACCCTAGCAGACAATTAGGCACAGGCACAAACCACATCAGTTAAAAAACCAAACCAGCAGACTGCATAGGCACAGGTGCAAACCATGATGGTTGGAAGAACAAGCGCAGAAACAGCCCATACCAGTTGGAAGAAATGATAAGTAAATGCTGGTATAACAATATAATAAACAACTAAAACAGCCTTATGGTAACACCAGAACCGCAATACCTGAACATTCCAATGCAGCCCAAACACAGAAAACGAACTTAAAAATTGCTTTATGAAAATGATAGAGGCACTTAAAGAGGAAATGAAAAAAAATGGGATCCCACGTCCAAGGAGAGATCCCCAGATTGTTCTTTGGACAGAGGAGAGGGTGCCTGAACCGGCCTTGGCCCATAACCATACTGATGAATATTTTGCTTATCACCATAGAACCTTCATCTGGCGATGGATGGAGATAGAGACAGAGACCCACATTGGAACACTGGACTTAGCTCCCTAGGTCCAAACGAGAAGCAGAAGGAAAGAGAACGTGAGCAAAGAAGGCAAGACCAGAGGGAACCTTCATTCGACGATGGATGGTGATACAGATGGAGACCCACATTGGAGCACCGGACTGAGTCCCCCAAGGTCCAAATGAGGAGCAGAAGGAGGAAGAACATGAAAAAGGAAATCAGGACCGCGAGTGGTGCGATCACTCACTGATACAAGGGGACTGATCTAATGAGAGTTCACCAAGGCCAGTTGTCTGGGACTGAAGGAGGACGTGATCCAACCAGATTCTCTGAATGTGACCGGATTCTCTGAATGTGGCTGGCCCAGAGTCTTTCTGAAAAGCCATGGACAATGACACTGGGACTTGTTTCCTCTGCATATACTGGATTTTTGGGATCCAGTCTGTTTGGATACTCACCTTCCTGGACCTGGAGGGAGGGGGGAGGAACTTGAACTTCCCACAGGACAGGAAGCCCTGACTGCTCTTAGGGATGGAGAGGGAGGAGGAGAGGGAGTGGGGGGAGTGGGAGGGTGTTGGGAGGAGGGGCGGAAATGGATACTTTTATAATTTAATAAACTTTGAAAAAAAAAGAAGTTGGGGAAGAGACACACGAAAAATTGGAAGAAAATCCCTTAAAGAAAGTAAAAAAAAAGTCCTTATCTTTTTTGCATAATTTTTTTTTCTTTTTGGTTTTTGGGGACAGGGTTTTTCTGTGTAGCATAGCCTTGCTTGTCATGAAACTCACTCTGACACCAAGCTGGTTTAGCTCACAGAGATCCACCTGTATGTGCCTCCATAGTGCTGAGGATAAATGAGTGTGCCATTGCTGTCTGGCTACATAAAATAACAAAAAATAAAAGTTACTTTTTTTGGGCAATATGACACCCACCTTTAATCCAGGCATCCAGGAGCCAGATACAGGAGGATCCCTGTAAGTTCAAGGCTAGCATGGCCTACATAGAGGGTTTGAGGACAACCAGAACTACAGAGTGAGAGTCTGTCTCCAGAACACAAGTAAACAGAGACTGGAATCACATACTAATTAAGGCAGAAAGAGGATGTTTAAAGTGAACACTGGAATGGGCACACTACCCTTGATCTCATCCAAAGTGAACTTTGATTTCTGCTGAAGATTATTTTGAATCCGAGTGTTGGCAGGAGCCAGAGTTTGCTTCTGTTATCCAATAATTTTCTCCCTGTAAACAATCAGTGTTCTTTTAACCCTTGGAAGCAAAGATTTATTTTGGCAAGTGCTGCCTTTATAGCTCAGTCCTCTAACTTTTGGGGACTTTGACATAATCTGTTTGCAAATCCACAGAACTCATGCAGGCAGCTTCAGCTCTCCACCTTATCTCATTTATTCCTGGCTTCAGCTTGATTGTATTGCCCTGGGATTTAGACATAGGGGAATCACAGTCTGCCCTGGGTGTGGAAGGAGCAAGGGCTCTTGATTAATCAGCTTTCTCATCTCTCTTTTGTAGGACACTTTATAGTAGCTGCAGTTATTCTTCTTTTCTGTCCTTGTCCACTACTGATGCTTCCAGGGCAACCAGATCATAATTAACTTCCCACCCTTTTGCGGATAGTACACTCTACAGGTGTGACAGGAATATTGTCACAGGGTTCACTTCATTCTCACTAAATAGGGTGTCTGCTGCTTCTGAACTCTGATACTGTGAACAGTTTATGGGTTAAGAGCTCAGTTCTGCATTGGTAGTAAGATTGTTCCTAGTTTCAGTGCATGTGCTTCTCATGAAGGATTTCCTTTTTACTGTTGATAAATCCAATTAATTTCACCCAGTGCTCCAGTAAGGTTCAGTTTACATTGGAACAGAAGTTCCCTTGGCTGTTCTGAAATCCAATGCTCATCACTACAGGAGTCCATTTCATAATGTTTGAAAATTTTATTGCAGGGATTAGGGTGGCAGTAGGTTAGTTCTTTTCATGATTCTGCACTACACAAAGCATTTGTATCTATAATATATGAAACCTCATTATGGGCTAGATATAGTTTCTCTCTTGTCTTGCTCATATCTGGAGACTTGGCGTCTTGTAGTTTATTCAGCTGTCTTCTTTATTGATGGAGGAGGGTCATCTCTCTATGTGCTACTTTCATTGGTTAATAAAGAAACTGCCTCAGTCTTTGATAGGACAGCAGCTTAGATTGGTGGGGTAGACAGAACAGAATTGTGGGAGAAAAAAGCAGAGGCAGGCAGCCGCCATGACTCTCCTCTCTGAGACAGATGCAGGTTAGAATCTTTCCCGGTAAGCCACCACCTTGTGGAGCTATACAGATTACTAAATATGAGTTAAAGCAAGATGTGAGAATTAGCCAATAAGAGGCTGAAATTAATGGGCCAGGCAGTCTTTAAAAGAATACAGTTTCCGTGTAATTATTCTGGGTAAAACTATCCAGGAGGCGGGCGGTGGGAAGGCGCACCACTCCTTTTACAGCTTGGCGCCCAACGTGAAGGACTAAATCCACTTAAAAACTTGAGAGAGCTTAAAAAAGGGAAAGAGAATGTAACACAGCTTTTTGCTATTTGCTAGGGCGTGCTGTAGAGAAATTTCCCTGACTCAGCAGCCACAAGAGGAAAAAAACTGCGGTTTTAAAAAGCAGCTTCCTGGGCTGTGCCGCCATCGCAATCTCTCCGTCTGGCTCCTGCAAAAGACAGAGCTTTTGAATGGAGCATTTGGAGTAAAGTGCTATGGCTTGCTTGATGGCAATGTGGACTGCTGTGTGCCTGGAACTGTGCGCGGCTCAGGGTCACCAAAAGGCTCTGAGGCAGGAGCAGCTCAGCTCTGCCATGCTGAACTGTGCTGGTCTCAGGCAGGAACTATCATAATTATCCTAATAACAACGCAATTAAGGGTTAGAGTGGCAGTAAACAGGTGGTACCACAATACCTCTATATAGCGCAACTTAAGTTTTTAAGAAGTGCTTAACATTTTAAGAAATGCTCCTGGATAATAAAGAATTACAGATTCACAATAGCACAGATTCAGACATAAAAGACCTCTAAATGGGTAACAGTGTTGGATGAGTGTACATAGGCTTGGGAGAGAGAAGAAAAGGAATATAGAGAATAAAGTTAATGCCTTAAAAAAAGGGGTAAAGTCTTTAAAGAGACAGAGTACAGATAGTTATAGATTAAAAGAAATAAATAAAAATAAGCCGTGTAAAAATGGAAAATTCACAGAGAGTTTGGATTCTGTATATTGTGTTTTCTTTAAATTTTTTGACTGCGAAGGAGCTAAGTATAGAGAGACATTTCATTATATGGGCTTCCAAGCTAAACCATAATGAATATAAGGGTATTATGACTTCAGAATTTGGATCTAAGGATATGATACTTTGGAAAAGAGATTCTTCTTATGTTTTCACAGAGGATGAGGCCCTGTGGATTGCTTCTATCCCAATATGTTATGATAGACCATGCCCTCCTGAAAGATCACCATGATCACCTTCAGAAAATTACTTCACTCAACTGCCGACTGAGATGAATCTAGCACACAGGTTATACCCTGAAAGACCTGAATTGTAGTGCCCCTATTCAGCACGAAGCCGTTTGGAGAGAAATAACTACACCCATATTCCCAAATATTGTTTATAAATGTTCTTTTACATTTAAAGGAGGATATAATATAGATATGAATAATTTGCATTGGTATGGGTTTTAGGTCAATTTTGTTATATGTATATATATTTCTGCTCTTGATTAAGGTATTGTGATTGTGCAGTTCATTTAAATATGTAGTGTATAATTAGGAAATATACATTGTTGTTACATAGGTTGTTAATGGATAATCATCGATAATAGTCAAGCCTGTAGTCATGTTAGATTTTCTAGATATATAGAGATATATTTCAGTTAGATAGACATTCTTTATATCTTTCAAAGACTGCAGAAGATGGCGTTTAATGTTTTAATAACTTAGGGTTGTTCATGACAATGAGACATGACTGCTCCTGGCAGCACCAATCTTCTTCAAGAGGAAGATGGGCTTTGAAGAGGCTCCTTATGGAGTTTGATAGCCTTTTGGGCAAGAAACTGATCTTGCCTGGACTGTTACATAAACTGGATACAGAGAA
Source organism: Myodes glareolus (assembly GCF_982192425.1). NCBI lineage: Eukaryota > Metazoa > Chordata > Mammalia > Rodentia > Cricetidae > Myodes > Myodes glareolus. The sequence goes on along the minus strand of NC_142033.1, from coordinate 21,187,223 downwards.
CCCACAGAAAGAGGACTGCTGAACTTACCTAAAGATGAGATGGTCATTTGGGGTTCCTAATTCATGAAAGAGTCTGCCAGACATTCTGCAGGACACAGGAGAAAGTGATTGAACTGTCTTTGAAATTTCCTGCTTCATGGAAATGTCTTTGGATACTATGGGCCTGAAGGCTGAAGATGGATGCCCCAACGGTACAAGAGAACTATGGGTGACTGTCCAGGCATCAAGATGTCTCTGTCATTTCTAGAGCTTGGAAGTTGCTTATTTCTTGTTTGCTTAGGTAATATTATATCCTTCTGGAGTCTTTGATGGAGCTGAAGAATGGTTAGTTATAGTTATAGTTTTCCTTAATTATGATAAAAGATAAAGTAGATATAAATATTGTAACTGTAATTCTTGCTTGAAACCCGTTTTGTTATATGCAATGTTAAAGTTAAAGCCTTTCTTTTTGTTTAAACAGAAGAAGGGAAAATGATGTAGGAGAGTCTTCTATCTGTTGCTTTCATTGGTAATTAATAAAGAAAACTGCCTGGCCTGATAGGTCAGAACATAGGTAGGCGGAGTAGACAGAACAGAATGCTGGGAGAAAGAAGCAGAGGCAGAGAGCTGCCTGCCATGAAGCTGCCAGGTCAGACATGCTGAATCTTTCCCAGTAAGCCACGAGCTCGTGGTGAGACACAGATTATTAGAAATGGGTTGAATCAATATGAGAGAGCCAATAAGATGCTATAGATAATGGGCAAGGCAGTGTTTAAATGAATACAGTTTCCATGTAATTATTTCGGGGGTGAAGCTAGCCAGGTGGATGGCGAGAAGCGGCCAGCCACTCCTACTACACTTCATATAGTGTTAACTATTGCTTTCCCTCTTTTGTATTAAAACTCCAGGAACCAATTATAGGAACTCTTTTACATCATAAAGGTAATCTATGTCTTATTATCAGGGTCATGATACAAAAAACCCTGATATTTATTAATAAATGCGTGTCATCATCACATAGAAATCACACTACACCTTGAAGTATTCATCCCATTTCTAGAATAGCATTACCAAGTTATATCTGAGTCAAATATGATATCAGATTAGGATAGAGTTGTTTTTAAATTTAGAATTTGACCCTACTCATGAGAACCTTATAGTATATACTTGGATTATAGAACTAGATTCTTAGGTTCATTATAAAACCAGCCATTAAGTATCACATTGTTCTATGAAGTGCAGATATATGAAGAAGAAGACATGGTCTCCATCCAGGATGAACCTCATATATGGTGGGTGTGAGCTGTCACTGAAAATGCAAATGAGTGCCACAACATATCACAGTGTCATGACCTGAGTGCCATTTGCTGTTTTATTTCTTATATTTAGGATTCCTGGATTTTTACTAACTGGAATAGAAATGATATTTGATGGTGGTCTGATGATACATAGCTATATCAGAGCAGTAACTGATATGACCTCAAAATAAAGTTAGACCATTGTGGCTCCCAGACTCTTCCTTATTCGATTCTGGACCACCATGGTGTAAGGAGGGCCCAGCCTTTTGTGGGCAGGATCACAAGGATGGTCCCTCCCTTAACAGGTTGGCTCAATTTGCTGTGGACAGGACCACAAGGATTGTTCTATCAATCAAGAATCAAAATTCATTCTTGCCAATAGGCCAAATTTTCCTCAGATATGACTCAAGACTTTGCCAATTTAGCAAGTGAAGCTAAATAGATTGATAACTAAATATTTTCTAATTGGATTTGAGCCACAATCTCCTGGAAGGAACCTGACAGTATAAACCTGGTTAAAGGTTGAGGAAATCCTAGCTTGGGACCTACTATTGCTCTTTTCCTAAATGGTCATGTTGACAAAATATTTCCTAAAGTTTTATGTTAATAACTATAGCCAGAGATCTGCATTGTTCTCAGCCTTTGCCTGAGAAGCATTTGTTGTAATGGGTACCAATCAATTCAGAGTCATAAAATTGCTCAAAGGACTGAGAATGATCAGCCTCATGCTAAGGCTCCAGGTATACTACGGAAGTATGAGGAAAGAATGTAGGAACCCAATGATGAGAAGTGCTATCACACATTTTTTTTCTGGACATGCCATGGCCATAGCATTCATAAACTCCAAGAATCTGTCAGCTGCACAGGACTTACAAAAGATTGGAAAGCCAAAATTCCAAAATAAATGAGAAGGGGCTTCTAATAACTTCAACCAAAATAAAGAGCTATTGAGAGTCATAGATTCCAGGAGGGGATGAATCACTATTATGGGGGTTGGGTGTACACTGCTACATTGCTCATGATCCAGCAATCTTATCTCAGGAATGCATGCATTCTTTTATAGACAGCACTAATTGGATTTATTGGGTTATTAAGAATAAAACAAGGGGACATAATGTTAGAATTGGGACATATTGAAAGAAATCCAATGGGAAGTAGGAATGTGGTCATGGGAGATGAATTTAATATTTCACAGAATCAAGCCAAGAAATCCTGAATGAATAAAAAAACCAACAAAACAAATTGTGAGCTTGTGTGGGATATTTCAGATTTGGAATGCAATATGAGTTAGGTGATGTTGGAACTTACAAATATTGTGGTCTTGTCTTGACTGTGCACAAAACAAGAGGAAATTAAACTTTTGACAGCTCAAGTCTACTTCAAAATGAGGAAATAAAAGTGACAGTGTCCAGGTCAGTTATGTCTAAGGGATATGGTAGAAATCCTCCCTTTCTGTGACGCACTGGAGGAGGTCCATGTGTCAGTCCTCCCCACTTCAGCTACTCCCTTTTCTTCTTCTTTCCAGATTTAGCAAACATCTGGCAGCAAAGGAGGCAACACTTTGTGATGATGAACATCACAGTCATCACACAGGCAAGCAGGAATCCAAGCACGTCCAGAGAGTGGTACTGGTACCAGGCGAGGTCATGCGCTGCCACACGAAGGTGCTTGGCCCCTTTGTGGCGCATGACATACTCAATCCAGAAGACGGCTCTGTCCAGGGGCTTCACTGGTTGGTCGTGGTGGATTCTTGATAGCCGCATGGCATTCTCCTTATAGCTAAAGACATCAACATCAAAAGCCAATTAGTTTACTTTCTTCAAGCCTATGAAAAGTTCAGAAAGAGCATCGTGAGACTCAGTAAATGTCATAGAGGAGCACTAGGTACAGTGTGGTTTTGACTGGGACATGTTTGGAGGTTTGCCTGGAGGTTGGTATTTTCTGTGAAATTCTTTCCAAAACTAAAATGAGAAATCATTGTGGGAAGGAAATCTTTCCAGCAGAGGAAATGTCCAAAGACCCTTTCAAGCCCTGTAAATGAGATGGTTTATACAGTTTGACACTGATCACACTGATGCTCTTGAGAAGAAACTGTCAAAATTCTTTGAAACCTCAATAAAAACACTATAGTAATTAAAAATGACTACTCTTGAGAATGGAGGATACTTTGCACAAGCTGACTTAAGGGCTGGGATGCAGGTCATTGATAACTTGCTTAGAAATTATTTCCATCTTCAAATTATTCTAAACTAATTTCTATTACAGTAAGTCTGCAGGGATATTTTACAGTCTTGATTGATAGTAAAAGCTCATTATACAGTGGTTAAATGAGGTTCATTGGTGTTGTTGCTTTCAAACTGAGACTACAGATCAGATGACTTCTACTGTCCCTTTGGATAGAATTGATCCAGACTTGTACCAACTTGAATAAAATCACTGTACTCACGAAGGGTCATTAGTGACTGTCTTCACTGCATGGAGCAAATCTGTACTGGACATTGTGAGAATGTCCAGTCTCACACCTGCTCCTTTGGTCTTCATGTGAACAACATTATCAAATTGGTCTCCAAACAAAGGAATGCCAATTACAGGGATTCCGTGGTAGATCGCCTCATGAATGCCATTTGTGCCACCATGAGTTATAAAAGCTCTGGTTTTAGGATGACCTAGCAAGGGGAGAAATAAAAGGCAAACATTAAATATAAATCTGAAAAAAAAATGAGAGAGAAAAAGACACAGAAAGGGCAAATATTCTCTAGACAACATTATCATACCCATGGAATAGAAATGAAGTCCTCTCAAGTCTTAGAGCATCACAAGTCCATGGATGATTATTGAGGTCACATAGAGGAGGTGGTTTGTGGAAGTCAAATGATTTTTGCAGTGGACAAAAAGTCAGAGCAACTTCCAAGTGGAGTAAACAGCATGTGCAAGCACAGGCCGTAGTTCAGGAGAGAATGTTCTCCTACAGAAACAGTGAAGCCACTGCTTGTGATATGTTCCTTCCATGTGGCAGGGGGTTTTGCTCATAGTGATGGGATGAGGCTTACGACAAGCAATACTCCATCCAATATAGGACTGCCTCATGATGTGGAGTTTTGTGGGTGCTAGGAAATTAAGGGTTAGTAACGAAAGAATACCATCCTCACTTGCGTTTGAAATTGTGCTACCCTAGAGGAAAGGGCGTATGTAAAGGTTTAGAACTAGGAGGTGAACACAAACACGAAGAAGTGATTTAAGTTTATCTGAATGAAAACTGCAGAGGAGACAGTAATGGAATCTCCAATCTCCAATGTTACTACTGTACAACATATCCATATAAGTTCTTTATTTATTTTCTCGAGGACAAGATCACATTTGTCATAAATGCATTAGTGTTGACATACCCCATACTGAGCAGCCAATCCTATGTCTCATGCATCTCCCTATGCTTACCGAGAAGGTCATTCTGGGGGATCCATTTGTACAGCCGAGTGTTGGAGCCCAAGGTGTCTGGCTTCTTGCCTTCAAATCGCCAAAGAACCTGTTAAGACAAAGCTAGCCTCTTATTACTTTGGTCAAATGTCAAGTTACTTCTGCTAGATTTCTAGAGAGATTAAGAATCAGTGGAGATAAACGCTGGTCCCTAAGGGCCAGGCAGTGAGGATGGATGATGGGAACCGTGAAGAACTGCTACAGCAAGGCTGCAAATTCTCTTCACTGTCCTGCAGTTAGTCTCATGCTTATCCAAGCTTCAGCCTGGCGCCTCAATGTTTAGTCAACAGCAGCTTAGGCAAAGTTATGTCAATATCATACATATTATAATATTAAGCAGGAGTTAAGAAATGTGTCAGGGCTGGAGAAATGGTTCAATGGTTAAGAGCACTGAGTGCTCTTCCAGAAAGCATAGATTCAGTTCCTAGTACCCACATGGCAGCTCATGACTGTCTCTCTGTAACTCCAGCTTCAGAGGACGTGAAACCTTCATACAAACAAATATGCAGTCCAAACACCAATGTACACACAAAAAAATAAGAAATGTGTTATTGTAGTTCAGTTCAACAATCCACCAATGTTAATAATATGTACCTTGATTTTTTCAATATATTTATAGCATTTTTATTTTTGAAATTCAACATAAATCTTTGTCAATGATATTTGTGTTAGTTTACTTATAATCATTTTATAATAAGTATTTTTTTTAGATTAGGTCCTTGTAGCACAGCACTGTCTAAGCCCGTGTTTACTTCCAGACCACATCTCAAATTACACCCTATGTCAACATTAAAAGCCTCAGTCCCCCAGGTAGAGTTGGGTTTGGTAAATCCCATCACCTATTGTTTTTAATAGCAAGGGAAATATTACTGAACATGAGGGCATTTTAATACATAGGCGATCACATTTGACCAAAATTATAAATTAATACTTCACTATTATATAAACCCCGTTTTTAAAATTTTTTTATTATCTTCTCTTTTGATTTTTGTTTTATTGAAAAGAGATTTTTTTTCACAATCATGTTCTGATTATATTCCCTCAGCCCTTCGTCTTTCATCCAAATTCACACCATTTCATTCTCTCTTCTTAGAAGACAAACAAGTAAATATAGCAAAGTGAGTAAGAAACCATTGCAAAATTTTCTTTGTGATAAGAGCCTTGTGCTTGTCTATGAAGTTTCTTTGAGATGATTTGGGAAGTTGAAATTGGGAAGTTAAATGCAATATACTACATTTTTGCTACCAAACCACTACGACCTCCCCTACTATCATCACCATTACCACCACAGGCACCATGACAACCACACAAAATCTTTATTTACTGGCTACTTCAAGCTGTGAAGAATAGCCATACTATAGTGGATAAGACAATTTTCTTTCTGCTTTTACTTTGGTTGAAAAATAAACTCTTGATTTGACCTGGAATGACCTGATATTAATTCCTCAACATGGAATCAAGAGCATAATGTCTGTGGGTATGCTAGGAAAACTAACATCTAATAAGATAATCTGAAGTATCCTTTACAGCTATCTCTTTTTGTATATGTTTTGTATTTTAAGAGTTTAATTTTAATTCCTCAACCTTGGTAAGTCATTCTCTCTTTCAAGTACTGTCTTTGGAAATGACATGCTTTATTTGGTCATTACTACCTTATCATGTATCAACTTAACAGTCTCTGAATTGCTAACCCCCCCCCCAAAATTCAAAGATAGAAAAAAGGAACACAAACAGATATGTAAATAATAAAAATAAAATGATATAAAAGATTAATAAATCATAGTAACACCAATTCCATTTTGAAGATAAGGATTTAATTTTAGTCATGTGTAAACTAGAGTGCCTGTATATGTGCGTGCACATGTGTGGTGGTTTGAATACTTATGGTGGATTCATGTGTTTCAGTGTCTGACCTTTAGGGAGTGGCACACTATTTGGAGGTGTGATCTTGTTAGAGGAAGTGTAACCTTGTTAGAGGAATTGTGTCACTTTGTGGGCAGGCTTAGTGTACTCATATGTTCAACCTGTGCCCAATGTGGCACACAGTCTCCTGCTGCCTGTGGATAAAAATGTGAAATCTGCTCCCTTTTCAGCACTATGTCTTTCTGTATGCCCCTGGCCATGAGGATAATGAACTAAACCTCTGAAATGGCAAGACATCCCCAATTAAATATTTGAAATTTTATATTATATATAAGAATTGCTGTGGTCATGGTGTCTCCCCATAGCAATAAAAGCCCTATGTCAGTGTGCATGTACATATGCATGGAAATACGTGCGGCTGTCATGACAGGCTGGATAAGGGCATTGAATCTCAAGAAGATACAGTTATAGGTAGTTTTGAGGTGATAAACATGGCATCTCAAAGTAAGTTCATGACTTCTGGGTGAGCAATGCATGCTCTTCAAGGATGAGACGCTTCTCCAGTCCTACAGCTGCAGATTTTGGGTGCTTCCTTATTGTTACAGGGCCAGTGCACTTACTGGTTATAAGTTAAATGTTGTATAGTTATACTTTAGTGTGTAAATCATCTTCAGATATCCTCGAGGAAATTAAAGGAAGTAACAAGCCACAGTTTTGTGCATATAATACCTTCCTACCATCAAGTTTGAAAGCACTTGTGAAATGTTTTTCTTTTTAAACACAATGTTAATAACAAAGTTATTATTCAAAACCACCACCTAATATTTGGCATTTCCCCCATGTATTTCTGTGTCACAAGTGATGAGCTAGATCTAGAATGACAGCTTCAATTTCACAGGAGGTTTCTACAGTCACACCTGAACAGGATGTGACCATCTCAATGAGGATGCCGCACCGAGGCACTGTTTCTCACCTTCTGTGGAATCTGGGCAAGGCCTGCTGCAATCACATTGGCTCTTTCTTCTGTTAGGGTGCCCACCATGGACCCCAGGGAAAACACCACCACACCATGTTCTCCGGAAGACTGGACGAAGTCTTCTATTTCCTGTTGATGAAATATCAACCTATTGCAAACAGCAGCAACACCAAGGTGATACCAACCTGCATAAAATTGATACCAACATTGGCAGGAAGAAACTGAACAGCATTAGAAACAATCAGAGTAGTGGGTAATTTAAAACTATTCATATCCACATATAAGATGTAAGTTTTAGTAGTGTAAGGTTACAGCTTGTGTTACACATATCCACACTCAGATAAACAGTTCTGGAACATTTTCATCTTGAAAGGCAAGATTTGTTGATATTAAATTTATTTTTTTTCTCCTTTTCCAGTCCCTTGACCACCAAATATCTGCTTTCTGTTTCTATTATTTTGACCAGTTTAGGGAGTTCTCATAAGGTCTTATTTTATTTCTGTCTTGCTCATTGGCTAGTTTACTAAGTGTACTGACACTAAGTTCATGCCGTGTATCTCTATAGCCTAGCATTTTAAGTTTTAGTGATTTTTTTTGTATTTGAAAAATACAAATATAAAAATTATTGTATATAAGTTTTACTAACCATTCCAGTGATACTCACATAACTTCTCTATGTCATAGTTATTGTTCTATTGTGAGGACACACCAGGATTAAGGCGATTTCTAAAAGAAGGCATTTAATTGGGGGCTTGCTTAAAGTTTCGGATGGTTTGTCTATGAGCATCATAGTGGAGAACACCATGGCAGGCAGACAGGCACAGCACAGCACTGGAATTGTAACCCAGAACTAAACCTGTACCATAAGTGGCAGACAGATAGAGAGAGGCCAAGCATAGCTTGTGCTTTTGAAATCTCAAGGCCAACCTCCAGTGACACATTTTATCCAACTAAGCCACACTTCCTAATCCTTCCTAAACAATTCACCAACTGAGAACCAAAGATTCACGAATATGAGCCTATGGGGTCATTCTTATTCAAACTACCATGCACTCTTCCCTTTCGGAATAGAGCTGCTATGGGCATCTCTGCATTTCTATCTCATAAAGGTCCTTCATTCAGTTCTTTTACATATATACGCAGTAGTGGAATTCACGGACCACAAGTTTATTTCTAATTTCATTAAGACTGTCCATTCTGTTTTCATTTGTGCTCTTTCTATCAGATGTTAGTTTTATTGGAAAGAAATTTACTATATGCTGTCAATTCTTTTTACTGTATACATTACTGCAAATGTCTGTATATGTATGCATGTGCAGGGGTGTGCTTTCACTTGTGTGATTGATCAAGAAAGTAAATAGAGCCATTGTGACCTCTTTTTCTTTGTTCACTCTCCATCTACTTTCTCTCTAATCACTTTGTATATATCTCATCTTCTGGAACTCTCTCTGCATTTAGTATTTGTGTGTTTTCTACAGTCAAATATAAGAAAGTATTTTTTAAACAAAATCTTGCTAGATTAATTTAATCCAACTGAATAGTCACACTTTGTTATGGTGTTATACAGGTGTTTCTACTGACAGCGTTCTTTATCTAAATTCCTAGGACTCTCTGAGTTTGATGAGCATTCTGAAGGAATAAAAGATAATCATCCTGGCTGACAATTCAAGGAAAACAGAAGCAAACAAATGCGACTATACTTACCTTTGGCAGAGGCTTTGCAGGTATGCAGTGGAGTCCTCCAACATAATCAAAGTTTGGTAAGACAGGATGAGGAAATTCCAAATCCCAGTAGGTTCGAATGAGCCATATGTCTGCCTTCCCCATCATCTCAGAGAGGGTTGTGGGTTTTCCTGAAGAGGAATCAGAACATCTCTCCATCTTCTCTTCAGAGTGGGTAAGGCTTCCCTTGGGGAGTCAACAAAATCTAGCATATTGTTTTGAGGCAGGACTAAGGCCCTCCTCCTATATGTAGGACAAGCAAGGTATCCCTCCAGAGAGAATTGGTTTAAAAAAAAAACAGAACAAGAAGTAGGGATAAATCCTGTTCTCATTGCCAGTGACACCACAGTCTGCCTCAGCCATGCAACTGTCACCCACATAAAGAGGGCCTAGTTTGGTGTAGCACTTTCTCCCTTGCTGTCAGGCCAAAGTTGGAAGACTTTCATTAGCTTAGGTAAGCTGTTTCAGTGGGTATCACGATTATGGTGTTGATCTCTTTGCTCATATTCTCACTCCTCCCACTCTTCGACTGGACTTTGGGAGTTGAGCCCAATTGGAACCCACCCTTAACTGTGATTTATATATCCAGTGAGATTCTAATGAAGAACATTAATTTTTTTTTCTTTGAGAACAATTGTCAATTGGAGATAGCTTCATTGTTAGGGATGGGCGCTCAAACCTACTTCCCTCTCTCCACACTGAGATTCTGTATGTCTTGAACCTAAGCCCTGTGCATGCTGCCACAGTTTCCATAACTTCATAATTACAAACTTCCTGTTGTGTCTCAGAGGCACTGTTCCTTGATGTCTCTCAGTCCTATCATACTTAGGACTGAGTGTTCCAAAGTCCTTTACTCTCTGTACAGTGTCCTGTTTTGGATCTCTGTATTAGTTTTCATCCACTACAAGAGAATGCTTTCCTGATGGTGAGTGAGCAAGATAATGATCTTTGGGTATAGCAAAATGTTATTAGGAGTCATTTTATTCCTGTGTTCCTTTAGCAGAACTGTAGTATTTAATTTTTCCCTAGGCTCATGGCCTATCTAGTTTTAGGGTTTTGGTCAACTGAGCACTGTCAGGTATGGACGTGGCTGTAAATGCAATCAGAATGGTTGGTTGCTACTACATGTGTGCCACTGTAGCTCCAGTTGTCACACAGGTAGATCACCTCTCTAGGTTTAAGAGTGTATAGCTGAGTTAGTGGTATTTCTCCTCTTATAGGTTCTAAAAGTACCTTTGAATACTAGTCAGTAGGGTGAATACTAGTCAGTAGGGGTGAAGGCTCTAGGTAGGCCCTCACTCAACTTCTCCATTTTTAATAAGTTAAATAAGTGTGGTCTTCAGCAATAAAGGCTTACCACTGTTTCTTGGAGAGAAGTCAATAGCCTTGACAATAGTCAGAGTTTTGGGGTTTCCTTGGGCCCCTTTGGTCAACAAGTCAATTAGATGTATTTTGTTCACGTGACTAGAAGAATCGCTTTGTGCTAAAAGATATTTAGTCTCCTTAATCATTTGATAATTCCACTTAGATTTATTCCATAGTATAAATAAAAGTTTCTATAATAGAAGAAGGTTTTCATCTAACCAGTCAAATGACCTTTGGATTTGTTGTCTCTCCCTGTATTTTATCACTTACTTCCCTCTTTTCACAACCTCTTCCTCATTCAATTCTGCTTCAGTCTTTCAACTGACTCTCCATAACTATATATTATATTTCCTCTTTGGGAGATCTGCTCATCCCCCAACCTCTTACTTTATACCAAACCTCTGTAGTTTTACATATTGTAGCATGTCTACATGTAGCCATTTTAAAAGCAAACAATATAGTATTTTTTCTTTTATGGGGGGATCCGGGTAACCTCTCTCAACATGACTTTCTAGCTCTATCTATTTATTTATGAATTTGATAATATAGTTTTTCTTTTTCAAGGCTGGATAATATTCCATTATGTAACTGCACCACAATTTTATTATCCATTTATCTGTTGAACATCTAGGCATTGAAATGTTTGAATTTCTGGCTATTATGATTAGAGTAGTAATACCATGGATGAGCCAATGTTTCCCTGGTAGGTTGTAGAATCCTTTCAATACATGCCCCACATGATTTGTTCCTGGACAGCTGCAGGGTGGACGGGCTCCTGGCTGTGTTGGGCCCATCTTTATCTTCTGAGAATCTAGCTGGCCCCGTTTCTTCCTCAGTCTCTTCCTCCTCTACCATCTCCTCAAAGCTAAAGCTCAAGAAACACTTTTCCCTCCTTTCCATGGGTTGCTCAGTCAGAGATTCTGTTCGAGGCATTCTGCAGTGGCAAGAGACCATTGACATTCCTCCTTAGCTGGGCCTCTGGAGACCACATCAGACCCTCCAGTGCTTGGTGGAAACTCCAACTCCTCTGGTGGTGCTGGGACAGTTAGTAGGGGAATTGGCTAGTGATGACACATCCCCTGGGGAGAGATCGACTCACTGCTTTGAGAGGCTGAGACTGAGTCATGGAGGGGGAACCTTGGAAGACAGAGCAGATATGGTAGAGAGAAGAGCTGCTCAGTTTTATGGGGGACGAAGAAGCTGTCCCTAACCTAGCAGGAGTGGGTTGTGGAGGAGGGGTGGCTAGGCTGACCTCACAGGGAGAAGGGAAGCCTCAGTGGCAGAAGTGTCACCTACTGCTCCAAAGTGAAGGAGGAGGAGGAAGTTGCTTGGAGTTGGTTGAACCACCCAGAGCATCCCAGGTCTGACTCAACATTCCCTGTTCTACTATCACTGATATCTATGCAGCCACAGCAGAGAGATGCCTGACAGGGAGAGCACATTTGTGGATAAGGTAGAAGGCCCTTCAGAGTACATTCTGGAGACAACTGATGTGCTTCCTGTGAAGGCCTGGTGTTTGACATCCAGGAGTTCCTAAGCCCTGGACTCTGACCTGCTACTAGCCCCCTCCCATGACCCTTCCCCTGTCTCCTGGGACCGCCTTCCTCACAAAGGATAACACAGACAGCCTGGAGTTGCCCTGTCTGAATCCTTTAGAGAGTCTGCCCAGCTAGGATCTGCTGCTGGGACCCAGTAAGAGTAAAATGACCACCTGTCGCAGGGGGCTTATGGGAACCTCTCTGACTAGTTGTCAGTGTCCTTCTCTCCTAATTTTGCCTCCATTGCTTCCTCCCACTTTGACTCAAGGGAACTGCTTCCTCTGGAATTGCCCCCTTGCATTTCCATTGAGGAGGAACCACCAGCATATACAGTTCATCCCCTCTCAACCCCCTCCCTTCCCCTGGATACTCCAGAAACTGTCACAGGGTCATTCCAGGGGGTGTCAAATGGTGCTGAGGGGGATCAGCCCTTCTCAGGATATCCTTGGTTCCACGGCCTGCTCTCTCGACTCAAGGCTGCCCAGTTAAGGCACTAACTCCCATGGTGTCTTCCTAGTATGTCACAGTGAGACAAGACGTGGTGAATATGTGCTCAATTTTAACTTCCAGGGCGAGGCCAAATACCTGAATTTGTCGCTGAATGAGGAGAGTCAGTGCCTGATCCAACAACATCTGTGGTTCCAGTCCATTTTCAATATCCTTGAGCACTTCCGGGTGCATCCCATTCCTGTGGAGTCTGGAGGCTGCAGTCATGCTGTCCTTGTCAGTTATTGTGCCCCCCCAGTGGTTGCAGGGTTGGGAGGAGGCTGGGAGCCATGCAGGGGTTTGCAAGGGCGACTGATGCTACCCCCGATTCTTCTTATTTTGAGCAAGTACTCAGACCATGGATCATAAAGTGCTAAACACATTACGATGGGTATGCCATGTTGTAGGCAGGCCTTGACCCTTCAGTTTTCCTTCAATTGCACTCTGCTTATGATGATGCAGCAGAGACCCAAGCCTGTACAAATCTGTAATTTGGACTTAATATTACCTTTGGACATGCTTACTGGCCGTGGGCAATACACTAATTCTCGCAATCCATGATTGGCCCACATACCTATTTCCAACAAGTGTCCAACCTAGCCTTCAAGGCCCTCAAACTTTGTATGTCCTAGGGCAGTGTCGGCTATTTCTGAAATCTTGTCCAGTAGGTTGTGGAACTATTTCCTGAATTTTTGACTCATGTCACCAATGCTGTTAAAAAGCTCATGCCATCTGGTCCTACCAAGCATATTTTTATTATACAGCTAACCTGGGAGGGGCTCAACACTGTCACCTATAATTGTACCTGTTAGAAATGAAAATATTCGTAAGTGGGTCTTGGCCGTCCATGATATTGACACACAGACAACCCATTTCCACCTTTACGACTTCCACCAATGCCTTGGTCAATGCTAAACTTGACAAAGATGATGATTTAGCCCTGACAGATCGTATTTGTTGGGGATGTGGACAGTCTGACCACTTATATAGGAATTGTCCCAGGACTTGTCCAAAGACCTATTGCCCTAAATGTCAAAAGGATTATCATTGAGCACAAAACTCTAGAAGCTCCCAGTGGGTCCTGACATGAATGATAAATTAGACAAGGGCTTCACACTCCTGGGGCATGAAGGTAAGTGGTGTGCCTTGGTGTGCAATGATTAAGGTGAACTGGTTCACTATGCAGATCTCTTCACTTTCAGAAGCATAGTAGATATCCTTTAAAAAGATGGATTGCCCCAATACTTTTGTTCTCTCTGCTGAGGTTACTTGAACAGCAGTAGAACCAATCTTAACAGAGATTTTGGTGTCTTTTTGAACTAGCTTGACAACATTGTGGAACACCTTTAGGTGCTCTTCCAGAGCCAAGATGGCAGCAGAAAGTATCTGTAGCTCATGCTCTATGTGCTCAGCCAGCTTCCCAGGACAGTCTATGAAAATAAGTCATTTTTTTGTCCTTCAGGTCAGTCAGTAGCTGCTTGTGGTACTTGTACTCTCTGATCCAGAAGTTACAGTTATAGATATAGACTGCAGAGACATTTTAAGCAAAGCCAGGAAAAACAACAAACCACTTAGAGAGGAAGTCTGTTTTAAAGCCATTGCTAGGTCCAGTATGGGCACCTTGGATAATCATTTCTCTCAGATTAGACAACTTTCTACCCTTTCCCTTTTTAAAATTAAAGATAAAAAATTATGCCACACCATCAAAAAATGTCATTGCCCTGGCTGCTATAGCCTTTACAGATGCTAATAAAACTAATTTTTGGTTGATAATATTAGGAGTTAAAATTACAAAAAAAGGACCTATACCTAACCAAATTCTAGATCAGTACAACCAGGATAGTTTTTGACGGTCCTTAAGGTATTGGAAATGACCAGATCAGAATCTGTAAATATCTTCTCAGATAGCCACTACGCCACACAAGCATGCAAAATACTATTTTTGCAAAATTAAAGTCCCAAAAAGATTCCATCTCCAAAACTATGCAAACTATTCAAGACTTATTACAGTGAAGAGAATGTCCCTGGCACATACCCCATATCAGATTGCATACAGGGCTGCCAGGAATGCTAGCAACAGGCAACCACAGAGTAGACCACCTAATTATGACTATGGTAGTGTCTTTGCCTTTGCTGGAACAATCTAGGCACCTCCACCAGCAATTTAATTTATCCCCTCAAAATTTTCTCAAGTTTTACCTGGTTTACCCTTTCCCAGCTGTAAACATTTGATCAGAACCTATGCAACTTAATCAACACGAGCCAAGCCATTGGATTTGTCTACCACATTCTTTGGCCAATTGTGGGATCACATAAAATCCATGCTAGACCCCTCTAAACTTGTTACATGGTGCCTTATGGGACGGGTGGTAGTGGCTCTAATATATCTGTTTAAGTATTTTCTACAGCTAAGATCCTGATAACAGCAGGTGAACAAGGCAATGCTCCAGGTGTTAATGGCTATGGAGCATGCTGGACCAAAACCTCCAAGGGAGGTGGTCCATGGTTGGCTAACACAAATACAGGAGGCCATTTAAAGCCCTAGTACTCTGAAAAGTATCCCCTTGCTTCTGACTTCTTGGGACCTTCTGGGGACCCAACCCTTTGAGGACTTGTAGTCAAAGTCGGATAAGAGCCTGTTCAGCAGGCCAGCCTAAGATAGGCACAGTCCCAAATGCTGGGGGAGGGTCATTGAGGTGGAGTTATAAAATTCCATAACTCCCACTAGGTTGTCCAATAAGAATAAAATAAAAAGAGTGGGATGAGGCAGGGCAATAGAACAAGCACAGGCAAGCACATGCAAACTCACAATGAATAAGCAAAAATGGCCAAAACAACCTGTTAGCAGACCACAGCATAGTAACTAAAGACACACACACACACCTAGTCAATCACAACATCCAGCAGTGACTACCAGTTTCAAAAGGACCAAACAAAAACATTCCTGTTCTACCTTAATTTCCCTACCTCCCCACTAAAACCCCTGACTTTTTTTTTCAATAAAAAGCTTCTATATTGGAATCTCCCAGAGTCTGTGTTTTTGTCTCCATGTCTTCTCACCCCCTTCTTCCCCCGGGAAACAGGGATCACACAATAGGCAGAAGCAACAAGCCTAAAACAACTACAATTGTCTATGAATCCTATTTGTCATACTCAGGGAAACACTTTTCTTGGAAGTCTCCACCTAGTTTTCCCTGGTAGGTGCCGGAACCTTGACGAGTAATCCTCTCAGGGAACTGAGAATTTTATGTTGTTTTGCTTTGTTTTGAGATATTCTGATAGAGCTCAGGGTGGTCCCTATGTCACTAGATAGCCAAAGTTGTCCTTGAATTCCAGATCCTCTTTCTCCACGTCTGAACTGCTGTGGTTACAGGTATGAACTGACACTAACCAGTGTGAGTTTTTTTGTGGGGATTTTCTTTTAGAATTTCATTTTGAGACACAGTCTCACTGTATCACCCTGGCTGACCTCCGAGAAAATTTTCTCTTATGCCTGAGTTCCTTGTCCTCATATTGTGCTTTATTCATGATTGACTGTGTAATAATTAGGTGTATGTAAGTTTGCTTGCATATAATAAGGGTAAACAAGTCATACAATATGGAAAGAGAGCTGTTTGTTCATTAGGTATATTTTAAAACACTGTAACCAGTAATCATTATTTCTGCATGTCAGTGCCATTACATTTTAAATACAATTTCAACCATCTGAATGAATAAACATAGATTCTCCAAAATCCTGAATTCACAAGTTTTATGTGCGTGGTACCTAGACAGTGTATTCACAGTGGTGCAGGAATTTAGTAGGTGAAATGAGAAAGTGTTTCAAAGTATAAATGAGAAAACTATGCTATGTAGATATCTATCTAGAAATATGTATTAGTCCTAAGCATAAGTATGTAAATCATGAAGACACTGAGTTTGTTTAAAGCTACTATTTTGGGGGCTAGTGAGATGGATTAGAAGTGAAAGTGTTTACCATGTAATAATAATGACATGAGTTCAGTCCCCATACAAGTTGGAACACATGAATTCATCCTGAGAATCTACATGAAGGTAGAGGTAAAAACTCTTCAAAGTTTAATCTGATCTCTACATATGCCACACAGAGCGTAAGCTCCAATCCATAACACAAGTATGCATATTCTCATGATAATTATAGTAATGGCAGCAATATAATATTGATATTGATGATGCCACAACTGAGGTAAAGCTATTTTTTTAAAGCATGAACTGAAATGGCTTGTATATATGTTAATTCTTAGAGAAATTCTTAAAGTTTTGTTTTGTGGGTCTATGCCTTTCTGAAGTGTCCTATTCAAGTCATAGACAAGGCTTTGTAGTTGGTATTGGGACATATGCTCTTCCACAACGCTTTGAATTTGGCAGACAATTTCACAGACTTTTCACCATTTTACTTAGGAGAGATAAATTTTCCTGCTGCCAATCCTGTTGATTCAGGTTCACCTTCAATGACACAGCAAATTGAGAATGCAACAATCCCAATTAAATAGGTACTTACCTAATACATCACTGTAAAACTGATTCCACTTCTTCTCGTTAAATGTTTGGAACCAAAAGTCAAAATAAAACACATAGATTAGGTTTTGCACCCTCTCCATGAATGTCATTCGATCACTTAGTTGTGTCATAGCAGGAGGCACGTAGGAAGGAGGTAGTGGCAGTCCTCCACTGTACTTTTCATATGTGGAGCCAGGAAAGAATCGGAGACTGTACACAAGAGGTATCTTGAGAATCTCAGCCAGCAGGTCACCGCAGGGTATGAAGGGATCTGCTACTATGACATCAAAGCTTGAATTTTGTAGTTTTGTCATGAGTGCCTTGTTAAAAACTACATCTTTGCAGAGACTTTCAAAATAGTCTGAATATAACCAAACCACTTCTTGCAACATTGCAAAGTATCTCCAAAATGACTTCATTGACATCTCATAAATTTCTTTCCTAATTGACTCCATGAAAAGTTCCTCTACATCAGCCGTGGAATATGATGAAGGGTATGTTTCAAATTCAATAGCAGATGTGTTATCAACCTCATAAGAAAGGGAAGATGAGGGCCTCAGAACTGTCACTTCATGACCTTTCTTCACAAGCTCATCTAAGATTATCCTTAAATTGAGCCAATGGCTGTATTCCATTGGCCACACGAGCACCTTCCCAGCACTCCCAGATCCAAAGAAGACACTTAGCTGTAGCAGGAACAAAGCTGCTGTCATTTTCACAGACATCTTGGTTAAATTCAGAGTTTCGTTTCAAATGGTGGTGGCTCAGCTCTTGCGGTTAAAGAAAGCGTAATGGTCAGTTAGTTAAAGTATAACTTGTACCTACTAAGGCAAATAGACATGGGATAGTCACAACCCCAGGATGTCAAGTGCAAAAACCAGGAGGCAGATGTGCACGTCTGAAATTACTCCTGATTCTTAATGGCCTTGAATATATAATGTACTTGGAGAACAGTGAAAAGCAAGATCTCTCTGTGCTTCTAATGTAGCTTCCTTAATAAGAACTTGAAGTAAATACTGTTGATTCACATTTTTTAAATGTCACAGTTCAGTGTGTCTTTATAAGAAATTAGCAGCATGGATCATTTATCATACTATTTAATGATTTTGTATTTCCGTATCAGTGGTTCATAGTATGACCTTACAATTATAAATACTGCAATTAAATTTAGAATCGATTTTATCCTAGATAGAAGCCCTGATCTTTTTGACTTCCCATGGTTCCAGCTCTGCCCAACTAAGAATCTGCTTTCTTGTAACTAGTCAGCCTGGCCAAAGTAAATATATTCTAATGAGACATTTCTCCTTCCCTCCTTGGCTATCAGACTATTAAAAGAATGGATGCTAAGAAATTAGAATTTTCCTGGAGACCTTCTGTTGGGAGAAGAAAGGTCTGATGCCTTGGGGGCACCCAGGAGGAATCTGTCCTCAAAGGCCCTTTGCAAGCAAGGGGAAAAATACACCTGAAGAGACTAGGTGATAAAGTAATGGTGGGCAAGAGACCATAGCATATCTGGATTGGCAAGCTATGCCTATATCTTGGCAGAATTGCAAAGGTGAAGTTGGGTTAAGTGTGACTGGCTCTCTGTCTCTCTTCCTAAAGTGATCACAATGAAAAAAATCTGTTTTTCTGCATTCTACAATTATTTGGATACTTTGATTAGTTTATTTAGGTGTGTGTGTGTGTGTGTGTGTGTGTGTGTGTGTGTATAACTTGTTTGTTGGGGAGCACATGTTATAGGAGATAGAAAATTTCTTTTTTTTGAAAAGTTTCTTTTATGTAATGTTAAATCTGTTTTGTAGCAGAAAGTTCACACTTACTCCTTCGTAATTTGATTGACAATAGTTTTGTTCCCAAATTTTGACTATTGTTTTTTCTTAATATTCATGAGCCATATTTTTGTCATGTTCTATATTTTGATTTCAAACCTTTTCTGAATCTATGTATCTTTTGCAGACATCACCATGAACATAATCCCTTATTTTTATTATTTTCTCATTGAGGCAAAATATTATTAGAAAAAGATACTGTGAAAAGGAATGTGTGGAAGCTACATCACGCTCTTGGGCCGAACCGAATTTATCCTGATCTGTCCTTTCTGGGAGCCACAAATTAGGTTGCTCCTGAGTAGGCAGATTAGGTAGAGAGAGACACAGGGTAGAACATATGACCAGTCCTGGGGTGGGTATGAGAGTGGGATGTAGCAGGAAACTGGACTGGTGGGATGTTTGGGCAGAAACATCTTGCAGGACCTTGCTTGAGTTTAACAGGCTTGGGGTGGGGACCCAGGAAATGGGGTCCCACCCTGTCTGCTGCTATGCCACCATCTCAGTTCCCTGTAAGAGGTTTGTGTGGATCTGTTCTTATTTCTCTTTGATGTGTAACTATATGGTACGAATGCTCAGGATCTTTAAAGTCTGCAGAAGTGACAGACTGTTTCTAAGGAGCTGTTTGGGTTGCCATCCACAACACAGTACAGCAGTCTCATGATGTTTCCCCTTGTTCATTATTATTTCTCTCTTGACTCTAACCAGGTAAGAGGGTGAAGCCCTAAGTCATTGTGGTTTTCAATTGTTTTGAGCTGACCTTGGTTGACATTATGCATAATGGTTCTGAACATACTTCCAAATGTGTATAAGCTATGTGTAGCTATTCCATGGAAAATGTCTATTCAGATCCTCTGTCTCTATTTTATATGGAGTCATATCATGTGTTTTCCCATCCACACAATCAAGTTATGACCCTATTAATAATAATATAATTCTTACCATTTTTGGGGGGGGCGATATATGACTTTCAAAGGCATTCTCCATATTCGTGATGTGTCTTATCAGTACTTTCAGTGATGTTTTGATGTAGAGAAGTTTTCACTTTCATGAGTTCATTTAATGAAATTTAGCTTAGCTGCTTCTGCTTTTGAGGTCAACAGAAAAGTAAGTTTCAAATTCAATCACAAATGTATTTTCACAACTTTATTGACATACTACATTTATAATTCTTAGCTTTACTTTTTAAAGCACTTTAAATCAATTCTTGCATATGGTAAAAGGTAGAGGTCCATTTTTAATTTTCAGGGCAAAGTTTTCTTAGCATCCATAGGTTAAAAATATATAAAAATAAAAGAAAATGAACAAAACAATAAACAAGTAAACAAACCAAGAAAAACCCTATAGTTTTTTCCATGAAGAGTTTTGTGATCCTTTTCAAAAATCAACCAAATTGTACATTTTTAACTTAACTATAATTTTAATGCTCTCACACAGTATAATAAAGCATGACAATAATAAAAACCACCATCAAACATTAAGGATTTAGGGTCAATATGTGACTTAATATGATTATGTATACATAATGACTGTATATATTATTTGCACGAAATCATATAATATATTGATTCTGCAGTTGTCTTTTAAATAAAGAAAAAATCAAACCCAGATCAATAAATGGTGTGGTACAATTATCTATATTCTATTAATTATATTTTACATAAGTGCTGATAGGTAGTAGCCAGGCAGGAAGTATAGGCTGGACAACCAGACAGGAAGTAGAGGTGGGTCAGTGAGAACAGAAGAATTCTGGGAAAAGGGAAGCTTTCTCTTCAGTCTTGTCCCAATCACAGAATAAAAAAAAAGATATGACTGCCCTCCTAAAAAAGGTACTAAGCCATGTGGCTAACATAGATAAGAATAATGGGTTAATATAAGTTATAAGAGGTAATAAGAGAGTGCTGAGGAGTTCCATCCAGAGAGGTGAGTGTGTGCTATCTGGGGTGGACTGTCCTGGAAGAGAGCACAGCCCGCCCCCCTAGCTCCTGCTGCAGGGTCTTCTGTGTTCCACTCGACCCTACCCTGCTCCCACAGTTGCCCTTTTGTCTCCTGTGTCCTTGGAGAATACCAGCTGTCCCTATTTCAGTGCTGAGGAGTTCTATCCAGAGAGGTGAGTGTGTGCTATCCGGGGCAGACTGTCCCAGAAGAGAGCACAATCACCCTCCCCGCCCCCAGCTCCTGCTGCAGGGTCTTCTGTGTTCCACTCGACCCTGCCCTACCCCCATGTTTGCCCTTTTGTCTGCGGTGTGCTTGGAATACCAACTATCCTTGTGTCTGTGCTGAGGAGTTCCATTCAGAGGGTGCTGAGGAGTACCATCTAGAGGGACAGGAACAGTTCCTGCTCCTGCACTGAAGAGATCCACCCAGAGAGTCAGTCACAGCAAAAACTGAACCAAGACACCAAGACTCTCCTGGCTCCATTTGAAGGAAGAGATGGGCAGGCGCCATTGCAAGAATTCCTCCAACAACCTGAAAGGCAACATGACATCACCAGAATCCAGGGATCACGAACCTATGAGAATTGAACACCCTACTCCAGAAGAAATAGAGGAAATCGACTCTAAGCAGAACTATATGAAAATAACAGAGGAACTTAAACAGGAGGTGAAAAAGTGCTGTAAAGAAATGGAGATAACAAACAAAAAAGTAGATGAAATGAATAAATCTCTCAAAGATACCCAAGAAAAACAAGAAATCCAAGAAAAAGCAATCAAACAGGTAAGGGAAACAGTTTAAGACTTGAAAAATGAAATGGAGGTAATGAAGAAAACACAAACTGAGGAAAGTTGGATATGGAAAATCTGGGTCAATGAATAGGAACTGCAGAGACAAGTATTACCAACAGAATACAAGAGATAGAAGGAAAAATCTCAGACAATGAAGATACTGTAGAGGAAATAAACTCACTGATTAAAGAACAAAACAAATCCAACAAATTCTTAACACAAAACATCCAGGAAATCTGGGACACTGTGAAAAAGCCAAACCTAAGAATAATAGCTGGAAAAGAAGGAGAAGATTTACAGCTCAAAGGCCCAGAAAATAGATTCACCAAAATTATTGAAGAAAACATTCCCAATCTAAAGAAAGATATTCCTTTGAAGGTATAAGAAGCATATAGAACACCAAATAGACTAGATCAAAAAAAATCCCCTCACCATATAATAATCAAAACAAAAAACATACAGAATAAAGAACAAATATTAAGAGCTGCAAGGAAAAAGGGTCAAGTAACATATAAAGGGAAACCTATCAGAATTACACCTGACTTCTCAATGGAAGCCATGAAAGCCAGAAAGTCTTGGATAGATGTGCTGCAGAAACTAAGAGACCAAGGATGCAAGCCCAGACTGTTATACCCAGCAAAGCTTGCATTTACCATCATTGGAGAAAGCAAGATATTCCAGGACAAAGACAGATTTAAACAATACGTTGCCACAAACCTAGCCCTACAGAAAATACTAGAAGGAAAACCACAAACCAAGGAAGCCGACAACACTCATAATAACACAAGCATCTGACAACCCTCCACCAGCACAACTCAAAGAAGGGAAACACACAAACAATAGCACCAGGAAAATTAACCGGAGTCAACAACCACTGGTCATTAATATCGTTTAATGTCAATGGACTCAACTCACCTATAAAAAGACACAGGTTAAGAGAATGGTTACGTAATCAGGATCCAACATTCTGCTGCTTACAAGAAACACACCTCAAACACAAAGACAGACACTACCTCTGAGTAAAGAGTTGGGAAAAGGTTTTCCAATCAAATGGACCAAAGAAACAAGTGGGTGTGACTATACTAATATCTAACAAAATAGATTTCAAACTAAAATCAATCAGAAGAAACAGAGATGGACACTTTATACTCATAACAGGAACAATTCATCAGGAGGAAGTCTCAATTCTGAATATCTATGCACCTAATATAAAAGCACCCACATATGTAAAAGAAACATTACTAGAACTCAGAACATACATCAAACCCCACACTCTCATAGTGGGTGATTTCAACACTCCTCTCTCACCAATGGACAGGTAAACCAGACAGAAACTTTACAGAGAAATAAGAGAACAAACAGATGTAATAAACCAAATGGACCAAACAGACATCTATAGAACATTTCACCCAAACAGAAAAGAATATACATTCTTCTCCTTCTCAGCATCTCATGGAATCTTCTCAAAAACTGATCACATAATTTGTAACAAAATAAACATCCATAGATATAAAAAATTATAGTAATCACCTGTGTACTATCAGATCACCATGTAATAAAGTTAGAATTCAACAATAATTCTAACCCCAGAAAGCCTACAAACTCATGGAAACTGAACAGTTAACTCCTGAACCATCCCTGGGTCAAGGAAGAAATAAAGAGAGAAATTAAAGTCTTCCTTGAATTCAACGAAAATAAAGACACAACATACCCAAACCTATGGGACACTATGAAAGCAGTGCTAAGAGGAAAGTTCATAGCACTAAATGCCCACATAAAGAAAACGAAGAAAGCACACATTAGAGACTTAACAGCACACCTGAAAGCTATAGAAAAAAAAGAAGCAGACTCACCCAGGAGGAGTAGAAAACTGGAAATAATCAAACTGAGGACTGAAATCAACAAAATTGAAACACAGAAAACAATCCAAAGAATCAATGAAACAAAAAAGCTGGTTCCTGGAGAAAATCAACAAGGTTGATAAATCCCTATCCAAACTAATCAAATGGCAGAGAGAGAGTATGCAAATTAACAAGATCAGAAATGAAAAGGGGGACTTAACCACAGACACAGAGGAAATTCAGAGAATCATTAGATCTTACTACAAAAGCCTGTATGCCACAAAATTGGAAAATGTGGAAGAAATGTACACTTTTTTAGATAAATACAATTTACCAAAATTAAGTCAAGACCAGGTGAGCAGTTTAAATAGACCTGTAAGTCGCAAGGAGATAGAAGCTGTCATCAGAAGCCTCCCTACCAAAAAGAACCCTGGCCCAGATGTTTTCAATGCAGAATTCTATCAGATCTTCCAAGTAGATTTAATAACTATACTCCTTAATATGTTTCACAAAATAGAAACAGAAGAATCATTGCCTAATTCCTTTTATGAAGCTACAGTCACCCTGATACCCAAACCACACAAAGACTTAACAAAGAAAGAGAACTATAGACCAATCTTACTCATGAAGAATGATACAAAAATTCTCAATAAAATACTTGCAAACAGAATCCAAGAACACATCCAAAAAATTATACATTATGATCAAGTAGGCTGCATCCCAGTGAGGCAGGGCTGGTTCAACATACGGAAATCTATCAACGTAATCCATCATATAAATAAACTGAAGGAAAAAAACCATATGATCATTTCATTAGATGCTGAAAAAACATTTGACAAAATTCAACAGCCCTTTATTATAAAGGTCTTGGAGAGATCAGGGATACAAGGTTCATTCCTAAATATAATAAAGGCAATAAACATCAAACTGACAGCTAACATTAAATTAAATGGAGAGAAACTCAAAGCCATTCCACTAAAATCTGGAACAAGACATGGCTGTCCACTCTCTCCATACCTCTTCAATACAGTGCTTGAAGTTCTAGCAATAGCAATAAGACAGCAAAAAGAGATCAATGGGATTCAAATTGGAAAGGAAGAAGCCAAACTTTCATTATTTGATGATGATACATTAGTGTACATAAGCAACCCCAAAAACTCTACCAAAGAACTCCTACGGCTGATCAACACCTTTAGTACTGTGACAGATTACAAGATCAACTCCAAAAAATCAGTTGCTCTCCTATACAGAAAGAACAAAGATACAGAGAGGGAAATCAGAGAAACATCACCTTTCACGATAGCCACAAACAGCATAAAGTATCTTGGGGTAACTTTAACCAAGGAAGTGAAAGATCTATTTGACAAGAACTTTAAGGTTTTGAGGAAAGAAATTGAAGAGGATACCAGAAAATGGAAAAATCTCCCATGCTCTTGGATTGGGAGGATCAACATAGTAAAAATGGCAATTTTACCAAAAGCAGTCTATAGATTCAATGCAATCCCCATCAAAATCCCAGCTAAATTCTTCACAGACCTTGAGAGAACAATAATCAAGTTTATATGGCAAAACGAAAAACCCAGGATAGCCAAAACAATCTATACAATAAAAGTACTTCCGGAGGCATTACCATCCCTGACTTCAAAGTCTATTACAGAGCTACAGTAATGAAAACTGCTTGGTATTGGCACAAAAACAGAGATGTTGACCAATGGAATCGAATCAAAGACCCAAATCTTAATCCACAAACCTATGAACACCTGATTTTCAACAAAGGAGCTAAAACTATACAATGGAAGAAAGGAAGCATCTTTAACAAATGGTGCTGGCATAACTGGATGTCAACCTGTAGAAGAATGAAAGTAGATCCATATCTATCACCATGCACAAAACTCAAGTCCAAATGGATTAAAGACCTCAACATTAATCTGACCACATTGAACGTGATAGAAGAGAAAGTGGGAAGTAGTCTACAAGACATGGGCACAGGAGAGCACTTCCTAGGTAGAACCCTAGTAGCACAGACAATAAGAGCAACAATGAATAAGTGGAACCTCCTGAAACTGAGGAGCTTCTATAAAGCAAAGGACACTGTCATTAAGACCAAAAGGCAACCTACTGATTGGGAGAAGATCTTCACCAACCTCTCATCATACAAAGGTCTGACCTCTCAAATATATAAAGAACTCAAGAAAGTAGACACTAAAACTCTAATTAACCCAATTAAAAAAATGGAATACTGAACTGACAGAGAATTCTCAACAGAAGAACTGTGAATGGCCAAAAGACACTTAAGGTCATGCTCAACCTCCTTAGCGATCAGGGAAATGCAAATCAAAACCACTTTGAGATACCATCTTACACCTGTCAGAATAGCAAAACTCAAAAACACCAATGACAGCCTATGCTGGAGAGGATGTGGAGTGAGGGGAGCACTCATCCATTGTTGGTGGGAATGCAAACTTGTGCAGCCACTTTGGAAATCAGTGTGGTGGTTTCTCAGGAAACTGGGAGTCAACCTCCCTCAGGACCCAGCAATTCCACTCTTGGGAATATACCCAAGAGATGCCCTATCATACTACAAAAGCATTTGTTCAACTATGTTCATAGCAGCACTATTTGTAATAGCCAGAACCTGGAAACAACCTAGGTGCCCCTCAATAGAAGAATGGTTAAAGAAGGTATGGAACATATACAAATTAGAGTTTTACACAGTAGTAAAAAACAATGACATCTTGAATTTTGCATGCAAATGAATGGAAATAGAAAACGCTTTACTGAGTGAGGTATCCCAGACCCAAAAAGAGGAATATGGTATGTACTCACTCATAAGTGGATTCTAGCCATAATTTAAGGACTTCGAGTCTATAATTCGTGATTCTAGAGAAGCTAAATAAGAAGGTGAACCTAAAGAAAATCATATAGTTATTCTCCTGGATATTGGAAGTAGCCAAGATTTCCCGGCAAAACTTGGGTGCACAGGGGTGGGGGGGTAGGGAGTGGATGTAAGGGGAGATGGGTAGAGAGAGGGGAGGAGGGGAGGATTGGGGAAAGCTTGGGGAAATGGGATGGGTGGGAAGGAGGAAGGGTGGATATGGAAGCAGAGAAGTAAATATCTTAATTAAGGGAGCCATTTTAGGGTTTGCTAGGGACTTGTCTCTAGAGGGGTTTCCAGGTCCAAGGAGTGGTCCCCAGATTGTTCCTTGGACTGCAGAGGAGAGGGTATCTGAACTGGCCTTGTCCCATAGCCACACTGATGAATATCTTGCATGTCACTATAGAACCTTCATCTGGCGATGGAAGGAGACAAGACAGAGACCCACATTGGAGCACTGGACTTAGCTCCCAAGGTCCAAATGAGGAGCAGAAAGAGGGAGAACATGAAGGAAGTCAGGATCACGAGGGGTGTGTCCACCCACTGAGACAGTGGGACTGATCTAATGGGAGCTCACCAAGGCCAGCTGGACTGGGAGTGATGGAGCATGTGATCAAAATGGACACTCTGAATGTGGCTGGCAATGAAGGCTGCCTGAGAAGCCAAGGACAATGGCACTGGGTTTTGATTCTACTGCATGGACTGACTTTGTGGGAGCCTGGTTTGTTTGGATGCTCACCTTTATAGACCTGTAAGGAGGGGGAAGGATCTTGGACCTCCCACAGGGCAGGGAACCCTGACTGCTCTTAAGGCTAGAGAGGGATGGGGAGGTGGGGAGGGAGAGGGAAAAGGGAGGCGGGGAGGAGGTGGAAATTTTCAATAAATAAAAAAATAAATAAATAAAATAAAAAAAGAGTTAATAAGAAGCCTGAGATAATGGGCCAATCAGTTTATCATTAATATAGACCTCTGTGTGATTTCTTTGGGCCTAAACAGCTTTGGGATCTGGTGGGAGGACAGAAACCAGGCAGAACAGAAACCCAGACAACAAATAAACAAATAAATGCTTGTTTTCCAACACTGTAACAATGAAAACAGATAGGAATCCTAAACATGCTCAATTTTTCCTTAGTTGCCAGTGATGACTATGTAAAATTCTCATCCACTAATAAAAATCTGTCGATAAATGGTATAAAGACAAATGCTAGACAGTTTTTATTTCCTTAAGATTTGAAAAAGTATTTGTAAATAGTGAATGAATGCTGTGATTTATGAAGCAATGCTTACACTTTTGCAAATTATGCTAAGGTAAATGAAGGAAGTCAGAAGTGTTATTATTTGCAATTACGTACTTTCAAAGTGATTATTTTTTGTTTTGATTAAAAGACAATTATATTTATAAAAGTGCTACTACAATACTTTTCAATCCGTATGAAAAAAATTGTGCATTTGATCCTGGGCTCACTGAAACTGTTAGTGTTTGCTAATAAATCAAAACAACTCTGAGATTCCATCTTACACCTGTAAGAATGGCCAAGATCAAAAACACTGATGATGACTTTATGCATTAGAAGTTGTGGGGTAAAGGGAACACTCCTACATTTCTTGTGGGAGTATAAGCTGGTACAGCTCCTCTGGATGTCAGTGTACTTTTGCTCCTTCTTTTGTAATATGAGGTTACCTGGGGAGTAGCTTCTTTCAGGATACTTTGTCTAGGGTAGCTTCCTTGCCTAAATAACAGAATGCTAATCATTTGATGCCTCAAAGGGCTACAGCAATTGACTGTTCCAGTTGTCCTTTGTATTATGTTACGAAGTCTTTTGTTACTTTCTTTACCCCTTTGAATTGGGTATAAGAGCACATATGAAAAAATAAGAGTAGGCGATTTCATTAATCACTGGAGTGCCCTCCTGATACTGTTCTATGGTTTCTGTTTTATGTATTATTTTTCATGTATCTTTGTGTTCTTTACTAATACTTCTAAATCCCATGCCCTTATTCTGGTAAGAGGTGTTTCTGTTGAGGCTGGTCCCTGACAGGAATCTACCTCTGGGTGTGGACAGGCCATTGTCTCCTCCCTTAAGACCTGGTCCAGTTGGGTTACTCAGTCACTTGGCAAAGGACCCACCCCTTAGGAAATCCAGTTCACTTTAAGCCAAGTTAGAGTCCTGGAGGAATAATTATCCCTTTATTATAGTTTCTCCTTCCCAGAATTCCTGTTGTCTGTGCAGCCTACCAGCAGCCATGAGCTATACCTGCTGGTTTTACTAAGATCTTACCCCCAAAAGTGTACCTTTTCTGTTATCTATTTCAAATACTTTTCAAAGCCTGTGCTTGCTTTCCTTAACATTCTGGATTTTTTGTTCTAATTCCTAAGGTAACTCCCTACCTTTTCACACTGTGGTGGCTTACAAAATGTTTAATTTACTAATTCCCTTTCCTTATTTGTAGTAGGAGAGATTGCTCATTTGTTCCTGGCTGCTGAGACTTGAAGTAACCACATAGAAACTGATTGGCCAATCACTTAAGTATATTGCTAGCTACCTCTTATTATCTTTGCTTAACCCATTTCTATTATTTTATAATTGACCATGAGGTTTGTGGCCTAACAGCAAGGTTCCAGCTGGCAGCTCATGTTTGTCCCGGTGGCAGCTCCATGGCTTCTCACTGGCTCTGCCTGCTCTCTCCTCCACTATCTGCTTGGAACTCCCGCCTTTCCCTATTCTGTTAAGTCACTGACTGAAACAGTTCTCTTCATAAACCAAGAAAAGCAAAACGTAGACAGAAGGACTTCCGATACCATTTCCTCTTTTCTGTTTAAATAAAAAGGAAGGTTTTAACTTTAACATTAAATGACATAAAAGAAAACTGGTAACAAGCAAGAATTACAGTTATAATATTTATATCTACTTTATCTTTTATCATAACCAAGGAAAACTACAATTATAACTACCTATTCTTCAACTCCATCAAAGACTCCAGAAGAATATAATATTACCTAAGCAAACAGGAAGTGCATTGTAAGCAACTTCCAAAACTCTAGAATTGACAAAGACATCTCATTACATGGGCAGTCACCCAAAGTTGTTCTGTAATGTTGCATCATCCATCTTTAGCCTACATGCCCATAGTATCTGGCGGACTTTTCCATGAAGCAGGAAATTTCAAGGATAATATTACCTATATTGGCAGTTTATCAGCCACTTTCTTCTGTGTCCTGCAGAATGTCTTACAGACTCTTTAATGAAGCAGGAATCCCGAAGTACTGTATAACCTTCTTTAAGCAGTTTCAGCAGCCATTTTTTCAGTGGATCCGTCAAGCTCAGTCAAGCAGTTCAAGTAAGAGCAATTTCTTGCCCAAATGGCTAGCAAACTTCATGAGGAACCTCTTTGATGCCCAGCATCCTCTTGAAGTTATTGGTGCTGCCAGGAACAGATGTGTCTCATTGTCATGACAAGTCCTAAGTTCTTAAAACATTTTAAATGCCATATTCTGAAGGTCTCTGAAAGATTTGAAGAATATATATGTAATTGAAATATATCACTATATATCTAGTAAACCTAAGTAACATGGCTACAAGTTTGACTATTATAGATGATTATCTATTAACCTATATTTCTTAATTATACTCTACATTTTAAATGAATTGCACAAATGCAATACCTTAATCAAAAGCAGAAATATACATATAACAAAATTAACCTTGAATTTGTAACAATAAACCAAATTCATACCAATGCAAATCTCTTTAGCATATCCTCTTTTAAATGTAAACAAATATTTATTAACAATATTTGGGAATTTGGGGATTGTTCTCTCCAAACTGCTTCCCTGCTTTTTGTTGGGCGAAGTATTTTTGGTGATGCTTATAGCAACCTTTTTGAGGGTCTTGGTCCATCAAACCACATTAGTCTGGAAGAAATCCACCGGTTCTCATCCTCTATAGAAACAAAAGAACTTCTTTTCCAAAACAACAAATCCTTCGACCCAAATGTTAAAGTCAAGATACCTTCAAGATATTTATGTTGGTTTAGCATAGCAGCCTGTACAATGAAATATCTCTCTGTACTTAGCTCTTCACAGTCAAATAATTTAAAATAATTTAAAGAAAACACAATAATATAAACAATCCAGACTCTCTGTGTGTATTTCATCTTTATATGACTTATTTTTCTTTACTCCTATTACTTTTTCCACAAGTTTACTCTGTCTCTTTAAAGACTTCATTTTACTTTTAACAAACCATTTACTTCTTTCTATAGCTCTCTATACTCTTTTTATCCTCTCTCCCAAGCCTACATACATTTTTTAAACACAGTGTGACCCATTTGGAGGTCTTTTTTAAAAATCTGAATCTGTCTTTATTGTGTATCTGTAATTATTTTCTGACCAGAAGCACCTCTTTTTTATTTTATGCTAAATGGGCATGGCTATGACCAACTCTTCAGTCCTGCTGTTGGCTCTGCCCAGTCCAACCTGGCTGAGGCATACTCACTGCCTCTGAGATCCATTCTTTTCACCCCAGGTCCATGGTCACAGTGGGTCTGTGTCACCATTAAGCAATTTGTAACATGATGCTCACAGACCCCATTCAAATGCTTGCCCTCCTGAAAGAGCCACAGTTAAAGCCTGAACCAGGAAACTGCCATTTTGAAACTGTGCATGTCTTTTCTTTTTCTTGTCTTTCTTTCTTTTTTTTCTGCTATTGCTGAATCAGAAAGACCTCTCTTAAAGGAGCTGCAGTATGCCTCCAGTATGCAGAGCCCATCTGAAAAAACGAAATCAAGCATGCAGCTAAATTTTGTTTTTTAGTGTATAGAATTCCTTTCCAAGCCCTTTCAGGTTTTATGTGGATTTAGTTAGCACACATTGGAGAACCAATCTGTTGTAGGAGAGACTGCTCGTTTCTTCCCAACTTCTCAGACCTGAAATAATCACACAGAAACTATATTATTTAAATCACTGCTTGGCCAATCACATATGCATATTGCTAGCTATTTTTTATATCTTCGCTTAATCCATTTCTATTATTTTATATTTTACCATGAGGCTTGTGGCCTAACAGTAAGGTTCCAGCTGGTAGCTTACGTCTGTCCATGGTGGTGGCTCCATGGCTTCTCACTGGCTCTGCCTGCTCTCTCCTCCGTTATCTGCTTGGAATTCCTGCCTTTCCCTATTCTGCTAAACTATCAACTAAAATATCTTTATTCATAAACCAAGAAAAGCAAAATATAGACAGAAGGACTTTCCATACCACTTATTTTTATACCTGGATACTTTTTAAAAATTTTCATTTTGTTTATTTATAATTTTATAAAAATTAAAAAATGTTTAAGTTATCCAGGCACCTTTAAAGCCAGCAGTCAGGATGCAGATGCAGGTAGATCTCTGTGTGTTCAAGGCTAGCCTCACCTACCTGGAGTATCTGAAGATAGCCACAGCTAGCTAGTGAGATTCTGACTGAAGTATATAAATAAACAAACACAAATAACAAATAAAACATAAGAAAAGAAAGGATAAAAAGAGATAAGCAAGGAAATCTAAGCTTTTCTTCAAACTCTGCTGCTAAAGTATTGTCTCAGTAGTTAAGAGCATTTGTTGCTCTACCAGAGGGCCTGTTAGATTCCTAGAACCCACATGGCTCACAGGCATCTGTAATTCCAGTCACAGGGCATCCTATGCCATCTTCTAACTTCTGAGTGCACTAAGCATGCATATGGTACACACACACACACACACACACATACACACACACACACACACACACACACACACACACACAAATGTTGAGAAAACACTCATACAACAAATGAGTTAAAGGTAGTGACCTAAAATGTAATTCCAACCAAGTACAGTTGGGGACATATTACATTCCCATTATTAAACACATTCTATAAAATAAAAACTGCAGAGCTGCAGAGAGAGGACCAAGAGGTGAGTGACCACCCATCCAGAGGGCACCCCACTCTCTAGGCCCTCCATACTGGGGCAAAAGCCCAGGCTCCTTCCCCACATGCCTCAGCTTTTTGAGCCAGTCAGCAAGCAAACTTCCTGCAAGTAGGCTGCTCCAACACCTCCATCCCATTGATCAGACCCTGCAAGCTATAAGTCCTTCTGTGCCCCCAATCCCTCCTATGCACCCTCAATCTCAGAGTGACACTGAAGCACAAGCTGCGGCTATACAGAGTGTACCAAGAGAGTGAAGCAAGAGAGTAGACCAAGAGAGTGGTCCAAGAAAGATCTCAGTGACTTTCTCATACACAGTGACAGTATAGAGCAGACCAAGAACAGTTTCCAAAGACATAAACAGCCACTGCAAGGATTGAACCAAGAGGCAAACACACTGCCAGCACAAATTAGAGAAAGAGAAGGGTAGAGGACAATGCAAGAATTCATTCAACAGCCTAAAAAGGAACATGGGAATATGATAAGACCAGAACACAGTGGTCATACCACAGGAAGACTTGATCACCCTAATCTAGAAGAAGCATAGGAAAATGATTTTAAATGTAATTTCATGAGGATGATGGAGAACTTTAAAGAGGACATGAAAAATTCCCTAAAAGAAAGAGAGGAAAAGACAAAAAAACTGGAAGAAATCAATAAATCTCTTAAGAAAACCTAAGAAAACCAAGAAAAAAAACAATCAAATAGGTAAATCAAACAGTTCAAGACTTGAAGACTGAAATAGAGGCAATTAAGAAAACACAAACTGAGGGGATTTTAGTAATGTAAAATCTGGGTAAATGAATGGGAACTACAGAGGCAAGCATGATCAACAGAATAGAAGAGAATAGGGAGGGTTAGAAGAAAGAGAAGAACTTCAGCTCAAAAGCACAAAAAATGTATTCAACAAAATTGTAGAAAAAAACCCTAAAGAAGGATATCCCTATAAAGGTACAAGAAGCTTACAGATCACCAAATAGACTGGGCCAAAAAAAAAGTTTCCTCACCATATAATAATCAAAATGCAAAACATATAGAATAAAAGAAAGAATATTAAGAGCTGTGAAGGAAAAAGGTGAAGTAACATATAAATGCAGAAATATCAGAATTACATACGACTTCTCAATGGAAACAATGAAAGCCAGAAGGTCTTGGTCAAATGTACTGCAGATACCAAGATGTGCTGCAGACACCAAGAGACTATAGATGCAAGCCCAGACTACTATACCCAGCAAAGCTTTGAATCACCATTGATGGAGAAAATAAGATGTTCCATGACAAAACCAGATAAACAATACATATACACAAACCTAGCCTTGCAGAAAGTACTAGAAGGAAAGCCTCAACCCAAGGAAGCTATCTATACCCACAATAACACAAACATCTGATAACCCCCTACCAGCATAACCCAGAGAAGTGAAACACATAAACACTACTACTAAAAAATAACAGAAATTAACAATCACTGGTCATTAATATCTCTTAATATCGATGAGCTCAATTCATCTATAAAATGACACAAGTTTAGAGAATCGATTTGAAAGCATGAGCCATTCTTCTGCTGTATACAAGAAATACACCTCAACCTCAAAGACAGACATTACCTCAGAGTAAAGGGTTGGGAAAAGATTTTCCAGTCAAATGGACCTAAGAATTAATGATTAAGGAAATCATCAAATCCCAGGGGTTGGCTCAAGTTCTTTTTGATATTGGAAAATGTGTTCACAGGTTTTGTTGTGTATTATAGCTAAACAAACCTCTAGGTAACAAATTCATGTAACTATGAAACAAAGAATTGTATGGTGTTAAGATAATTGGATTGGACTCTGAAATAAGAAAAGTGAAACTAGTAACCTGTTTTTCTGGCAATTATGAAAACTACTGCCTATATAAACAATTATGGTTGAAAAGCTCCTGATGTATACAAAGTCTAAAAGATAAATCTATAACTGTATATGGGTTCTTGGGGATAATTTTTTCATCTATAAAATATAAAATGTTTAATATTTTAAGAAATATGGAAAACACATTGTGCTTAGCCTGTATTAATTGTAATCATTCACCTAAAAATAGAATGTAACCACTTCATATTTTTTATATTGCTTGAAAGATTCTGCTGTGGCATATAAGCTCTAAGGGAAAAAATTAAAAAGACAGAAGGAAAATACCAATAAAGATGCAGATAGAAGTCAAGATGTAGAAGGAATACATCAGAAAGTAGAGAAGGTAGTCATCAGGAAAGGGAAAGAAGGGAAACATCAGAGTAGATAAACAGAATGAAAAAAATAGAGTTGAACAAATAACAGAAAGAATAAAAAAAGTAGCTTTTATCCCTTTGAAAACAAGTCTATCTTTCTCACCGAATCTGCATCTCGTTTCTAGTCTTTCTGACCTGCAGAACCTGGACTCTCTGAATGTTATCAGACATACAGATATGTATGTCTCTCTGTGAACAATCAGTGTTCTTTTAACCCTTGTAAGCAAAGATTTCTTTTCTTTTGGTGAGTGCTGACTTTGTAGCTCAGGCCTGTAACTTGGGGACTTTGGCACAATCTGTTTCCAAATCTATGGGGAACTTGCTTGAGCTTCAGCTCTCTTCCTTATTTCATTTATTCCTGGCGTCAGCTTGGTTGTATTGCCCTGGGATTAAGGCACAGGCGTCACAATCTTTCCTAGGTGTGGATGGAGCAAGGACTCTTGATTGATCAGCTTTCTCATCTCTCTTTTGTAGGACACTCTGTAGTAGCTGCAGTTACTCTTGTTTTCTGTCCTTGTCCACTACTGATGCTTCCTGGGCAACCATATCATAATAATTTCCCCTCCTTTGGGGGATCAGCATACTCTACAGGCATGACACCAAGATTGTCACAGGGTTTACCTCTCTCTTACTAACTAGAGTTTCTGCTGTTTTCTGACTCTGATGCTGTGAACAGTTTATGGATGAAGGACTCAGCTCTGCATTGGTAGTAAGATTGTTCCTAGTTTCAGCGCATATGCTTCTCATATAGGATTTTTTTCTTGTTGATAAAATCCAGTTAATTCCACATCAACTTACATTGGAGCAGAAGGCCTCTTGTCTGTTTTGAAATCCAGTGCTCACCAATACAGAATATGTGAATATTTTAATTTTGGAATTAGGGTGGCAGTTGGTTAGTTATTTTTTTGTGATTCTGCACTGCACAAAACATTTTTTTTCTGTAACATGTGGAGACACATCATGTGCTAGATACAGGTTTTCTTTGTCATGCTCTTATCTGGAGACTTGGCTTCTTGTTTATTCTGGCAGTTTACTCTGCTGTCTTCTTCACAATGATAACTATCATTTTCACTCTTTGCTCTTAAAACTTCAAAAATTAATTATAGGAACTCTTTTATATCATAAAGGTAATCTTTGTCACGTGATCGGGGTCATGAGACAGACTACCCTGCTTTTTCTCATAAATTCATGTCATCTGCCTTCAGAAATCACACCGTGCCTGATTTTTTTCCCTTCTCATTTCTAGAATAGCACTATCTAGTTATGTCTGAATCAGCTATGAAATCAAGTTAAGATAGCATTGTTTTTACATTTAGAATTGTATCCTAACCTTGAGAAACTCACAGTATATACCCGGACTGTAGAATGATATTCCTGGAATCATTCAAAAATTATTCACTGATTATCACATTGTTCTATGAAGTCTGGATATATGAAGAAGAAGACAAGGTCTCTCTGTCCAGGATAAACCTAATATAGGGTTTGTACAAACTGTGACTGAAAATGCAAATGAAGTGATAGAGTCTCCCACAATTCGATGACCTGAGTGACATTTGTTGTTTTGTTTCTGGTGTTTAGGATTCCTGGATTTATAATTAACTGGAATAGAAATAGAATCTGCTGTTGGCATGATGACAGCATGGCTATATCAGAGCAGTAACTAGTATGACCTCAAAAGATAGTTGGGGTTGTATGACTCCCAGACTCATCCTTACTTAGCTTCGTTATTCAGTGTAGAACCATCATGATTTAGGAGAGGTCAACCTGCTGTGGACAGGACCACAGGGATGGCCCCTTCTATATCAGATCAGCTCAATCTGCTGTGGACTGGACCATCCTTTATCAATCAATAATAAATATCCATTCCCAAAGGCTTGCCAAGAGACCACACTTTCCTCATTGATGACTCTAGGTTTTGTCAAGTTTACAGCTGAAGCTAACTAGATGGATAACTAACTGTTTTCTAATTGGATTTTAGCCCCATTCTACTGGGAAGAACCTGACACTGTAAACCTGATTAAAGGTCAAGAAAATCCAAGCTTGGAACCAACTACTACTGTCTTGCTAAATGATCATGTTGGCATAATATTTTATAAAGGGTTATGTTAATAGCCATAGTTCTGGTTTGGTCTCAGCCTTTATCAGAGAAACTTTTGTTGTAGCAGGCGGCAATGAGTTCAGAGACTTACAGCTCCCCTAATGGCTGAGAAGAATCAGGCCCATGCTAAAGCTCAGGGAATACTGCAGAAGAATGGGGAACTAATGTAAGAACCCGATGTTGAGGAGAAGTGCTGTGGCCATCGCACTCAGAAACTTAAAGAATCTTTTGGCTACACAGGACTTACATAAGTTCAGAAGACCAAAATTCCATAATAAATGGGGAGGATCTCCTTACGCTTCATCCATATTTCAAGAACTATTGGCAATCATACATTCTGGCATGGGCTGAATAACTATTATGGGTGTTAGGTGTACACTGGTACATTGTCCATGATCCAGCAATGTCCTCTCATGAATGCATGCATCTATAGGTAAAAATACTTGTACTTACTGGGTTATTAAAAATAAAATAAGAAGACATGTAATTGAAATTGAAATACATTGGGGGAGACATGGGGATGTAGGAATGTGATCATGAGAGATGATTTAATTATTTCACAGAATCAAGGTAAGAAATTCTGAAGGAAAAAGTAAGCAGTATCAAGAAAACAAATTGTGAGTTTGTGGGTCATTTCAGATTTGGAATACAATACGAGGTAAGTGATATTAAGCCTTAAAAAGACTGTGATACTGTCTTCCACGTGTACTCTTTAACTGAGAGAAAATGGAACTTTTTTTTTTAACAGTTCTTACTTAGTTTTTGTTCATAATCATAAACTTAACTCTGCAATCCAGCTAGACTTGAAGGGGAATGAGGAAAATATGGAACCCAAAGAACTTCAGTGAGAGCAGAGATTACAGGGTACTGCGAGCAGATGGGGCTGGGGTGCTCTCCTGAGCTACAGAAGGAATGATCTGATGGGTAAGAAGTCAAAAGAATTAGAGTTGTCCACAGTCGGAAATGGTGATCTTCTTGCTGGTCTTGCCATTCCTGGACCCAAAACGCTCCATGGCTTCCACAATATTCATGCTTCTTTCACCTTTCCAAAGACCACGTGTTTGCCATCCAGCCACTCAGTCTTGGTGGTGCAGATAAAAAACTGGGAACCGTTCGTGTTTGGTCCAGCATTTGCCATGGACAAGATGCAAGGACCTGTATGCTTCAGGATGAAGTTCTCATCCTCAAATTTTTCTCCGTAGATGGATCTGCCGCCAGTGCCATTATGGCATGTGAAGTCACCACCCTGGCACATGAATCCTGGAATAATCCTGTGAAAGGAAGAACCCTTATATCCAAATCCTTTCTCTCCAGTGCTCAGAGCACGAAAGTTTTCTGCTGTCTTTGGAACTTTGTCTGCAAATAGCTCGAAGGAGACGCGGCCCAAGGGCTCGCCATCGGCCGTGATGTCGAAGAACACGGTGGGGTTGACCATGGCTGCAGCAAGAGAGGGGACAGTGGCGTCTGCAAAGCGGGTGAAAATGGAACTTTTGACAGCTCAAATATACTTCAAAATGCTGAAATAATAATGACAGTGTCCAGGTCAGTTGTGACTAAGGGATAAGTTGGGAAGCCTCCCTTGCAGTGATGCACTGGAGGAGGTCCATGTGTTAGTCCTCCCCACTTCAGCTATGGTGTGGGAGAATTGTCTGTATTCTGACAATCATGTATTTTAATAAAACGCTGATTGGCCAGGCAGGAAGTATAGGTGGGTCAACCAGACAGGAAGTGGAGGCGGGGCAATGAGAATAGGAGAAGGCTAGGGAGGAGGAAACTTCCTCAGCCCCTCCTGCACAGATCACTGAAGAGGCAGCATGTAACTCACCCAGCTGAAAAAGGTACCAAGCTATATGGCTAACGTAGATAAGGATAATAGGGTAACATAAGTTATAAGATTTAACAGAAGCCTGACCTAATGGGCCAATAAGTTTATAACCTTATGGAGTCTTGTGTGTGATTTTCCTTGGGAGTTGCTGGTTGTGGGGTACCGGGCGGGAACAGATACCCCAACAAGCTGGCCCACTTGTTACACAGCTACTCCCTTTTCTTCTTTTTTCCAGATTTAACAAATGTCTGGCAGCAAAAGAGGCAACACTTTGTGATGATGAACATCACAATCACCACACAGGCAAGCAGGAATCCAAGCACATCCAGAGATGGTACTGGTACCAGGCGAGGTCATGGGCTGCCACAAGAAGGTGCTTGGCCCCTTTGTGGCACATGACATACTCAATCCAGAAAGCGGCTCTGTCCAGGGGCTTCACTGGCTGATCATGCTGGATTCTTGATAGCCTCATGGAATTCTCCTTATAGCTAAAGACATCAACATCAAAAGTCAATTAGTTTACTTTCTTCAAACCTATGAAAAGTTCAGAAAAAGCATCACGAGACTCAAAAAATGTCATAGAGGAGCACTAGGTACAGTGTGGTTTTGACTGGGACATGTTTGGAGGTTTGCCTGGAGGTTGCTATTTTCTGTGAAATTCTTTCCAAAACTGAAATGGGAAATCATTTATGGAAGGAAATCTTTCCAGCAGAGCAAATGTCCATAAGCCCTTTCTGACACTATAAGTGAGATGGTTCATACAGTTTGACAATGATCACACTGATGCTCTTGAGAAAAAACTTAAAATTCTCTGAAATTTCAATAAAAACACTATTAGTGATTAAAATGATAACTGGTGAGAATGGAGTATACTTTGCAGAGATGACTTAAGGACTGGGATGCAGGTCTTTGATAACTTGTTTAGACATTATTTTCCTCATCAAATTATTCTAAACTAATTTCTCATACAGTAAGTCTGTAGGGATAGTTTTCAGTCTTGTTTGATGGTAAATGCTCATTCCTCAATGGTTAAATGAGTTTTATATTGTTGTTTTTAAACTTAAAGGTCAGATGAATTCTATTGTTACCTTGGAGAGAACTTATCTAAAGTAGTATCAACTTGAATAAAATCACTGTACTCACGAAGGGTCATTATGACTGTCTTTATAGCATGGAGCAAATCTGTGCTGGACATTGTGAAAAAGTTCAGTCAAAGCCCTGCTCCTGTGGTCTTCATGTGAACAATATTACTAAATTGGTCTCCAAACAAAGGAATGCCAACCACAGGGATCCCATGGTAGATCGCCTCATTGATGCCATTGGTGTCACCATGAGTTATAAAATCTCTGGTTTTAGGGTGACCTAGCAAGGGGAGAAAATATGGGCAAATGTTAAATATAAGTCTGAGAAAGAAAATGAGAGGCAGAGGCAAAAGGCACAGAAAGTGCAAATATTCTCTAGACAACATTATCATACCCATGGAATGGAACTGATTTCCTTCCATGTCTTAGAGCAAGCTGCATTGCAAGTACACAGAGGTTAACTGAAGATCACATAGAGGTGTGGAATGTGGAAGCAGAATAATTTTTTGCAATGATGAAAAAATGCAGCATTTTCCCAAGTGGGGCAAACAGCATGTGTAACCACAGTAAATGATTCGGAAGAGAATCTTCTCCTAAAGAGGCCGTGTAGCCATAGCTCATGATAGATTGCCTCCACATAATATGGGTCTGTTTGCTCATACTGATGGGATGAGGCTTAGGACAAGCAATACTTCATCCAATATAGGCCTGCCTCATTATGGAGTTTTGTGAGGAGCTAGGAAATAAAGGGTCAGTAATGAAAGAATACTGTCCTCACTGGCATTTGAAATTGTGCTAACCTAGAGGAAAAGGCAGATGTAAAGGTTTAGAAATAGGACGTGAACACAAACATGAAGAAGTGACTTAAGTTTATTTGAACGATATTTATAGCAGAGATGTAAAATGGATTCTCTTATCTCAAATGTTACTGCACAGAATAGTCACATCAGTTCTTTATCCATTTTCCCCAGGACTAGATCACAGTTGTCATAAATGCATTAGTGTGGACATCCCCCCTCCTGAGCAGCCATTCCTATGTCTCAGGTGTCTCCTGATGCTTACCGAGAAGGTCATTCTGGGGAATTCATTTGTAC
Organism: Myodes glareolus; assembly: GCF_982192425.1. Taxonomy (NCBI): domain Eukaryota; kingdom Metazoa; phylum Chordata; class Mammalia; order Rodentia; family Cricetidae; genus Myodes; species Myodes glareolus. The sequence continues at coordinate 21,146,433 of NC_142033.1, read as the reverse complement.
AGCTGAGTGTTGGAGCCCAAGGTGTCTGGCTTCTTGCCTTCAAATCACCAAAGAACCTGTTAAGATGAAGCTAGCCTCGTATTGCTTTGTTAAAATGTCAAGTTACTCCTGCTAGAATTCTGGAGATATTAAGAATCAATGGAGATAAACCCCAGCCCCTAAGGACCAGGCAGTGAGGATGGATGATGGGAACCGTGAAGAACGGCTACAGCAAGGCTGCAAGTTCTCTTCACTCTCCTGCAGTTAGTCTCATGCTTATCCAAGCTTCAGCCTGGCACCTTAGTGTTTAATTAACATCAACTTAAGAAAAGTTATGTCCAGTAATGTCAAATAGGAGTTAAGAAATGTGTCAGGGCTGGAGAGATGACTCAGTGGTTAAGAGCACCGACTGATCTTTCTGAGGACACATGCTTAATTCTCAGCATTCACATAACAGCTCACGACTGTCTTTCTATAACTGCCGTTCCAGGGGCTCCAACACCCTCACTCAAACAAATATGCAGTCCAAACACCAGTGTACATATTAAAAATATAAAACAAGAATGTGTGATTGTTACTCCAGTTCTAAAATCCACCAATGTTACTAATATACACTATGTTTTTATCTAATTTATATTTATAACATTTTTTTACTTTCCAAATTCAGTATAAATCTTTGTCAATTATATTTGAGTTAATTCATTTATAATCACTTTTATCATAGGTATATTTTAGATTAGGTCCTTGTAGCATGCCACTGTCTGAGTACGTAATCACTACAAGAGAGTGTCCCCAATTATCCCCTATTTCAGCATTAAAAGCCTTAGTTTCTCAGGTGGACTGGGAATTGGTAAATCCTATTCTATCTATTGTTTTGAATGGCAAGCAAAATATTACCATGCAGAAGCCCATTTTAATATGTAGGTGCTCATATTTGGCCAAGATTACAAAGTAATACTACACTATTTTTTACAAACCTCATTTTTCAAAATTACATTTTCTACTTTTTCTGTTCATTTTATTGAAAAGATACTTTTTCATGCATTATATTTTGATAACATACTTTTCCTAGCTACTCCTTTTCCATCAAAACTCACGGCTTTTCTCCTTAGAAAACAAAGGGCATCCAAATAGTAATAATAATGAAATAAAATTAGATAAACAAATAAACCAGAATAGCACAAACTCCATTTTTAAAATGAGGATTTACTTTTATTTATGTGTAAGCTAGTGTTAGATCATATGCAAGTGTGTATGTATGGTAGTTTGAATAGTTATGGCCTTCATGGACTCATGTCTTTCAATGCTTGGCCTATAGTGAGTGACATTATTTGGAGGTGTCATCATGTTAAAAAAAAAAGTGTGTCCTTGTTCGTGGAAGTGTTTCACTGTGGGGGAAGGTTTTCAGGTCACATATGCTTAGCCGATGCCCACTACAACACGCAATCTTCTTCTGCTTCCTGTGGGTAAAGATACAGAACTGTTCTTTCTCCCGCATCATGTCTACCTGCATGCCGCTGGCCGTGATGATAATGGATTAAACTTCTGAAACTCTAAGCCATCCCCAACGAAAGGTTTTCCTTTATAAGAGTTGTTGTGGTCGTGGTGTCTCTCTACAGCAATGGATACCCTAAATAAGTCAGTATTGTGTGTGGTTGTTATGACAGCCCAGATGAGGACATAGGATCCCATGGAGATGCAGTTATAGAAAGTTATGAACTGACATGACTGTCTCAGAAGTTCGTCTTCCCTGAGTGAGTAACACGTGCTCTTCAAGAATGAGGCACTTCTCCAGTCCTAGAACTGCAAATTTTGTGTGCTTTGTTATTGTTACAGGGCCAGTGCACTTACTGGTTATAATTTAGATGTTGTTTGCTTATAGTGTAGTGTGTACGGGGTCCTCAGATATCCTTCAAGAATATGGAGGAAGTAAGGTACAGTTTTGTGCTGGTAATACCTACCTACCACCAAGTTTACAAAACTTTGTTTAGTGTTTTTCTTTCTGAACACATTGTTAATAACAAAGTTATTATTCAAAACTACCACCTAATATTTGGCATTCTCCCCCACCCTGTATTTCCGTGTCACAAGTGACCTCAGGGATGAGCTAGATCTAACATGACAGCTTCAATTTCACATGATTTTTCTGCAATCACACCTGAACAGGATGTGACCATCTCAGTAAGGATGCCACATTGAGGCACGGTTTCTCACCTTCTGTGGAATCTGGGCAAGGCCTGCTGCAATCACATTGGCCCTTTCTTCTGTTAGGGTACCCACCATGGACCCCAGGGAAAACACCACCACACCATGTTCTCCGGAAGACTGAACGAAGTCTTCTATTTCCTGTTGATGAAATATCAGCCCATCACAGGGAGCAGCAACCCAAAATAACCTGCATCAAAACTGACACCAACATCCACAGGAAGGAACTGAGCAGCATTAGAAATGATCAGAGTAGTGGGTGCTTTAAAACTATTCATATTCACATATAAGATGCACAGTTGTAATCAACTGTAAAAACAAGATTTGTAGAAATTAAACCCAAAATTTTCTTTCTCCCTTTCCAGTCCCTTGGTTACCATACATCTGTTTTCTCTTTTTATAATTTTTACCACTATTAGTTAGTTTGCATAAGGTTTTTTTATTTCATTTATGTCTTGTTCACTGGCTGGGTTTACTTTGTGTACTCTCATTAAAAGGCATACCATAATTTCTATACTCTTACTTTTATAGGTTTAGTGATATTTCATTGTGTTTTCATACTAGATACTATTTGTTTACACTTATAATGATAGCTAGGCTGCTTCTTCCTTTCTTAGTTACTGTTCTAATGCTGTGAGGAGACAGCATGATTAAGGTAACCTTTTAGGGCTTGCTTATGGTTGCGGAGATTTAGTGTATGAACATGGTGGTGGGAAGTACCTGGCAGACAGGTGAACATGGTGTCAGAATGGTATCTAAGAACTCAGTCTGATCCATAAATTGCAGTCAGAGAAAAAGAGACCAGGTATGGGTTGGGTTTTTGAAATCTCAAAGATTATCTCCAGTGACACATCAGCAAGGTCATACCTCCCTAATAACAGATAAATGGAGACTACACTTGCATTTCCTGGACACCCCAAACCAAATAATCTACACAAAAACTATATTAATTACAACACTGTTTGGCCAGAGACTCAGGCATATTCCTAGCTAGTTCTTATATCTTCAACTAGCCTATATCTATTATTTTATATTTTACCATGAGGCTCATGGTTTGTTACCTCAATTTTGCTTCTTGTGTGACTCCACCTGCATTTGGTTTAGTTTTTCTGCCTAGCTATATTTTGTTTTGCCATAGGCCAAAGCAGCTTCTTTATTAACTAATGGTAATAAAATATATTTATAGTATACAGAGGGAAATCCCACATCTCCTCCTAATCCTTTATAAACAGTTCATTAACCTTATACCAAGCATTCAAATATATGGCCCTATGGTCTTTCAAGTACCACATATCTTCCCATCAGGATCAGTGCAGCTGTGATCATCCTTATGTCAAGTATTTGGCATACAGACTCAGTGTTGGGGTCCAGTGCCTGTCCAGGCCCTACAATATTTTTCTTGACCAGACTCCAACATAAACTATCTCTCTCTTGTTTGGCATGGAGGCGCGAGAATAATGACACAACTCACATGGCTTTATCAGGAGGGAGATTCTCACAGATTCCTCCTGAAATCCTGAGTTCACGTGCTGAAGAACTCCTCTTCTTAATTCTCCAAACAGCCTTATATATCAAAAAATAAACTGAGAGGGAAAATCATTAGCATTCTGTTTCCTAGGTAACCATGTCCACGTCTACCTGTGCTTGCTGTCACATCTTTCTGGTCAGTATGCTAGCTCAGTCATGTAGGCTGAATTTGCATCTCTTGTCAGGCATCCTCCAAATCACAAACAAAGGAGCAGAGCAACATCCTGACGTTTTGTTAGGGTAGCAACAGCCTGTCTGGAAGGTTACCTGACCATCTCAGGTGTGGCCTATGGCTTTTGAGCCTGGCTGCCATACTATATATAAGCATGGGCCTATACTCAGGAGTGGAATTCATAGTCCATGAATCTTTTTCTAATTCTCTTTTCAATTGTCTGTGTGTATATTTTAAGAGGTGTTAGTTTTGTTGGAAAGATATTTACTATATGTTCTCAATTTATATCTCTGTGTTTCTTTGTGCAAATGTATGTTGTGTATATGTATGTATGTGTATGTACATGTGTTGATTCTACTTGTATTATAGGTTAATCAAGACTGGAAATACAGCCATTGTGACTCGTGACAATAAAGTTCTCTTTCATGTAACTGCATTTGTATTCCCCCAGATCACTTTGTATAAAACTTTGCTTCTGTATCTGCAGTAATTATTTATGTGTTATTCTTTGCACATTCAAATGAAAGAAAACATTCTTAAAGTCTGGAATTGTGAAGCTGGGACTAGAGCCTAAGTCCTCTACTGGAGCAGCAATTGCTCTCATTCCCTGAGCTATCTCTTCAGTTTCTCATCTTTTTGAACCCGTATGTAGTATGAATAATAAAAACCCCGAGACAGATATTGGGGTTCAAGCTGAAGATCAGAAAAACAAATCAGGCAGCCTCAGGCTCTGACCTCTACCTCAGACCAAAATGGTGATCCTGCCTCCATGAGTCCTATCTCCTCCCATCTTATGTCCCTCTCTGGTGCTGTGCTGTAGGAGATCCTTCAGTCAGTAACTTTTGAGATTCCAGCCCACTTGGGCATGGCCTCTTTACTATAAATGCTGAAGTAAAGCTCATGCTCACTCTCTCTTCCAGCTGCTGGATTCGGTTCTTTTTCCCCATTCATACAGAGGACTGTGATTTGTGAGTCTACCCAAAAATAAGCAGTCCTTTATTATACTCAGTTCTGAGGTAGTGTGAAATTTATTTTTAGCATCTGTCTATACTGATGCAAGTAAATCAGAAAAGTCAGGTTACAAATCAGAAGAATTAAGTAAGGTGAAACAAAGCCCTTATAATTCTGTCCAAAAGACAGAATTTTATGCATTTATAATGGTACTAAGGGATTTTAAGGAACCTTTCAGTATAGTTACTGATTCACAATATGAAGAAAGAGTCGTCTTGCATATTGAAACTGCTGAATTTATTCCAGATGATACAGAATTGACTTTATTATTCATTCAGGCTCAAGATATATTTAGGAATAAACTTTGCCCCATATACATAACACAAAATGATCCCATAACAATCTGACAGATCCTTTAGCAGAAGGAAATGCTGAAATTGTCCAATTATTGATTGGAAATATGCCAAAGGCCTCAAAATTTCATAAAAAAATCATGTCAATAGCAAAGGTTTAAAGGAAGAGTTTTCTATTACATGGTTGAAGATGCAGTGTGATCGGTAATTAAAGGTCCCCAGACTATCTTACAAAAGATACAGCTTTAATAAAACAGAAGGAAAAACTTACATCAGAATCGCAACCATCTTGAACGTTGGAACGCTGGATCCAGCCAGAGTGAGGGGGGGTAATGCACCCTTCAGGTTTATAGGTAAACTTTTGCCTTAGGGCAACACGCCCCACAGACAGAATGTGATTGGTTGAACTCCCCTATCACATGGTAACAAGCTACTTGCTCTTTCTATAAGCAAACACCACTACCTGCAGGGAATAACCCAAAGGATACTCAAAGAATGAAATCTGGCAGATGAGTGTGTTCCACTTTGCAGAATTTGGAAAATATTGACCCTTATTCAGGTTTTCAATGGACAACTGCTTTCAGGTCAGAAAAAACTGATTCAGTAATCACACATTCATTAGAAGTTATAGCCATCAAGGATATACCTGTGCAAATAAAGACGAACAATTATTCAGCATACGTTTCTCCAAAAATAAAACAGTTTTTGCTTATTATAATATAAAGCATATTACAATATAGTACAGTGTCCTACAGGTCAGGAAGTTATAGAAAGATCAAATCAAAATATAAAGGACATGTTAAACAAACAGAAAGGGACGGAAAATAACCACACAAATAGATTACATAATATTTTATTAACCTTGAATTTTCTTAATGCTAATGAGAAAGAAATAACAGCAGAAGAGAGACATTGGATAACAGAAAAAAAGTCTGACGTGAATCAGCCAGTGTATTTCAAGGATGTGTTGACCTCACAATGGATACCAGGAGTTCTGCTATGTTAGAGAAGGAGTTTCATTCTTGTTTCCACAGGAGAAGAAAAACTATAGATACCACCAAAATTAATAAAGATTCAGTTTGAAAAAGAGAAATAACAGCTCATCCACATAAGTGACAATTATACAGGTGGTAAAAAAAAAAACCCTCAAGGGTTGGGGCGGGGTTTTGTTCTTGTCTTTGCAGGAAAATATTCATCTTCAAAAAGTCAAGAGACCATGGACATTTGTATGCCTAAAGCGGAAAAAATAAATATCCAGAAAGGATCACCAAGCAAAGAGGAATATAACTTATGAGGACAGGTCATTCTAGGGTAAAAAACTCATTATATATGTGTATATTTATAAATATATAAAGCTTAATTTAGAGATAAGGCTGGCTTTGGAACTGGACAATAGTTATCCTTCTCTAAATCCAAGCATGTTGTTAAAAAAACCCATTCCAAGTTTCTGTCTCATGTCAGGAGCCATCTAGTATGGGACAGAAAGAAGAAATAATTTAGGAAAAACATTGCTTTTCTCCATACCTATTTTTGTCTCTATTGTACCTATTTGTAGAATATATGTCTATATAAATAATGTTTAAGTTTTGTACAATGAGCAATGAATTTTTCTGCAGTAATCTTTGAAGTTTCCAGGATGAAGATGGGGCCCCACCTGATTGATACAGCATCATGGTGCTGATAATGCTACTATAAGCTTCTGAAGATGGTTTCAACTTGGTTAGCTGAAATGGTGAACCTTTTTACAATGTTCTGATTAGAACTCTAATAGAAACCTCAGAAAACCCCTACCAAATATCAAGTAGCCAGATTTTTATAAGAATATTGCTTTTGGTAAGTCTATTATACTCCAGTGGAAGGCTACATATCCAAGAATTTATGGACAACATGCACTAAACTTAAAGAGTGGGGAAAAGGACACAAAGATGGGTAGCTAATGAGCAGAAAAGGATCTAGGAGGAGTTACATATGATCCACATCTATTATACAAAAATTCTCAAATAATAAGACTTTACAAGTACTCAGTGGTTAAAGAGCACTGACTGTTTTTTCTCTGAGGACATGGATTCAAAGCCCAGATCAAAGTTAATCTAATTGTGATCTTGAAGGTACCAGACATGCAGGTGGTGCAGAGATATATATGTAGGCAAAATGGTCATACACACACACAAACACACACACACAAATACACACACACACACACACACACACACACACACACACATATATATATATATATATACACACACACACACACAATTTATTTTTGATAAAGGGGTTCTTATGTAGTTCCAGACTGGCCTAGAACTCAGAGATCCATTGCTTTTATCTCTGGAGTGCAGGGATTAAAGGCATGTACCACCACCATGCCTATCTACTTTTTTGTTTATTTCATTTTATGTACATATAATTTTTAAAAAATTAAAAAGTTTAAGTTAGCCAGGCAAGATGGCACATACCTTTATAACCAGCAAACAGGAAGCAGATGCAGGTATATCTTTTTGAGATCAAGACTAGCCTCTACCTAGAGGGTTTGAAGCCAACCAGAGCTGCACAGTGAGATTCTGTCTCAAGTATATAAATAAACAAACATAAAAACAAATGAAATTAAAGAAAAGATAGAGATAAACAAAGAATCATAAGTTTCATATCAAACCCTGCTGCTAAAGTGTTGTCCAAGCAGTTAAGAGCACTGGTTGCTTCTCCAGATGACCAAGTTAGATTCCTAGCACCCATATGGCTCACAGACATCTGTAACTCCAGGCACAAGATTTCCTATGCCATCTTCCAGCTTCTAAATGCATGAAGGATGCATATGGTACACACACACACACACACACACACACACACACGCTGAGAAAATACTCATACAGCATATATAAATGAATAAGATTTACAGATAAGGAACTGTCAGGGCTGTGGGCCCCAACATACAAAACTATTTTTCCTAACTGGACCAGAACGGAGGCTCGAGAAATAACCAGACACAGTTCACACAGCCATAACGGAAGGGCATCTCAGGCTCTCTCCTGCGTTTATTATACAAAACATCTTTTATCCCTCTAGGTAAACCAAGATGAATCCTCATTAATATTCTCTTTCGGGGGACACGGGGCTAGGGAAACATCTGCAACTTATTCACCAGCTTTGGCAAACACTTCTCCCAAGGCGATCTACATTTTTAACAAAGGAGAAAGGAGCAATAATACATCCTGGCCATTGTTAGGCAGTTGTCTTACTTGTTTGGCAGGGTTGCATCTGCCTAGTGAGCCTGCCTGTAAATTATTTTATATAAAATATAGGCCCACAGGGAACTAAAATGCAATTCCAAACAAGTAGACATGGAGAGGGATTATGATCCCATTATGAAGCAAATTCTATAAAATAAAAACTGCAGTATGAAAATTAATGGGCCAATATGCCTTTAAATTCTAGATGTACAAAGGATGGAATTATGTGCTAACCAAGGCAGAAAGAGTGTGTTTAAAGTGAACTTTGAAATGAGCACGCCAACCTGAACCTACTTGATCTCATCAAATATGACCTTTGGTTTCTGCTCAGGATTGCTTTGAATGCAAATATTGGCTTAAAGGAGACAGAGTCTGCTTTTGCTATTGCCCATGGCCATGTCAGAGGATCAGCAGGTGACACTTGAATTCTGGAGTTCAGCCTACTAGAAAAGAAGCTACTGATGGGTGAATTTCAGATAAACAAAACCTCAAGGGCTTTGACTTCAGAATGTCTCTCTTTATCAGCTGTGCCTTTGCATGGCTGTCATTTTTCTCTGGTATTGGCATGGTATGAGTTGGTGTGGGGGATCTCCATGGCCTTTAGTGTGTGATTTTCTAATAGCAATATCCCGTTCTATGTGGCATTCTCAACTGTGGGTTATTATGAAGATGATTTCCTCTTAAGTTGTACTATTTATCTGAAGTAATAATTACAAACAATAATATTGTTAATTGATGGAATTTTGATGATTAAGGGTTTCTAATAAATATAATAATGGATTATGATAAAGGTTAGTTTAGTGGAAAAATTAACATAGGAAAAGGTAGGATATAGTATTGCTCTTCATAAATGATTGTTTAGTTTAATGAAAACTAAGAAAAACAACCACGTCCCAGGGAATGGCTTAAGTTCTTTTTGATACTGGAAAATGTGTTCACATGTTTTGGTGTATCTCATAGCTAAACAAAGCTTAAAATAATGATTTCATGCAACTAGAAAACAAAGAAGGGGATAGTTAGTTAAAGTAATTGACCTGAATGCTGAAATACGAAAAGTGAAACTATTAACCTGTTTTTCTGGCATTTATAAGTATTACTGTGCATGTAAACAGTTACGGCTGAGTGGCTCCTGATCTATGAGACATCTAAAGATAAATATTTCACTGTCTGTAGGTTCTTGGGGATAATTTGTTTTTAACATATAATACATAAAATGTTTAATATTTTAAGGGACATTTAAAACAGGGTGTCTTTTCTTTTATTAATCATAATCATTCACTTATAAAATAGAATATAACCAGCTTAACTCAGCTAATGGAAGTCCACCAACTTCAGGATGAGAGCAAGGCCAGCATAGTACCAAACTAGGCACTATGAATGTGGGTGATAGCTGTATGGCTGAGGCAGATGGTAGGGCCACTGGCAGTGAGATCAGGCTTTATCCCGACTGCTTGTTCTGGCTTTTTGTAGCCCATTCTCTTTGGAGGGATTCCTTGCTTAGTTTAGATATGGTAGGCAGGGTCTTGGTCCTGCCTCAAAACAATGTGCTAGACTTTGTTGAGTCCCCATGGGAAGACTTACTCTTTCTGAGGAGTGGATGGTGGGTGGGATGGGGGGAAGTTGAAGGGAAAGAGAGGAGGGGAGGGAGTGGGAGATGGAATTTGTATGTAAAATGAGAAAAGATAGTTTTTTTAAAAAATAATAAAAAATAAATAAACATAATGTAACCACACCATAACTTTTATATTGCTTGAAAGATTCTGCTGCAGCATAGAAGCTGCAAGGGAAAAAGTAAAGACAGAAGGAAAATACCAGGAAAGATGCAGATAGAAGTCAAGATGTAGAAGGAAAACATCAGAAAAAGAAAAGGAAATCATCAGGAAAGAGAAGGAAGAGACACATCGGGGTAGAAGAACAAAATGAAAAAAGAATAGAGTAGAACAAGCAACAAAGAGAATAAAAAGAGTAGCTTTTATCCCTCTGTAAAGGTGTCTGTGTGTTTTTCTTGTTGACTCTGCTTCCTATTACTAGTCTCTCTGTATGGATTTTCTGTTATCGGACATGTTTCTGCATGTGAACAATCAGTGTTCTTTTAAACCTTTTAAGCAAAGATTTCTTTTGGCCTTTGCTGTCTTTATAGCTTGGGCCTGTAACTTGGAGACTTTGGCACAATCTGTTTGCAAATCCACAGAACTCATGTGGGCAGCTTCAACTCTCTTCCTTATTCCATTTATTCCAGGCATCAGCTTGGTTGTATTTTCCTGGGATTTAAACACAGGGGTCACAATCTTTCCTGGGTGTGGAAGGAGCAAGGGCTCCTGATTGATCAGCTTTCTCGTGTCTTTTTTGTAGGACACTCTGTAGTAGGTGCAGTTACTCGTCTTTTCTGTCCTTGTCCACTACTGATGCTTCCTGGGCAACCAGATCATAATTAACTTCCCTTTTGCGGATCAATACACTCTACAGGTGTGACAGGAATATTGTCACAGGGTTCACCTCATTCTCACTAAATAGGGAGTCTACTGCTTCTGAACTCTGATACTGTGAACAGTTTATGGGTGAAGGGCTCAGCTCTTTATTAGCAGTAAGATTGTTTCTAGTTTCAGTGCATGTGCTTTTGATACAGGATTTCCTTCTTGTTGATAAATTCCAGCTAATTTCACCTCAGCTTATATTGAAGTAGAAGTTCTCTTGACTGTTTTGAAATCCAATGCTCACCACTGCAGGAGTCTATTTCTGAATGTATGGATATTTTATTTTAGGGATTAGGATGACATTAGGTTCATTCTGTTTTTTTTTTTGGTTCTGCATTAAGATGCATTTAATGCATTTTAATAGTTCAAACCATTATTTTTCTGCAACATGATGGAGTCACATCATGTGCTAGATACAGATTTTCTTTGTCTTGCTCTTATCTGGAGACTTGGCTTCTTATAGTTTATTCTGGTAGTTTACTCTGCGGTCTTCTTTACATAGTGATAACTATTGTTTCCACTCTTTGGTATTAGGACTTGAAAAGTTAATTATAATAATGTGGGAGTCCCCTCTATGTGCTATGATTACCATTAATGAATAAAGAAACTGCTTTGGCCTGCTGATAGGGCAGAACTTAGGTAGGCGGGGAAGAATAGACTGAAAGCTGGGAGAAAGAAGAGTGGACTCAGAGATACCTTGGATACGCAGCCAGAGTAAGACATGCTGAAACATTGCTGGTGAGCCACTGCCACATGATTACACAGATACACAGATTAATGGAGATGGGTTAAATTAAGATGTAAGAGTTAGCCAATAAGAAGCTAGAGCTACTGGGCCACACAGTAATTTAATGAATATAGTTTCTGTGTGATTATTTCAGGGCTAAGCTAGCCAGGTGGCCGGGTGGCAACAAGTCCCTTTCCTCCAACAACTTGGTTCAAACATGGCCAGCTAAATCAAATTAAAACCTGAGAGAGTTTGAAAAGGAAATCTAGATACAAAAAAACAGAGTTTAAGACATCTTCTTGCTGTTTTTCTGGCAGTGTGCAGCAGCTCCTTTAAGAAAAGTTTTCCTGATTCAGCTATAACAGAAAAAAACCCACACAGTTTTAAAACACTGCTTTTGGGCCACACTGCCAACACAAATTTTTTCTCTGGAGGTTCAGCTATGGAGCATTTGACTGGGGTTTGACATCATAGAAACCCTTTTTATATCATAAACGTAGTCTTTATCTATGATCAGGGTCATAAGATAGACTAACCTGGTGTTTCTTAGTAAATTCATGTCATCTGCATATAGAAATCATACTACGTTTTGATTCATTCTTTCCATTTTTAGAATAGCACTATCAAGTTATATCTAAATGATCTTAGATTAGGATAGTATTGTTTTTACATTTAGAATTTTATTCTACTCATAAGAAACTTATCAAATACACCCAGATTATAGAAAAATATTCTTAAATTCATTATAAAACTATTTCCTGAGTATCACATTGTTCTGTGAAGTAGGGATATCTAAAGAAGACATTATCTCTGTCCAGGGTGAGCCTAATATAGGGTGAGTGTGAGCTGTCACTGAAAATGCAAATGAGTGATATAGGCTTTCACAATGGTATGAACTGAGCATCATTTGCTGTTTTATTCCTGTTGTTTATGATTCCTGGATTTTTATCTAGCTAGAGTAGAAATGAAATCTGATGGTGGTATGATACATGACTATATCAGAGCAGTAGCTAATAAGACCTCCAGATAAAGTTGGAGTTGTATGAGTCCCAGACTTATCCTTACTTAGCTTCCTTATTCAATGCAGGGCCATTATGATGTAGGAGGGTTCAACCTGCTGTGGACAGGACCACAGGGATGGTCCCTTCTATATCAGGTCAGCTCTGTGAACTGGACCATCCTCCATCAATCAATATCTATTCCTACAGACTTGCCATAGAGCAGACGTTTCTCTTCGATGATTCTAGGCTTTGTCAAGTTAACAACTGAAGCTAACTAGATGGATAACTAACTACTTTCTAATGAGATTTTCGCCCTACTCCACTGGAAAGTACCTGACACCATAAACCTGATTAAAAGTCAAGGCAATTCTAGCTTAGAACCTACTATTGCTCTTTTGCTAAAGATCATGTTAACAAATTACCTTCTAAAGGCTTATGTTAATAGCTGTTGATTTGGGTTGTTCTCAGCCTTTGTTTGAGAGGTTTTTGTTATAATGGGAACCAATCTGAAATGGACACTTACAATTCAAATGATTGAGAATGATCAGGTCCATGCTAAGGCTCAAGAAGGGGGAAATAATGTAAGAATCCGATGGTGAGGAGAAGTGCTGTGGAATACTTCCTTCTTGAAATGTCATAAACCAAAAGAATCTGTCAGCTTTACAGGACTGACTTAAAATCAGGAGACCAAAATTCCATAATAAATGGGAAGGAGCTCTTAATACTCCACCTGTAAATAAAGAGCTATTGGTAATCGTAGATTCTAGGACATGATAAGTTGGGGGTTGGGCAGACACTGGTTCACTGGCCATGATACAGCAATGCCCCCCCCCCACGAATGCATGCATGCATCTATAGACAATACTAATTGGATTTACTTGGTTAACAAAAATAAAATAATTGGACAGAATTTTGGAACTGGGACCTATTAAGTACACCCAGTGGGAGGTAGGAATATGGTCATGAAGTCTGAATTTAATGTTTCACTGAGTCTAAGTAAGAAATTCTGAATGAATAAATTAAAATCAAGAGAAGAAATTGTGAATCTGTGTGGTAATTTTAAATTTGGAATATATGTGGTAAGTGATGATGCGACTTAAAAACATTGTGGTCTTGTGCTCCATAAATGAGAGGAAATGGAACTTTTTGACAGCTCAAATCTACTTAAATGACTGAAATTAGAGTGGTATTGTTGAGGTCAGTTGTGACTAAGGGATATGAAGGAAAGTGAATGAATATTCTTCACTTTCAGAACCTCCCAAGTAGTGGGATTTGGCAGAAGGTGGCAGGAATGCTTGTTTGAATTCCGTGGAGAAATACCTATGCTTGAAGGAGGGTGACCTTCATCACAGGTCCTTTAGGAAATAAAGGATGTGAGGTCTGTGTACCGAAAAATAGCCACAAGCAATGGCTTCCCTTTTGTAAAGACAAGTTAGTCTATTTCAGTCTGTTAAGTCTGTTAAGTCTATTTAGTCTATTAAGTCTGTAATCTGAACACTATAATTTATGCATAGCAAAAACAAGAAAGAAAATTGTTCAACAAACAAAGTCAGAGAAGGCTTGGCATTTGTGAACATAACTGGTATTTGGAAACATTTTCTGCCCATGTGAATTTTGCGAACCACAAGTAATCTCAGTGAGGGTTGTTGAGGATAGCTCCTCAGTTACATCAAAACACTCTAAACTGAACATGTGATTTTGTTTTTATAATCCCTGAGTGCATATTTGACAGAAAATCTTTCACTGTCTAAAACATATGAAATACATGAAAGCAATCTTCACCCTGAGACTGTCTTGTTTTAGAGGGAAATGATTTGCTATCACAGCCTCTTCTTGCTGGAAGCAGCCATGAGAGGCCCATTTCTCAAGATTCTCCTGGCTTCAATGCAGCTATTCTTTTTTCTTCTTTTTACCCATGTTGGTAGTCTTACGGCAACAAAAGAGGCAACATTTTGTGATGATGAATACCACAGCTGCCACACAGGCCAACAAGAACCCAATCACATCCAGAGAATGGTACTGGACCCAGGTTAGGTCATGGAGGGCTGGGCGGAGGTGCTTGGCTCCTCTGTTGCGCATTACATACTCAATCCAGAAGACGGCTTTATCCAGGGGCTTTATTGGTTGATCATGTTGGATTCTTGACAATCTCATGGCATTCTCCTTGTACCTGAAGGGACAATGTACACAACTAAATCAAAATGAAACTAATTTGCAGAGCTCACTAACATTTGCTGGTTTGCGAAATAAATCCCCAAAGTGACTCAAAATTAAGCACAGATTTTTCTGCTTAATGAGGTGGCATGGGGGACTGTTGAGATAGTCTCATGTAGCCCAGCTTTGCTCTGAACTTGTGTAGGTTACAATGACCTTGGACCACTCAATGAATTTCTCTATCTACCTTCCAACTAACGGGATTGCCCACATGCACCAGCACCTCAGTTACAAATGCTGGCTCTGATTTTGCTTTACTCTCCATAAAATGTTTTTTTTTTTAATTGGTGTTTTCGCAGTTCAGCAATATTTTTCAAACTGGCAAGAGAAAATTAGCAATGAGATGTAAATCTTTTTTTTATGTGAGGAACATGTAACATTTGCTATTAGATCGTTAAGTGAAGTATACATAGAATTGTCTTATAACTGTCTTACAATTGTGTTACAGAGACAATGTGTCCTGTTGTTTATCTTCTCTCCAGTTTGAGCTTCTCCTCTCCCTTCTCTGTTTCCTAATTTCAATCTGTTTGTAGGTTCATATTTTGAAAACAGTAGAATTATGATTCTTCTTTGCATAGAACTTGCACCAGAATTCTCAACTAAATGAAAAAAAATCTATTCTTGTTCCGGGACTTGGAGACTGTATGTAAAAACCCAGCAGCATTTTCTCTTATTGTTTGACCTCTTGACTTTCTGATTAGGTCCATCTATCTTCTGGTAAGCCTTGAACCTTCCAGTGGTGTTCCCTGGGTATGTTATAAATTTATTATTGACTGTCATTCCAGTTGCTTTTATTTCATTGTCCAGGGCTTAACATAACTGTCAACTAACATAGGTTCCTTTGTTGACACCACTGACTTAGAAGCCTTAGATGTTGACTATGAGTTCAGTGAGACTCGATATTTATTTTTGGGTGATAAAATGACCTAAATTATTCGAAGGATTTTTGAGATGTCATACAATTGAATTTAGAACATATTTTGTCAAAACTAGCCACCACAGCTTCTATTACAGGGTTGGTAGAACTTGTCTTTTGTTTGAGCACTTGGTTGGCAGTCAGGAGGATCTCTTGAATATGAGACCAGCTCAGTACTACAAAATGAGATCCTGTTTAAAAAAAACAATGATAGAAATAAAATTTACCAAAAGTTTCATAGCTTCAGAAAATATGGGTAAATAGTTAAACATTCTTTCATTAATTTTAAAGTTCATGATTTCTTTATTATGTATATTCCATAATGTTTATAGTATCCTTGCAACCAATAGATGCATATTTGAAGCATTACTTATTTATACAGAATATTTCAGACTAATCATTGTTGAAAATAAGCATATATTTCAGATATGCAAAATAATTGGAAGGTTTTCACAGTTATTGTCTTTCAACTGGTATTAAAATCAGTATGATTATGATAAGAATATTTCCAAATATTTTTAAGGAAGTAGTTATATATACCAAGCATAATGACACATGTTTTAAGTCCCAGAACTCAGTAGGCTAAAAAGCACGCAGATCTCTATGAGTTCAAGGCCAGTTTTGAGGTTATACAGTGAGACCCTGCCTCAAAAAAGAAAAAAGAAAACTCAAACCAATAATAATTATACTCACGAAGGGTCATTAATGACAGTCCTCAAGGCAGTAAGAAGCTCTGTAGTTGATAATGTGCTGAAGTCCACTCTAATGGCTGCTCCCTTGGCTACCATGTGGTTAATATTATCAGGTTGATCCGCAAACAATGGAATACCAACAATAGGGATGCCATGATAGATTGCTTCATAGATGCCATTGGTTCCACCATGAGCTATAAAAGCTTTAGTTTTTGGATGACCTACAATTAGAATTATTTTTGCATAATTATTTTGCATAAAAATGTGAAAGGGAAATGAAAGATAAGGGTCCAGAGGGGACTGTTCTCACAGAAAACATATTATTATAGTGACTGATTTGCGGTGAAACTGCTGTGGGCTTTCATAGTAAGAAGCTCTTCAGTGAGCTGGAGAGTTAAGAGAAGATTATTTGGAAGAAGTCTTAAGATGTGCAAAAATGAAAACAAGATTGTCATGCAAGAAAATGAAAGAACGAATGTGGGTAAAAAAAATCCAGTGGGCAAAAGTTCATGTAGTTAGTTTTATATTACCAGGTATGAGTTTCCCCTGAGATTCTGACTATAGAGAACTCACTTTTCCAAACCAGTGTAATTTCTAATTGCATTTGAAATCCTTATCCTTATACTCACCTGTAAGTGTAGTTCTCAGCTCCAATCAAAGAATCTGATTGTTGCAAAAAACAAAGACCATTATAGAAAGTCAAAGTTGTCAAAATGCAGAGAGCAACTGACCTTGAGGCATAAATCTCCACATAATACATCTATAATACAACCCTCCTATGTGTACCGTTTAGAGAACATTTCAGAAGAGGGGGTGGAAATAGTGTAAGAATCATAGGACAAGGATGTCTGCTCTGAGATTGAGTCTTCATATAGTCCAGGGAGACTGCAATCATTGAATCTCAACTTTATGGTGGCCGAAACAAGATCAGTACGTTGAATATAACAGTTGACATGCCAATGTAAGGGTGGAAAATTTCACAGTGCCTTGTTCTCAAATAAAGAGTCACAGACCCTTAATAAGTGCTGAGACTCATTTTTTCCCCAGGGATGACCCCAAATTTGTTATCCAAAACCAAATGGTGAGTCCAAAAAATATAATATAACAGGAATACTGAATGAACTCAGCATTTTGTATTTGTGTATTTGTATGTGCAGATACAATAATAACAATCATGAAGAAAAAATGTGGTTGAATGGGAGAAAGAGGATAGATCTGAGATAAATTAAGGTAAATGGAGTTGATGGTTTAATTTGACTAAAATATATTGTGCAAAATTTTTATTAAAATATTACACTAAAACTCAAAAAGCAATTAGTCTATATATATAGAAATAGTTGTGACAGTGTGTCTGGTATGTGTAGTGTATAGTCACTAGGATGGTGAATAGTGTAATCTAAGGCCAATCAATCTATAGTTTTTTATGAAATACCTTAGCCCTTTTGTAATGATATTTTGTTTGTAATCTAACAAATAAAACATGCCTGAAGATCAGAGTGTGGAGCTAAGTCACTAGTTAGCCATAGAGGTCAGACAGCGGTGACCCACACCTTTAATCCCAGCACTCAGGAGTCACATGCCTCTAAAATCAACATTAGGGAGGATAGACAGGAAGGGATATGGCTGGGTGGAGGGAGGAACATAAGGAGGGTGGAGAGAGGATCTGATAGGCAATCTGAGGATTCAGTCTGAGTCTGAACATGCAGTATGAGGATTCATACAGACAATGTCCCTTCAGTCTGAGAATTGGTAGAAGTAAGATCATTAGTAAATGGATGTTTTGCTTCTCTGATCCTTCAGTTTTCCCCTCTAATAGCTGATCTAAATTTTTATTAATAAGACCAATTAGAATTCCCACTACACACTTTGTGGTATAGATATTACATTTGTTTGCACAGAAAACACAAAGTCAGTATTGAAAAAGGAAGGGCTCATATTCTCAGTGGCATTTGAAATATTTCTGTAACAGAATAAAAGATAATAAAAAAGGAAGAAACAGGAGACAAAGAGGAAATTCATACAGTCTCTGGGTGATTCTAGGGGTAGTTATTATAGCTGAAGTTAAGATACTCAGATTCTAGACATAGAGAAGATGATTTTTGAATAACAAAATGGTAACATTTACAGGCAGTTCTTTTCCATTTTGTATTTATGAAAATAAATATAGATAAGTTTGCTTTGTTTTTTACTGTTTTCAATATCTGTTCTTCTCTTTCTTTATTGACCTTTGCCTTACCAAGAAGGTCATTCTGGGGGATCCACTTGTACAGCCGAGTATTGGATGCTAAGGTGTCTGGTTTCTTACCATCGAATCTCCACAGAACCTGATACACATAGAAAATACCTTATTGAATTATAGAAATTCCAACTCCTTAGTATATTTTGATTCTGGAGAATTAAAGAGATTACTGAGTTGAATATTATTCAGATGATTGTTAATGAAATTAAGAGGGGATTTTAAAATAGTATGAGATGTTAAAAGACTGACATAAATAATGCATTTTCTGTACACAGTTTTATAATAACATGAGCATCATATTTAATCATATTAATTTATGCAGGTTTGATGATTAATGACAAATTTAAGCCTACGTGAATTTTTTAGTAAATTAATATAATCCTGATTGAACAAACTATAGACAATTAGTAATAATTTATGATTATGTATATAGTATGTATAATCCTAGGTCTTATTTTACAAATTCAATATTAATTTATATCTTTTTGAGTCAAGAACACATAATTTTACCAATATTCCCATCTTCCTTACACTATTCATTATAACAGTTTAATTTTGATGCATAAAATATCGTATTGACATAATTTACTATTCTGATAAATAATTTCTTTCTTACTAAGAAGTGTGTTTACTTTGTTTCAGATGAATCTTTAAGGATTGCCCAAAGAAAAATATTAATAGGAAAATTTGAAGCATGATTTCTATTGCTCTAAATACATTTCATGTCTAGTACCTAATTGAGTACTGAAATGCAAGCAATCCCCACAAACTGGAATATAAATTGTCTGTTTTCACCTACTATATGCTTTGTGTTTTATAAAAGAAAAGAAATTGTGTTTACATAAAAATATCTTGATGAACAGGAAAAATCGTTATCAAATAATAGGGTAAATGTTGCTCACAAACAGCCAAAGACCAATGCTTTCAGAAAGTGAGTCAACCATACAAAAATTTGTGGAGTCAGGAGCTGCTAGATTCTTCCTGTGCCAATACTGACTTATTCCTGAATCCACCGTGAATTCCTTTCTCTTTCCCCAACGAGAAAGAAATGTTCACCTGGTGAGCTAGAAGCAGAGTTCCTGTAGATACATTTGTAATCTCATACATCCTGGGCTTGTTTCAGGGTCAGGAACTATTTTCATCCTTTTTTTTAAACCAATGTTTCCTACATCAGCCATTGGGAAGATCTTTTTTCCTCCTCTTTTTTTTTTTTTTTTTACAAACATTTTTGTTTCATCTTATGTATTTGGGTGTTTTGCCTACATGTAATTCTGTGCATTATAAAGCATGCGTTCGGGAGATCTGAAGAGCATATAGATCCCCTGGAACTTGAGTTGGGGTCAGTTGTGAGCTACTATATAAGTGCTAGAAATCAAACTCAGGCTCTTTGGAAGAAGAGCCAGTGCTCTCAGCCCCTAAGTCATCTCTTCAGCTCCAAGATAATATTTCTCATTGTTTTATTTCCTCTTTTTACTTTTCACACAGGAATTTTTCCTTCTAAATCCTTTCAGCATTCAGTCGACTTATCTCACCTTTTGTGGAATCTGGGCAAGAGCAGATGCAACTATATTGGCCTTTTCAGATGATATGTTTTTAACCATTGACCCCAGAGAAAACACCACAATACCATGTTCTCCAGAACTCTGAACAAAGTCTTCCATTTCCTACAAAGAAAGATGTGATATCACAAATGAATGACAGCATGGGAAGAATTGTCTAAGGGATTGAGACAGACTTTATGAGAGGAAATAATGTAATAACTGGAGTTATTTTAAGATTTCCTTTGCTTTGATACTCAATATTTGTCGAGAGCACATTTGTACTATAGTGCAAATGACTAAAATAAGTAAATTAGAGATAAAAAAGTAATGTTGCTAGAGATGTCACTGAAATTTAGATGATCATTAGGAAAGATCACACACAGAAGAGGCAGCAATACTGTAAAAGCCAGAAGGGATGGATGATTTCCCAGTGTATTCCAGGCACTGCAAGAGTGATGAACAGATAACTCCAGAGGCTATGGCAGCACACATGAGATCTGCACAGGCTCAAGCCAGAAGAGGCTCCAGCACTGATAGTTGAAAATGGACATGGAATTCTGTTTTTAACGAAGAAGTTATTTGTAGTTGACACCTGACAGCAAAGAGGGAAAGAGCTCTCGAATGGCGTGTCACTGAGTAAATCATCCATATCCCAGAGCAGAAACCATTCCCAAAAGTATTTGGTCAACAAAAAATAAACCACATGTTTTTTTTTTCTATTGTTGAAATTGCCTTTCAATTTGTTTTTCTTGGGTAATTTGGTCTTGCTGATTTTTAGTTCACTGCTTTTATTTTTACTTTTGTGATCACTCTCTCTCTCAGCATGCATAAATCCTGTGCAAGCTCAAGCAAGACAAGATCATACCATGGAGAGGAGAAGTAGACATGAATTTCTACCCTTAGTTAAGGAATCACTAGCAATTGATGGCTGCTGGGTGAGGTGGTGTCATTTTTCTTTAATAATATTGCCCCTGGTATGCTGATGACCTCCAGTAGAAGGTCATGTGCAAGAGTACACAAGAAGCACAAATTTGACCAGAAGGTTGTAAAAAAAGAAAAAAAAACACACACACAATCAGATTGGGTAAGGATGACAGATGGATTTGGGAGAAGTTGGGGAGAACTGAATATGATCCAAAAAAAAAAACCTGTATAACATTCTTTAAATAGCCAGTAAAAAGAACCGAGTAAGAGAAATAAACTTACAACTCTTCCATAATTCTGACAAATGAGTTCAAATTGTACATGCAAGTTGAAGATGGCCCTTTTAAAGAATGTTACAGAAAATTGCATTTACCTGCACAAACGCGTTGAAAATACAATCCTCTCTCACTCTGAAAATTTTACTCAAATTGGGAGAAAATTGGAACTGAAAGTTCAAATCCCGTTAAGAAAACTCCGGGACAGGGGCTGGAGAGATGGCTCAGCGGTTAAGAGCACTGCCTGCTCTTCCTAAGGTCCTGAGTTCAATTCCCAGCAACCATATGGTGGCTCACAACCATCTGTAATGAGGCGTGGTGCCCTCTTCTGGCCTTCAGGCATACACGCAGAAAGAATATTCTACACTAAATAAATAATAAATAAATATTAAAAAAAGAAAACTACGGGACATTAAAAAAGACAGTAATTTATTGGTTAGAAACCCATCAGCCCAGGAAAT
Source organism: Myodes glareolus (assembly GCF_982192425.1). Lineage (NCBI taxonomy): Eukaryota > Metazoa > Chordata > Mammalia > Rodentia > Cricetidae > Myodes > Myodes glareolus. Next base: position 21,124,552 of record NC_142033.1, on the reverse strand, counting down.
AAATTGGGAATTAACAAATGGGACAACTCCATAGGAAAAGCTTCTGAACAACACAAAAAATTATCATCAAAATGAAGAGACTCTTTAAAAACTTGGAGAAACATCTAAAACATGTCCAGAGTGTAGATAAATTTAAAATCTCTAAACTTCAAAAGAAAAAAAATCATTCAACGGAGACAGATGATTCAAATGAGTTATTTCTCAGTAGAGGTACAAGTAGCCTATAATTACATGAAAAATATTTTAATAGTTTTAGCTATCAGGAAAAATGAAACTCAAAATATGTTGATAGACCATAATAATCCAGTCAGCATGAATGTTACAAAAATTAAAACAATAGCAAATACTCCCACAGACGTTATGGAAATCAAGAATTCATATATTTATTTTACATAGGATTGTGAAATAATACCAATATGAAAAACATAAGGTTCTTCATACAAATAACATTTGCTCTAAGTGGACGGTTCAGTTATGCCATTCTTGGATGACAGATCTGAGAGAAATAGTCACAAGGGAAAAAAGTCCACATAACGATGTTTATTATACCACTATTCACAATGCTCAAATATAAAACTAGCTTAAATAGTCTTCAACTGACCAATGTGTAGAAGAGTGTTAGTATATATACACAATTGTGCTTTACCCAGATAGTAAAAATACCAGGACTGTAAATTTTCAGGAAAATAGCCATTAATTAGAGGACACCATGTTAACCAATAAGCCAGACTCCTTTTTTAAGTGGAAACTACAAAGACAAAAACAAACCACCAGCAAAATGTAAATGTAGAAAGACTATAACAAAGTGGAGACAGACAAGAAGGCGTGTGGGACACTCCTAGATGTAACTTTCTAACACTGTCTGCCTCAGCACCTTCCTGCTTAGCTGAGTGTGGAGTTTTTGACAACAGTTCTTGCAATTGTCTGCAGGCTTTTGTCCTTCTCCCTTTCATTCTTTCATCTGACCCTGTACACTGGCCAGGTCACCGTAGCTATGTATGGATTTTAGGACAGTTCTTGTGATCTCTGTTGAATATTTTTTCAACATATCTGTCCCTCTCTGATAATACAATACACAACATTTATTATACTGTATACATTTCTTCATGCTTATAATCTGTTCAAGTAGAATATAAATTCTCTCTGTTAGAGAAATTTATTAATTTTTTTAAGTTTTCATCATACATCTTTGGCATTTATTCTATGTTCTTGAATAGAGTACTAATTCCTTTTTATGAGTTACATAAATGTCCTTAAGTCACTGACCACATTCTAAAAGGATTTGACATTTTTCTTAATAGTAGTCAGACAGAGAGATGTGTTAAAGTATGGAAATAATGTATGTCAATTGGCAGAGAGTTCTAATCCATTTTTTATATCTCTCATGAAACTAAACATCTTGAAAGAGTGGTGTAGAATTGTTTCTGCGAAAAAAGACAAAGTCATTTATCAAAGGAAACAACATAGGTTTACCTTAGGTAATGGTTTGGCTGGTTTGCAGTGGAGTCCACCAACAAACTCAAAGTTAGGTAGAAGTGGGTGGGGAAATTGCAAATCCCAATAGGTTCGAATGAGCCATATGTCTGCTTTTCCCATCATCTCAGATAATGTTGTGGGTCTCCCTGCATCACAAAAACAAGTAAAATATACAATGAAGAAAGAATTTTGTCTGGTATATAGCATGTGATTTTTGGAGATAAGTTGAAATAAAGTTGACAACAACTTAAAATATTTCACTTGTCATTTCCAATATAAACGGATTAACACAAATTTGTGTAAAAATTACATTGTCTTCCAAATTTATGTCAATAATTTACAAGCTTTTTGACCACTGCAAAGAACCTTGAAAATATGTACAAAAAACAGCTTTCATAGATTATTTAGTCTAATTCACAGATTTTAGAAGCTAATTTCTTGATCTTTGTTTCTTCAAATGCACTGTGATAATCTGTAACGTATGACTAAATTCCTTTTAACTCCTGCTCTACTGGGTTCATAATAAGGGACTAGTAATACTATCAGCTGTATGTGTGAAAGTCACATCAGGATATCTTCCATCAAAAGTTAACATTCAAGTTATTTTTGGTCTTAATTTGGATGCTATTTTTACTTAATGTAAAAGGTATTAAAACAATAAAAATATCTGCATTTTACAGCAAAATTTTTAGCTTTAATTCATAAGTTTTATGCATCTAAGAAGTCTTAAACTCTACCTTTCATGATATGCTAGATAAATGTTTTAATTTGCAAGTGAAGTAACTTTTATAAAGGAACATATTTTCTTCAGTGCTGCATAGATATTCATAGAAGTGAATTATTTATCCTTAGTGTATATATTTACAGCCACTAAAGCATTCAAAGAAATCTAGAGTTTCTTATACTATGACAAACAGAATAAAATGATACCAAGAGAAATCTTTATTTCAGTTTGCAAATTAGTAATTTCTGGAGTGTCCTGAACAACTCTACAGCTGGCCTGCTTTGTTTGGAGGCTATTTTACTTTATCAACTTACAATTAGCAACCTCATTCTATGACTTTATATTCCTTCACACATACTCATATTCAAAGATGTAACAAGTCAGGATTTCAGTTTAGCAGTGAAAGACAGTTTACCTAGGGCGTCACTGTAAAACTGACTCCAGGACTTCTCTTTAAATGTTTGAAACCAAAAGTCAAAGTACAGCACTTGCAACATATTCTTCACCCTTTCCACGAATGTCATGTGGTCACTAAATTCTGAGAGAACCACAGGCACATAGGAAGGAGGGAGTGTAAGACCCCCGCTGTACTTTTCAAATTTGTATCCAGGACAGAAGCGGAGACTGTACACTAAAGGTGTCTTAAGCAGTTCGGCTAGCAGCTCACCACAGGGACCAATAGCATCTGCAAGAATGACATCAAACTTAGATTCTTGGAGTTTTTTCATAAGACTCTTGTTCCAAACTATAGCTTTGCAAAAGCTTTCAATAACGTCAGAATATTTATTAAAGACTTCTTCCATCTTTGAGTAATATGTCCAAAAGGAGTATTTTTGAAAGTCATTTGTCCATTCAGTTATCCATGATTGAAAATCATCTTGAAGCTCTTCTTTACTCACAGGTACAGAGTAAATCTCAAAATTAATAGAAGATTCTCTGCTAGGATTAATAAGGATGGAAGCTGAAGATGTCAAAACAGTCACTTCATGACCTCTGTGCACAAGTTCATCCACAATTATCTTTATATTTATCCAATGGCTGTATTCTGTGGGCCACACCAATACTTTCCCACAAGTTCCAAGTCTAAAGTAGCATATCAGCTGTATCAACAGAAAAACTGAAGCCTGTTTCACAGACATTTTGCTGAAATAGAAGACTTTTGACATCTGTCATTCTTCACAAATTTCAGGCTTTTATACAAAGCTGAACCAGTTAAGAAGTTAACATGTAACTTCAAAACACATCAATGAATTGATAAGCCTGGTGGTGTAATGTCATGTGTAAATACAAACATGAAACACGAAGTCAGGGTTAACAAACTTTGTTTGTCCCCTTTCCTTTGGGTGCCTGATACTATTCGGCTAAGATCAAATGATTCCCATGTGCAATTATCTTGTCTTAAATATAATATTAGAGCCATAGAAGGAGTCACAACCGAGAACCTCCTATTGATTTCAGAACAGTAAAGATAAAACTAGAGGATGGGTAGATCAGTATTTCTTTTTAAGACAATGGTGCCTTTTGAAATTCTTGATTATATATAATGCATTATGTTATAATCAAATTGCTGCAGTTTCTCCTGGAAGAAGGAGGAAGTCCTATAATACTCAGGAGAGGAGTATAGATGGAATTTTCTGTCCCACCTGGTCCCACAGCCATTCAGTCCCAAAGAAACACAAAGAGGCTTATATTAATTATATACTGGTCTATTAGTTCAGGTGTATTATTAGCTAGCTCTTACAATTTAAGTTAAGCCATAATCCCCTTATCTATGTTTGGTTACTTGGTTTGGTACCATTTCTCAGTGTAGCATTTTCATCTTGCTTCCTCTGAGTCTGGATGGTGACCCTAGACTGAGTCTTTCTTCTTCCCAGAGTTCTTCTAGTCTGGTCATCCCATCTATACTTCTTCTCTGGCTCCTGGCCAATCAGGGCCTTGGTAAACCAATATGAATGACAAAAATCTTTACAAGGTACAAGAGCATTATCCCATAGCACTTTCCTTTGTTTTCTTTTCAAAACAAGAACTCTGAATCTCCTTTGTTTAGCTTTTTTCCTGACCATCATCCAAAACAACTTGTAACCAACATGCTAAACAAAAACAAACATCCATAATCCATTTTGGGAAATAATGGGCATAGTTTTCAAGGCTACTTCCTGCTGATGGGGACACTAATAATCTTACAGGGACTTTAAGAAAAATTAGGATTATGGTCAAGTACTGACTGGAGAATTCTGTGAGTCTGGATCTTCTCAGCCAGCAGTCTTGAGGCTGTTCTGGATGTAGAACTCAGAGGAAACTGAAACAGAGGTACTCTGACACTTTGGATCATCTGGGCCATCTGTTTCCATTGTAGATTTTTCAGGGGATCCTTCTTTATGAAACTGTTTTTTTTCCCAGAATCCACAGCCTCTCATTTCCTGTGAAAACAAAAGCAAAACCCTCTTCTCCAAAGTAACATATCTTCTGACTTAAATTTTGAAGTCAAGGCATTTTCTATATATATATATATATATATATGTGTGTGTGTGTGTGTGTGTGTGTGTGTGTGTGTGTGTGTGTGTGTGTGTGTGTTAGATTAATCTAACAGCATTTATAAACAAATGTCTTTTAGCAACTGTTGCTCTTTCCTCAGGGGTCAAGCAATTCAAAGACAACATAATAACATACAATATCCAGATTCCCTGTGTATTTTCCATCTTTACATGACTTTTTAAATTCTAATTCTTTTATCTTTATTTTTAATTTTTCTTTTTTTGAGACAAGGTTTTTCTGTGTATCTTTGGCTGTCCTGGAACTCACTCTGTAGACCAGGCTGCCCTTGAACTCACAGAAATCTACCTGCCTCTGCCCTCCCAGGTGCTGGGGTTAAAGGCATGAGCTACTACACCCAACTACTCTCATTTTTTCTTTTGTAACTGATTTTATTGAGTTATACATTTTATTTTCTCCCTTCCCTTCCTTTCCCCTTCCCTTCAACCCTCTCCCATGGTCCCCATGCTTCAATTTACTCAGGAGATCTTGTCTTTGTTTACATCCCATGAAGATTAGGTTCACGTATGTCTTAGATCCATGCATGTCTTCCTTCGAGTCAAACTTTCTCTATCCTTCTTCCTTTCTCTCCCAATCTTACATATATTTTTAAACACACTGTAAACCATATAGAGTATTTTTTCCAAATCTTTCTTTACTGTATATCTCTTTTTTCTGACTACATGAGTTTTTAATTTGCTAAATGATATGACTAGGATTAAAGCTGCATCTTTGGCAGCTGGATCAGCCTACTCCTTGACTTCCTGAGAGTCTAGCTTCATGGCAGAGGTGCTAGTGGGAGCCATGTTTTTTTTTTTAACCACAACTCTGTGGAGCTTTTAGGTACATGCCACCACCAAGAAGCATGCCAGTGGTCCTTTTAAAAGAGCTGCAAGGTTTTTGCTGCTAACACTAAGTCAAGAAGCTTCTCTTAAAAGAGCCAATCTTCTGCTTTCCTCTAGCAAACAGAGCCCACCAGAGGCAACGCTGCTACCAAGAAATCATGCTTCAGACTTTTTTTGAGCATGGCAAATAATAATTTGTAACCACTCCTCCTAAACAATGACAAAGATTTATAATCCTTTGAATAATCAACCCCTCATACCTCAACTTTTGGGAATTTGGGAATAGTTTTCTAGATGACTTCATGTTAGTTGGGGTTTTGGTAATATTTGGGGAATCTTGAGAAAAGTGGGATAATAATAAAGTCCCAGTTGTAGTAGTCCGTGTGTTTGGACCATCTTTACCAGGTGCCTTGAAGACGTTTTGGCTGTAGAGCTCACAGAAAACTGAAACAGAGGTGTTCTGAGATGGTTAGTCATCTGAGCCATCTGCTCCCATCAGAGATTTTTCAGGGGAGGTCTTTCTTGATCAATCCTATTTTTTCTAAAACTGGAATGAATTCACATACAAGCTTTCATTTCCTATGAAAATAAAAGCATATCCTCTCCCCCAATGCAACACATCTTTTGAATTAAATTTTGAAGTCAAAATATTTTTAAAATACATAGGTTGGCTTAATCCAGGAGTTTCCATAATCCTATGTCTCTTACTAGCCAGAAAATTTAAAGACAGCACAACAACATACAGAATCCAGACTCTGTGTATTATCCATCTTTTTTTGTTTTTATTGCTCTATTTTTAAAGGTCTTTACTATTTTATTCTTAAATTATTTTTATATAGTCTTTTTCTTGTCTTTCTCAACCTTATGTTATTCTTAAATACACTGTAACCTCTTTAAAGCTTTTTTCTCTATTTTAATATGTTCTTATTGTGTATCTGTAACCTTTTTTTGTCTGCATAAGCAAAACCTCAAATCTGTTTCCCAGCAAGCTGATGCTTTCAGCTCAAGTATAAAGGCAATGACTGAGAAACACCTCTCTGTACTGTGGCCATGTGAGAGATTGCAGAAATCTGTCATGCTACTTAGCTTATGGCGGTTGGTGTCCAATTCCATTTCATAGGCAGTTGTTTAGAGATGTGTCTATGTACCATATGGCTAACATGAGAGCCCAGAAAACTCAGTGCAGCTTCATTTCTGTGCATTTAGAACCTTTTAAAAACCTTTTCACGTCTCACATGTATCAGATGGTGGGTGCCTTATGTAGGCAGAGTTTTTTGTCCCATAGCCTCTTTTAAATAATCACTCAGAGGCTTATATTAATTACAAAGGTCAGCAAATATCTTAGGCTTATTATTCACTAGCCTTTACAACGAAATTAACCTATATTCTTAATCTATGCATTGCCACATAACTTGTGAGTTGTTACTTCATCTTGTGTACATCTGGCTCATTTGGCAGCTCACTTGTGTCTCCCTTGACATCCCTGACTCCACCCTTCCTCTTTCCATCGCGCTCTGTGTGGCAGGCTGTTTCACCCAATCTCTTTTTGTCTTGCTATCTGCCCATTAGTTTTTTATTAACAATAAGCATAAGTCACAGCAATAACCTGATAAATTCCTTGACTCACTTTGCCATACTTGAGTGAAATTACTAATTTGGTTTTTCATCAATGCCTTTTCTGATCTTAAAAGACATTTGTTCTCCTGTTTCCAGGAAAAAAAATCATCTATGTAAATGTAGTCCAAAAAGGGACAAATACAGATAAAATCAAATATTATTCTAGTAGAGTGGTTTGTGTGACTGTTGCTGTAGGTGATGTAAATGCTACTTAGACTGGCCTATAAAGAACTTTATAATATAAGGAGGGTATCATGATAGTTAAAGAGGAGAGAGTGCGGGAAATACACTTTTCCTCACTAGACTCAGATATGACAGGGAAAGTAGAAGAAAGGGGAGCGAGGCAGAAATATTGGCTTGTGCTTTCTTACAGTCAGTGGAAAACAAGGAAAATTTCCTCCCTTCTACATTAAAATATGTCATTGATATTGCCATGGTTTTATGTTTGCATATGCAGGCAATTCTAGGAGAGCCTGCTTCACCATAGACTTTACTTCCTGGTATTCTGATTCTTATAATCATGGTGTTTACTCTTTCATCATATTCCTTGAACTGTATTTACAGGAATGGTGATGTAAACATATCCATTGACTCAGGAATTTCTGAACTTTTGATATTTGTATTATGCAAAATTTCACTTTTCTAGGCTGGCTCTCTATTGTAAAGTGTGGCAGTCATAATGTGGTGGTTTGAATGTGAATGACCCTCATAGGCTCATATACTTGAATACTTGGTTACCAAGGACTTGGCACTATCAGGGGTGTGAGTTTTTGAAGTGGCTGTGGCCTTGTTGGAGGAAGTGTGTCCCTGGGAGTGGGTTTTGGGATTTCAAATGCTAAAACCAGGTCCAGTGTCTCTTTCTCTTCCTGCTTCATGCAGTTCTGAAGGTAGAACTCTCAGCTACCTCTCTAGTACCATGTTTGCCTGCATGCCACCATGCTTTCTGCCATAATGACAATGATCTAAACCTCTGTACTGTAAGTCAACCCTAATTTAATACTTCCCTTTATAAGAGTTGCCAGGATCATAGTGTTTCTTCACAGTAACATTGACTAAAACACAAACATACCTGTGGGTATAAGGATAAGATTTAGAATGTATTAAGGAATTGTGCTTGCTCAGCAAAGTGGAAATAGTAGATTTTCCCCCCTAAGGTCAATAACATCACTAGCCCCAGGAAGCTGGCTAGGTTTTCAATACCAGTCATAATTTCCTTCCAGCACAATATTCCTTTGTTCAGGCTAATCTTATGTGAACTTGACACACAAAGTAGAATTATTTGAAAGGAGGGAACCTCAATTGAGAAAATGCCTCCATAAGATCCAAGTGTAAGGCATTTTCTTAATTAATGATTGATGGGGGAGAATCCAGCACACTGTGGATCATGCCATCCTTGAGCTGGTGTTCCTGGGTTCTATAAGAAAGCACACTGGAAAGCATGAGGAACAAGTCAGTAGGAAGCACCTCTCCATAGCCTCTGCATCAATTTTTGTCTACAGGTTCTTGCCGTATTTGAGTTCAAGTTCTGACTTCCTCCAATGATGAACAGTGGTATAAAGATGTAAGATGAATAAATCCCTTCCTCCCCAACTTGATTTTGGTCATGGTACTTCATCCCAGCAATAGAAAACCCGACGAAGACATACTTATTTCAAATGTTTGGTCAGGGTAGTCCAAGTGACTCTCCCAAAATATAGGCTACTGATGCAGCCCTTGGTTGCCTCTTAAGGGTGTAGGGTGGGACCCCATTTCTGAAGTCATTGCACACTTAGGAAATAGAACTCAGAGGATTCTACCTAGATTTGACTGGTAAGTCTCTCCCTGCAGTCTGACTTCAATGGTTCCAAAAAATACTATGAGATCTGCCAAGAGAGGAAGTAATTAAGCAGTCTTCCCTAGCTGAATGTGTCTGTGTCCTGTGACTCATCTAAGAAGCTTTCATTAGAGAGCATTTCCATAGGACTATTGTGTGAAGGGGTTGGAATACTGTTTTGATCTTTCATATTTGAGTTTTTGTACTGTGATGTGGGCATGTGGTCTTTTCTCATCTGTTTTCTATCTGATGAAATATTCTAGCTTGTTTTATTCAGTCGGGGCTTTTCTAAAATTACACCCTTGGAGCTAGGTCTTGGAGTTTGGTATGGTATTGAAGCTTAAGATTCTGTTGAGGTTTCCAGACAAAGCCTGCACTGCTTTTCAGGAGGTATGTCTAGAAGTGTGGAGATGGTTTGGGTGGGATTCTGGTGGCACTCTCTATGGAAAGCCAGTGGAGGGGCTACATGGCTGGAATTAGGGGCGGGAATTTGCTAGTGGCACAGAAAAGCTTGTTTTTGGTGACACTAACCTGGGAAAGCCTGTATGGGAGCTGTGTGGTCATTGCTAGGTCTCAAAATATAGAAATGATGCTGGCAAGCATGTGCAATTTAACCAATAGCTAGTGTAGAAGTTTGCAATCAGTTCTTTTACATTTTAACTTATTTTTATATGTGTGTGTATTTGGCCTGCATGTATGACTGTGTACCACATGTGTGCCTGGTGTGTGTGGAGGCCAGAAGAGGGCATTGGAGCCTCTGGGACTAGGGTTAGAGGAGAAAGTGAAGCTCCATATAGAAAAACATAGGTCCTGGAAGCGCAGACAGTGCTTTTGATACCCAAGCTATCTTTCTAGCTCCTTACTTTATATTTTATTTAGTAAAAAGATACAATTTAAAGAATTTACTCAGGTCAGAAATTTTGCACCACTGCTGAAGGCATTTGCCACCAAAATCCCAATGGCCTGAATCCAATCCTATTTAAACACATGGTGGGAAGACAGAACCAGTTCTCTCAAGTTTTCCTGTGACCTCCGTAGATACACCTTGGTACGTATCAGTAGAACTGAAACCCACTGCTTAGGAATACTGCTCCAATGGAAGTGCTTCTGGCAAATTTTGTTTTTTCTTCCCTGGTTCACTTTAAGGACAAAGCAATCAAGAAGTTAAAGTCTCACCTTTATCTTTTCTTGTAAATCAATACTTTTAGTTTTTGATCATGTGGACACTTGGGTACCATAGAACACATATGACTTGAAGGTTATAAAAGTTTATTTGTGATCTCCTTTCTCTTTTACATCCACAACCACTTTGCTTACACTCTCCTTTACTTTGAAATATAAAGATGATGCAATGCAGTTGTGTCAAAATTATTTATCTGTCCATTTAAAATGTATTTAAAATTTTGATACTATAAAACCAACATAGCATACAATTCAGGAATTCAAAAGTTAAAGTTCAATGTTTTACAGCAAATTTATAGAATTGTAAAATTGTTACCTTTCATTTGTTTTATCATTTTAAAAAATCTTTTAAAAATATTTCTGTAACAAAAGCTTGCAGCATTCTGCAACACATGGAAAAATGCTATAGTTTGCTCATAATTCTGGTAGCTGGAAATCCCAGACAGCCTGGGGTTAATTCCTAATGACAGTGATTTGTCTATATATTAAAATAACAGAGAAATAAAACATGAAATGTGTATGTGCAAAAGAGGCCAAGTATGTGCATTACTTCATAACAGTTTATTATTACAGGAATGATTCTAGTCCTAACTGATATAGATACTCCCAGAAGAAATTTATAATCATCTGTCAAAAGTCTCTACTGCTTCTCAACCTTTTTACAATGACCAAAGTTTATCTTGTGGATAGGTCATATTCAAATTGCAGCACTCCACACTGAAAATATGGTTTGAGTGATAGAGACACTAATTTTCATGGTCTTAAATAAAGTTACTGTGATGTGTTTTGTAACAGACCCCAGTATCTTAGCAGAATTGATGCCATAGTGGAAGAATGGAACACATTCAGGCTTTGGAACTCAGCACATAGACAGCAACACTTGAGAAACAAAGAGAAAAAACAAGAACTAAGACCTAATCTACCAAAGCCCATAGTTCCAGGAATGTCCGTGAATGTACTAACGCTGCTTTTTAGCTTCTGTAGCTACACTTCTGACTTACTGTTTTTGCTAACTGAGGTGTGTCAACCCACAATGTGGTTTTTGTGCTTCAAAGCTCAACCTGGGAAAGGCTTGGGACTTTCTCCAGCCAGTGAATAAAAGCTTACTATTGGCTTGAACCCATGTCTAAGTAGTCTTCTCTGGTGGATATGTCACAACATTTCCACAGGCACTGGGCATAATCTCTTTTGACTAGATTTATTTGGGGACACTAAGAAAACATTCTACTCAGACTTACCATTTGCAATGTTATTGTTTACTACTAATACGTATAAATATATGTATGTATTTTTGAAGTATTTATTTATTTATTTATATGCTTGTGTGCACATGTGTGCACAAGTATGAGCATGCTCATGGCAGCCAGAAGAAGGTGCAGATCTGCAAAGCAGGAGTTATAGGTAGTTTTAAGTTGGCCAACTTTTAGGTACTTAGAATCAAACTCTGCTCTTCTGCATGAGAAACAAGAGCTCTTAAACTCTGAACCATCTCTTCCGCCCTCACAATATATTTTCAAAAGGAAAAGGTATTTTAAGTTTATTAAGTTTATTTATCATTATACTTTTACAAAATTCTTTCAGGTTATCTGGGACTCATTTCATTGAGTATAATTTTTTCTTTGATCATGAGATATGTAAGAAGTAGTTGAAATTAAAATTACAGTATATTTCCATCTCTTACCTTCTGCATTCCTTTATATATTGTCCAAGTTTGTAAAAGTTTCCCAGTCTTGCCACCTAAATCTCTCTTTGATGACAAGAAGTGAAAAAAAAATCTGAGTTTCGGTTTATGATGTTTGAATTCAGAAATTTAGTAAAATAACCTTATTTTTTAATCCAGAAGTATGTATTCTGATTTACCTGTTTTGATGTAATATTCACTGTTCTTATATAATGCTATATGTATGACACCTTTTACTCTGATGTTAGTTTAATGTCCCTGTAGAATACACTGTGTATAAATGGCACAGAAAAAATGTTTCTCTTTGCCCGGATAGGGAATGTTCAAACCACAATCGACGGTGTCCAGTAGCAATTCACAGGTGGAGATTTGTTCTTGGTTTAACCACTTCTCAAAGCTTTTGGTTAAATGTGTTTGAAATTGAGAATTTTTCAATTTTGATTTCAATCATCCAATTCCAAACCTTGACCTTTTAAAAGCCAGATGTTATCTACAAACATAATGGTCCTTATATTGCCTAATTTCCTTTCCCTGTTATACCATTCTCCCTTTACTGACATAATCAGTTCACAAGGAGACAGCATTTATTTTGGCCATCATGGGGAAAATGTGTGGTACAGCAAACTCCTCACCTTATTCTAGGAACAAATGTCATAACATTCTTGCTCTAGGTCTCACCACCTAAAATGTTTCCTGTTATGATCTGGAGATCAAACCCTTAACGTGTAGTTTTATGGAATATTCGAAATTGAACCTAGTTCTGTGGCTGTAATTTGATTAATAAAGCACTAGTCTATCCTAAATAAAAACTTAAGTTCATGTCCAAGAACCATATACTTCATGCTCAGGTAATGGTCCTTGAAAGGTGGTTGCATGAAGAGACCCAGAATTCAACATGATTTTCAGCTGCACATTGAATCTGTGACCATAGTAAGATCTTGCCTCAAAGAGAAAGTCCTAAACAAAATAAGAAGAAATCAACCAACTGCTTTGAAGAAAGCAACTAAGTGAGGCAAAAGTTTTATTGAACCTATGTAAATTTGCATAATGCTCTTTTTATTAATTCACTCTTTTATTTACATTATACATTATTTTCTCACTGCAAAAATATTACCAATTCTTTAGTACATGAAATGTGGACTTTATAACACTTTTTAATCATTGGTTTATTTTTTTTAAAAAAGTTGACCAAACACTTAGAAAACACATCTTTCAATTTTAGCTTATTTTTATTGATTTATTCATGACAAAATATTTATATGAGAATGTATGTTTCATGCAACAGCAAAAAGAAGTTACAAAGAAAAAAACAGAAAAGTTTCCAAATGATGATCATGTAGACTATAAATTATATAGAATATTTTGTTTTTATTGAAAATAGGTTCTTTTCTCATACAATATATATTGACTATATTTTTCCCTCATTTTACTCTACCAAATTCCCACTACCTCCCCTCTGGATCCACCATCTTTTGCCTCTCCTTGGAAAAGAACTGTCTTCCAAGAAATAGCAACCAAATAAGACAAAATAAAATGACATAATGCAAAAACAATCACATCCATGTTGAACATGGTATCCCAACAGGAGGAAAAGAGGCGCAAGAGCAGGCATAAGAATCAGAGACCCACTTGTCCTAATACTCAGGAGTCCCATAAAATTACTGAACTGAAAGCTGTAGTGTGTATGCTGAGGGCCTGGAACAGACCCATGCAGACCCTGTGCTTGCTGCTTAAGTCTCGGTGAGCTCATATATGCCTTGTTTAGTTGATTCAGAGGGCCTTGCTTTCCTGGTGACCTCCATTCCCTCTATCTTTTGTACTCTTTTTACTTTCTTTTCCTCAAGGTCCCCAGAGCTCTGAGGGGAGGTATTTGACACAAAACCAACAAGATGCTGTAAGATAAAGAACAAAGTCATTCAGACAAAATGGTATTCTACAAAATGGGGAAAGATTTTTTACAAACTCCATATCTGATGGACTACTATTCAAAACATATAAAGAACTCAAGAAGCTAGATACAGACAAACCCAAATAATCTAATTTTAAAAATGGGGTACAGATCTTAATAGATAATTCTTAATATAGGAAACTCAAACGACTTAGAAACACTTAAATGATTCCTAATGATATTCTGCTATGCTTTGTAGGATCAGTGCTTAGTCCAGGTGTCATCAGAGAAGCTTCTGCCAGTAGCTGATGGGAACAGATACAGGGACTCACATCCAAACATTAGGCAGATCTCAGAGAATTCCACAGAAGAGGGGGAGAGGGGATTGTAGGAGTCAGAGGTTTGGAGGATCCCAGGAGAACACAACCCATAGAATCAACTAAATAGAATTTGTTGGGGCTCATAGAGACTGAAGCAGCAACCACAGAACCTCATGGGTCTGCACCAGGCCCTCTGCAAACATGCTGTGGTTTATTAGCTTGGGTTTTTGTTAGACTCCTGACAAAGGGTGTGAGGGGTACCTCTGACTCTTGACAGCTCATGGGACCTTTTACCTCCTAATAGGTTTCCTCATCTAGCCTCGATATGAGGATTTGTGTTTGGTCTTATTGCACCCTGCTATGCCGAGTTTGGTTAATATCACTGGGAGGCCTGCACTTTTCTGAAGGGAAATGAAGGAGCAGTGGGTCTGGGGGAGAGAGGCATGCGGGAAGCTGAAAGGAGGAGCAGAGGAGGTGGCTGCAGTTGGGGTCTGTTGTATGAGAAAAGAATAAATGAAATAAAATATTTCTTTGGAAGTAGTTAAAAATTCTAAAAGATTTGACAGTAATACCAGTGAGAAACTAATGTTCTCACTGATATCTTTATACCTTGCACAACAAAAATGTTGCTCAATAAAAAATTGCTTAAAAATGAGAAGGAAAATGTTCTACATCCTTGGTCATCAGGGAAACGCAAATGAAAACTACTTTCTGATTCCATCTTATACCTGTCTTATACTGGTGTAGGAGGTCCTTCTGTCTTTGTGTTGCTTTCGTTGGTTAATAAAGAAACTGCTTTGGGCCCTTGATAGGGCAGAATGTAGGTAGGTGGGGAAAATTAAACAGAATGCTGGGAGGAAGAAAGCAAAGTGAGAAGTGAGAGAAAACCACCATGGAGCCACCAGAGTTGGACATGCTGAGTCTTTCCTGGTAAGCCACTGACACGTGGTGATGTACAGATTAAAGGACATGGGTTAAATCAAGATGTGAGAGTTAGCCAACAAGAGGCTGGAGCTAATGGTCCAAGAAGTAATTTAATTAATACAGGTTTTGTGTGGTTATTTCAGGGCTAAGCAAACCAGGTAGCCCCTCTGTGCAACATTATACTTTACACAGAAGTATAAAATATCCTACATCTCAAATGGAAGAACAAAAAATTCCAAATATCCAATGCAATCTTGAGAAATTAGGATAATGCAGAAAATATCACCATGTCTAAATTTGAAATTACACTGCAGATTCATAGTAGCCAAAGCCACATGATACTTACACAGAGGAGACATAATATTTCAATGGGATACAATAAGAGATTTATAACTGAACCTGCATAGTTATCTCCACCATTATTTTTTTGAAAAAAAATGCAGAAATCATACACTGAAGAAAAGAAATCCTGCAATAAAGAATGCTAAAAATTGACATCAATATGTGTAATACGATGTCTAGGTTAATATTCCTCACCACATACAAAAAGAAATTCAAAATGGACCAAAGACCTTGATGTTAAATCCCAACGTAGGAACTTTTAAAGGAAAGCAGGGCAAGTATTTCAAGACATGGTGTTGGGTAAGAACTTTTGGAAAAGAAGTCTCACAGATAAGAAAATTAAAGCAGGAAGTGACAAGTAGGATTGAATGAAATTTAAAAAGCTTCTGCCCAGCAAAGGATGCAATCAAGGGAAAACACAACCTAGAGAATGAGAGAAAACTCTGCCAGCTACATACCCATGAAAGGACTGAAACATGGAATGTATGAATAACTCACAAAACGGAACACTGAAAATATGTGACAACTCACTTAGTTAATTTAAAGGGCAAGTGAAGCAAACAGGCTGCTCTCAGAATAAAGAATATTTCTGTTGTTTGTGTGTCTATGGTTTCAGTGCTGACCATACTGATTCGGACAACCATCAAAAGGACTCGTTCTTGGGAGAGGCTAATTCTCCTTCTCCCAAGAGTCATTAGTTACCTGAAGTTCTCTGTCTATGGTAGGGACCTGTAGAAATTTTCTCCCTTTTATGTTAACATGTTCATTGTTGCTGCCATTGTTCCAATCTTATTTATGCATCCATCTCTTGGAGAGATGGTTCTACAACAGATATCCTGGTCATCTGGCTCTTTCATGCTTTCTACCCTCTCTTCCATCATGTTCCCTGAACCTCAGAAAGTTGTATTTATACATTTGTCTACACACACAACACCCCCCCACACACAAATACACACCCACATGTAACACACAGTCATGCAGAAAGTAAGGAAACAAAACAGAGCTAAAATTGAAATATATGTATACATATACATACATACATATATATATATATATATATATATATATATATATATATATATATGACACAACACAGCTATACCACTTCTGAGCTGGACTCCAGAGATTCCAAGGTTGCACATCACAGAGATGTACACACATCAATGTTGCAACCCTATTCACAGTAGCAAAGTTATGAAACCAGCTTAAGTTTCAGCACGGACAACAAAGAAAATGTAGTTTAATACAAAATGGGACTTTTCAGCCTTAGAAGATAAAGTTATGTCATTTTCTTGAAAATAGACACAATTGGAGTTAATCATATTAGGGTAATTAAATAAATCTGAGAAAGACAGAATGTTTTCTCTCTTATGTAGACTCTAAATGCCATATGTGTGATCTCTTTCCCTCTCTCTCTCTCTTTCTCTCTCTCTCTTCCTCTCTCGCTTTCTCTGTCTGTCTGTCTCCCCTCCCCAAGTCCAAAACATAACCAACTAAATTCATATCTAGATCTATATAATGTTACTTGTATTTATGTAGGTTTTCAGGGATGACCATTTAGTATTGGGGAAGATTAATTCTGCTCTCAGCATTCATTAGCTGCCTGAAGTTCACATTGTAGGGTTGACCCCTTTTGGTTTTTCTCCACCTTGGCATGTCTCTTGCTGGTGCCCTTGTTCATCTTCTTTTTAGGTGGTCATATTTAGTGGTATAGTTTCTGATTTTGCCTGATACAATCTCACAACAGATTTCAGGATTGATTTACAAAAGTCCAGTCTTTTGATAAAAAAGCAATATACAGGTTCACCTTCAAAGGAACAGAAACAGTAAGATTATACAACACCTATTTTAAAACACTTCTAGAACTTTACTCTAAAATTATTTCTATCGTTTCTTAGTAGATGATTGGAACGAAAAGCCAAAGACAAACCATGTAAATTCTATTTTTTTAAACCTTCTCTCTGAAAGTTATTTTCTCACTTAGCTCTGAGAGAACAATGCCCCACAGGTGGAGGAAACCTTTAGCTGTACTTGTCCACTGTATAGCCAGACAAGAAGTGCAGAGGGTAATTTTTTAAAGAGTATTTTAAGAATCTCAGCCACTAGCTGGGCCATGGTGGAACATGCCTTTATTCCCAGAAGAGGCAGGCGGATCTCTTTGAGTTTAAGGTCAGCCTGCTCTACAAGAGCTAGTTCCTGGACAGGCTCCAAAGCTACAGAGAAACCCTGTCTCAAAAAAAAAAAAAAAAAAAAAAGAATCTCAGCCACCAGCTCACCATACTGACAATTGACATCTTCAACTATAATATCAAAGTTTAAGTCTTATAGCTTTGTCAAGAGTCTCTGCAGCACTGTCCAGAATATTCAAATATTCTGCAAAATCTCTTGGTTATTGTGACTAACAGTTCCCAGATCAACACTTTTATTACTCATGTAATCACTAACTGACTCAAACTCCTATTTCATCAAGTATACAGAGAATGTCTCAAATGTTAAGGAATTCAGTTTGCTGGGATCAGTAAGAACTGAATGCACCTCAGGATCTCTGTATAAGTTCATTCAGGATGTGTCAATAGCTATCCAATGACTGTATTCCGTGGTCACATCGGCACACTTACACAATTTCCTGAGGTAAGGTAAGATGTCCTGGCATCAGCAGAGGAACCAAGGTAAGTAAGCTTTGTGCAATGTAAGGTGCTTGGTTCAATGTAAGGAGTTCTTTTATATTTGCTATTCTTATGAACTCATGCTTTCACGCAACAATAAATCAATCAAGAAGTTAATGTGTAACTCCTCCACTTCAAAGTTCACTGTTAACAGGCACCATCGGATGGTGTGGATTGCAGTTGGTCAAACAGAACTTTGATGACCTCAAGGTCCTAAAACAATTTTGTATCTTTTTAAGTTATGTAAGACTATCTTCCAATCAAGAGGGAATGACTTTGCATTTATAGGTTATATATATGTTGTGTGTAATATTTTTGGAGTAGTATCAAAAATACTGTTCACAGGAACTTTGATGACCTCAAGGCTCTAAAACAATTCTGTATCTTTTTAAGTTATGTGAGACTATCTTCCAATCAAGAGGGAATGACTTTACATTTATAAGATACACACACACACACAAATATATATATTGTGTGTAGTATTTTTGGAGTAGTGTCAAAAATAGTGTTCACTGGAAGCCCTTATGTCTGGTATGTACTGCAATTAATAATGAAAATTCCTGACAGTGACCTCTGAAGTCTCCAAAAGATGGTGGGGCCCCACGATGATCCCACCTGAATTTTGGTAACATCACTAAGTTGGCAAACATCATCCAAAGGTCATCTTTGGACTACAAACTGTCAGAACAGGTAGTTAAGATGGTCCAGCCTATTAGGATACTCCAACCAGGACTGCAGATAGCCTTGCTCTTGGCGGTGGCTGCTCGTTTGTTCCTGGCTGCCCAGATCCAAAATAATCACACAGGATCTATAATAATTTCAATACTATTTGGTCAATATCTTAAGTGTATTTCTATCTAATTCTTACATCCAAAATTAACCAAATTCTATTATTTTATATTTCACTACAAGGCCTGAGTTCACATGTACTTACAAACCGTTCACATGCACTTACAAACCCAAACACCTAAATTAAACTAAAATAAATCTTAAGGGAAAAGAATGAAGATTATAGCAGGAAATATTAATTTTCTACGTTGCTGATCTTCAACTTCCACAGCCCCCAATAGTCAGCTAAGTGGCCCCGAATTGTCAGTAAACAGATTCAAGGGATTGATAGCACCTACTTTAGGCCCATCTTCATCCACGAGTTGTACTCTCACTCGTTTGTTTTGATGATTTTCTAGTCACAATCACCCATCATGTTTTTAAAAAATATTGTGATTCACCATGTTTATGTACATTTTGATATCACATCATTACTTTTGCAAACTGCACGTAGCTATGATTGACTTTTGACTCATAAATTTTGCTGTTTATACCTAGAATTGTTAGTTAGTTAATATCTTTTTATGTCATTGATTGATTCAATTCCTTCATTGGTCAGTTTCTCTGAGTCACATCTATTATGTTTTTCTCTGAACTGGGACATTAGCACAAACTATCCACAAGAGGTCGGTGTGGCCTCTGAAAAAGAAAAGACTGCCTCATAAACTTAAAAGATGGCTGGCTAATCAACAGGGTCCCTCTTTGCATCTCTGGTTGGCCTGGAACTCACTGTGTAGGCCAGGTTGTCCTCAAATTCACAGAGAAGCTACTTCTGCCTCCCAATGCTGGTATTAAAGGAATGTACCACCACCTGCCTAACCGCAAAATAAGAAAAGTAAAAGACCTATGTATAACAACCACTGAAGTAAGAGACTCAGGTTATCTGAATCCTTTCCTCTACTTTTGTAGTCAGAAACCAATATAAAATATTTGCTTCTCTAATCTTAATCATTATAACCTAATAAAAATCTTGTATTGAAATTTACAATTTGCCCTATTTGGTTCATTATGGCAATTTTCTAAGGTTAATTTGAAACCCAATTTGAAGCAAATTGAAACATAGATTTCAATTGTGTTGATTGTTTATTTTTTTTTAAAAAAATGTGTATCTCCATGCCTTACAGCAGCTCTTTTTTTGGTGGACATAGTCCTTTGTAGGATGGAAGTTTCTGTCCCCCCCAGTCCCATAGCTGTTCAGTCCCAAATAAATACACAGAGACTTATATTAATTACAAACTGTTTGGTCTATTATTCGGGTTTTTTATTAACTACCTCTTACAACTTAAATTAGCCCATCATTCTTATCTGTGTTTAGCTTGGTACCTTTTCCCAGTAATGCATTCTCATCTTGCTTCCTCTGCATCTGACTGATGATTACATCTCAGCCTCTCCTCTTCCCCGAATTCTCCTGGTCTGGTTGGCTCACCTATACTTCCTGCCGGACTATTGGCCAATCAGTGTGCTATTAGAACAATATGAGTGATAAATCTTTACAACGTACAAGAGCATTAGCCAACAGGAGTAGCCAGAAGAGATGGGTTCTTGGGATTACCATTACCATTCTACTTATGCTGATTGTGAAACAAAGTACAATATGAAGCTGAGTTTGAGTTATTACCCGTCAGGCATCAGCGGTAGTGATTTGGCCTCTACTGAAGTTTCCTGGTAATAATATTTTTTCTTGGCTTTGAAAAAGTAAATGTTGGGCAGGCTACAAATTCACAGAGAAGTTAAAGTGGTGAGTGACCACCCACTAGGTGGGATACCCCACTCTCTAGACCCTCCACACCATGGCAAAACCCTGGTCCCCTTCCTCTTCTGCATCAGTTCCTCTAGCCATACAGCAGGCAATATTTTTTGCAGCTAGCCTCTACAGTACTCCATCCCATCAATCAACTCATCAGTCAGATCCTTTAAGATACAAATCCCACTCTGCCACCAAGCTTTCACATCCCCCTCCACTGAAGAGAAACTCTGAAACACAGGCTGCAGATTCACAGAGAGGACCAAGAGGTAGGCTGCTCCAACACCCCCACTCCATTGATCAAACCCTGCAAGCTACAAGGCCCACTCCACACTCAAACTTCTTATATGAAGGTGCTCCTAATAAGGTCTCCTAATAACGAGTGTGACGTAGTCCAACCTGGCCATCCCTTGTCACCAAAGGAAGCTTACTGTATTCGAACTGAGTTGCATTAAATTGAGTTTTTGGAAGAAGGGGGGGTGCGATCCCTTAAAATTGCCCAAACAACCCAGAACATTGCTAAGACAATGTTCTGTTCTCTGCAAACTGACTGCCTGGCTCCATTGGGGAGGACAACTAACAACTCCTTGAAACAGAGTAGTCAAGACAGTGCTTACATGGAGCATTGTAATGGCTTTGGTATGGGAAAATACTATGCATGATGCCAAAAGAGAAACATAAATTCTAACATAGCCACAAAACCTTTGACCTGCAATCTGTCCTTCCTGCATGATAGGCCAGGGCAATGGTGGCACATAACCTGCAGGAGCAGTCACCAATGTTTTATTTAACTGAAGGTCTGATGCAATATTAATAAAAGCCCAGGGTCAGAAATTGGGGTTCAACCTGAAGATCCAAAGAGCAAAACAGCCAGCCACTTGATCTTACCTTGACCTCAGCCTGAAATTGTGATCCTGCATCCAGGAATCTCAGAATGAAAGTGTGTCTGAGATCTGTCTTCCCCTGTTTTATATTCCTCTATAGGGCTGTGATTAAAGGTGTGTACCACTGGGATTAAAGTTATGCACTTCCAATTTCTATGGCAACTAGTGTGGCTACTAGGATTAAAGATGCAAGTCACTGAGGCTACTGGGGTTAAAGCTATTACCATAACTTAGTCTGTAAGGCTGAACTGTGGGACTATTTTACTCTCTGATCTTCAGGCAGTCTTTATTTACTGCTGGGATCAGTAAGAACTGATTGTACCTCAGGATCTCTGTAAAAGTTCATTCAGGATATGTCAATAGCGATCCGATGATTGTATTCCGTGGTCACATTGGCACACTTACACAATTTCCTGAGTTAAGGCAAGATGTCCTGGCATCAGCAGAGGAACCAAGGTAAGTAAGCTTTGTGCAATGCAAGGTGCTTGGTGCAATGTAAGGATTTCTTTTACATTTGTAATTCCTATGAACTCATGCTTTCATGCAACAATAAATCAATCAAGAAGTTAATGTGTAACTCCTCCACAACAAAGTCCACTGTTAACAGGCACCATCTGATGGTGCGGAATGCAGTTGGAAAAACAGAACTCTGTTGACCTCAAGGTTCTAAAACAATTTTGTATCTTTTTAAGTTATGCAAGACTATCTTCCAATCAAGACGGAATGACTTTGCATTTATAGGATATATATATATATGTGTGTGTGTGTGTGTATTGTGTGTAGTATTTTTGGAGTAGTGTCAAAAATAGTGTTCACTGGAAGCCCTTCTGTCTGGTATGTACTGCATATAGCTATGTAAAATATAAATGCAGATAAATAATATTAATTAGCTGTTATTGCGTAACTGCATATTTAAAAACTTTGATGTTGAAAAGACACATATGTTAATACACATGAATTTAAACTGATAATTCTGTGCTTCTTGTTTACTGGATTGTAAAAAGAAAGGTCCTTTAATTGAGCAGCTTTTTTTGCCAGGAAGTGGATGGTGGCAGTTGTGTTGGGGTCACATGCACTTATCTCAAGTATTTTTCTTTAATATTCACAATTTTATTTTATAATACACTGTAAAGAATTCACTCTATCTGGTACACTTGAAGGGCGCTATTAAACCCCACAAAGGCAGTGGATTCTGTCATGCTACATACTGTGGCAGCCACTTTGGTTGTAGTGGACAGCATAGTCAATCTTCCACCACTCCTTCCTTGCCTGCTTTCCAGCATTCGGGGTTTTTTCTCCCTTGAGGCCCTCCCAGGCACAAACTCCCAGGTCTGTTCCATTCATGCATGTGTCCGCCGCTACAAGCACCATGGCAGAAGCTAGTCCAGCTGCCTTTGCCAAAGCCCTCTTCTGTGTCTCCCACGGATCATCACCGCCAAGGCCTGAGAGCATTCACTCCTAACAAGCTGAGCTGGAGCTGTTCATTTGTCTTGCACCTGAATTTCTCAGTTTCTACTCTCCGCCTGACTTGGAGCAGCACCTGCTCCTCCTGCTGGCTGAGCACCGTCACTACATCTGATTATCTTTGCACAACCCTGTCCTTTCAAACATTGGAGTCAGAGCTGGTAAGACACTTGGTAATTTCTAAACTGTAAACGAACAAACAAACAAAAATAAATAGAAAGACAAGAAAAAAAGGGGGGCAATCTTAAAATTTTCTCCGTGTTAAATAATTAACACACCCCAACCCAGGAATTTAGGACCCTGCTTACTGTTACTATTGACGGGATGAATGAGGGGATAATAAACTTAACTGGGATTGACTTAATGTTGGTCATAATTATTATCAGTTTGATTATTCATATTTTATCCTTAAAATGATTTGATAACTGTGCCAAATACGAGTAAATGACATAAAAGTTACAAACTTTAGAAAAACTTACTATTCATAAGATACAAGCCTTAGTAAAGGTTACAAATAATAGTATACAAGCCTTATAAATACTTAACAATGAAAATAATAAAATTAAAATGCAGACTTTAGAAATACTAACTAATGAAAATAATAAACGTTTTACTGATAAAAAACAAGCCTTGGAAAAACTTACTAATAAAAATATTCAGACACAGACATAGAAATTTGGAGCAGAACTTGCCTCACCATTGCATTATGAAATTGAAGAAGAGTACAATAAAGGAACTTCTGGAGGCATTACTATCCCTGACTTCAAACTCTATTACAGAGCTACAGTATTGAAAACAGCTTGGTATTGGCATAAGAACAGAGAAGTCGACCTATGGAATCGAATAGAAGACCCAGATACTAACCCTCAAACCTACGAACACCTAATTTTTGACAAGGGAGCTAAAGGTATACAATGGAAGAAGGAAAGCGTCTTTAACAAATGGTGCTGGCATAACTGGATGTTAACCTGTAGAAGAATGAAAATAGATCCATATCTATCACCATGCACAAAACTCAAGTCCAAATGGATTAAAGACATCAACATCAATCTGTCCACTTTGAACCTGATAGAAGAGAAAGTGGGAAGTAGTCTACAAGATATAGGCACAGGAGGCCACTTCCTAAGTAGGACCCCAGCAGCACAGACAATAAGAGAAACAATGAATAAATGGGACCTGCTGAAACTGAGAAGCTTCTGTAAAGCAAAGGACATTGTCAGTAAGACAAAAAGGCTGCCTTCTGACTGGGAGAAGATCTTCACCAACCTCTCATCAGACAAAGGTCTGATCTCCAGAATATACAATGAACTCAAGAAACTAGACACTAAAACTCTAATTAACCCAATTAAAAAATGGGGTACTGATCTGAACAGAGAATTCACAACAGATGAACTTCGAATGGCCAGAAGACACTTAAGGTCATGCTCAACCTCCTTAGCGATCAGGGAAATGCAAATCAAAACCACTTTGAGATACCATCTTACACCTGTCAGAATAGCTAAAGTTAAAAACACCAATGATAGCCTATGCTGGAGGGAATGTGGAATGAGGGGAACACTCATCCATTGTTGGTGGGAATGCAAACTTGTGCAGCCACTTTGGAAATCAGTGTGGCGGTTTCTCAGGAAACTGGGAGTCAACCTCCCTCAGGACCCAGCAATTCCTCTCTTGGGAATATACCCTAGAGATGCCCAAACATACTACAAAAGCGTTTGTTCAACTATGTTCATAGCAGCACTATTTGTAATAGCCAGAACCTGGAAACAGCCTAGGTGCCCCTCAATAGAAGAATGGTTAAAAAAGGTGTGGAACATATACACATTAGAGTTTTACTCAGCGGTAAAAAATAATGACATCTTGAATTTTGCATGCAAATGGATCGACATAGAAAATGCTTTACTGAGTGAGGTAAGCCAGACCCAAAAAGAGGAACACGGTATGTATTCACTCATAAGTGGATTCTAACCATAATTAAAGGTCTTTGAGCCTATTATTCGTGATCCTAGAGAAGCTAAATAAGAAGACGAACCTGATGAAGATTATTTACCTATCCGCCAGGAGGTAGGAAATAGTCAAGAGTCCCAGGTAACCTTGGGTGCATGGGGGGGGGGTGGGAGGGTTGTTGGAAGGGGAGAGGGTTAGAGAGAAGGGAGTAGGGGAGGAATGGAGAAAGCTCGGTTGACCGGGATGGGGGGAAGGGAGGAAGGATGAATGTGAGATCAGGGAAGAATATATTTCAACTAAGGGAGTCATATTAGCGTTTACAGGAAACTTGATTATATATGGGATCCCAGGTCCAAGGAGAGATCCCCAGATTGTTCTCTGGACAGAGGAGGGGGTGCCTGAACCGGCCTTGGCCCGTGACCATACTGATGAATATTTTGCTTATCACCATAGATCCCTCATCTGGCGTTGGATGACGATACAGATGGAGGCCCGCGTTGGAGCACCGAACTGAGCCCCCCAAGATCCAAATGAGGAGCAGAAGGAGGAAGAAAATGACGAAGGACTGCAAGGGATACTATCACCCACTGATACAAGGGGTCGGATCTAATGAGAGTTTACCAAGGCCAGATGGACCGTGACTGAACGAGCATGTGATCCAACCAGATTCTCTGAATGTGGCCGGATTTTCTGAATGTGGCTGGCCTGCAGTCTTTCCGAGAAGCCATTGACAATGACACTGGGACTGGTTTCCTCTGCATATACTGGATTTTTGGGATCCAGTCTGTTTGGATGCTCACC
Source organism: Myodes glareolus (assembly GCF_982192425.1). NCBI lineage: Eukaryota > Metazoa > Chordata > Mammalia > Rodentia > Cricetidae > Myodes > Myodes glareolus. Next base: position 21,098,877 of record NC_142033.1, on the reverse strand, counting down.
TTCCTGGACCTGGAGTGAGGGGGGAGGAACTTGGACTTCCCACAGGGCAGGAGACCCTGACTGCCCTTGGGGACAAAGAGGGAGGAGGAGAGGGAGGGGGGGAGTGGGAGGGCATTGGGAGGAGGGGCGTAAATGGAAACTTTTTATAATTTAATAAAATTACTAAAAAAAAAAAAAAAAGAAATTGAAGAAGAGTGTCCCAAAGTTACCGGAAAAACAACTTTAATTTATCCAGTCGTCATACAGGAAAAATCACCAAATGACAGGCATCCCCAAGGCTATGGAGGAGCTTACTGGAATCCTGTGCAAATGTTAGGTTTGAGGAGAATTAAGGAAGCAATAGTTTCATATGCTATGCATTAACCTTTCCTGTGGCAGATGTTAAATAGATGAACAACTAGTAACAAGATTATTTCACAAGACTGGAAAGATTTAGTTACAGCAGTATTGGAAGTAGGTCCTCTGTTATAATAGAAGATTTGGTGGAAAGACGAGGCCAGGGTTGTAGAACAACTAAGCAGGGCCAGAGGTCTTAGAATTTCTTAAGATCAACTTCTTCATGAAGGCTATTATGCTGGTTTGCAATGACAGTCTATTTATGATGAACACATCTTGGCCCTAGGCCATACAACAACTCTGAATGCTTGGGACAGCGTTGAAGAAGTTAGAAATAGGACTGAGTCATATACCAAAATTATACAGGGCCCAAAAGAAGACTTAAGTGTTTTTTTGCAAAGATTGACTCCAGTTGTAAATAGAATGATATCTGATCCAGAAGTTAGACTAATATTAATTGAATCTTTCACTTTTGAACATGCTAATTGACATTGCAAAGGGATAATCAGGCCTTTAACGATGTGATCAATGCCCATAGATGAAGGGATCTGAAATATCATCGATTTTGAATCTCATGCTCATGATGATACTTGGATAGGAGAGGTGATTTCCTGAAGGAAAACTAAATGTCAGGTGTTTTAATTGTGGTAGACAAGGTCATCAAAAGAGGGAATATAGCCTAGGTGTTCTTAGAAACAATGTTTTTTTACTAGAGATAACCTAAACAGAAGGCCCAGACTTCAGGAGTGTGTAGAATATACGGCAAAGGCTGACATTGGACTAATAAAAGAAGATCAACCATGGAAAGGCAAGGCAATCCTTTGCCATTTGGAAACAACTTGGAAGCCTTTCACAGGCCCCCATGACAAACTTGGTTCAATCATTCCCTGTCATCATAGGGGAAACTACTCCACAGTAGTTAATTAAGGGAGCTAATGCCTGTTTTTAAAAACCGTAATGCTCAGGAGATAAACTTAAATTTTCAGAAGAGACAATAAAACAAGCATTTTGGCAAACTTCTACACATGACCAAACACCAAAGCTAAAAATATGAATGGATGGCATTGTAATTGAAGGTTTGGTTGACACAGGCGTGGATGTAACCATAATCTCCCCAAATCCTGGGTTCCAGATTGTCCTCTTCAGGAAGTAAATATTCAACTTCTTTGGAATGTAACTTTATCTCAGGTAAAACAAAATTTCAGATGGGTCAAATGTAGAAAATCAGAAGGATCGATAGGAAAATTAAAGAGATATGTGGCTACCATAGTAATAAACTGATGAAGACATGATTTATTACAACAATGGAAAACACAGATCAACATTTCTCACATCTCAGAAACAACCCATAAAGTAGAGAATGCTTCTGAGAGAAATATTAGAAGAGTGGTCAACTGCTCCAGTTGTACATAAACAGGACACAGCAGTTGCTGGTCTTTCAGCAGTACCAAGAGCCCTACCTTTAAAATGGTTAACTGACAAAACTGTCTGTGTGGAACAATGACATTTAACGTCAGAGATATTTCAGATTTCTAACGTCAATTCTCCTGTGCTTCCCTTCTAGAAAACTTTGGAACTTGTCCACAGCCTTAGCAGTGCGTTCCTCATATGTCTGGCGAAATTATTCCTGTGTACTGATAGTAGAAAGACTTACCCCCAAACAGTGTAATTCTGGTGTATAACATAAGACAGTCAAATCTTTTGTCCCACATTGCAATAAAAATACTTCAAAACCTGTTTGCTACAATAAACTCACTGACAGGATGATTTGGGCAGATGAGGTGCCTTTGTATAGGTAGACTAGGAGGACTTTCACAGATAATACTTAAGGAGAAAATTGCAGCACATCTGGATTTGTTGTATCAAAGCCTTCCTGAGATTAATGAGTCCAAGAAGAGCACTGAACTTGTCCTGCCTGTGCTTGTGGGAGATGCTGCCCTCTGCTGCTCCGACCTGGAAGGCTAGTACCACCTCCTATATACGTTCACCTTAGTTTAATGATACTAGATCTTAGCTTAGGAGACTGTTTATGCTTTACCCCTAAGATTTGTGTAACTAACAGATAGAGGTTATTAGGTGATTTAGCATTTCCGGGAGCTGGCAGGGCTTTCTCACATAACCTCCGTGGGAAGTGAGTGCTGCCAGGGGCCAGAGTCGCTAAGAGGTGTCAGGACCCACATTTTATACGAATAATTACAGGCTATTTCATTTGATCTAACCACATAGAGTAGAAGACACATCTTAAAACATTTTTGTTGCCAGCTTACATTTGGCGAATGTGTTGATACGAATCAGCACTCTGTGTTTCCTCCAACCGCCCTCAGGTTGCTATGGTTACTCACTGTTTTGCAGGGCTCCACAGATTGCTGGGAGCCAAAAGGTGTTACCTGTTTCTTGCTTTGAAAGACCCGGATATGGGGAGGGGGAGACTCTCACTCAAGCCTCGGGATGACTCGACACCCCCCCTCCCCCCAGTAAGTCACGAGAGACCGTCCTTGCTGCAATCACACAAGGTTTTAATCGACGAGAGCGAGACTCAGAACCCACTCAGGGGAAGAGTTCAACCCTGAGTGACCTGGAGAAGTAGTTTTTATAGGAAGAAACCACACAGCCCAGTAATCTGAAAGGGGGCAGGGAGGGTGTCACAGAAAATTCCGAAAATTCCAGTGATGATTACAAGGGGGCAACTCCCTGCCTCTCAAGATCATTCTCAAGGTCATAATCAGCTAGTTCCTATTCCAAATGATAATTACTAGGGGGAAACTCCCTGTTTCTCAAGATTACTCTCAAGATTACAATCTATCTTTATCTTCAGCTAGTTCCTGAAACCCTGAAACTGACTAATCCTAGATTTCTGAGTCTTCTCTTGCTGCTAGATTTTTGGCTCTATTTTCCTGCTGAGGGGAGGGCTTGGATTTATCCAGGTCTTTCAGCTTTATTCGCATTTTATTAATCAGAGACTTTTAGTTTATATATTTAGCTACTCTGTTTATATATAGACTAGTATACGAAACTCTCTTTTCATCCTTAGCTTTTTCCTTGGTTGGTTTTTCCTTTTTATGACCACTTTCCTCTAAGAGATAACCCACAGCCACAGATGCCTCCCCGAACCATGTAAGTAACTGACAGGTTGCTGCCTTGGCTCTTATCTGTCTGCTAGGAATGGTTTGTGAACAAGAGAAAATTGTCTTGCAACCTTTCTGTTGCCAAAGACTTGCTGATTGTATGTGTATAAAAGTTGTAGACTTTTGGTACCGGGGAGAAGAAATAAAGAACATGAATCGAACACCACGTGTGAGCTCATTCTGTCACCTCTTAGACTAGAAGTTTTCCAAGTCCTTTTTGCTACACTGAGGCAACTGACCTGACAGCTGGCAGAAAGTCAGTAGAGCTGGATTCTGCTGTCTCCCAACAGCACTCAGATCTCTCAGATTTATTTTGATGATTTAAAACTTTAATTAAGGTATACATATTATATCAAAATTATGTTTATATATATTTAAATTTTCTGTTTTGATATTAATGGTCGTATAACCAATTCTAATCCTAGTCGTCATGTAGCTTCCTTACATGATTTCAGGCTTGAGTTTGAAACAGGTTTTGAGGAAGTAAGCCTGTGTATTATGAGTGTATTTAAGAGATTATGGTCCTTTATCTCTCCAAAATCTACTGCATATGACATTAAAAATACTTAAGTTTTTTGCAGTGAATAATGAAAATTCCTGACAGTACCTCTGAAGTCTCCAAAGATGGTGGGGCCCCACGATGGTTCCACCAGAATTGTGGTAACACCACTAAGCTAGCAAACATTATCCAAAGATTATCTTTGGACTACAAACTGTTAGGACAGTTAGATAAGATGGTCCAGCCTATTAGGATACTCCAACCAGGACTGCAGATAGCCTTGCTCTTGGCGGTGGCTGCTCGTTTGGTCCTGGCTGCCCAAATCTGAAATGATCACACAGGATCTACATTATTTTCAATACTGTTTGGTCAATAGCTTAAGTGTATTTCTATCTAGTTCTTACATCTTAAATTAGCCTATTTGTATTATTTTATGTTTTACTATGAGGCTTGTGGTTTACCCGTACTGGACCATGGGCATCTTTCTCCTCCTGCAGCTACATGGTGTCTCTCTGACTCTGCCTACTGTCTTTCTACCTTTTCCAGCCTGACTAAGTTCTGTGAAGTCATTGGCCAAAAGCAGCTTCTTTATTAACCAATGGCAATAAAACATACTCATAGCATACTGAGGAGAATCCCACGTCACCTTGCATTGTCCCATCATACCAAAACTGGACAACAGATGGATTCCTTGGGACTTGACCAATATCTCAATTTTCTCAGGGTCCCCTACAGATACCAGTACCCCTTGTTAGTAGGAAACAATTTAGAAAACATTACATCCACATTCCCAATAATCATTCATTGGTTTATTAATATTTGTCATTGTTTAGAGGGTTTGGTTGTAAGTTGTCACTCGTCATGATCAAGAAAATACTATTCAAATGAGGTTAGACTCAGGGATCTCTTTCCAAAAGAAAGAGGGGGATAGGAATGGTGGGAAAAAACATGCAGTTTATTGAATCTAATTTAATTCCCAACATAACTATTAATCTCAAAAAATTTTACATTGGTATGGATTTGATACAAATTTAAGGTTACTTTTGTTATACTGTACATGTTTCTATTTTTGTTTAAAATATTGTACCTATGCAGCTCATTTAATTATGTAATTTAAAGTTTAAGTGCTTGAAAGCTATTTAGGATAATAAATAAATATAGGTTAATAGTTAATTGCTCATAACTATCAAATTTATAGTCATATTATATATGTTTTCATTATCATACAGAGATATATTATAGATTGATAGTTGATCATCAAACACTTCAGAGATCTACAGAACATGGCATTTAAGATGCTTTAATAGTCTAAGGATTTCATTATAATACGATACGTCTGCTCCTGGCAAGACTGATCTACTTCAGAGAGTATGACAGGCATCAAAGAACCTTCATATTGAAGTTTGTTTCTTTGTGGCAAAATCTAGCTATTTAAGCAAGAAATTGTCATTGCTTTGACTGCTGATAACATGGTGTCCAAATTAGCAAAGTAGGACCCCAAAAAAGTGACTGCTAGGACAGGCTGGGGTAGTCTTTAAAATTTTCTGCTTCTTAGAAAAGTGTGTCAGATATTCTAGGCTTTTAGGTCAAAGCTGCATGCCCCACTGTTGCAAAGAAAACTTGGATGACTGCCCAGAAGCCAGCTGTTTCTGTCATTTTTTTGTATTGTTGGAAGTTGCCTGCTTTGCACTTCCTGCTTTCTCAGGTAATATTGTATTCTTCTCAGGTCTTTGATGAGGCTGAAAGCTAGATTGCTACAGTCACAGTTTTTCTTAATCATGTCTGAAAGTATTTAGGTCAGAAACTTTGAATTCCTTAGGAGAGGACAGTCAATGGAGCAATTTCTCTCAATTTTCCAATTACAAATGGACTGGACATTTTGAATATATTTCTTACTTGATAATTGTTCTTATTGTATGTAGTTTCATTTTTGTTAAGGTTAATAGCCTTTCTTTCTATTTAGACTTTACCTGAAAATCATTCTTATAGTATATAGTTTTCTATATTTATATCCCTGCCTTCTTTTTAGACAGAAACAGGGAAATGTTATGGGAATCTTGTCTATGTTGTGGTCCAGTGTCCAATGAGAGTAGAGCATTGGTTTGAGATGTGCGGTTCATATTCAGGTGGCCAAATTTATCATGAAGTTCCCTGGCAGATGCTGGACAAGGGAAAGAAAGGTCCTCAGACAAGAAAAAGGCAGGGTCTTGGGTTTGCGCAGCTTTTTGTGCTGAGAAGTAGATGGTGGTGGAGTGTTGCAGTTTCACAGTTATCTCAGGTTTTTATCTTTAATATCTATCCCCTAGTTTTATTTTTTAATAAATGGTAAAAGAAATTACTATAGAAGTGCATTTACTAATTGCAGAAAATATAACTAATAATATGATTATAAAAGTAAGAGAAAGAATAACTAAAACAACTAACAAGGGCTGGAAAGATATCTTAATAATTTAGAGCATGCACTCTTTGCATGGACCAAGTTTGATTCTCATACCCACACTGAGCAGTTTATAACTGCCTGTAACTCTGGCTTCAGGGAACCTGATGCCTCTGGCTTCTCTGGATGCCTGCATTCACATGCACTTACAAACCCAAATACATAATTTAAAATAAAATAAATCCTAAAACAAAATAATAATCCCAAAGGAAGATCATAGTATTAAATACTAATTCTCTACTTCCACTACTCCCAATAGTCAGCTAAGTGGCCACGAATTGTCAGTAAACGGATTCAAGGGATTGATACCACCTTACTTTAGGCCCGTCTTCATCAACAAGTTATACTCTAACTCCTTTGTTTTGATGATTTTCTAGTCACAATCACCCATCTTGTTTTTTTTTTAAATATTGTGGTTCACCATGTTTATGCCCATTTCGATATCACATCATTACTTTTCAAACTGCATGTAGTTACGATTAGCTTTTGACTTATAAATTTTGCTGTTTATACCTAGAATTGCTAGTTAATTAGTATCTTTTTATGTCATTGATTGATTCAGTTCCTTTGTTTGTCAGTTTCTCTGAGTCACATCTATCATTGCTGGGGAGCCCAGTTGTTTTTTCTCTGAACTGGGACATTAGCACAAACTGTCCTCAAGAGGTCAGTGTAGCCTCTGAAAAAGAAAAGACTGCCTTATAAACTTAAAAGATGGCTGGCTAATCAACAGGGTCCCTCTTTGCATCTCTGGTTGGCCTGGAACTCACTATATAGGCCAGGTTTTCCTCAAACTCACAGAGAAGCTAGGATAAAATCCAATAGCATTGTTTAGAGAAGTACAATGAAGAGAGAAAGTCCTTGAAACAGAGAGTTCTAAAGAGGATGCCTCCAATACATGTGTCCCCTTAGAGCTCAGGGAACTCGAAGGAAGAGGAGGAAAGATTGTAAGAGTCAGAGAGAATGGAGGACACCAGGAGAGCAAGGCTCTCTGAATCAACTGAGCAAAGACGACATCCATTCACAGAGAGTAAAGCGGCAAGCACAGGGTCAATACAGATCTGAACCAGTTCCTTTACACATACATTATAGTTTTCAGATGAGTACTTTTATACGACTTGTGGTTGTGTGAATGAGTAGGTCTTTGATTCTTGTGCCTTTAGATTGAGTTGCAGACTGAGATGCAGTCTCCAAATATATAAAATGAACTGGAGAATGTTTGCAAAGTCTGTGCTGAAATAGAAAACCAATTAGTGAAAACAAAGTCTTTTCATATCTCAGTGCAATAATAAGTTTGATGTGGCTGTAATTCTAATTTCATATACATTCCATGAGACGTTGATTAAAATGAAAGCAGAAAATAGCTGTGATTTTATCCCATTTAGGCGAAAGTGGGTAGTATGACTTAAGTACATTACAGCCAAAAAGCACAATTTGTCTGTCAAAGATAGAGAGTATGGGAGTACATGCAGAGTTTCAGGGGACATGATATATTTTCCTTAATTAGTCTCTGGAAAGATTATAGAAGAAACCTTGGCAAATATTAACATACTTATATGATATAAATCTGCAGGGAAATAAAATCAAGAGATTGATGAGAAAAAAATTAGGGACTATCACTTATTCTAAACACATAATTTGCAGTCTCATTGGTGTAATAGAGTGAGATGATCAATATGGCTGCCACTCTTTCTCATTCTGCAAACACATATATAACCTAAGGTAAATCAGCAATGAACAACACATTCAGTCAACTCTATAAAGAACAGATAATATCTACTGGTTCTTAGCATGCTAGAGTATTCTGTGATTGTATTATTTAAAAAGTGGGTTTTTTTTTTAAAAATACAAATGATCGATGGACTTTAAGCGTAGAGGTGTAAATGTATTTATTCAATATCTTACTGTGATTTTCTGCTTATAACAATGACTCTGCAGCACTGCCTATTTGCTCCACCCTGCCCAACATGGTGGAGATATGTGCAGTGCCTCTGTCGGCCATGCTTACTGGCCCAGCTCCAGGGATGCAGCAGATCTATGTTGCCACTAAGCAATTTGTAACACAATGCTCACAGTCCCTATTTCAGTGCAGGTTCTCCTGGAAGAGTCAGAGTTCTTGCTACCAGCATGAACCAGGATGTTGTTTGTTAAAGAAGCCATGCTTTTTGCTACTAATGCTGAGTAAGGAAGCGATCTCTTAAAGGAGCTGTGTCTCTGCTCGTGGCCAGCAAACAGAATCTATCTGAAATTATGTCGCTGCCAAAAAGCTGTAATTGGATCCTGCTTTTGTGGGTCTAGAATCCCTCTTTTATAAGCTCTCTTAGGCTTTATGAGGATGAAGCTGGCTCACATGGGCATTGTTACATAAACAGAGACTGCTTGTTTGTTTCCCAGCTGTCCAGACCCAAATAATCACCCAGAAACTATATTAATTGTAACACTGCTTGGTCTATTAGCTCAGGCGTCTCTAACTCTTACATATTAAATTAGCCAATTTCTGTTAATCCTTGTATTGCCATGGGGCTTTGACTTACCTGGTAAGATTTCGGCCCTAGCATCTGTCTCCTTTGGCAGTTACATGGCATCTCTCTGACTCTACCTACTCTCTCTATGTATCTCTGGTTGGATTTTCCACCTTTCACTATTCTGCCCTGCCACCGGTCCAAGTAGATTCTTTATTATTAAAAGGTAATAAAACATATTCATAGCGTACAGAGGGGAATTCCACATCATCTGCTGTACTCATGGGTCAGTGTCTACTCAGTAATTATCAGAGATGTTTCCTTGTAATGCAGATAGGAATAGACTGACAAGATTCAGTGAAAGGGGGTTGAGAGAGAGAGAGAGAGAGAGAGAGAGAGAGAGAGAGAGAGAGAGAGAAAGAGGAGAGAGAGAGAGAACAGGTCCTTTGAAACCTTGAAACAGACAGTTCTAAATAAGATGACTTCATTACATCCCTCCCTTTAGAGCTCAGGGAACTCTAAGGAAGAGGAGGAAGAATAAGTATAAGAGTCAGAGAGGATGGAGGAGACCAGGAGAACAAGGCCCTCTGAATGAGCTGAACAAAGATGATATGAATTCACAGAGAGTGAAGCAGCAAGCACAGGGCCAACATGGACTTACACAACTTCCTCTGCATATGTATTAGAGCTTTCAGATGAGTATTTTTTATATAACTTGTGGTTGTGTGAATGAGTAGGTCTTTGATTCTTGTCCCAGTAGGTTGAGTTACAGACTGAGATGTTACCAGCAAATGTATAAAATGAACTGAAGAATATTTTCAAAGGCTGTGGAGAAATAGTAAACCAGTTAGTGTAAACAAAGTCTTCTCATATTAGCTCAGTACAATAACAAGATTAAAGTGACAGTAATTCTAATTTCCTATGCATTCTGCTAGATGTTCTTTAGAATGAAAGAAGGAAGAAATAGTCATTTTATGCCATTTTAGGCAAAAAGGGGTAATACATCCTGACTATATACAGTCTAGAAGCATAATTTGTCTATCAAAGATACAGAGAGATGCTAGGGTGCATGCATACTCTCAGGAATATAGTGATATTTTATTTATGCTTCAGTAAATAAAGCTTGCCTGAATATCAGAAAAGCAAAACAGCCCAGCCACTAGAGAAGTCTCCATTTATACAGGGGTGCATGATCTATTTTGCATAATTAGCCTCTGGAAAGATCATAGAAGAAACCTTGGCAAATCTTAACATGTTTACATGATATAAATCTGCAAGGAACTAAAGTCAAGAGATTGGTGAGAAAAGAGTGGGATTATCACTTATTCTGAAAACATATTTTGCAGTCTCATTTTTAAAATAGAGTGAGATAATCAATATGGATTCCACCCTTTCCCTCTTCAAACATTTACATATTCTAAAGAGAATTCAACAATGAACATTACACTCAGTTAACTCTATTAAGAACAGATGGTATCTACTAGTTCTTAGCATACTAGAGTATTCTGTGATTGTTTTATAAAAAATGTGTTTTGCATGGAATCCAAATGATTGATGGACTTTTAGGGCAGAGATATGAATGTACTTACTCATACAGGGAAGTGGCTTTCTGCTTTTAACAATCAGAAAGAACAGAGCATAATAGAACTTATGTTCACTGATTAGGACTCTTACCTGACTAAGATTGTAGTTAAACATTGACTTTTTTTTTTAATCAAACCTTAACTGATCTCACTCCTCAGAGTGTGACCATGAGTAGTGTCACTGTGACTGAGAAGCTTGAGCAAAGCCAAGGTTATTCTAATTTCATACCATAACAGATCCAACAGTAAAGTCCCACAGAATATGAGTGCAAAATATAAACAAAAGTACATGAAGGTATAAATGTAGGACAATGAATATTCAGATCATTAACTAGAAATTTTCTACTTAAATATCTGAAAGGCTTTCATAAGTCTTATAATTAGAAAAATAAATGGCATGGGAGAGGTAGAGGTAGCTAACACTTGGCCACCAAAGTGATGGTTTGTGAGTGTACACAGATTCGCAGTATATGAAGGATACAAATGAGCTCATGTGCATTGACCCTTTCTAAACAGAATGGAGGCAACTCCTACTGGAGCTAAAATTCAATGAAATCAATGATTATTATGTTTGATCACATATGATGGCGTGAGGTGAAGTCTTCAGCGACTACCACTAGGAATGCAGAACCAATGGCTGACTAAATTCACCTCTGCCAGATTCTCTATTTGATCCCTTGTTCTGTGAACTCATCTTCCAGGAGCTCACTACCCACATTTATAATAATAATAATATATATGTTTATATAATACTTACACACACACACACATATATATATATATATATTCCATACATTTCCAAATACCCAAGGACATACATTCCCAAATACCCAAGAAGACAGCAATACTTAGGGTGCTAATAGGTGAAATAATGATATTTCATGTATCATCTTCTAGTCCTGGGTATCATTTTGTTGAACTGAATTGGGTATGCAGACATTTATCTTTTTTTTTCTGACCATTGAATCACTAGGAGACACCCAGTGACTCTGTGGAAGATGTATTTGTTATAATAATCAATATTTATTGCTCTGTAGTAGTGTTCCTAGTTATTGTAGGTTTTTAAAATATGCTTTCTGTGGTATATGCTTAGTGCTGGATTTTGTGCTTAAAGCATATTAGGCAACAGATGTCCAGTTAGGACATTTGTATTATCCATTCTTTAATTCATATTACATTCAGTGCATAACTTAGTGCAGGAAGCTTTTACTTAACAGTTGTATACCCTCACATTGATGTCTCAGCTTCATGCATCATCTGGGTGGGTCCTAGAGAAAAGGGTATTGGTGGGATGAGTATTGTCAGTTCTAAGTTTCCTAAATGTACTTCTGAATGGAGGCGTGGCATTATCCCTTTTGCTAATAAACATTAGCAGTTTAAAAAGAAAAACGAACTCAAGATTTCTAGGAACCACGTGACTTTTTGGGAGAAAAAGGTCTGAGATTAGCATGAATGGGTCTCCTTGTGCTAAGACTCTGGAGACCCTGACCCAGTTGGCAAGAGCTCTGGACAGCTTGCTGCATGATTTCTGGGCATGTGTAAGAGGAGGGCACTTGTTCTTCCCAGCTACTCAGCTAGTTTATACCCCAAATAATCACACAAACTGTATTAATTAAAAACACTGATTGGCCCATTAGCTCTAATTTCTTATTGGCTAACTCTTACATCTTAATTTAACCCATTTCAAGTAATCTGTTTATCACCATGAGTCTGTGGCCTACCCACAATGTTTCAGCATGTCTGGATACATGGCTTTTCTCTGAATCCGTCCTTCTTCCTTCCAGCATACATCTGAGCTTTTCCCACCTAGTTCTGTTCCTCCTGTCATAGGCTCAAAGCAGTTCTTTTTTCATTAACCAATAAAGCAACACATACACAAATGGACCTTCCATACCAGGAATGACCCTGGGAACATGTGCACCATGTGATTTCCTTGTTTTTACCATGCTAGCCATATTGCTGTCTGAAAGAGTCACAATAGGTCATGAAGTTTAATATTATATATTTTCTGTAATATACTGGCAAGGATAATTTTAACAATAATAGTTTTAAAAAATACTCTTAAATAGACAAAACTGTCTCTCACCTGCATGAGGCAATAATTGTATATGCTTGCAACTGGGTACACTGTTCTACCTGTAAGTGTACCGAGTTAGAAAAGTTTCTTTGTAGCTTGCAAGACTGCTTATGCTTCTAACAGTAGAGATATAGACCAAAAAGGTAGTAGCTACTGGTGGGAGAGTTGTTGGATGTAAGAGGAAAGAAGCAAGGAATAAAGTAGTAATTATTGTAACCATTTTCCGAAACTTAGGAAGCAAAATTGATTTTAAAACTGATCATATAAACCATTGAAACTATTTAAATAAAGACATCCCAGGCTATCTGAGGCTACCAGTTTGAAGAACAGGCGGCCACAGTCTCTTTTTGTTGCTAACTTCACATATCCATCCCATGTTATCAAACCCACATGGAACAAGGCTTCCAGCATATGATCATTTTAATTCTGTTTTGAATCTGTGATTCATGTTATAGTCCTGTCTTTAAGCATTACTGTGAAAAAGAAAAATAGTGCTGACTAGAAATTTTAAAAATGAATAAGGGTACATCATTTCTAGCCTTCTATATGACAAGTAACAGTTTTCCATTCTAAAATACTTTTAATAGATGACATACTTGGAGTATTCTAAATCAGTTTTGAAATAATTTTGTGTAATATTTCAACTCAAACAATTTAATATATAATTGAATTTTCCAGAGTGTGTAAGATTTCTCTTCATGTGTAGATGGAGATTGTGTATTTGTAACCCAGCTATTCAGACCCAAATAATCACATAAAACTATATTAATTACAACACTGTTTGGCCAATAGCTTATATATATATATTTCTAGCTAACTCTTATATCTTAAATTAACCTGTTTTTTAAATTTTTGAATCAGCACGAGTCTGTTGCCTAATGGTAAGGTTTTGCCTGGCTGCTAGTGTCTTTCTCCTTGTGTAGCTACATGGCATCTCTCTGACTCCACCTACTTTCTCTCTATATATCTGTTCAGATTTCCCTCTTGGCTTTACTCTACTAAGCCATTGGCTGAAACAGTTTCGTTAGTAACCAATGGTAATAAAACACATTCATAGCATACAGAGGGGAATCTTACCTCATCTCCCCTTTTCTATCTAAACAAAAGTGAAAGTCTTAACTTTAAAATAGTAAAATTACATATAATAAAGCAGGTATCAGGCAAGAATTACATTTACAATATTTTTTGAGTCTAAAATTTCATATCTAATTCATCTTTTAGTATAGCTAAGGAAAACTATAATTATAACTATCTATTCTTCCACTCCATCAAATTAACAAGAAGGGCATTGTAAGCAACTTCCTAAACTCTAGATTAGGCAGAGAAGTTTTGTTGCCTGGATAGACACCAAAAGTTCTGTAACATTGGGGCATCCATCTTCAGCTTACAGGCTTATAGTATATGGCAGACATTTTCATGAAGCTGGAAATTTGAAGATCTGTTTTGCTTTTTAATGGCAAAATTCATCAGTTGCTTTCTTATGTGTTTTGCAAAACATCTGCCAGATCTTTCACAAAGCAGGAACCCTGAAGGTCTCACCTTTAGGCAAGTTCAGCAGTCATTTTTCTGTGGGTCCTACATGTGCAGTTCATACAGCATACAATGAAGCAGTCCAGGAAAGAACAGTTTCTGCCCAAATGGCTAACAAACTTCATAAGGAGCCTTTTCAATGCCCAGCATCCCCTTGAAGTATATTGGTGCTGCTAGGACTAGATGTGTCTCATTGTCATAAAAACTCATAAGTTCTTATAAAGTTTCAAATGCCTTATTCTGTTCGTCTTTGAAAGGTTTGAATAATACCTATCCATCTGAAATATACCTCTGTACATCTAGAAACCCTAACTAACATTACTACAAACGACTATTATAGGTCACTATTAATCTGCAATTTTAATTTAATTTAACATTAAATTTTAAAATGAGCTATTTAAACATAATACCTTAAAAAGAATAGAAATATATAATACCAAAATTGACATTTAATTTGTATCAATAGATATGTGTGTGTATGTATGTATATGTATATATCAGTACATAATAAATAAATCAACATTGTCTGCTTTTTCCATGATATTATTGTCATGAATTGTAACAACAATTATTTTTTAAATATTATTTGCTCACCTGAATGTCCTTTCAATTTGTAAAGAGTGATACTTGAATCTTTCTTGAGTTATTAAAATGTACCTCTTCCTACAGAAGAGGTCCTTTTAATTTAGTTTTCTTGTTCTTCATTTATTTTTATAAAGTATTCTCAGTTATGAAGTAATGTCTTCAGGTATTTGAAGACATGACAAAATTTTAAGATTTGTAACACTCTATCCCTTAAAGCCTGAACAGTATTACATGTGGGGCAGGGAGTTTCCTATGAGATTTTGTCAACTAGAAATATCAGAAGACATTCCCATAAAGTTTGACCAACATGACTTCTCAAATGTGAGCTGAACAAGGATGCCCTTAGACATGCCACAGTGGGTGGAGAAAAGTCCACATTCAACACAAAGAAGTATAGGGAAGCAAAAAAAGCTGGGAGTGGGAGAGGGTGGTATTTCCAAGGAAGAGCATACCAATTGATTGTCCAGTGCCAGATGGTTAATTCTGAAAACACAGATACAAATAGCAATTTATAGGCTGAGCTAGTTATATTTAGGAATATGTATATACACACACACACATTTAGTGATAAAAAGGCCATGAATTTGAAGAAGAGAAGGGAGGTTTCTATAGGAGGACTTTTTGGGAGGAGAGGAAACAGAAAAAATGTAAGTACATATTATTTAAAAAAATGAAATAAAATATAACAAAGTACTTGAGTCAAAATTCTTCAATTAATTTTTTTCTATTTGTTTTCAGGGATTTTTTTGGAAACGTTATTTATGTATATAGTGTGTGGAACCATCTGCAGCTCTTCCTCATCCAACCTTTTCTCCCTACACTCAATCCATCTGGAATTCATAATCTCTTTTTTTTTTACAATTATTGTGGTTCAATACATGTATATATAATACCCACTGAGTCTTATCAACCTTATATTCGTTTGTTCTTCTGTATCTTACTTTCTGAAGCATCCATTTATATGTCCATTTACTGGGTCTTAATTTGTCTAGTTTATTATCCTCAAGTTTCTATAAAAAGCATTAAGAATTGAAAGTACATATTTTTTTCAATGTTTAATATTTTTTTATTTTTTATTTTTTTTAAGTAATTTTATTAAATTATAAAAGTTTCCATTTCCGCCCCTCCTCCCACCACCCTCACACTCCCCCCTCCCTCTACTCCTCCCTCTCCATCCCTAAGAGCAGTCAGGGTTTCCTGCCCTGTGGGAAGTTCAAGTTTCTCCCGCCACCCTCCAGGTCCAGGAAGGTGAGTGTCCAGACGGACTGGATCCGCAAAATCCAGTATATGCAGAGGAAACAAGTCTCAGTGCCATTGTCAATGGCTTTTCAGAAAGACTCCGGGCCAGCCACATTCAGAGAATCTGGCCACATTGAGAGAATCTGGTTGGATTGCGTCCTCCTTCAGTCCCAGTCCAACTGGCCTTGGTAAACTCTCATTAGATCCGTCCCCTTGTATCAGTGGGCGATCGCATCCCTTGCAGTTCTTATTTCCTTTTTAATTTTCTTCCTTCTTCTGCTCCTCATTTGGACCTTTGGGGGGCTCAGTCCGGTGCTCCAATGTGGGTCTCCGTCTGTATCGCCATCCATCATCGGATGAAGGTTCTCTCTGATCTTGCCTTCTTTGCTCACATTCTCTTTCCTTCTGCTTCTCGTTTGGACCTAGGGAGTTAAGTCCAGTGTTCCAATGTGGATCTCTGTCTCTATCTCCATCCATCGCTAGATGAAGGTTCTCACTCAGTAAAGCGTTTTCTATTTCCATCCATTTGCATGCAAAATTCAAGATGTCATTGTTTTTTACCGCTGAGTAGAACTCTAATGTGTATACGTTCCACACCTTTATTAACCATTCTTCTATTGAGGGGCACCTAGGTTGTTTCCAGGTTCTGGCTACTACAAATAGTGCTGCTATGAACATAGTTGAACGAATGCTTTTGTAGTATGATAGGGCACCTCTTGGGTATATTCCCAAGAGTGGAATTGCTTGGTCCTGAGGGAGCTTGACTCCCAGTTTCCTGAGAAACCGCCATACTGATTTCCACAGTGGCTGCACAAGTTTGCATTCCCACCAACAATGGATGAGTGTTCCCCTCATTCCACATCCTCTCCAGCATAGGCTATCATTGGTGTTTTTGAGTTTGGCTATTCTGACAGGTGTAAGATGATATCTCAAAGTTGTTTTGATTTGCATTTCCCTGATCGCTAAGGAGGTTGAGCTAGACCTTAAGTGCCTTTTGGCCATTCGGAGTTCATCTGTTGTGAATTCTCTGTTCAGTTCAGTACCCCATTTTTTAATTGGGTTAATTAGAGTTTTAGTGTCTAGTTTCTTGAGTTCTTTGTATATTTTGGAGATCAGACCGTTGTCTGATGAGGGGTTTGTGAAGATCTCCCAGTCGGAAGGTAGCCTTTTGGTCTTACTGACAGTGTCCTTTGCTTTACAGAAGCTTCTCAGTTTCAGTAGGTCCCATTTATTCATTGCTTCTCTTATTGTCTGCGCTCCTGAGGTTCTGCTTTGGAACTGGTCTCCTGTGCCTCTATCTTGTAGACTACTTCCCACTTTCTCTTCTATCAGGTTCAAAGTGGTCGGATTAATGTTGATGTCTTTAATCCATTTGGACCTGAATTTTGTGCATGGTGATAGATATGGATCTATTTTCATTCTTCTACAGGTTGACATCCAGTTATGCCAGCACCATTTGTTAAAGATGCTTTCCTTCTTCCATTGTATACCTTTAGCTCCCTTGTCAAATATCAGGTGTTCATACGTTTGTGGGTTAATACCCGGGTCTTCTATTCGATTCCATAGGTCGACTTCTCTGTTCTTATGCCAATACCAAGCTGTTTTCAACACTGTTGCTCTGTAATAGAGTTTGGAGTCAGGGATGGTAATGCCTCCAGAAGTTCCTTTATTGTATAAGATTGTTTTGGCTATCCTTTTTTTTTGTTTTGCCATATAAACTTGATTATTGTTCTCTCAAGGTCTGTGAAGAAGTTTGATGGAATTTTGATGGGAATTGCCTTGAATCTATAGATTGCTTTTGGCAGAATTGCCATTTTTACTATGTTGATTCTCCCAATCCAAGAGCAGGGGAGGTCTTTCCATTTTCTGGTATCCTCCTCAATTTCTTTCTTCAAAGACTTAAAGTTCTTGTCAAATAGGTCTTTCACTTCCTTGGTTAGAATTACCCCAAGATATTTTATGCTATTTGTGGCTATCATGAAGGGTGATGTTTCTCTGATTTCCCTCTCTGCTTCTTTGTTCTTTGTGTATAGGAGGGCAACCGATTTTTTGTAGTTGATCTTGTATCCTGCCACATTACTAAAGGTGTTTATCAATTGTAGAAGTTCTTTGGTAGAGTTTTTGGGGTCGCTTATGTACACTATCATATCGTCTGCAAATAACGAAAGTTTAACTTCATCCTTTCCAATTCGAATCCCCTTGATCCCCTTATGTTGTCTTATTGCTATTGCTAGAACTTCGAGCACTATATTGAAGAGGTATGGAGAGAGTGGACAGCCTTGTTGTGTTCCTGATTTTAGTGGAATGACTTTGAGTTTCTCTCCGTTCAATTTGATGTTAGCTGTCGGCATACTATATATTGCTTTTATTATATTTAGGTATGATCCTCGTATACCCAATCTCTCCAATACCTTTATCATAAAGGGGTGTTGAATTTTGTCAAATGCTTTTTCAGCATCCAATGAAATGATCATATGGTTTTTTCTTTCAGTTTATTTATATGATGGATTACATTGATAGATTTTTGTATGTTGAACCAGCCCTGCATCTCTGGGATGAAGCCCACTTGATCATAATGGATAATTTTTCTAATGTATTCTTGGATTCGGTTTGCTAGTATTTTATTGAGTATTGTAGCGTCAATGTTCATGAGTGAGATTGGTCTGTAATTCTCTTTCTTGGTTGTGTCTTTGTGTGGTTTTGGTATCAGGGTAACTGTAGCTTCATAAAGAGTTTGGCAATGATTCTTCTGTTTCGATATTGTGAAATACATTAAGGAGTATAGGTATTAGCTCTTCCTGGAAGTTCTGGTAGAATTCTGCATTGAAACCATCTGGTCCTGGGCTTTTTTTGGTGGGGAGGTTTTTGATAACAGCTTCTAATTCTTTGCGACTAACAGGTCTATTTAGATTGTTCACTTGGTCTTGATTTAACTTTGATAAATGGTATTTATCTAAAAACCAATCCATTTCTTGTACATTTTCCAACTTTGTGGCATATAAACTCTTGTAGTAAGATCTAATGATTCTCTGAATTTCCACTGTGTCTGTTGTTATGTCTCCCTTTTCATTTCTGATCTTATTAATTTGAGTGTTCTCTCTCTGCCATTTGATTAGTTTGGCTAGGGGTTTGTCAATCTTGTTGATTTTCTCCAAGAACCAACTTTTTGTTTCATTGATTTTTTGGATTGTGTTCTGTGTTTCTATTTTGTTGATTTCAGCCCTCAGTTTGATTATTTCCAATCTTCTACTCATCCTGGGAGAGTCTGCTTCTTTTTTTTTCCAGAGCTTTTAGGTGTGCTGTTAAATCTCCAATATATGCTTTCTCCGGTTTCTTTAATTGGGCACTTAGTGCTATGAACTTTCCTCTTAGAACTGCTTTCATTGTGTCCCATAGGTTTGAGTATGTTGTGTCTTTATTTTCATTAAATTCAAGAAAGACTTTAATTTCTTTCTTTATCTCTTCCTTGACCCAGGGATGATTCAGTAGTTGACTCTTCAACTTTCATGCATTTGTAGGCTTTCTGGTATTCAAATTGTTATTGAATTCTAACTTTATTCCGTTAAAGACACAGGTGATTACTAATATTTTTTTTGTATCTGTGTATGTTTGCTTTGTTACTGAGTATGTGGTCAATTTTTGAGAAGGTTCCATGAGCTGCAGAGAAGAAGGTATATTCTTTCCTTTTTGGGTAGAATGTTCTATAGATATCTGTTAAAGATCCGACAAGACACAGGTGATTACTAATATTTTTTTTGTATCTGTGTATGTTTGCTTTGTTACTGAGTATGTGGTCAATTTTTGAGAAGGTTCCATGAGCTGCAGAGAAGAAGGTATATTCTTTCCTTTTTGGGTAGAATGTTCTATAGATATCTGTTAAGTCCATTTGATTCATTACCTCTAGCAATTCTCTTATTTCTCTGTTGAGTTTCTGTTTGATTGACCTGTCCATTGGTGAGAGAGGTGTGTTGAAGTCTCCTACTATTAGTGTGTATTGTTTGATGACTGCCTTGAGTTCTAAAAGTTTTTCTTTTACATAAGTGCATGCTTTTATACTAGGGGCGTAGATATTCAGGATTGAGACTTCCTCCTGATTAATTGTTTCTGTTATGAGTATGAAATGTCCATCTCCATCTCTTCTGATTGATTTTAGTTTGAAGTCAATTTTGTTAGATATTAGAATGGCCACACCCGTTTGTTTCTTAGGTTCGTTTGCTTGGAAAACCTTTTCCCAACCCTTTACTCTGAGTAGATGTCTATCTTTGTGGTTGAGGTGTGTTTCTTGTAAACAGCAGAATGTTGGATCCTGTTTTCTTATCCAGTCTCTAAGTCTGTGCCTTTTTATAGGTGAGTTGAGTCCATTGATATTAAGTGATATTAACGACCAGTGGTTGTTGACTCCGTTTTTTATTTTTTGTGTGTGTGTGTGTAGTAGAGTTTGTGTGTTTCTCTTCTTTGAGTTGTGGTTGTGAAGGGTCGCTAGATGTCTGGGTTATTGTAGGCAGTGATGGCAATGTTGGATTCCTTGGGTTGTGATTTTCCTTCTATTACTTTCTGTAAGGCTGGATTTGTGGCTACGAATTGTTTAAATTTATTTTTATCCTGGAATATTTTGTTTTCTCCGTTGATTGTGAATGATAGCTTGGCTAGGTATAGTAGTCTGGGTTTTCATCCATGGTCTCTTAGTTTCTGTACTACCTCTATCCAGGATCTTCTGGCTTTCATGGTTTCCACAGAGAAGTCTGGTGTAAGCCTGATAGGTTTACCTTTATAAGTCACTTGACCTTTTTCCTTTGTAGCTCTTAATATTCTTTCTTTAATCTGAATGTTTTGTGTTTTGATTATTATATGGTGAGGGGACTTTTTTTTTATCCAGTCTATTCGGCGTTCTGTATGCTTCTTGAACCTTCATAGGAATATCGTTCTTTAGATTGGGAAAGTTTTCTTCTATAATTTTGTTAAATATATTTTCTGGGCCTTTGATCTGCAGTTCTTCTCCTTCTTCAATCCCTAGTATTCTTAGATTTGGTTTTTTTGTTGTGTCCCAGATTTCCTGAATGTTTTGTGAAGAGAATTTTTTTGATTTGCCGTTTTCTTTGACCAGAGCATTTATTTTGTCTATGGTATCTTCAGAATCTGAGATTCGTTCTTCTATCTCTTGTATTCTATTGGTTATGATTGATTCTGTAGTCTCCGTTTGTTTACTTAGGTTTTCCATATCCAGCCGGTTCTCGTTTTGTGTTTTCTTCATTGCCTCCATTTCAGTATTCAATTCTTGGACTGTTTCCTTTACTTGTTTGATTGTTTTTTCTTGATTTCTCAGGGTATCATTCACAAATTTACTTATTTCTTCAAACTTTTTGTTATATTTCTCATCCATTTCTATACTCATTTCTTCAAACTTTTTGTTATAGGTCTCATCTAATTCTTTAAGGGAGTTATTCATATCCTGTTTAAGGGACTCTATTGCTTTCATAATGGCACTTTTTTCACTTCTTCTGGGTTAGAGTGTTCAAGTCCTTCTGTTTTAGGGTCGTTGGGATCTGGTGTTTTCATGTTGTTTTTCAGATTGTTGGAGGAGGTCTCGCCTTGGCGTCTGCCCATCTCTTCGTTCAAATGCTCTCTATTGGAACTTCTGGTAGCGGGTCAGGTTCCCTTGTTGGGCAGGGAATTCACTGATAGAATGCCTACTTTTCCTCAGGCAGGCTATTGAAGCACAGGCACTCCCCCTTTCTGGGATGCGCCTACAGAGCAGGCCCAGCGTGCAAGGCAGCTGAGCTGGGGAAATTTTATGACCCCAGTGGGAAGGGAGAAAAATAGGAATTTGTACCTGGATGGAAGCTGGGAAGGCAGGTGGGAGAGCTTAGCAGGGTGGAACCAGCAGTGCAGGGTGACCTGGGAGTCTATGGGGTCAGGGAAAGTCCGAGCTCCTCCTCGCTGGGCCCCTGCCGCGGGCCCGAAGCACACTCACCTCTCCGATGACCCTCTGGATGGAAGCTGGGATGACTGGCGGGGGAGCTTAGCAAGGTGGAACCTGCAGTGCAGGGTGACCTGGGAGTCTATGGGGTCGGGGAAAGTCTGAGCTCCTTCTCGCCGGGCCCCTGCCGTGGGCCCGAAGCAAACTCACCCCTCCGATGGCCCTCTGAATGGAAGCTGGGATCGAAAGTACATATTTTTTATGATTTCCACTGCAACACTTTTTAATTTCATAGAGTTTCAGAAACTGTTGCAAAAGTGGTTAGGGACAAAGCCTGGATCCCTTCTGTCTTAAAAATATAAACAACTACCTGTCCTATACAAACCAGCAAAAGAGAACAACAATGATGAGAGGAGAAAAAAACATTATTTGATGTGGTCACGCTGGAAAGAGAAACGTATAGTTCTAGAAGCCTCTACTGCACTTGCCCAGTTCATCTGGGAATGCTTAAGAGATATAGCTATATATAGGGCAGGAAATAAGCATCCAAAATGAGTCTTCCAATGGAGTAGGCTTGCTCATCTGTGGTCATCATCTCTCTGGCTCTAGTCTCTTTTATTAGGTCACCTGAAACTTGCCAGAACTCTGTGAAGTTTCTTCCTGAGAGAAAAGCTTGCCCACTAGCTGGCATCAAGGGCTCATCTTTTTCTTTCTACCAGAATGTGTATTGAGCAAAAGAAATGTTGTTCAGTTGGATTCTTTCTTTCCTGTGTTCTACTTTGCAGACTATGCTCTGAGAATGAAAGTTCTATTGTAGATATTTCAGGTCAGATCTTGAGAACCTTTTGCTGTTTAAACTGCTTTCTCTAGCATAGATACTATGCTATGATACCATAAGTTTCCATTCAATCTTGACTATTTATTCATTTCTCAATTTTTATTTAATATGTTGTTAATAAGTAAGAGTGTACTCTAAGTCTTTGTTTTTCACAGAATTGTCCTGGGCTGCAAAGCAGCTAGAAATGACCAGCTAGATGAATAAAGGGAAGGTACAGGTCACCTTATTGCCACAGGAGGGAAATGTAATGTAATACTAAACAGACTTAATTAAGTATGGATTCTCAGCTATTGCTCTGAGCTAAGCAGGCCATCTTCCATTGTGCATTTTCATACTGTCAAATTGCACAGAACTATTCAATAAAAAGAGTAGTCAAGGCATCATGTGGTAATAAGGCTTCCATTTTTCTAACCAAAACTATGTCAGGTGATACAGATTTTTCCAATGTAATATTTTTATTAATTAATTGGAAATTTCATGAAAGGCTTCACTATCACACTCACCTCCCACTACTCCCAGGTTCACCCTCCCACTCCAGTGGAATCCCTCATCCAAAATACATCAAATCCAACCTGTTCCATGTATGCACTTGTCAGGGCATGGTGAATTAAGCCCTTAAGGTTAACTGAGTCCTGCCCCACAACCCTGCCAAAAACCATCAACTGCGAAGAGCTGAGGGAAATGTGTTAAGAAGAACATCTAGTTGGTGTAATAAGTTACAAAAATTCTCTGCAAAGTACTTTGCATTTAAGAAAGATCTATTTCTGTGCTTATGCAGCACATACGACTTGTTTAACAATGTACCTAGAGCAAATAATCCTGGATTTCAGTTGTATTCTGTCTTCAAAGGTGATTTAACTTCTGACATTTGTGTGCCTGCATCTGTATTTAAGTGAAACTGTGAATTGCACATTGTTTTTCCTTCTTGCCATGACATTTAAACAATTTTAGCATCTACTTATGTAGCTCTCCACTTACTCTATTTCTTTATTCCCCTTACACGTTTTAGTGTGCTTTAAAATTCACTCTGTATTTGTTATTATTGTTGTTGTTGAGGATGGTGGTGGTGTATGAGTGCGTATGTTGTGTGTACATGGGAATATGTGGGTGCAGAGACACAGGTTGTAGGCACAGGAAATTCTGTGATGTTGATTCTCTCCTTTCACAATCTGTGGTTTCTGGGATTTGAACTCGGGTACTCAGGCTTCTAAAACCCATGCCCTTATCAGTTGAAAACACCCTGCTGCCTTTCATATTGTTTCTGTAAAAATGCATTCATCTTTTTATATATAGTCGTGTTCATTGTATCCTGAAACATCTTTCCTCTACTTTGGCAGTTTGATAAAATCTGCCTTGTCTTTTTTTTTTTTTTTTGACAGACAGTGATAGTTCATTTGATTTTAAAGATGATCTCGCTAAAAAAATTCACAATAGAAACTCCAGGCTTCCTATTTTTCTCCCATAAGCAAGATGGTATTTCAGTAGTTATCATTGTTCTCAGGATGATTACATCCATAATTCAGTACAAAATTAGTTATATCAGGAAATTAATATTTAAATTGGTTCATTTTTAAGAAGGAAAATATATAGATAATCAAGTATCCTATATCTTTTAAAACACTTGATACACAGTGCTAGAATTGAATGGAATAGTCTTGTCTTCTTTCTTAAAGAGTCTTATTCCTTTTTATTCTTTTGCTTCTTTACAAAGAATCAGTAAACAAACAGGCAACATTTTATAGTGAGGAAAATCATAGCTGCCACACAGGCCAGTAGGAATCCAATCACATCCAGAGAGTAGTACTGGTACCAGGTGAGGTTAAAGGCAAGAGGCTTCAGGTGCTTGGCCCCTTTGTGGCGCATGACATACTCAACCCAGAAGACTGCTCTGTCCAGGGGCTTCATGGGCTGGTCATGGTGAATGGTTGATAACCACATCACATTCTTTTTATAGCTAAAGGAAAACACGATAGGTATTAATTTACAGAAAGAAGAAACATATGTGCATAAATTTATATGTATCATAACCATGATTACATGAAATATGAAGAAAATTGTGTGTTTATCATAGTAAAGATCTTCTTAAATAATGTATCATCTAGAACTTCAACACACAGGATTTAAATATATAATAAATACTAGGAAAAGACAAATATTCATAAGTAAGAGATCAGACTCAATTAGCACCCCAAAGCAAAATAAACAAAGTCAAAAGAAGCTAGCCTTTGAGGTCTTGAAACATTAGTAATTGAGAAAGCAATTGCTAGTGTAGCTGGTAGAGAACAGTAGAACAATTTGAAAATGCGCAATAATGTCTGCCATTTTCACTGTGGCCCATATCTGGGCAAAGCTGTTAAGAAGTAAGGTTTAATGAGGAATTTGTATTAATCACTTATTAGGGCTTATGGATTATAAATGTAGGTGTGCAGTGATTTGTTCATTTAGTGGATTCTTGGTCTTTTCATAAATTTCTCCTTCTAGTTTTTAACTCTTAAATGGAAATAATAAAATGAAAAATTTCTCTATTCAGGTGAAAATGATTTTTTTATTATTTATTATTGAACTCTACATTTTTCTCTGCTCCCCTCCCTGTCTCTTACCTCCCCTTCAACCATCCTCCAAGTTCCCCATGCCCCCATTTTACTAAGGAGATCTTGTCTTTTTCTACTTCTCATGTAGATTAGATCTATGTATGATTCTCTTGACTCTTGGAATACTGCGAATTATTCCTACTGTAAGCAAGAATTAGAGTAAATTCTTGCAATTGCTGCTCATGTTTTTCTTTTATGCGTTTTTTTAATGTTGAGACTATTCAATATTTTACACTGAAGCATTGAAGATATATTTGATTCTAATGGTGAGATGATTACAGACCAGAATATGTGGGAAAGGAATCTAGCTACGGATCTTGCTCCTCAAGTGTACAGTTTAGCATGCTGAATCATAACTGAGTACCAACGGCAATAGAGGCAACTTTCCCTCTTATTATTTATAATATACTGGAGAATAGCAGCCAAAATGCAGAGAGAAGTAAGAGCTTTTCAGAAAAAGGCAGAAGTAGTAATATAGTTGTTACGCAGGAGATGAGACCTGTAATAAGGATGTTGTACAGTTTACTGAAGACTAATTCTGTGTGTGTGTCAAAAGCCTTCAAAATGTATCACCTATGGATCAACATATTGCCAGGCACAAATCTGTAAGATTAAATATAGTTGGAAGTAAAGATTAATTTTTATCATACTGGTTTACAGAAAGCCATTTTGAGGTTATTTTTTTGAAGTAAAAGAAAATATGGTGGCCCTGCTCATTTGCTTCACTAAACTAAAATTCCAAGTATCTGTAGTTATTTGAATAAAGCTGTATTTACTCTAAAATTAAATCCTTGGTAATTTTTGTTTTACTAAAACAGCTCCAAAGTACTTTGGTCTTGGATGTTGACACATGTTTTCTATTCTACAGCTTTGTATGATGTAAGAGGAGGATGTCAAGTTAAACTCAGATATTGTCTAAGGCAAAATAATGAGGAAACACATTGATATTCCCTCACTGTCTAATGCAGATCATTGTACTTATCATTATTTTTTTGTCTAGGTTAATCTCTGGAAAAATTATTCTTAATAAATAGGCAAGTGACAAAGCTCACCGATAGAATAGCTGCTCAGCATGCATGTGTAAAGGTCTGGGTTCCAATACAACACAAATAAATAAATAAATAAATATATGTTTATACTCACGAAGGGTTGTTAATGACTTCCTTTAGGGCATTAAGCAAATCTGAACTTGTCATTGTATGAAAATCTACTGAAACAGCTGCTCCTTTGGCCACCATGTGAGCAATGTTATCATATTGTTCTGCAAACATAGGGATGCCAACCATGGGGATCCCATGATGAATTGACTCATAAATGCCATTGGCTCCACCATGAGTTACAAAAACTTTAGTTTTTGGATGACCTAGGATCAGAAGAACAACAGAAAATATACTAATTAGAGGTCTTAGATATAAGTAGAAATCTGTAATCAAGTGATCAAAGGGTCAGGGTATTTTTAACATTGAATAATACCACTTTGGGGTATATATCCAAAGGATGCTCAATCGTGCCACAAGGACATGTGCTCAAATATGTTGTTTGTCATATCCAGAACCTGGAAACAACCTAAATGCCCCTCGACCAAAGAATGGATAAGGAAAATGTGGTACATTTACACAATGGAATACTATACAGTTGAATAAAATAACAACATCTTGAATTTTGCAGGAAAATGAATGGAGCTAGAAAACATTATTTTGAGTGAGGTAACCCAGACACAGAAAGACAATTATCACATGTACTCACTTATAGGTGGTTATTAAATATAAAGTGAAGAAAATCAACCTTCAAACCACAATCCAAGAGAACTTAGCTAATGATGAGGACATTAAGAGAGACTTACATTAATCTAATCGACATGGGAAGTAGAAAGTAGAAAAACACAAGATCTCCTGAGTAAATTGAGAGCATGGAGACCTTGGGGGAGGGTTGAAGTGGGGAGGGGAAAGGCAGGGAGAGGAGCAAAGAAAAATGTAGAGCTCAATAAAATTTAATAAAAAAATTCTATCAACAACAACAAAAAAATAAAAATTACATTGAATTACTTAAATTGCATAAGGTTCCACTGCAAGAATTATCCAAGACCAAAGTAGTGTAACTGAGAGAACTGCACCTTTTGTTTTCTTTTAAAGGTGATGCTAGGATTTACAGGAGTATTATTTGAGTGATGGATGAGTGACAGATGTGGCACGTGGTGACACTGGAACAATGATAAGGGGCTTTCAATTGAACATATAGAGTACATATTGGATGGAAGAAAATGTATGTCTAAGAACACCATGTGTTTGTTATAACTAATCAATTTAAAGAGTTCATATGTTAGTGCCATCCATTTCTTTCTTGCTTCTTTTTTCCCTATTACTCTCTTCCCCAGTGTAATAAATGCTACCAAAGACACTTGAGGAATCAATAGAGAAACACTGCCAAACAGGCTTGCTTACTAGTACATGCACAGTAATATGTGCATGTGTGTGTCCAGGGGGTTGGAAGAGTTTTGACAAATGTAGTGATATTGTTAGCCTCATGAATCATGCATAGACTGTTAACAAAATATCCAGTGTAAGGAACGGAAAACTTCACTTTTAGTTGTTGGTTTGGTGGAGATGGCCATTGTACTTGATTGCTTCCCAGATCTTGAAGATAAGATGTCTGAAGATATTATACACTCCAGACATAGAACCTGGAGCAATTGAGAAGCAATTGATTTGGAAACTTCCTCTCTGAGGATTTTCATAATATTGGAAGAGGCTACAAGAGATCTCTAGGGAGAAATGTAATCAATAGTCCTGTTAGCTGTCAGACCTATGACTTGTAACAATGACTGGCATGGAAAGATATCCATAATAGCAAAATTGTGGCACTTTTATCTTAGAAATAACCAAGATAAATCCAAATCTACTTGGATTTGAAGCCAACTCGGTAGTAAGAAATTTATGTGTGGTACTGTAAAGTGAGTCAACTAATCAAAACAAGTATAATTTCTAACTATATTATTAACATTTATCCTAATAACTACAGGTAACTGTAGCTCTCACAAGTCATCGAAAAATCTTCCATTACAGCAAGTGGAGAATAATGCAGAAATCCATAGCTGGTGAAAAAGGAAGAGAGTAAATGATTATTGTATGCCCATGGCCAATAAGTACACTTAGAGCAGCAAAATTTCTAAATCAAAGGCTATGGAAATAATTTGGAAAAGATAGCAGAAGAGCATAAGAGACAGGGAAACAGGATGCTTCATAGAAGATGGTGATATATATGTGTGTGTGTGTGTGTGTGTGTGTGTGTGTGTGTGTATTGCATCCATGAAATCTCACCAGTGTGATTGCCTAAATAAGACCTACGTAATGACAGCACCAGTTGACTTGTCATCATAGATGGGGAAAATTTCACAAAGTCCTATTCCTATTGGGAAATCTGTGGACTATCAATGGCTGTCAAGATGGGATTGCCAGGTTTCTCCAGTATGACCTGCCTAATCTCTTATCCAATACTCCATTGTCAGTCCTAAGCATGTGTATATAGCAAGCATCAAAAATTGGACATAGTGGGATGGTGATATGGTAGAGGTCAAAAGGGGAAAGAAGGTTGAAAATGATGATAACATAATACTTACATATGATTTTCTCAAAAATGATGTATTTCACAAAGTAAAATGATAACTAACACATGTACTAAGTCTGGCACAAGGCTTTTCAGGGCATTCAGGACAACCATGACAACCAGAGTATTATATTGTGCCAGGACAACAGTGGCAATCAGAGTGCTGTATTGTACCCATGCAGTGGTGGTGGACACCTTTACCGCAGCACTCAGGAGGCAGAGGCAGGAGGATCTCTGTGAGTTCAGGGCCAGCCTGGTCTACAAGAGCAACTTGCAGGACAGGCTCCAAAGCTACAGAGAAACCCGGTCTCGACAAAACAAAAATAGAGTGTGGTATTTTTGCATGACAAACAGTGTTAATTTTTTGTGATGGGCAACATTATGATTGTTCATTAATGTTTCTTAGTCATTTTTGAAAAATTCCTGTTTTAGAAAAGGTGACAGGTATGAAATTGAATCTGTAAAAGCCAAGGTAAGTACAGAATACCCTCTGAGAGAGGCAGTTTCTTTTACAATGCACATTTTGTTCCTGGAATACAAAAATACAATGCCAGCACACATTTCAATCTCTTTCAAGCAAAACATATTTAAAAATTGGTTTTATTTTTGACTTTTCTAAAACAAATCAGTTTGCTTCCTATCGCACTTCAACTTGTGACTCATCTTTCAGTGCTTGTTTCGCAGAGTCTCACCTAGAAGGTCATTCTGGGGAATCCACTTGAAAATCCTGGTATTGGGACCTAAGGTATCTGGTTTCATACCTTCATATCTCCAAAAACCTGTTAGAGGTTAGACAATAATTTATATCAGATTTTAAAAGTTAAAATATAATATTTTAGAAATTAAACAATGCTTAGCTGAATGCCATTCTTTTTTTTTCTAAATGCCATTCTTATCTCTGTTGTGGAAACCAGGAAAAGAGACATTAGACAATAAGAACTATCAAAACATAAGGCAGAGTATGGAACACCATAAATGTTTCTCTTTACATTTAATCAAGTCCAATGTCATCATGATTTTTGATGAGCACACATGAGAGAGTTAATGAAACATGAATATATTTAAGAAAAGTTTATATGTTTATAAACCATCTGCAAGGAAGAGTTATTAAACTTTATGTGTATTAACTATAATACTTCTAATTTTCCATTCTTAATTTTAAGCCAGTTTAACAGAACCACAGATCTACTTATATTCATTTGTCCTATGTTATTTTAATAGAGTTTGACACTTATTTTTTGCTATTCATTATTTATTTTCAGCAAATAATCCATATTTACAATTTTCTCTCTCTACTGGTTCTTTGGAAAAGGCACCACCACGCATAATCAGAGAATGAGTTATCAGTCAATTCCATCCTGGCCATAATCTCACAGAGTGTGTGTGTTTATGTTGTCCACTAACTACCAGTGACTTGGTGGCTGGCATAAAGCTCCCCATGCTTGCTGGCACCTTTCTGCATGTTGAGGAGGTGCTGCTTCCACCATGGAAATAACAACGCCACCCCGTACTCATGGGGATCTGCACGATGTATATTCATATCTTTGAGCAACAAATATACCAAGTATTATCTTCTGAAAAATTTTAAGATGCACCATATACATCTCGAGAGGCTTAAAAAGTTGTAATTATTATTTACAGTCATTAATATACTGGCATAATTTCTTTTAACCAATAAAAAATTAAGTCAAATATTACTCATCTTTTATTAAGGCACTGGTTTTACTAAGGAATCACAGGAAGTGCAGAGCACTTCATCACACGAGTCATATCACTGTCGCTGAGACTGTATATTCCTTTCATGTGGGAAAGGAACCTGCTGTGCTGCTCCTAAGTGCCAGTAGCTGTAGAAAGCATTCAAAATCCCAATGGTGCTGCATCTGACCCATATGATAGATGGCAAAACACTTCAGGGTTAATGCACTTTGTGAAATGCCAACCAGTTCCACAGTCAGACCACACAGATGGTGCTCATGTTAGAAATCCCAAACCACCCTTCTAAATGTGAGCTTCACATACATGTTCAATATCTGTTGGCCACAATAAATTTAAACTTTTCTTCAGGATCTCAGAGAAAACCAGCATGAGTTATTACAGGGAGACTTCATGGGATAGGACACTAAAATCTAGTTCCCACATACTCCAGATTACAGTTCAGATGTGGTAAGTTATCTTCATATACCCTATGATGAGAGTCTGGTGTACTTATTCTGTCATCCATCCTATTTCTACTGCATTATCTCTTAGCTCCCACTTCTTCCTAAATGAAACACACTTTACTCTTCTGGGTTAGCGACAGTGACTTAGACCATATTTGATTGTGTCTGGTGCACCATAAGTACAGGGAACATTCCATCTTCTTTACATCGTCCTGTTTTAAGTTTGGCAGATTCTAGAATGGCTGATCCTTCCTTTTATTTTTCCTCAATGAACTTGGTACAAAAGGACTGAGATGGTGAATTGTCTTCTTCCTTTCTCTGAAAAGTCTCCTGAGTGGTAACTTGGCAACCCTAGTTCAGCATTCTAACAAATAGGGGAGGGAAACCTGGGAAATTTCTATGCTACTGTAGGTCTGGAAGGCTATACTACAGACATTTTTTTCTATATCTGCTAACAAAGTTTTAAAATAAACTTTCATTTTTCCCTGAATGTCTAGATTCAAACAAGGCTCAAGATAAAGGTTTAAGTGACCATTGAGAATTTAGTTATTCTTGTGTAGTTTTGTTCTCTGTATCATCTGACTAGAGAAGTATAGATTGCTCTCACTCACCATGCTTCCCTGTGATCACAATGTTTATGTCACTGTTATTGTCATCAAAAACACATTCTGTAGAATCTGCCATCTTTATCTTTGTTTCTAAACTGACTAAAGGCAATCATAATACTTGATTTTACATAAGGGGACCTTCCAGTGTCACCCCTTTCCAGACTTTAGTAAACTAGGTAGATAACTTCCTCACATGGGGACCTCATTTTACCTTTTGGGGAATCTGTGCAAGGGCTGATGCAATTGCGTTGGCCCTTTCTTGTGTTGTGTTTCTGATCATTGATCCCAGAGAAAACACCACAATACCATGTTCACCAGAGCTCTGTGCAAATGCTTCCATTTTCTGTGGATACAGAAATAATTTTATTATTGAAAATCAATAGCAGAAATGCTATTCAAATTGCTACTAAAATAGGGGAAAATGAAGCATTATAGGAAAGATAAGTGCCTCTGGTCAAACACACATAAGACAATCATTGCTGTTCTAACCACCCCATACTCATGGGGATCTGCACTATGTATATTCATATATTTGAGCAACAAATATACCAAGTATTATCTTCTGAAAAATTTTAAGATGCATCATATACATCTTATGAGAGGCTTAGAAAGTTGTAATTCTTATTTATATTCATTTCTTAATCTACAGAAAAGGTGATTTCCCCTTTCTTCATTTCCATTTAAACTTCCTATGACTAGTCATTTAGTGTAAATAAGGACAGTATTATATAACATTCTATTACTGTGACACACACACACATATATATTTATATATGTTACTTAGTATAAGCCTTTCATTGTTCTTGATGTAAGGTTTCATTCTGTTAAGACAATTAAAATGTAATATTTACATATGCAATTTATATAATCATTTTTGAAGCTATGTTTGAAGATGTTTTTATTGTCTATAAAACTATGATACACATTGATTACACTAATTGATTTTACTTTGTGTATATAGCTCAGATATAAATCTATATAGTATTCATATACAAATAATGCTAAGACACTTAATATATTTTATAGACTTTTGATTTCTTTTTTTTAAGCAAAGAAGCCTCAGGAGCATTTCATAACTGATGGAAAAGCACAAAATTATGGAAGATAAAAATAATAATTTTAGCATTTATTTTTATTTGGGGTGTGTGTGTGTGTGTGTGTAATAGTAACCATAATAATGGCAGAGTCAAGAAGCAGTGTTTAGAAGTTTTCCCCTCCTACCATTCATGCTTATTACTATGGGATGAAACTCAAATTATCAGGCCTTTAGTCTAGTCTCTTTTTTTGCTGATCAATCTCTCCAGAATAAATATAGAAATGTTAATACAGAATAAGATAACCTTCATAATATATAACTTAGGTTAAAAATCCTGTTTGCAAAATATAATAACAACAATTGCTATAACCAATTATGATCATTGTATTGTTGCACATTGTTTTTATTGCCGTCTTTCCCTTGTTGCGATACTAAGAGCACTGTCCGTTTCTCATAATAGAAATTGAGGAATCCCTCAAGTACTGTACAAAATGTTCAAAACCTACACACATATGGAATCAGCCTTTGATTATGGGAAATCACTGGGTGTAGTCTAGGTGATTCAAAACCATTGTTGGGTGTTGTTATCCATTTAAAATTATTTCAATGATTAGTGAGTTGGTTCGGTTGGGAGGACTCCTGTTTAGCAAGCCTGATAACCTGAATTTGATCCCTCTAATACACATGCTGTAAGAAAATAACAGACTCATGGAATTTGCCTCTAACATTCATTCATAAGCCATGATGTCAGTTTCCCCTCATGCACACATAGTAGTTTATATGCCCACACATATATCACACAAATTAAAAACAAATGAAAAATTTTAATATTATGTGGTTGGTATCAATATAAAAACCCACAAGTTCTTTGGATATCATATGCCATCAAAGAAAGCTTATTCTCTATAACTATTTTTAAACTGTGATGTTTATTTCATAATAGATATTATGGCAGAATAATTGAATAATTAAATCTAATTACTGTTTTCCAAAGCAAGTGGTAAGAATAATTAGGTGTTCATGTGCATATATATATATGTATATATATACATATATATATATATATATACATATATATATATATTCTGCAGTTATCCTGGGAGGCTGCTATGATGCCAGGACCTCTGTTTCCCAATAAAGCTTTAGTGGTCTCCTGTAGTCTGGCATAAGACAGAATAACATGACCCAACTTCTCAAATGACGAGTACAAAACCTTTTACCCATTTTCAAGAAATATGCCCCTTAAAATGTGTGCATATGAGCAACACTCAATAGACTTGAACTTTATATATTATATATTTGTCAGTATACCTGTGTGTGTATGCACATGTGTGTGTGTGTGTGTGTGTGTTTAATGACAACCATTAAAGAAAAAAAACTTCATGTCAATAGAGTAAATTACCCCTTTTATACTCTAAGCTACAAAACTTTGAGATATCAAGTGAGGAGCACATGGACTGAAAGCAAGGAAATGTTGAGTTTGAGTTTTTCTGTAAATATCATGAAAGGCAACCTTCTACAATATTGAGGAATGGTCTTCTGCTTAAGCTACAATACTGTTGAAGAATCTTGGCATGATACATTTTAGGTTTACATTTTCTTCTTCCTGTTTTCAAAATGTATACATTTACTTTAATAAATATGTAGAGTATATTTCTCTTTAGGACACTATCTGAGAATGTGCTAAAATTCTCATTATTATTGAGCAAGATGAATCTTCAGTTCCTTTAAATATAAGATAATTACTAATTTCTGGTGTGGGAGAATTGTCTATATTCTGTCAATCATGTTTTAAATTTAATGCTGATTGGCCAGACAGGAAGTATAGGTGGGTCAACCAGACAGGAAATAAAGGTGGGGTAATGAGAACAGTATTCTGGGAAGCAGGAAACTCCTCTGCCATTTCTGCCCAGATCACGGAAGAAGTAACATGTAAGCTACTCCACTGAGAAAGGTAACAAGCCATGTGGCTAACATAGATAAAAATAATGGGTTAATATAAGCTACCAGAGCTAATAAGTAGCCTGAGCTAATGGGCCAATCAGTTTTATAACTTATGGAGATCTCTGTGTGATTTTCTCTGGAACTTTCCGGCTGTGGGGTACCGGGCGGGACAGAAACCTCAACAAGCTGGCCCTCATGTTACAAGTTTCAGTAAATCATTATACATACAATGCAAATGTCCTCTGGGAGAATCACTGATAAGTCCTTGACTGCTGATCATGGTACCTTTTGGAGAGTTCTGGAAACTTTAAGAAGTGTAGTCTAATGACCTATGAGATAATTTTTTTTTCTTGTGTTTGGGATAGTTCAAATAAATCTCTGTTTCCTTTATGGTATATACAGCTCCTTCCCCAAATTTTTCCCCAATAGAGTTTGCCTTACCCTAGGACAGGTACCAACAGAGCCGAGTTCTGAAACTGCTGAGTCTATGACCAATATAAATCATTGAACACTGTAGCCTGTGCTGTCTGCAATGTTGTCTCACTCTCACAGTAACAACAAAAATACCAGTGACAGAAATTTTCAGCATTAACTTGGCTTTACCCACTTAGAACCTGAGATACTTGGTTCCCCTGGTTTCAATCTTTCTCCAAACTCCATATGATTTTTGTACTACTTGACTATGGTTAGATGTGTGAAGATCCATAAGTATTTTATTATAAACTCGCCCTTTTGTTATCTAGACTGTAACATCAAACACCAGCCTCCCATAAGTTCTTTCTATCTTGCCCCTGTGCCATCTAACACAGAGGCTGCTTCTTGGAGGTGATTTTTTTTTTAATTTCAAAGGAAATTTGATACTATCTCTCTCCTCAGTTTATTCTTTTCTCTGTGTTCTTAGTGACATAATTAACAGTTTAATCATTTTCTATTGTTAGGTTTAGAATGATCAGTTTGTCTAAATCCCCGCTGTCTATAACTTCTTGCTAAGCAACACCTGCAATTCTAGCTGCTTATCTTCTTATATCATTTTAGCCTTATTCCTAGACCTCTCTTTTACATCTTAGGTTTTTGCTTTAAATCAGTGACTTTAAGATAAGTTTTATTATTTTGATTCAATAGTCTTTTTAGATTATAGTGGCTTCTATTAAATATATTTCATTCAATTTACGTTAAGGGAATATAATCTATCTTTTAGTATGGACTAGGTTCAGACAGAAATTTCTCTTTGTTGTTTCTCTGCAAACCAAGATCTTATTCAGTGGTAATAATGAATGCAGCAATACTCTACATGTCTGGTATACTTACAAATTTTACTATATATAATATATATATATATAAAATGAATATTGCAATAATATTTAATATATATTTACTATATTTATTGCAGTGTAATAAATATATATTGCAATATTTATTTAGTTAAAAAACAAAGCAAAACAGCTGTATGTTAGTCACTTGACAAATTTTGCGTGAATAAGCATATAATAAAGCTTATTATAGCATTGAATTATGTTTTCCCAAGGTTCTTATGTTAGCCTATAAATGAAAGAAATGCATAGGTTTGTGACTGCTTTAACCTTGAGCATATTTTGGCAAGATTTTCTTTTTCCCTATTTTTTTATTCACTGGAATAAAACTAAAAAAATGAAGCAAAACCATTTTTTACTAAAATGAAGTAAAATCAAACAAAACAAAACAAAAGGATTTATTTACCTCAGGCAAGGGTTTGGCAGGTTTGCAGTGGAGACCTCCAACAAACTCAATGTTTGGTAAGGTTGGGCGAGGAAACTCTAAATCCCAGTAGGAGCAAATGAACCACATTTCTGCTTTCTTCATTGTGTCAACCATAGTAGTAGGTCTTCCTGAATGGAGAAATGAAAGTTGTGGGCGGAAGAGCAAAATGATCATGAAAGTGTTGTCATGTGAATAAATTAATATTGTCTGAAAATATTGGGATAATTTTACTAAAAGAAGCAAAGTAAACATTCATGAAACAAATACATTAAGTTTTGCATAAATGCAATTAAAGTGTAATTTATCTGTAGTTTACAAAATATATGTCTGTTCAAGGTGAGCTGAGATGAAATGCTAGTGTCTCATCGATGATTTAGCAGTTCTATTCATTATAGAAGCCATAAAGCTCCTATGTACTGGTATGCACCTTGTTCTTCTTTGAAGCTTCAGAAAACACATACAAATATAAAAGAACACTCTATATCTAGAGTCAAGCTATTCCAGTATAATTATGGACACATCTTTTGCAGGAATCATGTTAGTTTCCACAGCAAACAGGCTATTCCTTGACTCTTGGTTTTCTCAGAGAATTATGAGGGTTATGTCTGGAAGAATTTCTTACATCTGTTTCTACTTTTCATTTGGATTAGCATATGTATTTCTTTGTAGAAATATTTACAAATACTATCTGGAATGTAGTTCTCAGAAAGTTTGAGAACAGGAATGTTTGCTCTTGTTTCATTTTGACTTAACTTATTTAAACCAGGAGACCATGACTGCCAACAATACAGAACAAACATATTTGAGTGCAAAATTCAGTTGTCTTTAAAATGAAGGTTTGGAAATGATGCTGTAGTGAGATTGTTACACAATATTATATTTCATTTAACAATTTAGACATGAAAGACATATTTGTACCTAAGAATACTTTTCAGAACAATGATATTTAGGCCCTCACACTTGTGAAGAAAAATACAACTTACCTAAAATTTCACTGAAAAATGGATCCCAATCCTTAGCAGGAAATGACTCAAACAAAAAGTCAAAATAAAACAAACATATCATATTTTGTACTCTCTCCATAAACGACATTCAACCACTTAACTTTGACATAATTATAGGCACATAAGAGGGAGGGAATGAAAGTCCCCCACTAAAATTTTCTAATCCATAGCCACCAGCATAGCGAAGACTATACATAAAGGGTACTTGGAGTAACTCAGCTATCAGCTCACCACAGGGACCAATAGCATCTGAAAAAACAACATCAAACTTGTATTCCTGTAGTTTTGTCATAAATTGTTTGTTTGAAACTACTTCTCTACAAAGGTTTAAAATATAATCAGAATATTTCCCAAATAGTGTGTTAAATGATGGGTAATATCTCCAACATGAATCTTTTGGAACATCATATATCCACCCATTGACCCATTCACCAAAAAACTTTTCTACTTTGTCATTATTGATGGATGAAGGAAATGTCTCATATTTAAGACCAGATGCTCTTTTTTGATCAAAAAAGACAGAAGATGAAGGCCTCAGAACTGTCACTTCATGGCCACGTTGTACAAGTTCATCCAGTATTATCTTCAGATTCATCCAGTGACTGTATTCCAATGGCCATACCAACACCTTCCCACAGCTCCCAGATCTGAAGTAGCAACTCATCTGCAGGAGCAGCAGAACAGACATCCACTTCACAGTCATTCTGCAACATCAAAGTCCTTCTGTTCATAGTGTTCCCCTTTCTGTCACTATTTGTGCTTTTATCTAAGAAAGAATTAACCAAGAAGTTAAAATATAACTTGCACTGCTCAAAGCTGATATTGAGACACAATCAACATGTAGAAGGACAAAAGATGAAAGGTTAATTTAACTGCTATCTATTTACATAAGTATGTTTAATGCCTCATTTATGATAAAGTGTTTTCAATAAGCCAGGAAGTGATGACTGTGTCTTCAATCATTTATGCTGCACAGATACTAGAATAGTCCAAAGTGTTTCACCAAACATCTTAGTGGTAGGAGTTATGTGGCTGCTCTCTGAATTTTACTCTCAACAGAATGGAAAGCATATTAATTTACACAACGGATCATTATTTCTCCCCTATAATGAATCAAAGATTTTTTAATAATGTTTATAAATGTACTCATTTGCATAAAAATTGACCAACATAAACTCTGCACTAAATTTTTTTATAATATATTGACAATAAGGCATAAATACCGTGATTACCAGTTTACAGTAACCATATTTACTTCTTACTTTGGGAAAGCCAAAAAACCTGGGGAAGTGAAACCAGCCATTCCACTGCCATGTTTCAGAAAGGACCAAAGTGTGGAAGGAATGATGAGATTGTACAACATAGGTGTAAGGGCCAGAAGTAGTGGATGGCTGGGGCAGAACGATATTCTCTGGACATCCAGAACCATTGCACATATGAATCACAGTGGCTGTGACTGGATTCACCAAGCCCACAGAAGATTAAACTCGCCATAAACCCAGAATAGATTGCAGGCACTTGAAGTCCCATACCTACCTGAGGAGGTATTGGTAGGTAATGGCTCCTGGGGAGGAAGAGTCATAGTTCCAGATGAGATGGGTAGGCATGCTCTAGCAGATGGCTTAATACCCTCTACACAATGGTAATTTTGAGTAAGTGGATTCAAGTGGGTTTCAAAAATGAGCTTCTAAATTTAGCAGTGAAAAGCAGGACAGAATAGTGGGGAAAATGGACAGATGGCGACAGCTGGTGTTTGTTCAATAAATGTTACATACATGCCACATACTCTCAAAAAATGAAATAATGGTCTGATAAAAAGAAAACTGAGCATAAGACATCTACAGTCTTGGCTCAGAAAACAACTCTGAATCACAGAGAACTTAACCTGTCATGGAGAAAGTAAGCAGAAGGCTCCTAGCAGCTTCTTCTCATGCTCAATGAGATATGAGCTGCTTCTCAGAATCTCTGCATCTGACTTGGTGAACTTCATAGTTAGCACATGATTGCATTTTTACTAGAATAAAATAACCCAGTTTATATATTCCCACTATCACTAGATCCTCCTGCATAGTTCATCTTGAGATGTCCTGTGACATAGCTGGTCAACTTGCCCATTGCCCCTGTATCTTAAATCTCCCTGCTCAAAAATCCTATTGTCTTATCCTGCATACATTCACAAAACTGAGAAGCACATGGAAAATCTATTCTGTGTGCTTTTCTCAGTAGAATCCCTTGTGAAATGACTTCTAAATAATTTCACTCTCCTGTTACCGTTATGGTATCCACTAGAGTCTGTCTCCGCATGTTTGCCTCTACAAATAGATTGGCTGCATATTTGAGTGTATCGGTTAAAAGGAATCCCACAGAGGAAGATAGGCAAGCATCTGTACCCACTCATGATCCCACCAAGCCAGCTAAATAGAATACCCTAAATGATTTTCTCTATCGAGACTCTCACATGACAATGGACTGACTTGTTTATTTTTCTATAATTTTAACATGTTTTAGTAATTGATTAGCTTGTTCTCAGAATCTCAGCATCTCACAAAGAAACTGAGAAGCTTCGTGGTCAAAAATCAGGTGTTCATAGGTGTGTGGTTAATATCCCAGTCTTCGATTTAATTCCATTGGCCAACCTATCTTTTTTTATGCCAATACTAAGCTGTTTTCATTACTGTAGCTCTCTAATAAAGCTTGATGTCTGGAAGTTCCTTTAT
This sequence comes from Myodes glareolus, assembly GCF_982192425.1. NCBI lineage: Eukaryota > Metazoa > Chordata > Mammalia > Rodentia > Cricetidae > Myodes > Myodes glareolus. The sequence continues at coordinate 21,058,853 of NC_142033.1, read as the reverse complement.
TGTATAGGATTGTTTTGGCTATTCTGTGTTTTTTGTTTTTCCATATAAAGTTGATTATTGTTCTTTCAAGGTCTGTGAAGAATTGTGTTGGGATTTTGAAGGGGATTGCATTGAATCTATAGATTGCTTTTGTTAGGATTGCCATTTTTACTATGTCGATCCTACGTATCCAAGAGCATAGGAAATCTTTCCATTTTCTGAAGTCTTCTTTAATTTCTTTCTTCAAAGACTTAAAGATCGTGTCAAATAGGGAGGGTGGAAGGGGAAGAGGAGGGGAGAAGAAGAGGGTTGAGGAGAACTTGAGGGAATGGGTTAGTTGAGGTGGAGAAAGGACAGAGATGAGAGCAAGGAAAGAGATATCTTGATCGAGGGAGCCATTATAGGGTTGACAGAAACCTGGCTCTGGAGTAATTTCCAGGAATCCACAAGAATGACTCCAGATAATATATTAAGCAAAAGAGGAGAGGAGGTCCAATCTTGACTTGCCCTGTAGTCAGATAAATGAATATCTTAAACATCTCCATAAAACCTTCATCCATCAACTGATGGAAACAGAGGCACAGACCCAAATCAGAATACTGGACTGAGCTACTAAAGCCAGTTGAACAGTGTGAGGAATGAGAATATTAGCAAAGAGAGCAAGACCAGAAAGGGTTCATCCACTGAAACAGTTTACCTGAGCTAATGAGAGCTCACCAACTACAGCTGGATTGGGAAGAAACAAGCATAGAACCAATCTAGTACTTCTAAACGGGTTTGAAGGTTGCATGGCTGAGGTAGACTGAGGCCACTGGCAGTGGCACCAGGATTTATCTCTACTGTATGTACTGGATTTTTGGGAACCTATTCTCTTTGGATGTTTACCATGCTCAGCCAAGATATAGTAGAGAGGGTCTTGGACTTTCCACAAAGCAATGTGTCTTACCCTCTCTGAGGACTGGATGGGAGGGTGTGTGGAGGGAATGGAAGGAGGGGAGGAAGTGGGAACTTGGATTGTTATTTTTTTAAAATATAATAAATTAAAAATGATAAAAAGACACTGAGAACTTTTAAATGAATGCATCTTTATACATTCACTCCTGGAAGCAGTATACCTGCCATTCCTGAGAGTTTCAACTCCTACAAATTTCCAGCAGCTCTTGGATACTGACAGAAGTTCTACCTTACACTCCTGATATGGTCCAGTAATCCCTGAACTTTTCAGTTTGACATCTACTACATTACATTCATGAATGAACCTTTCTGTACCCAACATGGTGACCCCATGCTATATAACCTGTGGAAAAGCATAATTCTCACATATGCAGAGCTAGTTATGCCACACTAAGACTAGCAAGTAGTGTTAGAAAGTTGAATAGTAGCTTGTGATAGAAGTACACAACCCATTTTGCCTAGGACAGAGAAACATCTACCAATATTACTGTTTACTACAGCTAAAGATGCAGAACAGACACTACTAAAATACTCCCCTGGGATGATGGTCACACAGTTACCTAAACACAGGCATTATTGATATGTCTTTATTATTTAAAAATAAGATCCACTCATTAATTACTTTGTCATTATTAGGTTCGAACCTGACAAAAAGCAAGTTGTAGGAGGAATGGTTTCTTTTGGCTCATATTTTAAGCAATTTTTGTCCAATATGTCATGTTGCAAAAGGAGCGGTGGGCTGAATTCCCGCTGGGATCCCGGCTCCCCAGCTACCTTTACCCAAAATAATTACATGGAAACTGTATTTTTTTCTTTTTTCTCTCCCCCCCCCGGAAACTGCATTCTTTTAAACATTGCCTGGCCCATTAGTTTTAATCTCTTATTGGCTAACTCTCATGTATTGATTTAACCCATTTTTAATAATCTGTATGTCATCACAAGGTCGTGGCTTACCAGGAAAGATTTAGCATGTCTGACCTGGTGTTTGCATCCATGGTGACTGCCTCATTGCCTTCTTCCCAGTAGTTTGTTCTGTCTACTCTGCCCATCTAATTTCTGACCTATAAGGCAAAGCAGGTATTTTTATTAATTAACCAATGAAAGAAACACATAGAAAGAAGACTCACCTACATCAATGTCATGGAATCCATAAGAAAGTTCATGGTGGTGAAATCCTTGACAGCTATTCCTTTTATATTGTGAAACTAAAAGGTGAAAATTTTTTGGAAATGCCTGCAGAAGTAAACCCTTCCTCTTCTAAGATGACTTTTTTGTAGGTTGTTTTATATGATAATGAGAATAGTAGCCAATACAGAAAATTAATGATAATAATGGACTCATTACTATGATAACCTAGCTTTAAAGTACATAAGTCTTTTTCTAATGATTTTTTTCAAAGAAGTATGGAAAATATGGACATGTGAGATTGCAAGACTATAGAATTCTGTCTGCAAATTCTGTGGGTCATTAAGACTGGAGCCTAGAAGATCAGAAATTGAAAAAACAAAGTGTGGAAAGTGTAGGCCAGGTTCATGAAATTTTGGGAGACAGTAAGGATTTCATGAGGGTCTGTGTTAGTGGTCTTTATGCTGTATTTTAGTGAAGAATCTGACAGTGTTTTATCTATGTTCTGAGAACTTGAGTAACACTAAATATAAAAGCAATGGAATGTGTCATTTGGCGGAAGAAATTTAGAGATGCTTCACATCTGACCTACTTTTAAATGCAAATATGGAATCTGAACTCTGAAATCAACTTATTCATTTAAATAGCACCGATTTCTGTGAACATAAAGAATGTGGCAGTTCCAACGAACAGAGACACTCCTAACATCCTTATTTTGTGGGGGTAATTGTTTATGCATTATGTTTATGTCTTTAAAGGACTTTTGGTGCCTAAAAAATCAGCATTAAGTGTTTTTCAGAGGTTTCAATTTGTGACAGTCAAAATGATCTTCATTCTAATGGTTAATAGCTAGAGATTCAAGTCCAGTGCACTTCAAAGTTTGACACTAAAAGAAGAATAGAAATGGAATTTTATTTAAAGGCTACAGTGATGTTTTTAAGGCATATGTGACAAAGACGATAAGAAATCATCCACTGTTGGTGCTATGGTCAGCTCACCAGTGTATCTCTCCATCAAGTAGACAGCATTGTAAGAAAATATGGATGAGAAAATAGAAGTTACTGTTAAAGGAGAAAGGAAGAAACCAAATCTCTATAATGTGCAGTTTTAGTTAGTTAGAGTGATCATTAAAGGATGGTCTATTTAAGGTATTCCTCTGAAGATTATATGGCAGAGGTCTCCTGTGTCCTTGGAATACCAGCTATCCCTATTTCAGTACTGAGGAGTTCCATCCAGAGGGTGAGTGTGTGCTATCCCGGGCGGGTGGACTGTCCTGGAAGAGAGCACAGCCCCCCCCCCAGCGCCTGCTACAGGGTCTTCTGTGTTTCACTGGACCCTGCCCTGCCACCACGGTTGCCTTTATGTCTCCTGTGTCCTTGGAATACCAGCTATCACTATTTCAGAGATAAAGAGTTCCATCCAGAGAGGTTAGTCTGTGCTATCCCAGGCTGACTGTCCCGGAAGAGAGCACAGCCCTCCCCCAGCTCCTGTTGCTGGGTCTTCTGTGTTCCACTCAAATCTGCCCTGCCCGCATGGTCACCCTTTTGTCTCTTGTGTCATTGGACTATCAGCTAATCCTGTGTCTGTGCTGAGGAGTTCCATCTAGAGGGTCAGGAACAGTTCTTGCTCCTGCACTGAAGAGATCCACTCAGAGAGTCACTCACAACAAAGACTGAACCAAGACACCAAGACTCTCCTGGCTCCATATGAAGGAAGAAATGGGCAAACGCCAATGCAAGAATTCCTCCAACAACCTTAAAGGCAACATGACATCACCAGAATCCAGGGATCATGAAACTAGAAGAATTGAACACCTTACTCCAGAAGAAATAGAAGAAATCAACTATAAGCGGAACTATGTGAGAATAATAGAGGAACTTAAACAGGAGGTGAAAATCTGCCATAAAGAAATGGAGATAACAAGCAAAAAAGTAGATGAAATGAATAAATTTCTCAAAGATACCCAAGAAAAACAAGAAATCCAAGAAAAAGCAATCAAACAAGTAAGGGAAACAGTTGAAGACTTGAAAAATGAAATGGAGGTAATGAAGAAAACACAAATCAAGGGAAGGCTGGATATGGAAAATCTGGGTCAATGAATAGGAACTGCAGAGACAAATATTACCAACAGAATACAAGAGATAGAAGAAAGGATCTCAGACACTGACGATATTGTAGAGGAAATAAACTCACTGATTAAAGAGCAAAACAAATCCAACAAATTCTTAACACAAAACATCCAAGAAATCTGGGACACCATGAGAAGACCAAACCTAAGAATAATAGGGGTAAAAGAAGGAGAAAGTTTATAGCTCAAAGGCCCAGAAAATATATTCACCAAAATTATTGAAGGAAACTTTCCCAATCTAAAGAAGCATATTCCTGTGGAGGTACAAGAAGCATACAGAACACCAAATAGACTGGATCAAAAAAAGAATCCCCTCGCCATATAATAATCAAAACACAAAACATACAGAATAAAGAACAAATATTAAGAGCTGCAAGGGAACAAGGTCAAGTAACATATAAAGGAAATCCTATCAGAATTACAACTAACTGCTCAATGGAAACCATGAAAGCCAGAAGGTCTTGGATAGATGTGCTGCAGAAACTAAGAGACCAAGGATGCAAGCCCAGTCTACTATACCCAGCAAAGCTTGCATTTACCATCAATGGAGAAAACAAGATATTCCAGAACAAAAACAGATTTAAACAATGCATAGCCACAAACCCAGCCCTACAGAAATTACTAGAAGGAAAATCACAAACCAAGGACGCCAACAACACCCATGAGAACACAAGCATCTGACAACCCTCCACCAGCACAACTCAAAGAAGGGAAACACACAAACAATAGCAACAGGAAAAATAACCGGAGTCAACAACCACTGGTCATTAATATCACTTAATATCAATGGACTCAACTCACCTATAAAACGGCACAGGTTAAGAGAATGGATACAAAATCAGGATCCAACATTCTGCTGTTTACAAGAAATACACCTCAATCACAAAGACAGACACTGCCTCAGAGTAAAGGGTTGGGAAAAGGTTTTCGAATCAAATGGACCAAAGAAACAAGTGGGTGTGGCTATACTAACATCTAACAAAATAGATTTCAAACTAAAATCAATCAGAAGAGGTGGAGATGGAGACTTTATACTCATAACAGGAAAAATTCATCAGGAGGAAGTCTCTATCCTGAATATCTATGCCCCTAATATAAAAGCACCCACATATGTAAAAGATGCATTACTAGAACTCAGACCATACATCACACCCCACACTCTAATAGTGGGTGATTTCAAAACTCCTCTCTCATCAATCAACAGGTCAACCAGACAGAAACTTAACAGAGAAATAAAAGAACTAACAGATGTAATGAACCAAATGGACCTAACAGACATCTATAGAACATTCTATCCAAACAGAAAAGAATATACATTCTTTTCAGCATCCCATGGAACCTTCTCAAAAATTGATCACATAATTGGTAACAAAGAAAGCATCCATAGATACAACAAAATTGAAGTAATCCCCTGTACAGTATCAGAAGACCATGGAATAAAGCTAGAATTCAACAACAATTCTAACCCCAGAAAGCCTACAAACTCATGGAAACTGAACAGTGAACCTCTTAACCATTCCCGGGTCAAGGAAGAAATAAAGAAAGAAATTAAAGTCTTCCTTGAATTCAATGAAAATAAAGATGCAACATACTCAAATCTATGGGACACTATGAAAGCAGTGCTGAGAGGAAAGTTCATAGCACTAAATGCCCACATAAAGAAAACAGTGAAAGCACACATTAGAGACTTAACAGCACACCTGAAAGCTCTAGAAAAAAAAGAAGCAGATTTACCCAGGAGGAGTAGAAGACTAGAAATAATCCAAATGAGGGCTGAAATCAAGAAAATAGAAACACAGAAAACAATCCAAAGAATCAAGGAAACAAAAAGCTGGTTCCTGGAGAAAATCACCAAGATTGATAAACTCCTATCCAAACTAATCAAACCACAGAGAGAGAACACGCAAATTAATAAGATCAGAAATGAAAAGAGGGACATAACCACAGACACAGAGTAAATTCAGAGAATCATTAGATCTTACTACAAAAGCCTATATGCCAAAAAACTGGAAAATGTGGAAGAAATGGACAATTTTTTAGATAAATACAATTTACCAAAATTAAGTCAGACCAGGTGAGCAGTTTAAATAGACCTGTAAGTCACGAGGAAATAGAAGCTGTTATCAGAAACCTCCCTACCAAAAAAAGCCCTGGCCCAGATGGTTTCAATGCAGAATTCTATCAGATCTTCCAAGTACAGTTAATACCTTTACTCTTTAATGTGTTTCACAAAATAGAAACAGAAGAGTCATTGCCTAACTCCTTTTATGAGGCTACAGTCACCCTGATACCCAAACCACACAAAGACTTAATCAAGAAAGAGAATTACAGACCAATCTCACTTATGAATATTGATGCAAAAATTTGCAATAAAATACTCGCAAACAGAATCCAAGAACACATCCAAGAAATTATCCATTATGATCAAGTGGGCTTCATCCCAGAGAGGCAGGGCTGCAGGATAATTGTCTGTATTCTGTCAATCATATTTTAATAAAATGCTGATTGACCAGGCAGGCAGTATAGGTGGGAAAGCCAGACAGGAAGTAGGGGTGGAGCAAAGAGACTGGGAGTATTATGGGAAAACAGGAAGCTCCCTCCGCAGTTCTGCCCAGACCACCGGAGAGGAAAGATGTAAGCTGCCCAGCTGAGAAAGGTACTGAGCCATGTGCTAACGTAGATAAGGATAATGGGGTAACATAAGTTATAAGAACTAATAAGTAGCCTGACCTAATGGGCCAATCAGCTTTATAACCTAATGTAGACTCTGTGATTTCCTTGGGACTTGCCGGCTGCTTCAACATATGAAAATCTATCAATGTAATCCATCATATAAATAAACTTTAGGAAAAAAAACCATATGATCATTTCATTAGATGTTGAAAAAGCATTTGACAAAATTCAACACCCCTTCATGATAAAGGTCTTGGAGAGATTAGGGATACAAGTTTCATTCCTAAATATAATAAAGGCAATATACAGCAAGCCGACAGCTAACATTAAATTAAATGGACATTAAATTAAACTCAAAGCCATACCACCAAAATCCAGAACAAGAAAAGGCTGTCCACTCTCTCCATACTTCTTCAATATAATGCTTAAAGTTCTAGCAATAGCAATAAGACAGCATAGAGAGATAAAGGGGATTCAAATTGGAAAGGAAGAAGTCAAACTTTCATTATTTGCCGATGATATGATAAGCGACCCCCAAAACTACCAAAGAACTCCTACATCTGATCAACACCTTTAGTACTGTGACAGGATACAAGAACAACTCCAAAAAATCAGATGTCCTCCTATACACAAAGAACAAAGGTACAGAGAGGGAAATCAGAGAAACATCACCTTTCACGATAGCCACAAATAACATAAAGAATCTTGGGGTAACTCTAACCAAGGAAGTGAAAGATCTATTTGACAAGAACTTTAAGGTTTTGAAGAAAGATATTGAAGACTGTACCATAAAATGGAAGAATCACCCATGCTCTTGGATTGGGAGGAGCAACACAGTAAAAATGGCAATTCTACCAAAAGCAATCTATAGATTCAATGCAATCCCCATCAAAATCTCAGCAAATTCTTCACAGACCTTGAGAGAACAATAATCAGCTTTATATGGAAAAACAAAAAACCCAGGATAGCCAAAACAATCCTATACAATAAAAGTACTTCTGGAGGCATTACCATCCCTGACTTCAAATTCTATTACAGAGCTACAGTAATGAAAACTGCTTGATATTGGCACAAAAACAGAGATGTTGACCAGTGGAATCGAATAGAAGACGCAGATCTTAATCCACAAACCTATGAACACCTGATTTTTGACAAAGGAGCTAAAACTACAATGGAAGAAAGAAAACATCTTTAACAAATGGTGCTGGCATAACTGAATGTCAACCTGTAGAAGAATGAAAATAGATCAATATCTATCACCATGCACAAAACTCAAGTCCAAATGGATTAAAGACCTCAACATTAATCTGAGCACACTGAACCTGTTAGAAGAGAAAGTGGGTAGTAGTCTACAAGACATGGGCACAGGAGACCACGTCCTAGGAGGAACCCTACTAGCACAGACAATAAGAGCAACAATGAATAAATGGGATCTCCTGAAACTGAGATGCTTCTGTAAAGCAAAGGACACTGTCAGTAAGACAAAAAGGTAACCTAATGATTGGGAGAAGATCTTCACCAATCCCTCATCAGACAAAGGTCTGATCTCCAAAATATACGAAGAACTCAAGAAACTAGACACTAAAACTCTAATTAACCCAATTAAAAAATGGGGTACTGAACTGAACAGAGAATTCTCAACTGATGAACTTCGAATGGCCAAAAGACACTTAAGGTCACGCTCAACCTCCTTAGCAATCAGGGAAATGCAAATCAAAACCACTTTGAGATACCATTTTACACCTGTCAGAATAGCTAAACTCAAAAACATCAATGATAGTCTATGCTGTAGAGGATGTGGAGTGAGAGGAGCACTCATCCATTTTTGGTGGGAATGCAAATTTGTGCAGCCACTGTGGAAATCAGCGTGGCGGTTTCTCAGGAAACTGGGAGACAACCGTTCTCAGGACCCAGCAATTTCACTCTTGGGAATATAACCAAGAGATGTCCTATCATACTACAAAAGCATCTCTTCAACTATGTTAATAGCAGCACTGTTTGTAATAGCCAGAACCTGGAAAATAAACTAGGTGCCCCTCAATAGAAGAATGGTTAAAGAAGGTGTGGAACATATACACATTAGAGTTTTACTCAGCGGTAAAAAACAGTGACATCTTGAATTTTGCATGCAAATGAATGGAAATAGAAAATGCTTTACTGAGTGAGGTAACCCAGACCCAAAAAGAGGAATATGGTATGTACTCACTCAAAAGTAGATTCTAGCCATAAATAAAGGACATTGAGCCTATAATTAGTGATCCTAGAGAAGCTAAATAAGAAGGTGAACCTAAAGAAAATCATATAGTTATCCTCCTGGATATTAGAAGTAGACAAGATTTTTAGGCAAAACATGGGTGCACGGGGGTGGTGGTGGATGTAAGGTTAGATGGGTAGAGAGGGGGGAGAAGAGGAGGATTGGGGAAAGCTTGGGGGATTGGGATGGGTGGGATGGAGGAAGGGTGGATATGGGAGCAGGGAAGTAAATATCTTAATTAAGGGAACCATTTTAGGGTTTACAAGAGACTTGTCTCTAGTGGGGTTCCCAGGTCCAAGTAGAGGTCTCCAGATTGTTTCTTAGGCAGCAGAGGAGAAGGTGCCTGAACTGGCCTTGTCCCATAGCCACACCGATGAATATCTTGCTTATCACCATAGAAACTTCATCTGGTGATGGATGGAGATAGAGACAGAGACCCACATTGGAGCACTGGAATTAGCTCCCCAGGTCCATATGAGAAGCAGAAGGAGAGAGAACATGAACAAGGAAGCCAGGATCACGTGATGTGTGTTCACCCACTGAGACAGTGTGACTGATCTAATGGGAGCTCACCAAGACCAGCTGGACTGGGAGAGATGGAGCATGTGATCAAAATGGACACTCTGAATGTGGCTAGCAATGAAGGCTGACTGAGAAGCCAAGGACAATGGCACTGGGTTTTTATTCTACTGCATGAACTGACTTTGTGGGAGCCTGGTTTGTTTGGATGCTCACCTTTACAGACCTGTATGGAGGGGGGAGGACCTTGGACCTCCCACGCGGCAGGGAACCCTGACTATTCTTAAGACTAGAGAGGGAGGGGGATGTGGGGAGGGGAAGGGAAAAAGGAGGTGGAGAGGGGGTTGAAATTTTTAATAAATAAATTAATTAAAAACAAAACAAAACAAAATGAAAAGATTATATGGGAGAGTAATGTCAAACTCGTACCCACACTGTACAATACTAGAGGAAGTAAGTGAGGTTGGACAAAGAATTTTATAAGGAGAGATATTTATAACTTGAATTGCTACCAAAGGAAAGACAATGTTTTGAAATACCAGAAACTTCTTGCGGAAACAGAGGTTAGAATTCAGAAGACCTGAGCTCCAAACTTCTGGTGTTTGCTTGAGAAGCTATACAGCCTGTATGGGATCTGTGGAGGCCACATAGAACACTTCCAACCTCACAAGGTTCTGGATTCATCTATCATCTTTCTCCTGGCTGTCAAACCACCAAGGTTTCACAAAAAAGAAAGTGTGAGAAATTCAGAGAAAAGAAAGAAAATTTTGTTGAAATTGCGAAGGATTTTACAATAGTGAGAGACTGAATGTGTAGGTTTCTCAGAACTTGCTGAGGATTGTTTTGTATACCTAATTTATGACTGAGAGATTCTGGAGTGTGTGCCACGTTCTGATGGTAGAATATATATCCTAAAACTATGGTGTGAAATCTGTTATCAGCATTGGTTAGGTCAGTTGGGTTATGATAATAGCTTAATCCCATGTTTCATTTGTTGACTTTATTTGCTGATATGATGAATTCAATTTCTTATTTCAATATTATTATTTACTTATAAAGAAATGTGTCATTTTAGTTTATTAAATGTTTGTTTTTCATTTAGAGTCCTATGTTGTCTTATTGTTTCAGAAATTTTGTATCACCATGTTGTGAATTGTCCACAGAACAAGTCAACTGTATTGATTTTCTAATCATGATGACTAGTTTCATTTATTACGTTGACTTATTTAAGAGATGCAATATTATATAATCTTTGGAATTCCTATGTGCAGTGGTCCTGTTGACTGCAAAGTGTAGGACTCTCAGTTACTTCTCAGCACCATGTATGCCTGCATGCTTCCTTGTCCCACCATGATGATGATAGACTGAAACACTGAACATTAAATGAGTGTTTTTCTATATAAGAGTTTCCATGGTCATGGTGTCTCTTCACAAGAATAGAAATAGCAACAGGCTAAAACCAGTTCTGAATCAATTTATAGGAATTATTAGGTTATCATATTGAAGATTTGCCTTGAAAAATCCAATCAAGAGCATATTCTCACTCGGTTCTTTTTCCATATCACCATCTTGGGACTCTGCCTTAGAGGGTTCCTGTGAAGTAGTTAGGTAATTGCATTAGCAACTCTGTTTATTCAGTCTTACAACAAGGCAATGGGATCTGTCACCTCCTGATTGCCATAGGAAGTAGCACTTTCTATCCCAATTGGCTCAAACTGTAGAGAGCCTTCAGGGAAAAAAATGAGCATGCCTTTTCATCCCACTGATGCCCATATCAGTTTTAAGTTTCTACATACTTACCTGAGGACTGATGAAGCAATACTATAACTTCAACCAGAAGAAAATTGTCAGGAAGTCTGTCATGAGGGTCTTTTCCCAGAAAGGACCTAAGAAGCAGAAAAGTACTCCCATCCACTCATTACTTATGCTAGGTAACTGTCAAAAATGCTAGCCTGATTGGTTTGGCCTCTGTTGAAACTATTACACTCTTATGAACCACTCAGGTAGCCTTACTCATTTGAACCCCAAAAGAGTTTTGTTGTAGGAGGCTGCTTGTTTGTTTTTCAGCTGGACACCCAGACTTCCAAAATAATCACTCAGAAACTTTATTGTTTAAATCACTGCTAGGCCAATAGCTTAACCATATTGCTACCTAGCTCTTATATCACTGGTTAGCCCAATTCTGTTAATCTGTGTATCTCCACATGCTTGTGGGCTTACTGGAAAGGTCCCAGTATATCTGCCCCCAGCAGAGGTTACATGGCTTCTCTCTATCTCTGCCTTCTTCCTTTATATATCTCTTCCAACCTGGCTATATTCTGTTAAGTCATTGTCCAGAAGCAGCCTTTTTATTCTTTAACCAATAAAAGCAACACATATACAGAAGGACTTTCCATACCATTTCCCCTTTTCTGTTTAAATGAAAAGGAAGACTTTAACTTTAACATAGTAAAACTACATATACTAAAACAGGTATCAAGCAAGAATTATAGTTGCAATATTTATATCAACTTTATATTTCATCATAACTAAGGAAACCTATAATTATTTATCTATCTATTCTCTTTTTTCTTTTTTTTATCAAAAATTTCCAACTCCTCTCCTCTTCCCACTCCCCCCCCACTCTCCCTCTGGTTCCTTCTCCAGGCCAAAGAGCAGTCAGGGTTCCCTACCCTATGGGAAGTCCAAGGTCCTCCCCGCTCCCCTCAGGTCCAGGAAGGTGAGCATCCAAACAGACAAGGCTCCCATAAATCCCGTCTATGCAGTAGAATCAAAGCCCAGCACGATTGTCCTTTGCTTCTCAGTCAGCCTCCACCATCAGCCACATTCAGAGAGTCTGGTTTGATCACAAGCTCCATCAGTCCCATTCCAACTGGCCTTGACCAGCTCCCATTAGATCAGTCCCACCATCTCAGTGGGTGAACGCACCCCTCATGGTCCTGACTTCCATGCTCATGTTCTCCCTCCTTCTGTTCCTCATTAGGACCTTGGGAGCTCAGTCCAGTGGTGCGGAAGAATTGTCTGTATTCTGTCAATCTGTTTATTTTAATAAAACACTGATTTGCCAGGCAGGAAGCATAGGCAGGCCAACAAGACAGGATGTAGAGGCGGAGTGATAAGAACAGGAGAAGGCTAGGAAGGAGGAAGCCCATTCCACCATTCCTGCCCAGACCACTGAAGGGTACCAAGCCATATGGCTAACATAGATCAGAATAATGGGTTAATATAAGTTACAAGAACTAATAAGAAGCCTGACCTAATGGGCCAATCAGCTTTCTAACTTACAGAGATTTCTGTGTAATTTTCTTTGGGGCTTGTTGGCTGTGGGGTACCAGGCGGGACAGAAACCCCAACAATCAGACCCAGTATCTCAGTGGCTATTGGGTGAAGGAGCGGAAGTAGCTCCCACAGCAGTCCAGGGCTCCAATGTGGGTCTCTGTCTCTATCTCCATCCATCACCAGGTGAAGGTTCTATGGTAATATGCAAGATATTCATCAGTGTGGCTATAGGACAAGGCCAGTTCAGGAACACCTTCCTCTACTGCTCAAGGAACAAGCTGGGGACATCTCCTTGGACACCTGGGAACCCCTCTAGAATCAAGTCTCTTGCAAACCCCAAAATTGCTCCCTTAATTAAGATATATACTTCCCTGTTCCCACATCCACCCCTCCTTCATCCCACCAATTCCATTCCCTCAAGCTCTCCGTATCCTCCCCTTCTCCCTTCTCTCACCCCATCTGCCCTTATCCCTACCTCACCCCCACCCCCGTGCTCCCAACCCCTGTCTGGCAATTTTGCTAAATTCCAATATCCAGGAGGATAACTATATGTTTTTCTTTAGGTTCACCTTCTTAATTAGCTTCTCTAGGATCACTAATTATAGGCTCAATGTCCTTTATTTATGGCTAGAATCTACTTTTGAGTGAGTACATACCATATTCCTCTTTTTGGGTCTGTGTTACCTCACTCAGTAAAGCGTTTTCTATTTTCATCCATTTGCATGCAAAATTCAAGATGTCATTGATTTTTACCGCTGAGTAGAACTTTAATGTGTATATGTTCCACACCTTCTTTAACCATTCTTCTATTGAGGGGCACCTACGTTGTTTCCAGGTTCTGGCTATTACAAATAGTGCTGCTATGAACATAGTTGAAGAGATGCTTTTGTAGTATGATTTGGCATCTCTTGGGTTTATTCCCAAGAGTGGAATTGCTGGGTCCTGAGGAAGGTTGTCTCCCAGTTTCCTGAGAAACCACCACACTGATTTCCAAAGTGGTTGCACAAGTTTGCATTCCCACCAACAATGGATGAGTGTTCCCCTCACTCCACATCCTCTCCAGCATAGGCTATCATTGGTGTTTTTGAGTTTAGCCACTCTGACAGGTATAAGATAGTATCTCAAAGTGGTTTTGATTTGCATTTCCCTGATCACTAGGGAGGTTGAGCGTGACCTTAAGTGTCTTTTGGCCATTCGAAGTTCTTCTGTTGAGAATTCTCTGTTCAGTTCAGTGCCCCATTTTTTAATTGGGTTAATTAGCATTTAAAGTCTAGTTTCTTGAGTTCTTTATATATTTTGGGGATCAGACCTTTGTCTGATGTGGGGTTGATGAAGATCTTCTCCTAGTCAGAAGGTAGCCTTTTTGTCTTACTGACAGTGTCCTTTGCTTTACAGAAGCTTATCAGTTTCAGGAGGTTCCATTTATTCATTGATTCTCTTATTGTCTGTGCTACTGGGGTTCTATGTAGGAAGAGGTCTCCTGTGCCCATGTATTGTAGACTACTTCCCGCTTTATTTTCTATCAGATTCAGTGTGGTCATATTAATATTGAGGTCTTTAATCCATTTGGACTTGAGTTTTGTGCATGGTGATAGAAGTGGATCTACTTTCATTCTTCTACAGGTTTTCATCCAGTTATGCCAGTGCCATTTGTTAAAGATGCTCTCTTGCTTCCATTGTATAATTTTAGATCCTTTGTCGAAAATCAGGTGTTCATAGGTTTGTGGATTAAGATCTGGGTCTTCAATTCGATTCCAATGGTTAACATCCCTGTTTTTGTGCCAATACCAAGCTGTTTTCATTTCTTCAGCTCTGTAATAGAGTTTGAAGTCAGGGATGGTAATGCCTCTGGAAGTTCTTTTATTATATCAGAATTTTTTGGCTATCCTGTGTTTTTTGTTTTTCCATATCAAGCTGATAATTGTTCTCGCAAGGTCTGTGAAGAATTTTTCTGGGATTTTGATGGGAATTTCATTGAATGTATGAATTGCTTTTGGTAGAATTGCCATTTTTACTTTATTGATCATCACAATCAAAGAGCAAGGGAGATCCTTCCATTTTCTGGTATCCTCTTCAATTTCTTTCTTCAAAACCTTAAAGTTCTTGTTGAATAGATCTTTCATTTCTTTGGTTAGAAGTACCCCAAGATACTTTATGCTTTTTGTGGCTATCGTGAAAGATGATGTTTCTCTGATTCCCCTCTCTGTTTCCTTGTTCTTTGTGTATAGGAGGGCAACGAATTTTTTGGAGTTGATCTTGTATCTTGCCACATTGCTAAAGGTGTTTATCAGCTGTAGGAGTTCTTTGGTAGAGTTTTTGGGGTCGCTTATGTACACTATCATGTCATCTTCAAATAACGAAAGTTTGGCTTCTTCCTTTCCAATTCGAATCCTCTTGATCCCCTTATGTTGTCTTATTGCTATTGCTAGAACTTCAAGCACGATATTGAAGAGGTATGGAGAGAGTGTACAGCCTTTTTTTGTTTCTGATTTTAGTGGTATGGCTTTGAGTTTCTCTCCATTTAATTTAATGCTAACTGTCAGCTTGCTGTTTATTGCTTTTATTATATTTAGGAATGAACCTTGTATCCGTAATCTCTCCAAGACCTTTATCATAAAGGGGTGCTGAATTTTGTTAAACACTTTTTCAGCATCTAATGAAATGATCATATGGCTTTTTTCTTTCAATTTATTTATATGATGGCTTACATTGATAGATTTTTGTATGTTGAACCAGCCCTGCCTCTCTGGGATGAAGCCTACTTGATCATAATGGATAATTTTTTGGATGTGTTCTTGGATTTGGTTTGCCAGTATTTTATTGAGAATTTTTGCATCAATGTTCATGAGTGAGATTGGCCTGTAATTTTCTTTCTTGTTTGTGTCTTTGTGTGGTTTTGGTATCAGGGTGACTGTAGCTTCATAAAAGAAGTTTGGCAATGACTTTTCTGTTTCTATTTTGTGAAACTCATTAAGGAGTTTGTGTATTAGCTCCCCTTGGAAGTTCTAGTAGAATTCTGCATTGAAACCATCTGGGCCAGGGCTTTTTTTGGTAGGAAGGTTTCTGATAACAGCTTCTAATTCCTCGCGACTTACAGGTCTATTTAAACTGTTCACCTGATCTTGATTTAATTTTGGTATATGGTACTTATCTAAAAAAGTGTCCATTTCTTTCACAATTTTCAATTTTGTGGCATACAGGCGTTTGTAGTAAGATCTAATGATTCTCTGAATTTACTCTGTGTCTGTGGTTATGTCCCTCTTTTCATTTCTGATCTTATTAATTTGCGTGTTCTCTATCAGTGGTTTGATTAGTTTGGATAGGGGTTTGTCAATCTTGTTGATTTTCTCCAGGAACCAGCTTTATGTTTCTTTGATTCTTTGGATTGTTTTCTGTGTTTCTATTTTGTTGATTTCAGCTCTCAGTTTGATTATTTGCAGTCGTCTACTCCTCCTGGGTAATCTGCTTTTTTTTCTAGAGCTTTCAGGTGTGCTTTTAAGTCTCTAATGTGTGCTTTCTCTGTTTTCTGTATGTGGGCACTTAGTGCTATGAACTTTCCTCTCAGCACTGCTTTCATAGTGTCCCATAGATTTGGGTATGATGTGTCTTTGTTTTCATTGAGTTTAAGGAAGACTTTAATTTATTTCTTTATTTCTTTCTTGACCCAGGGGTGGTTCAGAAGTTGACTGTTCAGTTTCCATGAGTTTGTAGGCCTTCTGGGGTTAGAATTATTGTTGAATTCTAGCTTTATTCCATGGTGATCCGATAGTACACAGTGGTTACTTCAATTTTGTTGTATCTATGGATGCTTGCTTTGTTACCAATTATGTGATCAATTTTTGAGAAGGTTCTATGTGATGCTGAGAAGAAGGTATATTCTTTTCTGTTTGAGTGGAATGTTCTATAGATGTCTGTTAGGTCCATTTGGTTCATTACATCTGTTAGTTCTTTTATTTCTCTGTTAAGTTTCTGTCTGGTTGACCTGTTGATTGATGAGAGAGGAGTTTTGAAATCACCCACTATTAGAGTGTGGGGTGTGATGTATGGTCTGAGTTCTAGTAATGCATCTTTTACATATGTGGGTGCTTTTATATTAGGGGCATAGATATTCAGGATAGAGACTTCCTCCTGATGAATTTTTTCCTGTTATGAGTATAAAGTGTCCATCTCCATCTCTTCTGATTGATTTTAGTTTGAAATCTATTTTGTTAGATGTTAGTATAGCCACACCCACTTGTTTCATTGGTCCATTTGATTCGAAAACCTTTTCCCAACCCTTTACTCTGATGTAGTGTCTGTCTTTGTGATTGAGGTGTATTTCTTGTAAACAGCAGAATGTTGGATCCTGATTTTGTATCCATTCTCTTAACCTGTGCCGTTTTATAGGTGAGTTGAGTCCATTGATATTAAGTGATATTAATGACCAGTGGTTGTTAACTCCGGTTATTTTTTCTGGTGGTAGAATTTGTGTGTTTCCCTTCTTTGAGTTGTGCTGGTGGAGGGTTGTCAGATGCTTGTGTTCTCATGGGTGTTGTTGGCGTCCTTGGTTTGTGATTTTCCTTCTAGTATTTTCTGTAAGGCTGGGTTTGTGGCAACGTATTGTGTAAATCTGTTTTTGTTCTGGAATATCTTGTTTTCTCCATCAATGGTGAATGCAAGCTTTGCTGGGTATAAATGTCTGGGCTTGCATCCATGTTCTCTTAGTGTCTGCAGTACATCTATCCAAGACCTTCTGGCTTTCATAGTTTCCATTGAGAAGTTGGTGTAATTCTGATAGGATTCCCTTTATATGTTATTTGACCCTTTTCCCTTGTAGCTCTTAATATTTGTTCTTTATTCTGTATGTTTTGTGTTTCGATTATTATATGGTGAGGGGATGCTTTTTTTGATCCAGTCTACTTGGTGTTCTGTATGCTTCTTGTACTTCCATAGGAATATCTTTCTTTAGGTTGAAAAATTTTCTTCTATAATTTTGTTGAATATATTTTCTGGGCCTTTGAGCTGTAACTCTTCTTCTTCTACCCCTATTATTCTTAGGTTTGATCTTTTCATGGTGTCCCAGATTTCCTGGATGTTTTGTGTTAAGAATTTGTTGGATTTGTTTTGTTCTTTAATCAGTGAGTTTATTTACTCTACAGCATCTTCAGTGTCTGAGATTCTTTCTTCTATCTCTTGTATTCTGTTGGTAATACTTGTCTTTGCAGTTCATATTCGTTTACCAAGATTTTCCATATCCAGCCTTCCCTCGGTTTGTGTTTTCTTCATTACCTCCATTTCATTTTTCAAGTCTTGAACTGTTTTCCTTACCTGTTTGATTGCTTTCTTCTTGTTTTTCTTGAGTATCTTTAAGAGATTTTTCCATTTCCTCTTCCTTTCTGTTTGTCATCTCTATTTCTTTATGGCAGTTTTTCAACTCCTGTTTAAGGTGCTCTAATATTTTCATAATGTTCCGTTTAAAGTCAATTTCTTCTATTTCTTCTGGAGTAGGGTGTTCTATTCTTCTTGTTTCATGATCCCTGGTTTCTGGTGATGTCATGTTGCCTTTCAGGTTGTTGGAGGAATTCTTGAATTGGTGCCTGCCCATCTATTCCTTCAAATGGAGCCAGGAGAGTCTTGGTGTCTTGGTCCAGTCTGCTGTGACTGACACTCTGGGTGGATCTCCTCAGTGCAGGAGCAGAAACTGTTTCCGTCTGGATGGAACTTTTTAGCACAGACACAGGGTCTCCTGGTAGTCCAAGGACACCACAGACAAAACGGCGAATGTGGAGGCAGGTCAGTTTCAAGTGGAACACAGAAGGACCTGCAGCAGAAGCTGAAGGTGCCCTGCAATCCCTTGCGGGAACCTTCTGGCCTGCCTGGCCTGTAGCCATTCACCCCTTTGGATGGATAGCCTTAATGCAGGAGCAGGAACTGTTCTTGGGCCTAGGACCTTGTAGACAATAGGGCAGGCTTGGGGAAGGCAGGGTCGTGTGTAATAAAGAAGCCCCTGCAGCAGGAGTTGGGGTAGGGGGGCTGTGCTCTCTTCCGGGACAGTCTGGCCCCGGGATAGCACACACTCACCCGTCTGGATGAAACTCCTCGGCACTGAAACAGGGATACCTGGTATTCCAAGGACACCTCAGACCCAAGGGCAGATGTTAGGGTCAGGGCAGGTTTGAGTCTATCTATTCTTTAACTCCATCAAAGACTCCAGAAGGATATCATATTACCTAAGTTAGCAGGAAATGCATTTTAAGCATCTTCCAAAACTCTAGAATTGACAGAGACATTTTACTGTCTGACAGTCGCCCAAAGTTCTTCTGCATCATTGGAGCATCTTCATCCTACAGGCCCATAGTATCTGGCAGACTTTTTCATATAGCAGGAAATTTCAAAGATAGTTCCACCTATATTGGCAGTTTGTCAGTTGCTTTCTTCTGTTTCCTGCAGAATGTCTGGCAGACTCTTTAATCTAGCAGGAACCCAGAAGGACTGTCTCATCTTTTTTATGCAACTTCAGCAGTCATTTCTCTGTGGGTCCTGTATGTATAGCATAACATCAAGCAGTCCATGCAAGAACAGTTTCTTGCTAAAATAGCAAGAACAACTCCATAAGGAATGTCTTCGATGCTCATCTTTCTCTTGCAGTAGATTGGTGCTGCCAAGAGCAGATGAGTCTCAGTGTCATGAAAAAGTCTCAGATTGACCAGTTCTTTCTCAGAAACACTCCCTAATTACATGAGAAACAAAACGATAGTATTTCTGAGGGATAATTCGCATCCCTCAGAAAGCAGCTGGACTAGTCATTGATAAGAATGTATTCACCATCAAGCAACCGTTACAGACCTTGGCCCTAAGGTGTGACTTCACTCTTGTGCAATAAACCATCACCTTATCTTGCTAGCTGACAATATACAAGGAACAGCAAATGTTATTAGTACAAAGCTCCAAACAATAGTTATTCAGACAGATAGTAAATGTTAAAAACCAAGCTAACAGATAATAATTTGAGTTAGATTGTTCATTTACTTTCAATCCACAAATAATATTTGTGAAATTTGTGAGAGGAACTGCTATAAAATTTTTTCTTTGGCAAGTCTATTTTTGACACACTGCTTTTTATTTTAGGTTATACAGACATATGGTTGCTCTTTGAGAATAAAGTGAATTTATGATAATATACATGTGTGTATTATTCTTCTTTATCAGAAGAAAACAGACTTCCAAAGATGGGCCTCTATCACGCTCTTCTTCCTACTTTTTACCCTGACCATTTCTGCCCCCTTTCACTTGTCATCCTGCGTTAATGAAGGGTAATTGTGAAACCTTTGTGTGATAATTTTGTCTGATAAATTTCTTTTTTTTTTAGAAAAGTTCTTTGAGATCTAGAATGCCTTAAGAGAATTTGCTTCATGACAAAATACAGTTGTGGTATAATCACTCTTGAAACCTTTATGAAAAAACTATGAGAATAAAAATTGAAGTGTTTCTAGGACTATTTAGAATGGTGGTGTTAAAACATACAGAAGACAAAAACCGCAATATCAAAGACTGAACTTCACAGGCATCCATACAAACTGTATGCAGACATTGTCCAACAAACATTCTAAATATTTTCCTCTGGAAAAATTAAAAATCAAGAGTGAAAGCATATTCTAGTTGTATTCATAAATTGTAGATTCATTTACACGCTTTCATCTCATAGAAAGTGTTTTCCCTTGTTATTTTGTTTTCTCCTATAATGGCTGACTTGATATTATTAACGAGTGTTTGATGGCATAATATTTATGTTGCAGTATGTACATATTTGGTAATTTACACAAACTTCCCACTATGATTAAAAAATGTTTTGATTCTTTTGACACAGTCATGATAAACATATATCATATAATAATTTTATGATATTGTATATGAATAGGGTATTTTCTTAGCTAACATTCACAATTTACTGGTTGGAGAGAAACTATGTCTATGTTGTTTGTCCAGGTATCATTTACCTTGGGTATATGTTCATCATGGGTTTTGGTGATTAACAGTTTCTGATTGATGAGCTTAACAATCAGATTTCTAACTGCAATTCTCCTGTGCTTCCCTTCTGGACAACTTTGGGACTTGTCCACAGCCTTAGCCGAGTATCCCCCATATATCTGGGAAGTTATTCCTGTGGACTGATAGTAGGAAGACTTACCCCCAAACTGTGTAATTCTGGCGAATAAATAAGACCGTCAAACCTTTTGTCCCACACTGCAATAAAAATACTTCAAAGCCTGTTTGCTACAATTAACTCACTGACAGGATGATTTGGTCAGACGAGGTGCCTTTGTATAGACAGACTAGCAGGACATTCACAGATAATACTCAAGGACAAAATTTCAGCATATCTGGATTTATTGTACAAAGCCTTCCTGAGATTAAAGAGTCCAAGAAGCGCGCTGAACTTGTCCTGCCTGTGCTTGTGGGAGATGCTGCACTCTGCTGCTCCGACCTGGAAGGCTAGTACCACCTCCTATATACGTTCACCTCAGTCTAATGACATTAGATTTTAGCTTAGGAGACCGTTTATGCTTTACCCCTAAGATTTGTGTAACTAACAGATAGAGGTTATTAAGTGATTTAACATCTCCAGAAGCTGGCATGGCTTTCTCACATAACCTCCGTGGGAAGAGAGTGCTGCCAGGGGCCAGAGTTGCTAGGAAGTGTCAGGACGGACATTTTGTACAAATAATTACAGGGTATTTCATTTGATCTAACCACATAGAGTAGAAGACACATCTTTAGACTTAAAACGGTTTTATTGACAGTTTAGGTTTGGCGAATGTGTTGATACGAATCAGCACTATATGTTTCCTCCTTCCGTCCACGGGTTGCTATGGTTACTCACTGTTTTGCAGGGTTCCACAGACGTGCTGGAGCAAAAAGGCACTATCTTCCTCTTGCATTTTTCGTTTTATTAATCAGAGACTTTTAGTTTATATATTTAACACTCTGTTTAAATATAGACTAGTATACGAAACTCTCTTTTCATCCTTAGCTTTTTCCTTGCTAAGTTTTTCCTTTTTAGCCACTTTTCTCTAAGAGATAACCCACAGCCACAAATGCCTCCCCGAACCATATAAGTAACTGACTGATTGCTGCCTTGGCTCTTACCTGTCTGCTAGGAATGGTTTGTGAACAAGAGAAAATTTCCTTGCAATCTTTCTGTTGCCAAAGACTTGCTGATTGCATGTGTATAAAAGTTGTAGACTTTTGGTACCGGGGAGAAGAAATAACGAACATGATTCGAACACCACGTGTGTGAGCTCATTCTGATACCTCTTAGACTAGAAGTTTTCCAAGTCCTTTTTGCTACACTGAGGCAACTGACCTGAACGCTGGCAGGAAGTCAGTAGAGCTGGATTCTGCTGTCTCCCCACAGCACTAATCTCAGATCACTCAGATTTATTTTGGCGAATTAAAACTTTAATTAAGGTATATATATGATATCAAAATTGTAATTATAAACTTTCTGTTTTGATAATAATGGTTGTATTACCAATTATAATCTTAGTCTTCATGTAGCTTCCTATACATGATTTCAGGCTTGAGTCTAAAAAAGTTTATTTTTAGGAATTAAGCCCGTGTATTATGGGTGTCTTTAATAGATTATGTCTTTTAACTTCTCCGAAATCCACAGCATATGACATTAAAAATATTTAAGTTTTCTGCAATGAATAATGAAAATTCCTGACAGTGACCTTTGAAGTCTCCAAAAGATGGTGGGTCTCCACAATGATTCCATCTGAATTGTGTTAATACCACTAAGTTGGCAATCATCATCTAAAGGTCATCTTTTGACTGCAAACTGTCAGAACAGGTAGTTAAGATGATCCAGTCTATAAGAATACTCCAACAAGGACTGCAGATAGCCTTGCTCTTGGCGGTGGCTGCCCCTTTCTTCGTGACTGCCCAGATCCAAAATAATCACACAGGCTCTATATTAATTTCAATACTATTTGGTCAATACCTTAAGTGTATTTCTATCGAGTTCTTACATCTTAAATTAACCAATTTCTATTATTTTATATTTTACTACAAGGCTTGAATTCACATGCACATACAAACACAAACACATAAAATAAACTAAAATAAATCTTAAAGGAAAAGAATAAAGATTATCATAGGAAATATTAATTCTCTACGTTGATGATCTTCAATTTCCACAGCACCCAATAGTCAGCTAAATGGCCACAAATTGTCAGTAAACGGATTCAAGAGATTGATACCACCTACTTTAGGCCCATCTTCATTCACTATTTATACTCTAACTCCTTTGTTTTGATGATTTTCTAGTCACAATCACCCATCTTGTTTTTAAAAAATATTGTGATTCACTAAGTTTTCATAGCAGCACTATTTGTAATAGCCAGAACCTGGAAACAACCTAGGTGCTCCTCAATGGAAGAATGGTTAAAGAAGGTGTGGAACATATATACATTAGAGTTCTACTCAGCGGTAAAAATCAATGACATCTTGAATTTTGCATGCAAATGGATGGAAATAGAAAACGCTTTACTGAGTGAGGTAACTCAGACCCAAAAAGAGGAATATAGTATGTACTCACTCATAAGTGGTTTCTAGCCATAGTTAAAGGTCTTTGAGTCTAGAATTTGTGATCCTAGAGAAGCTAAATAAGAAGGTGAACCGGAAGAAAATCATATAGTTATCCTCCTGGATAGTGGAACTAGGCATGATTGCCAGACAAACTCGGGTGCATGGGGGGTGGGGTGGTAGTAGTAAGGGAAGATGGTCAGGGAGAGGGGAGAGGGGGAGGATTGGGGATGGCTTGGGGGAATGGGAGGGGGGTAGGGAGGAAGGATGGCTGTGGGAGCAGGGAGGTTTTTATCTCAGCTAAGGGAGCCATTTTAGGGTTTGCAAGAGATTTGATTCTGGAGGGGTTCCCGGTAAAAATTAAATAAAAAAATAAAAAATAATAATAATAAAAAAGGAAAGAAAACGCTTTACTGAGTCAGGTAAGCCAGGCCCAAAAAGAGGAATATGGTATGTATTCACTCATAAGTGGATTCTAGCCATAATTAAAGGTCTTTGAGCCTATTATTCGTGATCCTAGGATAGGAGGGTGAACCTGAAGAAAATTCAGGTAGTTTTCCTCCTGAAGATTGGAAATAGACAAGAGTCCCAGATCCTTCAGCTGGCGATGGATGGAGATGGAGACGGAGACCCACATTGGAACACTGGACTTAACTCCCTAGGTCAAAACGAGAAGCAGAAGGAAAGAGAACGTGAGGAAGGAAGGCAAGATCAGAGGGAACCTTCATCCGACGAGGGATGGCGATACAGACGGAGACCCACATTGGAGCACCGGACTGAGTCCCCAAAGGTCCAGACGAGGAGCAGAAGGAGGAAGAACATGAAAAAGAAAATCAGGACCGCGAGGGATGCGATCACCCACTGATACAAGGGGACTGATCCAATGAGAGTTCACCAAGGCCAGTTGTCTGGGACTGAGCGAGCACGTAATCCAGCCAGATTCTCTGATTGAGGTCGGATTCTCTGAATGTGGCTGGCCCGGAGTCTTTCTGAAAAGCTATTGACAATGACACTGGGACTTGTTTCCTCTGCATATACTGGATTTTTGGAATCCAGTCTGTTTGGATGCTCACCTTCCTGGACCTGGAGGGAGGGGGGAGGAACTTGAACTATCCACAGGGTGGGAGACCCTGACTGCTCTTAGGGATGGAGAGGGAGGAGGGGAGGGAGTGGGGGGAGTGGGAGGGTGTTGGAAGGAAGGGCAGAAACGGAGACTTTTGTATTTTAATAAACTTTGAGGAAAAAAAATATTGTGATTCACTACGTTTATGTCCATTTTGATATCACATCATTACTTTTGCAAACAGCATGTAGTTATGATTGGCTTTTGACTTATAAATTTTGCTGTTTATACATAGAATTGTTAGTTAATTAGTATCTTTTTATGTCATTGATTGATTCAGTTCCTTCCTTTGTCAGTTTCGCTGAGTCACATCTATCTGTCATGTTTTTCTCTGAACTGGGACATTAGCACAAACAGTCCACAAGAGGTCAGTGTAGCCTTTGAAAAAGAAAAGATTGCCTCATAAACTTAAAAAATGGCTGGGTAATCAACAGGGTCCCTCTTTGCATCTCTGGTTGGCCTGGAACTCACTATGTAGGCCAGGTTGTCCTCAAACTCACAAAGAAGCTACCTCTGCCTCCCAATGCTGGTATTAAAGGAATGTGCCACCACCTGCCTAACCACAAAATATGTAAGTATAAGGCTTATATATAACAGTGACTGAAGTAAGAGACTCAGGTTGTCTCAGTCCTTTCCTCTACTTTTGTAGACAGAAACCAATGTAAAATATTTGCTTTTCTAATCTTGATTAATATACCCTAATAAAAATTTTTTATATAAATTTAGAATTTGATCTATTTGGTTCATTATGGCAATTTCCTAAGGTTAATTTGAAACCCAATTTGAAGCTAATTGAAACAAAGAGGTTGGTTGTGCGCTTTTTAAAAAAAATTTGTGCCTCCTTGCCTGATTGCAGCTCTTTTTTGGTGGACATATTCCTTTGTAGGATGGAAGTTTCTGTCCCACCCAGTCTCACAGTTGTTCAGTCCCAAATAAACACACAGAGACTTATATTAATTACAAACTGTTTGGTCTATTATTCGGGCTTATTACTAACTACCTCTTACAACTTAAATTAGCCCATCATTCTTATCTATGTTTAGCCATGTGGCTTGGTACCTTTTCCCAGTAATGCATTCTCATCTTGCTTCCTCTGCATCTGACTGATGATTACATCTCAGCCTCTCCTCTTCCCTGAATCCTCCTGGTCTGGTTGGCTCACCTATACTTCCTTCCTGACTACTGGCCAATCAGTGAGTTATTAAACCAATATGAGTGATAAATCTTTACAATGTACAAGAGTATTAGCCCACAGGACTAGCCAGAAGAGGTGGGTTCTTGGGACTACCAATACCATTCTCCTTATGCTGATTGTGAAACAAAGTATAATATGAAGCTGAGTTTGAGTTATTACCCATCAGGCATCAGGGATAATGATTTGGCCTCTACTGATGTTTCCTGGTAATAATATTTTTTCCTGACTTTGAAGAAGTAAATGCTGGGCAGGCTACAAATTCACAGAGAAGTTAAAGAGGTGAGTGACCACCCACTAGGTGGGACACCCCACTCTCTAGGCCCTCCATACCATTGCAAAACCCCTCCCTCTTCTGCGTCAGTTCCTTTAGCCATCCAGAAGGCAATTTTTCTTTGTAGCCAAGCTCCTTCAGTACTCCATCCCATCAATCAGATCCTTTAAGATACAAATGCCACTCTGCCACCAAACTCTCATATCCCCTTTCACTGCAGAGGAAGTCTGAAACACAGGCTGCAGATTCACAAAGAGGACCAAGAGGTAGGTTGCTCCAACACCACCACTCCGTTGATCAAACCCTGCAAGCTACAAGTCCCACTTCACACCCAAACTTCTTATATGAAGGTGTTCCTAATGAGGTCTCCTAATAATGAGTGTGACATAGTCCAACCTGGCTATCTCTTGTCACCAAAGGAGGCTTACTGTATCCGAACTGAGTTGCATTAAATTGAGTTTTTGGAAGAAGGGGGGTGCGGTCCCTTAAAAATGCCCAAACAACCCAGACCATTGTTAAGACAATGTTCTGTTCTCTGCAAGCTGTCTGCGTGGCTCCACTTGGGAGGACAACACTCATACAACTCATTGATATGGAGTAGTCAAGATATTGCTTACATGGAGCATTTATCCCTACATTGTAATGGCTTTGGTATGGGAAAATACTATATATGATGCCAAAAGAGAAATATAAATACTAACAAAGCCACAAAACCTTTGACCTGCTATCTGTCCTTCCTTCAAGACATGCCAGGGCAATGGTGGCAAATAACCTGCGGGAGTAGCCAACTGTAACACCCGTTTCTGCATTACCCTCTCGGTACAGTTCCTGCGCCTCCGAACCGATCACAAGTCTGGGCAAAGGTGTGGAGATTGAAAGAAACACACACAAAAGACCTGGGTCATTCGACAGAGAGATCAGCTGAATACCACTTTATTCAGCTTTTTTTCAATCTCATATACTTAGGACCCAGTATAGGAATTCCTTCCAGGCAGGGGGGAGCTGGCTGCATAGGATTTCCTCCCGGGCAGGTGGGAAATTGCCATACTAAAGATGAAACAATGCCCTACAGCTAAATCACCAGGCTATGGCAGAGTGAGCATAGGAACTAGCAGGAAGCTTTAGCTGGCTGAACAAAACTGTCCTAGAGACACATCCCAGAGAGCAAGGGTAGACCAGGCCCTACAGCCAACCAATGTTTTATTTAACTTAAGGTCTGATGCACTATTAATAAAAGCTCAGGGTCAGAAATTGGGGTTCAGCCTGAAGATCCAAAAGGAAAAACAGACGGTCACTTGATCTTACCTTGACTTTTGCCTGAAATGGTAATTCTGCATCCAGAAATCTCAGAATAAAAGTGTGTCTGAGAGCTCTCTTCCCCTGTCTCATATTCCTCTATAGGGCTGGGATTAAAGGTGTGTACCACTGGGATTAAAGGCATGCGCCCCCGATTTCTATGGTAACTAGTGTGGCTATTGGTATTAAAGGTGAGTGTCATTGTGACTACTGGGATTAAAGTTGCATGTCATTGTGGCTACTGGAGTTAAAGATGCATGTCACTGGGATTAAAGCTGTGACCATAACTTAGTCTATAAGGCTGATAAGTGGGACTTCAGGCAGTCTTTATTTACTTCTGGAGTCAGTAAGAACTGATTGCACCTCAGGATCTCTGTAAAAGTTCCTTCAGGATGTGTCAATAGCGATCCAATGACTGTATTCCACAGTCACATCAGCACACTTACACAATTTCCTGAGTTAAGGTAAGATGTCCTGGCATCAGCAGAGGAACCAAGATAAGTAAGCTTTGTGCAATGCAAGGTGCTTGGTGCAATGTAAGGATTTCTTTTATATTTGCTATTCCTATGAACTCATGCTTTCACGCAACAATAAATCAATCAAGAAGTTAACGTGTAACTCCTCCACAACAAAGTCCACTGTTAACAGGCACCATCGGATGGTGTGGATTGCAGTTGGTCAAACAGAACTTTGATGACCTCAAGGTCCTAAAACAATTTTGTATCTTTTTAAGTTATGTAAGACTATCTTCCAATCAAGAGGGAATGACTTTGCATTTATAGGGTATATATATGTTGTGAGTAGTAGTTTTGGAGTAGTGTCAAAAAAGTGTTCACAGGAACTTTGATGACCTCAAGGCTCTAAAACAATTCTGTATCTTTTTAAGTTATGTAATACTATCTTCCAATCAAGAGGGAATGACTTTGCATTTATAGGGTATATATATATAAAATGTTGTGTTTTTGGAGTAGTGTCAAAAATTGTGTTCACTGGAAGCCCTTCTGTCTGGTTTGTACTACAAATAGCTATGTAAACTATAAATTCAGATAAATAATATTAATTAGTAGTTATTGAGTAACTGCATATTTAAAAACTTTGATGATAAAAACACACATACGTTAATACACATGAGTTTAAACTGATAATTCTGTGTTTCATGTTTACTAGGTTGTAAAAAGAAAGGCCCTTTAGTTGAGCAGCTTTTTGAGCCAGGAAGTGGATGGTGGCAGTTGTGTTGGGGTCACTTGAACTTATCTCAAGTTTTTATCTTTAATATTGCTAGTTTTATTTTATAATACACTGTAAAAGAAATAGCTCTATCTGGTACGCTTGAAGGGCGCTATTAAACCTCACAAAAGTCAGTGGGATTCTGTCATGCTACATACTGTGGCAGCTGTAAGCTTCCGCACTTTTCTGTGGACACCCGAACCTCGAAACAGGCGCGCGCTTTCCTGACTCGAGCCCACGAGAACGGACACATGTCCTAGGGGTTTGAACAGACGACACACACACACAAAGAGACCGGCTCATCTGCCAAAGAGCAAGTGGCAAATGGCAGCTTTATTAAGCATAAGTCGGGTATATATACTGTGGGGCAAAAGGACACCAGCCCCCCATCAGGATCAAGGAAAGAGAAAAGACCCTGGAACCTTGCCTGCGGGCGAGAACCTTGCTTGCAGGTGGAATTACCATGACAGAAGAGTTCTCTCTGAGCTACACCCTTGGGCCGTAGGTGATATTAACATAACAGGAGAGGGCAGTTCTATGCCACACCCTCAAGCTGATGCAGTGGAACCAGGAAGCAGAACAGCCCTGCATGGCGTCTCGGGAAAAGTGGGGAACTTGTGTACCTACAAGTCTCCCCTTAAATATATATAAATATGATGACTAGCAGCTGTCTTAGGTATGTCGGTCGTTGGGTTAGGTCCCTAAACCCGTCTACGGGAATGTGTTCAGGTCCAAACGCACCCCTTGTCTTAGGCGAGACCGCCCCCCCGTGCAATAAACCCGTCATTGCTTACTAGTCATACATTGAATCCAGCCATATTTATGCTGAAAGATACTCCGAGGTGAATGCCTACTAGGGCCAGGCCGTGGCGGACCTGAAGCCATTGGCCAGGAGAAAATGTTCCAGCATACACATGAGCAATCCTGGAAGAGACTGTGCTTGCACAGTGTCTGAAACGTTTTGCTCTGAATAGAGCCCTTTTGAGCAAGGCTACGGCACCGGCAAATGGGACCACTGGAATGACTAACCATACTAAATTAAAGCCAATTAGCAATTTTGTATTCCGGGGTCCGAGAAAAGCAGCAAAATCTTAACCAGCGACCAGCAGAGGTCAAAATCCACACCCAGTTTGTAAAGATTCAACAAAAGCATCTAATCGAGAATTTAAATTAATTTGAAAGTCCATGGTATTTCTGTCTGACCTGCAAGGTTCCCGCTGTGAGTACTCAATGCTGCAATCTAGGGTAGGGGAAGTAGCTACTTCCCCTCAGGGGGTAGAACAGCCTTGGCTAAACAGGCAGATCAAGGCAAAGCGAAGATAGGAAGCTGGGAAAGGGGCAAAGGCAGGCACTGGATCATCTCTCAGGAATCTGTCATCTTTCTCGCCGCCTCTGCCGCGCCCGCGGGGTCTCTTGATCTCGCCTTGTCCTCAGGTCTCTGAATAGAGGAATCCACGGTCCGCACCAGACGTTCAGGGACCCAAATGGATTGCTTTGCATCCTGTGGAAACACACAAACAGCTCCTCTACCCCAAATTAATGCATGAACTGGACCATGTTACATATTGGAAGTAACAAATACTCAGAACAAAACTTAGCTCAGCCAGTATTGACGTCGGCTGGTCTTGAACTTAGAGACCTACAGGTCTCTGCTCCAAAGAGCAAATTTCATTGGCCTGTGCCATTGCAACTGGCCTGAACATTGGCCTGAATTGGCCAACCTCAAAACATTATTTTTTATTTGCCTGCACAATTGTAGCAGGTCTTGAACTGGGCTGAACCATCAGCCCCAAAATATCTTTTAGGATCAACTCCGCCTGGAACTTTTCCAGGGCCAGAAAATTATTATCTGATCCAGTATGTGAGCACTTACATAACTGGATAGAATTATTAAAATTGTTGTCCTTATGGGGGCACATTGTCTCCCGCCAACATTTTGAGAAATGATTAATAGGATCGACATATCTGGCTACAGATGTGGAAATCTTTGTCAGTCATCAATCCATACAGAAAACATTAGGACTCCATAAATTAGTCCCCCAAATAGCAATTAAATAAATTAAAATATATGCAACAAATCTAAACTGAAAACTCTCAATGGACAAACTTAAAAATGACTGAAAGATATTTAAAAAATCCTTAAGCATGACATCTTTAATCATAGGAGAAATGTGAATCAAAATAACTTTTGAGACTATCTTATTTTAAATGACATGACCAAGGTCAAACATTGCTCATAATTTACATTTAAGAGAAACCTTTCCATGATTGGTGGAAATGTAAATTGGCACAGTCTGGAATTTTAGAAAACTAGGCAACATACCATCTCAAAATTTAGCTATACCTCTTTAGGTCCTAAATAGATTGTTTTGAATCTGGTATAGTTGAGCTATTGTTCCAAAAATTTGAGAAAACCAGTTCTCCCGCTCCTAGCCTGGAGCCCTCTAAAAATGTGTAAGCAACCTTTCCTTAGAAAGGAAAACATTAGATTTAAAACCAGACAACTGTTTCTTACAACAACCTCTTTAACTCTGATTTACCCGGGGTATTCCCCATTATTTAATTATCTCTTATTTAATTATATCTCAATCCACAATGCATCCTGGCCACACAACAGGATGACCCAGTCCACGATCCTCATCTTTCCGATCTCGTCTACGAGTCTCGGCGGAGGGTGTCCAGGTTGAACAAAATCCATAGAGTATGAAGTTGAGGAGAAACAGCAGCTTGCTTATTGCTCTGCTGGGGCTAGCTTTTTACCATGGCACCAAATGGAGAGCCACGGAGGGACTCTCACCTGACCCCAGCAGGGATCAAGGAATAATCACCTGCACTCAAACTTTCTCATCCAACTCCAGGAGCAGAGGGAAGTTATGATTCTTTGTAGATAAGCTCCTCAAACGTATTTTTTGTCCTGGAATAACTCTGTAGACCAAGCTGTCCGTGAACTCATAGAGTTCCACAGTCTCTGCTTCCCCAATGCTAGGATTAAAGGCGTGTGCTACAACACCTTGAATTTACAGAGATCTGTCTCTGCCTCCCAGGCATTGGGATTAAAGGCGTGTACTACCACACCCAACTACTCTCTTCCTTAAAGAACTTTAACTTATAGCCTGTATATAATTTTAGCATATTGTAAACCAGTTTGAGGTTTTCTTCCTCTTAGAATCTCTCTTTACCGTATATTTCTGCTTTTTTGACTACATAAGCCTTTAATTTACTAAGCAATATGAAGACCCGTGGCTTTGACGGCTAGATTTAACCCATTTCTTAGCTTTCTATTGAGATGGAAAATCCTTGACCTAGCAGCCTTAACGTTGTTTGCCATTGCCCCAGGCTATAGGTCTGCCTTTGTTATCTAGGATATGGGCAACCTGCTGAAGCAGCTCCCCAGCTCCCCAGCATGCTTTCTGAGCTAGCCCAAAGGTAGCAACTGCCTGTCAGAAAACTGTAGGCTCGTGGCCTCTGTCAGCTTAAGGGCATTTGTGTCTGGCCCGGCCTTAGTCAAGGGCATGCGCAGCCTTTGCTCTGTAGACGCTGCTCCGAGCCTCACATAACACTACATACAGCCTCCGATGTAAACCTGCCCTTAGCCCATCCATTTGCGGCAGGCACCTTTTGGCATCGCAGCGTTCCGCACCTAGGCCGCCAGTTTCCTGGGACTCCTAGAGTTGCCAGCCGCAGTTGCGCAGCCTGCCGAAGTCCTGTGTACAGACCCTGTATGGTCTATCGGCCTCCACGCAGGTGGATCACATTCCGCCTAGCATGTAGCTCATTAGCTGCGGGTAATACCCAGCTCCATCTACGGCTTGGGGCTCAAGGCTGCTGCGCTCTCTTATTTTGTCAAAACTCTCTCTCTTTTTCTCTTTTGCCTTTAGTTACTCAAAAACTTTTAATAGAATTGTTAGACACACCTTTGAATATTTTCTCAGCTCGAGGCCTGCAGTTACATGGCCATCGGCTATTGCTAGCGTGCTTGCTTAAGCTGGATCCTGCAACTTTGGGAACGAATTCCAGCCAGGAGCTAGCTGTGCCCAGCCTGTTCTCTTAGGCAAAAATTAAAGTTCCCTGAATTTGTGAGAGTCAGGGACTGAGTTTTAAAATAGTCTAAACAGTCTCTTGCGCAGTGTCATCTTAATCCTGGTACCAAGTCTCATTACGAAATTTTAGCAGCTGATTTGCCCACTGGCCTTCAGCTCTGGATCAGACCTTTCGGCACCCATACTTCTAAAAATCAAACTCATTCAATACCCCCTTATCACACGTGCACAACTGCACATCACAACACTGGCCAGATTCCGGATCGTGGGGGAACCCCTACCTCTTTGGGTTTCTCGTGGTAGATCCACAGACGGCAGAACGTGGTTCTTCAGTCCTTATTCAAAGCCAAGTCCACCCAGGGACGCCATCTGTAAGCTTCCGCACTTTTCTGTGGACACCCGAACCTCGAAACAGGCGCGCGCTTTCCTGACTCGAGCCCACGAGAACGGACACATGTCCTAGGGGTTTGAACAGACGACACACACACACAAAGAGACCGGCTCATCTGCCAAAGAGCAAGTGGCAAATGGCAGCTTTATTAAGCATAAGTCGGGTATATATACTGTGGGGCAAAAGGACACCAGCCCCCCATCAGGATCAAGGAAAGAGAAAAGACCCTGGAACCTTGCCTGCGGGCGAGAACCTTGCTTGCAGGTGGAATTACCATGACAGAAGAGTTCTCTCTGAGCTACACCCTTGGGCCGTAGGTGATATTAACATAACAGGAGAGGGCAGTTCTATGCCACACCCTCAAGCTGATGCAGTGGAACCAGGAAGCAGAACAGCCCTGCATGGCGTCTCGGGAAAAGTGGGGAACTTGTGTACCTACAGGCAGCCACTTTGGTTGTAGTGGAAAGCATACTTCCGCCACTCCTTCCTTGCCTGCTTTTCCCAGCATCGAGGTTTCTTGCCTTGAGGTCCTCCCAGGCACAAACTCCCAGGTCTGCTCAGTTCATGCATGTGTCCACCGCTACTTTCCCAGGCCAGTTCCACTGCGCACACAATACCATGGGAGAAGCTAGTCCAGCTGCCTTTGCCAAAACCCTCTTCTGTGTCTCCCATGGATCATCACCGCCAAGGCCTGAGAGCATTCACTCCTAACAAGCTGAGCTGGAGCTGTTCATTTGTCTTGCACCTGAATTTCTCAGTTTCTACTCTCCGCCTGACTTGGAGCAGCACCTGCTCCTCCTGCTGGCTGAGCACCGTCACTACATCTGATTATCTTTGCACAACCCTGTCCTTTCAAACATTGGAGTCAGAGCTGGTAAGACACTTGGTAATTTCTAAACTGTAAACGAACAAACAAACAAAAATAAATAGAAAGACAAGAAAAAAATGGGGGGGCAATCTTAAAATTTTCCCCATGTTAAATATTGAACACACCCCAACCCAGGAATTTAGGATCCTGATTATTGTTACTATTGACGGGATGAATGAGGGGATAAAAAACTTAAATGGATTGACTTAATGTTGGTCATAATTATTATCAGTTTGAGTATTCATATTTTATCCTTAAAATGATTTGATAACTGTGCCAAATACGAGAAAATGACATAAAAGATACAAACTTTAGAAAAAAATTACTATTCATAAGATACAAGCCTTAGTAAAGGTTACAAATAATAATATACAAGCCTTGCAAATACTTAACAATGAAAACAATAAAATTAAAATGCAGACTTTAGAAATATTCACCAATGAAAATAATAAAAGTTTGACTGATAAAAAACAAGCCTTGGAAAAACTTACTAATAAAAATATTCAGACACAGACAGAGAAATTTAGAGCAGAACTTGCCTCACCATTGCATTATGAAATTGAAGAAGAGTGTCCTAAAGTTACCGGAAAACCAACTTTAATTTATCCGGTCATCATACAGGAAAAATCACCAAATGACAGGCATCCCCAAGGCTACGGAGGAGCTTACTGGAATCCTGTGCAAATGTTAGGTTTGAGGAGATTTAAGGAAGTGATAGTTTCATATGTTATGCATTAACCTTTTCTGAGGCACATGTTAAATACATGGGCAATTAGTTACAGGATTATTTCACAAGACTGGAAAAGATTTGGTCACAGCAGTATTGGAAGTAGTTCCTTAGTTATAATAGAAGATTTGTTGGAAAGAAGAGGCCAGGGTTGTAGAACAAGTAAGCAGGGCCAGAGGTCTTAGAATTTCTTAAGATCAGCTTCTTCGTAAAGGCTATTAAGCTGGTTAACAATGACAGTCTATTTCTGATGAACACATCTTGGCATTAGGCCATACAACAACTTTGAATGCTTGGGACAGCGTTGAAGAAGTCAGAAAGAGGACTGAGTCATATACCAAAATTATACAGGGTCCAAAAGAAGGCTTAACTGATTTTTTTTTGCAAAGATTGACTCCAGTTGTAAATAGAATGATATCTGATGCAGAAGTTAGACTAATATTAATTGAATCTTTCTTTTTTGAACATGCTAATTGACATTGCATAGGGATAATCAGGCCTTTAAAGATGCAATCAATGCCCATAGATGAAGGGATCTAAAATACCATCGATTTTGATTCTCATGCTCATGATGATACTTGAATAGGAGAGGTGATTTTCAAAAATCTTAAGAAAAACTAAATGTCAGGTATTTTTATTGTGGTAGACAAGGTCATCAAAAGAGGGAATATAGCCTAGGTGTTCTTAGAAACAATGTTTTTCACTAGAGATAACCTAAACAGAAGGCCCAGACTTCAGGAGAATGCAGAATATACAGCAAAGGCTGGCATTGGACTAATAAATGAAGATCAACCATGGAAAGGCAAGGTAATCCTTTGCCATTTGGAAACAACTTGGAAGCCTTTCACAGGCCCTCATGACAAATTTGGTTCAATCATTCCCTGTCATCATAGGGGAAACTACTCCACAGTAGTTAATTAAGGGAGCTAATGCCTGTTGTTTAAAACCGAAATAGATAAACCTAAATTTTCAGAAGAGATCATAAAACAAACATTTTAGCAAACTTCTACACACGACCAAAGACCAAATCTAAAATTACGAACAGATGGCATTGCAATTGAAGGTTTGGTTGACACAGGCGTGGATGTAACCATAATCTCCCCCAAATCCTGAGTTCCAGATTGTCCTCTTCAGGAAGTAAATATTCAACTTCTTTGGAATGTAACTTTATCTCAGGTAAAACAAACTTTCAGATGGGTCAAATGTAGAGAACCAGAAGGATCGATAGGAAAATAAAAGTGATATGTATCTAACATAGTAATAAATTGATGAAGATATGTTTTATTGCAACAATGGAAAACACAGATCAACATTTCTCACATCTCAGAAACAACCCATAAAGTAGAGAGTGCTTCTGAGAGAAATATTAGAAGAGTGGTCAGACTGCTCCAGTTGTACATAAACAGGACACAGCAGTTGCTGGTCTTTCAGCA
Organism: Myodes glareolus; assembly: GCF_982192425.1. NCBI lineage: Eukaryota > Metazoa > Chordata > Mammalia > Rodentia > Cricetidae > Myodes > Myodes glareolus. Next base: position 21,022,805 of record NC_142033.1, on the reverse strand, counting down.
GTACCAAGAGCCCTACCTTTAAAATGGTTAACTGACAAACCTGTCTGTGTGGAACAATGACATTTAACGTCAGAGAAATTACAGATTTCTAACTGCAATTCTCCTGTGCTTCCCTTCTAGAAAACTTTGGGACTAGTCCACAGCCTTAGCAGTGTGTTCCTCATAAATCTGGCGAAATTATTCCTGTGGACTGATAGTAGGAAGACTTACCCCCAAATTGTGTAATTCTGGTGAATAAAATAAGACAGTCAAATCTTTTGTCCCACAATGCAATGAAAATACTTCAAAATCTGTTTGCTACAATTAACTCACTGACAGGATGATTTGGTCAGACGAGGTGCCTTTGTATAGGTAGACTCGGAGGACTTTCACAGATAATATTTAAGGATAAAACTGCATCACATCTGGATTTGTTGTATCAAAGCCTTCCTGAGATGAAAGAGTCCAAGAAGTGCCCTGAAGTTTCCTGCCTGTGCTTGTGGGAGATGCTGCACTCGGTTGCTCCCACCTAGAAGGCTAGTACCACCTCCTATATACGTTCACCTCAGTTTAATGATACTAGATCTTAGCTTAGGAGACTTTTTATGCTTTACCCCTAAGATTTGTGTAACTAACAGATGGAGCTTATTAAATGATTTAGCATTTCCAGGAACTGGCAGGGCTTTCTCACATAACCTCCGTGGGAAATGAGTACTGCCAGGGACCAGAGTTGCTAAGAGGTGTCAGGACCCACATTTTATACGAATACTTACAGGATATTTCGTTTGATCTAACCACATAGAGTAGAAGACACATCATAAAATGTTTTTATTGCCAGCTTACCTTTGGCGAATGTGTTGATACGAATCAGCACTATATGCTTCCTCCTACTGCCCTCGAGTTGCTATGGTTACTCACTGTTTTGAGCGGCTCCACAGATTGCTGGGAGCCAAAAGGTGCTCCCTGTTTCTTGCTTTATTCGCGTTTTATTAATCAGAGACTTTTAGTTTATATATTTAGCTACTCTGTTTATATATAGACTAGTATACGAAACTCTCTTTTCATCCTTAGGTTTTTCCTTGGTTGGTTTTTCCTTTTTTATGACCACTTTCCTCTAAGAGATAACCCACAGCCACAGAAGCCTCCCGGAACCATATAAGTAGCTGACAAGTTGCTGGCTTGGCCCTTACCTGTCTGCTAGAAAAGGTTTGTGAACATGAGAAAATTGCCTTGCAACCTTTCTGTTGCCAAAGACTTGATGATTGTATGTGTATAAAAGTTGTAGACTTTTGGTACCGGGGAGAAGAAATAAAGAACATGATTCGAACACCACGTGTGAACTTAAGACTAGAAGTTTTCCAAGTCCTTTTAGCTACACTGAGGCAGCTGACCTGACCGCTTGCAGAAAGTCAGTAGATCTGAATTCTGCTGTCTTCCAACAGCACTCAGATCTCTCAGATTTATTTTGATGATTTAAAACTTTAATTAAGGCATACATATTATATCAAAATTATAATGTTTGTATATATTTAAATTTTCTGTTTTGATATTAATGGTCGTATAACCAATTCTAATCCTAGTCGTCATGTAGCTTCCTATACATGATTTCAGCCTTCAGTCTGAAACAGGTTTTGAGGAAGTAAGCCCCTGTATTATGAGTGTATTTAAGAGATAATGGTCATTTAATGTCTCCAAAATCTACTGCAGATAACATTAAAAGTATTTAAGTTTTTGCAAAAAATAATGAAAATTCCTGACAGTGACCCTTGGAGTCTCCAAAAGATTGTGGGGCACCATGATGATTCCACCAGGATTGAGGTAACACCACTAAGCTACCAAATATTATCCAAAGATTATCTTTGGACTACAAACTGTTAGGACAGTTAGTTAAGATGGTTCATCCTATTAACATACTCCAACCAGGACTGCAGAAAGCCTTGCTCTTGGCGGTGGCTGCCCCTTTGTTCCTGACTGCCCAGAACCAAAATAATCACACAGGATCTATATTAATTCCAATACTATTTGGTCAATACCTTAAGTGTATTTCTATCTAGTTCTTACATCTTAATCATTTTCTATTATTTTATATTTTACTACTAGGCCTGAGTTCACATGCACTTATAAACCCAAACACATAAATTAAACTAAAATAAATCTTAAGGGAAAAGAATTAAGATAATAGTAGGAAATATTAACTTTCTACGTTGCTGATCTTCAACTTCCACTGCTCTCACTAGTCAGCTAAGTGGCCATGAATTGTCAGTAAACAGATTCAAGGGATTGATACCACCTACTTTAGGCCCATCTTCATCCACGAGTTGTACTCTAACTCCTTTGTTTTGATGATTTTCTAGTCACAGTCACCCATCTTGTTTTCAAAAAATATTATGATTCACTACGTTTATGTCCATTTTGATATCACATCATTACTTTTGCAAACTGCATGTAGTTATGATTGGCTTTTGACTTATAAATTTTGCTGTTTATACATAGAATTGTTAGTTAATTAGTATCTTTTTATGTCATTGATTGATTCAGTTCCTTCCTTTGTCAGTTTCGCTGAGTCACATCTATCTATCATGTTTTTCTCTGAACTGGGACATTAGCACAAACTGTCCACAAGAGGTCAGTGTAGCTTCTGAAAAAGTAAAGACTGCCTCAGAAAGTTAAAAGATGAATGGGTAATCAACAGGCTCCCTCTTTGCATCTCTGGTTGGCCTGGAACTCACTATGTAGGCCAGGTTGTCCTCAAACTCACAAAGAAGCTACCTCTGCCTCCCAATGTTGGTATTAAAAGAATGCTCCACCACCTGCCTCACCTCAAAGAAAAAAAAAGTAAAAGGCTTATATATAACAGCCACTGACGTAAGAGACTCAGGTTGTCTCTTTCTTTTCCTCTACTTTTATAGTCAGAAACAAATGTAAAATATTTGCTTCTCTAATCTTAATTATTTTAACCTGATAAAAATCTTGTGTTGAAATTTAGAATTTACACTCTTTGGTTCATTATGGCAATTTCCTAAGGTTAATTTGAAACCCATTCTGAAGCTAATTGAAACATAGAGGTTGATTGTGTGTTTTTTTTTCTTTTAATGTGTACCTCCATGCCTGATAGCAGCTCTTTTTTTGGTGAACATAGTCATTTGTAGGATGGAAGTTTCTGTCCCAAACAGTGGCAGAGCTGTTCAGTCCCAAATTAACACACAGAGACTTATATGAATTATAAACTGTTTGGTCTATTATTCAGGTCTGTTACTAACTACCTCTTACAACTTAAATTAGCCCATCATTCTTATCTATGTTTAGCCATGTGGCTTGGTACCTTTTCCCAGTAATACATTCTCATCTTGCTTCCTCTGTATCTGACTGATGATTGCATCTCAGCCTCTCCTCTTCCTCGAATCCTCTACTTCCTGCCTGACTACTGGCCAATCAGTGTGTTATTAAAACAATATGAGAGATTAATCTTTACAATGTACAAGAGAATTAGCCCACAGGAGTAGCCAGAAAAGATGGATTCTTGGGACTACCAATACTATTTTACTTATGCTGATTGTGAAACAAAGTACAATATGAAGTAAGTTTGAGTTATTACCCATCAGGCATCAGGGGTAGTGATTTGGCCTCTACTGATGTTTCCTGGTAATAATATTTTTCCTGGCTTTGAAGAAGTAAATGCTGGACAGGCTGCAAATTTACAGAGAAGTTGAAGAGGCAAGTGACCACCCACTAGGTGGGGCACCCCACTCTCTAGGCCCTCCATACCATGGCCATACCCCGGGCCCCTCCTCTTCTGCATCAGTTCCTCTAGCCATCCAGAAGGCAATTTTTCTTTGCAGCTAGCTTCTCCAGTACTTCATCCCATCAATCAGATCCTGTGAGATACAAATGCCACTCTGCCACCAAACTCTCACATCCCCCTCCACTGCAGAAGAAGTCTGAAACACAGGCTGCAGATTCACAGAGAGGACCAAGAGGTAGGCTGCTCCAACACCACCACTCCATTGATCAAACCCTGTAAGCTACAAGTCCCACTTCACACCCAAACTTCTTATATGAAGGTATTCCTAATTAGGTCTCCTAATAAAGACTATGACAAAGTACAACCTGGCCATCTCTTGTAACAAATGGTATTTACAGTGTCCAAACTGAGTTGCATTAAATTGAGTTGTTGGGAGAAGAGGGAGTGCGGTCCTTTAAAAATGCCCAAACAACCCAGAACAATGTTCTTTTCTCTGCAAATTGTCTGCCTGGCTCCATTGCTGAGGACAACACTCACACAACTCATTGAAATGGAGTAGTCAAGATAGTGCTTACATGAAACATTCATCCCTACATTGTAATGGCTTTGGTATGGGAAAATACTATGCATGATGCCAAAAGAGAAACATAAATTCTAACATAGCCACAAAACCTTTGACCTACTATCTGTCTTTCCTGCATGATAGGCCAGGGCAATGGTGGCACATAACCTGTGGGAGCAGTCACCAATGTTTTATTTAACTGAAGGTCTATTACACTATGAATAAAAGCTCAGAGTCAGAAATTGGGGTTCAACCTGAAGATCCAAAGAGCAAAACAGCCAGCCACTTGATCTTACCTTGACCTCAGCCTGAAATGGTGATCCTGCATCCAGGAATCTCAGAATGAAACTGTGTCTGAGAGCTGTCTTACCCTGTCTTATATTCCTCTATAGTGTTATGATTAATGGTGTGTACCCCTGGGATTAAAGGCATGCACCCCTGATTTCTATGGCAAGTAGTGTGGCTACTGGGATTAAAGGTGCATGTCATTGTGGCTACTGGGGTTAAAGATACATATCACTGAGGCTACTGGGATTAAAGCTGTTACCATAACCTAGTCTGTAAGGCTGACCAGTAGGACTATTTTACTCTCTGATCTTCAGGCAGTTTTTATTTACTAAAATGCAATTGAAATGCCACTACATTTGTTCCTTTCACAAGACGTAAATCATACCCAACACTCTTTGATGACCAAGAACCAGGGACTTGATAGCTCAGAGAGCTAGGGTAAAACCCAATAGCACTGTCTAGAGAAACACAATGAGTCTCTGTAATATTCTGCTGTACTCATAGGTCAGTGCCTATTTATTCACTGTCAGAGATGTTCTTTCTGCAGCAGATAGGGACATACCCACAGCCAGACATTATGCAGAGAGATGGGATATGGAGAGAGAGAGAGAGAGAGAGAGAGAGAGAGAGAGAGAGAGAGAGAGAGAAAGTCCTTGAAACAGACAATTCTAATAAGGATGCCTCCAATACATGCTTCCCCTTAGAGCTCAGGGAACTCGAAGAAAGTCAAGGAGGAAAGAGTGTAAGACTCAGAGAGAATGGAGAATACCAAGAAAACAAGGCCCTCTGAATCAACTGAGCAAGGATGATATCAATTCTCAGAGAGTGAAACGACAATACAGACCCGAACCACTTCCTGTCCACATACATTATAATTTTCAGATTAGTATTTTTATATGACTTGTGGTTGGGTGAATGAGTAGGTCTTTGACTCTTGCGCCTGTAGACTGAGTTACAGACTGAGATGCAGTCTCCATATGTATAAAATGAACTGGAGAATATTTTCAAAGGCTGTGTTGAAATAGAAAACCAATTAGTGAAAACAAAGTCTTTTCATATCTCAGTGCAATAATAAGATTGATGTGTCTGTAATTCTAATTTCATATATATATTCCATGAGATATTGATTAAAATGAAAGCAGAAAATAGCTGTAATTTTATCCCATTTAGGCAAACGTGGGTAGTATGACTTAAGTACATTACAGCCAAGGAGCACAATTTGTCTTTCAAAGACAGAGAGGAATGTATGGGAGGACATGCATATTTTCAGGGGACATGATATATTTTCCTTAATTAACCTCTGGAAAGATTATAGAAGAAACCTTGGCAAATATTAACATGCTTACATGATATAACTCTGCAGGGAAATAAAATCAAGAGATTGATGAGAAAAATATAGGCATTATCACTTATTCTAAACACATATTTTGTAGTCTCATTGGTGTAATAGAGTGAGATGATCAATATGGCTGCCACCCTTTCTCATTCTGCAAACACATATATAACTTAAGGGGAATCAACAATGAACAACACACTCAGTCAACTCTATAAAGAACAGGTAATATCTTCTGGTTCTAGAGTATTCTGTGATTTCATTATTAAAAAAGTGGGTTTTTCTTAGAACATAAATGTTCGATGGACTTTAAGGGTAGAGGTATAAATGTATTTATTCAATATAGTACTGTGATTTTCTGCTTTTACAATGACCAGAAAGAACAAAGCATAATAGAACTTTGGCTTCTTGTAGCCTGTAGCAGTGAAGGAAAAAGTGATTCTCTGTGAATACTCACAAGCCATTACTTTGTTGGCCAAGTATTAGCTGCCTCTGCTATAGTATCTATTTTTCTAAATATAAGACTTGTAAAAATCTTTCAGAGATTTAAGCGGAAATCATTAGTTAATGATCTAAATAATCATCACCCCAAGTGTATGATACCTTCATATAATTTTGTTTACATCCTGCACTCACATGCTGTGGGATTTTTCTGTTGGATCTCTTTTGGTGAAGTTAGAATGACCTTGGCTTTTCTCAAACTGCTGAATCATGATGACACTGTTCATCGTCAAACTCAGAGAAATGAGGTCAATTAGTGGTTGATAAAAGGGTAATCATTAACTACAAACTCTTGGTCTTATAACGTGAAACCTGGGAATGATTAATTAGTAGCAATGATTGTTGTCTAAAAGCCAGAAAGGCCTGAACTCATGTGCTGCAGATTCTAAGAGATCAAAGCTGGCAGCCCAGACTGTTATACCTAGTAAAACTTTCAATAACTTAACAATAGACATTGAGAAAATGCAGAGAATCATAAGTATTATACTTTAAAACCAACTGGAAGGTGTGGAGGGAGGAGAACCTGTGCTTGAGATGTACTGTATGAGAAGAAAATAAATACATACATACATGCATGCATAAAAAAATAGATGCCATCCCTGTCACCCCCCCCCCCCCAAAAAAACCAAATCAAATGAACCAATTAAACAAAATGCCCTATGACTCCACCAAATTGGAAAATTTTAAAGAAATGGGTAATTTTCTTGATAGGTACTCACCAAACTGACATCAAAATCAGATAAGCAATTTAGATAGACCTACTTCTCCTAGTGAAGTAGCACACAACCTGTGGAGTAGCCAACTAATGCTTTATTTGATTTAAAGTCCATTCTACCAGGCAGAAACCATACCCAACACTTTTTGGTGACCAAGAACCAGAGACTTGATAGCTCAGAGACCTAGAATAAAACCATAGTATTGTTTTACAGTATCAATAGAATGACTCTTACTAAATTTATGCTTATGTTCAAAGACTGCTCCTTCATTTCCTGGCTACCCAGACATGAATAATAACATAGAAACTATATTAATTAGAACACTGGTTGACTTATTAACTCAAGCTTCTCATTAACTAGCTCTTACATCTTAAGTTAACCCATTTCTGTTAATCTGTGTATCACCATGAAACTGTGGCTTACTGGGTAATTTTCTGGCTCTGGCATCTGTGTCCTTTGGCAACTACATAATATCTCTCTGATGCAGCCTACTTTCTTTCCCTCCCGCCTCCTCTTTCTGTGTGTGTTGAATTTCCTTCCTGGCTCTATTCTGCCCTGCCATAGGTCCAAGCAATTCTTTATTAAGCAATGGTAATAAGACATATTCATAACATACAGAGAGGAATCCTACATCATCTCCCCCTTTCTGTCTAATTAAAAAATAAGATTTTAAGCTGAACATAGTAAAATTATATGTATAAAAATAGTTACCAAACAAGAATAACAGTTACGATATTTAGTCCATTCACATTTGGCCAATTAAGAAAAATACTCTATAATCTGTCTTATCTTTGTGAATCTGAAGTTCTGTATCTAATTTATCCTTCTTCATCACTTAGGAAAGCTATAATTATCTGTCTTCAACTCTTCAATGACCCCAGAAGGATATACCTCAGTAAACAGGAAGTGTATTGTAAGCAACTTCCAAAGTTCTAGAATTGATAGTGACATCTTGCTGCCAGGACAGTCGCCCAAATTTCTTCTGTAACATTAGTGTATTCATCTTCAGCCTACATGCCTATAGTATATTGCAGATTATCCATGAAACAGGGAATTTGGAAAACTGTTTTGCCTGTTTCTTAATTATACATTTTAAATGAGTTGCACAAACACAATACCTTAAACAAGAACAGAAATACATATACACAGTGTAACAAAATCGACCTTAAATTTGTATCAATAAACCAAAATCCATACCAACTCAAAGTATTCATATCTATATTATATTCCCTTATTTCTTTTAAAAAGAGAATGACTATGACCACTAACAAATTATAATCAACTTTCTTTAAATAAAAGCAAATGTTTATAAATGATATTTTGGGAATTTGGCCATATTTTTCTCCAAACTGTTTCCTGCTGTTTGTTTGGTAAAGCATTTTTAGTTTTCACAGAGAACTTTCAAAGGATTTTGTCCCATTAAACCACATTAGCCTGAAAGGAATCCACAGGTTCTCATCTGTGGAAAAAAAGCAGAACCTCTTTTCCAAAGCTAAATATCCTTTGAACCAAATTTTGAAGCCAAGATTCATTTATGTTGCTTTAACTTAGCAGACCCCATCAAATATCTCTATGCAGTCAAAAAATTCAAAGGAAATATAATAATATTCATAATCCAGATTCTCCGTGCATATTCCACCTTTATGTGGCTTTTTTACTCTATTAGTTCTTAACATTTATTTTATTATATTTATTCATTTAATCTATGACTGTCTGCACTCTTTCTTCTCTCTCAAGCCCATGTACATTTATCCAGCAATGTGACCTATTCAGAGGTCTTTTTCATCAGAATCTGGAGAAAGGAGCACCTTAGTGTGAACAGTCGTCTATATTCTGTCAAATATATTTTAAATAAAAACTGACTGGCCAGTAGCCAGGCAGGAAGTATAGGAAGGACAACCAGACAGAGGAGAGGCAGATCAATGAGGACAGGAGAAATCTGGGAAGAAGGGAGGCCATTCTTTGTGTGTTTAAAAATATATGCAGGCTTGGGAGAGTAGAGAAAGTGGTTAAAGTCCTGAAAATAAAAAAGAAAGAGAATAGTTGGGTTTGGTGGTACACGCCTTTAATCCTAACACTTGGGAGACAGAGCAGACAGACCTCTGTGAGTTCAAGGTGTGGTGAGATACACCTTTAATCCCAACACTTGGAAGGCAGAGGTAGAGGGACCTCTGTGAGTTCAAGGTGTGGTGGCAAATGCTTTTAATCCTACCTTTGGGAGACAGAGGCAGGCAGATCTCTGTGAATTTAAGGTGTGGTGGCACACATCTTTAATACCAGCACTTGGGAGGCAGAGTCAAGTAGATCTTTGTGAGTTCAAGGACAGCCTGGTCTACAGAGGGAGTTTCAGGACAGCCAAAGATACACAGAGAACCTGTCTTAAAAAGCCAAAAACTAAAAGTATAAATTAAAGAAATAAAGGTTAAAATAAAGTCATGTAAAGATGAAAAATACATAGAGAATCTGGATACTGTATGTTATTATGCTCTCTTTGAATTGATTGAATGCTGAGGAAGGAGCAAGTGCCACTAAAAGATATTTGTTTATAAATGCTGCTAAATTAATCCAAGATAGGTATTTTGAAAATACCTTGACTTCAAAAGATGTGTTACTTTGGAAGAGAGGTTTTGCTTTTGTTTCCAAAGAAAATGAGAAGCTGTGGATTCCTTCTGAGTTAAAAAAAAGTCAGGTTTGATCAAGGAAGACCACTGAGAGATCTCCAGTAGAAACAGATGGTCCAGATGTCTGAGTTCTACATTCAGAACAGATTCAAGATGCTGCCTGAGATGATCAAGCCTCACAGGATATTTCAGTCAGGACTTGATCATAACTCTAAATTTTCTTTAGGTCTCCATAAGATTATCAGCACCCCAATCCAGCAGGAAGTAGATTGAAAAACTATGTTCACATTCCCCCAAAATGGGCTATGGATATTTTCCTTTGTTTAGAATGTTGGTTACACATTGTTATTGCTAATGGTGAGGAGAAAAGCTAAACAAAAGATATTATATTCAGAGTTCTTATTATTTAAAAAAAGAGAGGGGATGGTGTGGACAATTCTCTATATTCTGTCAGTTATATTTTAAATAAATGCTGATTTGCCAGTAGCCAGGCAGGAAGTATAGGCAGGACAACCAGACAGGAAGTAGAGGTGGGTCAATGAGAACAGGAGAATTCTGGGAAGAAGGAAGGCCATTCCTCAGGAGTCCAGCCCAGCCACAGAAGAAGCATAATGTGAATGCCTCACTGAAAAATGTACTGAGATATGTTCACTGCCTCTGTAGGCCATGCTTACTGGCCCAGCTCCAGAGATGCAGTAGATCTATGTTGCCACTAAATAATTTGTAACACAAAACTTGCTGTTTCTCTTTCAGTGCAAGTTCTCCTGGAAAAGCCAGAGTTCTTGTGAATGGCATGAACCAGGAAGTTGTCTCTTATAGAAACCATGCTTTTTGTTACTAATGCTGAGTCAGGAATCCTTCTCTTAAAGGAGCTGTGCCTCTGCTCGTGGCCAGCAAACAGAATCAATCTGAAATTATGTCGCTGCCAAGAAGCTGCACTTGGCTCCCATTTTTGCAGGTCTAGAATCCCTCTTTTATAAGCTTTCTTAGACTTTATGTGGATGAAGTTGCCCCACATGGGCATTGTTATCTAAACAGAGACTGCTTGCTTGTTTCTCAGATGTCCAGACCCAAATAATCACACAGAAACTATATTAATTGCAACACTGCTTGGCCTATTAGCTCAGGTTTCTCTATTTAATTCTTACATCTTAAATTAGCTAATTTCTAATAATCTGTGCATCACCACAAGGCTGTGATTTACCAGGTAAGATTTTGGCTCCAGCATCTGTCTCCTTTGACAGTTACATGGCATTTCTCTGACTCTACCTGCTCAGTCTATATATCTCGTTTGGATTTTCATCATCAGAGATACTTCCTTCTGCAACAGATAAGAATAGACCAACAAGATTCAGAGATGGGGAATGGAGAGAGCGAGTGAGAGAGAGAGCGAGAGAGAGAGAGAGAGAGAGAGAGAGAGAGCAGGTCCTTGAAACAGACAGTTCTAAGTGGGATGAGGGGAGGAAGTGGAAATTTTGATTGGTATTATTTATAAAGTAATAAAAAAGGTGAAAAAAATAAGATGTCTTCATTATATCCTTCCACTTAGAGTTCAGGGAACTCTAAGGAAAAGGAGGAGGAAAGAGTGTAAGAGTGAGAGAAGATGGAGGAGACCAGGAGAACAGGCCCTCTGAATAAACTGATCAAGGATGAGATGAATTCACAGAGAGTGAAGCAGCAAGCACAGGGCCAACATAGATATCTACAACTTCATCTACATATGCATTAGAGCTTTCAGATGAGTATTTTTATGTGACTTTTGGTTGTGTGGATGAGTAGGTCTTTGATTCTTGTCCCAATAGTTTGAGTTACAGACTGAGATGCTGCCAGCAAATGTATAAAATGAACTTGAGAATATTTTCAAAGGCTGTGGAGAAATAGTAAACCAGTTAGTGGAAACAAAGTCTTTTCATAATAGCTCAGTGCAATAGCAAGATCAAAGTGACAATAATTCTAATTTCATATACATTCTGCTAGATGTTCATTAGAATGAAAGAGGGAAAAAATAGTCATTTTAAGCTATTTAGGAAAAAGGGGGTAATGCATCCTGAATATATAGAGCCTAGAAGCATAATTTGTCTATCAAAGATATAAAGAGATACATGCATACTCTCAGGAGTATAGTGATATTTTATTTATGTTTCAGTTAATAAAGCTTTTCTGAAGATCAGAAGAACAAATCAGTCAAGCCACTAGAGAAGTTTCCATTTACAATGGGTAAATAATCTATTTTGCATTATTAGCCTCTGGAAAGTTCATAGAAGAAACCTTGGCAAATCTTAACATGCTTACACGATATATATCTACAAGGAACTAAAGTCAAGAGATTGGTGAAAAAAGAGTGGAATTATCACTTATTCTGATAACATATTTTGCAGTCTCAGTTTTAAAATAGAGTGAAATAATCAATATGGATTCCACCCTTTCCCTCTTCTTCAAACATATACACATCCCAAAGAGAATTCAGCAATGAACATCACACTCAGTCAACTGATGGTAAGAACAGATGGTATCTACTGGTTCTTAGCATACTAGAATATTCTGTGATCATATTATTAAAAAGGTGGGTTTTGCTTGGAATCCAAATGATTGATGAACTTTAAAGGCAGAGATATGAACGTACTTACACATAACTGGGAAGTGGCTTTCTGCTTTTAACAATCAGAAAGAACAGAGCATAACAGAACTTAGGATCACTGTCATTAATTAAGTCTTTTATTTGGCTGAGATTGTAGTTAAACATTGTCCTTTTTATCAAACCTTAACTGATTGCACTTCTCAGTGTGACCATGAGTAGTGTTACTGTGACTCAGCAGCTTGAGCAAAGACAAGGTTATTCTAATTTATACCAAAACAGATCCAAAGATAAAATCCCACAGAATATGAGTGCAAAATGTAAACAAAAGTACATGAAGGCATAAACTTAGGACAATGATTATTCAGATCATTAACTAGAGATTTTCTACTTAAATATCTGAAAGATTTTCATAAGTCTTATAATTAGAAAAATAAATGGTGTGGGAGAGGTAGCGAATACTTGGCCACCAAAGTGATGGCTTGTGAGTGTACACAGAGAATCGCTGTATATGAAGGATACAAATGAGCTAAAGTGCATTGTCCCTTTCTAAACAGAATGGAGGCAACTACTACTGCATCCAAAATTTAATGAAATCTGCCAACAAATGTTACGTTTGATCACATATCAGGGCATCAAGTGAAGGCTTCAGGGACTACCTCTAGAAATGCCGAACAGATGGCTGACTTAATTCACCTCTGCCAGTTTCTTTATTGGTTCCCTTGTTCTATGACTTCATCTTCCAAGAACACACTACCCCCACTTATAATAATAATTATATATATGTACATATAATACTTATACACTCATATATATATTTCATATATTCCCAAATACCAAAGGAGACAACAATAATTAGGGTTCTAACAGGTGAAATAATATTTTATGTATCATTTTCTAGTCCTGGGTACCATTTTGTTGAACTGAATTGAGTATGCAGACATTTATCTTTTTTTCTGACCACTGAATGTTTCATCACTAGGAGACACCCAGTGACTCTGTGGAAGATTCATTTGTTGTAATGATCAATCTTTATTGCTCTAAAGTAGTGCTTCTAGTTATTGTTGGCTTTTAAAATATGCTTTCTGTGGTATATGCTTAATGCTGGATTTTGCGCTTAAAGAGTATTAGGAAGCAGATGTCCAGTTAGGACATTTGTGTTACCCATTCTTTAATTCATATTACATTCAGTCCATAACTTAGTGTAGGAAGCTCTTACTTAATAGTTGTATACCCTCACATTGGTGTCTCAGCTTCATGCATCATCTGGATGGGTCCTAGAGAAGAGGGTATTGGTGGGATGAGTATTGTCATTTCTAAGTTTCCTAAATGTACTTGTGAATGGATGCATGGGTTATCTCTTTTGCTAATAAAAATGAGCAGTTTGAAAAAAATGAACCTTAGATTTCCAGGAGCTATGTGGCTTCTTGGGGAAAAAGGTCTGAGATTTGCATGAATGGGTCTCCTTGTGCTAAGACTCTGGAGGCCCTGACCCAGTTGGCAAGAACTCTCTGGACAGCTTGCTGCATGATTCTGGGCATGTGTAGGAGGAAGGTGCTTGTTCTAAGCTAATTAGGGCTAGCTTAGACCCTAAATAATCACACAAACTGTATTAATTAAAACACTGATTGGCCCATTAGCTCTAACTTCTTATTGGCTAACTCTTACATCTTAATTTAACCCATTTCAAGTAATCTGTACATAACCATGAGGTCGTGGCCTACCTGCAAAATTTCAGCATGTCTGTCTCTGGCAGATTCGTGGCTTCTCTCTGACTTCATCCTTCTTCCTTCCAGCATAGAGCCCATCTTTTTTACCTAGTTCTGTTCTTCCCTGCCATAGGCTCAAAGCAGTTCTTTATTCATTAAGCATAAAGCAACACAGAGACTGAAGGACCAGGTATGACCCTGGGAATGTGTGTGCCATGTGATTTCCTTGCTTTCACCATGCTAGCCATACTGTTGTCAGAAAGAGTCACAGTAGGTCATGAAGTTTAATATTATATATTTGCTGTAGTATACTGGAAAGGGTAATTTTAACCAAAATAGTTTTTGAAAAATGTTTTTAAAATAGATCACATTAAGAGTTAATGGGAACATTCAAAGAACAGGGAATGAAGCGAACCATAGAAAATTACAGTTACCTATGCCAATATCCCAAGAAGTTATAGAGATAGAACAAGGGATACACAGTGCCAAGTATTAAGTGTAAGTTTCCAAGCTGTGTTACCTACAAAATCAACGAAAAAACCTGGTATGCCCCCAAAGTAGATAGAGTAGTAGAAAGTGTAGAATGAATTGATCCAGCTTTGACTGGTGAGTTGATCATGAGAACCCAGACTCTATCAGATATAAATATTAACCACAAGAGACAAAACTGTCTCTCATCTTGCATGAGGCAGTAATAGCATATGCTAACCACTGGGTACACTGTTTTACCTGTAAGTATACTGAGTTGGAAAAGATTCTTTGTAGCTTGCAAGATTGCTTATTCTTCTAACAATAGAGATATAGACCAAAAAATTAGCAGCTACTGGTTGGAAATATTTCTGCTGTTGAAAAGCATCCAAAATGAGGAGTTGTGAAGGAGTCTTATTCCTTTTTATTCTTTTCCTTCTTTACAAAGAATCGGTAAACAAACAAGCAACATTTTATAGTGAGGAAAATTGTAGCTGCCACACAGGCCAGTAGGAATCCAATCACATCCAGAGAGTAGTACTGATACCAGGTGAGGTTAAAGGCAAGAGGCTTCAAGTGCTTGGCTCCTTTGTGGCGAATGACATACTCAACCCAGAAGACTGCCCTGTCCAGGGGCTTCATGGGCTGGTCATGGTGAATGGTTGATAATAACATCACGTTCTTTTTAAAGCTAAAAGAAAATACGATGGGTATTAATTTACAGAAAGAAGAAACATGTGTATAAATTTGATAAATTTATGTGTATCATAACGATGATTACATTAAAATATAAAGAAATTGTGTGTTTATCACAGTAAAGATCTTCTTAATGTATCATCTAGAACTTCTTCAACACATAGGATTTAAATATAAAAAAAATGCTAGGAAAAGACAAATATTCATAAGGAATAGATCAGACTCAGCACCCCAAAGCAAAATAAAGTCAAAAGGAGCTAGCTTTTGAGGTCTTGAAACATGAAAATTGAGAAAGCAATTACTAATGTAGCCATACAGAGCAGTAGAACAATTTGGAAATGCACAATGATGCCTGTCATTCTCACTGTGGTCCATATCTGGGCAAAGCAGTTAAGAAGTTGGGTTTAATGAGGAATTTGTATTAACCACTTATTAGTGCTTATGGATTATAAATGTAGATTGCAGTGATTATTCATTTAGTGGATTCTTGGTCTTTTCATAAATTTCTCCTTCTAGTTTTTAACTGTTAAATGGAAAAAATAAAATGAAAATTTCCTCTATTCAGGTAAAAATGGTTTTTTTATTTGATTTTTATTGAGCTTTACATTTTTCTCTGTTCTACTGCCTGCTTCTTCCCTCCCCTTCAACTCTCCCTGAAGGTCCCCATGCTCCCATTTTACTAAGGAGATCTTGTCTTTTTCTACTTCTCATGTAGATTAGATTTATGTATGATTCTCTTGACTCTTGGAATTCTGCGAATTATTCTTACTGTAAACAAGAATTAGAGTAAATTCTTGCAATTGCTGTTCATGTTTTTCTTTTATGTGTTTTTTAATGTTGAGACTATTCAATTTTTACACGGAAACATAGGAGATATATTTGATTCTAGTGATCAAATGATTACAGACCAGAATATTTGGTAAAGGAATCTAGCTATGGATATTGATCATCAAGTGTACAGCTTAGCATGCTGAATCATAAGCATGTACCAATGGCGATAGAGGCAACTTCCTTTCTTATTATTTATAATATACTGGAGAATAGGAGCCAAAAATGCAGAGAGAAGTTAGAGATTTTCAGACAAAGGCAGAAGTAGTAACATAGTTGTTATGCAGGAGATGAGACCTGTAATAAGGATGTTGTACAGTTTACTGAAGACTAATTCTGTGGGTGTCATAAACCTCAAAATGTATCACCTATTGATCAAATATTGCCAAACACAAATTTTTAAGATTAAATATAATTGGAAGTAGAGATTATTTTTATCTTTCTGATTTACAGAAAGCCATTTTGAGGTGAATTTTTTAAAGTAAAAGAAAAAATGGTGGCTTTGCTCATTTTCTTCACTAAAGTACAATTTCAAATATCTGTAGTTATTTAAACAAAACTGTATTTTCTCTAAAATTAAACTTCTGATAATTTTTGTTTTACTAAAACAACTCCAAAGTACTTTGGTCTTGGATGTTGACACATTTTTTTCTATTCTACAGCTTTGTATGATGAAAGAGGACGATGTCAAGTTAAACTCAGACATTGTCTAAAACAAAAATAATGAGGAAACACGTAGATATTCCCTCACTGACTAATACAGCTCTTTGTACTTATCATTATTTCTTTGTCTAAGTTAATTGTTGCTCTCTGGAAATTCTAGTGAGAAATTATTCATAATAAATAGGTTAGTGACAAAGCTCACTGATGGAATAGTTGCTCAGCATGCATGTGTAAAGGTCTGGGTTCCAATACAACACAAATAAATAAATAAATAAATATATGTTTATACTCACGAAGGGTTGTTAATGACTTCCTTTAGGGCATTAAGCAAATCTGAACTTGTCATTGTATGAAAATCTACTGAAACAGCTGCTCCTTTGGCCACCATGTGAGCAATGTTATCATATTGTTCTGCAAACATAGGGATGCCAACCATGGGGATCCCATGATGAATTGACTCATAAATGCCATTGGCTCCACCATGAGTTACAAAAACTTTAGTTTTTGGATGACCTAGGATCAGAAGAACAACAGAAAATATACTAATTAGAGCTCATAGATATTAGTAAAAATCTATAATCAAGTGATCAATGGGTCGGGGTATATTAACATTGAATAATACCACTTTTGGGTATATATCCAAAGGATACTCAGTTGTGCAACAAATTTATGTGCTTAAATATGTTCTGAGCAGCTTTGTTTGACATAGTCGGAACCTGGAAACCATCTAAATGCCCCTCAACCGAAAATGGATAAAGAAAATGTGATACATTTGCACAATGGAGTACTACACAGCAGAAAAAAATGACATCTTGAATTTTTCAGGAAAATGAAATGGATGGAGCTAGAAAACATTATTTTGAGTGAGGTAACCCAAACACAGAAAGACAATTATCACATGTACTCACTCATAGGTGGTTATTAAACATAAAGCAAAGAAAACCAGCCTACAAACCACAATCCCAGAGAACTTAGCCAACAACGAGGACACTAAGAGAGACTTACATAGGTCTAATTTACATGGGAAATAGAAAGTAGAAAAAGACAAGATCTCCTGAGTATATTGGGATCATGGGGACCTTGGGGGAGGATTAAAGAGGGTAGGGGAGAGGCAGGGAAAAGAGCAGAGAAAAATGTAGAGCTCAATAAAATTCAATAAAAAGAAAATTCTATTAACAAAAAAAGAAAAATTCAATTGAATTAATTAAATAGCTTTAAGTCTCACAGCAAGAATCATCCACGTTCAAAGTAGTATAACTGAGAGAGTTGCATCCTTTGTTTTCTTTTAACGTTGATGCTAGGGTTTACAGGAGAATTATTTGAGTGATGGATGATTGATTGATGTAGCATGTGATGATGCTGGAACAATGAGAAGGGGTTTTCAGTTGAACACATAGAAAATATACTGGATGGAAGAAAATGAATTTCTAAGAATATTATGTGTTTGTTATAACTAACCAACATAAAGAGTTCATATGTTAGTGACATCCATTTCTTTCTTGGTTATTTTTTCCCCATTATCCTCTTCCCCAGTGTAATAAATGCTACGAAAGGCACTCGAGGAAACAATACGGAAACACTGTCATACAGGCTTGCTTCTTAGTACACGAATATCCATGTGTCCAGGGAGTTGGAAGAGTTTTGCCAAATGTAGTGATGTTGTTAACTTCATGAATCATAGACTGTTAACAAAATATCTAGTGCAAGAAATGGAAAACTTCATTTTTAGTTGTTGGTTTGGTTGGGGCAGGGTGTCCTTGACTCTTCCCAAGGAAAACACACTCTAGTCCTTGTCCTTGATTGCTTCCCAGATCTTGAAGACAAGATGTCTGAAGGCATTGTACACAGTTAAGACTTAGGACCTGGAGCAATTGAGAAGTAAGTGATCTGGAAACTTCCTCTTTGAGGACTTTTGTAGTATTGGAAGAGGCTACATAAGATCTCTAGGGAGAAATGTAATCAATAGTCCAGTTAGCTGTCAGACCTATGACTTATAACAATGACTGTCATGGAAAGAAATCCATAAGAGCAAAATGTGGCACTTTTATCTTAGGTGTAATCAGATAAATCTAACTCTGATAGAATTTGAGGCCAACTGAGTGGTAAGAAATTCATGTGTGGTACTGTAAAGCGAGTTAACTATTCAAAACAAGTATAATTTCTAACTACATTATTAGCATTTATCCTTATAACTTCAGGTAACTGTAGCTCTCATAGGCAACAAAAAACTTCCATTACAACAAGTGGAAAAGATTGCAAAGATCCACAGCTTGTGGAAAAGGAAGAGAATAAATGATCATAAGATGCCAAGGCCAATAAGTACACTTAGAACAGCACAACTTCTAAATCAAAGGCTATGGAAACATTTCGGAAAAGACATCAGAAGAGCATAAGAGCCAGGGGTCCGGGGTGGCTGATGGAAGATGTTGCTTTATATATATTATAGGGATATTGCATCCATGAAATCTCACCAGTGTGAATTAGACGTGTGTAATGATTGCCCCATTTGACCTGCCAACAATAGATGGGGAAAATTTCACAAAGTCCTGTTCCAATAAGGAAAACTGTGGACAGTCAATGACTGTCAAGGTGGGAGTGCCAGGTTTCTCCAGTATGTCCTCCCTGATCTATTAGGCAATACTCCATTGTCAGTCCTAAACATGTGTATATAACAAGCAACAAAAATTGGACTTAGAAGGATGATAAAATGGTAGAGGGCAAAAGGAGAAAAAAGGCTGAAAATGATGACAATATAGTATTTACATATGATTTTCTCAGAAATGAAATGATGTATTTCACAGAGGAAAATGATAACTAACACATGTACTAAGTCTGACACAAGGCTTTTTAGGGCATTCAGGAATACCATGGCAATCAGAGTGCTGTACTGTAGCCAGGCAGTGGTGGTACACACACTTTATTACAGACTCAGGAGGCAGAGGCAGGAGAATCCCTGTGTGTTCAGGGCCATCTGGTGTACACGACATGCTGCAAAGCTACAGAGAAACCTGGTCTCGATAAAAAAAAAAATTATTGTATGATAAACAGTGTTAATGTTTTGTGATGGGTAATATTGTCATTGACCATTAATGTTTCTTAGTTATTTTTGAAAAATTCCTACTTTAGAAAAGGTAACAGGTATAAAATTGAATCTGTAAAAGCCAAGGTAAGTACAGAATGCTCCCTGTCAGAGGCCGCCTCTTTAACAATGCACACTTTGTTCCTGGAATACAAAAATACAACGCCAGCTCACATTTCAACCTCTTTCAAGCAAATCATATTTAAAAATTGGTTTTATTTTTAACTTTTCTAAAATGAATCAGTTTGCTTCCTATCGTATTTCAGCTTGTTACTCATATTTCAGTGCTTGCCTTCCAGAGTCTCACCTAGAAGGTCATTCTGGGGAATCCACTTGAAAATCCTGGTATTGGGTCCTAAGGTATCTGGTTTCATACCTTCATATCTCCAAAACACCTGTTAGAGGTTAGACAATAATTTATATCAGATTTTAAAACTTAAAATATAATATTTTAGAAATTAGACAGTACTTAGCTAAATGCCATTCTTATCACTGGTGTGGAAACCAGGTAAAGAGACATTAGACAATAAGAATTATCAAAACATGAGGCATAGTATGGAACACCATCTATGTTTCTCTTTACATTTAATCAGGTCGAATGTCATCATGATTTTCCATGTGCAGTTATGTGCACACATGAGGGAATTAATGAAATATGAATATATTTAAGAAAAATTTATATGTTCATAAATCAGCTGCAAAGAAAAAAGACTAAACTCATGTGTATTTGCTATAATACTTCTAATTTTCCTTTCTTAATTTTATGCCACTTTAAAACAACTGCAGATCTTACTTATATTCATTTGTCCTATTATTTTAATAGAATTTGGCACTTATTTTTGTTATTCATTATTTATTTTTAGCAAATATTCCATATTTACAATTTTCTCTGTTTCCTAGTTCTTTGGAAAAGGTACCACCATGGATAATGAGAGAATGGAGTTATCAATCAATCCTATTCTGGCCATAATCTCAGAGTGCATGTATTTAAGTTTTTCACTAACTACCGGCGACTTAGTTGCTGGCAGAGAGTTTCCACAGGGCATAAAGCTCCCCATGCCTGCTTGCACCCTTCTGCATGTTGAGGAGGTGCTGCTTCCACCACAACCACAGGGAGCAACTAACATAATTTCTTGAACGAAGGAAAAATTAAGTCTAATATTGCTCATCATTGGTTGAGGCACCAGTTTTACTTAGGAATCACAGGAAGTGCAGAGACTGGATATTCCTTTCATGTGGGAAAGGAACCTGCTGTGCTGCTCCTAAGTGCCAATAGCTGTAGAAATCATTCAAAAATCCTAATGGTGCTGCATCTGACCCATATGATAGATGGCAAAACACTTCAGGGTTAATGCACTTTGTGAAATGCCAACCAGTTCCACAGTCAGACCACACAAATGGTGCTCATTTTAGAAATCCCAAACCACCCTTGTAAATATGAGCTTCACCTACATGTTCAATATCTGTTTGCCACAATAAATTTAAACTTTTCTTCAGGATCTTAGGGAAAACCAGCATGGGTTGTTATAGGAAGACTTCATGGGATAGGAAACTAAAATCTAGTTCCTACATACTCCAGATTACAGTTCAGATGTGGTAAATTATCTTCATATACCCTGTGAAGAGAGTCAGTTGGACCTTTTCTGTCGTCAATCCTATTTCTACTGCATTA
This sequence comes from Myodes glareolus, assembly GCF_982192425.1. NCBI lineage: Eukaryota > Metazoa > Chordata > Mammalia > Rodentia > Cricetidae > Myodes > Myodes glareolus. The sequence goes on along the minus strand of NC_142033.1, from coordinate 21,001,373 downwards.
TCTCTTAGTTCCCACTTTTTCCTGAATGAAACACACTTTACTCTTCTGGGTTAGAAACAAAGTGCCATAGACCATGTTTGATTGTGTCTGGTCCACCATAAGGACAAGGACCATTCTACCTTCATGTTTACATCGTCCTGTTTTAGGTTTGGCAGATTCTAGAATGGCCGATTCTTTCTTTCTTTCTTTTTTTTTCTCAATGAACATGGTATAAAAGCACTGAGATGGTGAACTGTCTTCTCCCTTTATGTGAAAAGTCTCCTGAGTGGTAACTAATGAAACCTAGTCTGGCATTCTAATAAAGAGAGAAGGGAAACCTGGAAAGTCTAGATGGCTGAAGCAGGTCTATAAGTCTATTAATGCTATACTTCAAATATTTTTCAATATCTGCTAATAAAGTTTTTAAATAAAACTTCATTTTTACCTGAATGTTTAGATTCAAACAAGGGTCACGAAAAAGGAGTAAATGATCACTGAGAATTTAGTTATTCTTGTGTAGTTTTACTTCCAGTATCATCAGACTAGAGAAGTTTAGGATGCACTCACTCACCAAGCTTCCCTGTGATCATGATGTTTATGTCACTGTTACTGTCATCAAAAACACATTCTTTCGAATCTGCTATCCTTATCTTTGTTTCTAACCTGAATAAGGGCAATCATAATACTTGATTTTACATAAAGGGACCTTCCAGTGTCACCCCTTTCCAGACTTTAGTAAACTAAGTAATAATTGCCTTCCATGGGGACACTATTTTACCTTTTGTGGAATCTGTGCAAGGGCTGATGCAATTGTGTTGGCCATTTCTTGTGTTGTGTTTTTGATCATTGATCCCAGAGAAAACACCACAACACCATGTTCCCCAGAGCTCTGTGCAAATGCTTCCATTTCCTGTGGATACAGAAATAATTTCATTGTTGAAAATCAATAGCAGAAATGCTATTCAAATTGCTACTAAAATAGGAGGAAAATGAAGCATTATAGGAAAGCTAAGTGCCGCTGATTAAGCACACATAAAACAATCATCGCTGTCTTATTACCCCGTACTCATGGGGATCTGCACTACGTATATTTATATCTTTGAGCAACAAATATACCAAGTATTATCTTCTGAAAAATGTTAAGCTGCATCATGTACTTACAAATGATATACTTACAAATTTTACTATATATATGTGTATATATATTCATGTGTGTGTGTGTATACACACACTGCAATATTTATTTAGTTAAAAGCAAAACAAATCAGAACTTATTCAGCTATGTGTCAGTCACTTGACAAATTTTGTGTGAATAAGCATCCCTTATAATATCGTTTAATTATGAGGTTTTTCCAAGGTTCTCATGTTAATCTATAAATGAAATAAATGCATAGGTTTGTGACTGCTTTAACCTTGAGCATCTTTTGGCAAGATGTTCTTTTCCCCCACCTTTTTATTCACTGGAATAAAACTAAAAAAAAAGGATGTAGAACCTTTTTCAACTGAAATGAAACAAAAAGAAAAAAACTAAACTAAAAGTATTTATTTACCTCAGGCAAGGGTTTGGCAGGTTTGCAGTGGAGACCTCCAACAAACTCAATGTTTGGTAAGGTTGGGCGAGGAAACTCTAAATCCCAGTAGGAGCGAATGAACCACATTTCTGCTTTCTTCATTGTGTCAACCATAGTAGTAGGTCTTCCTGAATGGAGAAATGAAAGTTGTGGGTGGAAGAGCAAAATGATCATGAAAGTGTTGTCATGTGAATAAATTAATATTGTCTGAAAATATTGGAATAATTTTACTAAAAGTTGCTTCTTTTAGTAAACATTCATGAAACAAATACATTAAATTTTGCATAAACGCAATTAAAGTGTAATTTCTCTTTGGTTTGCAAAACATATGTATGTTCAAGGTGAACTGAGGTGAAATCCTACTGTCACCTCTATGATTTAGCAGTGCTATTCATTATAGAAGCCATAAAGCTCCTATGTACTGTTGTGACCCTTGTTCATCTTTGAAGCTTCAGGAAAGCACATGCAAATATAAAAGAGCACTCTATATCTAGAGTCAAGCTATTCCAGTATAATTATGGACACACCTTTTGCAGGAATCATATTAGTTTCTACAACAAACAGGCTATTCCTTGGCTTTCGGTTTTCTAAGAGAATTATGAGGGTTATGTCTGGAAGAATTTCTTGCATCTGTCTCTACTTTTCATTTGGATTAGCAGTGTAATGATAAGTATTTCTTTGTAGAAATATTTACAAATACTATCTGGAATGTAGTTCTCAGAAAGTTTGAGAACAGGAATTTTTGCTCTTGCTTCATTTTGACTTAACTTATTTAAACCAAGAGACCATGACTGCCAACAATACACAACAAACATATTTGAGTGCAAAATTCAGTTGTCTTTAAAATGAAGGGTTGGAAATGATGCTGAAGTGAGATTGTTACACAATATTATATATCATTTAACAATTTTGGCATGAAAGACATATTTGTACCTAAGAATACTTTTCAGAACAAGGATATTTAGGCCATCACCCTTGTGATGAAAAATACAACTTACCTAAAATTTCACTGAAAAATGGATCCCAATCCTTAGCAGGAAATGACTCAAACAAAAGGTCAAAATAAAACAAACATATCATATTTTGTACTCTCTCCATAAACGACATTTGGCCACTTAACTTTGACATAATTATAGGCACATAAGAGGGAGGGAATGAAAGTCCCCCACTAAACTTTTCTAATCCATAGCCACCAGCATGGCGAAGACTATACATAAAGGGTACTTGGAGTAACTCAGCTATCAGCTCACCACAGGGAAAAATAGCATCTGACAAAACAACATCAAACTTGGATTCCTGTAGTTTTGCCACAACTTGTTTGTTTGAAACTGCTTCTCTACAAAGGTTTAACATAAAATCAGAAAATTGCCCAAATAGTATGTTAAATGATGGGTAATATCTCCAACATGTATCTTTTGGAACATCATATATCCACCTATTGACCCATTCAGTAAAAAACTTTTCTACTTTGTCATTATTGGTGCTTGTAGGAAATGTCTCATATTTAAGACCAGATGCTTTTTTGGGATCAAGAAAGACAGAAGATGAAGGCCTCAGAACTGTCACTTCATGGCCACGTTGTACAAGTTCATCCAGTATTATCTTCAGATTCATCCAGTGACTGTATTCCATTGGCCATACCAACACCTTCCCACAGCTCCCAGATCTGAAGTAGCAACTCATCTGCAGGAGCAGCAGAACAGACATCCACTTCACAGTCATCCTGCAAAATCAAAGTCCTTCTGTTCGTAGTGTTCCCTCTTCTGTCACTGTTTGTGCTTTTAACTAAGAAGAAATCAGCCAAGAAGTTAAAATATAACTTGCATTGCTCAAACCTGATATTGAACCACCATCAATAGGTGGAAGTACAAAAGAGGGAAGGCTAATTTAATTGCTATCTATCTACATAAGTATGTTTAAAGCTTCTTTTATGATGAAGTGTTTTTAGTTAGCCAGGCGGTGATGACTGTGTGTTTCATCATCTATGCTACATATATTCTGGAACAGTCTAAAATATTTCACAAAACATTTTAGTGAGAGGAATCATGTGGCTGCTCTCTGAATTTTCACCTCAACAGAATAGAAAGCATATTAACTTACATAACTGTACATAGTTGATCATTATTTCTCCCATAGTAGAAATCAAAGATTTTTGTAATAATGCTGATGTTCTCAAGTGCATAAAATCCACCAATTTAAACTCTAAGCCAAATTTTTTTTTTTAGGTATCATTTATGTGTACTTTTTTTTTTGTAATTTTATTAAATTATAAAAAGTTTCCATTTACGCCCCTCCTCCCAACGCCCTCCCCCCCCTCCCTCTCCTCCTCCCTCTTTGTCCCCTAGGGAAGTCAGGGTCTCCTGCCCTGTGGGAAGTCCAAGTTCCTCCCCCCTCACTCCAGGTCCAGGAAGGTGAGCATCCAAACAGACTGGATCCCAAAAATCCAGTATATGCAGAGGAAACCAGTCCCAGTGTCATTGTCAATGGCTTCTCGGAAAGACTGCAGGCCAGCCACATTCAGAAAATCCGGCCACATTCAGAGAATCTGGTTGGATCACATGCTCGTTCAGTCACGGTCCATCTGCCTTGGTAAACTCTCATTAGATCCGACCCCTTGTATCAGTGGGTGATAGTATCCCTCGCAGTCCTTCGTCATTTTCTTCCTCCTTTTGCTCCTCGTTTGGATCTTGGGGGGCTCAGTTCGGTGCTCCAACGCGGGCCTCCATCTGTATCGTCATCCAACGCCAGATGAGGGATCTATGGTGATAAGCAAAATATTCATCAGTATGGTCACGGGCCAAGGCCGGTTCAGGCACCCCCTCCTCTGTCCAGAGAACAATCTGGGGATCTCTCCTTGGACCTGGGATCCCATATATAATCAAGTTTCCTGTAAACTCTAATATGACTCCCTTAGTTGAAATATATTCTTCCCTGATCCCACATTCATCCTTCCTCCCTTCCCCCCATCCCGGTCAACCGAGCTTTCTCCATTCCTCCCCTACTCCCTTCTCTCTAACCCTCTCCCCTTCCATCAACCCTCCCACCCCCCCCCCATGCACCCAAGGTTACCTGGGACTCTTGACTATTTCCTACCTCCTGGCGGATAGGTAAATAATCTTCATCAGTTTCGTCTTCTTATTTAGCTTCTCTAGGATCACGAATAATAGTCTATGCCAAATTTTTATAGTGTATTTGCAATAAGGCATAAACACTTTGACCACCAGTTTGGAAAAGTTTCATGAGAAGTAGTAACCTTATTTTTTTCTTATTTTGGGAAAGCCAAAAATCCTGGGAAAGTGAAACCAACCATTCTTCTGGCATGTTCCAGAAAGGACTAAGTATGAAAGGACATGTCAAGATTGTACAACATGAGTGTAAGGGCAAGAAGTCGTTGATGGCTGGTGCAGAACAATATTCTCTGGACATCAAGAACCATTGCACATATGAATCACAGTGGCTATGGTTGGATTCTGAAGACCTACACAAGATTAAACTAGACATAATCCACAAATGGATAGAGTGGCACTTGAAGTCCTATGCCTACCTGTGGAGGTATTGGTAGGTGATGGCTTTTGGGGAGGAAAAGTCATAGTTCCAGACTTAAGGGGAGTAGGCATGCTGTAGCAGATAAATTTATACCTCCCTCAGAAAGGCAATGTGAGTAAGTGAATTCAAGTGGGTTTAAAAAATGAGCATCTGAAGTTAGGAGTGAAAAGCAGGGTAGTGTATTGGGGAAAATGGAAGGGAAGGGAGAGCCAGTGTTTGATCAATAAATGTTACATACTTGTCTCATACTCTTGAAAAATGAAATAATGGTCTGATAAAAGAAAGCTGAGCTTAAGGCATCTACAGTCTTGGCTCAGAAAACAACTCTGAACCACAGAGAACTCAACCTGGCATGGAGAAAGTAAGCAGAAGGCTCCTAGCAGCTTCTTCTCTTGCTCTGGATGGGAGACGACCTGCTTCTCAGAATCTCTGCATCTGACTTGATGAACTTCATAGTTAGCACATGATTACATTTTTACCAGAATAAAATAACCCAGTTTATATATTCCCGATATCACTAGATCCTCCTGCATAGATCATCTGGAGATGTCCTGTAAGGTGGCAGATTAACTTGCCCATAGTCCCTGTATCTTAGATCTTCCTGCTCTAAAATCCCATTGCCTTGCTCTGCATACAGCCTAAACATGAGAGGCACATGGGAAATCTATTCTGTGTTTTTTACTCAGTAGTATACAGTGTAAAATGACTTCTAAATAAACTCACTGTCCCGTTACATTATAGTATCCACTAGAGCCTGTTTTTGGATGTTTGCCTCTATAAAAGTGCTTGGCTTCATGCTTAATGGATTGCTTGAAAGAAAACCCTTAGAATAAGACAGGCAAGCAATTGTACCCACTCACAATCCCACCAAAAACAAGTAAATAGAATACCCTAAGTGATTTTCTCTACCAAGACTCTCACAAAACAATTGGTTGACTTCCTTATTTTCTATATGGCTAACATGTTTAGTTATTAGTTTGTTCTCAGGATCTCAGAGTCTCACAAAGATACTGAAAAAGTTTATTGTCCAAAAACTGGTGTTCATAGGTGTGTGGATTAATATCCCAGCCTCCGATTCAATTCCATTGGCCAACCTCTCTTTTTTATGCCAATACCAAGCTGTTTTCATTACTGTAGTTCTGTAATAGAGCTTGATGTCAGGGATAGTGATGACTCCAGAAATTTCTTTATTGTACAGGGTTGATTTGGCTATCTTGAGCTGTAACATGAGGGGCTGGCTTGTTGGGGTTTCTGTCCCGCCCAGTACCCCACAGCCGGCAACTCCCAAGGTAAATCACACACAAGACTCCATAAGATTATAAACTGATTGGCCCATTAGGTCAGGCTACTTATTAACTCTTATAACTTATGTTACCCCATTATCCTTATCTATGTTAGCACATGGCTCCATACCTTTCTCAGCAGGGCAGGTTACATGCTGCCTCTTTAATGGTCTGCACAGGAATGGCAGAGGAACCTCCCTGCTTCCCAGAACTCTCCTGTTCTCATTGCATCACCTCTACTTCCTGTCTGGTTTTCCCGCCTACTGCCTGCCTGGCCAATCAGCGTTTTATTAAAATATGATTGACAGAATACAGACAATTCTCCTGCATCATTGTGCATTTTGTTTTTTCATGTGAAGTTGATTATTGTTCTTTCAAGATCTGTGAAGCATTGTGATGGGATTTTGATGGGGATTGCATTGAATCTATAGGTTGCTTTTGGTAGGATTGCCGTTTTTACTATGCTAATCCTACCTATCCATAAACACAGGAGATCTTTCCATTTTTTGGTATCTTCTTCAATTTCTTTCTTCAAAAACTTAAAGTTCTTGTCAAATTTTGAGGGTGGAAGGGGAAGAGGAGGGGAGAAGGGGATGGGTGAGGAGAACTTGAGGGAATGGGATAGTCAAGATGGAGGAAGGACATAGATGATAGCAAGGAAAGAAATATCTTGATTGAGAGAGCCATTATAGGTTTAGCAGAAACTTGGCTTTATATTATTTCCCAGAAATTCACAAGAATAACCCCAGCTAAGACTCTAAGCAATAGAGGGGAGGAGACCTGATCTTGACTTGCCCTGTAGTCAGATAAATGAATATCCTAAATATCATCATAGGAGCTTCATCCAGTAACTGATGGAAACAGAGGCAGAGACCCACATAGGAGCACTGTACTGATCTCCTAAGTCCAGTTGAAGTGTGGGAAGAATGAGAATATGAGCAAAGAGGTCTAGACCATGATGGGGATACCCACGGGAACATTCTACCTAAACTAATGGGAGCTCACCAACTCCAGCCAGATTAAGAAAGAACAAGTATAGTACCAAACTAGTCCTTCTGAATGTTGTTGAGAGTTGCATTGCTGAGTCAGACTGATGTGCCACTGTCAGTGGCATCAGGATTTCTTTCTACTGCATGTAATGCCTTTTTGGGATCATATTTTATTTGGATGTTTACCTTGCTCAGTCAAGATATAGTAGAGAGGGCCTTGGACTTTCCACAAAGCAATGTGCCTTACCCTACCTGAGGATTGGATGGGAGTGAGGTGGGAGGGTGTGTGAGGAGAATGGAAGTAGGGGAGGAAGTGGGAACGTGGATTGTTATTTTTTTAAAAAAATCTAATACATAAAAAATGGAAAATGACACCAAGAAGTTTTAAATGAATGCATCTACATACCATTCACTTCTGGAAGCTGTATATCTGCCCTTCCTAAGAGTGTCAACTCCTACAAATGTAGCCATGCAGCTATTGGATACTGCCACATGTTCTACCTTACACTCCTGATATGGGCCAGCAATTCCTGAAGCTTCCTGTATGACATCTACTACATTACATTCATAAATGAACCTTCTTGTACTCAACATGGTGACCCCATGCTATATAACCTGTAGAAAATGATAATTCTCACATATCCAGAGCTGGTTATGCCATGCTAAGACTAGTAATGTTTGAAAAGTTGAATAGTAGCTTGTGATAGAAGTGCACAACCCCTTCAGCCTAAGACCAATAAACATCCACCAATATTACTGTTTACTACAGCTGAAGATGCTACACAGACAATACTGAAACACTCCCCTGGGATGATGGTCACACAGTTACCTAAACACAGGAAAAGGCATGATTGAGAAGTCTTTGTTATTTAAAAATAAGATCCGCTCATTAGTTACTTTGTCATCATTAGGTTAGTGCCTGAGAAAAAAGCAAGTTATAGGAGGAACGGTTTATGTTGGTTGATATTTTGAGCATTTGTTGTCCTTCATGTCACTGAATCCATAAGAAAGTTCATGTTGGTGAGAGTCTTAACAACTATTCCTTCTATATTGTGGAAATATAAGGTGAATATTCTTTGGAAATGCCTGTACAAGTAAACCCTTCCTCTTCTGAGTTGACTTTTTTGTAGGTTGTTTAGTTACTATAATGGGAATAGTAGCCAATACAGGAAATTAATGATGATATTGGGCTCCTTACTGTGATAACCTAGCTTTAGGGTACATAAGTGTTTTTCTAATGATGTTTTAAAAGAAACATGGAAAAATATGAGCATGTGAGAATGCAAGACTCTAGAATTCTGTATGCAAATTTTGTGGGCCTTTTGGATTGGAGCCTAGGAAATCAGAAATTGAAAAAACAAAGTGTGTAAAGTGTAGGCTGGCTTCATGAAGTTTTGGGAGATTTTAAGGATTTCATGAGGGTCTGTTAGTGACCTTTATGTTCTATTCTTGTGAAGAATCTGATTTTGTTTTATCTATGTTCTGAGAACTTGAGTAAAACTAAATTGAAAAGTAATGGAATATGTCATTTGGTGGAAGAAATTTAGAGAATGCTTCACATCTGACCTACATATAAATGCAAATATGGAATCTGAACTCTGAAATCTATTTATTCATCCTACAACTATGGTGTGAAATCTGTTATCAGAATTGGTTAGGTCAGTTGGGTTATGATAATAGTTTAATCCCATATTGCATTTGTTGACTTTCTTTGCTGATATGATGAATTCAATTTCTTATTTCATTATTATTATTTACTTATAAAGAAATGTGTCATTTTAGTTTATTAAATGTTTGTTTTTCATTTAGAGCTATATATTGTCATAATGTTTCAGAAATTTTGTATTAGCATATTGTGATTTGTTCACAGAGAATGTGAACTGTATTGATTTTATAAGTAGAATAACATGATGGCTACTTCATTTATTAAGTTGATAAGTATAAGAAAACCAATATTATATAAAAATATAATCCTTGGGGTATATATGCAAAGTGGTCCTATTGACTGCAAGATGTTGACTTTCAGCTACTTCTCAGCATGTCTGCCTGCATGCCACCATGTCCCACCATGATGATGATGGACTGAACCACTGAACAATAAATGAATATTTTTCTTTATAATAGTTGCCATGGTCTAGAGGACCGTAACCACATTCGCCATTCCAAGATGGCGCTGACATCCAGTTCCACCACCCGGTAAACAGGATAATGCGCATGTGTTGGCAAATTTCCAACGCTGTAGTCCCTGCCTCTCCCGAGGCGTCATCTGGGATGATGGGCAGCTGACCAATCTGAGAGTGACACGTCCGAGGCGGGGACTGTTTCCTATATAAGGGCTGGGTTCGCCTCACTCTGGGTCTCTGCCATGTCGGCTTATGCTCTCACTCTCAAGATGCATTAAAGAGCTGTTCTGCAGAAGGATCCTACGTGCCCTGCGTCGTTCTTGCTGGCAAGACAGTAACGCAGGACATCTGGTGCCGTATCCCTCGGGACGCTGAGGGTCCCTGACAACTGCTCGCACCGCCGGAGACCCCTTGGACACAAGGAGGATTCAGAACTGCAGGCCTGTATACTCAGAGAGATATGGCTTTTCCTGGATTTTTCGGTTTTGGGCTTGACTTGTTTCCGCATTGGGAAGGTTTCATAGGGGCCTTGCTACCTCTTTTAGTAGTCCTCTTATTTTTCGCCAAAGATTGCTTAAAAGATGAATCCTGCCAGGCGGTTGCTGCAACGGAGGAAGTCCAGGATAGCATTTCAGAAACTGAGTACAGTGAGAGGTTAGGTGCGCGCACAGTCTCAAATAAGGAAAAACGACCCCCCCCCCGTGGTTTTAAGAAAATAAGAATGGGGGAGAAGACTGATTTACAAGGTCGAAAGATTTCTGGAACCAACAATAAGAAAAAAGGAAAGGACAGTAGTTTATATCCTCTGCAGGAGCTTAAAGCTCTGCAAATTGAAAGTGACCATGAAAGTGAGCATGAAAGTTCTGGCTCAGGAGAAGAGGTAGAAGAACTAGATACAGAGGAGGAGGCAGAATTAACCAGCGGTAGGGCCATGAGGTCATCCCAAAGGGCCCATCCACAGGTCCTAAGGGAAGCCTACCCATTGCTCATTAAGAGTTTACAGCTATGGGGTCTTCAAATAGCCGCTGAGAAGGTCCAGATTACAGACACTGGCCAATTCTTAGGTTCTGTTATTCTTCCTGAAAAGATTCTACCACAAAAAATAAAGATTTATAGGGACGATTTGTGAACATTAAATGATTTCCAAAAGTTGTTAGGAGATATTAATTGGCTGCGACCGTTTTTAAAAATCCCCTCTGCTGATTTGAAGCCATTGTTTGATATCTTGGAAGGGGATACTCATATTACCTCCCCTCGGGCCTTGACGCCAGCAGCAGAAGCAGCCTTATTACTAGTGGAGGAATCCATTAAGGAGGTACAGCTGTGCCGTATTGATGAAAGTCAACCATTTGTTCTATGTGTGTTTAAAACAAGAAAGCTACCCACTGCTGTGTTATGGCAAGATGGACCGTTACTGTGGATCCATCCGCATGCTTCTCCTAACAAAAGTATTGATTGGTATCCAGCTGCTATAGCTCAAATTGCCCTTAAAGGCCTTAAAATGTCTGTTAGTCATTTTGGTAAGCATCCAGCAGTTATGATAGTTCCCTATACCTCCTTTCAGATACAAACTTTGGCCGCCACCTCTGACGATTGGGCAATTTTGGTTACCACCTTTTCAGGAAAAATTGATAATCATTATCCCAAACACCCTCTGCTGCAGTTTGCAGTATGTCATCCCATTGTGTTTCCCCGAGTTACGTCTTCTGCCCCGCTAAAAGACAGGGTGATGGTGTATACAGATGGCTCCAAAAATGGTGTGGGAGCCTATGTTGTGGATTCTAAAATATATACAAAGAACTTTTCTGCCACCTCACCCCAGGTGGTGGAATGTATGGTGGTTTTAGAGGTTCTTCAAAAATTTCATTGTCCTCTTAATATTGTTTCTGATTCTGGCTATGTGGTTAATGCTGTTAAATTACTAGAGACCGCTGGAATTATAAAACCTACTAGCACAGTGGCAGCTCTTTTCCAGAGGATACAGGACTGTTTACTAAATAGGAGAGCTCCATTTTTTATCACACACATAAGAGCACATTCGGGGCTCCCAGGCCCCATGAGTTTAGGTAATGATCTGGCTGATTGTGCTACGCAGCTTGCTGCGGTAGCTCTTGCCTCCCCGTTACAGACCGCTAAAACCTTTCATGATAATTTTCATGTTACAGCTGAAACCCTGCGTAAACGTTTTTCTCTTACCAGAAAGGAGGCTCGTGATATTGTAACCCAATGTCACAATTGTTGCCAGTTTCTCCCTGTCAGACACACTGGCGTAAACCCCAGAGGGATTGCGCCTTTGCAAATATGGCAGATGGATGTGACTCATATCACTGCCTTTGGAAAACTTCAGTATGTGCATGTGTCAATTGACACATGCTCTGGCGTTATTCATGCCATACCACTTACAGGAGAAAAAACCTCTTATGTCATTCAACATTGTCTTGAGGCATGGAGTGCTTGGGGCAAGCCCACATCTTTAAAGATGGATAATGGGCCTGCCTATACTTCTCAAAAGTTTAAACAATTTTGTGCACAGATGCAAGTCACAGACATTACAGGCCTGCCTTATAACCCCCAGGGGCAAGGTATTGTAGAGCGAGCACATCGCACACTCAAATCTTATCTACTTAAACAAAAAGGGGGAATATTGAAGGAATTACCCCCGACACCAAGAGTAGCCATTGCCATGGCTCTGTTCACTATAAATTTTTTAAATCTGGATGATAATGGCCATAATGCTGCAACACGACATAGTTCAGATCCGCAGCGGCCCAAGGATTTGGTTAAATGGAAAGATGTGTTTTCTAATGAATGGAAAGGCCCAGATCCCATCCTGTTGAGTTCCAGGGGAGCTGTTTGTGTGTTCCCGCAGGACCAGGAAAATCCATTCTGGGTGCCAGAAAGACTGACCCGAACGGTGAGGGGTGACCCACAACACACGGACTTGCCTGAAGATTTGGCTTCTGTTCCTCCTACCATTTTGCGGATGGATGACAACGGCTACGAAGGAGCAGGTTACGAAGGAGCAGTGATGGGGGATACTCTCAGCCTTCCTGAAGCCGACACCAGTCAGCAATAGAGTGGCAGTGTTTCCTCGTTTTTTTATTTTACAACCAATAAGACTCTGGGGCTCCCCTACCTTCTATTTATAAGCTTAGCCAAAGGATTCCAGTCCTGGGTTGTGTCCTTCATCTCCTACTTTAAGATTGGGTGGGGGTGGGAATGTTTGGAACAGCCCTATGCTGTGGATCAGTGTTTCTCCTCTGGATGGTCTGCTGACTCAAATCCCAAAGTCATAGGGACAAAGTGTGGTTATTGCACAAGCGCTGGCTGCCCTGGAACAGGGAACCTCTACTGATGTGGTTATCTATGCTGAAGCAGTAAGGTTTATGCCAACCAGCTCCTGCACCCCTAGGACACCTCTGTCCATTGCACAGGGTGGAGTGCTTGGCTTAGCTAGCCCTGAAGGTTGTCGAGCTAAAGAGCATCGCACAGAGAATGGCCCTCTCTGAGAGATATGTCGCCCTGCATAAGGATTTCCTGCCGTATATTCCCTTTCCCAGAAAAATGGCAGAGGGCAGGCCGGATAAGTTCCAGGTGTCATGAACCTAGAGGCAGATTCCGTGCAAGCCCATTATAATGTTTCCACTTTGGGAAGTGCGACCTCTATCTTTGCCTTCTGAGGGAATTGCCTTTCTGCAAAGAAGTAAAAAAAAAAAGGGGGGGGAGATGTAGAGGACCGTAACCACATTCGCCATTCCAAGATGGCGCTGACATCCGGTTCCACCACCCGGTGAACAGGATAACGCGCATGTGTTGGCAAATTTCCAACGCTGTAGTCCCTGCCTCTCCTGAGGCGTCATCTGGGATGATGGGCAGCTGACCAATCTGAGAGTGACACGTCCGAGGCGGGGACTGTTTCCTATATAAGGGCTGGGTTCGCCTCACTCTGGGTCTCCGCCATGTTGGCTTATGCTCTCGCTCTCAAGATGCATTAAAGAGCTGTTCTGCAGAAGGATCCTACGTGCCCTGCGTCGTTCTTGCTGGCAAGACAGTAGCACAGGACACCATGGTCATAGTGTCTCTTCACAACAAAAGAAATAGCAACAGGATAAGACTGGTTCTGAACCCATTTTTAGGAATCATCAGATTATCATATTGAAGTTTTGCCTTGGAAAATTCACTGAGCAGCGTATTCCCACTTGGTTCCTGTTCTATATCACCATCTTGGAACTCTGCCTTGGAGAGTCCCTGTGAAGTAGTTGGATAACTGCTTTAGCAACTTTGTTTATTCAGTCTTACTACAAGCCAATGGGCTCTGCCACTCCAGATTGCCATAGTAACACGTTGTATCCCAATTAACTCAAACTGTAGAGAATCTTCAGGAAAAAACCAGTATTCATTTTCATCCCACCGATACCCAGGTATCAGTTTTAAGTTTCTACATACTTATCTGATGACTGATGAAGAAATACTATAGCATCAACCACAAGAAAATTGTCAGGAAGTCTGGTGTGAGGATTTGCCCATAGAGGTCTTAAGAAGCAGAAAAAATAATCCCATCCACCCATTGCTTTTTTTAGGTAGCTCTCACAACTGCTAACCTGTTTTGTTTGGCCTCTTTTGTAACTCTTATACTCTTATGAAGCACTAACGTAGCCTTACTCATTTGTACCCCAATAGCGGTTTGTTGTAGGAGGCTGCTTGTTTGTTTCCCAGCCGGTCACTCAGACTCCGAAAATAATCACTCAAAAACTATATTATTTAAATCGCTGCTTGGCCAAAAACTTAAGCGTATTGCGACTTAGCTCTTGTATCTTTGGCTAGCCCAATTCTATTAATCTGTGTGTTGCCATGTGGCTGTGGCTTACTGGCAAGGTCCTGGTGTATCTGTCCCCAACAGAGGTTACATGGCTTCTTTCTATCTCTGCCTTCTTCCTCTATATATCTCTTCAAGCTTTGCTATTTTTGGTAAGCCATTGTCCGAAAGCAACCTCATTATTCATTAACCAATAAAAGCAACACATATACAGAAAGACCATTTCCCCTTTTCTATTTAAATAAAAAGGAAGGCTTTAACTTTAACATAGTAAAATTATATGTAACAGGTATCAAGCAAAAATTACAGTTACAATATTTATATCTACTTTATCTTTCATCATAATTAAGGAAAACTAAAATGATAACTAAGTATTCTCCAATTCCATCAAAAATTTCAGAAGGATATCATATTACCTAAGTTAACAGGAAGTACATTGTAAGCAACTTATAAAACTCTAGAATTGACAGAGACATCTCGCTGCCTGACAGTCACAGAGAGTTCATCTGTATCATTGGAGCATCCATCTTCAGCCTACAGGCCCTTAGTATCCAGCAAACTTTTCTACAAAGCAGGAAATTTCAAAGACAGTTCCCCCTATCTTGGGAGCTTGTTAGTCACTTTCTTGTGTTTCCTGCAGAATATCTGGCAGACTCTTTCATGAAGCAGGAACCCGGAAAGACTGTCTTACCTTATTTAGACAAATTCAGCAATCATTTCTCTGTGGGTCCTGTGTGTTCAGCATAATATCCAGCAGTCCAGGCAAGAGCACTTTCTTGCTTAAATGGCAAGACCAACTCCATAAGGAGCATCTTCAATGCCCATCTTTGTCTTTGAAGTAGATTGTTGCTGCCAAAAGCAGATGAGTCTCACTGTCATGAAAAAACCTCAGGTTGAACAGTTCATTCTCAGAAACACTCCCTAATAACATGAGAAACAAAATATTTGTATTTTCATGAATTCATATCCCCCAGAGAACAGTTGGACTACTCACTGATAAGAAGGTATACACCTTCAAATAAATGCTACAGACCTTGGATTCTGATTAGAAGCACTCTGGGCCCAAAGGTGTGACTTCACTCCTGTGCAATAAACCATCATCCTATCTTACTAGCTGACAGTTTACAAGAAGCAGCAAATTTTTTTCAGTACAGAACTACAGACAGTAGTTATTCAGACAGATAATGAATGTTTACAAACCAAGATATAAGAGTACAATTTGCATTAGAATGCTCATTTATTTTCAAGCCACAAATTATATTTGTGAAATTTGTGAGAGGAAATGCTATAAATTTTTTGCTTTGGCAAGTCTGTTTTTGACACACTGCTCCCTGCTTTAGGTTCTGCAGATTTATGAAAGCTATTTCAGAATAAAATGAATTTATGATAATAGACATGTGTTATTTATCAGAAGAAAACAGACATCCAGGTATGGGCCTCTGTCAGGCTAATCTTGATGGAGTAAGTCACAAAACAAAAGCAATCCCATGCAAACTCAGAATTAAGATTAATAAAAGGGTTATTTATTTAAAAGGAAAAACTTACAGATCACCGTCCTAGACAACAGCCTACTGTAGGAACAGGAAAAGCGTCTGATAGTCAGAAGCAGAATCCGAAGTAAGCAAGAGAGCAAGAGGGCTAAATTTGGTATCTCAAAGGCTATTGGTTGAAGGAGCAAAAGTAGTTCCTGCAGCATAATATTCCTGATCCTCTTTTACTTGTCATGCTGTTTAAATGAGGGATAATTGTGATGCTTTCATGTGGCATTTTTTTTTCTGAGATAAAACATTTCATCTTTTAGGGAAGTTCCTTGAGATCCAAAATGTCTTAAGAGAGGAAAACTGCTCTGAGTGATACTGAAACAACCTATCCTGTAATACAGCTTCTAGAAAGTAAACAACTCAAAAAATTTGAGGAGTACCCTGAGACCAACTAGTTGCACTTGACCCTCTATAATATATAGAAGCAATAAAAACTGCTACAATATGATCTCTTACAAGATGAATAATCTGGAAGTGGAAGAGACGATCCAAGCTATCGGGAAGAGTTTTAGGACAACTGAGCTGCTTTGTAGAGACATTTTCAAACCTGTCAAGCTGCCTTCGAGTTGGGCAGTGAGTTCTAGTTTTCAACATTCCATAAGCCTGATAATATGGACTCTAACTTTTAATTGAAACAGAACAATGACAGAATTGTTTTAGTATAGTAAATTTTGTTGACCACAGTATTAAAACATCTATATAAAGATACATATTATTATATGGATACACTAAAATACCTAATATTGGCCTATTAGAAAGAGCCACAAAGGATCTACTGTTTAAAGAATTATATCTGATGTCAGTCTTGTGATAATAAAGAGTTATAGGATGAGAACAGAATACATAAAAAGATATGAAATATTAGAAGGTAACTATCATTTAAGAGTGGCAAATAAACTACACAAATATTTAAAACAAAGAGTTATTTTAAATTTTATTAGTATTCAGAGACATATTCTCAAGTTTATCAGAGACATTCCCTACAGTAACTGAGAAAGTAAGGTATTTAAACTAAACTGTCCCTCAATCAAATTATTCTCATGTTTGTACTAGTAAACTCTATTCAAACTGATAATGGGCCTCCTCTTCCTCTGCTTCCTTCTTCTCCTTTCCTCCACCTTTTAAATTCTGATCTTCCTGATTATACCAAGAATGTGGTGGGCTAATTTGAATAGGCAACTACTTTCTGCTTCATCTTTTGCTTTTAAAGTCACAAAATTGTGAAGGCAAAATTGCAAATAACTTGGAATATGCATGTGTAGTAGAATCCATAATTGATATAAAAAGTGAAAAGGGGAGCTATGTCTTAAAAAGGAATTTTTGTTTTGCTTTATTTTTGAGATAGTGTTCTTGTGTATCTTTGGAGTCTGGCCTGGAACTCACTCTATAGAATGAGGCTGGAATTGAATGCACAAAGATCAATGTATCTCTGCCTCAGGGTGCTGGAATTAAAGGTGTGTACCGCCATTGTTCTGCACTGTAAAGAAATCTTTAATATTGTTGAGAGGCATAGTTATAGCCAGATGAAATTTACATTTCTCTTACTCTGAATTAGAGTGTCATCCGTAAATGGGCATTCCAAGGGTACATAGCCCCTTCAAGACCTAAACCAAGAAGACTCAAAATTGGTCAGCAATCCCACTGTTCTCCTCATTGCTCAGATCCAAAGAGAACCTGCATTTCAGATTAAAATAAAATAGTTAAATCTATTGGCTGAAGGAGTTCTCACACAAGCCTGATTATATTTATGCCTTACAGGGCATACTGTAACCATTCCCAATGCTCTACCCAAAGAGCAAGACAAGTCCCGTAGCATATGTTAAGTGTGCCCTTTTACTCTGCCTCTTCCACACTGTAGAGGTCACATATTAACAAGTTGTTAGTGCAGAGACTCCGACTCATGTTCATTGAAGAGTAGATACAGCCCTGTGCGTGGTGGGACTGAATCATCTCACTGAAGAGATCCAAGTATTTTCTGATACTCACCTGTCTGCCAGTTTTAAAACTCTTGCTGAAGGATTATTCAACTTTGGGCCTTCTCTTGAACCTGTGTTTTTTGATCCCTCCCTAATAATCTTCAATACATATTTTGAATCCTCTTGGAATTGTATATAAGAGAACCTATCTAGCCTGTGACAGCTTGAATCAACCCTTTAAGTCAGAAAATGATGCAAAGATTAACTAGTACATACAGAACTTGAGTCAGATAATAAGCAGTTAACATTAGTATTATTTCTTTGTTGTGTATATATAAAATGTATACCCTAATTTCTTCAAGCATACAAGGTGCTATAATCCCCTCAAAGTTTTATAAATAACTTGTTGAAAAATACTAGTGTACATATGATGAACTTCCTATCATTCACATATTGCTGATACTCGTAGGCAATTTTGTGGGGTCTTTATATCTTGGGTGAAGGTATATTGCTATGAGTTTTTAAATAAAGTGCTGGATGGCCAATAGCTAGGCAGGAGGTATAGGTGGGACTTCCAGGTAGAGAGAGGAAGTAGGTGGAGATAAATCCGGTGCAAGGGAGACATCAGGAGAGATGGAGAGGAAACAAAAGGTGAAACTTGAAAGAGAGCTAACACCATGTGACAGAACATAGATTAATATAAAAGGATTAATTTAAGTCATGAGCTAGTTGACTCAAGCTAGTTTAACTTAGGCTAAAGTCCAAGCTTTCATGATTATTTGAGGCTAGTAGCCTCCAAAAAACCTTACTACAAATTAATGAATCCCAAAATTTTAACTTTGCGTATATCAAGATCCAAAGAAAATAAAAAAATTTACCCTTCTTTATACTCTGCTCCTTATAGCAAACAATGACTGCTTACTGCCCACAATACACGGGAAAATGTTACTCTCATCCTTAATCAGAGAAACTCTTATTTACAATGAACATTTATAAATGAAGCTTGTCTACTCAATATGCTGAGAATGATTGGCAGTTGAATGGTCCTCACAAGACGGGAGATTTCTATAACCATATCTGTGTCTGAAGTAACATTATAGCAGAGGAAATTCAACTGTGACCCTATATATAAAAAGGAAAGCTATAAATTGCTTCTGGCCTTAACTCAACCTATGTAGTCATTACCTCCCAGGAGCTACAAATACCTGCCATAGTCCTGTGCAAGATTTATTCTGTGAACACCAAAATAAATAAATAAATAAATAAATAAATAAATAATCTTTTAATAAACAACAAAGCCAAAGCAACAATTTTCCTACCTCAATTATCTTCTTAATCCACAAAGTGTTTGGAAGCTTGACTCCTAAGATGTTTTAGATCCTGTCAAATAGACAGTCAATATTTTCTATTGTATGTGCATCTTTTTCCCAGTAACTTAGAACTCTACCAAGTTATTGCCAAGAAAATAGTTTACTCTTTGATGCCATAGTGTCATAAACTGAAGTGCATTCATTGAGACTTTGTAAATCTGCCACAGTTAACAGTCCCAGCAATGTTTAAAAGAACAAAGTCTAAAACATCTTATGATACTCCAAGTGAATATTTTGCCATAAGCTTGTATAAAATCAAAGCCAGGTTACAAAGTCCCCCCAAACAATGCCACATGATAAACACTTCCAATTTAAAGGGTAAAACTGGTAGTTCAGCATGGAATGATCAGGCCCAAGCAACGTTTTCACTTAGCAAGGAAAACTTCTACAGTACAACTCCTATAGTATCGTATCTTGCAATTTGGCTTGTGATATAATCATATTGGCTTCAAAGAGACTGGTTAATCTCCCTACTCCTATTTGGCCATCTGTGACATACAAACCTACTGCAATAGCACTGCTACATTCTAATTTTAACTTTTGAAATTAAAATGTTTTCTTTTCCCCTCTTTTCTTTCCTTCAACTTCTTCTCTGTACCCTTGACTTGGTCTCTCTCTCTCTCTCTCTCTCTCTCTCTCTCTCTCTCTCTCTCATACACACACACACACACACACACACACACACACACAGACACACACACACACACCCAAGGACATTCATATACACACCACCATACACACAAATAAAGAGAGATATTATATATATTTACCTAAATATATAAATACAACCCGCTAATTCCATATAATGTTACTTTTAAGTAGATTGTTTCGGGCCATACCACTTGGGATTTGATAACCAATATGGGAACTGTCCCTTAGGGAAGACTATTCCTCCTACTCTGAGTATTTCTTAGTTTTCTTCAGTTCTTTGTCTAGGGTTGGGGCCATATGCAATTTCTCCCTTTAGTATTTTATATATAGTATCCTACTTCTTGTTCAGATCATGTTTAAGCAGCCATGTTGATGAGACTTCATGCATGTAGCTTCCTTGACATCTGGAAGAGAGAATATCATAGAGGACTTCCTGTTTCTCTAACTCCTACAATTTTTCTACCATCTTTCCACGATGTTCCCTGAGCCTTAAGAATGGGTGCTGTGTTGTAGATATGTTGGTTGGAGCTGGGCAACAAACTATCATGTGTGTTCCGAATTTTTATTAGTTATGGTTTTCTGTATGGTCTCCACTTGTTGCAAATAGTGATTTAGCTTTTTTTATGATGGATGAACACTGCTCTCATCTGTGTTTGCTGGTTTAGTAAAGTTCATTGTAAGTTCTCCTCAGATATCTATGATGTCATTAGCTCCAGTTAGCTAGATTTCTAGTACCTGACATAATTTCTCTCTCATTGAATGGCTTTTAAATTTAATTAACAAGTTTTTCGTAGCCATTAGTATAGGGATCGACTATTGTTCTCTTAATTTATATCCCAAGTAATGAGAATATGACCATCTGATATTGAAGGCTATGAGAAGTCCTACATATTAGACATTTCTTTATTTTAGAGTCACTTCTGATCTACTGAACTCCTGTGAACATTCCTCAAATTTTGGTGAACTGATTTTGGATGTAAATTGCATAAAATAAATCATATCTAATGTCTTTAATTTTTATGATACACCTGTCAAAATGGATCAAGTGCTAGACTCAAAAGATGCCCCAATAGAAGTAAAGGGCTAGAATGGAAATTTTAGGTCCAATTTTACTTGTTGTAAATAATGAAAGATATACATCAAGACATATAAAGAAGACATTATATATACTCAAGAAAAAAGAAGAAGTCTTTTAAAATTAAATTTCTTATTTTGATAATGAAAAAATGGTAGCTGATATGTATAGGATTGACTCTGAATTCAAATGTGGAAAGCACCCTTGACCATTTGTTTAGTGGAGTAATAGAAATGGCACACAATAAAAACTCACAGAATCCACAAAATTACATGTGCATAATCTTACATCAAAAAAAAGAATCCAGTTCTTGGTGTGGGAAGTCCTTCTGTATATGTGCTGCTTTTATTGGCTAATGAATAGAGAAGCTTCTGAGGTCTATGACAGGGCAGAATAGAGCAAGGCACAAATTCCAAGCAGACATAGAAGAGAAAATAAGACAGAGTCAGAGAGACACCACGAAAACACCAAAAGAAGACAGACACCTGAACCTTAACTGTAAACAATGAGCATCATTTGGAATATAAAATAATAGAAATGGGTTAATTTAATATGTAAATACACTTAAGTTATTGGTCTCAGTATTGCAGTTAATATAGTTTCTGTGTGATTATTTCGGATATGCATGGCAAGGAAATGAATGAGTAGTGTACATCTACAAGTTCTAGCATAGGTCAGGAAGTTGGAAACTAAAGCCTAAAACATCAGACAAGTAAACAGGTGAGTACATTTAATAATACCAGAATGGGACAACAATAAGCCCTTGGCATGCAACTAGTTTAAACTTAAACTTTTGGGTGACACAAACTGTCAAGATCTTGTTAGAAGTCACTAATTGGACAGAGAGAGAGAGAGAGAGAGAGAGAGAGAGAGAGAGGGAGGGAGGGAGGGAGGGAGGGAGGGAGGGAGGGAGGGAGAGAGAGAGAGAGAGAGAGAGAGAGAGAGAGAATGAGAGAAAGAAATATAGAGAAAGATAGAGAAAAGAGGAAGGGACAAAGGAAGAATGAATGTCTGAAAATAATCCTATTGTTAAATTTTCAGCCCAGCTGAGTGAATTACCAGAAAGGTAATTTGTATATACATAAGACCATAAAATAGAAGCAATGGATTTAAAATATCCTCAGGTCAACTTCTCATAGTAATACATGAGTTCCACTTGACTTCTCAGAACTGTGAGCTCTAATCAGAAACACAAAGCAATAAATGTGGAGTTATAACGCAGGTATTAAATCTTAGTACATCACTAGGGTAGTAATCTAAAGGTTCGTATCTATTAACATGACTCAACAAAATTTTCTCAGTCAGCTCTGGACACACCACCTCAAAACATGTTTACTTTCCAAATCTGCTAACAGGCAATGTCCAATATTAAGTCAAAACACTTTTTATCATTTATAATATACAAACTTCATTATAACTATCAGAGTTTGAGGTTTTGTGATACACATTATTATATTTTCCCAAAGTACTGTCTGTACTTTGCTAGTGTAATAGACTTTATGACTTGCTTTGATTTTACTTTTTGCTTTAATCTTTCTCTTACATCTTCCAACTTCAGAAAAAGATACAGGTACCCTTTCCTATGCAGCTGATTTTTGGTGCCTTAAAGACACTTTGCTGAAAAAGAAAACAAAAAACAAAACAAAACAAAAACACTTGGCTACATAGCTACCTAGACTCAGAGTATGTTCTGTCCACATTTCTCTCTGTATAATTCTTTAAGAAGCACATGAATCTGACTGTTCCAATATGCAAGCAGTACAAATATTCTCATATTGTGTGGATTATATGGCGTGATCCTCTGAGAAGCAGCTCCTCAAACCTTTGTGTTGAAGACTTTGAAACTCGACTCTGTGTGTGACCCTAGCTTTAGTCACCTTCGACCTTCCAGCACTGTTGCTAAGCTCACACGTTCCCCTTTGTGTTCTCAGGGACTTTTGGGAACACCTGCTGTACTGGCCTGACACAGTTGCAGGACTTCACTATGGCATGAGTCCAGACCATAGACTGTTTCCTAAGCATCCTCATGGGAGGAGTTTGCCAATAGAATCCTGACACAGCATTTTCTGACTGGCAACTCTTCCCTGCTTGGTGAGATATCTGTTAAACTTTTATTAACATGATATTACTAGAAATGTTTGTTGTGAATAAACCGAGCACATTCAAAAGACAAATCTTGTATGAACATCCTTATTGTCGAACTCCTCACAGTCCACTGGCCATGCTCTCTACATCCTCACTCTTGTTTGCCTAATTCAAAACAGTACAGCTGAAGAGCTAAGTGAAATTTTGAGAGCAACATTCAATCATATCTATAAACTTTGATCTTTGAAAAAAAATGCTAACTGGGGAAGGATTTTTGCCAGATAGTATATTTCTGAATTAATAAAACATAGAACTTTCTTTGTCTCATTTATCATTTTCATAGAGACATGGGGATCATAATCGTGGCGGGGGAACCCACAGAGACAGCAGACCTGAGCTAGTGGCAGCTAATGACTCTGTACCAACACCTAGGGAGCCTGCCTTGGACCAATATAGGTCCTCTGCATGTGGGTTTAGCTTGGTCTGTGTGTGGGGTCCCTAGTAGTGAGACAAGGACCTGGCTCCTTGGATCCTATTCCATACTTTGGGATACCTTGCCCTGTTTAGATGGTGGGGGAGGATCTTGGTCCTCTCTCAATTTGATAGGCCATGCTATGCTGAATCCCATGGGGTACCTGCCCCTTTTAATGGAGGAGGCACAGATGTGGGGTATTCGGGAGGTGAATGTAGGGTATGGGATAACAGGAAGGAGTAGAATCTGTTTTTTTTGTATGAAAAATAAATGAAAAAATTAATAAAAGCAAATTAAAAAGTTAAAGTAAAATTAACAAGTAAAACAAAACAAAAACAAAAGACTGCATTTACATCTTTTACCATCATTTACAACACAATCTCATTCTTTTCTTAAACTTCTCTTACATTTTCTGTCCTTCCTGCTCTGAGGCACTCATGAGTAGCATATTGTGATAAGATGTATGAATTTTTTCAGTTATTGTTTTTCATTAATTATTGAACTAACTCATACACATGTAATTACACAACACCAAGATGCAAACACAACTTGTGTGAATATAAGAAGGGATATCAGGATGTGATGTGGGAGAATTGTCTGCATTCTGTCAATCATATTTTAATAAAACGCTGATTGCCCAGGCAGGCAGTATAGGCGGGAAAACCAGACAGGAAGTAGATGTGATACAATGAGAACAGGAAAATTCTGGGAAGCAGGGAAGTTCCTCAGCCACTCCTGCGCAGACCACTGAAGAGGCAGCATGTAACTTGCCCAGCTGAGAAAGGTACGGAGCCATTATGGCTAACATAGATGAGAATAATGGGTTATTATAAGTTATAAGAGTTAACAAGAAGCCTGACCTAATGGGCCAATCAGTTTATAATCTTATGGAGTCCTATGTATGATTTTTCTCTTTGGGACTTGCCGGCTTGTTGTGGTACCCAGTGGGACAGAAACCCCAACAAGCCGGCCTTCATGGTACAAGGATGATATCATTACTTATGTAAAATATTTTCACACTAATATTTTATAAAAGAATAAGGGTATTCCTTGTTTGATTTTTTTCCACATTTTTAATTGATTGTAAATTTCACATTATATACCCCAATCCCACTTATTTTCCAGCTCTTCCATATCTGCCTCCCAAGCTTGTAACTTCCCTCCTCGAAAGACAATAGAAAATAAAAATTATAAAAATGTCTCATGGTAGAAGCTGCAGTGTCTCATGGGTGTCACATGCTGTACTCTTTAAACAAACAGCTTTACTTGAATGTTCACTGCAATGAGTCACTGGACTGGTTTAAGGCCTCTGGGCTCTGCTACTATTGAGGCTGGATCCTTCCTGAGACTCCTCTGGGCTATCCTGTTGCTGCCATGTTTCATGGTGATCCTGCAGCTTTGGTTCTGCAGGACCTGCCCCTCCTTTGACTCCAGCAGCAGGTGGGGTAGATGTTGGATGGGTCAGATCAAAACCTTGAATCTGGGCCTGATTGTTACCTGCACTTGTATCGCTACTTGTGCTGCTACTGTGCGGTGGCTGGTGAGGGGCTGGAGAAGCTCAGCACCCCACTCAGACAACATCATGGCCTCAAATGGGAGACCAGATCAAGGAGGTCCACAATGCATGGACAGTGACACAGACCCCTGCTACAGAAGAGCCATGAACTCAGCCATGGTCCCCTGCAGCAGCACAGGTCCAGATAACACCATGGCCTCTGATGGCAGTTCAGGCCTGTCACATCAGGCTGTTCCTTGCTGCCTTCACGGCTACAGTTCCACCTCTCTTCACAGAGAACAAACTGCTCCCACTTCCCTTTCTGTCTCATCTTTCCACCACATATTTGCTCATCATAACGATGCCTGGCCTGTCCCTGTCTCAGGCCTCTCCTTTGTTTGAATTCTTAAATTTTTCATCTTTAATTGTTGAAAAGAGGGTTATTTCATCTCATAGTTCCCTCGATGCTGAGGAAAGATAGACCAGGGGTTCGAGGAAGAACTCAGGAGGCAGAATTGAAGAAGATACCATAGAGGAAATCTATTTACTAGGTTGTTCCTTATTGTTTTCTCAGCTTTTTTTCTTCTCATAATGTGTCTTATTTTGTGAGATTATAATATAATTGAATTATTTCTTCCTTCCCCTCTAATGAAGATATGCCTTGATAGAGTAATCAGTAAATGTTCAGAATGCCGTTCACAAACTAGAACGATGCTGAAATGTAGCCCATATGCCTTCTCAATGAGCTCTACTCACTCTTCATTTTCTTTCCCACCTTTACAAAATTTCGATAAATGAATAAGAACGATTTTATGGAAAGAAAAGCCATGGCTGCCACACAGGTCAGTAGGAATCCAATCACATCCAGAGAGTGGTACTGGTACCAGGTGAGGTTGTGTGCAAGTGGCCTCAGGTGCTTGGCCCCTTTGTGGCGCATGACAAACTCAATCCAGAAGATGACTCTGTCCAGGGGTTTCATGGGCTGGTCATGGTGAATGGTTGACAACCTCATAGCATTCTCTTTATAGCTGAAAGAAGGAAAATGGACATCAACTTATATAAAGTATGAAAAAAATGCACTTATAAAATGTTTTGTGTATGCTTTATGTTCATGACTAGGAAGATCTTCAGAGGCAAGACTGAGTTCCTTGTGCGTGCAAGATTAAGCATGTAAAAAGAAAAATAAAAAATCAAATATTCCTAAAATAGAGTTTGGAGATAGCTAAGTCTTAAATCAAAACAAATCAAAATAAGATATTATTTGAGTATACAAAGCTTCAGTATATAAAGCTTATATATATATATGTATATATATGCAATTATTAGTAAATTTTGTGTGCAAATTGCATAGTAGTGTCAGGATGTATAAATTAGAAGGCAAATAACTCTCAAGTCTCCAAGGTGGGGCATATCTGTGTAAATTTGATAAATACTGAAATGAGATTTTTATGGTACATCTAAAAATGATTAGTGGTTTAATTGTAAGTGCTTCCTGGTTCCAATAATAGGTTCTAATTGCTACTTATCACTGCTTTTTTTATTTCTCATAAAGGTTACCAAATATTTGATAAAATTAATAGGATGAATACTTTTCTTCTCTGTTACTGTACTGGAATTTCTTATTACTTTTATTATTCTCATTGTAAAGTATAATCACAGTAAAATTTTACTATCATTTTTAAATGTGTGTGTGTGTGTGTGTGTGTGTGTGTGTATGAGTGTGTGTGCGTGCGTGGGGGGGTGTTATATGATCTGTTGAGGTTAGAGTTACATACAGATTTTTGTAACCATCTGAGGTGAGTATTGGGAACAGAACTCTGGTCTTCTGTCCTCTGTTAGGGTAGACATTTCCTTATCCACAGAACCATCTTTCAAGCCTAGTTTTTGCAATTATTGTTGATACTCATTTTTTGTTTTCACTGTAATTTTAGAAATAAGAGTTGTAAAAATCTCACCCTGAAGTATTGTGGGTGCATTTGATTCTACATGCTGAGATAATTATTGATGAACATATAAACAAAAAGGGTAATATAGAGACATGAGTCATCAATTCTAATGTCAGTTTTATGTCGCAAAATAACAATTGTAATAATAATAACTTACTGTCCTTTTATTTGCAAAGCAAAATGAGAGAACTGTGTATTTATTCTCATTAACTAACCATTATTTCTTATTATGCATGTTATATTTATTTAAAATTTAGATTGTAACTTATCTGATGGGTAAATGGGAAGAGGGGAGGCTTCTTAGGGAAGGGAGAGGGAGGTTAATACAAAGGATAGACAGCAATTAACTACCAATAAGAATGTCATAAAAAACCATGAAGAAATTTACTATTAACAATTTATTCAAACTTCCTGTAACACATACAATTTCATGTATACATATATACATATATAGGTTTAATAATCTTTTCTCTTCTGGACTGATGGTGCTCAATCCAAGAGTCAAAGAACACCTAACTTTAACCCCAACATCAGATATGAGAAATCCTATTTTTAAGAGGTTGGCCAGGTCTGTCAAAGAAACTCCCTAAACATAAAGCCTATTGATGCTGCTTATTCTCCAAAGGTGGAAGTTAATTTTCTATTGCTGAATGAGCATTTAATTCACAAGCAGAGCCAAGAGAGCACTGATCTGGCACTGACTTGAAATTCCTTTCCTGAAAAGTATCTTTTGTGGTTCAAAACAGCAGAGAGGATGAAAGATTTGAAAAACCAAAGGGACTTTGAGCTGGAGTTCTTCTCCTTCTTCTACCCCCAGGAGTCCACGGGGATGACCCCAGCTAGGACCCTGGGCAGTGGAGGAGAGGGTGCCTGAGCTGGCCTGGTCCCGTAGTCAGACTGACAACTATCTTGAATATCAGCAAGAACTTTTGTCCAGCGACAGATGGAGACAGAGACAGAGACCCACATCAGAGCACTGACCTAAACTCCTAAGATCCAGTTGAAGAGCAAAAGGAGGGAGAATATGAGCAAGGAGGTCAGGACCATGAGGGGTTGGTCCACTAACTAAGACAGTGGGACTGATCTAATGGGAGTTTACCAACTCCAGCTGGACTGGGAATGAACAAGCATGAGATCAAACTGGACCCTCTGAATGTGGTTGACAATTGGGGCAGACTGAGGGGCCATTGATAATGGCACTGGGATTTGTCATTACTACATGTACTGGCTTTTTGGGATCCTGTATCTTTGGATGCCTACCTTCCTAAGACTGGATGTAGTGGGAAGGACCCTGGATTTCCCACAGGGCACGGTGCCTTGATCTCTTTTTGTACTGGAGGGGGTGGTGGGACAGTGTGTGGGGGAGCAGAAGGGAAATTGGAGGGGGAGGAATTGGGAATTTTGATTGGTATTATTTATAATATAATAGTAACAAAAATAGTGCAAAACCCAAAGGGACAAGATAACTGCTGTGAAGTTGCTTCTTTGATAAATTACACTCATTAAGTCTCAACAACATAGATACCTAAACAAGATCTGAATAATGGGTTCACCAATAGTCGTTTTTATCAACATAGGCCTGTGCAGGGAGAAGGAGCTGCTTGTTTGTCCCAGCTACTCAGCTAGCTTAACCCCGAAATAATCACACAGAAATTGTATTAATTAAATCACTGCTTGACTTATTAGCTCTAACATCTTATTGCCTAACTTTTGGACCTTGATTTAGCCCATTTCTGTTAATCTATGTATCACCACGTGACAGTGGCTTACCAGGAAATATTTGACATGTCTGATTCTGGTAGCTCCATGGTGTCTCTCCTGCCTCTGCTTTCTTCCTTCCAGAATTAAATTCTTTCTTCTCCACCTACCTAAGTTCTGCCCTATCAAGGGCCCAAAGCAGTTTTTTTTTATTAACCAATGAAGTAAACAAAGACAGAAGGACTTCCTACAGCATTGGTCTCTAACAAAATCTGAATAAGTATGGAATAAATAGTCATTCTCAACAACATGGGTTCCTAAACAAGGTTTTGATGTGGGATTACCCACAGTATTCTGTGAATAAGATTAGTTAATAAAGAAGCATACTGGGCCTATAACAGGACTGAACACAGTTAGGCAGGGAAAACTAAACTGAATTCTGGGAGAAAGAAGGTGGAGTCAGAGAGAAGTCGTGCAGCCCCCGGAAGAGATAGATGGCAGATCCTTACTGGTAGGCCAAAGCCACGTGACTATACACAGATCAAAAGAAATGGGTTAATATAAGATATAGGAGCAAGCAAGAAATATGCATAAGCTAATAGGCCAAGCAGTGTTATAATTAATATAGTTTCTGATTGGTTATTTCAAGTCTGAGTGACTGGGAACAAACAAGAAGCTTCTTACAAAAGATCTGAATAAGGATGACACCAGTAGCCATGCTAACAGGTAAAGAGGTATATTTCACTCTGGTCCTAACTCCACCCAACACTTTTATAGACACTGAAATAATGCGAAAAGTTAGGGATATACAGCCTTTTTCCAGGAAAGATCTTCCAAATTTGTTTTGTAAGTCAAAGAAAAATAATGATCAACATGTTAATTTGCATCACAATCATATGTTTCTCTTATTTGATTTATCCTAAAACAGGTTGCATATTTAAATATCTGCCGAAACATTTACTTTTATGTTAATACCTGCGTTATTTTGATGTAGAAAGTTACAACTTCCATAAAAGCTACCTATTTCTTTTATAACATTCAAGCTTCTCTGTTGCAATATTTTCCTTTGGCTTCTAGGTGTAATACATCTGGCACCACCCCTAACATTTCATATCACTTCATTTATTGTCTATTTAAATTTTATACTATCCTTAAACTCTGACCAATTACTTTACTAAAAGAATTGAAAATAAAAATTGGCCAGAGCTAGTGGCATATGCCTATTGGCCAAGCAGTTTGAAGGATGAAGTAGAAGGGTTGCACATTTAGGACCAATTTGGTTTACATAGGAAAAAAATATAAAGCACAACATGGAAATAAAATGTAATAATAAAAAGAGGGAAAAATCTATGACTCTGAATCATTCCCAAATTT
The DNA here is from genome assembly GCF_982192425.1 of Myodes glareolus. NCBI lineage: Eukaryota > Metazoa > Chordata > Mammalia > Rodentia > Cricetidae > Myodes > Myodes glareolus. The sequence goes on along the minus strand of NC_142033.1, from coordinate 20,971,443 downwards.
GTCTCTGTAAGTTCCACTACTTTTGCCTTCAGGGTAATTTTTGCTCCTTTGGCCATCAGTAAAAAACCACAATAAATGATAAATAAATAACAACATTTACACATTTTTAAAAGGTTATACTCACGAAGGATTATCTATGACGGCCTCCAGTGCATTGAGCAAATCTGCCCTTGTCATTGTTCTGAAATCTAATGAAACAGCTGCTCCTTTGGCTACTATGTAGGCAATGTTATCATGTTGCTCTGCAAACAAAGGAATGCCAATCATAGGAATTCCAAAATGGATCGCCTCGTAGATTCCATTGGCTCCACCATGAGTTACAAAGGCTTTGGTTTTTGGATGACCTAGAATACGATGAATGCAGGTTGACATTAATTAGCAGTCTTAGACATGAACTATCAGGAACTGAAAGGAGATTTTCTACATGGAGATTCTTTTTTACTTAATTAAATTTATTAGTTTAGTTTATACCACAGCGCTGTTTCCCCTCTCTCCTCTTCCCCCCAAAAAAACCTACATGAAGAGTCTTATACTCACAACTTTGGTGAAATGTTTTCCTGACCCAGAACAATTAGAAATTAAATTGACAGAGAGATATTTTGCAGTTTTGTTTTGACTTGAGACTTGAACTATGAAATACAGATTCCCAGTTGAGCACATGGGGTCCATGGTAGATAAGAGAAAATGAGTATTAAAAAAAGACCAACTGAGTACCAGAACCTGTTTTTTCAAATAAATAATACATTCACTAATCATAATATAAAGGATTTTAAAGTCAACTATGATAGGTTTGTTCCCAGAGTCTCACCTAGAAGGTCATTCTGTGGGAGCCATTTGTAGACTCTGGTATTGAATCCTAAGGTGTCTGGTATTTTGCCATCAAATCTCCAAATAACCTGTTAAAGATTAGATAGTCTTTATTGCTAGAGCCAAATTTTGCATTATACAGACTGAAAAAGTTATATTTAGGAATATAAATGCATTCACATAAGGATATATGTATGTAACAACATTAATAGAAATGCTGCTATAAATTTGAAAGAAAGGAAGGACCATGAATACGAGAGGGTTTGGAGTGAGTCAAGCAAAAATTAAAATGATGCAATTATATTATAATTTCAAAAAGAGAATTGTAAAAATAGATTTTTTTAAGTTTATATATAGCATAGATAAATACCTCCCATAGGAGGAATGAAGACATCTGAAAGGGTAAATAATGAGAACTCCTGAGAGACTGAGAAGAGGATTGTGCCAGCAATGTCTGTGCTTATTATTACATTCAGACAGGTTGAACATTATCATTATTTTTCTACTCAGAGATGTTTAGACAAATGGCATAGCTGATGATTCATGAAAATATTTAATACACTCCCATGGTGATATAATTCAATAGCAGAGAAGGATAGCACATTACTAAGAATTCATATTATATAAACATATTCTGACAGTTCTAATAGTCTACATTTAACACAATTATATTTTAAATGTTTTGGGCATTTACTTTTATTCATCTGTTCTTTGCTATTTTCACTGCATTTATAGTTTTTTGTCTTTGATTGCTTATTCAGGACAAACACTCCTGATCCACAATCCTCTCTGGTCGAGAGTTCTTTACAAAAATGCCATCGTATTGATCAATAGGAATATGCCCATCCAGGGAGCAATTTTGTAGAGTGTAGTTTTTGGAAAATGATCCAGGAATGTAGTCACATGAAAAGAATTCTGAGTGCTTGAGAGAACACTCTTAAGAAAACAGGAAAAGAGTCTTGTGATCTCAATTTCTGCAAAACGAAAGATTGTTCTCAGTATGTGTTTTGCACCTTCTACCCCGGGGTAACAGATAAGCTTGATATTGCTTTCCAGATAATGCTAAACTGTCCTTTCTGTGTTTACCTACAGAAAGCTATATTCAAAGATTGGCCTCTAAGAGTTTTCCATTTAAAAGATTGCTTTTATACTATACATATTCATATTGATAATAAGGTATATTTTAGCTTTTCTGTTTCTTCATTCAACCAGAAAGAACCTCAACTCTGATATCAAAGGACTGTATTACCTTCAAGGCCTGACAAAATCCCCTATATGTGTCATTACTATGCAGGAAACGTTTTAGAGCCTGTGAAGAATGCCTTTCCTCAGGCTTATATTTCTTAAATTCAATCTTGGGACTTCCTGTTCCCTGCAAAATGTAGTATTCTCAGCTCCAGCACCATGTTTATCTGCACTGTACCACACAACCATTCATAATGATAATGGTTAAATGAACCACCACAATTAAACATATTTTTTATTAGAGTTGCCATGGTCATAATGCCTCTTCACAGCAATAAAAACCTAAGTAAGACTCCATAGAAAAACATTTCTTTTTTTTGTCACACATGCATTGTTGTAGTGATCATATACAACTTCAACTCATGTGATCTTTACTCATGTAATCTTTCTAAACCCTCAGAGTATGCATTGTCTGATTCTCTAAATAGAGTTGACTATTGCTTGTGATTATAACCACAAGTTTCCAAGAGAAGGTGCTTTAGATGAAGAAGTATCTGACAGAGTCTCAGTAAATATTGAAAAGGCATACAAAGAAGGGAGAGAGATCCCCATTCAATTTGGTGTCAGGGATTGATTTAGACTGTTAAAATACTAAAGGAAGATAAGGAGGTTATTAGTCATGAGGAAGAGATAGCTAATTCCTTGCATGAATATAAACTGGATGATAACATTTTAAAATTAGTAAAGGAGGCAAAAAGAGAAAAAATTCCCAGTGTAGGTAGAATCAAAAGTAAATATGACACCACTCTTAATGATGCAGGTGATGGCTTCCTCAGCTCACTTTTTGGAGTCTCCTTTAAAAATGTTTCCTGTATTGCTTAAAGATGATCCTGAAACATGGGGTAAGGAATCTGATAATCAACCCAATCTTGCATTCTTTCTACTTTTGATGAGGATTTAGGGAAGCCTATCAAAAATCTAACTTTCCAATCTAGACAAGCTTGGACATGGCAAAAAGAAGGAATTTATTTGCAAATTCCTCCCTGACCTCATGAACTCAGCTTGGTGTTTCCAGTGAAATTTTAACAAAATCAAAATGTTTATCAGGGACTAGACATGGATGAAGTGAAATATTTTAAGAAGAATTGTGCTTCCTGTGGATCTACTGCTCCATGTAGTTACGAATCCTTTTGGTTGGAACAATAGTGCACAGTGGTTGCTGTATGATTTTCCTATAATTGCTAAAAAGGTTCTAAGCCCTTTCAAACTTCTTCAGTGGCAAGTATGGCTTGCAGGTAAAGCCCATGAATATTTCCACAGCTAGGACTGAAGGTTAATCCTAAATGTTACATATGAAATGCTGACAGAGAGTGGTAGGTGGGTATTAACAGATTATCAGCTGCATAATATGCTTGGCAGCTCTCTCTATGGCTGCTGAATGATAGTGATACAGAATCTGACTTAAGGTCTAGGTAGATACAAGTATACAAAGTTCCTCTGAGACTTATGCTGGTTTCATGGAGAGACTCAAAGATGTTATTGAAAATCAAGCAAAGGGGGAACAAATTCAAGAGTTATTATTAACACACTTAGCTTTTGATAATGGTGATGAAGATTGCCAAGAATTAATCAATTTCAAATTTCAAAAAGAGATATAAAATGTTATGAATTTTCTGAAGTTCATTAGAAATGTATGAATCTACAAACGTAGAGTAAAATTATCTGGTGTAGAAATCTATGTAATACAGAAACATATGTTAGCAAAGTGGTCACTTGAAGAAGCAATGTAAATCACTCTTACAACTGAAAGTTTAGAATCAATAAGCTCCACGTTTATGCCCTATATGAAAGGAAGGACAACACTGGGTTAAGAAATGTTGCACTAAAGTTGGACTGGGACTGAACGAGCATGTGATCCAACCAGATTCTCTGAATGTGGCCGGATTCTCCGAATGTGGCTGGCATGGGGTCTTTCTGAAAAGCCATTGACAATGACACTTGGACTTGTTTCCGCTGCATAGACTGGATTTTTGGGATCCAGTCTGGTTGGAGGCTCACTTTCCTGGATCTGGAGGGAGGGGGGGAGGAACTTCCCACAGGGCAGGAAACCCTGACTGCTCTTAGGGATGGAGAGGGAGTGGGGGGAGTGGGAGGGTGTTGGGAGGAGGGGCAGAAGTGGAAACTTTTATAAACTTTAAAAAAAAAGAAAAAAAAAGAAATGTTGCACTAAATATTATCAGAATGGAATGTATTGCCCTGCAACAATAAAAATACCAGTTACAATATGGAAACATGTTGAGGGCTCCCCAAAAGGCCCACAAATAAAAGACTTTGGATGCAGAAATAACAACATTGATGCCAGACTTTAGATTGTAATCAATCTAGTCTTTTGTTACAAGATGTTATTCAAGGAGTACTGCTATTGGTAGTCCTTGCCCTTATATATTGCTGTTTCCTCTCTTCAATGTCCTTTAAGGTTACACACAGAATATTGGGGACTTATACTGCCTCAAGCAGTTGAGTTTTATGGGGTTGCAATAGTTTATCCATGAATGCAATCATCATGCAGGAGCTATTGATGGAGATTAAACAGGGGGCATTGTAGTGCCTACATAATTGGTCATTTAAGACAGAAGTAAAATTGCAATTATTAGTATTGCCTATATAGTCCTTTACAAAGAGACGTGCTTTGTGAGCAAGGACTCAGTACAAGTAATACTATATTCAGTTAAACACCCCACAAAAGGAAAATATAAACCATTATTTGTTTTAAAAATGAAGGGAAAATGTTTACTGTATTAATTAGTTATAATGGGACTGATGTTTCTATTACAACCATGGAATAGTGGCCACCTGAATGGCTTGTTATGAGAGGTAAATTCAACCCTGATGGGGTTGAGAACTATGAGTTCTAAAAGATTAAATAGAATGCTACAAGATTACAATGTATATGCCCAGAAGTCATAATGGAAGTCCTCCAGCCTTATGTTACTCATGTTCTGATTAATTTTGATAGAGAGAATTCCTACAACGGACTCATGCAGAGATCTATATTCCCACATCTAATATTGCCCATTCTTCAGAATCAAAATTGTAATAGAAAGTTTGGGTTATCAAAAAGGACTAGGAAAAGTGTGACAAGGGATTATGAGACCTGTATTCCCATTTGGAAAAGTACATAAGTATGAATTAGCGTTTAAATAAGATATTCAAAAATATATAAAATCCTTGTGACATGACTCAGGATGTATTACATAAATATGGGCTTATTATTACACCTGAAAAGGTACAGCAATGAGACACTGTGTAATATCTGGGACAACTAGTTACTAGAATAACTGCTAAGCAACACACCACTTCCACCACAAATGTCCATTAGACAATTTAAAACATTAAATGCCTTTCACAAATTATTAGGGTATGTTAATTTTCTATATACTACTTTATAAATGCCTAATTATGACCTAGCCAATCTATCTAAAACTCTGAAAGGAGAGACAATATTATATAGTTGTTAATTTTATCTTAAGTGTAAAGGAAGAATTATACCTACTTAATTTTAAACTTAAAGATGCATTTGTATATTGTATGGTGTCATAGCCACAAGTTGGGCTGACATCTGTTGGGGTGCCATCTTTTGGGTTTCAGACTTGATGGAACTTGCATGTTCATGGGTAGTGAGCAGCATGTGGATTAGAAAAATTAGGTAGGAGGAACAGAGATATGAAAGAAATATGGAGATGGAGGAAAGGAGCATGTGGGTTATCCAGTGAATACTGAATATGTCTGTGTTTATTTTCCATATGCTTATATACTTTAATCCAGAAAAGGGGAAAGAAGACTGATTTAACATGACACAAAGAACAAATAGAACAATTAGTTGCTTCAATACTTCAGATGTCAAGTCACTATTTCCTGAGTTAAGCATTCTGATGTTTTAGGCAGGACACGCAGTGACTACACTTTAGACCAAGTATCCTGTAAGCAGCCACTCCCTGTGTGAAACCTCCTGTATTATCCTTGAAGGAGCAGAAATAGGCTTGAATTCTCTGACTTTGCTCAAGGTGGAGTGGAACCACTTCTCTGGGCCCCCACTGTATGGATTCTTTGCTGTCTTTAAACTTATTTTCACCACTTAATTGTCTCCTAGAGGTAATGCAGCACAAAGGATAAATATTTAGAATGGATTTATTTCCACCATAAACACCATAAAATACTAACAGCTTACTTTCCTTTTCTTGCTCAATCAGTAAATCTGGGAAGGGCCCAATGTCAACAATCATATGATTTTGATTATTGCTGCACCCCTGACTAACAATCAGTTTTAAAGAGAGTTACAGAACTGTATGGGTTTTCACGTTTTATTTATACATTGCTATGGAAGGATAGAAAACTGCTTTACATTTATCTTAATATCCCATTATATTTATCTTAATATCCTACTATTTCTTGGAAAGTGTTTTTGTCTTTCTCCCAGACATAGTAAATAGGAGTAGATCTGCTTCAGAGTAACCACTTCTTCTTGATATTGTTATCCAGATAACATTTAAACTGTCCTTTGTGGTACTCTGTGGGAAAACATGTTTTTGCCCCACAGGGCTTCTTGTTGTGATTGTACATAACTTCAACTCCTGTGATATTTCCTCATGTGACCTCTCCCAACCTTCACAGTAGACGTTGTCTGATTCTCTGAATAAAGTTGGCTGTTGCATGATCCTTTATTCTGCCTCATTTCAGGCCTCATTTCTCCCAAGTATCACTGCATCTGAAGCAGTGACAGTATAGGTTTTATAATAAAATATTGAACCTGCTAAATCAACTCACCCAAAGACTTATGTTCTTTTTAGAGCTATTGTGGTAGACTAAATGGCTCAAAATATGCCTGTAATATTTGCACATTGGAACTCCATCTGTTGCCCAAAAGATGACTATGACCACACCAAGTGAAACAGACATTTTTTTCTTTATTTCTTTGAGAGGTCATATAATATACTTTTGTAATATTTATTCCCATGCCCCAATCTTATTTAAATCAATCTTATTTAAATAGAGAAGCTATTAACTCTAATCAGTGTTCTTAAAAAAAGAATCTTTCAAGAGCAATTTGTGCTCTACAAATATTCTTGAATGTGTGGCCTTCTGTTAGAAAAAGGTTGACTTACCAGGACCTATACTCTTCCTCTCTCACAAGCTAATAATTGTCCATTGTTCCATGGCTTTGGTTAGGATAATGTACCCACTTTCCCTCTGCATGCTCAGGTTTGGTCTGTTTTTGGTTGTACCATTATTATTCTTGTTTTTGATTCACATGAGTTCAAATCTATGCAATCATTATCTTTTAAGATGGAAATAGAAACAGAGACCCAAATTGGAGCACTGGACAGATCTCCCACGGTCCAGATGAAGATTTAAAGAAGGGAGAAGATGAGCAAGGAAATCAGGACCACGAGGGGTGTGTCCACCCACTGAGACGGTGTGACTGATCTAATGGGAGTTCACCAAGGCCTGCTGGACTGGGACAGCACAAAAATAATACAGGTAACAGGATAAAAGACCATTGGCCCACAGCACCTTGGAATATTTAAAAATATATCTATGCACATGAATTGGCTCAAATATACTCCATCACATACAGAACACCCAGGGAGGAAAAGAGAGAATGAGATACAGACAGGAAAGAATTTTCCAATCTTAGTGACAATCCAAGATTGTGGATTCATGTTCAGAACTCTACATACAATTTTTCCAGCCATTTTTAAAAGATTACATTAAGATTCTTAGAGTCCTAAAGTAAAATTGACTTATCATTAAAAGACAATGATTGCATAGATTTGAACTCATGTGAATCAAAAACAAGAAAAATGAGTGAACAACCAAAAACAAACCAAACCTAAGCATGCAGTGGGAAGGTAGGTACATTATCCTACCCAAAGTCATGGAACTATGGACAATTATTGGTCATAAGATTATCAGTGCTTCCAATCAGCAGGAAGTAGCCTAGAAAACTATGTTCACATTCTCCCAAAAAATGGATAATGAATGTTTGTCTTTATTTAGTTTGTTGGTTACAAGTTGCTATGGATAATGGCCAGGAAAAATGCTAAACAATGGAAGTTAGATTCAAAGATCTTGTTTTGAAAAGAAAAAAAAGATTGTGTATATATATATATATATATATATATATATATATATATATATTTACAATCTTGATTTTAAAAGGAGGCATATATATATGATAGACTATAATGTTGGATTATTGAATCTACTCTGAAAAAATAAAAGGAGGATATAGACATGATAAGATTAAAAGGTAGTTTATTGAATCTATTTTTACAAAGTAACTACTAGATTTAAATGTTTTAAATTGGATTAGACTTTTGTATATTTTATCCAAATCTGTGTATTGATACAAATTTGAGAATAATTTTGTTAAAACATACCGTACATACATTTCTAATCTTGTTCAAAGTTTTGTACCTATACTGCTCATTTAACAATGTAATGCAGATTTCTAGTCCTTGAAAATTATCATTACCAACTGTTTAGTGGTGTAGGATGTGTTGCTTTCATTGGTTGAATAAAGAGACTGCCTTGGTGTTTTTATAGGGCAGAAATTTAGGTAGGTGGGAAAGACAGAACTGGATGCTGGAAAGAAGAGCAGAGTCAGGCAAACTCCATTATTCTGTTGCCGAGGCAAACGTTAGGTAGACTCATGACGGTAAGCCACAGTCAAGTGGTGAAACACATTAATGGAAATGGGTTAAATCAAGATATGAGAGTTAGCCAATAAGAGGCTAGAACTAGTGGGCCAGGCAGTGTTTAAATGAAAAAAAGTGATAGGTCAATTTTACTTTAGGACTCTAAGAATATTAATATAATGTAAGAATCTTAATGTAATCTTTAAAAAATTCCTGGAAAAATTGCATGTAGAGTTCTGTACATGAATTCACATTCTTGGATTGTCACTAAGATTGGAAAATTCTTTCCTGTCTGTATCTCATTCTCTCTTTTCCTCCCTGGGCATTCTGTATGTGATGGAGTATATATGGGGCAATTCATGTGTGTAGATATGTATTTAAGTGTTCCAAGGTGCTGTGGGCCAATGGTCTTTCATCCTGCTACTTGTATTATTTTTAATAAAATGCAGATTGGACAGTAGCCAGGCAGGAAGTATAGGTGAGGTGATAGCAACAAGGAAGTAAATAGAGGCAAGGCAATGAGAATTCTGGGAAGAAGATAGTTTCATTCAGTAGTAATGATCTAGACACAGAGGAAGCAAGATGTGACTGCCTCACTGGAAAAGGAACCAGGCAGGAAAAAAAAAAAACCCAGATCAGAATTCTGGGAAGAAGATAGTTTCATTCAGTAGTAATGATCTAGACACAGAGGAAGCAAGATGTGACTGCCTCACCGGAAAAGGAACCAGGCAGGAAAAAAAAAAAAAAACCCAGATCAAGGACTAAACAGATGTGGGACCGGATGGACCAAAATTCGCAGTCAACAAATGGTGCCCAACATGTAGACAACTGCATCCACTGAAAGCCTGAGAGAGCTTGGGAAGTAATTCTAGAGAGAAAAGACTAGAGTTAAGCACAGCTTATTGACAGCAGCATTTTCTCAGGTGGCCTCTGTTTGCTAGAGGCAAATATGTCTCTTTTAAGAGAGGTTTCCTTACTTAACTTTAACTACAAAACCTTGCAGCTCTTTCAAGAGGTTCTGCCACAAAACACTTAAACGGTGGTGATGAAAAGTTGACTGCATGCTTTTTGGTGGTGGCAGGGACCTTGAAATGCCAAAGATTTGTGACAATAAGAATAATTACAGCTGGTACTTCTGCCATGAGGCTGGAATCTCAGAAAGCTTAGAAATTTTCTGGATCCAGTTGCCAAAGCTACAGCTTTAATCCTAGCCATATCACATAGCAAATTAAAGACTCACATGACCAGAAAAAGAGAGATATATAGTAAAGATAGATTCAGATGAAGAAAACTTCTAAATGGTTGATGGTTGTTTAAAAGTATATGTAGGCTTGGGCGAGAAAAGAAAAAAAGAATAAAGTTCTTAAAATAATAGAAGAAAAGAAAGTAGTTGCATGTGATGACTCACTTTATTCCCATCACTTGAGAGGCAGAGGTAGAAGGATTTCTGTGAGTTCAAGGTGTAGTGGCACACACATTTAATCCCAGCACTTGGGAGGCAGAGGCAGGCATATCTCTGTGAGCTGAAGAACTGCATGTAAGTAGCAAGTTCCAGGACAAAGATACACAAAAAACCCTGTCTCAAAAAGCCAAAAATTAAAAATAAAATAAGAAGTAGAGATTAAAATAAAGCCCTGTAAAGATATAAAACACACAGATAATCTGGATATTGTATGTTATTGTGTTTTTTTGAGTTGTTTGAATGCTGAGGAAGGTATTTGTTTATAAATGTTGCTGAAATAATCCAAGATAGATATTTTGAAAATACCTTGACTTGAAAATTAAAGTCAAAAGGTATGTTACTTTGGAGAAGATGTTTTGTTTTTGGTTCCACGGGAAATGAGAGGCTGTGGACTCATTCTGGGTTTAGGAAAATCAGGTTTGAACAAGGAAGACACCCTGAGAAATCTGATAGGAGCAGATGGGCCAGATGTCTGAATTCTACATCCAGAACACACTCAAGACTGCTGTCTGAGATAATCAAGCCTCACAGGATACTCTAGTCACTACTTGATCATAATTCTAAATATTTTAGGTCCCCATAATATTATCGGCACCTCCAGTCATCAGAAAATGGGCTGGAAAACTACACCCACATTCCCCCAAAATGGACTGTGGATATTTTCCTTTGTTTGGAATGTTGGATACTAGTTGTTATGGATAATGGTCAGGAGAAAAGCTAAACAAAGGATATTGGATTCAGAATTCTAGATTTTTTTTAAAGGGGGAGAGTACTGTGCTACAACTGTCTTTTATCCTGTTACTTGTATTAATTTTAATATAACGCTGATTGGTCAGTAGCCAGACAGGAAGTATAGGCAGCACGTAGGCAATCAGGCAGGAAACAGAGGTGGGCAATGAGAATTCTGGGAAAGGAACATTTCAGTCTGCAGTTGTGAACCAGATACAGAGTAAGCAAGATGTGACTGTCTTGCTGGAAAAGGAACAAGGTAGAACAGAAACCGCGGACCAAGAACTAAGCAAATGTCAGACCTGATGGAACAAAAACCTCATTCAATACCAAGGTGAATGTGGAATGGAGAAGACTACTTCAAATATTCATTCTGGTTTTTCTCCTGTTGATGACAGAATCTCTTATTTGACTTTTTTTTCTGCTGCTGGCCCATGGGAATACTCCTGTTTCTGCCTTCTGTCTTTGATAGGTGTGTTGACATTACAGACACATAAAATACTGTTCCTGTCTTGATGTGGCTTTGGGGGATTCAGATTGAGCTGATCACTCTGCACTGGAAAGAGTTGACATACTCAGTCACTACTCTTCCTCAGAAATTCATTACATGTAGCAAATAGATGTTAAACAAGCAGTAGAGGCTCCATGAGGAATTCTAAAATTATGACCTTATTTGGGGCGTGAATTAGATGGATTTGGGTATTGCTGACCATATTAATCTTTGCAAAGTTTCTTAGCAGTCTCATCTACAAAAATCTCTTCTACTTGCTATTCACAAGTGTTGTTATTGAAAAAATTTTTTTCAAAATCTAATGGCGCTGATTTATGTCCTACTGACTTGTGCATACTGGTAGGTATGTAGTTCTTGTGATGAACTGCAAAGATTTTTCTGCAGAGGTCAGAATGTTCTGTCACAGACAAATCAGTCCCTAGTTGAGGCTTACAGTAAATGCTAATGTTGAAATTCTCAGAAAAATCTCATAAATTGGAACATTAGTCACACGGTTAACGTAGATTTGCTATGAGACTGATGAAATCAACTATAGGATGACATCAAAGAATTAATGTAGGTGAATAGAGGGCAGCTGTTTCATTGGAAATTTAAAATGCTCATAAACATTTAAATTTGGAAAATTACTTTGTAGTATGCTTTATGAAGTGAGTCATCTGAAACTATTTTTTACCTTATGTTCCTTTGGATTCTTTCTTTTTTTCCCTATTTCTTCCTGAATAGTTGAACTTTCACTCTGTCTGGTTAAGCACAGAATCTTGAGTTTCATCTTTTATGATGCAGACATCACTGTGAGGGAAACACCTGTCTCTAAGTTTCTCATGGGTATTTCTCCTACAAATACTGGCGGGCCAACCAGAAAATAGATTTTTTTCTTTTATTGCTTTTTCTCCCAATTAGCCAAAATTGTACTTTGATTGACAGTTGGTGAACCTTGGACTCCCTTCCTTTAAAGGGCCCTATCAACAGCAAAATGAACTCTAAAATTAGGGTGCAGAGTCATGCTGCGTTTTAAACTTTTTCAACACCTGCTTACTGTTATTCTGATAGAAATACCAAATACAAATTAACTCACCTCTGAAATTCTAATGTTTGCAATGACTTTAAGTAATCAACGAATAGAACAAGTGACTGAAGAATTTGGCAATATATACATACTATTGATAGCAATGCCATCATCACACCAGCATTTCAGAATGTGCCCATGGTGGTCACATTACATCTACAAGTCACTCTAGTCAAAAACACTTTCTGTAGTATTGAAGCATTTGTTGTTAATATAAATTTCTAATATCTGTTTGACTAAGGAAAATTATCACTTCCTTAAAACTTTACCTTTCATGGCAGTATTTCTGTAATCAGACCTTTCAAAGACGTTCACAGACTTAGTATACAGTTACCTCCCATGGAATGCTTTCCCTTACCTTTTGTGGAATCTGGGCAAGGGCCCAAGCGATTGCATTGGCTTTGTCTTCTGACATGTTACTGACAATTGACCCCAGTGAAAACACCACGACACCATGCTCTCCAGAGCTCTGGACAAAGTCTTCCATTTCCTGTGAGAAGTATTTGCTTCATGACAAAATATAGTTGTAGAATAATCACTTATGAAACTTTTATGAAAAACTATGAGAATAAAAATTAAAGTGTTTTAGGACTATTTAGAATGGTGGTGTAAAAACATACAGAAGAGAAAAACAGCAATATCAAATTCTGAACTTCACAGACATCCATACAAACTGTATTCACATATTGTCCAACAAACATTCCAAATATTTTCCTGTGGCAAAATTAAAAATCAGGAGTGAAAGCATATTTTATGAAGTATTCATAAAATTATAGATTCATTTACAGGCTTTCATCTCATAGAAGGTGTTTCCCCTTGTTATTTTATTTTCTCCTATAATGGCTGATTGCAAATTATTAACTAGTGTTTGATGACATATTATTTATGTTGTTGTATGTACATATGTGGTAATTTACACAAACTTCCTACTATAATTAATAAAATGTTTTGGTTCTTTGTGTCACAATCATAACTTCATGATAAACATATATCATGTAATTATTTTATGATATTATATATTAATAGGTTATTTTCAGAGCTAACATCCACAATTTACTGGTTGGAAAGAAACTATGTCTATGTTGTTTGTCCAACTTTCAATTACCTTGGGTAAATGTTCATCATGGCTTTTGGTGATTAACAGTTTCTGAATGATGAATTTAACTGATTTAATTTCTCTGTCTTTTTGCATGTGTTTATATGTGTGTGTGCTTGTGTGCACATGTGTATTCGGTATATGTTTGTGCTTGTGTGTGTGTTTATGTGTCTGCACACGTGCGTATGTATGCTTTATGTGTCTGTGCCCATGTGCATACTTATGTGTATGTGTTTGTGTGTGTTTTGGGTGTGCTTGGGAGGTTTCCTGCATTTGTTTAGCACATAGATGCCAAAAGTTAAAATCTGATGCCTTTGTCTATCAGTCTTTAACAGATTAGTGGCCAGCAAGCTTCCAGTATCAACTTGTTTCTGCAACCTCAGAACTAATGTCATTACACTGTACTGGGACATCCATATTTTTACGTGGGTGTTAGGATTCAAACTTGCATCCTCTTAGTTGTTTGGTAAGGACTTTACCCAATGGCAAGACAACCAAGTACCCTAACAGACCTAATTTAATTCACTGATATGAATATGTCATTCAATAGTCTATCACACTCTTTCCTGAGGTTTTTGACTTCCTAGATAGCAAGATGCTTAAGTTCACTGATTATAAATCTATTTCCCTGGGAGAAAAAACTAATGACAAGTGTAGAGTCACATTCATCAGAAATGAATTAAATAAAATAAATTTTAAAAATATCTTTACCTTCGGCAAGGGTTTTGCAGGTTTGCAGTGGAGACCTCCAACATAGTCAACATTTGGTAAGGTTGGGCGAGGAAACTCCAAATCCCAGTAGGATCTAATTAGCCACATTTCTGCTTTGCCTATTGTCTCAGTTAAGGTAGTGGGCTTTTCTAGAAGTAGAAATGAGCAAGTGAGAAAGAGAAAATTTGACAGTATTGTCAATTGAACGTAAAATATATATTTTTTATGATGAAAGATATATGTTTGATGTAGAACATGTAGATTTAAAAACCAATGTTTATTCATATGCAACACAATTTGCATGTGTGATTGATTTATTCCTCACATAATATTCATAAATGTCAGCTTGGGTTTATTTTTAAAGAAACATAAGAATTACCTTTTGTTTCTACAGTTATTTGAAGTAATAATTGTTAAAATAACCACTAGGCCACTATATGAAAGAGCACACATTTTAATCCTTTCTACATATTCAAGAGGAACAGTGCAAATATAAACACATATTCCAGGTCCAAAAGTCACATCACTCCATGTACGATGGTCAGACTTCCCCAGGGTTCTTGTAGTGTGTATCTAGTCCTTCTTCCTTGTTTTGCTAAAGGAGTTGTAAAGTTTATGAATGGCTCAATTTTTGTTTAGTGCTTCTAACTTTCTTTCATGTTAAGAATTTTAATAGTACTTATCCTACAACAACAATCACAATATTTTTAGACATTATGAGAATAGAAATATTGGACAGCCTTAATTATGACATATTTTTTTGAGTGGAAAAGGAGATAAAAAATAATTACAAAAGAATACAGTCCGAGTACATACATATCCATGCTTCTGTAATGTTTAAACAACGGATATTAGGTAAGTAGCAATAAAGGAATATGGTATTGGTAGAAACTCCAGTACCATTTGTAAGCCTGTGGAGTAGTATAGCATTGTCCAAGAGTAAGAAAGTTCTTTAGGAAATACAGAAAATATATCCTATAATTCATATTTTTATATGTGTGTATGTGTATGGTAAGTTTATTCAGGTGCCTCCAGATACCATAAAAGGACAGCAGGTCCCAAGAAGCTGAAGTTACAGGCAATTTTGAGTCACTGGACCTGGATGAGTCCAAAGAACAGAACTCAGATACTCAAAATGAACAGAAAACACTCTTAACGTTTTGATTGTTTTCAGAACCCACGTTTTTAATTTTAAATTAAGACAGTTTCCTATTCAAGAGAAAACAATTTCTTCAATGTTATATACATATTGAAACTGTAAAATATTTTATACTTCAATCTAAATTAATCATAATTTGTTTAACTAGCTAGTGACTTATTAAAATAGATTGATAATTATAGCAAAATGAGTAAAAGATCACTTAGGAAAAGTCTAATGACATCTCTTGCTGGGTGTATAGCTCACCAGAATGTCCTGTTTCAGGACTGATACCTGCTTCTCTTTGATCAATAATATGAGCTTTTACAGTGACCTTGGTAGCTAATATCATATTACAATTGATCACCTATAAAAGGTAAGTTCACTTTGCATTTCAAGGACACAGAGCTACTAATAAGAATTATAACTTACCCAAAGTTTCACTGTAAAATTGATCCCATTTCTTCTCATTAAATATCTGGAACCAAAAGTCAAAATACAGCATACACATCATATTTTTTACCCTCTCCATGAAAGTCATTTGACCACCTAGTCCTGACAAAATTACAGGCACATAAGAGGGAGGGACTAGAAATTTTCCACTGTACTTTTCCATTGTATAGCCAGGAGAGAAGCGAAGACTGTACAGAAAAGGGATCTGGAGAAGTTCAGCTATCAGCTCCCCACAGGGAGCAATGGCATCTGAGAAAAGGACATCAAACTTGAATCTCTGTAGTTTTGTCATAAGTTGTTTGTTTGAAACTGTGTCTTTGCAAAGTCTTAGATAGCTATTAGAATATTCCTCAAACATGGTTTTTAACAAAGGAGAGAATGATAAACACATATCTCTTGGTATCTTATAAGTCCATACATCCGCAAGCGTTTTATAAACCTTGTCCAGATCATCTTTACTGATAGATGTAGGAAAAGTCTCAAACTTTAGACCAGATGATTTTTGGGGATCAAGAAAGATGGAAGCTGAAGGTCTCAGAACTGTTACTTCATGACCCCTCTGTACAAGTTCATCCAGTATTGTCTTTAGATTCATCCAGTGACTGTATTCCATTGGCCATACCAACACCTTCCCGCAGTTCCCAGATCTGAAGTAGTAACTCATCTGCAGTAGCAGCAGAACAGACATCCACTTCACAGGCATCCTGCAAAATCAACGTCTTCTGTCACAGTGTTTTCCATTTTGCCACTGCTTAGCCTTATATCTAAGAATAAAAAGCCATGATTTAAAGTATAACCCAAGTTGATAAAAGAAAACTTATTACATGATCACAATGAACTTCTGAGCTTAATGTAGATAGTAAAAGCAAATATTAATTATTAATATTTGCTTGTCAGTGTTTAATGCCACATGTTTTGTAATGAAGCAAATTCAGGAGTCAATAACCTGTTTGCATAACTCCTCTGCTTGAAAGATATTTGAATAATAGCAGAATATTGGTTAGTGAAAGGTTAGTCTGAAATTTGAAGTTTGTCCTTACTTATCTGCAGATTGATGAAGCAATACAATACCCTAAACAACAAGAAAATTTTCAAAAAGGGTGGTATGAGGGTCTTTGCCCAGAGAGGTCCTAACAAGCAGAAAAGCAGTCCCTTCCACCCATTACTTATGCTACGTGTCTGTCACAAATGCTAACCTGATTGGTTTGGACTCTCTTAAAACTCTTACACTCTTATGAAGCACTCAGGTAGTCTTACTCATTTCAAACCCAAAATAGGTTTCTTTTGTAGGAGGCTGCTTGTTTGTTTTCAGGCTGGCCACCCAGACACCCAAAATAATCACTCAGAAACTATATTATTTATATCACTTCTTGACTAATAACTTAGGCATATTGCTACCTAGCTTTTACATCTTTCATTAACCAACTTTTATTAATCTGTATTTTGCCACATGACTCTGGGTTACTGGCAAGGTCCCTGTACATCTGTTCCCAGCAAAGGTTACATGACTTCTCTCTGTCTCTGCCTTCTTCCTCTATATATCTCTTTCATCCTGGCTATATTTTGTTAAGTCATTGGTCGAAAACAGCTTCTTTATTCATTAACCAATAAAAGCAACACATATACAGAAGGACCATATCCCCTTTACTGTTTAAACACAAAGGAAAGTTTTAACTTTAACCTAGTAAAATTGCATATAATAAAACAGGTATCAAGCAAGAATTACAGTTACAATATTTACATCTACTTTATATTTCATCATAATTAAAGAAAACTATAATTGTAACTGTTTATTCTTTAACTCAGACAAAGACTGAAGAAGGATATCATATTACCTAAGTTAACAGGAAGTACATTGTAAGCAACTTATAAAACTCCAGAATTAACAGAGATATCTCACTGTCTGACAGTCACCCAAAGTTCTTATGCATCTCTGGAACACCCATCTTTAGTCTACAGGCCCATAATATCTGGCAGATTTTTTCAGGAAGCAGGAAATTCCAAAGACAGTTTCACCTATATTGGCAATTTGTCAGTCACTTTCTTCTGTTTCCCGCAGAATGTCTGGCAGACGATTTCATGAAGCAGGAACCCGGAAGTACTGTCTCACCTTATTTAGGAAACTTCAGCAGTCATTTCTCTGTGGGTTCTGCATGTACAACATAACATCAAGCAGTCAAGTCAAGAGCAGTTTCTTGCCCAAATGGCAAGATCGACCAACTCCATAAGGAGCGTCTTCGATGCCCTTCATAATCTTTGAAGTAGATTGGTGCTGCCAAAAGCAGATGAGTCTCACTGTCATGTAAATCCTCAGGATGAACAGTTCATTCTCAGAAACACTCCCTAATCACACGAGAAACAAAATGTTAGTATTTTAATGAATTCATATCCCCCAGAGAACAGTTTGACTACCATTGATAAAAAATGAATTCACCTTCAAATAACTATTAGAGACATTGAGTTCTGACCAGAAGCACTCTGAGCCCAAAGGCGACTTCATTCTTGTGCAATAAACCATCACCCTATCTTGGTAGTTGACAATATACAAAAAGCAGCAAATATTATCAGTACAAAGCTCCAAACAGTGGTTATTTAGACAGATAATAAATGTTTAAAAACCAAGCTAATAGAAGTATAATTTGCATTAGAATGTTAATTTATTTTCAATCCACAAATTATATTAGTGAAATTTGTGAGAGGAAATACTTTAAAATTCTTGCTTTGACAAGTCTGTTTTTGACACACTGCTCCATGCTTTGGGTTATGCAGACATTGGATGCTCTTTGAGAATAAAGTGAGTATTTGATAACAGACATGTGTTATTTATCAGAAGAATACAGACTTCCAGGGATGGGCCTCTGTCAGGCTCATCTTCCTGATTTTGTCCCCTGACCATTTGTGCCCACTTTCACTTGTCATCTTGTTTTAATGAAGGATAGTTCTGATGCCTTTGTGTGCTAATTTTCTCTGAGATCAAATCTTCCATCTTTTAGGAACGTTCTTTGAGATACAGAATGTCTTAAGAAAAGAAAATTTTTCCACCCTACAGGAAAACCCTCTAAGATTCAGGATGTTCTGAGTGATACTGAAAAATTCTATCCTGTAATATAGCTTCTAGAAAGTAAACAACTGAAAAAAATTTGAGGAGTGCCCTGAGACCAACTAGTTTCACTTGATCCTCTATAATGTATATAAGCATTAAGAATTGCTGAAGTATACTCTTTTACCAGATGAATAACCCGGAAGTAAAAGAGATGATTCAAGCTGTCGAGAAGAGTGTTAGGACAACTGAGCTCGTTGTAGATATATTTTCCAACCTGTCAAGCTGCCTTCAAGTTGTGCAGTGAACTCAAGTTTTCAATTCCATGAGCCTGATTTTGTATACTCTAACTTTTTGTTGAAACAGAAAAACCCCAGAATTGTTTTAGTATAGAAAAATTTGTTGACCAGATTCAAACACTGACATAAAATGACATATGAATATATGAATACACTAACATATCAGATATTGGCCCATTAGAAACAGCCACAAAAAAATCTACTGTTTAAAGGATTATATCTGATACCAGTCTTGTGATAATAAAGGGTTATAGGATGAGGATGAATACATAAAAGATATAAAATGTTAGAAAGTAACTGTCATTTAAGGGTGGCAAATAAACTACTCAAATGTTTAAAACAAGGAATTTCTTTAAATTTATTAATATTCAGAGACATGTTCTGAAATTTATGAGAGACATTCCCTACAGTAACTAAGAAAATAATAGAGGTACTAAAACTGTCCCTCAAGCAAATTATTCTCATATTTGAAATATCAAACTCTGTTCAAACTGATAATGGGCCTTCTTTTCTTCTGTTTCCACCTTCTTCTTTCCCCTTCCTCTTCCTTCTTTTGAGACAATGTCCTATGTACACCTTCGAAATTAGCCACAGAACCCTTATAATATTTTAGGAGAAGACATCTCTTTCACTTGATGAAACTGAATCATCTTTTTGAGGACCCCATAGGACTCTGATGTCTGTCAGCCAGTGCTAATAAAGTTTTTTGCCTGAAGGATGATAAAATTTGAACCTTGTCTTGAACCCATCTTTTCCAGTTCCTCTAGCTATGTAGGCATCCTGACTTTAAAATTCTGATCTTCCAGCTTATTTCAACTAAGTGCTGGGCTAATTTGAATAGGCAACTACTTTCAGCTTCATTTTTGGCTTTTAAAGTCTCAAAATGGTAAAGGCAACATTGCAAATAACTTGGAATATGTATGTGTAGTAGAATCCATAATTGATATAAAAAGCGAAAAGATGAACTATGTCTTAAAAAGGAATTTCTGTTTTGTTTTGTTTTGTTTTTGAGACATTGTTTCTGTGTATCTTTGAGCCTGGACTGGAACTCACTCTATAGAATGAGGCTGGAATCGAATGCACAAAGATCAACATGCCTCTGCCTCTGGGTGTTGGAATTAAAGGCATGTACCATCACTGTTCTGCACTGTAAAGGAATCTTTAATATTGTTGAGAGGCGTAGTTACAGTCAGATAAAGTTTACATTTTTCTTTACTCTGAATTAGAGTGTCATCCTTAAATGGACATTCCAAGGGTACATAGCCACTTCAAGAACTAAACCAACAAGACTCAAAATTGGTTAGCAAATCAACTGTTCTCCTCATTGCTCAGATCCAAAGAGAACCTGCATTTCAGATTAAAATAAAATAGTTAAATCTATTGGCTGAAAGAGTTCCCACACAAGGCTGATTATATTTGTGCCTTACAGGGCACACTATAACAATTCCCAATGCCCTACCCAAAGACCAAGCCATGTCCTGTAGCATATATTAAGTGTGCCCTTCTCCTCTCTCTTTTCCACACTGCACAGGTCACATATTAACAAGTTGTTAGTGCAGAGACTCCATCTCATGAACATTGAAGAGTAGATAGAGTAGATTCAGCCCCGTGCCTGGTGGGACTGAATCATCTCACTGAAGACACCCAAGTATTTTCTGATACTCAACTGTCTGCCAGTTTTAAAGCCCTTGCTGAAGGATTATTTAACTTTGGGCCTTCTCTTGAACCTGTGTTTTTCTATACTTTCCTAATAATCTTCAATACATAATTTGAGTCCTCTTGGAATTGTGT
This sequence comes from Myodes glareolus, assembly GCF_982192425.1. Lineage (NCBI taxonomy): Eukaryota > Metazoa > Chordata > Mammalia > Rodentia > Cricetidae > Myodes > Myodes glareolus. Next base: position 20,950,457 of record NC_142033.1, on the reverse strand, counting down.
ATAAGAGAACCTATCTAGCTTGTGTGGCAGCTTGTATCAACCCTTTAAGTCAGAATATGAAGCTAGGATTAAGTAGTACTAAGCACTTGACATTAGTATTATTTCTTTGGTGAGTATATATGAAACATATGCTAATTTCTTCTAGCATACAAGGCACTGTAACTCCCCCAAAGTTTGGTAAATAGCTTATTAAAAAGTACAAGTGCACATACAATGTATTTCCTACCATTCATGTATTTTTGATGTTCATAGGCAATGTTGTATATTGTGTGAAGATATATTGTTGTAATTTATTTAATAAAGAGCTGGAAGGCCAGTAGTTAGGCAGGAAGTATAGGGGACTTTCAGGCAGAGAGAGGAAGTAGGAGGAGATAACTGAGGCCCAGGGAAAGGATTAGGAGAGAGGGAGAGGAAACAAATGGTGCAAGATGGAAAAGAGGTAACGCCATGTGATAGAACATAGACTAATATAAGTGGATTGATTTAAATTATAAGAGCTAGTTGAGACAAGCCTAAGCTAAAGCCTAAGCTTTCGTAATTAATAAGACTTCTCTCTGTCAGTATTTGGAGCTAGTAGCCTACAAAAATGCTTACTATAAAGCAATGAAGACTGAAATTTTCAATTAGCATATATCATGCTCCACAGCAAAAAAAATTACCCTTCTTCATACTCTGTCCTGAATACATGGACAATTGTTACTCTCAATTTTAGTCAGAGAAGCCCCTCTTTGCGTTGAGTAACTGTAAATGAAGCATGTCTGCTCTATATGCTGAGAATGAGTCGCAGTTGAATTGCCATCTCAAGAAAGGGGATTTATCCAGCCACATCTGTGACTGAAGGAATATTATAGAAGAGGGAATACAAATACTGTGACTCCATACATAGGGAGGGAGGCCAGAAGTTGCTTCTGGCCTTAACTCAGCCTGCATAGTCATTTCCTCCCAGCAGCTGCAACTGCCTGCAGTAGGGCTGTGCAAGCTTTATCCTGTGAAAACCAAAATTAATAAGCACACAAATAAAATATTTTTAATAGCAAAGTCAAAGCAACAGTCTTCCTACCCCAATTATCTTCTTAATCTAGAAAGTGTTTGGAAGCTTGACTACTAAGGTGTTTTAGATCTTCTTAAATAGACAGTCAATATTTTCTATTGTATATGCATCTTTTTCCCATTAACTTGATAGTCTACCAAGTCATTTCCAAGAAAAAACTTTACTCTTTGATATCATAGGTTCATCAAGTGAAATTCACTGAGACTTTGAAAATCTGCCACAGTTAACAGTTCCAGTAATGTTTAAAAGACCAAAGTTCAAAATGTCTTCTGATACTCAAAGTGAACATTTTACCATGAACTTGTATAAAATCAGAGCCAGGTTACAAAGTCCTCCCAAACAATGCCACATGATAAATACTTTCAATTCGAAGGGTAAAACTGGGAGTACAGAATGGAATGATCAGGTCCGAACAAGCTTTCCATTAGCAAGGAAAACACCAACTTCTGTAGTACCATGTCTTGCAATTTGGTTTGTGATGTAGTCATATTGACTTTAAAGAGACTGGGTAATTTCTATACTCATATTTGACCATCAGCAACATATAAACCTACTACAATAGCACTGCTACATCTAATTTTATTTTTTGAAATTAAAATGTTTGCCCATTTCTTTTCTTTCCTTCAATTTCTTCTCTGTACCCTTGCTTTGCTCTCTCTCTCTCTCTCTCTCTCTCTCTCTGTCTCTCTCACAACACACACACACACACACACACACACACACACACTCATATATACACATGCACAACTACATGCATGCACATACAACACCATAAATACAAAGATACATTTATAATATATATTTACCTAAATATATCAATACAACCTGCTAATCCAATATAATGTTACTTTTATATGGATTATTTCAGGTCATCCTAATTAGACGTTAATAACTTATCTAGGGACTGTTCCTTAGGGAAGACTATTCCTCCTACTCTGAGTATTTCTTAGTTGTCTCCAGTACTTTGCCTAAGACTGGGGACATATGTAATTTCTCACTTTAGTGTTCATATGTATAGTGGTCTACTTCTTGTTCAGGTCATTTTTAGGCAGCCATGTTGATGAGACTTCATGCATGTTGCTTCCTTGACATCTGGAAGAAAGATTCTCATAGAAGACTTTCTGTTTCTCTGACTTACAATTTTTTTTGTCGCCTTTCCATGGTGATTCCTGAGCCTTAGGAGTGGGTGCTGTGTTGTAGATAAGTCAGTTGGAGCTGGACACCAGACAATCATGTGTGCTCTGTATTTGATTGATTGTGATGTTCTGTATCAAATAGTGATTTAGTTTCTTTCTTATGAAAGGTGAACACTACTCTTTCCTGTGTATGTTGGTTTAGTAAAGTTCATTGTAAGTTCTCCTTGAATATCTATGATATCATCAACTCCATATTGCTAGCTAGATTTTCAGTACGTGGCATGATTTTCCTCTTCTTGAGTGACTCTTAAATTCAATTAGCAAGTTTTTTGTAGCCATCAGTACAGGGGTCAACTATTGTACTCATAATTCAAATCCCAAGGAATGAGAATATGACCATCCGATATTGGAGGCTATGAGAAGTCCTACATATTAGACATTTCTTTATTTTAGAGTCACTTCTAATCTATTGATCTTTTGTGAACATTCCCCAAATTTTAGTGAACTATTTTTATATGTAAATTGCATAAAATAAAATCATTTCCAATGTCTATAATTTTTATGATACACCTTTCAAAATGGACCAAGTGCTAGACTCAAAAGATGCCCCAATCGAAGTATAGGACTAGACTAGAAATTTTAGGTCAAATTTAATCTGTTGTAAATAATGAAAGACATACAGCAAGACATATAAAGAGGACATTACATATACTCAAGAAAAAGAGGGAGTCTTAAAATTAAATTTCTTATTTTGATAGTGAATAAATACTAGCTGATATGTGTATGACTGACTCTGAATTCAAATGTGGAAAGCACCCTTGACCATTTGTTTAGTGGAGTAATAGAAATGGCACACAATAAAAACTCACATAATCCACAAAATTACATGTACATAAGCTTACATCAATAAAAAGAATCCAGTTCTTGGTGTGGGAAGTCCTTCTGTATATGTGTTGCTTTTATTGGTTAATGAATAAAGAAGCTTCTGGGGTCTGTGACAGGGCAGAATAGAGCAAGGCACAAATTCCAAGCAGACATAGAAGAGAAAATAAGGCAGAGTCAGAGAGATGAAGACACCAAAAAAAAAAAATACAGACACCTGAACCTTAACTGTAAATGATGAGCATCATTTGGGATATAAAATAATAGAAATGGGTTAATTTAATATGTAAGAGCTAGATAGAAATACACTTAAGTTATTAGTCACAATATTGCAACTAATATAGTTTCTGTGTGATTATTTTGGATATGCATGGCTGGGAATTGAATGAGCAGTCTACATGCAAAATTCTAGCATAGGTCAGAAAGTTGGAAACTAAATCCTAAAACATCAGACAAGTAAGCAGATGGGTACATCTAATAATACCAGAACAAGACCACAATCAGCCCTTGGCATTCAGCTAGCTAAAACTTAAACTTTTGGGTGACACAGACTGTCAAGATCTTGTTAGAAGTCACTAACTGGACAGAGAGTTTGTCTTCATCAATATTGATTAGTCAATGCTGAACATATAAGAGATAACAGAAAGGAAGCCACTGAAACACTGATGTTCTACTCTGTGATTTGCGGATGTCTGCAATGAGAGAAAGAGAGAGAGAGAGAGAGAGAGAGAGAGAGACAGAGACAGAGACAGAGAGAGACAGAGACAGAGGAAGAATAAGAACGAGAGAGAGAGAATAGAAAAAGAGGAAGAAGTATGTCTGAAAATAATCCTAACTAGTGTGCTTCTGGGTGACAGTTGTGTTGCTTGGTCTGTTTGTGGGGTCCCTCATAGTGGGACAAGGACCTGTCCCTGATGGCTCCTTGGAACCAATTCTCTATGTTGGTGTGCCTTTCCCAGCTTTGATGGAGGGGAAGGATGTTGGTCCTGTCTTAACTTGATAGGCCATGCTATTCTGATTCCCATGGAGGGCCTGAACCTTTTAATGGAGGAGGCATAGATGGAGGGTGGTCAGAAAATGAATGAAGGGAATGGGAGGAGAGTAAAGAGGGGAAACTGTGGTTTGTATGGAAAATAAAGGAAAAAAATTAAGAAAAACAAAAATTAAAATAAAATTAACAGGGACAACAAAAAGAAAAACAAAAGACTGCATTTACATCTTTTACCATCATTTACAACACAATCTCATTCTCTTCTTAAACTTCTCTCACATTGTCTGTCTTTCCTGCTCTGAGGCAATCATCAGTAATATATTATGATAAGATGTATGAATTTTGTCAGTTATTGTTTTAATTTATTTGTTTAACTAACTTGCTCATACATATGTAATTACACAACACCAAGCTGCAAATACAACTTGTATGAATATAAGAAAGGATAGCAAGATGAATCATTACTTCTATAATTATTTTCACACTAATATTTCATAAAAGAATAAAGGTTGCTTCTTTGTTTAAATTTTTTCCACAATTTTTTTATTGATTGTGAATTTCACATTATACATCTCAATTCCACTCATTTCTCAGGCCTTTCAGATCCGCCTTCCATGCTTGTAACTTCCCTCCCCGAAAGAAAATAGAAAATAAAAATTACAAAAATGTCTCATGGGGGAAGCTGCAGTGTCTCACGGTGTGTCACACGGTGTACTCTTTAAGCAAACAGCTTTACTTGTGAATGTTCACTGCAATGAGTCATTGGGCTGGTTCAAGGCCTCTGGGATCTTCTACACTATTGATGCTGGATCCTCCCTGAGACTCCTCTGGGCTATCCTGTTGCTGCCTTGAGCCATGGAGATCCTGAAATTTTGGTTCTGCAGGAGCTGCCCCTCCCTTAACTCCAGCAGCTAACTAGATGTGCTTTGTGCTGTGTGGACCAGCTCAAAACCCAGAATCCAGGCCTGAGTGGTAGCTGAGTTGGTCACCAATGCTAGCTCTTCATGAAGCCTAGGCGAGGGGTGAGGCTGACTTTTCTGTCTCCACACTCTCAGGGCTAGCTGTTCCTCACCCATATAACCTGGGCCAACTCTCTGACACTGACAAGATCCAAAATGAGGGGTGAAAATCAACTTTCCCACACTAATGAGGCCATCCTCATCCACACCTGCGATTAGGCCCAACTCTTCCTAGCTGCTCAGGCAAGTTGCAGGGCGAGCCTACCCTAGTCCTGTGGCCAACAATGGGTGGGTTTAGCTCTCCCATGCCCACACCAGTGGGGCCAGCTATGCACACTGCCCAGAAGAAGGGCAGGTCCATGTTTTCAGCACTTGTATCACTGCTGGTGTGACTGTGTGGTGTTTGGTGAGGGTTTGTACCAGTTCAGCACCATACTCAGACAACAACATGGCCTCAAATGGGAGCCCAGACCAAGGAGGTCCATGTGACACAGACCCCTGCTACAGAAGGGCCATGAACTCAGCCATGGTCCTCTGCAGCAGCACAGGCTTAGATAACACCATGGTCTCTGATGGCAGTAAAGATCTCTCTCATCAAGCTGTTTCTTGCTGCCTTCACATCTCCTGATCCTCCTCTCTTCACAGAGAACAAACTGCTCCCACTTCACTTTCTTGTTCACCTCTCCACCACATATTTGCTCATCATAGTGCTGCATGTCCTGAATAACAAACGCCGAGGCCTCTCCTTAGATTTTAAATTTTAATTTTCGTTTTTAATTGTTTGATGAAAAAGAGGGTTTATTTCATCTCATAGCTCGCTTTCCATTGCTGAGGAAAAGTAGGCCAGGGGTTCAAGGAAGGATTCAGGAGGCAGGACAGAAGCTGATACCATGGAGGAACTTGGTAAGCACTTGGTTATTCCTTATCATTTGCTCAGCATTTTCTTTTCATTATGTCTTTTATTTTGTGAGATTATAATATAATTGCATTATTTCTTGCTTCCCTTCCTCTCTAATGAAGATATGCCTTGACAGAGTAATCAGTGAATGTTCAGAAGGCCGTTCATAAACTGGAATGATGCTGAAATGTAGTTCATGTGCCTTCTCAATGAGCTCTACTCACTCTTCATTTTCTTTCCTGTCTTTACAAACTTTCGATAAATGTATAAGAAGAATTTTATGGAAAGAAAAGCTATGACTGCCACACAGGCCAGCAGGAATCCAATCACATCCAGAGAGTTGTACTGGTACCAGTTGAGGTTGTGTGCGAGTGGTCTCAGGTGCTTGGCCCCTTTGTGGCGCATGACAAACTCAATCCAGAAGATGACTCTGTCCAGGGGTTTCATGGGCTGGTCATGATGAATAGTTGACAACCACATAGCATTCTTTTTATAACTGAAATAAGGAAAACAGACATTAACTTACATAAGAAATGAAAAATGCAAATATTTAAATTTTTGAGTAAACATTAAAGATAATCACACAATATAGAAGGAAAATGTATTTTGTTTCATGTTCATGACTGGGAAGATCTTCAGAGGCATGTCTGATTTCCTTGAGTATGAAGGATTAAGCATGTAAAAAGAAAAATAATAAAGATCAAATATCCCTAGAGTTTAAAGACAGCTAAGTCTTAAATACAAAATAAATCAAAATAAGATATTATTTGAATATATAAAGCTTCAGTTACCCATAAGCAATTATTAGTAAATTTTGTGTACAAAATGTGTACTAGTGTCAGGATGTATAAGTAGAAGCCAAATCACTATCAAGTCCTCATAGTGGTGCATATCTGTGTAAAGTTGATAATGATTGAAATGAGATTTTTATGTTACATGTATCAATGAATTTCCTGGTTCTGATTAAATAGCTCTAACAACTGCTCTCATTGATTTTATGTTTTTCTAATTAAGGTTATCAAATATTTGATGAAATTAATAGGAAAAATAATTTTTGTCTCTGTCACTGTACTGAAATTTTTATTACTTTTATTATTCTTATTATAAAGTATAATCACAATAAATTTTTGCTATTACTTTTAAATATGTATGTGAGAGTGTAAAGTTTGTAAATATGTGTGTGTGTGTGTGTGTGTTTGTGTGTGTGTTATGAGAGCTGCTAGAGTTAGTGTTACAGATGTTTGTAATCAACTGATGTAAGTGTTGGGAACAGAACTCTGGTCCTCTGCGAGGGTAGATCACCCATTTTCCACAGAGCCATCTTTCAAGTCTAATTTTTTCTCCTATTATTGATATTTATTTTTTGTTAGCAATGCCATTTTAGAAGTATGAATTGTAAAAATTTCACACTGAAGATCAAATACAATGTGTACTTGATTCTAATGCTGAAATAATTATTGATGAACATCTAAAGGAGAAGAGTTATAAAGACAAGTCATCAACTCTGATGTCAGTTTGATGCAGGAGAATTAGCAATGATAATAAGGGTAACATACTGCCTTTTTATTTACAAAGCAAGATGAGAAAATTATTTATTTATTCTCATTAAATGATTATTATTTCTTAGTATACATGTTACATCTATTAAAATTTAATTTGTAACTTATCTGATTAGGTAATGAGAAGAGGGAAAGCACCTTAGGGAAGGGTGAGGAAGGTTAATATAAAAAAAGTAAGACAATAATAAAGTACCAATAAAAATATCAGAAAAAGTCATAACAAATTTTACTTTTAATAATCAATCCAAATCCCCCATAACAAATAAAACTTTATGTATAAACATACATATATAATTTTAATGCTCTTTTCCTCTTCTGGACTGATGCTGCTCAATTGAAGAGTCAAAGAGCACCTAACATACACCTCAATACCAAATATAAATAATCCTCTTTATAAGAGGTTTGCCAGGTTTGTTCAAGAAACTTCCTAAAAATCGAGCCTATTGATGTTGCTTATTCTCTCAAGGTGGAAGGTAGGTTTCTATTGCTGAATGAGCATTCAATTAAGAAGCATAGCCCTGAGACCTGAAGTAAGAATAATATGATAAACAAATAACAACATATATATATAAATATATATATATATTTCAAAAGGTTATACTCACGAAGGATTATCTATGACAGCCTCCAGTGCACTGAGCAAATCTGACCTTGTCATTGTTCTGAAATCTAATGAAATAGCTGCTCCTTTGGCTACTATGTAGGCAATGTTATCATGTTGCTCTCCAAACAAAGGAATGCCAATCATAGGGATTCCAAAATGGATCGCCTCATAGATTCCATTGGCGCCACCATGAGTTACAAAGGCTTTGGTTTTTGGATGACCTAGAATAAGATGAATTCAGATTGACATTAATTAGCAGTCTTAGACATGAAATAAGAAATGTTCACTATCAGGAACTGAAAGGAGATTTTCTACATGAAGATTCATTGTACTTAATTCAATTTATTAAATTAGTTTACCATACAACTTTTGTTTCCCCTCAATTCTCATCCAAAGAAAACCTATGTGAAGATTCTAACACTCATAAACTTGATGAAATCTTTTCTTCTTTAATGGTGAGAAGAAATTAAATTTACAGAGATATATTTTGCAGAATTGCTTTGGACTTGAGAGTTGAACTGTGAAATCCTGGTTCCCACTGAAACACATGACATTCATGGTAGTTAAGAGAAAATGAGTATTAAAAATGACCAACTGCATACCAGAACTTGTTATCTTAAATAAATAATACATTCACTAAGTGTAATATAAAGGATTTTGAAGTCAACCAGGACAGGTTTGTTCTGAGTGTCTTACCTAGAAGGTCATTCTGGGGGAGCCATTTGTAAACTCTGGTATTGGGTCCTAAGGTATCTGGTGTTTTGCCCTCAAATCTCCAAAGAACCTGTTAAAGATTAGATAGTCTTTATTGCTGGAGCCAAATTTTGCATTATACAGATTAAATAAATTATATTTAGTGTTTTATATATATATATATATGTGTGTGTGTAACAGCATTCATAAAAATGGTGCTATGAATTTGAAAGAGAGCAAGGAGAATGGATATGAGAGGGTTTGGAGGAATAACAAAAAGGGAGAAAGATCAATTGTATTATAATTTTAAAAACAGAAATTATAAAAATAGATCTTTGTATATTTAAATATAATATACGTGAACACATCCAATAATAGGGATGAAGATTTCAGAAAGGGTTAATACTGAGAACTCTAGAGAGACTGAGAAGGAGACTGTGACAGAAGTGTCTGTGCTTATTTTTACATTCAGACAGGTTGAACATAATCATTATTTTTCTAAGCAAAGATGTTTAGACTAATGAGATATTTAAAGATGTATGAAAATATTTAATACACTCCCACAGCGATATAATTCAATCTCAGAGAAGAATTGCACAACTTTAATAACTCATATTTATATGAATATATTTTGACAGTTCTAATAGTCTATTTTTAACACTGATATATTTTAAATGCTTTGGGGGGTTTACTTTTATTCACCTGTTCTATGTTATTTTCATTAAATTTCAAGTTGTTAAACTTTGATTCCTTATTCGTGACAAATATTCCCGATCCATAGTTCTCTCTGGTCTGAAGTTCTTTGAAACAATACTATTGTGTTGACCAATAGGAATATGGAATCATCTGGCCCATTCAGGGAATAATTTTACATAGTGTAGTTATGGAACATGACCCAGGAATGGAGTCACATAAGCAGAATTCTGAGTGCTTGAGAGAGCATTCTGAGATAACAAGACAAGAATCTTGTGACCTCAATTTCTTCAAAATGCTAGATTTTTTTGTAAGTATGTTTCACCCTCCTTCCAGGTATAACAGATAAGAGTGGGTGTATTTCAGGTTAACCACTACTGCTTGCTATTGTCATCGAGATAAAGATTAAACTGTCCCTTGTGCATTTCTGCTGTGGTTCGATAAAAATACCCCCCCAAAAGAGTGGCAATATCAGGAGGTGTGGCCTTGCTGGATGAAGTTTGTCACTGTGGGGTGAGCTTTGAAGTCCCTTTCCTCAAGCTTATCTCAGTGTGACTTTCAGTCAACTTCACAATCAGAATTGCTAATGAAAATATTCAGTTATTTTCATTAGTCCTAGAAAGGACTAGGGAAGAGTTACAAGGGATTATGGAGTCTATATTCCCACGTGCACAAAAATATAAACATGACTTGGGATTTCATAGAAGTCAAAATTATATGAAATCTAGTGACCCTGTCTTGTCTGTTTCTAAAGAAAAATATGGGATCTTCACAAGGTTTCCTGAGAACAGTGAAGAATAGGCAGATGGAGATCTCTTTTTCTCCCTGAAATTCTCCTAGTTTTATAATTAAAAAATAATCTGGTAAATGGAGATGGTTGATTGACTTATGAAATATTATTGCCACCATGTGGTCAATGGGAACTTTACAACCTGGTTTACCTAAAGACAGCTATTGTTGGCATTTAATAATTTTGCATTTGTAAAATTGGTTTTTTACTAAACATATTCATCATCATAAAGGTACATTTTGGCTTTTCTGTTCCTTCGTTCAACCATAAAGGATCTCTGTTCTGATATTAATAGACTGTATTAAACCAAGACATGACAAAATCCCCTATTATGTGTCAATACTGTGCTGCAAATGATTTAGAGTCTGTGAGGGAGGCCTTCCCTTGAATGGGCCTAGATTTGATAGTTTCAAACCTTGGACAAATTGCTAAGGTGAATATTTAATATTGCAAATTTGATCTGTCTGCCTGGTTTTCCCTTCATTCTTCAGTCCCTACCTGTGGGACCCTCCTGCCTGACATACCCTGCCCCCTATCTTGAACTCTCCAGCCCAATGGACTGGGCTGTTCTTCCCTACATAATCCAACCATTATGATATCCTGCCCTTTTTCATGCCTTTCCTCTCCAGGCTGCTTCACCTGATTCCCCTCTCTACCCTCATCCTTCCCCTCACCCCTCTCCTCACATGGCACAGCACAGGCTGGTCATGAACTCTCTGCACTCTTTGAGATGTCGCTGTCTCTGCCTCGGGCTATGTTCTTTCATATATCTATAATAAACCTTCTTCTGCAGCATACAAAAGAACAGTTACATCCTTTCCTTACATTTTTATTTTTTTTAATTCAATATTATTAATTATATGAATGATGTCTTGTTAGTCTTCCCCAAAGAGAAAGAGCTACAATCCATCTAGGACATGACTCAGGATGTACTACATAAATATGGGTTAATTATTACACCTGAAAAAGTACAGCAATGAAACAACTGTGTAGTATCTGGTGTAACTAGTTACTACAACAACATTCAAGCAACTCCCCACCTCCTTTAATGTCCATTAGACAACTTATAAACATTAAATTACTTTCATAAACTATTAGGGTATGTTAATTTTCTGTATACCATTTTATGAATTCCTAATTATGACATAACCAATCTATCTAAATCTCTGAGAGAAAGCATTCTATAGTTCTTAATTTTATCTTGAGTGATAAAGGAAAATTATATTTATTTGATTTTAAATTAAAGGAGGCATTTTTATATTGTGTAGAGTCACAGCCACAAATTTGAGTAACATCTTTTGTGGTGACATCTGTCGGGTTCAGCCTTGACAGGTTTTGCAAGTTTCAGTTTAGCAGCCTGTGGATTAGAAAAGTCAGGTAGGAGGAACAGAGCTATGAAAGAAATTCAGACTTATATGATAGAAGCAGGAGGATTATCCAGTGAATACTGAATAGTGTATATGCCTGTGTTTGTTTTTCATATGCTTATATACCCCAATTCAAAAAAGGGAGAAGGCAAAAGACTGATTTAACATGACACAAAGAACAAATAGAACAATTAATTCCTTCAATACTTCAGATGCAAACTCTATTTCCTAAGATAAGCATTCTGATGTTTTAGGCAAGACATACAGTGACTACACTTTAGACCAAGTATCTTGTAGGCAGCCACTCCCTGAGGCAAACCTATCTTATTCTTAAAGGAACAGAAATAGGCTTGAATTCTCTGGCCTTTGCTCAATGTGGAGTGGAACCACTTCTGTGGGCCCCCACAGTGTGGATAATTTGCTGCCTTTAAACTTATTTTCACTACTCGATTATCTCCTCGATGTAGTGTAACACAAAAGGATAAACCTTTAGAATGGATTTATTTACACCATAACGGCCATAAAATACTGACTGCTTGTCTTCTTTTTCTTGTTCAATCAGTAAATCAGGGGAGGACCCAATGTCAACAATCATATAGTTTTGAATCTTGCTGTACTGTATTCCCCTTAGTAACAATCAGTTTTAAAGAGAGTTACAGAAGTATATGGCTTTTCAATTTTTATTTGTACATTACTATGGAGGGTAGAAAACTGTTTTACTTTTAACTTCATACCCTATTATTTCTTGAAATGTGTTTTTGCTCTTCTCCCAGATGTAGTAGAAAGGAGTGTGTTTACTTCAGGGTAACCACTACTGCTTGCTGCTGTTTTCTAGATAATGTCTAAACTGCTCTTTGTGTGCCTCTGTGGAAAAACAGGTTTTTGTCACACAGGGATTCTCATTATGGTTGTATACAGCTTTAACTCATGTATATTTTGCTCATAAGACCTTTCTTAACCTTCAGCCCATACGTTGTCTGATTCTCTGCATAAAGTTGACTCTGGCCTGAGACTTTATTCTACCTCATTTTCTGCCCCGTTCTCCCAAGTCTCACTGGCCCTGGAGCAAGAACAGTTTAGGTTTTAAAATAAAACATTCAACCACTTGTATCACATTCACCCCCCAAAACTATTGTTTTTGTAAAGTTATTTATTCAGAGCAATAGGCTCAGAACATGCCTGCACACTGGGACTCCATCTGCCATCTAAACGACGACTATGACCACAGAAAGTGAAACTGACATCTCTTTTTGTCTTCACTTCTTTGGGAGGTCAGATAGTATCCTGTTATCATATTCATTCCCCTACATCAGTCTTCCCTAAATCAGCCCTTCTCTATCCATTCCACTCGGCATCCCTAAAATAGGTTCCCTCAAGACCAGTTGTGTACTCCAAATAGTCATGAATGCTCTGTGACAGAAAAAACAGTCTCAAGCTGAAGCCTAGGATAATTGTTAGTGTTGAAATTCTCAGACAGACGTTATAGAATGGAACATTAGCCACACGGTTAACATGAATTTGCTACGTGACTGATAAATTCAACTACAGGATGACATCAAAAAATAATGTAGGTAATTAAAGAGAGGCTGTTCCACTACAAAACCTAAAAACATTCATAAACATTCATTTTAATCCATGGAAAATTACTTTGCAGTATGCTTTATGAAGTGAGTCATCTGAAACTTTATTTTTTACCTTATGTTCTTTTGGTTCCTTTCTTATTTTCCTATATCTTGAGTGGTAAGACTTTACTCTGACTGGTTTAGAGCAGAGTTGTGAGTTTCATCTTTTATGATGCAAACATCACTGTGAGGGAAGTACCCATCTTTAACTTTTCCTTAGATATTTCTTCTACAAATACTGGCAGACCAACCAGAAAATAGATTTTTTTTCTTCTATTGCTTTTTCTCTCAGTTAGCCAAAACTGTACTTTTATTGACAGTTGGTGAACCTCTGACTCCCTTCCTTTGAAAGGCCCTCTTAACAGCATCCTGAACACCAAAATTATGGTGCAGAGTCATGCTGCATTTCAAACTTTTTCAACACCTACTTTCTGTTATTCTGATAGAAATATTAAATACAAATTAACTCACCCCTGAAAATCTAATGTATGCAGTGACTTTAATTAATGAACAAATAGAACAACTGACTCTGAAGAATTTGGCTGTGTCTATATACTCTTGATAGCAATGTCATCATCATGCCAGCATTTCAGAATGTTCCCATATTGATCACTGTGTTTATATCCAAATCACTCTCAGTCAAAAACACCTTCAACTGTATTGAAACATCTATTGTAAATATAAATTTCTAAATTTGACTAAGGGAAATTAGAGCTTCCTTAAACTCTTCTTTCACACAACCATTGCTATAATCAGATCTTTCAAGGACGATCACAGACTTAGTATAGAGTCACGTCCCATGGAAAGATTTCCCTCACCTTTTGTGGAATCTGGGCAAGGGCCCATGCGATTGCATTGGCTTTGTCTTCTGACACATTTCTGACCATTGACCCCAGAGAAAACACCACAACACCATGCTCTCCAGAAGTCTGGACAAAGTCTTCCATTTCCTGTGAAGAGAATTTACTTCAAAACAAATTATAGGTGTACAATAATCACTTATGAAACCTTTGTGGAGAAACTAGGAGAATAAAAATTGTAGTGTTTATAGGAATATTTAATAAAGTGGTGTTAAAACATACAAAGACAAACATGTCAATATCAAAGACTTTGAATTTTGCAGGCATCCACACAAACTATACTCACACATTGTCCAGCAAACGTTCAAAATATTTTCCTTTGGCAAAATTAGAACTCAGGAGTGCAAGTATATTCTATAAAGCTCTCAAAAATTATTGCTTCAATTGCAAGCTTTCTTCCTACAGAAAGGGTGGTATTTTTCCCTTGCTATTTAATTTTTCTACTATAATGGCTGATTTAATCTTATTAACTAGTGTTTGTTGAAATAATATTTATGTTATAGTATGTACATATGTGGTGATTTTCACAAACTTCCTACTATGCTTAAGAAAATGTTTGGTTCTTTGTAAAATAATCATAAATACAGGATAAACATATACTATATAATAACTTTCTGATATGGTGTATAAATAGAGTATTTTCAGAGCTGATATTTAAAATTTACTGGTCGGAGAGAAACTATGTCTATGCTATTTGTTTGGATATCAAACATTTACCTTGGATATATGTTAATCATAGCTTTGGTGATGAGCAGTTTATGATTGATAAGCACAATTGAGTTAATTTTTCTGTCTTTTGTCCATGTGTTTATATGTGTGTTTGCTTGTGTGCACATTTGTGTTTGTGTATATGTGTGTGAACATGTGTGTGCTTATGTGTGTTTCTGCAAATATGTGCATGTTGCTTATGTGTCTGTGCCCATGTGCATACCTATGTGTGTGTGTGTGTGTGTGTGTTGTTTTGGGTATGCTGAGGAGGTTCCTTGTTTTTGTTTAGCACATAGATGCCAAAAGTTAAAATCTAATGTCTTCTTTTATCAGTATTCAACATAGGTTTTGAGATTGTCTCACATTGAACACTAATGTCACCATTTTTTTAACAGGCTAGTGGTCAGCATAATCCCAGAATCAACCTTTTTCTGCAACCTCAGTGCTCATGTCATAGAACTGTGCTGGGTTACCAAACTTTTTACCTGGGTGTTAGGATTCAAAGTTACATCCTCATAGTTACTAGGTAAGGACTTTACACAATGGCCAACAACCTATGGACCCTAGTTAACCTAATTTAATTTACTGATATGAATATTTCCTAGGTTTATCATATTTTTCCTTTGTTAATTGAACTCCTATTTAGCAGGAGGCTTAAGTCCAGTTCCTATATATCTCTATCCCTGGGAGAAAAATGTACTGAAGGGTGTATAATCACGTTCACAAGAAGGAGATCAAACTGAAAAAGATATCTAAAGAATATATTTACCTTAGGCAAGGGTTTAGCAGGTTTGCTGTGGAGACCTCCAACAAAATCAACGTTTGGTAAGGTTGGGCGAGGAAACTCCAAATCCCAGTAGGTTCTAATGAGCCACATTTCTGCTTTTCCTATTGTCTCAGTTAAGGTAGTGGGCCTTCCTAGAAGGAGAAATGAACAAATTAGAAAGAGAAAAGTTGACAGGATTGTCATATGAATATAAAATATATTTCTTTAAAATGATGGAAGAATATATGTTTAATATGAAACATGTGCTTAATAATATTAAACATTGATTTAAACATCAATGTTTCTTCATATGTAACATAATTTACAGTATATTTGACTTATATAATATACATAAATATCAGTTTTGGATTTATTTTTAAAACAAACTGTAAGCATTACCTAATGTTTCCACAGTAATTTGAAATAACCCACTAAACCACCATTTAATGAGCACACATTTTAATCCTTTCTACATCTTTAAAAGGAACAGTGCAAATATAGACACACAGTCCAGGTCCAAAAGTAACATCACACCATGTACCACGGCCAGATTTCCCCAGGGTTCTTGTAGTGTGTATCTAGTCCTTCTTCCTTGTTTTGCTAAGGGAGCTGTAAAGTTTATGAATGGATGAATTTCTGGTTAGTGCTTCAAATTTTGTTTCATATTAAGAAATTTAATAGTACTTATCTTACAAAAACAATCACAATATTTTCAGAAATTATGAGAATAGAAACTTTGGCTAGTATTACCTATGACATACTTTTAAAGAGAAAAGAAAACAAGACATCAAAAAATAAAGACCAGGTATGTGTATATCCATGCTTCTGTACTGTTTAAATAATGGCTGTTAGAAAAGTATACAATAAAAACGTATGGTGTTGGTAGAAACCCCTGTTCTACTTTTCAGCCTGTGACCTAACATTGTATCTTTCAAGAGTAAAGGAATTCTTTACAGAAAATACAGAGAAAATATTTTATAATATATATTTTCTATTTATGTATATGTGTCTGTTTATTAATACCAAGTTTATTTAAGAATTGGCAAATACCATAAAAGAGCAGCAGGTCCCCTAAAACAGAAGTTACAGGCAATTTTGAGTCACTGTTCATGGATGAGTGCTAGGAGCAGAACTCAGTTACTCAAAAGGAACAGAAGAAAAACCTCTTAAACTTTTAGTCATATTTTCAAGCCCCTCAGTTTATTTTAAAAATAAAGACAGCTGCCTATGTAAGAGAAAGTAATTTTTAATGTTATGTACATATTGAAACTCTAAAATATTTTATTCCTTGATATATATTAATTTTGATTTGTATAACTAGCTAGCTACTTATTAAAACAGATTAAAATTACAGCAAAACAAGGAAGAACCACTTAAGAAAAGTCTACTTGCTTCTCTTGGCGGCTCTGTATCTTACCAGAAAGTTCTGTTTAAGGTCTAATACATACTTCACTTTGATCAATAATGTGAGCTTTTACAGTGACTTTGGTAGCTATTAGCATATTACATTTGATCACCTTTAAAAGGCAAGTTGACTTTGTATTTTATGGACATGACTATAGATTTAAATACTTGTGAAATTTAGGTCACTGAGCTACTGAGAAGAAACATAACTTACCCAATGTTTCACTGTAAAACTGACTCCATTTCTTCTCATTAAATGTCTGGAACCAAAAGTCAAAATACAGCATACACATCATATTTTTTACCCTCTCCATGAAAGTCATTTGACCACCTAGTCCTGACAAAATTACAGGTACATAAGAGGGAGGAACTAGAAATTTCCCACTGTACTTTTCCATTGTGTAGCCAGGAGAGAAGCGAAGACTGTACAGAAAAGGGATATGGAGAAGTTCAGCTATCAACTCCCCACAGGGAGCAATGGCATCTGAGAAAAGGACATCAAACTTGGATCTCTGCAGTTTTGTTATAAGTTGTTTGTTTGAAACTGTTTCTTTGCAAAGCCTTAGATAGGTATCAGATAATTCATTAACCATGTTTTGTAGTGAAGGAGAGAAGGATAAACACAAATCTCTTGGTACCTCATTAGTCCATACATCCACAAACTTTGTGAAAACCTTGACCAGATCATCTTTACTGACAGATGTAGGAAAACTCTCAAACTTCAGACCAGGTGATTTTTGGGGATCAAGAAAGATGGACGCTGAAGATCTCAGAACTGTCACTTCATGACCCCTCTGTACAAGTTCATCCAGTATTGTCTTTAGATTCAGCCAGTGACTGTATTCCAATGGCCATACCAACACCTTCCCACAGCTCCCAGATCTGAAGTAACAACTCATCTGTAGGAGCAGCAGGACAGACATCCACTTCACAGTCATCATGGGACATCAAATCTTCTGTCTCAGTGTGTCCCCTGTGTCATCGCTTATCCTTATATCTAAGGAGAAAAGGCCTTGAGTTAAAATATAACCGAGGTTGACCAAAGCAAATGCAGTAAATGACCACATTGAACTTCTGTCTAATGGAGATAGTAAAAACAAATATTAATTATTCATATTTGCATCTCAGTGTTTAATGACAAATGTTTTGTAATGAAGCAAATTCAAGAGTCCGTGACCTGTTTGCATAACTGTTCTTTTTCTAAGATATTTGCACAGTAGCAAGAACATTGCTTAGCGAGAGGTTAGTCAGCAATTTCTTCTCAACAAAGAAGCCAATATGAAGTACTGGCATAGCTTATAAGTATTTCTTATTTAAGAAATTATTATAAGAATGTTGATAAATGTATTCACATGCATATAATTTCTTAAATAGCTTGGTAGTGCACCTAAAGAACTCTGCTGACTGAAGCCCTAGGAAGCAGATAAACAATAGCCTCCTCCTACACATGTCCCTAGGGAAAAAGTAGATTAGCAATTGAATTGTTAGACTCATATTTGACAGACTAACGTTAGTGATATTATCTGCTAAGGCGGTCAGTTGGTTCATCTTACCTGTCCACAGGCCCTTCATAAGTCCAAGAATTAGTTGAATAGCTTGTTATCAGGATCTAGTTCACAAAGGCTCTAAAAATTACATGAGTGCATGCATCTACATTCCCTCCTCTCAAGGAAACACTATGATGACCATTTCTGAGGTCATCAATTTCTGTAAGATTGCACATCCAGATTCTGGATACTGACTTGTGACTTTAGTTTTTGAATGACCTAGGATCAGAAGAACAACAGAAAATATACTAAGTAGAGATCTTAAATATAGGTAATAATCTATAATCAAGTGATCAAAGAATCAGGGTATTTTTAACATTAAAAATTGAATTATTTACATTGTTTTAAAGACTCACAGCAAGAATCATCTAAGACCAAAATAGTGTAACTGAGAGAGCTGCACCTTTTGTTTTCTTTTAAAGGTGATGCTAGGATTTACAGGAGAATTAGCTGAGTGATGAATGAATGACAGATGTGGCACGTGGTGGCACTGGAACAATGAGAAGGGGTTTTCAATTGAATACATAGAGTACATTGTGGATGGAAGAATTTGAATGTTTAAGAATATCATGTGTTTGTTATAACTAATCAACTTATAGAGTTCACATGTCAGTGCCATCCATTTCGTTCCTACTTCTTTTTTTCCGTTACCCTCTTTCCAAAATAACCAATGGAACCAAAGTCACTTGAGGAATCAGTAGGGAAACACTGTCATATATTCTTGCTTATTAGTACATTCATACTCATGGATACTCATGTGTCCAGGGGGTTGGAAGAGATTTTGTTAAATGTAGTGATGTTGTTAGCCTCAGGAATCTTATCAAAATATCCAGTGTAGGAATGGAAAACTTCACCCTTGACTGCTCCCAAATAATACAGATTCTAGTCATTGTCCTTGATTGCTTCCCAGAACTTGAAGATAAGATGTCTGAAGACATTATACACTTCAGACTTAGGACCTGGAGCAATTCAGAAGCAATGGATTTGGAAACTTTCTTTCTGAGGATTTTCATAGTATTTAAAGAGGCTACATAAGATCTCTAGGGAGAAATGTAACCAATAGTCCTATTATCTGTCAGAACTATGGCTTATAATAATGACTGCCCTGGCAAAATATCCATAACAATAAAATTGTGGCACTTTTATCTTAGGTGTAATCAAGAGAAATGTAAGTCTAATTGGATTTGAGGCCAACTCAGGAATAAGAAATTCATGTGTGGTACTGAAAAGCAAGACAGCTGTCCTTAACTGGAGATATTACACACCAGAGAGGTATAGCCTCCTACTGCTGTTTTCTAAAATAAGTATAATTTGGAACTATAATATTATCATTTATCCTTATAATCACAGGTAACTGTAGCTCTCACAACTCATCAAAAATCTTTTCTTGCGGCAAGTAGAGAATATTGCAGAGATCCACAGCTGGTCAAAATGGAAGAGAATAAATGATCTTTGGATGCCCAAGGCCAATAAGTACACTTAGAAAACATTATGGAAAAGATATCAGATGATCATAAGAGCCAGGGGACCAGGATGCCTGATGGAAGATGGTGATACACACACACACACACACACACACACACACACACACACACACATATATATATATTATAGAAATATTGCATCCATGAAATCTCACCAGTGTGATTGCATAAATAAGATCTGCATAATGACAGCCCCATTTGACCTGTCATCATAGATGGGGAAAGTTTCACAAAGACCTATTCAAATAGGGAAAACTGTGGGCAATCAATGGCTGTCAAGATGGGAATGCCAGGTTTCTCCAGTATGACCTCCCTGATCTATTTTGCAATACTCCATTGTCAGCCCTAAACATGTGTATATAGCAAGCATCAAAAAATGAACTCAGTGGATGGTGATATGTTAGAGGGCAAAGCAGAAGGTGAAGGAAGGAGAAAGGAGCCTGTAAATGATGAAAATTTAGTACCTGTGTATGGTTTACTCAAAAATGAAGTATTTCCAAAATGAAAATGATAACTAACACATCTCCTAAGTCTGACACAAATCTTTTTATGGCATTCAGGACAACGAGAGTGTTGTGCCAGGACAACTATGACAATCAGAGTGCTGTATTGTAGATGGGAGGTGGTGTCACACACCTTTAATTCCAGCAGTTGAGAGGCAGAGGCAGGCAGATCTCTGAGTTTGGGGCCAGCCTGGTCTACGAGAGTTACTTCTAGGACTGGCTCCAAAGCTACAGAGAAACCTGGTAGTGAAAAAAACAACAGAAGTGTTCTATATTGTTGAATGATAAACAGTGTGAACTTTTTGTGAAGGGCAATAAGTCGTTGATCATTAATGTTTTTTAGTGGTTTTTGAAAAAATTCTGCTTTAGAAAAAGGAACAGGCATAAAATTGATTCTGTAAAAGCCAAGGTAAGTACACCATGCTCCCTACAATAGGCAGTTACTTTTATAATGCACACTTTGTTCCTGGAATAAAAAAATACAACAGCAGCTCACATTTCATTCTCTTTCAAACAAAAAATATTTAAAAATTGGTTTTATTTTTTACTTTTCTAAAGTGAAATAGTTTGATTCCTATCACTCTTTAGCTGGTTACTCATGCTTCAGTTTCCCAGAGTCTTACCCAGAAGGTCCTTCTGGGGGACCCACTGGAAAATCCTGGTATTGGGACCTAAAGTGTGTTGTTTCATATCCTTAAGTCTTCAAAACACCTGTTAGAAGTTAGACAATAATTTATATCTGATTACCAAATTTAAAATCTAGTTTTACACATTAGACAATGCATAGCTAAATGCCATTTGAATTCCTGGTGTGCAAAACAGGTAAAGAGACATTAAACAAAAGAACTATCAAAACATAAGGCTGAGTATGGCAACACCATCTATGTTTTTCTTTACATTTAATTAGGTTAAATGTCATCGTAATTTTTTTATGTGCAGTTATGTGCACACATGAGAGAGTTAATTAAACATGAATATATTTAAGAATAGTTTATATGTTCATAAATCAGTGGCAAGGAAGAGTGATTAAATTTCATGTGTATTTAATATAATACTTCTAATTTTTCATTTTTGATTTCATGCCAGTTAAAATAACCACAGATCTTACTTATATTCATTTTTCTTGCTATTTTAATAGTGTTTGACACATGTTTTTTGTTATTTATTACTTATTTTTGGCAAATATTCCATATTTACAATTACTCCAGATTACAGTTCAGATGTGGTAAATTATCTTCATATACCCTATGGAGAGTCAGCAGGACCTTTTCTGGTATCAATCCTATTTATATTGCATTATCTCTTAGCTCCCACTTGTTTCTAAATGAAACACACTTTACTCTTCTGGGTTAGAGACAAAGTGCCATAGACAGTGTTTGACTGTGTGTGGTTCACCAGAAGGACAGGGAATATTCCACCTTCTCGTTTACATCGTCCTGTTTTAGGTTTGGTGAATTCTAAAATGGCCGATTCTTTTTTTTTTTTTTCCTCAATGAACAGGGTACAAAGGGACTGAGATGGTGAACTGTTTTTTTTTTTTCTTTTTTCCAATTACTGAGAAGTCTACTGAGTGGTAACTAAGCAATCCTAGTTCAGCAGTCTCATAAAGAGGGGAGAGAAACCTGGGGAGTCTCTATGCTACTGAAGGTCTGGAACACTATTAATGCTATACTACAAATATTTTCTATTATCTGCTAACAACATTTTTAATATAAACCTTCATTTTCCCTGAATGTCTAGTTTCAAACAAAACTCAGGAAAAAGGAGTAAGTGACCACTGAGAATTTAGTTATTCTTGTGTAGTTTTGCTCCCAGTATCATCAGAATTGAGAAGTTTAGATTGCACTCACTCACCATGCTTCCCTGTGATCACAATGTTTATGTCACTGTTATTGTCTTCAAAAACACATTCTGTGGAATCTGTCATTTTTATCTCTGTTTCTAAACTGACTAAGGGCAATGAAAATACTTGATTTTACATAAAGGGACCTTCCAGTGTCACCCCTTTCCAGACTTCAGTAAACTAAGTAGATAATTGTCTTCCATGGGGACTTCATTTTACCTTTTGTGGAATTTGTGCAAGGGCTGACGCAATTGTCTTGGCCTTTTCTTGTGTTGTGTTATTGATCATTGACCCAAGAGGAAACACCACAACACCCTGTTCCCCAGAGCTCTGTGCAAACTCTTCCATTTCCTGTGGATGCAGAAATTGTTTTATTATTGAAGATCAATAGCAGATAAAACGCTGTTCAAATCACTACTAATCTAGTAGAACAATGAAGCATTATTGGAGAGATAACCACCACTGGTCAAGCACACAGACAATAATCATTGCTGTCATAATCACCTAGTACACATGGGTATCAGCACTGTGTATATTCATATCTCTGGCAACAGACATTCCAAGTATTATCCTCTGAAAAATTTTAAATTGCATTATGTTCTACGTCAGGCCCCTGATATGGCACAGAAATCCCATAAGCTTTCAGTTTGGAATCCTATCTACTATATTACATTCATGAAGGAAACTTCCTGGACTCAACATGGTGACTCTACATTATATAACCTGTAGAAAATGACAATTCTCACATATCCATAACTGGTTATACCTTGATAAGACTAGCAGTGTTAGAAAGTTGAATACTAGCTTAAAAGAGAAGTGCACAAAAACCATTCAGCCTAGGACAGAGAAACATTCACCGATATCAATACTTACTACAGCTGAAGAGGCATATAAACTTTCATAGTAAGATCTAATGATTCTCTGAATTTCCTCTGTGTCTGTGGTTATGTCCCCCTTTTCATTTCTGATCTTATTAATTTGCATGTTATCTCTCTGCCGTTTGATTAATTTGGATAGGGGTTTGTCAATCTTGTTGATTTTCTCCAAGAACCAGCTTTTTGATTCATTGATTCTTTGGATTGTTTTCTCTGTTTCTATTTTGTTGATTTCAGCCCTCAGTTTGATTATTTCCAGTCTTCTAGACCTCCTGGGTGAATCAGCTTCTTTTTTTTCTAGATCTTTCAAGTGTGCTGTTAAGTCTCCAATGTGTGCTTTCTCCGTTTTCTTTAATTGGGCACTTAGTGCTATGAACTTTCCTCTTAGCACTGCTTTCATAGTGTCCCATAGGTTTGAGTATGTTGTGTCTTTGTTTTCATTAAATTCAAGGAAGAGTTTAATTTCTTTCTTTATTTCTTCCTTGACCCAGGGGTGATTTAGTAGTTGACTGTTCAGTTTCCAAGAGTTTGTTGGCTTCCTGGGGGGAGCATTGTTGTTGAATTCTAATTTTAGTCCATGATGATCTGACAAGACACAGGTAGTTACTAATATTTTTTGTATCTGTGGAAGTTTGCTTTGTTACCGAGTATGTGGTCAGTTTTCGAGAAGGTTCCATGAGCTGCAGAGAAAAAGGTATATTCTTTCCTATTTGGGTGGAGTGTTCTATAGATGTCTGTTAAGTCCATTTGATTCAATACCTCCAATAGATCTCTCAATTCTCTGTTTGGTTTCTGTCTGATTGACCTGTCCATTGGTGAGAGAGGAGTGTTGAAGTCTCCTACTATTAGTGTGTGTGGTTTGATGACCGCCTTGAGTTCTAGAAGAGTTTCTTTTACATATGTGGGTGCCTTTATATTAGGAGCATAGATATTCAGGATTGAGACTTCCTCCTGATGAATTGTTCCAGTTATGAGTATGAAATGTCCATCTCCATTTCTTCTGATTGATTTTAGTTTGAAGTCGATTTTGTTAGATATTAGAATGGCCACGCCCGCTTGTTTCTTAGGTCCATTTGCTTGGAAAACCTTTTCCCAACCCTTTACTCTGAGTAGGTGTCTGTCTTTGTGGTTGAGGTGTGTTTCTTGTAAACAGCAGAATGTTGGATCCTGTTTTCGTATCCAATCTCTAAGTCTGTGCCTCTTTATAGGTGAATTGAGTCCATTGATATTAAGTGATATTAATGACCAGTGGTTGTTGACTCCGGTCATTTTTTTTTTTTTAGGTAGTAGAGTGTATGTGTTTTTCTTCTTTGATTTGTGCTTGTGAATGGCCGCTAGATGTTCGATTTATTGTAGGCCGTGTTGGGAATGTTGGATTCCTTCGGTATCAAATACTCCCTTAGAATGATGGTCATACAGTTACCTAAACACAGTAAAAGACAATATTGAAAATTCTCCATTATTTAAAAATAAGATTCACTCATTACTTATTTGTGTCATATTAGATTAGTCTGACAGAAAAGGAAGTTATAGGAGAAATGGTTTAGGTTGGAGCATATTTTGAGCTTTTGGTGTACATCATGTCATTAAATCCATAAGAGTGTTCATGGTGGTATGAGCCTTCACAGTTATTCCTTTTATATTGTGAAACTAAAAGTTGAGTATTCTTTGGAAATGCCTGTACAAGTAAATGCTTCCTCTTCTAAGTTGACTTTTTGTAGGTTGTTTGATTATGATAATGAGAATAGTAGCCAATACAGGAAATTAATGATGATAAGTGAGCTCATTACCTTGAAAGTGTCACTTTAAGGTACATAAGTCTTTGTCTAATGATTTTTTAAAAAACAAATATGGAATAATCTGAACATATGAAAATGGAAGAATCTAAAATTCTGTAAGCAAATTCTGTGGGACATTTAGATTAGGGTCCAAAAGACCAGAATTTAAAAAAAAAAAAAAAACAAAGTGTTAACAGTGAAGACTGGGTTTATGTAATTTTGGTAGATGATAATGATTTTATCAGTGTCTATGTTAGTGGCATTTATGTTCTATTTTTGTGAAGATTCTGATTGTGTTCCAAGAACTTGAGTGACACTAAATTAAAAAGTAATGGAATATGTTTGGTAGAAGAAATTTAGAGAATGTTTCACATCTGACCTACTTTTTGACATTACTTTAAAATGCAAATATGCAATCAGAACTCTGAAATCTTATTTTTTTGAATGGAACCAATGTCGGTGAACACAAAAAATGTGGCAGTTCCAAGGAATAGACACTCCTGCCATACATATTTTGTAGGGGTAATTGTTTATCCATTGTCTTTAGAGGACATTTGTTGCCTAGACAATAAATGTTAAGTGTTTTTCAGAGGCTAAAACTTGTGACAATCCAAATAGTCTTCATTTAAATGGGTGTACAGTAGTCAGAGATTCAAGTCAAGTACACTTCAAGATTTGGCACTAAAAGAAGAATAGCAATATTTTTAAAGTTATTTAAAAGCTACTGTGATGTTTTTGAGTTCTGTGTGACATATACAAAGAGAAGTCATTCACTGTTGGTGTTATGGTTGCCTCGCCAGTGTATCTCTCCAACCACTAGAGCAACACTTAAGAAAATACAGACTAGGCAATGGACATCAAGATTAAAGGGAGAAAAGAAGGAAGAAAGGAAGGAAGAAGCGAGGGAGGGAAGGGGGATGTAGGGAAGGAAGGAAGGAAGGGCACAAATCTCTTTAATATGCAATTTTAGCTGGTTGTACAGAACAATAAAAGATGGTCTGTTTACCATACTTTTCTGAAGATTACGTGGTAGCCTAATGTGAAACATGTATCCACACACTATACAATATGAGAGGAGGTATGTGAGGAAGGAAAATGAATTTTATATGGAGAGATATTCATAACTTGAGTTGCTACCAAAGAAAAGACAATGGGCTGGGAGACCGGAAACTGTGGAAATGAACTCGAGCTGCAACAGAGGGTAAAATTCAGAAGCCCTGAACCCAAACTTCTGGTGTTTGCTTGAGAAACTATGCAGCCCGTATGGGATCTGTGGAGGCCACATAGAACACTTCCAAACTCACAACGCTCTTGTTATATCTATCATCTGTCTTCTGGCTGTCCAACCTCCGAGGTACTTCAAAAGAGAGAGAGAGAGAGAGAGAGAGAGAAAGAGAGAGAGAGAGAGAGAGAGCCCATTTTGTTGAAATTGTATAAGATTGTACATAGTGAGAGATTAAATGTTTAGGTTTCTTAGAACTTACTGAGGATTGTTTTGTGAGTCTAATTTATGACTGATACATTCTGGAGAATGTGTCATGTTCTGATGGTAGAATATATATCCCACATCTATTGTATAAAATCTTTTATCAACATTGGGAAAGTATGTGGGGTTATGATAATAGCATAATCCCATATTGCAACTGTTGACTTTGTTGATATGATGAACTCAATATCTTATTTTAATTTTATTATTATATTTATAAGGAAATATGTCAATTTAAATTACTTTAAGGTCTGTTTCTCCTTTAGAGCCATATATTGTCTTATTGTTTCAGAGATTTTGTATCTGCATATTGTGATTTGTCCACAGATCATGTCAACTGTATTGATTTTATAAGTAGGAAGTCATGCCGGCTAGTTTTGTTTACTAAATTTATTTGATTAAGAAATATCTAGGGCAATATGATATAATTCTTGGTTTATGTATGTACAGTAGTCCTGTTGACTGTAAGATGTAGGACTCTCAGTTACTTCTCTAGCATGTCTGACTCATGGCATCTTGTCCCACCATGATGATGATGAACTGAAACACTAAACTATAAATGAGTGTTTTTCTTTATAAGAGTTGCCATGGTCATGGTGTCTCCTCACAACAATAGAATTAGCAAGAGGCTAAGACTGATTCTGAACCCATTTTTATGAGTTATTAGTTTATCACATTGAAGATTTGCCTTGGAAAATCCACTCAACAGCAAATTCTATCTTGAGTGCTTGTTCCATATCACCATCTTTGGCCTTTACCTAGGAGCGTTCGTGTGAAGGAGCTGAATAACTGTATCAGCAACTTAGTTTTCGTCTCAAAATAAGACAATGGGCTCTGCCACCTTCAGATTGCCATAGGAAGTAAAACTTTGTAACCCAATTGACTCAAACTGTAAAGAACCTTCAGGAAAAAATAAGTATGCCTTTTCATCCCACTGTTGCCCAGGTATCAATTTTAAGTTTCTGCTTAATTATCTGCAGACTGATGAAGAAATACTATAGCCTCAACGACAATAAAATTGTCAGAAATCCTGGCATAAGGTTCTTTGCTTAGAGAGGTCCAAAGAAGCTGAAAAGTTGTCCCATCCACCTTCTACTTTAGCTGTGTAGCGGCCACAACTGCTAGCCTGATTGTTTTTACCTCTGTTGAAATTCTTACATTTCTCTGAAGCACTCAGCTAGCCTTACTCATTTGGACCCCAAAACAGGTTGAGTAGTTCATACTCAGAAACACTACCTAATAAGATGAGAAATAAAATGTTAGTGTTCATAAATTTACATCCCCAGGAAGCAGAATGACTACTCACTGATGAGAATTTATCCACCTTCAAAAAACTGTTACAGACCTTGGATTCGAACCAGAAGCACTCTGGGCCCAAAGGTGTCACTTCACTCTTGTGCAATAAACCATCACCCTATCTTGCTGGCTGACAATATACAAGGCCCATCAAATGTTATCAGTACAAAGCCACAACCAATACTTATTCGGTCAGATAAGAAATGTTTAAGACTGTGGGGGCTGAGAAATGCAGGCCCATTTCCCACATTGTCTGGCGGTCAGAGGATCTGAGAAACTAACTGGCACAATCTGCACCTCCAGACAAAGGATGTGGTGGCCTGCCGTCTTTTTAAGTTGGGTAAACTCAGTGCCATCCTGAGGTAGGATGCTAATAAGATTCTGCTCCTTCCATTTTAACTATGAGGTCACCTGGGGAAGAGGTTTTTTCTGCCTACTTTACCAAGTAGACTTGAATAAAACGTGACTTTAGTCATCCAGCATTGGTGTCTTCTCTCTAACTTGCAAGATATCTACTGCTACCAGCAAAGCTAGTCTTCAGGAAAGTCTTTCAGGTCAGATTAAGCTCAGCTGCTATGGATCCTTTGTCTTAAGTGCAAGGTGTCTTCCACAATAGGAACTTATTTTCCACCTCTGGGGAGCAACCAAATCAATAGCAATAATCTTTATGTTTTGAGAGTCTTTTGGACAACCCTAAACAGCAGCTCCAAATGTGACTTCTCATGTAATTTATGACAGTTTTTTTTCCCAGTCTAGGGTTCTTGCAGGAATTTTTGCAATCTAGGTAGGAAAATTACATAAAAACTGTACATGTAGATACATATGCATAGACTTATATGTACTATGTGCATCTTTAGGTAAATATATCCTTACAATTATTTTGTTCTCTCCATTTCTCTCTCTTTATTTCTCTTTCTCCGTTTCTCTCTCTCTCACCTTCAGAAGAGATACAAAGAGTTATTTTAATCTCTCCTAATTAATGAATATTTGCTTTGTGTTTCAGTGTGTTGTTTATCTTAGAGTAGTTTCCATGGGATGCTGAGTTGAATTCTTTCGTGTTTCAGGAGTATTCTCCAGATATCTCTGAATCCCAAATGATGTATGATGTCATTTTCTTCTGATGTTTCTTCTGTTTAATTTTTGTCCAGATAACTAGTCTGTTGGAGAAAGCAAGTTACTTAAGTCAGCTATTATTAATGCCTTGATGTTAATCTATTTCTTTAAATTCAGTGTATATTTTTAATGAAGTTGGCACCAGAATTTGGTGAATGTGTTTTTAAGATAGTAATGTATTTCTTTTTAATTTTTCTTTTTATTAGAATGACTTGTGTGCGTGTGTGTGTGTTTTCTTTTTGCAGCTTTTAATATCCTTTGTTTCTCCTGTGTACTTACATACTTTGTGTTGCAATTGTGATAATGTTGTGTGAGGGTTTTTCTTGATGTTATATGTTTGGTGTTGTGTGTGTTTCTTCTGTCTATATGGGTATGTCTTTTCTAAGGGGAAATTTTACTATTGAAGATCTGTTCTATGCCATTGATTTGAGATTCTTCTTCCTCAATTATTTCCATAATTCAAAAGATTTGTCTTTTCTTGGTCTGCCACTTAACCTTCATGTTCCTTTTTTATGATTTCAAACTGCCTAGGACCTCTAATTTATATTTTAGTCCAGATATTCTATCCGTTGATGCCTGACTCACTATACTTGTGAGATTTTTTTCCTTTGAATTTTCTAGTTGGGTTATTGAGATTTTCAGTTTCATCTTCATTTCAGCTTGGGTTCATTTTAATTCTTTTATCTTGTTTCCGTATTTGGTCAGTACGATAAATAACCACACCAGCTCAAAAACAACAGTTATATTTTTTAATAATTGAAAAAGGGGGTAATTCACGCTACCAGAGTGGGAGGTCCAAAATCCAAAATGGTCAGGCAAGCACAGAGTAGAGGTCCCACCTACCTACCTACCCTGGTTTTTCTACCTTGGGCTCCAGGCAGCCACACCCTAACCAGATGTAATTGGTTGAGCTTCCCCATCACTATCTCTTCCTTTAATTATTGTTGTAAAGAGGAATTATGGGCTGCAATTCCACCGCCTGGCTCCTGGCCGCTTATGGCTCTGTTTTGGTATGTGTTGTAAAAGGAGCAGTGGACCACTTCCCATCCAACCCATCTCCCAGATGCTTGGCCAGCTTTACCCAAAATAATTACGTGGAAACTGTATTCATTTAAACACAGCCTGGCCCATTAGTTCTAGCCTCTTATTGGGTAACTCTCACACATTGATTCAACCCATTTCTAATAATCTGTATTGCCACTTGATTGTGGTTTACAGGCATGAGTCTAACCAGCGTCTGTCTTCGGAGGAGAGCCATGGCGTCTACCTGACTCTGCTTTCTTTCTCCCAGGATTCTGTTCGGTCTACTCCATTTATCTAAATTCTGCCCTATCGAAAAGCCAAGGCAGTTTCCTTATTTGACCCATGAAAGCAACACATAGGAAGAATACCCTCCTACACCAAATTATACTTTCAAATCCTGGATTGTCTTCATCATTTCTATCAGTTTTATGTTTGTGATTTCTTCATTATCATCAGATGTTTCTTCTATTTAATTTCATTTTCTTTACATTTATTCAGATGTTTCTTTGGTCTCTATTAAACTCCCTGACTATTGGATAAATTTTAAGATGGTTATTTTAAATTCTGCATGCTATTTATGTAATTCTCACTGGAGACCATTTATATATTTCTAAAGGAGTGATAGGTTTGTTGAGGGAAAACAGACTATGCCTTTCATACTGTTTGTATTTTATGATACTATCTGGACATAGGGATTTCTTTTGTGAGTTCTATGTCTAATATGGCCACAGAGTCTGAGACAGAATACAGTATGTACACTGTGGAGTTGGCATGAGCATTGGATATAGCTTATGTGGAATAAAATGGAAGGCTGGGTGCTGTGTAAATTCTGCCTATGACAGGGCAGAGTAAAGCAAAATAGAAATTGTAAGCAGAGATAGAGGAGAAAATAAGATAGAGTCTGAGAGACGCCATATAGATGCCAAACAAAAACAACCACAACTTTTAGCAGTAAACTATGAGACTTGTGGTAAAGTATAAAATAATAGAAACGGTTTAATTTAAGATATAACAGCTAGATAGAAATATTTGTAAGCTATTGGTCAAAGAGTATTGCAATTAATAGAGTTTCTATGTGATTATTTTGGACTGGGTGGTCATTAAATGAACAAGCAGTCTCCACCAACATGTTCTGGAATAGGTCAGGAAGTTGGAAACTAAATCCTAACACATCAGACAGGTAAAGAAGTAAGTTAATCTAATACAAGAATTCGAACACAATCAGCCTGTTGTTGGGAGGTCGCTTGTTTTTCCAGCTGCTCAACCACAAAATAAGCACACAGAAACTGTATTAATTAAACCACTGGTTGCCCTTTTAGCTCTTGCTTCCTATTGGCCATCTCTTACATTTAAATACGACCCATTTCTATCAATCTGTGTATCGTCACGTGTCTGTGGCTTACTGGCAGGATTCTGTCCAGAGTCTGTCTCTGGTGGGCTACAAGGATTCTCCTTGACTCTGCCTTTTTCTCCCAGCATTCAGTTTAGCTTTCCCCACCTACCTCTATTCCCTGCACAGTTTAAGACAGATTCTTTATTACCTAATGGTATTCACAGCATACAGAAAGGAATCTCACATAATCAGCACTTGCATGTACCTAGCTTAAACACAACTTTTGGATGATACAGACTGTCAATATCTTGTTAGAATTCTTTAACTGGTCGCAGGATCTTCATGAATATTGAATAGTCAATACTGCACATATACACACTAGAAGAAAGGAACCCACTAAAATTCTAATTTGTGATTCATGGGTTTCTGCAACAAGAGAAAGACGCTGACAGAAAGATGGAGAGAGAAAGAGAGACGAAGAAGCAATAAGTACATTTGAACATAATCCTAACTAAAATTTCAGCTCAGTGAAGTAAATTAACAGACAGGGAATTTGTATATACATAAGAGCATAAAATAGACACAATAATTTTAACATATTCTCGGGTCAAATAGTAATTCCACTTGACTTCTCAGAACTGTGAGCTCTAATCAGAAACAGAAAGCAATAAACACAGAGTTATGTTGCAGGTATTAAATCTTAGCACATTGCTAGGACAATAATGGTATGGGGGAATTGTCTGTATTCTGTCAATCATGTTTTAAATAAACATTGATTGGCCTGGCAGGAAGTACAGGTAGGTCAACCAGAGAGGAAGTAGAGGCAGGAAAATGAGAACAGGAAAATTCTAGGAAGGAGGAAGCCCATTCCTCGCAGTCCTGCCCAGACCACAAAAAAGCAGGATGTGATATGCCCTGCTGGTAAGGGTACTGAGCCACATGGCTAACAAAGATAAGAATAATGGGTTAAGATAAGTTATAAGAGCTAATAAGTAGCCTGAGCTAATGGGACAATCAGTTTATAACCTATGAAGATCTCTGTGTGATTTTCTTTGGAGCTTAACCAGATGTGGGACCTGGTGGGAGGGCAGAAACACCAACAGAAGAGGCCCTCATGTTACACAATAATCTAAAGGTTAGTATCTATTCTCCTCAAATATTATCTGTACTTTGGTACTGTAATAGATTTTATGACCTGCTTTGATTTTGTTTTTTGCTTTTATTATTTTTCTTATATCTTCCTCCTTCAGACAATGATAAAGCTATTCTTTGTTATGTGGTTAACTTTGGTGCCTTAAATTCATTTGGCTGCATAGGTACCTGGACTCAGAGTATATTCTGTCCATCTTTCTCTCTGTTCAATTCGTTAAGAAACACATGAACTCCCAGTTTCCAAAGTGGTTGGACAAGTTTGCATTCCCACCAGCAATGGATGTGTGTTCTCCTTACTACACATCCTCTCCAGCATAGGCTATCATTGGTGTTTTTGATTTTAGCCATCCTGACAGGGGTAAGAGGGTATCTAAAAGCTATTTTGATTTGAATTTTCCTGATTGTTAAGGAATTTGAACATGACCTTAAGTATCTTTTGGCCATTTGAACTTCTTATGTTGAGAATTTTCTGTGTAGTTCAGTACCCGATTTTTTAAATTGAGTTATTTAGAATTTTAATGTCTAGTTTCTTGAGTTCTTTATATATTTTGGAGATCAGGCCTTTGTCTGATGAGGACTTGGTGAATATCTTCTCCCAATTAATAGGTTGCCTTTTGTCTTAATGACAGTGTCCTTTGCTTTACAGAAGCTTATCAGTTTCAGAAGGTACCATTTATCATTGTTGCTCTTATTGTCTGTGCTACTGGGGTTATACATAGGAAGTCGTCTTCTGTGCCCATGTGTTGCAGATTACTTCCCACTTTCTCTTCTATCAGGTTCAATGTGGTCCGATTTTATTGAGGTCTTTAATCCTTTTGGACTTGAGTTTTGTGCATGGTGATAGATAGGTATCTATTTTCATTCTTCTACAGATTGACATCTAGTTACACCAGCACCATTTGTTAAAGATGTTTTCTTTCTTCCATTGTATACTTTTAGCTCCTTTGTTGAAAATCAGGTATTCATTGGTTTGTGGATTAATACCCAGGTCTTTGATTCGATTCCATTGGTCAGCATCTCTGTTTTTATGCCAGTCCCAAGCTGTTTTCATTACTATAGCTCTACAATAGGTTTTGAAGTCAGGGATGGTAATGCCTCTGGAAGTACTTTTATTGTATAAGATTGTTTTGGCTATCCTGAGTTTTTTGTTTCTCCATATAAAGTTGATTATTGTTCTCTCAAGGTCGGTGAAGAAATTTGATGGGACTTTTAAGGGGATTACATTGAATCTATAGATTGCTTTAGGTAGAATTGCCATTTTTACTATGTTGATCCTACCAATCCAAGAGCACGGGAGATCCTTCCATTTTCTGGTATCCTCTTCAATTTCTTTCTTCAAAGACTTAAAGTTCTTGTCAAATAGATCTTTCACTTCCTTGGTTATAGTTACCCCGTGATACTTCATGCTATTCATGGTTATCATGAAAGGTGATGTTTCTCTGATTGCTCTTTCTGTTTCTTTGTTCTTTGTGTATAGGAGGGCAAGTGATTTTTTTGGAGTTGATCTTGTAACCTGCCACATTACTAAAGGTGTTTGTCAGCTGTAGGAGTTCGTTGGTAGAGTTTTTGGGGTCACTTAAATACACTATTATATCATCTGGAAATAACAAAAGCAATTCCACTCTTGGGAATATACCCAAGAGATGTTCAGTCATACTACAAAAGGATTTGTTCAACTATGTTCATAGCAGCACTATTTGTAATAGCCAGGACCTGGAAACAACCTAGGCGCTCCTCAATGGAAGAATGGATAAAGAAGGTTTGACACATATATACATTAGAGTTCTACTAAGCAGTAAAAAACAACTACATTTTGAATTTTGCATGCAAATGGAAAGGAATAGAAATACTTTACTGAGTGAGATAACCCAGACCCAAAATGATGAACATGGTATGTACTCACTCATTTGTCGATTCTAGCCATAAACAAAGGACATTGAGCCAATAGATCATGATCCTAGAGAACGTAAATAATAAGGAGAACCTAAAAAAAAAAAACCATATAGTTATCCTCCTGTATATTGGAAGTAGACAAGATCACTGGGTAAAAATTGGGAGCATGGGGTTTGGGGTGGAGCAGGGGGAAGGGGAGATGTAAAGAGAGAAGGAAGAAGGGGAGTATTGGGGAGAGTTTGGTGGAATGGGATGGATGAGATGGAGGAAGGGTGGATATGGGAGCAAGGAAGAAGATATCTTAATTAAGGAGGTCATTTTAGGGTTGGCAAGAGACTTGGCTCTAGCGTGGTTCCCAGGCATCCATGGGGATGTCCCCAGCTATGTACTTGTGAAGCAGAGGAGAGGGTACCTGAACTGGCCTTGTCCCATAGCCACACTGATGAATATCTTGCATATCACCTTAGAAACTTTATCTGGTGATGGATGGAGATAGACAGAGACCCACACTGAAGCACTGGACCTGGGGAGCATTGAGCTCCCAAGGTCCAGATGAAGATCTGAAGGAGGGAGAAGATGAGCAAGGAAGTCTGGACCATGAGGGGTGTGTCCACCAACTGAGACAGTGCGATTGATCTAATGGGAGCTCACCAAGGAGAGCTGGACAGAGACTGAACAAGTGTGTGATCAGACTGAACTCTCTGAATGTGGCTGACAATGAGGGCTGACTGAGAAGCCAATGATAATGGCACTGGGATTTGATTCTACTTGCATGTACTGGATTTTTTGGAGCCTAGTCAGTTTGGATGCATACCTTTCTAGACCTGGATAGAAGCGGGAGGTCCTTGGACTTCCCACAGGGCAGGGCACCCTGACTTCTCTTAGGACTTGAGAGGGAGGGAGAGGGGGAGTAGGAGAGTGGAAGATAAACGGGAGAAGGGAAGGGGGAGAAAATTTTTAATAAATAAATAAATAATAAATGATAAAAAAAGAGCATATGGACCTCACTGTTCTAATTTGCTTGCAGTACAAATATGGTCAGATTGTAGAACACATGATATGATCCTCCTGAGAAACAGCTCCTCAAGCCTTTATGTTGAAGACTTTGAAACTAGACTCTGTGTGACTCTAGCTTTGGTTACCATCGAATTTCCAGCACTGTTGCTAAGCTCACAGGTTCTCCTTGTGCTCTCAGGGTCTTTCTGGAACCCCTGCTGTGCAGACCTGACACAGTTGAATGACTTCACCATAGAAGGGGTCCAGGCCATAGATCCTTTCCTAAGCATCCTCATGGGAAGAGATTCCCCAATAAACCCTGCAGCAGCATTTTCTGACTGGAAACTCTTCCCTGCTTAGTGTGGTATTTGTTAAACTTTTATTAACAAGACATTATAAGAAATGTATGTTGTGGATAACACGAGCATATTCAGAAGATAAATCTTGTGTGGACATCCTAATTACCGAGGGCCTCACAGCCCACTGGCCTTGCTCTCTACATCCTCATTCTAATTGTTTACCTAATTCAAAACGTTACAGCTGATGAGCAAGTGCAATTTAGAGAGCAACATTCAAACTTAACCCTAAGCTTTAATATTTGAAAAAAAAATGCTAACAGGAGAAACGTATTTTTTTTGTCAAAGAGTGCATTTCTGAATTAATAAAATATAGAACCTTCTTTGTCTCGTTCAATATTTTCATAGGAAACAGCAGGATCAAGATCATGATGGACAACCCACAGAACAGCAGACCTTTGCTAGTGGAAGCTCATGACTTTGGACCAACAGGTTGGAGCCTGCATGGGACAAATCTAGGCCCTCTGCATGTGGGTGACAGGTGAAAAGCTTGATGTGTTTGTGGGGTCCCTAGTAATGGGACCAGGCCCTATCCCTGATGCATGAGCTGGCTCCTAGGAACCTGTTCCCTATGTGGGGATGCCTTGCACAGCTTTGATGGAGGGAGAGGATCCTGGTTCTCTCTCAACTTGATAAACCATGCTATGCTGATTCTCATGGGGGATCTGACCCTTTCAAAACGGAGGAGACACAGATGGAGGGTAGTAAAGAGGTGAATGGAGGGCGGGAAAACTGTGGTTTGTGTGGAAAATAAATGAAAAAATAATAAAAAAAAACATACAAAACATTAAAGTAAAGTTAACAAATAAAACAAAATAAAGAAAAGACTACATTTACATATTTTCCCATCGTTTACAATACAATATCATTGTTTTCTTCAAGTCTTCTTAACATTGTCTTTCCTGTTCTAAGGCAATCATCAGTAGGATATTATGATAAGATGTATGAATTTTGACAGCTATTGTTTTTTGAATTAATTGTTGAATTAACACCCTCATAAACATGTTATTACACAATACCCAGCTGTAATCACAACTCATATGAATATGAAAAGGGCTTTGAGGATGAGATCCATACTTGTTTAAATTTTTGTCATACTATTATTTCATAAAAGAATAAGGGTTATTATCTTGTTTGAATTTTCCCACATTTTTTCATTGATTCTTTGAATTTCATATCATACACCACAGCCCCACTCATTTCTCAGGCCTTTCAGATCTGCCTTCCACCCTTATAACTTCCCTCCCCAAAACACAATAGAAAATTAAAATTACAAAAAAGTCTCATGGGAGAAGTTCCAATGTCTCAAGGTGTGTCATATGGTGTACTCTTTAAACAAACAGTTTTACTTATGAATTTTCACTGCAATGAGTCATTGAACTGGTCCAGACCTCTGGATTCTGATACAATATTGACGCTGTATCCTCTCTAAGACTCCTTTGGGTTATCCTGTTGCTGCCCTGTGCCATGGAGATCCTGCAGCTTTAGTTCTGCAGGAGCTGCCCCTCCCTTAACTCCAGCAGCTCATAGATGTGGTATGTGCTATGTGGACCAGCTCAAAACCCCGAATCGGGCCTGAGTGGTAGCTGAGTTGGTCCAAAAGGCTACTTCTCCATGAAGCCTAGCTGAGGCTGACTTTTCTGTCTCCACACAATCAGGGCTAGCTGTTCCTCACCCATGTAACCTGGGCCAACTATCTGACACTGACAACATACAAAATGAGAGGTAAAAACAACTTTCCCACACTAATGAGGCCATCCTCATCCACACCTGCAATCAGGGCCAGCTCTTCCTAGCTGCTCAGGCAAGTTGCAGGGAGAGCCTACCCTAGTCCGGTGGCCAGCAATGGGTGGGTTTAGCTCTCGCAGGCCCACAACAGTGGGGCCAGAAATTGCACACTGCCCAGGAGAAGGGCAGGGCCATGTTTTCAGCACTTGTATCACTGCTGGTGTGATTGTGTGGTGTTTGGTGAGGGTCTTACCAGTTCAGCACCATACTCAGACAACAACATGGCCTCAAATGGGAGCCCAGACCAAGGAGGTTCACTTTGCATGGACAGTGACACTGATCCCTGCTACAGAAGGGCCATGAACTCAGCCATGGTCCCCTGCAGAAGCACAGGCTTAGATAACACCAAGGCCTCTGATGGCAGTACAGGCCTCTCTCATCAGGCTGTTCATTGCTGCATTCACATCTCCTGATCCACCTCTCTTCAGAGTGTACAAACTGCTCCCACTTCCCTTTCTGTCTCACCTCTCTACCACGTATTTGCTCATCATAGTGCTGCATGCCCTGAATAACGCCGAGGCCTCTCCTTAGATTTTAAATTTTAATTTTTGTTTTTAATTGTTTGATGAAATAGAGGGTTTATTTCATCTCATAGCTCCCTGTCCATTGCTGAGGAAAAATAGGCCAGGGGTTCAAGGCAGGACTCAGGAGGCAGGACTGAAGTTGATACCATGGAGGAACTTGGTAAGCACTTGGTTGTTCCTTATAATTTGCTCAGCATTTTTCTTTTCATTATGTTTTTTATTTTGTGAGATTATAATATAATTGCATTATTTCTTGCTTCCCTTCTTCTCTAATGAAGATATGCTGTGACAAAGTAATCAGTAAATGTTCAGATGGCCGTTCATAATCTAGAACGATGCTGAAATGTAGTTCATGTGCCTTCTCAATGAGCTCTACTTACTCTTCGTTTTCTTTCCTGTCTTTACAAACTTTTGATAAATGAATAAGAAGGATTTTATGGAAAGGAAAGCTATGACTGCCACAGAGGCCAGTAGGAATCCAATCACATCCAGAGAGTTGTACTGGTACCAGGTGAGGTTGTGTGCAAGTGGTCTCAGGTGCTTGGCCCCTTTGTGGCGCATGACAAACTCAATCCAGAAGATGACTCTGTCCAGGGGTTTCATGGGCTGTTCATGGTGAATGGTTGACAGCCACATTGCATTCTCTTTATAGCTAAAAGGAGGAAAACAGACATTAACTTACATAACAAAAGAAAAAAAACACATGTGTAAACTTTTGTGTAAACATGAAAGTTAATAGTGGCGGTTATTACACGCCACGGGGTCTGCATCACCACCCACCAAATATGGATCGCGACTCCATACTTTCCACGAACTAGGTAAAGTCCTAGGGGTTAAAACAAAAGACGTACACAGCACATACAGAGAGTTCGAGT
The DNA here is from genome assembly GCF_982192425.1 of Myodes glareolus. Taxonomy (NCBI): domain Eukaryota; kingdom Metazoa; phylum Chordata; class Mammalia; order Rodentia; family Cricetidae; genus Myodes; species Myodes glareolus. The sequence goes on along the minus strand of NC_142033.1, from coordinate 20,911,609 downwards.
CATTCTCAAGAGGAGAATGCCGGTTTATTCAACTTAATCCGGGGTTAAAATACCCTTTGGCTCCCTTAATGGAAACCCCTCCCAGCAAGAGGGGGATGGGGAAGCTGGTGCCCAGTGAGCTTATCCACAGGCAGGTGGGAAGTACCTTGGTGCCTGGGCTCTTCCAGGAAGGTTGAGAAATTACCATTTTAAAGTGATATGGAACCCTAGGCTATAATACCAGGCTACAGCAGAGCAAGCACGGAACTTAGCAAGAAGCCTTAGGAGGTTGCCAAAACAGTCCTTGGTTTGCACCACGAGAGGCAGGGGAAGGTCCGGGCCTTAAAGTTAATCACACCATAGAGAAGGAATATACATACATATACATACATACATATATGTATGTATATGTATATATACAAACATATATGTATATGCATACACATACTTACACATATACATGCATATGTATGTATATGTATACATATACCTACATATATACACATATATGTAATGTATGTACTGTATATACGTATGTATATATGGTGAGGCACCTCTTTAATACTATCATTTGTGAGGCAGAGGCAGGCAGATCTCTGTGTATTTGAGGACAATCTGGTCTACTGAATTCCAGGACAGCCAGGACTGTTACACAGAGAAAACCTGTCTTGAAAAATGAAAACCAAAACAACAACAACAACCCCTCCCCCAAACAACAAACAAACAAAAAAAGAAACAGAGATCCACTCATTTGCACACTCAGCAATCCCATAAAAAACACTAAAGTGAAAGTCATAACATATACACAAAGGTCCTTGTGCAAACATGTGTGGGTCCTGTGAATGCTGCCTCAGTTTCTGATCATGTTAATTTAGAGAAAGATCCTTGTTTTCTTGGTGTCTTCCACTCTTTCTGGCTCTTACACTCTTTCTGCTTCATCTTCCTCAGGGTTCCCTAAGTCCTGAGGAAGGAATGGATGAAGACATCTCATCCTTCGTGGTCCTGACTTCCTTGCTCATGTTTTCCATCCTTCTGCTCCTCATTTGGACCTTGGGAGCAAAGTCCAGTGCTCCAATGTGGGTCTCTGTCTCTAACTCCACCCATCACCAGATGAAGGTTCTATGGTGATATACAAGATATTCATCAGTGTGGCTATGGAACAAGGCCAGTTCAGGCACCCTCTCCTCTGTTGCCCAAGGAACAATCTGGGGACCTCTCCTTGGACCTGGGAACCCCGTCTAGAAGCAAGTCTTTCGCCAACCCTAAAATGGTTCCCTTAATTAAGATATTTACTTCCCTGCTTCCAGATGCACCCTTCCTCCATCTCACTCACCCCATTTCACAAGCTTTCCCAAATCCTCCCCTTCTCCCTTCTCTCTACCCCTCTCCCCTTACATCCACCCCACACCCCACCGTGCAACCAAGTTTTGCCTGGCAATCTTGTCTACTTCCAATATCCAGAAGAATAGCTATATGATTTTCTTTAGGTTCGTTCGCTTTCTTATTTAGCTTCTCTAGGATCATGAATTATAGGCTCAAAGAACTTTAATTATGGCTAGAATCCACTTATGAGTGAGTGCATTCTACCAAAAGCAATCTATAGATTCAATGCAATCCCCATTAAAATCCAATCAAAATTCTTCACAGACCTTGAGAGAACAATAATCAACTTTATATGGAAAAACAAAAAACCCAGGACAGCCAAAACAATCTTATACAATAAAGGAACTTCTGGAGGCATTACAATCCCTGAATTCAAACTCTATTACAGAGCTACAGTATTGAAAATAGCTTGGTATTGGCATAAAAACAGAGAAGTAGACCTATGAAATTGAATAGAAGATTCAGATCTTAACCCACCAACCTATGAACACCTGATTTTCGACAAAGGAGCTAAAAGTATACAATGGAATTAAGAAAGCATCTTTAAAAAATGTTGCTGGCATAACTGGATGTCAACCTGTAGAAGAATGAAAGTAGATCCATATCTATCACCTTGCAAAAAACTCAAGTCCAAATGGATTAAAGACCTCAATATTAATCTGACCACATTGAACCCAATAGAAGAAAAAGTGGGAAGTAGTCTACAAGACATGGGCACAGTAGACCACTTCCTATGTAGAACCCTAGTAGCACAGACAATAAGAGGAATAATGATTACTGGGACTTTCTGAAACTGATAAACTTCTGTAAAGCAAAGGACACTGTCATTAAGACAAAAAGGCTACCTTCTGACTGGAGAAGATCTTCACCAACCCCTCATCAGACAAAGGTCTGACCTCCAAAATATGCAAAGAACTCAAGAAACTAGACACTAAAACTCTAATTAACCCAATTGAAAATGGGGTACAGAACTGAACAGAGAATTCTCAACAGAAGAACTTCGAATGGCCAAAAGACACTTAAGGTCATGCTCAACATCCTTAGCGATCAGGGAAATGCAAATCAAAACAACTTAGAGACACCATTTTACACCTGTCAATATAGGTAAAATCAAAAACACCAATGATAGCCTATGCTGGAGAGGATGTGGGGTGAGGGGAACACTCATCCATTGTTGGTGGGAATGCAAACTTGTGCAGCCACTGTGGAAATCAGTGTGGCGGTTTCTCAGGAAACTGGGAGTCAACCTCCCTCGGGACCTAGCAATTCCACTCTTGGGAATATACCCAAGAGATGCCCTATCATACTACAAAAGCATTTGTTCAACTATGATCATAGCAGCACTATTTGTAATAGCCAGAACCTGGAAACAACCTAGGTGCCCCTCAATAGAATAATGGTTAAAAAAGGTGTGGAACATATACACATTAGAGTTTTACTCAGCAGTAAAAAACAATGACATCTTGAATTTTGCATGCAAATGGATGGAAATAGAAAACGCTTTACTAAGTGAGGTAACCCAGACCCAAAAAGAGGAAAATATATTTTGTTTTATGTTCATGACCAGGAAGATCTTCAGAGGCATGTCTGAGTTCCTTGAAAATGCAAGATCAAGCATTTAAAAAGAAAAATAATAAAGATCAAATATTCCTAAAGTAGAGTTTAGAGACAGCTAAGTCTTAAATACAAAATAAATAAAATGAGATATTATTTGAGTATATAAAGTTTCAGTTATTCATAAGCAATTATTAGTAATTTTCGTGTACATAATATGTACTAGTGTCAGGATGTATAAGTAGAAGGCAAATCACTCTTGAGTCCTCATGGTGGTGCGTATCTGTGTAAATTAGATAAAGACTGAAATAAGAATTTTATGGTACCTCTATCAATGTTTAGTGATTTCCTAGTTTTCTTTAATTAGCTCTAATAGCTGCTTCTCATTGCTTTTATGTTTTTCTATTTAAGGTCATCAACTAATTGATAAATTAATAGGAAGAATAATTTTCTTCTCTTTTTCTGTATTGATTTTTTTACATTTATGATTCTTATTGTAAAGTATAATTACAATAATTTTTTGCTATTATTTTTAAATATGTATGTGAGGGAGTATGTGTGTATACTGTGTAAACTGTGTGTGTGTGTGTGTGTGTGTGTGTATGTATGTGTGCTATTAGATCTGTTGGTATTAGAGTTACAGATGTTTGTAACCAACTGATGTAAGTCTTGGGAACAGAACTCTGGTCCTCTGCAAATGTTGACCTTCTCTTATTGACAGAGCCAACTTTCAAGCCTAATTTTTACTCTTATTGTTGATATTTGTTTTCTGTTAGCATTGTAAGTTTAGAAGTGTGACTTGTAAAAATTTTAAACTGAAGATCAAATACAAGGTGTACTTGATTCTAATGCTGAAATAATTATTGATGAGCATATAAAGGAGAAGGGTTATAAAGACAAGTCATCAACTCTGATGTCAACTCTAATGCAGCAAATTCGCAATAGTAATAATGGTAAGTTACTATCTTTTTATTTACAAAGCAAAATGAAAGAATTATGTATTTATTCTTATTAAATAATCATCATTTCTTAGTATACATGTTACATTTATTTAAAGTTTATTTTGTAACTTATCTGATTAGGAAATTGGAAAGGGTGAGGATGGTTTATACAAAAGAAAGGCAGACACTAATAAAGTACCAATAAAAATATCAGAAAAAAGGCATGAACAATTTTACTATTAATAATTTATTCAAATCACCAATAACACATACATTTTTTGTATAAACATACATATATAATTTTTATGATCTTTTCCTCTTCTGGACTGATGGTGCTCAATTAAAGAGTGAAAGAGCACCTTGCACAAGCCTCAATACCAAACACAAGAGAACCTCTTTATAAGAGTTTGGCCAAGTCTATCAAAGAAACTCCCTTAAAGTTGATCCTATTGAAATATCTTTTTCTCCAAATGTGGAAGATAAGTTTCTATTGATGAATGAGCATTGTGTTCAGAAGCAGAGCCCAGAGACCTCTCAGCTGGAACTGACTTGACAACCCCCTATCTGAAAACTAGCTTTTGTGGTAAAAAAAACAATAGAGAGAATTGAAAGATTTTAAAAGTCAGAGAGAAGTGCTGTGAAGTTGTTTCCTTGATAAAATACACTAATAAAGTCTCAAGAACATAAGTACCTAAACAAGATCTGAATAATCATGACACCTATAGTCATTTTAAACAACATAGGTTCCTAACAAAATCAGAATAAATATGAAACCTATAGTCATTCTCAAAAACATAGGTCCCTAACAAAATCTGAATAAGTAGGACATCTATAGTCTTTCTCAAAAACATAGGACCCTAACAAAGTCTGAATAAGTAGGACATCTAGAGTTGTTCTCAACCAAATAAGTCCCTAAACAAGTACTTGATGTGGATCTTTTTGTATAAACATTAAAAACAATTACATAATATTATCACAGTATTCTATGAATAAGATCGGTTAAGAAAGAAGTGACTTAGGTCAAAGACAGAGCTGAACAGAGCTAGGTAACTAAAACTAAGTTGAATTCTTGGAGAAAGAAGGTGGGGTCAGAGAGAAGTCATGCAGCCCCCAGAGTAGATAGATAGTAAGCCCTTATTGATAGCTCAAAACCACGTGGCAATACACAAATTAATAGAAATGGGTTAATTTAAGATACAAGAACTAGGAAAAAATTCATAAGCTAATAGAGAAAGCAGTGTTGTAATTAATATAGTTTCTGATTGGTGAGTTTGAGTCTGAGTGATGGGAACAAACAAGCAGTTTCTTCCAAAAGATCTGAATAAGGATGACACCAGTAGCTATGCTAACATGAAACAAGGTAGATTTCACTCTGCTCCTTAATCCACACAAATTTTTTTTTATTGGCACAGAAGTAATGCTGAAAGTCGGAAAGAAACATTCTTTATTCAAAAAAAGCTCTTTTTCGGAAAAGTTTCCAAATGAATTTTTTTTAATCAAAGAGAAATAAGTATCAATATGTTAATTTGCTTCCTAGTAATAAGTTTTCATTATTTAAATTTATTCAAAGACAGGTTGTATATTTAAATATCTAACCATACACTTACTTTTATGTTAATATCTATGCTATTTTGATGTAGCAGCTTTCTTAAAATTTACCTATCTCTTTTATAACATTCAATTTCTTTGCTGTAATAGTTTCCTCTGACTTCTAGGTGAATGATATCTGATACCACCACTAGCATTTCATTGTTGCAAGGAGGGCTGCTTGTTGGTATCTGGTAACCCAGCTAGCTTAGACCTGAAATAATCACATGGAAACTGCATTAATTAAAACACTGCTTGGCCCATTAGCTCTAGATTCTTATTGGAAACACTTATATACTAATTTAACACATTTCTATTAATCTGTATGTCACTATATGACAGTGGCTTACCAGCATTGTTCCAGCTTGTCTATATCCGGAAAAGGGTAAATTGTGTGGGAGTTCCTTCTGTCTGTATACTGCTATTATTGGTTAATTTATAAACCTTTTGAGCCTATGGCAGGGAAAAAACAGTTAGGCAGGGAAACCTAAGCTATATGATTGGAGAATGAAGGTGCAGTCAGAGAGATGCCATGAAGCTGCTGGAAATAGACATGTTGAAATTTTGGTGGTAGGCCATGACCATGTGGTAACATATAGATCAAGAGAAATGGGTTAAATTAATAAGACTTAGCCATTAATAAACTAGAGTAAATGGGCCAAGAAGTGATTTAATTAATACATTTTTGTGTGATTATTTCCAGTCTAGGTGGCTGGGAACCAACAAATGGCTCTCCCCTCCAACAAATTGTTGTCAATGTGGTGGGCTTAAATCAATGTAAAATGTGAGAAAGCTTGAAAAGGAATTCTATAAACAAAAATACAGAGTTTAACACAGCTTCTTGCTGTTTGCTGGCAGTGTGCTACAGCTCTCTTAAGAGATATTTTTCTGATTCAGTTGCGATCATTTTGAAATGCCAGCTTTTTGGCCTTGCTTCCAGTGTGACCTCATGCTCTTCCAGGGGATAGAACATTTGGATTTGTGTTTGTGAACAGACTACTTTTCAAGTAGCTTAATGGCACATGGACTGGCTGTGTGCCTGAGAACGGGGCTGTAGGCATGGCTCTCAGAAGCAACAAACAGCTCTTCCATTCTGGACTGTGTCGAGCAAGCGGTAAGTTCCATACATATCATATTAATTGCGCAGCTTGAGTTTTAGACTGTACAGACAAGCAGGTAGTACCATATATACCATAATAATGGCACAGTTTAAGTTTTAAGAAGAGATTAGCAATTTCAGAAGCACTCCTGGACGTTAAAGAATTATAGATACACAACAGGACAGATTCAGAAATAGAAGACGTCTAAAGGGGTCACAGTGTTGAATAAATGTATGTAGATTTGGGAGAGAGAAAGAAAAGAATATGGAGAGTTGTAAAATAAGGAAATCATATTAAAAAAGTCGGGTGGGTACTATGGGCTTGTAGACTGAGGATACTCAAACAATGCAGAAGAACTTTGGGTGACTATACAGGCAGCGAGATGTCTCTTCAATTCTACAGTTTTAGAAATTACTTACATTCCACCTACTGTTTACTTAGACAATGTGATATCCTGCTGGAGTCTTTGATGGAATTAAAGAATTTATATTTATTACTTTCCTTAGTTATGATAGAAGATAAAGTAGGTATACAATTGTAACTATAATTCTTGCTTGAAAGCCATTTTATTGAATGTAATTTTACTATGTTAAAGCCTTCGTTTTTGTTTAAACAGAAAAAGGGAAATGGTGGGAGACAGGGTCACTTTGTTCTGTCATAGCTGCCTGTCTAGCTTATACCTGAAATAATCACAAGGCAACTGTATTCATCAAATTACTGCTTGACCCATTAGCTCTAATTTCTTATTGGCTAATTCTTACATCTTCATTTAACCCGTTTCGATTAATATGTTTATTGACATGTGACTGTGGCTTATTGGCAAGATTCTAACCAGCATCCGCCTCAGGCAGGAGATCCATGACACCTGCCACTTTGTCCTTCTTCCCAACATTCAGTCTGTCTTCTCTGCCTACCTAAGTTCTGCTCTATCAGGCCAAGCAGTTTCTTTATTGATTAACCAATGAAAGCAGCATATAGACAGAAAGACCTCCTACACAACTAAAATTCTTGCTTGATATTTTTTATTAAATGTAATTTTGCTATGTTAAAGTCTTCCTTTTTGTTTCAACAGAAAAGGGACAATGGTGTGGGAGGTCCTTCTATCTCTGTGTTGCTTTTATTGGTGAATGAATAAAAACTGCTTTGGCCTATATCATGGGAGGAAGAAGGCAGAATCAGAGAAATGCCATGGAGCTGACTCTGCAGACATATATGTTGAAACTTTGCCTGTAAGCCATTGTCACGTGGTGATATGCAGATTAATAAAAATGGGTTAAATTAAGATGTATGAGTTAGCCAATAAAAAGCTAGAGATAATGGACCAAACAGTCATTTAATTAAGATAGTTTCTGTGTGATTATTTTAGGTCTGGATATCAAGGAACAAACAAGTGACTCTCCCCTCCACCTTTTAATTTCACTTCACTTATTGGCTATTTAAATTTTATACTATCCTTAAAACTCTGACCAATAACTTTATTAAAAGTATTGAAAATAAAAATTTTCCAAAGCTGGTGGCATATGCCTGTTGGACAAGCTGTTTGGAGGATAAAGTAGAAGATTATAAATTTAGGAAAGGTATGATTTACATGGAAAAGAATGATAAAGCACAACATGGAAATAAAAAGTAATAACATAAAGAGGAAAAAAACCATGACACTGAATCATACCCTAATTTGTCTCTGTACCTTCCATTATTTTTGCCTTCAGAATAATTCTTGCTCCTTTGGCCTTCAGTAAGAATCTCAATTTATGATAAACAAATAACAGCATACACACACACACACACACACACACACACAAACACACACACACACATATATATATTACAGAAGGTTATACTCACGAAGGATTATTTATGACAGTCTCCAGTGCACTGAGCAAATCTGCCCTTGTCATTGTTCTGAAATCTAATGAAACAGCTGCTCCTTTGGCTACTATGTAGGCAATGTTATCATGCTGCTCTCCAAACAAAGGAATGCCAATCATAGGGATTCCAAAATGGATCGCCTCATAGATTCCATTGGCGCCACCATGAGTTACAAAGGCTTTGGTTTTTGGATGACCTAGAATAAGATGAATTCAGATTGACATTAATTAGCAGTCTTAGACATGAAATAAGAAATGTTCACTATCAGGAACTGAAAGGAGATTTTCTACATGAAGACTCATTGTATTTAATTCAATTTGTTAATTTAGTTTACCATACAACTTTTGTTTCCCCTCACTTCTCATCCTAAGAAAACCGATGTGAAGATTCTAATACTCATAAACTTGATGAAATCTTTTCTTCTTTAATGGTGAGAAGAAATTAAATTTACTGAGATATATTTTACACAATTGCTTTGGACTTGAGAGTTGAACTATGAAATCTTGATTCCCACTTGAACACACGAGGTTCATGGTAGTCAAGATAAAATGAGTATTAAAAATGACCAACTGCATTCCAGAACTTGTTATCTTAAATAAATAATACATTCACTAAGTGTATTATAAAGGATTTTGAAGTCAACCAGGATAGGTTTGTTACGAGAGACTTACCTAGAAGGTCATTCTGGGGGAGCCATTTGTAAACTCTGGTATTGGGTCCTAAGGTATCTGGTGTTTTGCCCTCAAATCTCCAAAGAACCTGTAAATGATTAGATAGTCTTTATTTCTGGAGCCAAATATAGCATTATACAGATTAAATAAGTTATATTTAGTAATATATATATATACATATATATACATATATATATGTAACAGCATTCATAAAAATGGTGCTATGAATTTGAAAGAAAGCAAGAGAATGGATATGAGAGGGTTTGGAGGAATAACAAAAAGGGAGGAAGATCAATTGTATTATAATTTCAAAAACAGAAATTGTAAAAATAGATCTTTGTATGTTTAAATATAATGTACATAAATACATCCAATAACAGGGATGAAGAATTCAGGAAGGGTTAATATTGAGAACTCTAGAGAGACTGTGAAGGAGATTGTGCCAGAAGTGTCTGTGCTTATTTTTACATTCAGACAGGTTGAACATAATCATCATTTTTCTAAGCATAGATGTTTAGACTAGTGAGATATTTAAAGATGTATGAAAATATTTAATACACTGCCCCAGTGATATAATTCAATCTCAGAGAAGAGTGGCACAACACTAATAACTCATATTTATATGAACATAATTTGACAGTTCTAATAGTCCATTTTTAACACTGTTATATTTTAAATGCTTTTGAGGTTTACTTTTATTCACCTGTTCTATGTTATTTTCATTGAATTTCAAGTTGTTAAACTTTGATTTCTTATTCATGACAAATATTCCTGATCCACAGTTCTCTCTAGACTGAAGTTCTTTGAAACAATACCATTGTGTTGACCAATAGGAATATGGAATCATCTGGCACATCCAGGGAGTAATTTTACATAGTGTAGTTATGGAACATGACCCAAGAATGGAGTCACATGAGCAGAATTCTGAGTGCTTGAGAGAGCACTCTGAGAAAATAAGACAAGAATCTTGTGACCTCAATTTCTGCAAAATGCTAGACTGTTTTTGGTAAGTGTGTTTGACCCTCCCTCCAGGTATAACAGATATGAGTGGGTCTATTTCAGGTTAACCACTACTGCTTGCTATTGTCATCGAGATAAAGATTAAACTATCCTTTGTGCATTTCTGTTGTGATTTGATAAAAATGCCCCCCCAAGGGAGTGGCAATATCAAGAGGTGTGGCCTTGCTGGAGGAAGTATGTCACTGTGGGGTGAACTTTGAGGTTTCTCAGTGTGACATTCAGTCAACTTCACAATCAGAATTGCTAATGAAAATATTTAGTTATTGAAAATGAAAGAAATAGGAGAAGAGTTAGAAGTGATTATAGAGTCTATATTCCCACGTGGACAAAAATATAAACATGACTTGGGATTTCATAGGAGTCAAAATTACATAAAATCTAGTGACCCTGTCTTGTCTGTTTCTAAAGAAAAATATGGGATCTTCACAAGGTTTCCCGAGAACAGTGAAGAATAGGCACATGGAGACCTCTTTTTCTCTCTGAAATTCTCCTAGTTTTATAATTAAAAAATAATCTGGTAAATGGAGATGGTTGATTGACTTATGAAATATTATTGCCACCATGTGGTCAATGGGAACTTTACAACCTGGTTTACCTAAAGACAGCTATTGTTGGCATTTAATAATTTTGCATTTGTAAAATTGGTTTTTTACTAAACATATTCATCATCATAATAAGGTACATTTTGGCTTTTCTGTTCCTTTGTTCAACCATAAAGGATCTCTGTTCTGATATTAATAAACTGTATTAAAGCAAGACATGACAAAATCCCCTATTATGTATCAATACTGTGCTGCAAATGATTTAGAGCCTGTGAGGGAGGCCTTCCCTTGGATTGGCCTAGATTTGATAGGTTCAAACCTTGGACAAATTGCTAAGGTGATTTTTTAATATTGCAAATTTGACCTGGCTGCCTGGTTTTCCCTTCATTCTTCAGTGAAACCTGTGAAACCCTCCTACCTGACATACCCTACCCCCTAACTTGAACTCTCCAGCCCAATGGGCTGGGCTGTTCTTCCCTACATAACCCAACCATTATGATATCCTGCCCTTTTTCATGCCTTTCCTCTCCAGGCTGCTTCACCTGATTCCCCTCTCTACCCTCATCCTTCCCCTCGCCCCTCTCCTCACATGGCACAGCACAGTCTGGTCATGAACTCTCTGCACTCTTTGAGATGTCGCTGTCTCTGCCTCTGGCTCTGCTCTCTCATATATCTATAATAAACCTTCTTCTGCAGCATACATAAGAACAGTTACATCCTTTCCTTATCTTTCTATTTCTTTTTTAATTAAATTTTATTAATTATATGAATGATGTCCTGTTAGTCTTCCTCAAAGAGAAAGAGCTACAATCCATCTAGGACATGACTCAGGATGTACTACATAAATATGGGTTAATTATTACACCTGAAAAAGTACAGCAATGAAACAACTGTGTAGTATCTGGTGTAACTAGTTGCTACAGCAACATTCAAGCAACTCCCCACCTTCACCACAAATGTCCATTAGACAATTTAAAAACATTAAATTACCTTCATAAACTATTAGGGTATGTTAATTTTCTGTATACCGTTTTATGAATTCCTAATAATGATATAACCAATCTATGTAAGACTCTGAAAGGAGAAAAAGTATTCTATAGTTCTTAGTTTTATCTTCAGTGATAACGGAAGAATTATAATTATTTGATTTAAAATTAAAAGAGGCATTTTTATATTGTGTAGTGTCATAGCCACAAGTTGAAGTGACATCTTTTGTGGTGACATCTGTCGGGGTTCAGCCTTGACAGGTTTTGCAAGTTCCAGGGTATCAACCTGTGGATTAGAAAACTCAGGTAGAAGGAACAGAGACATTAAAGAAATTCAGTCATTTAGGATAGAAGCAGGAGGATTATCCAGTGAATACTGAATAGTGAATATGCCTGTGTTTGTTTTTCATATGCTTATATACGCCAATCCAAAAAAGGGTGAAGAAGGCAAAAGACTGATTTAACATGACACAAAGAACAAACAGAACAATTAATTGCTTCAATACTTGTGACATCAACTCACAATTTCCTTGTTTAAGCACTCTGATGTTTTAGGCAAGACATACAGTGACTACACTTTAGACCAAGTGTCTTCTAGGGAGCCACTCCCTGGGTCAAACTTATCTTATCCTTAAAGGAACAGAAATAGGCTTGAATTCTCTGGCCTTTGCTCAATGTGGAGTGGAACTAAATCTCTGGGCCACCGTGTAGGTCCTTTGCTGCCTTTAAACTTATTTTTACTACTTAATTGTCTCCAAGACGTAGTGTAGCACAAAAAAATAAACCTTTAGAATGGATTTATTTACACCATAAAGACCATAAAATACTAACTGCTTGCCTTCTTTTTCTTGCTCTATCAGTGAATCAGGGGAGGGTCCAATGTCAACAATCATACGGTTTTGATCCTTGCTATATTACCTCTAACTAACAATCAGTTTTAAGGAGAGTTACAGAACTGTATGAGTTTTCAAATTTTTTTTATACATTACAATGGAAAGATAGAAAACTGTTTTACATTTAACTTCATACCCTATTATTTCTTGGAATGTGTTTTTACCCTTCTCCCTGATGTAGTAGAAAGGAGTGGGTTTACTTCAGGGTAGCCACTACTGCTTGCTGCTGTTTTCGATCTATCACCATGCACAAAACTCAAGTCCAAATGGATTAAAGACCTCAATATTAATCTGACCACATTGAACCTGATAGAAGAGAAAGTGGGAAGTAGTCTACAAGACATGGGCACAGGAGACCACTTCCTAGGTAGAATCCCAGTAGCACAGACAATAAGAGCAACAAGGAATAAATGGGACGTCCTGTAACTGAGAAGCTTCTGTAAAACAAAGGACACTGTCACTAAGACAAAAAGGCTACCTTCTGACTGGAGAAGATCTTCACTAACCCCTTATCAGACAAAGGTCTGATCTTCAAAATATACAAAGAACTAAGAAACTAGGCACTACAACTCTAATTAAACCAATTAAAAAATGGGGTACTGAACTTAACAGAGAATTCTCAACAGAAGAACTTCGATTGGCCAAAAGACACTTAAGGTCATGCTCAACCTCTTTAGCGATCAGGGAAATGCAAATCAAAACAACTTTGAGATACCATCTTACACTTGGTAGAATAGCTAAACTCAAAAACACCAATGATAGCCTATGCTGGAGAGGATGTGGAGTGAGGGGAACACTCATCCATTGTTGGTGGGAATGCAAACTTGTGCAGCCACTGTGGAAATCAGTGTGGCGGTTTCTCAGGAAACTGGGAGTCAACCTCCCTCAAGACCCAGCAATGTCATTCTTGGGAATATTCCCAAGAGATGCTCTATCATACTAGAAAAGCATTTGTTCAACTATGTTCATAGCAGCACTATTTGTAATAGCCAGAACCTGGAAACAACCTAGGTGCCCCTCAATAGATAATATTTAAACTGCTCTTTTTGTGCCTCTGTGGAAAAACATGTTTTGTCACACAGAGTTTCTCATTATGATTATATACAGCTTTAACTCATGTATGTTTTGCTCATAAGACCTTTCTTAACCTTCAGCCCATACATTGTCTGATTCTCTAGATAAAGATGACTCTGGCCTGAGACTTTATTCTACCTCATTTTCTGCCCCGTTATCCCAAGTTTCACTGGCCCTAGAGCAGGGACAGTTTAGATTTTAAAATAAAACATTCAACCAGTTGTATCACATTTGCCCCCCAAAACTATTGTTTTCTGTGAAGTTATTTATTCGGAGCAATAGGCTCAGAACATGCCTGCACACTGGGACTCCATCTGCCATCTAAACGACGATTATGACCACAGAAAGTGAAACTGACATCTCTTTTTGTCTTCACTTCTTTGGGAGGTCAGATAGTATTCTGTTATCATATTCATTCCCCTACATCAATCCTCCCTAAGCCAGCCCTTCTCTATCAATTCCACTCGGTTTCCCAAAAACGTTCCCTCAAGACCAGTTGTGTACTCCAAATAGTCATGAATGCTCTGTGACAGAAAAACCAGTCTCAAGCTGAAGCCTAGGATAAGTGTTAATGTTGAAATTCTCAGACAGACGTTATAGAATGGAGCATTAGCCACACGGTTAACGTGAATTTGCTACATGACTGATAAAATCAACTACAGGATGACATCAAAAAATTAATGTAGGTAATTAAAGTTAGACTGTTCCACTACAAAACTTAAAAACATTCATAAACATTCAAATTTAATCCATAGAAAATTACTTTGTAGTATGTTTTATGAAGTGAGTCATCTGAAACTTTATTTTTTACCTCATGTTCTTTTGGTTCCTTTCTTATTTTCCTATATCTTGAGTGGTAAGACTTTACTCTGACTGGTTTAGAGCAGAGTTGTGAGCTTCATCGTTCATGATGCAGACATCACTGTGAGGGAAGCACCCGTCTTTAACTTTTCCTTAGATATTTCTCCTACAAATACTGGCGGGCCAACCAGAAAACAAATTTTTTTCATTTATTGCTTTTTCTCTTAATCAGCCAAAATTGTACTTTGATTGATAGGTGGTGAACCTCAGACTCCCTTACTTTAAAGGGCCCTCTCAACTGCACATTGAACTCCAAAATTAGGGTGCACAGTCATGTTGCATTTCAAACTTTAAAAACACCTGCATACGGTTATTCTGATAAAAATACTAAATACAAATTAACTCACCTCTGAAAATCTTATGTATGCCCTGACTTTAAGTAATCAACAAATTGAACGAGTGACTCTGAAGAATTTGGCTATGTCTACATACTCTTGATAGCAATGTCATCATCATGCCAGCATTTCAGAATGTTTCCATATTGATCACTGTGTTTATATCCAAATCACTCTCAGTCAAAAACACCTTCTGCTGTATTGAAGCATCTATTGTAAACACAAATTTCTAAATTTGACTAAGGGAAATTAGATCTTCCTTAAAACTCTACCTTTCACAAATAATTTCTATTATCAGACCTTTCAAGGACGTTCACAGACTTAGTATAGAGTCACCTCCCATAGAATGCTTTCCCTCACCTTTTGTGGAATCTGGGCAAGGGCCCATGCGATTACGTTGGCTTTGTCTTCTGACATGTTGCCGACCATTGACCCCAGAGAAAACACCACGACACCATGCTCTCCAGAGGTCTGGACAAAGTCTTCCATTTCCTGTGAAGAGAATTTATTTCATAACAAATTATAGTTGTAGAATAATCACTTATGAAACCTTTTGTGAAAAAACTAGAAGAATAAAAATTGAAGAGTTTATAAGAATATTTAGTATAGTGTTGTTAAAACATACAGAGACAAGCATGACAATATCAAAGACTTTGAACTTTGCAGGCATCCACACAAACTATACTCATACATTGTTCAACAGACATTTGAAATAATTTCCTCTGACAAAATTAATACTCAGGAGTGCAAGCATATTCTATGAAGCATTCAAAAATTGTTGCTTCAATTTCAAGCTTTCTTCCTACAGAAAGGGTTGTATTTTTCCCTTGCTATTTAATTTTTCTCCTAAAATGGCTGATTTAATATTATTAACTATTGTTTGATGAAATAATATTTTTATTATACTATGTACATATGTGGTGGTTTTCACAAACTTCCTACTATGATTAAGAAAATGTTTTGCTTCTTTGTAAAATAATAATAGCTGCAATATAAACATATACTATACAATAATTTTCTGATATTGTGTATGAATAGGGTATTTTCAGAGCTGATATTCAAAATTTACTGGTTGGAGAATAACTATGTCTATATTGTTTGTTTGGATATCAAACAATTACCTTGGATATATGTTAATCAAAGCTTTTGGTGATGAGCAGTTTATGAATGATGAGTTTACCTGACTTAATTTCTCTGTCTTTTGTGCATGTGTTTATATGTGTGTTAGCTTGTGTGCACATTTCTGTTTGTGTATATGCGTGTGAACATGTGTGTGCTTAGTGTGTGTCTGCACACATGTTCATATGTGCTTATGTGTCTGTGCCTGTGTGTGTGTGTGTGTGTGTGTGTGTTTGTTTGTTTTGGGTGTGCTGGGGAGGTTCCTTGCCTTTGGTTAGCACATAGATGCCAAAAGTTAAAATCTAATATCTTCTTTTATCAATCTTCAACATAGGTTTTGAGATTGTCTCACATTGAACATTAATGTCATCATTTTTTTTAACCGACTAGTGGTCAGCATAATCCCAGAATCAACCTATTTCTGCAACCGCGATGCTCATGTCATAGAACTGTGCTGGGTCACGAAACTTTCTACCTGGGTGTTAGGATTCAAAGTTACATCCTCATAGTTACTAGGTAAGGACTTTACACAGTGACTAACAACCTAAATACCCTATTTAACCTAATTTAAGTCACTGATATGAATATTTTCTAGGTCTATCATATTTTTCTTTGGTTAAATGAACTCCTATTTAGCAGGATGCTTAAGTCCACTTCCTATATATCTCTATTCCTGGGAGAAAAATGTACTGAAAGGTGTAGAATCACATTCACCAGAAAGGAAATCAAATGAAAAAGAGATATAACTGGGTTTTTATTCTACTGCATGGACTGACTTTGTGAAAGATTGGTTTGTTTGGATGCTCTCCTTTATAGACCTGTATGGAGCGGGGAGGACCTTGGACTTCCCACAGGGCAGGGAACCCTGAGTGCTCTTAAGACTAGAGAGGGAGGGGGAGGTGGGAAGGGGAAGGTAAAAGGGAGGCGGGGAAGAGGTGGAAATTTTTAATAAATAAATAAATTTTAAAAATTTATGATTGGGTCTAGCACTAGACACTGACAAACATGACTGGAAATAAGAATATTTCAAAAATTCTTCCTAAGCATCTATTCTTTAGTTTCTCTTGGGTAGAATTTAGCAAGGGTTAGCTAGTTATTGTGAAATATATTTCTTAACAAAACTTATAAATTATTCTACGAGTAGTTTCTACAAGAGCTATATGAAAGATACTGTTGTTCCATATCTTTCTCAATACTCACTTTGCTAAGATCTTAAACTTTATTCATTTGGCAAGCATTTAACGATAAAATAAATGTTCAATCCTATTATTAAAAACAAGATTGTATTTACCGTAGGCAAGGGTTTAGCAGGTTTGCAGTGGAGACCTCCAACATAGTCAACATTTGGTAAGGATGGGCGAGGAAACTCCAAATCCCAGTAGGATCTAATGAGCCACATTTCTGCTTTTCCTATTGTCTCAGTTAAGGTAGTGGGCCTTCCTAGAAGGAGAAATGAGCAAATAAGAAAGAGAAAAGTTGACAGAATTGTCATTCGAACATAAAATATATTTCCTTAAAATGATGGAAGAATATATGTTTGATATGAAACATATGTTTTTAAACATCAATGTTTTTCATATGTAACATAATTTGTAGCGTATTTGACTTACATGATATACATAAATATCAGTTTGGGGTTTATTTTTAAAGCAAACTGTAAGAATTACCTAATGTCTCCACAATAATTTGAAATAACCCTCTAAGCCACTATTTAATGAGCACACATTTTAATCCTCTCTACATTTTTAAAAGGAACAGTGCAAATATAAACACACATTCCAGGGCCAAATTCACATAACGCCATGTACCATGGCCAGACTTCCCCAGGGTCCTTGTAGTTTGTAGCTAGTCCTTCATCCTTGTTTTGCAAAAGAAGCTGTAAAGTTTATGAATGGCTGGATTTCTGGTTAGTGCTTCTAACTTTGTTTCATATTAAGAAATTTAATAGTACTTATCTTACAAAAACAACCACAATATTTTCAGAAATTATGAGAAGAGAAATTTTGGCTAGTCTTACCTATGAATTACTTTTAAAGAGGAAAGAAAACAAGACTTCAAAAAATAAAGACCAGGTACCTGTGTATTTATGCTTCTGTGGTGTTTAAACAATGGATGTTAGGAAAGTATACAATACAAAAGTATGGTGTTGGTAGAAACTCCAGTTCCACTTTTAAACCTGTGACCTAACATAGTATTTTACCAGAGTAAAGGAATTCTGTAGGAAACACAGAGAAAATATTTTATAATTTATATTTTTATTTATGTATATGTGTGTCTGTGAATATATACCAAGTTTATTCAGAAATTGGCAAATACCATAAAGGGCAGCAGGTCCCCAAAAGCAGAAGTTACAGGCAATTTTCAGTCAGTCATCCTAGATGAGTGCTAGGGGCAGAACTCAGTTACACAAAATGAAAAGAAAAAAACTCTTAAACTTTTAGTCATATTTTCAGGCCCCTCAGTTCAGTTTTAAATAAAGACAGCTGCATATGCAAGGGAAAATAATTTCTTTAATGTTATATACATAGTAAAACTGTAAAATATTTTATTCCTTGATCTACATTAATTATGATTTGAATAACTAGCTAGTTACTTATTAAAATAGATTAAAAATTACAGCAAAACAAGGAGGAACCACTGAAGAAAAGTCTACTTGCTTCTCTTTGCGGCTCTGTAACTTACCAGAATGTCCTGTGTAAGGTCTGATACATGCTTCACTTTGATCAATAATATGAGCTTTTACAGTGATTTTGGTAGCTAATATCATATTACATTTGATCACCTATAAAAGGCAAGTTGACTTTGTATTTTATGGATATGACTATAGATTTAAATACGTGTGAAATTTAGGTCACTGAGCTACTGAGAAGAAACATAACTTACCCAATGATTCACTGTAAAACTGACTCCATTTCTTCTCGTTAGTTGTCTCGAACCAAAAGTCAAAATACAGCATACACATCATATTTTTTACCCTCTCCATGAAAGTCATTTGACCACCTAGTCCTGACAAAACTACAGGTACATAAGAGGGAGGGACTTGGATCTCTGCAGTTTTGTTATAAGTTGTTTGTTTGAAACTGTGTCTTTCCAAAGCCTTAGATAGGTATCAGATACTTCATTAACCACGTTTTGTAGTGAAGGAGAGAAGGATAAACACAAATCTCTTGGTACCTCATTAGTCCAAACATCCACAAACTTTGTGAAAACCTTGACCAGATCATCTTTACTGACAGATGTAGGAAAACTCTCAAACTTCAGACCAGGTGATTTTTGGGGATCAAGAAAGATGGAAGCTGAAGATCTCAGAACTGTCACTTCATGACCCCTTTGTACAAGTTCATCCAGTATTGTCTTTAGATTCAGCCAGTGACTGTATTCCAATGGCCATACCAACACCTTCCCACAGCTCCCAGATCTGAAGTAACAACCCATTTGCAGGAGCAGCAGGACAGACATCCACTTCACAGTCATCATGGGACATCAAGTCTTCTGTTCACAGTGTGTCCCCTGTGTCATCGCTTATCCTATATCTAAGGAGAAAAGGCCTTGAGTTAAAATATAACCGAGGTTGACCAAGGCAAATGCAGTAAATGACCACATTGAACTTCTGGTCTAATGGAGATAGTAAAAGCAAATATTAATTATCCATATTTGCATCTCAGCGTTTAATGACAAATGTTTTGTTATGAAGCAAATTCAAGAGTCCGTGACCTGTTTGCATAACTGTTCTGTTTCTAAGATGTTTGAATAGTGGCTAGAACATTAGTCAGCAATTTCTTCTCAACAAAGAAGCCAATGTAAAATACTTGCAATATAAAGTATGTATTTTATTACTATCATTTTAAGAAATTCTTTGTAAGAATGTTGATAAACATATACACATGCATAAAATTTCTTAAGTAGCTTGGTAGTGCACCTAATGAACTCTACTGACCAAAGCCCTGGGAAGCAGATAAACAAAAACCTCCTCCTACACATGTCCCTAGGGAAAATGTAGATTAGCAATTGAATTGTTAGACTCATAGTTGACAGACTTACCTGAGTGATATTATCTGCTAAGGCAGTCAGTTGGTTCATCTTGCCTGTCCAGAGGCCCTTCATAAGTCCAAGAAGTAGTTGAATAGCTTGTTATCAGGATCTAGTCCACAAAGACTCTAAAAATTACATGAGTGCATGCATCTACATTCCCTCCTCTCAAGTAAACACTATGATGACCATTCCTGAGGTCATCAATTTCTGTAAGATTGCACATGCAGATTCCGGAAACTGACATGTGACTTTAGTTTTTGGATTACCTAAGATCAGAAGAACAACAGAAAAATATACTAAGTAGAGGTCTTAAATATAGGTAATACTCTGTAATCAAGTGATCAAAGTATCAGAGTATTTTTAACATTAAAAGTTAAACTGAATTATTTAAATTGTTTTAAAGACTCACGTCAAGAATCATCCAAGACCAAAGTAATGTAACTGAGAGAGTTGCACCTTTTGTTTTCTTTTAAAGGTGATGCTAGGATTTACAGGAGAATTAGTAGAGTGATGGATGAATGACAGATGTGGCACATGGTGACACTGGAACAATGATGAGGGGTTTTCAATTGAATACATAGAGTATATCGTGGATGGAAGAAATTGGATGTTAAAGAATATCATGTGTTTGTTTTAACATATCACCTTAAAGCGTTCATATGTTAGTGCAAGCCATTTCTTTCCTGCTTCTTTTTTTCCATTACCCTCTTCCCAAAATAACAAATGGAACCAAAGTCACTGGAGGAATCAGTTGGGAAACACTGTCATGCAGGCTTGCTTATTAGTACATGGATACTCATGCATACTCATGTGTGCAGGGGGTTGGAAGAGGTTTTATCAAATGTAGTGATGTTATTAGCCTCAGGAATAATATCAAAATATCCAGTGCAGGAATGGAAAACTTCACCCTTGACTCTTCCCAAACAATACAGATTCTAGTCATTGTCCTTGATCGCTTCCCAGAACTTGAAGATAAGATGTTTGAAGACATTATACACTTCAGACTTAGGACCTGAAGTAGTTCAGAAGCAAACTTCCTCTCTGAGAATTTTCATAGCATTTGAAGAGGCTACATAAGATGTTTAGGGAAAAATAACCAATAGTCCTATTATCTGTCAGACCTACGGCTTATAACAATGACTGCCATGGCAAGATATCCATAACAGTAAAATTGTGGCACTTTTATCTTAGGTATAATCAAGATAAACGTAAGTCTAATTGGATTTGAAGCCAACACAGTGGTAAGAAATTCATGTGTGGTACTGTAAAGAGAGTCAGCTGTTCATGACTGGAGAAATCACACACCTGAGTAGAGTCTCCCACTGCTGTTTTCCAAAGCAAGTATAATTTCTAACTATATTATTAGCATTTATCCTTATAATAACAGGTAACTGTAGCCCTCACAACTCATCAAAAACATTTTCTTGCGACAAGTGGAGAATATTGCAGAGATCCAAAGCTGGTCAAAAAGGAAGAGAATAAATGATCATTGGATTACCAAACCCAGTAAGTACACTTAGAGCAGCACAACTTCTAAATCAAAGGCAATGGAAACATTTTGGAAAATGTATCATAAAAGCATAAGAGACAGAGGAAGAGGATGTTGATTGAAAATGGTGACACATATATATATGTCATATATATATATTACGTGTATATATACGTATGTATATATGTGTATTATTGAAATACACACTTATACATATATATTACATGTATGTATATATACGTATATATAAATATATATGTATTATTGTAATAGTGCCTCCAAGAAATCTCACCAGAGTGATTGCCTAAATAAGACCTGTGTAATGACAGCCCCATTTGACCTGTCATCATAGATGGGGAAAATTTCACAAAATCCGATTCCTATAGGGTAATCTGTGGACAATCAATGGCTGTCAAGATGGGAGTGTCAGGTTTCTCCAGTATGACCTTCCTGATCTATTATCCAATACTCTATTGTCAGCCCTAAATATGTGTATATAGCAAGCATCAAAAATTGGATTCAGTGGGATGGTGACATGATAGAGGGCAAAGATGGAGGTGAAAGAAACAGAAATGAGCCTGAAAACGATGAAAATTTAGTACCTGTTTATGGTTTTCACAAAACTGAAATATTACACAAAGGAAAATGATTAATTGCACATCTCCTAAGTCTGACACAAGTCTTTTTTATGGCATTCAGGACAACTAGAGTGTTGTGCCAGGAAAACCATGACAAACAGAGTGCTGGATAGATCCAGGAATACCATGGCAATCAATGTGCTGTATTGTAGATGGGAGCTGGTGTCACAAACCTTTAATTCCAGCAGTTGGGAGGCAGAGGCAGGCAGATCTCTGAGTTTGGGGCCAGCCTAGTCTACAACAGCTATTTCTAGGACTGGCTCCAAAGCTGCAGAGTAACCTGGTAGTGAAAAAAACAACAAAAGTGTCTGTATTGTTGTATGATAGATAGTGTGAACTTTTTGTGAAGGGCAATAAGTCGTTGATTTGATGTTTCTTAGCAGTTTTTGAAATATTCCTGCTTCAGAAAAGGGAACAGATATAAAATGATTCTGTAAAAGCCAAGGTAAGTAAACAATGATCCCCATAATAGGCAGTTACTTTTACAAGGCACACTTTGAAGTCCGGTATGGTAATGCCTCCGGAAGTACTTTTATTGTATAGGATTGTTTTGGCTATCGTGGGTTTTTTGTTTTGCCATATAAACTTGATTATTGTTCTCTCAAGGTCTGTGAAGAATTTTGTTGGGATTTTGATGGGAATTGCATTGAATCTATAGATTGCTTTTGGTCGAATTGCCATTTTTACTATATTGATCCTCCCAATCCAAGAGCATGGGAGATTCTTCCATTTTCTGGTATCCTTTTCAATTTCTTTCTTCAAAACCTTAAAGTTCTTGTCAAATAGATCTTTTACTTCCTTGGTTTTTTTTATCTTGAATGTTTAATTTATTTTTTTCAAAGTTTATTAAATTATGAAAGTTTCCATTTCCGCCCCTCCTCCCAACACCCTCCCACTCCCCCCTCCCCCTCCTCCTCCCTCTCCATCCCTAAGAGCAGTCAGGGCTTCCAGCCCTGTGGGAAGTTCAAGTTCCTCCCCCCTCCCTCCAGGTCCAGGAAGGTGAGTGTCCAAACAGACTGGATCCCATAAATCCAGTATATGCAGAGGAAACAAGTCCCAGTGTCATTGTCAATGGCTTTTCAGAAAGGCTCCTGGCCAGCCACATTCAGAGAATCCGGCCACATTCAGAAAATCTGGTTGGATCACATGCTCGTTCAGTCCCAGTCCAACTGGCCTTGGTGAACTCTCATTAGATCAGTCCCCTTGTATCAGTGGGTGATCGCACCCCTCGCGGTCCTGAGTTTTTTTTCATGTTCTTCCTCCTTCTGCTCCTCATTTGGACCATGTTGGGCTCAGTCCGGTGCTCCATTGTGGGTCTCCGTCTGTATTGCCATCCATCGTCAGATGAAGGATCTATGGTGATAAGAAAAATCTTCATCAGTATGGTTATAGGCCAAGGCCGGTTCAGGCATCCTCTCCTCTGCCCAGAGAACAATCTGGGGATCTCTCCTTGGACCTGGGATCCCATTTATAATCAAGTCTCTTGTAAACCCTAAAATGACTCCCTTAGTTGAAATATATTCATCCCTGATCCCATATCCATCCTTCCTCCCTCCCCCCATCTCAGTCCCCTGAGTTTTCCCCATTCCTCCCCTACTCCATTCTCTCTAACCATCTCCCCTTCCAACAACCCTCCCACCCACCCACCCCCCATGCACCGGAGGTTACCTGGGACTCTTGTCTATTTCCAATCTCCAGGAGGATAAGTACATGATTTTCTTCAGGTTAACCTTCTTATTTAGTTTCTCTAGGATCTCGAATAATAGGCTCAAAGACCTTTAATTATGGCTAGAATCCACTTATGAGTGAATACATATCATATTCCTCTTTTTGGGTTTGGCTTACCTCACTCAGTAAAGCATTTTCTATGTCCATGCATTTGCATGCAAAATTCAAGATGTCATTGTTTTTTACCGCTGAGTAAAACTCTAGTGTATATATGTTCCACACCTTCTTTAACCATTCTTCTATTGAGGGGTACCTAGGTTGTTTCCAGGTTCTGGCTATTACAAATAGTGCTGCTATGATCATAGTTGAACAAATGCTTTTCTAGTATGATAGGGCATCTCTTGGGTATATTCCCAAGAGTGGAATTGCTGGGTCTTGAGGGAGGTTGACTCCCAGTTTCCTGAGAAACCGCCACACTGATTTCCACAGTGGCTGCACAAGTTTGCATTCCCACCAACAACGGATGAGAGTTCCCCTCTCTCCACATCCTCTCCAGCATAGGCTATCATTGGTGTTTTTGACCTTAGCTAATCTGACCGGTGTAAAATGGTATCTCATAATTGTTTTGATTTGCATTTCTCTGATCGCTAAGGAGGTTGAGCATGTCCTTAAGTGTCTTTTGGCCATTCGGAGTTCTTCTGTTGAGAATTCTCTGTTCAGATCACCATCCCATTTTTTAATTGGGTTAGTTAGAGTTTTATTGTCTAGTTTCTTGAGTTCGTTGTATATTTTGGAGATCAGGCCTTTATCTGATGAGGGGTTGGTGAAGATCTTCTCCCAGTCAGAAGGTAGCCTTTTTGTCTTACTGACGGTGTCCTTTGCTTTACAGAAGCTTCTCAGTTTCAGGAGGTCCCATTTATTCATTGATTCTCTTATTGTCTGTGCTACTGGGGTTCTACCTAGGAAGTGGTCTCCTGTGCCTATGTCTTGTAGACTACTTTCCACTTTCTCTTCTATCTGGTTCAAAGTGGTCGGATTAATGTTGAGGTCTTTAATCCATTTGGACTTGATTTTTGTGCATGGTGATAGATAGGGAACTACTTTCATTTTTCTACAGGTTGACATCCAGTTATGCCAGCACCATTTGTTAAAGATGCTTTCCTTCTTCCATTGCATACCTTTAGCCCCCTTGTCGAAAATCAAGTGTTCCTAGGTTTGTGGATTAATATCTGCGTCTTCTATTCGATTCCATAGGTCGACTTCTCTGTTCTTATGCCAGTACCTAGCTGTTTTCAATACTGCAGCTGTGTAATAGAGTTTGAAGTATACCTCCAGACGTTCCTTTATTATATAAGATTGTTTTGGCTATTCTGGGTTTTTTGTTTTTCCTTACAAAATTAATTATTATTCTCTCAAGGTCTGTGAAGAAGTTTGATGGGATTTTGATGGGGATTGCATTGAATCTATAGATTGCTCTTGGTAGAATTGCCATTTTTACTATGTTGATCCTACCAATCCAAGAGCAAGGGAGATCTTTCTATTTTCTGGTATCCTCCTCAATTTCTTTTTTCAAAGACTTAAAGTTCTTGTCAAAGAGGTCTTTCGCTTCCTTGGTCAGAGTTATCCCAAGATATTTTATGCTATTTGTGGCTATCGTGAAAGGTGAAGTTTCTCTGATTTCCCTCCCTGCTTCTTTATCCTTTGTGTATAGGAGGGCAACTGATTTTTGGAGTTGATCTTGTATCCTGCCACATTACTAAAGGTGTTTATCAGATGTAGGAGTTCTTTGGTAGAGTTATTGGGGTCACTTAAATACACTATCATATCATCTGGAAATAACAAAGCAATTGCACTCTTGCGAATACACCTAAGAGATGCCCAATCATACTACAAAATCATTTGTTCAACTATGTTCATAGCAGCACTATTTGTAATAACCAGAACTTGGAAACAACCTAGGTGCCCCCCAATGGGAGAATGGATAAAGAAGGTTTGGCACATATACACATTAGAGTTCTACTCTGCGGTAAAAAAACAACAACATCTGGAATTTTGTATGCAAATGGAAGGAAATAGAAATAGTTTAATGAGTGAAATAACCCAGACCAAAAAGATGAATATGGTATGTACTCATTCATTATTGGCTTCTAGCCATAAACAAAGGGCATTGAGCCTATAGATTATGATCCTAGAGAACCTAAATAATAAGGTGAACATAAAAAAATACATATATTTATCCTCCTGGATAATGGAAGTAGGCAAGATAGTTGGGAAAAAAAATAGGGAGCATTGGGTTGGTGGGAAGGGGAGATGGGGAGAGAGAGGAACAAGGGAAGGTTTGGGGAGAGTGGGAAAATGGGGTGGATGAGATGGAGGAAGGGTGGATATGGGAGCAAGGAAGAAGATATCTTAATTAAGGGGGCCACTTTAGGGTTGGCAAGAGACTTGGCTCTAGAGTGGTTCCCAGGTGTCCAAGGGGATGTCCCCAGCTAGGTCCTTGGGCAGCAGAGGAGAGGGTGCCTGAACTGGCCTTGTCCCATAGCCACACTGATGAATATCATATATATCACCACAGAAACTTCATCTGGCGTTGTGTGGAGATAGAGACAGAGACCCACATTGGAGCACTGGACTGAGCTCCCAAAGTCCAGAGTAAAAAGCAGAAAGAGGGAGAAGATTATCAAGGAAGTCTGGACCACGAGTGGTGCATCCACCCACTGAGACGGTGGGACTGATCTTATGGGAGCCCACCAAGGCCAGCTGGACAGGGACTGAATGAGCATGTGATCAGACTAGACTCTCTGAATGTGGCTGACAATGAGGGCTGACTGAGAAGCTAATGATAATGGCACTGGGATTTGATTCTACTTGCATGTACTGGATTTTTGGGGGCCTAGTCTGTTTGGATGCACACCTTCCTAGACCTGGATAGAAGCGGGAGTTCCTTGAACTTTCCACAGGGCAGGGCACCCTGACTTCTCTTAGGACTGGAGAGGGAGAGAGAGGAGGAGTGGGGGAAGTGGGAGGGAAATGGGAGAAGGGGAGGAGGAGAAAATTTTTAATAAATAAATAATAAATTGTTAAAAAAAAAAGAAGCGTATGGTCCTCACAGTTCTAATATGCATATAGTACAAATATGGTCAGATTGTAGGTCACATGACATGATCCTCCTGAGAAGCAGCTCCTCAATCCTTTATGTTGAAGACTTTGAAACTAGACTCTGTGTGACTCTAGCTTTGATTACCGTCGAATTTCTAGCAATGTTGCTAAGCTCACAGGTTCCCCTTGTGCTCTCAGGGTCTTTCTGGAACCCCTGCTGTGCAGACCTGACACAGCTTAAGGACTTCACCATGGCAAGGATCCAGGCCACAGATCCTTTCCTAGGCATCCTCATGGAAAGAGATTCCCTAATGGAACCCTGCAGCAGCATTTTCTGACTGGAAACTCTTCCCGGCTTAGTGAGGTATCTGTTAAACTTTTATTAACAAGAAATTATAAGAAATGTTTGCTGTGGATAACCCAAGCATATTCAAAAGACAAATCTTGTGTGAACATCCTAATTGCTGAGTTCCTCACAGCCCCCTGACCATGCTCTCTACATCCTCATTCTAATTGTTTACCTAATTCAAAATGGTACAGCTGATGAGCAAAGTGCAATTTAGAGAGCAACATTCAAACTTAATCTTAAACTTTAATCTTTGAAAAAAATGCTAACAGGAGAAACGTATTTTTTTTGTCAAAGAGTGTATTTCCAAATTAATAAAATATAGAACCTTCTTTGTCTCGTTCAATATTTTCATAGGAAACAGCAGGATCAAGATCATGATGGACAACCCACAGAACAGCAGACCTTTGCTAGTGGAAGCTCATGACTTTGGACCAACAGGTTGGAGCCTGCATGGGACAAATCTAGAACTTCTGCATGTGGGTGACAGTTGAAAAGCTTGATGTGTTTGTGGGGTCCCTAGAAGTGGGACCAGGACATATCCCTGATGCATGAGCTGGCTCCTAGGAACCTATTCCCTATATGGGGATGCCTTGCCCAACTTTGATGGAGGGGGAGGATCCTGGTTCTCTCTCAACTTGATAAGCCATGCTATGCTGATTCTCATGGGGGACCTTCCCCTTTCAAAATGGAGGAGGCACAGATGGAGGGTAGTAAAGAGGTCAACGGAGGGAGAGAAAACTGTGGTTCGTGTGGAAAATAAATGAAAAAATAATAATAAAAGCAAACAAAACATTAAAATAAAGTTAACAAATAAAACAAAACAAAAAGACTACATTTACATATTTTCCCATCCTTTAATACAATATCATTGTTTTCTTCAAGTCTTCTTTACATTGTCTTTCCTGTTCTGAGGCAATCATCAGTAGAATATTATGATAAGATGTATGAATTTTGACAGTTATTGTTTTTTGAATTAATTGTTGAATTAACTTCCACATAAATATGTTATTACACCCAGTTGTAATCACAACTCATATGAATATGAAAAGGGCTTTGAGGATGAGATCCATACTTGTTTAAATTTTTGTCACACTATTATTTCATAAAAGAATAAGGGTTATTTTCTTGTTTAAATTTTCTCCCACAGTTTTTTTATTCATTCTTTGAATTTCTTCTCATACACCACAGCCCCACTCATTTCTCAGGCCTTTCAGATCTGTCTTCCACCCTTGTAACTACCCTCCCCAAAACACAATAGAAAATAAAAATTACCAAAAAGTCTCATGGTAGAATGTGCAGTGTCTCATGGTGTGTCACACGGTGTACTCTTTAAACAAACAGCTTTACTTGTGAATGTTCATTACAATGAGTCATTGAACTGGTCAAGACCTCTGGATTCTGCTACAATATCGATGCTAGATCCTCCCTGAGACTTCTTTGGGCTATCCTGTTGCTGCCCTATGTCCTGCAACTTTGGTTCTGCACGTCCTGCCCCATGAACTGCAGCAGCTCATAGATATGGTATGTGCTGAGTTGGCCAGCTCAAAGCCTGGGGTCTGGGTCCGAGTGGTAGCTGAGTTGGTCATTGATGGCTAGCTCTCCATGATGCCCAGGTGAGGGGTGAGGCAGTCTTTTCTGTATCCACACAATCAGGGTTAGCTGTTCCTCACCCATGTCAGCAGGGTCAACTCTCTGACACTGACAAGATGAGGGGTAAGGATCAGCTCTCCCACACTAATGAGGCCATGCCCATCCACACTTTTGTTTAGGGCCAGCTCTACCTAGCTTCTCAGGCAAGTTTCAGGGCAAGCTCACCCTAGTCTTGTGGACATTATTTGATGAGTTTAGTTCTCCCATGCCCACACCATTGGGGCCAGCCCTCCCTCGCTGTCCATGCTAGGGACAGGCCATCTTTTCTTCACTTGTATCACTGTTAGTGCTACTGTGTGGTGGCTCATGAGGGGCTGAACCAGCTAAGCACTATATTCAGACAACATCCTGGCCTCAAATGAGAGCCCAGACCAAGAAGGTCCACATTGCATGGACTTTGTCACAGACCACTGCAACTGACGGACCATAAACTCAGTCATGGTCCTCGGCAACAGCACATGTCCAGATAACACCGTAGCCTCTGATAGCAATTCAGGCCTCGCTGTCTTTGTGGCTACAGTTCTACTTCCCTTTACAGAGAAAAAAACTGCTCCCACTTCCCTTTCTGTCTCATCTCTCCACACATATTTGCTCATCATAATGCTGCATGCCCTGAATAATACTGAGGCCTCTCCTTAGTTTTTAAATTTTTATTTTTGTTTGATTTTGTTTGATAAAGAAGAGGGTTTATTTTATCTCATAGCTCTCTGTCCATTGTTGAGGAAATGTCGGCCAGGGGTTCAAGGCAGGACTCAGGAGGCAGGAGTGAAGCAGATACCACAGAGGAAATATGCTTACTAGGTAACTCTTTATTATTTGCTCAGCTTTTTTCATTATGTCTTTTATTTTGTGAGATTATAATATAATTGCATTATTTCTCCCTTCCCCTCTAATGAAGATATGCCTTGATAGAGTAATCAGTAAATGTTCAGAAGGCCGTTCATAAACTAGAACGATGCTGAAATGTAGTTCATGTGCCTTCTCAATGAGCTCTACTCACTCTTCATTTTCTTTCCTGTCTTTACAAACTTTCAATAAATGAATAAGAATGATTTTATGGAAAGGAAAGCTATGGCTGCCACATAGGCCAATAGGAATCCAATCACATCCAGAGAGTGGTACTGATACCAGGTGAGGTTGTGTGCAAGTGGCCTCGGGTGCTAGGCCCCTTTGTGGCATATGACAAACTCAATCCATAAGATGATTCTGTCCAGGGGTTTCATGGGTTGGTCATGGTGATCATAGTGAATGGCTGACAGCCACATTGCATTCTCTTTATAGCTGAAAGAATGAAAACAGACATTAACTAACATAAGAAATGAAAACACACGTGTAAACTTTGTGTAAACATTAAAGTTAATCACACCATATAGACGGAATTTTTTTATTTTTATTTTTGGTGAGACACCTCTTTAATACTACCATTCGTGAGGCAGAGGCAAGCAGATCTCTGTGAGTTTCAGGCCAGTCTGGTTTACAGAGTTCCAGGACAGCCAGTACTGTTACACAGAGAAACCCTGTCTTGAAAAATGAAAACCAAAACAACAACAACAACCCCTCCCCCAAACAACAAACAAACAAAAAAAGAAAAAGAGATCCACTATTTGCACACTCAGCAATCCCGTAAAAAGCACTAAACTGAAAGTCATAACATATACATAAAGGTATTTGTGGAAATATGTGCAGGCCCTATGAATGCTGCCCCAGTTTCTGTGAGTTCATTTGTCCACTGATCATGTTAATTTAGAGATAGATCTTTGTTTTTTTGGTTCTCTTCCTCTCTTTCTGGCTCTTACACTCTTTCTGCTCCCTCTTCCTCAGGGTTCCCTAAGTCCTGAGGAGGGAATAGATGAAGACATCTCATCCCTCGTGGTCCTGACTTTCTTGCTCATGTTCTCCCTCCTACTGCTCCTCATTTGGACTTTGGGAGCTAAGTCCAGTGCTCCAGTATGTGTCTCTGTCTCTATCTCCATCCATCGCCAGATGAAAGTTCTAAGGTGATAAGCAAGATATTCATCAGTGTGGATATAGGACAAGGCCAATTCACGCACCATCTCCTCTGCTGTTCAAGGACAATCTGGGGACCTCTCTTTGGACCTGGCAACCCGTCTAGAATCAAGTCTCTTGCAAACCGTAAAATGGCTTCCTTATCTAAGATATTTACTTCCCTGCTCCCATATCCACCCATCTTCCATCCCACCCATCCCATTCCCCCAAGCTATCCCGAATCCTCCCATTCTCCCTTCTCTCTACCCC
This sequence comes from Myodes glareolus, assembly GCF_982192425.1. Taxonomy (NCBI): domain Eukaryota; kingdom Metazoa; phylum Chordata; class Mammalia; order Rodentia; family Cricetidae; genus Myodes; species Myodes glareolus. The sequence goes on along the minus strand of NC_142033.1, from coordinate 20,880,514 downwards.
TCTCCCCTTACATCTACCCCCCACCACGTTTTGCCTGGCAATCTTGTCTTCTTCCAATATCCAGGAGGAAAACTATATGATTTTTTTAGGTTCGTTCACCTTCTTATTTAGCTTCTCTAGGATCACGAATTATAGACTCAAAGACCTTTAATTATGGCTAGAATCCACTTACGAGTGAGGACATTCTACCAAAAGCAATCTATAGATTCAATGCAATCCCCATCAAAATCCCATCAAAACTATTCACAGAACTTGAGAGAACAATAATAAACTTTATATGGAGAAACAAAAAACCCAGGATAGCAAAAACAATCTTATACAATAAAGGAACTTCTGGAGGCATTGCAATCCCTGACTTCAAACACTATTACAGAGCTACAGTATTGAAAACAGCTTGGTATTGGCATAAAAACAGAGAAGTCAACCTATGGAATCGAATAGAAGACCCGGATATTAACCAACAATTCTATGATCTCCCAAATATACAAAGAACTCAAGAAGCTAGAGACTAATACTCTAATTAACCCAATTTAAAAATGGGGTACTGAACTGAACAGAGAATTCTCAACAGAAGAACTTCGAATGGCCAGAAGACACTTAAGGTCATGCTCAACCTCCTTAGAGATCAGGAAAATGCAAATCCAAACAACTTTGAGATGCCATCTTATACCTGCCAGAATAGCAAAAATCAAAAACAGCAGTGATAGCCTATGTTGGAGAGGATGTGGAGTGAGGGGAACACTCATCCATTGTTGGTGGGAATGCAAACTTGCGCAGCCACTTTGGAAACAGTGTGGTCGTTTCTCAGGAAACTGGGAGTCAACCTCCCTCAGGACCCAGCAATTCCACTCTTGGGAATATACCCAAAAGATGCCCTATTATACTACAAAAGCATTTGTTCAACTATGATCATAGCAGCACTATTTGTAATAGCCAGAACCTGGAAACAACCTAGGTGCCCCTCAATAGAAGAATGGTTAAAGAAGGTGTTGAGCATATACACTGTAGAGTTTTACTCAGCGGTAAAAAACAATGACATCTTAAATTTTGCATGCAAATGGATGGAAATAGAAAACGCTTTACTGAATGAGGTAACCCAGACCCAAAAAGAGGAAAATATATTTTGTTTCATGTTCATGACCAGGAAGATCTTCAGAGGCATGTCTGAGTTCCTTGAAAATGCAAGATTAAGCATTTAAAAAAATAAATAAAATAAAGATCTAATATTCCTAAAGTAGAATTTAGGACAGCTAAGTCTTAAATACAAAATAAATCAAAATGAGGTATTATTTGAGTATATAAAGCTTCAGTTACCCATAAGCAATTATTAGTAATTTTCATGTACAAAATATGTACTGGTGTTAGGATGTATAAGTAGAAGGCAAATCACTCTTGAGTCCTCATGGTGGTGCATATCTGTTTAAATTTATTAATGATTGAAATCAGATTTTTATGGTAATCTACCAATGATTAGTGGTTTTAATTACAAATATTTCCTAGTTTTTATTAATTAGCTCTAATAGCTGCTTCTCATTGCTTTTACTTTTTTCTAATTAACTCATCAACTAATTGATAAAATTAGTAGGAAGAATAAATTTGTTCTTTGTTTCTGTATTGATTTTTTATTACCTTTATGATTCTGATTGTAAAGTATAATTACAATAGTTTTTTGCTATTACTTTCAAATATGTGTGTGAGGGAATATGTGTGTAAAGTGTTTCAACTGTGTGGTATATGTGTGTGTGTGTGTGTGTACTATTAGATCTGTTGGTATTAGAGTTACAGATGTTTGTAACTAACTGATGTATGTCTTGGGAACAGAACTCTGGTCCTCTGCAAATGTAGACCTTCTCTTATTGACAGAGCCAACTTTTAAGCCTAATTTTTACTTTTATTGTTGATATTTGTTTTCTGTTAGCATTGTAAGTTTAGAAGTGTGACTTAGAAAAATTTCACACTGAACATCAAATACAAGGTGTACTTGATTCTAATGCTGAAATAATTATTGATGAGCATATAAAGAAGAAGGGTTATAAAGACAAGTCATCAACTCTGATGTCAACTCTAATGCAGCAAATTCTCAATAGTAATAATGGTAACTTACTATCTTTTTATTTACAAATCAAAATGAGAGAATTATTTATTTATTCTTATTAAATAATCATCATTTCTTAGTATACATGTTACATTTATTTAAAGTTTATTTTGTAACTTATCTGATTAGGAAATTGGGAAGGGTGAGGATGGTTAATACAAAAGAAGGGCAGACACTAATAAAGTACCAATAAAAATACCAGAAAAAAAGGCATGAACAATTTTACTATTAATAATTTATTCAAATCACCCATAACACATACAATTTTTGTATAAACATACATATATAATTTTTATAATCTTTTCCTCTTCTGGACTGATGGTGCTCAACTAAAGAGTGAAAGAGCACCTTGCACAAACCTCAATACCAAACACAAGAGAACCTCTTTATAAGAGTTTGGCCAAGTCTCTCAAAGAAACTCCCTAAAAGATGAGCCTATTGAAATATTTTTTTTCTCCAAATGTGAAAGGTAAGTTTCTTTTGCTGAATGAGCATTCAATTCAGAAGCAAAGTCCAGAGACCTCTCAGCTGGAACTGACTTGACATCCCCCTACCTGAAGACTAGCTTTTGTGGTAAAAATCAGTGGAGAGAATTGAAAGATTTTAAAAGCCAGAGGGAGCTGCTGTGAAGTTGTTTCCTTGATAAACTACACTCAAATCTCAACAACATGAGTACCTAAACAAGATCTGAATAATCACGACACCTATAGTCATTTTTCACAACATAGGTCCCAAACAAAATTAGAATAAATATGAAACCTATAGTCATTCTCAAGAACATAAGACCTTAACAAAATCTGAATAATTAGGATGTCTAGAGTTGTTCTTAACCAAAGAAGTCCCTAAACAAGTACTTAATGTGGATCCTTTTGTATAAACATTAAAAATAATTACATAGTATTATCACAGGATTCTGTAAATAAGACTGGTTAATAAAGAAGTGACTTGGGTCAAAGACAGGGCTGAACAGAGCTAGGCAGGTAAAACTAAGCTGAATTCTGGGAGAAAGAAGGTGGAGTCAGAGAGAAGTCATGCAGCCCCCTGAGGAGATAGATAGTAGGCCCTTACTGGTAGGCTAAAACCACGTGGCAAAACACAGATTAATAGAAATGGGTTAATATAAGATACAAGAACTAGGAAAAATGCATGAGCTAATAGAGAAAGCAGTGTTGTAATTAATATAGATTCTGATTGGTTAGTTTGAGTCTGAGTGACTGAGAACAAACAAGCAGCTTCTACCAAAAGATCTGAAAAAGGATGACACCAGTAGCCATGCTAACATGAAACGGGGTAGTTTTCAGTCTGCTCCTAACTCAACACATATTTTTGTATAGGCACAGAAGTAATGCTGAAAGTCGAAAAGGAACATTCTTTATTCAAAAAAGCTCTTTCTCGAAAAAGTTTGCAAATGAATTTTTTAATTAAAAAAAATAAGTATCAACATGTTTATTTGCTTCATAGTAATAAGTTTTCATTATTTAAATTTATTCAAAAACAGGTTGTATATTTAAATATCTAACCATACACTTACTTTTATGTTAATATCTATGCTATTTCGATGTAGAAAGTTACAGCTTTTATAAAATTTACCTATCTCTTTTATAACATTCGATTTCTCTGCTGTAATATTTTCCTATCGTTTCTAGGTGTACGATATCTGGTACTACCTCTAACATTTCATTGTTGCAAGGAGGGCTGCTTGTTGGTATTTGGTAACCCAGCTAGCTTAGACCTGAAATAATCACACAGAAACTGCACTAATTAAATCACTACTTGGCCCATTAGCTCTAGATTCTTTTGGAAACACTTATATACTAATTTAACACATTTCTATTAATCTGTATATCACCACGTGACAGTGGCTTACCAGCATTGTTCTATCATGTCTATATCCAGAAAAGGGTAAATTGTGTGGGAGTTCCTTCTGTCTGTGTGCTGCTATTATTGGTTAATTTAGAAACCCTTTGAGTCAATGGCTTGGAAAAAATAATTAGGCAGGAAAACCTAGACTGTATGATGGGAGAAGGAAGGTGGAGTCAGAGAGATGCCATGAAGCTGCTGGAAATAGACATGTTGAAATTTTGGTGGTAGGCCATGACCACATGGTAATATATAGGTCAAGGGAAATAGATTAAATTAATAAGACTTAGCCAATAAGAACCTAGAGTTAATGGGCCAAGAAGTGATTTAATGAATACATTTTTGTGTGATTATTTCCAGTCTAGATGGCTGGGAACCAACAAATGGCTCTCCCCTCCAACAAATTGTTGTCAATGTGGTGGACTTAAATCAATGTAAAATGTGAGAAAGCTTGAAAAGGAATTCTATACACGAAAATACAGAGTTTAACACAGCTTCTTGCTGTTTGCTGGCAGTGTGCTGCAGCTCCCTTAATGTTTATATATATTTAAATTTTCTGTTTTGATATTAATGATGGTATAACAAATTTTAATCATAGTCTTCATGTAGCTTCCTTACATGATTTCAGGCTTGAGTCTGAAACAAGTTTTAAGGAAGTAAGCCAGTGTATTGTGAGTGTATTTATGAGATTATGGCCCTTTAACTCTCCAAAATCTACTGCATATGACATTAAAAATATTTAAGTTTTTTGCGATGAATAATGAAAATTCCTGACAGTGACCTCTGAGGTCTCCAAAAGATGGTCAGGCCCCACGATGATTCCACCAGGATTGTGGTAACACCACTAAGCTAGCAAACATTATTCAAAGATTATCTTTGGACAACAAACTGTTAGGACAGTTAGATAAGATGGTCCAGCCTATTAGGATACTCCAACCAGGACTGCAGATAGCCTTGCTCTTGGCAGTGGCTGTTTATTTGTTCCTGGCTGCCCAAATCTGAGATAATCACACAGGATCTATAATATTTTCAATACTGTTTGGTCAATAGCTTAAGTGTATTTCTATGTAGTTCTTACATCTTAACTTAGCCTATTTCTATTATTTTATATTTTACTATGAGGCTTGTGGTTTATCCGTACTGGAGCATGGGCATCTTTCTCCTCCTGCAGCTATATGGTTTCTCTCTGACTCTGCCTACTCTCTCTTTACCCTTTCCAACATGACTAAATTCTGTGAAGTCATTGGCCAAAAGCAGCTTCTTTATTAACCAATGGCAATAAAACATACTCATAGCATACAGAGGGGAATCCCATGTCACCTTGCATTGTCCCATCATACCAAACTGGACAACAGATGGACTCCCTGAGACTTGACCATTATCTCAATTTTCTCAGGGTCCCCTACAGATACCAGTACACCTTGTTAGTAGGAAACAATTTAGAAAACATGACGCCCATATTCCCAATAATCATTCAATGGATTATTAATATTTGTCATTGTTTAGAGGGTTTGGTTGCAAGTTGTCACTGGTCGTGGTCAAGAATATATTATTCAAAAGAGGTTAGACTCAGGGATCTCTTTCCTATAGAAAAAGGGGGATAGAAATGGTGGGAGAAAACATGCAGATTATTGAATCTAATTTAATTCCCAACATAATGATTAATCTCAAAAAATTTTACATTGGTATGGATTTGATACAAATTTAAGGTTATTTTTGTTATACTGTACATGTTTCTAAGTTTATTTAAAGTATTGTACCTATGCACCTCATTTAATTATGTAATTTAAAGTTTAAGTGCTTGAAAGCTATTTAGGATAATAAATAAATACAGGTTAATAGTTAATCACTCATAACTATCAAATTTATAGTCATATTACTTATGTTTTCATTATCATACAGAGATATATTTTAGATTGATAGGTGACCATCAAACACTTCAGAGATATACAGAACATGGCATTTAAGTTGCTTTAATAGCCTAAGGATTTTCATGACAATGAGATACTTCTGCTCCTGGCAGGACTGATCTACTTCAGAGAATATGATGGGCATCAAAGAACCTTCATATTGAAGTTTGTTTCTTTGTGGCAAAATCTAGTCCTTTAAGCAAGAAATTGCCATTGCCTTGACTGCTGGTAACATGGTATCCAAACTGGCAAAGTAGGACACAAAAAAGTGACTGCTAGGATAGGCTGGGGCAGTCTTTAAACTTTCCTGCTTCTTAGAAAAGTCTGTCAGATATTCTAGGCTTTTAGGTCAAAGCTGGATGCCCCAACATTGCAAAGAAAACTTAGATGACTGCCCAGGCATCCAGCTGTTTCTGTCATTTCTTGAATCATTGGGAGTTGCTTGCACTATACTTCCTGCTTACTCAGGTAATATTGTACCCTTCTCAGGTCTTTGATGGGGCTGAAAGCTAGATCGTTACAGTTACAGTTTTTCTTAATCATGTCTGAAAGTATTTAGGTCAGAAACTTTGGATTCTTTAGGAGAGGACAGCCAATGGAACAATTTCTCTTAATTTTCCAATTACAAATAGACTGGACATTTTGAATATATTTCTTACTTGATAATTGTTCTTATTGTATGTACTTTCATTTTTGTTAAGTTTAATAGCCTTTCTTTCTATTTAGACTTTACCTGATGATCATTCTTATTGTATATAGTTTTTCTATGTTATAATCGTGCCTTCTTTTTAGACAGAAACAGGGAAATTTTATGGGAATTTTGTGTATGTTGGGGTCCAGTGTCCAATTGGAAGAGTACATTGGTTTGAGATGTGGGGATCCTATTTCAGGTGACCAAATTTATCATGGAGATCCCTGGCAGATGCTGGACAAGGGAAAGAAAGATCCTCAGAAGAGAAAAAGGCAGGGACTGGGGTTTGTGCAGCTTTTTGTGCTGAGAAGTAGATGGTGGTGGTGTGTTGCAGTCTCACAATTATCTCAAGTTTTTATCTTTAATATCTATCCCCTAGTTTTATTTTTTAATAAATAGTAAAAGAAATTACTATAGAAGTGCATTTACTAATTGCAGAAAATATAACTAATAATATGAATATAAAAGTCAGAGAAAGAATAATAAAAAACAATATACAATGGCTGGAAAGATACCTTAGTAATTTAGAGCATGCATCCTTTTCATGGACCAAGTTTGATTCCCATAACCACACTGAGCAGTTTATAACTGCCTGTAACTCTGGCTTCAGGGAACTGGATGACTCTGGCCTCTCTGTATGCCTGCATTCACACAAACTTACAAACCCAAACACATAATTTAAAATAAAATAAATCTTAAAGGAAAAGAATAAAGATCATAGTGTTAAATACTAATTCTCTACCTCACTGATCTTCAACTTCCACTGCTCTCACTGGTCAGCTAAGTGGCCATCAATTGTCAGTAAATGGATTCAAGGGATGAATACCACCTTACTTTAGGTCCGTCTTCATCCACGAGTTATATGCTAACACCTTTGTTTTGATGATTTTCTAGTCACAGTCACCCATCTTGTTTTTTAAAAATATTGTGGTTCACCATGTTAATGTCCATTTTGATATCACATCATTACTTTTGCAAACTGCATGAAGTTACGATTGGCGTTTGACTTTTAAATTTTGATGTTTATACTTAGAATTGCTAGTTAATTAGTATCTTTTTTATGTCAGTGATTGATTCAGTTCTTTAGTTTGTCAGTTTCTCTGAGTCACATCCATCTTTGCTGGGGAGCCAAGTTGTTCTCTGAACTGGGACAGTAGCACAAACTGTCCACAAGAGGTCGGTGTAGCCTCTGAAAAAGAAAAGACTGCCTCATAAATTTAAAAGATGGCTGGGTAACCCACAGGGTCCCTCTTTGCATCTCTGGTTGGCCTGGAACTCACTATGTAGGCCAGGTTGTCCTCAAACTCACAGAGAAGCAAGGGTAAAAGCCAATAGCACTGTCTAGAAAAATACAATGAAGAGAGAAAGTCCTTGAAACAGAGAGTTCTAAAGAGGATGCCTCCAATACATGTGTCCACTTAGACCTCAGGGTACTCAAAGGAAGAGGAGGAGGAAAGAGTGTAAGAGTCAGAGAGAATAGAGGACACCAGGAGAGCAAAGCTCTCTGAATCAACTGAACAAGGATGGTATAAATTCTCAGAGAGTGAAGCGGCAACCACAGGATCAATACAGATCTGAACCACTTCCTTTCCACATACGTTATAATTTTCAGACTAAGTATTTTTATACGACTTGTGGTTGTGTGAATGAGTAGGTCTTTGATTCTTGTGTCTGTAGACTGAGTTACAGACTGAGACGCAGTCTCCAAATGTATAAAATGAACTGGAGAATATTTTCAAAGGCGGTGCTGAAACAGAAAACCAATTAGTGAAAACAAAGTCTTTTCATATCTCAGTGCAATAATAAGATTGATGTGACTGTAATTCTAATTTCATATACATTCCATGAGATATTGATTAAAATGAAAGCAGAAAATAGTTGTAATTTTATCCCATTTAGGCAAAAGTGGGTAGTATGACTTAAGTACATTACAGCCAAGGAGCACAATTTGTCTGTCAAAGATAGAGAGGAATGTATAGGAGTACATGCATAGTTTCAGGGGACATGATATATTTTCCTTAATTAGCCTCTGGAAAGATTATAGAAGAAACCTTGGCAAATATTAACATGTTTACATGATATAACTCTGCAAGGAAATAAAATCAGGAGATTGGTGAGAAAAAATAGGGATTATCACTTATTCTAAACACATAATTTGCAGTCTCATTGGTGTAATATAGCGAGGTGATCAATACGGCTGCCATTCTTTCTCATTCTGCAAACACATACATAACCTAAGGGGAAATCAAAAATGAACAACACACTCAGTCAACTCTATAAAGAACAGGTAATATCTACCGGTTCTTAGCATGCTAGAGTATTGTGTGATTGCATTATTAAAAAAATGGGTTTTTCTTAGAATATAAATGTTTAATGGACTTTAAGGTTAGAGGTATAAATGTTTTTATTCAATATAGTACTGTGATTTTCTGTTTTTAACAATGACCAGAAAGAACAAAGCATAATAGAACTTTGGCTTCTTGTAGCCAGTAACAATGAAAGAAAATGTGATTCTCTGTGAATACTCACAAGCCATTACTTTGGTTGCCAAGTATTAGCTGCCTCTGCTATAGTACCTATTTTTCTAAATATAAGACTGGTAAAAATCTTTCAGAGATTTAAGCGGAAATCATTAGTTAATGATCTGAATAATCATCACCCCACGTGTATGATACCTTCATGTAATTTTGTTTACATCCTGCACTCACATACTGTTGGATTTTTCTGTTGGATCTCTTTTGGTGAAGTTAGAATAACCTTGGCTTTTCTCAAACTGCTGAATCACAATGACACTATTCATCATCAAACTCAGATAAATGAGGTCAATTAGCGATTGATAAAAGGGTAATTATTAACTACAAACTCTTAGTCTTATAAGGTAAATCCTGGGAATGATTAATTAATAACAATGTATATTATCTAAAAGCCAGAAAGGCCTGAACTCATGTGCTGCAGATTCTAAGAGATCAAAGTTGGTAGCCCAGACTGTTATACCTAATAAAACTTTCAATCACTTAACAAGTGACACTGAGAAAATGCAGGGAATCATAAGTATATACTTTAAAGTCAACTAGAAGGTGTGGAGGGAGGAGAAGCTGTGCTTGAGATATATTGTATGAGAAGAAAATAATAAATAAATAAATTATTAAATACACGCCACCCCCAGCCAATATTCCCCCCCAAAAAACAAACAAAACTTACCAGTTATAAATGTCCTATGACTCCACCAAATTGGAAAATTTTAAAGAAATGGATAATATTCTTGTTAGGTACTCACCTAACGTACATCAAAATCAGACAAGCAATTTAGATAGACCTACTTTCCTTAGTGAAGTAGCACACAACCTGTGGAGTAGCCAACTATATTTTATTTGACATAAGGTCCATTCTACCAGACAGAAACCATACCCAACACTTTTTGGTGACCAGGAATTACAGACTTGATAGCCCAGAGACCTAGAGTAAAACCAAGTATTGTCTAAAGACAAAATAATATCAGTAGAATGTCTCTTTGTAAATTTATGCTTATGAACAGAGACTGCTCCTTTATTTCCTGACACCCAGACACAAATAATAACACAGAAACTGTATTAATTAGAATTCTGATTGACTTATTAGCTCAGGCTTTTCATTAACTATCAGCTACATGGAATTAAACCTCTTGCTGAAGTATTATTCAACTTTGGACCTTCTCTTGAACCCGTGTTTTTCTATCCCCCCCAATAATCTTCAATACATATTTTGAGTCCTCTTAAAATTGTGTATAAGAGAACCTATCTAGCCTTGTTGCAGCTTGTATTTATCCTTTAAATCAGAAAATGAAGCTAGGATTAACTAGTACATACAGAAATTGAGTCAGATAATAAGCAGTTGACATCAGTATTATTTCTTTGGTGTGTATATATAAAATGTATACCCTAATTTCTTCTTGCATACAAGGTGCTATAATCCCCCCAAAGTTTGATAAATAACTTGTTGAAAAGTACTAGTGTGCATATGATGTACTTCCTATCATTCACATATTGCTGATACTCGTAGGCAATTTTGTGGGGTATTTATATGATACGGGAGAATTGTCTGTATTCTGTCAATCATTTTAATAAAACGCTGATTGGCCAGGCAGGCAGTATAGGTGGGAAAGCCAGACAGGAAGTAGGGGTGGAGCAAAGAGACTGGGAGTATTCTGGAAGCAGAGCTCCCTGAGCACTCCTGCGCAGACCACTGAAGAGGCAGCATGTAACTTGCCCAGCTGAGAAAGGTACTGAGCCATGTAAGGCTAACATAGATTAGAATAATGGGGTAACATAAGTTATAAGAGCTAATAAGTAGCCTGACCTAATGGGCCAATCAGTTTATAATCTTATGGAGTCCTGTGTGTGATTTTCCTTGGGGTATGCCGGCTCTGGGGTACCGGGTGGAACAAAAACCCCAACAAGTCGGCCCCTCATGTTACAAATGGCGCCCAACGTGGGGCGCCAATTGTCGGCAAATCAATCCCACACCAGTTATGTTTTAAGGGGTTATTTATTTTGGGGGGTAAAACTTACATACACCATAAACCATCAGGAAGGGAGCCTAGTCGCAGGAGCCGGGATCAGGAGCCAGGAGCAAGCACCGGAACCAAGAGCCGGAACCAAGAGGGCCTGATCCGGAACTGCTTCTCTTTTTAAAAGAGAAATATACCACGCCCCAGTGGGCTGGTATTTCAGCAGCTATTGGCTGACGGAGCGGAAGTTGCTCCCCGCTGCATTGTGGGCTCGTATTTCAGTGACTATTGGTTGAGGCAGCGGAAGTTACTCCCACAACATTTATATATTGGTTGAAGGTATACTGCTATGATTTATTTAATAAAGTGCTGGATGGCCAATAGCTAGACAGGGGGTATAGGTGGTACTTCCAGGTAGAGAGAGGAAGTAGGAGGAGATAAATGAGTTGCAGGGGAGACATCAGGAGAGATAGAGAGGAAACAAAAGGTGCAACTTGAAAGAGAGCTAACACCATGTGACAGAACATAGATTAATATAAAAGGATTAATTTAAGTTAGGAGCTAGTTGAGACAAGTCTAAGCTAAAGCCCAAGCTTTCATAATTAATAAGACTTCTCTCTGTCATTATTTGAGGCTAGCAGCCTCCAAAAACCTTACCACAAATGAATGAAACCCAAATTTTTAACTTAGCATATATCATGATCCAAAGAAAATAAAATTTACCCTTTTTTATACTCTGTTCCTTATAGCAAACAATGACTGCCTACTGCCCTCAATACATGAGAAAATGTTACTCTCATCCTTAATCAGAGAAGCTCCTATTTACAATGAACAACTATAAATGAAGCATGTCTACTCAATATGCTGAGAATGATGGGCAGTTGAATGATCCTCACAAGATGGGGGATTTATATAACCATATCTGTGTCTGAAGTAACATTTTAAAAGAGGAAATTTAATTGTGACCCTATACATAAGAAGGAATGCTATAAATTTCTTCTCGCCTTAACTCAACCTGTGTAGTCATTACCTCCCAGCAGCTACAACTGCCTGCCATAGTCCTGTGAAAGATTTATCCTGTGAACACCAAAACAAACAAACAAACGAATAAATAACTAAATAATCTTTTAATAAACAACAAAGACAAAGCAACAGCTTTCCTACCTCTATTATCTTCTTAATCCACAAAGTGTTTGGAAGCTTGACTCCTAAAGTGTCTTAGATCCTCTCAAATAGACAATCAATATTTTCTATTGTGTGTGCATCTCTTTCCCAGTAACTCAGAACTCTACCAAGTTATTGCCAAGAAAAAAGTTTACTCTTTGATGCCATAGTGTCATAAACTAAAGTGCATTCATTGAGACTTTGTAAATCTGCCTCAGTTAACAGTCCCAGCAATGTTTAAAAGACCAAAGTCTAAAACATCTCCTGATATTCCAAGTGAATATTTTACCATAAGTTGATAAAATCAAAGTCAGGTTACAAAGTCCCCCCAAACAATGCCACACGATAAACACTTCCAATTTAAAGTGTACAGCATGGAATGATCTGGCCCAAGAAAGGTTTTCACAATACAACTTCTATAGTACCGTCTCTTGCAATTTGGCTTGTGACATAGTCATACTGGCTTCAAAGAGACTGGGTAATCTCTGTACTCCTATTAGGCCATCTGCAACATATAAACCTACTGCAATAGCACTGCTACATTTTAATGTTAACTTTTAAAATTAAAATGTTTTCCCCTCTTTTCTTTCCTTCAACTTCTTCTCTGTACCCTTGCCTTGGTCTCTCTCTCTCTCTCTCTCTCTCTCTCTCTCTCTCTCTCTCTCTCTCTCTCTCACACACACACACACACACACACACACACACACACCCAAGCACATGCATGTACACGCAGCACCATACACACAAAGAAAGAGAGATATTATATATATATATATATATATATTTACCTAAATATATAAATATAATCTGCTAATTTCACATAATGTTACACTTATGTAGATTGTTTCAGGCCGCACCACTTGGGACTTGATAACCAATATGGGAACTGTTCCTTAGGGAAGACTATTCCTCCGACTCTGAGTATTTCTTAGTTGTCTCCAGTTCTTTGTCTAGGGTTGGGGACATATGCAATTTCTCCCTTTAGTGTTGTATATATAGTGTCCTACTTCTCGTTCAGATCATGTTTAAGCATCCATGTTAATGAGATTTCATGCATGTAGCTTCCTTGACATCGGGAAGGGAAATCTCACAGAAGACTTCCTGTTTCTCTGAATCTTACATTTTTTCTGTCCCCTTTCCACAATGTTCCCTGAGCCTTAACAGTGGGTGCTGTGTTGTGGAAATGTTGGTTGGAGATGGGCACCAAATAATCATGTGTGCTTTGTATTTTGATTGGTTATGATTTTCTGTATGGTCTCCATTTGTTGCAAATAGTTATTTAGCTTTTTTTTTTAAGATGGATGAACACTGCTCTCATCTGTGTTTGCTAGTTTAATAAAGTTCGTTGTAAGTTTTCCTCATATATCTATGATGTCATCAGCTGCAGTTAGCTAGATTTCCAGTACCTGGCATAATTTCTCTCTCATTGAGTGGCTCATAAATTCAATTAGCAAGTTTTTCGTAGCCATTAGTATAGTGGGCAACTATTGTACTCATAATTTATATCCCAAGTAATGAAATTACGACCATCTGATATTGAAGGCTCTGAGAAGTCCTACATTTTAGACGCTTCATTATTTTAGAGTCACTTCTAATCTATTGAACTCCTGTGAACATTCCTCAAATTTTGGTGAAGTGATTTTGTATGTAAATTGCATAAAATAAATCATATCCAATGTCTATGATTTTTATGGTACACCTGTCAAAATGGATCAAATGCTAGACTCAAAATATGCCGCAATAGAAGTAAAGGACTAGAATAGAAATTTTAGGTCCAATTTTATTTGTTGTAAATAATGAAAGATATACAGCAAGCCAGAAGACATTATATATACTCAAGAAAAAAGAGAAACTCTTTTAAAATTAAATTTCTTATTTTGATAATGAATAAAAGCTAACTGATATGTGTATGATTGACTCTGAATTTAAATGTGGAAAGCTCCCTTGACCATTTGTTTAGAATAATAAGAAATGGCACAATAAAAACTCACAGAATCCACAAAATTACATGTACATAATCTTACATCAATAAAAAGAATCCAGTTCTTGGTGTGGGAAGTCCTTCTGTATATGTGTTGCTTTTTTGGTTAATTAACAAAGAAGCTTCTTGGGCCTATGACAGGGTAGAATAGAGCAAGGCACAAATTCCAAGCAGACATAGAAGAGAAAATAAGAAAGAGTCAGAGAGACACCATGAAAACACCAAAAGAAGACAGACACCTGAACCTTAACTGTAAACAACGAGCATCATTTGGGATATAAAATAATAGAAATGGGTTAATTTAATATGTAAATACAGTTAAGCTATTTGTCTCAGTATTGCAATTAATATAGTTTCTGTGTGATTATTTCAGATATGCATGGTCAGGAAATGAGTGAGCGGTCTACATGTAAAAGTTCTAACATAGGTCAGGAAGTTGGAAACTAAATCCTAGAACATCAGACAAGTAAACAGGTGAGTACATTTAATAATACCAGAATGGGATCACAATCAGCCCTTAGAATGCAGGTTTTTTAAACTTAAACTTTTGGATGACACAGACTATCAAGATCTTGTTAGAAGTCACTAACTGGACGGAGAGTCTGTCTTTATCAATATTTATTAGTCAGTGCGGAACATATAAGAGCTAATAGAAAGCAAGCCACTGAAACATTGATGTTCTACTCTGTGATTTGCAGATGTCTGCCAAGAGAGAGAGAGAGAGAGAGAGAGAGAGAGAGAGAGAGAGAGAGAATGAGAGAGAGAAATAAAGAGAAAGATAGAGAGAAGAGGAAGGGACAAAGAAGAAGGAATGTCGGAAAATAATCCTAACTAGTGTTAAATTTTCAGCCCAGGTGAGTGAATTACCAGAGAGGGAATTTGTATATACATAAGAACATAAAACAGAAGCAATGGATTTAAAATATCCTCAGGTCAGCTTCTCATACTCCTATAGTAATACATGAGTTCCACTTGACTTCTCAGAACTGTGAGCTCTAATCAGAAACACAAAGCAATAAATGTGGAGTTGTGATGCAGGTATTAAATCTTAGTATATCACTAGGGTAGTTAGTAATCTAAAGGTTAGTATCTATTAACATAACTCAACAAAATTTTCTCAGCCAGCTCTAGACACACCATCTCAAAACATGTTTACTTTCCAAATCTGCTAAAATGCAATGTCCAATATTAAGTCAAAACACTTTTTATCATTTACAATATACAAACTTCATTATAACTGTCAGAGTTTGAGGTTTTGTAACACACATTATTATATTTTCCCAAAGTACTGTCTGTACTTTGCTAGTGTAATAGGCTTTATGACTTGCTTTGATTTTACTTTTTGCTTTTACTCTTTCTCTTACATCTTCCAACTTCAGACAAAGATACAGGTATCCTTTCCTATGCAGCTGATTTTTGGTTCCTTAAAGACACTTGGCTGAACAACAAGCAAACACTTGGCTGCATAGCTTCCTGGGCTCAGAGTATGTTTTGTCCACATTTCTCTCTGTATAATTCTTTAAGAAGCACATGGACCTGACTGTTCCAATATTTAAGCAGTACAAATATGATCAGATTTTGTGGATCATATGATGTGATCCTCCTGAGAAGCACTTCCTCGAGCCTTTGTGTTGAAGACTTTGAAACTCGACTCTGTGTGTGACCCTAGCTTTGGTTACCATCGAACTTCCAGCACTGTTGTTAAGCTCACACGTTCCCCTTTGTGCTCTCAAAGACTTTCGGGAACCCCTGCTGTGCTGGCCTGACACAGCTGCAGGACTTCACCATGGCATGGGTCCAGACCATAGTTTTCTAAGCATCCTCACGGGAGGAGATTTCCCAATGGAACCCTGAAGCAGCATTTTCTGAGTGGCAACTTTTCCCTGCTTGGTAAGATATCTGTTAAACTTTTATTAACATGATATTACAAGAAATGTTTGTTGTGAATAAACCGAACATATTCAAAAAAACAAATCTCATGTGGACATTCTAATTGCCCAACTCCTGGCAGACCACTGGCCATTCTCTCTACTTCCTCACTCTTGTTTGCCTAATTCAAAATGGTACAGCTGAAGAGAAAAGTGCAATTTTGAGTCAACATTCAACCTTAACCATAAACTTTGATCTTTGAAAAAAAATGTGGAATCCCATCCCAGCCTTCATCCAGGTACACCTCTCTCTCTTCCCCCATTCCCCCTGGGGCCACAAGATATCCCCAGAGCTGCTCCCTTGCACGCTGGGCCTGGGCTGTAGTCTCAGCCCAGCAGGGGCAGTTCCTGTGCTTTGATAGCCTCCATGAGGACAGGCAGCTCAGCCACATTCCTGGCCACCAAGAGGCAGTGAACTTCTAGCAGACATCAATTGGAGGAGGGGTGAGTTTGCTCCTGGCCCCGAGGGCTTCGGCTAGGAGGAATTCAGACTTTCCCCGCCCCCCTCAACTTTCTGGTCACCCTGCAGTGGTGGCTCCACCCTTCTGAGTTCTCCTGAATCCCATCCCAGCATTCATCCAGGTACAGCTTCCTCTTTTCCCCCTTCCCCCTGGGGCCACAAGATCTCCCCACAGCTGCTCACTTGCATGCTGGGCCTGGGCTGTGAGTGCAGCCCGGCAGGAGGGAGTGCCTTTGTTTCAATAGACTGCCTGAGGAAAGGTAGGCCTTCTGTCAGTGAAGTCCCTGCCCACCAAGGGAACCTGACCTGGTACCAGAAGATCCAATAGAGAGCATTTGAAGGAAGAGATGGGCAGATGCCAAGGCAAGAACTCCTCCAACAATCTAAAAAACAACATGAAAATACCAGATACCAACAACACTACAACAGACGGACCTGAACCTCTTAATTCAGAAGAAGTGGAAAAAAGTGCCATTATGAAAACAATAGAGTCCCTTAAACAGGATATGAACAACTCCCTTAAAGAACTGGATGAGAAGTATAACAAAAAGATTGAAGAAATGAGTAAAGAAATGGATGAGAAATATAACAAAAAGTTCGAAGAAATTAGTAAATCCGTGAATGATACACTGGGAAACCAAGAAAAAACAATCAAACAGGTAATGGAAACAGTTCAAGAATTAAAAACTAAAATGGAGGCAATGAAGAAAACACAAAACGAGGGCTGGCAGGATATGGAATATCTAGGTAAATGAACAGAGACTACAGAATCAAGCATAATCAATAGGATACAAAAGATGGAAGAACGAATCTCAGAGTCTGAAGAAAACATAGAGAAAATAAATGCTCTGATCAAAGAAAACAGTAAATCCAACAAATTCTTATCACAAAACATTCAAGAAATCTGGGACACAATAAAAAAAACAAATCTAAGAATACTAGGGATTGAAGAAAAAGAAGAACTGCAGATCAAAGGCCCAGAAAATATATTCAACAAAATTATAGAAGAAAACTTTCCCATCCTAAAGAATGATATTCCTCTGAAGGTTCAAGAAGCATACAGAACACCGAATAGACTTGATCAAAAAAAAAAAAATCGCCTCGCCATATAATAACCAAAACACAAAACGTACAGATTAAAGAAAGAATATTAAGAGCTGCAAAGGGAAAAGGTCAAGTAACTTATAAAGGTAAACCTATCAGACTTACACCGGACTTCTCTATGGAAATCATGAAAGCCAGAAGGTCCTGGATAGAGGTACTGCAGAAACTAAGAGACCATGGATGCAAACCCAGACTACTATACCCAGCCAAGCTATCATTCACTATCAATGGAGAAAGCAAAATATTCCAGGATAAGAACAAATTTAAACAATTCGTAGCCACAAACCCAGCCTTACAGAAAGCAATAGAAGGAAAATCGCAACCCAAGGAATCCAACATTGCCTACACTGCCTACAATAACTCAGACATCTAGCGACCCTTCACCAGCTTAACTCAAAGAATGGACACATACAAACTCTATTAAACTAACAAACAAAAAATAATAATAACCGGAGTCAACAACCACTGGTCATTAATATCACTTAATATTAATGGACTCAATTCACCTATAAAAAGGCACAGACTAAGAGATTGGATACAAAAACAGGATCCAACATTCTGCTGTTTACAAGAAACACACCTCAACCACAAAGACAGACATCTACTCAGAGTAAAGGGTTGGGGAAAGGTTTTTCAAGCAAACAGACCTAAGAAACAAGCAGGTGTGGCCATTCTAATTTCCAACAAAATTGACTTCAAACTAAAATCAATCAGAAGAGATGGAGATGGACATTTTATACTCATAACAGGAACAATTCATCAGTAGGAAGTCTCAATCCTGAATATCTATGCCCCTAATATAAAGCCTCCTATGTATGTAAAAGAAACACTTCTAGAACTCAAGGGAGTCATCAAACCACAGACACTAATAGTAGGAGACTTCAACACTCCTCTCTCACCAATGGACACATCAATCAGACAGAAACCTAACAGAGAAATAAGAGAATTATTGGAGGTATTGAATCAAATGGACTTAACAGACATATATAGAACATTCCACCCAAGTAGGAAAGAATATACCTTCTACTCTGCAGGTCATGGATCCTTCTAGAAAATTGAACACATAATGGGTAACAAAGTAAACTTCCACAGATACAAAAAGTATTAGTAACCACCTGTGTCTTGTCAGACCACCATGGATTAAAGTTAGAATTCAACAACAGTGCTACTCCAAGGAAACCAAAAAACTCATGGAAGTTGAACAATCAACTACTGAATCACCCCTGGGTCAAAGAAGAAATAAAGAAAGAAATTAAAGTCTTCCTTGAATTTAATGAAAATAAAGACACAACATACTCAAACTTATGGGACACTATGAAAGCAGTGCTAAGAGGAAAGTTCATAGCACTAAGTGCCCAATTAAAGAAAATGGAGAAAGCACACATTGGAGACTTAACAGCACACTTGAAAGCTATAGAAAAAAAAGAAGCTGATTCACCCAGCAGGTCTAGAAGACTGGAAATAATCAAACTGAGGGCTGAAATCAACAAAATAGAAACACAGAAAACAATCCAAAGAATCAATGAATCAAAAAGCTGGTTCTTGGAGAAAATCAACAAGATTGACAAACCCCTATCCAAATTAATCAAATGGCAGAGAGAGAATATGCAAATTAATAAGATCAGAAAAGAAAAGGGGGACATAACCACAGACACAGAGGAGATTCAGAGAATCATTAGATCTTACTAGGAAAGATTATATGCCACAAAGTTGGAAAATGTTAAAGAAATGGACATTTTTTTAGATAAGTACCATATACCAAAGTTGAACCAAGACCAGGTAAACAATCTAAATAGACCTGTCAGTCCTGAAGAATTAGAAGCTGTTATCAAAAATCTCCCTACCAAAAAAAGCCCAGGACCAGATGGTTTCAATGCAGAATTCTACCAGAACTTACAGGAAGAGGTAATACCTATACTCCTTAATGTATTTCACAATATAGAAACAGAAGATTCATTGCCAAACTCTTTTTATGAAGCTATAGTTACCTGATACCAAAACCACACAAAGACACAACCAAGAAAGAGAATTACAGACCAATCTCACTCATGAACATTGACACAAAAATACTCAATAAAATACTGGCAAACCGAATCCAAGAATACGTTAGAAAAATTATCCATTATGATCAAGTGGGCTTCATCCCAGAGATGCAGGGCTGGTTCAACATATGCAAATCTATCAATGTAATCCTTCATATAAATAAACTGAAAGAAAAAATCCATATGATCATTTCATTAGATGCTGAAAAAGCATTTGACAAAATTCAACACCCCTTTATGATAAAGGTGTTGGAGAGATTGGGTATACGAGGATCATACCTAAATATAATAAAAGCAATATATAGCAAGCCGACAGCTAACATCAAATTGAATGGAGAGAAACTCAAAGTCATTCCACTAAAATCAGGAACACGACAAGGCTGTCCACTCTCTCCATACCTCTACAATATAGTGCTTGAAGTTCTAGCAAT
This sequence comes from Myodes glareolus, assembly GCF_982192425.1. Taxonomy (NCBI): domain Eukaryota; kingdom Metazoa; phylum Chordata; class Mammalia; order Rodentia; family Cricetidae; genus Myodes; species Myodes glareolus. Next base: position 20,860,362 of record NC_142033.1, on the reverse strand, counting down.
AGCAATAAGACAACATAAATGGATCAAGGGGATTCGAATTGGAAAGGATGAAGTTAAACTTTCGTTATTTGCAGATGATATGATAGTGTACATAAGCGACCCCAAAAACTCTACCAAAGAACTCCTACAGTTGATAAACACCTTTAGTAATGTGGCAGGATACAAGATCAACTCCAAAGAATCAGGGGCCCTCTTATACACAAAGGATAAAGAAGCAGAGAGGAAAATCAGAGAAACATCACCTTTCACAATAGCCACAAATAGCATAAAATATCTTGGGGTAACTCTAACCAAGGAAGTGAAATACCTATTTGACAAGAACTTTAAGTCCTTGAAGAAAGAAATTGAGGAGGATACCAGAAAATGGAAAGACCTCCCCTTCTTTTGGATTGGGAGAATCAACATAGTAAAAATGGCAATTCTATCCAAAGCAATCTATAGATTCAATGCAATTCCAATCAAAATCCCATCAAACTTCTTCATAGATCTTGAGAGAACAATAATCAAGTTTATATGGAAAAACAAAAAACCCAGGATAGCCAAAACAGTCTTATACAATAAAGGAACTTCTGGTGGCATTACCATCCCTGACTTCAAACTCTATTACAGAGCAACAGTATTGAAAACAGCTTGGTATTGGCATAAGAACAGAGAAGTCGACCTATGGAATCGAATAGAAGATCCGGGTATTAACCCACAAACTTATGAACACCTGATATTTGACAAGGCAGCTAAAGGTATACAATGGAAGAAGGAAAGCATCTTTAACAAATGGTGCTGGCATAACTGGATGTCAACCTGTAGAAGAATGAAAATAGATCCATATCTATCACCATGCACAAAACTCAGGTCCAAATGGATTAAAGACATCAACATTAATCAAACCACTTTGAACTTGAGAGAAGAGAAAGTTCGAAGTAGTCTACAAGATATAGGCACATGAGACCACTTCCTAAGCAGAACCCGAGGAGCGCAGACAATAAGAGAAACAATGAATAAATGGGACCTACTGAAACTGAGAAGCTTCTGTAAAGCAAAGGACACTGTCAGTAAGACCAAAAGGCTACCTTCCGACTGGGAGAAGATCTTCACAAACCCCTCATCAGACAAAGGTCTGATCTCCAAAATATACAAAGAACTCAAGAAACTAGACACTAAAACTCTAAGTAACCCAATTAACAAATGGGATACTGATCTGAACAGAGAACTCACAACAGATGAACTTCGAATGGCCAAAAGGCACTTAAGGTCATGCTTAACCTCCTTAGCGATCAAGAAAATGCAAATCAAAACAAGTTTGAGATATCATCTTACACCTGTCAGAATAGCCAAACTCAAAGACACCAATGATAGCCTATGCTGGAGAGGATGTGGAATGAAGAGAACACTCATCCATTGTTGGTGGGAATGCAAACTTTTGAAGCCACTGCGGAAATCAGTGTGGTGGTTTCTCAGGAAACTGGGAGTCAACCTCCCTCAGGACCGAGCAATCCCACTCTTGGGAATATACCCAAGAGATGCCCTATCATACTACAAAAGTATTTGTTCAATTATGTTCATAGCAGCACTATTTGTAATAGCCAGAACCTGGAAACAACCTGGGTGAATCTCAATAGAAGAATGGTTAAAAAATGTGTAGAACATATACACATTAGAGTTTTACTCAGCGGTAAAAAACAATGACATCTTGAATTTTGCATGCAAATGGATGGAAATAGAAAATGCTTTACTGAGTGAGGTAAGCCAGACCCAAAAAGAGGAATATGGTATGTATTCACCCATAAGTGGATTCTAACCATAATTAAAGGTCTTTGAGCCTATTATTCGTGGTCCTAGAGAAGCTAAATAAGAAGGTGAACCTGATGAAAATCATGTAGCTATCCTCCTGGAGATTGGAAATAGACAAGAGTCCCAGGTAACTTCGGGTGCATGGGGGGTGGGAGGGTTGTTGGAAGGGGAGATGGTTAGAGAGAAGGGAGTAGGGGAGGAATGGGGAAAGCTCGGTGGACTGGGATGGGGGGAGGGAGGAAGGATGGATATGGGATCACGGATGAATATATTTCAACTAAGGGAGTCATTTTAGGGTTTACAAGAGACTTGATTATAAATGGGATCCCAGGTCCAAGGAGAGATCCCCAGATTGTTCTCTGGACAGAGGAGAGGGTGCCTGAACTGGCATTGGTCCATTACCATACTGATGAATATTTTGCTTATCACCATAGAACCTTCATCTGGCGATGGATGGAGATAGAGACAGAGACCCACATTGGAACACTGGACTTAACTCTCTAGGTCCAAACGAGAAGCAGAAGGAAAGAGAACGTGAGCAAAGAAGGCAAGACCAGAGGGAACCTTCATCTGACGATCGATGGCGATACAGACAGAGACCCACATTGGAGCACCGGACTGAGCCCCCCAAGGTCCAAATGAGGAGCAGAAGGAGGAAGAAAATGAAAAAGGAAATCAGGACTGCGAGGGATGAGATCACCCACTGATACAAGGGGGCTGATCTAATGAGAGTTTATCAAGGCCAGTTGACTGAGACTGAACGAGGACGCGATCCAACCAGATTCTCTGAATGTGGCTGGCCCGGAGTCTTTCTGAAAAGCCATTGACAATGACACTGGGACTTGTTTCCTCTGCATAGACTGGATTTTGGAGATCTAGTCTGTCTGGACACTCACCTTCCTGGACCTGGAGGGAGGGGGGAGGAACTTGAACTTCCCACAGGGCAGGAAACCCTGACTGCTCTTAGTGATGGAGAGGGAGGAGGAGAGGGAATGGGGGAAGTGGGAGGGTGTTGGGAGGAGGGGCAGAAATGGAAACTTTTATAATTTAATAAAATTACTTTCTCATAAAAAAAAGAAAAAAAATGCTAAATGGGGAAGGATTATTGCCAGATAGTATATTTCTGAATTAATAAAACATAGAACTTTCTTTATCTCATTTATCATTTTCATAGAGACATGGGGATCATAATCATGGCAGGGGAACCCTAGAGACAGCAGACCTGAGCTAGTGGCAGCTAATGACTCTGTACCAACAGCTAGGGAGCCTGCATTGCACCAATATAGTTCCTCTGCAAGTAGGTGTAGCTTGGTCTGTGTGTGGGGTCCCTAGTAGTGAGACAAGGACTTGGCTCCTTGGATCCTATTCCATACTTTGGGATGCCTTGCCCTGTTTAGATGGAGGTGGAGGATCTTGGTCCTCTCTCAATTTGATAGGCCATGCTATGCTGACTCCCATGGGGGACCTGCCCCTTTTAATGGAGGAGGCACAGATGTGGGGTAGTTGGTAGGTGAATGTAGGGTATGGAAGAACAAGACGGAGTAGAAACTGTTTTTTATATGAAAAATAAATGAAAAAATTAATAAAAACAAATTAAAAATTAAAGTAAAATTGACCAGTAATACAAAACAAAAACAAAAAACTGCATTTACAACTTTCACCGTCATTTACAACACAATCTCATTTTTTTCTTGATCTTCTCTTACATTTTCTGTCTTTCCTGTTCTGAGCCAATCATGAGTAGCATATTATGATAAGATGTATGAATTTTTTTTCAGGTATTGTTTTTCATTAATTATTGAACTAACTAATACACATGTAATTACCCAACACCAAGTTGCAAACACAACTTGTGTGAATATAAGGAGGGATATCAGGATGATATCATTACTTGTGCAAAATATTTTCACACTAATATTTTATAAAAGAATAAGGGTATTCCTTGTTTGAATTTTTTCCACATTTTTTAATTGATTGTTTGTAAATTTCACATTATACACCCCAATCCCAATTATTTTCCAGTCCTTCCATATCTGCTTTCCAAGCTTGTAACTTCCCTACCCAAAAGACAATAGAAAATAAAAATTATAAAAATGTCTCATGGTAGAAGCTGCAGTGTCTCATGGGTGTCACATGCTGTACTCTTTAAACAAACAGCTTTACTTGAATGTTCACTGCAACAGTCACTGGACTGGTTCAAGGCCTCTGGGCTCTGCTACACTATTGAGGCTGGATCATTCCTGAGACTCCTCTGGGCTATTCTGTTGCTGCCATCTTTCATGGTGATCCTGCAACTTTGGTTCTGCAGGACCTGCCCCTCCTTTGACTCCAGCAGCAGATGGAGTAGATGTTGGATGGGTCAGATCAAAACCCTGAATCTGGGCCTGACTGTTACCTGCACTTGTATCGCTACTTGTGCTGCTACTGTGCAGTGGCTGGTGAGGGGTTGGAGAAGCTCAGCACCACACTCAGACAACATCATGGCCTCTAATGGGAGCCCAGATCAAGGAGGTCCACATTGCACGGACATTGACACAGAACCCTGCTACAGAAGGGCCATGACCTCAGCCATGGTCCTCTGCAGCAGCACAGGTCCAGATAACACCATGGCCTCTGATGGTAGTTCAGGCCTCTCACATAAGGCCGTTCCTTGTTGGCTTCACAGGGAACAAACTGCTCGAACTTCCCTTTCTGTCTCATCTTTCCACCACATAGTTGCTCATCATAACGATGTCTGGCCTGTCCCTGTCTCAGGCCTCTCCTTTGTTTGAATTTTTAAATTTTTCATCTTTATTTGTTGAAAAGAGGGTTATTTTATCTCAAAGTTCCCTGTCCATTGCTGAGGAAAGGTAGACCAGGGGTTCGAGGCGGGACTCAGGAGGCAGAATTGAAGAAGATACCATAGAGGAAATTTGCTTACTAGGTTGTTCCTTATTGTTTTCTCAGCTTTTTTTCTTCTCATTATGTGTTTTATTTTGTGAGATTATAATATAATTGCATTATTTCTTCCTTTCCCTCTAATGAAGATATGCCTTGGTAGAGTAATCAGTAAATGTTCAGAAGGCCGTTCATAAACTAGAACGATGCTGAAATATAGTTCATGTGCCTTCTCAATGAGCTCTACTCACTCTTTGTTTTCTTTCCCACCTTTACAAACTTTTGATAAATGAATAAGAAGGATTTATGGAAAGAAAAGCCATGGCTGCCACACAGGCCAGTAGGAATCACATCCAGAGAGTTGTACTGGTACCAGGTGAGGTTCTGTGCAAGTGGCCTCAGGTGCTTGGCCCCTTTGTGGCGCATAACAAACTCAATCCAGAAGATGACTCTGTCCAGGGGTTTCATGGGCTGTTCATGGTGAATGGTTGACAACCACATAACATTCTTTTTATAGCTGAAAGAACAAAAATGGACATCAACTTACATAAAATATAAAAAAAGTACTTTATAATTTTTTTGTGTATGCCTTATGTTTATGACTAGGAAGATCTTCAGAGGCAAGACTGAACTCCTTGTGCATGTAAGATTAAGCATGTAAAAAGAAAAATAACAAATCAAATATTCCTAAAATAGAGTTTGGAGATAGCTAAGTATGAAATCAAAATAAATCAAAATAAGATATCATTTGAGTATACAAAGCTTCAGTATATAAAGCTTATATATTTATAATTTATATATTATATTTATATATAATATTTTATTTATATTATATTATATATTATACATATATCATATTTTATATATATATATATGATTATTAGTAAATTTTGTGTGCAAATTGCATAGTAGTATCAGGATGTATAAATTAGAAGGCAAATAACTTTTAAGTGTCCAAGGTGGGGTACATCTGTGTAAATTTGATAAAGACTGAAATGAGATTTTTATGGTACATCTATAAATGATTAGTGGTTTAATTGTAAATGTTTCCTGGTTTCTATAATAGGTTCTAATTGCTACTTATCACTGCTTTTATTTATTTCTCAAAAAGGTTACCAAATATTTGATAAAATTAATAGGATGAATAATTTTCTTCTCTGCTACTTTACTGGAATTTCTTATTACTTTCATTATTCTCATTGTAAAGTATAATCAGAGTAAAATTTGCTATCATTTTTAAATATGTGTGTGTGTGTGTGTGTGCATGTGTGGGGGGGGTGTTATGTGATCTGTTGAGGTTAGAGTTACAGATTTTTGTAACCATCTGAGGTGAGTATTGGAAACAGAACTCTGGTCCTCTGTTAGGTTAGACCTTCCCTTATCCACAGAATCATCTTTCAAGCCTAGTTTTTGCAATTATTGTTGATACTCATTTTTGTTATCACTGTAATTTTAGAAATAAGAGTTGTAAAAAATCTCACCCTGAAGTATTGTGGGTGCATTTGATTCTATATGCTGAGATAATTATTGATGAACATATAAATGAAAAGGGTAATATAGAGACATGAGTGCAACTCTAATGTCGGTTTTATGTAGCAAAATAGCAATTGTAATAATAATAACTTACTGTCCTCTTATTTGCAAAGCAAAATGAGAGAACTGTGTATTTGTTCCGATTAAATAATCATTATTTCTTATTATGCATGCCATATTTATTTAAAATTTGTATTGTAACTTATCTGATGGGTAAATGGGAAGAGGGGAGGCTTCTTAGGGAAGGGAGAGGGAGGATAATACAAAGGATAGACTGTAATTAACTACCAATAAGAATGTCATAAAAAAACATGAAGAATTTTATTGTTAACAATTTATCCAAATTTCCCATAACACATACAATTTCATGTATACATATATACATATATAATTTTAATAATCTTTTGTCTTCTGGACTGATGGTGCTCAATCCAAGAGTCAAAGAACACCTAACTTTAACGCCAATATCAGATATGAGAAATCCTATTTTTAAGAGGTTGGCCAAGTCTGTCAATGAAACTCCCTAAACATAAAGCCTATTGATGCTGCTTATTCTCCAAAGGTGGAAGTTAATTTTCTATTGCTGAATGAGCATTTAATTCACAAGCAGAGCCAAGAGAGCACTGATCTGGCACTGACTTGAAATCCCGTTCCTGAAAAGTATCTCTTGTGGTTCAAAATAGTAGAGAGGATGAAAGATTTTAAACACAGAAGGGACTTTGAGCTGGAGTTCTTCTCCTTCTTCTACCCTCAGGAGTCCACGGGGATGACCCCAGCTAGGACCCTGGGCAGTGGAGGAGAGGGTGCCTGAGTTGGCCTGTCCTGGTCCCGTAGTTAGACTGACAACTATCTTGAATATCAGCAAGAACTTTTGTCCAGCGACAGATTGAGACAGAGACAGAGACCCACATCAGAGCACTGGACTAAACTCCCAAGATCCACTTGAAGAGCAAAAGGACAGAGAATATGAGCAAGGAAGTCAGGCCCATGAACAGTTGGTCCACTAACTGAGACAGTGGGACTGATCTAATGGGAGCTTACCAACTCCAGCTGGACTGGGAATGAACAAGCATGAGATCAAACTGGACCCTCTGAATGTGGTTGACAATTGGGGCAGACTGAGGGGCCAATGATAATGGCACTGGGATTTGTCATTACTACATGTACTGGCTTTTTGGGATCCTGTATCTTTGGATGCATACCTTCCTAAGACTGGATGGAGTGGGAAGGGCCCTGGATTTCCCACAGGGCACGGTGCCTTGATCTCTTTTTGTACTGGAGGGGGTGGTGGGACAGTGTGTGGGGGAACAGAAGGGAAATTGGAGGGGGAGGAATTGGGAATTTTGATTGGTATTATTTATAATATAATAATAACAAAAATAGTGCAAAACCCAAAGGGACAAGATAACTGCTGCGAAGTTGCTTCTTTGATAAACTACACTCATTAAGTCTCAACAACATAGATACCTAAACAAGATCTGAATAATGGGTTCACCAATAGTCGTTTTTATCAACATAGGCCTGTGCAGAGAGAAGGAGCTTCTTGTTTGTCCCAGCTGCCCAGCTAGCTTAACCCCGAAATAATCACACAGAAATTGTATTAATTAAATCACTGCTTGACTTATTAGCTCTAACATCTTATTGCCTAACTTTTGGACCTTGATTTAGCCCATTTCTGTTAATCTATGTATCACCACGTGACAGTGGCTTACCAGGAAAGATTCTACATGTCTGATTCTGGTGGCTCCATGGTGTCTCTCCTGCCTCTGCTTTCTTCCTTCCATAATTAAGTTCTTTCTTCTCCACCTACCTAAGTTCTGCCCTATCAAGGGCCCAAAGCAGTTTCTTTATTAACCAATGAAAGTAAACAAAGACAGAAGGACCTCCTACATCATATGTCTCTAACAAAATTTGAATAAATATGGCGTAAATAGTCATTCTCAACAACATGGGTTCCTAAACAATGTTTTGATGTAGGTTATCCACAGTATTCTGTGAATAAGATTAGTTAATAAAGAAGCATATTGGGCCTATAACAGGGCTGAACAGAGTTAGGCAGGGAAAACTAAACTGTATTCTGAGAGAAAGAAGGTAGAGTCAGAGAAGTCATGCTGCCCCCGGAAGAGATAGATGGCAGATCCTTACTGTTAGGCCAAAACCACGTGACTATACACAGATCAATAGAAATGGGTTAATTTAAGATATAAGAGCTAGCAAGAAATATGCATAAGCTAATAGGCCAAGCAGTGTTGTAATTAATATAGTTTCTGATTGGTTATTTCGAGTCTGAGTGACTGGGACAAACAAGCAGCTTCTTACAAAAGATATGAATAAGAATGACACCAGTAACCATGCTAACAGGAAAAGAGGTAGATTTCACTGTGGTCCTAACTCCACCAAACATTTTTATAGGCATTAAAATAATGCAGAAAGTTAGAGAGATACAGCCTTTTTTCCAGGAAAGATCTTTCAAATGGGTTTTGTAAGTCAAAGAAAAATAATGATCAACATGTTAATTTGCATCACAATAATAAGTTTCTCTTATTTGATTATCCTAAAACAGTTTGCTAATTTAAATATCTAACCATATATTTACTTTTATGTTAATACCTGTGTTATTTCTATGTAGAAAGTTACAACGTCCATAAAAACTACCTATCTCTTTTATAACATTCAAGTTTCTCTGTTGCAATATTTTCCTTTGGCTTCTAGGTGTAATACATCTGGCACCACCCCTACCATTTCATTTCACTTCACTTACTGACCATTTAAATTTTATACTATCCTTAAACTCTAACCAATTACTTTACTAAAAGAATTGAAAATAAAAATTGGCCAGAGCTAGTGGCATATACCTATTGGTCAAGCAGTTTGAAGGATGAGGTAGAAGGGTTGCACATTTAGGACCAGTTTGATTTACATAGGTAAAAAATATAAAGCATGACATGGAAATAAAATGTAATAAGAAAAAGAGGGAAATTCCTATGACTCTGAATCATGCCCAAATTTGTCTCTGTAATTTCCTTTACTTTTGCTTTCAGGATAATTTTTGCTCCTTTGGCCATCAGTAAAAAAGCACAATAAATGATAAATAAACAACAATAAATACACATTTTAAAAGGTTATACTTACAAAGGATTATCTAAGACGGCCTCCAGTGCACTGAGCAAATCTGACCTTGTCATTGTTCTGAAATCTAATGAAACAGCTGCTCCTTTGGCTACTATGTAGGCAATGTTATCATGCTGCTCTCCAAACAAAGGAATGCCAATCATAGGGATTCCAAAATGAATCGCCTCATAGATTCCATTGGCTCCACCATGACTTACAAAGGCTTTGGTTTTTGGATCCCCTAGAATATGATGAATGCAGGTTGACATTAATTAGCAGTCTTATACATGAACTATCAGGAACTGAAAGGAGATTTTCTACGTGGAGATTCTTTTTTTCTTAATGAAATTTATTTGTTTAGTTTACACCACAGTGCTGTTTCTCCTCCCTCCTCTTCCCAACAAAACCTATGGGAAGATTCTTATACTCATAACTTTGGTGAAATGTTTTCCTGACTAAGAGCAATAAGAAATTAAATTGACAGAGAGATATTTTGCAGTTTTGCTTTGACTTGTGACTTGAACTATGAAATACAGATTCCCAGTTGAACACAAAGGGTACATGGTAGATAAGAAAAAATGAGTATTAAAAAAAGACCAACTGAGTACCAGAACCTGTTTTTTCAAATAGATAATACATTCACTAATCGTAATATAAAGGATTTTAAAGTCAACTACAATAGGTTTGTTCCCAGAGTCTCACCTAGAAGGTCATTCTGTGGGAGCCATTTGTAGACTCTGGTATTGGATCCTAAGGTGTCTGGTATTTTGCCATCAAATCTCCAAATTACCTGTTAAGGATTAGATAGTTCTTATTGCTGGAGCCAAATTTTGCATTATACAGACTGAAAAGTTATATTTAGGAATATAAATGCATTAACATATGCATATATGTATGTAACAACATTAATAGAAATGCTGCTTTGAATTGAAAGAAAGCAAGGACCTTGAAAATGAGAAGGTTTGGAGTGAGTCAAGCAAAGATTAAAATGATGCAATTATATTATAATTTCAAAAAGAGTATTGTAAAAATAGATCTTTTTAAGTTTATATATAACATAGGCAAATACCTTCCATAGGAGGAATGAAGACATCAGAAAGGGTAAATAATGAGAACTCCTGAGAGACTGAGAAGATTGTGCCAGCAGAATCTGTGCTTAATATTACATTCAGACAGGTTGAACATAATCATCATTTTGCTACTCAGAGATGTTCAGACAAATGACATAGCTAATGATTCATGAAAATATTTAATACACTCCCATGGTGATACAATTCAATAGCAGAGAATAATAGCACATTACTAATAATTCATATTTTGACAGTTCTAATAGTGTATGTTTAACACCATTATATTTTAAATGCTTTGGGGGTTACTTTTATTCATCTGTTCTATGCTATTTTCACTGCATTTATAGTTTTTATCTTTGATTGTTTATTTAGGACAACCACTCCTGATCCACAATCCTCTCTGGTCGAGAATTCTTTACAAGAATGCCATCGTGTTGATCAACAGGAAAATGCCCATCCAGGGAGCAATTTTGTATAGTGTAGGTGTAGTTTTTGGAACGTGATCCAGGAATGTAGTAACATGAAAAGAATTCTGAGTGCTTAAGAGAACACTCTTAAGAAAACAGGAAAGAGTCTTGTGATCTCAATTTCTTCGAAATGAAAGATTGTTCTCGGTATGTGTTTTGCACCTTCCACCCAGGTGTAACAGATAAGCTTGCTATTGTTTTCCAGATAATGTTAAACTGTCTAAATATACAAAGCTATATTTAAAGATTGGCCTTTAAGAGTTTTGCATTTAAAAGATTGCCTTTATACTATACATATTCATATTGATAATAAGGTATATTTTAGCATTTCTGTTCCTTCATTCAACCAGAAAGAACCTCAACTCTGATATCAACGGACTGTATTACCTTCAAGGTATGACAAAATCCCCTATTATGTGTCAGTACTATGCAGGAAACATTCTAGAACCTGTGAGGAATGCTTTTCCTTAGGCTTATATTTCTTAAATTCAATCTTGGGACTTCCTGTTCCCTGCAAAATGTGGAATTCTCAGCTCCAGCACCATGTTTATCTGCACAATCATTCATAATGATAATGGTTAAGTGAGCTACGACAATTAAATGTGTTTTTTACAAGAACTGCCATGGTCATAATGCCTCTTCACAGCAATAGAAACCTAAGTAAGACTCCATGGAAAAACATTTCTTTTTTGTCTCACATGTCTTGTCGTAGTGATTTTATACAACTTCAACTTATGTGATCTTTACTCATATGACTTTTCTAAACCCTCAGAGTATACATTGTCTGATTCTCTGAAAAGAGTTGACTATTGTTTGTGATTATAACCACAAGTTTCCAAGAGAAGTTCCTTTAGATGAAGAAGTATTAGACAGAGTCTCAGTAAATATTGGAAAGGCATACAAAGAAGGGAGAGAGCTGCCCATTCAATTTGGTGTCAGTTAGGGATTGATTTAGACTGTTAAAATACTAAAGGAAGATAAGGAGGTTATTAGTCATGAGGAAGAGATAGCTAATTCCTTGCATGAATATAAACTGGATGATAGCATCTTAAAATTAGTAAAGAAGGCAAAAAGAGAAAAAATTCCCAGTGTAGGTAGAATCAAAAGTAAATATGACACCACTGTTAATGATGCAGGTGATGGCTCCTGCAGCTCACTTTTTGGAGTCTCCTTTAAAAATGTTTCCTGTATTGCTTAAAGATGATCCTGAAGCATTGGGTAAGGAATCTGATAATCAACCCAATCTTACATTCTTTCTACTTTTTGGTCAGGATTTCAGGAAGCCTATCAAAAAATCTAACTTTCCAATCTAGACAAGCTTGGACATGACAAAAAGAAGGAATTTATTTGCAAATTCCTCCCTGACCTCATAAACTCAGCTTGGTGTTTCCAGTGAAATTTTAACAAAATCAAAATGTTTATCAGGGACTAGACATGGATGAAATGAAATATTTTAAGAAGGCTTGTACTTCCTGTGGATCTCCTGCTCCATGTAGTTATGAATCCTTTTGGTTGGAACAATAGTGCACAGTGGTTGCTGTATGATTTTTCTATAATTGCTAAGAAGGTTCTAAGCCGTTTCAAACTTCTTCAGTGGCCAGTATGGTTTGCAGATAAAGTCCATGAATATTTCTGTGGCTATGACTGAGGGTTAATCCTAAATTTCACATATGAAATGCTGACGGAGAGTGGTAGGTGGGTATCAACAGATTTTCAGCTGCATAATATGCTTCTGGCAGCTCTCTCTATTGCTGCCTGAATGAGAGGTGATACGGAATCTGACTTAAGGTCTAGGTAGATATAAAAAATATACAAAGTTCCTCTGAGACTTATGCTGGTTTCATAGAGAGACTCAAAGACGCTATTTAAAATCAAGCAAAGGTGTAACAAATTCAAGAGTTAATATTAACACACTTAGCTTTTGATAATGATAGTGAAGATTGCTAAGAATTAATGAAATTAAAAAAAGAGATATAAAATGTTATGAATTTTCTGAAGTTCAATAGAAATGTATGGATCTATAAACATGAGTAAAACTAGCTAGTATAGAAATCTATGTAATACAAAAACATATGTTAGCAAAGTGGTCACTTGAAGAAGCAATGTAAATCGACACTGCAATTGAAAGTTTAGAATCAATGAGCTCCAGTTTTATTTCCTATATGCAAGAAAGGAAAACACTGGGTTAAGAAATGTTTTACTAAATATTATCAGAATGGAAATTTATTGCCCAGCAACAATACAAATACCAGTTACAATAGGGAAACATGTTGAGGGGTCCCCAAAAGTCCCCACCCAAATAAAGGCTTTCGATGCAGAAATAACAACATTGATGCCAGACTTCAGATTGTAATCAGTCTAGTCCTTTGCTACAAGGTGCTATTCAAGGAGTGGTGCTATTGGTAGTCCGTGCCCTTATGTATTGCTGTTTCCTCTCTTCAATGTCCTTTAAGGTTACACACAGAATATTGGGGACTTTCCTGCCTCAAACAGTTGAGTTTTATGGGGTTGCAGTAGTTTATCAATGAATGCAATCACCATGCAGGAGTTATTGATGGAGATTAAACAAGGGGCATTGCAGTGCCTACAAATTGATCATTTAAGACAGAAGAAAAATTGCAGTTATTAGTATTGTCTATATAGCTCTTCACAAAGAGATGTGCTTTGTGAGCAATGGCTCAGTACAAGTAATGCTATATACAGTTAAACACCCTACAAAAGGAAAATGATAAACCATTATTGGATTTAAAAATAAAGGGAATATGTTTACAGTATTAATTAGTTATAATGTGACTGATGCTTCTATTACAACCATGGAATAATGACTACCTGAATGGCTTGTTATGGGGGGTAAATTCAACCCTGATGGGGTTGAGAACTATGAGTTCTAAAAGATTAAACAGAATGCTACAAAATTACAATGTATATGCCCAGAACTATGGAAGTATTCCAGCCTCATGTTACTCATGTTCTGATTAATTTTGATAGAGAGAATTCCTACAATGGACTCATGCAGAGATCTATATTCCCACATCTAATGATACCCATTCTTCAGAATCAAAATTGTAATAGAAAGTTTGGGTTATCAAAAAGGACTAGGAAAAGTGTTACAAGGGATTATGAGACCTACATTCCCATGTGGAAAAGTACATAAGTATGAATTAGCTTTTAAATAAGATATTAAAAATTATATAAAATCCTAGTGACATGACTCAGGATGTACTACATAAATATGGGCTTATTATTACACCTGAAAAAGTACAGCAATGAGACACTCTGTAATATCTGGGGCAACTAGTTACTAGAACACCTGCTAAGCAACATCCCACCTTCACCACAAATGTCCATTAGATAATCTAAAAATATTAAATTCCTTTCACAAATTATTAGGGTTGTTAATTTTCTATGTACTACTTTATAAATGACTAATTATGACCTAACCAATCTATCTAAAACTTTGAAAGAAGAGACAACACTAATTTATCTTAAGTTTATTTTAATTTTATCTCAAGTTTAAAGGAAGAATTATAGCTATTTAATTTTAAACATAAAGATGCATTTGTATATTGTGTGGTGTCATAGCCACAAGTTGGGCTGACATCTGTTAGGGTGACATCTTTGGGGTTCAGCCTTAATGGAACTTGCATTTTCCAGGGTAGTGAGCAGCATGTGAATTAGAAAAATTAGGTAGGAGGAACAGAGATATGAAAGAAATACGGAGATGGAGAAAAGAAGCACGTGGGTTATCCAGTGAATGCTGAATATGTCTGTGTTTATTTTCCATATGCTTATATACCTTAATCCAGAAAAGGGGGAAGAAGGTAAAAGACTGATATAACGTGACACAAAGAACAAATAGAACAATCACTTGCTTCAATACTTCAGATGTCAAGTCACTATTTCCTGAGTTAAGCATTCTGATGTTTTAGGCAGGACATGCAGTGACTACACTTTAGACCAATTATCCTGTAAGCAACCACTCCCTGTTTGAAACCTCCTGTATTATCCTTGGAGGAGCAGAAATAGGCTTGAATTCTCTGACTTTGCTCAATGTGGAGTAGAACCACTTCAGTGGGCCCCCACTGTGTGGATTCTTTGCTGCCTTTAAACTTATTTTCACCACTTAATTGTCTCCTAGAGGTAGTGTAGCACAAAGGATAAAACTTTAGAATGAATTTATTTCCACCATCAGGTCCATAAAATACTAACTGCTTACCTTCCTTTTCTTGCCCAATCAGTAAAACAGGGGAGGGCCCAATGTTAACAATCATGTGACTTTGATCCTTGCTGTACCCCTTACTAACAATCAGGTTTAAAGAGATTTACAGAACTGTATGGATTTTCAAATTTTATTTATACATTGCTATGGAAGGATAGAAAACTACTTTACATTTATCTTAATGTCCTATTATTTCTTGGAAAGTGTTTTTGTCCTTCTCCCAGATGTGCTGTTGTTATACAGATAATGTTTAAACAGCCTTTGGGGTACTCTGGGAAAACATGTTTTTGACCCACAGGGCTTCCTGTTATGATTGGACATAGCTTCAACTACTGTGATATTTTCTCACATGATCTCTCTCAGCCTTCACAGTAGACGTTGTCTGATTCTATGAATAAAGTTTACTATTGCATAATCCTTTATTCTGTCTCATTTCTGGCCCATTCTCCCAAGTATCACTGCACCTGAAGCAGTGACAGTATAGGTTTTATTATAAAATGTTGAACCTGATAAATCACCTCACCCAAAGACTCATGTTCTTTGTAGAACTATTGTGGTAGACTAAGTGGCTCAAAATATGCCTGTAATATTTGCACATTGGAACTCCATCTGTTGCCCAAAAGATGACTATGACCACACCAAGTGAAACAGACATTTTTTTCTTTATTTCTTTGGGAGTTCATATAATATACTTTTGTAATATTTATTCCCACACCCCAATCTTACTTAGATCACCCCCTTCTCTATTCACTCTAATCGGTGTTCTTAAAAAAAGAATCTTTCAAGACCAATTTGTGCTCTACAAATATTCTTAAACGTGTGGCCTTCTGGTAGAGAAAGGTTGACTTACCAGGACCTATACTCTTTCTCACAAGCTAATAATTGTCCATTGTTCCATGGCTTTGGGTAAGATAATGTACCCACCTTCCCTCTGCATGCTCAGGTTTGGTTTGTTTTTCGTTGTACAGTTATTATTATTTTCTTTTGTTTCACATGAGTTAAAATCTATGCAATCATTGTCTTTTAAGATAGAGATAGAGACAGAGACCCACATTGGAGCACTGGACTGACCTCCCAAGATCCAGATGAAGAGCAGAAGGAGGGAGAATATGAGCAAGGAAGTCAGAACTCATGTGAATCAAATACAAGAAAAATAACTGAATAACCAAAAACAGACCAAACCTGATCATGCAGTGGAAAGATAGGTACATTATCCTACTCAAAGCCATGGAACTATGAACAATTATTGGCCATAAGATTATCAGTGCTCCCAATCAGCAGGAAGTAGCCTAGAAAACTATGTTTACATTTCCAAAAAATGGATTATGAATGTTTGTTTTTATTTAGTTTGTTGGTTACAAGTTGTTATGGATAATGGCCAGGAAACATGCTAAACAATGGAAGTTAGATTCAAGGATCTTGTTTTGAAAAGAATAAAAGGGAGGATATAGTCAGGATAGGCTGAAAGGGTAGATTATTAAATCTATTCTGGATCAAAAGGGACAATATAGATATAATCTTGTTTTTAAAAGGGAGCATATAGATATGATAGGCTAAAATGTTGGATTATTGAATCTACTCTGAAAAGATAAAGGGAGGATATAGACATGGTAAGATAAAAAGGTAGTTTATTGAATCTATTTTTACAAAGTAACTACTAGATTTAAATCTTTTACATTGGATTAGACTTTTATATATTGTATCCAAATTTTGTGTATTGATACAAATTTGAGATTAATTTTGTTAAAACATACTGTACATACCTTTCTAATCTTGTTCAAAGTATTGTACCTATACTGCTCATTTAACAATGTAATGCAGATTTCTAGTCCTTGAAAATTATCATTACCAACTGTTTAGTGGTGTAGGATGTGTTGCTTTCTTTGGTTGAATAAAGAGACTGCCTTGGTCTTTTGGTAGGGCAGAAATATAGGTAGGCTGGAAAGACAAAACTGGATGCTGGGAAGAAGAGCAGAGTGAGGCAGACACCATAATTCTCCTGCCCAAGACAGACACTGGTTAGACTCATGCCAGTAAGTCAAAGTCAATTGGTGATACACATTAACAGAAATGGGTTAAATCAAGGTGTGAGAGTTAGTCAATAAGAGGCTAGAGCTAATGGGCCTGGCAGTGTTTAAATGAAAAAAAATGATAAGTCAATTTTACTTTAGGATTCTAAGAATCTTAATGTAATGTAAGAATCTTCTTGTAATCTTAAACACCAATGAGAGGAAAAATTGCTTGTAGGGTTCTGAACATGAATGCACATTCTTGGATTTTCACTAAGATTGGAAAATTCTTTTCTGTCTGTATCTCATTTTCTCTTTTCCTCCCTGGATGTTCTGTATGTGATGGAGAATATAAGAGGCAATTCATGTGTGTAGATATATATTTAAATGTTCCAAGGTGCAGTGGGTCAATGGTCTTTTATCCTGTTACTTGTATTATTTTTATTAAAATGCTGATTGGCCAGTAGCCAGGCTGGAAGTATAGGTGAGGTGATAGCAACAAGGAAGTAAATAGAGGCGAGGCAATGAGAATTCTGGAAAAAGGAATGTTTCAGTCAGCAGTAATGATCCAGTCACAAAGGAAACAAGATGTCACTGCCTCACTAAAAAGGAACCAGGCAGAAAAAAAAACCCAGACCAAGGACTAAACAGATGTGGGACCTGATAGACCAAAATCCTCAGTCAACAAATGGTGATCAACATGTAGACAACTGCATCCACTGAAAGCCTGAGAGAGCTTGGGAAGTAATTCTAGAGAGAAAAGAATAGAGTTAAGCACAGCTTATTGACAGCAGCATTTTCTCAGGTGGCCTCTGTTTGTTAGAGGCAAATATATCTCATTTAAGAGAGGCTTCCTTACTTAGCTTTAGCTGCAAAACCTTGCAGCTCTTTTAAGAGGTCTTGCCACAAAACATTATATGGTTTTTATGAAAAGTTGATTGCATGCTTCTTCATGGTGGCAGGGACCTTGAAATGCCACGGAATTGTGCCGATAAGCACAACTCCAGCTACCTCCGCCACGAGACTGGGATCTCAGAAAGCTAAAGAATGGGCTGGATCCAGTCATCAAAGTCAGGGCTTTAATTCTAGCCATATCACATAGCAAATTTAAGACTCACATGACCAGAAAAAGAGAGACATACAGTAAAGATAGATTCAGATGAAGAAAACTTCTAAATGGTTGATGGTTGCTTAATAATATATGTAGACTTGAGAGAGAAAAGAAAAAAGAATAAAGTCCTTAAAATAAAAAGAAGAAAAGAGAGTAATTGGGTGTGGTGGCATACCTTTAATGCCAACACTTGAGAGCAGAGGCAGAAGGATCTCTGTGAGTTCAAGGTGTGGTGGTACACACCTTTAATCCCAGCACTTTGGAGGCAGAAGAAGGCATATCTCTGTGACTTGAAAAGAAGCATTACAGAGTAAGTTCCAGGACAAAGATACACAGAAAAACCCTTTCTCTAAAAGCCAAAAATTAAAAATAAAATAAAATAGAGATAAAATAAAGCCATGTAAAGATAGAAAACACACAGAGAATCTGGATACTGTATGTTATTATATTTTTCAGAGTTGTTTGAATGCTGAGGAAGGAGTAACAGCTGCCAAAAGGTATTTGTTTATAAATGTTGCTGATATAATCCAAGATAGATATTTTGAAAATATCTTGACGTGAAAATTAAAGTCAAAAGTTATGTTACTTTGGAGAAGATGTTTTAATTTTGTTTGCACAGGAAATGAGAGGCTGTGGATCCATTCTGGGTTTAGAAAAATCAGGTTTGAAGAAGGAAGACTTCCTGAGAAATCTGATAGGAGCAGATAGATGGCCCAGATGTCTGGGTTCTACATCTAGAACACACCCATGACAGCTGGCTGAGATAATCAAGCCTCACAGCATACTCTAGTCACTACTTGATCATAATTCTAAATTTTCTTTAAGTCCCATAATATTATCAGCACCTCCATTCAACATTAAATGGCCTGGAAAACTATACCCACATTTCCAAAAAATGGACTGTGGATATTTTTTTTTTGTTTGGAATGTTGGATACTAGTTGTTATGGATAATGGTCAGGAGAAAAGCTAAACAAAGGATATTAGATTCAGAGTTCTATTTTTTTAAAGGGGGAGAGTACTGTGCTACAATGGTCTTTTATTCTGTTACTTGTGTAGAGAGCTGCTTTGTTCTGTGCCTTGAAAATGGCGCTGGCTTCCGCTCTTCACCCCTGACCGATGGACATTCTCTGACCCTAAACATCTTTATTTATGGCCAAATATGTGACCTGGCTTGCTTCTGCGTACTTAGCCCTATCCGCATTTCCCACGTGGCTTGCTAGGGTTGGCTACCCAGGGGGGTATTCAAGCAGCGAGTGGGTTTTTCCCATCCCATTGTTCTACTCAGAAATTGTTCAAGGTCCTAAATAAAGCTTAGGAAAGAGAGCCACCTGTGGCGTTTTTCTTGCTGGTCAAGTCGAATGCCACAGCTGCTGCCGAAACCTGGGAGAACTTCACCAGGCGATGACTCAGAAATTCCTAATGCTCAGGGAAGTACACTAAAGTCCCCAAGGTAAGAAGGGGGGGTTCTGCAACAAAGCAGGGGTAAACTGCTCGTCCCTGGATAGAAAGGGTAGCCCTGGCAAAGCGGAGGATAATCACTCTTATCTACATAATAAAGAGAGAGTGACCGCATCAAAGCAGGGATTTTTTACTGCGCTGCCTCTTAGATAAGGGGAAGGCAGAGAAACCGGTTCTGCGAGTTAGCAAGCTGAAGGTGAAGAAAGGCTTTGAATAGTTATGGGTGGAAATCACTCTCGCCCAATTTTTATAGCTCTGAATGAGTTGCTACGATCAAAAAATTTGAAAATAAAACGAACTACTCTAGAAAGATTCCTAAATGAATGTGAGACAATAGCTCCGTGGTTTGCTGATAGTGGGAGTCTATCAATGTCTTCATGGGATAAACTGGGCAAAGACCTGGATTTTGCGCATGAACAAGGGAACCTTAGGGGCGGAGTTAGGCCGGTCTGGAAACTAGTTAGGGGCTGTCTGGAAGATCAGCGCTGCAGTGAGGCGATAGAAAAGGGACAAGCAGCCCTAGAAATCATGCAGGAAGATTGATCGAATAAGTCTGAGAAGGCAGGCAGTGAAAGAAGCTTTCATAAGCAGCAAAAATTGTACCCAGACCTTTCTGAGTTCGAAGAGTCGGAAGAAAGGGACTCAGAATCAAGTGGATCTGATAGGGAACTCTTAGAACTTGCAGAAAGATTGCGGAAAGTGAGGCTGAGGAAAAGGAAGAAAAGCAGAGAGAAAGGAAGTTCGAGAGCTACAAGGCCTTGCCTCATGGCACCCTCTGCCCCCCCACCTTATGTGGAGGGAAGTCAGGGCAGCACTGGAAGCACCTTTTGTCCAGGAGTTTGGAAGTAAGTGAGAACAGAACTACGATTAGCTTGTCCAGTGTTTCAGGATCCACAAGAAAATAGATACCAGGAGCCCCTGGATTTTAAGGTGGTAAAATCCTTAGCTGAGTCTATGAGGACTTACGGGACAAGCACCTCCTTCACGGTGGCGCAGATGGAGGCCCTGAACCGATATTGCATGACGTCCAGTGATTTGAGCGGGCCAGCTCATGCATGTTTAAGCCCAGGGCAGTATCTTGACTGGAGAGCCTTTTTGATAGAGTTTGCAAATGAGGAAGCGGCTATCAATCAAGCAGCAGGGAACAATGCTTGGGATAGGGACATGCTATTTGGCCAGGGTCGCTTTGCCAATCAACAGACTGGCTACCCAGCCCAAGTCTTTGAGCAAGTTAATAAAATAGGCATCAGGGCTTGGAAGGCATGGCCCAACCAGGGAGAAGTATACGGCAATCTTACTAAGATCCTGCAAGGCCCTGCGGAACCATTTTCAGATTTTGTAGCTCGCATGGTTGAAGCTGCAGGCAGACTCTTTGGAGATCCAGAACAGGCCATGCCAATAATAAAACAACTGATATATGAACAATGCACAAAGGAATGTAGGAATGCTATAAATCCTTACAAAAGCCGAGGACTTGAAGTGTGGATGAAAATTTGCAGGGAGTTAGGAGGACCTCTTACAAATGCAGGCCTAACAGCAGCAATGGTTCAGCTGACACAAGGGAAAAGAGCAGCTTCAGGTGCCTGCTTTAAGTGTGGCAAAGTGGGACATTTAAAACGACAGTGTCCAGAGAGGAAAGGTACCTCTCAAGGGCATGATGGCCAACATCTGACTCAGCAAGACCTCTGTCCAAAGTGTAAAAAGGGAAAACACTGGGCAAACGAATGCAGATCTGTAAAAGATATAAATGGCCAGCCCTTGTCTCAGACGCCTGCAAGCTCCCGTTCAAAAAACGGACCACGGGCCCACCCCCAGGGCCCGCAAATATATGGGGCAGTCGAGAGTCAGAGCGAGGACACGTGTCAGGGGATGTGGCCTTCTCTCCAACATCCGAGAGACCACGGAGAGCCACTGCGGGCTCGGCAGGACTGGACATCCGTGCCACCACCAGACTCGTATTAACTCCCAGAATGGGAATCCAGCTTGTAGAAACAGATTTTAGAGGACCTCTTGATCCAGGAACAGTAGGATTACTTATAGGGAGATCTTCCATGACATTAAGAGGTCTAAGAGTTCATCCTGGAATTATAGATCCAGATTACACTGGGACAGTCAAGGTTATGGTGGAGTCACCTAAAAGCATTTTTACAATTTCCCCTGGAGATCGGATTGCTCAACTCGTACTCCTTCCCAGTCTCCATGGGCAGTTTAAGGCCTGTCCTACAGAAAGAGGAGGTAAAGGCTTTGGCTCCTCAGGCACGGACTTAACCTTTTTATCCCTTGATTTAGACCAACGACCAGTTTTGACACTTAAAGTAGATGGAAAAGACATTCTGGGCCTGCTGGATACAGGTGCTGATAAAAGCATCATAGTCATAAAGGATTGGCCATCAGGGTGGCCAATCCAAGCCTCCTCTCAAACCTTACAAGGCCTAAGTTATGCAAAAACCCCAGATATGAATGCTAGGCAATTACAATGGAGCGATGATGAAGGTCACTCAGGGAGTATTCAACCTTATGTTGTAGAACTCCCCGTTTCCCTATGGGGGAGAGATCTGCTGAAAGACATGGGATTTAAACTCAATAATGAATATTCCCCAGCTTCACAGCGGATGATGACTAAAATGGGCTATCATTCAAGCTTCGGGTTGGGAAAAAAGCTGCAAGGGCAGAAAGACCCAATATCTATGCAACCACGCCCTTCTAAGCAGGGGCTGGATTTTTTCTAGGGGCCACTGGGGAGGGAATTCCCATCACATGGAAGACAGAGGAGCCAATGTGGGTTCCTCAGTGGCCTCTCTCCTCTGAAAAGTTAGCAGCTGCAAATGAGTTGGTAGCAGAACAGTTAGCTTTAGGCCACATTAAGCCATCCATCTCTCCTTGGAACACTCCTATTTTTGTGATTAAGAAGAAATCAGGAAAGTGGCGCCTACTGCATGATTTACGAGTAATTAATAATCAGATGCAGCTTATGGGGCCAGTACAACGCGTGCTGCCTCTGCTGTCTTCCTTGCCTGCTTCCTGGCCTGTAATTGTAGTTGATTTAAAAGATTGTTTTTTCTCCATTCCCTTGTTTTACAAGGATAGTAAAAAATTTGCCTTTACTATTCCATCCTGTAATCATGAAGAGTCAGATAAAAGATATGAGTGGGCCGTCTTACAACAAGGAATGTCTAATAATGGCACTATGTGTCAATTATATGTAGGAGAGGCTATTGCACCGTTGAGGGAGAAATTCCCTGCTCTAAGATGCGTTCACTACATGGATGACATCCTGTTGGCAGCCAAAAGTGAACAAATGCAAGACCAGGCCTATGTGGAGTTAGTTAAATTACTTGAGAAGAAGGGTCTGTCTATAGCCCCTGAAAAGGTGCAAAAGGATAGGAGTGTTAATTATCTAGATGCACGAATTGATGAGAAGCAAATTATTCCACAAAAGGTAGAATTGAGAAAAGATAATTTAAAAACCCTAAATGATTTTCAAAAATTGTTAGGTGATATAAATTGGCTTAGATGCTATTTGAAGTTGCCAAATTATGAATTAAAACCTTTATACAATATTTTAAATGGAGATTCTGCCTTAAATTCTCCAAGGCAGTTGACTAATGAAGCATGAGAGGCATTGTGTAAGGTAGAAAGTAGATTACAAGATGCCTTTTTACAAAGGATTCAAGAGGGTCAAGATATCATTTTGTGCATCCTTCCTTCGTATTATCAGCCTACAGGGTTGCTATGGCAAGATGGGCCATTACTTTGGATTTATCCCAAAATATCTCCATCCAAATCTCTTGAGCATTATCCTACTGCTGTGGCAACTTTAGCCCTGAACGGGATTCAACAGTGTTTACAATATTTTGGGGCTGCCCTCACCACTGTTATAATGCCTTATTCCAGCCATCAAATAAAGATTTTGTCTGCTATGGTAGATGATTGGGCTATTTTGCACTGTAGTTTTAATGGCAACATAGACAATCATTATCCCAAACATCCGTTGTTGAGATTTTTTAAGGAGCATCCTATGATATTTCCTAAAATAACATCATCTCAGCCTATTTCCATAGCCCCAAATATATTTACAAACGGATCTAAGACAGGCTATGAAATGTATATGATAGATAAACAAAAACCTGTGAGGCATCAATTTCAGCCCGGTTCTCCTCAGATTGTAGAGTTACAGATTGTAGTTGAAGTCTTTAAAGTTTGCCCTTTTGAATTTAATTTAATATCAGATTCCGCATATGTTGTTAATGTCCTCAAAATTCTAGAAGTAACTGGACCTATTAAGAATTCCAGTCCAGTATGCCTTTTATTTCAACAATTGCAACATTTAATTTGGAAGAGAAAAAATTGCTTTTATATCCAGCATATGAGAGCTCATACAGGTCTGCCAGGACCCTTGAATGAAGGAAATGATATAGTAGATCAATGGACCAGGATGGAATATATATTCATAAGTTCTACCTTGGAAAATGCGAGAGTTTTTCATAAAGTCTTTCATGTTAATGCTAAAGCATTACAACAAAAATTTCATCTCTCTTGAGCAGATGCTCGACAAATAATTCTAGATTGCTCTCAATGTGCAACTCATCAACATCCACCCAATATTGGAATAAATCCACGGGGTCTACGCCCTCTAAAAATTTGGCAAATGGATATAACACATATATCTAAATTTGGAAATATGAAGTATGTACATGTGTCTATGGACACCTGCTCAGGTGTAATACATGCCACGCCTATGACAGGAGAAAAGGCCCGCAATGTCATAGCTCATTGCCTAGAAGCTTGGGCTCCCTGGGGCAAACCTCAACAATTAAAGAATGACAATGGACCAGCTTACACAGGTCAAATGTTTGCCTCTTTCTGTCTACAAATGGAAGTGCAGCTTGTTCATGGATTGCCATACAATCCTCAGACACAAGACATTGTGGAGCATGCTCATCACACACTAAAAGAATGTCTACAAAAACAAAAAGAGGGAATAGGCCATTGCTGGACCCCAAAAGAGAGACTTTCCATCGCTTTATTTACTATAAATTTTTTAAATTTGGACGCTCAAGGTCGTTCTGCAGCTGATAGACATCAGGACCCCCATGGCCCTACTAAAGGGATGGTCAAGTGGAAAGATATTTTGACAGGGCTCTGGTACGGGCCCGATCCAGTGCTGGCATGGGCACGAGGTTCTGTTTGCATTTTTCCCCAGGATCGACAAGATCCAATGTGGGTCCCTGAGCGACTGATAAGACGGATCCAGGACCATGAAGACCATGAAGTTGGTGCTGACAATACTATGGCCCATTCTGCTGATGATTCCGAACGGACAGATGGAACCAAGATGGGGGAATCCTCTCCGTGTTCCCACGACCAATGCCGATTCATCATGATGCTAGGTTGTTTCCACGACTGTTTACCAGTAATAGAAGTCTTGATATTCCTTATTTGCCAATAGAAACGGATTTAGCACCCATAGGAGAAAATAGATCTTTTGGCCTGAAAGGAACCTTATGTTTTTATATAGTTCGCAACATTTCTGAAACATCCTCCTGCATTCCCTTATACAATCAAACGGCCGGTTGGTTTGATTTGCCCTTGAGTTCTAGTGGCCCCTGTCATTCAGCGAATGCCACTTGGGCATCAGGATGGTGGCCTGTAAAGATGGATGATGGTATTCCTCCACACCAGCCGAAATGGGCTCCCTGTTGTTGGGGGATAAATTGGGGAGAGTTTTGGCCCTGGACTGGTTGTCAGTCTCATACAGTAATTTGGGCTGATAAAGCACAGCGTTTTACCTTTTCCCCAGGAATTAGCACAAGCTTTAATAAAAGTTTTACAGGCTTTAATTTTAGTGATCAGAATCCTTTTCGAAGCTATATGTCTAACCCCTTTGATAATTGACTGTTATGTGGTATTAATGGTAGTTGCATGAATTTAGAACCCATGATTATGATTGGTGGAGGAGTCCATGGAACTAGCCAATTTACCTGGGGTACATCTCGCCCGTGGGGATGTTGGGGCTCTGAACCGTCCTACGTTACTGTCACTTCGCCTGATGGCACCACTGGTATTCATTCAACCTATGCTGGCTGCTCTGGTGAAGGGAGTAAAACATTTTATAATATTACCTATAAGCCAACCCCAGTGTGTGTTTATCCTCCATTTATGTTTGTGGTAAGTAATATAGAGCCAAGCAATTGTGATAATGTAACTTGCTTTTATGCCCAATGCTGGAATGCCAGCTTATTTAAATATGCGATTGTTACCCGCATGCCACGGTGGATACCCGTCCATGTGGATGCTCCTCACGCTATGAGCTTATTTAGACTAAAAAGGGATTTTGGAATTACCGCTGCCGTCATTGCTGCCACTTCCCTAGCAGCGGTTGGAGCTGCCACTGCGGCGGTTGCCATGAGCCATACTGTACAGACTGCACAAACCCTAAACAACCTTTCAGCCAACGTTGCATTGGCTTTAGATGTTCAGAAAGGGATCAATGCACAACTGAAAGGAGGGCTAATGGTAGTTAATCAAAGAATTGATTTGGTGCAGGAACAAATCGATGTCCTCTGGCAGTTGGCTCAGCTAGGATGCCAATGGAAGTATGCTGGACTCTGTGTGACAAGCATACAATATGAGAATTTTACCCATGCTGCGAACTTGTCTAAACAACTGTCTAGTTATCTCCTAGGTAATTGAACTGGAGAATTTAAAACCATGATGAAGCAGCTGAGGGTGGCCATCGTTACCGTGAATTCCACCCGAGTGGATGCTGGAATTGCTAAAGGGCTTTCATCCTGGATCTCTGCAGCTATGAATCATCTGAAGGAGTGGGCGGGCTTGGGAGCGTTAGCTGGCCTTCTGGTGTTGGTCTCCCTAGCATGTCTGTGGTGTATCTGTTGGATTAGGGTCTCTCAAAGATGCAGTGCAGCCATGATAATACAAGCCTTTACAGCCATAGAGGCTGGCCAATCCCCCCAAGCATGGTTAGCCACCATGAAAAGTTGATCTGACGAATTCAGGGTGCAAGACAAGACACTACACTCAAGGACAGCTATTTGCTGGCCTTGAGAAGAGCACGCCTGACTGCATATGGGTTGGTGTCCAAGATTCCACCTCTGGAAAATGACATCGAGCCAATCTGGCACTCTTTGAGTGGGAGACACCTAAGGAGGATCAATATAAGGCTCTTGTTTCACAGAGAGCAGGCCTCTACTCTTACCTGTGTCATCTTAAACAAAAAAGGGGGAGATGTAGAGAGCTGCTTTGTTCTGTGCCTTGAAAATGGCGCTGGCTTCCGCTCTTCACCCCTGACCGATGGACATTCTCTGACCCTAAACATCTTTATTTATGGCCAAATATGTGACCTGGCTTGCTTCTGCGTACTTAGCCCTATCCGCATTTCCCACATGGCTTGCTACGGTTGGCTACCCAGGGGGTATTCAAGCAGCGAGCGGGCTTTTCCCATCCCATTGTTCTACTCAGAAATTGTTCAAGGTCCTAAATAAAGCTTAGGAAAGAGAGCCACGTGTGGTGTTTTTCTTGCTGGTCAAGTCAAATGCCGCAACTTGTATTAATTTTAATAAAACTCTGGTTGGCCAGTAGCCAGACAGGAAGTATAGGCGGGGGCGATGGCAATCAGGCAGGAAGGAGAGGTGGGCAATGAGACTTCTGGGAAAAGGAACATTTCAGTCTGCAGTTGTGATCTGGATACAGAGGAAGTATACCAGATACAGTGACTGCCTTGCTGGAAAAGGAACCAGGTAGAACAGAAACCCCAGACAAAGGACTAAACAAATGTGGGATCTGATGGAACAGAAACCTCATTCAATACCAAGGTGAATGTGGAATGGAGAAGACTACTTCAAATATTCATTCTGGTTTCTCTCCTGTTGATGACAGAATTTCTTATTTGACTTTTTTTTTCTGCAGCTGGCCCATGGGAATTCTTCTGTTTCTGCCTTCTGCCTTTGATAGGTGTGTTGGCATTACAGACACATAAAATACTCTGCCTGACTTGATGTAACTTTGGGGGATTCAGATTGAGCTGATCACTCTGCACTGGAAAGAGTTGACATACTCAGTCACTACTCTTCCTCAGAAATTCATTACATGTAGCAAATAGATGTTAAACAAGCAGTAAAGGCTCCATGAGGAATTCTAAAATTATGACCATATTTGGGGCTTGAATTAGATGGATTTGGGTATTGCTGACCATATTAATCTTTGCAAAGATTCCTAGCAGTCTCATCTACATAAGTCTCTTCTACTTGCTATTCACAAGTGTTGTTATTGAAAAAAATTAAAATCTAATGACACTGATTTATGTCCTACTGACTTGTGCATACTGGTAGGTATGCAGTTCTTGTGATGAACTGCAAAGATTTTGCAGCAGAGGTCAGAATATTCTGTGACAGAAAAATTAGTCTATCTGAGGCTTACAATAAGTGCTAATGTTGAAATTCTCAGACAGATCTCATAAATTGGAATATTAGCCACACGGTTAACATAAATTTGCTATGTGACTGATGAAATCAACTATAGGATGACATCAAAGAATTAATGTAGTTGAATAAAGAGTGGCTGTTCCATTGCAAATTTAAAATGCTCATAAACATTCAAATTTAAACTGTGAAAAATTACTTTCTAGTATGCTTTATGAAGTGAGTCATCTGAAACTTTATTTTTTACCTAATGCTCCTTTGGACTCTTTCTTTTTTCTCTATTTATTCCTTGAATGGTTCGACTTTCACTCTGTCTGGTTAAGCGCAGAATCTTGAGTTTCATCTTTTATGATGCAGACATCACTGTGAGGGAAGCACCTGTCTCTAAGTTTCCCTTGGATATTTCTCCTACAAATACTGGCAGGCCAACCAGAAAATAGATTTTTTTCTTTTATTGCTTTTTCTCTCAATTAGCCAAAATTGTACTTTGATTGACAGTTAGTGAACCTCAGACTCCCTTCCTTTAAAGGACCCTTTCAACAGCAAAATGAACTCCAAAATTAGGGTGCAGAGTCATGCTGCGTTTCAAACTTTTTCAACACCTGCTTACTTTTATTCTCATAGAAATACTAAATACAAGTTAACTCACCTCTGAAATTCTAATGTTTACAGTGACGTTAAGTAACCAACGAATAGAACAAGTGACTCTGAGGAATTTGGCTATATCTGCATACTCTTGATAGCAATACCATCATCATACCAGCATTTCAAAATGTGCGCATGGTGGTCACATTACATCTACAAGTCACTCTAGTCAAAAATACTACACCTTCTGTAGTATTGAAGCATTTGTTGTTAATATAAATTTCTAATATCTGTTTGACTAAGGAAAATTATTGCTTCCTTAAAACTTCACTTTTCATGGCAGTATTTCTGTAATCAGACCTTTCAAGGATGTTCACAGACTTAGTATAGAGTCACCTTGCTTAGAATGCTTTCCCTCACCTTTTGTGAAATCTGGGCTAGGGCCCATGCGATTGCATTGGCTTTGTCTTCTGACATGTTGCTGACAATTGACCCCAGTGAAAACACCACGACACCATGCTCTCCAGAGCTCTGGACAAAATCTTCCATTTCCTGTGAAGAGTATTTGTTTCATGACAAAAATGTAGTTGTAGAATAATCACTTATGAATCATTTATGAAAAAGTATGAGAATAAAAGTTAAAGTGTTTCTAGGACTATTTAGAATGGTGGTGTTAAAACACACAGAAGAGAAAAAAAGCAATATCAAAGACTGAACTTCACAGACATCCATACAAACTGTATTCACACATTGTCCAACAAACATTCTAAATATTTTCCTCTGGCAAAATTAAAAATCAGGAGTAAAAGCATATTCTATGATGTATTCATAAAATTGTAGATTCATTTACAGGCTTATGTCTCATAGAAAATATTTTCCCTTGTTATTTTATTTTCTCCTAAAATGGCTGATTGAAAATTATTAACTAGTGTTTGATGACATAATATTTATGTTGTTGTATGTACATATGTGGTAATTTACACAAACTTCCTACTATGTTTAATAAAATGTTTTGGTTCTTTGAGACACAATCATAACTTCATGATAAACATATACCATGTAATTATTTTATGATATTGTATATGAATAGGTTATTTTCAGAGCTAACATGCATAATTTACTGGTTGGAAAGAAACTTTGTCTATGTTGTTTGTCCAACTATCAATTACCTTGGGTAAATGTTCATCATGGCTTTTGGTGATTAGCAGTTTCTGAATGATGAATTTAACTGACTTAATTTCTCTGTCTTTTTGCATGTATTTATATGTGTGTGCTTGTGTGCACATGTATTTGGTATATGTGTGTGTGCGTGCTTGTGTGCACGTGTATTTGGTATATGTGTGTGTGCCTGTGTGTGTATTTTGTGTCTGTTCACGTGTACATGTATGCTTTTGTGTGTGTGTTCGTGTGTGTGTGTGTGTGTGTGTATGTGTTTTGGGTGTGCTCGGGAGGTTTCTTGTATTTGTTTAGCATATAAATGCCAAGAGTTAAAATCTGATACCTTCATCTATCAATCTTTAACATAGTTTTTTAGATTGTCTCACATTGAAAGCAAATCTTACAATTTTTATCAGATTAGTGACCAGCAAGCTCCCAGTATCAACCTGTTTCTGCAACCCCAGCACTAATGCCATTGCACTGTACTGGGACATTCAAAATTTTTACCTGGGTGTTAGGACTCAAACTTGCATCCTCTTAGTTGTTTGGTAAGGACTTTACCCAATGGCTAGACAACCAAGTACCCTAGCAGGCCTAATTTAATTCACTGATACGAATATGTCACTCACTGGTCTATCACACTCTTTCCTGAGGTTTTTGACTTTCTAGATAGCAAGATGTTTAAGTCCACTGATTATATATCTATTTCCCTGGGAGAAAAAACTAATGACAAATGTAGAGTCACTTTCATCAGAAATGAATTAAATTAAATAAAATAAATTTAAAAAAAATTTACCGGGCACTGATCCTGTAGCAGAAGATTCAATGGAGGGGTAAGTGTGTTCCTGACCTGCCACACAAGCCCGGTAAGGGAACACACAATTTTCCCACCATCCTTATCTCCCTGGGTATTTCGAAGGGGCAGCTTCCCCCAGCTAAACCCTCTCTCCTCCCACCCCATTCCGGCTTTCAGCCAGGAACCTCTACCATTCCTCTCTCCCTTTTGGGGGGCATAAAATCCTCCAACTCAGACTGTGTGGGCACCGCTGGGATGGAGTGGTGAGTGCAAACAGGAGGGAGTTCCTTTGTTTTAATAGCCTGCCTGCAGCAAGGTAAGACTGGAGGCAGGGAGATTTCTGACCAGCAAGTGACACTGATCCTGTAGGAGAAGATACAATGGAGGGGTAAGTGTGTTCCTGACCTGCCAAACAAGCCCGCAAGGTAGGACTGCAGGCAAAGTGATTCCTGGCCAGCATGGGGCACTAATCCTGTAGCAGAACACCCAGCAGAGGGAAGAGCCATTGGAGAGCATCTGAAGGAAGAGATGGGCAGGTACCAAGGCAAGAATTTCTCCAACAATCTGAAAAACAACATGAAAACACCAGATCCCAGCGATCTTATGACAGAAGGACTTGAACACCCTATTCCAGAAGAAGTGGAAAACAGTGTCATTAGGAAAGCAATAGAGTCTCTTAAACAGGGTATGAATAACTCACTTAAAGAAATAGAAAAGAAATATAACAAAAAGATTGAAGAAATGAGTAAAGAAATGGAAGAGAAATATAACAAAAAGTTTGAAGAAATGAGAAAATTCGTAAACGACACCCTGGGAAACCAAGAAAAAACAATCAAACAGGTAATGGAATCAGTTCAAGAATTGAAAACTGATATGGAGGCAATGAAGAAGACACAAACCAAGGACCGGCTGGATATGGAAAATCTAGGTAAACAAACAGAGACTTCAGGAACAAGCATAACCAAAAGAATACAAGATATAGAAGAATGAATCTAAGATTATGAAGAGACCATAGAGAAAATAAACACTCTGACCAAAGAAAACAGCAAATCCAACAAATTCTTATCACAAAACATTCAGGAAATCTTGGACATAATAAAAAAAAACAAATCTAAGAAGAATAGGGGTAGAAGAAGGAGAAGAATTGCAGATCAAAGGTCCAGAAAATATATTCAACAAAATTATAGAAGAAAACTTTCCCAACCTAAAGAACTATATTCCTATGAAAGTTCAAGAAGCATACAGAACACAGAATAGACTGGATCAGAAAAAAACATCTCCTCACCATATAATAATCAAAACACAAAGCATTCAGATTAAAGAAAGGATATTAATAGCTGCAAAGGAAAAAGGTCAAGTAATATATAAAGGTAAACCTATCAGACTTACATCAGACTTCTCTATGGAAACCAGGAAAGCCAGAAGGTCCTGGATAGAGGTACTGCAAAAAGTAAGAGACCATGATGCAAGCCCAGACTACTACACCCAGCCAAGCTATTGTTCACTATCAACAGAGAAAACAAAATATTCCAGGATAAAAACAAATTTAAACAATACATAGCTATAAATCCAGCCTTACAGAGAATATTAGAAGGAAAATCACAACCAAAGGAATCCAACATTCCCAACACTGCCAACAATAACTCAGACATCTAGCGACCCTGCACAAGCACAACTCAAAGAAGGGACACATACAAACTCTATTAATCAAACAAACAAAAAATAATAATAACTGGAGTAAACAACCACTGGTCATTAATATCACTTAATATCAATGGACTCAATTCACCTATAAAAAGGCACAGACTTAGAGATTGGATACGAAAACAGGATCCAACATTCTGCTATTTACAAGAAACACACCTCAATCACAAAGACAGACACATACTCAGAGTAAAGGGTTAGGAAAAGCTTTTCCAAGCAAACAGACTTAAGGAACAAGCGGGTGTGGCCATTCAAATTTCTAACAAAATTGACTTCAAACTAAAATCAATCAGAAGAGATGGAGATGGACATTTCACACCCATAACAGGAACAATTCATCAGGAGGAAGTCTCAATCCTGAATATCTATGCCCCTAATATAAAGGTACATACTTAAGTAAAAGAAACACTTCTAGAATTCAAGGCAGTCATCAAACTAAGTGCCCAATTAAAGAAAACGGAGAAAGCACACATTGGAGACTTAACAGCACACTTGAAAGCTCTAGAAAAAAAAAAGAAGCTGATTCACCCAGGAGGAGTAGAAGACTGGAAATAATCAAACTGAGGTCTGAAATCAACAAAATAGAAACACAGAAAGCAATCCAAAGAATCAATGAAACAAAAAGCTGATTCTGGGAGAAAATCAACAAGATCTACAAACCCCTATGCAAACTAATCAAATGGCAGAGAGAGAACATGCAAATTAATAAGATCAGAAATGAAAAGGGGGACATAACCACAGACACAGAGGAAATTCAGAGAATCATTAGATCTTACTACGAAAGTTTATATGCCACAAAGTTGGAAAATGTAAAACAAATGGACTTTTTTTTAGATAAGTACCATATACCAAAGTTGCACCAAGGATGTCTGTTCTGCTGCTCCTGCAAAGGAGTTGCTACTTCAGATCTGGGAACTGTGGGAAGGTGTTGGTATGGCCATTGGAATACAGTCACTGGCTGAATCTAAAGACAATACTGGATGAACTTGTACAGAGGGGTCATGAAGTGACAGTTCTGAGACCTTCAGCTTCCAACTTTCTTGATCCCCTCCCTCTTATGTACCTGTAATTTTGGTCAAATGACATTCAAGGAGAGGGTAAAAAGTACGATGAAGATGCTGTATTTTGGCTTTTGGTTCCAGACATTTAATGAGAAGAAATGGGACCAATTTTACAATGAAACTTTGGGTAACTTATGATTCTTATTAGTAGCTCTGTGTCCTTGAAATGCAAAGTTAACTTACCTTTTATAGGTGATCAATTATAATATGATATTAGCTACCAAATTCACTGTAAAAGCTCATATTATTGATCAAAGAGAAGCAGGTATCAGTCCTGATAAAGGACATTCTGGTGAGCTATACACCCAGCAAGAGATGTAAGTAGAGTTTCCCTAAGTGATTGTTTACTCATTTTGCTATAATTATTAATCTATTTTAATAAGTCACTAGCTAGTTAAACAAAGTATGATTAATTTAGATTGAAGTATAAAATATTTTACAGTTTCAATATGTATATAACGTTGAAGAAATTGTTTTCTCTTGCATAGGAATCTGTCTTAATTTAAAATTAAAAATGTGGGTTCTGAAAACAACGAAAACGTTAAGAGTGTTTTCTGTTCATTTTGAGTATCTGAGTACTATCCTTGGACCCATCCAGGTCCAGTGACTCAAAATTGCCTGTAACTTCAGCTTCTTGAGATCCGCTGCCCTTTTATGGTGTCTGGAGGCACCTGAATAAACTTATCATACATAGACACACATACACACATACAAAAATATGAATTATAGGATATATTCTCTGTATTTCCCAAAGAATTTCCTTACTCTTGGATGATACTATATTACTTCACAGGCTTACAAATGGTACTGGAGTTTCTACCAGTATCATATTCCTTTATTGCTACTTACCTAATATCCGTTGTTTAAACATTACAGAAGCATGGATATGTATGTAACCAGTCTGTATTCTTTTGCAGTTATTTTTTTATCTCCTCTCCCTCTCAAAAATATGTCATAATTAAGACTTTCCAATATTTCTATTCTCATAATGTCTAAAAATATTGTGATTGTTGTTGTAGGATAAGTACTATTAAAATTCTTAATATGAAACAAAGTTAGAAGCACTAAACAAAAATTGAGCCATTCATAAACTTACAGCTCCTTTAGCAAAACAAGGAAGAAGGACTAGATACACACTACAAGGACCCTGGGGAAGTCTGGCCACGGTACATGGTGTAATGTGAATTTTGGACCTGGAATGTGTGTTTATATTTGCACTGTTCCTCTTGAAGATGTATAGAGTATTAAAATGTGTGCTCTTTCATATAGGGGTCTAGTGGTTATTTCAATAATTATTATTTCAAATAACTGTAGAAACAAAAGGTAATTCTTATGTTTGCTTTAAAAATAAACCCAAGCTCATATTTATGAATATTATGTGAGGAACAAATCAATTACACATGAAAATTGTGTTAGGTATGAATGAATATTGATTTTTAAACCTACATGTTCTACATCAAACATATATGATGCGGGAGAATTGTCTGTATTTTGTCAATCATATTTTAAGAAAATGCTGAGTGGCCAGGCTGTCAGTATAGGCAGGAAAGCCAGACTGGAAGTAGGAGTGGAGCAAAGAGACTGGGAAGCAGGAAGCTCCCTCTGTCACTCCTGCCCAGATCACCAAAGAAGCAACATGTGAGCTGACAGCTGGAAAAAGTACTCAACCATATGGCTAACATAGATGAGAATAATCGGTTAAGATAAGTCATAAAAACTAATAAGTAGCCTGACCTAATGGGCCCATCAGTTTATAATCTTATAGAAATCTCTGTGTGATTTTTCTTGGGGTTTTGCCAACTATGGGGCACTAGGTGGAACAGAAACACAAATAAGCCTGGCCCCTCATGTCTAGCCAATCCGTTCATGTTACACATACATCTTTCATCATTTAAAAAAATATATTTTATGTTTGATTGAAAATACTGTCAAATTTTCACTTTCTCATTTGCTCATTTCTACTTCTAAAAAGGCCCACTACCTTAACCAAGACAATAGGCAAAGCAGAAATGTGGCTCATTAGATCCTACTGGGATTTGGAATTTCCTCGCCCAACCTTACCAAATGTTGACTATGTTGGAGGTCTCCACAGCAAACCTGCTAAACCCTTGCCGAAGGTAAATATTTTTTTCTTATTCTTTTTTTCCTTATTCTTTTTTCCCTTATTTATTTATTTAAAGAATTTCCACTTCCTCCCCTCCTCCCAATACCCTCCCGTTCCCCCTACTCCATCTCCTCCTACCTCACCATTCCAAAGAGCAGTCAGGGTTTTCTGCCCTGTGGGAAATCCAAGTTCCTTCCCCCTCCCTCCAGTTCCAGGAAGGTGAGCATCCAAACAGGCCAGGATCCCAAAAAGCCAGTCCATGCAGACGAAACAAGACCCAGTGCCATAGTCAATGACTTCTCAGTCAACCCCCATGTCAGCCACATTCAGAGAATCCGGTTTGATCACAAGCTTGTTCAGTCCCAGTCCAACTGGTTTTGGTGAGCTCTCATTCGATCAGTTCCCTTGTATCAGTGGGTGAACGTACCTCTCACGGTCCTGACTTCCTTGTTCATGTTCTCCTTCCTTCTGCTCTTCATTTGGACCTTGGGGACTCACTCCAGTGCTCCAATGTGGGTCTCCGTCTCTCTCTCCATCCATGGTCGGATGAAGGCTCCCTCTGGTTCTGCTTTCCTTGCTCACGATCTCCCTCCCTCTGCTTCTCATTTGTACCTAGGGAGTTAAGTGTAGTGTTCCAATATGTGTCTCTGTCTCTATCTCCATTCTACGTCATATGAAGGTTCTGTGGTGACATGCAAAATATTCATCAGTATGGTTATGGGCCAAGGCCAGTTCAGGCACCCTCTCCTCTGCTGCCCAGAAAACAATCTGGGGACCTCTCCTTGGGCCTGGGAACCCCTCCAGAATCAAGTCTCTTGCAAACCCTAAAATGGCTCCCTTAGTTGAGATATAAACTTCCCTGCTCCCATAACCATCCTTCTTACCTCCCCACTTCCGTTCCCCCAAGCCATCCCCAATCCTCCTACACTTCCCTCTCCCTAACCATCTTCCCTTACTTCCACCCCCCCCCCCCACCCCCGTGAACCCAAGTTTGTCTGGCAATCTTGTCTACTTCTAATATCTAGGAGGATAACTATATGATTTTCTTCAGGTTCACCTTCTTATTTAGCTTCTCTAGGATCACGAATTATAGACTCAAAGACCTTTAACTATGGCTAGAATACACTTATGAGTGAGGACATACCATATTCCTCTTTTTGGGTCTGGCTTACCTCACTCAGTAAAGCGTTTTCTATTTCCATTCTTTGCATGCAAAATTTAAGATGTCATTGTTTTTTAATTCTGGGTAAAACTCTAATGTGTATATGTTCCACACCTTTTTTAACCATTCTTCTATTGAGGGGCACCTAGATTGTTTCCAGGTTCTGGCTATTACAAATAGTGCAGCTATGAACATAGTTGAACAAATACTTTTGTAGTATGATAGGGCATCTCTTGAGTATATTCCCAAGAGCGGAATTGCTGGGTCCTGAGGGAGGTTGACTCCCAGTTTCCTGAGAAACCCCCACACTGATTTCCACAGTGGCTGCACAAGTTTGCATTCCCACCAACAATAGATGCGTACTCCCCTCACTCCACATCCTCTCCAGCATAGACTATCATTGGTGTTTTTGAGTTTAGCTATTCTGACAGGTGTAAGATGGTATCTCAAAGTGGTTTTGATTTGCATATCCCTAATTGCTAAGGAGGTTGAGCATGACCTTAAGTGTCTTTTTGCCATTCGAAGTTCATCTGTTGTGAATTCTCTGTTCAGTTAAGTATCATGTTTTTTAATTGGGTTAATTAGAATTTTAGTGTCTAGTTTCTTGAGTTCTTTGTATATTTTAGAGATCAGACCTTTGTCTGATGAGGGATTGGTGAAGATCTTCTCCCAGTCAGAAGGTAGCCTTTTTGTCTTACTGACAGTGTCCTTTGCTTTACAGAAGCTTCTCAGTTTCAGTAGGTCCCATTTATTCATTGTTTCTCTTATTGTCTGTGCTACTGGGGTTCTACATAGGAAGTAGTCTTCTGTGCCTATATCTTGTAGACTATTTCCCACTTTCTCTTCTATCAGGTTCATAGTGGACAGATTAATGTTGATGTCTTTAATCCATTTGGACTTGAGTTTTGTGCATGGTGATATATATGGATCTTCTTTCATTCTTCTACAGGTTGACATCCAGTTATGCCTGCACCATTTGTTAAAGATGCTTTCCTTCTTCCATTGTCCAAAATCCCTTTTCCAAAATCAGGTGTCCATAGGTTTGTGGGTTGATATCCTGGTCTTCTATTCCATTCCGTAGGTCAACTTCTCTGTTCTTATGCCAACCAAGCTGTTTTCAATACTGTAGCTCTGTAATAGAGTTTCAAGTCAGGGATGGTAATGCCTCCAGAAGTTCCTTTATTGTATAAGATTGTTTTGGCTATCCGGAGTTTTTTGTTTTGCCATATAAACTTGATTATTGTTCTCTCAAGGTCTGTGAAGAAGTTTGATGGGATTTTGATGGGGATTGCATTGAATCTATAGATTGTTTTTGGTAGAATTGCCATTTTTACTATGTTGATTCTCCCAATCCAAGAGCAGGGGAGGTCTTTCCATTTTCTGGTATCCTCCTCAATTTCGTTCT
Organism: Myodes glareolus; assembly: GCF_982192425.1. Lineage (NCBI taxonomy): Eukaryota > Metazoa > Chordata > Mammalia > Rodentia > Cricetidae > Myodes > Myodes glareolus. The sequence goes on along the minus strand of NC_142033.1, from coordinate 20,822,304 downwards.
TCAAAGACTTAAAGTTCTTGTCAAATAGGTCTTTCACTTCCTTGGTTAGAGTAACCCCAAGATATTTTATGCTATTTGTGGCTATTATGAAAGGTGATGTTTCTCTAATTTTCCTCCCTGCTTCTTTATCCTTTAAAGATAAAGGATAGGAGGGCAACCGATTTTTTGGAGTTGATCTTGTATCCTGCCACATTATTAAAGGTGTTTACCATCTGTTGGAGTTCTTTGGTAGAGTTTTTGGGGTCGCTTATGTACACATCCACTTCACTGTCATCGTGGAACATCAAATCTTCTGTCACAGTGTGTTCCCTGTGTCATTGCTTATCCTTTTATCTAAGAAGAAAAAGCCTTGAGTTAAAATATAACCGAGGTAGATCAAAGCAAATGCAGTAAATGACCTCATTGAAGTTCTGATCTAACGGAGATAGTAAAAGCAAATATTAATTATTCATATTTGCATCTCAGTGTTTAATGACAAATATTTTGTAATGAAGAAAATTCAAGAGTCCATGACCTCTTTGCACAACTGTTCTGTCTCTAAGATGTTTGAATCAGCAAATAACGAAAGTTTAACTTCATCCTTTCCAATTCGAATCCCCTGGATCCAATTATGTTGTCTTATTGCTATTGCTAGAGCTTCAAGCACTGTATTGAAGAGTTATGGAAAGAGCGGACAGCCTTGTCGTGTTCCTAATTATAGTGGAAAGGCTTTGAGTTTCTCTCCATTCAATTTGATATTAGCTGTCGGCTTGTTGTATATTGCTTTTTTTATATTTAGGTATGATCCTTGTTTCCCCAGTCTCTCCAACACCTTTATCATAAAGGGGTGTTGAATTTTGTCAAATGCTTTTTCAGCATCCAGTGAAATGATCATATGGTATTTTTCTTTCACTTTATTTATATGATGGATTACATTGATAGATTTGCATATGTTGAACCAGCCCTGCATCTCTGGTATGAAGTCTACTTGATCATAATGGATAATTTTTCTAATGTGTTCTTGGATTCGGTTTGCCAGGATTTTATTGAGAATTTTCGCGTCGATGTTCATGAGTGAGATTGGCCTGTAATTCTCTTTCTTGGTTGTGTCTTTGTGTGGTTTTGGAATCAAAGTAACTGTAGCTTCATAAAAGGAGTTTGGAAATGACTCTTCTGTTTCTATATTGTGGGATACATTAAGGAGTATAGATATTAGCTCTTCCTGGAAGTTCTGGTAGAATTCTGCATTGAAACCATCTGGTCCTGGGCTTTTTTTGGTAGGGAGATTTTTGATAACAGCTTCTAATTCTTCGAGTCTAACAGGTCTATTTAGATTGTTCACCTGTTCTTGGTTGAATAGTAGCAAGAACATTGGTTAGTGAGAGGTTACTCAGCAATTTCTTCTCAACAAACAAGCCAATATAAAGTACTTGCAATATAAAGTACATAAGTACATATTTTATTGTTATCATTTTAAGAAATTATTATAAGAATGTTGATAAACATATATGCATGCATATAATTTGTTAAATAGCTTGGTAATGCACCTAACGAACTCTACTGACCAAAGCCTTGGGAAGCACATAGACAAAAGCCTTCTCCTACACATGTCCCTAGGGAAAATGTAGATTAGCAATTGAATTGTTAGACTCATAGTTGACAGACTAACCTGAGTGATATTATCTACTAAGGCAGTCAGTTGGTTCATCTTACCTGTCCACAGGCCCTTCATAAGCCCAAGAAATAGTTGAATAGCTTGTTATCCAGATCTGGTCCACAAAGGCTCTAAAAATTACATGAGTACATGCATCTACATTCCTTCCTCTCAAGAAAAACAGTATGATTACCATTCCTGAGGTCATCAATTTCTGTAAGATTGCATATGCAAATTCTGGAAACTGATATGTGACTTTAGTTTTTGGATGACCTAGGATTAGAAGAACAACAGAAAATATAGTAATTAGAGATCTTAAATATAGGTAAAAATTGGTTTTCAAGTAATCAAAGTGTCAAGGTATTTTTAACATTAAAAGTTAAATTGAATTATTTAATTTGCTTTAAAGCCACACATCAAGAATCGTCCAAGACCAAAAGAGTGTAACTGAGAGAGCTGCACCTTTTGTTTTCTTTTAAAGGTGATGCTAGGATTTACAGGAGAATTAGTTGAGTGATGAATGAATGACAGATGTGGCACGTGGTGACACTGGAACAATGAAGGGGGTTTAAAATGAATACATAGAGAGCATTGTGGATGGAAGAAATTGAATATTTAAGAATATCATGTTTTTGTTATAACCGATCAACTTAAAGAGTTCACATGTTAGTGCAATCCATTTCTTTCTTGATTCCTTTTTTTCCATTACCCTCTTCCCAAAAGAACAAATGGAACCAAAGTCACTGGAGTAATCAGCTGGGAAACACTGTCATATAGGCTTGCTTATTAGTACATCCATACTCATGTGTTCAGGGGTTTGGAAGAGGTTTTGTCAAATGTAGTGATGTTGTTAACCTCAGGAATCATATCAAAATGTCCAGTGCAGGAATGGAAAACTTCTCCCTTGACTCTTCTCAAAAAATACAGATTCTAGTCATTGTCCTTGATTGCTTCCGAGAACTTGAAGATAAGATGTTTGAAGACATTATACACTTCAGACTTAGGACCTGAAGCAGTTCAGAAGCAAACTTCCTCTCTGAGGATTTTCATAGAATTTGAAGAGGCTACGTAAGATGTTTACAGAGACATGTAACCAATAGTCCTATTATCTGTTAGACCTATGGCTTATAACAATGACTGCCATGGTAAGATATCCATAACAATAAAATTGTGGCACTTTTATCTTAGGTATAATCAAGATAAATGTAAGTCTAATTGGATTTGAGGCCAACACAATTTTAAGAAATTCATGTGTGGTACTGTAAAACGAGTCAGCTGCCCATGACTGGAGAAATCACACACCCGAGAAGTAGAGTCTCCTACTGCTGTTTTCCTAAACAAGTATAATTTCTATCTATATTATTAGCATTTATCCTTATAATCACAGGTAACTGTAACTCTCACAACTCATCAAAAATCTTTTCTTGTGGCAAGTGGAGAATACTGCAGAGATCCAAAGCTGGTCAAAAAGGAAGAGAATAAATGATCTTTGGATTCCCAAGGCCATAAGTACACGTAGAGCAGCACAACTTCTAAATCAAAGGCGATGGAAAAGATATCAGAAGAGCCTAAGAGACATGGGACCAGGATGCCTGGTAAAAGATGGTGACATATATATATATATATATATATGTGTGTGTGTGTGTGTGTGTGTGTGTGTGTGTATGTGTATTATTGAGATATTGCATTCATGATATCTCACCAGTGTGTTTGCCCAAATAAGACCTGCATAATGACAGGGACTCTACCTAAGAGGGTTCTTGTGAAGTAGTTGGCTAACTGTATCAGCAGTTTAGATTTCAGTCTTACAATAAGACAATGGGCTCTGCCACCTCCAGATTGCCATAGCAAGTATAACTTTGTAACCCAATTGGCTCAAACCATAGAGAGCCTTCAGGAAAAAAATAGGTATGCCGTTTTATTCCACTGTTGCCCACTTATCAATTTTAACTTTCTGCTTACTTATCTGCAAACTGATGAAGAAATACCATATCCTAAACAATAATAAAATTGTCAGAAATCCTGGCATAATGTTCTTTGCTTAGAGAGGTCCAAAGAACCTGAAAAATTGTCCCATCCACCCACTCCTAATGTTGTGTAGCTGTCACAATTGCTAGCCTGATTGTTTTGACCTCTGTTGATACTCTTAGATTTCTATGAATCACTCAGCTGGCCCTACTCATTTGGACCTTAAAAGAGGTTGAGTAGTTGATACTTAGAAACACTACCTAATAAGATGAGAAATAAAATTTTAGTGCTCATAAATTTACATCCCCAGGGAGCTGAAGGACTACTCACTGATGAGAATGTATCCACCTTCAAAAAACTGTTACAGACCTTGGATTCTGACTTGAAGCACTCTGGGCACAAAGATGTCACTTCACTCTTGTGCAATAAACCATCACCCTATTTTGCTAGCTGACAATATACAAGGCCCATCAAATGTTATCAGTACAAAGCCACAACCAATACTTATTCGGGCAGATAAGAAATGTTTAAGACTGTGGGGGCTGAGAAATGCAGGCCCATTTCCCACATTGTCTGGCGGTCAGAGGATCTAAGAGATTAACTGGCACAATCTGCACCTCCAGAAACAGGATGTGGTGTCCTGCCGTCTTTTTAAGTTGGGTAAACTCAGTGCCATCCTGAGGTAGGATGCTAATAAGATTCTGCTCCTTCCATTTTAACTATGGGGTCACCTGAAGAAGGGTTTTTTTTCTGCCAACTTTACCAAGTAGACTTGAGTAAAACGTGACTTTAGTCACCCAACATTGGTGTCTTCTCTCTCCCTTGAAAGATATTTGCTGCTACAAGGAAAGCTAGTCTTCAGGAAAGTCTTTCAGGTCAGATTGAGCTCAGCTGCTATGGATCCTTTGTCTTAAGTGCAAGGTGTCTTCCACAATAAGAACTTATTTTCCACCTCTGGGGTGCAATCAACATCAATAGCAATAATCTGTATGTTTTGAGAGTATTTTGGACAATGCTAAGCAACAACCCCAAATGTGACATCTCATGTAATTTATGACAGTTTTTTCCCAGTCTAGGGTTCTTGCAGGAATGTTTGTAATCTAGGTAGAAAATTACATAAAAACTGTACATGTATATAGATATGCGTAGACTTATATGTACTATGTGCATCTTTAGGTTAACATATCCTTACTATTATTTTACTCTCTCCATTTCTCTCTCTCTCTCTCTCTCTCTCTCTCTCTCTCTCTCTCTCACCTTCAGAAGAGATACAAAGAGTTATTTTAATCTCTCTTAATTAATGAATATTTGTTTTGCGTTTCAATGTGTTGTTTGTCTTAGAGTAGTTTCCATGGGATGCTGAGTTGAATTCTTTTGTATTTCAGGAGTATTCTCCAGATATCTCTGAATCCCAAATAATTTATGATGTCATTTTCTTCTGGTGTTTCGTCTGCTTAATTTTTGTCCAGATAGCTAGTCTGTTGGAGAAAGCAGGTTACTTAAGTCAGCTAATATTAATACCTCATGTTAATCTATTTCTTTAAATTCAGTGTATATTTTCAGTGAAGTTGGCACCAGAATTTGGTGAACGTGTTTTTAAGATAGTAATGTTTTTCTTGTTAATTGTTCTTTTTATTAGAATGACTTGTGTGCACGCGTGTGTATTTTATTCTTGCAGCTTTTAATATCCTTTGTTTCTCCTGTATACTTATATACTTTGTGTTTTAATTGTGATAATGTTGTGTGAGGTTTTTTTCCTTGATCTTTTGTGTTTGGTGTTGTGTGTGTTTCTTCTCTCTATATGGGTGTGTCTTTTCTAAGGGGAAATTTTATTGTTGAAGATCTAATCTATGCCATTGATTTGAGATACTTCTTCCTCAATTATTTCCATAATTCAAAAGATTTGTATTCAAGATGTCATTGTTTTTTACCGCTGAGTAAAATTCTAATGTGTATCTGTTTCACATCTTTATTAACCATTCTTCTATTGAGGGGCACCTAGGTTGTTTCCAGGTTCTGGCTATTATAAATAGTGCTGCTATGAACATAGTTGAACAAATGCTTTTGTAGTATGATAGGGCATCTCTTGGGTATATTCCCAAGAGTGGAATTGCTGGGTCCTGAGGGAGGTCGACTCCCAGTTTCCTGAAAAACCGCCACACTGATTTCCACAGTGGTTGCACAAGTTTGCATTCCCACCAACAATGGATGAGTGTTCCCCTCATTCCACATCCTCTCCAGCATAGGCTATCATTGGTGTTTTTGAGTTTGGCTATTCTGACAGGTGTAAGATGATATCTCAAAGTTGTTTTGATTTGCATTTCCCTGATCGCTAAGGAGGTTGAGCATGACCTTAGTTGGGAGGAGGGGCAGAAATGGAAAATTTTATAATTTAATAAAATTACTAAAAAAAGAAAAAAAAGATTTGTACTTTCTTGGCTTGCCACTTAACCTTCATGTTCCTTTTTTATGATTTCAAACTGCCTAGGACCTCTAATTTATATTTTAGTCCAGATATTCTATCCGTTGATGCCTGACTCGCTACATTTATCAGACTTTTTTTTCCATTGAATTATCTAGTTGGGTTATTGAGATTTTCAGTTTCATCTTCATTTCAGCTTTGGTTCATTTTAATTCTTTCATCTTGTTTGCGTATTTGGTCAGTATGATAAATAACCACACCAGCTCAAGAACAAGAATTATGTTGGCCACTGCACATTTCCGTGAATACCCACACCCGATTCAGGCGCGCGCTTTCCCGAACCGAGTCCACGAGAATGGATTAATATCCTAAGGGTTGAAGCACAAAAAGACCAGAGACCTGCTCATTCACCAAAGAGTAAATGGCCACTTTATTAAACTCAAGTCGGTTATATATATAGTAGTGGTCAAGGGGGCAAAAGGGCAAAGGCCCCTCCCATCAGGTGCAGTGGAAGAGGATGACAGGTGCCCGGTGTCCCAGGCCAGAATCAGCTGCAGGAGGCAGGCTTGGCAGGCATATAGGGCCCAAGGCTGGAACCTTGTTTACAGGTGGAATTACCATAACAAAAGAGGGCCAAGTTCTGGGTTCTTGTTTCTGTGAAAGAGCACTTTGTGCAGTAATCTTAATTTAGACTCTTTCTTTTCTAATTGCTTTGAGTTTTCTTAAGATAGAGCTTTCAATGAGTGAGTTATAGTCTCTAAGCACCTTTGAAGTTGAACCAATAAAAAGAACATGATTTCTCCCTAATGGTGCTAACCTCTTCAACAATTAGAATCATTTTTCAGTCCCTTCTTCTTGGAAAATGAAAACTTTCTCATACTTCTTTCCTTGTAAACCTTCCCATTTTTCATAACTGTCTACTATATCTCAGTGCCCATCTGAACTAATGCAGCAAGAAGTAGTGATATCATGTTCCGATGCAATTTGGCTTAAAATTTCTTCTGCCAAACAAATCAGTTCCCTACTTTTTAATTTGTTTTCAATCATCTTCTCAGCAAATGTGCAGAATCAGCCAGATTCTTGGGCAATATATGATGTAAATGGCCTATAATCCAGTCTCACACAGAGTTCTCCTTCCTTTCCATATTCTATTGAGTCAAGCCTCAGCTCACATTTATCCTCCATTCTCTTCATCCTTATTCCTACTACAATATCCCAATAGCTATTTACATCATTCTGATTCAGCCCCTCCATATTCCTCTTGCAATCAATCCCTGAAGAAACATGATCAGATTTATCACCTCAATAACCCTACTTCTTGGTACCATTTTTTGGCATTATGTACATTTATTTTTGTTCCTGTAACACTTTCATGTCAAGAACACATATTCACTTAGGATTTTATTTGATTTCCACAGATAATAATGGCATTATCTCTTCTCAATTTCCTGTGTGTTTGTGATACATTCTTATAAAATTTCTTAATCTAGCAAACCAAGTAATATACAGAGAAAACAGTGAAAACTTGAAAATATGAATAAGTCTTCCAGTTTTACTCATTACTAAAAATTTTGTTTAAATTTTTCTTTTTGTTTTATATTTCATACAGGCAAAGCACTATTATAAATCTATCAAAAGGAATATCCTTTCTGGGTTCTTTCTACATTATATCTAAAATTGAATTTTTATTTATTTATTTATTTACTTATTTATTTAATGAATTTATAAAAATTTCCACTTCCTCCTCTCCTCCAAATACCCTCCCACTCCCCCAACTCCTTCTCCTCCTCCCTCTCCAGTCCTAGGAGCAGTCAGGGTTTCCTGCCCTGTGGAAAGTTCAAGTTCCTCCCCCCTCTCTCCAGGTCTAGGAAGGTGAGCATCCACACAGACTAGGATCCCAAAAAGCCAGTACATGCAGAGGAAACAAGTCCCAGTGCCATTATCAAAGGCTTCTCAGTCAGCCCCCATGTCAGCCACATTCAGAGATTCCAGTTTAATCACATGCTCGTTCAGTACCAGTCCAGCTGGCCTTGGTGAGCTCTCATTAGATCAGTCCCCTTGTATCAGTGGGTGAACGCATAGGTTTGTGGGTTAATATCCGGGTCTGCTATTCGATTCCATAGGTCAACTTCTCTGTTCTTATGCCAATACCAAGCTGTTTTCAAAACTATAGCTCTGTAATAGAGTTTGAAGTCAGGGATGGTAATGCCTCCAGAAGTTCCTTTATTATATAAGATTGTTTTGGCTATCCTGGGTTTTTTGTTTCTCCATATAAAGTTAATTATTTTTCTCTCAAGGTCTGTGAAGAATTTTGATGGGATTTTGATGGGGATTGTATTGAATCTATAGATTGCTTTTGGTAGAATTGCCATTTTTACTACGTTGATTCTCCCAATCCAAGAGCAAGGGAGATCTTTCCATTTTCTGGTATCCTCCTCAATTTCTTTCTTCAAAGACTTAATGTTCTTGTCAAATAGGTCTTTCACTTCCTTGGTTAGAGATAGTTGAAATTTCTCTGATTTTCCTTCCTGCTTCTTTATCCTTTGTGTATAGGAGGGCAACCGATTTTTTGAAGTTGATCTTGTACCCTGCCACATTACTAGAGATGTTTATCAGCTGTTGAAGTTCTTTGGTGGAGTTTTTGTGGTCACTAATGTACACTATCATATTATCTGCAAATAACGAGAGTTTAACTTCTTTCTTTCCAATTCGAACCCCCTTGATCCCCTTATGTTGTTTTATTGCAATTGCAAGAACTTCAAGCACTATATTGAAGAGATATGGAGAGAGTGGACAGCCTTATCTTGTTCCTGATTTTAGTGGAATGGCTTTGAGTTTCTCTCAATTCAATTTGATGTTAGCTGTCGACTTGCTGTAAATAGCTTTTATTATATTTAGGTATGATCCTTTTATTTCCAATCTTTCTAATAATTTTATCATAAAAGGGTGTTGAATTTTGTCAAATGCTTTTTCAGCATCCAATGAAAGGATCATATGGTTTTGTCTTTCAGTTTATTTATATGATGGATTACATTGATATATTTGTGTATGTTCAACAAGCCCTGCATCTCTGCTATGAAGCCTACTTGATCTTAATGGATAATTTTTCTAATGTGTTCTTGGATTCAGTTTGGCAGTATTTTGTTGAGAATTTTTTTGTCGATGTTCATGAGTGATATTGGCCTGTAATTCTCTTTCTTGGTTGTGTCTTTGTGTGGTTTTGGTATCAGGGTAACTGTAGTTTCATAAAAAAAAATTTGGCAATGACTCTTCTGTTTCTATTTTGTGAAATACATTAAGAAGTATAGGTAGTAGCTCTTCTTGGAAGTTCTGGTAGAATTCTGCATTGAATCCATCTGGTCCTGGGCGTTTTTTGGTAGGGAAGTTTTTGATAACAGCTTCTATTTCTTTGCTACTAACAGGTCTATTTAGATTATTCACCTGGTCTTGCCTTAACTTTGGTAAAAAGTACTTATCTAAAAACATGTTCATTTCTTGTACATTTTCAAACTTTATGGCATATAAGCTTTTGTAGTAGGATCTCATGATTCTCTGAATTTCCTCTGTGTCTGTGGTTATGTCCCCCTTTTCATTGCTGATCTTATTAATTTGCGTGTTTTATCTCTTCTGTTTGATTAGTTTGGCTAATTAGAATGGCCATACCTGCTTGTTTCTTAGATCCATTTGCTTGAAAAACCTTTTCCCATCCCTTTACTCTGAGTTGATGTCTGTCTTTGTGGTTGAGGTGTGTTTCTTGTAAAAAGTAGAATGTTGGATCCTGTTTTCGTATCCAATCTGTTAGTCTCTACCTTTTTATAGGTGAGTTGAGTCCATTAATATTAAGTGATATTAATGACCAGTGGTGTTGACTCAGGTTTTTTTTTGTTTGTGTGTGTGTGTGTGTAGTAGAGTTCGTGTGTTTCCCTTCTTTGAGTTGTGCTTGTGAAGGGTCACTAGATGTCTGAGTTATTGTAGGCAGTGTTGACAATGTTAGATACCTTGGGTTGCGATTTTCCTTCTATTACTTTCTGTAAGGCTGGATTTTTGGCTACGTATTGTTTAAATTTGATTTTATCCTGGAATATTTTTTTTCTCCATTGATAGTGAACGATAGCTTGGCTGGGTATAGTAGTCTGGTCTTGCGTTCTGTATGCTTCTTGAACCTTCAGAGGAATATCGTTCTTTAGGTTGGGAAAGTTTTCTTATATAATTTTGTTGAATATATTTTCTGGGCCTTTGATCTGCAATTTTGCTCCTTCTTCTACCCCTATTATTCTTAGATTTGGTTTTTTTTTATTGTGTCCCAGATTTCTTGAATGTTTTGTGATAAGAATTTTTTGTATTTGCTGTTTTCTTTGATCAGAGCATTTATTTTCTCTATGGTGTCTTCAGAACCTGAGATTCGTTCTTCTATCTCTTGTATTCTATTGGTTATGCTTGATTCTGTAGTCTCTGTTCATTTACCTAGATTTTCCATATTCAATTGTCCCTTGGTTTTTTGTTTTCTTCATTGCCTCCATTTCAGTTTTCAATTCTTGAACTGTTTCCATTACCTATTTGATTGTTTTTTCTTGATTTCCCAGGGTATCATTTATGGATTTACTCATTTCTTCAAACATTTTGTTATACTTCTCCTCCATTTCCTTGCTCATTTCTTCAAACTTTTTGTTATACTTCTCTTCCGTTTCTTTAAGTGAGTTATTCATATCCTGTTTAAGGACTCTATTGCTTTCATAATGGCACTTTTTTCCACTTCTTCTGGATTTTGGTGTTCAAGTCCTTCTGTTGTAGGATTGCTGGGATCTGGTGTTTTCATGTTGTTTTTCAGATTGCTGGAAGAATTCTTGCCTTGGCATCTGCCCATCTCTTCCTTCAAATGCTCTCTAAGGGATCTTCTGATACCGAGTCAGGTTCCCTTGTTGGGTAGGGACCTCACTGGTAGAAGGCCTACCTTTCTGCAGGCAGGCCCTCTGATGGATCTTCTGCTAGATCTTGCCTGCCAGGATTCTCACTGAGTTGACACAGTGCCTATCTTTCTGCAGGCAGGCTATTGAAACACAGGAACTCCTTCCTGCCGGATTACACTTACAGGCCAGTCCTTGCAAGCAAGGTGGATGAGCTGGGGAATTTTATGGCCCTGAGGAGGGGCAGCTTAACCCTGCTAAGCCCTACAGCCTCCTATCCCATCCCAGCTTTCACCCAAGAACCCCTTCCTTTATTCTTCCCTTCCTCCTCCGGGCTGCATAGGTACCTGGACTCAGAGTATATTCTGTCCATCTTTCTCTCTGTATACTTCTTTAAGAAGCATATGGCCTCTCAGTTTCCTGAGAAACCACCACACTGATTTCCAAAGTGGTTGCACAAGTTTCTATTCCCACCAGCAATGGATGTATGTTCTCCTTACTCCACATTCTCTAGCATAGATTATAATTGGTGTTTTTAATTTTAGCCATTAGGGTATCTCAAAGTTATTTTGATTTGAATTTCCCTGATTGCTAAGAAAGTTGAACATGACATTAATTATCTTTTGACCATTTGAATTTTTCTGTTGAGAATTCTCTGTTTAGTTCAGTACCCCATTTTTTAATTGGGTTACTCAAAATTTTAATGTCTAGTTTCTTGAGTTCTTTTTATAATTTGGAGACCAGGCCTTTGTCTGAGAGACCTTGGTGAAGATCTTCTTCCATTCAGTACGTTGTCTTATGTCTTAATGACAGTGTCCTTTGCTTTACAGAAGCTGCTCAGTTTCAGAAGGTCCCATTTACTCATTGTTGCTCTTATTGTCTGTGCTACTGCGGTTATACATAGGAAGTGGTCTTCTGTGCCCATGTGTTGCAGACTACTTCCCACTTTCCCTTCTATCAGGTTCAATATAGTCAGATTTATATTGAGGTCTTTAATTCATTAGGACTTGAGTTTTGTGAATGCTGATAGATAGGGATCTATTTTCATTCTTCTACAGGTTGACATAAAGTTATGCCAGCACCATTTGTTAAACATGCTTTCTTTTTTCCATTGTATAATTTTAGCTTCTTTGTCAAAAATCAGGTATTCATAGGTTTGTGGATTAGTATCCGGGTCTTTGATTTAATTCCATTGGTCAACATCTCTGTTTTTGTGTCACTATCAAGCTGTTTTCATTACTGTAGCTCTGTAATAGAGTTTGAAGTCAGGGATGGTAATTTCTCCTGAAGTCCTTTTATTGTATAGGACTGTTTTGGTTATCCTGGGTTTTTTGCTTCTCCATATAAAGTTGATTATTTTTCTCTCAAGGTCTGTGAAAAAATTTTCTTGGGATTTTGAAGGGGATTGCATTGAATCTATAGATTGCTTTTGTAGAATTGTCATTTTTACTATGAAAATTCTACCAATCCAAGAGCATAGGAGATCCTTCCATTTTCTGATATCCTCTTCAATTTCTTTCTTCAAAGCCTTCACGTCCTTTTCAAATAGATCTTTCACTTCCTTGGTTAGAGTTACCCCAAGATACTTCATGCTATTCGTGACTACCATGAAAGGGGATGTTTCTCTGATTGCCCTTTCTGTTTCTTTGTTCTTTGTGTATAAGAGGGGTACTATTTTCTTTTTGGAGTCGATCTTGTATCCTGCCACATTACTAAAGGTGTTTATCAGATGTAGGAGTTCTTTGGTAGAGTTTTTGGGGTCACTTAAATACACTATCATATCATCTGGAAATAACAAAAGCAATATCACTCTTGGGAATATACCAAAGTGATGCCCAATCATACTACCAAAGCATTTGTTCAACTATGTTCATAGCAGCACTATTTGTAATAGCCAGAACCTAGAAACAATCTAGGTGCTCCTCAATGGAAGAATGGATAAAGAAGGTTTGGCATATATACACATTAGAGTTCTACTCAGCAGTAAAAAACAATGACATCTTTAATTTTGCATACAAATGGAAGGAAATAGAAATACTTTGTTGAGTGAGATAACACAGACCCCAAAAGATGACTATGGTATCTACTCACTCATTAGTGGATTCTACCTGTAAACAAAGGACATTGAGCCTATAGATCACGATCCTAGAGAACCTAAATAATAAGGTGAACCTAAAAATAAAAAAACATATATTTATCCTCCTGGATATTGGAACTAGACAAGATCACTAGGCCAAAATTGGGAGCATGGGGTTGGATGTGGTGTGGGAGGAAGGGGAAATGGGAAGAGAGAAGGAAGAAGGGGAGGATTGGGGATAGTTTGGGGGAATGGGGTGGATGAGATGGAAGAAGGGTGGATATGGGAGCAAGGAAGAAGATATCTTAATTAAGGAAGCCATTTTAGTGTTGGCAAGAGACTTGGCTCTGGAGCGGTTTCCAGGTGTTCAAGGGGAGGTCCCCAGCTAGGTCCTTGGGCAGCAGGGGAGAGGTTGCCTGAACTGGCTTTGTCCCATAGCCACACTGATGAATATCTTGCCTATCACCACAGAAGCGTCATCTGGCGATGGATGGAGATAGAGACAGAGACCCACACTGGAACACTGGACTGAGCTCCCAAGGTCCAGATGAAGAGCAGAAGAAAGGAGAAGATGAGCAAGGAAGTCTGGACCATGAGGGGTGCATCCACCCACTGAGACGGTGGGATTGATCTAATGGGAGCTCACCAAGGCCATCTGGACAGGGACTGAATGAGCATGTGATCAGAATGGACTCTCTGAATGTGGCTCACAATGAGGGCTTACTGAGAAGCCAATGATAATGGCACTGGGATTTGATTCTACTTGCATGTACTGGCTTTTTGGGAGCCTAGTCTGTTTGGATGCACACCTTCCTAGACCTGGATAGAAGGGGGAGGTCCTTGGAATTCCCACAGGGCAGGGCACCCTGACTCCTCTTTGGAGAGGGAGAGGGGAAGTGCGAAAGTGGAAGGGAAATGGAAGGAGGGGAGGAGGAGAAAATTTTTAATAAATAAATAAATAAATAATAAATTGTAAAAAAGGAAAGAAGCATATGGACCTCACTGTTCTAATATGCATGCAGTACAAATCTGGTCAGGTTGTAGATCACATGACATGATCCTCCTGAGAAACAGCTCCTCAAGCCTTTATTTTGAAGACTTTGAAACTAGACTCTGTGTGACCCTAGCTTTTGTTACCATCGAATTTCCAGCACTGTTGCTAAGCTCACAGGTTCTCCTTGTGCTCTCAGGGTCTTTCTGGAACCCCTGCTGTGCTGACCTGACACAGCTTAAGGACTTCACCATGGCAGGGGTCCAGGCCACAGATCCTTTCCTAGGCATCCTCATGGAAAGAGATTCCCTAATGGAACCCTGCAGCAGCATTTTCTGACTGAAAACTCTTCCCTGCTTGGTGAGATATCTGTTAAACTTTTATTTTTAAGATATTATAGGAAATGTTTGCTGTGGATAACCCAAGCATATTCAAAAGACAAATCTTGTGTGGACATCCTAATTGCTGAGTTCCTCACAGCCCACTGGCCATGCGCTCTACATTGTCATTCTAATTGTTTACCTAATTCAAAACGGTACAGCTGATGAGCAAGTGCAATTTAGAGAGCAACATTCAAACTTAACCCTAAACTTTAATAATTGAAAAAAAAATACTAACAGGAGAAACATATTTTTTTTTTGTCAAAGAGTGTATTTCCAAATTAATAAAATATAGAACTTTTTTTGTCTCGTTTAATATTTTCATAGGAAACAGCAGGATCAAGATAATGATGGAGAACCCACAGAACAGCAGACCTGAGCTAGTGAGAGTTCATGACTCTGGACCAACAGGAACGGAGCCTGCATGGGACAAATCTAGGCCCTCTGCATGTGGCTGACAGTTGTAAAGCCTGATATGTTTGTGGGGTCCCTAGTAATGGAACCAGGCCCTATCCCTGATGCATGAGCTGGCTCCTTGGAACCTATTCCCTATGTAGGAATGTCTTGCCCAGCTTTGATGGAGTGGAAGGATCCTGGTCCTCTCTCAACTTGATAGGCCTTGCTATGCTGACTCCCATGGGGGACCTGCTCTTTTCAAAATGGAGGAGGCACAGATGGAGGGTAGTAAAGAGGTTCATGGATGGAGGGAAAACTGTGGTTCTTGTTAAAAATAAATGAAAAATAATAATAAAAGTAAACAAAACATTAAAGTAAAGTTAACAAATAAAACAAAAGAAAAAGAAAAGACTACATTTAAATCTTTCCCCATCATTTACAACACAATATCAATGTTTTATTCAAGTCTTCTTAACATTGTCTTTCCTGTTCTGAGGCAATCATCAGTAGGAAATTATGATAAGATGTATGAATTTTGTCAGTTATTGTTTTTTGAATTAATTGTTGAACTAATTCCCTCATACACATGTTATTAAACAACACCCAGCTGTAGTCACAACTCGTATGAATATGAAAAGGACTTTGAGGATGAGATCCATACTTGTTTAAATTTTTGTCACACTATTATTTTATAAAAGAATAAGGGTTATTTCCTTGTTTAATTTTTTCCCACAGTTTTTTATTGATTCTTTGAATTTCATATCATACACCACAGACCCACTCATTTCTCAGGCTTTTCAGATCTGACTTCCACCATTGTAACTTGCCTCCCCAAAAGACAATAGAAAATTAAAATTACAAAAAAGTCTCACAGTAGATGGTGGAGTGAGACACTGTGTCACAGTGTATACTCCTTAAACAAACAGCTTTACTTGTGAAAGTTCACTGCAATGAGTCATTGGACTGGTCAAGGCCTCTGGATTCTGCTACACTATTGATGCTGGATCCTCTCTGAGACTCCTCTGGGCTATCCAGTTGCTGCCCTGTGTCATGGAGATCCTGCAACTTTGGTTCTGCAAGTCCTGCCCCGGTAACTCCAGCAGCTCATAGATGTGGTATGTGCTGGGCTGGACAGCTCAAAGCCCGGGATCTGGGCTTGAGTGGTAGCTGATTTGGTCACTGATGCTAGCTCTCTATGACGCCCAGGTGAGGGGTGAGACTGGCTTTTCTGTATTCACACAATCAGGGTTAGCTGTTGCTCACCCATGTTACCAGGGCCAACAATCTGACACTGACAAGATGAGGGGTAAGGATCAGCTCTCCCACACTAATGAGGCCATGCTCACCTACACCTTCGTTTAAGGCCAGCTCTTCCTAGCTGCTCAGGCAAGTTGCAGGGCTAGCTAACCCTAGTCTTGTGGCCATTAATCGTTGGGTTTAGTTCTCCCATGCCCACACCATCTGAACCAGCTCTCCCTCACTGCCCATGCTAGGGACAGGCCATCTCTTCTGTACTTTTATCACAGCTGGTGCTACTGTGTGGTAGCTCCTGAGGGGCTGGATCAGTTCATCACCGTACTCAGACAACATCCTGGCCTCAAATGGGAGCCCAGACCAAGAAGGTCCACATTGCATGGACATTGACACAGACCCCTGCTACAGAAGAGCCATGGCCCTCTGCAGCAGCACAGGTCCAGATAACACCATCACCTCCGATAGCATTACAGAGCTCTCTCATCAGGCCCTGCCTTGCTGCCTTCACTGCTACAGTTCCACCTCTCTTCACAGAGAACAAACTGTTCCCACGTCCCGTTCTGTCTTGCCTGTCCATCACATATTTTCTTATCATAATGCTGCATGCCCTGAATAATGAATGCCAAGGCCTCTCTTAGTTTTTAAATTTTCATTTTTTTTTGTTTGATAAAGAAGAGGGTTTATTTCATCTCACGGCTCCCTGTCCATTGCTGAGGAAATGTAGGGCAGGGGTTCAAGGCAGGACTCAGGAGGCAGGACTGAAGCAGATACCACAGAGGAAATATGCTTACTAGGGTGTTCTTTATCATTTGCTCAGCTTATTTTCATTATGTCTTTTATTTTGTGAGATTATAATATATTATTATAATTATATATATTATATATTATATAATTATAATTATATATTATTATATATTATAATTCCCTTCCCCTCTAATGAAGATATGCCTTGATAGAGTAATCAGTGAATGTTCAGAAGGCCATTCACAAACTAGAACGATGCTGAAATGTAGTTCATGTGCCTTCTCAATGAGCTCTACTCACTCTTTGTTTTCTTTCCTGTCTTTACAAACTTTTGATAAATGAATAAGAAAGATTTCATGGAAAGGAAAGTTATGGCTGCCACACAGGCCAGTAGGAATCCAATCACATCCAGAGAGTGGTACTGGTACCAGGTGAGGTTGTGTGCAAGTGGCCTCAGGTGCTTGGCCCCTTTGTGGCGCATGACAAACTCAATCCAGAAGATGACTCTGTCCAGGGGTTTCATGGGCTGGTCATGGTGAATGGTTGACAACCACATTGCATTCTTTTTATAGCTGACAGAAGGAAAACAGACATTAGCTTACATTAGAAATGAAAATTGCACATGTGTAAACATTAATCACATCATATAGAAGGAAAATATATTTTGTTTCATATTTTGTTTCATGTTCATGACTAAGAAGATCTTCAGAGGCATGTCTGAGTTCCTCGAAAATTAAAAATTAAGCATTTAAAAAGAAAAATAAGAGAGATCAAATATTCCTAAAGTAGAGTTTAGAGACAGTTAAGTCTTAAATACAAAATAAATCAAAATGAGATATTATTTGAGTATTTAAAGTTTCAGTTACCCATAAGCAATTAGGAGTAATTTTTGTGTACAAAATATGTACTGGTGTCAGGATGGATAAGTAGAAAGCAAATCACTCTTGAGTCCCCATGGTAGTGCATATCTGCGTAAATTTGATAAAGATTGAAATGAGATTTTTATGGCACATCTATCAATGATTAGTGTTTTTCATTACAAATGTTTCCTGGTTCTTAATAATTATCTCTAATAGCTGCTTCTCATTGCTTTTACATTTTTCTAATTAAGGTCATCAACTAATTGATAAAATTAATAGGAAGAATAATTTTCTTCTTTGTTTCTGTATTGAATTTTTGGTTACTTTTATGATTCTTATTGTAAAGTATAATCACAAATTTTTTTGCTATTACTTTTAAATATGCGTATGAGAAAGTATATGTGTAAAGTGTGTAAACTGTGTGTGTGTATGTGTGTGTGTGTGTGTGTGCTATGAGATCTGCTGGTGTTAGAGTTACAGATGTTTGTAACCAGCTGATGTAAATGTTGGGAATAGAACTCTGGTCCTCTGCTAGCGTAGACCTTCCCTTATTGACAGAGTCAATTTTCAAGCCTAATTTTTAATTTTATTGTTGATATTTGTTTTCTGTTAGCACTGTAACTTTAGAAGTATGACTTGTAAAAGTTTCACACTGAAGTACAAATACAACTTGTACTTGATTCTAATGCTGAAATAATTATTGATAAGCATATAAAGGAGAAGGGTTATAAAGACAAGTCATCAACTCTGATGTCAGTTTAATGCAGTAAAATAGAAATTGAAATAATAGTAACTTACTGTCTTTTTATTTACAAAGCAAAGTGATAGAATTATGTATTTATTCTTATTAGATAATCATCATTTCTACGTATACATGTTACATTTATTTAAAATTTATTTTATAACTTATCTGATTAGGAAATTGAAAGAGAGGAAGCTCCTTAGGGAAGGGTGAGGATAGGTAATACAAAAGAAGGGCAGACAGTAATAAAGTATCATAAAAATATCAGAAAAAGCCATGAACAATTTTACTATTAATAATTCATTCAAATCACCCATAACACATACAATTTTTGTATAAGCATACATATATAATTTTAATGATCTTTTCTTCAACTGGACTGATGGTGCTCAATTGAAGAGTCAAAGAGCACCTTACCCAAACCTCACTACCAAACACGAGGAAACCTCTTTTTAAGATACTACTGGCCAAGTCTATCAAAGAAACTCCCTGAAAATTGAGCCTATTGAAATATCTTTTTCTGAAAAGGTAGAAGGTAAGTTTCTATCTATTGCTGAATGAGCATGCAATTCAGAAACAGAGCACAGAGACCTCTCAGCTGGAACTGACTTGACATCCCCCTACCTGAAAACTAGCTTTTGTGGTATAAAACAGTAGAGAGAATTGAAAGATTTTAAAAGTCAGAGGGAACTGCTATAAAGTTGTTTCCTTGATAAACTATACTCATAAAGTCTCAACAACATGAGTATCTAAACAAGATCTGAATAATCATGACACCTATAGTCATTTTTAGCAACATAGGTCCCTAAAAAAATCAGAATAAATATGAAACCTCTAGTCTTTCTCAAAAACATGGGACCCTAACAAAATCTAAGTAGAACATCTAGAGTTGTTCTCAATCAAGTAAATCCCTAAGTAGCACGTGATGTGGGTCTTTTTGTATAAACATTAAAAATAATTACATAGTATTATCACAGTATTCTGTGAATAATATTGGTTAATAAAGAAGTGACTTAGGTCAAAGACAGGGCTGAACAGAGCTAGGCAGGTAAAACTAAGCTGTATTCTGGGAGAAAGAAGGTGGAGTCAGAGAGAAGCCATGCATCGATTGTTCGGAGAGGAGATAGATAGTAGGTCCTTACTGGTAGGCCAAAACCAAGTGGCAATACACAGATTAATAGAAATTGGCTAATTTAAGATACAAGAACTAGCAGAAAATATGCATAAGCTAATAGAGAAAGCAGTTTTGTAATTAATATAGTTTCTGATTGGTTAGTTCGAGTCTGAGTGACTGGGAACAAACAAGCAGCTTCTTCCAAAAGATCTGAATAAGAATGACACCAGTAGTTATGCTAACATGAAACGGGGTAGCTTTCACTCTGGTCCTAACACCACACAAATTCTTTATAGTCACAGAAGTAATGCTGAAAGTTGGAAAGAAACATTTTTTTTTAAAAAAACTCTTTTTCGAAAAGTTTCCAAATGAATTTTTTTAATCAAAGAAAAGTAAGTATCAACATGTTAATTTGCTTCATAGTAATAAGTTTTCATTATTTAAATTTATTCAAAGACAGGTTGCATATTTAAATATCTAACCATACACTTACTTTTATGTTAATATATATGCTATTTCAATGTAGAAAGTTATAACTTTCATAAAATTTACCTATCTCTTTTATCACATTCAATTTCTCTGCTGTAATATTTTCCTATGGCTGGTACTACCTCTAATATTTTATTTTTGCAAGGAAGGCTGCTTGTTGGTACCTGGTCATCCAGTTAGCTTAGACCTGAAATAATCACATGGAAACTGCATTAATTAAATCACTGCCTGGCCCATTAGCTCTAGGTTCTTATTGGAAACACTTGTATAATTAATTTAACACATTTCTACTAATCTGTACATCACCACGTGGCAGTGGCTTACCAGCATTGTTCCAGCATATCTATATCCGGAAAAGGGGAAATTGTTTGGGAGTTCCTTCTGTCTGTGTGCTGCTATTATTGGTTAATTTATAAACCTTTTGATCCTATGGCAGGGAAAAAATAACTAGGTGGGGAAACTTAAGCTGTATGATGGGAGAAGAAAGGTGGAGTCAGAGAGATGCCATGAAGCTGCTAGAAATAGACATGCTGAAATTTTGTTGGTAGGCCATGACCACATGGTAATATATAGGTCGAGAGAAATGGGTTAAATTAATAAGTGTTAGGCAAAAAGTAGCTAGAGTTAATGGGCCAAGAAGTGATTTAAATTATACATTTTGGTGTGATTATTTCCAGTTTAGACAGCTGGGAACCAACAAATGGCTACCCTGTCCAACAAGAGGTGTCAATGTGGTGGACTGAAATCAATGTAAAATGTGAGAAAGCTTGAAAAGGAATTCTATACACAAAAATAAAGAGTTTAACACAGCTTCTTGCTGTTTGCTGGCAGTGTGCTGCAGCTCCCTTAAGAGATTTTTGTTTTCTAATTCAGTTGCAACCATTTTGAAATGCCAGCTTTTTGGCTGTTTCAGGAGATACAACATTTGGATTTGGATTTGTGAACAGACTGCTTCAACTAGCTTAATGACAGCATGGCCTGACTGTGTGCCTGAGAATGGGGCTGTGGGCATGGCTCTCAGAGGCAGCAACCAGCTCTGCCATTCTGGACTGTGCTGAGCAAGCAGGATGTTTCATACATATCATAGTAATTGAACAGCTTGAGTTTTAGACTGTACAGAAAATCAGGCAGTACCATATATATCATAGTAATGGCACAGTTTAAGTTTTAAGAATCAATTAGCAATTTAATAGCATTAAAATAATCCTGGACATTAAAGAATTATAGATACACAACAGGACAGATTCGGAAATAAAAGACATCTAAATGGGTCACAGTGTTGAATAAATGTACATAGATTTGGGAGAGAGAAAGAAAAGATTATAGAGAGTTGTTAAATAAGGAAATCATATAATAAAGTGTTTAAAGAGACAGAGTATAGACAGACATAGAATAAAAGGAGTAAAAAAAAAATTAGCCACATAAAGATAATGGAAAACTCACAGGGAGTCTGGATTATGTATATTACTGAGTTTTCTTTGAGTTTTTTGACTGTAAAGGAGCTAAGTAAAGAGGGACATTTTATTGTATGAGCTGCTAAGCTAAACCAGTATGTATATTATAATGGTATCATTTCTTCCAAATTTGCATTTTAGGATGTGTTGCCTTGGAAAAGAGGTTCTTCTCTTGTTACCACAGAGGTTGGAAACCTATATATTGCTTCCAGACCGGTGTGGTTTCTGAACCAAGATTCCTGGAAAGGTTGCCTTGAACACCCCTCAAAAAATTACTTTGTCCAATAAAGAGTAGTAAGCAGTTTGGAAAAAACTACATGCAAATTCCTAAATATTATTTATAAATGTGTCTTTATATTTAAAGCAAGATATGCTATAGAGATTTGCATTTGTATCGATCTTTGTTTATTGATGCAAATCTAAGGTCAATCTTTTTATTTGTATATTTCTGTTTTGATTAAGGTATTGTGATTGTGTTGTTCATTTAAAAATGTAATGTATAAGTAAGAAGTATAGGTTAATAAATAACCATCTAAATAATAAGTTTGTAGTCATGTTAGGTTTTCAAGTTATATAGAGAGATATTTTAGTTAGATATTCTTCAAATCTTTCATAGATCCTCAGAATATGGCATTTAAGTGTTTTAAGAAATTAGGACTTTTTATGACAATGAGACACATCTGCACCTGGAAGAGCAAGCTACTTCAAAAAGGAGATGGTCATCAAAGAGGTTCCTTATGAAGTTTCTTAGTCATTTGGGTAAGAAACTGCTCTTGTTTGGCCACATAAATGGACATGCTAGACCTTCAAAGAAATGACTGCTGAAATTGCCTAAATGTGAGATGGTTCTTCAGGGTTCCTGCTACATGAAAGAGTCTGCCAGATGTTCTGCAAGATACAATAGAATGTTACTGGCAAACTTCCAATATAGGCAACAGTATCTTTAAGATTTCCTACTTTATGAAAAACTCTGCTGGGTACTATGCGCCTGTAGGCTGAAGATGTGCCAACAATACAGAAAAACCTTGGGTGACCATCTAGGCAACAAAATGTCCCTTCAATTCTACAGTTTTAGAAATTGTTTGCATTGTACCTCCTGTTTACTTAGACAATGTCATATCCTTCTGGAGTCTTTGATGGAGTTGAAGAATTTATACTTATAGTTTTCCTTAGTTATGATAAAAGATAAAGTAGATATAAAAATTGTAACTGTAATTCTTGCTTGAGAACTGTTTTATTGATGCAATTTTGCTATGTTAAAGCCTTCCTTTTTGTTTAAACAGAAAAGGGGAAATGGTGGGAAACAGGGTCACTTTGTTCTGTTACGGCTGCCCGGCTAGCTTACACCTGAAATAATCAAAAGAAAACTATAGTCATCAAATTACTGCTTGGCCCACTAGCTCTAATTTCCTATTGGCTAATTCTTACATCTTCATTTAACCCATTTCTATTAATCTGTTTATTGTCACGTGACTTTGGCTTACTGGCAAGATTCTAACCAGCATCCATCTCAGGCAGGAGATCCACGACATCTGTCACTTTGTCCTTCTTTCCAACATTCAGTCTGTCTTCTCTGCCTACCTAAGTTCTGCCCTATCAGGCCAAGCAGTTTCTTTATTGATTAACCAATGAAAGCAACACATAAACAGTAGGACCATTATTCTTGCTTGAGAAGTTTTATTAAATGTAAAGCCTTCCTTTTTGTTTTAACAGAAAAGGGAAAATGTTGCGTGGGGGGGGGTCCTTCTGTCTGTGTGTTGCATTAATTTGTTAATGAAGAAAGAATTGCCTTTGCCTATAGCATGGGAGGAAGAAGGCAGAGTCAAAGAAATGCAATGGAGCTGACTCTGGAGACATATAGGCTGAAACTTTGCCTGTAAGCCATTGCCATGTGGTGATATGCAGATTAATAGAAATAGATTAAATTAAGATGTAAGAATAAACCAATAAAAAGCTAGAGATAATGGACCAAGCAGTAATTTAATTAATATAGTTTCTGCGTGATTATTTTGGTTCTGGGTAGCAAGGAACAAACAAGTGTCTCTCCACTCCAACTTTTAATTTCACTTCACTTCTTGGATATTTAAATTTTATACTATCCTTAAAACTCTGATCAATTACTTTACTAAAAGTATTGAAAATAAAAATTTTCCAATGCTGGTGAAATATGCCTGTTGGACAAGGTGTTTGGAGGATTAAGTAGAAGTATTATACTTTTAGGAAAAGTATGATTTACATAAAAAAGAATGATAAAGAACAACATGGAACTAAAAAGTAATATCAAAAAGAGGAAAGAAACATGACACTGAATCATGCCCTAATTTGTCTCTGTACCTTCCATTATTTTTGCCTTCAGGATAATTCTTGCTCCTTTGGCCTTCAAAAAGAATCATAATTAATGGTAAACAAATAACAACATATATACATTTCAAAAGGTATACTTACAAAGGATTATCTATGACGGCCTCCAGTGCACTAAGCAAATCTGCCCTTGTCATTGTTCTGAAATCTAATGAAATAGCTGCTCCTTTGGCTACTATGTAGGCAATGTTATCATGCTGCTCTCCAAACAAAGGAATGCCAATCATAGGGATTCCAAAATGGATCGCCTCATAGATTCCATTGGCGCCACCATGAGTTACAAAGGCTTTGGTTTTTGGATGACCTAGAATAAGATGAGTTCAGGATGATATTAATTAACATTCTTAGACATGAAATGAGAAATGTGCACTATGAGGAACTGAAAGGAGATTTTCTACATGAAGATTAATTTTACTTAATACAATTTATTAATTTAGCTTACCACACAATTTTTGTTTTCTCTTAATCCTCATCCCAAGAAAACCTATGTGAAGATTCTAATACTCATAACCTTGGTGAAATGTTTTCTTCTCTTAAAGTGAGAAGAAACTAAATTTGCAGAGAGATATTTTGCAGAATTGCTTTGGACTTGAAAGCTGAACTATGAAATCCTGATTCCAAGTTTAATACATGTGGTACATGGTAGCTAAGAGATAATGGTTATTAATAACAATCAACTGCATACCAGAACTTGTTATCTTAAATAAACAATACATTCACTAAGTGTTCTATAAAGGATTTTGAAGTCAGCTAAGATAGGTTTACTGAGAGTCTTACCTAGAAGGTCATTCTGGGGCAGCCATTTGTAAACTCTGGTATTGGGTCCTAAGGTATCTGGTGTTTTGCCCTCAAATCTCCAAATAACCTGTTAAAGATTAGATCATCTTTATTGCTGGAGCCAAATTATATTTAGGAATACATATAATATGTATATATGTATGTAACAGCATTCATAAAAATAATGGTATGAATTTGAAAGAGAGCAAGGAGAATGGATATGAGAGGATTTGGAGGAATAACTGAAAAGGAGAAATGATGTAATTCTATTATAATTTCAAAAACAGAAATTGTAAATATAGATCTTCTTATGTTTAAATATACCGTAGGTAAATACCTCCCCTAGGAGGGATGAAGACATCAGAAGGGGAAAATATCGAGAGATCTTGAGAGACTGAGAAGATTGCGCCAGCAGAGTCTGTGTTTAACTTCACATTCCAGAAGGTTAAACATAATCATCATTTTTCTAAGCAGAGATGTTTAGACAAATGAGATAGCTAATGATACATGAAAATATTTAATACACTTCCACGGTGATATAATTCAATCTCAGAGAAGAGTGTTTGACAGTTCTAATAGTCTACTTTTAACACCACTATATTTTAAATGCTTTGGGGGGGTTTACTTTTATTCACATTTTCTATGTTATTTTCATTGAATTTCAAGTTGTTAGACTTTGATTTCTTATTTATGACAAATATTTCTGATCCACAATTCTCTCTGGTCTGAAGTTTTTTGAACCAATGCCATCATGTTGACTAATAGGAGTATGGAATCATCTAGCCCATCCAAGGAGTAATTTTGCATAGTGTAGTTTTAAAACATGATCCACAAATGGGGTCACATGAGTAGAATTCTGAGTGCTTGAGAGAACACTCTAAGAAAATGAGAGTCTTGTGACCTCAATTTCTTCAAAATGCAAGATTCTTTTTTGGTAATTGTGTTTCACCAAACTTCCAGGTATAACAGATAGAGTGGATCTATTTCAGGTTAACCACTACTGCTTGCTATTGTCTCCAGATCATGTTTAAACTGTCCTGTGTGTTTCTGTTGTGGTTTGATAGAAAATGGCCCTCTAAGCAAGTGGGAATATCAGGAGGTGTGGCCTTGCTGGACGAAGTATGTCACTGTGGGGTGAGCTCTGAGGTCTCTTTGCCTCAAGCTTATCTCAGTGTGACTTTCAGTCGACCTCAGAATCGGAAATGCTAATGAAAATATTGAGTTATTGAAAATGAAATGTCTAGGAAGAGTTACAAGGGATTATGGAACCTATATTCCCATGTGGACAAGAATATAAACATGACTTGGGTTTTTCATAAGAGTCAAAATTATATAAAATCTAGTGATCCTGTCTGGTTTGTTTCTAAAGAAAAGAAATAGGCTCTTCACAAGGTTGTCAGAGAACAATGGAGAATAAACACATAGAGACTTCTTTTTCTTCCTGAAATTCTCCTGGTTTTATAATTAAAAATAATCTGGCAAATGGAGCTGATTGAATGACTTGTGAAATGTTAACGCCATCATGTGGTCAATGGGAGCTCTATAGTCAGGTTTACCTAGAGACAGTTATTTAAGATCAATTTATAATAGTTTTGTATTTAAAAGATTCCTTATATACTACACATATTTATTCTGATAATAAGGTACATTTTGCTTTTTCTCTTACTTCATTCCCTCACAAAGAAACTTAACTCTGATACCTGTACTTTATAACTACAAGGCATGACATAGTTCTCTACCATGTGTCTTTTCTATGAAACAGAGATTTTAGAGCCTGTGAGGGAGGATTTTCCTCAGACTTAAGTTTGTTAAATTCAAACCTGGGACTTCCTTTTCCCTGCAAGATGTAGCATGCTCAGGTCCCTGCATGGTACCATACTTCCCTTCATTATGATAATGGTTAAATGAGCTACCACATTTAAGTGTATTTATGATTACAGGTGCCATGGACATGATGTCTCTTCAGAGCAACGATAACCCAAGTAAGACTCTATGGAAAAACTTATTTTTTGTTACACATGGCTTGTCGTACTGATCATATACAACTTCAATTCGTGATTTTTGCTCATATGCCTTTCTAAACCCTCAGACTGTACATTGTCTGATTCTCTGATCAGAGTTAACTATTGCTTGTGATTATAACCCCAAGTTTCCAGGAGAAAGTGCTTTAGATGAAGAAGTATCTGACAGAGTATGAATGAATATTGGAAAGGTATATAAATAACGAGAAGAGATTCCCATTCAATTTGGGGTGACTTAGGCATTAATTTGAACTGCTATAAAATACTAAGTGAAGATAAGGAGGTTATTAAAAATGTGGACGAAATAACTAATTCCTTGCATGAATATAAACTGGATGATAACATCTTAAATTTAGGAAAGAAGGAAAATCTAGGAATATTTCCTAGTGTAGCTAAAATCAAAGTAAATACAGCACAACTGTCAAATATACGGGTGATAGCACCCTCAGCTCAATTTTTGGAGTCTCCTTTAAAAATGTTTCCTGTATTGCCTGCAATCTGACTTCAGATCTAGGACAGTAGTAAAAATACAAAGTCCCTCTGTGCCTTATGGCTGACTTCATAGAGAAACTTAAAGATGCTATTGAAAATCAAGCAAAAGAGGAACAAATTCGAGTGTTATTATTAAAATACTTAGCTTTTGAAAATGTTGATAAAGATTGCCAAGGATTAATCATGCCTCAAAGAGAGATAGAAAATGTTCTAGACTTTCAAAGGTAATTAACTTCAGAATGTAGGGACCTACAAACAAAGAGCAAAATTAGCTGGTATAGAAGTCTATGCATTACAAAAATAGATGTTAGGAAAGTGACCATTACTTGAAGAAGCAATGTAAATTGTCCCTACAATTGTAAGTTCAGAATCAATGAGTTCCTGGTTTTACCCTATATGCAAGGAAGGAAAACATTGGGTTAAGAAATGTTGAACCAAATTTGATAAGGGTAGAAATATACATTGCTTGGAAACAAAAACAATACCAGCTAACAGTAGGAAAATATGTTTAGGGGTCTCCTAAAGGCCCCACAAAATTAGAAGGTTTTAAGGCAACAATAACAACATTGATGTCAGACTTCAGATTATAATCAAACAAGTTTTTGTTTCAAGATGTCATACATGGAAGTGCTGCTATTGGGAGTCCTCGCCCTTAAGTATTGCCATTATACTCTTCAATGTCCCTTAAGGTTACACACAGAATATTGGGGACTTATACTGCCTCAAAGAGTTGGACTTTTATTGGGTTTCAGTAGTTTATCCATAAATGCAATCATAGTTCATACAGAAACCACTGATGAATATTTAACAGGGGACAGTGCAATCACAAATACAGTGCCTAGTAATTGATTGTTTAACCAGAAGGAAAATTGCAGTTATTACTATTGTTTAAATTGTCTTTCACAAAGAAACATGTTTTGTGAGCAAGGACACAGTACAAGTAAGACTATGTAGATTTAATCAACTTACTAAAGAAAAATGAGAAACCATTATTGGACTTAAAAGTAAAGGGAAAATGTTTACAGTATTCATTAGTTATAAGGGACTGATGCTTCTATTATAACCATGGAATAAAGGGCACCTAGATGGCTTGTTATGGGGGGTAATTCAACCCTAATAGAGTTGGGAACTATGAGTTCTAAATGATTAAACAGAATGCCACAAAATTACAATGTAAAGGCCCAGAAGACATATAGGAAATCCTCCAGCTTTGTGTTACTCATATTCTGATTAATTTTGGTAAAGAGACTTTCTACAAGAGACTCATGCAGAGATCTATATTCCCACATCTAATGATACCTGTTCTCCACAATCGAAATTCTAATGAAAGTCTGGGTTGTGAAAAATGAAAAGGACTAGGAAAAGAGATGCAGGAGATTATGTGACCTATATTCCCAAGTAGATAGGGACATAAGTACGACTCAGTTATTCATAGGAGTCAAAAATTATATAAAAACCTAGTGAACCTGTCTGGACATCTTGATGGTCTGTTTCAAAGAAAAAGATATGGACTCTTCACAAGGTCATCAGAGGACAGTGAAAAATGGGCACATGGAGACCCCCATTCTCCCTGCAATTCTCCTGGTTTTGTAATTAAAAAATAATCTGGTAAATGGAGATGGTTGATTGACTTATGAAATGTTAATGCCACCATGTGGCCAATGGGAAGTTTACAGCCTGGTTTACCTGAAGGCAGCTATTGTTGGCTTTTAATAGATTTGCATTTTTATAATATAGTTTTTACTATGCACATTCATCCCCATAATAAGGTACAATTTGGCTTTTCTGTTATTTCATTCAACCATAAAGGAAAGGATCTCAGTTGTGATATTAATGGATTGTATTAAACCAAGACATGACAAAATTCCATATTATGTGTTACTACTATGAAGCAAATGATTTAGAGCCTGTGAGGGAGTCTTTCCCTTGAGTGGGCTTAGATTTGTTAGGTTCAAACCTTGGACAAATTGCTAAGGTGCTTATTTCATATTGCAAAGTTGGCCTGGCTTCCTGGTTTTCCCTTCATCCTTCAGGACCTACCTGTGGGACCCTCCTGGCTAACGAACCCTGAGTGGTAATGGAAGAATTATAATTATTTGATTTTTAATTACGAGAGACATTTGTATATTGTGTAGTGTCATAGACACAAGCTCCCTATTTCTTCCTTGTGTGTTAGGATTTTCACTCTGACTGGTTAGGAGCAGAGTGGTGAGTTTATGATGCAGACATCATAAACTTTTATGATGCAGACATCACTGTGAGGGAAGCACATGTCTCTACTATTTCTTTGAATATTTCTCCTACAAATACTGGCAGGTCAACCAAAAAAAATAGTTTTTTTTCCTTTTATCGCATATTCTCTCAATTAGCCAAAAATGTATTTTGATTGACAGTTGGTGAGTCTAGGCCATCACCTTTAAATGGTCCTCTCAACTGCACACTGAACAGGCCTATTCCAAAATTAGGATGCAGAGTCATGTTGCATCTCAAACTTTTCAACACCTGCTTACTGTTATTGTGGTAGAAATACTAAATACAAATTAACTCACCCCTGAAAATCTAATTTATACAGTGATTTTAGTAATCAACAAATAGAAAAATGGACTCTGAAGAATTTGGCTATGTCTACATACTCTTGATAGCAATGTCATCATCATGACAGCATTTCAGAATGTTCCCACAGTGATCACTATGTTTATATTCAAGTCACTTTCAATCAAAAACTCCTTCTGCAGTATTGAAACATCTGTTGTGGATATCTGTTTGGCTAAGGGAAATTAGAGCTTCCTTAAAACTTTACCTTTCACAGAATCATTTCTATAATAAGACCTTTCAAGGACGTTCATAGACTCAGTAGAGAGTCACCTCCCATGGAATTCTTTCCCTCACCTTTTGTGGAATCTGAGCAAGGGCCCATGCGATTGCATTGGCTTTGTCTTCTGACATGTTGCTGACCATTGACCCCAGAGTAAATACCACGACACCATGCTCTCCAGAGGTCTGAACAAAGTCTTCCATTTCCTATGAAGAGAATTTGCTTCATGACAAAATACAGTTGTAGAATAATCACTTATGAAACATTTATGGAAGAACTAGGAGAATAAAAATCAAAGTGTTTATAGGAATATTTAGTAGAGTTGTGTTAAAACAAACAGAAGACAAGCATGGCAATAGCAAAGATTTGAACTTCGCAGTCATCTACACAAACTATACTCATACATTCTACATATATAGTCCAACAGATATTCTACATATTTTCCTCAGGAAAAATTTAAACTCAGAAGTGCAAGCATATTCTATGAATCATTCAAAAATTGTCACTTCGTTTACAAACTTTCTTCTTATAGAAATGGCTGTTATTTTTTTCCCTTGCTATTTTATTTTTCTCTTATAAGGTCTGATTTAATATTATTAACTAGTGTTTAATAAAATAATATATATTTTATATTATGTACATTGTTGTAGCTTTTACAAACATCCTTCTTTGATTGATAAAATGTTTTGATTCTTAATGAAACAAGAATAATTGCATGATAAACATATTGTATATAGTAATTTTCTGATATTGTGTATGAATAGGATATTTTCAAAGCTAATATACAAAATTTACTGGTTGGAGAGGAACTATATCTATTCTGTTTGTTCAGATATCAAACAATTCCTTAGGATATATGCTAATCATAACTTTTGGTGATGAGCATTTTATGATTGATGAATTTAACTGACTTAATATCTCTGTCTTTTGTCATGTGTTTATATGTGTGTGTGCTTGTGTGCACATATTTGTTTCTGTATACGTGTGTGTACATGTTTGTGTGCTTGTGTATAGGTGTGTGTTTGCGCATATGTGTATGTGTGCTTAAGTGTCTATGCTCATGTGTGTGTTTATATGTGTGAGTATGTGTGTGCCTGTGTGTCGGGGTTACTAGGGAGGTTCCTTGCCTTTGTTTAGCACATAGATGCCGAAAGTGAAAATGATGTCATCTTCTATAAATCTTCAACATAGTGTTTTGAAATTGTCTCACATTGAACACAAATACCAACATTTTTAACAGACTAGTGACCAGCAAGTTCAACCTGTGTATGCAAATTCAGTTCTGATGTCATTGGACTGTGCTGAGACACCCAACTTTTTACCTGAGTGTTGTGGTCCAATCATATATCTTCATAATTGCTTGGAAAGAACTTTACTCAATTGATAATCACCTAAGTACATTAACTGAACTAATTCAATTCACTGATAGGAATATTTCCCAGGTCTATCACATTCTTTCCTGAGTTTATTCACCTCCTCCTTAGCAGGATGCTTAAGTCAACTTTCTATAAATCTCTATCCCTGGGAGAAAAATCTAATGAAAGCTGTAGAATCACGTTCACCAGAAAGGAAACCAAATAAGAAAGTGATCTAAAGAATGTACTTACCTTCGGCAAGGGTTTTGCAGGTTTGCAGTGGAGACCTCCTACATAGTCAACATTTGGTAAGGTTGGGCGAGGAAACTCCAAATCCCAGTAGGATCTAATGAGCCACATTTCTGCTTTGCCTATTGTCTCAGTTAAGGTAGTGGGCCTTCCTAGAAGGAGAAATGAGCAAGTGAGAAGGAGAAAAGTTGAATGATTGTCATTTGAATATAAAATATATTTCCTTAAATGATGGAATAATACATGCTTGATATGGAACATGTGCATTTAAAAAACGGTGTTTATTGATATGCAACATAATTTGCAGTGTAATGATTTGTTGCTCACATGATATATATACATGTCAGTTTGGGTTTTTTTAAAAAGCAAACTGTAAAAATTAACTAATGTTTCTACATTAACTTGAAATAGTTATTGTAATACCCCCTAAGCCACTATCTAAAGAGCACACATTTTACTCCTCTCTCCATCTTTAAAAGGAACAGTGCAAATATAAACCACATTCCAGGTCCAAAAGTCCATGGCCAGATTTCCCCAGGGTCCTTGTAGTTTGTAGCCATTCCTTCTTCCTTGTTTTGTTAAAGGAGCTGTAAAGTTTATGAATTGTAGAATTTCTTAGTTAGTACTTCTACCTTTGTATCATATTAAGAAATTTAATAGTACTTATCTTACAAAAACAATCACAACATTTTCAGAAATTATGAGAATAGAAACTTTGGCTAGTTTTCCATATGAAATATTTTTTAAGAGGAAAAAAAAACCCAGGACTTCAAAAAATACAGACCGAGTACCTATGTATCCATGCTTCTGTAGTGTTTAAACAATGAATATTAGGAAAGTACACAATAAAAAAGTATGGTATTGGTTGAAACTCCAGTTCCACTTTTCAGTCTTGAACTAACATAGTATCTTTCAGGAGTAAAGAAATTCTTTAGGAAATACAACAAATATATTTTATAATTTACATCATTTATTTATGTATATGTGTGTCTGCATGAGCATATGCTAAGTGTATTCAGAAATTGGCAAATACCATAAAAGTGCAGCAATTTCACTGAAGCAGAACATACAGGCAATTTTGAGACATTGGACCTGGGTGGGTACCCAAAATAAACAGAAAAAACTCTTAACCTTTTGGATATATTTTCAGAACCCACAGTTATGTTTTAAATAAAGATAGCTGCCTATGTAAGAGAAAATAATTTCTTCAATGTCATATACATATTGAAACTGTAAAATATTTCATTCCTTATTATACATTAATTATGAGTTGGTTAAATAGCTAGTGACATATTAGAATAGATTAAAAATTACAGCAAAACAAGTAAGAACCACTTAGGAAAGTCTACTTGCTTCTCTTTGCGACTCTGGATCTCAGCATAATGTCCTGTATAAGGTCGGACACCTGCTTCTCTTTGATCAACAATATCAGCTTTAACAGTGCATATTACATTTGATCACCTATAAAAGGCAAGTTTACTTTGCACTTCATGGACATGACTATAGATTTAAATGCTTGTGAAATTTAGGTCTGTGAACTACTGAGAAGAAACATAACTCACCCAAAGTTTCACTGTAAAACTGACTCCATTTCTTCTCATTAAATGTCTCAAACCAAAAGTCAAAATACAACATACACATCATATTTTTTACCCTCTCCATGAATGTCATTTGACCTCCTAATCCTGACAAAATTATAGGTACATAGGAGGGAGGGACTAGAAATTTCCCACTGTACTTTTCCATTGTATAGCCAGGAGAGAAGCGAAGACTGTACAGAAAAGGGATCTGGAGAAGTTCAGCTATCAACTCCCCACAGGGAGCAATGGCATCTGAGAAAAGGACATCAAACTTGGATCTCTGTAGTTTTGTCATAAGTTGTTTGTTTGAAACTGTGTCTTTGCAAAGCCTTAGATAGTTGTCAGAGTATTCATTAATCACATTTTGTAGCAAAGGAGAGAAAGATAAACACAAATCTCTTGGTATCTCATAAGTCCATACATCAACAAGCATTGTGAAAACCTTGTCAAAATCATCTTTACTGATAGACGTAGGAAAACTCTCAAACTTCAGATCAGGTGATTTTTGGGGATCAAGAAAGATTGAAACTGAAGGTCTCAGAACTGTCACTTCATGACCCCTCTGTACAAGTTCATCCAGTATTGTCTTTAGATTCATCCAGTGACTGTATTCCATTGGCCATACCAACACCTTCCCACAGCTCCCAGATCTGAAGTAGCAACTCATCTGCAGGAGCAGCAGAACAGACATCCACTTCATAGTCATCCTGAGACATCAAAGTCTTCTGTTCAGAGTGTGTCACCTGTATCATTGCTTATCCTTATATCAAAGAAGAAAAAGCCTTAAGTTAAAATATAACCAGAGTTGAACAAGGCAAACGCACTAAATGACCACACTGAACTCCTGATCTAATGTAGATAGCAAAAGCAAATATTAATTATTTATATTTGCATGTCAATGTTTAATGACAAATGTTTTGTAATGAAGCAAATTCGCAAGTCAAGGACCTGTTTGCATAACTGTTCTGTTTCTAAGATATTTGAATAGTAGCAAGAACATTGGTTAGTGAGAGGTTAGTCAGAAAGTTCTTTTCAACAAAGAAACCAATATGAAGTACTTGTACAGCTTATAAGTGTTTTATTGATATCATTTAAGAAATTACTAAAAGACTATTCATAAACCTATTCACTTGCATGTAATTTCTTAAATAGGTTGGTAGTGCACCTAGCAAACTCTACTGACAGAAGTCCTGGGAAGCAGATAGACAAAAGTCTTCTACACATGTCCCTAGGTAAACGGAGGACTAGCAATTGAGTTGTTAGACTCATAGTTGACAGACTAACCTCAGTGATATTATCTGCTAAGGCAGTCAGTTGGTTCATCTTACTTGCCCACAGGCCCTTCATAAGCCCAAGAAGTAGCAGAATAGCTTGTTATCAGAATCTAGTCCACAAAGGCTCTAAAAAGTATGTGAGTGCATGCATCTACATTCCCTCCCCTCAAGGAAACACTATTACCACCATACCTGATGTCATCAATTTCTGTAAGATTGCACATGCAGATTCTGAAAACTTACATGTGACTTAGGTTTGTATTACCTAGGATCAGAAGAACATCCTGCTCTTGGATTGGGAGGATCAACATAGTAAAAATGGCAATTCTACCAAGAGCAATCTATAGATTCAATGCAATCCCCATCAAAATCCCATCAAACTTCTTCACAGACCTTGAGATAATAATAATTAATTTTATATGGAAAAACAAAAAACCCAGGATAGCCAAAACAATCTTATATAATAACGGAACGTCTGGAGGTATAACCATCCCTGACATCAAACTCTATTACAGAGCTACAGTATTGAAAACAGCTTGGTTGGCATAAGAACAGAGAAGTCGACCTATGGAATAGAATAGAAGACCCAGATATTAACCCACAAACCTATGAACACTTGATTTTCGACAAGGGGGCTAAAGGTATGCAATGGAAGAAAGAAAGCATCTTTAACAAATGGTGCTGGCATAACTGGATGTCAACCTGTAGAAGAATGAAAGTAGATCCATATCTATCACCATGCACAAAACTCAAGTCCAAATGGATTAAAGACCTCAACATTAATCTGACCACTTTGAACCAGATAGAAGAGAAAGTTGGAAGTAGTCTACAAGACATAGGCACAGGAGACCACTTCCTAGGTAGAACCCCAGTATCACAGACAATAAGAGAATCAATGAATAAATGGGACCTCCTGAAACTGAGAAGCTTCTGTAAAGCAAAGGACACCGTCAGTAAGACAAAAAGGCTACCTTCTGACTGGGAAAAGATCTTCACCAACCCCTCATCAGATAAAGGCCTGATCTCCAAAATATACAAAGAACTCAAGAAACTAGACAATAAAACTCTAATTAACCCAATTAAAAAATGGGGTGCTGATCTGAACAGAGAATTCTCAACAGAAGAACTCCGAATGGCCAAAAGACACTTAAGGTCATGCTCAACATCCTTAGCGATCAGAGAAATGCAAATCAAAACAACTATGAGATACCATTTTACACCGGTCAGATTAGCTAAAGTCAAAAACACCAATGATAGCCTATGCTGGAGAGGATGTGGAGAGAGGGGAACTCTCATCCATTGTTGGTGGGAATGCAAACTTGTGCAGCCACTGTGGAAATCAGTGTGGCGGTTTCTCAGGAAACTGGGAGTCAACCTCCCTCAAGACCCAGCAATTCCACTCTTGGGAATATACCCAAGAGATGCCCTATCATACCACAAAAGCATTTGTTCAACTATGTTCATAGCAGCACTATTTGTATAGCCAGAAGGTGTGGAACATATATACACTAGAGTTTTACTTAGCAGTAAAAAACAATGACATCTTGAATTTTGCATGCAAATGGATGGACATAGAAAACGCTTTACTGAGTGAGGTAAGCCAGACCGAAAAAGAGGAATATGGTATGTATTCACTCATAAGTGGATTCTAGCCATAATTAAAGGTCTTTGAGCCTATTATTCATGATTCTAGAGAAGCTAAATAAGAAGGTGAACCTGAAGAAAATCATGTACTTATCCTCCTGGAGATTGGAAATAGACAAGAGTCCCAGGTAACCTCGGGTGCATGGGGGGGTGGGTGGGAGGGTTGTTGGAAGGGGAGAGGGTTAGAGAGAAGGGAGTAGGGGAGGAGTGGGGAAAACTCCGGGGACTGAGATGGGGGGAGGGAGGAAGGATGGATATGGGATTAG
Source organism: Myodes glareolus (assembly GCF_982192425.1). Lineage (NCBI taxonomy): Eukaryota > Metazoa > Chordata > Mammalia > Rodentia > Cricetidae > Myodes > Myodes glareolus. The sequence continues at coordinate 20,786,042 of NC_142033.1, read as the reverse complement.
GGAAGAATATATCTCAACTAAGGGAGTAATTTTAGGGTGTACAAGAGACTTGATTATAAATGGGATCCCAGGTCCAAGGAGAGATCCCCAGATTGTTCTCTGAACAGAGGAAGGGTGCCTGAACCAGCCTTGGCCTATAACCATACTGATGAAGATTCTGCTTATCACCATAGATCCTTCATCCGACGATGGATGGCGATACAGACGGAGACCCACATTGGAGCACCAGACTGAGCCCCCCATGGTCCAAATGAGGAGCAGAAGGAGGAAGAACATGGGAAAAAAAAAAACTCAGGACCGCGAGGGGTGCGATCACCCACTGATACAAGGGGACTGATCTAATGAGAGTTCACCAAGGCCAGTTGGACTGGGACTGAACGAGCATGTGATCCAACCAGATTTTCTGAATGTGGCCGGATTCTCTGAATGTGGCTGGCCAGGAGCCTTTCTGAAAAGCCATTGACAATGACACTGGGACTTGTTTCCTCTGCATATACTGGATTTATGGGATCCAGTCTGTTTGGATACTCACCTTCCTGGACCTGGAGGGAGGGAAGAGGAACTTGAACTTCCCACAGGGCTGGAAGCCCTGACTGCTTTTAGGGATGGAGAGGGAGGAGAGGGGGGAGGGGGGGAGTGGGACGGTGTTGGGAGGAGGGGCGGAAATGGAAACTTTCATAATTTAATAAACTTTGAAAAAAAAGAACAACAGAAAATATTTTAATAAGGGATCTTAGATATAAGTAAAAATCTGTAATCAAGTGATCAAAGCATCAGAGTATTTTTAACATTAAAAATTAAATTGAATTATTTACATTGTTTTAAAGACTCACAGCAGGAATCATCCAAGATCAAAGTAGTGTAACTGAGAGAGCTGCACCTTTTAAAGGTGATGCTTGGGTTTACAGGAGAATTAGTTGAGTGATGAATGAATGACAGATGTGGCACATGGTGATGCTGAAACAATGAGAAGGGGTTTTCAATTGAATTCACAGAATACATTGTGGATGCAAGAAATTGAATGTTTATGAATATCATGTATTTGTTTTAACTTATCATCTTAAAGAGCTCATATGTTAGTGTCATCCATCTCTTTCTTACTTCTTTTTTTCCATTACCCTCTTCCCAAAAGGGTAATCATTTGATTTGGGAATCATTCCATTCCCAAAATGGAATCAAAGTCACTTGAGGAATCAGTAGAGAAACACTGTCGTATTGACTTGCTTATTAGTACAAGCATACTCACGCATACACATGTATCCAGGGGGTTGGAAGAGGTTTTGTCAAATGTAATATGTTGTTAGCCTCAGGAATCACATACTGTTATCAAAATATTCAGTGCAGGAATAGAAAACTTCACTTTCATTTGTTGGTTTGGTGAGGTCAGGCTGCCCTTGTCTCTTCCTAAACAATAAAGATTCTAGTCATGGTCCTTGATTGTTTCCCAGAACTTGAAGATACGATGGCTGAAGACAATATGCACTTCAGACTTAGTACCTGGAGCAATTTATAAGCAATTGATTTTGAAACTTTCAATCTGAGGATTTTCATAGTATTGGATGAGGCTACATAAGACATCTAGGGAGAAACGTAACCAATAGTCTTATTATCTGTCAGACCTATGGCTTATAACAATGACTGCCATGGAAAGAAATCCATAATAGCAAAATGGTGGCACTTTTATCTTAGGTTTAATCAGGGTAATCTAAGTCTAATTGGATTTGAGGCCAACTCATGAATAAGAAATTCATGTGTGGTACTGTAAAGTGAGTCAGCTGCCCATGACTGGAGGAATCACACATCCCAGAAGTAGAGTCTCTTACTGCTGTTTGACAAAACAGGTATAATTTCCAACTATATGATTATCATTTGTCCTTATAATCACAGGTCTCACAACTCATCAAAAATCTTTTAATGTGGCCAGTGGAGGATGTTGCAGAGATCCACAGCTGGTCAAAAAAGAGGAGAATAAATGATCTTTGGATGCCTAAGACCAATAAGCACACTTCGAGCAACACAACTTCTAAATCAGAGACTATGGAAATATTTTGGAAAAGATATCCAAAGAGCATAAGAGTCAGAGGACCAGGATTCCTGATGAAAGCTGGTGATATATGATAGCCTATAGGGAAAACTGTGGGCAATCAATGGCTGTCAAGATGGGAGTGCCAGCTTTCTCCACTATGACCTCCCTGATCTATTATTCAATACTCCATTGTCAGCCATAAACATGAGTATATAACAAGCATCAAAAACAGGACTCAGTGGGATGGTGATATGGAGAGAGCAAAGCAGAAGGTGAAGGAAACAGAAAATGATAAAGAACACATGTTCTAAGTCTTACACAAGTCTTTTTATGGCATTCAGAACAACCAGGACAACCAAAGTTTTGTGCCAGGACAACCATGGCAATCAGAGTGCTATATTGTAGATGGGAGTTGGTGTCACACACCTTTAATTCCAGCAGTCAGGAGGCAGAGGCAGGCAGATCTCTGTGAGTTTGGGGCCAGCCTGGTCTACAAGAGCTACTTTCAGGATTGGCTCCGAAGTTCCAGAGAATCCTGTTCGTTAAAAAACAACAGTATCATGTATTGTTGTATGATAAACAGTGTGAACTTTTTGTGGTGGGCAATATGCCATTGATCATTAATGTTTCTTAGTGGGTTTTGAAAAAATCCTGCTTTAGAAAACACAACAGGTATAAAATAGAATCTGTAAAAGTCAAGGTAAGAGCACAATGCTCCTTATAATAGGCAGTTATTTTACAATGCACACTTTGTTTCTGGAATACAAAAATACAAGACCAGCTCACATTTCATTCTCTTTCAAGCAAAGAATATTTAAAAATTGGTTTTATTTTTGACTGTTCCAAAACGAATCAGATTGCTTCCTATCACCCTTTAGCTTGTTACTGATGCTTTAGTTTCCCAGAGTCTTACTCAGAAAGTCCTTCTGGGGGACCCACTGAAAATCCTGGTATTGGGACCTAAAGTATCTGGTTTCCTATCCTTAAATCTCCAAAATACCTGTTAGAGGTTAGACAATAATTTATATCAGATTTCAAAATTTACAATATAGTATAAATTAGACAGTGCATAGCTAAATGCCGTTTGAATCTCCGGTGTGGAAACCAGGTGAAGAGACACTTTGTAAAAGTTCCACAGCCAGACCACACAAATGGTGCTCATTTTAGAAATCCCAAACCACCATTCTAAATGGGAGCTTCACCTACATGGTCAATATTGGTTCCCCACAATAAATTTAATCTTTTCTTCAGGATCTCAGGGAAAACAGGCATGCGTTATTATAGAAAAACAACATGGGAAAGAAAACTAAAATCTAGTTTCTACATACTCCAGATTAAGGATCAGATGTGGTAAGTTATCTTCATATAACCTGGGATGAGAGTCAGCTAGACCTTTTCTGTCATTAATCCTATTTCTACTGCATTATCTCTTAGCTCCCACTTCTTCCTAAATGAAACACACTCTACTCTTCTGGGTTATTAACAAAGTGCCGTAGACCATGTTTGATTGTGTCTGGTTCACCATAAGGCAGGGACCATTTCAACTTCTCATTTACATTGTCTTGTTTTAGGTTTGACAGATCCTAGAATGGCTGATACTTCCTTCGTTTTTTTCTCAATGAACATGTTACAAAAGGACTAAGATGGTGAACTATTTTCTCGTTTTCTTTGAAAAGTCTCCTGAGTGGTAACTAAGCAATCCTAGCTCAACAGTCTTATAAATAGGGAAGAGAATTCTGGGAAATCTCAATCTACTGCAGGTCTGGAAGCCTGTTAAAGCTATACTGCATGTAGTGAGGAGCTGCGGGCAGGCCTGCTTTTCATCTCGCCCAGCTCCCCGCACGGCTAGCTTAGCCCCGGAAATAACAACACACAAATTGTATTCATTTAAGCACTGCCTGGCCCATTATCTCTAGAGAGTTGGTTGCTGACCAACTCTCATATCTTGATATTAACCCATTTCTAATAATCTGTGTAGCAGATTATTAGAGGTGGTGGCTTACCGGAAAAGACTCAGCATGTCTGACCTCGTGGCTGGCTCCATGGCGTCTGCCTCATTCCCTCTTCCCAGCATTCTGTTCTGTTTACTCTGCCTATCTAATTTTCTGTCCTATCAAAGGGCCAAGGCAGTCTCTTTATTAACCAATGAAAATAACACATAACAGAAGGCCCATCTACATCAACTGCAGACATTTTTCAATATCTGCTAACAAAGTTTTTAAATAAACTTTCATTTTCCCCTGAATGTCTACATTCAAACAAGGCTCAAGAAAAAGGTTTAAGTGACCACTGAGAATTTAATGATTCTTGGGTAGTTTTGTTCCCTGTATCAGCAGACTAGAGAAGTTTAGAATGCACTCACTCACCATGCTTTCCTGTGATCATGATGTTTATGTCACTGTTATTGTCATCAAAAACACATTCTGTAGAATCTGTCATCTTTATCTTTGTTTCTAACCTGACTAAGGGCAATCATAATACTTGATTTACATAAACAGACCTTCCAGTGTCATCCCTTTCCAGACTTTAGTAAACTAAGAAGAAAATTGCCTTCTATGGGGACCTCATTTTACCTTTTGTGGAATTTGTGCAAGGGCTGATGCAATTGTGTTGGCCCTTTCTTGTGTTGTGTTATTGATCATTGACCCCAGAGAAAACACCACAACACCATGTTCCCCAGAGTTCCGTGCAAACTCTTCCATTTCCTGTGACTACAGAAATTGTTTTATTATTGAAGATCAATAGCAGATAAAACGCTGTTAAAATCTCTACTAATCTCGTAGAAAAATGAAGCATTATTGGAGAGATAACATCACTGGTCAAGCACACAGAAAATATTCATGCTGTCATAATCACCTAGTACACATGGGTATCAGCAAGGTGTATATTAATATCTTTGAAGAACAAATATTCCAAGTATTATCTTCTGAAAAATTTTAAATTGCTTTATATTCTACCTCAGGCTCCTGATGTGGCACAGCAATCCTGTAAGCTTTCAGTTTGGAATCCTATATACTATATTACATTCATGAAGAAAACTTCCTGGACACAACATGGTGACCCTATGCTATACAACCTCTATAAAATGACAGTTATCACATATCCAGAACTGGTTATGCCTTGCTAAGACTAGTAGTGTTAGAAAGTTGAATAGCAGCTTGCAATAGAAGTACACAAACCATTCAGCCTAGGACAGAAATATTCACCAATATCAATACTTACTACAGCTGAAGATGCTGTACAGACACTTCTAAAATAATCCCTTAGAATGATGGTCATATAGTTACCTAAACACAGTAAAGACAATATTGAAAAGTCTCTATTATTTAAAAATAAGATCCACTAATTAGTTATTTGTGTCTTCAATAGGTTAGTGCATGACAAAAAAAGGAAGTTATAGAAGGAATAGCTTTGGTTGGAGCATATTTTGAGCTTTTGGTATACATCATTTCATTAAATCCATAACAGTGTTCATGGAGGTAAGAGCCTTAACGGCTATTCCTTTTATATTGTTAAACTAAAAGGTGAATATTCTTTAAAAATGCCTGTACAGGTGAACACTTCATCTTCTAAATTGACTTTTTGTAGCCTGTTTGGTTATGATAATGAGAACAGTAGCCAATACAGGAAATTAATGATGATAAGTGTATCAGCGAATCAATCCTACACCAGTTATGTTTTAAGGGGTTATTTATTTTGGAGGGTAAAACTTACATACACCATAAACCATCAGGAAGGGAGCCTAGTGGCAGGAGCAGGAGCCGGGAGCAGGAGCCGGGAGCAGGAACCGGAACCAAGCGCCGGAACCAAGAGAGGCTGATCCGGATCTGCATCCCTTTTTAAAAGAGAAATATACCACGCCCCAGTGGGCTGGTATTTCAGCAGCTATTGGCTGACGGAGCGGAAGTCGCTCCCCGCTGCACTGTGGGCTCGTGCTTCAGCGACTATTGATTGAAGCAGCGGAAGTTACTCCCACAACATAAGTGAGCTCATTGCCTTGAAAGTGTCGCTTTAAATTACATAAGTCTTTGTCTAATGATTTTTTCAAAGAAATGTGGAAAAATCTGGACATATGAAAAGGCAAGTCTCTAGAATTCTGTAAGCAAATTCTGTGGGAAAGTTAAATATGAGTCCAAAAGACCAGAAATTCAAAAAACAAAGTGTGAACAGTGTAGGCTGGGTTCATGTAATTTTGGTAAATGATAATGATTTCATTAGGGTCTGTGTTAGTGGCCTTTATTCTTGTGAAGTTTGATTGTGTTTTACCTATGTTCTGAAAACTTGAGTATCACTAAAATAAAAAGCAATGGAATATGTTGTTTGGTAGAAGAAATTTAGAGAATGTTTTACATCTGACCTACTTTTCAATGCAAATATGGAATCTGAACTCTGAAGTTTTATTTGTTTGAATGGCAACTATGTCGGTGAACACAAAGAATGTGGCAGTTGCAAAGAATGGAGACCCTCCTGCCGTATTTATTTTGTAGGGGTAATTGTATATCTATTGTCTTTAGAGGATGTTTGTTGCCTAGACAATCAACATTGTTTTTCAGAGGCTACAACTTGTGACAATCAAAACAGTCTTCATTCTAATGTTTCTACAGTAGTCAGAGATTCAAGACCAGTGTACGTCAAGATTTGACACTAAAAGAGAAATAAGAATAAAATTTTATATAAAGCTTCTGTGATGTTTTTGATGTATGCATAACATAAACAATGAGAAGTCATTCACTGTTGGTGCCATGCTTGCCTCACCAGTGTATCTCTTCAACCATTAGGGCAGTAATGTAAGAAAATACAGACAATGAACTAGATATCAAGATTAAAAGGAGAAAAGAAGGAAAAAAGGAAGAAAGGAGAGGGAAGGATGGAGGGAGGGAAGGAAACATGTCAATTTTAAAATTCTTAAAGGTCTGTTTCTCTTTTATAGCCATATATTGTCTTATTGTTTCAGAGATTTTGTATCTGCTTATTGTGATTTATCCACAAAGCAAGTCAAATGTATAATTTTATAAATAGAAAGTCATGTTGGCTAGTTTTGTTTACTAAATTTATTTGATTAAAAAATATCTAGAGCAATAGGATATAATTCTTGGTTTATGTATGTACAGTAGTCCTGTTGACTGTAAGATGTAGGACTCTCAGTTACTTCTCTAGCATGTCTGACTCATGGCATCTTGTTCCACCATGATGATGATGACCTGAAACACTAAACTATAAATGAGTGTTTTTCTTTATAAGAGTTGCCATGGTCACGGTGTCTTCTTACAACCATAGAAATAGCAATAGGCTAAGACCGATTCTAACCCATTTTTAGGAGTTATTAGTTTATCACATTGAGGATTTGTCTTGGAAAATCCACTCAACAGCATATTCTCACTTGAGTGTCTGTTCCATATCACCATCTTGGGACTCTACCTAGGAGGGTTCCTGTGAAGTAACTGGCTAACTGTATCAGCAACTTAGTTTTCAGTCTTAAAATAAGACAATGGGCTCTGCCACCTCCAGATTGCCATAGGAAGTAAAACTTTGTAACCCAATTGGCTCAAACTGTAGAGAGCCTTCAGGAAAAAATGGGTATGACTTTTTATTTCACTGTTGCCCACTTATCAATTTTAACTTTCTTCTTATTTATCTGCAGACTGATGAAGAAATACTATAGCCTCAACAACAATAAAATTGTCAGAAATCCTGGCATAAGGTTCTTTGCTTAGAGAGGTCCAAAGAAGCTGAAAAGTTGTCCCATCCACCTTCTACTTTAGCTGTGTAGCTGTCACAACTGCTAGCCTGATTGTTTTTACTTATGTTGAAATTCTTACATTTCTCTGAAGCACTCAGCTAGCCTTACTCATTTGGACCCCAAAAGAGGTCGAATAGAAAAACTACCTAATAAGATGAGAAATAAAATGTTAGTGTTCATAAATGTACATCCCCATACTGATGAGAATGTATCTACCTTCAAAAAACTGCTACAGACCTTGGATTCTGACCGGAAGCACTCTGGGCACAAAAGTGTCACTTCATCTTGTGCAAAAAGCCATCACCCTATCTTACTAGCTGACAATATACAAGGCCCTTCTGATGTTATCAGTACAAAGCCACAACCAATACTTATTCAGGCAGATAATAAATGTTTAAGATGTAGGGGCTGAGAAATGCAGGCCCATTTCCCACATTGTCTGGCAGTCAGAGAATTTGAGAGACGAACTGGCACAATCTGTACCTCCAGACACAGGATGTGGTCACCTGGACTCTTTTAAAGTTTAGTAAACTCAGTGCCATACTGAGACAGAGTGCTAAAACGGTTCTGCTCCTTCCATTTTAACTATGATGTCATCTGGGAAGAGATTTTTCTGCCTACTTGACCAAGTGGACTTAAGTAAAACCTGACTTTAGTCACCAGCAACCTATGCAACAGAATGTTAACAAAGCAATACTTACCTGCTCCACGCTTTACCTTCATATAAAATTGTTGAAAAAATAAACGCGGGTGATTTCCGGATCGGAATAATCATTGAAATTCCATTCTGGTACTGTTGTGTAATTTTTTTGTCTTCATTTTTCCCACATGTCTACCCTAGAAAGAAGTGTTTTTTGTTGGGCTGGTCCCCAACATAAAACCAAGCTAACAGTGTGTAACTTGCATTAGAATCTGTATTATTTTCATCCCACAAATTTTATTTGTGAAATTTGAGAGAAAATGCTATAAAAGTTTTCTTTGGCAGTCTGGCTTTGACACACTGCTCCTTGTTTTGGGTTATGTAGACGACATATGGATGCTCTTTGAGAATGAAGTGAATTTATGATAATAGACATGTGTGACTTTACAGGAGAAAAGACTTCCAAGGATGGGCCTCTATCAGGACCATCTTCCTGCTTTTTTCCCTTCACCATTTGCCCTCCAACTTTTCACTTGTCATTAGGCTTTAATGAGAGATAATTGTGAAGCCTTCGTGTGGCAATTTTCTCTGAGATAAAATCTTCCATCTTTTAGGGGCATTCCTTAAGATCTAGACTATCTTGAGATGGGGAAAACATTCCATCCTACAGGAAAGCTCTCTAAGACTTAGGATGTTCCAAGAGATACTGAAACATCCTGTCCTGTAAGAGAGCTTCATGAGTCTAGAAAGTTAACAACTCAAAAAATTTCAGGAACTCTCTGAGACCCTCTAGATACACTCGACCATCTATAACATCTTATAAGCAGTAAGAATTGTTATGATATACTCTCTTACAAGATGAATAACCTAAAAAAGGAAGAGACCATCCAAGCTCTCTGGAAGAGTTTCAGGACAACTGAGCAGCTTTGTAGAGACATTTCTAACCTGTCAAGCTGCCTTCAATTTGTACACTGAGCTCTAGTCTTCAAGATTCCATGAGACTGATGATAGGGACTTTAACTTTTAGTTGTAACAGAACAATCACAAAATTGTTTTAGCATAGTAAAATTTCTTGACAAAAGTATTAAAATACTTACATAGGAGACATATTAATATATGGGTACTATATTGGGTATCTAATATGGGCCTATTAGAAACAGCCACAAAGGGTCGACAGTTCAAATATATCTGATCTCAAAATCAGATATATCTGATATCAAAAATATGTGATAATAAAGTGATGGAGGAGGGTTATCTGTCTATTGTGTTATTTTCATTGGTCAATAAAGAGACTGCCTTGGCCCCTTGATAGGACAGAAAATTAGGTAGGCGGAGTAAACAGAACAGAATGCTGGGAAGAGAGCAATGAGGCAGACGCCATGGAGCCAGCCACCAGGTCAGACATGCTGAATCTTTTCCGGTAAGCCACTACCTCGTGGTGCTACCACAAGATTATTAGAAATGGGTTAATATCAAGATATGAGAGTTAGTCAGTAACTAACTCTCTAGAGATAATGGGCCAGGCAGTGTTTAAATGAATATAACTTGTGTGTTATTATTTCTGGGGCTAAGTTAGCTGTGCGGGAGCTGGGCAGGATGAAAAGCAGGCCTGCCCGCAGCCCCTCACTACAATAAAGATTTATAGAATGAGAATAGAATACACAAACAGATATAAAATATTAGAAGTTAAATTTCATTTAAGAGTGTCAAATAAACTACTCAAATATTTAAAACAAGGAGTTCTTTTAAATTTTATTAGTGTTCAGAGACATGTTCTCAAGCTTATCAGAGACATTCCCTATAGTAATTGAGAAAATAATATAGTTATTTATATTGTCCCTCAAGAAAATTATTCTCACATTTAGACTAGCTGTTGTGCATAGACAGGCAGCAGAACTTCCTTGTGGTCTGTAATTGACATGGATGTTTGTGTTTCTGTCCAGTAGTTTTCTACAGAAGCAGTAGAGGTTTAAAAGGCTTTAGCTGAGGCAAAATAAAGCTTGTTGTTCTTCCACCTGAAAAGAAGCCTCCGTGTCTCAATCCCAGCACTCCTGCCAGTCTAGGCATCCAGGCTGTGCTGGTTGCATGGCAACTAGCAAGCTCTATTCAAACTGAAAATGGGCCTCATCTTCCTTTGCTTCTCCTTCTCTTTTTCTCCACCTGTCCCTTCTTTTGAGACAGTGTTCCATGTACACTCTCCGAGCTAACCTTATAAACTTTAAGAGTAAGCATTTCTCTTCCCTTGCTGAAACTAAATTATCTTATTGAGGACCCTGCAGGGCTCTGATATCTATTATTAGCCAGTGTTAATGAAGTTTTCTGCCTGAAGGATTATTCAACTTTGAAACTTCTCTTCAACCCATCATCTCCAGTTCCTCTAGCTATGTAGACATCTGACTTTAAAATTCTGGTCTTCTTGTCTTTACCAACCATGTACTGGTCTAATTTGTATAAACACCTACTTTCAGCTCTATCTTTTGCTTCTAAAGTCACAAAATGGTGAATGAAGCATTGCAAATAACTGGGAATATGTATGTGTAGTAGAAACCTTACATGATATGAAAAGTGAAAAAGATGAACTATGTCCTTTTTTGAGGTAAGATTTTCCTCTATATCCTTGGTGTCTGGCCACGAATGGACAGAGATCTGATTACCTCTGTTTCCTGAGTGCTGGGATTAAGTCATGCACCACCACTGCCATGCATTAAAAGAAATTTTTAATATTATTGAGAGACCCTATTGCAGTCAGTTAAAGTTTAAATTGTTTCTTTACTCTGAATTAGACTGTCACGTTTAAACGGACATAGTGAGGGTACATAGTCACATCAAGACCTAAACCAAGAAGGTTTAAAACAGGACAGTAATCCTCACTGTTCTCCTCATTTCTCAGATCCAAGAAAACCTGCATCACAGATTGAAATAAAATAGTCAAATCTATTGGATGAAGGAGTTTCCACACAAGCCTAATTATATTTATGTCTTATAGGCCACACTATAACCATTCCCAATGTCCTACCCAAAGAGCAAGCCGTGCCTGGTAGCCTCTGTTAAGTGTGCCCCTCTCCTCTGCCTTTTCCACATTGCACAGGCCACATATTAATAAGTCTGTTAGTGCAGAAAATCCTCCTTATAAACATTAAAGAGTAGATACATCCCTTTGCCTGGTGGGACTGAATCATCTCACTGAAGAGCCCCAATTGTTTTCTGATACTCAGTTGTCTGCCAGTTTTAAAGCGCTTGCTGAAGATTATTAAACTTTGGACCTTCTCTCGAACTCCCGTTTTCCTGTCCCTCCTTAATAATCTTCATGACCTAAAGGAGTCTTCTTGAAGTTGTGTATAAGAGAACTAATCTATCCTGTGTGGCAGCTCGTATCAACCCTTTAAGTCAGAAAATTAAGCTAGGATTAAGTAGCACATACAGAAATTGGGTAAGATAATAAACACTTGATATTAGTATCATTTCATATATATATGTATATATATATATATTTATATATATGGTATACAATGTATACCTTAATTTGTAAATATATTTTGTAAGTTGACAGCCTACAAAAAGATCTTACTACAAAAGAATGAATCCCAATTTTTTTTAGCCTATATCATGTTTCACAGAAAAGAAAAATTTTACCCTTGTTCATATACTGCATCTCACAGCCAACATTGACAGATTCTTGGGCTCAATGTTTAGATACATGGACAAATTTTACTCTAAGTCTTAATCAAGAAGCTCCTCTTTGCAATGAACAACTGTAAATGAAGCATGTCTGTTCAATAAGCTGAGAATGACAGGCAGGTAAACGTTCATCTCAAGACAGTAGATTTATCCAACAATTTCAGTGGCTGAAGTAACATCATAGAACAGAAAATACAAATATTGTGACCATAGACATAGAGAGGAAGGCTATAAAATTGCCTCTGTCCCTAACTCAGCCTATGTTGTCATTACCTCCCAGCAGATGCAAATGCCTGCAGTAATTTCTCTGGTGAACAGAAAGAAGAAGCAACAAAAAAAGACTTTTAACAAACAACATAGCCAAAGAAACAGTATTCCTACCTCAATTATCCTAATGTAGAAAGTGTTTGGAAGCTTGCCTACTATGCTATTTTAGATTCTGTCAATATTTTCTATTGCATGTGAAACTTTTTCCCACTAACTTGAAACTCTAGCCTATCATTTCCAAGAAAAGAGTTTACTCTTTGATGCCATAGGGTCATAAACTAAAATGCATTCATTCAGACTTTGAAAATTTGCCACGGGTAACAGTTGTACAATGTTTAAAACACAAACTCCAAAATGTCTTATGATACTAAAAGTGATCATTTTACTGTAAGCTTGTATAAAATCAAAGCCAGGTTACAAAATTCTGTCAATCAATGCCTCATGATAAGTACTTCCAATTCAAAGTGTAGAACTGGGAGTACAGCATGGAGTTATTGGGCCTGAGCAGGATTTCCACTTAGCAAGGAAACACCAACTTCTGTGGTACCATGTCTTGCAGTTTGGCTTGATGTAGTCATATGCGCTTCAAAGAGACTGGGTAATCTCTCAACTACTATTTGGTCATCTGCAACATATAAACCATCTGTAACAGAACTGCTACATTTTAATTTTAAATTTTTGAAATTAAAATGTTTTCCCCTTTCTTTTTTCTCTTCAATTTCTTCTCTGTACCCTTTCCTTGCTCTCTCTCTCTCTCTCTCTCTCTCTCTCTCTCACACACACACACACATACACACACAAGCACAAACATGCACACAATACACACAAAGAAACAGAGACTATATATATATATATATATATATATATATATAGTATGAGTATATATATATATGTAGACTATGTAGATATATATCTATATAAATATATAAATGCAACCTTCTAATTCCATATAATGTTAGTGGTTTGTATTTATTTTCAGTCCATCCCACTTGGAGTTTGATAACCAATATGGGGACTGTTCCTTAGGAAAGATCATTCCTCTTACTCTGAGTATTTCTTAGTTGTCTCCAGTTCTTTGTCTAGGATTAGGACCATATTCACTTTCTACCTTTGGTATTAGTATGTCTATTAGCTTGTTTCTTATTCAGGTCTATGTTTAAGCAGCCATGTTGATGAGACTTCATGCATGTAAATTCTTTGACATTTCTGGAAGAGACAATGCTGCACAAGACTTCCAGTTTCTCTGACTCTTAAAATTTTTCTACACCCTTTCCATGTTGTTTCCTGAGCCTTAATAATAGGTGCTGTGTTGTAGATATGTCGGAGGGAGCTGGGCACGAGACAATAATGTGTGCTATGTATTTAATTGGTTGTCATTTTCTGTATAGTCTCCATCAGTTTTCAATTCTTGAACTGTTTCCATTACCTGTTTGATTGTTTTTTCTTGGTTTCCCAGAATTTCATTTACGGATTTACTCATTTCTTCAAAGTTTTTGTTATAATTCTCTTCCATTTCTTTACTCTTTTCCTCAATCTTTTTGTTATACTTATCTTCCATTTCTTTACAGCAGATTTTCACCTCCTGTTTAAGTTCCTCTATTATTTTCATAAAGATCCACTTAAAGTCGATTTCTTCTACTTCTTCTGGAGTAGGGTGTTCAATTCTTCTATCTTCATGATCCCTGGATTCTGGTGATGTCTTGTTGCCTTTCAGGTTTTTGGAAAAATTCTTTCATTGGCGCCTGCCCATCTCCTCCTCTCTGGATGAAACCCCTCAGCACTCTCTGCATAGAACTTCTCAGCACTCTCTGGATAGAAATCCTCAGCACTGAAACAGGGACATCTGGTATTCCAAGGACACAGGAGACAAAAGGGTGGCAGTAGTGGGGGCAGGGAGGGGTCCCGTGGAACACTGAAGACCCTGCCGCAGAAGCTGAGGGGGGAGAGGCTGTACTCTCTTCCTGGGACAGAAGGTTCCGGCGAGTACCCACTCACCTCTCTGGACTGAACTCCTCAGTACTGAAACATGGACAGCTGGTATTTCAAGGACTCAGGAGACAAAAGCTCTATTTTTGTTTAAAGTATTCTACTTTGCAGCTCATTTAATTATGTAATTTAAAGTTTAAGTGCTTGAAAGCTATTTAGGGTAATAAATAAATGCAGGTTAATAGTTAATCGTTCTAACTATAAAATTTATAGTCATATTGCTTATGTTTTCATTATCATACAGAGATATATTTTAGATTATAGGTGATCATCAAACACTTCAGAGATATACAGAACATGGCATTTAAGATGCTTTAATAGCCTAAGGATTTTCATGACAATGATCTACTTCTGCTCCTTGCAGGACTGATCTACTTCAGAGAATATGATGGGCATCAAAGAACCTTCATATTGAAGTTTGTTTCTTTGTGGCAAAATCTAGTCATTTAAGCAAGAAATTGCCATTGCCTTGACTGCTGGTAACATGGTATCCAAACTGGCAAAGTAGGACACAAAAAATAACTGCTAGGACAGGCTGGAGCAGTCTTTAAACTTTCCTGCTTCTTAGAAAAGTCTGTCAGATATTCTAGGCTTTTAGGTCAAAGCTGGATGCCCCAACATTGCAAAGAAAACTTAGATGACTGCCCAGGCATCCAGCTGTTTCTGTCATTTCTTGAATTGTTGGAAGTTGCTTGCACTACACTTCCTGTTTACACAGGTAATATTGTATCCTTCTTAGGTCTTTGATGGGGCTGAAAGCTAGATTGGTACCATTACAGTTTTTCTTAATCATGTCTGAAAGTGTTTAGGTCAGAAACATTGGATTTCTTAGGAGATGACAGTCAATGGAGCTATTTCTCTCAATTTTCCAATTACAAATAGACTGGACATTTTGAATATATTTCTTACTTGATAATTGTTCTCATTGTTTGTAGTTTCATTTTTGTTAAGTTTAATAGCCTTTCTTTCTATTTAGACTTTACCTGATAATCATTCTTATTGTATATAGTTTTTCTATGTTATAATCATGCCTTCTTTTTAGACAGAAACTGGGAAAGGTTATGGGAATTTTGTCTATGTTGGGGTCCGGTGTCCAATTGGAGTAGTGCATTGGTTTGAGATGTGGGATTCATATTCAGGTGGCCAAATTTATCATGGAGTTCCCTGGCAAATGCTGGACTAGGGAAAGAGAGGCCCTCAGAAGAGAAAAAGGCAGGGTCTTGGGTTTGCGCAGTTTTTTGTGCTGAGAAGTAGATGGTGGTGGTGTATTGCAGTCTCACAGTTATCTCAAGTTCTTATCTTTAATATCTATCCCCTAGTTTCATTTTTTTAATAAATGGTAAAAGAAATTACTTTAGAAGTGAATTTACTAATTGCAGAAAATATAACTAATAATGTGAATTTAAAAGTAAGAGAAAGAATAATAAAAAACAATATACAATGGCTGGAATGATGTGTTAGTAATTTAGAGCATGCACTCTTTGCATGGACCAAGTTTGATTCCTATACCCACACTGAGCAGTTTATAACTGCCTGTAACTCTGGCTTCAGGGAACCGGATGCCTCTGGCCCCTCTGTATGCCTACATTCACATGAACTTACAAACACATAATTTAAAATAAAATATATCTTAAAGGAAAAGAATAAAGATCATAGTATTAAATACTATTTCTCTATCCCACTGATCTTCAACTTCCACTGCTGTGTCTAGTCAGCTAAGTGGCCATGAATTGTTAGTAAATGGATTCAAGGGATGGATACCACCTTACTTTAGGCCAGTCTTCATCCATGAGTTATACTCTAACTCCTTTGTTTTGATGATTTTCTTGTCACAATCACCCATCTTGTTTTTTAAAAATATTGTAGTTCACAATGTTTATGTCCATTTCGATGTCACATCATTACTTTTGCAAACTGCATGTAGTTACGATTGGCTTTTGACTTTTAAATTTTGTTGTTTATACCTAGAATTGCTAGTTAATTAGTATCTTTTTATGTCAGTGATTCATTCAGTTCCTTCGTTTGTCAGTTTCTCTGAGTCACATCTATCATTGCTGGGGAGCCAAGTTGTTTTTTCTCCGAACTGGGACATTAGCACAAACTGTCCACAAGAGGTCGGTGTAGCCTCTGAAAAAGAAAAGACTGCCTCATTAACTTAAAAGATGGCTGGGTAATCCACAGGATCCCTCTTTGCATCTTTGGTTGACCTGGAACTCACTATGTAGGCCAGGCTGTCCTCAAACTCGCAGAGAAGCAAGGGTAAAAACCAATAGTACTGTCTAGAGAAATGCAATGAAGAGTGAAAGTCCTTGAAACAGACAGTTCTAAAGAGGATGCCTCCAATACATGTGTCCCCTTAGCGCTCAGGGTACTCGAAGGAAGAGGAGGAGGAAAAATTGTAAGAGTCAGAGAGAATGGAGGACACCAGGAGAGCAAGGCTCTCTGAATCAACTGAGCAAGGATGGTATCATTTCGCAGAGAGTGAAGCGGCAACCACAGGATCAATACAGATCTGAACCACTTCCTTTCCACATACGTTATAATTTTCAGACTAAGTATTTTTACACGACTTGTTGTTGTGTGAATGAGTAGGTCTTTGATTCTTCTGCCTGTAGACTGAGTTACAGACTGAGATGCAGTCTCCAAATGTATAAAATGAACTGGAGAATATTTTCAAAGGCTGTGCTGCAACAGAAAACCAATTAGTGAAAACAAAGTCTTCTCATATCTCAGTGCAAAAATAAGATTGATAATTCTAATCTCATATACATTCCATGAGATGTTGATTAAAATAAAAGCAGAAAGTAGCTGTGATTTTATTCCATTTAGGCAAAAGTGGGTAGTATGATTTAAGTACATTACAGCCAAGGAGCACAATTTGTCTGTCAAAGATAGAGAGGAATGTATAGGAGTACATGCATAGTTTCAGGGGCACATGATATATTTTCCTTAATTAGCCTCTGGAAAGATTATAGAAAAAACCTTGGCAAATATTAACATGCTTACATGATATAACTCTGCAGGGAAATAAAATCAAGAGATTGATGAGAAAAAAATATAGGGATAGCACTTCTTCTAAACACATAATTTGCAGTCTCATTGGTGTAATAGAGTAAGGTGATCAATATGGCTGCCACTCTTTCTTATTCTACAAACACATACATAACCTAAGGGGAAATCAACAATGAGCAACACACTTAGTCAACTCTGTAAAGAACAGGTAATATCTACTGGTTCTTAGCATGCTAGAGAATTCTGTGATTTTATCATTAAAAAGTGGCTTTTTCTTAGAATATAAATGTTCGATGGGCTTTAAGCGTAGTGGTATAAATGTATTTATTCAATATAGTACTGTGAATTTCTGCTTTTAATAACGACCAGAAAGAACAAAGCATAATAGAACTTATGCTTCTTGTAGCCAGTAGCAATGAAGGAAAAAGGGATTCTCTGTGAATACTCACAAGCCATTACTTTGGTGGCCAAGTATTAGCTGCCTCTGCTATAGTACCTACTTTTCTAAATATAAGACTGGTAAAAATCTTTCAGACATTTAACACTAAAATCTAGTTCCTACATACTCCAGATTACAATTCAGATGTGGTGAGTTATCTTCATATACCCTGTGAAGAGAGTCAGCTGAACCTTTTCTGTCGTCAACCCTATTTCTACTGCAGTATCTCTTAGCTCCCACTTCTTCCTAAATTAAACACACTTTACTCTTCTGGGTTAGAGACAAAGTGCCGTAGACCATGTTTGATTGTGTCTGGTTCACCAAAACGGCAGGGACCATTCTGCCTTCTCGTTTACATCGTCCTGTTTTAGGTTTGGCAGATTCTAGAATGGCCGATTCTTTCTTTCTTTCTTTCTTTCTTTCTTTCTTTCTTTCTTTCTTTCTTTCTTTCTTTCTTTCTTTCTTTCTTTCTTTCTTTCTTTCCTCCCTTCCTTCCTTCCTTCCTTCCTTCCTTCCTTCCTTCCTTCCTTCCTTCCTTCCTTCCTTCCTTCCTTTCTTTCTTTCTTTCTTTCTTTCTTTCTTTCTTTCTTCCTTTCTTTTTTTCTCAATGAACATGGTATAAAAGCACTGAGATGGTGAACTGTCTTCTCCCTTTCTGTGAAAAGTCTCCTGAATGGTAACTAATGAAACCTAGTCTGGCATTCTAATAAAGAGCGAAGGGAAAGCTGGGAAGTGTAGATGGCAAAAGCAGGTCCATAAGTCTATTAATGCTATACTGCAAATATTTTTCAATATCTACTAATAAAGTTTTTAAATAAAACTTCATTTTTTCCCTGAATGTTTAGATTCAAACAAGGATCACGAAAAAGGAGTAAATGATCACTGAGAATTTAATTATTCTTATGTAGTTTTGCTTCCAGTATCATCAGACTAGAAAAGTTTAGGATGCACTCACTCACCAAGCTTCCCTGTGATCACGATGTTTATGTCACTGTTATTGTCATCAAAAAGACATTCTGTAGAATCTACTATCTTTATCTTTGTTTCTAACCTGACTAAGGGCAATCATAATATTTGATTTTACATAAAGGGACCTTCCAGTGTCATCCCTTTCCAGACTTCAGTAAACTAAGTAATAATTGTCTTCCATGGGGACCTCATTTTACCTTTTGTGGAATCTGTGCAAGGGCTGATGCAATTGTGTTGGCCATTTCTTGTGTTGTGTTTTTGATCATTGATCCCAGAGAAAACACCACAACACCATGTTCCCCAGAGCTCTGTGCAAACTCTTCCATTTCCTGTGGATACAGAAATAATTTCATTGTTGAAAATCAATAGCAGAAATGCTATTCAAATTGCTAGTAAAATAGGAAAATGAAGCATTATAGGAAAGGTAAGTGCCGCTGGTCAAGCACATATAAAACAAACATTGCTGTCTTAATTACCCCGTACTCATGGGGATCTCCACAATGTTTTCATATCTTTGAGCAACAAATATACCAAGTATTATCTTCTGAAAAATTTTAAGCTGCATCATGCACTTACAAATGGTATACTTACAAATTTTACTACATATATATGTGTATATATATTCGTATGTGTGTGTGTGTGTGTGTGTGTGTGTGTATACACACACTGCAATATTTATTTAGTTAAAAGCAAAACAAATCAGAACTTATTCAGCTGTGTGTCAGTCACTTGACAAATTTTGGGTGAATAAGCATCCCTTACAGACGGAGACACACATTGGAGCACCGGGCTGAGCCCCCCAAGGTCCAAATGAGGAGCGGAAGGAAAGAGAACATGAGCAAGGAAGGCAAGAGCAGAGGGAACCTTCATCCGACGATGGATGGCGATACAGACGGAGACCCACATTGGAGCACCGGACTGAGCCCCCCAAGGTCCAAATGAGGAGCAGAAGGAGGAAGAACATGAAAAAGGAAATCAGGACTGCGAGGGATGCTATCACCCACTGATACAAGGGGACGGATCTAATGAGAGTTTACTAAGGCCAGTTGGACTGGAACTGAATGAGGACGTGATCTAACCAGATTCTCAGAATTTGGCCGGATTCTCTGAATGTGGCTGGCCCGAAGTCTTTCTGAAAAGCCATTGACTATGACTCTGGGACTTATTTCCTCTGCATATACTAGATTTTGGGGATCCAGTCTGTTTGGATACTCACCTTCCTGGACCTGGAGGGAGGGGGAAGGAACTTGAACTTCCCACAGGGCAGGAAACCCTGACTGCCCTAAGGGACGAAGAGGGAGGAGGAGAGGGAGTGGGGGGAGTGGGAGGGTGTTGGGAAGAGGGGCAGAAATGGAAACTTTTATAATTTAATAAAATTACTTTCAAAAAAAAATAAAATGTTTTCCCCTTTCTTTTCTTCCCATCAACTTCTTCTCTGTACCCTTTCCTTGCTGCCCCCCTCTCTCTCTCACACACACACATAAGCACAAACATGCACACAATACACACAAAGAAACAGAGACTTTATATATATATGTATATATATATATATACATTAATATATAAATACAACCTTCTAATTCCATATATTGTTAGTTGTATGTATTTTATTTCAGTCCACCTCACTTGGAATTTGATAACCAATATGGAGACTGTTCCTTAGGAAAGACTATTCCTCCTACTCTGAGTATTTCTTAGTTGTCTCCAATTCTTTGTTTAGGATTAGGACCATAATCATTTTCTCCCTTTGGTGTTAGTATGTCTATTAGTCTGTTTCTTATTCAGATCTATGTTTAAGCAGCCATGTTGATGAGACTTCATGCATGTAACTTCCTTGACATTTCTGGAAGAGACAATCTCGCACAAGACTTCCAGTTTCTCTGACTCTTAAAATTCTTCTACACCCTTTCCTTGTTGTTCCCTGAGTCTTAATAATAGGTGCTGTGTTGTAGATATATCGGTGGGAACTGGGCACGAGACAATAATGTGTGCTATGTATTTGATTGGTTGTCATTTTTTGTATAGTCTCCATCTGTTGTACATAGAGATTCAGTTTCCTTTTTATGATGGTGAACACTGTTCTTATCTGTGGTATAAGAATTAATATTTATAATGTAGCCTGAAATTATGCTTGTTTAGAAAAGTTCATTGTAAGTTTTCCTGGAAGATCAATAATATCATCAGCTCCAGATAGTTAGCTAGATTTTCAGTACAGGCCATGATTTTCCTCCAGTTAAGTGGGTCTTAAATTCAATTATCAAGCTTTTTATTACCACCAGTATAGGTAGCCACTGTTGTACTCTTAGGTCTATTATGCCAGGCTGGCTACTGTTGTAGTTCAAAGTCATTGTAGCTGGGTAAGGCCAATGGTGTCTTCTCTCTACCTTGCAAGATATCTGCTCTACAAGGAAAGCTAGTCTTCAGGAAAGTCTTTCAGGTCAGATTGAGCTCAGCTGCTATGGATCCTTTGTCTTAAGTGCAAGGTGTCTTCCACAATAGGAACTTATTTTCCATCTCTGGGTGTAATCAAAATCAATAGCAATAATCTGTATGTTTTGAGAGTCTTTTGGACAACCCTAAGTAAGCAACAACTCCAAATGTGACTTCTCATGCAATATATGACAGTTTTTTTCCCAGTCTAGGGTTCTCGTAGGAATTTTTGCAATCTAGTAGGAAAATTACATAAAAACTGTACATATATATATACATATGCATAGACTTATATGTACTATGTGCATCTTTAGGTTACCATATTCTTACTATCATTTTACTCTATCCATTTATCTCTCTCTTTCTCTTTCTCTCACACACACACCTTCAGAAGAGTTACAAAGAGTTACTTTAATTCTTTCTGAATTAATGAATATTTGCTTTGTTTTTCAGTGCGTTGTCTAACTTAGAGTAGTTTCCATGGGATTCTGAGTTGAATTCTTTTGTATTTCAGGAGTATTCTCCAGATATCTCTGAATCCCAAATAATGTATGATGTTATTTTTTTCTGATGTTTCTTCTGCTGAATTTTTGTCCAGATAACCAATCTGTTGGAGAAAGCAGATTACTTAAGTCAGTTATTATTAATGCCTTGATATTAATCTATTTCTTTAAATCCAGTGTATATTTTTAATGAAATTGGCACCAGAATTTGGTTAATGTATGTTAAAGATAGTAATGTTTTCTTTGTTGATTGTTCTTTTTATTAGAATGACTTGTGTGCGTTTGTGTGTGTGTGTTTTCTTCTTGCAGCTTTTAATACCCTTTGTTTCTCCTGGATACTTACATACTCATGTTTTAATTGTGCTAATGATGTGGGAGATTTTTTTCTTGATGTTAGATGTTTGGTGTTGTGTGTGCTTCTTCTGTCTATATGGGTTTACCTTTTCTAAGGGGAAATTTTCTTGTTGAAGATCTGATCTATGCCATTGATTTGGGATTCTTCTTTTCAATTGTTCCCATAATTCAAAAGATTTGTTTTTCCTTATTTGCCACTTAACTTTCATGTTCCTTTTCTATTATTTCAAACTTTACTGTTCTCTGCTAATTCTGCCTAGGAACTCTAATTTATATTTAAGTCCAGATATTCTACCTGTTTTTTCCTGACTCACTACACTTGCCAGATTTTTTCCTTTGAATTTTCGAGTGGGGTACTGAGATTTTAGGTTTAATCTTCACTGCAGTTTAAGTCCCTTTTAATTCTTTTATCTCTTTCTTTATTTATACTTTCAAATCCTGGATTGTCTTCATGATTTCTATCAGTTTTATGTTTGTGATTTCTTCATTATCATCAGATGTTTCTACTATTGAATTTCATTTTCTTTACATTCATTCAGATGTTTCTTTGATCTCTATTCAATTCCTTGAATAATTGGATAAATTTTAAGATGGTTATTTTAAATTCTGTATGCTATTTATGTAATTTTACTGGAGAACATTTTTATATTTCTAAAGGAGTGATAGGTTTGTTGAGGGAAAACGAACTTGGCCTTTCACACTGTTTGTATTTTATAATACTATCTGGACATGGGGACTTCTTTTGTGAGTTCTATGTCTAATATGGTCACAGAGTCCGAGACAGACTACAGTATGTACACTGTGGAGTGGGCATGAGCATTGGATATAGCTTATGTGGAATGAAGTCCAGTGAACATGGAAGGCTGGGTGCTGTGTAAATTCTGTTTTGTGATCAATATTTGGAGTTTAGAGATAGGTCTGGTGGTTTAAGAGGGAACATGAAGGGGTCAAACAGGTTCACCCAGCTGTATTCCAAAAGAGGATGTGAAGACCTAGACAGTGCTAAGGGATTGGATGTGCCAGTTGTATGTGGAAGAAAAGTAATGTGGGTCTTGAGTGAAGTCTAGAGATTGAGAATATGGCAAGCAGGGCTATCTGGACAAGTTCAGGGCACTGGATGGGGGACCTGGGTTAAAAATGTGCTGCATTGAGAGAGGTTCTGATAAACTTCCAGAGTTAGATTCTGTCACAAAACATGCATGGCCTGGATGGGTGGAGAGATTAGGTATAAAGCATAAGACCTTTATGTTATCTGTACTATACTCTTCACATGTAGATATTACCAGTAATGTCCTATGGTCCTGATATCTCCAATAGCCTGGTATCTCATTTCCAACTTAGGCTTCACCTTAATACCTTTATGCAATAGGCCTCTCGTGGCACCCTAACATAGGTTCATGTGCTGCCACTCATATCCTTTCTGAGGCTTCTAAGTCCAGAAATGCCTTCATTATTATCTTAATGTTGTATCATTTATATCTGCAAAACTACCACTATGTGAATGATGCTGCCAAATTTTGAGGTAAGATAAATATGTGCCCCAAAAACCTTGAACAATAGTTGTATCTGGAGATATACAAACCTTAACTAAATGCATTTCTGGGCTCTTGTTTCTGTGAAGGAGTGCTTTGTGTAGTAGTCTTAATTCAGACTCTTTCTTTTCTAATTGCTTTGAGTTTTCATAAAATAGAGCTTTCAATGAATGAGTTATACCCTCAAAGCACTTTTGAAGTTGAACCATTAAAAGAAACATGATTTCTTCCTAATGGTGCTAACCTCTTCCACAATTAGAATCATTTTTCAGTCCCTTCTTCTTGGAAAATGAAAACTTTCTCATACTGCTTTCCTTGCAAACCTTCCCATTTTTCATAACTGTCTACTATATCTCAGTGCAGATCTGAACTAAAGCAGCAAGAAGTAGTGATATCATGTCTTGACGTAATTTGGCTTAAAATTTCTTCTGCCAAACAAATAAGTTCCCTAATTTTTAATTTGTCTTCAATCAGCTTCTTAGCACATGTGCAGAATCAGCCAGATTCTTGGGCAATATATGACTTAAACGGCCTATAATCCAGGTGCCCTTAGAGTCCTCCTTCCTTTCTGTATTCTGGTGAGTCAAGCCTCAGTTCACATTTTCCCTCCATTCTCTTCATCCTTATTCCTACTACAATAGTCCAATAGCCCATTCAGCTCTACTTACACCGTTCTGATTCAGTCCCTCCATATTCCTCTTGCAATCAATCCCTGAAGAATCATGATCACACTTATCAAAGCAATAGCCCTACTTCTTGGTACAATTTTTGCATTATGTACACTTATTGGTGCTGTAACACTTACATGTCAAGAACACACATTCACTTAGGATTTCATTTGATTTCCAAAGATAATAATGGCATTATCTCTTCTCAATTAGCTGTGTGTGTATGTGTTTGTGAATACACTCTTATAAAACTTCTTCATCTAGTAAACCAAGTAATATACAGAGAAAACAGTGAAAACTTGAAGATATGAATAATTCCTCCAGTTTTACTCATTATTTAAAATTTTATTTACATTTTTATTTTTGTTTTATATTTTATGCAGGCAAAGCACTATTATAAATTTACCAAAAGGAATATCCTTTCTGGGTTCTTTCTACATCATATCTAAAATTAAACTAACAAAGCAATAGAACTTCTTATTAAGGAAGAGGATGAATATTAATCCTACATATTTAACCAGGTTCTGTGTGATGATGTTGCAAATGATATTGGAGAGATCATACAAAAAAATCATCATATATTTTAGTGAGTACTTTCCTGTGGCCCATGTTTTCTGCTAATGCATAATATGTCATGGTAACTACATGGCCTATAAGCATAGCATGACTCTGTAGGCCAACAGTACAAGACATAGCCACATCTATTATCCACATGAGTTCCAATTTGTATTCATAACTTACCAGTTCAAATCTCAAGTAATGAGAATATGACCATCATATATGGAAGGGATGAGAAGTCCTACATAGTACACATTTCTTTACTTTAAAGTCACTTCCATTCTTTTGGTCTTTTGTGAACATTTCCCCAAATTTGATTGAAATGATTTTATATATAAATTGCATAAAATAAAATCATCTTCAATTTCAATATTTTTTATATAAAGCTGTCAAAACTGAACAAGTGCTAGACTCAAAAGATGCCCCAATATGGGTATAGGACAAGACAAGAAATATTAGGCCAAATTTTATTTGTTGTAAATAATGAAAGACATAAAGCAAGACATATAATGTGGACATTATTTAAACTCATGAAAAAATAAAACTCTTTTAAAATGAAATTTCTTACTTTGATAATGAATAAATGCTAGCTCATATGTGTAGGATTGTCTCTGAATTCAAATATGGAAAGTACCTTTTGCACTCATTTACAGAAGTAATAGATGGCATAATATAAATTCACAAAAGACACACAATTACATATCATAATCTTATGTCAATAAAAAGAAACTAGCTCTTAGTGTGGGAAGTCTATATATATATACATACATATATATACATACATACATATATATATATATGTTTCTTTTACTGGTTAATGAATGAGGAAGCTACTTGTGCCTATGACAGGGCAGAGTAAAGCAAGATAGAAATTGTAAGCAGAGATAGAGGAGAAAATAAGGTAGAGTCTGAGAGACAACATATAGATGCCGAAAGAAAACAAACACAACTTTTAGCAGTAAACTATGAGCCTTGTGGTAAAGTATAAAATAATAGAAATGGTTTAATTTAAGATATAACAGCTTGATAGAAATAGGTGTAAGCTATTGGCCAAAGATTATTGCAATTAATAGAGTTCTTTTGATCATTTTAGACTGGGTGGTCATTAAATGAACAAACAGTCTCCACCAACAAGTTCTGGAATAGGTCAGTAAGTTGGAAACTAAATCCTAAAACATCAGACAAGTAAACAAGAAAGTCAATCTAATACAAGAATTGGAACAAAATCAGCCTGTTGTAGGGAGGTCTCTTATTTTTCCTGCTGCTGAGCCCCAAAATAAGCACACAGAAGCTGTATTAATTAAACCACTGGTTGGCCTTTTAGCTCTTGCTTCCTATTGGCTATCTCTTACATTTAAATATGACCCATTTCTATCAATCTGTGTATCGTCACGTTTCTGTAGCTTACTGGCAAGATTCTGTCCAGAGTCTGTCTCTGGTGGGCTACAAGGATTCTCCTTGACTCTGCCTTTTTTCTCACAGCATTCAGTTTAGTTTTCCCCACCTACCTCTATTCCCTGCGTAGTCTAAAACAGATTATTTATTAACTAATGGTATTCACAGCATACAGAAGGGAATCTCACATAATCAGCACTTGCATGTACCTAGCTTAAACACAGCTTTTGGATGATACAGACTGTCAAGATCTTGTTAGAATTCTTTAACTGGTCAAAGGATCTTCATGAATTTTGAATAGTCAATATTGCACATATACACACTAGAAGAAAGGAACCCACTAAAATTCTAATTTGTGATTCATGGGTTTCTGCAACAAGAGAAAGAGGCTGACAGAAAGATGAAGAGAGAAAGAGAGAAGAGGATGCAATAAGTACATTTGAACATAATCCTAACTAAATTTTCAGCTCAGTGAAGTAATTAACAGACAGGGAATTTGTGTATACATAAGAGCATAAAATAGACACAATGAATTTAACATATTCTCGGGTCAAATAGTAATTCCACTTGAATTCTCAGAACTGTGAGCTCTAATCAGAAACAGAAAGCAATAAACACAGAGTTATGTTGTAGGTATTAAATCTTAGCACATCACTAGGACAATAATGGTGTGGGGGAATTGTCTGTATTCTGTCAATCATGTTTTAAATAAACACTGATTGACCTGGCAGGAAGTATAGGTGGGTCAACCAGAAAGGAGAGGCAGGAAAATGAGAACAGGAGAATTCTAGGAAGGAAAAATCCCATTCCTCACAGTCCTGCCCAGATCACCGAAGAATCAGGATGTGACCTGCCCTGCTGATAAAGGTACTGAGCCACATGGCTAACAAAGATATGAATAATGGGTTAATATAAGTTATAAGAGCTAATAAGTAGCCTGAGCTAATGAGACAATCAGTTTTATAACCTATGAAGATCTCTGTGTGATTTTCTTTGGAGCTTAAACAGCTGTGGGGCCTGGTGGAAGGGCAGAAACCCCAACAAAACAGCCCCTCATGTTACACAATAATCTAAAGGTTAGTATCTATTCTCCTAAAATATTATCTGTACTTTGGTACTGTAATAGACTTTATGACCTGCTTTGATTTTGCTTTTTACTTTTACTATTTCTCTATCTTCTTCCTCCAGACAATGATAAAGCTATTCTTTGTTAAGTTGCTAATTTTGGTACTTTAAATTCATTTGGCAGCATTGGTACCTGAACTCGGAGTATATTCTGTCCATCTTTCTCTCTGTATAATTCTTTAAGAAGCCCATATGGACTCCCAGTTTCCTGAGAAACCACCACACTTATTTCCAAAGTGGTTGTACAAGTTTGCATCCCCACCAGCAATGGATATGTGTTCTCCGTACTCCACATCCTCTCCAGCATAGGTTATAATTGGTGTTTTTGAATTTAGCCATTCTGATAGGGCTAAGAGGGTATCTCAAAGTTGTTTTGATTTGAATTTCCCTTATTGTTAAAGAAGTTGAACATGACCTTAAGTATCTTTTGGCCATTTGAACTTCTTCTGTTGAGAATTCTCTGTTTAGTTCAGTACCCTATTTTTAAATTGGGTTATTCATAATTTGAATGTCAAGTTTCTTGAATTCTTTATATATATATATTGAAGATCAGGCTTTTGTCTGATGAGGGTTTGGTGAAGATCTTCTTCCATTCAGTAGGTTGCCTTTTGTCTTAATGACTGTGTTTTTTGCTTTACAGAAGCTTCTCAGTTTCAGAAGGTCCCATTTATTTATTGTTGTTCTTATTGTCTGTGCTACTGGGGTTATATATAGGAAATGGTCTCCTGTGCCCATGTGTTGCAGACTACTTCCCACTTTCTCTTCTATCATGTTCAGTGTGGTCAGATTTATATTGAGGTCTTTAATCCATTTGGACTTCAGTTTTGTGCATGATGATAGATATGGATCTACTTTCATTCTTCTACAGGTTGACATCCAGTTATGCCAGCACCATTTGTTAAAGATTCTTTCTTTCTTCCATTGTATAATGTTAGCTCCTTTGTCGAAAATCAGGTATTCATTGGTTTGTGGATTAATATCTGGGTCTTCAGTTAGATTCCATTGTTCAGCATTTCTGTTTTTATGCCAGTACCAAGCAGTTTTCATTACTTTAGCTCTGGAATAGAGTTTGAAGTCAACACCCCTTTATGATAAAGGTCTTGGAGAGATTAGGAATACAAGGTTCATTTCTAATTATAATAAAAGCAATATACAGCAAACAGCTGACAGCTAACATTAAATTAAATGGAAGGAAAATCAAAGCCATCCCACTAAAATCAGGAACAAGACAAGGCTGTCCACTCTCTCCATACCTCTTCAATATAGTGCTTTAAGTTCTAGCAATAACAATAAGACAGCATAAAGAGATCAAGGGGATTCGAATTGGAAAGGAAGAAGTCAAACTTTCATTATTTGCAGATTATATGATAGTGAACATAAGCGACCCCAAAAAACTCTACCAGAGAACACCTACAGCTGATCAATACCTTTAGTAGTGTGGCAGGATACAAGATCATCTCCAAAAGATTGTTTGCCACAAAGAACAAAGATACCAAGAGGAACATCAGAGAAACATCACCTTTCCCAATAGCCACAAATAGCATACAGTATCTTGGGGTAACTTTAACCAAGGAAGTGAAAGATCTATTTGACAATAAATTTAAGGTTTTGAAGAAAGAAATTGAAGAGGATACCAGAAAATGAAAGAATCTCTCACGCTCTTGGATTGGGAGGATTCACATGGTAAAAATGGCAATTCTACCAAAAGCAATCTATAGATTCAATGCAATTCCCATCAAAATCCCAACAAAATTCTTCACAGACCTTGAGAGAACAATAATCAAGTTTATATGGCAAAACAAAAAACCCAGGATAGCCAAAATAATCCTATACAATAAAAGTACTTCCGGAGGCATTACCATCCTTGACTTCAAAGTGTGCCTTGTAAAAGTAACTGCCTATTATGGGGAGCATTGTGTACTTACCTTGGCTTTTACTGATTTAATTTTATACCTGTTCCCTTTTCTAAAGCAGGAATATTTTTAAAACCACTAAGAAACATCAAATCAATGACTTATTGCCCTTCACAAAAAGTTTACACTGTCTATCATACAACAATACAGGACACTTTTGCTGGTTTTTTCATTACCGGGTTACTCTGCAGCTTTGGAGCCAGTCCTAGAAAATAGCTTTTTTAGACCAGGCTGGCCCCACATTCAGAGATCTGCCTGCCTTTGCATCCTGACTGCTGGAATTAAAGGTATGTGACACCATCTCCCATCTACAATACAGCACTCTGTTTGTCATGGTTGTTCTGGCACAACACTCTAGTTGTCCTGAATGCCATAAAAAGACTTGTGTCAGACTTAGGAGATGTGTTATTAATCATTGTCCTTTGTGTAATATTTCATTTTTGTGAAAACCATGCAGAGGTTCTAAATTTTCATCGTTTTCAGGCTCATTTCTGTTTTCTTCACCTCCATCTCTGCCCTCTATCCTATCACCATCCCACTGAATCCAATTTTTGATGCTTGCTATATACACACATTTTGTGCTGACAATAGAGTATTGGATAATAGATCAGGAAGGTCATACTGGAGAAACCTGACACTCCCATCTTGACAGCCATTGAATGTCCACAGATTTCCCTATAGGAATAAGATTTTGTGAAATTTTCCCCATCTATGATGACAGGTCAAATGGGGCTGTCATTACACAGGTCTTATTTAGGCAATCACACTGGTGAGATTTCATGGATGCAATATTTCAATAATACAAATATATATATATATATATATATATATATATATATATATATATATATATATGTGTCACCATTTTCCATCAGGCATCCTCTTCCCCTGTCTGTTATGCTCTTCTGATACCTTTTCCAAAATGCTTCCATTGCCTTTAATTTAGAAGTTGTGCTGCTCTAAGTGTACTTACTTGTCCCGCGCTACTGTCTCGCCAGCA
Source organism: Myodes glareolus (assembly GCF_982192425.1). Lineage (NCBI taxonomy): Eukaryota > Metazoa > Chordata > Mammalia > Rodentia > Cricetidae > Myodes > Myodes glareolus. Next base: position 20,755,807 of record NC_142033.1, on the reverse strand, counting down.
AGAATGACGCAGGGCACGTAGGATCCTTCTGCAGAACAGCTTTTTAATGCATCTTGAGAGCGAGAGCATAAGCAAACATGGCGGAGATCCAGAGCGAGGCGAACCCAGCCCTTATATAGGAAACAGTCCCCGCCTCGGACGTGTCACTCTCAGATTGGTCAGCTGCCCATCATCCCAGATGACGCCTCTGGAGAGGCAGGGACTACAGCTTTGAAAATTTGCCAACACATGCGCGTTATCCTGTTCACTGAGTGGTGGAACCGGATGTCAGCGCCATCTTGGAATGGCGAATGTGGTTACGGTCATCTACATCTCCCCCTTTTTTTTTTTACTTCTTTGCAGAAAGGCAATTCCCTCAGAAGGCAAAGATAGAGGTTGCACTTCCCAAAGTGGAAACATTATAATGGGCTTGCACGGAATCTGCCCCTAGGTTCATGACACCTGGAACTTTTCCGGCCTGCCCTCTGCCATTTTTCTGGGAAAGGGAATATACGGCAGGAAACCCTTATGCAGGGCGACATATCTCTCAGAGAGGGCCATTCTCTGTGCGATGCTCTTTAGCTCGACAACCTTCAGGGCTAGCTAAGCCAAGCACTCCACCCTGTGCAATGGACAGAGGTGTCCTAGGGGTGCAGGAGCTGGTTGGCATAAACCTTACTGCTTCAGCACAGATAACCACATCAGTAGAGGTTCCCTGTTCCAGGGCAGCCAGCGCTTGTGCAATAACCACACTTTGTCCCTATGACTTTGGGATTTGAGTCAGCAGACCATCCAGAGGAGAAACACTGATCCACAGCATAGGGCTGTTCCAAACATTCCCACCCCCACCCAATCTTAAAGTAAGAGATGAAGGACACAACCCAGGACTGGAATCCTTCGGCTAAGCTTATAAATAGAAGGTAGGGGAGCCCCAGAGTCTTATTGGTTGTAAAATAAAAAAAAAACGAGGAAACACTGCCACTCTATGGCTGACTGGTGTCGGTTTCAGGAAGGCTGAGAGTATCCACCATCGCTGCTCCTTCGTAACCTGCTCCTTCGTAACCTTTGTCATCCATCCGCAAAATGGTAGGAGGAACAGAAGCCAAATCTTCAGGCGAGTCCGCATGTTGTGGGTCACCCCTCACTGTTTGGGTCAGTCTTTCTGGCACCCAGAATGGTTTTTCCTGGTCCTGCGGGAACACACAAACAGCTCCCCTGGATCTCAACAGGATGGGATCCGGGCCTTTCCATTCATTAGAAAACACATCTTTCCATATAACCAAATCCTTGGCCTTCTGCGGATCTGAACTATGTCGTGTTGCAGCATTCTGGCCATTATCATCCAGATTTAAAAAATTTATAGTGAACAGAGCCATGGCAATGGCTACTCTTGGTGTCGGGGGTAATTCCTTCAATATTCCCCCTTTTTGTTTAAGTAGATAAGATTTGAGTGTGCGATGTGCTCGCTCTACAATACCTTGCCCCTGGGGGTTATAAGGCAGGCCTGTAATGTGTGTGACTTGCATCTGTGCACAAAATTGTTTAAACTTTTGAGAAGTATAGGCAGGCCCATTATCCATCTTTAAAGATGTGGGCTTGCCCCAAGCACTCCATGCCTCAAGACAATGTTGAATGACATAAGAGGTTTTTTCTCCTGTAAGTGGTGTGGCATGAATAACGCCACAGCATGTGTCAATTGACACATTCACATACTGAAGTTTTCCAAAGGCAGTGATATGAGTCACATCCATTTGCCATATTTGCAAAGGCGCAATCCCTCTGGGGTTTATGCCAGTGTGTCTGACAGGGAGAAACTGGCAACAATTGTGACATTGGGTTACAATATCACAAGCCTCCTTTCTGGTAAGAGAAAAACGTTTACGCAGGGTTTCAGCTGTAACATGAAAATTATCATGAAAGGTTTTAGCGGTCTGTAACGGGGAGGCAAGAGCTACCACAGCAAGCTGCATAGCACGATCAGCCAGATCATTACCTAAACTCATGGGGTCCGGGAGCCCCGAATGTGTTCTTATGTGTGTGATAAAAAATGGAGCTCTCCTATTTAGTAAACAGTCCTGTATCCTCTGGAAAAGAGCTGCCACTGTACTAGTAGGTTTTATAATTCCAGCGGTCTCTAATAATTTAACAGCATTAGCCATATAGACAGAATCAGAAACAATATTAAGAGGACAATGAAATTTTTGAAGAACCTCTAAAACCACCATAACATTCCATCACATGGGGTGAGGTGGCAGAAAAGTTCTTTGTATATATTTTAGAATCCACAACATAGGCTCCCACACCATTTTTGGAGCCATCTGTATACTTCATCACCCCGTCTTTTAGCAGGGCAGAAGACGTACCTCGGGGAAACACAATGGGATGACATGCAGCAAACTGCAGCAGAGGGTGTTTGGGATAATGATTATCAATTTTTCCTGAAAAGGTGGTAACCAAAATTGCCCAATTGTCAGAGGTGGCGGCCAAAGTTTGTATCTGAAAGGAGGTATAGGGAACTATCATAACCGCTGGATGCTTACCAAAAATGACTAACAGACATTTTAAGGCCTTTAAGGGCAATTTGAGCTACAGCAGCTGGATACCAATCAATACTTTTGTTAGGAGAAGCATGCGGATGGATCCACAGTAACGGTCCATCCTGCCATAACACAGCAGTGGGTAGCTTTCTTGTTTTAAACACACATAGAACAAATGGTTGAGTTTCATCAAAACGGTACAGCTGTGCCTCCTTAATGGATTCCTCCACTAGTAATAAGGCTGCTTCTGCTGCCGGCGTCAAGGCCCAAGTGGAGGTAATATGAGTATCCCCTTCCAACATATCAAACAATGGCTTCAAATCAGCAGAGGGGATTTTTAAAAACGGTCGCAGCCAATTAATATCTCCTAACAACTTTTGGAAATCATTTAATGTTCGCAAATCATCCCTATTAATTTTTATTTTTTGTGGTAGAATCTTTTCAGGAAGAATAACAGAACCTAAGAATTGGCCAGTGTCTGTAATCTGGACCTTCTCAGCGACTATTTGAAGACCCCATAGCTGTAAACTCTTAATGAGCAATGGGTAGGCTTCCCTTAGGACCTGTAAGTTCTCATGACACATGAGTACATCATTTATTTGGTTGTACTCCACAGGCGCATACACCCGTCCATTTTCCCCTTCGTAAACGGGGAAGGCCAGGTGCAGCTTTCTCTTGATCTTGTCAGGGATAAATGAAAAAGTCTTTGGCCCAAGGTGTTCCTCATAAGGAGGCGCCGAAGGGGCAGTCGGGCAAGGACGCAGCTCGTAAGGAGGCGGATGGGCCCTTTGGGATGACCTCATGGCCCTACCGCTGGTTAATTCTGCCTCCTCCTCTGCTACCTCTTCTCCTGAGCCAGAACTTTCATGCTCACTTTCATGGTCACTTTCAATTTGCAGAGCTTCAAGCTCCTGCAGAGGATATAAACTACTGTCCTTTCCTTTTTTCTTATTGTTGGTTCCAGAAATCTTTCGACCTTGTAAATCAGTCTTCTCCCCCATTCTTATTTTCTTAAAACCACTGGGGGGTCTTTTTTCCTTATTTGAGACTGTGCGCGCACCTAACCTCTCACTGTACTCAGTTTCTGAAATGCTATCCTGGACTTCCTCCGTTGCAGCAACCGCCTGGCAGGATTCATCTTTTAAGCAATCTTTGGTGAAAAATAAGAGGACTACTAAAAGAGGTAGCAAGGCCCCTACGAAACCTTCCCAATGCGGAAACAAGTCAAGCTCAAAACCGAAAAATCCAGGAAAAGCCATATCTCTCTGAGTATACAGACCTGCAGTTCTGAATCCTCCTTGTGTCCAAGGGGTCTCTGGTGGTGCGAGCAGTTGTCAGGGTCCCTCAGCGTCCTGAGGGATTCGGCACCAGATGTCCCGCGCTACTGTCTCGCCAGCAAGAATGACGCAGGGCACGTAGGATCCTTCTGCAGAACAGCTTTTTAATGCATCTTGAGAGCGAGAGCATAAGCCAACATGGCGGAGACCCAGAGCGAGGCGAACCCAGCCCTTATATAGGAAACAGTCCCCGCCTCGGACATGTCACTCTCAGATTGGTCAGCTGCCCATCATCCCAGATGACACCTCGGGAGAGGCAGGGACTACAGCTTTGGAAATTTGCCAACACATGCGCGTTATCCTGTTCACCGGGTGGTGGAACCGGATGTCAGTGCCATCTTGGAATGGCGAATGTGGTTACGGTCATCTACACTTACTGGGTTTGGGAATCCAATGATCATTTATTTTCTTCATATTTGACCAGCTGCGAATCTCTGCAATATTCTCCACTTGCTGCAAGAAAAGACTTTTGATGAGTTGTGAGAGCTACAGTTACCTGTGATTATAAGTATAAATGCTAATAATTTAGTTAGAAATTATACTTGTTTTGGAAAACAGCAAAGGGAAACTCTACTTCTCGGGTGTGTGATTTCTCCAGTCATGAACAGCTGACTCGCTTTACAGTACCACACATGAATTTCTTACCACTGTGTTGGCCTCAAATCCAATTAGACTTACATTTTTCTTGGTTATACCTAAAATAAAAGTGCCACAGTTTTACTGTTATGGATATCTTGCCATGGAAGTCATTGTTATAAGCTGTAGGTCTGACAGATAATAGGACTATTGGTTACATTTTTTCCCCAGACATCTTATGTAGCCTCTTCAAATACTATGAAAAACCTCAGAGAGGAAGTTTGCTTCTGAACTGCTTCTGGTCCTAAGTCTGAAGTGTATAATGTCTTCAAACATCTTATCTTCAAGTTCTGGGAAGCAATCAAGGACAATGACTAGAATCTGTATTTTTTGGGAAGAATCAAGGGAGAAGTTTTCCATTCCTGCACTGGATATTTTGATATTATTCCTGAGGCTAACAACATCACTACATTTGACAAAACATCTTCCAACCCCCTGCACACATGAGTATGCATGAGTATGCGTGTACTAATAAGCAAGCCGGTATGACAGTGTTTCCCAACTGATTACTCCAGTGACTTTGGTTCCATTTGTTATATTGGGAAGAGGGTAATGGAAAAAAAGGAAACAAGAAAGAAATGGATGACACTAACATGTGAACTCTTTAAGGTGATATGTTAAAACAAACACATGATATTCTTCAACATCCAATTTCTTCCATCCACGATATACTCTATGTATTCAATTGAAAACCCCTTCTCATTGTTCCAGTGTCACCACATGCCACATCTGTCATTCATTCATCACTCAACTAATTCTCCTGTAAACCCTAGCATCACCTCTAAAAGAAAACAAAAGGTGCAGCTCTCTCAGTTACACTACTTTGGTCTTGTATGATTCTTTATGTGAGGCTTTAAAAAAATTTAAATAATTCAATTTAACTTTTAATTTTAAAAATACCCTTATACTTTGATCACTTGATTACTGAGTATTACCTATATTTAAGACCTCTACTTAGTATATTTTCTGCTGATCTTCTGATCCTAGGTAATCCAAAAACAAAAGTCACATATCGGTTTCCAGAATCTGCATGTGCAATCTTACAGAAATTGATGACCTCAGGAATGGTCATCACAGTGTTTCCTTGAGAGGAGGGAATGTAGATGCTTGCACTCACATACTTTTTAGAGCCTTTGTAGACTAGATCCTGATAACATGCTATTCAACTACTTCTTGGGCTTATGAAAGGCCTGTAGACAGGTTAAATGAACAAACTAACTGCCTTAGCAGACAATATCACTCAGATTAGTCTGTCAACTATGAGTCTAACAATTCAATTGCTAATTTACTTTTTCCCTAGGGACATGTGTAGGAGAAGGCTATTGTTTATCTGCTTCCCAGGGTTTCGGTCAGTAGAATTCGTTAGGTGCACTACCAAGCTATTTAAGAAATTATATGCATGTGTATATGTTTATCAACATTCTTATAATAATTTCTTAAAATGATAATAATAAAATATGTACTTTATATTGCAAGTACTTTATATTGGCTTCTTTGTTGAGAAGAAATTGTTAACTAATGTTCTCGCCAATATTGCTAACCAAAGATCTTGCTACTATTCAAACATCTAAGAAACAGAACAGTTATGCAAACAAGTCATGAACTCTTGAATTTGCTTTATTTACTGCATTTGCTTCCGTCAACCTCAGTTATATTTTAACTCAAGGATTTTTCTTCTTAGATACAAGGATAAGCGATGACACAGGGGAAACACTGTGACAGAAGATTTGATGTCCCACAATGACTGTGAAGTGGATGTCTGCTCTGCTGCTCCTGCAGATGAGTTGCTACTTCAGATCTGGGAGCTGTGGGAAGGTGTTGGTATGGCCATTGGAATATAGTCACTGGCTGAATCTAAAGACAATACTGGATGAACTTGTACAGAGGGGTCATGAAGTGACAGTTCTGAGATCTTCAGCTTCCATCTTTCTTGATCCCCAAAAATCACCTGGTCTGAAGTTTGAGAGTTTTTCTACATCTGTCAGTAAAGATGATCTGGTCAAGGTTTTCACAAAGTTGGTAGATGTACGGACTAATGAAGTACCAAGAGATTTGTGTTTATCCTTCTCTCCTTCACTACAAAATGTGGTTAATGAAGTATCTGATACCTATCTAAGGCTTTGCAAAGACACAGTTTCAAATGAACAACTTATGACAAAACTACAGAGATCCAAGTTTGATGTCCTTTTTTCAGATGCTATTGCTCGCTGTGGGGAGTTGATAGCTGAACTTCTCCAGATCCCTTTTCTGTACAGTCTTCGCTTCTCTCCTGGCTATACAATGGAAAAGTACAGTGGAAGATTTTTAATCCCTCCCTCTTATGTACCTATAATTTTGTCAGGACTAGGTGGTCAAATGACATTCATGGAGAGGGTAAAAAATATGATGTGTATGCTGTATTTTGACTTTTGGTTCGAGACATTTAATGAGAAGAAATGGAGTCAGTTTTACAGTGAAACGTTGGGTGAGTTATGTTTCTTCTCAGTAGCTCAGTGACCTAAATTTCACAAGTATTTAAATCTATAGTCATATCCATAAAATACAAAGTAAACTTGACTTTTATAGGTGATCAAATGTAATATGATATTAGCTCTCAAAGTCACTGTAAAAGCTCATATTATTGATCAAAGAGAAGCATGTATCAGACCTTATACAGGACATTCTGGTAAGGTACAGAGCCGCAAAGAGAAGCAAGTAAACTTTTTCTCAGTGGTTCCTCCTTGTTTTGCTGTAATTTTTAATCTATTTTAATAAGTAACTAGTTAGTTATTCAAATCATAATTAGTGTATATCAAGGAATAAAATATTTTACAGTTTCAATATGTATATAACATTAAAGAAATTATTTTCCCTTGCATAGGCAGCTGTCTTTATTTAAAATTGAACTGAGGGGCTTGAAAATATGACTAAAAGTTTAAGAGTTTTGTTTCTTTTCATTTTGTGTAACCAAGTTCTGTTCCTAGCACTCATCCAGGACGATTGACTCAAAATTGCCTGTAACTTCTGCTTTTGGGACCTGCTGCCCTTTTATGGTATTTGCCAATTTCTGAATAAACTTGGTATATATTCACACAGACACACATATATAAATAAAAAATATAAATTATAAAATATTTTCTCTGTATTTCCTACAGAATTCCTTTACACTGACAAGATACTATGTTAGGTCACAGGCTTAAAAGTGGAACTGGAGTTTCTACCAACACCATACATTTTTATTGTATACTTTCCTAACATCCATTGTTTAAACACCACAGAAGCATAAATACACAGGTACCTGGTCTTTATTTTTTGGAGTCTTGTTTTCTTTTTTCTTTAAAAGTATTTCATAGGTAAGACTAGCCAAAATTTCTCTTCTCATAATTTCTGAAAATATTGTGCTTGTATTTGTAAGATAAGTATTATTAAATTTCTTAATATGAAACAAAGTTAGAAGCACTAACCAGAAATTCAGCCATTCATAAACTTTACAGCTCCTTTAGCAAAACAAGGAAGAAGGAATGGCTACAAACTACAAGGACACTGGGGAAGTCTGGCCATGGTACACAGCGTTATGTGAATTTTGGCCCTGGAATGTGTGTTTATATTTGCACTGTTCCTTTTAAAAATGTAGAGAGGAGTTAAAGGTGTGCTTATTAAATAGGGGCTTAGAGGATTATTTCAAATTACTATGGAAACATTAGGTAATTCTTACAGTTTGCTTTAAAAATAAACCCCTAACTGATATTTATGTATATCATATAAGTCAAATATACTGCAAATTATGTTACATATGAAGAAACATTGGTGTTTAAAAGCGTAAGTTTCATATCAAACATATATTCTTCCATCATTTTAAGGAAATATATTTTATGTTCGAATGACAATTCTGTCAACTTTTCTCTTTCTAATTTGTTCATTTCTCCTTCTAGGACGGCCCACTACCTTAACTGAGACAATAGGCAAAGCAGAAATGTGGCTCATTAGATCCTACTGGGATTTGGAGTTTCCTCGCCCATCCTTACCAAATGTTGACTTTGTTGGAGGTCTCCACTGCAAACCTGCTAAACCCTTGCCTAAGGTAAATATATTCTTTAGATATATTTTTCTTTTGATTTACTTTCTGGTGAATGTGATTCTACACCCTTCAGTACATTTTTCTCCCAGGGATAGAGATATATAGGAACTGGACTTAAGCCTCCTGCTAAATAGGAGTTCGATTAACAAAGGAGAAATATGATAGACCTAGGAAATATTCATATCAGTAAACTACATTAGGTTAACTAGGGTACTTAGGTTGTTAGCCATTGTGTAAAGTCCTTACCTAGTAACAATGAGGATGTAACTTTGAATCCTAACACCCACGTAAAAAGTTTGGTGACCCAGCACAGTTCTATGATATGAGCACTGAGGTTGCAGAAATAGGTTGATTCTGGGATTATGCTGACCACTACTCTGTTAATAAAATGGTGACATTAGTGTTCAATGTGAGACAATCTCAAAACCTATGTTGAAGATTGATAAAAGAAGACATTAGATTTTAACTTTTGGCATCTATGTGCTAAACAATGGCAAGGAACCTCCCTAGCAAACTCAAAACAAACAAACACACACACACACACGGGCACAGACACATAAGCACACATGAACATGTGTGCAGACACACACTAAGAACACACATGTTCACATGCATATACACAAACAGAAATGTGCACACAAGCTATCAGACACATAAACACATGCACAAAAGACAGAGAAATTAAGTCAGGTAAACTCATCATTCATAAACTGCTCATCACCAAAAGCTATGATTAACATATATCCAAGGTAATTGTTTGATAATCAAACAAACAACATAGAAATAGTTTCTCTCCAACTAGTAAATTTTGAATATCAGCTCTGAAAATACCCTCTGAAAATATTCATACACCATATCAGAAAATTATTGTATAGTATATGTTTATCCTGCAGCTATAATTATTTTACAAAGAAACAAAATATTTTATTAATCATAGTAGGACATTTGTGAAAACCACCACATATGTACATACTATAATATAAATATTATTTCATCAAACACTAGTTAATATTATTAAATCAGCCATTATAGGAGAAAAATTAAATAGCAAGGGAAAAAATATTACCCTTTCTGTAGGAAGAAAGCTTGTAAATGAAGCAACAATTTATAAATGCTTCATAGAATATGTTTGCACTCCTGAGCTTTAATTTTGTCCGAGGAAATTATTTTGAATGTCTGTTGGACAATGTGTAAGTATAGTTTGTGTGGATGACTGAGAAGTTCAAAGTCTTTGATATTGTCATGTTTGTCTCTGTATATTTTAACACCACTATACTAAATATTCTTATAAACACTTCAATTTTCATTCTTTTAGTTTTTTCACAAAAGGTTTCATAAGTGATTATTCTACAACTATAATTTATTATGAAATAAATTCTCTTCACAGGAAATGGAAGACTTTGTCCAGACTTCTGGAGAGCATGGTGTCGTGGTGTTTTCTCTGGGGTCAATGGTCAGAAACGTGTCAGAAGACAAAGCCAATGCAATTGCATGGGCCCTTGCCCAGATTCCACAAAAGGTGAGGGAAAGAATTCCATGGGAGGTGACTCTATACAAAGTCTGTGAATGTCCTTGAAAGGTCTGATTATAGAAATGATTGTGTGAAAGGTAAAGTTTTAAGGATGCTCTAATTTCCCTTAATCAAACAGATATCAACAACAGATGTTTCAATACTGCAGAACGTGGTTTTGACTGAACGTGACTTGGATGTAAACACCGTGATCAATGTGAGAGCATTCTGAAATGCTGGCATGATGATGACATTGTTATCAAGAGTATGTCGACATAGTGATACTTCAGAGTCAGTTTTTCTATTTGTTGATTATTTAAAGTCACTGCATACATTAGATTTTCAGTGGTGAGTTAATTTGTATTTAGTATTTTTATCAGAATAACAGTAAGCAGGTGTTGAAAATGTTTGAAATGTAGCCTGACTGTGCACCCTAATTTTCGTGTTCAGTGTGCAGTTGAGAGGGCCCTTTAAAGGAAGGGAGTCCAAGGTTCACCACCTGTCAATCAAAGTACAATTTTGGCTGATTAAGAGAAAAAGCAATAAATGAAAAAAAAAATCTGTTTTCTGGTTGGCCCGCCAGTATTTGTAGGAGAAATATCTAAGGGAAAGTTAAAGACGGGTGTTTCCCTCACAGTGATGTCTGCATCATGAACGATGAAGCTCACAACTCTGCTCTAAACCAGTCAGAGTAAAGTCTTACCACTCAAGATATAGGAAAATAAGAAAGGAACCAAAAGAACATAAGGTAAAAAATAAAGTTTCAGATGACTCACTTCATAAAGCATACTACAAAGTAATTTTCTATGGATTAAATTTGAATGTTTATGAATGTTTTTAAGTTTGGTAGTGGAACAGCCTATCTTTAATTACCTACATTAATTTTTTGATGTCATCTCGTAGTTGATTTATCAGTCATGTAGCAAATTCATCTTAACTGTGTGGCTAATGCTTCATTTTATAAGGTCTGTCTGAGAATTTCAAAAATAACAGTTATCCTAGGCTTCAACTTGAGACTGGCTTTTCTGTCACAGAGCATCCATGAATATTTGGAGTACACGACTGGTCTTGAGGGAACCTTTTTTAGGGATACTGAGTGGAATGGATAGAGAAGGGCTGATTTAGGGAGGACTGATGTAGGGGAATGAATATGACAACAGGATACTATCTGACCTCCCAAAGAAGTGAAGAAAAAAAGAGATGTCAGTTTCACTTTCTGTGATCATAGTCGTCGTTTAGATGGCAGATGGAGTCCCAATGTGCAGGCATGTTCTAAGCTTATTGCTCTGAATAAATAACTTCACAAAAAAACAAAAACAAAAAAAACAATAGTTTTGGAGGGCGAATGTGATACAGCTGGTTGAATGTTTTATTTTAAAACCTAAACTGTTCCTGCTCCAGGGCCAGTGACACTTGGGAGAACAGGGCAGAAAATGGGGTAGAATAAAGTCTCAGGCCAGAGTAAACATTATTCAGAGAACCAGACAACGTATGTGCCGAAGGTTAAGAAAGGTCTTATGAGCAAAACATCCATGAGTTAAAGCTGTATGCAATCATAATGAGAAACTCTGTGTGACAAAAACATGTTTTTCCACAGAGGCACACAAAGAGCAGTTTAAATATTAACTAGAAAACAGCAGCAAGCAGTAGTGGCTACCCTGAAGTAAACACACTCCTTTCTACTACATCTGGGAGAAGGGCAAAAACACATTCCAAGAAATAATAGGGTATGAAGTTAAATGTAAAACAGTTTTCTATCTTTCCATAATAATGTATAAACAAAATTTGAATATCCATACAGTTCTGTAACTCTCCTTAAAACTGATTGTTAGTTAGGGGTAATATAGTACAGTAAGGATCAAAACCATATGCTTGTTGACATTGGACCCTCCCCTGATTCACTGATTGAGCAATAAAAAGAAGGTAAGCAGTTAGTATTTTATGGCCCTTATGGTGTAAATAAATTCATTCTAAAGGTTTATCCTTCTGTGCTACATTATGTCTAGGAGACAATTGAGCAGTAAAAATAAGTTTAAAGGCAGCAAAGTATCCACACTGTGGGGGCCCAGAGATTTAGTTCCACTCCACATTGAGCAAAGGCCAGAGAATTCAAGCCTATTTCTGTTCCTTTAAGGATAAGATAGGTTTGACGCAGGGAGTGACTGCCTACAGGATACTTGGTCTAAAGTAGAGTCACAGCATGTCCTGCCTAAAACTTCAGAGTGCTTAACCAAGGAAATTGTGAGTTGATGTCTCAAGTATTGAAGCAAGTAATTGTTCTATTTGTTCTTTGTGTCAGGTTAAATCAGTCTTTTGTCTTCTTCCCCCTTTTTTGGATTGGGGTATATAAGCAGATGAAAAAAAAAACACAGGCATATTCACTATTCAGTATTCACTGGATAATCCTCCTGCTTCTATCCTAAATGTCTGAATTTCTTTCAAGTCTCTGTTCCTCCTACCTGAGTTTTCTAATCCACAGGCTGCTACCCTGGAACTTGCAAAACCTGTCAAGGCTGAACCCCAACAGAGGTCACCACAAAAGGTGTCACTCCAACTTGTGGTTATGACGTTACACAATATAAGATGCCTTATTTTAATTTAAAATTAAATAATTATAATTCTTCCGTTCCACTCAAGATAAAACTAAGAACTATAGAATGCTTTCTCTCTTTTCAGAGTTTTAGAAATATTGGTTAAGTCATAATTAGGTATTCATAAAGTGGTATACAGAAAATTGACATACCCTAATGGTTTATGAAAGTCATTTAATGTTTTAAAATTGTCTAATGGACATTTGTGGTGGAGGTGGGAAGTTGCTTAGAGGTTGTTCTAGTAACTAGTTACCCCAGATACTACACAGTTGTTTCATTGCTGTACTTTTTCAGGTGTAATAATAAGCCCATATTTATGTAGTACATCCTGAGTCATGTCCTATATGGATTGTAGCTCTTTCTCTTTGGGGAAGACTAACAGAACATCATCCGTATAATTAATAATATTGAATTTTTAAAAAAGAAATAAAAAGATAAGGAAAGGATGTAGTTGTTCTTATGTATACTGGAGAAGAAGGTTTATTATAGATATATGAGAGAGCAGAGCCAGAGGCAGGGACAGCAACATCTCGAAGAGTCCTGAGAGGTCATGACAAGACTGAGCCGGTCAATGTGAGGAGAAAGGAAAGGGGAAGGGAGAGGGTAGAGAGGAGAATCAGGTGAAGCAGCCTAGAGACAAAAGGCATGAAAAAGAGCAGGTTATCATAATGGTTGTGTTATGTAGGGAAGAACAGTCCAGCCCATTGGTCTGGAAAGTCCAAGATATGGGGCAGGGTATGTCAGGCAGGAGGGTTTCACAGGTAGGGACTGAAGAATGAAGGGAAAACCAGGCAACCAGGTCAACTTTGCAATATTAAATAATCACCTTAGCAATTTGTCCAAGTTTGAACCTAACAAATCTAAGCCCATCCAAAGGAAGACCTCCCTCACAGGCTCTAATCATTTGCTGCATAGTATTGACACATAATAGGGGATTTTGTAATGTCTTGGTTTAATACAGTCCATTAATATCAAAACTGAGATCATTTATGATTGAATGAAGGAACAGAAAAGCCAAAATGTACTTTATTATGAGGACAAATATGTATAGTAAAAAACCGTTTTTTACAAATGCAAATCTATTAAATGGCAACTATAGCTGTCTTTAGATAAACCAGGCTGCAAAGCTCCGATTGGCCACATGGTGGCATTAACATTTCATAAGTCTTTCAATCATCTCCATTTGCCAGATGATTTATAATTATAAAACCTGGAGAACTCCAGGAAGAAAAAGAGGTCTCTATGTGCCTTTTCTACACTGTTCTCTGTCGACCTTGTGAAGAGCCCATATCTTTTCTTTAGAAACTGAAAGGACAGGGTAGCTAGATTTTATATAATTTTGACTCCTATGAAATCCCAAATTGTGTTTATATTCTTATCCATGTGAGAATATAGGCTTCATAATCACTTGTACCTCTTTTCCTAGTCCTTTCGTTTTCAAGAACTCAATATTTTCATTAGCAATTCTGATTGTGAAGTTGACTGAAAGTCACACCAAGGTAAGATTGAGGCAAAGAGACCTTAAACTCCGCCCCACAGTGACATACTTCCTCCAGCAAGGTCACACCTCCTGATATTGCCACTCCATTAGGGGGCCATTTTCTATCAATCCACAACAGAAATGCACAAAGGGCAGTTTAAACATTATCTAGATGACAATAGCAAGGAGTAGTTGTTAACCCGAAATAGATCCACTCATATCTGCTATACCTGGAAGGGGAATAAAATACACTTAGCAAAATCCATCTAGCATTTTGAAGAAATTGAGGTCACAAGAATCTTGTCTTGTTTTCTTAGAGTGCTTTCTCAAGGACTCAGAATTCTGCTCATGTGACTCTATTCCTGGATCATGTTCCAAAATTATACTATGCAAAGTTACTCCCTGGATGGGCCAAATGATTCAATACTCCTATTGGTCAATATGATGGTATTGTTTCAAAGAACTTCAGACCAGAGAGAATTGTGGATCAGGAATATTTGTCATGAATAAGTAGCCAAAGATTAACAACTTGAAATTCAATGAAACTAACTAACTCATAGGTGAATAAAGTAAACACCCCAAAGCATTTAAAATATAATTGTGTTTAAAGTAGACTATTAGAACTGTCAGAATATGTTTATATAAAATAAGAATTATTAGTAATGTGCCACTCTTCCCTGCATTTGAATTATACCACCATGGGAGTTTATTAAATATTTTATGCATCATTAGCTATGTCATTTGTCTAAACATCTATGCTTAGAAAAATGATGATTATGTTCAACCTGTCTGAATGTAAAAATAAGCACAGACTTCTGGAACAATCTTCTTCTTAGTCTCTCCAGAGATCTCAATATTTAACCTTTTTGAAGGCCTCATCCCTTTTATGGGAGGTATTTACCTATGTTATATTTAAACATAAAAATATCTATTTTTATAATTTCTGTTTTTAAAATTATAATACAATTGCATCATTTCTCCATTTTTGTTATTCCTCCAAACCCTCTCATATCCATTCTCCTTGTTCTCTTTCAAATTCATTGCATCGTTTTTTGAATGTTGTTACAAACATATATGTAATATATATATATATGTATATGAATATGTTCCTATTCCTAAATATAACTTATTTAATCTGTATAATGCTAAATTTCACTCCAGCAATAAAGGTGATCTAATCTTTAACAGGTTCTTTGGAAATTTGAGGGCAAAACTCCAGAAACCTTAGGACCCAATACCAGAGTTTACAAATGGCTCCCCCAGAATGACCTTCTAGGTAAGCCTCTCATAACAAACCTATCCTGGTTGACTTCAAAATCCTTTATATTACACTTAATGAATGTATTATTTATTTAAGATAACAAGTTCTGATATGCAGTTGGTCATTTTTAATACTCATTTTTTTTCTTAGCTACCATGCACCTCATGTGATCAACTGGGAATCAGGATTTCATAGTTAAACTCTCAAGTTCAAAGCAATTCTGCAAAATATCTCTCTGTAAATTTAGTTTCTTCTTACTCTGAGAAAAAAACATTTCACCAAGGTTATGAGTATTAGAATCTTCACATAGGTTTTCTTGGAATGAGAAGTGAGGGGAAACAGGAGTTGTGTGGTAAACTAAATTAATAAATTGAATTAAGTAAAATTAATCTTCTTGTAGAAAATCCCCTTTCAGTTCCTGATAGTGCACATTTCTCCTTTCATGTCTAAGACTGCTAATTAATGTCAACCTGAATTCATCTTATTCTAGGTCATCCAAAAACCAAAGCCTTTGTTACTCATGGTGGCGCCAATGGAATTTATGAGGCGATCCATTTTGGAATCCCTATGATTGGCATTCCTTTGTTTGGAGAGCAACATGATAATATTGCCTACATAGTAGCTAAAGGAGCAGCTGTTTCATTAGATTTCAGAACAATGACAAGGGCAGATTTGCTCAGTGCACTGGAGGCCGTCATAGATAATCCTTTGTGAGTATAACCTTTTGAAATGTACATATGTTGTTATTTGTTTATCATTAATTGCAATTCTTACTGAAGGTCAAAGGAGCAAGAATTATCCTGAAGACAAAAATAATAGAAGGTACAGAGACAAATTAGGGTATGATTCAGTGTCATGTTTTTTTCCTCTTTTTGTTATTAATTTTCATTTTTATGTTGTACTTTATATTTCTTTCCTATGTCAATCATACTGGTCCTAATTGTTTAATCCTTCTACTTAATCCTCCAAACAGATTGTCCAACAGGCTCTGGACAATTTTTTATTTTCGATTCTTTTAGTAAAGTAATTGGTCAGAGTTTTAAGGATAGTATAAAACTTAAATAGTCAGTAAGTGAAGTGAAATTAAATGTTGGAGGGGAGAGTCAGTTGTTTGTTCCTTGTCATCGAGACCCAAAACTATCACACAGAGGCTATATTAATTAAATCACTGCTTGGTCCATTATCTCTAGCTTTTTATTGGATAACTCTTATATATTAATTGAACCCATTTATAATAATCTGTATATCACCACATGGCAATGACTTACAGGCAAAATTTCAGCACATCAGTCTCCAGCGACAGCTCCATGGCATCTCCCTGACTCTGCTTTCCTCCTCCCATACTATAGGTCAAGCCAACACACAGACAGATGGACCGAGCACACCATTTTCCTTTTTCTATCTAAACAGAAGGAAGGCTTTACCATAGTAAAATTTCAATTAATAAAACAATTATCAAGCAAGAATTACAGTTACAATTTTTATATCTACTTTATCTTTTAGCATAACTAAGGAAAACTATAAGCATAAATTCTTCAACTCTATCAAAGACGCCAGAAAGATTGCATTGCCTAAGTAAACAGGAGGTGCATTGTCAGCAACTTCCAAAACCGTAGAATTGAAAGAAACATCTTGATGCCTGGATAGTCATCCAAGGTTCTTCTGTATTGTTGGGCCATCTTCAGTCCACAGGTCCATAATATCCAGCAGACTTTTTCATGAAGCACAGAATCTTAAAGATACTTCTGCCTATACTGGAAGTTTGTCAGTCTTTTTCTTCTGTGTCCTACAGAACATCTGGCAGACTCTTTCATGTAGCAGGAACTCCGAAGAACCATCTCACCTTTAGGCAATTTCAGCAGTCATTTTTCTGCAGGTCCTGCATGTCCGTTTATGTGGCCACACAAGAGCAGTTTCTTGCCCAATTGACTAACAAACTTCATAAGGAGCCTCTTTGATGCCCATCTTCTTCTTGAAGTAGCTTGTGCTACCAGGTGCAGATGTGTCTAATTGTCATGAAAAGTCCTAATTTCTTGAAACATTTAAATGCCATATTCTGAAGATCTCTGAAAGATTTGAAGAATACCTAAATGAAATATCTCTCTATATATCTAGAAAACCTAACATAACTACAAGCTTGACTATTATAGATGACTATCTTTTAACCTTTATTTCTTAATTATACATTATATTTTTAAATGAACTACACAATCACAATACCATAATCAAGAGCAGAAATATACATGCAATAAGATTGACCTTAGATTTGCATCAATAAACCTAGATCCATACAAATGTAAATCTCTATAGCATATCCTCCTTTAATATAAAGAGACATTTATAAATAATATTTAGGAATATGGGTATAGTTTTTCTCCAAACTGATTCCTGCTGTTTATTGGAAAAGTAATTTTTGAGGGGTGTTCAAGGCAACCTTTCAGGGGTTCTTGGTCCATCAACCACACCAGTCTGGAAGCAATCCATAGGTTCTCAACCTCTGTGAAAACAAGAGAAGAACCTCTTTTCCAAAGCAACACATCCTTAAACTCAAATTTGGAAGTCATGATACCTTTATAATATATATGCTGGTTTAGCTTAGCAGCACATACAATGAAATATCTCTCCGTACTTAGTTTTTCACAGTCAAAAAATTCAAAGAAAACACAATAATATACATGATCCAGACTCCCTGTGAATTTTCCATTATCTTTACATGGTTTATTTTTCTTTACTCCTTTTATTGTATGACTTTCTATACTATGTCTCTTTAAAGACTTTGTTTTTTATATGATTTTTTTACAACTCTTATACTCTTTTCTTTCTCTCTCCCAAAGCTACATACATTTATCCAACTCTGTGACCCATTTAGAGATCTTTTCTTTCTGAATTTGTCCTATTTTGTACCTATAAATATTTACTGTCCAAAAGAGTTTTTTAAAATGCTAAGAGCTTCACTGGTCAGCAGGCTTCTTGTCTCTACAGTCCTGTGCTAGGATTGCATACCAGTTTGCCCCTGGCTTTGCAGCCAATGTGGCCACCACCGGTAGTGGCAGCTGAAGCCACAGCCACCAAAGTTGGCTGAAGCCACAGCTACCAGAGTGACCAAGCCCTCTGAGTCTCGGAGTTTTCTGTTGCAGCCTCACTACAACATCCTCCTCAGGCACTTGGGCCCCAAACTCCACTAGAGTCACCACACTTTGCTGGGTATTTTTTTTTTAATCAGGATATTGCTGATTTTATGAGCTGGCTTTGGAAAAAAATCTCTCCATTTTAATTTTTCAGCTAATGGATAGAATTTTTAATAGCCATTGATAGTTTTGTATAGCCTGGTATACTGTTTAATAGCCATATCTATTTTTTATTTTCTGTCCAGAAGATCGGTCAATTGCTGAAACTGAAGTGTCAAAAATTCCCTCTTTGTCTCTGATTGTTTGTTTGTTTTGCTTGTATATTATGATTTCTGATTTTGTTTTTTAATGGTATGTTATGCTTTTTCTTTGTTTTTGTTTGTTTTTACTTTGTTTTAATTGATTTTTGTTTATTTCATTTTTACCTGTTTGTTTCCTAAAAAGAAAGAGAGAGAAAGAAGATGTGGAGTTGGCTGAGTGAGGAAGTGGGCAGTATCTAGGAAGATTTAGGAAAGGACCATGATCAGAATATGCTGTTTGAAAAAAAATTATTTTCAGTTTTAAAAATAAAGTCCTTTACCATTATTAAAAAAAATGCTAAGAACTTCTTAAAGCTTCTTTAAGCTATTACTAAAGTAATAGTGCCATTACTATGGTATATGTGGTACCTCTTGCTTGCCTGTCCAGTCTAAAACTCAAGCTGCACCATTACTATGTTATATATGGAACTTCCAGCTTGCTAGGCACAGTCCAGCATGGCAGAACTGTTTGCTGTCTCTGAGAGCCATGTCCACAGCCTCAATTTCAGGCACACATCCAGTCTATGCCACAATTAAGCAAGCTGCAACAGTCTGTTCACAAACCCCACCCAAATATTCTGACTATCAAAAGAGCTAGAGGTCACACTAGCAGCAAGACCAGAATGCTAGCATTTCAAAATGGTCACAACTGAATCAGAAAAACCTCTCTTAAGGGAGCTGCAGCACACTGCCAGCAAACAGCAAGAAGCTGTGTTAAACTCTGTATTTTTGTGTATAGAATTCCTTTTCAAGCTTTCTCACGTTTTACATGGATTTTAGTCCACCACATTGACACCAATTTGTTGAAGAGGAGAGCCACTTGTTGGTTCTCAGCCATCCAGAACGGAAATAATCACATAGAATGTGTATTAATTAAATCACTTCTTGGCACATTCGTTCTAGCTTCTTATTGGCTATCTTACATATCAATTTAACCCATATCTCTTAACCTGTATATCACCATGAGGTCATGGCCTACCAACAAAGTTTCAGTACGTCTGTTTCCAGCAGCTTCATGGCATCTCTCTGACTCTACCTTCCTTTTCCCATCATACAGCCTAGCTTTCTGCACCTAATAATGTTCTTCCTTGCCACAGGCTCAGAGCAGTTCTTTATTCATTAACCAATAAAAGCAACAGATATTCAGAAAAACCTCCCACACCATTTCCCCTTTACAGGATATAGACCTGCCAGACTTTTCCAGTAAGCCACTGACTTGTGGTGATAAACAGATTAATAGAAATATGTTAAATTAATATGTAAGTGTTTCCAATAAGAAGCTAGAGCTAATGGGCCAGGCAGTGATTTAATTAATGCAGTTTTGTGTGATTATTTCAGGTCTAAGGTAGCTGGGTAGCAAGGAACCAACAAGTGGCCCTCCTTGCAACAGTGAAATGTTAGAGATGGTACCAGATATTGTGCACCTAGAACCCATAGGAAAATATTACAACCGATAAATTGATTGTTATAAAAGAGATAGGTAAGTTATATGAAAGCTGTAACTTTCTACATTGAAAGAAAATAGATATTAGTATAAAGGTAAGCATATGGTTAGATATTTAAATATAAAACTTGTCTTAGGATAAATTTAAATAATGAAAAACTATTATTTTGAAGCAAATTAACATGTTGATAATCATTTTTATTTGATTAAAAAATCTATTTTTAAGTCCTTTCCAAAAAGAGCTTTTTTGGAAAAAGGATTTTTCTGACTTTTAGCATCATTTTAGAGCCTATAAAAATGTTGGGTTGAATTAGGACCAAAGTGAAATCTACTGCTTTTCATGTTAGCATGGCTACTGGTGTCATCCTTATTCAGATCCTTTTGGAAGAAGCTGCTTGTTTGTTCACAGTCACTCAGACTCAAAAATAATCAAACAGAAACTATATTAATTACAACACTGCTTGGTCTATGTGCAGATGCATATTTCTTGCAAGCTCTTATATCTTAAGTAAACCTATTGCTATTATTCTGTGTATCACCACATGGTTTGGACCTACCCATAAGTGTCTGCCATCTATCTCCTCCGGGGGCTGCATGACTTCTCTCTGACTCCACCTGCTTTCGCCCAGAACTCAATTTAGTTTTCCCTGCCTAGTACTATTCAGCCCTGTCATTGACCTAAGTCAATTCCTTATTAACCAATCTTATTCACAGAATACTGTGATAATACTATGTAATATATTTAATGTTTACAGAAAAAGATTCACATTATGATCTTGTTTAGGGACCTATGTAGTTGATAATGACAATAGATGTCATATTTATTCAGATTTTGTTAGGGACCTACGTTTTTCAAAATGACTAAGAATGACTATTGGTGTCATCATTATTCAGATCTTGTTTAGGTTTGCATATTGCTAAGACTTCATGAGTGTAGTTTATCAAGGAAACACCTTCACAGCAGTTCCCTCTGGCTTTTAAAATTTTTCAATCCTCTCTATTGTTTTATACTACAAAAGCTACTTTTCAGGTAAGAGGATATCAAGTCAGTTCAAGCTGAGAGGTCTTTGGGCTCTGCTTCATAATTGAATGATCATTCAGCAATAGAAAATTACCTTTCACTTTGGGGAAATAAGCAACATCAGTAGACTCAATGTTTAGGGACTTTCTTTGACAGACCTGGCAAACTTCTTATAAAAAAGATTACTCGTGTTTGGTGTTGAAGTGTATGTAAGGTGCTCTTTGACTCTTCAACTGAACACCATCGGTCCAGAAGAGGACAAGATCATTAAAATTATATATGTATATTTATACATGAAATTGTATGCGTTAAAGGGGATTTGGATAAATTATTAATAGTAAAATTTGTTATTGCTTTTTCTGATATTTTTATTGGTACTTTATTACTATCTGTACTTTTTTATATAAACCTTCCTCACCCTTCCCTAAGGAGCTTCCCCTCTTCCCATTATTTAATCATTATGTAATCATATGTTACAAAATAAATTTTAAATAGATGTAACATGCATACTAAGAAATGATAATTAATTAATGAGAATAAATAAATAATTCTCTCATCTTGCTTTGTAAATAAAAAGGCAGTAAGTTACCATTATTGTCATTGCTACTTCTGCTGCATCAAATTGACATCGGAGTTGATGACTTGTCTTTATAACTCTTCTCCTTTAGATGTTCATCAATAATTGTTTCAGCATTAGAATCAAGTACACATTGTATTTGATCTTCAGTGTGAAACTTTTACAACTCATACTTATAAAATGGCATTACTAACAAAAATTATCAATAATAAGATCAAAAATTAGACTTGAAAGATGGCTCTGTGGAAAGGGGATGGTCTACCCTCTCAGAGGACCAGAGTTCTGTTCCCAACACTTACATCAGTTGGTTACAAACATCTGTAACACTAACTCCAGCAGCTCTCATAACACACACACACACACTCACACACAAACAATGTTTATACACTTTGCACACATGCACTCTTACATACATATTTAAAAGTAATAGCAAAAATTTATTGTAATTATACTTTATAATAAGAATAATAAAAGTAATAAAAATTTCAGTACAGTGACAGAGAAGAAAATTATTTTTCCTATTAATTTTATCAAATATTTGATAACCTTAATTAGAAAAATGTAAAAGCAATAAGAAGCAGCTGTTAGAGCTAATTAATAAGAACCAGAAAACATTTGCAATTAAAACCACTAATCATTGATACATGTAACATAACAATCTCATTTCAATCTTTATCAGATTTACAAGATTTACACAGATATGCACCAACATGAAAACTCAAGAATGACTTGCCTTCTACTTATACATCTTGAAACCAGTACAGATTTTGTACACAAAAATTACTAATAATTGCTTATGGGTAACTGAAGCTTTATATACTCAAATAATATCTTATTTTGATTTATTTTGTATTTACACTTAGCTGTCTCTAAACTCTTTTTTAGGGATATTTGATCTTTATTATTTTTCTTTTTAAATGCTTAATCTTGCATTTTCAAAAAACTCAGACATGCCTCTGAATATCTTCCTAGTCATGAACATGAAACAAAATATGAAACAAAATATATTTTCCTTATATATGGTGTGATTATCTATAATGTTTACACAAGAGTTTACACATGTGCATTTTTTATTTCTTATGTAAGTTGATGTCTGTTTTCCTTCTGTCAGCTATAAAAAGAATGCTATGTGGTTGTCAACCATTCATCATGACCAGCCCATGAAACCCCTGGATAGAGCCATCTTCTGGATTGAGTTTGTCATGCGCCACAAAGGGGCCAAGCACCTGAGGCCACTTGCACACAACCTCACCTGGTACCAGTACCACTCTCTGGATGTGATTGGATTCCTACTGGCCTGTGTGGCCGCCATAACTTTTGCTTCCACGAAATCTTTCTTATTCATTTATCGAAAGTTTGTAAAGACAGGAAAGAAGACGAAGAGAGAGTAGAGCTCACTGAGAAGGCACATGAACTATATTTCAGCATCGTTCTAGTTTATGAACGGCCTTCTGAACATTCACTGATTACTCTATCAAGACATATCTTCATTAGACAGGAAGGGAAGGGAGAAATAATGCAATTATATTATAATCTCAAAAAAATAAAAGACATAATGAAAAGAACAAAGTTGAGCAAATGATAAGGAATAACCTAGTAAGCAGAGTTCCTCCATGGTATCAGTTTCAGTCCTGCCTCCTGAGTCCTGCCTTGAACCCTTGGCCTACTTTTCCTCAGCAATGAACAGGGAGCTATGAGATGAAATAATCCTCTTTTTCATCAAACAATTACAAACAAAAATTAAAATTTAAAATCTAAGGAGAAGCCTGGGTCTGAGTCAGGGCATGTAGCATTATTATGAGCAAATATGTGGTGGAGAGGTGAGACAGAAAGGGAAATGAGATCAGTTTGTTCTCTGTGAAGAGAGATGGGACTGTAGACATGAAGCTAGCAAGGAACGGCCTTTTGTGAGAGGCCTGAACTGCCATCAGAGGCCATGGTGTTATCTGGACCGGTGCTGCTGCAGAGGGCCATGGTTGAGTTCATGGCCCTTCTGTAGCAGGGCTCTGTGTCAGTGTCCATGCATTGTGGACCTCCTTCATCTGGGCTCCCATTTGAGGCCATGATGTTGTCTAGGTACGGTGCTGAGCTAGTCCAGACCCTCACCAAACACCACACAGTCACACCACCAGTGATACAAGTGCAGAAAACATGGCCCAGTCTCTAGCCTGGGCAGTGTGCAATAGCTGGACCCACTGGTGTGGACATGGGAGAGCAAGATCTACCAATTGCTGGACACAGGACTAGGGTCAGCACACCCTGCAACTTGCTTGAGCAGCTAGGTAGAGCTGGTCCTGAACAAAGGTGTGGATGAGAATGACCTCATTAGTGTGGGAAAGTTGATTTTTACTGCTCATTTTGTATCTTGTCAGTGTCAGAGAGTTGGTTCTGGTGGCATGGGTGAGGAACAGCTAAACCTGATTGTGTGGAGACAGAAAAAGCAGCCTCACCCCTGGGCATCATGGAGAGCTAGAATTGGTGACCAACTCAGCTACCACTCAGTCCCAGAACCCGGGCTTTGAGCTGACCCACCCAACACATAGCACATCTGGAATTAAGGGAGGGGCAGGTCCTGCAGAACCAAAGTTGGAGGATCTCCACGGCACAGGATAGCCCAGAGGAGTCTCAGGGAGGACCCAGCATCAATAGTGTAGCAGAGCCCAGAGGCCTTGAACCAGTCCAATGACTCATTGCAGTGAACTTTCACAAGTAAAGCTGTTGGTTTAATGATTACACCATGTGACACACTGTGAGACACTGCAGCTTCCACCATGAGACTTTTTGGTAATTTTTATTTTCTATTGTCTTTTGGGGAGGGAACTTACAAGGGTGGAAGGCAGATCTGGAAGGACTGAAAAATAAGTGGGATTGAGCTGTATAATGTGAAATTCACAAACACTCAATAAAAAAAATGTGGAAAAAATTTAAACAAAGAAACAACCTTTATTCTTTTATGAAATGTTAGTGTGAAAAAAATTATAGAAGTAATGATTCATTATGATAACCCATCTTATATCCATAAAAGTTGTGTTTGCAGCGTGGTGTTGTTTAATTAAATATGTACGAGAAAGTTAGTTCAATAATTAAATCAAAACAATACCTGACAAAATTCATACATCTTATCATAATATATTACTGAGGATTGCCTCAGAGCAGGAAAGACAGACAATGTTGAGAAGTTTCAGAAAAGAATGAGATTGTGTTGTAAATGATGGTAAAAGTTGTAAATGCTGTCCTTTGTTTTGTTTTGCCTGTAAATTTTATTTTAACTTTTTGTTTGTTTTTATTAATTTTTTTCCTTTATTTTCCATACAAACCACAGTTTCCCCTCTTTACTGTCCTCCCATTCTCTCCATTCGTTTCCCGGCCACTCTCCATCTATGCCTCCTCCATTAAAAGGTACAGGTCCTCCATGGGAGTAAGCATAACATGGCCTATCAAGTTAAGACAGGACCAAGAATTTTCCCTCCATCAAAGCTGGTCAAGGCATTCCAACATAGGGAAATGGTTCCAAGGTGTCAGTTCATGCATCAGGGACAGGTCATTGTCCCACTAACTACGAGGGACCCCACACACAGACCAAGCTATGTATCTGTCACCCACATGCAGAATACTTACGTTGATTCAATGCAGTCTCCCTATCTGCTGGTCCAGAGTCATGAGTTACCATTAGCTCAGGTCTGCTGTTACTTTGGTTTCCCCTCCCAAGATCTTGATCCCCCTGTCTCCTATGAAAATGCTGAATGAGACAACGAAAGTTCAGAAATATACTAACAAGCAAAAATCCTTCCCCAGTTAGCATTTTTTTCAAAGATCAACGTTTAGGGTTAAGTTTTAATGTTACTCTCAAGATTGCACGTTGCTCATCAGCTGTACCGTTTTGAATTAGGCAAACAAGCAGAGTGAGAATGTAGATAGCATGGCCAGTGGGCTGCAAGGAGCTCAGCAATTAGGATGTCCACACAAGATTTGTCTTTTGAATATGCTCAGTTTATTCACAGCAAATGTTTCTTAATGTTAATAAACATTTAACAGACATCTCACCAGCAGGGAAGAGTTGGCAGTCAGAAAATGCTGTGCAGGGTTCCATTGGGGAATCTCCTCCTTTGAGAATGCTTAGGAAATTATCTATGGTCTGGACCCATTCCACGGTGAAGTCCTTCAGCTGTTTCAAGCCAGCACAGGAAGAGGTCCAGAAAGTCCCTGAGAGGACAGTGGGGAACATGTGAGCTTAGCAACAGTGCTAGAAGTTTAATGGTAACTAACGCTAGGGTCACACACAGAGTCTAGTTTCAAAGTTCTCAATACAAAGCTTGAGTAGCCATTTCTCAGGAGGATAACGGCATGTGGTCCACAATCTGACCATATTTATACTGCTTGCATATTGGAACAGTCAAGTCCATATGCTTCCACCGTGAGACACTGCAGCTTCCACCATGAGACTTTTTGGTAATTTTTATTTTCTCCTGTTTTTCGGGGAGGGAAGTTACAAGCATGGAAAGCAGGTCGGAAAGCCCTGAGAAATGAGTGGGATTGAGCTGTATAATGTGAAACTCACAAACAATCAATAAAAAAATTGTGGAAAAATTTAAACAAAGAAGCAACCTTTATTCTTTTATAAAATATTAGTGTGAAAATAATTATAAAAGTAATGATTCATCCTGATATCCTTTCTTATATTCATACAAGTTGTATTTGCAGCTTGGTGTTGTGTAATTGCATATGTATGAGCAAGTTAGTTCAATAATTAAATTAAAACAATAACTGACAAAATTCATACATCTTATCATAATATATTACTGAGGATTGCCTTAAAGCAGGAAAGACAGACAATGTAAGAGAAGTTTAAGAAAAGAATGAGATTGTGTTGTAAATGATGGTAAAAGATGTAAATGTAGTCTTTTTCTTTTTGTTTTGCCTGTTAATTTTATTTTAATTTTTGTTTGTTTTTCTTATTTTTTTTCCTTTATTTTCCATACAAACCACAGTTTCCCCTCTTTACTGTCCTCCCATTCCCTTAATTCATTTCCTGACCACCCTCCATCTATGCTTCCTCCATTAAAAGGTTTAGGCCCTCCATGGGAGTCAGTATAGCACGGCCTATCAAATTAAGACAGGACCAAGATCCTTCCCCTCCATCAAAGCTGGACAAGGCACACCAACACAGGGAATTGGTTCCAAGGAGCCATCAGGGACAGGCCCACTATGAGGGACCCCACAAACAGACCAAGCTACACAACTGTCACCCAGAAGCACACTAGTTAGGATTATTTTCAGACATACTTCTTCCTCTCTTTCTATTCTCTCTCTCTCTCTCGTTCGTATTCTTCCTGTCTCTGTTTCTCTCTCTCTCTCTCTCTCTCTCTCTCTCTCTCTCTCTCTCTCTCTCTCTCTCTCTCTCGGCAGACATCCACAAATCACAGAGTAGAACATCAGTGTTTCAGTGGCTTCCTTTCTATTACCTCTTATATGTTCAGTATTGACTAATCAATATTGATAAAGACAGACCCTCTGTCCAGTTAGTGACTTCTAACAAGATCTTGACAGTTTGTGTCACCCAAAAGTTTAAGTTTAAGCTAGCTGAATGCCAAGGGCTGATTGTAGTCCTGTTCTGGTATTATTAGATGTACCCACCTGCTTACTTGTCTGATGTTTTAGGATTTAGTTTCCAACTTCCTGACCTATGCTAGAACTTTTGCATGTAGCCTGCTCGTTCATTTCCTGGCCATGCATATCTGAAATAATCACACAGAAACTATATTAGTTGCAATACTGTGACTAATAGCTTAAGTATATTTCTAGGTAGCTCTTATATATTAAATTAACTCATTTCTATTATTTTATATCCCAAATGATAATCATCATTTACAGTTAAGGTTCAGGTGTCTGTCTTTTTTGGTGTCTTCATCTCTCTGACTCTGCCTTATTTTCTTTTCTATGTCTGCTTGGAATTTGTGTCTTGCTCTATTCTTCCCTGTCATAGACCCAAGAAGCTTCTTTACTCATTAACCAATAAAAGAAACACATATGCAGAAGGACTTCCCACACCAAGAACTGGATTCTTTTTATTGATGTAAGTTTATGTACATGTAATTTTGTGGATTGTGTGAGTTTTTATTGTGTGCCATTTCTATTACTACTCTAAACAAATGATCAAGGGTGCTTTCCACATTTGAATTCAGAGTCAATCATACACATATCAGCTAGTATTTATTCATTATCAAAATAAGAAATTTAATTTTAAGACTTCCTCTTTTTTCTTGAGTATATGTAATGTCCTCTTTATATGTCTTGCTGAATGTTTTTCATTATTTACAACAAATAAAATTGGACCTAAAATTTCTAGTCTAGTCCTATACTTTGATTGGGACGTCTTTTGAGTCTAGCACTTGGTCCATTTTGAAAGGTGTACCATAAAAATTATAGACATTGGAAATGATTTTATTTTATGCAATTTACATATAAAAATAGTTCACTAAAATTTGGGGAATGTTCACAAAAGATCAATAGATTAGAAGTGACTCTAAAATAAAGAAATTTCTAATATGTAGGACTTCTCAGAGCCTCCAATATCGGATGGTCATATTCTCATTACTTGGGATTTGAATTATGAGTACAATAGTCGACCCCTGTACTGATGGCTACAAAAAACTTGCTAATTGAATTTAAGAACCACTCAAAAAGAGGGAAATCATGCCCAGTACTGAAAATCTAGCTAGCTATATAGAGTTGGTGACATCATAGATATTCAAGAAGAACTTATAATGAACTTTACTAAACCAACATACACAGGAAAGACTAGTGTTCACCTTTTATAAAAAAGAAACTAAATCACTATTTGCAACAAATGGAGACCATACAGAAAATCACAATCAATCAAAATACAGAGCACACATGATTGTCTGGTGTCCAGCTCCAACTGATTTATCTACAACACAGCACCTACTCCTAAGGCTCAGGAAGCACCATGGAAAGGCGACAAAAAAACAATGTAAGTCAGAGAAACAGAAAGTTTTCTATGCGATTCTTTATTCCAGATGTCAAGGAAGCAGCATGCATGAAGTCTCATCAACATGGCTGCCTAAAAATGACCTGAACAAGAAGTAAACCACTATACATATGAACACTAAAGTGAGAAATTGCATATGTCCCCAGTCTTAGGCAAAGTACTGGAGACAACTAAGAAATACTCTGAGTAGGAGGAATAATCTTCCCTAAGGAACAGTTCCTATATAGGTTATCAAAGTCCAATTGGGTTGACCTGAAATAATCCATATAAAAGTAACATTATATGGGATTGGCAGGTTGTATTTATATATTTAGGCAAATATATATTATATATGCATCTTTGTATTTATGTTGTTGTGTGTGCATGCATGTAGTTGTGCATGTGTATATATGAGTGTGTGTGTGTGTGTGTGTGTGTGTGTGAGAGAGAGAGAGAGAGAGAGAGAAAAAGAGAGAGGGAGGGAGAGAGAGATCAAAGCAAGGGTACAGAAAAGAAACTGATGGAAAGAAAAGAAAGGGGAAAGCATTTTAATTTCAAAAATTAAGATTAGAATGTAGCAGTGCTATTGCAGTAGGTTTATATGTTGCTGACGGCCAAATACTGTGGAGATTTGGAGACTCTGTTATAAAATGCAGGGATCGTGTCTGGGGAGGTGTTGAGTACTGCCTGGGAATCTAAGAGAAGTTCCATGGACTGCTATGGGCCATTTCAGAGTGACAAGTCCTCTGACTTTTAATTCTGAGAGCAAGTGTCACATGCCCTGTGGTTTGTGGAAGTGGCTGCCCTGAGACCGCAGTCTCACCTTGAAGCAGCTGTTCTGCTCACTAAAGGAAGTCTTAGAATAGATTGGGACAGTGAGATAATGTCTCCTGAGGCACTTGTTTAAAATAGACTAGGATGTCTTGCAAGCCCCCAGACCACCCTTGCTATGTTAAGCTGCTTTGTGTGCATAATCTAAATAAGTCCTTGGTTAACTCATGGTCTATAGTTCCTCTTTAAACTGTTGACTGAAGCAATTGTTTCCAAAGCGTATAAAAGGATTACTTAATAAACATACAGCATGCAGTTGCAAATGCTGTTTTTCCTGCACTGCATTCCCTGTGTCCTGGTTTGTTCGACACTCTTTCCCAGGGACCCTTGATGCTCTAGACGTCAACAAAATATGAGAATAGAAATTACCCAGTCTCTTTAAAATCAATATGACTACATCACAAGCCAAATTGCAAGACATGGTACTACAGAAGTTGGTGTTTTCCTTGCTAATGGAAACCTTGCTTGACCTGATCATTCCATTCTGTACTCCCAGTTTTACCCTTTGAATTGGAAGTATTTGTCATGTGGCATTGTTTAGGGGGACTTTGTAACCTGGCTCTGATTTTATACAGTTATCTACTCCTACTTCCTCTCTCTACCTGGAAGTTCCCTATACCTCCTGCCTAACTATTGGCCTTCCAGCTCTTTATTAAATAAATTACAACAATATATCTTCACACAATATATAACATTGCCTATGAACATCAAAAATACATGAATGGTAGGAAATACATTATATGCACTTGTACTTTTTAACAAGCTGTTTACCAAACTTAGGGGAGGGGGTTATAGTACCTTGTATGCTAGAAGAAATTAGCATATGTTTCATATATACACACCAAATAAATAATAGTAATGTCAAGTGCTTAGTTTCTGTAGGTACTACTTAATCCTAGCTTCATATTCTAACTTAAAGGGTTGATACAAGCTGCCACACAGGCTAGATAGGTTCTCTTATATACAATTTCAAGAGAACTCAAATTATGTTTTGAAGATTATTAGGAAGGTAGAGAAAAACACGGGTTCAAGAGAAGGCCCAAAGTTGAATAATCCTTTAGCAAGAGCTTTAAAACTGGCAGACAGTTGAGTATCAGAAAATACTTGGGTCTCTTCAGTGAGATGATGCAGTCACACCAGGCACAGGGCTATATCTACTCTTCAATATTTGAGAGCAGAAGTTTCTGCACTAACAACGTGTTAATATGTGACCAGTGCAGTGTGGAAAAGACAAAGGACAAGGGCACACTTAACATATGCTACGGGACATGGCTTGCTCTTTGGGTAGAGCATTGGGAATGGTTATAGTGTGCCCTGTTATGCATAAATATAATCAGGCTTGTGTGGGAACTCTTTCAGTCAATAGATTTTACTATTTTATTTCCATCTGAAACTGCTCTTTGGATCTGAGCAATGAGGAGAACAGGGGGATTGTTGACCAATTTTGGGTCTTGTTGGTTTAGGTCTTGAAGGTGCTATGTACCCTTGGAATGTCCATTTAAGGATGACACTCTAATTCAGAGTAAAGAAAAAAGTAAACTTTATCTGACTGTAACTACGCCTATCAACAACATTAAAAATTCCTTTACCACAGCGGTGGTACATGCCTTTAATTCCAGCACCCAGAGGCAGAGGCAGAGGTTAATCTCTGTGCATTCAATTCCAGCCTCATTCTATAGAGTGAGTTCCAGGCCAGGCTCCAAAGATACACAGAAACAGTGTCTCAAAAACAAAACAAAACAAAAATTCCTTTTTAAGACATAGTTTATCTTTTTGCTTTCTATATCAATTGTGGATTCTACTACACATACATTTTCCAAGTTATTTGCAATGTTACCTTCACCATTTTGTGACTTTAAAAGCCAAAGATGAAGCTGAAAGTAGTTGCCTATTCAAATTAGCCCAGCACTTAGTTGATATAAGCAGGAAGATCAGAATTTTAAAGTCAGGATGTCTACATAGCTAGAGGAACAGGAGAAGATGGGTTCAAGACAAGGTTCAACATTTTATCATCCTTCAGGCAAAAAACTTAACACTGGCTGACAGATATCAGAGTCCCATGGGGTCCTCAATAAGATGATTCAGTTTCATCAAGTGAGAGAGATGTCTTCTCCTAAAATGCTATAAGGGTTCTGTTATTAATTTCGAAGGTGTACATAGGACATTGTCTCAAAAGAAGGAAGAGGAAGGGGAAAGAAGAAGGTGGAAACAGAAGAAAAGAAGGCCCATTATCAGTTTGAACAGAGTTTGATATTCCAAATATGAGAATAATTTGCTTGAGGGACAGTTTTAGTACCTCTATTATTTTCTTAGTTACTGTAGGGAATGTCTCTCATAAATTTGAGAACATGTCTCTGAATATTAATAAATTTAAAGAAATTCCTTGTTTTAAACATTTGAGTAGTTTATTTTCCACCCTTAAATGACAGTTACCTTCTAACATTTTATATCTTTTATGTATTTGTCCTCATTCTATAATCCTTTATTATCACAAGACTGATATCAGATATAATCCTTTAAAAAGTAGATTTTTTTGTGGCTGTTTCTAATGGGCCAATATTCGATATGTTAGTGTATTCATATAATCATATGTCATTTTATGTCGGTGTTTTAATACTGTGGTCAACAAATTTTTCTATACTAAAACAAATCTGGGATTTTTCTGTTTCAATAAAATGTTAGAGTATATAAAATCAGGCTTGTGGAATTGAAAACTTGAGTTCACTGCACAACTTGAAGGCAGCTTGACAGGTTGGAAAATATATCTACAAAGGAGTTCAGTTGTCCTAAAACTCTTCCCAACAGCTCGGACCATCTCTTCCTCTTCCAGGTTTTCATCTTGTAAGAGAGTATACTGCAGCAATACTTACTGCTTATATACATTATAGAGGGTCAAGTGCAACTAGTTGGTCTCAGGGCATTCCTCAAATTTTTTTGAGTTGTTTACTTTCTAGAAGCTGTATTACAGGACAGAATTTTTCAGTATCACTCAGAACATCCTGAATCTTAGAGTGTTTTCCTGTAGGGTGGAAAAATTTTCTTCTCTTAAGACATTCTATATCTCAAGGCACGTTCCTAAAAAAAAATGGATGATTTGATCTCAGAGAAAATTGGCACAGAAAGGAATCAGAACTATCTTTCATTAAAACAAGATGACAAGTGAAAGTAGGCACAAATGGTCAGGGAAAAAAATCAGGAAGATGAGCCTGACAGAGGCTCATCCCTGGAAGTCTATATTCTTCTGATAAATAACACATGTCTATTATCAAATACTCACTTTATTCTCAAAGAGCATCCAATGTCTGCAGAACCCAAAGCATGGAGGAGTGTGTCAAAAACAGACTTGCCAAAGAAAAAATTTAAAGCATTTCCTCTCACAAATTTCACAAATATAATTTGTGGATTTAAAATAAATAAACATTATAATGCAAATTATACTCTGTTAGATTGGTTTTTAAACTTTTATTATCTGTCTAAATAACCACTGTTTGGAGCTTTGTACTGATAATATTTGCTGTTCCTTGTATATTGTCAACTACCAAAATAGGGAGATGGTTTATTGCACAAGAATGAAGTCGCCTTTGGGCTCAGGGTGCTTCTGGTAAGAACTCAATGGCTGTTGAAAGATCTAGAAAAAAAAGAAGCTGATTCACCCAGGAGGTCTAGAAGACTGGAAATAATCAAACTGAGGGCTGAAATCAACAAAATAGAAACAGAGAAAACAATCCAAAGAATCAATGAATCAAAAAGCTGGTTCTTGGAGAAAATCAACAAGATTGACAAACCCCTATTCAAACTAATCAAACGGCAGAGAGAGAACATGCAAATTAATAGGATCAGAAATGAAAAGGGGGACATAACCACAGACACAGAGGAAATTCAGAGAATCATTAGATCTTACTACGAAAGTTTATATGCCACAAAGTTGGAAAATGTAAAAGAAATGGACATTTTTTTAGATAAGTACCATATACCAAAGTTGAACCAAGAACAGGTGAACAATCTAAATAGACCTGTTAGTCGCGAAGAATTAGAAGCTGTTATCAAAAATCTCCCTACCAAAAAAAGCCCAGGACCAGATGGTTTCAATGCAGAGTTCTACCAGAACTTCCAGGAAGAGCTAATACCTATACTCCTTAATGCATTCCATAATATAGAAACAGAAGAGTCATTGCCAAACTCCTTTTATGAAGCTACAGTTACCCTAATACCAAAACCACACAAAGACACAACCAGGAAAGAGAATTACAGGCCAATCTCACTCATGAACATCGACGCGAAAATTCTCAATAAAATACTGGCAAACCGAATCCAAGAACACATTAGAAAAATTATACATTATGATCAAGTAGGCTTCGTCCCAGAGATGCAGGGATGGTTCAACATACGCAAATCTATCAATGTAATCCATTATATAAATAAACTGAAAGAAAAAAACCATATGATCATTTCATTGGATGCTGAAAAAGCATTTGACAAAATTCAACACCCATTTATGATAAAGGTGTTGGAGAGACTGGGGATACAAGGATCATACCTAAATATAAGAAAAGCAATATACAGCAAGCCGACAGCTAACATCAAATTGAATGGAGAGAAACTCAAAGCCTTTCCACTAAAATCAGGAACACGACAAGGCTGTCCACTCTCTCCATACCTCTTCAATATAGTGCTTGAAGTTCTAGCAATAGCAATAAGACAACATAAGGAGATCAAGGGGATTCGAATTGGAAAGGAAGAAGTTAAACTTTCGTTATTTGCTGACGATATGATAGTGTACATAAGTGACCCCAAAAACTCTACCAAAGAACTCGTGCAGCTGATAAACACCTTTAGTAATGTGGCAGGATACAAGATCAACTCCAAAAAATCGGTAGCCCTCCTATACACAAAGGATAAAGAAGCAGAGAGGGAAATCAGAGAAACATCACCTTTCATGATAGCCACAAATAGCATAAAATATCTTGGGGTAACTCTAACCAAGGAAGTGAAAGACCTATTTGACAAGAACTTTAAGTCTTTGAAGAAAGAAATTGAGGAGGATACCAGAAAATGGAAAGACCTCCCCTGCTCTTGGATTGGGAGAATCAACATAGTAAAAATGGCAATTCTACCAAAAGCAATCTATAGATTCAATGCAATCCCCATCAAAATCCCATCAAACTTCTTCACCGAACTTGAGAGAACAATAATCAAGTTTATATGGAAAAACAAAAAACCCAGGATAGCCAAAACAATCTTATACAATAAAAGAACTTCAGGAGGCATTACCATCCCTGACTTCAAACTCTATTACAGAGCTACAGTATTGAAAACAGCTTGGTATTGGCATAAGAACAGAGAAGTCGACCTCTGGAATCGAATAGAAGACCCGGATATTAACCCACATACCTATGAGCACCTAATTTTTGACAAGGGAGCTAAAGGTATACAATGGAAGAAGGAAAGCATCTTTAACAAATGGTGCTGGCATAACTGGATGTCAACCTGTAGAAGGATGAAAGTAGATCCATACCTATCACCATGCACAAAAATCAGGTCCAAATGGATTAAAGACATCAACATTAATCCGTCCACTTTGAACCTGATAGAAGAGAAAGTGGGAAGTAGTATACAAGATATAGGCACAGGAGGCCTCTTCCTAAGTAGGACCCCAGTAGCACAGACAATAAGAGAAACAATGAATAAATGGGATCTACTGAAACTGAGAAGCTTCTGTAAAGCAAAGGACACTGTCAGTAAGACAAAAAGGCTGCCTTCTGACTGGGAGAAAATCTTCACCAACCCCTCATCAGACAAAGGTCTGATCTCCAAAATATACAAAGAACTCAAGAAACTAGACACTAAAACTCTAATTAATCCAATTAAAAAATGGGGTACTGAACTGAACAGAGAATTCACAACAGATGAACTTCGAATGGCCAGAAGACACTTAAGGTCATGCTCAACCTCCTTAGCGATCAGGGAAATGCAAATCAAAACCACGTTGAGATACCATCTTACACCTGTCAGAACAGCTAAAGTCAAAAACACCAATGATAGCCTATGCTGGAGAGGATGTGGGGGGAGGGGAACACTCATCCATTGTTGGTGGGAATGCAAACTTGTGCAGCCACTGTGGAAATCAGTGTGGCGGTTTCTCAGGAAACTGGGAGTCAACCTCCCTCAGGACCCAGCAATTCCACTCTTGGGAATATACCCTAGAGCTTCCCGAACATACTACAAAAGCATTTGTTCAACTATGTTCATAGCAGCGCTATTTGTAATAGCCAGAACCTGGAAACAGCCTAGGTGCCCCTCAGTAGATGAATGGTTAAAAAAGGTGTGGAACATATACACATTAGAGTTTTACTCAGCGGTAAAAAACAATGACATCTTGAATTTTGCATGCAAATGGATGGAAATAGAAAACGCTTTATTGAGTGAGGTAAGCCAGACCCAAAAAGAGGAACAAGGTATGTATTCACTCATAAGTGGATTCTAACCATAATTAAAGGTTTTGAGCCTATTATTCATGATCCTAGAGAAGCTAAATAAGAAGATGAACCTGATGAAGATTATTTAGCTACCTGCCGAGAGGTAGGAATTAGTCAAGAGTCCCAGGTAACCTCGGGTGCATGGGGGGGTGGGTGGGAGGGGCGTTGGAAGGGGAGAGGGTTAGGGAGGAGGGAGGAGGGGAGGAATGGAGAAAGCTAGGTTGACCGGGATGGGGGGGTGGAAGGAAGGTTGAATATGGGATCAGGGAAGAATATATTTCAACTAAGGGAGTCATTTTAGGGTTTTCAGGAGACTTAATTATATATGGGATCCCAGGTCCAAGGAGAGATCCCCAGATTGTTCTCTGGACAGAGGAGAGGGTGCCTGAACCGGCCTTGGCCCATAACCATACTGATGAATGTTTTGCTTATCACCATAGATCCTTCATCTGGCGATGGATGGCGATACAGTCGGAGACCCACATTGGAGCACCAGACTCAGCCCCCCAACGTCCAAATGTGGAGCAGAAGGAGGAAGAAAATGAAAAAAGGAAATAATGTCTGCGAGGGATGCTATCACCCACTGATACCAGGGGACGGATCTAATGAGAGTTTACCAAGGCCAGCTGGACTGCGACTGAACGAGGACGTGATCCAACCAGTTTCTCTGAATGTGGCCGGATTCTCTGAATGTGGCTGACCCGGAGTCTTTCTGAAAAGCCATTGACAATGACACTGGGACATGTTTCCTCTGCATATACTGGATTGTGGGGATCCAGTCTGCTTGGATACTCACCTTCCTGGACCTGGAGGGAGGGGGGAGGAACTTGAACTTCCCACAGGGCAGGAAACCCTGACTGCCTTTAGGGACAAAGAGGGAGGAGGAGAGGGAGAAGGGGAGTGGGAGGGTGTTGGGAAGTGGGGCGTAAATGGAAACTTTTATAATTTAATAAAATTACTTTAAAAAAAAACAAAAACAAAAAAAAACAAAAAAAACAAAAAACAAAAAACAAAAAAAAAAGAACTCAATGGCTGTAACAGTTATTTGAAGGTGAATTCATTTTTTATCAATGAGTAGTCCAACTGTTCTCTGGGGGATGTGAATTCATGAAAATATTAACATTTTGTTTCTCGTGTTTAGGGAGTGTTTCTGAGAATGAACTGTTCAACCCGAGGATTTACATGAGAGTGAGATTCATCTGCTTTTGTCAGCACCAATCTACTTCAAAGATTATGATGGACATCGAAGACGTTCCTTATGGAGTTGGTCGGTCTTGCCATTTGAGCAAGAAATTGCTCTTGACTTGTCTGCTTGATGTTATGTTGTACATGCAGGACCCACAGAGAAATGACTGCTGAAGTTTCCTAATTAAGGTGAGACATTGCTTCCAGAGTCCTGCTTCATGAAATCGTCTGCCAGACATTCTGCAGGAAACATAAGAAAGTGACTGACAAATTGCCAATATAGGTGAAACTGTCTCTGGAATTTCCTGAGTCCTGAAAAAATCTGCCAGATATTATGGGCCTGTAGGCTAAAGATGGGTGTTCCAGAGATGCCTAAGAACTTTGGGTGACTGTCAGTGAGACATCTCTGTTACTTCTGGAGTTTTATAAGTTGCTTACAATGCACTTCCTGTTAACTTAGGTAATATGATATCCTTCTTCAGTCTTTGATGGAGTTAAAGAGTAAACAGTTATAATTATAGTTTTCTTTAATTATGATGAAATATAAAGTAGATGTAAATATTGTAACTGTAATTCTTGCTTGCTACCTGTTTTATTATATGCAATTTTACTAGGTTAAAGTTAAAACCTTCCTTTGTGTTTAAGCAGAAAAGGGGAAATGGTCCTTCTGTATATGTGTTGCGTTTATTGGTTAATGAACAAAGAAGTTGTTTTCGGCCAATGACTTAACAAGATATAGCCAGGATGAAAGAGATATATAGAGGAAGAAGGCAGAAACAGAGAGAAGCCATGTAACCTTTGCTGGGGACAGATGTACAGGGACCTTGCCAGTAACCCAGAGCCATGTGGCAAAACACAGATTAATAAAAGCTGGTTAATGAAAGATAAAAAAGCTAGGTGGCAATATGCTTAAGTTATTGGTCAAGCAGTGCTTTAAATAATACAGTTTCTGAGTGATTGTTTTGGGTGTCTGGGCGGCCAGCCTGAAAACAAACAAGCATCCTCCTACAAAAAACCTATTTTGTTCAAATAGGTTCAAATGAGTAAGACTACCTGAGTGCTTCATAAGAGTGTAAGAGTTTCAAGAGAGTCCAAACGAATCAGATTCGCATTTGTGACAGCCACGTAGCGTAAGTAATGGGTGGAAGGGTCTGCTTTTCTGCTTGTTAGGACCTCTCTGGGCAAAGACCCTCATACCAGGCTTTCTGAAAATTTTCTTGTTGTTGAGGGTATTGTATTGCTTCATCAATCTGCAGATAAGTAAGGACAAACTTCAAATTCCAGACTAACCTTACTCTAACCAATATTCTGCTATTATTCAAATATCTTACAAGCAGAGGAGTTATGCAAACAGGTTATTGACTCCTGAATTTGCTTCATTACAAAACATGTGACATTAAACACTGACAAGAAAATATTAATAATTAATATTAGCTTTTACTATCTACATTAAGCTCAGAAGTTCAATGTGATCATGTAATAAGTTTTTTTTTTATTGACTCGGGTTATACTTTAAATCATGGATTTTTATTCTTAGATATAAGGCTAAGCAGTGGCAGAATGGAAAACACTGTGACAGAAGACGTTGATTTTGCAGGATGCCTGTGAAGTGGATGTCTGTTCTGCTGCTACTGCAGATGAGTTGCTACTTCAGATCTGGGAACTGTGGGAAGGTGTTGGTATGGCCAATGGAATACAATCCCTGGATGAATCTAAAGACAATACTGGATGAACTTGTACAGAGGGGTCATGAAGTAACAGTTCTGAGACCTTCAGCTTCCATCTTTCTTGATCCCCAAAAATCATCTGGTCTGAAGTTTGAGACTTTTCCTACGTCTATCAGTAAAGATGATCTGGACAAGGTTTATAAAACGCTTGCAGATGTATGGACTTATAAGATACCAAGAGATATGTGTTTATCATTCTCTCCTTTGTTAAAAACCATGTTTGAGGAATATTCTAATAGCTATCTAAGGCTTTGCAAAGACACAGTTTCAAACAACCAACTTATGACAAAACTACAGAGATCCAAGTTTGATGTCCTTTTCTCAGATGCCATTGCTCCCTGTGGGGAGTTGATAGCTGAACTTCTCCAGATCCCTTTTCTGTACAGTCTTCGCTTCTCTCCTGGCTATACAATGGAAAAGTACAGTGGAAGTTGTCTAATCCCTCCCTCTTACGTACCTATAATTTTGTCAGGACTAGGTGGTCAAATGACATTCATGGAGAGGGTAAAAGATATGATGTGTATGCTGTATTTTGAATTTTGGTTCCAGACATTTAATGAGAAGAAATGGGATCAATTTTACAATGAAACTTTGGGTAAGTTATAATTCTTATTAGTAGCTCTGTGTCCTTGAGTTGCAAGGTGAACTTATCGTTTATAGGTGATCAATTGTAATATGATATTAGCTACCAAAATCACTGTAAAAGCTCATATTATTGATCAAAGAGAAGCAGGTATCAGTCCTGATACAGGACATTCTGGTGAGCTATACACCCAGCAAGAAATATCATTAGACTTTTCATAAGTGATCTTCTACTCATTTTACTATAATTATTAATCTATTTTATAAGTCACTAGCTAGTTAAATAAATTATGATTAATTTAGATTGAAATATAAAATATTTTACAGTTTCAATATGTATATAACGTTGAAGAAATTTTTTTCTCTTGCATAGGAAACTGTCTTAATTTAAAATTAAATATGTGGTTTCTAAAAACAACCAAAACGTTAAGAGTGTTTTCTGTTCATTTTGTGTATCTGGGTTCTGTTCTTTGTACTCATGCAGGTCCAGTGACTCAAAATTGCCTGTAACTTCAGCTTCTTGGGACCTGCTGCCCTTTTATGGTATCTGGAGGCACCTGAATAAATTTACCATACACAGACACACTTACACACATATAAAAATATGAATTATAGGATATATTCTCTGTATTTCCTATAGAACTTCCTTACTCTTGGATGATACTATACTACTCCACAGGCTTACAAATGGTACTGGAGATTCTACCAATACCATATTCCTTTATTGCTACTTACCTAGTATCTGTTGTTTAAACATTACAGAAGCATGGATATGTATGTACCCGGTCTGTATTCTTTTGCAGTTATTTTTTATCTCCTCTCCCTCTCAAAAAATATGTCATAATTAAGGCTGTCCAATATTTCTATTCTCATAATATCTAAAAATATTGTGATTGTTGGTATAGGATAAGTACTATTAAAATTCTTAATATGAAACAAAGTTAGACGCACTAAACAAAAATTGAGCTATTCATAAACTTCACAGCTCCTTTAGCAAAACAAGGAAGAAGGACTAGATACACACTACAAGGATTCTGGGGAAGTCTGGCCATGGTACACAGCGCGATGTGACTTTTGGACCTGGAATGTGTGTTTATATTTGCACTGTTCCTCTTGAAGATGTAGAGAGGATTAAAGTGTGTGATCTTTCATATAGTGGCCTAGTGGTTATTTCAATTATTATTTCAAATAACTTTAGAAACAAAAGGTAATTCTATGTTTGCTTTAAATATAAACTCAAGCTGACATTTATGAATATTATGTGAGGAACAAATCAATTACACATGCAAATTGTGTTACATATGAATAAACATGGGTTTTTAGATCTACATGTCCTACATCAAACATATTTTCATCATTTAAAAAAATATATTTTACGTTCGATTGACAATACTGTCAAATTTTCTCTTTCTCACTTGCTCATTTCTACTTCTAGGAAGGCCCACTACCTTAACTGAGGCAATACACAGAGCAAATGTGGCTCATTAGATCCTACTGGGATTTTCCAATCTCAGTGACAATCCAGGAATGTGGATTCATGTTCAGAACTCTACATGCAATTTTTCCAGGAATTTTTTTAAAGATTACATTAAGATTCTTACATTATATTAAGATTTTTAGAGTCCTAAAGTAAAATTGACTTATTATTTTTTTCATTTAAACACTGCCTGTCCCACTAGTTCTAGTCTCTTATTGCCTAACTCTCACATCTTGATTTAATCCATTTCCATTAATGTGTATCGCCACTTGACTGTGGCTTACCGTCATGAGTCTACCCAGCGTCCACCTTGGGCAAGAGAATCATGGAGTCTGCCTGACTCTGCTCTTCTTCCCAGCATCCAGTTTTGCCCTATCAAAACATCAAGGCAGTCTCTTTATTCAACCAATGAAAGCAACACATCATACACCACTAAAGAGTTGGTGGTAATGATAATTTTCAAGGACTAGAAATCTGCATTACATTGTTAAATGAGCAGTATAGGTACAATACTTTGAACAAGATTAGAAATGTATGTACAGTATGTTTTAACAAAATTAATCTCAAATTTGTATCAATACACAAAATTTGGATACAATACACAAAAGTCTAATCGAATTTAAAACATTTAAATCTAGTAGTTACTTTGTAAAAGTAGGTTCAGTAAACTACCTTTTTATCTTATCATGTCTATATCCTCCTTTTATCTTTTCAGAGTAGATTCAATAATCCAACATTTTAGTCTATCATATCTATATGCCCCCTTTTAAAAGCAAGATTATATATATATATTGATATATATATATATAGTCCCTTTTTGTTCAGAGTAGATTTAATAATCTACCCTTTTAGCCTATCCTGACTATATCCCCTCTTTATTCTTTTCAAAAGAAGATCTTTGAATCTAACTTCCATTGTTTAGCATTTTTCCTGGCCATTATCCATAACAACTTGTAACCAACAAACTAAATAAAGACAAACATTCATTATCCATTTTTTGGGAGAATGTGAACATAGTTTTCTAGGCTACTTCCTGCTGATTGGGAACACTGATAATCTTATGGCCAATAATTGTCCATAGTTCCATGGCTTTGGGTAGGATAATGTACCTACCTTCCCACTGCATGCTCAGGTTTGGTCTGTTTTTGGTTGTTCACTTATTTGTCTTGTCTTTGATTCACATGAGTTCAAATCTATGGAATCATTGTCTTTTAATGATAAGTCAATTTTACTTTAGGACTCTAAGAATCTTAATGTAATCTTTAAAAAATGGCTGGAAAAATTGTATGTAGAGTTCTGAACATGAATCCACATTCTTGGATTGTCACTGAGATTGGAAAATTCTTTCCTGTCTGTATCTCATTCTCTCTTTTCCTCCCTGGGTGTTCTGTATGTGATGGAGTATATTTGAGCCAATTCCTGTGCGCAGATATATGTTTAAATATTCCAAGGTGCTGTGGGCCAATGGTCTTTTATCCTGTTACTTGTATTATTTTTGTGCTGTCCCAGTCCAGCTGGCCTTGGTGAGCTCCCATTAGATCAGTCACACCGTCTCAGTGGGTGAACGCATCCCTCAGGTTCCTGACTTCCTTGCTCATCTTCTCCCTTCTTTAATTCTTCATCTGGACCCTGGGAGGTCAGTCCAGCGCTCCAATTTGAGTCTCTGTTTCTATTTACATCTTAGAAGACAATGATTACATATATTGGAACTCATGTGAATCAAATACAAGAAGCCTTGTGGAGCAAAAACATGTTTTCCCACAGAGTACCACAAAGGACAGTTTAAACATTATCTGGATAACAATATGAAAAAGAAGTGGTTGTTCTGAAGTAAATCCACTTCTATTTACTATGTCTGGGAGAAGGACAAAAACACTTTCCAAGAAATAATAGGATATTAAGATAAACGTAAAGCAGTGTTCTATTCTTCCATAGTATTGTATAAATGAAATTTGAAAATCCATACAGTTTTGTAACTCTCTTTAAAACTGATTGTTAGTCAGGGGTACAGAAAGGATCAAAATCATATGATTGTTGATTGGGCCCTCCCCTGATTTACTGATTGAACAAGAAAAGGAAAGTAAGCTGTTAGTATTTTATGGTCCTTATGGTGGAAATAAATCCATTCTAAAGATTTATCCTTTGTGCTGCATTACCTCTAGGAGACAATTAAGTAGTGAAAATGAGTTTAAAGGTAGCAAAGGATCCACACAGTGAGGGCCCAGAGAAGTGGTTCCACTCCACCTTGAGCAAAGTCTGAGAATTCAAGCCTATTTCTGCTCCTCCAAGGATAATACAGAAGGTTTCACACAGGGAGTGGCTGCTTACGGGATATTTGATCTAAAGTGTAGTCACAACATGTCCTGCCTAAAACATAAGAATGCTTAACTCAGGAAATAGTGACTTGACATCTGAAGTATTGAAGCAAGTAATTGTTCTATTTGTTCTTTGTGTCACGTTATATCAGTCTTTTGCCTTCTTCCCCCTTTTCTGAATTAAGGTATATAAGCATATGGAAAATAAACACAGACATACTCAGTATTCACTGGATAACCCACGTGCTTCTTTTCTCCATCTCCGTATTTCTTTCATATCTCTGTTCCTCCTACCTAATTTTTCTAATCCACATGCTGCTCACTACCCTGGAACATGCAAGTTCCATCAAGGCTGAACCCCAAAAAACGGCACCCCAACAGATGTCAGCCCAACTTGCGGCTATGACAGCATAAAATATATACAAATGCATCTTTAAGTTTAAAATTTAATAGCTGTAATTCTTTCTTAAACTTAAGATAAAATTAACAACTATATAGTGTTGTCTCTCCTTTCAGAGTTTTAGATAGATTGGTTAGGTCATAATTAGTCATTTATAAAGTAGTATATTGAAAATTAACATACCCTAATAATTTGTGAAAGGCATTTAATGTTTTTAAATTGTCTAATGGACATTTGTGGTGGAGGTGGGATGTTGCTTAGCAGTTGTTCTAGTAACTAGTTGCCCCAGATATTACACAGTGTCTCATTGCTGTACTTTTTCTGGTGTACTAATAAGCCCATATTTATGTAGTACATCCTGAGACATCTCACAAGGATTTTATATATTTTTTGAATATCTTATTTAAAAGCTAATTCATACTTATGTACTTTTCCAAATGGGAATATAGGTCTCATAATCCCTTGTAACACTTTTCCTATTCCTTTTCCTTTTTGATAACCGAAACTTTCTATTACAATTTTGTTTCTGAAGAATGGGTATCATTAGATGTGGGAATATAGATATCTGCATGAGTTCGTTGTAGGAAGACACTCTATCAAAATTAATCAGAACATGAGTAACATAAGGCTGGAGGACTTCCATTATGACTTCTGGGCATATACATTGTAATTTTGTAGCATTCTATTTAATCTTTTAAAACTCATAGTTCTCAACCCCATTGGGATTGAATTTACCTCTCATAACAAGCCATTCAGGTGACCACTATTCCATGGTTGTCATAGAAACATCAGTCAC
Source organism: Myodes glareolus (assembly GCF_982192425.1). Lineage (NCBI taxonomy): Eukaryota > Metazoa > Chordata > Mammalia > Rodentia > Cricetidae > Myodes > Myodes glareolus. Next base: position 20,711,173 of record NC_142033.1, on the reverse strand, counting down.
ATTATAACTAATTAATACAGTAAACATCTTTTCTTTATTTTTAAATCAAATAATGATTTATATTTTCCTTTTGTAGGGTGTTTAACTGTATTTAGTATTACTTGTACAGAGTCCTTGCTCACAAAGTATGTCTCTTTGTGAAGGGCTATATAGACAATACTAATAATTGCAGTTTTTCTTCTGTCTTAAATGACCAATTGTAGGCACTGTAATGTCCCCTGTTTAATCCCCACCAATAACAGCTGCATGATGACTCCATTCATGGATAAACTATTGCAACCCCATAAACCTCAACTGTTTGAGGCAGTATAAGTCCCCAATATTCTGTGTGTAACCTTAAAGGACATTGAAGAGAGGAAACAGCAATATATAAGGGCAAGGACTGTCAATAGCAGTACTCCTTGAATAAAATCTTGTAACAAAAGACGAGATTGATTACAATCTGAAGTCTGGCATCAATTTTGTTATTTCTGCATCCAAAGCCTTTTATTTTGGGGGGCCTTTGGGGGATCCCTCAACATGTTTTCCTATTGTAACTGGTATTTTTATATTTGCAGAGCAATACATTCCATTCTGATAATGTTTAATGCAACATTTCTTAACCCAGTGTTTTACTTTCTTTCATTTAGGGCATAAATGTGGAGCTCATTGATTCTAAACTTTCAATTGTAGGAGTGATTTACATTGCTTCTTCAAGAGGCCACTTTGCTAACATATGTTTTTGTATTACATAGATTTCTACACCAGATAACTTTACTCTAAGTTTGTAGATTCATACATTTCTAATGAACTTCAGAAAATTCATAACATTTTATATCTCTTTTTGAAATTTGAAATTGATTAATTCTTGGCAATCGTCATCACCATTATCAAAAGCTAACTGTGTTAATAATAACTCTTGAATTTGTTCTCCCTTTGCTTGATTTTCAATAGCGTCTTTGAGTCTCTCTATGAAACCAACATAAGTCTCAGAGGAACTTTATATATTTTTATCTACCTAGACCTTAAGTCAGATTCTGTATCACTTTCATTCAGGCAGCTATACAGAGAGCTGCCAAGCATATTATGCAGTTGATAATCTGTTGATACCCACCTACCACTCTCTGTCAGCATTTCATATGTAACATTTAGGATTAACCTTCAGTCCTAGCTCTGAAAATATTCATGGGCTTTACCTGCAAGCCATACTTGCCACTGAAGAAATTTGAAAGGGCTTAGAACCTTTTTAGCAATTATAGGAAAATCATACAGCAACCACTGTGCACTATTGTTCCAACCAAAAGGATTCGTAACTACATGGAGCATGAGATCCACAGGAAGCACAAGCCTTCTTAAAATATTTCATTTCATCCATGTCTAATCCCTGATAAACATTTTGATTTTTTTAAAATCTCACTGGAAACACCAAGCTGAGTTCATGAGGTCAGGGAGGAATTTGCAAATAAATTCCTTCTTTTTGCCATGTCCAAGCTTTTCTAGATTGGAAAGTTAGAATTTTTGATAGGATTCCCGAAATCCTCATCAAAAAGTAGAAAGAATGCAAGACTGGGTTGATTATCAGATTCCTTACCCAATGCTTCAGGATCATCTTTAAGCAATACAGGAAACATTTTTAAAGGAGACTCCAAAAAGTGAGCTGCAGGAGCCATCACCTGCATCGTTAACAGTGGTGTCATATTTACTTTTGATTCTACCTACACTGGGAATTTTTTTCTCTTTTTCTTCCTTTACTAATTTTAAGATGCTATCATCCAGTTTATATTCATGCAAGGAATTAGCTATCTCTTCCTCATGATTAATAACCTCCTTATCTTCCTTTAGTATTTTAACAGTCTAAATCAATCCCTAACTGACACCAAATTGAATGGGGATCTCTCTCCCTTATTTGTATGCCTTTCCAATATTTACTGAGACTCTGTCAGATACTTCTTCATCTAAAGCACATTTTCTTGGAAACTTGTGGTTATAATCACAAGCAATAGTATTTAGAGAATCAGGCAATGTATACTCTGAGGGTTAAGAAAGATTACATGAGTAAAGATCACATGAGTTGAAGTTGTATACAATCACTACAACAAGGCATGTGTGGCGAAAAAGAAATGTTTTTCCATGTAGTCTTACTTAGGTTTCTATTGCTGTGAAAAGTCATTATGATCAAGGCAGTTCTTATAAAAAAAGTACATTTAATTGTCATACTCACTTAACCATTATCATTATGAAGGATTGTGTGGTACCGTGTAGATAAACATGGTGCCAGAGCTGAGAATACTACATTTTGCAGGGAACAGGAAGCCCCAAGATTGAATTTAAGAAATATAAGCCTGAGGAAAGGCATTCCTCACAGGCTCTAAAACGTTTCCTGCATAGTAATGACACATATAGGGGATTTTGTCATGCCTTGAAGGTAATACAGTCCATTGATATCAGAGTTGAGGTTCTTTCTGATTGAATGAAGGAACAGAAAAGCTAAAATATACCTTGTTATCAATATGAATATTTATAGTATAAAAGCAATCTTTTAAATGCAAAACTCTAAAAGGCCAATCTTTAGATTTAGCTTTCTGTAGGTAAACACAGACAGGACAGTCTAACACTATCTGGAAAACAATAGCAAGCTTATCTGTTACACCTGGGTGGAAGGTGCAAAACACATACCGAGAACAATCTTTCGTTTTGAAGAAATTGAGGTCACAAAACTCTTTTCCTGTTTTCTTAAGAGTGTTGTCTCAAGCACTCAGAATTCTTTTCATGTGACTACATTCCTGAATCATGTTCCAAAAACTGCACTATACAAAATTGTTCCCTGGATAGGCATATTCCTATTGATCAACACGATGGCATTCTTGTAAAGAACCTTCGACCAGAGAGAACTGAGGATCAGGACTGTTTGTCCTAAATAAACAATCAAAGACAAAATACTATAAATGCAGTGAAAATGGCATAGAACATATGAATAAAAGTAAACCCCAAAGCATTTAAAATATAATGGTGTTAAACATAGACTATGAGAACTGTCAAAATATGTTTATATAATATGAATTATTAGTAATGTGCTATTCTTCTCTGCTATTGAATTATATCACCATGTGAGTGTATTAAATATTTTCATGAATCATTAGCTATGTCATTTGTCTAAACATCTCTGAGTAGAAAAATGATGATTATATTCAACCAGTCTGAACGTAATAATAAGCACAGACATTGCAAACACAATCTTCTCAGGCTCTCAGGAGTTATCATTATTTACCCTTTCTGATGTCTTCATTCCTCCTATGGGAGGTATTTACCTAAGTTATATATAAACTTAAAAAGATCTATTTTTATAATTCTCTTTTTGAAATTATAATATAATTGAATCATTTTAATCTTTGCTTGACTCACTCCAAACCCTCTCATATTCATGGTCCTTGCTTTCTTTCAAATTTATAGCAACATATACGAGTATCTAATCTTTAACAGGTTATTTGGAGATTTGATGGCAAAATACCAGACTCCTTAGGATCCAAAACCAGAATCTACAAATGGCTCCCACAGAATGACCTTCTAGGTGAGACTCTGGGAACAAACCTATCGTAGTTGACTTTAAAATCCTTTATATTACAATTAGTGAATGTATTATTTATTTGAGAAAACAGGTTCCGGTACTCTGTTGGTTTTTTTTAATACTCATTTTCTCTTATCTACCATGTACACCGTGTGTTCAACTGGGAATCTGTATTTCATAGTTCAAGTCTCAAGTCAAAACAAAACTGCAAAATATCTCTCTGTCAATTTAATTTCTTATTGCTCTGAGTCAGGAAAACATTTCACCAAAGTTATAAGTATAAGAATCTTGATGTAGGTTTTTTGGGGAAGAGGAGGGAGGGGAAACAGCACTATGGTGTAAACTAAACTAATAAATTTAATTAAGTAAAAAAGAATCTCCATGTAGAAAATCTCCTTTCAGTTCCTTATAGTTCAAGTCTAAGACTACTAATTAATATCAACCTGCATTCATCGTATTCTAGGTCATCCAAAAACCAAAGCCTTTGTAACTCATGGTAAAGCCAATGGAATCTATGAGGCAATCCATTTTGGAATCCCTTTGATTGGCATTCCTTTGTTTGCAGAGCAACATGATAACATTGTCTACATAGTAGCCAAAGGAGCAGCTATTTCACCAAATTTCAGAACAATGACAAGGGCAGATTGGTCAATGCACTGGAGGCCGTCATAGATAATCCTTCGTGAGTATAACGTTTTAAAAATGTGTATATGTTGTTGTTTATTTATCGTTTATTGTGCTTTTTTACTGATGGCCAAAGGAGCAAAAATTATCCTGAAGGCAAAAGTAATGGAACTTACAGAGACAAATTAGGGCATGATTCAGAGTCATAGGTTTTTCCCTCTTTTTATTATTACATTTTATTTCCATGTTTTGCTTTATATTTTTTTCCTATGTAAATCAAACTGGTTGTAAATGCGCAACCCTTCTACTTCATCCTTCAAACTGCTTGGCCAATAGGCATATGCTGCTAGCTCTGGCCAATTTTTATTTTTAATTCTTTTAGTAAAGTAATTGGTCATTAAATTTAAATTTAATAAAGTTTAAGATTTATTTTAAATTTAATAAATTTAAATTTAGTAAAGTTTAAGGATAGTATAAAATTTATATAGCCAATAAGTGAAGTGAAATGAAATGTTAGGGGTGGTGCCAGATGTATTACACCTAGAAGCCAAAGGAAAATATTGCAACAGAGAAGCTTGAATGTTAAAAAAGAGATAGGTAGATTTATGGAAGTTGTAACTTTCTACATAGAAATAACACAGGTATTAACATAAAAGTAAATGTATGGTTAGATATTTAAATATGCAACCTGTTTTATGTAAATCAAATAACAGAAACTTATTATTGTGATGCAAATTAACATGTTGATCATTATTTTTCTTTGACTTACAAAACAAATTTGGAAGATCTTTCCTGGAAAAAGGCTGTATCTCCTTAACTTTCCACATTATTTCATTGCCTGTAAAGGTGTTGGGTGGAGTTAGGACCCGAGTGAAATCTACCTCTCTTCCTGTTAGCATGGCTACTGGTGTCTTCCTTATTCAGATCTTTTGTAAGAAGTTGCTTGATTGTTCCCAATCACTCAGACTTAAAATAACCAATCAGAAACTATATTAATTACAACACTGCTTGGCCTATTAGCTTATGCATATTTCTTGCTAGCTCTTATATCTTAAATTAACCCATTTCTATTGATCTGTGTATAGTCATGTGGTTTTGGCCTACCAGTAAGGATCTGCCATCTATCTCTTCTGGGGGCTGCATGACTTCTCTGACTCCAACTTCTTTCTCCCAGAATTCAGTTTAGTTTTCCCTGCCTAACTCTGTTCAGCCCTGTTATAGGCCCAATATGCTTCTTTATTAACTAATCTTATTCACAGAATACTGTGGGTAATCCCACATCAAAACCTTGTTTAGAACCCATGTTGTTGAGAATGACTACTTACGCCATACTTATTCAGATTTTGTTAGAGACCTATTGTGTAGGATGTCCTTCTGTCTTTGTTTACTTTTATTGGTTAATAAAGAAACTGCTTTGGGCCCTTGATAGGACAGAACTTAGGTAGGTGGAGAAGAAAGAACTTAATCTGGAAGAAAGAAAGCAGAGGCAGGAAAGACACCATGGAGCCACCACAATCAGACATATCGAATCTTTGCTGGTAAGCCACTGTCACATGGTGATACATAGATTAACAGAAATGGGCTAACTCAAGGTCCACAAGTTAGGCAATAAGATGTTAGAGCAGTGATTTAATTAATACAATTTCTGTGTAGTTATTTCAGGGCTAAGCTGACTGGGCAGCTGGGACAAGCAAGCGGCTCCTTCTCACTACAACAGGCCTATGTTGATAAAAACGACTATTGTTGGTGTCACCATTATTCAGATCTTGTTTAGGTAATCATGTTGTTGAGACTTCATGAGTGTAGTTTATCAAAGAAGCAACTTCACAGCAGTTATCTTGTCCCTTTGGGTTTTGCACTATTTTTATTATTATTATATTATAAATAATACCAATCAAAATTTCCAATTCCTCCTCCTCCCATTTCCCTTTTGCTCCCCCACACACTGTCCCTCCACCCCCTCCAGTACTAAAAGAGATCAAGGCACCGTGCTCTGTGGGAAATCCAGGGCCCTTCCCACTCCATCCAGTCTTAGGAAGGTATGCATCCAAAGACATAGGATCCCAAAAAGCTAGTACATGCAGTAACGACAAAATTCCAGTGTCATTATCATTGGCCCCTCAGTCTGACCCAATTGTCAACCACATTCAGAGGGTCCAGTTTGATCTCATTCTCGTTCATTTCCAGTCCAGCTGGAGTTGGTAAGCTCCCATTAGATCAGTCCCACTGTCTCAGTTAGTGGACCAACCCCTCATGGTCCTGACTTCCTTGCTCATATTTTCCGTTCTTTTGCTCTTCAACTGGATCTTGGGAGTTTAGTCCAGTGCTCTGATGTGGGTCTCTGTCTCTGTCTCAATCTGTCGCTGGACAAAAGTTCTTGCTGATATTCAAGATAGTTGTCAGTCTAACTACGGGACCAGGCCAACTCAGGCACCCTCTCCTCCACTGCCCAGGGTCCTAGCTGGGGTCATTCCCGTTGACTCCTGGGGGTAGAAGAAGGAGAAGAACTCCAGCTCAAAGTCCCTTTGGTTTTTAAAATCTTTCATCCTCTCTACTGTTTTGAACCACAAAAGATACTTTTCAGGAACGGGATTTCAAGTCAGTGCCAGATCAGTGCTCTCTTGGCTCTGCTTGTGAATTAAATGCTCATTCAGCAATAGAAAATTAACTTCCACCTTTGGAGAATAAGCAGCATCAATAGGCTTTATGTTTAGGGAGTTTCTTTGACAGACCTGGCCAACCTCTTAACAATAAGATTTCTCATATCTGATGTTGGCGTTAAAGTTAGGTGTTCTTTGACTCTTGGATTGAGCACCATAAGTCCAGAAGACAAAAGATTATTAAAACTATATATGTATACATGAAATTGTATGTATTATGGGAAATTTGGATAAATTGTTAACAATAAAATTCTTCGGCTGGTCCGAAGGTAGTGAGTTATCTCAATTGATTGTTCACAGTCAGTTACAGATTGAACTCCTGTTCTACACTTTCCCCCCTTCTCACTACTGCACTTGACTAGTCTTTAAAAAAAAATAAAAAAGAAAAAAAAAGAAACAATAAAATTCTTCATGGCTTTTTATGACATTCTTGTTGGTAGTTAATTACTGTCTATCCTTTGTATCAACCTCCCTCTCCCTACCCTAAGAAGCCTCTCCTCTTCCCATTTACCCATCAGATAAGTTACAATCTAAATTTTAAATAAATATAACATGCATAATAAGAAATAATGATTATTTAATGAGAATAGATACACAGTTATCTCATTTTGCTTTTCAAATAAAAGGACAGTAAGTTATTATTATTACAATTATTTTTTGCTACATAAAACTGACATTAGAGTTGATGACTCATGTCTCTATATTACCCTTTGCGTTAATATGTTCATCAATAATTATCTCAGCATATAGAATCAAATGCAGCCACAATACTTCAGGGTGAGATTTTTATTTCTAAAAGTACAGTGATAACAAAAAAATGAGTATCAACAATAATTGCGAAAACGAGGTTTGAAAGATGGTTCTGTGGATAAGGGAAGGTCTAACCTAACAGAGGACCAGAGTTCTGTTTCCAATACTCACCTCAGATGGTTACAAAAATCTGTAACTCTAACCTCAACAGATCATATAAAACCCCCCACACATGCACGCACGCACACACACACACACACACACACACACACATTTAAAAATGATAGCAATATTTTACTGTGATTATACTTTATAATAAGAATAATAAAAGTAATAAGAAATTCCAGTACAGTAACAGAGAAGAAAATTATTCATCCTATTAATTTTTTCAAATATTTGGTAACCTTTATGAGAAATAAATAAAAGCAGTGATAAGTAGCAATTAGAATCTATTATTGGAACCAGGAAACATTTACAATTAAACCACTAATCATTTATAGATGTACCATAAAAATCTCATTTCAGTCTTTGTCAAATTTACACAGATATGCCCCACCTTGGACACTTAAGAGTGATTTGCTTTCTAATTTATATATCCTGACACTACTATGCAACTTGCACACAAAATTTACTAATAATTGCATATATATATATATATATATATATATATATATGCTTTATATACTGAAGCTTTGTATACTCAATAATATCTTATTTTTATTTGTTTTGATTTAAGACTTAGCTATCTCCAAACTCTATTTTAGGAATATTTGATTTTTTATTTTCTTTTTACATGCTTAATCTTGCATGCACAAGGAGCTCAGTCTTGCCTTTGAAGATCTTCCTAGTCATGTACATAAAGCATACACAAAAAATACACAAGTGCATTTTTTCATATTTTATGTAAGTTGATGCCCATTTACCTACTTTCAGCTATAAAGAGAATGCTATGTGGTTGTCAACCATTCACCATGAACAGCCCTTGAAACCCCTGGACAGAGTCATCTTCTGGATTGAGTTTGTCATGCGCCACAAAGGGGCCAAGCACCTGAGACCACTTGCTCACAACCTCACCTGGAACCAGTACCACTCTCTGGACGTGATTAGATTCCTACTGGCATGTGTGGCAGTCATGGCTTTTCTTTCCATAAAATCCTTCTTATTCATTTATCAAAAGTTTATAAAGATGGGAAAAAAAACCAGAGTCAATAGAGCTCATTGAGAAGGCACATGAACTACATTTCAGCATCGTTCTAGTTAATGAATGGCCTTCTGAACATTCACTGATTACTCTATCAAGGCATATCTTCATTAGAGAGGAAGGAAGAAATAATGCAATTATATTATAATCTCGCAAAATAAAACACATGATGAGAAGAAAAAAAGCTGAGAAAACTATAAGGAACAACCTAGTAAGCAGATTTCCTCTGTGGTTTCTTCTTCAATTCTGCCTCCTGAGTCCTGCCTCGAACCCCTGGTCTACCTTTCCTCAGCAATGGACAGGGAACTATGAGATAAAACAACCCTCTTTTCAAGAAATAGAGATGAAAAATTTAAACATTCAAACAAAGGAGAGGCCTGAGACAGTGACGGGTCAGACACCATTATGATGAGCAAATATGTGGTGTTGAGATGAGACAGAAAGGGAAGTCCGAGCAGTTTGTTCTCTGTGAAGCCAGCAAGGAACGGCCTTATGTGAGAGACCTGAACTGCCATCAGAGGCCATGGTGTTATCTGGACCTGTGCTGCTGCAGAGGACCATGGCTGAGTTCATGGCCCTTCTGTAGCAGGGGTCTGTGTCAATGTCCATGCAATGTGGACCTCCTTGATCTGGGCTCCCATTAGAGGCCATGATGTTGTCTGAGTGTGGTGCTGAGCTTCTCCAGCCCCTCACCAGCCACCGCACAGTAGCAGCACAAGTAGCGATACAAGTGCAGGTAACAATCAGGCCCAGATTCAAGGTTTTGATCTGACCCATCCAACATCTACCCCACCTGCTGCTGGAGTCAAAGGAGGGTCAGGTCCTGCAGAACCAAAGTTGCAGGATCACCATGAAACATGGCAACAACAGGATCGCCCAGAGGAGTCTCAGAGAGGATCCAGCCTAAATAGTGTAGCAGAATCCAGAGGCCTTGAACCAGTCCAGTGACTCATTGCAGTGAACATTCAAGTAAAGCTGTTTGTTTAAAGAGTACAGCATGTGACACCCATGAGACACTGCAGCTTCTACCATGAGACATTTTTATAATTTTTATTTTCTATTGTCTTTTGGGGAGGGAAGTTACAAGCTTGGAAGGCAGATATGGAAGAATTGGAAAATAATTGGGATTGGGGTGTATAATGTGAAATTTACAAACAATTAATTAAAAATGTGGAAAAAATTCAAACAAGGAATACCCTTATTCTTTTTAAAATATTAGTGTGAAAATATTTTACACAAGTAATGATATCATCCTGATATCCCTCCTTATATTCACACAAGTTGTGTTTGCAGCTTGGTGTTGTGTAATTACATGTGTATTAGTTAGTTCAATAATTAATGAAAAACAATAACCGAAAAATATTCATACATCTTATCATAATATGCTACTCATCATTGCCTCAGAGCAAGAAAGACAGAAAATGTAAGAGAAGTTTAAGAAAAGAATGAGATTGTGTTGTAAATGATGGTAAAAGTTGTAAATGCAGTCTTTTGTTTTTGTTTTGTTTTAGTTTTTAATTTTACTTTAATTTTTAATTTGTTTTTATTAAGTTTTTCATTTATTTTCCATACCAAAAACCAGTTTCTACTCCGTCCTGTTCTCCCATACCCTACATTCACCTCCCGACTACCCCACATCTGTGCCTCCTCCATTAAAAGGGGCAGGTCCCCCATGGGAGTCAGCATAGCATGGCCTATCAAATTGAGAGAGGACCAAGATCCTCCCCCTCCATCTAAACAGGACAAGGCATCCCAAAATATGGAATAGGATCCAAGGAGCCAGGTCCTTGTCTCACTACTAGGGACCCCACACACAGACCAAGCTACACCCACATGCAGAGGACCCATATTGGTCCAATACAGGCTTCCTAGCTGTTGGTATAGAGTCATTAGCTGCCACTAGCTCAGGTCTGCTGTCTCTGTGGGTTCCCCTGCCACGATTATGATCCCCATGTCTCTATGAAAATGATAAATGAGACAAAGAAAGTTCTATGTTTTATTAATTCAGAAATATACTATCTGGCAATAATCCTTCCCCAGTTAGCATTTTTTTCCAAAGATCAAAGTTTACGGTTAAGGTTGTATGTTGCTCTCAAAATTGCACTTTGCTATTCAGCTGTACCATTTTGATTTAGGCAAACAAGAGTGAGGATGTAGAGAGAATGGCCAGTGGGCTGCCAGGAATTCGGCAATTAGGATGTCCACACGAGATTTGTTTTTTGAATATGTTCGGTTTATCCACAACAAACATTTCTTGTAATTTCATGTTAATAAGAGTTTAACAGATATCTCACCAAGCAGGGAAGAGTTGCCACTCAGAAAATGCTGCTTCAGGGTTCCATTTGGGAATCTCCTCCCATGAGGATGTTTAGAAAACTATCTATGGGCTGGACCCATGCCATGGTGAAGTCCTGCAGCTGTGTCAGGCCAGCACAGCAGGGGTTCCTGAAAGTCCCTGAGAGCACAAGGGGAACGTGTGAGCTTAGCAACAGTGCTGGAAGTTCGATGGTGACTAAAGCTGGGGTCACACAGAATCTAGTTTCAAAGTCTTCAACATAAAGGATAGAGGAGCTACTTCTTAGGAGGATCACGTCATGTGATCTACAATCTGATCATATTTGTAATGCTTGCATATTAAAACAGTCAGGTCCATACACTTCTTAAAGAATTATACAGAGAGAAATGTGGACAGAACATACTCTGAGCCCAGGTTGCTATACAGCCAAGTGTGTGTTTGTTTGTTTGTTTTCAGCCAAGTGTCTTTAAAGCGCCAAAAATCAGCTGCATAGGAAAGGATACCTGTATCTTTGTCTGAAGTTGGAAGATGTAAGAGAAAGAGTAAAAGCAAAAAGTAAAATCAAAGCAAGTCATAAAGCCTATTACAGTAGCAAAGTACAGACAGTACTTTGGAAAAATATAATAATGTGTATCACAAAATCTCAAACTCTGACAGTTATAATGAAGTTTGTATATTATAAATGATAAAAAGTGTTTTGACTCAATATTGGGCATTGCATGTTAGCAGATTTGGAAAGTAAACATGTTTTGAGATAGTGTGTCTAGAGTTGACTGAAAAAATTTTGTTGAGTCATGTTAACAGATACTAACCTTTAGATTACTACCCTAGTGATGTAATACCTAAGATTTAATACCTGCATCACAACTCCACATTTATTGCTTTATGTTTCTGATTAGAGCTCACAGTTCTGAGAAGTCAAGTGGAACTCATGTATTACTATAGGAGTATGAGAAGTTGACCTGAGGATATTTTAAATCCATTGCTTCTATTTTATGTTCTTATGTATATACAGATTCCCTCTCTGGTAATTCACTCACCTGGGCTGAAAATTTAACATAGTTAGGATTATTTTCAGACATTTATTCTTCTTTGTCCCTTCCTCTTCTCTCTATCTTTCTCTTTATTTCTCTCTCTGATTCTTTCTCATTCTCTCTCTCTCTTTCTCTCTCTCTCTCCTTCTCTCTCTCCTTCTCTCTCTCTCTCTCTCTCTCTCTCTCTCTCTCTCTCTCTCTCTCTCTCTCTCTCTCGGCCAACATTCGCAAATCACAGACTAGAACATCAGTGTTTCAGTGGCTTCCTTTCTATTATGTTCAGTATTATGTTCAATGTTCAGCACTGACTAATCAATATTGATGAAGACAGACCCTCTGTCCAGTTAGTGACTTCCAACAAGATCTTGACAGTCTGTGTCATCCAAAAGTTTAGGTTTAAACTAACTGCATGCCAAGGGCTGATTGTGGTCTTGTTCTGGTATTATTAGATGTACCCACCTGCTTACTTGTCTGATGTTTTAGGATTTAGTTTCCAACTTCCTGATCTATGCCAGAACTTGTAGATGTACACTGCTCATTCTTTTCCTGGCCATGCATATCTGAAATAATCACACAGAAACTATATTAATTGCAATACTGAGACCAATAGCTTAAATGTATTTACATATTAAATTAACCCATTTCTATTATTTTATATCCCAAATGATGCTCATGGTTTACGATTAAGGTTCAGGTGTCTGTCTTCTTTTGATGTCTTCATGGTATCTCCCTGACTCTTCCTTATTTTCTCTTCTATGTCTGCTTGGAATTTGTGCCTTGCTCTATTCTGCCCTATCATAGGCCCAAGAAGCTTCTTTATTCATTAATCATTAAAAGCAACACATATAAGAAATGACTTCCCACACCAAGAACTGGATTCTTTTTATTAATGTAAGATTATGTACATGTAGTTTTGTGGATTCTGTGAGTTTTTATTGTGTCATTTCTATGACTACTCTAAACAAATGGTCAAGGGTGCTTTCCACATTTGAATTCAGAGTCAATCATATACATATCAGCTTCCATTTTTTCATTATCAAAATAAGAAATTTTATTTTAAGAGTTCCTCTTTTTTCTTGAGTATATATAATGTCCTCTTTATATGTCTTGCTATATATCTTTCATTATTTACAACAAATAAAATTGAAACTAAAATTTCCATTCTAGCCCTTTACTTCTATTGGGGCATCTTTTGAGTCTAGCATTTGATCCATTTTGACAGGTGTACCATAAAAATCATAGACATTGGGATATGATTTATTTTATGCAATTTACTTACAAAATCAGTTCACCAAAATTTGAGGAATGTTCACAGGAGTTCAATAGATTAGAAGTGACTCTAAAATAAAGAAAATGTCTAAAATGTAGGACTTCTCAGAGCCTTCAATATCGGATGGTCATATTCTCATTACTTGAAATTTGAATTATGAGTACAATAGTCGACCCCTATACTGATGGTTACGAAAAACTTGCTAATTGAATTTAAGAGCCACTTAATGAGAGAGAAATTATGCCAGATACTGGAAATCTAGCTAACTGGGGCTGATGACATCATAGATATCTGAGGAAAACTTACAATGAACTTTACTAAACCAGCAAACACAGATGAGAGCAATGTTCATCCATCATAAAAAACAAAAAGCTAAATCACTATTTGCAACAAATGGAACAAATGGAGACCATACAGAAAAATATAACCAATCAAAATACAGAGCACACATGATTGTTTGGTGCCCAGCTCTAACCAACATATCTACAATACAATACAGCACCCACTCTTAAGGCTCAGGGAACATCGTGGAAAAATTGTAGAAAAAATTGTATGAGTTAGAGAAACAGGAAGTTCTCTGTGAGATTCACTCTCCCAGATGTCAAGGAAGCTAAATGCATTAAGTCTCATCAACATGGCTGCCTAAACATGATCTGAACAACAGGTAGGACACTATATATATAACACTAAAGGGATAAATTGCATATGGCCCCAACCCTAGACAAAGAACTGGAGAAAACTAAGAGTAGGAGGAATAGTCTTCCCTAAGGAACAGTTCCCATTTTGGTTATCAAATCCCAAGTAGTGTGGCCTGAAACAATCTACATAAAGTAACATTATATGGAATTAGCAGGTTGTATTTATATATTTAGGTAAATATATAAAATCTCTCTTTTTCTTTGTGTGTATGGTGTTGTGTGTACATGCATGTGCTTGTGTGTGTGTGTGTGTGTGTGTGTGTGAGAGAGAGAGAGAGAGAGAGAGAGAGAGAGAGAAAGAGAGACAGAGACAGAGACAGAGAGAGGCCAAGGCAAGGGTACAGAGAAGAAGTTGAAGGAAAGAAAAGAGGGAAAGACATTTTAATTTAAAAGTTAAAATAAGAATGTAGCAGTGCTATTGCAGTACATTTATATGTCGCAGATGGCCAAATAGGAGGACAGAGATTACCCAATCTCTTTGAAGCCAATATGACTACATCACAAGCCAAATTGCAAGACACGGTACTATAGAAGTTGTACTATAGAAGTTTTCCTTGCTAAGAGAAAACTTTGCTTGGGACAGATCATTCCATGCTGTATCCTTTGAATTGGAAGTGTTTATCATGTGGCATTGTTTGGAGGGACTTTGTAACCTGGCTTTGATTTTATACAAGCTTACGGTAAAATATTCACTTGGAGTATCAGAAGATGTTTTAGACTTTGGTCTTTTAAACATTGCTGGGACGGTTAACTGTGGCAGATTTACAAAGTCTCAATGAATGCACTTCAGACACTATGGCATCAAAGAGTAAACTATTTTCTAGGCAATAACTTGGTAGAGTTCTGAGTTACTGGGAAAAAGATTAACATACAATAGAAAAAAATGACTGTTTATTTGACAGAATCTAAGACACCTTAGTAGTCAAGCTTTCAACCACTTTGTGGATTAAGAAGATAATTGAGGTAGGAAAACTGTTGCTTTGGCTTTGTTGTTTATTAAAAGATTATTTATTTGTTTGTTTATTTTGGTGTACACAGGATAAATCTTGCACAGGACTATAGCAGGCAGTTGTAGCTGCTGGGAGGTAATGACTAAACAGGTTGAGTTAAGGCCAGACGCAATTTATAGCTTTCCTTCTTATGTATAGGGTTACAATTGAATTTCCTCTTCTATAATGATACTTCAGACACAGATATGGTTATATAAATCCCCCGACTTGTGATGACCATTCAACTGCCAATCATTCTCAGCATATTGAGTAGACATGCTTCATTTATAGTTGTTCATTGTAAATAGGAGCTTCTCTGATTAAGGATGAGAGAGTAACATTTTCTCATATATTGAGGGCAGTAAGCAGTCATTGTTTGCTATAATGAGCAGAGTATAAAGAAGGGTATATATGTTTATTTTCTTTGAATCATGATATATGCTAAGTTAAAAATTTGGGTTTCATTCATTTGTGGTAAGGTTTTTGGAGGCTGCTAGCCTCAAATAATGACAGAGAGAAGTCTTATTAATTATGAAAGCTTGGACTTTAGCTTAGGCTTGTCTCAACTAGCTCCTAACTTAAATTAATCCTTTTATATTAATCTATGTTCTGCCACATGGTGTTACCTCTCTTTCAAGTTGGACCTTTTTTTTCTCTCTATCTCTCCTGATGTCTCCCCAGCACCTTATTTATCTCCTCCTACTTCCTTTCTCTACCTGGAAGTACCACCTATACCTCCTGCCTAGATATTGGCCATCTAGCACTTTATTAAATAAATCATAGCAGTATACCTTCACCCAATATATAAATACCCCTCTAAATTGCCTACGAGTATCAGCAATATGTGAATGATAGGAAGTACATCATATGTACACTAGTACTTTTCAACAAGCTTTTTATCAAGCTTTGGGGGAATTATAGCACCTTGTATGCTACAAGAAATTAGGGTATATATTTTATATATACACACCAAAAAATAATACTAATGTCAACTGCTTATTATCTGACTCAATTTCTGTATGGACTAATTAATCCTAGCTTCATTTTCTGATTTAAAGGATTGATACAAGCTGCCACACAGGCTAAATAGGTTCTCTTATACATAATTTTAAGAGGACTCAAAACATGTATTGAAGATTATTAGGGAGGGATAGAAAAACATGGGTTCAAGAGAAGGTCTGAAGTTGAATAATCCTTCAGCAAGAGCTTTAAAACTGGCAGACAGATGAGTATCAGAAAACAGTTGGGTCTCTTCAGTGAGATGATTTAGTCCCCTCAGGCACAAGGCTGTATCTACTCTTCAATGCTTATGAGAAGGAGTCTCTACACACTTGTTAATATGTGACCTGTGCAGTATGGAATAGACAGAGGAGAAAGCACACTTAACATATGCTACGGGACATGGCTTGGTCTTTGGGTAGGGCATTGGGAATGGTTATAGTGTGCCCTGTAAGGCATAAATATAATCAGGCTTGTGTGGGAACTCCTTCAGCCAATAGATTTGACTATTTTATTTTAATCTGAAATACAGGTTCTCTTTGGATATGAGCAATGAGGAGAACAGTGGGATTGCTGACAAATTTCGAGTCTTCTTGGTTTAGGTCTTGAAGCGCCTATGTACTCTTGGAATGTCCATTTAAGGATGACACTCTAATTCAGAATAAAGAAAAATGTAAACTTTATCTGACTGTAACTACGCCTCTCAACAATATTAAAAATTCCTTTACAGTGCAGAACTGTGGTGGTACACGCCTTTAATTCCAGCACCCAGAGGTAGAGGTATGTTAATCTCTGTGCATTCAATTCCAGCCTCATTCTAGAGAATGAGTTCCAGGCCAGGCTCCAAAGATAAACAGAAACAGTGTCTCAAAAACAAAACAGAACAAAAATTCCTTTTTAAGACATAGTTGCCCTTTTCACTTTTTGTATCAGGTATGGATTCTAATACACATGCATATTCCAAGTTATTTGCAACGTTGCCTTCACCATTTTGTAACTTTAAAAGCCAAAGATGAAGCTGAAAATAATTTCCTATTCAAATTAGCCTATCACATTCTTGGTATAAGCAGGAAGATCAGAATTTTAAAGTTGGGATGCCTACACAGCTAGAGGAACTGGAGAAGATGGGTTCAAGATAAGGTTCAACATTTTATCATCCTTCAGGCAAAAAAAAAAAAACTTTATTAACACTGGTTGACAGATGTCAGAGTACAGTAGGGTCTTAAGTAAGATGGTTCGGTTTCATTAAGTGAACAGAGATATCTTCCCCTAAAAGTCTACAAGGGTTATGAGGTTATCTTGGATGACTTACATGGGACATTGTCTCAAAAGAAGAAAGAGGTGGAGGAAAGGAGAAGAAGGAAGCAGAGTAAGAGGAGGCCCATTATAAGTTTGAATAGCGTTTGCTAGTCCAAACGTGAGAAAAATTTGCTTGAGGGACAGTTTAGTTTAAATATCTTACTTTCTCAGTTACTGTAGTTACTGTAGTTCCCTACAGTCTCTGATAAACTTAAGAACATGTCTCTGAATACTAATAAAATTTAAAATAATTCTTTGTTTTAAATATTTGTGTAGTTTATTTACCACTCTTAAATGAGAGGTACCTTCTAATATTTTTATATCTTTTATGTATTCTGTTCTCATCCTATAACTCTTTATTATCACAAGACTGATATCAGATATGATCCTTTAAACAGTAGATCCTTTGTGGCTGTTTCTATAGGCGAATATTAGGTATGTTAGTATATCCATACATTAATATGTATCTTTATGTAGGTACTTTAATGCTGTGGTCAACAAAATTTACTGTACTAAAACAAGTCTGTGGTTGTTCTGTTTCAATTAAAAGTTAGAGTCCATATTATCAGGCTTATGGAATCTTGAAAACTAGAGCTCACTGCCCAACTTGAAGGCAGCTTGACAGGTTGAAAAATGTCTCTACAAAGCAGCTCAGTTGTCCTAAAACACTTCCCGACAGCTTGGATCGCCTCTTCCACTTCCAGATTATTCATCTTGTAAGAGAGCATATCGTAGTAGTTCTTACTGCTTATATACATCATAGAGGGTCAAGTGAAACTAGTTGGTCTCAGGGTACTCCTCAAATTTTTTGAGTTGTTTACTTTCTATAAGCTGTATTACAGTATAGGTTGTTTCAGTATCACTCAGAGCAGTTTTCCTCTCTTAAGACATTTTGGATCTCAAGGAACTTCCCTAAAAGATGAAATATTTTATCTCAGAAAAAAAATGCCACACGAAAGCATCACAATTATCCCTCATTTAAACAGGATGGCAAGTGAAAGACGGCAAAAAGATCAGGAAGAAAAAGCAGGAAGATTAGCCTGACAGAGGCCCATACCTGGATATCTGTTTTCTTCTGATAAATAACACATGTCTATTTTCATAAATTCATTTTATTCTGAAAGAGCTTTCATAAGTTTGCATAACCTAAAGCAGGGAGCAGTGTGTCAAAAACAGACTTGCCAAAGCAAAAAATTTATAGCATTTCCTCTCACAAATTTCACAAATATAATTTGTGGCTTGAAAGTAAATGAGCATTCTAATGCAAATTGTACTCTGATATCTTGGTTTGTAAACATTCATTATCTGTCTGCATAACTGTTGTTTGGAGCTTTGTACTGAAAAAATTTGCTGCTTCTTGTAAACTGTCAGCTAGCAAGATAGGATGATGGTTTATTGCACAGGAGTGAAGTCACACCTTTGGGCCCAGAGTGCTTCTGGTCAGAATCCAAGGTCTGTAACATTTATTTGAAGGTGTATACATTCTTATCAATGAATAGTCCAACTGTTCTCTGGGGGATATGAATTCATGAAAGTACAAACATTTTGTTTCTCGTGTTATTAGGGAGTGTTTCTGTGAATGAACTGTTCAACCTGAGGTATTTTCATGACAGTGAGACTCATCTGCTTTTGGCAACAACAATCTACTTCAAAGAGAAAGATGGGTATTGAAGATGCTCCTTATGGAGTTGGCCTTGCCATTTGAGTAAGAAAGTGCTCTTGCCTGGACTGCTGGATATTATGCTGAACACACAGGACCCACAGAGAAATGACTGCTGAATTTGCCTAAATAAGGTAAGACAGTCCTTCCTGGTTCCTGCTTCATGAAAGAGTCTGCCAGACATTCTGCAGGAAATGGAAGAAAGTGACTAACAAGCTCCCAATATAGGTGGAACTGTCTTTGAAATTTCCTGCATTGTAGAAAAGTCTGCTGGATACTATGGGCCTATAAACTGAAGATGGATGTTCCAATGATACAGAAGAACTCTTGGTGACTATCAGGCAGCGAGATGTCTCTGTCAATTCTAGAGTTTTATAAGTTGCTTACAATGTACTTCCTGTTAACTTAGGTAATATGATATCCTTCTGAAGTGTTTGATAGTGTTGGAAAATACATAGTTATCATTTTAGTTTTCCTTAGTTATGATAAAAGATAAAGTAGATATAAATATTGAAACTGTAATTCTTGCTTGATACCTGTTATATATAATTTTACTATGTTAAAGTTAAAGCCTTCCTTTTTATTTAAACAGAAAAGGGGAAGTGGTCTTTCTGTATATGTGTTGCTTTTTATTGGTTAATGAATAATGACGTTGCTTTCGGACAATGGCTTAACAACATATAGCAGGGCTTGAAGAGATATATAGAGGAAAAAGGCAGAGACAGAGAGAAGCTATGTAACTTCTCCTGGGGACAGATCCATCAGGACCTTGCCAGTAAGCCACAGCCACATGGCAATACACAGATTAATAGAATTGTGTTAGCCAAAGATATAAGAGCTAGGTCGCAATACGCTTAAGTTTTTGGCCAAGCAGTGATTTAAATAATATAGTTTCTGGGTGATTATTTTGGGACTCTGGGTGGCCGGTTGTGAAACAAACAAGCAGCCTCCTACAACAAACCTCTTTTTGGGTCCAAATGAGTAAGGCTACGTTAGTGCTTCATAAGAGTGTAAGAGTTTCAACAGAGGCCAAATAAAACAGGCTAGCAGTTGTGACAGCTACCTAAAATAAGCAATGGGTGGATGGGATTACTTTTCTGCTTTTTAAGACCTCTCTGGGCAAATTCTCACTCCAGATTTCCTGACAGTTTTCTTGTGGTTGGTGCTATAATATTTCTTCATCAGTTATCAGATAAGTATGTAGAAACTTAAAACTGATACCTGGGTATCAGCGGGATGAAAATGCATACTGTTTTTTTTTTTTCCTGAAGGCTCTCTACAGTTAATTGGGATACAAAGAGTTACTATGGCAATCTGGAGGTGGCAGATCCCATTGGCTTGTAGTAAGACTGAATAAACAAAGTTACAAATGCAGTTATCCAACTACTTCACAGGAACTCTCCAAGGCAGAGTTCCAAGATGGTAATATAGAACAGGAACCAAGTGGGAATACACTGCTCAGTGCATTTTCCAAGGCAAATCTTCAATGTGATAACCTGATGATTTCTAAAAATGGGTATAGAACCAGTCTTTTCCTGTTGCAATTTCTATTGTTGTGAAGAGACACCATGGCCATGACAACTCTTAAAAAGAAAAATATTCATTTATTATTCAGTGGTTCAGTCCATCATCATCATGGTGGGACATGGTGGCAAGCAGGCAGACATGCTGAGAAGTAGCTGAAAGTCTACATCTTGCAGTCAGTAGGACCAATTTGCACATATACCCCAAGGATTATATTATATTTCTTTTCTTATACAAGTCAACTTAATAAAGGAAAGTAGCCATCATGTTATCCTATTTATAAAATCAATACAGTTAACATTCTCTGTGAACAAATCACAGCATGCTGATACAAAATTTCTGAAACATTGTGACAATATATAGTTCTAAATGAAAACAAACATTTAATAAACTAAAATGGCACATGTCTTTCTAAGTAAATAATAATATCGAAATAAATTGAATTCATCATATCAGCAAAGAAAGTCAACAAATGCAATATGGGATTAAACTATTATCATAACCCAACTGACCTAACCAATGCTGATAACAGATTTCATACCATAGTTGTAGGACATATATTATACCATCAGAACATGGCACATACTCCAGAATCTATCAGTCATAAATTATGCACACAAAACAATCCTCAGCAAGTTCTGAGAAAACTATAAATTCAGTCTCTCACTGTGTAAAATCTTTTGCAATTTCAACAGAATTTTCTTTCTTTTCTCTCAATTTCTCTCATTATCTTCTTTGTCAATACTTGGTGGTTTGACAGCCAGGAGAAAGATGATAGATGAATCCAGAACCTTGTGAGGTTGGAAGTGTTCTATGTGGCCTCCACAGATCCCATACAGGCTGAATAACGTATCAAGCAACACCAGAAGTTTGGAGTTCAGGTCTTCTGAATTCTATCCTCTGTTGCAGCTAGAATTTTCTGGCTTTCCAAAACATTGTCTTTCCTTTGGTAGCAACTCAAGTTATAAATATCTCTCCATATAAAATTCTTTGTCCAACCTCACTTACTTCCTCTAGTATTGTACAGTGTGTGTGTATGAGTTTGACATTAGTCTGCCATATAATCTTCAGAGGAGTACCTTATACAGGCCATCCTTTAATGATCACTATAACTAACTAAAACTGCACATTATAGAGATTTGGTTCCTTCCTTTCTCCTTTAATCGCAACTTCTATTTCCTCGTCTATATTTTCTTACAATGCTGCTCTACTGGTTGGAGAGATACACTGGTGAGCTGACCATAGCACCAACAATGGACAATTTTTGATTGTCTATGTCACATATGTCTTAAAACATCACTGTAGCTTTTAAATAAAATTCTATTTCTATTCTTCTTTTAGTGCCAAATTGTGAAGTGCACTGGACTTGAGTCTCTGACTACTGTAGACCCATTAGAATGAAGACTATTTTGATTGCCACAATTTGTAGCATCTGAGAAACACTTAACGCTAATTGTCAAGGTAACAAAAGTTCTCTAAAGAAAATGCATGAACAATAATCCCCACAAAATAAGTGTGGTAACAGTGTCTCTGTTCCTTGGAACTGCCACATTCTTTGTGTTAGCAAACATTGGTGCCATTTAAATGAATAAGTAGATTTCAGAGTTCAGATTCCATATTTGCATTTATATGTAGGTCAGATGTGAAGCATTCTCTAAATTTCTTCCAGCAAATGACATATTTCATTACTTTTTAATTTAGTTTTACTCAAGTTCTCAGAACATAGATAAAACAAAATTAGATTCTTCACAAGAATAGAACATAAAGGCCACTAACAGATCCTCATGAAATTCTTAAAATCTCCCAAAACTTCATGAAGCCAGCCTACACTTTACATACTTTGTTTTTTCAATTTCTGATCTTCTAGGCACCAATTCAAAAGGTCCACAAAATTTGCATACAGAATTCTAGAGTCTTGCATTCTCACATGCTCATATTTTTTCATGTTTCTTTGAAAAAATCATTTAAAAAACACTTATGTACCCTAAAGCTTGGTTATCACAGTAATGAGCCCAATATCATCATTAATTCCCTGTATTGGTTACTATTCTCAATATAGTAACGAAACAACCCACAAAAAAGTCAACTTAGAAGAGGAAGGGTTTACTTGTACAGGCATTTCCAAAGAATATTCACCTTATAGTTCCACAATATAAAAGGAATAGCTGTTAATGCTCTCACCAACATGAACTTTCTTATGGATTCAATGACATGAAGGACAACAATTGCTCAAAATATCAGCCAACAGAAACCATTCCTCCTATAACTTGCTTTTTTGTTAGGCACTAACCTAGTGATGACAAAGTAACTAATGAGTGGATCTTATTTTTAAATAATAAAGACTTCTCAATAATGCCTTTTCCTGTGTTTGGGTAACTGTATGACCATCATCCCAGGGTAGTGTTTTAGTATTGTCTGTGTAGCATCTTCAGCTGTAGTAAACAGTAATATTGGTGGATGTTTCTCTATCCTAGGTGGAATGGGTTGTGCACTTCTATCACAAGCTACTATTCAATTTTTCAAACTTTACTAGTCTTAGCATGGCATAAGCATTTCTGGATATGTGAGAATTATAATTTTCTACAGGTTATATAGCATGGGGTCACCATGTTGGGTACAGGAAGGTTCATTCATGAATGTAATGTAGTAGATGTCAAACAGGAAGCTTCAGGGGTTGCTGGTCCATATCAGGAGTGTAAAGTGAACATGTGTCAGTATCCAATGGCTGCATGACTACATTTGTAAAAGTTGACTCTCTTAGGAAAGGCAGATTTACTGCTTCCAGGAGTGAATGATATATAGATGCATTCATTTAAAATATCTTGGTGTCATTTTCTATTTTTTATTTATTAGATTTTTAAAAAATAGCAATCCATGTTCCCACTCCCTCCCCTCCTTCCATTCTCCTCACACACCCTCCCACCTCACTCCCATCCAATCCTCAGGGAGGGTAAGGCACATTGCTTTGTGAAAAGTCCAAGGCTCTCTCTACTATACCTTGGCTGAGCAAGGTAAACATCCAAAGAGAATATGATCCCAAAAAGCCAGTACACACAGTAGAATAAATCCTGGTACCACTGACAGTGGCACCTCAGTCTGCCCCAGCCATGCAACGCTCAACAACATTCAGAAGGACTAGTTTGGTACTATGCTTGTTCCTTCCCAAGCTGACTGGAGTTGGTGAGCTCCCATTACTTCAGGTAAAATGTTCCTGTGGGTGTCCCCATCATGGTCTAGAACTCTTTGCTCATATTTTCATTCTTCCCACTCTTCAACTGGACTTAGGAGATCAGTACAGTGTTCTCATGCAGGTCTCTGCCTCTGTTTTCATCAGTTGTTGGAAAAGGTCCTATGATGATATTTTGGATATCTATTTATCTGACTACAGGGAAAGTCAAGATCAGGTCTCCTCTCCTCTATTGCTTAGAGTCTTAGCTGAGGTCATTCTTGTGGATTTCTGGGAATTACTCTAGAGCCAGATTCTGCTAGATCTATAATGACTCTCTCAATCAAGATATCTCTTTCCTTGCTATCATCTTTGTCCTTCCTCCATCTTGACTACCCCATTCCCTCAACTTCTCCTCACTGCTCCACTTCTCCCGTCCTCTTTCCCTTTCACCCTCACAATTTGTCAAGAACTTTAAGTTTTTGAAGAAAAAAATTGAAGAAGATACCAAAAAATGGAAAGATCTCCTGTGTTTATGGATAGGTAGGCTCAACATAGTAAAAATGGGAATCCTACCAAAAACAATCTATAGATTCAATGCAATCCCCATCAAAATCCCATCACAATTTTTCACAGATCTTGAAAGAACAATAATCAACTTCACATGAAAAAACAAAAAGCTCAGGATAGCCAAATCAATCCTGAACAATAAAGAAATTTCTGGAGTCATCACTATCCCTGACATCAAGCTCTATTACAGAACTACAGTAATGAAAACAGCTTGGCATTGGCATAAAAAAGAGAGGTTGGCCAATGGAATTGAATCCGAGGCAAGGATATTAATCCACACACCTATGAACACCAGTTTTTGGACAATGAACTTTCTCAGTATATTTATGAGACACTGAGATTCTGAGAATAAACTAATAACTAAACATGTTAGCCATATAGAAAAATAAGGAAGTCAACCAATTGTTTTGTGAGAGTCTTGGTAGAGAAAATCACTTAGGGTATTCTATTTACTTGTTTTTGGTGGGATTGTGAGTGGGTACAATTGCTTGCCTATCTTATTCTAAGGGCTTTCTTTCAAACAATCCATTAAGCAAGAAGCCAAGCACTTTTGTAGAGGCAAACATCCAGAAACAGGCTCTAGTGGATACTATAAAGTAAAGGGAGAGTGAGCTTATTTAGAAGTCATTTTACAAGGGATACTACTGAGTAGAACACACAGAATAGATTTCCCATGTACCTCTCATGTTTAGGCTGTGTGCAGAGCAAGGCAATAGGATTTTAGAGTAGGGATATCTAAGATACAGGGACTATGGGCAAGTTGACCGGCTACCTTACAGGACATCTACAGATGATCTATGCAGGAGGATCTAGTGATAGAGGAAATATATAAACTGGGTTATTTTATTATTGTAAAAATGTAATCATGTACTAACTATGAAGTTCATCAAGTCAGATGCAGAGATTCTGAGAAGCAGGTTGTCTCCCATCCAGAGCAAGAGAAGAAGCTGCTAGGAGCATTCTGCTTACTTTTTTCATGCCAGGTTAAGTTCTCTGTGGTTCAGAGTTGTTTTCTGAGTCAAGACTGTAGATGTCTTATGCTCAGTTTTCTTTTATCAGACCATTATTTCATTTTTCAAGTGTATGAGACAAGTATGTAACATTTATTGATCAAACACCAGCTCTCCCTTCCCTTCCATTTTACCCACTACACTACCCTGCTTTTCGCTCCTAACTTCAGATGCTCATTTTTTAATACCACTTGAATTCACTTACTCACATTGCCTTTCTGAGGGCGATATAAATTTATCTGCTACAGCATGCCTTCTCCTCTCAAGTCTGGAACTATGACTCTTCCTCCCCAAAAGCCATCACCTATCAATACCTCCTCTGGTAGGCATGGGGCTTCAAGTGCCCCCAAATCCATTCTTGACAGGTCCTTTCATACTTAGTCCTTTCTGGAACATGCCAGAAGTGAAACATGACTGGTTTCACTTTCCCAGGATTTTTGGCTTTCCCAAAATAAGAAAAAAATAAGGTTACTACTTCTCATGAAACTTTTCCAAACTGGTGGTCAAAGTGTTTATGCCTTATTGCAAATACACTATAAAAATTTGGCACAGAATTTAAATTGGTGGATTTTATGCACATGATAACATCAACATTATTACAAAAAAACTTTGATTTCTACTATGGGAGAAATAATTATCAGCTATGTACAGTTATGTAAGTTCATATTCTTTCCATTCTGTTGAGATGAAAATTCAGAGAGCAGCCAGATGATTCCTCTCACTAAAATGTTTTGTGAAATATTTTAGACTGTTCCAAAATCTAGGTAGCATAGATGATGGAACACACAGTCATCACCTCCAGGCTTACTGAAAACATTTCATCATAAAAGAGGCTTTAAACATATTTATGTAGATAGAAAGCAATTAAATTAGCCTTCCCTCTTTTGTACTTCCACCTATTGATGGTGGTTCAATATCAGGTTTGAGCAATGCAAGTTATATTTTAACTTCTTGGCTGATTCCTTCTTAGTTAAAAGCACAAGTAGTTACAGAAAGGGGGACACTATGAACAGAAGGACTTTGATTTTGCAGAATAACTGTGAAGTGGATGTCTGTTCTGCTGCTCCTGCAGATGAGTTGCTACTTCAGATCTGGGAGCTGTGGGAAGGTGTTGGTATGGCCAATGGAATACAGTCACTGGATGAATCTGAAGATAATATTGAATGAATTTGTACAACGTGGCCATGAAGTGACCGTTCTGAGGCCTTCATCTTATGTCTTTCATGATCCCAAAAAAGCATCTGGTCTTAAATATGAGACATTTCCTACAACCACCAATAATGACAAAGTAGAACAGTTTTTTACTGAATGGGTCAATAGGTGGATATATGATGTTCCAAAAGATACATGTTGGAGATATTACCCATCATTTAACATACTATTTGGGCAATTTTCTGATTTTATGTTAAACCTTTGTAGAGAAGCAGTTTCAAACAAACAAGTTGTGGCAAAACTACAGGAATCCAAGTTTGATGTTCTTTTGTCAGATGCTATTTTTCCTGTGGTGAGCTGATAGCTGAGTTACTCCAAGTACCCTTTATATATAGTCTTCGCCATGCTGGTGGCTATGGATTAGAAAAGTTTAGTGGGGGACTTTTATTCACTCCCTCTTATGTGCCTATAATTATGTCAAAGTTAAGTGGCCAAATGTCGTTTATGGAGAGAATACAAAATATGATATGTCTGTTTTATTTTGACCTTTTGTTTGAGTCATTTCCTGCTAAGGATTGGGATCCATTTTTCAGTGAAATTTTAGGTAAGTTGTATTTTTCATTACAAGTGTGAGGGCCTAAATATCATTGTTCTGAAAAGTATTCTTAGCTACAAATATGTCTTTCATGCCAAAATTGTTAAATGATATATAATATTGTGTAACAATCTCACTACAGCATCATTTCCAAACCTTCATTTTAAAGACAACTGAATTTTGCACTCAAATATGTTTGTTCTGTATTGTTGGGAGTCATGGTCTCCTGGTTTAAACAAGTTAAGTCAAAATGAAGCAAAAGAAAATATTCCTATTCTCAAACTATCTGAGAACTACATTCCAGATAGTATTTGTAAATATTTCTACAAAGAAATACTTGTCAATACACTGCTAATCCAAGTGAAAAGTAGAGACAAATGCTAGAAATTCTTCCAGACAACCCTCATAATTCTCTTAGAAAACCAAAAGCCAAGGAATAGCCTGTTTGTTGTAGAAACTAATATGATTCCTGCAAAAGGTGTGTCCATAATTTTGCTGGAATATCTTGATTCTAGATATAGAGTGCTCTTTTATATTTGCATGTGCTTTTCTGAAGCTTCAAAGATGAACAAGGGTCAAAGCAGTACGTAGGAGCTTTATGGCTTCTATAATGAATAGCACTGCTAAATCATTGAGGTGGCAGTAGGATTTCATCTCAGTTCACCTTGAAAATACATATGTTTTGCAAACCAAAGAGAAATTACACTTTAATTGCGTTTATGCAAAATTTAATGTATTTGTTTCATGAATGTTTACTAAAAGAAGCATCTTTTAGTAAAATTATTCCAATATTTTCATAAAATATTATTTTATTCACATGACAACACTTTCATGATCATTTTGCTCTTCCACCCACAACTTTCATTTCTCCATTCAGGAAGACCTACTACTATGGTTGACACAATGAAGAAAGCAGAAATGTGGCTCATTCGCTCCTACTGGGATTTTGAGTTTCCTCGCCCAACCTTACCAAACATTGAGTTTGTTGGAGGTCTCCACTGCAAACCTGCCAAACCCTTGCCTGAGGTAAATAAATACTTTTGGTTTAGTTTTGTTTCTTTTCACTTCATTTCAGTTGAAAATGGTTCTACATCATTTTTTTTTAGTTTTATTCCAGTGAATAAAAAAGTGGGGGAAACGAACATCTTGCCAAAAGATGCTCAAGGTTAAAGCAGTCACAAACCTATGCATTTATTTAATTTATAGATTAACATGAGAACCTTGGGAAAACATCATAATTAAATGATATAATAAAGGATGCTTATTCACCCAAAATTTGTCAAGTGACTGACACACAGCTGAATAAGTTCTGATTTGTTTTGCTTTTAACTAAATAAATATTGCAGTGTGTGTACACACACACACACACACACACACACACACGAATATATATATACACATATTTATGTAGTAAAATTTGTAAGTATACCATTTGTAAGTACATGATGCAGCTTAAAATTTTTCAGAAGATAATACTTGGTATATTTGTTGCTCAAAGATATGAAAACATAGTGCAGATCCCCATGAGTACGGGGTAATTAAGACAGTAATGATTGTTTTATGTGTGCTTGATCAGTGGCACTTACCTTTCCTATAATGTTTCATTTTCCTGTTTTAGTAGCAATTTGAATAGCATTTCTGCTATTGATTTTCAACAATGAAATTATTTCTGTATCCACAGGAAATAGAAGAGTTTGCACAGAGCTCTGGGGAACATGGTGTTGTGGTGTTTTCTCTGGGATCAATGATCAAAAACACAACACAAGAAATGGCCAACACAATTGCATCAGCCCTTGCACAGATTCCACAAAAGGTAAAATGAGGGCCCCATGGAAGACAATTATTACTTAGTATACTGAAGTCTGGAAAGGGATGACACTGGAAGGTCCCTTTATGTAAAATCAAATATTATGATTGCCCTAAGTTGCCCCGCGCTACCGTCTCGCCTGCAAGAACCACGCGGGACACAGGATCCTTCTGCAGAAGAGCTTTATGTCTCTTGGGAGCTAGAGCATAAGCCACATGGCGGAGACCCAGATAAGATGGAACCCATCCCTTATATAGGAAACAGACCCTGCTTCGGAACGTGTCACTCTTGGATTGGTCAACTGCTCCCAGTCCCAGGTGATACCTTGGGAGTAGTGGAAAGTTACAACACATGTGAGCTTTCTAGCTCACCTGGCGGTGCAGCGCCATCTATGGTGGAGAGTGTGTTTGCAGCCTTCTACATCTCCCCCTAATTTACTTCTTTGCAGAAAGGCAACTCCCTCAAAAGGTAAAGATAGAGGTCACACTTCCCAAAATGAAAACATTAAAATGGGCTTACACGGAATCTGTCCCTAGGCTCATGACACCTGGAACTTATCCGGCCTGCCCTCTGCCATTTTTCTGGGAAAGGGAATATACAGCAGGAAACCCTTATGCAGGGCGACTTATCTCTCAGAGAGGGCCATTCTCTGTGCGATGCTCTTCAGCTCGACAACCTTTAGGGCTAGCTAAGCCAAGCACTCCACCCTGTGCAATGGACCACAGTCCTAGGGGTGCAGGAGCTGGTTGGCTTAAACCTTACTGCTTTAACATAACCACACATAAGCAGAGGCTCCCTATTCCAAGGCAGCCAGCGCTGTGCAAAAACCATTTTATCCCTATGGCTTTGGGATTAGAGTCAGCAGACCATCCAGAGGAGAACACTATTCCATAGCGTAGGACCGTTCCAAAACATTTCCACCCCCACCCATTCTTTGAAGTAGGGGATGAAGGACACAATCCAGGACTGGAATCCTTTGGCCAGGCTTATGTCCACTCATGTGGAGTTGATTGTCAAGATGGACCATCTCAAGGAGGACAGCAAATCATCAAAATTCTCCTGCAAGATACAAAGACAATTCTCGGGACAAGTTAGCCACTTTTATAAAGTTCTCATATGGTACACTGGTCACACATAAGGCTGGAGTTTTCCATTTACAGCCCAATCGGGCAAGCTGTCATAAGCTATCCACCTGTTCTTGTATTAGGTCAATTATTTGATTAAGAACCATTATTTTACCTCTAATAGATGTATCTATGGTAGTCTGCTGATCCAGGGCTGTAGCCACTGTGGTAGATAACTGATTGAGGGTCTTTGTTTTTTATGATATAGGCCGTGCTGCCCAGTGGCACCTAGGAAAAACTCAGGCCCTGTTTGTTGATATTAGATTTAAGATTTATTGGCTCCCGTATTCCTTGTCGGTACAGTGGCCTCGGGTTCCAGAGCCCACCCGCCATCCAAGGGCTGTGTGCGGCCCTGGGCCTGCACGCTGCACGGATCCCCGTGTCCCAGGCCAGGAAGTGGCGGCTCCTCCTCCAGGCGCCCCTGCCTTCCCCGCAGGGCTAGCCTAGTTCTCTGAGGCTGTGTTGGTGGCGGAGTGTGGCGGGAGCCTACACTCAGACCGAGGCGGCACAGGCCGGCAACATCTCAAGGTCCGCGCCAGAGCCACTGCGGCTCAAGGGGCCGATGGGAGAGGCGGCGAACAGGGCCGCTTCCCTACTAGCAAACTCTCAACACCTGTGCCACAGCAAAAGCAGCTGTAAACTCTCACAGATCCAGGCAACGACCAAATCACCCCAAAATCCAAGGGCCCTTCGCATCCATCTCCCTGCGGAACCCGAAACACCAGACAAGCCAAGTGTATATACAGCAATCTTTCAGGAGGACTTGAGTTCTTAAAATGCTAAGCAGTTCTTAAAAACTTAAGTTGTACTATATAGATGTAATACGGTACTGCCTGTTTACTGCGTCTAAACCTTAATTGCGCTTTTATTATGATAAATACGACCAGCCCTGCCTGAAGTCAGCATCGTTTAGCATAGCCAAATGTAACCAGAGTCATTTTAGCCTCAGAGACCCTCACAGTTTTAGGTACATTGCAAGGTACAATTAGGTACAATTCTGGCCTGGCAGCTTGTGGCACCACTCTCATTCTCGGTACATGACACCCTCCAGGCCAGGCACCAACTGAGCCACACCAATTGAGCCGGCGCAACGTGCTCCCCACCATAGCCACAGAGCAAAGCTCCGCTCCAGCCGCCCTCCAGCCCCAGCTGCACCCACTCCGCACCCAAACCGGTGCATGGAGCAAAGCGGAACTCAGAGAAGTAGGCTTGCAGATCTGTAATCACTGAAAGGACCTCATTTAATCTTTTAGGGAATTTGGGCATCGTTATTCTCTCTGGCTGCTTCCTGCTGTTATTGGGCCGCTGAATTTCAGGGGTATACACTACAACATTTCAGGAGGTCTCGGTGATTCAAACCACATAAATCCCAAGTACACCCTTAGGCTCTCCTTTTCTGTGGAGACGAAAACAGAACCTCTTTCCCAAAACATCATATCCTTAGCAGTTTCAAAATTTAAATATCTTTCTCCTATCCAGTACACAACAGACAACACACATAACATAACATAAAGCTTTTGACCTTGTAAATCAGCCTTCTCCCCCATTTTTACTTTTTTAAAATCACTGGGGGGTCCTTTTTAACTTATTTTCTTTTCTGTCTCCCCCATTCTTTACCGGAGGGTCATTTTTAACTTATCTGGGTGCGCGCACAACCTCCCACTGCTGCTCAGTTTCTGATATGCTCTCTGGACTTTAGAGCGTACCTCTCTAAGCATGCATGCCTGCAGTTCTGAATCCTCCTTGTGTCCAAGGGGTCTCCGGCGGTGCAAAGTTCTTCTTCTTCTTCCCGGGTTTCGGCACCAGATGCCCCGCGCTACTGTCTCGCCTGCAAGAACCACGCGGGACCCAGGATCCTTCTGCAGAAGAGCTTTATGTCTCTTGGGAGCTAGAGCATAAGCCACATGGCGGAGACCCAGATAAGATGGAACCCATCCCTTATATAGGAAACAGACCCTGCTTCGGAACGTGTCACTCTTGGATTGGTCAACTGCTCCCAGTCCCAGGTGATACCTTGGGAGTAGTGGAAAGTTACAACACGTGTGAGCTTTCTAGCTCACCTGGCGGTGCAGCGCCATCTATGGTGGAGAGTGTGGTTGCAGCCTTCTACACTTAGTCAGGTTAGAAACAAAGATAAAGATAGCAGATTCTACAGAATGTGTTTTTGATGACAATAACAGTGACATAAACATCATGATCACAGGGAAGCATGGTGAGTGAGTGCATCCTAAACTTTTCTAGTCTGATGATACTGGAAGTAAAACTACACAAGAATAACTAAATTCTCAGTGATCATTTACTCCTTTTTCGTGATCCTTGTTTGAATCTAAACATTCAGGTAAAAATGAAGTTTTATTTAAAAACTTTATTAGCAGATATTGAAAAATATTTGAACTATAGCATTAATAGATGGCTTTTGCCATCTAGACTTCCCAGGTTTCCCTTCTCTCTTTATTAGAATGCCAGACTAGGTTTCATTAGTTACCACTCAGGAGACTTTTCACATAAAGGGAGAAGACAGTTCACCATCTCAGTGCTTTTATACCATGTTCCTTGAGAAAAAAGAAAGAAAGAAAGAAAGAATCGGACATTCTAGAATCTGCCAAACCTAAAACAGGACGATGTAAACATGAAGGTGGAATGGTCCTTGTCCTTATGGTGAACCGGACACAATCAAACATGGTCTATGGCACTTTGTCTCTAACCCAGAAGAGTAAAGTGTGTTTCATTCAGGAAAAAGTGGGAACTAAGAGATAATGCAGTAGAAATAGGATTGACGACAGAAAAGGTCCAACTGACTCTCTTCACAGGGTATATGAAGATAATTTACCACATCTGAACTGTAATCTGGAGTATGTAGGAACTAGATTTTAGTTTCCTATCCCATGAAGTCTTCCTATAACAACCCATGCTGGTTTTCCCTAAGTTCCTGAAGAAAAGTTTAAATTTATTGTGGCAAACAGATATCGACCATGTAGGTGAAGCTCATATTTACAAGGGTGGTTTGGGATTTCTAAAATGAGCACCATTTGTGTGGTCTGACTGTGGAACTGGTTGGCATTTCACAAAATGCATTAACCCTGAAGTGTTTTGCCATCTATCATATGGGTCAGATGTAGCAACATTAGGATTTTGAATGCTTTCTACAGCTATTGGCTCTTAGAAGCAGTACAACAGGTTCCTTCCCACATGAAAGAAATATCCAGTCTCAGCAACAGTGATATGACTTGTGTGATGAAGTGCTCTGCACTTCCTGTGATTCCTAAGTAAAACTGGTGCCTCAACCAATGATGAGCAATATTAGACTTAATTTTCTATTCGTTCAAGAAATTATCTCAGTTGCTCCCTGTGTTGTTATTTACATGGTGGAAGCAGCACCTCCTCAACACGCAGAAGGGTGCAAGCAGGCATGGGGAGCTTTATGCGCTGTGGAAACTCTCTGCCTGCAACTAAGTCACCAGTAGTTAGTGAAAAACTTAAACACATACACTCTGAGATTATGGCCAAAATGGGATTGATTGATAACTCCATTCTCTCATTATCCATGGTGGTACCTTTTCCAAAGAACTAGGAAACAGAGAAAATTGTAAATATGGAATATTTGCTGAATATAAATAATGAATAGCAAAAATATAAGTGTCAAATTCTATTAAAATAACAGGACAAATGAATATAAGTAAGATCTGCAGTTGTTTTAAAGTGGCATAAAATTAAGAAAGGAAAATTAGAAGTATTATAGCAAATACACATGAGTTTAGTCTTTCTTCCTTGCAGTTGATTTTTGAACATATAAATTTTTCTTAAATATATTCATATTTCATTAATTCCCTCCTGTGTGCACATAACTGCACATGGAAAATCATGATGACATCCGACCTGATTAAATGTAAAGAGAAACATAAATGGTGTTCCATACTTTGTCTCATGTTTTGATAATTCTTATTGTCTAATGTCTCTTTACCTGGTTTCCACACCAGAGATAAGAATGGCATTTAGCTAAGTACTGTCTAATTTCTAAAATATTATATTTTAAGTTTTAAAATCTGATATAAATTATTGTCTAACCTCTAACAGGTGTTTTGGAGATATGAAGGTATGAAACCAGATACCTTAGGTCCCAATACCAGGATTTTTAAGTGGATTCCCCAGAATGACCTTCTAGGTGAGACTCTGGGAGGCAAGCACTGAAATATGAGTAACAAGCTGAAATGCGATAGGAAGCAAACTGATTCGTTTTAGAAAAGTTAAAAATAAAACCAATTTTTAAATATGATCTGCTTGAAAGAGATTGAAATGTGAGCTGGCGTTGTATTTTTGTATTCCAGGAACAAAGTGTGCGTTTTAAAAGAAGTGGCCTCTGACAGGGAGCATTCTGTACTTACTTTGGCTTTTACAGATTCAATTTTATACCTGTTACCTTCTCTAAAGTAGGAATTTTTCAAAAATAACTAAGAAACATTAATGATCAATGACAGTATTACCCATCGCAAAACATTAACACTGTTTATCATACAGCAATTTTTTTTTTATGGAGACCAGGTTTCTCTGTAGCTTTGGAGCATGTCGTGTACACCAGATGGCCCTGAACTCACAGGGATTCTCCTGCCTCTGCCCCCTGAGTGTGTAATTAAGCGTGTGTACTACCACTGCCTGGCTACAGTACAGCACTCTGATTGACATGGTATTCCTGAATGCCCTAAAAAGCCTTGTGTCAGACTTAGTACATGTGTTAGTTATCATTTTCCTTTGTGAAATACATCATTTCTGAGAAAATCATATGTAAGTACTATATTGCCATCATTTTCAGCCTTCCTTCTTTTTTTGCCCTCTACCATTTTATCATCCTTCTAAGTCCAATTTTTGTTGCTTGTTATATACACATGTTTAGGGCTGACAATGGAGTATTGGCTAATAGATCAGGGAGGTCATACTGGGGAAACCTGGCACTCCCACCTTGAC
Source organism: Myodes glareolus (assembly GCF_982192425.1). Classification (NCBI taxonomy): domain Eukaryota; kingdom Metazoa; phylum Chordata; class Mammalia; order Rodentia; family Cricetidae; genus Myodes; species Myodes glareolus. The sequence goes on along the minus strand of NC_142033.1, from coordinate 20,676,242 downwards.
AGTCATTGACTGTCCACAGTTTTCCCTATTGGAACAGGACTTTGTGAAATTTTCTCCATCTATGTTGGCAGGTCAAATGGAACAATCATTACACAGGTCTAATTTACACTGGTGAGATTTCATGGATGCAATATCCCTATAATATATATAAAGCAACATCTTCCATCAGCCACCCTGGTCCCCTGGCTCTTATGCTCTTCTGATGTCTTTTCCATAATGATTCCATAGCCTTTGATTTAGAAGTTGTGCTATTCTAAGTTTACTTATTGGCCTTGGCATCTTATGATCATTTATTCTCTTCCTTTTCCACAAGCTGTGGATCTTTGCAATCTTTTCCACTTGTTGTAATGGAAGAATTTTTGATGACTATGAGAGCTACAGTTACCTGTAGTTATAAGGATAAATGTTAATAATGTAGTTAGAAATTATACTTGTTTTGGATAGTTGACTCCCTTTACAGTACCACACATGAATTTCTTACCACTCAGTTGGCCTCAAATTCTATCAGAGTTAGATTTATCTGATTACACCTAAGATAAAAGTGTCACAAATTTGCTATTATGGATTTCTTTCCATGACAGTCATTGTTATAAGTCATAGGTCTGACAGCTAATAGGACTATTGATTACATTTCTCCCTAGAGATCTTATGTAGTCTCTTCCAATACTATGAAAGTCCTCAGAGAGGAAGTTTCCAGATCACTTGCTTCTCAATTGCTCCAGGTTTTAAGTCTTAAGTGTATAATGCCTTCAGACATCTTATCTTCAAGATCTGGGAAGCAATCAAGCACAAAGACTAGAGTGTGTTTTCCTTGGGAAGAGTCAAGGACACCCTGCCCCCACCAAACCAACAACTAAAAGTGAACTTTTCCATTTGTTGCACTAGATATTTTGTTAACAGTCTATGATTCATGAAGTTAACAACATCACTACATTTGGCAAAACTCTTCCAACTCCCTGGACACATGGATATTCATGTACTAAGAAGCAAGCCTGTATGACAGTGTTTCCATATTGTTTCCTTGAGTGCCTTTGGTAGCATTTATTACACTGGGGAAGAGGATAATGGGGAAAAAATAACCAAGAAAGGAATGGATGTCACTAACACATGAACTCTTTATGTTGGTTAGTTATAACAAACACATAATATTCTTAGACATTCATTTTCTTCCATCCAGTATATTTTCTATGTGTTCAACTGAAAACCCCTTCTCATTGTTCCAGCATCATCACATGCTACATCAATCAATCATCCATCACTCAAATAATTCTCCTGTAAACCTTAGTGTCAACGTTAAAAGAAAACAAAGGATGCAACTCTCTCAGTTATACTACTTGGGACATGGATGATTCTTGCTGTGAGACTTAAAACAATTTAAGTAATTCAACTGAATTTTTTTTTGTTAATAGAATTTTCTTTTTATTGAATTTTATTGAACTCTACATTTTTCTCTGCTCCCTTCCCTGCCGCTCCCCTACCCTCTTTAATCCTCCCCCAAGGTCCCCATGATCCCAATATACTCAGGAGATCTTGTCTTTTTCTACTTTCTATTTCCCATGTAAATTAGACCTATGTCAGTCTCTCTTAGTGTCCTCATTGTTGGCTAAGTTCTCTGGGATTGTGGTTTGTAGGCTGGCTTTCTTTGCTTTATGTTTAATAACCACCTATGAGTGAGTACATGTGATAATTGTCTTTCTGTGTTTGGGTTACCTCACTCAAAAGAATGTTTTCTAGCTCCATCCATTCCATTTTCATGAAAAATTCAGGATGTCATTATTTTTTTCTGCTGTGTAGTACTCCATTGTGCAAATGTATCACATTTTCTTTATCCATTCTTTGGTTGAGGGGCATTTAAGTGGTTTCCAGGTTCTGACGATGTAAAACAAAGCTGCTCAAAACATATTTAAGCACATAAACTTGTTGCACAATTGAGCATGCTTTGGATATATACCCAAAAGTGGTATTATTCAATGTTAATATACCCCGACCCATTGATCACTTGATTATAGATTTTTACTAATATCTATGAGTTCTAATTAGTATATTTTCTGTTGTTCTTCTGATCCTAGGTCATCCAAAAACTAAAGTTTTTGTGACTCATGGTGGAGCCAATGGCATTTATGAGTCAATTCATCATGGGATCCCCATGGTTGGCATCCCTCTGTTTGCAGAACAATATGATAACATTGCTCACATGGTGGCCAAAGGAGCAGCTGTTTCAGTAGATTTTCATACAATGACAAGTTCAGATTTGCTTAATGCCCTAAAGGAAGTCATTAACAAGCCTTTGTGAGTATAAACATATATTTATTTATTTATTTATTCATTTGTGTTGTATTGGAAACCAGACCTTTACACATGCATGCTGAACAATTATTCCATCAGTGAGCTTTGTCACTAACCTATTTATTATGAATAATTTCTCACTAGAATTTCCAGAGAGCAACAATTAACCTAGACAAAGGAATAATGGTAAGTACAAAGAGCTGCATTAGTCAGTGAGGAAATATCTACGTGTTTCCTCATTATTTTTGTTTTAGACAATGTCTGAGTTTAACTTGACATTCTTCTCTTTCATCATACAAAGCTGTAGAATAGAAAAAAATGTGTCAACACCCAAGACCAAAGTACTTTGGAGTTGTTTTAGTAAAACAAAAATTATCAGAAGTTTAATTTTAGAGTAAATACAGTTTTGTTCAAATAGCTACAGATATTTGAAATTGTAGTTTAGTGAAGAAAATGAGCATGGCCACCATTTTTTCTTTTACTTTAAAAAATTCACCTCAAAATGGCTTTCTGTAAATCAGAAAGATAAAAATAATCTCTACTTCCAATTATATTTCATCTTAAAAAATTGTGTTTGGCAATATTTGATCAGTAGATGATACATTTTGATGCTTATGGCACCCACAGAATTAGTCTTCAGTAAACTGTACAACATCCTTATTACAGGTCTCATCTCCTGCATAACAACTATATTACTACTTCTGCCTTTGTCTGAAAATCTCTAACTTCTCTCTGCATTTTTGGCTGCTATTCTTCAGTATATTATAAATAATAAGAAAAGAAGTTGCCTCCATCATTGTTGGTATGTGGTTATGATTCAGCATTCTAAACTACACTTGATGATCAATGTTCATAGCTAGATTGCTTTACCAAATATTCTCGTCTGTAATTATTTCATCACTAGAATCAAATATATGTTTCCATGTAAAAATTGAATAGTATCAACATAAAAAAACACATAAAAGAAAAACATGAACAGCAATTGCAAGAATTTACTCTAATTCTTGTTTACAGTAAGAATAATTCGCAGAATTCCAAGAGTGAAGAGAATCCTACATAAATCTAATCTACATGAGAAGTAGAAAAATACAAGATCTCCTTAGTAAAATGGGAGCATGGGGACCTTCAGGGAGGGTGGAAGGGAAGGGAAGAAGCAGGCAGTAGAGCACAAAAAATGTAGAGCTCAATAAAAATCAATTAAAAAAACATTTTTACCTGAATAGAGGAAATTTTCATTTTATTTTTTTCATTTAACAGTTAAAAACTAGAAGGAGAAATTTATGAAAAGACCAAGAATCCACTAAATGAATAATCACTGCAATCTACATTTATAATCCATAAGCACTAATAAGTGGTTAATACAAATTCCTCATTAAACCTTACTTCTTAACTGCTTTGCCCAGATATGGACCATAGTGAGAATGACAGGCATCATTGTGCATTTCCAAATTGTTCTACTGCTCTGTATGGCTACACTAGTAATTGCTTTCTCAATTTTCATGTTTCAAGACCTCAAACAGTATATACAAATTTATATATACAAACAGTATATAAATTCACACAGACACACATATACAGAAATAAAAATATAAATTCTAAAATATTTTCTCTATATCGGCTAAAGGATTCCTTTACTCTTGAAAGAAACTGTATTAGTTCACAGGCTTAAAAGTAGAACAGGGGTTTCAATCAACACTGTATTTTTTATTGTGTACTTGCCTAATATTCATTGTTTAAACACTGCAGAAGCATGGATACTCACATACCCGGTCTGTATTTTTGAAGTCCTGCTTTTTTCCTCTTAAAAAATATTTCATAAGTAACACTGGCAAAAATTTCTATTCTTATAATTTCTGAAAATATTGTGATTTTTTATAAGAAAATATTGTTAAATTTCTTAATAAGAAATAAAAGTAGACACACTAACCAGAAATTCAGCAATTCATAAACTATACAGCTCCTTCAGCAAAACAAGGAAGAAGGAATGGCTACAAACTACAAGGACACTGGGGAAATCTGGCCATGGACTTTTGGACCTGGAATATGTGTTTATATTTGTACTGTTTCTTTTAAAGATGTAGAGAGGAGTAAAATGTGTGCTCGTTAAATAGTGGCTTAGAGAGTTATTTCAATATCTATTTATTATTTCAAGTTAGTGTGGAAACATTAGTTAATTCTTACAGTTTGCTTTAAAAATAAACCCAAACTGACATTTATGTATATTGTGTGGGCAACAAATCAATTACACTGCATATTATGTTGCATATCAATAAACACTGTTTTTAAATTCACATGCTATATATATTAAGCATATATTCCTCCATCATTTAAGGAAATATATTTTATATTCAAATGACAATCATTCAACTTTTCTCCTTCTCACTTGCTCATATCCTCCTTCTAGGAAGGCCCACTACCTTAACTGAGACAATAGGCAAAGCAGAAACATGGCTCATTAGATTCTACTGGGATTTGGAGTTTCCTCGCCCAACCTTACCAAATGTTGACTATGTTGGAGGACTCCACTGCAAACCTGCTAAACCCTTGCCGAAGGTAAATACATTCTTTAGATCTCTTTTTTTTTTATTTGATTTCCTTTCTGGTGAAAATGATTCTACAGCTTTCATTAGATTTTCCTCCCAGGGATAGAGATATATAGGAATTAGACTTAAGCATCCTCCTAAGTAGGAGGTGAATAAATTTGCGGGGGGCCATCCTGACCAGCAGGAATGAACGCCATCAAAAACGAGAATTCCTTCTCTGGTCACATCTTTATTTGGAGCATTCCCTTGAGGAAGATTGGGGGAAGGGAAGATAGAGCAGGGAAGAGAGAAAGTTTAGAGAGAGAGCGTTGGGCCCCAAGGCAGCTGCTTTTAAACGGTGGAGAGGTTTGAACGCTGTCCTGATTGGTTAATGCCATTCTGCTGTTTTGAGCATGTGCAGGCTAGGGTGCAGGCAAGGGTGCTCAGCCCCACGTGGCTACCTCCAAACTGCAGGACCACCTGTGCCTCCAGGTGGCTCCCAACAGCTCCCCCTAATTATTGTCTTTAAGAGCAATAAGGCAAAACTATTTTTTAATCTGGTCCCCACCTCATGATGTGTGGACCGATTAAAGAAAAGAAAAACAAGACACACCCTTCCCGTGCAATGGGATACTACCCTGGGAGTGTTAGGGCTGTGTCTGTACACCCTCCGCCTATGCATACCTTCCTCAATGTCGTGGGATTATCTGGTCCCTATAGGGTATGTATGGCTAATTGTCTATGAGCTCTTTAGAAGCTGAGAGCCAAACTTGGGGTGAGGATACACATACCAAGGCTGCCAAGGCCTGTGTCACAAAGACCTTGTCCCACCTCACTTGGGCTAGCAGGTAGCACACCAATCAAAGACATACAGCATTTCCACCTAGACACAGCATGTCAAGAATATCTCTGCTCCCACCCATTTCTAAGGAAGGAAAAGGCAAAGTAGAGTCAGTCAGAAAATTGTTAAGAGATAAGAGGTTGCACAGGGTGTTGCTCAAGTCGATGGTGTGAAACAGCTGCTCTTGACATTGCCCAGAGGGTCATCTCTGCTGTCTCCGCATGAATCTTCCACAGCAGGACACTCAGCATCCACTGGGTCATCTTCTTTATCTCTCTTGTCAGTCTCGCTGGCATCCAGATGTATGTCAGCATTCCTAGAAAAACATAAACAAAACTCTCCTCCCAAATAAACATTTAAGAGTATTAAAAACTCTCAGTGTAAAAATTCAGCACAATCAGTACTGGAAGTAGGCTGGTTTTGAACTTAGAGATCTGTAGGTCTCTGCTTCAAAAAGCAAATCTTGTTTGCCTGTACCAGCAAAATTTTGAATTAAAAATTAAGTGTAAAGAATGCAAGAGAAATCCTTTCTCTGGGGGAAGCTGTCACTGGTAGTGTAGTCCCCCTCTTATGTCTAAAAACCAAAGCAGTTGTCACTGGGAATTGAACTCAGGACCTTTGGAAGAACAGTCAGTGCTCTAACCTCTGAGCCATCTCTCCAGCTCCCCTATTCAGATGGAAAAACCTCTAGGTAGCATTGTTTTATTCCATCCCTTGCCAGAGGCAATAGGTAATGATAACCAGGTTGATGCGCCTTTATTATGATAATTAGGACCAGTTCTTTGAGGGAGAATGGGCGTAGACCATCGATCATCTGACTACTTCCTGCTGACAAAGGGACGTTGTGAATTTTTTGGGGATAAATGTTTTTATCTGACTGAATTTTTGGCGACAAATGTTTTTATCTGACTAAATTTTTGGCGGCTGTGGCTGAGCGGCAGCAGCAGACAGCGGCGGTTGCCCCGCCTCTGAGGCCCATTGTGGCGCGCTCCGCATGGCCCAAAGGCATGGCTCCGCCCCGGGCCGTGCGCGGGCTCTCCGGTTATCCCGTAACTGCGAACTGTAACTCAGCCTCACCTCAGGCATTGAATTCGCACCGCCAAGCTCCGGCGAGGGGGGCATCCGCCCACCCGTGGGGGGGCTTTTTTTGCCCGGTCTGCCCGCGCGCGGAGCCCCGTTCTCTGGGAACTCATCTCCGCCCGCCCATGTTGCTATGGAAACACAGTTCAGAGTTTGGCCCCTCTCCGTCTTTAGGTCTTTAGCGGCGCTGCCACGCAGCTTCCGCCTCTGCCTCCCGAGTGCTGGGATTAAAGGCGTGTGCCACCATCGCCGACTACTTCCTCAAACAAAGTTCAAGTTTTCTGTACCTGAGAGCCAGAGACTGAGCTCTCTTAACAAAATTAGGCGAAAATCACCTCCAAAAGCTCTGTGGCTCTTTAAGAACAGGGAAGGCAGTCTTAGAACATGATCAACTCGCCTCCCTACGAGACTGTTGCCTCCAGTCTCTAACAGCGAGTACGCAGGTGGACGGAAAGGGAGCGGAAGCCGCGGTCTCCCGTACCCCATCGTCCTCATAGTCCCGCCTTAGTTACCTCGCCTTTTTTGCTGCTGTTCATATTCCTCCTGTACTGAACTTAAGGGATTTTTCTTCCCCGTTGTTTTCTGTACCTTCTTTCAGATACCTTAACTTTGATTTTTTTTGTATTTTCTTTTCTTTTTAGGCCTATACTTTGAAATTCTTTTTCCTCCCCTTTCTGGAGGAATTCAACCGACGTCACTCACCGCTCCACGTTCTCAGAGTTCTGAAATTCACGGCTCTCTGTGTCCTGGTGTCTGATTTCGGCTTTTTCTCCCAGGCTTTCAGCACGTTGCTGGGCACTCCCTTCTCAGGGTCCCCCGGCGTAGTTGTCAGGGTCCCTCAGCGTCCCGGGTTTCGGCACCAGTTGCGGGGGGCCATCCTGACCAGCAGGAATGAATGCCACCAAAAACGAGAATTCCTTCTCTGGTCACATCTTTATTTGGAGCATTCCCTTGAGGAAAATTGGGGGAAGGGAAGATAGAGCAGGGAAGAGAGAAAGCTTAGAGAGAGAGCGTTGGGCCCCAAGGCAGCTGCTTTTAAACGGTGGAGAGGTTTGAATGCTGTCCTGATTGGTTAATGCCATTCTGCTGTTTTGAGCATGTGCAGGCTAGGGTGCAGGCAAGGGTGCTCAACCCCACGTGGCTACCTCCAAACTGCAGGACCACCTGTGCCTCCAGGTGGCTCCCAACATAAATTCAGGAAAGACTGTGATAGACCTGGTAAATATTCCTATCAGTGAATTAAATTAGGTCAGTTAGGGTACTTAGGTGGTTAGCAATTGGGTAAAGTCCTTAGCAAGTAATATGAGGGTGTAAGTTTGAATCACAACACCCAGGAAAAAGTTTGGTGACCCAGCACAGTACAATGACATTAACACTGAGGTGGCAGAAACAAGTTGATACTGGGAGCTTGCTGGCCACTAGTCTGTTAAAAAATGTTAAGATTTGTGTTCAATGTGAGACAATCTCAAAGCCTATGTTGAAGATTGATAGAGTAAGACATTAGATTTTAAGTTTTGGCATCTATGTGCTAAACAAAGGCAAGGCACCTCCCCAGAAACCCTAATACACACACGTACATACCCACACATATAAGCACACACATGGGCACAGACACATAAGCACACATACACATGAGCACAGACACAGACACATAAGCACACATAGATGTACATACATGTATACACAAACACATGTGCACACAATCACACACACATGTAAACACATGTCAAAAGACAGAAATTAAGTCAGTTAAACTCATAAGTCATAAACTGCTCATCACCAAAAGTTATGATAATCATATATCTGAAGTAATTGTTTGATATCTGAACAAGCAGCAAAGAAATAGTTTTTCTCCAACCAGTAAATTTTGGATATCAGTTCTGAAAATATTCTTTTCATACACAATATCAGAAAATTATTATATACTCTATGTTTATCTTGCAGTTATGATCGTTTCACAAAGAATCAAAACATTCTATTAATCATAGTAGGATGCTTGTGAAAACCAACACATATATACATACTATTACATAAATGTTATTTCATCAAATACTAGTTAATAATATTAAATCAGCCATTATAGAAGAAAAATAAAATAGCAAAAAAAATACTTTCCTTGTGGGAAGTTTGTAAATGAAGTGACAATTTTTGAATGCTTTATAAAATATGCTTGCACTCCTGAATTTTAATTTTGCCAGAGGAAAATAGGTGTTGGACAATGTATGAGTACATTTTGCATGGATGCCTGCGAAGTTCAAAATCTTTGATTGCCATGCTTGTCCTCTGTATGTTTTAAAGCCACTATACTACATATTCTTATAAACACTTCAATTTTTATTCTCCTAGTTTGTTTCATAAAGTTTTCTTAAGTGGTTATTCTACAACTGTATTTTCTTATGAAATAAACTTTCTTCACAGGAAATGGAAGACTTTGTCCAGATCTCTGAAGAGTACGGTGTCGTGGTGTTTTCTCTGGGGTCAATGGTCAGCAACATGTCAGAAGACAAAGTCAATACAATCGCATGGGCCCTTGCCCAGATTCCATAAAAGGTGAGGGAAAGCATTCCATGGGAGGTGGCTCTATATTAAGCCTGCGAATGTCCTTGAAAAGTCTGATTATAGAAATGGTTGTGTGAAAGGTAGAGTTTTAAGGAATCTCTAATTTCCCTTAGTCAAATTTAAAAAATTATATTCACAACAGATGTTTCAATACTGCAGAAGGTGTTCTTTACTGAGAGTGACTTGGATATAAACACGATGATCAAAGTGAGAACATTCTGAAATGCTGGCATGATGATGACATTACTATCAAGAGTATGTAGACATAGCCAAATTCTTCAGAGTCAGTTTTTCTATTTGTTGATTACTTAAAGTCACTGCAAACATTGGATTTTCAGGGGTGAGTTAATTTGTATCTAGCATTTCTACCAGAATAACAGTAAGCAGGGGTTGAAAAAGTTTGAAATACATCATGACTCTGCATCCTAATTTTGGAATAGACCTGTTCAGTGTGCAGTTGAGAGGACCAATTAAAGGAATGTTGTCTGAGGCTCACCAACCGTCAATCAAAGTACATTTTTTGGCTAATTGAGAGAAAATGCAATAAAAGAAAAAAATCTATTTTTTGGTTGACCTGCCAGTTTTTGTAGGAGAAATATCCAAGGAAAATGTAGAGGCAGGTGCTTCCCTCACAGTGATGTCTGCATCATAAAAGATGAAACTCACCACTCTGCTCTTAACCAGTCAGAGTGAAAGTCCTACCAATCAAGGAAGATATAGGAAAGTAAAAAAGGAACCAAAGGAACATAAGGTAAAAAAAAATAAAGTTTCAGATCACTCACTTCATAAAGCATACTGAAAAGTAATTTTCTATGGACTAAATTTGAATGTTTATGAATATTTTTAAGTTTGGTAGTGGAACAGCCCCTGTTTAATCATCTGCATTAATTTTTTGATGTCATCCCACAGTTTGTGTTATCAGTCACATAGCAAATTCATGTTAGCCATGTGGCTAATGCTCGATTTTATGAGATCTGTCTGAGAATTTCAACATTAGTACCTATCGTAGGCTTCAGCTTGAGACTGGTTTTTCTGTTACAGAACACCCATGAATATTTGGAGTACACATCTGGTTTTGAAAGAACACTTTTAGGGGCACCGATTAGAAAGGATAGAGAAGGCTGATTTAGGGAAGATTGATGTGAAAGACCCCCGATTTGGGGAGACTCTCACTCGAGCCTTGGGAAGACGCGAACCACCCCCCCAGTAACTAACAAGAGACCGTCCTTGCTGCAATCACACGAGGTTTAATGACAAGACAACAAGAAAGGGACCAGTGCACCGGGGCCAGGACTCATAACCCATGCAGGGGAAGAGTTCGACCTTGAGTGACCGGGAGAAGCAGTTTTTATAGGAAGAAACCACACAGCCCAGTAACCCGAAAGGGGGGCAGGGAGGGTGTCACAGAAAATTCCGAAAATTTCAATGATGATTACAAAGGGGCAACTCCCTGCCTCTCAAGATCATTAATCAGCTAATTCCTATTCCAGTGATAATTACTAGGGGGTGATAATTACTAGGGGGAATCTCCCTGTCCCTCAAGATTACTATCTACCTTTATCTTCAGCTAGTTCCTGAAACCCTGAAACTGGCTAACCCTAGATTTCTGATTCTTCTCTTCCTGCTAGATTTTTGGCTCTATTTTCCTGTTAGGGGGATCTGGATTTATCCAGGTCTTTCATCTGTAGGTGGATGAATATGACAAAAGGTTATTATCTGACCTCCCAAAGAAGTGAAGAAAAAGGAAATATCAGTTTCACTTTCTTTGATCACCTTCATCATTTAGATGGCAGATGGAGACCCAATGTGCAGACATGTTCTGAGCATATTAGTCTGCATAAATTGTTAGGGCCTGTAGGTCCCAACATAGACAAATATTTTCCCTAACTGGACTGGAACGAAGGCACAAGGAATAATCAGACACAACTTATATGGTCATCATGGAAGGACATCTCAGGCTTCTTCCCATCCTGAAGATTTACCTGAGTAAATTATATCAAAATTCTCTTAATTCCCCCCTCAATTAAGTTGGGATATCTCATTAATATTCTCTTTCTGGAATGAGCAGCTAGGGACAGCACATGTCACTAAGTCATCAGCTTTAGCAAACACCTCTCCCCAGGTGATCTACATTTATAACAAAGAGAAGGATTAGCACATCCTGGCTATTGTTGAGGGGACTGACAGGTTTTCTGCAGGTCTATGTGACCTTCTCAGATGGGCCTGTGGCTTCAGAGCTTGGCTGCCACACAAATATAGAAATATGTGCCTACAATCCATTCTCTCTTGTTAAATTTAATAACCCCTGTGTTTTTGCAACAGGACAGATGGGTCGCGCCTGGCTTGGGCAAAGTTTTCTTCCTATTACCCAAATATTTCCATCTTTGGAAAGCGGTTTTTGTGAGATTTCCTATCCTAGGCATCTGGGGAGGAGAAGCCTTAAACTTGTCATTGACTGCCGACCTCTGTAAAGAGAAGAGATTAGTGGAGAGAAATATACTTTTCAGGCCTTGGGTATCATAGCCAATATCTTTTGTTTAGATATATCATAATATTTTATGAATAATTATGCTCCCAAAGGCTATAGTCTCCTATTTTAGAGGAGAGTAGAATCACCTGAGTTGAAAATGTTTCTTCCACTGGTTCAGAGCATCACTTTGATCTAGCATTCTCAGCATACGCATCAACTCTCAACATTTACTGCCACAGCCTCTCTTTCAGCAACTGCCAATAGCACCAAGTGACAATCTTGATTTTTCCACATTATCGATCAATACCGTATTTTCAATTTTTTGTATCATAATTTTATATTTAGCCGGTCAGTACCAGCTCTCCAATTATCATAATTTCATATTTAGTTGGTCAGTACCAACTCTCCAATTAGCCATAATTTTATATTCTTTTCAATAATTTTATATTCTTTTTGGTCATTACCGGTGTATTTAGCACCACTGGTCAGTACCAGTTCTTTTCTATCACCTTATATGTAGTTGTAGATAACAGGTCATTACCATTAAGAGTATAATACCATTTTCTGTTATTAAATCCCATTTTCAGTCTCTATGCAGTTGTAAAACCCTTAGTCTACCCCCTTGTTATGTGAAGAGTGGTTTTAGTCATTCTTTATTTTGAGTCTTTCTTTAGGTTTAATATTTTATTTAAAATGAGCTCTGTGTCCCATAAGCCGAGAATACTCAAATGTACAGTTTGTAACTTAGTTTTAAAGCAACAGCCTGCTGCAGACACCACAGTCAGTTCATTTCAGCAGGATCTCTTTGTCTGAAGACTTTCTGCAGCAATGGGAGTTGGAACTGCAGGTCTGTACCATACCCTCTGTGGGCTGGATTACCGGTTCCTCCTGGAGCTCTTCTTATTTTCTTTCTCCTGCTGGGCGGTTGTCAACTGAGCTGTCCTCAGGTCGGTTATCCTTCTGCTGAATGCACTGAATCAGTTGCTCTGGAAGCCATCTGGCTTGATTTTAATCCTGTGAGATAACACAGACATGCCCTTGTTCCCATATTAGGATGGGATTGGGTCCTTTCCATATTCCAGTGTAAGGATCCTTCTACCTTGCTTTAGAAAATGTGGTTTTGTAGCATTATGCCACAATCTGTCCACAACTGATTGCTCATGGACATCTGTATTTAGAAAGTTTAGCATAAACAATGCATGATTTAAGGCATTGTGTGGTGTCTGAGGACACAATTCCATTGTCTTTATTTTTTGGAGTTGTATTTTTAAGAAGCTATGTGTACACTCCACAATTCCTTGTCTTTGAGGATTATAAGGAATATCAGTCTTATGAACAATATTCCATTGAGGACAAAATTTTTGAAAAGCTTTTTTAATATAACTGGACCCATTGTCCGTCTTTATTACCTTTGAGGTTCCCATGCATGAAAAGCATTTTAAGCAATGAGTTATTACATGTTTGGTGGCATTGCCAGTTTGTGCTCTGGCCATCATGAATCCTGTGAAGCTGCAGGGCGATTGGTAATGATAAAGTCCCCAGACTATCTTGATACAAAATATATAGCTTTAATAAACAGAAGTAAGACTTACAACAGCTTACACCAGAATGCAAACAATCTGTCCGGATGCAGGAGTCAGGCAAAAAGAGAGCTAGCAGAGCACACTTGCTAGGTTTATAGGCAGGCTTTTGCCTGAGGGCAGCATGCCCCCAAAACAGAGTATGATTGGCTGAACTCCCTTATCAATCCTGAATAAGTATCAATTGTCACATGCACATATCTCAATTTTCCAAACTCAGTAATGTGAGTTACATCCATTTGCCATATATGGTTAGGAAACAGTCCTTGGGGATTTACCCCCAAATGAGGCACAGGTAGATATTGTGGGCATCTTTCACATTGTTTAACATTTTGACGAGCAGCTTCTCTGGTCAGCTTAAATTGCATTTTTAAACTTAAGCTGTTTTGATGGTGCAAAGCATGTGACTGCTGTGTAAGTTCAACCTGTGATATAGCAATTATTTTTGTAAGTTCGTAAGCTAGAGCAGTATCTTCAGAGAAAAGGACCAGGAAGTCTTGAATATACTCTGATATGTCCCACAAAACATGGTAACTTTTTACATTGTATGGCTTTCTGAATCTGCTGAAACAATATCTTAACTTGCTCATTGTTAGTTCCTTTATATGGCACTGTTTCCAAGATTTGCAATGCATCATAAATATACTGACTATCAGTATATGGATTAAAAGCCTTATTACCAAAATTCTTTAAATATTCTCTAAATATTAGAGCTACAGTCCACAGCTCCACTGTTTGAGCTGAAGCTGGTTCTGTCTGTACCATGTGTCCTTCACCATTGACTAAATAAGCACCTTTTCCATTAGAAGAGCCATCAGTGAAAATCAACAAAGCATCCTTTAAGGGATTCTTTGCTACTATTTTAGGAGAAATGAATGAATGCTGTTGAGTAAACTGCAGTAACTGGTCAGCTGGGAAAAGATTATTAATCTGATCTTGAAATTGAACAAATGCAATTACCCATGAATCACGATTTTGAAATAACCATTCAATTTGCTGCTTAGCATAAGGAACATTGATTACAGCTGGTTCTTCATCAAAATATTTCCTAGATTTTATTTTTCTCTTCTGTGCTAAACATACAACTGCTTCAAAATAAGGATTTAATACTTTCACTTGTGATACAGGCAGATACAGCCACAGAAGTGGTCCATTCTGCCATAAGACTACTGTAGGAGCCAGTCTTGTAGGCAAAATACATGCCTGCCATGTTTTGCTGTAATCAATGTAGTGCACCTGTTGTTCCTGTATAGCCCCCTCTATCTGTGAGAGAGTCTATCTGGCAGCTTCTGAAAGCTGCCTGCTAGAATTTGAATCACTGTCTCTTTTAAGGATTTCATTTAGAGGCTCGAAGTCTCCTGTAGGAAACCTTAAATAAGGCATTAGCCATTGTATATTTCCTAACAACCTTTGACAGTCATTAAGAGTTTTTAAGTCATCCTTCCTAATTTATATCTTCTGAGAATTAATTTCTTTGGGATATAACAACAGATATTGAAAAGGTGGGTGCTTCTGTAATTTCTCTGGAGCAATAATTAACCCTGCATGGCTTAGGCTCTGTTGTAACAATTCATATGTCTCTAGTAAAGTAACCTCATCTCTATGAGCCAGCAGAATATCATCCATGTAATGAATAACATAGACCTGTGGAAATTGATTTCTAACTTTTTTTGAATAGCTTGAGCTAGAAATTCCTGGCATAAAGTAGCACTATGTAACATGCACTGGGAAAAAACATTCCTCATTGGCTTGAAAGACCTGAATAAATCCAGATCCCCCTAGCAGGAAAACATAGAGCCAAAAATCTTAAGTAGGGAGGGAAGAATCAGAAATCTAGGATTAGCCGGTTCAGTGCTTCGATAAGGTTAGATTGTACTCTTGAAAATAATCTTGAGAAACAGGGAGTTTCCCCCTAGTAATTATTATTGGTATTTTTGGAATACCAAGTTTCAGGAACCAGCTGATTATGACCTTGAGAGTGATCTTGAGAGGCAGGGAGTTACCCCTTGTCACTGGTATTTTCTGAATTTTCTGTGACACCCTCCCTGCCCCTTTCGGATTACTGGGCTATGGTTTCTTCCTATAAAAACCCCTTCTCCTGGTCACTCAGGGTCGAACTCTTCCCACGCACGCACGCGTGGATTATGAGTCTCAGCCCTAGTGCACTCGTTCCCATCTTGTCATTAAACCTCGTGTGATTGCAGCAGGTACAGTCTCTCGTGAGTTACTGCAGGGGTCACATCATCCCTAGGCTTGAGTGAGAGTCTCCCCACACCAGGGATCTTTCAGGCTCTCTGAAATTAACTGAAGGAATACTAAAAGCAAATCCTTGACAATCTTGCAACACTAAAGGAATTGTATAAAAACAATCTTTCAAGTCTAAGATAATTTTATGTGTGCCCTTTGGTATGGCTACTGGAGACAGCAGCCCTGGTTGTAATGCTCCCACTGGCTGCATGGTTGCATTAAACTCTCTTGAATCCTAAATTAATCTCCACTTTCCTGATTTCTTTTTAATAACAAGAATTGGCGAGTTCCATGGAGAATTAGGTGGTGAAATATGTCCACTGTCCAGCTGTTCCTACACTAACTTGTGTTAGAGACCCTTGACTCACTCATACAGGCTCATCACTTTTCCATATTATTGGTTCTGCATGGAGTGCAGGTCTTTCAGTGACTTCTCTAAAAAATACCCTAATCCTGCTCTAGGGGGTCTACTGTCTGGTATGAAAGAATTATCCTTTCCCGTATTATCCTTGCCTAGACCTTGATTAGGTAATAATCCTTGCTGAAACATCTGATTAGTAACAGCCATGCTGGAAGAATATAAATATACTCCCATTCTAGACATAATATCTCTGCCCCATATGTTCACAGGTAAATAAGGAATAATATATGGCTTAAAAGTTTCTTCATGGCCTTCCTCATCTTTCCAATGCAATTTATTACTACTCTGTTCAGGATTTCTAGTCTGACCAATTCCTTATAACTGTGTAATAGTCTTCATTTTTGACCACTTAGAAGGCCACTGACTGGCAGTTATAACTGAAATATCCATGCCAGTATCCAGGAGGTCAGAAAACCTCTTTCCATTTATAAACAAAGTGAGTTCTGGTCTCTGAGGACCTATGGTCTGTACCCAATAGCATCAGATAAACCAAATCCATCTTCTCCTCTCCTTTCTTTTTAAGACCTCAACATAAAACCAACAATACTTAACCTCATAGAAGAAAAATTTAGAATTAACATTTGAATATATTGGTACAACTCTAACATAGCCTCAGTGGCATACATATTGAGAGTAACAATTAATAAATGAGATCTCTTGAACTGAGAAGCTTCTTTATAGCAAAGGATATAGTCAACAAGACATAATTTCAAGCTACAGAATTGGAAAATATCTTTATTAATTACTAACTCATTTTAAAAACATACAAAGAACTTAGGAAATCAGTCATCAAAAGAACAAATAATCCAGTAAAAATATATGCAACAGACTTAAACTGAATACTTTTAATAGATGAACTTAAAATGACTGAAAGGCATTTAAAAAATGTTTAAATATAACATCGTTAACCATTGGAAAAATGTAAGTCAGAACAACTCTGAGACTCCATTTTATCCCTGAAGAAATGACCAAGATCAAAAACATTGCTCATAACTTATGCTAAGAGAAACTCCTCAATTGCTGGTGAAAGTGCAAACTTTCACAGCAGCTTTGGATCCTAGTATGTCAATTCTCAGAAAATTAGGTAACAAACTATTTTAAAGCTCAGTTATACCTCTTTTGGGCCTATATACAAAAGATATTCAACCATACCAAAAGGACATGTGCTCAACTATGTTCATAGCAGTATCATTTTTATCATACACAGAATCTGAAAACAACCCAATGTATCGCTTCTACATATCTGTTAAATGAGATAGTCATAAGTACCATAAAATATTTTTGAGTAATTCTAATTATATAAATTGAAAAACTGGTATAATAAGAACTTTAAATCTTTGAGGAAAGAAATTTAAGCCATCAGAAAATTGAAAGATCTCCTATTCTCTTGTAAAGATAGCATCAACATAGTAAAATTGACAATCTTATTGAAATCAATCTATAGATTTAATGTAAATGTCCATTAAACTTATAATAAAATTCTTCACAGACTTCGAAAAAACAATCCTCAACTTTATGAGAAAAGACAAAAATGCAGGATAGCCTAAACAATCTTAAAATCTTGTACAATCAAGGAACTTTTGAATGCCTCACAATCTCTGACTTTAAACTTTACTACAGAACCATAGTACTGATATCAATCAGCCTTGGATACGAATTTATCTCCCACAAACAGCAGCTTTTGACAAAGAAACAAAGTTGTTAATGATAGGGGAGTTCAGCCAATCACATTCTGTTCGTGCTGTCACCCTTTGTCAAAAGTTTACCTATAAACCTGGCGAGTGCGCTTCTCCTATCCCTCTCTCTCTTGCCTGGCTCCTGCGTATGGAGGGATCGTTGGGATTCTGGTGTAAGTCTTCCTTCTGTTTATTAAAGCTGTGTATTTTGTATTAAGCTTATCTGGCAGATCTTTTATTACCGATCACACCGTGCCCCATCATGTTAAATGGAAAAGAAGCATTTTAATCTGCTTATCTAGGAGGCTACCTTAATTTAAACCTGTCTTTTTTCTTTTTGTTGAAGCTGTGCTGCACAGCAGGGGGTAGGACACAGGTTCACTTTGTCTGTTAGACTGCCTTCGGGAGCTCTGGTGGGCAGATTTTTAACTATCTTTTTTATTTTTACTTGTAAATCATAAAATTAGGAGAATTTCTGAATCCTCTCCTCTATTCTAAAGACTATGTGAGGTTAAATTTGGTCTGTAAACTTACTCTTGCTCCTGCTTGCCTTTTACCCACAGGTGGGTTAGATTAGCTGGCTACTGTGCCCACGTGGCACCTCAATCTCAGTGATAACTTGGTGATTCTTGGGCCAAAGGTCATTTTTCCTTCACCTTTCCTGCTCATTTAGCAAGCTATAAAAGTTGCAGTTCTGCATCTATCTTGCTTATAGATTCTCAATAACTCTGCCATTGTTCCTGCTCCATTCTCATTCCCTTTAGTTACCAACATATATAACTGAATACTTTTTTCTTATTCCATATTTTTTATATTTACAAGTTTTACTCCCGATATTATTGTTCCATTTTGTTATCTAAGCACATATTATTCATATATCCATTGATTTTTTTTTTCGTGACTTTCTCATGTCTGGTCATTTTTTCCTTGCTTTTTGGGGTGTGCGGATCAGCCTCGCATTCTTCTCTGTCCTCTGTCCTGTTTATGTTGAGCTTCAACGGTCAGCATTTACAGTCTCTCTTGTCTTGTCCTTTTTTTTGGTTTCTCACGGAGTTCAGTGGTCAGTACCATATTGTCTTCCGTCTCAGGGTTCAGTGGTCAGCACCACATTGCCTTTTGTCTTGGGGTTTAGTGATCAACCCCACATTGAGCACCATTATGTTAGGGCCCGTGGGTCCCAACATAGAAAACTATTTTCCCTAACTGAACTGGAACAGAGGTGCAAGGAATAATCAGACACAATTTACATGGTCATAACTGAAGGGCATCTCAGGCTTCTCCCCATCTTGAAGATCTACATAAACTCTCTCAATCCCTGCCTCAACTGAGGTGGGATACCTCATTAAAATTCTCTTCCCAGAATGAGCTGCTAGGGACAGCACCTGCAGTTAAGTCATCACCTTCATCAAACACCTGGTTTTCTACATTTATAACCCCAGGTGATCTACATTTATAACAAAAGAGAAGGATTAGCACATCCTGGCTATTGTTGAGGATACTGACAGGCTGTCTGCAGGTCTATGTGACCACCTGAGGGGGGCCTATGGTTTCAGAGCTTGGCTGCCACACCATTATACAAATATGGACCTACAATAAATAACATTAAAAAGAACAAAAGTCTTTGAGGGAGAAGGTAACGCAGCAAGTTGAATGCTTTATTTTAAAACCTAAACTGTCCCTGCTCCAGGAGTAGTGAGATCTGGGGCAATGGGACTGAAAATGAGGCAGGATAAAGTATTAGGCTGTAGTCAACTTTATTCAGAGAATCAGACAATGTATACGCTGAAGGTTAAAAAAGGTCTTATGAGCAAAACACACATGAGTTAAAGCTGTATACAATCATAATGAGAAGTCCTGTGTGGAAAAAAAACCATATTTTTCCACTGAGGCACACAAAGAGCAGTCTATACATTATCTGGATAACAGCAGCAAGCAGTGAAAGACCCCCAATATTGGAAGCCTCTCACTCAAGCCTGGGGATAACACCACGCCCCCCCCCCCCCCAGTAACTCCCGAGAGACCATCCTTGCTGCAATCACACAAGGTTTAATGACAAGTCCACAAGCCGGAAACCAGTGCACTGGGGCCGAGACTCATAAGCCATGCAGGGGAAGAGTTCGACACAGAGTGACTGGGAAAAGTAGTTTTCATAGGAAGAAACCACACAGCCCAGTAATCCGAAAGGGGGGCAGGGAGGGTATCACAGAAAATTCCGAAAATTCCAGTGATGATTACAAGGGGGCAACTCCCTGTCTCTCAAGATCATTCTCAAGGTCATAATCAGCTAGTTCCTTTTCTAAAAATACCAATGATAATTACTAGGGGGTGATAATGACTAGGGGGAATCTCCCTGTTTCTCAAGATTACTCTCAAGATTACAATCTACCTTTATCTTCAGCTAGTTCCTGAAACCCTGAAACTGGCTAATCCTTGATTTCTGATTCTTCTCTTCCTGCTAGATTTTTGGCTCTATTTTCCTGCTAGGGGGATCTGGATTTATCCAGGCCTTTCATCTGTAGTGGTTACCCTGAAGTAAACCCACTCCTTTCTACTACATCTGGGAGAAGGGCAAAAACACATTCCAAGAAAAAATAGGATAAGAAGATAAATGTAAAACAGTTTTCTATCCTTCTATAGTAATGTATAAATAAAATTTGAAAACCCATACAGTTCTGTAACTCTCCTCAAAACTGATTATTAGTCAGACATAATATAGTACAAGGATCAAAGCCATATGATTGTTGTCATTGAGTCCTCCCCTGATATACTGATTGAACAAGAAAAGGAAGGTAAGAAATTAGTATTATATGGACCTCATGGTGTAAATAAATCCATTTCAATGGTTTATTATTTTGTGCTACACTACCTCTAGAAAGACAATTGTGTGGTGAAAATAAGTTTAAAGGCAGCAAAGGATCCACATTGTGGGGGCCCACAGAAGTGGTTCCACTCCACACTGAGCAAAGGTCAAGAGAACTCAAACCTATTTCTGTTTCTTTAAGGATAAGATGGGTTTGACCCAGGGATTGACCACCTACAGGATACTTGGTCTAAAGGGTAGTCACTGTATGTCTTGCCTAAGACATTAAAATGCTTGTCTTAGGAAATAGAGTTGACATGTGAAGTACTAAAGCAAGCAAATGTTCTATTTGGTCTTTATGTCATGTTAAATTACTCTTTTGCTTTCTTCCCTCTTTTTTGGATTGGGGTATATAAGCTTATGAAAAACAAACAAGGGGAAAATTCAGTATTCAATATCCCTGCTGCTATCCTAATGTCTCTGTATTTCTTTCATATTTCTGTTGCTCCTACCTAAGTTTTCTAATCCATGTGCTGCTACCCTGGAATTTGCAAAACCTGTCAGGGCTGAACCCCGACAATTGTCACCCCAAAAGGTGTCACTCCAACTTGTTGCTATGATGCTACACAATATACAAATGCCTCTTTTAATTTAAAAATCAAATAATTATAATTCTTTCATTACCACTCAAGATAAAACTAAGAACTACACAATGCTTTCTCTCCTTTCAGAGTTTTAGACAGATTGGTTAGGTCATAATTAGGCATTCATAAAGTGGTATATAGAAAATTAACATGCTCTAATAGTTTGTGAAAAGCATTGAATGGTTTTAAATTTTCTAATGGACATTTGTGGGGAAGGTGGGGTGTTGCTTAGCAGTGTTTCTAGTAACTAGTTATCCCAGGAATTATACAACATCTCATTGCTGAACTTTTTCAGGTGTAATAATAAGCCCATATTTATGTAGTACATCGTGAGTCATATCCTACATGGATTGTAGCTTCTCTTTGAAGAAGACTAACAGGACACCATCCACATAATTAATAATATTTAATGAAAAAGAAATAAAAAGATAAGAAGAAGATATAACTGTTCTTAGGTATGCTGGAAAAGAAAATTTATTATAGATATATGAGAGAGCATAGCCTGAGGTAGGGACAGTGACATCTCGAAGAGTCCAGAGAGGTCATGACCAGACTGAGCTGGGCCAGATGTGAAGAGGGGAGAAGGGAAGGGAGAGGGGAGAGAGCGGAATCATGTGAAGCAGCCTGGAGACCAAAAGCATGAAAAAGAATAGGTAATCATAATGGTTGGATTATCCAGGGAAGAACAGCCCAGCATCTTGGGCTGGAGAATTCAAGATAGGGGGCAGGGTATGTTAGCCAGGAGGGTCCCACAGGTGGGGACTGAAGGGTACAGGGAAAACTAGGCAGAAAGATCAACTTTGCAATATGAAATAAGCGCCTTAGCAATTTGTCCAAGGTTTGAACCTAACAAATCTAAGCCCACCTAAGGGAAGGCCTCCCTCACAGGCTCTAAATTATTGGTACATAGTATTGACACATAATAGGGGATTTTGTCATGTCTTGGGTTAATACAGTCTATTAATGTCACAACTGAGATCCTTTATGGTTGAATGAAAGAACAGAAAAACCAAAATGTAGATCATTATGAGGATGAATATGTATAGTAAAAAAACCACTTTTTACAAATGCAAAACTATTAAAGGCCACCAATAGCAGTCTTAAGGTAAAGCAGGATGTAAAGTTCCCATTGGCCACATGGTGGCATTAACATTTCACAACTCAATCATCCATCTACCTTTAGCAGAATAGTTTTTAATTAAAAATCCAGGAGAATTCCAGGGAGAAATAGGGAACTCTATGTGCCTGGTTTTTTACTGTTCTCTGACAAATTTGTGAAGAGTCCATATCTTTTCCTTAGAAATAGGCCACCGAGATGTCCAGACAGAGTCACTAGGTTTTTATATAGTTTTTTAATCCTATGAAATACTAAGTCGTACTTATGCCCTCATCTACTTGGGAATATAAACCACATAATCTCTTGCATCTGTTTTCCTAGTGTTTTTCATTTTTGACAACTCAAGCTTTCATTAGAATTTCAATTGTGGAGAATGGGTATCATTAGATGTAGAAATTTAGATTTCTGCATGAGTCTCTTGTAGAAAGCCTCTTTATCAAAATTAATCAGAATATGAATAACACGAGGCTGGAGGATTTCCATTATGTCTTGTAATTTTGTAGCATTCTGTTTCATCTTTTAGAACTCATAGCTCAGAATCTTACTAGAGTTGAATATATCCCCTGTAACAAGCCACCCAGGTACCCATTTTTCCATGCTTATAATAGAAACATCAGTCCCTTAGAACTAATTAATACTGTAATGATTTTTCCCTTTACTTTTAAGTACAATAATGGTTTATCATTGTTCTTTAGTAAGGGCTTAAATCTACATAGTCTTACTTGTACTGAGTCCTTGGTCACAGAGCATGTTTCTTTGTGAAGGGCTATATAGACAATAGTAATAACTACAATTTTTCTTCTGCCTTAAATGACCAATTAGAAGGCACGGTATTCAAGACTGTAGTTTCCCCTGTTAAAACTTCATCATTGATTCCTGTATGAACTATGATTAAATTCAAGGATAAGCTACTGAAACCCAATAAAATTCCAACTCTTTGAGGCAGTATAAGACCCCAATATTCTGTGTGTAACCTGAAAGGACATTTAAGAGAGGAAACAGCAATATTTAAGGGCGAGGACTACAATACCAGAACTTCCTTGAATGACATCTTGAAATAGAAGACTAGTTTGATTATAATCTGAAGTCTGGTATCAATGTTGTTATTGTTGCCTTAAAAGCCTCTAATTTTGTGGGGCCTTTAGGGGACCTCTAAACATGTTTTCGTACTGTTAGCTGGTATTATTTTTGTTTACAGGCAATGTATTCTCATCCTTACCAAATTTGTTTTAACATTTCTTAACCCAATGTTTTCCTTCCTTGCATATAGGGTAAAGCCTGGAACTCATTAATTCTGAACTTACAATTTAAGGGCAGTTTGACATTGCTTCCTCAAGTGGCCACTTTCCTAACATCTATTTTTGTAATGCAAAGATTTTTATACCAGCTAATTTTGCTCTTTGTTTGTAGATCCCTACATTCTAAAGTAAATTAACTTCGGATAATCCAGAACATTTTCTATCTCTGTTTGAGGCATAATTAATCCTTGGTAGTCTTTATAAACATAATCAAAAGCTAAGTATTTTAATAATAACACTTGAATTTGTTCCCCCTTTGCTTGATTTTCAATAGTATCTTTGAGTTTCTCTATGAAATCAACCATAAGGCTCAGAGGGACTTTGTATATCTACTACATTCTTAGACCTGAAGTGAGATTCCAAATCAGCTAAATCCAGGAAGCCATAGCTACATCCCTAATGTGGGAGAGAGCTGTTGGAAGCATATTATGCAGCTGATAATCTGTTGATTCCAATCTACCATTCCCCATCAGCATTTCATATGTGACATTTAGGATTACCCCAATCCTAGTTCTACAACTTTTTATGGGCTTTACCCGCAAACCACACTTGCCACTGAAGAAGTTTGAAAGGGCTAAGAACAGTTTTAGCAATTATATAAAAATCATACAGCAACCATTGTGTATTATTTTTCCAACCAAAACAATTCATAACTACATGGAGCAGTAGATTCACAGAAAGATCAAGCCTTCTTAAAATCTTTCATTTTATCTATGTCTAACCCATGATAAACACTTTGATTTTGTAGAAATTTTACTGGAAACACAAAGCTCAGCTCATGAGGCCAGGAGACCAGGGAGGAATTGGTAAATTAATTCCTTTTTCCTGCCATGCCCTACCATGTCTAGGTTGTAAGCTTAGCTTTTTTATAGGCTCTCCAAAATCCTCGTCAAAATTAGAAAGAATGCAAGATTAGGTTGATTATCTGATTACTTACCCACACTTCAGAAGTGCCTTTAGGCAATACAGCAAACATTTTTAAAGGAGATCCAAAAATTGAGCTGAGGAAGCCATCACCTGAATAGTTGACGCTGGAGATGTATTTACTTGATTTTACCTACACTGGGAAATTACCTTTCTTTACTAATTGTAAGATGTTATTATCCATCTAGTTCAAATCAATGCCTAAATCACAACAAATTGAATGGGAATCTCTTCCCCTTATTTATATGCCTCTCCAATATTCTGTCAGATATTTCTTCATCTAAAGCACCTTCTCTTGGAAACTTGGGGTTATGATCATAAGGAATAGTGAACTCTATTCAGAGAATCAGACAATGTATATATATTCTGAGGGTTTAGAAAGGTCATATGAGTAAAGATCACATGAGTTGAAGTTGTATACGATCAGTCGAATAAGCCATGTGTCACCAAAAAGTTTTGCCATAGAGTCTTACTTAGATATTCATTGCTCTGAAGAGACATGTAATGAAAAAATACACTTACATGTTCTACCTCATTTAACCATTATCATCATTAAGGGAAGAATGGGACCATCAGGCAAACATGGTGTTCAGGCTGAGCTTGCTACATCTTTCAAGAAACCGGAAGTGCCAGGTTTGAATTTAACAAACATAAGCCTGAGGAAAAGTCTCCCTCACAGGCTCTAAAACCTTTCCTGCATAGAATAGACACATAATAGGGAACTATGTCATGTCTTGAAAGTAATAAAGTACAGGTATCAGAGCTGAGCTCCTTCATGATTGAAAGAAGAGAAAAGCCAAACTGTACCTTATTATCAGGATGACTATGTAAGTATAAAAGCAATCTTTTAAATGCAAAACAAAGGCCAGTCTTTAATAATAACTGTCTCTGGGTAAACCAGATGTAAAGCTACCATTGGCCACATGGTGGCATTAACATTTCATAAGTCATTCAATCATCTTCATTTGCCAGATTGATTTTAAATTATAAAACCAGGAGAGTTACAGGGAGAAAAAGAGGTCTCTATGTGCCTATTCTCCACACTTCTTTGACAACTTTGTGAAGAGCCCATATATTTTCTTTAGAAACAGACCAGACAGGGTCACTAGATTTTATATAATTTTGACTCTTATGAAAAACACAAGTCATGTTTATAATCTTGTCCTCATGGGAATATAGGTTCCGTAATCCCTTGTAACTCTTCCTAGTTCTTTCATTTTCAATAATTCAATATTCTCATTAGTATTTCTGATTCTGAGGTCGACTGAAAGTCACACTGAGATAAGCTTGATTCAAAGTGACCCCAAAGCACATCCCACAGTGACATACTTCCTCCAGAAAGGCCACACCTCCTGATATTGCCACTCCCTCAGGGGGCCATTTTCTATCAAACCACAACAGAAATACACAAAGGACAGTTTAAATTTTATCTGGATAATAAAAGCAAGCAGTAGCGGTAAACCTGAAATAGATCCACTCATGTCTGCTATACCTGGAAGGAGGGAGAAATACACTTACCAAAAACAATCTAACATTTTGAAGAAATTGAGGTCACAAGATTCTTTCTTATTTTCTTAGAGTGCTCTCTCAAGCATTCAGGATTCTGCTCATGTGACTCCATTCCTGGATCATGTTCTGAAACTACACTATGCAAAATTAATCCCTGGATGGACCAGATGACTCCATATTCTAATTGGTCAACACAATGGCATTTTTTAAAGAACTTCAGACCAGAGAGAATTATGGATCAGAAGTATTTGTCATGAATAAATAATAAAAGATAGAAACTTGAAATTCAATGAAAATAACAATAGGTAAATAAAGTAACCACCCCAAAGCATTTAAAATATAACAGTGTTTAAAGTAGACTATTAGAACTGTCAAAATATGTTCATATAAAATATTAGTTATTAATAATGTGTGACTCTTCTCTGTGAATGAATTTTATCACTGTGGGAGTGTATTAAATATTTTCATGCGTCATTCGCTATCTCATTTGTCTAAATATCTCTGCTTAGAAAAATGATTATTATGTTCAACCTGACTGAATGTAAAAATAAGCACAGACTCTACTGGCACAATCTTCTTCTCAGTCTCTCTAGAGTTTGTAATATTTACCCTTTCTGATATCTTAATTCCTCCTATGGGAGGTATTTACCTATGTTATAATTAAACATAAATATATCTATTTTTACTATTTCTGTTTTTGAAATTATAATACAACAGCATTATATCTCCCTTTTCATTATTCCTCCAAACTTTCTCATATCCATTCTCTTTACTCTCCTTCAAATTCTTAACATCATTTTTATCAATGCTATTACACACATATAAGCATATGTATATATATATATTTATATTCCTAAATATAACTTATTCAGTCTGTATTTTGTATAATGCTAAATTTTGCTACAGAAACAAAAATTATTTATTCTTTAACAGGTTCTATGGAGATTTGAGGGCAAAACACCAGACACCTTAGGACCCAATACTAGAGTTTACAAATGTCTCCCCCAGAATGACCTTCTAGGTAAGACTCTTGGAACAAAATTATCATAGTTGATTTCAAAATCCTTTATATCATACTTAATGAATGGATTATTTATTAAAATAACAAGTTCTGGTATGCAGTTGGTCTTTTTTAATATCCATTTTTTTTCTTAGCTTCCATGCACCCCATGTGTTCAATTGGAAATCAGAATTTTATAGTTCAACTCTCAAGTTAAAAGCAATTCTGCAAAATATTTCTCTGTAAAATTTAGTTTCGTCTTGCACTGAGACAAGAAAAACTTCACCGAGGTTATGAGTTTAAGAATCTTCACATGAGTTTTTTTTTTGGGGGGGGGGAATGAGGAGGGAGGGGAAACAGAAGTTGTGACGTAAACTAAACTAATACATTTAATTAATAAAAAAGAATCTTCATGTAGAAAATCTCCTTTCAGTTCTTGATAGTGCACATTCCTCATTTCATGTCTATGACTGCTAATTAATGTCAACCTGAATTCATTTTATTCTAGGTCATCCAAAAACCAAAGCCTTTGTAACTCATGGTGGAGTCAATGGGATCTATGAGGCAATCCATTTTGGAATCTCTATGATTGGCATTCATTTGTTCACAGAGCAGTATGATAACATTGCATACATGGTAGCCAAAGGAACAGCTGTTTCTTTAGATTTTAGAACAATGACAAGAACAGATTTGCTCAGTGCACTGAAGACCATCAAAGATAATCCTTTGTGAGTATAACCTTAATATATATATATATATATATATATGTTTATAATTAATCATTATTCTTACTGAAGGCCAAAGGTGCAAGAATTGTCCTAAGGCAAAAATATGAAGGGACAGAGACAAATTAGGGAAAAATTCAGTGTCATAGGTTTTTCCCTCATTTTGTTATTACTTTTTATTTTCATGTTGTGCCATATATATCTTTCCTGTGTAAATCATACTGATCCTAAATGTGCAATCCTTTTACTTCATCCTCTACACTGCTTGTCCAGCAGGCATATGGCACCAGCTCTGGACAATTATTATTTTCAATTCCTTTAGTAAAGTAATTGGTCAGAGTTTAAAGGAAAGTATAAAACTTAAATAGCCAGTAAGTTAAGTGAAATGAAATGTTGGAGGGGAGAGCCAGTTGTTTGTTTTTTTGCTGCCCAGACCTGAAATAATCACAGAAACACTATATTAATTAAATCACTGTTTGGTCCATTATCTTTAGCTTCTTATTGTCTAACTCTTACATCTTAATTTAACTCATTTCTATTAATCTGTATATCACCATATGACAGTGACTTACAGGGAGAGTTTCAACACATCTGTCACCAGCATAAGCTCCATGGCATCTGTCTGACTCTGACTTCCTCCTCCCATGCTATAGGCCAAGCCAGTTCTTTATTTTTTAACCAATAAAAGCAACACACAGACAGAAGGACTCTCACACCATTTTCCCTTTTCTGTTTAAACAACAAGGAAGGCTTTAACATAGTAAATTACATTTAATAAAACAGTTATCAAGCAGGAATTATAGTTACAATATTTTTATCTTTTATAAAACTATAAGTATATAGTTTTTATAAAACTATAAGTATAAATTCTTCAACTCCATCAAAGACTCCAGAAGGATATGACATTGTCTAAGTAAACAGGAGATATAATGTAAGCAATTTCTAAAACTGTAGAATTGAAGGGACATCTCACTGCATGGATACAAGGTTCTTCTGTATTGTTGGGGCATCTTCAGCCTACAGGCCCATTGTACCCAGCAGACTTTTTCATGAAGCAGGAAATTTTAAAGGTACTTCTGCCTATATTGTCAATTTGCCAGTAACATTCTTCTGTGTCCTGCAGAATGTCTAGCAGACTCTTTCACGTAGCAGGAACCCCAAAGAACTATTTCACCTTTAGGCAAGTTCAGCAATCATTTCTCTGCAGGTCCTGCATGTCCATTTATCTGGCTACACAAGAGCAGTTTCTTGTCCAAATGACTAACAAACTTCATAAGGAGCCTCTTTGATGCCCATCTTCTTCTAGAAGTAGCTTATCCTGCCAGGTGGAGATGTGTCTCATTGTCATGAAAAGTCCTATTTTCTTAAAATATTTAAATGCCATATTTTGCAGGTCTCTGAAAGATTTGAAGAATACCTAAATGAAATATGTCTCTATAGATCTAGAAAAACTAACACGACTACAAGCTTGACTATTATA
Organism: Myodes glareolus; assembly: GCF_982192425.1. Lineage (NCBI taxonomy): Eukaryota > Metazoa > Chordata > Mammalia > Rodentia > Cricetidae > Myodes > Myodes glareolus. The sequence goes on along the minus strand of NC_142033.1, from coordinate 20,647,063 downwards.
GATGGCTATCTATTAACCTATATTTCTTAATTATACATTATATTTTTAAATGAACTACACAATCATGATACCTTAATCAAGAGCAGAAAAATACATCTAAGATTGACCTTAGATTTGTATCAATAAACCTAGGTCCATACAAATGCAAATCTCTATAATGTATCCCCCTTTAAATTTAAAGAGACATTTATGAATAATATTTAACAATATGGGTGTAGTTTTTCTCCAAACTGCTTCCTGCTGTTTATTGGAAAAAAGTAATCTTTTGATGGGTGTTCAAGGTAACCTTCCAGGGGAATTGGTTCATCAACCAGTCTGGAAGCAATCCACAGGTTCTCAACCTCTGTGGAAACAAGAGAAGAACCTTTTTTCCAAAGTAACATATCCTTAGACTCAAATTTGGAAGTCATGACACCTTTATAATATACATGCTGGTTTAGCTTAGCAGTCCATACAATGAAATGTCTCCTTGTACTTAACTCCTCCACAGTCAAAAAATTCAAAGAAAACAAATAGTATATATAACCCAGACTCTGCGAATTTTCCATTATCTTTATGTGGCTTATTTTTCTTTGGTATTCTGTGACTGTCTGTACTCTATCTATTTAAAAACTTTGTTTTTTATATGATTTACTTATTTTACAACTCTCTATACTGTTTTTTCTCTCTCTCCCCCAAGGTTATGTACACTTATCCAACTCTGTCTCACTTAGAGGTCTTTTATTTCTGAATCTGTCCTCTTATGTATCTGTAATTCTTTATTGTCCAGGAGTGTTTCTTAAAACTTAATCTGTGCCATTACTATGGTATACATGGTACTATCTGCTTTCTTGGCACAGTCCAGCATGGCAGAGCTGTTTGCTGCCTCTGAGAGCCATGCCCGAAAACCCCATTCTCAGGTACAGAGTCAGTCCATGCCACCATTAAGTAAACTGCAGCCATCTGTTTACAGACCCCCATCCAAATACTTCATCTTCTGAAAGAGTCAGAGGTGATACTGGCAGCAAGGCCTGAAGGCTGAATTTTCAAAGTGGTTACAACTGAATCAGAAAAACTTCTCTTAAGGGAGCTGTAGCACACTGCCAGCAAACAGCATGAAGCTGTGTTAAGCTCTGCATGTTTTGTGTCTAGAATTCCTTTTCAAGTTTTCTCAGCTTTTACTTGGATACTAGTCTAAAACTTTGACAATAATTTGTTGGATGGTAGAGCCACTTGATGGTTCCTGGCTGTCCGTACCCAAAACACTCAAACCAAAACTGTATTAATTAAATCACTGCTTGGCCCATTTGCTCTAAGTTCTTATTGGTTAATTCTTACATATTAATTAAACCCATATCTATTAATCTTTATATCACCATACGGCAGTGGATTACAGGCAAAGTTTCAGCATATCTGCCTTCAGTGGCAGCTCCATGGCATCACTCTGACTCTCCCTTCCTTCTCCCATCATACAACCTAGCTTTCCCCACTTAATTATGTTCTTTCATGCCATAGGCTCAATAGATTTATTTATTAACCAATAAAAACAACACATAGACAGAAGGACTTCCCAAACCATTTTCACATTTCCCTAGCTAGACATGACAGGAACTTTGCAGGTAAGCCACTGCCATGGGTGATATACAGATTATTAGAAATAGGTTAAATTAATAGGTAAGTGTTATCCAATAAGAAGCTAGAGCTAATGGGACAAGTAGTGATTTAATTAATACAGTTTTTGTGTGATTATTTCAGGTCTAAACTTGCTGGGTGGTCAGGCCCTCCTTGCTGGGTAGTCAAGGCCCTCCTTGCAACAATGAAATGTTAGAGGTGATACCAGATATTGTATACCTAAAAACCATAAGAAAATATTACACCAGAGAAATTGAATGTTATAAAAGAGATAGGTAACAATTATGAATGTTGTAACTTTCTACATCAAAATAGCATAGATATTAACATAAAAGTAAGTGTATGGTTAGATATTTAAGTATGCAAGCTGTTTTAGGATAAATTTAAATAAAGAAAATCTACTACTGTGAAGCAAATTAACATGTTGATAATTATTTTTCTTTGATTAAAAAACTCCATTTACACAAAAAGATCTTGTTTAGGGACCTATGTTGTTGACAATGACTATAGATGTCATACTTATTCAGATTTTGTTAAGGAACTATGTTGTTAAAAACAACTATTGGTGTCATCATTATTCAGATCTTGTTTAAGTACCCATGTTGTTGAGATTTCATGAATGTAGTTTATCAAAGAAACAACTTTAGAGCAGTTCCCTTTGGCTTTTAAAATCTTTCAATCCTCTCTACTGTTTTATACCACAAAAGCTAGTTTTCAGATAAAGGGATGTCTAGCTGAGGGGTCTCTGAGCTCTGCTTCTGAATTGAATGTTCATTCAGCAATAGAAACTTACTTTCCACCTTTGGAGAATAAGCAACATCAAAGGTTCAATGTTTAGGGAGTTTCTTTGACAGACCTGGCCAACCTCTTAAAAAATTAGGCTTGAAAGATGGCTCTGTGGATAAGCAAAAGTCTACTCTAGCAGAGGACCAGAGTTCTGTTCTCAGTACTTACATCAGTTGGTTACACACATCTGTAACTCTAACTCCAGCAGATCTCATAACATACTTACACAAACATATATACACACAGTTTACACACTTTACACAATACTCTCTCACACACATATTTAAAAGTATTCATAGCTAGATTGCTTTACCAAATATTCTCGTCTGTAATTATTTCATCACTAGAATCAAATATATGTTTCCATGTAAAAATTGAATAGTATCAACATTAAAAAACACATAAAAGAAAAACATGAACAGCAATTGCAAGAATTTACTCTAATTCTTGTTTACAGTAAGAATAATTCACAGAATTCCAAGAGTGAAGAGAATCCTACATAAATCTAATCTACATGAGAAGTAGAAAAAGACAATATCTCCTTAGTAAAATGGGAGCATGGGGACCTTCAGGGAGAGTTGAAGGGGAGGGAAGAAGCAGGCAGCAGAGCAGAGAAAAATGTAGAGCTCAATAAAAATCAATTAAAAAAATGTTTTACCTGAATAGAGGAAAACTTCATTTTATTTTTTCCATTTAACAGTTAAAAACTAGAAGAAGAAATTTATGAAAAGACCAAGAATCCACTAAATGAATAATCACTGCAATCTACATTTATAATCCATAAGCACTAATAAGTGGTTAATACAAATTCCTCATTAAACCCAACTTCTTAACTGCTTTGCCCAGATATGGACCACAGTGAAAATGACAGGCATCATTGTACATTTCCAAATTGTTCTACTGCTCTGTATGGCTACACTAGTAATTGCTTTCTCAATTTTTAGGTTTCAAGACCTCAAAAGCTAGCTCCTTTATTTTGCTTTGGGGTGCTAATTGAGTCTGATCTCTTACTTATGAATATTTGTCTTTTCCTAGCATTTCTTTTATATTTAAATCCTATGTGTTGAAGAATTTCTAGATGATGCAGTATTTAAGAAGATCTTTACTGTAATAAACACAATTTTCTTTATATTTTCATATAATCATCGTTATGATACACATAAATTTATACACATATGTTTTCTTCTATCTGTAAATTAATACCCATCGTATTTTCTTTTAGCTATAAAAAGAATGTGATGCTGTTATCAACCATTCACCATGACCAGCCCATGAAGCCCCTGGACAGGGCAGTTTTCTGGGTTGAGTATGTCATTTGCCAGAAAGGAGCCAAGCACCTGAAGCCTCTTGCCTTTAACCTCACCTGGTATCAGTACTACTCTCTGGATGTGATTGGATTCCTACTGGCCTGTGAGGCAGCTACAATTTTCCTCACTATAAACTATTTTCTTGTTTGTTTACTGATTCTTTGTAAAGAAGGAAAAGAATAAAAAAAATAAGACTTCTTCACAACTCCTCATTTTGGATGCTTTTCAACAGCATAAATATTTCCAACCAGTACCTGCTAACATTTTAGTCTATATCTCTACTGTTAGAAGAAAAAGCAATCTTGCAAGCTACAAAAAAACTTTTCTAACTCGGTACACTTAGAGGTAAAACAGTGTACCCAGTGATTAGCATATGTGATTACTGCCTCATGCAGAGTAAGAGACATTTTTGTCTCTTGTGATTAATGTTTACATCTGATAGAATCTGGGTTCTCATGATCAAATCACCTGTCAAAGTTGGATCAATCCTTTCTACACTTTGTACTATTCTATCTCCTTTGGGGGCATACCAGATTTTTTCATTGATCCTGTAGGTAACACAGCTTGTAAACTTACACTTAATAGTTGGCACTGTGTACCTTTTGTTCTATCTTCATAACTCCCTGGGATATTGGCATAGGTAACTGTAATTTTCTATGGTTCTGTTCATTCCCTGTTCCTTGAATGTTCCCATTAACTCTTAATATGATCTATTTAGGAACGTTTTTCAAAAAATATTATGGCTCAAATTACCCTTTCCAGTATATTACAGAAAATATATAATATTAAACTTCATGACCTACTGTGACTCTTTCTGACAGCAATATGGCTAGCATGGTGAAAGCAAGGAAATCACATGGCACATACATTACCAGGGTCATACCTGGTGTGAGAGGTCCTTCAGTCTCTGTGTTGCTTATCCTTAATGAATAAAGAACTGCTTTGAGCCTATGGCAGGGAAGAACAGAACTAGGTGGAAAAGACAGGCTCTATGCTAGGAGGAAGAAGGATGGAGTCAGAGAGAAGCCATGAATCTGCCGGAGACAGACATGCTGAAATTTTGCTGGTAGGCCACGACCTCATGGTGATGCACAGATTACTTGAAATGGGTTAAATTAAGATGTAAGAGTTAGCCAATAAGAAGTTAGAGCTAATGGGCCAATCAGTGTTTTCAATTAATACAGTTTGTTTGATTATTTAGGGTCTAAGCTAGCTGGGAAGCTGGGGAGAACAAGCACCCTTCTCCAACACATGCCCAGAATCATGCAGCAAGCTGTCCAGAGAGCTCTTGCCAACTGGGTCAGGGCCTCAGAGTCTTAGGACAAGGAGACCCATTCATGCAAATCTCAGACCTTTTCCCCCAAGAAGTCACATAGCTCCTGGAAATTTAAAGATTTTTTTTCAAACTGCTCATTTTTATTAGCAAAAGAGATAACCCCACGCATCCATTCACAAGCACATTTAGGAAACTTAGAACTGACAATACTCATTCCTCCCAATACCCTCTTCTCTAGGACCCACCCAGATGATGAATAAAGCTGAGACATCAATGTGAGGGTATACAACTATTAAGTAAGAGCTTTGTGCGTTAAGTTATGAACTGAAAGTAATATGAATTAAAGAATGGATAATACAAATGTCTTAACTGGACTTCTGCTTCCTAATGCTCTTTAAGCACAAAATCCAGCATTAAGCATATACCACAGAAAGCATATTTTAAAAGCCAACAATAACTAGAAGAACTACTTTAGAGCAATAAAGATTGATCATTATAACAAATAAATCTTCCACAGAATTACTGGTTGTCTCCTAGTGATGAAATATTCAGTGGTCAGAAAAAAGATAAATGTCTGCATACCCAATTTATTTCAACAAAATGGTACCCAGGACTAGAAGATGATACATAAAATATTATTTCACCTGTTAGCACCCTAATTATTGTTGTCTCCTTTGGTATTTGGGAATATATGAAATATATATATATATATATATATATATATGAGTGTATAAATATTATATATACATATATATATATAATTATTATTATAAGTGGGGGTAGTGTGTTCTTGGAAGATGAAATCATAGAACAAGGGATCAAATAAAGAATCTGGCAGAGGTGAGTTAAGTCAGACATCTGTTCGGCATTTCTAGAGGTAGTCTCTGAAGCCTTCATCTGATGCCCTGATGTGTGATCAAACGTAACATTTGTTGGCAGATATCATTAAATTTTGGCTCCAGTAGTAGATGCCTCCATTCTGTTTAGAAAAGGGCAATGCATTTGAGCTCATTTGTATCTTTCATATATGGCGATTCTCTGTGTACACTCACAAGCCATCCCTTTGGTGGCCAAGTATTAGCTACCTCTCCCACACCATTTTTTTTCTAATTATAAGACTTATGAAAATCTTTCAGATATTTAAGTAGAAAATCTCTAGTTAATTATCTGAATAATTATTGTCCTAAGTTTATACCTTCATGTACTTTTGTTTACATTTTGCACTCATATTCTGTGGGATTTTACCTTTGGATCTGTTTTGGTATAAATTAGAATAACCTTGGCTTTGCTCAAGCTGCTGAGTCACAGTAACACTACTCATGGTCACACTCTGAGAAGTGAGATCAGTTAAGGTTTGATAAAAAGAACAATGTTTAACTACAATCTCAGCCAAATAAAAGACTTAATTAATGACAGTGATCCTAAGTTCTGTTATACTCTGTTCTTTCTGATTTTTAAAAGCAGAAAGCCACTTCCGAGTTATGTGTAAGTCCGTTCATATCTCTGCCTTTAAAGTTCATCAATCATTTGGATTCCAAGCAAAAGCCACCTTTTTAATAATATGATCACAGAATACTCTAGTATGCTAAGAACCAGTAGATACCATCTGTTCTTAATAGAGTTGACCGAGTGTGACGTTCATTGCTGAATTCTCTTGGGATGTGTATATGTTTGAAAAAGAGGGAAAGGGTGGAATCCATATTGATTATCTCATTCTATTTTAAAACTGAGACTGCAAAATATGTTATCAGAATAAGTGATAATTGTATCATGAGGGCCGGCTTGTTGGGGTTTCCATCCCACCCAGTACCCCACAACCGGCAAGTCCCAGAGAACCAATCACACAGAGATCTCTATAAGTGATAAAGTTGATTATCCCATTAGGTCAGGCTACTTATTAGTTCTTATGATTTATCTTAACCCATTATCTTTATCTACATTAGTCATATGGCTTGGTACCTTTTTCAGCTGTCAGCTCACAAGTTGCATCTTCGGTGGTCTGGGCAGGAATGACCTAGGGAGCTTCCTGCTTCCCAGAATATTCCTGTTCTCATTGCCCCACCTCTACTTCCTGTCTAATTTCCCGCCTATACTGCCTGTCTGACCAATCAGCGTTTTATTAAAATGTGATTGACAGAATACAGACAATCTCCCACATCAGATAATCCCTCTCTTTTCTCACCAAACTCTTTACTTTAGTTCCTTGCAGATTTATAACATGTCAGCATGTTAAGATTTGCCAAGGTGTCTTCTATGAATTTCCAGAGGCTAATAATGCAAAATAGATCATTTACCCATTGTAAACAGAAACTTCTCTAGTGGCTTGGCTGTTTTGCTCTTCTGATCTTCAGACAAGCTTTTTTTACTGAAGCATAAAGTATCACTATACTCCTGAGAGTATGCATGTATCTCTCTGTATCTTTGGTAAACAAATTATGCTTCTAGGCTGTATATATTCGGGATGTATTACCCCCTTTTGCCTAAATAGCTTAAAAAGACTATTTCTTCCCTCTTTCATTCTAATGAACATCTTTCAGAATGTATATGAAATTAGAATTACTGTCACTTTGATCTTGTTATTGCACTGAACTATTATGAAAAGTCTTTGTTTCCATTAACTAGTTTACAATTTCTCCACAGCCTTTGAAAATATTCTCCAGTTCATTTTATACATTTGCTGGCAGCATCTCAGTCTGTAACTCAATCTACTGGGACAAGCATCAAAGACCTACTCATCCACACAACCATAGGTCATATAAAAATACTCATCTGAAAGCTCTAATTCATATGTAGATGAAGTTGTGGATATCTATGTTGGCTCTGTGCTTGCTGCTTCACTCTCTGTGAATTCATATCATCATTGATCAGTTTATTCAGAGGGCCTGTTCTCCTGGTCACCTCTATCTTCTCTCACTCTTACACTCTTTCCTCCTCCTTTTCCTTCGAGTTCCCTGAACTCTAAGTGGAGGGATATAATGAAGGCATCTTATTTTTTCATTTTTTATTACTTTATAAATAATACCAATCAAAATTCCCACTTCCTCCCCTCATCCCACTTAGAACTATTTCAAGGACCTGCTCTCTCTCTCGCCTTCTCTCCATTCCCTGTCTCTGAATCTTGTCAGTCTATTCCTATCTGTTGCAGAAGGAAGTGTCTATGATGATGAAAATTCAAACAAGATATATAGACAGAGTAGGTAGAGTCAGAGATGCCATGTAATTGTCAAAGGAGACAGATGCTGGAGCCAAAATCTTACCCAGTAAGTCACAGCCTCATGGTGATGCACAGATTATTAGAAATTGGCTAATTTAAGAGGTAAGAATTAAATAGAGAAACCTGAGCTAATATGTCAAGCAGTGTTGCAGTTGATATAATTTCTGTGTGATTATTTGGGTCAGGACAGCTGGGAAACAAACAAGCAGTCTCTGTTTAGATAACAATGTCCATGTGGGGCAACTTCATCCATATAAAGTCTAAGAAAGCTTATAAAAGAGAGATTCTAGACCCGTAAAATTGGGAGCCAAGTGCAGCTTCTTGGCAGCGACATGATTTCAGATTGATTCTGTTTGCTGGCCACGAGCAGAGGCACAGCTCCTTTAAGAGAAGGCTTCCTGACTCAGCATTAGTAGCAAAAAGCATGGCTTCTATAAGAGACAACTTCCTGGTTCATGCTGGTAGCAAGAACTCCGGCTTTTCCAGGAGAATCTGCACTGAAAGAGAGACAACGAGCATTGTGTTACAAATTATTTAGTGCAACATAGTTCTGCTGAATCTCTGGAGCTGGGTCGGTAAACATGGCCTACAGGGGCAGTGAACATAGCTCAGTACATTTTTCAGTGAGGCAATCACATCTTGTTTCTTCTGTGGCTGGGCCGGACTCCCAAGGAATGGCTTTCCTTCTTTCCAGAATTCTCCTGTTCTCATTGACCCACCTCTACTTCCTGTCTGGTTGTCCTGCCTATACTTTCTGCCTGGCTACTGGCAAATCAGCATTTGTTTAAAATATATCTGACAGAATATAGATGATTGTCCACACCATTCCCCCTCTTTTTTTTTAAATAATAAGAACTCTGAATATAATATCCTTTGTTTAGCTTTTCTCCTCACCATTAGCAATAACATGTGTAACCAACATTCTAAACAAAGGAAAATATCCATAGTCCATTTTGGGGGAATGTGGACATAGTTTTTCAATCTACTTCCTGCTGATTTGGGGTGCTGATAATCTTATGGAGACCTAAAGAATATTTAGAGTTATGATCAAGTCCTGACTGAAATATCCTGTGAGGCTTGATCATCTCATGCAGCATCTTGAATCTGTTCTGAATGTAGAACTCAGACAGACATCTGGATGATCTGCTTCTGTTGGAGATCTCTCAGTGGTCATCCTTGGTCAAACCTGACTTTTTCTTTTAACTAAGAATGGATCCACAGCTTCTAATTTTCTTTGGAAACAAAAGCAAAACCTCTTCTCCAACATAACATATCTTTTGAAGTCAAGGTATTTTCAAAATACCTATCTTGGATTAATTTAGCAGCATTTATAAACAAATATCTTTCAGCAGCACTTGTTCCTTCCTCAGCATTCAAAAAATTCAAAGAGAGGATAAATAACAAACAGTATCCAGAATTCTCTGTGTATTTTTCATCTTTACATGACTTTATTTTAACCTTTATTTCTTTAATTTCTACTTTTAATTTGTGGCTTTTTGAGACAGGTTCTCTGTGTATCTTTGGCTGTCCTGAAACTCCCTCTGTAGACCAGGCTGTCCTTGAACTCACAAATATCTACCTGACTCTGCCTCCCAAGTGCTGGTATTAAAGGTGTGTGCCACCACAACTTAAATTCACAGAGATCTGCCTGCCTCTGTCTCCCAAAGGTAGGATTAAAAACATTTGCCACCACACCTTGAACTCACAGAGGTCCTTCTACCTCTGCCTTCCAAGTGTTGGGATTAAAGGTATATCTCACTACACCTTGAACTCACAGAAGTCTGTCTGCTCTGTCTCCCAAGTGTTGGGATTAAAGGCATGTACCACCAAAACCAACTATTCTCTTTCTTTTTTATTTTCAGGACTTTAACCACTTTCTCTACTCTCCCAAGCTTGCATATATTTTTAAACACACAAAGAATGGCCTTCTTTCTTCCCAGAATTCTCCTGTCCTCATTGACCTGCCTCTACTTCCTGTCTGGTTGTCCTGCCTCTACTTCCTGTCTGGTTGTCCTGCCTATACTTCCTGCCTGGCTATTGACCAGCCAGCATTTATTTGAAATATAATTGACAAATTATAGACGACTGTCCACACCAAGGTGCTCCTTACTACAGATTCTGATGAAAAAGACCTCTGAATAGGTCACAGTGCTGGATAAATGTACATGGGCTTGAGAGAGAAGAAAGAGTGCAGACAGTCGTAGATTAAATGAGTAAATATAATAAAAATAAATGTTAAGAACTAAAAGAGTAAAAAAGCCACATAAAGATGGAATATGCACAGAGAATCTGAATTATGATAATTATTATATTTCCTTTGATTTTTTTGACTGCATGGAGATATTTGATGCAGTCTGCTAAGTTAAAGCAACATAAATGAATCTTGGCTTCCAAATTTGGTTCCAAGGATATTTATATTTAGCTTTGGAAAAGAGGTTCTGCTTTTTTTTCACAGACATGAGAATCTGTGGATTCCTTTCAGGCTAATGTGGTTTAATGGGACAAAATCCTTTGAAAGTTCTCTGTGAAACCTATAAAAACTTTACCCAACAAATAGCACTAAACAGATTGGAGAAAAGTATGGTCAAATTCCCAAAATATCATTTATAAACATTTGTTTTTATTTAAAGGAGGTTGATTATAATTTGTTAGTGGTCATAGTCATTCTCTTTTTAAAAGAAATAAGGGGATATAATATAGATATGAATACTTTGCATTGGTATGGATCTTGGTCTATTGATACAAATTTAAGGTAGATTTTGTTATACTGTGTATATGTATTTCTGTTCTTGTTTAAGGTATGGTGTTTGTGCAACTCATTTAATAATGTAATGTATAATTAAGAAACAGGCAAGACAGTTTTCCAAATTTCCTGCTTCACAGAAAAATCTGTCATATACTATAGGCATGTAGGCTGAAGATGGATACACTAATGTTACAGAAGAACTTTGGGCTACTGTCCAGGCAGCAAGATATCACTTGCTGATATCTAGAAGTCAATTCTAGAACTTTGGAAGTTGCTTACAATATACTTCCTGCTTACTGGGGTATATCCTTCTGGAGTCATTGAAGAGTTGAAGACAGATAGTTACAGCTTTCCTTAGTTATAAAGAAGGATAAATTAGATACAGAACTTTAGACTCACAAAGATAAAATAGATTATAGAGTATTTTTCTTAATTGGCCAAATGTGAATGGACTAACCATTGTAACTGTAATTCTTGTTTGATATATATATAATTTAACTATGTTCAGCTTAAAATCTTATTTTTTAATTAGACAATAAAGGGGAGATGATGTAGGATTTCCCTCTGTATGTTATTAATATGTCTTATTACCATTGCATAATAAAGAATGTGCTTGGACCTATGGCAGGGCAAAATAGAGCCAGGAAGGAAATCCAACACATGCAGAAAGGGGGGAGGGAGGAGAGTAGGCTGCGTCAGAGAGGTATTATGTTGCTGCCAAAGGAGACAGATGCCAGAGACAGAAAATTACCCAGTAAGCAACAGTTTCATGGTGATACACAGATAAATAGAAATTGGTTAACTTAAGATATAAGAGATAGTTAATGAGAAGCCTGAGTTAATAAGTCAACCAGTGTTCTAATTAATATAGATTCTATGTTATTATTAATGTCTGGGTAGCCAGGAAATGAAGGAGCAGTCCCCAAACATAAGCATAAATCTAGTAAGAGTCATTCTATTGATACTGTTTTGTCTTTAGACAACACTATAGTTTTACTCTAGGTCTCTGAGCTATCAAGTCTCTGGTTCTTGGTCACCCAGAAGTGTTGGGTATGGTTTCTGCCTGGTAGGATGGACCTTAAATCAAATAAAACATTAGTTAGTTGCCTACTACACAGGTTGTGTGCTACTTCACTTGAAGTAGGTCTTTCTAAATTGCTTGTCTGATTTTGATGTCAATTTGGTGAGTACCTATCAAGAAAATTACCCATTTCCTTATAATTTTCCAATTTGGTAGAGTCATAGGGCATTTTGTTTAATTGGTTGATTTGTTTTTTTTTGTGGGGGGGAGGTTGACAGGGATGGCATGTATTTATTTATTTATTTTCCTCTCGTACAGTACATCTCAAGCACAGTTTCTCCTCCCTCCACACCTTCCAGCTGGTTTTAAAGTATACACTTATGATTCTCTGCATTTTCTCTGTGTCTTTTCTTAAGTTATTGAAAGTTTTACTAGGTATAACAGTCTGGGCTGCCAGCTTTGATCTCTTAGAATCTGCAGCACATGAGTTCAGACTTTCTGGCTTTTAGACAATAAACATTGTTATTAATTAATCATTCCCAGGTTTCACCTTATAAGACCAAGAGTTTGTAGTTAATGATTACCCTTTTATCAACCGCTAATTGACCTCATTTCTCCGAGTTTGGTGATGAATAGTGTCATCATGATTCAGCAGTTTGAGAAAAGCCAAGGTTATTCTAACTTCACCAAAAGAGATTCAACAGAAAAATCCCACAGAATGAGAGTGCAGGATGTAAACAAAATTGCATGAAGATATCATACACTTGGGGTGATGATTATTCAGATCATTAACTAATGATTTCCGCTTAAATGTCTGAAAGATTTTTACCAGTCTTATATTTAGAAAAATAGGTACTATAGCAGAGGCAGCTAATACTTGGTCACCAAAGTAATGGCTTGTGAGTATTCACAGAGAATCCCTTTTTCCTTCATTGCTACTGGCTACAAGAAGCATAAGTTCTATTATGATTTGTTCTTTCTGGTTGTTATTAAAAGCAGAAATTCACAGTACTATAGTGAATAAATACATTTATACCACTACACTTAAAGACCATCGAACATTTATATTCTAAGAAAAAGCCACTTTTTAATAATAAAATCACAGAATTCTCTAGCATGCTAAGAACCAGTATATATTACCTGTTCTTTACAGAGTTGACTGAGTGTGTTGTTCATTGTTGATTTCCCCTTAGGTTATGTATGTGTTTGCAGAATGAGAAAGAGTGGCAGCCATATTGATCACCTTACTCTATTACACCAATGAGACTGCAAATTATGTGTTTAGAAGAAGTGATATCCCTATATTTTTTCTCATCAATCTCTTGATTTTATTTCCCTGCAGAGTTATATCATGTAAGCATGTTAATATTTGCCAAGGTTTTTTCTATAACCTTTCCAGAGGCTAATTAAGGAAAATATATCATGTGCCCCTGAAACTATGCATGTACTCCTATACATTCCTCTCTATCTTTGACAGACAAATTGTGCTCCTTGGCTGTAATGTACTTAAATCATACTACCCACTTTTGCCTAAATGGAATAAAATCATAGCTACTTTCTGCTTTTATTTTAATCAACATCTCATGGAATGTATATGAGATTAGAATTATCAATCTTATTTTTGCACTGAGATATGAAAAGGCTTTGTTTTCACTAATTGGTTTTCTGTTGCAGCACAGCCTTTGAAAATATTCTCCAGTTCATTTTATACATTTGGAGACTGCATCTCAGTCTGTAACTCAGTCTACAGGCAGAAGAATCAAAGACCTACTCATTCACCCAACAACAAGTCGTGTAAAAGTACTTAGTCTGAAAATTATAACGTATGTGGAAAGGAAGTGGTTCAGATCTGTATTGATCCTGTGGTTGCCGCTTCACTCTCTGCGAAATGATACCATCCTTGCTCAGTTGATTCAGAGAGCCTTGCTCTCCTGGTGTCCTCCATTCTCTCTGACTCTTACAATTTTTCCTCCTCCTCTTCCTTCGAGTACCCTGAGCGCTAAGGGGACACATGTATTGGAGGCATCCTCTTTAGAACTGTCTGTTTCAAGGACTTTCACTCTTCATTGCATTTCTCTAGACAGTACTATTGGTTTTTACCCTTGCTTCTCTGCGAGTTTGAGGACAGCCTGGCCTACATAGTGAGTTCCAGGTCAACCAAAGATGCAAAGAGGGATCCTGTGGATTACCCAGCCATCTTTTAAGTTAATGAGGCAGTCTTTTCTTTTTCAGAGGCTACACCGATCTCTTGTGGACAGTTTGTGCTAATGTCCCAGTTCGGAGAAAAAACAACTTGGCTCCCCAGCAATGATAGATGTGACTCAGAGAAACTGACAAACGAAGGAACTGAATGAATCACTGACATAAAAAGATACTAATTAACTAGCAATTCTAGGTATAAACAACAAAATTTAAAAGTCAAAAGCCAATCGTAACTACATGCAGTTTGCAAAAGTAATGATGTGACATCGAAATGGACATAAACATTGTGAACTACAATATTTTTAAAAAACAAGATGGGTGATTGTGACTAGAAAATCATCAAAACAAAGGAGTTAGAGTATAACTCATGGATGAAGACTGGCCTAAAGTAAGGTGGTATCCATCCCTTGAATCCATTTACTAACAATTCATGGCCACTTAGCTGACTAGACACAGCAGTGGAAGTTGAAGATCAGTGGGATAGAGAAATAGTATTTAATACTATGATCTTTATTCTTTTCCTTTAAGATATATTTTATTTTAAATTATGTGTTTGTAAGTTCATGTGAATGTAGGCATACAGAGGGGCCAGAGGCATCCGGTTCCCTGAAGCCAGAGTTACAGGCAGTTATAAACTGCTCAGTGTGGGTATAGGAATCAAACTTGGTCCATGCAAAGAGGGCATGCTCTAAATTACTAACACATCATTCCAGCCATTGTATATTGTTTTTTATTATTCTTTCTCTTACTTTTAAATTCACATTATTAGTTATATTTTCTGCAATTAGTAAATTCACTTTTAAAGTAATTTCTTTTACCATTTATTAAAAAAAATGAAACTAGGGGATAGATATTAAAGATAAGAACTTGAGATAACTGTGAGACTGCAATACACCACCACCATCTACTTCTCAGCACAAAAAACTGCGCAAACCCAAGACCCTGCCTTTTTCTCTTCTGAGGGCCTCTCTTTCCCTAGTCCAGCATTTGCCAGGGAACTCCATGATAAATTTGGCCACCTGAATATGAATCCCACATCTCAAACCAATGCACTACTCCAATTGGACACCGGACCCCAACATAGACAAAATTCCCATAACCTTTCCCAGTTTCTGTCAAAAAAGAAGGCATGATTATAACATAGAAAAACTATATACAATAAGAATGATTATCAGGTAAAGTCTAAATAGAAAGAAAGGCTATTAAACTTAACAAAAATGAAACTACATACAATGAGAACAATTATCAAGTAAGAAATATATTCAAAATGTCCAGTCTATTTGTAATTGGAAAATTGAGAGAAATAGCTCCATTGACTGTCATCTCCTAAGAAATCCAATGTTTCTGACCTAAACACTTTCAGACATGATTAAGAAAAACTGTAATGGTACCAATCTAGCTTTCAGCCCCATCAAAGACCTAAGAAGGATACAATATTACCTGTGTAAACAGGAAGTGTAGTGCAAGCAACTTCCAACAATTCAAGAAATGACAGAAACAGCTGGATGCCTGGGCAGTCATCTAAGTTTTCTTTGCAATGTTGGGGCATCCAGCTTTGACCTAAAAGCCTAGAATATCTGACAGACTTTTCTAAGAAGCAGGAAAGTTTAAAGACTGCCCCAGCCTGTCCTAGCAGTTATTTTTTGTGTCCTACTTTGCCAGTTTGGATACCATGTTACCAGCAGTCAAGGCAATGGCAATTTCTTGCTTAAATGACTAGATTTTGCCACAAAGAAACAAACTTCAATATGAAGGTTCTTTGATGCCCATCATATTCTCTGAAGTAGATCAGTCCTGCAAGGAGCAGAAGTAGATCATTGTCATGAAAATCCTTAGGCTATTAAAGCATCTTAAATGCCATGTTCTGTATATCTCTGAAGTGTTTGATGATCACCTATAATCTAAAATATATCTCTGTATGATAATAAAAACATAAGCAATATGACTATAAATTTTATAGTTAGAACGATTAACTATTAACCTGCATTTATTTATTACCCTAAATAGCTTTCAAGCACTTAAACTTTAAATTACATAATTAAATGAGCTGCAAAGTAGAATACTTTAAACAAAAATAGAGCTTTTGTCTCCTGAGTCCTTGAATTACCAGCTGTCCATGTTTCAGTACTGAGGAGTTCAGTCCAGAGAGGTGAGTGGGTACTCGCCGGAGCCTTCTGTCCCAGGAAGAGAGTACAGCCTCTCCCCCCTCAGCTTCTGCGGCAGGGTCTTCAGTGTTCCACGGGACCCCTCCCTGCCCCCACTACTGCCACCCTTTTGTCTCCTGTGTCCTTGGAATACCAGATGTCCCTGTTTCAGTGCTGAGGATTTCTATCCAGAGAGTGCTGAGAAGTTCTATGCAGAGAGTGCTGAGGGGTTTCATCCAGAGAGGAGGAGATGGGCAGGCGCCAATGAAAGAATTTTTCCAAAAACCTGAAAGGCAACAAGACATCACCAGAATCCAGGGATCACGAAGAGAGAAGAATTGAACACCCTACTCCAGAAGAAGTAGAAGAAATCGACTTTAAGTGGATCTTTATGAAAATAATAGAGGAACTTAAACAGGAGGTGAAAATCTGCTGTAAAGAAATGGAAGATAAGTATAACAAAAAGATTGAGGAAAAGAGTAAAGAAATGGAAGAGAATTATAACAAAAACTTTGAAGAAATGAGTAAATCCGTAAATGAAATTCTGGGAAACCAAGAAAAAACAATCAAACAGGTAATGGAAACAGTTCAAGAATTGAAAACTGAAATGGAGGCAATGAAGAAAACACAAACCAAGGGCCGGTTGGCTTTGGAAAATCTAGATAAACGAACAGAGACTTCAGAAACAAGCATAACCAACAGAACACAAAAGACAGAAGAAAGAATCTCAGACTCTGAAGACACCATAGAGAAAATAAACGCTCTGACCAAAGAAAACAGCAAATCCAACAAATTCTCATCACAAAACATTCAGGAAATGTGGGACACAATAAAAAAAACCAAATCTAAGAATAATAGGGGTAGAAGAAGGAGAAGAATAGCAGATCAAAGGTCCAGAAAATATGTTCAACAAAATTATAGAAGAAAACTTCCCCAACCTAAAGAATGATATTCCTATGAAGGTTCAAGAAGCATACAGACTCCGAATAGACTGGATCAAAAGAAAAAACATCCCTTCGCCATATAATAATCAAAACACAAAGCATTCAGATTAAAGAAAGAATATTAAGAGCTGCAAAGGAAAAAGATCAAGTAACTTATAAAGGTAAACCTATCAGACTTACACCAGACTTCCCTATGGAGACCATGAAAGCCAGAAGGTCCTGGATAAAGGTACTGCAGAAACTAGGAGACCATAGATGCAAACCCAGACTACTATACCCAGCCAAGCTATCGTTCACTATCAATGGAGAAAACAAAATATTCCAGGATAAAAACAAATTTAAACAATACGTAGCTACAAATCCAGCCTTACAGAAAGTATTAGAAGGAAAATCACAACCCAAGGATTCCAACATTCCCAACACCGCCTACAATAACTCAGACATCTAGTGACCCTTCACAAGCACAACTCAAAGAAGGGAAACACATACATTCTACTACCCCCCAAAAAAATAATAACCAGAGTCAACATCCACTGGTCATTAATATCACTTAATATCAATGGACTCAATTCACTTATAAAAAGGCACAGACTTAGAGATTGGATACGAAAACAGGATCCAACATTCTGCTGTTTACAAGAAACACACCTCAACCACAAAGACAGACATCTACTCAGAGTAAAGGGCTGGGAAAAGGTTTTCCAAGCAAACGGACCTAAGAAACAAGTGGGTGTGGCCATTCAAATATCTAACAAAATTGACTTCAAACTAAAAATCTATCAGAAGAGATGGAGATGGACATTTCATACTCATAACAGGAACAATTAATCAGGAGGAAGTCTCAATCCTGTATATCTATTCCCCAAATATAAAGGCACCCCCTTATGTATAAGAAACACTTATATAACTCAAGGCAGTCATCAAACCACACACACTAATAGTAGGAGACTTCAACACACCTCTCTCACCAATGGACAGGTCAATCAGACAGAAACCCAACAGAGAAATAAGAGAATTATCAGAGGTATTGAATCAAATGGACTTAACAGATATCTATAGAACATTCCACCCAAATAGGAAAGAATATACCTTCTTCTCTGCAACCCATGGAACGTTCTCGAAAATTGACCACATACTCGGTAACAAAGCAAACTTCCACAGATACAAAAAATTATTAGTAACCACCTGTGTCTTGTCAGATCACCATGGAATAAAGTTAGAATTCAACAACAATGCTACCCCCAGGAAGCCAACAAACTCATGGAAGTTGAACTGTCAACTATTAAATCACCCCTGTGTCAAGGAAGAAATAAAGAAAGAAATTAAAGTCTTCCTTGAATTTAATGAAAATAAAGATACAACATACTCAAACCTATGGGACACTATGAAAGCAGTGCTAAGAGGAAAGTTCATAGCACTAAGTGCCCAATTAAAGAAAACAGAAAGCACATATTGGAGACTTAACAGCACACTTGAAAGCTCTAGAAAAAAAAAGAGGTGATTCACCCAGGAGGAGTAGAAGACTGGAAATAATCAAACTGAGGGCTGAAATCAACAAAATAGAAACACAGAAAACAATTTAAAGAATCTATGAAACAAAAAGCTGGTTCTTGGAGAAAATCAACAAGATTGACAAACCCCTATCCAAACTAATCAAATGGCAGACAGAGAACATGCAAATTAATAAGATCAGAAATGAAAAGGGGGACATAACCACAGACACAGAGGAAATTCAGAGAATCATTAGATATTACTATGAAAGTTTATATGCCACAAAGTTGGAAAATGTAAAAGAAATGGA
The DNA here is from genome assembly GCF_982192425.1 of Myodes glareolus. NCBI lineage: Eukaryota > Metazoa > Chordata > Mammalia > Rodentia > Cricetidae > Myodes > Myodes glareolus. The sequence goes on along the minus strand of NC_142033.1, from coordinate 20,628,011 downwards.
CATTTTTTTTAGATAAATACCATATACCAAAGTTGAACCAAGAACAGGTGAACAATCTAAATAGACCTGTTAGTCGGGAAGAATTAGAAGCTGTTATCAAAATTCTCCCTACCAAAAAAAGCCCAGGACCAGATGGCTTCAATGCAGAATTCTACCAGAACTTCCAGGAAGAGCTAATACCTATACTCCTTAATGTATTCCACAATATAGAAACAGAAGAGTCATTGCCTAACTCCTTTTATGAAGCTACAGTTATCCTAATACCAAAATCATACAAAGACACAACCAAGAAAGTGAATTACAGGCCAATCTCACTCATGAACATTGACGCGAAAATTCTCAACAAAATCCTGGCAAACCGAATCCAAGAACACATTAGAAAAATTATCCATTATGATCAAGTCGGCTTCATTCCAGAGATGCAGGGCTGGTTCAACATACGCAAATCTATCAATGTAATCCATCATATAAATAAACTGAAAGAAAAAAACCATATGATCATCTCACTAGATGCTGAAAAAGCATTTGACAAAATTCAACACCCATTTATGATAGAGGTGTTCGAGACACTGGGGATACAAGGATCATACCTAAATATAATAAAAGCAGTATACAGCAAGCCGACAGCTAACATCAAACTGAATGGAGAGAAACTCAAAGCCACTCCACTAAATTCAGGAACACGACAAGGCTGTCCATTCTCTACATACCTCTTCAATATAGTGCTTGAAGTTCTAGCAATAGCAATAAGACAACATAAGAGGATCAAGGGGATTCAAATTGGAAAAGATGAAGTTAAACTTTCGCTATTTTCAGATGATATGATAGTGTACATAAGCGATCCCCAATAACTCTACCAATGAATTTCTACAGCTGATAAACACCTTTAGTTATGTGGCAGGATACAAGATCAACTACAAATAATCGGTTGCCCTCCTATACACAAAGGATAAGGAAGCAGAGAGGGAAATCAGAGAAACATCACCTTTCACGATAGCCACAAACAGCATAAAATATCTTGGGGTTACTCTAACCAAGGAAGTGAAAGACCTGTTTGATAAGAACTGTACGTCTTTGAAGAAAGAAATTGAGGAGGACACCAGAAAATGGAAAGACCTCCCCTGCTCTTGGATTGGGAGAATCAACATAGTAAAAATGTCAATTCTACCAAAAGCAAACTATAGATTCAATGCAATCCCCATCAAAATCCCATCAAACTTCTTCACAGACCTTGAGAGAACAATAATCAAGTTTATATGGAAAAACAAAAAAAAATCCAGGATAGCCAAAACATTCTTATACAATAAAGGAACTTCTGGAGGCATTACCATCCCTGACTTCAAACTCTATTACAAAGCGACAGTATTGAAAACATCTTGGTATTGGCATAAGAACAGAAAAGTCGACCTATAGAATCGAATAGAAGACCTGGATATTAACCCACAAACCTATGAACACCTGATTTTTGACAAGGGAGCTAAAGGTATACAATGGAAGAAGGAAAGCATCTTTAACAAATGGTGCTGGCATAACTGGATGTCAACCTGTAGAAGAACGAAAGTAGATCCATATCTATCACTATGCACAAAAATCAAGTCCAAATGGGTTAAAGACATCAACATTAATCTGACCACTTTGAATCAGATAGAAGAGAAAGTGGAAAGTAGTCTACAAGATATAGGCACAGGAGGCCACTTCCTAGGTAGAACCCCAGTAGCACAGACAATAAGAGATATTGAATCTCTTGATTGAATATGATTATGAATTCAATATGAATATCTTGAAGCTTCTCAGTTTCAGGATGTCCCATTTATTCATTGATTCTCTTATTGTCTGTGCCCTTTCTTGCTGCCCCCCTCTCTCTCTCACACACATAAGCACAAACATGCACACAATACACACAAAGAAACAGAGACTTTATATATATATATATGTATATATATATACATTAATACATAAATACAACCTTCTAATTCCATATATTGTTAGTTGTATGTATTTTATTTCAGTCCATCTCACTTGGAATTTGATAACCAATATGGAGACTGTTCCTTAGGAAAGACTATTCCTCCTACTCTGAGTATTTCTTAGTTGTCTCCAGTTCTTTGTTTAGAATTAGGACCATAATCATTTTCTCCCTTTGGTGTTAGTATGTCTATTAGTCTGTTTCTTATTCAGATCTATGTTTAAGCAGCCATGTTGATGAGACTTCATGCATGTAACTTCCTTGACATTTCTGGAAGAGACAATCTCGCACAAGACTTCCAGTTTCTCTGACTCTTAAAATTTTTCTACATCCTTTCCTTGTTGTTCCCTGAGTCTTAATAATAGGTGCTGTGTTGTAGATATATCGGTGGGAACTGGGCATGAGACAATAATGTGTGCTATGTATTTGATTGGTTGTCATTTTTTGTATAGTCTCCATCTGTTGTACATAGAGATTCAGTTTCCTTTTTATGATGGTGAACACTGCTCTTATCTGTGGTATAAGAATTAATATTTATAATGTAGCCTGAAATTATGCTTGTTTAGAAAAGTTCATTGTAAGTTTTCCTGGAAGATCAATAATATCATCAGCTCCAGATAGTTAGCTAGATTTTCAGTACAGGCCATGATTTTCCTCCAGTTAAGTGGGTCTTAAATTCAATTATCAAGCTTTTTATTACCACCAGTATAGGTAGCCACTGTTGTACTCTTAGGTCTATTATGCCAGGCTGGCTACTGTTGTAGTTCAAAGTCATTGTAGCTGGGTAAGGCCAATGGTGTCTTCTCTCTAACTTGCAAGATATCTGCTCTACAAGGAAAGCTAGTCTTCAGGAAAGTCTTTCAGGTCAGATTGAGCTCAGCTGCTATGGATCCTTTGTCTTAAGTGCAAGGTGTCTTCCACAATAGGAACTTATTTTCCACCTCTGGGGAGCAACCAAATCAAAAGCAATAATCTTTACGTTTTGAAAGTCTTTTGGACAACCCTAAGCAACAACTCCAAATGTGACTTCTCATGCAATTTATGACAGTTTTTTCCCAGTCTAGGGTTCTTGCAAAAATTTTTGCAATCTAGGTAGGAAAATTACATAAAAACTGTACATGTCTATACATATGCATAGACTTATATGTACTATGTGCATCTTTAGGTAAACATATCCTTACTATCTTTTTACTCTCTCCATTTCTCTCTCCTTCTTTCTCTCTCTCTCTCTCTCTCACCTTCAGAAAAGATACAAAGAGTTATTTTAATCGCTCTTAATTAATGAATATTTGTTTTGTGTTTCAGTGTGTTGTTTGTCTTAGAGTAGTTTCCATGGGATTCTGAGTTGAATTCTCTTGTGTTTCAGGAGTATTCTCCAGATATCTCTGAATCTCAAATAATATATGATGTCATTTTCTTCTGATATCTCTTCTGCTGAATTTTTGTTCAGATAACTAGTCTGTTGGAGAAAGCAGATTACTTAAGTCAGTTATTATTAAGGATTTGATATCAATCTATTTCTATAAATCCGGTGTATATTTTTAATGAAATTGACATAAGAATTTGGTAAATGTGTGTTTAAGATAGTAATGTTTTCTTTGCTGATTGTTCTTTTAATTAGAATGACTTGTGTGCGTGTGTGCTTTCTTTTTACAATTTTTAATATCCTTTGTTTCTCCTGTATACTTACATACTTTGTGTTTTAATTATGATAATGCTGTGGGAGATTTTCTCTTGATGTCATATATTTGATATTATGTATGCTTCTTCTGTCTGTATGGGTGTACCTTTTCTAAGGGGAAATTTTCTTGCTGGAGATCTGATCTATGCCATTGATTTGGGATTCTTCTTTCTCAATTACTCCAATATTTCAAAAGATTAGCTTTTCCTGATTTGCTACTTAACCTTCATGTTCCTTTTCTATCATTTGAAACTTTACTGTTCTCTGCTAATTCTCCCTAGGACCTCTAAGTTATATTTAAGTAGAGATATTCTATCTGATTTTGCCTGACTCACTACACTTGTCAGATTTTTTCCTTTGAATTTTCGAGTTGGATTGCTGAGACTTTAGGTTTCATCTTCATTGCAGCTTGGTTCCCTTTTAATTCTTTTATCTCTTTCTTTAATTATGCTTTCAAATCCTGGATTGCTTTCATTTATTTATTTATTTATTTATGTATAAAAATTTGCACTTCCTGCCCTCCTCTCAATACCCTCCCACTCCTCCCAATCCCTCTCCTCCTCCCTCTCCAGTCCTAAGAGCAGTCAGGGTTTCCTGCAATTTGGGAAGTCCAAATACGTCTCCCCTCCCTCCAGGTCTAGAAAGGTGAGCATCCAAACAGACTAGGATCCCAAAAAGTCAGTACATGCAGAAGAAACAAGTCCCAGTGCCATTATCAATGGCTTCTCAGTCAGCCCCCATGTCAACCACATTCAGAGAATCTGGTTTGGTCACATGCTTGTTCAGTTCCAGTGCACCCTAGTTTGCCTGGCAATCTTGTCTATTTCCAATATCCAGGAGGATAACTATATGATTTTCTTCAGGTTCACCTTCTTACTTAGCTTCTCTAGGATCACGAATTATAGGCTCAAAGACCTTTAATTATGGCTAGAATCCACTTATGAGTGAGTACATACCATATTCGTCTTTTTGGGTCTGGGTTACCTCACTCAGTAAAGCGTTTTCTATTTCCATTCATTTGCATGCAAAACTCAAGATGTCATTGTTTTTTACCGCAGAGTAAAACTCTAATGTGTATATGTTCCACACCATCTTTAACCATTCTTCTATTGAGGGGCAACTAGGTTGTTTCCAGGTTCTGGCTATTATAAATAGTGATGATATTAACATAATTGAACAAATGCTTTTGTAGTATGTTAGGGCATCTCTTGGGTATATTCCCGAGAATGGAATTGCTGGGTCTTGAGGGAGGTTGACTCCTGGTTTCCTGAGAAACCATCACATTGATTTCCACAGTGGCTGCACAAGTTTGCATTCCCACCAACAATGGATGAGTGTTCCCCTCACTCTACATCCTCTCCAGCGTAAGTTATCATTGGTGTTTTTGAATTTAGCTATTCTGACAGGTGTAATATGGTATCTCAAAGTTGTTTTGATTTGCATTTCCCTGATCGCTAAGGAGGTTGAGCATGACCTTAAGTGTCTTTTGGCCATTCGAAGTTCTTCTGTTGAGAGTTCTCTGTCCAGTTCAGTACCCCCATTTTTAATTGGGTTAATTAGAGTTTTATGGGTCTAGTTTCTTGAACTCTTTGCATATTTTGAAGATCAGACCTTTGTCTGATGAGGGGTTGGTGAAGATCTTCTCCCAGTCGGAAGGACCTTTTTGTCTTACTGACAGTGTCCTTTGCTTTACAGAAGCTTCTCAGTTTCAAGAGGTCCCATTTATTAATTGATTCTCTTATTGTCTGTGCTACTGGGGTTCTACCTAGGAAGTGGTCTCCTGTGCCTATATCTTGTAGACTACCTCCCACTTTCCCTTCTATCTAGTTCAAATTGGTCAGATTAATGTTGAGGTCTTTAATCCATTTAGACTTGATTTTTGTGCATGGTGATAGATATGGATCTACTTTCTTTCTTCTACAGGTTGACATCCAGTTATGCCAGCACCATTTGTTAAAGATGCAGTCCCTCCTTGATTGTATTCTTTTAGCTCCCTTGTTGAAAATCAGGTGTTCATAGGTTTGTGGGTTAATATCCGGGCCTTCTATTCAATACCACAGGTTGACTTCTCTGTTCTTATGCCAATATCAAACTGGTTTCAATACTGTAGCTCTGTAATAGAGTTTGAGGTTAGGGATGGTAATGCCTCCAGAAGTTCCTTTATTGTATAAGATTGTTTTGGCTATCCTGGGTTTTTTGTTTTGCCATATAAACTTGATTATTGTTCTCTCAAGGTCTGTGAAGAATTTTGATGGGATTTTGATGGGGATTGAATTGAATCTATAGATTGCTTTTGGTAGAATTGCCATTTTTACTATGTTGATTCTCCCAATCCAAGAACAAGGAAGATCTTTCCATTTTCTGGTTTCCTCCTCAATTTCTTTTCAAAGACTTAAAGTTCTTGTCAAATAGGTCTTTCACTTCCTTGGTTAGAGTTACCCCAAGATATTTTATGCTATTTGTGGCTATCTTGAAAGGTGAAGTTTCTCTGATTTCCCTTCCTCTTTCATTATCCTTTGTGTATAGGAGGGCAACCATTTTTTTGGAGTTGATCTTGTATCCTGCCACATTACTAAAGGTGTTTATCAGGTATAGAAGTTCTTTGGGAGAGTTTTTGGGGTCACTTATGTACACTCTCATATCATCTGCAAATAACAAAAGTTTAACTTCTTCCTTTCTAATTCGAATTCCCTTGATACCCTTATGTTGTCTTATTGCTATTGTTAGAACTTCAAGCACTATATTGAAGAGGTATGGAGAGAACAGACATCGATGTCGTGTTCCTGATTTTAGTTGAATGGCTTTGAGTTTCTCTCCATTTAATTTGATGTTAGCTGTCGACTTGCTGTAAATAGCTTTTATTATATTTAGGTATGATCCTTGTATGCTCAATCTCTCCAACACCTTTATCATTAAGGGGTGTTGAATTTTGTCAAATGCTTTTTCAGCATCTAATGAAATGATCATATGGGTTTTTTTCTTTCAGATTTTTTTTATATGAGGGATTACATTGATAGATTTGCGAATCTTGAACCAGCCTTCCATCTCTGGTATAAAGCCTGCTTGATCATAATTGATAATTTTTCTAATGTGTTCTTGGATTTGGTTTGCCAGTATTTTGTTGAGAATTTTTTTGTCGATGTTCATGAGTGAGATTGGCCTGTAATTCTCTTTCTTGATTGTGTCTTTGTGTGGTTTTGGTATCAGGGTAACTGTAGCTTCATAAAAATAATTTGGCAATGACTCTTCTGTTTCTATATTGTGAAATACATTAAGGAGTATAGGTATTAGCTCTTCTTTGAAGTTCTGGTAGAATTCTGCATTGAAACCATCTGATCCTGGGCTTTTTTGGTAGGGAAGTTTTTGATAACAGCTTCTAATTCTTCGCAACTAACAGGTCTATTTAGATTGTTCCCCTGGTCTTGATTTAACTTTGGTAAATGGTACTTATCTAAAAACAAGTCCATTTCTTGTACATTTTCCAACTTTGTGGCATATAAGCTTTTGTAGTAAGAGCTAATGATTCTCTGAATTTACTTTGTGTCTGTGATTATTTTGATTTCTGATCTTATTAATTTGAGTGTTCTCTCTCTGCTGTTTGATTAGTTTGGCTAGGGGTTTGTCAATCTTGTTGATTTTTTTTCCAAGAACCAGCTTTTTGTTTCATTAATTCTTTGGATTGTTTTCTGTGTTTTTATTTTGTTGATTTCAGCCCTCAGTTTGATTATTTCCAGTCTTCTACTCCTCCTGGGTGAGTCTGCTTCTTTTTTTTCCCAGAGCTTTCAGGTGTGCTGTTAAGTCTCCAATGTGTGCTTTCTCTGTTTTCTTTAATTGGGCACTTAGTGCTTTGAATTTTCCTCTTAGCACTGCTTTCATAGTGTCCCATAGGTTTGAGTATGTTGTGTCTTTATTTTCATTAAATTCAAGGAGGACTTTAATTTCTTTCTTTATTTCTTCTTTGACCCAGAAGTGATTCAGTAGTTGACTATTCAACTTCCATGAATTTGTAGGCTTTCTGGGGTTAGAATTGTTGTTGAATTCTAACTTTATTCCATGGTGATCTGACAAGACACAGGTGGTTACCATTATTTTTTTATATCTGTGGAAGTTTGCTTGTTACCGAATATGTGGTCAATTTTCGAGAAGGTTCCATGAGCTGCAGAGAAGAAGGTATATTCTTTCCTATTTGGGTGGAATGTTCTATAGATGTTTGTTAAGTCCATTTGATTCATTACCTCTTTTAATGCTCTTATTTCTCTGTTAGGTTTTTGTCTGATTGACCTGTCCATTGGTGAGAGAGGTGTGTTGAAGTCTCCTACTACTAGTGTGTGTGGTTTGATGACTCCCTTGAGTTATATAAGTGTTTCTTTTACATAAGTGGGTGTTTTTATATTAGGGGCATAGATATTCAGGATTGAGACTTCCTCCTGATGAATTGTTCCTGTTATGAGTATAAAATATCCATCTCCATCTCTTCTGATTGATTTTAGTTTGAAGTCAATTTTTTTGAAAATTAGATTTGCCACTCCCACTTGTTTCTTAGGTCCATTTTCTTGAAAAACCTTTTCCCAACCCTTTACTCTGAGTAGATGTCTGTCTTTGGGGTTGAGGTGTGTTTCTTGTAAACAGCAGAATGTTGGATCCTGTTTTTGTATCCAATCTCTTAGTCTGTGCCTTTTTATAGGTGAGTTGTGTCTATTAATATTAAGTGATATTAATTACCAGTGGTTGTTGACTCTGACTATTTTTTTATTTATTATTTTTTTGTGTAGTAGAGTTTAGTGTTTCCCTTCCTTGAGTTGTGCTTGTGAAGGGTCGCTAGATGTCTGAGTTATTGTAGACAGTGTTGGCAATGTTAGATTCCTTGGGTTGTGATTTTCCTTCTATTACTTTCTGTAAGGCTGGATTTGTGGCTACATATTGTTTAAATTTGTTTTTATCCTGGAATATTTTGTGTTCTCCATTGATATTGAGCGATAGCTTGGCTGAGTATAGTAGTCTGGGCTTGGATTCATGGCCTCTTAGTTTCTGTAGTACCTCTCTCCAGGACCTTCTGGCTTTCATGGTCTCCTTAGAGAAATCTGGTGTAAGTCTGATAGGTTTACCTTTATAAGTTACTTGACGTTTTTCCTTTGTAGCTCTTAATAATCTTTTTTTAAAATCTGTTTGTTTTTTGTTTTGATTATTATATGGCAAGGGGATTTTTTTTATGATCCAGTCTATTTGGTGTTCTCTATGCTTCTTGAACCTTCATAGGAATATCGTTCTTTAGGTTGGGAAAGTTTTCTTCTATAGTTTTGTTGAATATATTTTCTGGACCTTTGATCTACAATTCTTCTCCTTCTTCTATTCCTATTATTATTAGGTTTGTTTTTTTATTTTGTCCTAGATTTCTTGAATGTTTTGTGATGAGAATTTGTTGGATTTGCTGTTTTCTTTGATCAGAGCATTTATTTTCTCTATGATGTCTTCAGAATCTGAGATACTTTCTTCTATCTCTTGTATTCTATTGGTTATGTTTGTTTCTGTAGTCTCTGTTCATTTACTTAGATTTTCTATATCTATCCGGCCCTCGGTTTGTGTTTTCTTCATTGCCTCCATTTCAGTTTTCAATTTTGAACCATTTCCATTACCTGTTTTTTTGTTTTTTCTTGATTTCCCAGGGTTTCATTTACGGATTTACTTATTTCTTCAAACTTTTTGTTATACTTCTCGTCCATTTCTTTACTCATATCCTCAAACTTTTTGTTATATTTCTTATCCATTTCTTTAAGGGAGTTATTCATATCCTGTTTAAGGGACTATATTGCTTTCATAATGGCACTTTTTTCCACTTCTTCTGGATTAATGTGTTGAAGTCCTTCTGTTGTAGGGTCGCTGGGATATGGTGTTTTCATGTTGTTTTTCAGATTGTTGGAGGAATTATTGCCTTGGCACCTGCCCATCTCTTCCTTCATATGCTCTCTAGTGGATCTTCTGGTACAGGGTCAGGTTTCTTTGTTGGCCAGGGACCTCACTGACCAAAGGCCTACCTTTCTCTAGGCAGGCTATTGAAACACAGGAACTCCCTCCTGCCGGGTTGTACTTACCACCCAGTCCCAGCACTCAAGCAGGCTGAACTGGGGGATTTTATGGCCCTGAGAAAAGGGAGGAAGGGAGGAATAAGGGAAGGGGTTCCTGCATGAAAGCTGGGATGAGATAGGAGGCAAGAGGGCTTAGCAGGGTGGAGCAGCCCCTGCAGAATGACCAGGGAGTCAAGGGGGTCGGGGAATGTCTGAGCTCCTCTTTGTGGGCTTCTGCCGCAGGTCAGGAGCAAACTCACCCCTCTGATGGAACATCTTCTACAGGATCAAAGCCCCTTGCTAGCCAGGAATCTCGCTGAGCTGACAAAAGGGTCTTATCATTTTTATCATTTTTGTGTTTGTCATTTCGTCATTATGTTTCTTCTGTTTCATTTTATTTCTTTGGTCTTTGTTAAACTCCTTAAATTATTGGATAAATTTGAAGATGGTTATTTTAAATTCTGTATACTATCTATGTAATTCTCACTGGAGAACATTTTTATATTTCTAAAGGAGTAGTAGGTTTGTTGAGAGAAAACAGACTTGGCCTTTAATACTGTTTTTTTTAAGATACTATCTGGACATAGGGACTTCTTTTGTGAGTTCTATTTCTAATATGGCCACAGAGTCTGAGACAGACTGCAGTATGTACACTGTGGAGTGGGCATGAGCATTTGATATAGCTTATGTGAAATCAAGTCCAGTGGACATGGAAGGCTGGGTGCTGTGTAAATTCTGTTTTGTGATCAATATTTGGAGTTTAGAGAAAGGTTGGTGGTTTAAGAAGGGGAGGGTCAGACAAACTCACCCAGCTGTACTCCAAAAGAGGATGTGCAGACCCAGACAGGGCTAAGGGATTAGGTGTGGCAGTTGTATGTGGAAGAAAAGTGATGTGGGTCTTGGGTGAAGCCTGGAGATTGAGAGTATGGAAAGCAGGGCTTTCTAGATAAGAACACAGCACTGGTTGGGGGACCTAGGTTAGATATGTGGTGCATTGAGAGAGTGATGTAGAAGGGTCCTCTCTCTGTTGTTTTTATTGGTTAATTAATAAAGAAAACTGCTTGGCCTGATAGGTCAGAGCATAGGTAGGCAGGGAAGACAGAACAGAATTGTAGGAGAAAGAAAACAGAGGCAGGCAGTCGCCATGAAGCTCTGGCCCAAGATGGATGTAGGTTAGAATCTTCCCGGTAAGCCACCACTTTGTGATGCTACACAGATTATTAGAAATGGGTTAATCAAGATGTGAGAATTAGCCAATAAGAGGCTAGAGCTAATGGGCCAGGGAGTGTTAAAGGAATATAGCTTCCATGTAATTATTTCGGGGATAAGCTAGCTGGGATCCAGGTGGAAATGCAGCCAGCCACTCCTATCACTACAAGAGAGGCTCTGGTAAACTTCCAGAGTTAGATTCTGTCACAAGACATGCATGACCTGGATGGGTGGAAAGAGTAGGTACAATGCATAAGGACCTTTATGTTATCTGTACTATATTCTTCAGATGTAGATATTGCCAGTGAATGTCCCATGGTCCTGATATTTCCAATAGCCTGGTATCTCCATTCCAGCATAGGCTTCACCTTAATACTTTATGCAATAGGCCTCTCGTGGCACCCTAACATAGGTTCATTTGCTGATACTCGTATCTTTTCTGAGGCTTCTAAGTCCAGAAATGCCTTCACTATCATCTTAATATCATATCATTTCTATTGGCACAACTACCACTATGTGAATGATGCTGCCAAATTTTGAGGTAAGATAAATATGTGCCCCCAAAACCTTGAACAATAGTTGTATCTGGAGATATACAAACCCTAACTAAATACATTTCTGGGCTCTTGTTTCTGTGAAAAAGCACTTTGTGCAGTAGTCTTAATTTAGACTCTTTCTTTTCTAATTGCTTTAAATTTTCATAAGATAGAGCTTTCAATGAATGAGTTATACCCTCAAAGCATTTTTGAAGTTGAACCAGTAAAAGAAACATGATTTCTTCCCAATGATACAAACCTCTTCCACAATTAGAATCCTTTTTCAGCCCCTTCTTCTTGGAAAATGAAAACTTTCTCATACTGCTTTTCTTGCAAACCGTCCCATTTTTCATAACTGTCTACTATATCTCAGTGCAGATCTGAATTAAAGCAGCAAGAAGTAGTAATATCATGTCTTGATACAATTTGGCTTAAAATTTCTTCTGCCAAACAAATCAGTTCCCTACTTTATAATTTGTCTTCAATCAACTCCACAGCACATATGCAGAATCAGCCAGATTCTTGGGCAATATATGACTTAAACGGCCTATAATCCAGTTGCACATAGAGTCCTCCTTCCTTTCTGTATTCTGGTGAGTCAAGCCTCAGTTCACATTTTCCCTCCATTCTCTTCATCCTTATTCCTCCTACAATAACCCATTAAGCTCTACTTACACCATTCGATTCAGCCCCTCCATATTCCTCTTGCAATCAATCCCTGAAGAAACATGATCACACTTATCAGATCAATAGCCCTACTTCTTAGTACCATTTTTGCATTATGTACACTTATTGGTGCTGTAACACTTACCTGTCAAGAACACACATTCACTTCGGATTTCATTTGATTTCCAAAGATAATAATGGCATTATCTCTTCTCAATTAGCTGTGTGTGTATATGTTTGTGAATACACTCTTATAAAACCTCTTCACCTAGTAAACCATGTCTATATACAGAGAAAACAGTGAAAACTTGAAGATATGAATAATTCTTCCAGTTTTACTCATTATTTAAATTTTTTTTAATTTTTTATTTTTTTATATTTTATACAGGCAAAGCACAATTATAAATCTATCAAAAGAGACTATCATTTCTGGGTTCTTTCTACATCATATCTAAAATTAAATTAACGAAGTACTAGAACTTATTATTAAGGAAGATGATAAGTATTAATCCTCTGTATTCTACTGGATTCTGTGTGATGGTGTTGCTAATGATTGGAGAGATCGTACAAAAATTCGTCATATAATTTAGTGAGTACTTCCCTGTGACCCATGTTTTCTGCTAATGCATAATATGTCATGGTAACTACATGGTCTATAAGCATAGTGTGACTCTATAGACCAACAGTACAAGACATAGCCACATCTATTATCTACATGAGTTCCAATTTGTATTCATAACTTACCAGTTCAAATCTCAAGTAATGAGAATATGGCCATCATATATGGAAGGCATGAGAAGTCCTACATAGTGCACATTTCCTTACTTTAAAGTTATTCTATTCTTTTGGTCTTTTGTGAACATTTCCCTAAATTTGGTTGAAATGATTTTATATATAAATTGCAGAAAATAAAATCATCTTCAATTTGAATAATTTTTATGGTACACCTGTCAAAACTGACCAAGTGCTAGACCCAAAAGATGCTCCAATAGAGGTATGGGACTAGACAAGAAATTTTAGGCCAAATTTTATTTGTTGTAAATACTGAAAGAAATAAAGCAAGACACATAAAGTGGATTTATATAAACTCCTGAGAAAAATAAAACTCTTTTTAAATATTTTTTTATTTTGATAATGAATAAATGCTAGTTGATATGTGTAAGATTTTCTCTGAATTCAAATATGGAAAGTACCATTACCATTCATTTACAGAAGTAATAGAGATGGCACAATATAAACTCACAGAAACCACACAACAACATATACATAACCTTATGTCAATAAAAAGAAACAAGCTCTTAGTGTGGGAAGTCTTTCTATACATGTGTTTCTTTTATTGGTTAATGAATAAAGAAGCTTCTTGGGCCTATAACAGGGAAGAGTAGAGCAAGACAGAAATTGTAAGCAGAGATAGAGCAGAAAATAAGGTAGAGTCTGAGAGACGCTATAAAGATGCTGAAAGAAGACAAACACAACTTTTAGCAGTAAACCTTGAGCCTCGTAGTAAAGTATAAAATAATAGAAATGGGTTCATTTAAGATATAAGAGATAACTAGAAATGGGTTTAAGCTATTGACCAAAGAATATTACAATTAATATAGTTTTTGTGGTATTATTTCAGACTGGGCGATTGGTAAATTAACAAGCAGTCTCCACCTACAAGTTCTGGAGTAGGTCAGGGAGTTGGAAACTAAATCCTAAAATATCAGAGAAGTAAACAAGTAAGTCAATCTAATACAAGAATTGGAACACAATCAACCTGTTGTAGGGAGGTCGCTGGTTTATCCCAGCTGCTCAGCCCCATAATAACCACACAAAACTATATTAATTAAACCACTGGTTGGCCTATTACCTTTTGCTTCCTATTGGCTATCTCTTACATGTAAATTTAACCCATTTCTATCAATCTGTGTATTGCTACATGTCTCTGGCTTACTGGTAAAATTCTGTTCCAAGTCTGTCTCTAGTGGGCTACAAGGCTTCTTGATTTTGCCTTCTTTCTTCCAGGATTCAGTTTAGTTTCTCCTGTCTACTTCCATTCTTCCCTGCCAATCCAAGACAGATTCTTTATTAACTAATGGTATTCACAGCATACGGAAGAGAATCTCACATAATCAGGACTTGCAAGTACCTAGCTTAAACACAGCTTTTGGATGACAGAGACTGTCAAGATCTTTTTAGAAGTCTCTAACTGGTTGCAAGATTTTCATGAATATTGAATAGTCAAACTGCTCATATATGCACTAGAAGAAAGGAACCCACTAAAATTCTAATTTGTGATTCATGGGTTTTTGCAGCAAGAGAGAGAGGCTGAGAGATGACAAGAGAAAGAAAGACGAGAAAGGAAGAAGTTAATCTAAACATAATCCTAACTAGTGTTAAATTTTCAGCTCAGTGAAGTGAATAAACAGACAGGGAATTTCTATATTCATAAGAGCATAGAATAGATGCAATGGATTTAACATATTTTCAGTTCAAATTCTCAAATTCCTATAGTCATAAATAAATACCACTTGAATTCTCAGAACTGTGAGCTCTAATCAGAAACAGAAAGGAATAAAAACAGTTATATTGTAGGTATTAAATCTTAGAACATCACAAGAATGACAATCTAAAGGTTAGTATATATTCTCCTAAAATATTATCTGTTCTTTGGTACTGTAAGAGACTTTATGACCTGCTTTGATTTTACTTTTTGCTTTTACTATTTATCTTATATCTTCCTACTTCAGACAATGATAAAGCTATTCTTCCTTATGTGGCTGATTTTGGTGCCTTAAATACATTTGGCTGCTTAGGTACCAGGATTCTGAGTATATTCTGTCCATCTTTTTCTCTGTATAATTCTTTAAGAAGCGTATGGACCTGACTGTTCCAATATGCAAGCATTACAAATATGGTCAGAATGTAGATCACATGACGTGATCCTCCTGAGAAGCAGCTCCACAAGCCTTTGTGTTGAAGACTTTGAAACTAGATTCTGTGTGACCCTAGCTTTGGTTACCATTGAATTTTCAGCATTGTTGCTAAGATCACAATTTCCCCTTGTGCTCTCAGTGACTTTCTGAAACCCCTCCTGTGCTGACCTGACACAGCTGAAGGAATTCACCATGGTGTGGGTCCAGAGCATAGTTTCCTAAGCGTCCTCATGGGAGGAGATTCCCAAATGGAACCCTGCAGGAGGATTTTCTAACTGGCAATTCTTCTCTGCTTGGTGAGGTGTCAATTAGACTTTTATTAACAAAATATTATAAGAAATGGTTTCTGTGAATAAACCAAGTATACTCAAAAGATAAATCTTGTATGGACATCCTATTTGCCGAGCTCCTCACTGCCCACTGGCTATGCTCTCTACATCCTCACTCTTACTTGGTTGCCTAATTCAAAATGGTACAGATGATGTGCAAAGCACAATTTAGAGAGCAACATTCAAACTGAACCCTAAACTTTAATCTTTGAAAAAAATGCTAACAGGAGAAATATATATATATATATATATATATATATATATATATATATATATATGCAAATATTTATTTGCCAAAGAGTGTATTTCCGAATTAGAGCTTTCTTTGTCTTGTTCAACATTTTTATAGGAAACAGCAGGATCAAGATCATGACAGGAACCCACTGAACAGCAGACCTGAGCTAGTGGGAGCTCAAGACGCTGGACCAACAGGTACGGAGCCTGCATGGGACAAATCTTGGCCCTCTGCATGTGGGTGACAGTTGTAAAGCTTGATATGTTTGTGGGGTCCCCAGTAATGGAACCAGGCCCTATCCCTGATGCATGAGCTGGTCATTGGAACCTATTTCTTGTGTTGGGATGCCTTGCCTGGCTTTGATGGAGAGGGAGGAGCATGGTCCTCTCTCAACTTCATAGGCCATGCTATGCTGACTCCCATGGGGGACCTGCCCTTTTCAAAATGGAGAAGGCACAGATGGAGGGTAGTAAAGAGGTGAATGGAGGGAGGGAATTCTATGGTTTGTGTGGAAAATAATAATAAAAGCAAACAAAACATTAAAGTTAACAAGTAAAACAAAACAAAAAGAAAAGACTACATTTAAATTTTTTTCCATTATTTACAACACAATATCATTGTTTTCTTCAAGTCTTCTTAACATTGTCTTTCCTGTTCTGAGGCAATCAAAAGTAGGATATTATGATAAGATGTATGAATTTTGCCAGTTGTTGTTCTTTGAATTAGTTGTTGAACTAACTCTCTCATACACATGTAATTGCACAACACTCAGCTGTAATCACAACTCATATGAATATGAAAAGGGCTTTGAGGATGAGATCCATACTTATTTAAATTTTTGTCATACTATTATTTCATAAAAGAATAAGGTTTATTTCCTTGTTTAAATTTTTTCATCAACTTTTTATTGATTGTTTGAATTTCACAAGATACACCACAGCCACATTCATTTCTGAGGCCTTTCAGATCTGCCTTCCACCCTTGTAAGTTCCCTCCCCAAATGACAATAGAAAATAAAAATTATAAAACAGTCTCATGGTAGAATGTTCAGAGTCTCCCAGTGTGTCACACTGTGTACTCTTTAAACAGCTTTTCTTGAATGTTCACTGCGATGAATCATTGGATTGCTCAAGGCCTCTGGATTCTGCTACACTATTGACGCTGAATCCTCTCTGAGACTCCTCTGGACTATCCTGTAGCTGACCTGTGTCATGGAGATCCTACAACTTTGGTTCTCCAAATCCTGCCCCATAAATTCCAGCAGCTGATAGATGTAGTATATGTTGGTTGGACCAGCTCAAAGCTCTGGGTCTGGCCCTGGGTGGTAGCTGAGTTGGTCACCAATGCTAGCTCTTTATGATGCCCAACTGAGAGGTGAGGCTGACTTTTCTGTATCCACACATGATGCCGCAGGGCGATTGGTAATGAAAAATCCCCAGACTATCTTAATACAAAATATACAGCTTTAATAAACAGAAGTAAGACTTACAACAGCTTACACCAGAATCCAAATGATCCGTCCAGGCGCAGGAGCCAGGCAAAAGAGAGCTAGCGGGAGCACGCTTGCTAGGTTTATAGGCAAGCTTTAGCCTAAGGGCGACACGCCCCAAAAACAGAATGTGATTGGCTGAACTCCCCTATCACACACAATCAGGGTGTGACCCTCACCAATGTTACCAGGGTCAACTATCTGACACTGACAAGATGAGGGGTAAGGATCAGTTCTCCCACACTAATGGGGCCATTCCCATCCACACCTTTCTTTAGGGTCAGCTCTACCTAACTGTTCAGACAAGCTGCAGGACAAGCTCACCGTAGTCCTGTGGCCATAAATTGGTGAGTCTAGCTCTCCCATGCCTGCACCATTGGGGCCAGCTCTCCACACTGCCCAGGCTAGGAATAGGGACATCTTTTCTGCACTTGTATCACTGTTGGTGCTACTCTGTGGTGACTCGTGAGGGGCTGGATCAGCTAAGCACTAAACTCAGACAACATTCTGGCCTCACATGGAAACCCAGATGAAGGAGGTCCACATTGCATGGACAGTGACACAGACCACTGCAACAGAAGGACCATAAACTCAGCCATGGCCCTCTGCAACAGCACAGGTCCAGATAGCATGATGGCCTCAGATAGCACTTCAGGCCTCTCACATCAGGCCGTTCCTTGCTGCCTTCACGACTACAGTCCCAGTTCTCTTGAAAGAGAACAAACTGCTCCCACTTCCCTTTCTGTCTCATCTCTCCACCACATATTTGCTCATCATAATGCTGCATGTACAGGATAGTGCTGAGGCCTCTCCTTAGTTGTTAAATTTTCATTTTTGTTTGTTTTTGTTTGATAAAGAAGAGGGTTTATTTCATCTCATAGCTCCCTGTCCATTGTTGAGGAAATGTAGGCCAGGGGTTCAAGGAAGGACTCAGGAGGCAGGACTAAAGCAGATACCTTAGAGACAGTATGCTTAGTAGGTTGTTCCTTATCATTTGCTCAGTTTTTTTTCATTATGTCTTTTAGTTTGTGAGATTATAATATAATTGCATTATTTCTCCCTTCCCATCTAATGAAGATATGCCTTGATAGAGTAATCAATGAATGTTCAGAAGGCCGTTCATAAACTAGAACAATGCTAAAATGTAGTTCATGTGCCTTCTCTACTCACTCTTTGTTTTCTTTCCTGTCTTTACACACTTTTGATAAAAGAATAAGAAGGATTTTATGGAAATGAAAGCTGTGGCTGCCACACAGGCCAGTAGGAATCCAATCACATCCAGAGAGTGGTACTGGTACCAGGTGAGGTTGTGTGCAAGTGGCCTCAGGTGCTTGGCCCCTTTGTGGCACATGACAAACTCAATCCAGAAGATGACTCTGTCCAAGGGTTTCATGGGCTGTTCATGGTGAATGGTTGACAACCACATTGCATTCTCTTTATAGCTGAAAGAAGGAAAACAGACATTAACTTACATAAGAAATGAAAAATGCAAATGTGTAAATTTTTGTATAAACATAAAAGTTAATAACACCATATAGAAGGAAAATATAGTTTGTTCCGTATTCATGACTAGGAAGATCTTCAGAGGCATGTCTGAGTTCCTTGAAAATGCAAGATTAAGCATTTCAAAAAAAAACAATGAAGATCAAATATTTCTAAAGTAGAGTTTAGAGATACTTAAGTCTTAAATATAAAATAAATAAAAAATAAGATATTATATGAGTATATAAAGTTTCAGTTACCCATAAGCAATTAATAGTGATTTGTGTACAAAATGTGTACAGGTGTCAGGATGTATAAGTAGAAGGCAAATCACTCTTGAGTCCTCAAGGTGGTACATCTCTGTGTAAATTTGATAAAGATTGTAATGAGATTTTTATGGTACATCGATCAATGATTAGTGGTTTTAATTACAAATGTGTCCTAGTTCTTATCAATTAGCTCTACTAGCTGCTTCTCATTGTTTTCATGTTTTTCTTATTAAGGTCATCAACTAATTGATAAAATTAATAGGAAGAATAATTTTCTTCTCTGTTTCTGTATTGAATTTTTTTATTATTTCTATGATTCTTATTGTAAATTATAATCACAATAAACTTTTGCAATTACTTTTATATATGTGTGTGAGGGAGTATGTATGAGAGTATATGTCTGTGTGTGTGTGTGTGTGTGCTATGAGATCTGCTGGCGTTAGAGTTACAGACATTTGTAACCAACTGATGTAAGTGTTGAGAACAGAACTCTGGTCCTCTGCTAGCATAGATCTTCTCTTATCCACAGAGCCATCTTTCAAACCTAATTTTTACACTTATTGTTAATATTGGCTTTCTGTTAGCACTATAATTTTAGAAGTATAAGTTGTAAAAATTTCACATTGAATATCAAATACAACGTGTACTTGATTCTAATGCTGAAATAATTATTGATGAGGATATAATAAAGAAAGGTTATAAAGACAAGTCATCAATTCTCATGTCAGTTTAATGCAGTAAAATAGAAATTGTAATAATGGTAACTACTGTCTTTATATTTACAAAGTAAAATGAGAGAATTATGTATTTATTCTTATTAAATAATCATTTTTTAGTATGCATGTTACATTTATTTAAAATTTATTTTGTAACTTATCTGATTAGGAAATTGGAAGAGGGGAAGCTCCTTAGGGAAGGGTGAGGAAGGTTAACACAAAAGAAGGGCAGACAGTAATAGAGTACCAATAAAAATATCAGAAAAAGCCATGAACAATTTTACTATTAATAATTTATTCAAATACCCCATAAGACATATAATTTTATGTATAAATATACATATATAATTTTAATGATCTTTTCCTCTTCAGGATTAGTGGTACTCAATTAAAGAGTCAAAGAGCACCTTATACAAACCTCAATACCAAACACAGAAAACCTTTTTTTAAGAGATTTGTCAAGTCTATCAAAGAAACTCCCTAAACATTGAGCCTTTGATGCTGTTTATTCTCCAAAGGTGGAAAGTAAGTTTCTATTGCTAAATGAGCATTCAATTCAGAAGCAGAGTCCAGAGACCTCTCAGCTGGAACTGACTTGACACCCCCCTACCTGAAAACTAGCTTTTGTGGTATAAAACAGTAGAGAGAATTGAAAGATTTGAAAAGCCAGAGGGAACTGCTTTTAGTTGTTTCCTTGATAAACTATACTCATACAACAACATGAGCCCCTAAACAAGATCTGAATAATCATGACACCTATAGTCATTTTTAACAACATAGGTCCCTAACAGAATCAGAGTAAATATGAAACCTATAGTCATTCGAAAAACATGATCCCTAACAAAATCTGAAAGAGGAGGACATCTATAGTCGTTCTCAAAAACATAGGCCCCTAACAAAATCTGAATAAGTAGGACATCTAGAGTTGTTCTCAACCAAATAAATCCCTAAACAAGCACTAAATGTGGAACTTTTTGTATAAACATTAAAAATAATTACATAGTATTATCACAATATTCTGTGAATAAGATTGGTTAATAAAGAAGTGACTTAGGTCAAAAACAGGACTGACCAGAGCTAGGCAGGTAAAACTAAGCTGAATTCTGGGAGAAAGAAGGTGGAGTCAGAGAGAAGTCATGCATCGATTGTTCTGAGAGGAGATAGATAGTAAACCCTTTCTGTTAGGCCAAAACCACATGACAATATACAGATTAATAGAAATGGGTTAACTTAAGATACAAGAACTAGCAGAAAATATGCAGAAGCTAATAGAGAAAGCAGTGTTGTAATTAATGTAGTTTCTGATTGGTTAGTTTGAGTCTAAGTGACTGGGAACAAATAAGCAGCTTCTTCCAAAAGATCTCAATAAGGATGACACCAGTAGCCATGCTAACATGAAACAAGGTAGATTTTGCTCTGGTCCTAACTCCACACAAATTTTTTATAGGCACAGAAGTAATGCTGAAGGTCGGAAAGAAACATTCTTTATTCAAAACAGGTCTTTTTCAAAAAAGTTTCCAAATGAATTTTTTTAATCAAAGAAAAAGATTTATCAACATGTTAATTTGCTTCATAGTAATAAGTTTTCATTATTTAAATTTATTCAAAGACAGGTTGCATATTTAAATATCTAACCATTCACTTACTTTTATGTTAATATCTATGCTATCTTGATGGAGAAAGTTACAACTTTCATAAAATTTACTTATCACTTTTAAACATTCAGTTTCTCTGTTGTAATATTTTCCTATGGCTTCTAGGTGTACAAAATCTGGTACCACCTCCAACATTTCATTGTTGCAAGGAGGACTGCTTGTTGATACCTGGTAAACCAGCTAGCTTAGTCATGAAATAATTACACGGAAACTGTATTAATTAAATTACTGCTTGGCCCATTATTTCTAGCTTGCTACTGGATAACTATTACTTACTAATTTAACCTATTTCTATTAATCTGTATATAATCATGTGGCAGGAGTGTAGCAGCATTGTTTCAACATGTCTATATCCAGAAAAGGGGAAATTATGTGGGAGCTCTTCTGTCTATGTGCTGTGTTTATTGGTTAATTTATAAACCTTTTGATCCTATGGCAGGGAAAAAATAATTAGGGGAGAAAACCTAGGCTGTATGATGGGAGAAGGAAGGCAGAGTCAGAGAGATGCCATGAAGCTGCTGGAAATAGACATGCTGAAATTTTGTTGGTAGGCCATGGCCATGTGGTAACATATAGGTCAAGAGAAATGGGTTAAATTAATGAGTAAGTGTTAGTCAATAAGAAGCTAGAGTTAATGGGCCAAAAAGTGATTTAATTAATACATTTTTCTGTGGTGATTTCCAGTATAGACAGCTGGGAACCAACAAACGACTCTCCCCTCCAACAAATTGGTGTCAATGTGGTAGACTAAAATCCATGTAAAGTGTGAGAAACCTTGAAAAGGAATTCTATACACAAAAATACAGAGTTTAATACAGCTTCTTGCTGTTTGCTGACAGTGTGCTTCAGTTCTCTTCAGAGATTTTTTTCTGATTCAGTCATGACCATTTTGAAATGCCAGCTTTCTAGCCTTGCTGCCATAATATGTATATATGTATGTAACAGCATTCTTAAAAATGATGCTATGAATTTGAAAGAGAACAAGGAGAATAGATATGAGAGGGTTTGGATGAATAACTAAAAGGGAGAAATGATGCAATTTTGTCATAATTTCAAAAACAGAAATTGTAAAAATAGATCTTCTTATGTTTAAATATACCATAGATAAATACCTCTACTAGGAGGGATGAAGACATCAGAAGGGGAAAATATCGAGAGCTCTTGAGAGACTGAGACGATTGCACCAGCAGAGTCTGTGTTTAACTTTACATTCAGGAAGGTTGAACATAATCATCATTTTTCTAAGCAGAGATGTTTAGACAAATGAGATAGCTAATGATACATGAAAATATTTAATACACTCCCACGGTGATATAATTCAATCTCAGAGAAGAATGGCACAACATTAATAACTCATATTTATATGTACATATTTTGATAGTTCTAATAGTCTACTTTTGACACCGCTATATTTTAAATGTTTTGGTGGTTTACTTTTATTCATGTGTTCTATGTTATTTTCATTGAATTTCAAGTTGTTATTCTTTGATTATTTATTCATGACAAATATTCCTCATCCACAATTGTCTCTGGTCGGAAGTTCTTTGAAACAATGCCATCATGTTGACCAATGGGAGTATGGAATCATCTGGCCCATCCAGGGAGTAATTTTACATAGTGTAGTTTTAAAACATGATCCACGAATGGAGTCACATGAGTAGAATTGTGAGTGCTTAAGAGTGCACTCTGAGAAAATAAGACAAGAGTCTTGTGTCCTCAATTTCTTGAAAATGCAAGATTTTCTTTCTTTCTTTCTTTCTTTCTTTCTTTCTTTCTTTTCTTTTCTTTTCTTTTTTTTCTTGTTTTTGGTTAGTGTGTTTCACACTACTTCCAGGTATAGCAGATACAAGTGGACCTATTTCAGGTTAACCACTACTGTTTGATATTATTATCCAGATAATGTTTAAACTGTCCTTTGTGCATTTCTGTTGTGATTTGATAGAAAATGGCTCCCTAAGGGAGTGGCAATATCAGGAGGTGTGGTCTTGCTGGACGAAGTGGGGTAGGCTTTGAGGTCTCTTTGCCTCAAGCTTATCTCAGTGTGACTTTCAGTCAACTTCACAGTCAGAAATGCTAAAAAAATATTGAGTTATTGATAGGACAAGAAAGAGTTACAAGGGATTATGGAACCTATATTTACATGTGGACAAGAATATAAACATGACTTGGGTTTTCCATAAGAGTCAAAATTATATAAAATCTAGTGACTCTGCCTTGTCTGTTTCTAAAGAAAATATATGGGCTCTTCAAAGAACAGTGGAGAACAGGCATAGAGACATCTTTTTATCCCTGAAATTCTCCTTTTTTTATAATTAAAAATAATCTGGCAAATGGAGCTGACTGAATGACTTATGAAATGTAAATGCCACCATGTGGCCAATGGGAGCTTTACAGTCTGTTTTATCTAGAGATAGCTATTGTTTAAGATTGGCCTATTTTACATTTAAAAGATTGCTTTTATACTATACATATTCATTCTGATAATAAGGTACATTTTGTCTTTTATCTGCCCTCATTCAAATATAAAGAATGTTAACTCTGATATCTGTACATTATACTTTCAAGGCATGACATAATTCCCTATTCTCTGTCTATTCTATGCAGCAAAGGTTTTGGAGCCTGTGAGGGAGGACTTTCCTCAGGCTTTTAATTGCTAAATTCAAACCTGGGACTTCCTTTACCCTGCAAGATGTAGCATGCTCAGGTCCAGCACCATGTTGGCCTGCATGGTACCATACTTCCTTTCATGACGATAATGGTTAAATGAGCTACAACATTTAAGTGTTTTTTTATTATTATTACAGATGCCACGGACATGGTATCTCTTCAGAGCAATGAAAACCCAAGTAAGACTCTATGGAAAAACTCTTTTTTATCACACATGGCTTGTCGTACTGATCATATACAACTTCAACTCGTGATTTTTGCTCATATGACCTTTCTAAACCCTTAGACTGTACATTGTCTGATTGTCTGATTAAACTTAACACTTGTTTGTGACTATAACCCCAAGTTTCCAAGAGAAAGTTCTTTAGATGAAATATCTGACAGAGTCTGAAAGAATATTGGAAAGGCATATAAATAAGAGGAAGAGATCCCCGTTCAATTTGGGATGACTTAGGCATTGATTTGAACTATTATAAAATACTAAGTGAAGATAAGGAGGTTATTAAAAATGAGGACATAATGACTAATTCCTTGCTTGAATATAAACTGGATGATAACATCTTAAAATTAGGAAAAAAAGGAAAATCTAAGAATATTTCCTAGTGTAGGTAAAATCAAAGGAAATACAGCAGCACTGTCAACTATGCGGGTGATGGCTCCCTCAGCTCAATTTTTGGAGTCTCCTTTAAAAGTGTTTCCTGTATTGACTGGAATCTGATTTCAGATCTAGAACAGTAGTAAAAATGCAAAGTCCTTTTCTGCCTTATGGCTGATTTCATAGAGAAACTCAAAGATGCTATTGAAAATCAAGTGAAAGAGGAACAAATTCGAGTGTTATTATTAAAACACTTAGCTTTTGAAAATGTTGATAAAGATTTGTAGCATGAGGGGCTGGCTTGTTGGGGTATCTGTCCTGCCCAGTACCCCACAGCAGGCAGGCCCCAAAGAAAAATCACACACAGGACTCCATAAGATTATAAACTGATTGGCTCATTAGGTCAGGCTACTTATTAGTTCTTATGACTTATCTTAACCCATTATTCTGATCTATGTTAGCCACAGGGGCTCAGTACCTTTCTCAGTGTGACAGCTTACATGTTGCCTCTTCGGTGGTCTGCGCAGGAGTGGCTGAGGGAGCTTTCTCCTCCCTAGCCTTATCCTATTCTCATTGCCCTGCCTCTACTTCCTGTCTGGTTGACCTGCCTATACTTCCTGCCTGGCAAATCAGTGTTTTATTAAAATACATGATTGACAGAATACAGATAATTCTCCCGCACCAAAGATTGCCAAA
Source organism: Myodes glareolus (assembly GCF_982192425.1). NCBI lineage: Eukaryota > Metazoa > Chordata > Mammalia > Rodentia > Cricetidae > Myodes > Myodes glareolus. The sequence continues at coordinate 20,602,840 of NC_142033.1, read as the reverse complement.
TATTAATCATGGCACAAAGAGAGATAGAAAATATTCTGGATTTTCCAAAGTTAATTAACTTCAGAATATAGTGATCTACAAACAAAGAGGAAAATCAGCTGGTATAAAAATCTATGCATTACAAAAATAGATGTTAGGAAATTGGCCACTTGAAGAGACAATGCAAATTGCCCCGACAATGGTAAATTCAGATTCAATGAGTTCTAGATTTTACCCTATATGCAAGGAAGGAAAACATTGGGTTAAGAAATGTTGAACCAAAATTGATAAGGATGGGAATACATTGTTTGGAAACAAAAACAATACCAGTTAACAGTAGGAAAATATGTTTAGGTGTCCTCCAAAGGCCCCGCAAAATTAGAAGCTTTTAAGGCAAAAATAACAACATTGATGTCAGACTTCAGATTATAATCAAACAAGTTTTTGTTTCAAGATGTCATACATGGAAGTGCTTCTTTTGGTAGTCTTTGCCCTTAAGTATTGCTGTTTCATCTCTTCAATGTCCTTTAATGTTACACACAGAATATTGGGGACTTATACTGCCTCAAAGAGTTGAACTTTTATTGGGTTTCAGTAGTTTTTCCATGAATGCAATCATAGTTCATACAGAAACCACTGATGAAGATTTAACAGAGGAAACTGCAGTCACAAATACAGTGCCTACTAATTGGTCATTTAACCAGAAGGAAAATTGCAGGTATTACTATTGTCTAAATCACCTTTCACAAAGAAACATGTTTTGTGAGCAAGGACACAGTACAAGTAAAACTATATAGATTTAAGCACCTTACTAAAGAAAAATGAGAAACCATTATTGGAGTTAAAAGTAAAGGGAAAATGTGTACTGTATTATTTAGTAATGATGAGACTGATGTTTCTATTATAACCATGGAATAATGGGCACCTGGATGGCCTGTTATGGGGGGTAAATTTAACACCAATAAAGTTGGAAACTATGAGTTCTAAAGGATTAAACAGAATGCTACAAAATTTCAACGTAAAGGCCCAGAAAACATAATGGAAATCCTCCAGCTTTGTGTTACTCATATTCTGATTAATTTTGGTAAGGAGACTTTCTACAAAAGACTGATGCAGAGAGCTATAATCCCACATCTAATGATACCCATTCTCCACAATCAAAATTCTAATGAAAATTTGGATTGTAAAAAAATGAAAAGGACTATGAAAGTAGATGCAACAGTTTAAGTGACCTATATACCCAAGTAGATAGGGACATAAGTACGACTTAGTTATTCATAGGAGACAAAAATTATATAAAAAACTAGTGACACTGTCTGGATATCTTGATGGTCTGTTTCAAAGGAAAAGATATGGGATCTTTACAAAGTCATCAGAGAATAGTGAAAAACGGGCACATGGAGTCACCTTTTTCTCTCTGGAATTTTCCTGGTTTTGTAATTAAAAAATACTCTAGTAAATGGAAATGGTTGATTGAGGTATGAAATGTTAATGCCACCATGTGCCCAATGAGACATTTACAGCCTGGTTTATCTAAAGGCAGCTATTGTTGGCCTTTAATAGTTTTGTGTTTTTATAATATAGTTTTTACTATACATATTAATCCCCATAATAAGGTACATTTTGGCTTTTCTGTTCTTTCATTTAACCATAAAGAAAAGGATCTCAGTTGTGATATTAATGGATTGTATTAAACCAAGATATGACAAAATCCACTATTATGTGTTACTACTATGAAGCAAATGATTTAGAGCCTGTGAGGGAGTCTTTCCCTTGAGTAGGCTTAGATTTATTAGGTTCAAACCTTGGACAAATTGCAAAGTTGCTTATTTAATATTGCAAAGTTGATCTGTCTGCCTGGTTTTCCCTTCATCCTTGAGTCCCTACCTGTAGGACCCTCTTGATTAACATACTCTGAGTGGTAACAGAAGAATTTTAATTATCTGATTAATAAATTAAAAAAGACATTTTTATATTGTGTAGTGTCATAGACACAAGCTCCCTATTTCTTCTTTGTGTGTTAGGACTTTCACTCTGACTGGTTAAGAGCAGAGTGGTGAGTTTCATCTTTTATGATGCAGACATCACTGTGAGGGAAGCACCCATCTCTATTTTCTTTGGATATTTCTCCTACATATACTGGCAGGTCAACCAAAGAAATAGTTTTTTTTCTTTTATTGCATTTTCTCTCAATTAGCCAAAAATGTACTTTGATTGACAGTTTGTGAGCCTAGGACTCCCTTCCTTACTTGAAAATTAGGATGCAAAGTCATGCTGCATTTCAAACTTTTTCAACACCTGTTAACTGGTATTCTGATAGAAATACTAAATACAAATTAGCTCACCCCTGAAAATCTAATGTTTGCAGTGACTTTAAGTAATCAACAAATAGAAAAACTGACTCTGAAGAATTTGGCTATGTCTACATACTCTTGATAGCAATGTCGTCATCATACTAGCATTTCAGAATGTTCCCACATTGATCACTGTGTTTATATCCAAGTCACTCTCAGTCAAAAATACCTTTCACCTTATTGAAACATCTGTTGTGAATATCTGTTTGATTAGGGAAATTAGAGTTTCCTTAAAACTCTACCTTTCACACAATCATTTCTATAATAAGATCTTTCAAAGATGTTCACAGACTTAGTATAGAGTCACCTCCCATGGAATGCTTTCCCTCACCTTTTGTGTAATCTGGGCAAGGGCCCATGGAATTGCATTGGCATTGTCTTCTGACATGTTGCTGATCATTGATCCCAGAGAAAACACCACGACACCATACTCACCAAAGATCTGGACAAAGTCGTCCATTTCCTGTGAAGAAAGTTGATGTAGATCGGCCTTCTGTTATTGTTATTTTCATTGGTTAATAAAGAAACTGCCTTGGCCCTTTGATAGGACAGAAAATTAGGTAGGCAGAGTAAACAGAACAGAATGCTAGGAAGAGGGCAACAAGGCAGACACCATGGAGCCAGCCACCTGGTCAGATATGCTGAATCTTTCCCAGTAAGCCACACCTTGTGGTGCTAATTAGAAATGGGTTAATCAAGATGTGAGAGTTAGCCAGTAACTAACTCCCTAAAGATAATGGGCCAGGCAGTGTTTAAATGAATACAATTTGTGTGTTGTTATTTCAGGGGCTAAGCCAGCCGTGCGGGTGCCCGGGCAGGATGAAAAGCAGGCCTACCTGCAACTCCTCACTACAGATGGTGCCCAGACGTGGATACCTGAATCCACAGAAAGCCTGAGAAAGTTTGGGAAAGAATAGAGTAAAGCATGTTTTCTTGGTGGCTGCAATTTCTCGGGTCTGCTCTGCTTGCTAGAGGCAAGTAAGCGGTCTCATCTAAGAGAGGCTTCCTGACTCAGCTTTAGCTGCAAAACCTTGCAGCTCTTTTAAGAGGTCCTGCCACAAAACACTTAAATGGTGTTGATGAAAGACTGAACGCATGCTTTTCAGTTTTCAGCCATAGCAGGAAAAAAGCTGCACTGTTTTAAAATGCAGGCTTTCTGGGCTGTCCTGCCAGGGCAAACTCTGACTCTTTCAGGCAGGCAGTTTGACTGAGTGTGGTCTGTGAGCAGAATGCTGCAGCTTGCTTGCTGGCAGGGACCTTGAACTGCCACAAAGTTGTGGCAATAAAATGACTCCAGCAGTACCTCTGCCATGAGGCTGAAAAGCTAAGGAATGGGCTGGATCCAGTCATGAAAGCCATGTCTTCATTCCTCCCCATAAAGACTCATATGATCAGAAAAAGAGAGATATACAGTAAAGAGAGATTCAAAGATGAAGAAAACCTCTAAAAAAAAAAAGAAAAAAAGAAAACCTCTAAATATTTTACAGTGTGTTAAAAATATATGCAGGCTAAAAGTTAAAGATCTTAAAGTAAAAAAGGAAGAAAGAAAGTAGTTGGGTGTGTTGGTACACACCTTTAACCCCAAAACTTGGGAGGCAGAGGTATACTGACCTCTGTGACTTCAAGGTGTGGTAGTACACACCTTTAAACCCAATGCCTGGGAGACAGAGACAGAAGGATCTCTGTGAGTTCAAGTTGTAGTGGCACATGCCTTTAATCCCAGCACTGGGAAGGCAGAGACAGACTGATCTCTGAGAGTCCAATGAGAGCCTGGTCTATAAAGTTATTCCTGGACAAAGATATACAGAGAACCTGTCTCAAAAAAGTAAATGTAGAAATAAAAGAAATAGAGGTTAAAATAAAGCCGCATAAAGATGGAAAATACACAGAGAATCTTGATACTGTATTATGCTCTCTTTGAGTTGTTTGAATGCTGAGGAAGGAGTAACAGGTGCTAAAAGATATGTGTTTATAAATGCTGCTAAACTAATCCAAGATAGATATGTTGAAAATACTTTGACTTCAAAATTTGGATCTAAGGTTGTGATGCTTTGGAAAAGTTCTTCTTTTGTTTTCACAGAGGATAAGACCTTGTGAATTGCTTCTATCCCAATATGGTATGATAGACCCTGTCCTCCTGAAGGTTGCTATGAACACCCTCAAGATATTACTTTGCTCAACTGCCAACTGAGGTGAATCTAGCACACAGCTTATACCATGAAAGACCTGATTAACAGTGCCCCTATACAGCAGGAAGAAATTTGGAGAGAAATAACTATGTCCAGATTCCCAAATATTGCTTAAAAATGTTCTTTTACATTTAAAGGGAGATAAGATATAGATACGAATAATTTGCATTGGTATGGATTTTAAGGTCAATTTTATTATATGTGTATGTCTTTCTGATCTTGATTAAGGTATTGTGATTATGTAGTTCACTTAAAAATGTAATGTATAATTAGGAAATATAGGTTGTTAATGGATAATCATCGATAATAGTCAAGTTTGTAGTAATGATAGTTTGATTTTCTATATGTGCATAGATATATTTCAGATAGGCATTCTTAATATACTTCAAAGACTACAGAAGATGGCATTTAATGTTTTAATAACTTAGGACTTTTCATGACAATGAGACACGTCTGCTCCTAATGGCACCAATCTACTTCAAGAGGAAGATGGACATCGAAGAGGCTCCTTATGGAGTGGGTTAGCCATTTGGGCAAGAAACTGCTCTTGCCTGGACTGTTGCATAAACTGGACACAAAGAACCCACAGAGAGAGGACTGCTGATCTTGCCTAAAGGTGAGATGGTCTTTCGGGGTTCCTGATTCATGAAAGAGTCTGTGAGACATTCTGCAGGACACAGCAGATAGTGACTGAACTGTCTTTGAATTTTGCTGCTTCATGAAAAGTCTGCTGGATACTATGGGCCTGAAGGCTGAAGATGGATGCCCCAACGGTACAAAAGAACTTTGGGTGACTGTACAGGTAGCGAGATGTCTCTGTCATTTCTAGAGATTGGAAGTTGTGTATTTCTTGTTTGCTTAGGTAATATATCCTTCTGGAGTCTTTGATGGAGTTGAAGAATGGTTGGTTATAGTTATAGTTTTCCTTAGTGATGATAAAAGATAAAATAGATATAAATATTGTGACTGTAATTCTTGCTTTATAACTGTTTTGCTATATGTAATTTTACTATGTTAAAATGAAAGTCTTTTTTTTGTATAAATAGAAAAAGGGGAAATGATGTAGATGGGCCTTCTGTTATGTGTTATTTTCATTGGTTAATAAAGAGACTGCCTTGGCCCTTTGATAGGACAGAAAATTAGGTAGGTGGGGTAAATAGAACAGAATGCTGGGACGAGGGCAACAAGGCAGACGCCACGGAGCCAGCCACCAGTTCAGACATGCTGAATCTTTCCCAATAAGCCACACCTCGTGGTGCTACACAGATTATTAGAAATGGGTTAATCAAGATGTGAGAGTTAGCCAGTAACTAACTCTCTAAAGATAATGGGCCAGGCAGTATTTAAATGAATACAATTTGTGTGTTGTTATTTCAGGGGCTAAGCTAGCTGTGCGGGAGCCGGGCGGGACAAAAAGCAGGCCTGCCCGCAACTCCTCACTACCGAAAGTTTATTTAATAAAAAAATACAGTTGTAGAATTATCATTTAGGAAACTTTTATGAAAAAAAAACTATGAGAATAAACATTGAAGTGTTTATAGGACTATATACTATAGTGGTGTTAAAGCATACAGAAGACAAGCATGGCAATATCAAAGACTTTGAACTTTGCAGGCATCCAATCAAACTATACTCACACATTGTACAATTGATATTTTAAATATTTTCCCCTGGCAATATTAAAACTCAGGGGTGCAAGCATATGAAGTATTCAAAAATTGTCGTTTCATTTGCACTTTCTTCCTACAGAAAGAGTGATATTTTTTCTTTGCTATTTTATTTTTCTCTTATAATGGGTGATTTAATAATATTAACTAGTGTTTGATGATATATTATTTATGTAATAGTATGTACGTATATGGTAGTTTTCACAAGCTTTCTACTATGATTAATAAAATGTTTTAATTCTTTGTGAAACAATCATAACTGAATGATAAACTTATAGTATGCAATAATTTTCTGATACTGTGTATGAATAGGATACTTTCAGAGTTGATATCCAAAATTTACTGGTTGGAGAGATATTATGTCCATGCTGTTTGTTCGGATATCAAACAATTACTTCGGACATATGTTCATCATAACTTTTGGTGATGAGCAGTTTATGATTGATGAATTTAACTGACTTAATTTCTCTGTCTTTTGTCATGTGCTTTTATTTGTGTGTACATGCGTTCACATGTGTGTTTGTGTATACATGTGTGTACATGTATGTGTGCTTGTGCGTGTTTGTGAACTTGTGTATGTGTGATTATGTGTCTGTGCCCCCTTGTGTGCTTATCTGTGTGGGTATGTATGTGTGTGTGTTAGGGTTGCTGGAAGGTGCCTTGCCTTTGTTTAGCTATCAACTCCCCACAGGGAGCAATGGCATCTGAGAAAAGGATATCCATCATGGATCTCTGTAGTTTTGTCATAAGTTGTTTGTTTGAAACTGTGTCTTTGCAAAGCCTTAGATAGCTATCAGAGTATTCATTAATCATGTTTTGTAGCAAAGGAGTGAAGGATAAACACAAATCTCTTGGTATCTCATAAGTCAGCACATTCACAAGTGTTGTGAAACCCTTGTCCAGATCATCTTTACTGATCGACGTAGGAAAAGTCTCAATCTTCAGACCAGGTGATTTTGGGGAAATCAAGAAAGATGGAAGCTGAAGGTCTCAGAACTGTCACTTCATGACCCCTTAGTACAAGTTCATTCAGTATTGTCTTTAGATTCATCCAATGACTGTATTCGAATGGCCATACCAACACCTTCCCACAGCTTCCACATGTTAAGTAGTAATTCATCTTCAGGAGCAACAGAACAGATATCCACTTCACAGGCATTCAGGGACATCAAATCTTCTGTTCACAATGTGTCCCCTCTGTCATCACTAATTTTTTTTATTTAAGAAGAAAAAGCCTTGAGTTAAAATATAATCGGAGTTGATCAAGGCAAATGCACTAAATGACTACATTGAACTTCTGATCTAATGGATATAGTAAAAGCAAATATAAATTATTCATATTTGCTTGTCAATGTTTAATGACAAATGTTTTGTAATGAAGCAAATTCAAAAGTCAGTGTCCTGTTTGCATAACTATTCTGTTTCTAAGATATTTGAATAGTAGCAAGAAGCGAGAGGTTAGTCAGAAATTTCTTCTCAACACAGAACCCAAGATGTAGTAATTGCACAGCTTATACGTATTTTATTGATATCATTTTTAAGAAGTTTTCATAATAATATTGATTAACATATTCTTATACATGTAATTTCTTAAATAACTTGGTAGTGCACCTAACAAACTCTACTAACTGAAGCCCTGGGAAGCAGATAGACAATAGCCTCCTCCTACACATGTCCCTAGGTAAACAGAAGACTAGCAATTGAGTTGTTAGAATCATAGTTGAATGATTTACCTGAGAAATATTATCTGCTAAGGCAGTCAGTTGGTTTTCTTACCTATCCACTGGTCTTTCATAAATCCAAGAAGTAGTTGAATAGCTTGTTATCAGAATCTAATTCACAAACACCCTGAGAAGTAGATGCATACATGCATCTCCATTCCCTCCTCTCAAGGAAACCTCATGACCACTATACCTGATGTCATCAATTTCTGTAAGATTGCACATTTAGATTCTGGAAACTGACATGATCTGCCTATACCTTCTTCTGTGCCCTGGTATTCTGCTGAGGCTATTAATTTTCAAAGCACTCTAGAGGCATCATTTGGAGAAAGTATTCAATAGTAAAAGCCAGTACTTCAATATATTGATAAAAATCACTCACCGAAATGAAATTTTGGAATTAGAGGTATATTTTGTCCCATGATTTGAAGCAGTAGTATTCATCATTGTAAGCAAGGCCTATAGAAGCTTATGAAAAGGGAACATGTGGCAGGAACATCCCCATATCATGGAGAACTGATAAGTTAATCCTTTCTGGAAATTCCCTTACAAATAGACCCAAATATTTCTTCCAAAAATGCTTTTACCAGTATATTTAACATCAACCCACAAGAATGAACAATAAAAGAGAAGAAAGGAGCAAAACAGATACACAAATGAGATACACAATTAATTAAATGAGAACAGAATTTCTTTAATTATAAGTAACAAGCTTGGCTTTTAACTGGTCAAATTCCTTAATTAAAATGTATGATCTATATAATTCAAACAAATATCTAAACATGGACTCTATGTATAAGAAATTTACTTCATAGGTAAAAAACACTTGTATGGAGAATTGGAAAAATCAATACAAAAAACAAACTATAACTAGTAGATACATTTACAAGTGTCAAAGAGAACTAAGTTATAGAGTATAAAATATGACCTCTAAGATCACTATATATTTACCAAGATATCAGTTTGACATTGGTCAATTGCTATTATACATACAAATCCAATGTGAAAGGGAGACTTTAACACAGGAGGACCTGGAGTTCTGAACACCTCACTTCAATGGGAAGATTACTCAGGCAAAAATTCAGTACTAGAATTTAGTACAGACTCAACTTGGTAAGCAGAAATTTTCATTCAATGGGTACAAGATGTACATTTCTCTCACCAGCATATGGCACACTGTCCTGGTTTACAATGAAGAGGACCACAGAAATTATTGATAAACTGATACAATTTAAAAGTATAATTTATGATCATAGTATAATAAATTTTTGATCATAGTATAATAAAACCACAATTCAAAATGAGAGACATTATACGTTGCACAAACACTGAATGTAAAGTCAGTATTTTGTATAATCAGTTGTCCAAGGGAAAAAATTAAAAGGAAATAAAACTGTGTCTTGGAATCAATGAAGAATGGAAGCACAGGGTACCAAATCCTGGGAGGTAGGGCAGAAGATGAAGGGGGAGTTTATCTGTCTACATAAAACTTGAAAATATTCAATAAACTCAAATGGCAATAGGGGCAGACACACATCAGACACAAAACAAGCAAGCTATGAAGTACAGAATATAGACACAATGAAAACATGAGGAGATATATGGAAAATTAAAATTTGGGCTTGCTCTTCTAAGAAAGAGAGATGAAATCTCTCTCTTTCTCTTTAATGTAATATCAACACAGGTATTATCTAGGTACTAGACTTATATCATTTGGAATGCTAACAAATACAGTTTTAAATCATATTATATGCCTTACTAATTTCTTTTTTTTTCAGTTCCAAAATTTTGTTTTGCTAAATATTGAAACCTATGAATTATATTTTCTTAGATGGCCTAATGCTGATCTTCATCCACAGGGAGCACCTTAATATGTATTTTACACTATTAAATAATTTATATAAAAATTTAAGACAAAACCTACTATTAGTATTTCTGAAACAATCTCTAGAAAGTAGTTTCATGCCCAATTTTAGGGATGCAGAGTTTTAAAAGGAAAAACCCACAATGGTACATCCACATTAGATCAGGGTCAGAATAACCTTGAAATGTGTTTCCTTGAAAAGCATGGTGGTTGTTTTTGTCATAATGTTTCAAATACCATTGAAATCAAAACTGTGTTGCAAGGGTTGCCATGACTGTTGGGAAAAGAAGTGATAAAACTGAGAGCTGTTTAAGAAAACACAAAATGGAGTTAGAACCGCTCTCTTTTTTTGATAGAGTTTGGTTCAGTGTAGTTTCAATCCTCTTCTCTCTACTTTGCTGCTTTAAAGAAAATCTTCCTTGTCACATTTTAACAGATAATGTTCTTGTTTTCTTTGACTGAAACTCCTTCCACTTTACTTAATTACAAAGTGATATGTCTGAAAATTCACACAAAAAGTGTTAGGCTTTCTAATTTTCTCTAGCAAACAGGTTGGTGTTTTAAAGATTGCCATTATGCTCAGGATTATTACATCAATAAATTAGTATGAAATATAATTATGTGAGAAAATAAAGATTCAAAATTATTAACTGTTTAACTTTTTTTTGTTTTGTTTTTTGAGGCAGGTTTTCTCTATAGCCTTGGTGCCTGTCCTGGAACTAGGTCTCGTAGACCTGGCTGGCCTCGAACTCACAGAGATCCGCCTGCCTCTGTCTCCTGAGAGCTGGGATTAAAGGTGTGAGCCACCACCATCCGACCTGTTTAACTTTTAAGCTGTAAAATATGTAGATAAACTAAGTAACCCAATACCTGTGAAGACAAGAAGGATAATCTTGCTGCACCGGATACACAGTGTCAGAATTGAAAAGAATAGTCTTGCCCATCATGGCCATAGATTATATCCAATGTTTTAAAGAGCCCTATTCTCTTTTTCTGTTTCCTGTGTTTACAAATAATTGGTCAACAGTCAAGCAGCATTTTACAGGAAGAAAAGCCATGGCTGACATACAGCCCAGTAGGAATCCAACCACATCTAGAGAGTACCACTGGTACCAGATGAGGTTAAAGGCAAGTGCTTTTAGGTGTTTGGTACACCTTTGTGGTACATGACAAAGTCCAGGGGATTCATGGGCTGGTCATGGTGAATGGTTGGTAATCACATCACATTTAGCTTTTTATAGCTAAAGGAAGATAAAATGAGCTGTTAAGGAGTTGAGTTTAATGAAGAATTTGTATTGACCACAAATTAGTGCCCATGGATCATAAATGCAGATGTGCAGTGATTGTTCATTTTGTAGATTCTTGATCTTTTCATAAATTTCTCCTTCTATTTTTAACTGTTAAATAGAAATAATAAAATAAAATTTTCCTCTATTTGTGTGATAATGTTTTTGACTCTTGGAATACTTTGAATTATTCTTACTGTTAACAAGAATTAGAGTAGATTTTTGCAATTGCTGTTCATGTTTTCCTTTATGTGTCTTTGTCAATGTTGAGACTACTTAACAGGGTTTCTCTGTGTATAAGGCCTAGCTGTTCTGAAACTTGCTCTGTAGAACAGGCTGTCTTTGAACTTGCAGAAATATGCCTGACTCTGTCTCTTGAGTGCTGGAATCAAAGACATATGCCACAATTGCCTGGTTACAATAATTTTTTTCTTTCTTTCTCTCTTTCTTTCTTTCTCTCCTTCCTTCCTTCTTTCTTTCCTTCCTTCCTTCCTTTCTTCTTTACCAATACACTTACATTTTTTTTAAATTTTTATGCATGAATAATAACAATTATTACTTAAATGTATAATATTGTTGATGAAAGAAGGACTATAATGAGGAAGCGTATTTAATTCAATGCACATTCTGAAGTATTTATGAAAGTAAATCATTATTGTGTAAGATATTAGCAATTGCTCAACAGTATGCCAAGTTCTTTCAATCAAGGTAGTTTTTAAAATATTGTGTAATTCTTCCAAACAAGGCAACTGCAAGTTAAAATCCAAGGTCATGCACTATTTATAAGTAGAATCTTCTTTTTAGGATACTATTAACTGAAAAATATCAAAAGCTCTATTTTTTAACCATGAATCAGCAATTGAATAAAAATATTGCCAAACACAAATTTGTAAGATTAAATATAATTAGAATTAGAGATTAATTTTATCTTACTGGTTAAGAGAAAGCCATTTTGAGGAGAATTATTTTAAAGTAAAAGAAAAATGTTGGCCATGCTCATTTGCTTCACTAAACTACAATTTCAACTAACAGTAAATATTTAACAAAACTGAATTTATTCCAAAATTAAACCTATTATCATTTTTGTTTTAGTAAAACAGCTTCAAGGTACTCTGGTTTGGGGTATTGGCACATGTTTTTTTATTCTAGTAGAATAAAAGAGGAGGATGTCAAGTTAAACTCAGACATTGTCTAAAACAAAAATAATGAGGAAACACGTTGATATTCCCTCACTGTCTAATTTAGCTCTTTGTACTTATCATTGATTCTTTGTTTAGGTTATTTGTTGCTCCCAGGAACTTCCAATGAGAAAATATATATAATAAAAAGTCTAGTGACAAAGCTCACTGACAGGATACTTGATCAGAATGCATGTATAAAGTCTTGGGTTCCAGACAACACAAATAAATGAATATATGTTTTTACTCACGAGTGATTGTTAATGACTCACTTCAGAACATTAAGCAAATCTGAGCTTGTCATTGTATGAAAATCTACTAAAAGAGCTGCTCCTTTGGCCACCATGTGAGCAATGTTATCATATTGTTCTGCAAACAGAAGGATGCCAACCATGGGGATCCCTTGATGAATTGACTCATAAATGCCATTGGCTATTGCAAAAGGAGCAGTGGACTGCTTCCCGCCTCCTGCACAGCTAGCTTTACCCAAAATAATTACAGGGAAATTGTATTCTTTTCAACACTGCCTGGCCCATTAGTTTCATCCTCTTATTGGCTAATTCTCACATATTGCTTTAGCCCATATTTAGCAATCTGTGTAGCACCACAAGGTGGTGTCTTACCGGGAAGATTCTAACCTACATCTGTCTTAGGCCAGAGCTACATCACATCTGCCTGCCTCTGCTTTCTTTCTCCCACAATTCTGTTCTGTCTTCCCCACCTACCTCTGTTCTGACCTATCAGGCCAAGCAGTTTTCTTTATTAATTAACCAATGAAAGCAACAGATAGATAGAAAACCCACCTACATCATTTCCCCTTTTTCTGTTTAAACAAAACAAGAAAGGATTTCACTTTAACATACTAAAATTACATATAACAAAACAGTTATCAAGCAAGAATTACAGTTATAATATTTATATCTACTTTATCTTTTATCATAACTAAGGAAAACAATAACTATCTATTCTTCAACTCCATCAAAGACTCCAGAAGGATATAATATTAATTAAGCAAACAAGAAATAAGCAACTTCCATACTCTAGAAATGACAGAGACATCTCGCTGCCTAGACAGTCACCCAAAGATCCTCTGTACCATTGCGGCATCCATCTTCGGCCTTCAGGCCCATAGTATCCAGCAGACATTTCCCTGAAGCAGGAAATTTCAAAGGCAGTTCAGTCACTATTAATTAATATAGTTTATATATATATATATATATATATATATATATATATATATATATACGTGTGTGTGTGTCTGTGTCTGTGTGTCTGTGTGTGTATTAATATAGTTTTTGTATGAGTATTTCCAGTCTGGGTGGCAGGGAAATGAATGAGCAATCTCTGCCCACAAGTTCTGGTATAGGTCAGGAAGTTGGAAACTAAATCCTAAAACATTAGACAAGTAAGCAGTTCAGTAAATCTAATACCAGAATGGGAACACAATCAGCCCTTACATGTACCTAACTTAAATTAAGCTTTCAGGTGATACAGACTGTCAAGATCTTGTTAGAAGTCACTAACTGGACAGAGGATCTTCAAGAATATTGAATAGTCAATACTTCACATATAAGAGCTAATAGAAAGAAACCCACTAAAATTATACTTTGTGGCTTGTGGGTGTCTGCAACAAGAGAAAGAGGGCAAGCTAGAGAAAAAGGGAGAAAGAGAGAGGAAGAAGAAGGGAGGAAGAAGCAAGTCTGAACATAATCCTAACTAGTGTTAAATTTTCAGCTCAGTTGAGTGAATTACCAGACAGGAAATTTATATATACATAAGAACATAAAAAAGGAATGGTTTTAATAAATTCTCAGGTTCACTTCTCATGTTTCTATATTGAATGATGCTGCTTGTTCATTTCCAGCCACCTAGATCTGAAATAATCATTCAGAAACCATATTATTTGCAGTACTGTTTGACCAATAGCTTAAGTGTCCTTTTTAGGTAGCTCATGTCTTAAATTAATCCATTTCTATTATTTTATACTTTACTACAAGGCTCATGGTTTACCACCAAAGTTTTGACACGTTTGTCTCTGGTTGCCGCTTCATGGCTTCTATCTGACTCTACCTTCTTTCTCCCAGCATTTCATTTAGATTTTCCATCCTACCTCTATTTTGCTGTGCTGTAGCCTCAAGACAGTTTCTTTATTTATTAACCAATAAAAGCAACACATATACAGAAGGACTTCCCATACCATTCCTGCAGTGTTACATTAATCCCACTTGATTTCTCAGATCTGTGAACTCTAATCAGGAACACATATCAATAAACACAGAGTTATGTTGCAGGTATTCAATCTTAGTACATCACTAGGATGGTAATCTAAAGGTTATTATCTATTAACATAACAAAATTTTCTCAGTTAGTTCTAGGCACATCATCTCAAAACATGTTTACTTTCAAAATCAATGTTAAAATACAATGTCCAATATTAAATCAAAACACTTCTCTCATCTACAATGTGCTTATTTCATTATAGCAGTCACAGATTGAGGTTTTATAATATACTCTCTTACAGTTTTCTAAAATATTATCTGTACTTTGGTACTGTAATAGATTTTATGACCAGCTTTGAATTTTGTTTTTTGCTTTTACTCTTTCTCTTACATCTTCCTGCTTTAGACAAAGATACATCTATCTTTTCCTATGAAGCTGATTTTTGATGCCTTAGTGGCATTTGGCTGCATAAGTACCTGAACTCAGAGTATATTCTGTTCACCTTACTCTCTGTATAGTTCTTTAAGAAGTATATGGACCTGAGCGTTCCAATATGCAAGCAGTACAAATATGGTCAGATTGTGGATCACTTGCTGTGCTCCTCCTGAGAGAGCTGCTTCTCAAGCTTTTGTGTTGAAGACTTTGAAACTAGACTCTGTTTGTGTCCTTAGCTTTAGTTACCATTGAACTTCCAGCACTGTTGCTAAGATCACACATTCCCCTTGTGCCCTCAGGGTCTTTCAGGACCCCCTTCCCCTGTGCTGGTCTCACACAGCTGAAGGACATCACCATGTCATGGGTCCAGACTATAGATAGTTTCCTAAGCATGCTCATGGGAGGAGATTCCCCAATGAAACCCTGCAATAGCATTTTCTGACTGGCAACTATTCCCTACTTGGTGAGGTGTCTGTCAAACTTCTATTAATATAATAATATAAGAAATGTTTATTATGAATAAACCACTTATATTCAAAAGACAATTCTTGTGTAGACACCCTAGTTGTCAAGCTACTCAGAGTATGCTGGCCATGTGCTCTACATCCTCCCTCTTCTTGGTTGCCTAATTCAAAATGGTACAGATGATAAAGTTTAATTTTGAGAGCAACATTCAAACTTTATCCAAACTTTGATCTTTGAGAAAATGCTAACTGGGGAAGTATTTTTGCCAGATAGTGCATTTCTGAATTAATAAAATATCGACCTTTCTTTGTCTCATTCAACATTTACATTTGAGATGGAGGATCAAGATCGTGGCAGGGGAACCCACAGAGAGAGCAGACCTGAGCTAATGGGAGCTCATGACTCTAGACGAACAGCCAGGGAGCCTTCATGGGACCTTCCCAGGTCCTCTGCAAATGGGTGACAGCTGTTTAGCTTGGTTTGTAAGGATATTTTCTCATGCTATAGGCTGATATTGTGTCTTATTAACTATGTCCTTTGCTATACAGAAGCGTTTCAGTTTTAGGAGATCTCATTGGTTAATTATTTCAATGTCTGTGCCACTAAGGCTGTGTTTGGGATGTATGCATTAAAACTTGAGTTTTGTGCATAGAGATAAATATAGATCTGTTTTCATTCTTCTACATGTTAATGTCTAATTAGGCCAGCATCATTATTTGAATATGCTTTCTTTTTTTTCATTTTCCTATCAACTAGGCAGACTTGCAACTTAAGAGAAGGATAGTTTACAAACTTTTAATTAGATATACAATGACTAAAGCATTAGTTATAATATTTTTATGGGAGATATTGAGCTACAGAGTAAAATTCTTAAAGGGAGCAATGAGCCAATTTCCAATAGATAGCTTGTAGAGGCTGCCAGACAGGTACTCAAGCAGATAGAGTTTAGATCAACAGGTAAAATATACAATAACCAGCAATTACAATATATTAATTATGATTCAGCTATGGCAAGTGTGTATATTAAGTACAAAACTTATTCTATGGAACTTTTTATAAAAACAAAACATTTTTTATGACTGCATCTTCCTGTTTTTGACAGGTAAGATAGGAACCCTGACTGCTCTTTGGACTGGAGAGGGAGGGGGTGGGCAGTGGGGAAGGGAGAGGGAAATGGGAGGTAGGGAGGAGGCAGAAATTTTTTTAATAATAAAAAAGATATTAAACTCTTAATTTAAAGCAGTAGTTTGTCTAATACATAAAAGCAGGATGAAATATAGGAGATAGTTTAGGAAAAATTGACTATAATCAATGTATTTTATGCTAAGAAATAGATTAATTAATAATTTTAAGATACTGATTCTTGGACAATTGTGTTTGCTCAGTTCAAAGGCCAGAGTATTAATCTTTTCCCGGATGATCGTTGCTGTGATTCACACAACTATATTTTGCTAATGTTACAGCTAAAGATCCTTTAAAGGATGTTATGCAAAAATTGTACATATGGCTCTTTTAGTGGGAGGACTGCATGTGTGGTTAATAATAAAAAGAAATTGTGAAGCATACCATGGCTCCTTGAAAACAACGTAAAAGGATAAAAGCTGCGGACAGATTTGCTGCAAACAGAGATGACATGATGGCACCAAGGTGACCTTGCTAAGGCAATGTTAAAAAGCCCTTGCAATGAATTTTAAAAAGACCCTATATTAATTTGGGGTTGAAGATATGTTTGTGTTTTGTTCACAAAAAGAAAATAAAACTGGATAATATGACTGCATATACAGTAAAGGGAGGGCAGATCTGATGACATTGTAGCTGCAAATGCCCCCATAGAGGAGTTGGAGAAAAGGAGTTGGAGAGGAATGCTTGATCCAGCCTTCCCTGCCCCCACAAAGAGGACTGCCAGATCACAGGACCTACTGCAGATACTCTATATTGCATGGTGACATGCTGCTCTGAGAGCGAGATGCTGCGCTTCTTCCAGACTTGGGACACACACACACACAGAGGTCCTGCTGAGATGACCTGACCATGTTGATCTAAGCTTTCCACTTAGGGAAGGAAAGACTCAAAATAAGGAATTACTAAAGCCTCTCTTCAGTTAAGAAGGGGGACAGACTAAGTGTTTAACTGCTGTTCAGAGTCTGGAACTGGTATTTGAAAACAACAATGTTATTTTGATGGGTTATTACCCATCAAAAAGATTTTATTGTCTTTTGATTAATGTGGATTTAAGAAAATTATAATGTTTAATTGTTGATTTATTATTAAATATGGTACTGACCTGTTAATGCTTAATTGTGAATTTATTGTTAATTATGGTGATGACCTGATAATATTTATAACAGTATATAAGATGTTGAGAAAAGTTGGTATTGACCAATAATGCTGAGAAATATGGTACTGACCTGATGATATTTGTAATAGTTGGTGTTGACCAATAATGCTGAAAATTATGGTACTGACCTGATTATATTTATAAATGCTTATAAGATTTTGAGGAAAGTTGGCATTGACCAATAATGCTAAAAATTGTGATGTTGATCTGATAATGTTTGTAACTGCTTATAAATGTTGAGAAGAGTTTGACACACCCTGTGAATGTTTGTGTTTAGTGCAACTGTTAAAATTTTAGATTCTGATGCAATGTAAAAGGTTTAAGTGGTGTTCTAAACTAGCTGAAGAAGCATTTTCAACTCAGGTGATTCTCTTCTATTTTAAATAAAAGATTTTAGCCTTTAGGAGCACAATTATTAATAAAGCATTATAATTTATCCTGACAAGAATGTATGGCTCTGAGACACAGAGTCCAAAGATATCTCTCTACCTTAATCTCTTTTCTTCACAGAGCTTAGCAGTCAATGATGGGTTTAAAGCTTCTTATCCCCAGATGCCTAAGACAGGAGCTTGCATAAATGAAAGCCTGTTCCAGAGACATGAAAATTTGGGGAAAAGAAGTCTTTGCCCAAGCCAGGCATGATCTTCTGCCCTGTTGCAGAAGCACAGGTTTTATTAGGCAAGAAGATGTCTCTGTCATTTCTTGAGTTTTGGGAGTTGCTTACTATGCACTTTCTGTTTACTTAGGTAATATTATATCCTTCTGGAGTCTTTGATTGAGTTGAAGAATGAATAGTTATTATTACAGTTTTCCTTAGTTATGATCCAAGATAAAGTCGATATAAATAATTTAAGTGTAATTCTTGCTTGATAACTCTTTTGTTATATGTAATTTAACTATGTTAAAGTTAAAGCCTGCTTTTCCTTTATAAACAGAAAAGAGGAAATGGTGTAGGAGTTTCTTTTGTTTATGTGTTGCTTTCATTGATTAGTCAATAAAGAAACTGCTTGGCAGAACTTAGGTAAACAGAGTAAATAGAACTGAATTCTGGGAAAAAAACAGAGTCACAGAGAGCCTCCATAGAGATGTCAAGTCAGAATCCGGAGCTAATGGGCCAATGAGTTTAATAACTTATGGAGACCTCCGTGTCATTTTCTTTAGGATTTACAGGCTGTGGGAACTGAGAAGGACAGAAACCCCAACAAGCAGGCACTCATGGTATACTCAAACAACAACATGGCCTCAAATGGGAGCCCAGACCAAGGAGGTCCACATTACCATGGACAATGACACAGACCCCTGCTACAGAAGGGTCATAAACTCCGCCATGGCCCTCTGTAGCAACACAGGCCCAAATAACACCATGGCCACTGGAGGCAGTTCAGGCCTCTCACATCAGGTCGTTCCTTGCTGCCTTCATGTCTACAGTCCCACCTCTCTTCACAGAGAACAAACAGCTCCCACTTCTCTTTCTGTCTTATCTCTCCACCACATATTTGCTCACTATAGTGACGTCTGGCCTGTCTTTGTCCCAGGCCTCTCCTTTGTTTTAATTTTTTAATTTTTCATTTTTTTTGCTTTCATTTCTTGAAAAAAAGGGTTTATTTCATCTCATATATTTCTGTCGATTACTGAGGAAAAGTAAGCCAGAGGTTAAAGGCAAGACTAGGAGGCAGATACCATGGAGGAACTCTGTTTACTAGGTTGTTCCTTATTGCTTGCTCAGCTTTTTTCTTTTCATTATGTCTTTTATTTTATGAGATTATAATATATTTGCATTACTTCTTGCTCCTCTTTCCCTCTAATGAAGATATACCTTGACAAAGTAATCAGTGAATGTCCAGAAGGCCGTTCATAAACTAGAACGATGCTGAAATGTAGTTCATGTGCCTTCTCATGAACTACCACTCTCTCTACTCTCTCTTCGTTTTCTTTCCCGTCTTTACAAACTTTCGACAAATGAATAAGAAGGATTTTATGGAAAGGAAAGCTATGGCTGTCACACAGGCCAGTAGGAATCCAATCACATCCAGAGAGTGGTACTGGTACCAGGTGAGGTTGTGTGCAAGTGGTCTCAGGTGCTTAGCCCCTTTATGGCGCATGATAAACTCAATCCAGAAGATAGCTCTGTCCAGGGGTTTCATGGGCTGGTCATGGTGAATGGTTGACAGCCACATTGCATTCTTTTTATAGCTGAAAGAAGTAAAATGGACATCAACTTACATAAAGAATGAGAAATGCACATGTATAATTTTTTGTGTATGTTTTATATTCATGACTAAAAAGACATTCAGAGGCATGTCTGAGCTCCATGAACATGCAAGATGAAGCATGTAGAGAGAAAATTGAAAAAAAGATAAAATATTCCTGAAGTAGAGGTTGAAGACAGATAAGCCTTAAATACAAAATATATTGAAATGAGATATTATTTGAATATATAAAATTTCAATTACGCATAATCAATTATCAGTAAAGCTTGTGTGCAAAGTATATACTAGCATCAGGATGTATAAGACAAATTCCTCTTAAGTCTCCATGGTGGTGCATATCTGTGATAAGTTGATAAAGATTGAAATGAGGTTTTCATGGAACATCTGTCAATGGTTAGTGGTTATAATTGCAAATGATTCCTGGTTCTTATTAGTTAGCTCTAATAGCTACTTCTCATTTCTTTCTGCATTTCTCATTAATGTTATCAAATATTTGATAAAATTGATAGGAAGGGAAATTTTCCTCTTTGTCTCTGTACTGAGATTTCTTATTAATTTCTTTACTGTTATTGTAAAGTAGAATCCCAATAAATTCTTTCTATTACTTTTAAATTTATATGTGTGAGTAAAAACGTCTGTATGTGTTTTGTGAGAGCTGCTGTAGTTAGAGTTACAGATGTTTGTAACCACCTGATGTGAGTGTTGGGAACATAACTCTGGTCCTCTGCTAGGGTGGATATCCCTTATCCACAGAGTCATCTTTCAAGCCTAATTTTTGCTATAAGTGTTGATATTCATTTTTGTTATCATTGCAATTTTGAAAATAAGAGTTGTCAAAATTTCATACTCAAATAATGTGGGTGCATTTCATTCTAATGCTGAAATAATTGTTGAATATATAAAGGAGAAGGGTAATATAGAGATATAAGTCACCAACTCTAATGTCAGTTTGATGTAGCACAAATAGCAATTATAATAAAGATAATTTCCTATCTTTTATTTGTCCAGAAAAAATGCAAAAATTTTGTATTTCTTCTTATTAAATAATCTTCGTTTTTTACTATTCATGTTTCACGTCTTTAAAATTTAGATCGCAATTTATCTGATGGGCAAATTGGGAGGGGCTGGCTCATAAGGGAAGGCAGAAGGAGGTTAATACAAAAAAATGGACAGAAAATATTAAAGTTTGTAAGGATGTCAGAAAAAGCCACAAAGAATTTTACTATTAACAATTTATCCAAATCCCCCATAACACATGCAATTCCATGTATAAATATACATATATAGTTTTAATGATCTTTGCTCATCTGGACTGATGGTGCTCGATCTAAGAGTCAAAGAGCACCTAATCTAAACCCCAACACCGGCAATGAGAAATCCTCTTTTTATGGGGTTGGCTGTGTCTCTCAAAGAGACTATCCAAACATATAGCCTATTTGTGTTCCTTATTCTCCAGAGGTAGAAGGTAAGTTTCTATTGCTGAATGAGCATTCAATTCAGAAGCAGAGCCCAGAGACCTCTGAGCTGGAACTGACTTGACAATCCTTACCCGAAAACTAAATTTTGTGATACAAAAACAGAAGAGAGGATTGAAGGATTTTAAAAGCCAGAGGAACAAGATAACTACTGTGAAGTTGCTTCTTTGCTAAGCTAAACTCATGAAGTCTCAACAATATGGATACCTAAGCAATATCTGAATAAGGATGACACTAGCCATGCTAACATGAAAAGAAATAGATCTCACTTTGGTCCTAACTCCACACAGAATTATTATTGGCATGAAGTAATGCTGAGAGTGGGAGAGAAATAGTCTTTTCCAGAAAGAGCTTTCAAATGGATTTTTATAATCAAAGAAAAATAAATGATGAGCATGTTAATTTGCTTCACTTTAATAGGTTTTCACTATGTAAATCTATTCTAAAATAAGTTGCATATTTAAATATATAACTGTACATTTACTTTCATGCTAATATCTGCTGTTTCAATGCAGAAAGTTACAACTCTCATTAAAGTTACCTACCTTTTTAAAAACATTCAGGTTTCTCTGTTGTAATATTTTCCTATGGCTTCTGGTGCAATACATCTGGCACCACCCCCAACATTTCGTTTCACTTCACTCACTATCTATTTAAGTTTTATACTATCCTTCAATTTCTGACCAATTAGTTACCTAAAAGAATTGAAAATAAAAATTATCCAGAGCTGCAGGTGTATGCCTGTTGACCAAGATGTTTGGAGGATGAAGTAGAAGGATTGCATGTTTAGGACCAGTCTGATTTACATAGGAAAGAAGCATAAGGCACAACATGGAAATAAAAAGTAATAAAAAGAAGGAAAAACCTATGACTCTAAATTTTACCCTAATTTGTCTCTGTCCCTTCCATTATTTTCGCCTTCAGGATAATTGTTGCTCCTTTGACCTTCAGTATTATTAAATGAAAAATAAATAACAATAAATACACAGTTTTAAAAGGTTATACTCACGAAGGATTATCTATGACGGCCTCCAGTGCATTGAGCAAATCTGTCCTTGACAGTGTTTTGAAATCTAAAGAAACAGCTGCTCCTTTGGCTACTATGTAGGCAATGTTATCATGTTGATCTCCAAACAAAGGAATGCCAATCATAGGGATTCCAAAATGGATTGCCTCATACATTCCATTGGCTCCACCATGGGTTATAAAGGCTTTGGTTTTTGGATGACCTAGAATAAGATGAACTCACATTGACATTAATTAGCAACCTTAGACATGAAATGAGAAATGTGTACTATCAGGAACTGAAAAAAAGATTTTCTACATGAAGATTTATTTTTAATTAATTAAATGTATTAGTTTAGTTTACATCACAACTTCTGTTTTCCCCTTCCTCATTCCAAGAAAACCTATGAGAAGATTCTTACACTCATAGCCTGTGTAAAATGTGTTCCTGTCTCAGAACAAGAAGAAAATAAATTTACAGAGAGATATTTTGCAGATTTGCTTTTGGTTTGAGACTTAGACTATGAAATACTGATTCCCAGTTGAATACATGAGGTGCATTGTAGATAAGAAAAAATGAGTATTAAAAATGACCAGCTGCATACCAGAACTTGCTATCTTAAAATAGAATACATTCACTAAGTGTGATATTAAGGATTTTGAAGTCAGTCGGGATAGATTTGTTCTGAGAGTCTTACCTAGAAGGTCGTTCTGGGGGAGCCATTTGTAGACTCTGGTATTGAGTCCTAAGGTGTTTGGTATTTTGCCATCAAATCTCCAAATAACCTGTTAAGGATTAAACAATCTTTGTTGCTGGAGCCAAATTTAGCATTACACAGACTAAGTAAGTTATATTTAGAAATACTGTAAATTCTTATGCATATATGTATGTAACTATATTAATAGAAATTACAAGATTGGGTTATTGAAAATGAAAGGACTAGGAAATGAGTTACAAGGGATTATGGAGTCAATATTCCCATGTGGACAAGGATATAAACATGACTTGGGTTTTTCATAGGAGTCAAAAATTTTATAAAATCTAGGGATCCTGTCTGGTCAGTTTCTAAAGAGAAGATATGGGCCCTTCACAAAGTCGTCAGAGAACAGTGTAGACTAGACCCATAGAAACTCTTTTTTTCCCTGGAATTATTCTGGTTTTATAATTAAAAAACAATATGGCAAATGGAGATGAATGAATGACTTATGAAATGTTATTGCCTCCATGTTATTACCTAGAGACAGTTATTGTTAAAGATTGTCCTTTAATAGTTTTGCATTTAAAAGATTGCTTTTATGTTATAAATATTCATCCTGATAATAAGGTACATTTTGACTTTTCTGTTCCTTAATTCATTCATAAAGAATCTCAGCTCTGTTATCAGTGGACTATATTATCATCAAGGCATGACAAAATCCCCTATTATGTGTCAATACTTTTCAGGAAAGTATCTGAATGAATATTGGAAAGGCATATAAAAAGAAAAAGAGTTCCCCATTCAATTTGGGGTCACTTAGGCATTGATTAGAACTATTAATAATATATTTAAGAAAGATAAGGAGGTTATTAATCATGAGGAAGAGATAGGTAATTCCTTGCATGAATACAAACTTGATGACAACTTACTAAAATTAGTAAAGGAGGCAAAAATATGAAAATTTCCAAATGAAGGCAAAATCAAATTAAATACAGTGCCACTGTCAACGATGCAGGTAATGGCTCCTCAGCTCACTTTTTGGAGTCTCCTTTAAAAATATTTCCTGTATTGTCTAAAGATGATCCTGAAGCATGGGGTAAAGAATGTGATAATCAATATAATTTAGCATTCTTTCTACTTTTTGAAGAAGATTTAAGAGAACCTGTAAAAAAGCTAACTATACAAACTAGACAATCTAGGGCATAGCAGGGAAAAGGAATTAATTTACCATTTCTGCCCTGGCATCATGAGTTGAGTTTAGTGTTTCCAGTGAAATTTTAACAAAATGAAAACCTTTATCAGGGATTAGTTATGGATAAAATGAAAGATTTTAAGAAGGCTTGAGCTTCCCATGGATCTAGTGCTTCATATAGCTATGAATCTTTTTGGTTAGAACAATAATGCTCAATGGTTGCTGTATGATTTTCATTCAGTTGCTAAAATAGTTCTTAGCCCTTTCATACTTCCTCAATTTCAAGTGTGAGTTGTAGATAAAGCCCATAAAATGTTAAAGAGCTAGGACTGAAGGGTAATCCTAAATGTCATATATGAAATGCTCACAGGGAGTGGTAGATGAATGTCAACAGATTATCAGCTGCATTATATGCTTTGGCAGTTCTCCCACACATTAGGGATGTGACAATAGATGTATTAAAACTGATGTGGAATTTTAATTCATGTATAGTTAGATAAAAAAAATAGACAAAGTCCCTCTCAGCCTTATGCTGATTTTATAGAGAGACTCAAAGATGCTATTAAAAGTCAAGCAAAAGGGGAACAAATTTGAGAGATATTATTAAAACATTTAACTTTTGATGATGATGATGAAGATCACCAAGGATTAATCAAGCCTAAAAGAGAGATAGAACATGTTATGGATTTTCTTAAGTTTGATTAGAAATGTAGGGATCTACAAACAAAGCAAAATTAACTCTGGTATAGAAATCTACGCTGTACAAAAATAAATGTTGGCAAAGTGGCCACTTGAATAAGCAATGGAAATTGCCCCTATAATTCAAAGTTGGGAATCAGTGAGTTCCAGGTTTATGCCCTATATGCAAGGAAGGAAAACATTGGGTTAAGAAATGTTGAACTAAATATGATAAGGATGGCAATACATTGCCTGGCAACATAACAATACCAGTCAACAATAGGGAAACAGGTTGAAGGGTCCTGTAAAGGCCCCACAATATTAGAGGCTTTGAATGCGAAATAACAACGTTGATGCCAGACTTCAGATTGTAATCAACCTAGTCTTTTGTTACAAGATGTTATTCAAAGAAGTGCTGCTATTGATAGACCTTGCCCTAAATTATTGCTGTTTCCTCTCTTCAGTGTCCTTTTAAGCTGCACACAGAATATTGGGTACCTGAAAAAGTTGGACTTTTATTGGGTTGCAGTAGTTTATCCTTGAAGGCAATCATAGTTCACACAGGAGTTATAAACAACTTGGGAGGGCTTAGATTTGTTAGGTTCAAACCTAGGACAAATAGCTGAGTGCTTATTTAATATAATAAAAAGCCCTGTGGGGCAAAAAACATTTTTGCCCAAAGGTACACAGAGGACAGTTTAAACATTAACTGGATAACAGCAGCAAACAGTAGTGGTTACCCTGAAATAGACCCACTTCTATTAACTAAATTTGGAAGAAAGGCAAAAACACATTCAAAAAGAAAATAGGATATAAAGATGAATTTAAAACAGTTTTCTATCCTTCCATAGTAATGTATAAATAAGATTCGAAGATCCATACATTTATGTAAGTCTCTTTAAAACTGATTGTTTGTTAGGAGTAATAAAGCACAACAAGAATAAAATCCATAAAATTAATGACATTGGGTCCTCTCTGATTAAATTTAAATGTTTATGAAATTAATGTAGGTGATTGAAGAGGTGTTCCACTACAAAACTTAAAATTGTTCATAAATAATCGAATTTAATATGTAGAAAAATTACTTTGTAGTATGCTTTATGAAGTGAGTCATCAGACACTACTTTTTTCCTTTGGTTCCTTTGGATCCTTTCTTATTTTTCTATTTCCTCTATGAATGGTAGGACTTTCACTCTGACTTGTTACAAGGCAGAGTTGTGAATTTCATCTTTTATGATACAGAGATCCCTGTGAGGGAAACACCCATCTCTACCTTTCCCTTACATGTTTCTTCTGCAAATATTGGCAGGCCAGTCCAGAGCATATGGTTTTTTCCTTTTAAAGCTTTTTCACTCACTTAGCCAAAGGTGTACCTTGACTGAGAATTAGTGAGCCTCAGACTCCCTTCCTTTAAATGACCCTCTCAACTGCACTCTGAACAGGTCTATTCCAAAATTACAATGCAGGGTCTTGGTACATTTCAAACCTTTTCAACGCCTGCTTACTGTTATTCTGATAGAAAAACTAAATAGAGATTAACTCCCACTCTGAAGAACTTGGCTGTGTCTACACATTCTTGACAGCAACATCATCATAATGCCAGCATTTTAGAGCCTACCCATAGTGACCACAGTGTTTATATTCAAGTCACTCTCAGTGAAGAACACCTTCTGCAGTATCGAAACATCTGTTGTGAATATCTGTTTCTAAAATCTGTTTAAATAAGGGAAATTAGAGCTTCCTTAAAACTCTACCTTTCACACAACTATTTCTATAAGCAGACCTTTCAAGGACATTCACAGACTTAGTATAGAGTCACCTCCCATGGAATGCTTTCCCTCACCTTTTGTGGAATCTG
The DNA here is from genome assembly GCF_982192425.1 of Myodes glareolus. Classification (NCBI taxonomy): domain Eukaryota; kingdom Metazoa; phylum Chordata; class Mammalia; order Rodentia; family Cricetidae; genus Myodes; species Myodes glareolus. The sequence goes on along the minus strand of NC_142033.1, from coordinate 20,576,028 downwards.
GGCAAGGGCCCATGCGATTGCATTGGCTTTTTCTTCTGACATGTTGCTGACCATTGACCCCAGAGAAAACACCACGACACCATGCTCTCCAGAGCTCTGGACAAAATCTTCCATTTCCTGTGAAGAGAATTTGCTTCAGAACAAAATCAGTTGTAGAAAAATCACATATGAAAATTTTATAAAAAACTCTATGAAGATAAAAATAGTAGTATTCCTAGGAATATTTATAATAGTGGTGTTAAAACACACAGAAGACAAAACCGTTAATGTCAAAGACATTGAACTTAGCAGGCATCTATACAAACTATACTCACACTTTGTCCAACAAACATTCTAAATATTTTCCTCTGGCAAAATTAAAACCTCAGAGTGCAAGCATATTCTATGAAGTATATATAAAATTGTTGCTTAATTTACATGCTTTTATCTTATAAAAAGGGTGATATCTTTTTCTTTAGCTATTTTAATTTTCTCCTATAATGGTTGATATAATATTATTAACTAGTGTTTGATGAAATATTATTTATGTTGCAGAATGTACATATATCATAGTTAACACAAACTTCCTACTATGATTAATTAAATATTTTTGTTCATTGTGAAATAATCATAACTACATGATAAACATATGCCAGATAAATTTTCTGGTACTGAGTATGAATAGGACATTTTCAGAGCTGACATCTACTATTTAATGGTTGGAGAGAAACTACGTCTATGCTGTTTGTCCAGATATCAAACAATTACTCGAATAATTATTCATCATAGCTTTTTTGGTGATGAGAAATCATATGATTGATGAGTTTAACTGACTAAATTTCTCTGTCTTTTCTGCACATGTTTATATATGTGTGTGAACATAAGTGTGTGCTTGTTTGTGTGCTTATGTGTGTGTGCACATGTGTGTGTGTAAGTGTGTGTGTGTGTATGTGTGTTTATTTGAAGTTCCCTGCCTTTGTTTAGCACATAGATGCCAAAAGTTAAAGTCTGATGTCTTCCTCTATCAGTCTTTAACATAGTTTTTGAGATTGTCTCACATTGAACACAAATCCCAGCATTTTTAATGAATTAGTGGCCAGCAAGCTCCCAGTATCAATCTGCTTCTGCAACCTCCGTGCTAATAGTACTGTGCTGGGACACTAAACTTTTTACCTGGGTGTTGGGATTCAAAGTTACCCAATGGTTAACAACTCAAGTACCCTGGCTGACTTAATTTAATTCACTGATGTGAATGTGTTCCCAGTCTATGACATTCTTTCCTGAGTTTATCAAACTCCTACTTAGCAGGGTGCTTAAGTTCACACACACACACACACACACACACACACACACACACACACACACACACACACACACACACATATATATATATATATATATATATATATATATATATATATATATATGAAAAGTCTAATGAAAGCTGTAAAGTCACTTCCACCAGAAAGGACATCAAATAAAAAAGAAATCTAAAGAATGTATTTACCTTCGGCAAGGGTTTGGCAGGTTTGCAGTGGAGACCTCCAACATAGTCAGCATTTGGTAAGGTTGGGCGAGGAAACTCCAAATCCCAGTAGGATCTAATGAGCCACATTTCTGCTTTGCCTATTGTCTCAGTTAAGGTAGTGGGCCTACCTAGAAGGAGGAAATGAATAATTGAGAAACAGAAAAGTTGGCAGGATTTTCAATTGAATAAAAAACACATATTCTTAAAATAATGGAAGATATACATTTGATGTAGTACATGTGTATTTTAAAACCAATGTTTATTCATATGTAACATAATTCACATGTGTAATTGATATGTGGCTCACATAATATGCACAAATGTCAGCTTGGGTTTATTTTAAAAGGAACCATAAGAATTGCATCATGTTTCCACAGTGATTTGAAATAATAGGTATTGAAATAATCCACTAAGCCACCATATGAATGAGCACACATTTTACTCCTCTCTTCATCTTTAAAAGGAACAATGCAAATATAAACACATATTCCAGGTCCAAAAGTCACATCATGCCATGTACCATGGCCAAACTTCCCCAGGGTTCCTGTAGTGTGTATCTAGTCCTTCAACCTTGTTTTGCTAAAGGAGCTGTAAAGTTTATGAATGGCTGAATTTCTGGTTAGTGCTTCGACCTTTGTTTCATATTAAGACTTTTAATAGTACTTATCCTAGGAAACCAAACATAATATTTTCAGAAATTGTAAGAATAGAAATTTTGGACAACTTAACTATGGCACATTTTGAGAGCAAGAGAGAGGAAAAAAATGACTGCAAAAGAATACAGACTGGGTACATGAGTATCCATGTTTCTATAGTGCTTAAACAATGAATGTTAGAAAAGTACACAGTAAAGGAATATCATATTGGTAGAAACTTCAGTTCCATTTTTAAGCCTGTGAAGTTGCTTAGTATCTTTAAAGAGTAAGGAAATTTTTTAGGAAATACAGAGAAAATTTCTTATAATTTATATTTCTATATATGTGTATGTGTGTCTGTTTATGCTAAGTTTATTCAGGTGCCTATAGATACCATAAAAGGTCAGCAGGGTCCCCTGAAACTAAAGTTAAAGGCAATTTTGAGTCACTGGCCCTGGATGGGTACTAGGAACAAAACTCAGGTGCTCAAAATGAACAGAAAACACTCTAAATATTGTGTTCATGTTTTCAGACCCATATTCTTAATTTTAAGTTAAGACAGTTGCCTATGCAAGAAAAAACAATTTCTTCAATGTTATATACATAGTGAAACTGTAAAATAATTCATTCTTTATTCTACATTAATCATAAATTATTTAACTAGCAAGTGACTTATTAAAATGTATTAATAATTATGGCAAAATGAATAATGGATAGCTTAGGGAAAGTCTACTTGCATCTCTTTCCAGGTGTACTACTATCCAGAATGTTATGTATCAGGACTGATACCAGCTTCTCTTTGATCAATAATATAAGTTTTATGGTGAGTTCGGTAGCTAATATCATATTACATTTGATCACCTATAAACGGCAAGTTTTCTTTGCATTTCATGCACATGAATATAGATTTAAATACTTGTGAAGTTTAGGTCACTGAGCTACTGATAAGACACATAACTTACCCAATGTTTCACTGTAAAACTGACTCCATTTCTTCTCATTAAATGTCTGGAACCAAAAGTCAAAATAAAACACACATATCATATTTTTTACCCTCTCCATGAATGTCATTTGACCACCTAGTCCTGACAAAATTATAGGTACATAAGAGGGAGGGAAAAGAAATCTTCCACTGTACTTTTCCATTGTATAGCCAGTAGAGAAGCGAAGACTGTACAAAAAAGGAATCTGGAGAAGTTCAGCTATCAGCTCCCCACAGGGAGCAATGGCATCTGAGACAAGGATATCAAACTTGGATCTCTGTAGTTTTGTCATAAGTTGTTTATTTGAAACTGTGTCTTTGCAAAGCCTTAGATAGCTATTAGAATATTCCTCAAACATGTTTTGTAGCATAGAAGAGAGTGATAAACACATATATCTTGGTGTCTTATAAGTCCATACATCCACAAGTGTTGTGAGAACCTTGTCCAGATCATCTTTACTGATAGATACAGGAAAACTCTCAAACTTCAGGCCAGGTGATTTTCTGGGATCAAGAAAGATGGAAGCTGAAGGTCTCAGAACTGTCACTTCATGACCCCTCTGTACAAGTTCATCCAGTATTGTCTTTAGATTCATCCAGTGACTGTATTCCATTGGCCATACCAATATCTTCCCACAGTTCCCAGATTTGAAGTAGCAACTCATCTGCAGGAGCAGCAGAACAGACATCCACTTCACAGTCATCTTGGGAAATCAAAGACCTCTGTTCACACTGTGTTTCCCTCTGTTATTGCTTAACCATAAATCTAAGAAGAAAAAGCCTTGAGTTGAAATATAACCTGTGTTGATAAGAGCAAACATACTAAATGACCACATTGAACTTCTGAGCTGAATGGAGACAGTAAAAGCAAATATTAATTCGTCATATTTGCATGTCAGTGTTTGATGTTTTTGTAATGAAGCAAATTCAGGAGTCAATGACCAAAATTACAAAATGTTACATAACTCTTCTATTTCAAAGATATTTGAATAATAGCAAGAACTTTGATTACCAAGAGGTTAGTCTGAAATTTCTTCTCAACAGAGAACCCAAGATATAGTAATAGCACAGCTTATAAATATTTTCTTGATATCATTTTAAAATTTTTTATAAGAATGCTGATTAACATATTCACCTACATAAAATTTCTAAAATATTGTGGCAGTGCAACTAAATAATTCTACTGAGAGAAGCTTGGGATGCAGATAGGCATGCTGTAGGAATTACTCTGGCCAGTAGCCTTTAAGTTACTCACCCACATGGATGTGGCCTCTTATACTTATGTCAATGTAAAGCATGCATCTGGCCTCTTTTCTGGCTGCAGGATTCGGTTGCTTTCCCTGTTTCAACAGAGGATTGTGCTCCATAATCCATGTGGCTCCGACACGAATATCTATTTTTTCTAACTGGTCTGGTACGGAGACGCAAGGAATAACCAGACATAGCTTACATCATTATTACGGAAGAGGGCATCTCAGGCTTCTTCCTTCTGAAGCTCTCTCCTGAAGATCTTCCCTGAGGATCCCTCGTGATTATTTTCCAAACATCTTTTATAGCAATACATAAACTGGGCAGGAAAATGCATCATCATTCTGTCACCTAGGCAACCAGGTGAATGGCCTTTTGTCATGTCTGCATCTACCTTTCTGCTGAGTATGCTAGCTGTCAGGTAGGCTTGAATTAGCATCTCTATAAGGCATCCTCTAAATTACAAAGAAAGGGAGCAGCCAACATCCTGACCTTTGTCAAGCAGAGACACGTTGTCTGCAGGGCTACATGATCATTTCTGATCTGCCCAATGGCTTCAGAGCCTGGCTGTTACACCATAAAGATATATGGGCCTACAGTGACTCTGCCCCTAATTAAATAACCATCTGTTATACTCAATTCTGAGTTAGTGTCGGATTTCTTTTAAGCATCCTTCTTTATCTAATGCCCCATGCAGATTTGGACTCCACACCTACCAGGTGGACAGCCTAAAGGCCTAACTAGTTCACAGCCCAGAAAGTCTCCCAACCCTGCCTGCTTGGCTTTCTTTTACCTAAGCAGTTTTTTGTAAAACACCACAGCAGAGCTAACTGGATGTGGTGATGTGGAAATTTCCAAGCTTGCAAACATCCCCTCGCCCACTGCTGCATTCCTAGCCATGTGTTGACTTGTGCAGTTTCCAGTTTGTGCCTGTGAGTTCTGGGCTTCTTTATTTTTTTAATTATATTTTTTTTTGGTTTATTATATCGGGCTTTTAACTAACTAGCTTTTACAGCAAAATTTAACCCAGAATTCCTGTAATTATTTAGACACATAGTTTGTATTGTTCTTTTTAAAAATAATATGATGTTGGGATGGCCCAGGCAGCCTGCAAGCCAGGCAGAAGCTGCCGCCAGAGCAGTACAGGGTCCCCTGGTGAGCGGCAGAGTCAGGCAGCTGGATGCGGTGGACGACAGAGTAAATGGACATAAGGCTATACATAAAGCTAGATATTTATTACTTAAAGAAAGGGAGACATAGACAAACATAGAGAGAACAAAGACACACGTACACACGACATGAAACAGACACACACACACACACACACACACACGAGAGAGAAGATGACGGCGGGGGGAGGTCAGAAGTGGCTGGGGTGGGTGTGGTTAGTTCTTAAAGTGTCCCAAAGGAATAACATTCCCAGATCCTTTTTATAATAAAAAGTAGAAGGTTAGACATTACAGTTTGAAGGAATTGGGGCGACAAATTCTCAAGGCTGCTTCCGGCTGATTTGTGGGTGTCATCTTTGGGGCGTGTGAAGGATCCGAGAGAAGGCTGGGAGCTGGTCACATCTTGGCATAGTTGGTCTCTGCTCCCGACAGGACAGGTGTCTGTGGCATGGAAATGTCTAGTGTCCTTTGTACCTGGTTAGGGTGTTGGCAGAACTGAGGGCAAAGTTAAATTGAGAAAAAATTTTTAGGACCAGGGAATTGAGGGGTTTGTATCTGACCTGTTTATGATGGGTTTTTTAATTTGGCTCCCTGGAACTTATAAGAAAAATAGAAGTTTTAGACATATATATTGTATTAAGAACTCCTTGGGTTTGTAAAAACAGAAATTATAATGAAAAGTATTTTTATTTGGTGAGACAACCTGGCAAAACCTCCTAGCTATCAGACTGTCAGAGATCTTTGAGAAGGATAAGATTTTACTTGAGTTACTGATTAAAAAATGACAGAGAACTTACTTGGTTGGCACCCAGAGCTACTCTTTGGTCCTCCCTGGTCGCTGAAGGTTGCATTTGACCTTTGTTGTTTAATGTAGAGCCTGCCAGGCTTTTGAAGACCCTGTGGACTAAGAAATCTTTAGGAAGACAGGCCTGCCTTGACCCTGGGCAGCTATACTGTCGATTCCAGTGATTTTGTCCACGTTTGGAGGTCTCCAGTTTAGGTGATAGGCAGTTTTTTGCCCAATGGTCAGCGCTTGGCAGTCGAAGCAAACTGCAGATGGACGTTGGTCTTCTGTCTTCTCGGAGGAAACAGAGTGCTTGCTAGGAGCCAACCTGTCTCTTTTTGTTATGAAAAGTTTTTTAAATAATTAAACATTTAAATATCGCATTTCTCAGATCTCTGAGCAGTTGAGGGCTGATTATTAGGTATAGCTGCAGTATAGAATCTGTCTGGAAGGTTGGGTCTGAGTTTGTATTGACTCTTAATAGATAAGATCCACATTTGTAAAAAGACAGACAGAAAGAAAAAAAACTGTAACATTAAGATTAGTGGCAGAACTGACAATGGTAGAAAACAGCTTAAAAGTACATACTAGTTTATGATTTTGTAGTCTGAAACGAGATGAAGTGAACAATTATTTTACATAGAAAGATTGAACAGGAATTAGGCAAAGTGTATGTTTCTGATGGGCCCTATCAGAAAGCACATCACTATTCAAAACACCTGTAATCAGAGTTAATGAGAACACCAAGGAGGGGGAGAGGAAAGACAGTACATTCATAGGAATGAGAGAGCTTGGTCGCGTGATCTGGCACTCACTGAATCTAGCGATAAAGTCACCTGACCCCAATGAACAAGGTGGCGGCCACGTGTTGTGGCTTGAATGGAAAGCCACGGGAAAGGTAAAGCTGGAACCCTGGCCCTTGGCAGGTGAATCTCTTGAGTCCCGGCACCAAATATTGTTCTTTTTAAAAATAATATGATGTTGGGATGGCCCGGGCGGCCTACAAGTTAGACAGAAGCTTCCGCCAGAGCAGTACAGGGTCCCCTGGTGAGTGGCAGAGTCAGGCGGCTGGATGCGGTGGATGGCAGAGTAAATGGAAATAAGGCTATACATAAAGCTAGACATTTAATACTTAAAGAAAGGGAGACATAGACAAACATAGAGAGAACAAAGACACACGTACACATGACACAAAACAAACATGCACTCACACGCACACACACACACACACATGAGAGAGAAGAAGGCAGCGGGGGGGGGGGGAGGTCAGAAGTGGCTGGGGTGGGCATGGTTAGTTCTTAAAGTGTCCCAAAGGAATAACAGTTTAGTATCTTCTTACAATAAGACATTATCTTCTAGTTTCCTCTGCATTAGGCTGGTGGCTCTATCTCTGCCTTAGATCTTCCAAGAATGCTCTTAGTCTGGTTGCCCTACTTATACTTTCGCCCCAGCTAGTGGCATATCAGCATTTTATTTATTTATTTATTAAAAATTTCCACCTCTTCCCCTCCTCCCATTTCCCTCTCACTCCCCCTCCCCCTCCCTCTCCAGTCCTAAGAGAAGACAGAGTTCTGGGCTTCTTGCTTTCTATATAAAATTGATTTAATTACTTTTAATCTCTCATGCAAAGCGTATTTCTCAGTATTTAACCAGTACCAACATGAGAAACTTAAGCCACTCTGGTAACATGACTGCTAGTCATGACTCTGCAACCATGATACCTACTGGACAATAAAGATCATTAACATCAAAACTCAAAAGATACCTAAAAAAATTAATACTACTTGAGACTTCCCAAGATCAAATTCTTGGCAAGGGCACTTATGCTGACCCACAGGTTCAAGCTCTTTATGAAGAACAAATCTTGTCCCTATGCCACAAAGCAGCCTTAAATGCTTGGCACAGGATTCAAGAATGAGGAAAATGAATTGAACCATGTACCAGGATTAAACAAGGCCACAAAGAATACTTTAGTGACTTTTGACAAAGATTAACTAAGGCTGTAGAAACAGAAGTAACAGACCCACATGCTGGATGAATACTTATTGAATCTCTGGCTTTTGAAAATGCAAACTTGGAATTGAGAAATTTGACTAAATACTCAATCTTGGGTAGGAGCAGCAATTTCCAAAGAAATGAGGAGACATCAAAATGCCAAATGTTCTAATTGTGGTAAAATAGGACATCTGATAAGGGATTGTAAATGAGGAATTCCTAGGAATAATATCTCCTTTGGGAATGGAGAGAATAGGAGGACTCAGACTTCAGGTATATGTAAAACATGTGGCAAAGACCAACATTAGATCAATGAATACAGATCAACAAAAGATAGACAAGGCAACCTGATACCATTAGGAAATTCCTTGGGGAGGCCTCTCAGAAGTACCCAAGTCAAAAGAAGTCCAATTAGTCCCAGTCACTGTGGAGGACATGTCTCACCAAGAAAACTAAAAAATCTAGAGCCTTTTGTAAAAAACAAAAAAAAAAAAAACAAAAAAACAAAAAGAAAACATACTGGCTGGATGATGGAATAAACATGGAGGATAAATCAAAAGTTTCAATAAGAAATAGAAATGTATAATTTGGCAGAGTTCTATAAATGATCAAAAACCAAAGCTAAGGGTATGTATTAATGGCATTGCAATTGTGGGTTTGATAGACATGGTACAGATATGAGTATCATTACTCCAGAATCTTGGCATCCAAATTGGCCTCTTCATGAGGAAGATGTTCAATTACTAAAAATTGGAAATCTATCTCAAGTGAAGCAAAGCATGAGATGGGTTAAATGCATAGGGTCTGAAGGACTGAGAGGAAAGCTGAGGCCATATGCGGCTAATAATGCAGTGAATGTATGGAGTAGTGACCTGCTGCAGCAGTGGAATACCCAGGATAACATTCCTGCAGTCCCAGAAACTCATGATATTATAAGGATATTACAAGGTACTATACACAAAGGTCACCAACCACTCAGGCTATACAAGAACACAGAGCAATTAATAAACCTTTAGAGATACCAAACTCCCTTCCTTTAAAATGGTTAACTGAGAAACCAGTATGGATTAAACAGTGACCGTTAATAGAAGACAAACTTCAGGCTTTAGAATAGCTGGTACAGAAGCAACTAGATGCTCACCATATTGAAGAATCAACCAGTCCTTGGAATTCTTCTGTATTTGATGTTAAAAAGAAATCTGGTAAATAGGAACTGATGACAAATCTAAGAGCTGTCAATAAGGTAATTCAACCTATGGGCCCTCTACAATCTTGAATTCCTCTGCTTTCTCTATTACACAAAGGATGGCATCTTATTGCTATTGATTTAAAAGATTGTTTCTTTACTATACTTTCACAAGAAAAGGACAGAGAAAAATTTGCCTTCACAGTGCCTACTTATAATAATTCTCAACCTACCAGGAGATATCAATGGACTGACCTACTAATGCTCAATAGCCCCACCCTATGCCAATATTTGATATTAAATTAGAAATAATTTGTTAAAATTTCCTAAATCTATAATTTACCATTACATGGATGACATTTTGCTATCTGATTCAAACATAGATAGTTAAGAAAGAATGTTTGAAGAAGTAAAGAAAGTTTTACCAAAATTGGAATTACAAATTGCTCCTGAAAAATTAGAGGGAGAAGATTCTGTCAATTACCTAGTTTATAAAATAGGTTTGCAAAAAAATGAGAACACAAAAGGCACAAAATAGGAGACATCCATTGCGGACTCTTAACGACTTTCAAAGATTGTTAAGAGACATTTCCAGTCTATGAAATGGGATAACACCTGATCTAATAGTTCATTTAAACAAAACCTTAGGTTGTGACAAAGACTTAAATAGTTCCAGAGAATTAACAGATGAAGCAGAACAGGAAATAATTGTTGTTGAAGAAAAATTACAGGAGGCACATATGTATAGAGTAAATCTAAATTTTAATTGTATTTAATCATATAGTTTTCCAGAATTTCTCCTACAGGAATTTTAATGCAAAGGGAAAATATTATATTAGAATGGATATTTTTACCACATAAACCAAGTAAAAAATTAAAAACTTATGTGGAAAAAGCCTCTGAGTTAATTATAAAATGAAAATCTAGACTTCACCAACTAGCAGGTATAGACCCAGCAGAGATTATAGTGCCTTTTACTATTGATGAAATTAAAAAAAATATATGGGAAGACTATGAACCTTGGCAAAGATCATATGCTAATTTTTAGGAGAGATTAATAGCAATTATCTCAAAAGTGAAAGAATTAACCTTATAAAGGGAACTACGTGGATCCTTCCCCACATTGTATGGGACATACCAATATCTGGAGCCTGTACATTCTATATTCATGCAAATCAATCAGGAAAGGCAAGTTACAAATCAGAAGGTTTAAGTAAGGTGGAACAAAGCCCTTATTATTTTGTCCAAAAGGCAGAATTATATGCTATTCTTATGGTACTAAGTGATGTTAAAGAACTTCTTAATATAGTTACTGATTCACAATATGCAGAAAGAGTTTTCTTGCATATTGAAACTGCTGAATTTATACCAGATGATACAATATTGACTTAATTTTCACACAGGTTCAAGATATAATTAGAAATAGGCTCTGTCCCATATACATAACACACATCTAATCCCATATGAGTCTGCCAGGTCCTCTAACACAAGTAATGCAGAAATTGATTGATTATTGGTTGGAAATGTGTTGAAGGCCTCAGAATTTCATAAGAAACATCATGTCAATAGCAAAAGTTTAAAGAAGTAATTTTCCATTACACAGCAACAAGCTAATGAGATTATAAAGAGATGCCCTACTTGATCTTTCTATAACCAAACAGTGCTACCTGCAGGTGTCGAGTATCCCAAAGGATACTTAAAGGAATGAAATCTGGCAGATGGATGTGTTCTACTTTGCAGAATTTGGAAAACTAAAATATGTACACTACACCATTGACACTTATTCAGGTTTTCAGTGGGGAACAGGGACTGCTTTAAGCTCAGAAAAGACTGATTTAGTAATAAGACAATTATTGGAAGTTATGATCATCATGGGTATACCTGAACAAGTAAAGACAGATAATGATCCAGCATATGTCTCTAATAAAATAAAACAGTTTTTGCCTTTTATGATATAAACCATATTACAGTTATACCACACAATCCTACAGGTCAAGTGGTTGTAGAAAGGTCAAATCAAACTACGAAAAATATGTTAAACAAACAGAAAGGGATGGAAAATACCCCCAGAAATAGATTAGATTGGTGTGGGAGAATTGTCTGTATTCTGTCAATCATGTATTTCAATAAAACGCTGATTGGCCAGGCAGGAAGTATAAGCAGGTCAACTAGACAGGAAGTAGAGGCGGGGCGATGAATGTAGGAATATTCTAGGAAGCAGGAAGCTTCCTTCACTGCTGCGCAGACCACCGAAGAGGCAACATGTAACCTGCCCAGCTGGAAAAGGTACCAAGCCATATGGCTAACATAGATGAGAATAATGGGTTAATATAAGCTATAAGAGTTAACAAGAAACCTGAGCTAATGGGCCAATCAGTTTATAATCTTATGGAGTCCTGTGTGTGATTTTTCTTTGTTGCTTGCCGGTTGTGGGGTACTGGGAGGGACAGATACCCCAACAAGCCGGTCCTGTCATACTACATTAGATAATGCTTTATTGACCTTGAATTTTATTAATTCTAAGGAGAAAGGAACAAGAGAAGAAGAGAGATATTAGATAAAAGAAAAGTCACCTGAATTAAATAAGCTGGTGTATTTCAAGCATGTGTTGACCTCACAATGGAAGTCAGGAGATGTGCTACATTGGGAAAGATGTGCTACGTTGTTTCCACAGCAGAAGAAAAGCTATGGATACCATCAAAATTAATAAAGATTTGACTTGAAAGAAAGAAACTTCTTGAGAAAGAGAAATGACAGCTCATCCATAAGGGTGGCAATCATAGAGGTAATGATAAAACCTCATAAGGATTGGGGCAGAGTTCTGCTCCTGTCTTTACAGGAAAATACACATCTTCAAAAATTCAAGAGACCGTGAATGCTTGGATTCTGACAGAAGGAAAAATAACTATCCAATAAGAATCATCAAGAAAAGGAATATAACTTGTAAGGACAGGTGATCAAAACATACACAATTAAATATATACATATATGTATATATATTTATGGATATATAGACCTGGCTTTGGAGTTGGACAACAGCTCTGTTTTTCTCTAAATCCATGCATGCTATAAAAAGAAAAATTCAGAGTTTCTGTTTCATGTCAAGAGCCATATGGTATGGGAAAGAAAGAAGAAAGAATTTATTAAAAAAATTAGTTTTCTTTATACATATTTTTGTCTGTATTGTCTCTTTCATTGAATATATATTTATGTATATATATATATTCTGTATATTGCTATATAAATAATGTTTAAGTTTTCCACAATGAACAATAAATTTTTTTTCAGTAATCTTCAAAGTTTCCAGGAAGAAGATGGAACCCCACAACAACAACTCCACCTGGTTGATATGAAGTCATGATGCTGATAGCACTACTTTAAGACCTGTTTTGGGTACCAGCTGCTCAAGATGGTTTCAATTTGGTTAGCTAAAATGGTAAACTTTTTTTTTACAATGTTATTGCCAGAACTTCAAATAGGAACCTCAGAAAAACACTACCGAATATTAAGAGACTATTACCAGACAGTAATCTTAGAACTTAACGATCATTTTACTTTCACAGGATCCCATAGAAAGAACATCACCACCATGACAGCTGGAAGTAATTTTAGAAGACTACATCTTCTCTCCCAACAAAGTTTGTCCTCAGAGTTAGGATAAACTAATGAGTCAATCATTTAGGGGTTGACTATAATTGGTATAGTGTTGGGGGTAGGGAAGAATTATGTAGGTTCAGGGATCTCTAGAAAAAAAGGGGAAATTGGATGGGATAATAGATTAGTGTGAGCTAACACTTATAATAATATTGAGTAATAGAGTGAATACTTGTGAGCTATTATTTATAGGCATTTTACATTGGTATAAATTCTTGTATATTAATACAAACTTAAATTATATTGAATATGTTCCTATTTTTGTCCACAATATTTGTATACCTAGGCAAATTTATTTTGTCATATTGTATGCATGCATGCTTCTACCTTTGCTTGAAATATTTTTGTATATTGGAACAATTTTAGGATATATTTATCATATTGTAATGTACATTTCTACCTCTGATCAAGAGAGTTATACATTGTTTACATTTTGAGGTCATTGTCCTCATTTTTTGTACAGTTGTTTATTGTATAATATTGTAATTTGAGATCTTAGTCTTTTTGATACATAGATATTAAGAATTATAGATCAATATTCATCTAAGCTTATCATACTTACAGTTAGACTAATCAGGTTCTTTAGATGCATAGATTCTATTCTGCATAGATAGGCAATCTTCAGCCACTTCAAAGAGCTGAAGTATATGGCATTTAAATAACTTAGGATTCTGTTGAAGTGAGACATGATTGTTCCTGGCATCATTTATCTATTCCTGAGAGAATATTGAGCACCAAAGACACTCCACTTGGAAATTGTTTGCTTCTTGGCAAAACTAGCCTTTGGCCTAGGAATTGCCCATTCATCAACCACTGAAAAAATGCATAATGTACGGACAGGACAAGTAGGATACAAGAAAAAAAGACTGTCACCTCTTGCCAAGACTCTCAGAGTAAGACAGTTTTGAAAAATTTCCTGCCTTTGAAAATAGTCTGTCAGATACTCTAGTCCTTAGCCAAAGTTGGTTGCTCCAACATTGAAAATGAGACTTTGGGGCCCAGGTGGCCAGTTGTCACTGTCATTTGTTGCACATTTTGGAAGTTGTTTGATTACACTTCCTGCTTTCTCAAGTAATATTATTTCCCTTCTCAGATCTTCGATGGGGTTGAAATGCTGTTACCTTTTTCTCATGACATGGCCAAGTTATTTATTATACAAGACTTAAATCATTAGGGTAGAATAATGATAGAAATATTTATCACATGTTTCTTGCTTGATATATTTGTTCTTATTGTATATAATTTTGTATTAGGCTATGTATTAGAACTCTCTTATTTAAACAAAAAGGGGAGGTACTGTAGGAATTCCTACCTCCAGTAGCCTTTCTGTTACCCACCCACTTGGGTGTGGCCTCTTATACTATTTATGCCAATGAAAAGCTTTTTTCTGGCCTCTTTCTGGCGGCAGGATTGGTTGCTGTTCCATGTTCTAGCAGAGGATTGTGATCTGTGAGTCTACCCTTTAAATAAATAACCCTCTATTATCTTAATTCTGAGTTTGTATGGGATTTCTTTTAAGCTTCCTTCTTCATAGGCAAGAGCCTCCTTTTACACATGTCCCTAGGGAAATAGTTGAGTAGCAAATGTGTTGTTAGACTCATAGTTAACAGACTAACCTGAGGGATATTATCTGCTAAGGCAGCCAGTTGGTTCATCTTATCTGTCCACTGGCCTTTCATAAGCCAAGAAGTCGTTGAAAGCTTGTTATCAGTATCTTAGTTCACAAATGTTGAAATAACCAGCCTAGCTAAGAATAAAACAATTATATTTTATTTGTTGTAAGGGAAAACTCACAAAACAGGAAAGGAGAAATCCAAGCATAGCAGTGTCCCATGGGAAATGGCACAGAAAGATAGCACCTGTGTGGTGCACAGGTTTTTCCCCCGGGTCCTAGAAAACCATGCCTTGACTAGGCTCCGACTCTTAAAGATAACTGGCTAACAAGGTTTTCCCTAACACACAAAGCCTCTGAGTAGTAGATGTGTATGTCCATCTACAGTCCCTTCTCTCAAGGAAGCCCTATGACCACCATTCCTGAGGTCATCAATCTCTGTATCCTCATGGGAGGAGATTCCCCAACGGAACCCCGCAGCAGCATTTTCTGACTGGCAACTGTTCCCTGCTTGGTGAGGTGTCTGTTAAACTTTAACAAGATATTATAAGAAATGTTTGCTGTGAATAAACCGAGTATGTTCAAAAGACAAATCTTATGTGGACATCCTAATTGCTGAGATCCTCACAGCCCACTGGCCATGCTCTCTACATCTCATTCTAATTGTTTACCTAATTAAAAACGGTACACCTGATGAGCAAAGCACAATTTAGAGAGCAACATTCAAACTTAACCTTAACCAAAATCTTTGAAAAAAAATGCTAACTAGAGAAACATTTTTTATTAATTATTAGGGTGTGTATTTCCAAATTAATAAAATATAGAACTTTCTTTGTCTCATTCAACATTTTCATAGGAAACAGCAGGATCAAGATTATGATGGAGAACCCACATAACAGCAGACCTGAGCTAGTGGGAGCTCATGACTCTGGACCAACAGGTATGGAGTCTGCATGAGACTAACCTAGGCCCTCTGCATGTGGGTGACAGTTGTAAATCTTGTTCTGTTTGCGGGGTCCCTAGAAGTAGGACCAGGACTTATCCCTGATGTATGAGTTGGCTCCTTGGAACCTGTTCCCCATGTTGGGATGCCTTGCCCAGCTTTGATGGAGGGGAAGTATCCTGGTCCTCTCTACACTTGATAGACCATGCTATGCTGACTCCCATGGAGAACCTGCTTCTTTTAATAGAGGAGGTACAGATGGAAGGTAGAAAGGAGGTTAATAGAGGGAGGGGAAACTGTGGTTTGTGCGGAAAATAAATGAAAAGAATAAAATCAAACAAAAAATTAAATTAAAATCAACAGATAAAGCAAAATAAAAGAAAACAAAAAGAAAAAAATACATTTACATATTTTCCATAGTTTACAAAACAATATCATTTTTTCTTCAAGTCTTCTTAACCTTATCTTTCCTATTCTGAGGCAATCATCAGTAGGATATTATGATAAGATGTATGAGATTTGTCAGTTATTGTTTTTTGAATTAATAGTTGAACTAACCCCCTCAAACACAGTAATTACACAACACCCAGCTGAATATGAGAAGGAGTTTGAGGATAAGATCCATATTTGTTTAAATTTTTGTCATACTATTATTTCATAAAAAAATAAGGGTTATTTTCTTGTTTAAATTTTTCCCACAATTTATATTGATTCTTTGAATTTCATATGATACACAACAGCCCCACTCATTTCTCAAGTCTTTCAGATCCGCCTTCCACCCTTGTAACTTCCCTCCCCAAAAGACAACAGAAAATAAAAATTACAAAAAAAAAATCACATGGGGGAAGCTACAGTGTCTCACGGTGTGTCACACGGTGTACTCTTTAAGCAAATAGCTTTACTTGTGAATGTTCACTGCAGCGAGTCATTGGACTGGTTCAAGGCCTCTGGGTTCTGCTACACAATTGATGCTGAACCTCCCTGAGACTCCTCTAAGCTATCCTGTTGCTGCCCTGTATCATGGAGATCCTGCAACTTTGGTTCTTCAGGACCTGCTCTTCCCTTAACTCCAGCAGCTCATTGATGTGCTATGTGCTGTGTGGGCCAGCTCAAGCTGGGGATCTGGGCCTGTGTGGAAGCTCAGTTGCTCACCAAGGCTAGCTCTCCCTTGATGCCCAGGCAAGGGGTAAGGCAGTCTTTCTTATACCCACACCATGAGGGCTAGCTCTTTCACACCCATGCCACAGAGTCAACTCTCTGGCACTGCCCAGATGAGGGGGCTGGACCAACTTTACCACACTATGTCATGAGGTCAGCTCCTTCACCTTCGTTCAGGCAGGGCCAGCTCTTCCTAGCCGTGCAGTCATGTTGCAGGGTGAGTTCACCCTAGTTCTGTGGGCAGCAATCGGTGGATCTAGCTCTCCCATGCCCATACCAGTGGTGCCAGCTCTCCCACACTGCCCAGGCAAAGGACAGGGCCATCATTTCTGCACTTGTATCACTGCTGGTGCTACTGTGTGGTGGCTCGTGAGGGGCTGGACCAGCTCAGCACCGTACTCAGAGAGCATCATGGCCTCAAACGGGAGCCAAGACCAAGGAGGCCCACATTGCCATGGACATTGATACAGACCCCTGCTACAGAAGGGCCATGAACTCAGCCATGGTCCTCTACAGCAGCACAGGTCCAGATAACACTATGGCCTCTGATGGCAGTTTAGGCCTCTCTCATCAGTGTGGGACCCTCACCCCTTATTCTCAGAGGGGCAAGAAGAAATTTTCTAGCAGAATGTTTCCCCAGGAAGATAGAGGCCTTCCCCTCTCCCACCCAGGATATTCTGAGCACAAGGTCACTTAGTTCAACCCAGCCAGCCACCTGGTACAGGCTGATAAAGATGGCCTAACTCAAGAACAGTGGCCTCTCCAAAAACAAGAGAAAAAGCTAACTTAATAGAATGTGAGGGAGCAAAAGTCCTTGTAGCCATGCCAAAGCATCTTCAAAGATTCTCTTGTAGTTATGCCTTTAAAAGCTTACCCCATAGAAGAGATACAACTCCTCTCTACCTTGTTGTAACGGGGATGGAGATGAGTTCCAAACATGATTGTATTATGCTGATTAAACCTTGCTTATTACAGTCTGGGCCTCTCTAGAGGTCTCTCTCTGGGGGTCGTGATCTGGGCACAACAATCAGGCTATTCCTTGCTGCCTTCACGGCTACAGTTCTACCTCTCTTCACAGAGAACAAACTGCTCCCACTTCCCTTTCTGTCTCATCTTTCCACCACATATTTGCACATCATAGTGACATCTGGCCTGTCTTGTCCCAGGCCTCTCCTTTGTTTGAATTTTTAAATTTTTTATTTTTATTTGGTTTTTGTTGCGGAAATGGAAAAGATAACTGGTGTGTCTGAGCCTGCGAATAAAAACGGGTATCTTCTGATCAGCAAACTTCCTTCCAACGGAAAATCCAGGAGGTCGTCTATGGTCATCTTCTAGAAAACCACCAGGATGCGCAGCCCCGTGCGTGGGAAATACTCCAGGCGCCCGAGCACGCACCTCAGCCGGAGAGGAACAGACTCGAGCACCTACCTCTCTGCCCGGGGAATGGGGAGTCCCCTGGACGCCCCAGTGCGGTCTGCACCGCCAACTGCCCAGCGGCCCGGCCTCCCTGCCTCCTGGTAAAAGAATAAGAAGTATTTTATGGAAATGAAAGCTATGGCTGCCACAGAGGTCAGTAGGAATCCAATCACATCCAGAGAGTGGTACTGGTACCAGGTGAGGTTGTGTGCAAGTGGCCTCAGGTGCTTAGCCCCTTTGTGGCACATGATAAACTCAATCCAGAAGATGGCTCTGTCCAGGGGTTTCATGGACTGGCCATGGTGAATGGTTGACAACCACATAGCATTCTCTTTATAGTTGAAAGAAGGAAAACAGACATCAACTTACAGGAGAAATGATGAATACACATGTGCAAATTTTTATGTAAACATTAAAGACAATCACACTATAGAAGGAAAATATATTTTGTTTCATGTTCATGACTAGGAAGATCTTCAGAGGCATGTCTGAGTTCCTCGAGCACGCAAGATTAAGAATGTAACAAAACTAATAAAGATCAAGTATTTTTAAAGTAGAGTTTAAGACTGCTAAGTCTTAAATACTAAATAAATCAGAATGAGATATTATTTGAGCATATAAAGCTACCCATAAGCAATTATCAGTAAATTTTGTGTGCAAAATTTGTACTAGTGTCAGGATTTATAATTACAAGGCAAATCACTCTCAAGTCCTCATTTTGGAGCATATCTGTGTAAAGCTGACAAAGATTGAAATGACATTTTTATGGTACAGCTATCAATAATTAGTGGTTTTAATTGCAAATGTTCTTGATTTTTATTAATTAGCTCTAATAGTTGCTTTCTCATTGGTTTTATGTTTTTCTAATTAAGGTTATCAAATATTTGATAAAATTAAAAGAAAGAATAATTTTTTTCTTTTTTAATGCACTGAATTTATTATTACTTTGATTATTCTTATTGTAAAGTATAATCACAGTAAAGTTTTGATATTACTTTTAAATATGTGTGTGAGAGAGTATTGTGTAAAGTGTGTAAACTGTGTGTATATATGTTTGTGTAAGTATGTTATGAGATCTGCTGGAGTTAGAGTTACAGATGTGTGTAACCAACTGATGTAAGTATTGAGAACAGAACTCTGGTCCTCTGCTAGAGTAGACTTTTGCTTATCCACAGAGCCATCTTTCAAGCCTAATTTTTTAAGAGGTTGGCCAGGTCTGTCAAAGAAACTCCCTAAACATTGAACCTTTGATGTTGCTTATTCTCCAAAGGTGAAAAGTAAGTTTCTATTGCTGAATGAACATTCAATTCAGAAGCAGAGCTCAGAGACCCCTCAGCTAGACATCCCTTTATCTGAAAACTAGCTTTTGTGGTATAAAACAGTAGAGAGGATTGAAAGATTTTAAAAGCCAAAGGGAACTGCTCTAAAGTTGTTTCTTTGGTAAACTACATTCATGAAATCTCAACAACATGGGTACTTAAACAAGATCTGAATAATGATGACACCAATAGTTGTTTTTAACAACATAGTTCCTTAACAAAATTTGAATAAGTATGACATCTATAGTCATTGTCAACAACATAGGTCCCTAAACAAGATCTTTTTGTGTAAATGGAGTTTTTTAATCAAAGAAAAATAATTATCAACATGTTAATTTGCTTCGCAGTAGTAGATTTTCTTTATTTAAATTTATCCTAAAACAGCTTGCATACTTAAATATCTAACCATACACTTACTTTTATGTTAATATCTATGCTATTTTGATGTAGAAAGTTACAACATTCATAATTGTTACCTATCTCTTTTATAACATTCAATTTCTCTGGTGTAATATTTTCTTATGGTTTTTAGGTATACAATATCTGGTATCACTTCTAACATTTCATTGTTGCAAGGAGGGCCTTGACTACCCAGCAAGGAGGGCCTGACCACCCAGCAAGTTTAGACCTGAAATAATCACACAAAAACTGTATTAATTAAATCACTACTTGTCCCATTAGCTCTAGCTTCTTATTGGATAACACTTACCTATTAATTTAACCTTTTTCTAATAATCTGTATATCACCCATGGCAGTGGCTTACCTGCAAAGTTCCTGTCATGTCTAGCTAGGGAAATGTGAAAATGGTTTGGGAAGTCCTTCTGTCTATGTGTTGTTTTTATTGGTTAATAAATAAATCTATTGAGCCTATGGCAGGAAAGAACATAATTAGGTGGGGAAAGCTAGGTTGTATGATGGGAGAAGGAAGGGAGAGTCAGAGTGATGCCATGGAGCTGCCACTGAAGGCAGATATGCTGAAACTTTGCCTGTAATCCACTGCCGTATGGTGATATAAAGATTAATAGATATGGGTTTAATTAATATGTAAGAATTAACCAATAAGAACTTAGAGCAAATGGGCCAAGCAGTGATTTAATTAATACAGTTTTGGTTTGAGTGTTTTGGGTACGGACAGCCAGGAACCATCAAGTGGCTCTACCATCCAACAAATTATTGTCAAAGTTTTAGACTAGTATCCAAGTAAAAGCTGAGAAAACTTGAAAAGGAATTCTAGACACAAAACATGCAGAGCTTAACACAGCTTCATGCTGTTTGCTGGCAATGTGCTACAGCTCCCTTAAGAGAAGTTTTTCTGATTCAGTTGTAACCACTTTGAAAATTCAGCCTTCAGGCCTTGCTGCCAGTATCACCTCTGACTCTTTCAGAAGATGAAGTATTTGGATGGGGGTCTGTAAACAGATGGCTGCAGTTTACTTAATGGTGGCATGGACTGACTCTGTACCTGAGAATGGGGTTTTCGGGCATGGCTCTCAGAGGCAGCAAACAGCTCTGCCATGCTGGACTGTGCCAAGAAAGCAGATAGTACCATGTATACCATAGTAATGGCACAGATTAAGTTTTAAGAAACACTCCTGGACAATAAAGAATTACAGATACATAAGAGGACAGATTCAGAAATAAAAGACCTCTAAGTGAGACAGAGTTGGATAAGTGTACATAGCCTTGGGGGAGAGAGAGAAAAAACAGTATAGAGAGTTGTAAAATAAGTAAATCATATAAAAATCAAAGTTTTTAAATAGATAGAGTACAGACAGTCACAGAATACCAAAGAAAAATAAGCCACATAAAGATAATGGAAAATTCGCAGAGTCTGGGTTATATATACTATTTGTTTTCTTTGAATTTTTTGACTGTGGAGGAGTTAAGTACAAGGAGACATTTCATTGTATGGACTGCTAAGCTAAACCAGCGTGTATATTATAAAGGTGTCATGACTTCCAAATTTGAGTCTAAGGATATGTTACTTTGGAAAAAAGGTTCTTCTCTTGTTTCCACAGAGGTTGAGAACCTGTGGATTGCTTCCAGACTGGTTGATGAACCAATTCCCCTGGAAGGTTACCTTGAACACCCATCAAAAGATTACTTTTTTCCAATAAACAGCAGGAAGCAGTTTGGAGAAAAACTACACCCATATTGTTAAATATTATTCATAAATGTCTCTTTAAATTTAAAGGGGGATACATTATAGAGATTTGCATTTGTATGGACCTAGGTTTATTGATACAAATCTAAGGTCAATCTTAGATGTATTTTTCTGCTCTTGATTAAGGTATCATGATTGTGTAGTTCATTTAAAAATATAATGTATAATTAAGAAATATAGGTTAATAGATAGCCATCTATAATAGTCAAGCTTGTAGTCGTGTTAGTTTTTCTAGATCTATAGAGACATATTTCATTTAGGTATTCTTCAAATCTTTCAGAGACCTGCAAAATATGGCATTTAAATATTTTAAGAAAATAGGACTTTTCATGACAATGAGACACATCTCCACCTGGCAGGATAAGCTACTTCTAGAAGAAGATGGGCATCAAAGAGGCTCCTTATGAAGTTTGTTAGTCATTTGGACAAGAAACTGCTCTTGTGTAGCCAGATAAATGGACATGCAGGACCTGCAGAGAAATGATTGCTGAACTTGCCTAAAGGTGAAATAGTTCTTTGGGGTTCCTGCTACGTGAAAGAGTCTGCTAGACATTCTGCAGGACACAGAAGAATGTTACTGGCAAATTGACAATATAGGCAGAAGTACCTTTAAAATTTCCTGCTTCATGAAAAAGTCTGCTGGGTACTATGGGCCTGTAGGCTGAAGATGCCCCAACAATACAGAAGAACCTTGTATCCATGCAGTGAGATGTCCCTTCAATTCTACAGTTTTAGAAATTGCTTACATTATATCTCCTGTTTACTTAGACAATGTCATATCCTTCTGGAGTCTTTGATGGAGTTGAAGAATTTATACTTATAGTTTTATAAAAACTATATACTTATAGTTTTATAAAAGATAAAAATATTGTAACTATAATTCCTGCTTGATAACTGTTTTATTAAATGTAATTTACTATGTTAAAGCCTTCCTTGTTGTTTAAACAGAAAAGGGAAAATGGTGTGAGAGTCCTTCTGTCTGTGTGTTGCTTTTATTGGTTAAAAAATAAAGAACTGGCTTGGCCTATAGCATGGGAGGAGGAAGTCAGAGTCAGACAGATGCCATGGAGCTTATGCTGGTGACAGATGTGTTGAAACTCTCCCTGTAAGTCACTGTCATATGGTGATATACAGATTAATAGAAATGAGTTAAATTAAGATGTAAGAGTTAGACAATAAGAAGCTAAAGATAATGGACCAAACAGTGATTTAATTAATATAGTGTTTCTGTGATTATTTCAGGTCTGGGCAGCAAAAAAACAAACAACTGGCTCTCCCCTCCAACATTTCATTTCACTTAACTTACTGGCTATTTAAGTTTTATACTTTCCTTTAAACTCTGACCAATTACTTTACTAAAGGAATTGAAAATAATAATTGTCCAGAGCTGGTGCCATATGCCTGCTGGACAAGCAGTGTAGAGGATGAAGTAAAAGGATTGCACATTTAGGATCAGTATGATTTACACAGGAAAGATATATATGGCACAACATGAAAATAAAAAGTAATAACAAAATGAGGGAAAAACCTATGACACTGAATTTTTCCCTAATTTGTCTCTGTCCCTTCATATTTTTGCCTTAGGACAATTCTTGCACCTTTGGCCTTCAGTAAGAATAATGATTAATTATAAACATATATATATATATATATATATTAAGGTTATACTCACAAAGGATTATCTTTGATGGTCTTCAGTGCACTGAGCAAATCTGTTCTTGTCATTGTTCTAAAATCTAAAGAAACAGCTGCTCCGTTGGCTACCATGTATGCAATGTTATCATACTGCTCTGTGAACAAGTGAATGCCAATCATAGAGATTCCAAAATGGATTGCCTCATAGATCCCATTGACTCCACCATGAGTTACAAAGGCTTTGGTTTTTGGATGACCTAGAATAAAATGAATTCAGGTTGACATTAATTAGCAGTCATAGACATGAAATGAGGAATGTGCACTATCAAGAACTGAAAGGAGATTTTCTACATGAAGATTCTTTTTTATTAATTAAATGTATTAGTTTAGTTTACGTCACAACTTCTGTTTCCCCTCCCTCCTCATTCCCCCCCCCAAAAAAAAAACTCATGTGAAGATTCTTAAACTCATAACCTCGGTGAAGTTTTTCTTGTCTCAGAGCAAGACAAAACTAAATTTTACAGAGAAATATTTTGCAGAATTGCTTTTAACTTGAGAGTTGAACTATAAAATTCTGATTTCCAATTGAACACATGGGGTGCATGGAAGCTAAGAAAAAAAATGGATATTAAAAAAGACCAACTGCATACCAGAACTTGTTGTTTTAATAAATAATCCATTCATTAAGTATGATATAAAGGATTTTGAAATCAACTATGATAATTTTGTTCCAAGAGTCTTACCTAGAAGGTCATTCTGGGGGAGACATTTGTAAACTCTGGTATTGGGTCGTAAGGTGTCTGGTGTTTTGCCCTCAAATCTCCATAGAACCTGTTAAAGAATAAATAATTTTTATTTCTGGAGCAAAATTTAGCATTATACAAAATACAGACTGAATAAGTTATATTTAGGAATATAAATATATATACATATGCTTATATGTGTGTAATAGCATTGATAAAAATGATGCTATGAATTTGAAAGAGAGCAAAGAGAATGGATATGAGAAAGTTTGGAGGAATAATGAAAAGGGAGATATAATGCTGTTGTATTATAATTTTAAAAACAGAAATAGTAAAAATAGATATATTTATGTTTAATTATAACATAGGTAAATAACTCCCATAGGAGGAATTAAGATATCAGAAAGGGTAAATATTGCAAACTCTAGAGAGACTGAGAAGAAGATTGTGCCAGTAGAGTCTGTGCTTATTTTTACATTCAGTCAGGTTGAACATAATAATCATTTTTCTAAGCAGAGATATTTAGACAAATGAGATAGCGAATGACGCATTAAAATATTTAATACACTCCCACGGTGATAAAATTCATTCACAGAGAAGAGTCACACATTATTAATAACTAATATTTTATATGAACATATTTTGACAGTTCTAATAGTCTACTTTAAACACTGTTATATTTTAAATGCTTTAGGGTGGTTATTTTATTTACCTATTGTTATTTTCATTGAATTTCAAGTTTCTATCTTTTATTATTTATTCATGACAAATATTTCTGATTCATAATTCTCTCTGGTCTGAAGCTCTTTAAAAAAATGCCATTGTGATGACCAATTAGAATATGGAGTCATCTGGTCCATCCAGGGATTAATTTTACATAGTGTAGTTTCAGAACAAGATCCAGGAATGGAGTCACATGAGCAGAATCCTGAATGCTTGAGAGAGCACTCTAAGAAAATAAGAAAGAGTCTTGTGACTTCAATTTCTTCAAAATGTTAGATTGTTTTTGGTAAGTGTATTTCTCTCTCCTTCCAGGTATAGCAGACATGAGTGGATCTATTTCAGGTTAACCGCTACTGCTTGCTTTTATTATCCAGATAAAGTTTAAACTGTCCTTTGTGTATTTATGTTGTGGTTTGATAGAAAATGGCCCCCTGAGGGAGTGGCAATATCAGGAGGTGTGGCCTTTCTGGAGGAAGTATGTCACTGTGGGGTGTGCTTTGGGGTCTCTTTGTCTCAAGGTTATCTCAGTGCGACTTTCAGTCGACCTCAGAATCAGAAATACTAATGAAAATATTGAATTATTGAAAATGAAAGAACTAGGAAGAGTTACAAGGGATTATGGAACCTATATTCCCATGAGGACAAGATTATAAACATGACTTGTGTTTTTCATAAGAGTCAAAATTATATAAAATCTAGTGACCCTGTCTGGTCTGTTTCTAAAGAAAATATATGGGCTCTTCACAAAGTTGTCAGAGAAGTCTGGAGAATAGGCACATAGAGACCTCTTTTTCTCCCTGTAACTCTCCTGGTTTTATAATTTAAAATCAATCTGGCAAATGAAGATGATTGAATGACTTATGAAATGTTAATGCCACCATGTGGCCAATGGTAGCTTTACATCTGGTTTACCCAGAGACAGTTATTATTAAAGACTGGCCTTTGTTTTGCATTTAAAAGATTGCTTTTATACTCTACATAGTCATCCTGATAATAAGGTACAGTTTGGCTTTTCTCTTCTTTCAATCATAAAGGACCTCAGCTCTGATACCTGTACTTTATTACTTTCAAGACATGACATAGTTCCCTATTATGTGTCTATTCTATGCAGGAAAGGTTTTAGAGCCTGTGAGGGAGGCTTTTCCTCAGGCTTATGTTTGTTAAATTCAAACCTGGCACTTCCAGTTTCTTGAAAGATGTAGCAAGCTCAGCCTGAACACCATGTTTGCCTGATGGTCCCATTCTTCCCTTTATGATGATAATGGTTAAATGAGGTACAACATGTAAGTGTATTTTTTCATTACATGTCTCTTCAGAGCAATGAATATCTAAGTAAGACTCTATGGCAAAACATTTTTGTGACACATGGCTTATTCTACTGATCGTATACAACTTCAACTCATGTGATCTTTACTCGTATGACCTTTCTAAACCCTCAGAATATATATACATTGTCTGATTCTCTGAATAGAGTTCACTATTCCTTATGATCATAACCCCAAGTTTCCAAGTGAAGGTGCTTTAGATGAAGAAATATCTGACAGAATATTGGAGAGGCATATAAATAAGGGGAAGAGATTCTCATTCAATTTGTTGTGATTTAGGCATTGATTTGAACTATTATGAATTGAAATACTAAAGAAAGATAAGGTGGTTATTATGCATGGGGAAGAAATAACTAATTCCTTGCATGAATATAAACTGGATAATAACATCTTACAATTAGTAAAGGAAGGTAATTTCCCAGTGTAGGTAAAATCAAGTAATTACATCACCAGTGTCAACTATTCAGGTGATGGCTTCCTCAGCTCAATTTTTGGATCTCCTTTAAAAATGTTTGCTGTATTGCCTAAAGGCACTTCTGAAGTGTGGGTAAGTAATCAGATAATCAACCTAATCTTGCATTCTTTCTAATTTTGACGAGGATTTTGGAGAGCCTATAAAAAAGCTAAGCTTACAACCTAGACATGGTAGGGCATGGCAGGAAAAAGGAATTAATTTACCAATTCCTCCCTGGTCTCCTGGCCTCATGAGCTGAGCTTTGTGTTTCCAGTAAAATTTCTACAAAATCAAAGTGTTTATCATGGGTTAGTCATAGATAAAATGAAAGATTTTAAGAAGGCTTGATCTTTCTGTGAATCTACTGCTCCATGTAGTTATGAATTGTTTTGGTTGGAAAAATAATACACAATGGTTGCTGTATGATTTTTATATAATTGCTAAAACTGTTCTTAGCCCTTTCAAACTTCTTCAGTGGCAAGTGTGGTTTGCGGGTAAAGCCCATAAAAAGTTGTAGAACTAGGATTGGGGTAATCCTAAATGTCACATATGAAATGCTGATGGGGAGTGGTAGATTGGAATCAACAGATTATCAGCTGCATAATATGCTTCCAACAGCTCTCTCCCACATTAGGGATGTAGCTATGGCTTCCTGGATTTAGCTGATTTGGAATCTCACTTCAGGTCTAAGAATGTAGTAGATATACAAAGTCCCTCTGAGCCTTATGGTTGATTTCATAGAGAAACTCAAAGATACTATTGAAAATCAAGCAAAGGGGGAACAAATTCAAGTGTTATTATTAAAATACTTAGCTTTTGATTATGTTTATAAAGACTGCCAAGGATTAATTATGCCTCAAACAGAGATAGAAAATGTTCTGGATTATCCGAAGTTAATTTACTTTAGAATGTAGGGATCTACAAACAAAGAGCAAAATTATCTGGTATAAAAATCTGCATTACAAAAATAGATGTTAGGAAAGTGGCCACTTGAGGAAGCAATGTCAAACTGCCCTTAAATTATAAGTTCAGAATCAATGAGTTCCAGGCTTTACCCTATATGCAAGGAAGGAAAACATTGGGTTAAGAAATGTTAAAACAAATTTGGTAAGGATGAGAATACATTGCCTGTAAACAAAAATAATACCAGCTAACAGTACGAAAACATGTTTAGAGGTCCCCTAAAGGCCCCACAAAATTAGAGGCTTTTAAGGCAACAATAACAACATTGATACCAGACTTCAGATTATAATCAAACTAGTCTTCTATTTCAAGATGTCATTCAAGGAAGTTCTGGTATTGTAGTCCTCGCCCTTAAATATTGCTGTTTCCTCTCTTAAATGTCCTTTCAGGTTACACACAGAATATTGGGGTCTTATACTGCCTCAAAGAGTTGGAATTTTATTGGGTTTCAGTAGTTTATCCTTGAATTTAATCATAGTTCATACAGGAATCAATGATGAAGTTTTAACAGGGGAAACTACAGTCTTGAATACCGTGCCTTCTAATTGGTCATTTAAGGCAGAAGAAAAATTGTGGTTATTACTATTGTCTATATAGCCCTTCACAAAGAAACATGATCTGTGAGCAAGGACTCAGTACAAGTAAGACTATGTAGATTTAAGCCCTTACTAAAGAACAATGATAAACCATTATTGTACTTAAAAGTAAAGGGAAAAATCATTACAGTATTAATTAGTTCTAAGGGACTGATGTTTCTATTATAAGCATGGAAAAATGGTTACCTGGGTGGCTTGTTACAGGGGATATATTCAACTCTAGTAAGATTCTGAGCTATGAGTTCTAAAAGATGAAACAGAATGCTACAAAATTACAAGACATAATGGAAATCCTCCAGCCTCGTGTTATTCATATTCTGATTAATTTTGATAAAGAGGCTTTCTACAAGAGACTCATGCAGAAATCTAAATTTCTACATCTAATGATACCCATTCTCCACAATTGAAATTCTAATGAAAGCTTGAGTTGTCAAAAATGAAAAACACTAGGAAAACAGATGCAAGAGATTATGTGGTTTATATTCCCAAGTAGATGAGGGCATAAGTACGACTTAGTATTTCATAGGATTAAAAAACTATATAAAAACCTAGTGACTCTGTCTGGACATCTCGGTGGCCTATTTCTAAGGAAAAGATATGGACTCTTCACAAATTTGTCAGAGAACAGTAAAAAACCAGGCACATAGAGTTCCCTATTTCTCCCTGGAATTCTCCTGGATTTTTAATTAAAAACTATTCTGCTAAAGGTAGATGGATGATTGAGTTGTGAAATGTTAATGCCACCATGTGGCCAATGGGAACTTTACATCCTGCTTTACCTAAAGACTGCTATTGGTGGCCTTTAATAGTTTTGCATTTGTAAAAAGTGGTTTTTTTACTATACATATTCATCCTCATAATAATCTACATTTTGGTTTTTCTGTTCTTTCATTCTACCATAAAGGATCTCAGTTGTGACATTAATAGACTGTATTAACCCAAGACATGACAAAATCCCCTATTATGTGTCAATACTATGTACCAATAATTTAGAGCCTGTGAGGGGGGCCTTCCTTTAGGTGGGCTTAGATTTGAGGTTCAAACCTTGGACAAATTGCTAAGGCGCTTATTTCATATTGCAAAGTTGATCTTTCTGCCTAGTTTTCCCTGTACCCTTCAGTCCCCACCTGTGGGACCCTCCTGGCTAACATACCCTGCCCCCTATCTTGAATTCTCCAGCCCAAGATGCTGGGCTGTTCTTCCCTGGATAATCCAACCATTATGATTACCTATTCTTTTTCATGCTTTTGGTCTCCAGGCTGCTTCACATGATTCCGCTCTCTCCCCTCTCCCTTCCCTTCTCCCCTCTTCACATCTGGCCCAGCTCAGTCTGGTCATGACCTCTCTGGACTCTTCGAGATGTCACTGTCCCTACCTCAGGCTATGCTCTCTCATATATCTATAATAAATTTTCTTTACCAGCATACCTAAGAACAGTTATATCCTCTTCTTATCTTTTTATTTCTTTTTCATTAAATATTATTAATTATGTGGATGGTGTCCTGTTAGTCTTCTTCAAAGAGAAGCTACAATCCATGTAGGACATGACTCACGATGTACTACATAAATATGGGCTTATTATTACACCTGAAAAAGTTCAGCAATGAGACGTTGTACAATACCTGGGATAACTAGTTACTAGA
Source organism: Myodes glareolus (assembly GCF_982192425.1). Lineage (NCBI taxonomy): Eukaryota > Metazoa > Chordata > Mammalia > Rodentia > Cricetidae > Myodes > Myodes glareolus. The sequence continues at coordinate 20,546,173 of NC_142033.1, read as the reverse complement.
ACAACTGCTAAGCAACACCCCACCTTCCCCACAAATGTCCATTAGAAAATTTAAAACCATTCAATGCTTTTCACAAACTATTAGAGCATGTTAATTTTCTGTATACCACTTTATGAATGCCTAATTAAGACCTAACCAATCTGTCTAAAACTCTGAAAGGAGAGAAAGCATTGTATAGTTCTTAGTTTTATCTTGAGTGGTAATGAAAGAATTATAATTATTTGATTTTTAAATTAAAAGAGGCATTTGTATATTGTGTAGCATCATAGCAACAAGGTGGAGTGACACCTTTTGGGGTGACAATTGTCGGGGTTCAGCCCTGACAGGTTTTGCAAATTCCAGGGTAGCAGCACATGGATTAGAAAACTTAGGTAGGAGCAACAGAAATATGAAAGAAATACAGAGACATTAGGATAGCAGCAGGGATATTGAATACTGAATTTTCCCCTTGTTTGTTTTTCATAAGCTTATATACCCCAATCCAAAAAAGAGGGAAGAAAGCAAAAGAGTAATTTAACATGACATAAAGACCAAATAGAACATTTGCTTGCTTTAGTACTTCACATGTCAACTCTATTTCCTAAGACAAGCATTTTAATGTCTTAGGCAAGACATACAGTGACTACCCTTTAGACCAAGTATCCTGTAGGTGGTCAATCCCTGGGTCAAACCCATCTTATCCTTAAAGAAACAGAAATAGGTTTGAGTTCTCTTGACCTTTGCTCAGTGTGGAGTGGAACCACTTCTGTGGGCCCCCACAATGTGGATCCTTTGCTGCCTTTAAACTTATTTTCACCACACAATTGTCTTTCTAGAGGTAGTGTAGCACAAAATAATAAACCATTGAAATGGATTTATTTACACCATGAGGTCCATATAATACTAATTTCTTACCTTCCTTTTCTTGTTCAATCAGTATATCAGGGGAGGACTCAATGACAACAATCATATGGCTTTGATCCTTGTACTATATTATGTCTGACTAATAATCAGTTTTGAGGAGAGTTACAGAACTGTATGGGTTTTCAAATTTTATTTATACATTACTATAGAAGGATAGAAAACTGTTTTACATTTATCTTCTTATCCTATTTTTTCTTGGAATGTGTTTTTGCCCTTCTCCCAGATGTAGTAGAAAGGAGTGGGTTTACTTCAGGGTAACCACTACAGATGAAAGGCCTGGATAAATCCAGATCCCCCTAGCAGGAAAATAGAGCCAAAAATCTAGCAGGAAGAGAAGAATCAGAAATCAAGGATTAGCCAGTTTCAGGGTTTCAGGAACTAGCTGAAGATAAAGGTAGATTGTAATCTTGAGAGTAATCTTGAGAAACAGGGAGATTCCCCCTAGTCATTATCACCCCCTAGTAATTATCATTGGTATTTTTAGAAAAGGAACTAGCTGATTATGACCTTGAGAATGATCTTGAGAGACAGGGAGTTGCCCCCTTGTAATCATCACTGGAATTTTCGGAATTTTCTGTGATACCCTCCCTGCCCCCCTTTCGGATTACTGGGCTGTGTGGTTTCTTCCTATGAAAACTACTTTTCCCAGTCACTCTGTGTCGAACTCTTCCCCTGCATGGCTTATGAGTCTCGGCCCCAGTGCACTGGTTTCCGGCTTGTGGACTTGTCATTAAACCTTGTGTGATTGCAGCAAGGATGGTCTCTCGGGAGTTACTGGGGGGGGGGGGGGGGGGAGGCGTGGCGTTATCCCGAGGCTTGAGTGAGAGGCTTCCAATATTGGGGGTCTTTCACTGCTTGCTGCTGTTATCCAGATAATGTATAGACTGCTCTTTGTGTGCCTCAGTGGAAAAATATGTTTTTTTTCCACACAGGACTTCTCATTATGATTGTATACAGCTTTAACTCATGTGTGTTTTGCTCATAAGACCTTTCTTAACCTTCAGCGTATACATTGTCTGATTCTCTGAATAAAGTTGACTACAGCCTAATACTTTATCCTGCCTCATTTTCAGTCCCATTGCCCCAGATCTCACTACTCCTGGAGCAGGGACAGTTTAGGTTTTAAAATAAAGCATTCAACTTGCTGCGTTACCTTCTCCCTCAAAGACTTTTGTTCTTTTTAATGTTATTTATTGTAGGTCCATATTTTTATATTGGTGTGGCAGCCAAGCTCTGAAACCATAGGCCCCCCTCAGGTGGTCACATAGACCTGCAGACAGCCAGTCAGTATCCTCAACAATAGCCAGGATGTGCTAATCCTTCTCTTTTGTTATAAATGTAGATCACCTGGGGTTATAAATGTAGAAAACCAGGTGTTTGATGAAGGTGATGACTTAACTGCAGGTGCTGTCCCTAGCAGCTCATTCTGGGTAGAGAATTTTAATGAGGTATCCCACCTCAGTTGAGGCAGAGATTGAGAGAGTTTATGTAGATCTTCAAGATGGGGAGAAGCCTGAGATGCCCTTCAGTTATGACCATGTAAACTGTGTCTGATTATTCCTTGCACCTCTGTTCCAGTTCAGTTAGGGAAAATAGTTTTCTATGTTGGGACCCACGGGCCCTAACATAATGGTGCTCAATGTGGGGTTGATCACTAAACCCCAAGACAAAAGGCAATGTGGTGCTGACCACTGAACCCTGAGACGGAAGACAATATGGTACTGACCACTGAACTCCGTGAGAAACCAAAAAAAAAGGACAAGACAAGAGAGACTGTAAATGCTGACCGTTGAAGCTCAAGAAAAACAGGACAAAGGACAGAGAAGAATGCGAGGCTGATCCGCACACCCCAAAAAGCAAGGAAAAAATGACCAGACATGAGAAAGTCACGAAAAAAAAATCAATGGATATATGAATAATATGTGCTTAGATAACAAAATGGAACAATAATATCGGGAGTAAAACTTGTAAATATAAAAAATATGGAATAAGAAAAAAGTTTTCAGTTATATATGTTGGTAACTAAAGGGAATGCGATTGGAGCAGGAACAATGGCAGAGTTATTGAGAATCTATAAGCATGATAGATGCAGAACTGCAACTTTTATAGCTTGCTAAATGAGCAGGAAAGGTGAAGGAAAAATGACCTTTGACCTAAGAATCACCAAGTTATCACTGAGATTGAGGTGCCACGTGGGCACAGTAGCCAGCTAATCTAACCCACTTGCAGGTAAAAGGCAAGCAGGAGCAAGAGTAAGTTTACAGACCAAATTTAACCTCACATAGTCTTTAGAATAGAGGAGAGGATTCAGAAATTTTCCTAATTTTATGATTTACAAGTAAAAATAAAAAAGATAGTTAAAAATCTGCCCACCAGAGCTCCCGACGGCAGTCTAACAAATTGAACCTGTGTCCTACCCTCTGCTGTGCAGCACAGCTTCAACTAAAAGAAAAAAGACAGGTTTAAATTAAGGTAGCCTCCTAGATAAGCAGATTAAAATGCTTCTTTTCCATTTAACATGATGGGGCGCGGTGTGATCGGTAATAAAAGATCTGCCAGACAAGCTTAATACAAAATACACAGCTTTAATAAACAGAAGGAAGACTTACACCAGAATCCCAATGATCCCTCCATAAGCAGGAGCCAGGCGAGAGAGAGAGAGAGAGAGAGAGGGATAGGAGAAGCGCACTCGCCAGGTTTATAGGTAAACTTTTGACAAAGGGTGACAGCACGAACAGAATGTGATTGGCTGAACTCCCCTATCATTAACAATTTTGTTTCTTTGTCAAAAGCTACTGTTTGTAGGCAGATAAATTCGTATCCAAGGCTGATTGATATCAGTACTATGGTTCTGTAGTAAAGTTTAAAGTCAGAGATTGTGAGGCATTCAAAAGTTCCTTGATTGTACAAGATTTTAAGATTGTTTAGGCTATCCTGCATTTTTGTCTTTTCTCATAAAGTTGAGGATTGTTTTTTCGAAGTCTGTGAAGAATTTTGTTATAAGTTTAATGGGCATTTACATTAAATCTATAGATTGATTTCAATAAGATTGTCAATTTTACTATGTTGATGCTATCTTTACAAGAGAATAGGAGATCTTTCAATTTTCTGATGGCTTAAATTTCTTTCCTCAAAGATTTAAAGTTCTTATTATACAGGTTTTTCAATTTATGTGATTAGAATTACTCAAAAATATTTTATGGTATTTATGACTATCTCATTTATCAGATATGTAGAAGCGATACATTGGGTTGTTTTCAGATTCTGTGTATGATAAAAATGATACTGCTATGAACATAGTTGAGCACATGTCCTTGTGGTATGGTTGAATATCTTTTGTATATAGGCCCAAAAGAGGTATAACTGAGCTTTAAAATAGTTTGTTACCTAATTTTCTGAGAATTTGACACACTAGGATCCAAAGCTGCTGTGAAAGTTTGCACTTTCACCAGCAATTGAGGAGTTTCTCTTAGCATAAGTTATGAGCAATGTTTTTGATCTTGGTCATTTCTGCAGGGATAAAATGGAGTCTCAGAGTTGTTCTGACTTACATTTTTCCAATGGTTAACGATGTTATATTTAAACATTTTTTAAATGCCTTTCAGTCATTTTAAGTTCATATATTAAAAGTATTCGGTTTAAGTCTGTTGCATATATTTTTACTGGATTATTTGTTCTTTTGATGACTAATTTCCCAAGTTCTTTGTATGTTTTTAAAATGGGTTAGTAATTAATAAAGATATTTTCCAATTTTGTAGCTTGAAATTATGTCTTGTGGACTATATCCTTTGCTATAAAGAAGCTTCTCAGTTCAAGAGATCTCATTTATTAATTGTTACTCTCAATATGTATGCCACTGAGGCTATGTTAGAGTTGTACCAATATATTCAAATGTTAATTCTAAATTTTTCTTCTATGAGGTTAAGTATTGTTGGTTTTATGTTGAGGTCTTAAAAAGAAAAGAGAGAAGATGGATTTGGTTCATCTGATGCTATTGGGTACAGACCATAGGTCCTCAGAGACCAGAACTCACTTTGTTTATAAATGGAAAGAGGTTTTCTGACCTCCTGGATACTGGTATGAATATTTCAGTTATAACTGCCTGTCAGCGGCCTTCTAAGTGGTCAAAAATGAAGACTATTACACAGTTATAAGGAATTGGTCAGACTAGAAATCCTGAACAGAGTAGTAATAAATTGCATTGGAAAGATGAGGAAGGCCATGAAGAAACTTTTAAGCCATATATTATTCCTTATTTACCTGTGAACATATGGGGCAGAGATATTATGTCTAGAATGGGAGTATATTTATATTCTTCCAGCATGGCTGTTACTAATCAGATGTTTCAACTAGGATTATTACCTAATCAAGGTCTAGGCAAGGATAATACGGGAAAGGATAATTCTTTCATACCAGACAGTAGACCCCCTAGAGCAGGATTAGGGTATTTTTAGGAGAAGTCACTGAAAGACCTGCACTCCATGCAGAACCAATAATATGGAAAAGTGATGAGCCTGTATGAGTGAGTCAAGGGTCTCTAACACAAGTTAGTGTAGGAACAGCTGGACAGTGGACATATTTCACCACCTAATTCTCCATGGAACTCGCCAATTCTTGTTATTAAAAAGAAATCAGGAAAGTGGAGATTAATTTAGGATTCAAGAGAGTTTAATGCAACCATGCAGCCAGTGGGAGCATTACAACCAGGGCTGCTGTCTCCAGTAGCCATGCCAAAGGGCACACATAAAATTATCTTAGACTTGAAAGATTGTTTTTATACAATTCCTTTAGTGTTGCAAGATTGTCAAGGATTTGCTTTTAGTATTCCTTCAGTTAATTTCAGAGAGCCTGAAAGATCCCTGGTGTGGGGAGACTCTCACTCAAGCCTCGGGATGATGTGACCCCTGCAGTAACTCACGAGAGACTGTACCTGCTGCAATCACACGAGGTTTAATGACAAGATGGGAACGAGTGCACTAGGGCTGAGACTCATAATCCACGCGTGCGTGCGTGGGAAGAGTTCGACCCTGAGTGACCAGGAGAAGGGGTTTTTATAGGAAGAAACCATAGCCCAGTAATCCGAAAGGGGCAGGGAGGGTGTCACAGAAAATTCAGAAAATACCAGTGACAAGGAGCAACTCCCTGCCTCTCAAGATCACTCTCAAGGTCATAATCAGCTGGTTCCTGAAACTTGGTATTCCAAAAATACCAATAATAATTACTAGGGGGAAACTCCCTGTTTCTCAAGATTATTTTCAAGAGTACAATCTAACCTTATCGAAGCACTGAACCGGCTAATCCTAGATTTCTGATTCTTCCCTCCCTACTTAAGATTTTTGGCTCTATGTTTTCCTGCTAGGGGGATCTGGATTTATTCAGGTCTTTCAAGCCAATGAGGAATGTTTTTTCCCAGTGCATGTTACATAGTGCTACTTTATGCCAGGAATTTCTAGCTCAAGCTATTCAAAAAAAGTTAGAAATCAATTTCCACAGGTCTATGTTATTCATTACATGGATGATATTCTGCTGGCTCATAGAGATGAGGTTACTTTACTAGAGACATATGAATTGTTACAACAGAGCCTAAGCCATGCAGGGTTAATTATTGCTCCTGAGAAATTACAGAAGCACCCACCTTTTCAATATCTGTTGTTATATCCCAAAGAAATTAATTCTCAGAAGATATAAATTAGGAAGGATGACTTAAAAACTCTTAATGACTGTCAAAGGTTGTTAGGAAATATACAATGGCTAATGCCTTATTTAAGGTTTCCTACAGGAGACTTCGAGCCTCTAAATGAAATCCTTAAAAGAGACAGTGATTCAAATTCTAGCAGGCAGCTTTCAGAAGCTGCCAGATAGACTCTCTCACAGATAGAGGGGGCTATACAGGAACAACAGGTGCACTACATTGATTACAGCAAAACATGGCAGGCATGTATTTTGCCTACAAGACTGGCTCCTACAGTAGTCTTATGGCAGAATGGACCACTTCTGTGGCTGTATCTGCCTGTATCACAAGTGAAAGTATTAAATCCTTATTTTGAAGCAGTTGTATGTTTAGCACAGAAGAGAAAAATGAAATCTAGGAAATATTTTGATGAAGAACCAGCTGTAATCAATGTTCCTTATGCTAAGCAGCAAATTGAATGGTTATTTCAAAATCGTGATTCATGGGTAATTGCATTTGTTCAATTTCAAGATCAGATTAATAATCTTTTCCCAGCTGACCAGTTACTGCAGTTTACTCAACAGCATTCATTCATTTCTCCTAAAATAGTAGCAAAGAATCCCTTAAAGGATGCTTTGTTGATTTTCACTGATGGCTCTTCTAATGGAAAAGGTGCTTATTTAGTCAATGGTGAAGGACACATGGTACAGACAGAACTAGCTTCAGCTCAAACAGTGGAGCTGTGGACTGTAGCTCTAATATTTAGAGAATATTTAAAGAATTTTGGTAATAAGGCTTTTAATCCATATACTGATAGTCAGTATATTTATGATGCATTGCAAATCTTGGAAACAGTGCCATATAAAGGAACTAACAATGAGCAAGTTAAGATATTGTTTCAGCAGATTCAGAAAGCCATACAATGTAAAAAGTTACCATGTTTTGTGGGACATATCAGAGTATATTCAAGACTTCCTGGTCCTTTTCTCTGAAGATACTGCTCTAGCTTACGAACTTACAAAAATAATTGCTGTATCACAGGTTGAACTTACACAGCAGTCACATACTTTGCACCATCAAAACAGCTTAAGTTTAAAAACGCAATTTAAGCTGACCAGAGAAGCTGCTCGTCAAAATGTTAAACAATGTGAAAGATGCCCACAATATCTACCTGTGCCTCATTTGGGGGTAAATCCCCAAGGACTGTTTCCTAACCATATATGGCAAATGGATGTAACTCACATTACTGAGTTTGGAAAATTGAGATATGTGCATGTGACAATTGATATTTATTCAGGATTGATAAGGGAGTTCAGCCAATCATATTCTGTTTTGGGGGCATGCTGCCCTCAGGCAAAAGCCTGCCTATAAACCTAGCAAGTGTGCTCTGCTAGCTCTCTTTTCGCCTGGCTCCTGCATCCGGACGGATTGTTTGCATTCTGGTGTAAGCTGTTGTAAGTCTTACTTCTGTTTATTAAAGCTATATATTTTGTATCAAGATAGTCTGGGGACTTTTTCATTACCAATCGCCCTGCAGCTTCACAGGATTCATGATGGCCAGAGCACAAACTGGCAATGCCACCAAACATGTAATAACTCATTGCTTAAAATGCTTTTCATGCATGGGAACCCCAAAGGTAATAAAGACGGACAATGGGTCCAGTTATATTAAAAAAGCTTTTCAAAAATTTTGTCCTCAATGGAATATTGTTCATAAGACTGGTATCCCTTATAATCCTCAAAGACAAGGAATTGTGGAGTGTACACATAGCTTCTTAAAAATACAACTCCAAAAAATAAAGACAATGGAATTGTGTCCTCAGACACCACACAATGCCTTAAATCATGCATTGTTTATGCTACACTTTCTAAATACAGATGTCCATGAGCAATCAGTTGTGGACAGATTGTGGCATAATGCTACAAAACCACATTTTCTAAAGCAAGGTAGAAGGATCCTTACACTGGAATATGGAAAGGACCCAATCCCATCCTAATATGGGAACAAGGGCATGTCTGTGTTTTCTCACAGGATGAAAATCAAGCCAGATGGCTTCCAGAGCAACTGATTCAGTGCATTCAGCAGAAGGATAACCGACCTGAGGACAGCTCAGTTGACAACCGCCCAGCAGGAGAAACAAAATAAGAAGAGCTCCAGGAGGAACCGGTAATCCAGCCCACAGAGGGTATGGTACAGACCTGCAGTTCCAACTCCCATTGCTGCAGAAAGTCTTCAGACAAAGAGATCCTGCTGAAATGAACTGACTGTGGTGTCTGCAGCAGGCTGTTGCTTTAAAACTAAGTTACAAACTGTACATTTGAGTATTCTCGGCTTATGGGACACAGAGCTCATTTTAAATAAAATATTAAACCTAAAGAAAGACTCAAAATAAAGAATGACTAAAACCACTCTTCACATAACAAGGGGGTAGACTAAGGGTTTTACAACTGCATAGAGACTGAAAATGGGATTTAATAACAGAAAATGGTATTATACTCTTAATGGTAATGACCTGTTATCTACAACTACATATAAGGTGATAGAAAAGAACTGGTACTGACCAGTGGTGCTAAATACACCGGTAATGACCAAAAAGAATATAAAATTATTGAAAAGAATATAAAATTATGGCTAATTGGAGAGTTGGTACTGACCAACTAAATATGAAATTATGATAATTGGAGAGCTGGTACTGACCGGCTAAATATAAAATTATGATACAAAAAATTGAAAATACGGTATTGATCGATAATGTGGAAAAATCAAGATTGTCACTTGGTGCTATTGGCAGTTGCTGAAAGAGAGGCTGTGGCAGTAAATGTTGAGAGTTGATGCGTATGCTGAGAATGCTAGATCAAAGTGATGCTCTGAACCAGTGGAAGAAACATTTTCAACTCAGGTGATTCTACTCTCCTCTAAAATAGGAGACTATAGCCTTTGGGAGCATAATTATTCATAAAATATTATGATATATCTAAACAAAAGATATTGGCTATGATACCCAAGGCCTGAAAAGTATATTTCTCTCCACTAATCTCTTCTCTTTACAGAGGTCGGCAGTCAATGACAGGTTTAAGGCTTCTCCTCCCCAGATGCCTAAGATAGGAAATCTCACAAAAACCGCTTTCCAAAGATGGAAATATTTGGGTAATAGGAAGAAAACTTTGCCCAAGCCAGGCGCAACCCATCTGTCCTGTTGCAAAAACACAGGGGTTATTAAATTTAATAAGAGAGAATGGATTGTAGGCCCATATTTCTATATTTGTGTGGCAGCCAAGCTCTGAAGCCACAGGCCCATCTGAGAAGGTCACATAGACCTGCAGAAAGCCTGTCAGTACCCTCAACAATAGCCAGGATGTGCTAATCCTTCTCTTTGTTATAAATGTAGATCACCTGGGGAGAGGTGTTTGCTAAAGCTGATGACTTAGTTACCTGTGTTGTCCCTAGCTGCTCATTTCAGAAAGAGAATATTAATAAGGCATCCCAACTTAATTGAGGGGGGAATTAAGAGAATTTTGATATAATTTACTCAGGTAAATCTTCAGGATGGGAAGAAGCCTGAGATGTCCTTCCATGATGACCATATAAGTTGTGTCTGATTATTCCTTGTGCCTTCGTTCCAGTCCAGTTAGGGAAAATATTTGTCTATGTTGGGACCCACAGGCCCTAACAATTTATGCAGACTAATATGCTCAGAACATGTCTGCACATTGGGTCTCCATCTGCCATCTAAATGATGAAGGTGATCAAAGAAAGTGAAACTGACATTTACTTTTTCTTCACTTCTATGGGAGGTCAGATAAAAACCTTTTGTCACATTCATCTACCTACAGATGAAAGACCTGGATAAATCCAGATCCCCCTAACAGGAAAATAGAGCCAAAAATCTAGCAGGAAGAGAAGAATCAGAAATCAAGGATTAGCCAGTTCCAGGGTTCCAGGAACTAGCTGAAGATAAAGGTAGATTGTAATGTTGAGAATAATCTTGAGAGACAGAGAGATTCCCCCTAGTCATTATCACCCCCTAGTAATTATCACTGGAATAGGAATTAGCTGATTAATGATCTTGGGAGGCAGGGAGTTGCCCCTTTGCAATCATCACTGAAATTTTCGGAATTTTCTGTGACATCCTCCCTGCCCCACTTTCGGGTTACTGGGCTGTGTGGTTTCTTCCTATAAAAACTACTTCTCCCGGTCACTCAAGGTCGAACTATTCCCCTGCGTGGGTTATGAGTCCTGGCCCCAGTGCACTGGTCCCCTTCTTGTCGTCTTGTCATTAAACCTCGTGTGATTGCAGCAAGGACGGTCTCTTGTGAGTTACTGGGGGGGGGGTTCGCGTCTTCCCGAGGCTCGAGTGAGAGTCTCCCCAAATCGGGGGTCTTTCACATCAATCTTCCCTAAATCAGCCCCTCTCTATCCTTTCTACTCGGTGCCCCTAAAAAGGTTCTTTCAAAACCAGATGTGTACTCCAAATATTCATGGATGTTCTGTGACAGAACAACCAGTCTCAAGCTGAATCCTACGATAGGTGCTAATGTTGAAATTCTCAGACAGATCTCATAAAATCGAGCATTAGCCACATGGCTAACATGAATTTGCTATGTGACTGATAACACAAACTGTGGGATGACATCAAAAAATTAATGCAGATGATTAAACAGAGGTTGTTCCACTACCAAACTTAAAAATATTCATAAACTTTCAAATTTAGTCCATAGAAAATTACTTTTCAGTATGCTTTATGAAGTGAGTGATCTGAAACTTTATTTTTTTTTACCTTATGTTCCTTTGGTTCCTTTCTTACTTTCCTATATCTTCCTTGATTGGTAGGACTTTCACTCTGACTGGTTAAGAGCAGAGTGGTGAGTTTCATCTTTTATGATGCAGACATCACTGTGACGGAAGCACCTGTCTCTACATTTTCCTTGGATATTTCTCCTACAAAAACTGGCAGGTCAACCAAAAAATAGATTTTTTTTCTTTTATTGCATTTTCTCTCAATTAGCCAAAAAATGTACTTTGATTGACGGTTAGTGAGCCTCAGACAACATTCCTTTAATTGGTCCTCTCAACTGCACACTGAACAGGTCTATTCCAAAATTAGGATGCAGAGTCATGATGTATTTCAAACTTTTTCAACCCCTGCTTACTGTTATTCTGGTAGAAATGCTAGATACAAATTAACTCACCCCTGAAAATCTAATGTTTGTAGTGACTTTAAGTAATCAACAAATAGAAAAACTGACTCTGAAGAATTTGGCTATGTCTACATACTCTTGATAGCAATGTCATCATCATGCCAGCATTTCAGAATGTTCTCACTTTGATCATCGTGTTTATATCCAAGTCACTCTCAGTAAAGAACACCTTCTGCAGTATTGAAACATCTGTTGTGAATATAATTTTTTAAATTTGACTAAGGGAAATTAGAGATTCCTTAAAACTCTACCTTTCACACAACCATTTCTATAATCAGACTTTTCAAGGACATTCGCAGGCTTAATATAGAGCCACCTCCCATGGAATGCTTTCCCTCACCTTTTATGGAATCTGGGCAAGGGCCCATGCGATTGTATTGACTTTGTCTTCTGACATGTTGCTGACCATTGACCCCAGAGAAAACACCACGACACCGTACTCTTCAGAGATCTGGACAAAGTCTTCCATTTCCTGTGAAGAAAGTTTATTTCATAAGAAAATACAGTTGTAGAATAACCACTTAAGAAAACTTTATGAAACAAACTAGGAGAATAAAAATTGAAGTGTTTATAAGAATATGTAGTATAGTGGCTTTAAAACATATAGAAGACAAGCATGGCAATCAAAGATTTTGAACTTCGCAGGCATCCATGCAAAATGTACTCATAAATTGTCCAACACCTATTTTCCTCTGGCAAAATTAAAATTCAGGAGTGCAAGCATATTTTATAAAGCATTCAAAAATTGTCACTTCATTTACAAACTTCCCACAGGAAAGTATTTTTTTTTTTGCTATTTTATTTTTCTTCTATAATGGCTGATTTAATATTATTAACTAGTGTTTGATGAAATAACATTTATGTAATAGTATGTATATATGTGATGGTTTTCACAAACATCCTACTATGATTAATAGAATGTTTTGATTCTTTGTGAAACGATCATAACTGCAAGATAAACATAGAACATATAATAATTTTCTGATATTGTGTATGAAAAGAATATTTTCAGAACTGATATCCAAAATTTACTGGTTGGAGAAAAACTATGTCTATGCTGCTTGTTCAGATATCAAACAATTACTTCAGATATATGATTATCATAGCTTTTGGTGATGAGCAGTTTATGACTGATGAGTTTAACTGACTTAATTTCTCTGTCTTTTGACATGTGTTTATGTGTGTGTGTGATTGTGTGCACATGTGTTTGTGTATACATGTATGTACATCTATGTGTGCTTATGTGTCTGTGTTCATGTGTATGTGTGCTTATGTGTCTGTGCCCATGTGTGTGCTTATATGTGTGGGTATATACGTGTGTGTATTAGGGTTTCTGGGGAGGTGCCTTGTCTTTGTTTAGCACATAGATGCCAAAAGTTAAAATCTAATGTCTTCCTCTCTCAATCTTCAGCATAGGCTTTGAGATTGTCTCACATTGAACACAAATCCCAACATTTTTTAACAGACTAGTGCCCAGCAAGCTCCCAGTATCAACCTGTTTCTGCCACCTCAGTGTTAATGTCATTGTACTGTGTGGGTCACCAAACTTTTTCCTGGGTGTTGTGATTCAAACTTACACCCTCATATTAATTGCTAAGGACTTTACCCAATTGCTAACCACCTAAGTCTCCTAACTGACCAAATTTAATTCACTGATAGGAATATTTACCAGGTCTATCACAGTCTTTCCTGAATTTATTCACCTCCTAGTTAGGAGGATGCTTAAGTCTAATTCCTATATATTTCTATCCCTGGGAGGAAAATCTAATGAAAGCTGTAGAATCATTTTCACCAGAAAAAAAATCAAATAAAAAAAAGAGATCTAAAGAATGTATTTACCTTCTGCAAGGGTTTAGCAAGTTTGCAGTGGAGTCCTCCAACATAGTCAACATTTGGTAAGGTTGGGCGAGGAAACTCCAAATCCCAGTAGAATCTAATGAGCCATGTTTCTGCTTTGCCTATTGTCTCAGTTAAGGTAGTGGGCCTTCCTAGAAGGAGGATATGAGCAAGTGAGAAGGAGAAAAGTTGAATGATTGTCATTTGAATATAAAATATATTTCCTTAAATGATGGAGGAATATATGCTTGATATATATAGCATGTGAATTTAAAAACAGTGTTTATTGATATGCAACATAATATGCAGTGTAATTGATTTGTTGCCCACACAATATGCATAAATGTCAGTTTGGGTTTATTTTTTTAAGCAAACTGTAAGAATTAACTAATGTTTCCACACTAACTTGAAATAATAAATAGATATTGAAATAACTCTCTAAGCCACTATTTAATGAGCAAACATTTTACTCCTCTCTACATCTTTAAAAGAAACAGTACAAATATAAACACATATTCCAGGTCCAAAAGACCATGGCCAGATTTCCCCAGTGTCCTTGTAGTTTGTAGCCATTCCTTCTTCCTTGTTTTGCTGAAGGAGCTGTATAGTTTATGAATTGCTGAATTTCTGGTTAGTGTGTCTACCTTTATTTCTTATTAAGAAATTTAACAATATTTTCTTATGAAAAATCACAATATTTTCAGAAATTATAAGAATAGAAATTTTTGCCAGTATTACTTATGAAATATTTTTTAAGAGGAAAAAAGCAGGACTTCAAAAATACAGACCGGGTATGTGAGTATCCATGGTTCTGCAGTGTTTAAACAATGAATATTAGGCAAGTACACAATAAAAAATATAGTGTTGATTGAAACCCCTGTTCTACTTTTAAGCCTGTGAACTAATACAGTTTCTTTCAAGAGTAAAGGAATCCTTTAGCCGATACAGAGAAAATATTTTACAATTTATATTTTTATTTATGTATATGTGTGTCTGTGTGAATTTATATACTGTTTGTTCAGGAATGGGCAGATACCATAAAAGGGCAGCAGGTCCCTTGAAGTGGAACTTGATATTCTTTTGACACTTTACGGCGGCAAGCCACGCCCACTTCCGGTGACTCCCCCCCCAACCCTGCCCTGCCATCTTGGACTCACTCTTTCTGTCTCCTCTTGGTGCGCCAGCATCTCTCTCTCTTGGGCCCTTCTCTGTATCTCTCTTTCTCTCTGTCTTTTTGTCTCTTTCTCTCCCTCTCCTTCTCCCTCTCCCTTTCTCTCTCTGCTCCCTCCCTTTCTCCTCCATAACCCCCTGAATAAATATTTCAATCTCACTCTACATGTGGTGTCTATCCAGTCTCTGTCACCTGCCCTCCTGCCATGTGTCTGCCTGCTGCAGCACCCAGAGTCCACTGCCTGCTACAGGCCGCTCAGGACTGGCTGCTCCCAGAACCTGCTCCCAGCCATCTCTCCTGGGATGCGGGACCTCCCGGGAATCTTGGGCAGGCCGCTCAGGAACCGCCAACATTTTTACAAGAACTTACAGGCAATTTTAAGACACTGAACCTTGGTGGGTGCTAGGAACAGAACTCAGGTACTCAAAATGAACAGAAAAAAACTCTTAACCTTTTGGTTATGTTCTCAGATTCCATAGTTTAGTTTTAAATAAAGATAGTTGCCTATGTAAGAGAAAATAATTTCTTCAATGTTATATACATAGGGAAACTGTAAAATATTTCATTCCTTAATATACATTAATTATGATTTGTTTATTAGCTAGTGACTTATTAAAATAGATTAAAAATTACAGCAAAACGAGTTAAGAATCGCTTAGGAAAAGTCTACTTGCTTCTTCAGCTCTATATCTCAGCAGAATGTCCTGTATCAGGTCTGATACCTGCTTTTCTTTGATCAATAATATGAGCTTTTACAATGCATCTGGTAACTAATATCATATTACATTTGATCACCTACAAAAGGCAACTTCACTTTGCATTTCATGGACATAACTATAGATTTAAATAATTGTGAAATTTAGGTAACTGAGCTACTGATAGGAATCATAACTTACCCAAAGTTTCACTGTAAAACTGACTCCATTTCTTCTCATTAAATGTCTGGAACCAAAAGTCAAAATACAGCATACACATCACATTTTTTACCCTCTCCATGAAATTCATTTGACCACCTAGTCTGGACAAAATTATAGGTACATAAGAGGGAGGAACCAGAAATCTCCCACTGTACTTTTCCATTTTATGGCCAGGAGAGAAGCAAAGACTAAACAGAAAAGGGATCTGGAGAAGTTCAGCTATCAGCTCCCGACAGGGAGCAATGGCATCTGAGAAAAGGACATCAAACTTGGATCTCTGTAGTTTTGTCATAAGTTGTTTGTTTGAAACTGTGTCTTTGCAAAGCCTTAGATAGGTATCAGATAATTCATTAGCCACGTTTTTTAGCAAAGGAGAGAATGGTAAACATAAATCTCTTGGTATCTCATGAATCCATACATCCACAAACATAGTGAAAACCTTATCAAGATCATCTTTACTGACAGACATAGAAAAGCTCTCAAACTTCAGACCAGGTGATTTTTGGGGATCAAGAAAGATGGAAGCTGAAGTTCTCAGAACTGTCACTTCATGACCCCTCTGTACAAGTTCATCCAGTATTGCCTTTAAATTCATCAAATGACTGAAGTCCATTGGCCATACTAACACCTTCCCACAGTTCCCAGGTATAAAATAGTAACTCATCTACAGGAACAGCAGAACAGACATCCACTTTAGAGTCATGCTGAGATAACAAACACTTTTGTTCACAGTGTGTCCCCTGTGTCATCACTTATCCATATATCTAAGGAGAAAAAGCCTTGAGTTAAAATATAACTGGAGTTGATCACGGCAAATGCACTAAATGACCACATTGAACTTCTGATCTAAGGGAGACAGTAAAAGCAAATATTAATTATGCATAGTTGCATGTCAATGTTTAATGACAAATGTTTTTGTAATGAATCAAATTTAGGAGGCAATGTCCTGTTTGCATAACTGTTCTGTTTCTAAGATATTTGAATAGTAGCAAGAACATTGATTAGCAAGAGGTTAGTCAGAAATTCTTCTCTTAATCCATTTGGACTTGAGTTTTTGCATGGTGATAGAAATGGATCTACTTTCATACTTCTACAGGTTGACATCCAGTTATGCCAACACCATTTGTTAAAGATGCTTTCTTTCTTCTATTGTATAATTTTAGTTCCTTTGTTGAAAATCGGGTGTTCATAGGTTTGTGGATCAATATCTGGGTCTTTGATTCGATTCCATTGGTCAATATCCCTGTTTTTGTGCCAATATCAAGCTGTTTTCATTACTGTAGCTCTGTAATAGAGTTTTGAAGTCAGGGATGATAATGCCTCCGGAAGTACTTTTATTGTATAGGATTGTTTTGGCTATCCTTAGTTTTTGTTTTCCCATATAAGTTTGATTATTGTTCTCTCAAGGTCTGTGAAGAATTTTGTTGGGATTTTGATGGGGATTGCATTGAATCCATAGGTTCCTTTTGGTAGAATTGCCATTTTTACTTCATTGATCCTCCCAATCGAAGAGCAAGGGCGATCCTTCCATTTTCTGGTATCCTATTCAATTTCTTTATTCGTGAGGTAACCCAGACCCAAAAAGAGGAACATGGTATGTACTCACTCATAAGTGGATTCTAGCCATAAATAAAGGACATTGAGCCTATAATTCATGATCTTAGAGAAGCTAAATAAGAAGATGAACACCTAAAGAAAAACATATAGTTGTCCTCCTGGATACTGGAAGTTGACAAACTGCAGGGGTTGGGAGCACGGGGGTGGGGGTGAGATGGGGATAAGGGGAAATGGCAATAGAGAAGGGAGAAGGGTTGGATGGGGAGGGCTTGAGGGAATGGGATGGTTGGGATGAAGGAGGGGTAGATGTGGGAGCAGGGAAGTAAATATCTTAATTAAGGGAGCCATTTTAGGGTTGGCAAGAGACTTGACTCGAGAGGGGTTCCCAGGTGTCCAAGGAGATGTACCCAGCTTGTTCCTTGAGCAGCAGAGGACAGGGTACCTGAACTGGCCTTGTCCTATAGCCACACTGATGAATATCTTGCATATTACCATAGAACCTTCATCTGATGATAGATGGAGATAGAGACATTGATCCACATTGGAGCACTGGACTGAGCTCCCAAGGTCCTTATGAGGAGCAGAAAGAGGGAGAACATGAGCAAGGAAGTCAGGACTGCGAGGGGTGCGTTCACCCACTGAGACGGTGAGACAGATCTAATGGGAGATCTTCAAGACCAGTTGGAATGGGACTGATGGAGCATGTATTCAAACCAGACTCTCTGAATGTGGCTGACGGTGGAGGCTTACTGAGAAGCCAAGGACAATGGCGCTGGGCTTTGATTCTACTGCATGGACAGACTTTGTGGGATCCTTGTCTGTTTGGATGTTCACCTTCCTGGACCTGGGGGGAGCGGGGAAGACCTTGAACGGTGCCATAGGTTAGGGAACCCTGACTGCTCTTTGGCCTGGAGAAGGAGGGGGTGGGAGAGTGGGGGAAGAGAATGGGAGGGAAGTGGGAAAAGGGGAGGAGGTGGAAGTTTTTAATAAAAAAAAAGAAAAAAAAGAAAAAATTCTTCTCAACACAGAACCCCAGATACATTAATTGTACAGCTTATAATTATTTTATTGATATCATTTTTTAAGAAATTTGCATAAGTATTTTGATTAACATATTTGTATACATATAATTTCTTAAATAGCTTGGAAATGCACCTAAAAACTCTATTGACTGAACCCCTGGGAAGCAGATAGACAATAGCCTCCTCCTACACATGAACCTAGCAAAATAGAACATGAACAATTGGGTTGTTAGACTCACAGTTGATAGACTAATCTGAGTGATATTATCTGCTAAGGCAGTCAGTTGGTTCATCTTACCTGTCCACAGACTCTTCATAAGCCCAAGAAATAGTTGAATAGCTTGTTATCAGAATCTAATACACAAAGACTCTAAAAAGTATGTGATTGCATGCATCTACATTCCCTCCTCTCACGAAAACGCTATGACCACCATTCCTGAGGTCATCAATTTCTGTAAGATTGCACATGCAGATTCTGGAACTGACATGTGACTTTAGTTTTTGATGACCTAGGATCAGAAGAACAACAGAAAATATACTAATTTGAGCTCTTAGATATAAGTAAAGATCTGTATTCAAGTGATCAAAGAGTCAGGGTATTTTTAATATTATGAATTAAATTAAATTATTTAAATTGTTTGAAAGCCTCACAGCACAAATCATCCAAGTCCAAAGTAGTGTAACTGAGAGAGCTGCACCTTTTGTTTTCTTTTAGAGGTGATGCTAGGGTCTACAGGAGAATTAGTTGAGTGATGAATGAGTGACAGATGTGGCACGTGGTGACACTGGAACAATGAGAAGGGGTTTTCAATTGAATACACAGAGTACATTGTGGATGGAAGAAATTGAATGTTTAAGAATATCATGTGCTTGTTTTAACTTATCAACTTAAAAAGGTTCACATGTTAGCGCCATCCATTTTTTTTGCTTCTTTTTTTTTTTCAATTACCCTCAGTCCCAGTGTAATAAATGGAACCAAAGTCACTTGAGGAATCAGTAGGGAAATACTGTCATACAGGCTTGCTTATTAGTACATGCATACTCACGCATATGCATGCGTCCAGGGGGTTGGAAGAGGTTTTGTCAAAGAGTAATGTTGTTAGCCTCAGGAATCATAGACTGTTATCAAAATATCCAGTGCAGATATGGAAAACTTCACTTTCATTTGTTGATTTGGTGGAGATGGAGTGCCCTTGAATTTCCCCAAACAGTATAGATTCTAGTCATTGTCCTTGATTGCTTGCCAGATCTTGAAGATAAGATGTCTGAAGGCATTATACAATTCAGACCTAGGAACAATTGAGAAGCGATTGATCTGGAAACTTCCTCTCTGAGGACTTTCATAGTATTGGAAGAGGCTACATAAGATGTCTAGGGAGAAATGTAATCAATAGTCCTATTAGCTGTCAGACCTATGACTTATAACAATGACTGGCATGGCAAGATATCCATAATAACAAAATTGTGACACTTTTATCTTAAGTGTAATCAAGATAAATAGAAGTCTACTTGAATTGGAGGAAATTCCATGTGTAAGAAATTCATGTGTGGTAATGTAAAGTGAGTCAGCTATCCAAGACTGGAGAAAACACAGACCCCAGAAGTAGAGCCTCCTACTGCTGTTTTCCAAAACAAGCATAATTTCTAACTATATTATTAGCTTTATCCTTATAATTACAGGTAACTGTAACTCTTACAACTCATCAAAAATCTTTTATTGCAGCAAGGGGAGAATATTGCTGAGATCCACACCTGGTCAAAAGGGAAGAGTATAAATGATCATTGGATGCCCAAACCCAGTAAGTACACTTAGAGCAGCACAACCTCTAAATCAAAGGCGATGGAAACATTTTGGAAAAGATATCAGAAGAGCATAAGAGCCAGGGGACCAGGATGCCTGATGAAAGATGGTCACACACACACACACACGCACACGTGTGTGTGCGTGTGTGTGTGTGTGTATGTGTGTGAATATGTATGTATGCATCTATGTATGCATGTATGTATATTGGGTTATTGCATCCATGAAATCTCACAAGTGTGATTGCCTAAATAAGACCTACGTAATGACAGTGCCATTTGACCTGCCAACATAGATGGGGAAAATTTCACAAAGTCCTATTCCTATAGGGAAAACTGTGTGCAATCAATGGCTGTCAAGATGGGAGTGCCAGGTTTCTCCAGTATGACCTCCCTGATCTACTATCCATTATTCCATTGTCAGCCCTAAACATGTGTATATAACAAGCATCAAAAATAGGACTCAGTGGAATGGTGATATGGTAGAGGGCAAAGCAGGAGTTGATGAAAGCAGAAATGAGCCTGAAAATCATGAAAACATAATACCTGCGTATGGTTTCCTCAAAAATGAAGTATTTCACAAAGGAAAATGATAAATAACACACATACTAAGTCTGACACAAGTCTTTTTAGGGCATTCAGTACAACCATGACAACCAGAGTGTTGTATTGTGCCATGACGACCATGACAACCAGAGCGCTGTATTGATCCAGGAATACCATGGCAATTAGAGTGCTGTATTGTAGATAGGAGGTGGTGGCGCACACCTTTAATCTCTGCAGTCAGGAGTTTGGAGCCAGCCTGGTCTACAAGAGCTACTTCCAGGACTGCCTCCAAAGCTACAGAGAAACCCAGTAGTGAAAAACGACAATAGTGTACTGCATTGTTGTATGA
Source organism: Myodes glareolus (assembly GCF_982192425.1). Classification (NCBI taxonomy): domain Eukaryota; kingdom Metazoa; phylum Chordata; class Mammalia; order Rodentia; family Cricetidae; genus Myodes; species Myodes glareolus. Next base: position 20,525,202 of record NC_142033.1, on the reverse strand, counting down.
TAAACAGTGTCAAGTTTTTGTGATGGGCAATATGTCATTGATCATTAATGTTTCTCAGTGGTTTTTGAAATATTCCTCTGTTAGAAAAGGGAACAGGTATAAAATTGAATCTGAAAAAGCCCAAGGTAAGAACACAATGCTCCCTATAATAGGCAATTACTTTTACAATGCACAATTTGTTCCTGGAATACAAAAATACAATACCAGCTCACATTTCATTCTCTTTCAAGCAAAAAATATTTAAAAAATGGTTTTATTTTTGACTTCTCTAAAACATATCAGATTGCTTCCCATCACTCTTTAGCTTGTTACTCATGCTTCAGTTTGCCCAGTCTTACCCAGAAGGTCCTTCTGCGGAACCACTGGAAAATCCTGGTATTGGGACCTAACGTATCTGCTTTCACATCCTTAAATCTCCAGAATATCTGCTAGAGGTTAGACAATAATTTATATCAGATTTCAAAATTTAAAATATAGTATTATAGAATTAGACAGTGCATAACTAAATGTCATTTGAATCCCTGGTGTGCAAAACAGGTAAAGAGATATTACACAATAAGAACTATCAAAACATAAGGCAGAGTATGGCAAAACTGTTCGTGTTTTCTTTATATTTAATCGGTCGAATGTCATCATGATTTTTTATGTTCAGTTATGTTCACACATGAGAGAGTTAATGAAACATGAATATATTTTAAAAAGTTTATATATTCATAAATTATCTGCAAGGAAAAATGATTAAACTTTATGTGTATTTACTAGAATTCTTCTAATTTTCCCTTATTAATTTCATGTCAGTTTAAAAAAAACACAGATCTTACTTATATTCATTTGTCTTATTAATTTAATAGGGTTTGACACTAGTTTTTAGTTATTCATTACTTATTTTTGGAAAATATTCCATATTAACAATTTTTCTCCATTTTAAATTTTTTTGGAAAAGGTGCACCATGGATAATCAAAGAATGGAGTTTCTGTCTATCGTATTCTGGCCATAACCTCACAGAGTATATGTGTTTATGCTGTCCACTAACTACCAGTGACTTAGTTGAAGGCATAAAATTTCCCATACTTCTGCATATTGAGGGAATTTTGCCTCCAGCACAAAAATAACAACCACAAAGAGCAACTGGCATAATTTCTTTTAACATATAAAAAACGAGTCTAATATTACTCATTCTTGATTGAGGCTCCAGTTTTCCTTAGGAATCACAGAAAGTGCAGAGTACTTCATCACACAGATGCTATCACTGTCGCTGAGACTGGATATTCCTTTCATGTGGGAAAGAAACCTGCTGTGCTGCTCCTAAGTGCTAGTAGTTGTAGAAATCATTCAAAATCCCAATGGTGCTGCATCTGACCCATATGATAGATGGCAAAACACTTCAGGGTTTTGCACTTTGTGAAATGCCAAGCAGTTCCACAGCCAGACCACACAAATGGTGCTCATTTTAGAAAACCTAAAACACCCTTGTAAATGCGAGCTTCACCTACATGTTCAATAATTGTTTACCACAATAAATTTAAACATTTCTTCAGGATCTCAGGAAAAACCAGCATGAGTTATTACAGCGAGACTTCATGGGATAGGAAACTAAAATCTAGTTCCTATGTACTCCAAATTTAAGTTCAGCTGTGGTAAATTATTCATATACCCTATGAAGAGTCAGCTGGATCTTTTCTGATATCACTCCTATTTCTACTGCATTATCTCTTAGCTCCCACTTCTTCCTAAATGAAGCACACTTTACTCTTCTGGGTTAGAGACAAAGTGCCATAGACAATGTTTGGCTGTGTCTGGTTCACCATAAGGACAGGGAATATTCCACCTTCTCCTCTACATTATCCTGTTTTAGGGTTGGTGGATTCTAGAATGGCCTATTCTTCCTTTTTGTTTTTTCTCAATAAACAGGGTACAAAGGGACTGAGATGATGAACTGTTTTTTTCCATTTACTGAGAAGTCTTCTGAGTGGTAACTAAACAATCCTAGTTCAGCATTCTCATAAAGAGGGGAGGGATACCTGGGAAGTCTCTATGCAACTGCAGGTATGGAAGACTATTAATGCGATTTTACGGATAATTTTCTATTATCTGCTAACAAAGTTTGTAATATAAACTTTCATTTTCCCTGAATGTCAAGATTCAAACAAAGCTAAAAAAAAGAGGTTTAAGTGACCACTGAGAATTTAGTTATTCTTGTGTAGTTTTGCTCCAAGTATCATCAAACAAGAAAAGTTTAGATTGCACTCACTCACCATGCTTTCCTGTGATCACAATGTTTATGTCACTGTTATTGTCATCAAAAACCCATTTGTATTTCCCTGATCACTAAGGAGGTTGAGCATGACCTTAAGTGTCTTTTGATCATTTGAAGTTCATCTGTTGTGAATTCTCTGTTCAGATCAGTACCCCATTTTTTAATTGGGTTAATTAGAGTTTTAGTGTCTAGTTTCTTGAGTTCTTTGTATATTTTGGAGATCAGACCTTTGTCTGATGAAGGGTTGGTAAAGATCTTCTCCTAGTCGGAAGGTAGCCTTTTTGTCTTACTGACAGTGTCCTTTGCTTTACAGAAACTTCTCAGTTTCAGGAGGTCCCATTTATTCATCTATTCTCTTATTATCTGTGCTACTGGGGTTCTACCTAGGAAGTGGATACTTCCCAGTTTCTCTTCTATCAGGTTCAAAGTGGTCAGATTAATGTTGACGTCTTTAATCCAATTGGACTTGAGTTTTGTACACGGTGATAGATATGGATTTACTTTCATTCTTCTACAGGTTGACATCCAGTTATGCCAGCACCATTTTTTAAAGATGCTTTCCTTCTTCCATTTATATACCTTTAGCTCCCTTGTCGAAAATCAGGTGTTCATAGGTTTGAGGTTTAATATCCTGGTCTTCTATTCGATTCCATAGGTCAGCTTCTCTGTTCTTGTGCAAATACCAAGCTGTTTTCTATAATAGAGTTTGAAGTCAGGAATGGTAATGCCTCCAGAAGTTCCTTTATTGTATAAGATTGTTTTGGCTATCCTGGGTTTTTTGTTTTTCCATATAAACTTGATTATTGTTCTCTCAAGGTCTGTGAAAAAGTTTGATGGGATTTTGATGGGGATTGCATTGAATCTATAGATTGCTTTTGGTAGAATTGCCATTTTTACTATGTTGATCCTCCCAATCCAAGAGCAAGGGAGATCTTTCCATTTTCTGGTATCCTCTTCAATTTCTTTCTTCAAAGACTTAAAGTTCTTGTCAAATAGGTCTTTCACTTCCTTGGTTAGAGTTACCCCAAGATATTTTATGCTATTTGTGGCTATTGTGAAGTTTGATGTTTCTCTGATTTTTCTTTCTGCTTCTTGATCCTTTGTGTATAAGAGGGCAACCGAATATTTGGAGTTGATCTTGTATCCTGCCACATTACTAAAGGTGTTTATCAGCTGTAGGAGTTCTTTGGTAGAGTTTTTGGGGTCGCTTATGTACACTATAATATCATCTGCAAATAACGAAAGTTTAACTTCATCCTTTCCAATTAGAACCCTCTTGATCTCCTTATGTTGCCTTATTGCTATTGCTAGAACTTCAAGCACTATATTAAAGAGGTATGGAGAGAGTGGACAGCCTTGTTGTGTTCCTGATTTTAGTGGAATGGCTTTGAGTTTCTCTCCATTCAGTTTGATGCTAGCTGTCGGCTTGGTGTAAATAGCTTTTATTATATTTAGGTATGATCCTTGTATCCCCAATCACTCCAACACCTTTATCATAATGGGGCATTGAATTTTGTCAAATGCTTTTTCAGCATACCATCTTACACCTGTCAGAATAACTAAATGGTGTGGGAGAATTGTCTGTATTCTGTCAATCATGTTTTATATAAATGTTGATAGGCCAGGCAGGAGGTTTAGGCGGGAAGACCAGACAGGGAATCGAAATGATGCAAGGCCAGCAGGAGACTTCTGGGAAGGAGGAAGTTGATTCCTCCCACTCCTGCACAGATCACTGAAGCACCAGGATGTGAGCTGCTCCACTAAAAATGATACTGAGCCACATGGCTAAAATAGATTAGAAAAATGGTTTAATCAAGATGTGAGAGTTAGCCAGTAAGAAGCCTGACCGAATGGGCCAATCAGCATTATAACTTATAGAGATATTTGTGTGATTTTTTTCTCTCGGACTAAACAGCTTGGGGTTTGGACAGGACAGAAACACACACAAGCAGGCCCTTCATGAAACAGCTAAACTCAAAAACACCAATGATAGCCTATGCTGGAGAGGATGTGGAGAGAGGGGAACTCTCATCCATTGTTGGTGGGAATGCAAACTTGTGCAGCCACTGTGGAAATCAGTGTGGCGGTTTCTCAGGAAACTGGGAGTCAACCTCCCTCAGGACCCAGCAATTCCACTCTTGGGAATATACCCAAGAGTTGCCCTATCATACTACAAAAGCATTTGTTCAACTATGTTCATAGATGCACTATTTGTAATAACCAGAACCTGGAAACAACCTAAGTGCCCCTCAATAGAAGAATGGTTACAGAAGGTGAGGAACATATACACATAAGAGTTTTACTCAGTGGTAAAAAACAATGACATCTTGAATTTTGCATGCAAATGGATGGAAATAGAAAACACTTTACTGAGTGAGGTAACCCAGACCCAAAAAGAGGAATATGGTATGTACTCACTCATAAGTGCTTTCTAGACTTAATTAAAGGTCTTTGAGCCTATAATTCATGATCCTAGAGAAGCTAAATAAGAAGGTGAACCTGAAGAAAATCATAGTTTTCCTACTGGATATTAGAAGTAGACAAGATTGCCAGGCAAACATGGGTGCAGTGGGGGGATGGAGGGGTGGAAGTAAGGGGAGAGGGCTAGAGAGAAGGGAGAGGGGGAGGATTGGGGATAGCTTGGGGGAATGGGATGGGGGGAGGGAGGAAGGATGGTGATGGGAGCAGGGAGGTATATATCTCAACTAAGGGAGCCACTTTAGGGTTTGCATGAAACTTGATTCTGGAGGGGTTCCCAGGCCCAAGAAGAAGTCCCCAGATTGTTCCCTGGGCAGCAGAGGAGAGGATGCATGAACGGGCCTTGGTCTATAACCATACTGATAAATATTTTGCATATCAGCATAGAACTTTCATCTGGCGATGGATGGAGATAGAGACAGAGACACACATTGGAACATTGGACTTAACTCCCTAGGTCCAAATGAGAAGCAGATGGAGGGAGAACGTGAGCAAGGAAGGCAGGATCAGAGGGTACCCTCATCTGACGATGGATGGAGATAGAGACAGAGACCCACATTGGAGCACTGGACTGAGCACCCAAGGTCCAAATGAGGAGCAGCAGGAGGGAGAACATGAAAAAGGAAGTCAGGACCGTGAGGGGTGCGTTCACCCACTGATACATGGGGACTGATCTAATGAGAGCTTACCAAGGCCATCTCGACTGGTGTGGCGCGCTTCCTGACCAGCAGGAATGGACGACCACGAAATCGAGAATCCTTCCTATATCACACCTTTATTGGAGCCACTTGGTTGAAAAGGGGGAGCAGGGAAGAGAGAAGGAAGGAGCAGGAGAAGGGGGACGAGAGAGGGAAAGCGCAGGGACGAGAGAAGGAGAATAAGGGAGAGAGGGTGAGAGAGCAGGAAGAGAGAGAGAGAGAGAGAGAGAGAGAGAGAGAGAGAAGCCCAGAGGCAGCTGCTTTTAAACGGTAGAGAGGCTTGGAAACTGTCCTGATTGGATAATACCCTTCTGCTGGTGCCCAGCGCTTTCGGGATAGGCTAGGGAACTAAGGCTCATCTGCGCATGTGCAGGCAAGGGTGCTCAGCCCCACGTGGCTAAGCCAGGTATGGACTTATATACCTCCAAGCTGCAGGACCACCTGTGCATCCAGGTGGCTCTCTACAGACTGGGACTGAACGAGCATGTGATCAACCCGGATTCTCTGAATGTGGCTGACATTGGGGGCTGACTGAGAAGCCATCGACAATGGCACTGGGACTTGTTTCGTCTGCATGTACTGATTCTTTGGAATCCTAGTCTGTTTGGATGCTCACCTTCCTAGACCTGGAGGGAGGGGGGAGAAACTTGAGCTTCCCACAGGGCAGGAAACCCTGACTGCTCTTAGGATTGGAGAGGGAGGAGGAAAGGGAGTGGGGGAGTGAGAGGGTACTGGGAGAAGGGGAAAAAGTGGAAATTTTTATAAATAAATAAATAAGTTAAAAAAAAACACAGTTGGTAGAATCTACCATCTTTATCTTTGTTTCTTAACCTGACTAAGGGTAATCATAATTTTTTTAAGTTTATTAATTTTTAAATGTTTCCATTTCTGCCCCTCCTCCCAACACCCTCCCACTCCCCCCACTTCCTCTCCTCCTCCCTCTCCATCCCTAAGAGCAGTCAGGGTTTCCTGCCCTGCGGGAAGTTCAGGTTCCTCCCCACTCCCTCCAGGTCCAGAAAGGTGAGCATCCAAACAGACTGGATTCCAAAAATACAGTATATGCAGAGGAAACAAGTCCCAGTGTCATTGCCAATGGCTTTTCAGAAAGACCCCATGCCAGTCACATTCAGAGAATCTGGCCACATTCAAAGAATCTAGTTGGATCACATGCTCATTCAGTCCCAGTTCAACTGGCCTTGATGAACTCTCATTAGATCAATCCCCTTGTATCAGTGGGTGAACGCACTCCTCATGGTCCTGCCTTTCTTGTTCATGTTCTCCCTCCTTCTGCTCCTCATTTAGACCTTGGGGGCTCAGTTCGGTGCTCCAATGTGGGTCTCTGTCTCAATCTCCATCCATCAACGGGTGAAGGTTTCCTCTGGTCTTGCCTTCTTTGCTCACGTTCTCTTTCCTTATGCTGCAATCATAATATTTGATTTTACATAAAGGGACCTTCCAGTGTCACCCCTTTCAGACTTCAGTAAACTAAATAGATAATTGCCTTGCATGGGGACCTCATTTTACCTTTTGTGGAATTTATTCAAGTGCTGATGCAATAATCTTGGCCCTTTGTTGTGTTGTGTTAGTGATCATTGACCCAAGAGAAAACACCACGACACCATGTTCCCCAGAGATCTGTGCAAACTCTTCCATTTCCTGTGGATACAGAAATTTTTTTTACAATTGAAGATCAATAGCAGATAAAATGCTGTTCAAATCACTATTAACCATGGAGAAAAATGAAGCTTGGTTGGAGAGACAACACCACTGATCAAGCAAAGATGATAATCATTGCTGTCATAATCACCCCATATTCAATGGGTATCAGCACTGTGTATATGCATATCTTTGAGCAAGAAATATTCCAAGTACTATCTTTTGAAAAATTTTAAGTTGTATTATCTTCTACCTCAGGCTCCTAGTGTGGCCCAGCAATCCCGTACACTTTCAGTTTGGAATTTTATCTATTATATTACAATCGTGAAGGAAACTTCCTGGACTCAACATGGAGAGTCCATGCTATATAACCTCTATAAAATGACAATTCTCACATATCCAGAACTGGTTATGCTTTGCTAAGACAGGTAGTGTTAGAAAGTTGAATAGTAGCTTGTGATAGAAGTACACAACCCATTCAGCCGAGGAGAAAGAGACATTCACCAATATCAGTGCTTACTATAGCTCAAGATGCTGTATAGACACTTCTTAAACACTCCCTTAGAATGATGATCATACAGTTACCTAAACACAGTAAAAGGCAATATTGAGAAGTCTCTATTATTTAAAAATAAGATCCACTCATTAATTATTTGTGTCATCATTAGGTTAGTGCCTGACAAAAAAGGAAGCTATAGGAGAAATGGTTTTGGTTGGAGCATATTTTGAGCTTTTGGTGTCCATCATGCCATTAAATTCATAAGAATGTTCATGGTGGTGAGAGCCTTAACAGCTATTCCTTTTATATTGTGGCACTAAAAGGTGAGTATTCTTTGGAAATGCCTGCACAAGTAAATGCTTCCTCTTCTAAGTTGACATTTTGGGGGCTGTTAGGTTATTATAATTAGAATAGTAACCAATAAAGGAAATTAATGTTGATATGAGGTCTTTTTACCTTGATAGCCTGTCTTTAAGGTAATAAGTCTTTCTCTAATAATTTTTTCAAAGAAATAGTGCAAAATCTGGACATATGATAATGTAAGACTCTAGAATTGTGTAAGCAAATTCTGTGGCTCATTTAGATTGGAGTCCAGAAGACCTGAAATTAAAATACAAAGTGAGAACAGTGTAGACTGGGTTCATGGAGTTTTGGTAAATTATGATGATTCATCAGAGTCTGTGTTGGTGGCCTTTATGATCTATTCTTGTGAAGAATCTGATTGTGTTTTATGTATGTTCTGAGAACTTGAGTAACACTAAATTCAAAAGCAACGGAATTTAGAGAATGTTTCACATCTGACCTACTTTTAAATGCAAATATGGAATCTGAACTCTGAAATCTTATTTGTTTGAATGGCACCAATGTCAGTGAACACAAAGAATGTACAGTTCCAAAGAACAGAGACACTCCTGCCATACATATTTCTAAGAGTAATTGTTTATTCATTTTGTGTAGAGGATGTTTCTTGCCTAGACAATAAACGTAAAGTGTTTTTCAGAGGCTATGATTTCTTCATATGAAAATAATCTTAATTTTAATGATTCTACAGTAGTCAGAGATTCAAGTCAAGTGCACTTGAAGATTTGGCACTAAAAAAGAATAAGAATATTACTTTATATAAAGCTACTGTGATGTTTTTGATGTATGTGTAACATAAACCTTGAGAAGTCATAAACTGTTGGTGCTATGGTTGCCTTGCCAGTGTATCTCTCCAACCTCTAGAGAACAACTGTAAGAAAATATAGACAATGAAATAGAAAGAAAGATTAAAGGGAGACAAAAAGGAAGAAAGGAAAGGAGGACCTAGGGAGGGAGGGGGGAAGTAAGCAAGGAAGGAACCAAGTCTCTTTAATATGCAATTTACCTAGTTATACAGATCATTAAAAAATGGTCTGTTTACCATACTTTTCTGAAGATTACATGGCAGCCTTATGTCAAACACAAATACACACACTATACAATTTGAGAGGAGATAAGTGAGGAAGGAAAATGAATTTTATATGGAGAGATATTCATAAATTGAGTTGCTACCAAAGAAAATACAATGTCCTGGGAGAACAGAAACATTGGAAATGAACTCAAGCTACAACAGAGGTTAAAATACAGAAGCCCTGAATCAAAACTTCTGTTGTTTGCTTTTGAAGCTATGCAGCCTGTATGGGATCTGTGGAGGCCACATAGAACACTTCCAAACTCACAACATCCTGGTTTCATCTATCTTCTTTCTTCTGGCTGTCAAACCTCCAAGATACTTCAAAAAAAATGAGAGTGCCCATTTTATTGATATTGTAAAAGATTGTACATAGGGAGAGATTGAAGGTTTAGGTTTCTTAGAACTTGTTGAGGATTGTTTTGTGAGATTACTTTATGATTTATAGATTCTGGAGAATGTGTCATGTTCTGATGGTAGAATATATATCCTACATCTATTGTGTAAAATCTGTTATCAACATTGGGTAAGTCAGTTGGGTTATGATAATAGCTTAATCTCATATTGTGTTTGTTGACCTTTTTGTTGATATGATAAGCTCAATATCTTATTTTAAATTTACTTAAATATTTATTAAAAAGATGTCAATTTTAATTTCTTAAAGGTCAGTTTTCCCTAAGAGCCATATATTGTCTTATTGTTTCAGAAATTTTGTATCTGCATATTGTGATTTGTCCACAGAGCAAGTCAACTGTATTGATTTTATAAGTAGGAATTCATGCTGGCTAGTTTTGTTTACTAAGTTTAGTTGATTAAGAAATATCTAGGGCAATATGATATAATTCTTCATTTATGTATGTACAATAGTCCTGTTGCCTGCAAGATTCAGGACTCCCAGCTTCTTCTCTAGCATGTCTGACTCCTGCCACCTTGTCCCACCATGATGATGATGAACTGAACCACTGAACAGTAAATGAGTGTCTTTCTTTATAACAGTAACCATGGTCATGGTGTCTCCTCACAACAATAGAAATAGCAATATGTTAATACTGGTTCTGAACCCATTTTTAGGAGTTATTAATATATCGTATTGAATATTATACTGAGAAAATCCACTCAACTGCATATTGTCACTTGAGTTCCTCTTCCATATCACCATTGTGGGATTCTACCTAGGAGGGTTCCTGTGAAGTAGTTGTCTAACTGTATCAGCAGCCTAGTTTATTCAGTCTTACAATAAGACAATGGGCTCTGTCACCTCCACATTGCCATAGGAAGAAAAACATTGTAATCCAATTGGCTCAAACTGTAGAGAGCCTTTAGGATGAAAAAATGGGTATGTCTTTTTATTCCACGGTTGCCAAGGTATCAATTTAATCTTTCTGCTTACTTATCTGCAGACTGATGAAGAAATACTATAGCCTCAGCCAAAAGAAAATTGTCAGAAATCTTGGCATGAGTGTCTTTGCTTAGAGAGGTCCAAAGAAGCAGAAAAATAGTCCCATCCACAGATTACTTATCCTAGGGAGTTGTCGCAACTGCTAGCCTGAATGTTTTGACCTCTGTTGAAACTCTTAAATCCTACGAAGCACTCAGTAGTCTTCCGTATTTGGGCCCCCAAAGAGGTTGAATAGTTCATACTCAGAAACAATACCTAATGACATGAGAAACAAAATGTTAGTGTTCATAAATTTACATCCCCAGGAAGCAGCAGGTCTACTCACTGAAAAAACTATATCCATCTTCAAAAAACTGTTACAGACCTTGGATTCTGACTGGAAGCCTTCTGGGCCCAAAGGAGTCACTTCACTCTTGTGCAATAAGCATCACCCTATCTTGCTAGCTGACAATATACAAGGCCCTTCAAATTTTATCAGTACAAAACGCCAACATATACTTAATCAGCCAGATAATAAATGTTTAAGATGTGAGGGCTGAGAAATGCAGGATCATTTTACACATTGCCTGGCGGTCAGAGAGTCTGAGAGACAGACGCAGGATGTAGTGACCTGCTCTCTTTTAAAGTTGGGTAAACTCAGTGCCATCCTGAGGTAGGATGCTAATACGATTCTGCTCCTTCCATTTTAACTATGAGGTCACCTGGGGAAGAGGATTTTTCTGCCTACTTGACTAAGTGGAGTTGAGTAAAACATGACTTGAGTCACCCAGCAACCTAGACCACAGAATGTTAATGAAGCAATAGTTGCGTGCTCCCCGACTTTACCATCATATAAAAGCTGTTGGAAAAAAATAAATGCAGGTGATATTGTGATCTAAATAATCACTGAAATTCCCTAATGGTACTGTCATGTGATTTTTGTCTTCATTTTCCCCACGTCTCTACCCTGGGAAGAAGTGGGGTTTTTTTGTTTGTTTTGTTTTCTTTGGGGGGGGCTGTTCCCCAGCATAAAACCAAGCTAACAGAGTGTAACTTGCTTTAGAATGTGTATTTATTTTCATCCCAAAAATTTTATGTGTGAAATTTGAGAGAAACTGGTATAAAATTCTGCTTTGGCAGTCTGTTTTTAACAAAATGCTCCTTGTTTTGTGTTATGTAGATGAGATATGGATTCTCTTTGAGAATTAAGTGAATTTATGATAATAGACATGTGTGACTTAACAGGAGAAAGCAGACTTCCAAGGATGGGCCTCTATCAGGCTCATGTTCCCTCGGTTTTCCCCTCACCATTGGCTCTCACAAACTGTCACTTGTCATTAGGTTTTAACTAGTGATAATTGTGATGACTTTGTGTGACAATTTTCTCTGAGATAAAATCTTTCACCTTTTAGGGAAGTTCTTTAAGATCTAGAATATCTTTTTTTTTGTAAATTTTATTAAATTATAAAAGTTTCCATTTCCGCCCCTCTTCCCAACACCCTCCCACTCCCCCCACTCCCTCTCCTCCTCCCTCTTCGTCCCTTAGGGCAGTCAGGGTTTCCTGTCCTGTGGGAAGTTCCAGTTCCTTCCCCCTCCCTCCAGGTCCAGGAAGGTGAGTGTCCAAACAGACTGGATCCCCCAAATCCAGTATATGCAGAGGAAACAGGTCCCAGTATCCTAGTCAATGGCTTTTCAGAAAGACTTCGGGCCAGCCACAGTCAGAAAATCCGGCCAAATTCCGAGAATCTGGTTAGATCACCTCCTCGTTCAGTCCCAGTCCAACTGGCCTTGGTAAACTCTCATTAGATCCGTTCCCTTGTATCAGTGGGTGATAGCATCCCTCGCAGTACTGATTTCGTTTTTCATGTTCTTCCTCCTTCTGCTCCTCATTTGGACCTCGGGGGGGCTCAGTCCGGTGCTCCAATGTGGGTCTCCGACTGTATCGCCGTGCTTCACCAGATGAAGGATCTAGGGTGAGCCTATTATTCGTGATCCTAGAGAAGCTAAATAAGAAGATGAACCTGATGAAGATTATTTAGCTATCCACCAGGAGGTAGGAAATAGACAAGAGTCCCAGGTAACCTCAGGTGCATGGGGGGGTGGGAGTGTTGATGGAAGGGGAGAGGGTTAGAGAGAAGGGAGTAGGGGAGGGAAGGGGAAAGCTCGGTGGCCTGGGATGGGGGGGGCGAGGAAGGATGAATATGGGATCAGGGAAGAATATATTTCAACTAAGGGAGTCATTTTAGGGTTTACAGGAGACTTGATTATATATGGGATACCAGGTCCAAGGAGAGATCCCCCAGATTGTTCTCTGGACAGAGGAGAGGGTGCCTGAACCGGCCGTGGCCCATAACCATACTGATGTATATTTTGAAGATCTAGAATATCTTGAGAGAGGAAAAACATCTAATCCTGTAGGAAAGCTCTCTAAGACTTAGGATGTTCTGAGGGATACTGAAACATCCTATCCTGTAAGACAGCTTCTTGAGTCTAGGAAGTTAACAATTCAGAAAATTTCAGGAACTCTCTGAGACCAACTCGATTCACTTGACCCTCTAAGAAATCTTATAAGCAATAAAAATTTTTATGATATACTCTCTTATAAGATGCATAACCTGAAGGTGGAAGAGACAATCCAGGCTGTCTTGAAGTGTTTCAGGACAATTAAGCAGCTTTGTAGAGACATTTTCTACCCTGTCAAGCTGCCTTCAAGTTGTGCACTGAGCTCTAGTTTTAAGAGTCCATGAGACAGGGAATTAGTATATACATAAGAGTGTAAATTAGACGTAATGGATTTAACATATCCTCAGTTCAAATTCTCAAATTCCTGTAGTCATACATTAATTCCATTTGACTTCTCAGAACTGTGAGCTCTAATCAGAAACAGAAAGCATAAACACAGAGTTATGCTGCAGGTATTAATTCTTAGCACATCACTAGGATGATAATCTAAAGATTAGTGTCTATTCTGTCAAAATATTATCTGTTGTTTTGTACTGTAATAGATTTTATGACCTTCTTTAATATTACCATTTGCTTTTACTGTTTCTCTTATATCTTCCTCCTTCAGACAATGATAAAGCTATTCTTTCTTATGTGGCCGATTTTGGGACTTTAAATTCATTTGACTAGATAGATACCTGGACTCAGAGCATATTCTGTCCATCTTTCTCTCTGTATAGTTCTTTAAGAACTGTATGGACCTGACTCTTCCAATATGCTAGCAGTACAAATATGGTCAGATTGTAGATCACATGACGTGATCCTCGTGAGAAGCAGCTCCTCAAGCCTTTGTGTTGAAGACTTTGAAACTAGACTCTTTTTGTGATCCTAGCTTTAGTCACCTTCGACCTTCCAGCATTGTTGCTAAGCTCACATGTTCCCCTTTTGCTCTCATTGACTTTTGGGAACCCCTGCTGTGCTGACCTGACACAGCTGAAGGACTTCACCATGGCATGGGTCCAGAACATATATTGATTCCTAAGCATCCTCTTGGGAGGAGATTCCCCAATGAAACCCTGCAGAAGCATTTTCTGACTGGTAACACATCCCTACTTGGTGAAGTGTCTGTTAAACTGTCATTAACAAGATATTATAATTAATGTTTGTAGTGGATAAACCGAGCATACTCAAAAGACAAATCTTATGTGGACATCCTAATTGCTGAGCTCCTCTCAGCCCACTGGCCTTGCTTTCTACATCCTCACTCTTACTTGGTTGCCTATTCAAAATTGTACAGATGATGAGCAAAGCACAATTTAGAGACCAACATTCAAATTTAACCCTAAACTTTAATCCTTGAAAACAAAAATACTAACAGGAGAAACTTTTTTTTTTGACAAAGAGTGTATTTCTGAATTAGAACTTTCTTTGTCTCAATCAAAATTTTCATAGGAAACAGCAGGATCAAGATCATGACAGGAAACCGACAGAACAGCAGACCTGAGCTAGTGGGAGCTCATGACACTGGACGAACAGGTACGGAACCTGAATGTTACAAACCTAGGCCCTCTGAATGTTGGTGACAATTGTAAAGCTTGGTATGTTTGTGGGGTCCCTAGTAGTGGAACTAGGACCTATCTCTGATGCATGAGCTGGATCCTTGGAACCTATTTCCTGTGTTGGGATGCCTTGCCCAGCTTTGATGGAGGGGAGGATCCTATCTCAACTTGATCAACCTTGCTATGCTGACTCCCATGGGGGACCTGCCCCTTGTAATGGAGGAGGCACAGATGGAGGGTAGTAAGGAGGTGAATGGAGGGAGGGAAACTGAGGACTGTGTTGAAAATAAATGAAAAATAATTGATGGAGGAAGGCTAACTCTCTATGTGTTGCTTTCATTGGTTAATAAAGAAACTGCCTTGGCTTTTGACAGGACAGCAGCTTAGATTGGTGGACTAGACAGAACAGAATGCTGGGAGGAAGAAGGCAATGAGTCAGATGCCATGACTCTCCTCTCCAAGACAGCTGCTGTTTAGAATCCTCCTGGTAAGCCACCACCTCGTGGTGCTACACGGATTATTAGAAATGGGTTAGATCAATATGTAAGAGTTAGCCAATAAGAGGCTACAGATAATGGGCCAAGCAGTGTTTAAAAGAATACAGTTTCCATGAAATTATTTCGGGTAAAGCTAGCAGGGATCTGGGCAGGAAGCGGTCCACCGCTCCTTCTACAAATAATAATAAGAGCAAACAAAACATTCAAATAAAGTTAACAAATAAAAGAAAAGAAAAAGAAAAGACTACATTTACATCTTTTCCCATAGTTTACAACACAATATCATTCTTTTCTTCAAGTCTTCTTAACCTTGTCTTTCCTGTTCTGAGACAGTCATCAGTAGGATATTATGATAAGATGTATGAATTCTGTCAGTTATTGTTTTTTGAATTCATTGTTGAACTAATTCCCTCATACACATGTAATTATACACTACCCAGCTGTATCGCAACTCGTATGAAAATGAAAAGAGCTTTGAGGATGAGATCCATACTTCTTTAAACTTTTTTCACACTATTTTTCATAAAAGAATAAGGGTTTTTCCTTATTTAAATTTTTCCATCAATTTTTTATTGATTCTTCGAATTTCATATCATACAATGCAGCCACACTCATTTCTCAGGCCTTTCAGATCTGCCCTCCACCCTTGTAACTTTCCTCCCAAAAAGACAATAGAAAATTAAAATTACAAAAAAGGATCATGATAGAATGTGCAGTGTCTCACAGTGTGTCATACTGTGTACTCTTTAAACAGCTTTACTTGTGAAAGTTCACTTCAATGAGTCATTGGACTGGCTCAAGATCTCTGGGCTCTGCTATACCTGATGCTGGATGTTCCCTGAGAGTCCTCTGGGCTATCCTGTTGCTGCCTTGTGTCATGGAGATCATGTAATTTTGCTTATGAAAGTCCTGCCCCTTGAACTCCAGCAGCTCATAGATATGGTATGTGTTAGCTGGGCCAGCTCAAAATATTGGAACTGGGCCTGAGTGGTAGCTGAGTTGGTCACCAATGCTAGCTCTCCTTGATTCCCAAGTGAGGGGTGAGGCCAGCTTTTCTGTATCCACACAATCATGGTTAGTTGTTTCTCACCCATGTCACCAGGGTCAACTCTCTGACACTGACAAGATGAGGGGTAAGGATCAGCTCTCCCACACTAATGAGGCCATGCCCATCCACACCTTTGTTTAGGACCAGCTTTTCCTAGCTGCTCAGGAAAATTGCAGGGCTAGCTCACCCTAGTCCTGTGGTCAGCAATTGGTGGGTTTAGCTCTCCCATGAATACACCATCTGAAACAGTTCTCCCACACTGGCCAGGCAAGGGACAGGGCCATCTTTTCTGCACTTTTTTCACTGCTGGTGCTACTGTGTGATGGCTGGTGAGGGGTTGGATCAGCTAAGCACCGCACTCAGATAACATCATGACCTCAAATGGGAGCCCAGACCAAGGAGGTCCACATTGTATGGATGTTGACACAGACCACTGCTACAGAAGAATCATGGCCCTCTGCAGCAGCACAGGTTTAGATAACACCATGGCCTCCGATAGCAGTACAGGCCTCTCTCATCATGCCATTCCTTGTTGTCTTAACGTCTACAGTCCTACCTGTCTTCACAGAGAACAAACTGCTCCCACTTCCCTTTCTGTCTCACCTCTCCACACATACTTGCTTATCATAATGCTGCATGCCTTGTATCATGCCGAGGCCACTCCTTAGTTTATAAATTTTCATTTTTGTTTGTTTTTGTTTCATAAATATGAGGGTTTATTTCATCTCATAGCTTCCTGTCCATTGCTGAGGAAATGTAGGTGAGGGGTTCAAAGCAGGACTCAGTAGACAGGACTAAAGAAAATACTATAGAAGAAATATGCTTACTAGGATGTTCCTTATCATCTGCTCAGGTTTTTTTATTATTTCTTTTATTTTGTGAGATTATAATATAATTTCATTGCTGCGGGAGTATCTTCCACTGCTTCAGCCAATAGTCACTGAAGCACGAGCCCACGGGGCTGCGGGAGCGCCTTCCACTCCGTCAGCCAATAGCCTCTGAAATACCAGCCCACTGAGGCATGGTATATTTCTCTTTTAAAAAGAGCCACAGATCTCGACTCGGGCCTCTTGGTTCCAGCTCTTGGTTCCGGCTCCTGCTCCCGGCTCCTGCTCCAGCGACTAGGCTCCCTTCCTGACGGTTTATGGTGTATGTAAGTTTTACCCCCAAAATAAATACCCCGTTAATACATAATTGGTGTGAGATTGATTCTCCATTATTTGACGCCTGGACATGTGCCCTTTTTCACACCTCTTGGCGTGGGCCTAGCAGCCTGAGCGCACACAGCACCTTGGTGGCCCCACGACCTTTGCAGTAAAGTCTTCACTGGATCTCAGCTCCATTCAATAAAATCGGGCTGGGGACTTACCGGCTTCTGCAAACACCATGTAACTCGGGCAAGTGGCAACTCTACCCCCACTCAGGCAGTGTATTCCCTGTGGCCCGGCTCAGTTTGGCCTGCGCTGATAGCCCAAATTTAACCTCTGGATTTGAGTGTATATATTCTATAGTTTACTTCCTGAATTGATGCCATTGCCACGTGGATTCAGGTGCGCCCCCGCCTCCTACTGGCCGGCAATGGTAAGATTTTTCTTTTCAGTTGAAAATGAATAAATACATATATACATACATACAAGTACAATTTATTTTGATTCACAATGTCAGAAAATATTACTATCCAAAAGCTCAATGGTTTTTTTTAAATTGTGCCAAGGAGGATATCCTCCATGAGGTTTTTGATATTCCTCTTACTTGGTTATTTCTGGGACTTGTTGCTTTTCTGGTGCTTGGATATTTTATAAGGATGATGCAGTCCTTCAAGATTGAATCAGCAATGCTGAGGGCAGAGATTAAAACCTTAAGGACAATTCAGACTGACACCAACCTCCTCAAAAAAGAGTTTGGAGATTCCAAGGAGGAGACTAGATCAGAGTTTGAAATTTTCAAGCAGGAGATTAGATCAGAGTTTGGAGTTCTCAAGAAGGAGACTAGATCTTTGTCTGATATGACTCAGTTGACTGACCAAAATATCAAGAAGGTACAGTCTGATATTGCTTCTTTAGAAGGGAGCGTCACTGCCCTGGAGGAGGGGACAACCAAAATGACTTGTAACCTTCAGTCCATGACTGTAAGTGCTGAAACATTAGCTGAGAGGATTATAACCATTGAATGTGAAAATCGGACTTTATCAAAAGGGTATGATAGATTAATTGACAGGATTTCCATACAAGAAGGCACAGTACATGCCATGAGGATTATGTCCAAGGGGGATATCGTATCTCTAACGGACAAGCTCCACGCCTTGAAATTATCAATGAAGGTGATTGTGTCCAAGGAGGAAATAGTGTCTCTGACGGACAAGCTCCATGCCTTAGAATCGTTAATGAAGGCTTTGGAGCATAATACTGGACAGGAGATTCAGGACTTACAGAAGGCAATGGTGAGCAGATTTAATAAGATTGAGGAAATCATAGACTCTGATGAACAGGAGCAAAAGGTAGAAAAGCAACCTTCACCTCAAGAAACTCTCAGTCTACATAGAGTTATACGTACCTTTCCAGTAATAACTTCAGAAAAGATAACTGGCTCCAAAACCCCTAAGGTCATTAAAGAACATACATGGGAGCCTATACGTATGAATGATCTGAAAGAATTTAAACAAGCAATTGTGAATTATGGACTACATTCATCCTTTGTTAGGGAGATGTTAAAATCCTGGGCTCTGAGCAACAGGGCCACCCCTCAAGATTGGAACCAGCTCACATCAGCTGTCCTCGAGAATGGACCTTTATGGCATTTCAAATGCCTATTCAAACAAGAAGCCAGACTTTTACAACAACAAGAATCAGCGAAAGGAATTGAGGTTTCTCTAGATCAAATTCTAGGGGAAGGACCTTACTCTGATCCTCAGGAACAAGCTCTTTATGATGAAAACATTTTATCCATATGTGCTACAGCAGCTCTAAGGGCCTGGGACAGGGTTCAAGACTCAGGTCAGAGAATAGAATCGTATATCAGAGTCAAACAGGGTCAGAGAGAACCCTTTAGTGACTTTTTACAACAACTAACTAAGGCTGTACAAATAGGAATACCTGATCCAGAAGCAAGAAATATAGTTATTGAGTCTTTGGCTTATGAGAATGCCAATGTAGAATGCAAAAGGATCCTGGAGCCTTTAAAGATCAGATCAGCGCCTTTGGATGAATGGGTTTTACATACAATGAATGTTGATACATTTGATTATGGCAATGAAACATGGGTGTAAGAAGCAATTTCCAAAGGTAAAAGGAGACATCAGATTACAAAACGCTTTCATTGTGGCAAAATGGGACATATGAAAAGGGACTGCAAACAATGGAATTCCAGGAATAATGCCTCTTCTAGGAATAACAGGAATAGGAGAACTCAGCCTTCAGGTTTATGTAGGAGATGTGGAAAGGACAGGCATTGGACGAATGAGTGTAGGTCAACAAGAGATAAACAGGGCAACCCGTTGCCAATGGGAAACTCAATGGGGGGGGCTCACGCAGGCCCCCATGGAAAATGTGGTCCAGTCATTTCTGATCACTGTAGAGAACATGCCTCTTCAGGGAAATTAGAATGCCCCATGCCTGCTGTTAAAAGCAATAATAGCCTGAAGGATGAGTTAAATGTGGTGAATGAATCAAGAAATCTAAGAGGACAAAGTAAACTCATATTCTGGCAGACTTCTATAAATGAACAAAGACCACAGCTAAGAGTGTGTGTAAATGGCAAATTTATTACTGGCTTACTGGACACAGGTGCGGATGTAAGTATCATTACTCCAGAATCTTGCCATCTGCATTGGCCTCTTCAGGAGGTAGATATTCAGTTCTTAGGAATTGGAACCCTATCTCGAGTAAGACAAAGCACGAGATGGGTCAATTGTATAGGTCCAGACGGACAAATAGGAAAACTAAGGCCATATGTAGCAAATATTGCAGTGAATTTATGGGACCGTGACCTATTGCAGCAATGGAATACCCAAATTAACATTCCTGCTGCTTCCAGAGTCTATATTTCTGAGGACAAAAATACAAGATATTACAGATGGCGGAAACCAGCCATTAGAGCTATACAAAAACACAACACAATTGATGGCCCTTCAGAGCTACCAACAGCCATGCCTCTACAATGGTTGACTGAGAAACCAATATGGACTAAACAGTGGCCTTTAGCTGAGGAAAAGTTACAGGCTTTAGAACAGCTGGTACAAGAGCAATTAGATACTGGACATATAGAAGAATCTACCAGCCCTTGGAACTCTCCTGTATTTGTTGTTAAGAAAAAATCTGGTAAATGGAGAATGGTGACAGATCTTAGAGCTATCAACAAGGTTATTCAGCCTATGGGCCCTCTGTAATCTGGAAATCCTCTGCCCTCCCTGTTACCAAAGGGATGGCCTCTTATAGTTATTGATCTGAAAGATTGTTTCTTCATTATACCATTACAAGAAAAAGATAGAGATAAGTTTGCCTTCACAGTGCCTACTTATAATAATTCTCATCCTGCAGGGAGGTCCAGTGGACTGTCCTCCCACAGGAAATGTTAAACTCTCCTACCCTGTGCCAATATTTTGTAAGCCAACCATTGAAAATTATATGCAAACAATTTCCTAAGTCCATAATATACCACTATATGGATGATATCCTGATATCTGATCAAAACAAAAACACCTTAGAAAGGCTGTTTGAAGATGTAAAAATACTATTACCTAAATGGGGATTGCAAATTGCTTCTGAAAAAATTCAGTGAGGAGATTATGTTAATTATTTAGGTTATAAAATAGGTTTACAAGAATTAAGACTCAAAAGGCACAAATCAGGAGAGACCGGTTATGAATTCTTAATGACTTTCAAAGATTATTAGGAGACAGTTCCAGTCTATGGCCAGCTGTTAGGATAACACCTGATCTAATAATTCATTTAAACAAAACCTTAGATGGTGACAAAGATTTGAATAGTCCCAGAGAGTTAACAGCTGAAGCAAAAAAGGAACTGACGATGGTTGAGGAAAAATTACAGGAGGCACATGTAGATAGGGTGGATCCAAATCTTAGTTGCATTCTAGTCATATTGCCTTCTAGAATTTCTCCAACAGGAATTTTAATGCAGAGGGAAGATACTATTTTAGAATTGATCTATTTACCACACAAATCAAGTAAAAAATTGAAAACGTATGTAGAAAAGGTCTCTGAATTAATTATAAAAGGTGAACTGAGACTTCGTCAACTAGCAGGTATAGACCCAGCAGAAATTATAGTGCCTTTCACTATTGATGAAATAAAAAAGTTATGGGAAGACAATGAACCATGGCAAAGAGCTTGTGCTAATTTTTTGGGAGAAATCAATAACAATTACCCAAAAAGCAAGAGACTTAACTTTATAAAGAGAACTTCTTGAATCCTCCCTCGAATTGTCTGTAATGCTCCAATAACCGGAGTCTGTACATTTTATACCGATGCTAATAAATCAGGAAAAGCAGGTTACAAATCAGAAGAATTGAATAAAGTGGAACAAAGTCCTTATGATTCTGTCCAGAAGGCAGAATTATATGTCATCCTTATGGTGCTTAGGGATTTTAAAGAACCTCTTAATATAATTACTGACTCACCATATACAGAAAGAGTTATTTTGCATATTGAAACTTCTGAATTTATACCTGATGATACAGAACTGATCTCATTGTTTATCCAGGTACAAGACATGATTAGGAACAGGCTCTGCCCTATGTATATAACACATATCCGATCCCATACGGGTCTGCCAGGTCCTCTAGCACAAGGTTATGCAGATATTGATCAATTATTGATTGGTAGTGTGCTGCAGGCATCTGAATTTCATAAAAAGCATCATGTCAATAGCAAAGGCTTGAAAAAAGAGTTTTCCATTATATGGCAACAAGCTAAGGAGATTGTAAAGAAATGCCCTACTTGCTCTTTTTATAACCAAACACCATTGCCTGCAGGGAATAATCCAAAGGGTATTAAAAGGAATGAAATTTGGCAGATAGATGTGTTCCACTTTCCAGAATTTGGAAAATTAAAATATGTACATCACACCATTGACACTTATTCAGGCTTTCAGTGGGCAACTGCTTTAAGCGCAGAAAAAGCTGATTCAGTAATCACTCATTTATTAGAAGTTATGGCCATCATGGGTATACCTACGCAGATAAAGACGGATAATGGTCCAGCATATGTTTCTAGGAAAATGACACGATTTTTTGCTTATTATAATATTAAGCATGTTACAGGTATACCATACAATCCTACAGGTCAACCAGTTATAGAAAGATCAAATAAAACTATAAAAGATATGTTGAACAAATAGAAAGGGGTGGAAAATACCCCCAGGAATAGGTTACATAATGCTTTATTAACCTTGAATTTTCTCAATGCTAATGAGAAGGGGACAATGGCTGCAGAAAGACATTGGATATTGGAAAAGTCTACTGACTTTTCCAATCAATTGGTTGAAATAAATCAACCAATTTATTTCAAGGATGTGCTGACCTCACAGTGGAAGCTAGGTGATGTGCTGTGTTGGGGAAGGGGTTTTGCTCTTGTTTCCACAGGAGAAGAAAAATTGTGGATACCATCAAAATTAATAAAGGTTAGATCTGAAGAGAAGAAACCTCTTGGAAAGGAGAAATGACAACATCTACAATGATGATGACCATATCGGTGGTAAGAAAAACATAAAATGGGGGCAGGGTTCTGTTCTTGTCTCCACAGGAAAACACTCGTCTTTGAAAAATTCAAAGGACCCTGGATGTTTGAATACTGACAGATGGAAAAATAACTACCCAATATGGATTATCAAGAAAACTGGATAGGTTCTGTGAGTATGAAGCTCTGGAATATACTAAATCATATTTCTGAATTTATAGAGCTGGTTTTGAAGTTGGACTCTTGGCTCAGTCCCTCTCTAATTCCAAGCCTGTTGTTAAGAGAAAAACCCAGAGTTTCTGGAGTTTCTGTCTTATGTCAAGAGCCATGATATGAGACAGAAAGAAATATGAGTTTAGAAAACATCTTTGCTTTTCTTCATATCTATCATACTTTTCATTGAATATGTCTATCATACCTTTCATTGAATATATGTTTGTATATGTCTATATAATTAATGTTTAAGTTTTCCACAATGAACAATGAGTTTTTCGTGCACTGACTTTTGAAGTCTCCAGGAAGAAGATGGGACCCCCATAACAACAACTCCACTCGGTTGATATGATGCCATGATACTGATAGTGTTCCTACAAGTCCTGTTCCGGGTATCAGCTGCACAGATGATTCCAACTTGGTTAGCTGAAATGATGCACATCTTGAACAACATTCTGGCCAGACCTCCACAAAATACTCAGAGACTGTTTGCAATTTTAAAAGACATTGATCTTGAAATTTAACCATCATTTTACTTTCACAGGATCCTCCAGAAAGAACCTTACCCCCATGACTGCTGGAAGTAATTCTAGAGGATGATGTCCCCTCTCTCAGCAAAGTTTGTCCTCAGGTTTAGGAACAATATTTAGGGATTGATTATAATTAGTATATGGTTGAGAGTTGGGAAAGGAATTTTATAAGTTCAGGGATCTTTTGGGAAAAAAGGGGGGTAATTGGATAGATAAAAATGGTATTTGTGAGATATTGTTTATAGATAATTACATTGGCATATATTGAATATTGTATGTATGCATGCTTCTACCTGTTTAAAACATTTTTATGTATTGATATATGTATACCATATTGCAGTGTACATTTCTACCTCTGATTAAGATACTCATATATTGTTTATGTATTGATATTTATTGTTTACATTTGGAGGTCATTGTTCTCATTTATTGCACAGTTGTTTATTCTCTCAGTCTTTAAGCTAGAATTGTAGATCAATAGTCATCTATGTCTGTCATATTTATGGTTAGACTAATTAGGTTCTTTAGATACATAGAGATTATATATAAATAGTCTTCAACCTCTTCGAAGAGCTGTAGAAAATGGCACTTAATTTAATCTTAGAGTTCTGTGCAGTGAGACACAATCACTCCTGGCAACACCGACCTATTCCCGAGAGATTGTTGAGCACCAAAGACACTCCACTTGGAGCTTGTCTTCTTGACAAAACTGGCCTCTGGGTAAGGAACTGCCCATACCTCAACTACTGACAAATACATGGTATCTGGAGATGGATAAACAGAACTGTCAAATCTTGCCAAGACAGGGTAAGATGGTTTTGAAAAATCTCTTGCCTGTTAAAATCAGGAAATGGATAAAATCCGGAAATGGATAAACAGAACTGTTAAATCTTGCCAAGACAGGGTAAGATGGATTTGAAAAATCTCTTGCCTGTTAAAAATAATCTGTCAGTTATTCTAGGCCTTAGTCAAAATTGGTTGCTTCAATGCTGCAAACAGGTCTTTGGTGATTGCCCAGGTAGCCAGTTGTCTCTGTGATTTGTTACATGTTTTGGAAGTTCTTTTATTGCACTTCCTAATTACTCAGGTAACATTTTTTCCCTTCTCGGATCTTCTATGGGGTTGAAGACTAGATAAATGTAGCTACTTTCCTCTCATGACTTGGCCAAGTTACTTATTATACAAGACTTTAGCAAGTTAGAATAGGATATTTGTACTTACTGTTTATAATTGTGTAGGTTTGTACTTACTGTATATAATTTCGTAGTAGGCTTAGAACTCTCTTACTTAAACAAAAGGGGGAGGTACTGCAGAAGTATCTTCCGCTCCTTCAGCCAATAGTCGCTGAAGCACGAGCCCATGGTGCTGTGAGAGCGCTTTCCGCTCCATCAGCCAATAACTGCTGAAATACCAGGCCACTGGGGTGTGGTATATTTCTCTTTTAAAAAGAGCCGCAGATCTGGGCTCAGGCCTCTTGGTTCCAGCGCTTGGTTCTGGTTCCTGCTTCTGACTCCAGCTCCAGTGACTAGGCTCCCTTCCTGACAGTTTATGGTGTATGTAAGTTTTACCACCCAAAATAAATACCCCCTTAAAACATAATTGGTGTGGGATTGGTTTGCCATTATTTCATTATTTCTTCCTTCCACTCTAATGAAGATATGCTTTGATAGAGTAATCAGTGAATTTTGAGAAGGCTGTTCATAAACTAGAATGATGCTGAAATGTAGTTCATATGCCTTCTCTAATCACTCTTCATTTTATTTCCCGTTGTTGCAAACTTTCGATAAATGAATAAGAAGGATTGTATGGAAAGAAAAGCCATGGCTGCCACACAGGCCAGTAGGAATCCAATCACATCCAGAGAGTGGTACTGGTACCAGGTGAGGTTATGTGCAAGTGGCCTCAGGTGCTTGGCCCGTTTGTGGCGCATGACAAACTCAATCCAGAAGATGGCTCTGTCCAGGGGTTTCATGGGCTGATCATGGTGAATGGTTGACAACCACATAACATTCTTTTTATAGCTGATAGAAGGAAAACAGACATTAACTTACATTTGAAAAATGCACATGTGTAAATTTTGTGTAAACATTAAAGATAATCACACCATACATTTGGAAAATATATTTTGTTTCATGTTCAGAGGCATGTCTGAGTTCATTGAGCATGCAATATTAGGCATTTCAAAAGAAAAATAATAAAGATCAAACATTCCTAAAGTAGAATTTAGACACAGCTAAGACTTAAATACAGCTGGGCGGTGGTGGCGCACGCCTTTAATCCCAGCACTTGGGAGGCAGAGGCAGGCAGATCTCTGTGAGTTCGAGGCCAGCCTGGTCTACAAGAGCTAGTTCCAGGACAGGCACCAAAAACTACAGAGAAACCCTGTCTCAAAAATAAAAAAAAGACTTAAATACAAAATAAATCAAAATGAGATATTGACTTTATAAGGCCTCAGTTATCCATAAGCAAATATTAGCAATTTTTGTGTACAAAATGTGTACTAGTTTCAGGATGTATAAGTAGAAGTCGAATCACTCTCGAATCCTCACGGTGGTGCATGTCTGTGTAAATTTGATAAAGATTAAAATGAAATTTTTATTGTATAAGATTGTTTTGGCTATCCTGGGTTTTTTGTTTTGCCATATAAACTTGATTATTGTTCTCTCAAGGTTTGTGAAGAAGTTTGATGGGATTTTGACGGGGATTGCATTGATTCTATAGATTGCTTTTGGTAGAATTGCCATTTTTACTATGTTGATCCTCCCAATCTAAGAGCAAGGGAGATCTTTCCATTTTCTGGTTTCCTCCTCAATTTCTTTCTTCAGAGACTTAAAGTTCTTGTCAAATAGGTCTTTCACTTCCTTGGTTAGAGTTACCCCAAGATATTTTATGCTATTTGTGACTATCGTGAAAGGTGATGTTTCTCTGATTTCCCTCTCTGCTTCTTTATCCTTTGTGTATAGGAGGACAACCGATTTTTTGGGGTTGATCTTGTATCAATGTGGCAACATTACTAAAGGTGTTTATCAGCTGTAGGAGTTCTTTGGTAGAGTTTTTGGGTTCACTCATGTACACTATCATATCATCTGCAAATGAGATTTTTATGGTACATCTGTCAATGATTAGTTGTTTTAATTACAAATGTGTTTTGGTTCTTATTAATTAGCTCTAATAGCTGCTTCTCAGTGCTTTTATGATTTTCTAATTAAAGTCATCAAATATTTGATAAAATTAATAGGAAGAATAATTTTCAACTCTGTTACTGTATTGAATTTTTATTACTTTTATTATTCTTATTGTTAAGTATAATCACAATAAATTTTTGCTATTACTTTTAAATACATGTGTGAGAGAGTATGTATTTAAAGTGAGTAAACTTTGTGTGTATGTGTTTGTGTGTGTGTGTGTGTGTGTGTGTGTGTGTGTGTGTGTGTGTGTTTGTAATGAGATCTGCTGGAGTTAGAGTTACAGATGTTTGCAACTGATGTAAATGTTGGGAACAGAACTCTGGTCCGCTGCTGGTGTAGACCTTCCCTAATCCACAGAACCATCTTTCAAGCCTAATTTTGAGTCTTACTGTTGATATTCGTCTTCAGTAACATTGTAATTTTAGTAGTATGAGTTGTAAAAATTTCACACAGAAGATCAAGTACAAGGTGTACTTGATTCTCATGCTGAAATAGTTATTGATGAACATATAAAGGAGAAGGGTTATAAAGACAAGTCATCATCTCTGATGTCAGATTAATGCAGCAAAAGTAGCAAATGTAATAATGGTAACTTACTGTCTTTTTATTTACAAAGCAAAATGAGAGAATTATGAATTTATTCTCATTAAATAATCATCATTTCTTAGTATGCATGTTACTCTTGCTTAAAATTTAATTTGTAACTTATCTGATTAGGAAATGAGACGAGGGGAAACTCCTTAGTTTAGGAGAGGAAGGTTAATACAAAAGAAATGCAGATAGTAATAAAGTACCAATAAAGACACCAGAAAAGGCCATAAAAATTTTTGCTATTAATAATTTATTAAATTCTCCCCAAACACATACAATTTTATGTATAAATATACATATGTAATTTTAATGATCTTTTTCTCTTCTGTACTGATGGTGTTGAATTCAAGAGTCAAAGAACACTTTACACAAAACTTACTACCAAAAAAGAGAAATCATCTTTTTAAGAGATTGACCAAGTCTGTCAAAGAGACTCCCTAAACATGGAGCCTATTGGTTGTGCTTATTCTCCAAAGGTGGAAGGTAAGTTTCTATTGCTGAATGAGCATTCAATTCAGAAGCAGAGTCCAGAGACCTCTCAGCTGGAACTGACTTGACATCCCCCTACCTGAAAACTAGCTTTTGTGGTATAAAACAGTAGAGAGGATTGAAAGATTTTAAAAGCCTGAGGGAACTACTGCAAGTTGTTTCTTTGATAAACTACATTCATCTAAGTCTCAACAACATGTGTACCTAAACAAGATCATAATAATGATGACACCTATAGTCTTTTTAACAACATAGGTCCCTAACAAAATTAGAATAAGTATGAAACCTATACTCATTCTCAAAAACATAGGTCCCTAACAAGATCTGAATAAGTAGAACATTTATACTCTTCTCAACAATATATGTCCTTAACAAAATCTGATTAAGTAGAACATCTGTAGTCATTCTCAAAAACATCGGACCCTAACAAAATCTGAATAAGTAGGACATCTATATTTGTTCTCACGAAAATAAGTCCCTAAACAAGTACTTGATGTGCATCTTTCTGTGTGAACACTAAAAATAATTACATAGTATAATCACAGTATCCAGTGAATAAGACTGGTTAATAAAGAAGTGACTTGGGCCCAAGACAGGGCTGAACAGAGCTAAGCAGGTAAAACTAAGCTGCATTATGGGACAAAGAAGGTGGAGTCAGAAAGAAATCATGAAACCCCAGGAGGAGATCAATAGCAGGCTTTTACTGGTAGGCCAAAAGCACATGGCGATACACAGATTAATAGAAATGGGTTAATTTAAGATATAAGAGCTAGCAAAAATGTGCATAAGCTAATAGGAATAGCAGTGTTGTAATTAATATCATTTCTGATTGGTTATTTTGAGTCTGAGTGACTGGGAACAAACAAGCAGCTTCTTCCAAAAGATCTGAATAAGGATGACACCAGTAGACATGTTAAAAGGAAAAGAGGTAAATTTCACTCTGGTCCTAATTTCACATGAAATTTTTAAAGGCACTGAAGTAATGCTAAAAGTCAGAAAGAAATATTCTTTTTCTAATATCGCCCTTTTGGAAAGAGATTCCAAATGGCTTTTTTTATCAAAGAAAAATAATTATCAACATTTTCACTTGTTTCATAGTAATAAGTCTTCATTATTTAAATTTATCCTAAAACAGGTTGCATATTTAAATATCCAACCATACACTTACTTTTATATTAATATCTATGCTATTTTGATGTATTACAACTTTCATAAATGTTATCTATCTCTTTTATAACATTTAATTTCTCTGTTGCAATATTTTTTTGTGGCTTCTAGGTGTACAATATCTGGTACCACCTCTATCATTTTATTGTTGCAAGGAGGGCTGTTTGTTGGTACCTGGTCACTTAGCTAGCTTAAACCTGAAATAATCACACAGAAACTGAATTAATTAAATCACTATTTGTCCCATCAGCTCTAGCTTCTTATTGGCTAACTCTTACATATTAATTTAACCTATTTCTATTAATCTTTATATCACTATGTGGCAGTGGCTTACCAGCAATGTTTCAGCATGTCTATATCTGAACAATGGGAAATGGTATGGGAGTTCCTTCTGTCTATGCGTTGCTTATAATGGTTAATGTATAAACCTTCTGATCCTATGGCAGGGAAAAAAATAATTAGGTGGGGAAGGCTAGGCTATATGATGGGAGAAGGAAGGTGGAGTCAGAGAGATGCCATGAAACTACTGGAAATAGATGTGCTGAAACTTTGTTGGTAGGCAATGACCTCGTGGTAAGATATAGGTCAAGAGAAATTGGTTAAATTAATAAGAGTTAGCCAATAAGAAACTAGAGTGAATGGGCCAAGAAGTGATTTAATTAATACACTTTCTGTGTGATTATTTTGGGTCTAGACAGCTGGGAACCAACAAGTGGCTCTCCCCTCCAACAAATTGGGGTCAGTGTGGTGGACTAAAATCCATGTAAAATGTGAGGAAGCTTGAAAAGGAATTCTATACACAATAATACAGAGTTTAACACAACTTCTTGCTGTTTGCTGGCAGTGTATTGTAGCTCCCTTATGAGAATATTTTCTGATTCAGTTGTAACCATTTTGAAATGCCAGCTCTCTGGTCTTGCTGGCAGTGTGATCTCTAACTCTTTTGGGAGACAGATATTTGGATAGGGTTTGTGATCATACTGTTGCAACTTGCTTAATGGCAGCATGGACTGACAGTGTGCCTGAGAATGGGGCTATGGGCATGGCCTCAGAGGCAGCAAACAGCTCTGCCATGCTGGACTGTACCAAGCAAGCAGTTACTTCTATATAAATTACTTGAGTTTTAGACAGGACAGGCAAGCAGATAGTACCAAATATACCACAGTAATGGTACAGTTTAAGTTTAAGAAGCACTGAGCAACTTAAGAAGCACTCCTGAACAGTAAAAAATTATAGATACAAAATAGGACAGATTCAGAAATAAAAGATGTCTAAATGGGTCACAGTGTTGGATAAATGTACGTAGCCTAGGGAGAGAGAAAGAAAGGTGTATAGAGAGTTGTAAATAAGGAAATCATATAAAAAACAAAGTCTTTAAAGAGACAGAATAGACAGTCATAGAATAAAAGGAGCAAGAAAAATAAGCCACATAAAGATAATAGAAAATTATTGTGTTTTCTTTGAGTTTTTTGACTCTAAAGGAGCTAAGTACAGAGACATTTCATTGTATGGGCTACTAATCTAAACCAGCATGTATATTATAAAAGTATCACAATTTGCAAATTTGAGTTTTAGGATGTGTTGCCTTAGAAAAGAAGTTCTTCTCTTGTTTCCACGAAGGTTGAGAATCTATGGATTGCTTCCAGACTGGTGTTGTTGATGGATAAAGACCCCCTGAAAGGTTGCCTTGAATACTGCTCAAAAAATACTTTGTCCAATAAACAGCAAGAAGCAGTTCAGAGAAAAACTATACTCAAATTCCTAAATATTATTTATAAATTTGTTTTTATATTTAAAGAGGGATATGGTATAGAGATTTTCATTTGTATGGATCTTGGTTTATTGATGCAAACTAAGGTCAATCTAATTATATGTATAATTCTGCTCTGGATTAGGGTATTGTGTGATTGTGTTGTACATTTAATAATGTAATGTATAAGTAAGAAATATAGGTTAATTGTCAACTATAATAGTCAAGCTTGTAGTCATGTTAGGTTTTCTAGATATATATAGAGAGATTTCATTTAGGTATTCTTCAAATCTTTCAGAGACCTTCAAAAAATGACATTTAAATATTTTAAGAAATTGGGACTTTTCATGATAATGAGACACCTCTGCACCTGGCAGCACAAGCTACTTCAAGAAGATGGGCATCAAGGAGGCTGCTTATGAAGTAAATTAGTCAATTGGGCAAGAAACTGCTCTTGCATGGCCACATAAACAGACTTGCAGGATCTGCAGAGAAATGACTGCTGAACTTGCCTAAAGATGAGATGATTCTTTGGGGTTGCTGCTACATGAAAGAGTCTGCCAGACATTCTGCAGGACACAGAATAATGCTACTGGCAAATTGACAATATAGGCAGAAGTATCTTTAAGGTTTCCTGCTTCATGACAAAGTGTGCTGGGTACTATGAGCTTGTAGGCCAAAGATGCCCCAACAATACAGAGGAACCTTGGGTGACTATCAGGAAGCAAGAAGTCCCTTCAATTCTACAGTTTTAGAAATTACTTACATTGAACTTCCTATTTACTTAGACAATGTCATATCCTTCTGAAGTCTTTGATGGAGTTGAAGAATTTATAACTATAATTTTCCTTAGTCATGATAAAACATAAAGTAGGTATAAAAATTGTAACTATAATTCTTGCTTAAGAGCTGTTTTATTGAATGTAATTTTACTATGTTAAAGCCTCTCTTTTTGTTTAAACAGAAAAGGGGGAATGGTGGGAGAAGGGATCACTTTGTTCTGTCCCGACTGCCCAGCTAGCTTACACTTGAAATAATCATACAGACACTGTAATCATCAAATTACTGCTTGACCCATTAGCTCTAATTTCCTACTGGCTAATTCTTGCATCTTATTTGAACCCATTTCTATTAATATGTGTGTTGTCACAAGACTGTGGCTTACTGGGAAATTCTAACCAGCATCTGTCTCAGGCAGGGGATCTCTGACTTCTGCCACTTTGCCCTTTTAACCAACATTCAGTTTGGTCTTCTCTGCTTACTTAAGATCTGTCCTATCAGGCCACGAAGTTTCTTTGTTGATTAGCCAATGAAAGTGACACATAAACAGAAGGACCTCCTACACTACTATAATTCTTGCTTGATGACTGTATTATTAAATGCAATTTTACTATGTGAAAGCCTTCCTTTTTGTTTAAATAGAAAAGGGAAAATGGTGTTGGAGGTCCTTCTTTCTGTCTGTTGCTTTTATTGGTTAATGAATAGGAAATTGGCTTGCCCTGTAGCATGGGAGGAAAAAGGTGGAGTCAAAGAAATGTCATGGAACTGACTCTGGAGACACATGTGCTGAAACTTTGCCTTTAAGCCACTGCCATGTTGTGATATTCAGATTAACAGTAATGGATTAAATTAAGATGCTTGAGTTAGCCAATAAAAAGCTAGAGATAATGTGCCAAGCAGTGATTTCATTGATATAGTATCCATGTGAGTATTTCAGGTCTAGGTGGCAAGGAACAAATAAATGGCTCTCCCCTTCAATATTTTATTTCACTTTACTTACTGGCTGTTAAAGTTTTATACTATCCTTTAAAGTCTGAACAATTACTTTACAAAAAAAATTGAAAATAAAAATTGTCCATAGCTGGTGGCATATGCCTGTTGGACAAGCTGTTCGGAGGATTAAGTAGAAGGATTACACATTGAAGAAATATATAATTTACATAGAAAAGAAATATAAAGCACCACATGGAAATAAAAAGTAATAACAAAAAATGAAAAAAATACCTTTGACACTGAATCATATCCTGATTTGTCTATGTATCTTCCATTATTTTTGCCTTCAGGATAATTCATGCTCCTTTGGCCTTCAGTGAGAATCATAATTAATGATAAACAAATACCAACATATATACATTTTAAAAAGTATACTTACAAAGGATTACCTATGACGGTCTCCAGTGCATTGAGCAAATCTGACCTTGTCATTGTTCTGAAATCTAATGAAATAGCTGCTCCTTTGGCTACTATGTAGGCAATGTTATCATGTTGATCTCCAAACAAAGGAATGCCAATCATAGGGATTCCAAAATGGATCGCCTCATAAATTCCGTTGGCTCCACCATGAGTTACAAAGGCTTTGGTTTTTGGATGACCTAAAATAAGATGAATTCAGATTGAGATTAATTAGCAGTCTTAGACATGAAATAGAAATGTTCACTATCAGGAACTGAAAGGGGATTTTCTACATGAAAATTAATTTTACTTAATTCAATTTATTAATTTAGTTCAACACACAGCTTCTCATTCCCCTCACTTTTCATCCCAAGAAAAGCTATGTGAACCTTGGTGAAATATTTTCTTCTCTCAGAGTGAGAACAAACTAAATTTGCAGAGAGATATTTTGCAGAATTGCTTTGGACTTGAGAGTTGAATTATGAAATTCTAATTTACAGATGAACACATGGGGTACATGGTAGCTAAGAGAAAATGAGTATTAAAAGTGACCAACTGCATACCAGAACTTGTTATCTTAAATAAATAATACATTCACTAAGTGTAATATAAAGGATTTTGAAGTTAACTAGGATATGTTTGTTCTGAGAGTCTTACCTAGAAGGTCATTCTGGGGGAGCCATTTGTAAACTCTGGTATTGGGTCCTAAGGTGTCTGGTGGTTTGCCCTCAAATCTCCAAAGAACCTGTTAAAAATTAGATCATGCTTATTGCTGGAGCCAAATTTAGCATTAAAGAGACTAAATAAATTATATTTAGAAATATATATATATAATATGCATATATGTATATATATATATAATATGTATATATGTATGTAACAGCCTTCATAAAAATGATGCTATGAATTTGAAAGAGAGCAAAAAGAATGAATATGAGAGGGTTTGTAGGAATAACAAAATGGGAGAAATGATGCCAAAACAGAAATTCTAAAAATAGATGTTTTTATATTTAAATATGACATAGGTAAATACCTACCATACAAGTGGATGAGGACATGAGAAAGGGTAAATATTGAGAACTCTAGAGAGACTGAGGAGAAGATTGTGACAGCAGAGTCTGTGCTTATTTTTACATTCAGGCAGGCTGAACATAATCATCATTTTTCTAAGCAGAGATTTTTAGACAAATGAGATAGCTAATGATGCATGAAAATATTTAATATACTCCCATGGTGATATAATTCAATCTCAGAGAAGAGTGGCACATTATTAATAACACATAATTATATGAACATATTTTGACAGTTCTAATAGTCTACTTTTAACAGTGTTATATTTTCAATACTTTTGTGGGTTTTCTTTTATTCACTTGTTCTATGTCATTTTCATTGAATTTCAAGTTTTTAGGCTTTGATTATTTATTCATGACAAATATTTCTGATCCACAATTTTCCTTGGTCTGGAGTTCTTTGATACAATGCCAATGTGTTGACTAATAAAAACATGGAATCATCTGGCCCTTCCAAAGAGTAATTTTGCATAGTGTAGTTCTGAAACACGATCCATGAATGGAGTCATATGAGCAGAATTCTGAGTACTTGAGAGAGCACTCTTAGAAAACAAGACAAGAGTCTTGTGACTTCAATTTCTTCAAAAGGCTAATTTTTTTTTTTTGGTAAGTGTGTTTTACCCTCCCTCTAGGTATAACAGATAGAGTGGATCTATTTCTGGTTAACCACTACTGCTTGCTATTGTCTTTCAGATAAAGTATAAACTGCCATTTGTGAGTTTCTGTTGTGGTTTAATAGAAAATGGCCCGCTAAGGGAATGGCAATACCAGGAGATGTGGCCTTGCTTGATTAAGTATTTCACTATGGGGTAGGCTTTGAGATCTCTTTGCTTCAAGTTTATATCAGTGTAACTTTCAGTCGACTTCACAATCAGAATTGCTAATGAAAATATTGAGTTATTGAAAATGTAAGGACTAAGAAGAGTTACAAGGAATTATGAAACCTATATTTCCCAGGCGGACAAGAATATAAACATGACTTGGGTTTTTCATAAGAGTCATAATTAAATAAAATCTAGTGACACTGTCTGATCTGTTTCTAAAGAAAATATATAAGCTTTTACAAGGTCTACAGAGGACAGTGGAGAATAGGCACATAGAGACCTCTTTTTCTTTCTGAAATTCTCCTGATTTTATGATTAAATAATAATCTGGCAAATAGAGATGATTGAATGACTTATGAAATGTTATTACCACCATGTGGCCAATGTGATTTTTACAGTCTGGTTTATCTATTTATTACTTTCAAGGCTTGACGTAATTCTCTATTTTGTGTCTATTCTATGCAGGAAAGGTTTTAGAGCTTGTGAGGGAGGCGAATCCTCAGGCTTATCTTTGTTAAATACAAACCGGGAGCTTCCTTTTCCCTGCAAGATGTAACATGTTCAGGTCCAGCACTATTTTTGCCTGCATGGTACCATACTTCCCTTCATGATGATAATGGTTAAATGAGCTACAACATTTAAGTGTATTTTTATTATAGATTCCATGATCATGTTGTCTCTTCATAACAATGAAAACCTAAGCAAGACTCTATGGAAAAACTTTTTTTTGTCACACATGGCTTGTCATATTGATCGTATACAACTTCAACTCATGTGATTTTTGCTCATATGATCTTTCTAAACACTCAGATTGTACATTGTCTGATTTTCTGATTAGAGTTAATTATTGCTTATGATTATAATCCCAAGTTTCCAGGAGAAAGTGCTTTAGATGAAGAAATAACTGGCAGAGTTGAATGAATATTGGAAAGGCAAATAAATAAGGGGAAGAGATCCCCATTCAATTTGAGTCCCTTAGGCATTGATTTTAACTATTATAAAATATTAAATGAAGATAAGGAGGTGATTAATCATGAGGAAGAAATGACTAATTCCTTGCATAAATATAAACTCACTGATAACATCCTAAAATTAGGTGTGAATGAAAATTGAGGAAAATTTCCCAATGTAGGTAATATCAAAGTAAATATAGCACCACTGTCAACTGTGCGGGTGATGTCTCCCTCATCTCACTTTTTGGAGTCTACTTTAAAAATGTTTCCTGTATTGCCTAAAGGCACTTCTGAAGCAGGGTAAAGAACCTGATAAACAACCTAATCTTGCATTCTTTCGACTTTTTGACGAGAATTTCCTTGAGCTTATGAAAAAGCTAAGTTTGCAACCTAGACATGGTAGGCTATGGCAGGAAAAGAAATTAATTTCCCAATTCCTCGCTGGCCTCATGAGCTCAGCTTTGTGTTTCAGTGAAATTTCAACAAAATAAAAGTTTTTAGCATGGGGTAGACATGGATAAAATAAAAGATTTTAAGAAGGCTTGTGTTTTCTGTGGATCTACTGCTCCATGTAGTTATGAATCTTTTTGATTGAAACAATAATGCACAACGCTTTCTGAATGACTTCCATATATTTGCCAAAATGGTTCTTAGCCCTTTCAGACTTCTTCAGTGGCAAGTTGGTTTGCAGAGAAAGCCCATAAAAAGTTCTTGTGCTAGGACTGGGGTAATCTTAAATATCACATATGAAATCTGACAGAGATTGATAGATTGGTATCAATAGATAATCAACTGCATAATATGCTTTTGACATCTTCTCCCACATTAGGGATGTAGCAATGGCTTCCTGAATTTAGCTGATATGAAATCTGACTTCAGGCCTAGGGATGTATTAAAAATACAAAGTCCCTCTCTGCCCTATGGCTGGTTTCATAGAGAAACTGAAAGACGCTGTTGAAAATTTAGCAAAATCGGAATAAATTCGAGTGCTATTATTAAAACACTTAGCTTTTGTTAATGTTGATAAAGATTGCTAACGATTAATCATGCCTCAAAGAGAGATAGAAAATGTTCTAGATTATCCGAAGTTAATTTACTTTAGAATGTAGGAATCTACAAACAAAGAGCAAAATTAGCTGGTATAAAATTCTATGCATTACAAAAATAGATGTTGGACTTTTATTACGTTTCAGTAATTTATCCTTGAATGCAATCATAGTGATGCAGTGATGAAGATTTAACAGGGGAAACTGCAGTCACGAATACAGTGCCTACTAATTGGTCGTTTAACCAGAAGGAAAACTGCAGTTATTACTAATGACTATATTGCCTTTCACAAAGAAACATGCTTTGTGAGCAAGGACTCAGTACAAGTAAGAATATGTAGATTTAAGAACCTTACTAAAGGAAAATGATAAACCATCATTGGACTTAAAAGTAAATGGAAAAATGTTTACAGTATTATTTTGTTATGATGAGACTGATGTTTCTATTATAACCTTTGAATAATGGACTCCTGGATGGCTTGTTTTGGGGGGGTAAATTCAACCCTAATAAAGTTGGGAACTATGAGTTCTAAAAGATTAAAGAGGATGCTACAATATTACAAGACATAAAGGAAATCCTCCAGCCTTGTGTTACTCATATTCTGATTAACTCTGGTAAAGAGGCTTTCTACAAGAGACTCATGCACAGATCTATATTCCCACATCTAATGATATCCGTTCTCCACAATCAAAATTCTAATGAAAGTTTGGGTTGTCAAAAATGAAAAACACTAGGAAAACAGATGCAAGAGATTGTGGGGCCTATATTTCCAAATACATGGGGACGTAAGTATGAGTTAATGTTTCACAGAAGTCATAAATTATATAAATACCTATTGACCCTCTCTGGACATCTCGATATCCTGTTTCTAAGGAAAAGATATGGGATCTTCACAAGGTCGTCAGAGAACAGTGAAAAACGGCACATAGAGTCCCCCTTCTCTCTGGAATTCTCCTGGTTTTGTAATTAAAAAAATAATCTAGTAAATGTAGATGGTTGATTGACATATAAAACTTTAATTCCACATGTGTCCAATGGAAGCTTTACAGGCTGGTTGACCTAAAGACAGCTATTGTTGGCATTTAATAGTTTTGCATTTGTAAAAAAGAGTTTTTACTATACATATTCATCCCCATAATAAGATACATTTTATCTTTTCTGTTTCTTCATTCAACCATAAAGGATCTCATTTTAATATTATTGGATTGACAAAATCCCCTATTAAGTGTTAATACTATGCAGCAAATAATTTAGAGCCCATGAGGGAGGCCTTCCCTTGTTTGGGCTTAGATTTGTTAGGTTCAAACTTTGGACAAATTGCTAAGGTTCATATTTAATATGCAATGTTGACCTGGCTGCCTGGTTTTCCATTCATCCTTCAATCCCTACCTGAGGTACCCTCCTGACTAACATACCCTGAGTACT
Source organism: Myodes glareolus (assembly GCF_982192425.1). NCBI lineage: Eukaryota > Metazoa > Chordata > Mammalia > Rodentia > Cricetidae > Myodes > Myodes glareolus. Next base: position 20,487,147 of record NC_142033.1, on the reverse strand, counting down.
AATGGAAGAATTATATTATTTGATTTTAAATTATGAGAGGCATTTGTATATTGTGTAGTGTCATAGACACAAGTTCCCTGTTTATTCCTTGTGTGTTAGGACTTTCACTCTGACTGGTTAAGAGCAGAGTGGGGAGTTTCATCTTTTACGATGCAGACATCACTGTGAGGGAAGCACCTTTCTCTGATTTTTCTTTGGATATTTCTCCTACAAATACTGGCAGGCCAACCAAAAAATAGACTTTTTTCTTTTTTTGCATTTTCTTTCAATTAACAAAAAATGTACTTTGATTTACAGTTGGTAAGCCTAGGCTCCTCTCCTTCAAATGGCCCTCTCAACTGTACACTGAATAGACCTATTCCAAAATTAGGATGCAGAGTCATGCTGCATTTCAAACTTTTTCAACACCTGCTTACTGTTATTCTGATAGAAATGCTAAATACAAAATAACTCACCCTGAAAATCTAATGTATGCAGTGACTTTAAGTAGTCAACAAATAGAACAAATAGAACAAGTGACTCTGAAGAATCTGACTATGTCTACATGCTCTTGATAGCAATGTCATCATCATGCCAGCATTTCAGAATGTTCTCACTTTGATCACTGTGTTTGTATACAACTCACTCTCAGTCAAAAACACCTTCTGCACTATTGAACTATCTGTTGTGGATATCTATTTGGCTAAAGGAAATTAGAGCTTCCTTAAAACTTTACCTTTCACACAATCATTTCTATAATCAGACCTTTCAAGGACGTTCACAGACTTAGTATAGAGTCACCTCCCATGGAATGCTTCCCCTCACCTTTTGTGGAATCTGGGCAAGGGCCCATGCAATTTCATTGGCTTTGTCTTCTGACATGTTGCTGACCATTGACCCCAGAGAAAACACCACAACACCATGCTCTCCAGAGGTCTGGACAAAGTCTTCCATTTCCTGTGAAGAGAATTTTCTTCATGACAAAATACAGTTGTAGAATAATCACTTATGAAACATTTATGAAAGAACTAAGGGAATAAAAATTGAAGTGTTTATAGAATATTTAGTATAGTGGTGTTAAAACATACCAAAGGCCAACAGGAAAATATCAAAGACTTTAAATTTCGCAGTTATCCACACAAACTATACTCACACATTGTCCAAGTGATATTCTAAATATTTTCCTCTGGCAAAATTAAAACTCAGGAGTGTAAGCATATTCTATAAGCATTCAAAAATTGTCATTTCATTTATAAAGTTTCTGCTTACAGAAATGGTTGTTATTTTTTCCCTTGATATTTTCTTTTTCTCCTTTAATGGCTGATTTAATATTATTAACTAGTGTTTGATAAAATAATATTCATGTTATAGTATGTACACTGTGGTTATTTTCACAAACTTCCTACCATGATTAGTAAAATTTTTTGAATATTTGTGGAACAAGAATAACTGCATGATAAACACACAGGATGTACTAATTTTCTAATATTGTGTATGAATAGGATATTTTTAAAGCTATTATCCAAAATTTACTGGTTGGAGAGAAGTATGTCTCATCTGTTTGTTCAGATATCAAACAACTCCTTAGGATATTTGTTAACCATAACTTTTGGTGATGAACATTTTTTTATTGATGAGTTTAACTGACTTAACTTCTCTGTCTCTTGGCATGTGTTTATATGTGTGTGGGCTTGTTTGCGAATGTGTGTTTGTGTATACGTGTGTGGACATGTGTGTGTGCTTGTGTATGTGTTTGCACATATGTGTCTGTGTGTTTATGTGTCTCTGACCCTGTGTGTGCTTATATGTGTAGGTATGTTTGTGTATGTGTCAGGGTTGCTGGGGAGATTCCTTGGCTTTGTTTAGCACATAGATGCCAAAAGTTAAAATCTGACATCTTGCTCTACTAATCTTCAACATAGGTTTTAATACTGTCTCACAATGAGCACAAAACCTATCATTTTTTTTAACAGACTAGTGGCCAGCAAGCTCTCAGTATCAGCCTGTTTCTGCAACCTCAGTGCTAATGTCATTGCACTGTGCTGGGACACCCAACTTTTTACCTGGGTGTTGTGATTCAAACATACATCCTCATAATTGCTAGGAAAGGACTTTTACCCAATTGCTAGCCACCTAAGTACCCTAACTGACCAAACTTACTTCACTGATAGTAATATTTCCCAGGTCCATCACATTCTTTCCTGAGTTTATTCACCTCCTCCTTAGCAGGATGCTTAAGTCACCTTCCTATATATCTCTATCCCTGGGAGACAAATCTAATGAAAGCTGTAGAATCACGTTCACCAGAAATGAAATCAAATAAGAAAGAGATCTAAAGAATATATTTACCTTTGGCAAGGATTTAGCAGGTTTGCAGTGGAGACCTCCAACATAGTCAACATTTGGTAAGGTTGGGCGAGGAAACTCCAAATCCCAGTAGGATCTAATGAGCCACATTTCTGCTTTGCCTATTGTCTCAGTTAAGGTAGTGGGCCTTCCTAGAAGGAGAAATGAGCAAGTGAGAAGGAGAAAAGTTGAATGATTGTCATTTGAATATAAAATATATTTCCTTAAATGATGGAAGAAAATATGCTTGATATGGAACATGTGAATTTAGAAGCCAGTGTTTATTGATATGCCACATAATTTACAGTGTAATGATTTGTTGCTCACATAATTACATAAATGTCAGTTTAGGTTTTTTTTAAAGCAAACTGTAAAAACTAATGTTTCTACATTAACTTGAAATAGTTATTGAATACTTTCTAAGCCATTATTTAGAGAGCACACATTTTTCTCCTCTCTACACTTTTAAAAGGAACAGTCAACTATAGACACACATTACAGATCCAAAAGTCCATGGCCAGACTTCCCCTGGGTCCTTGTAGTTTGTAGCCATTCCTTCTTCCTTGTTTTGCTAAAGGAGCTGTAAAGTTTATGAATTGCTGAATTTCCTGGTTATTGCTTCTATCTTTGTTTCATATTAAGAAATTTAATGGTGATTATCTTATAAATCAATCACAATATTTTCAGGAATTATAAGAATATAAATTTTTGCCAGTCTAACCAATGAAATATTTTTTAAGAGGAAAAAAAAAACAGGACTTTAAAAAATACAGACCTTGTATATGTGTATTCATGCTTCCATAGTGTTTAAAAAAAGATGGATGTTAGGAAAGTACACAATCAAAAGTATGGTTTTGATAGAAACCCCAGTTCCACTTTTAAGTCTGTGAACTAACATAGTATCTTTAAGAGTAAAGGAATTCTTTAGAAAATACAGAAGAAATATTTTATAATTTAGATTTTTTATTTATGTATACGTGTGTCTACATGAATATATACTAAGTTTATTCAGAAATCGGCAGATACCATAAAAGTGCAGCAGTTCCCCTGAAGTGAAACTTACAGGCAATTTTAAGACACTGGACCTGGGCGGGTGCTAGAAAGAACTCATGTACTCAAAATCAACAGAAAAAAACTCTTAACCTTTTGGTTATATTTTCAGAACCCACAGTTTAGTTTTAAATAAAGACGGTTGCCTATGCAAGAGAAAATAATTTCTTCAATATTATATACATATTGAAAGTGTAAAATATTTCATTCTTTAATATACATTAGTTATGATTTGGTTAACTAGCTAGTGACTTATTAAAATAGATTAAAAATTCCAGTAAAATGAGTAAAGGATCACTTAAGAAAAGTCTACTTGCTTCTCTTTGCAGCTCTATATTTCAGCAGAATGTCCTGTATCAGGTCTGATAACCTGCTTCTTTTTGATCAATATTATGAGATTTACAGTGGATTTGGAAGCTAGCATCATATCACATTTGATCATCTATAAAAGGTCACTTAATTTTGCACTTCATGGACATGACTATAGATTTAAATACTTGTGAAAATTAGGTCATTGAGCTACTGAGAAGAAACATAACTTACCCAATGTTTCACTGTAAAACTGACTCCATTTCTTTTCGCTAAATGTCTGGAACCAAAAGTCAAAATACAACATACACATCATATTTTTTACCCTCTCCATGAATGTCATTTGACCTCCTAATCCTGACAAAATTATAGGTACATAGGAGGGAGGGACTAGAAATTTCCCACTGTACTTTTCCATTGTATAGCCAGGAGTGCCTCGAAGACTGTAGAGAAAAGGGATCTGGAGAAGTTCAGCTATCAGCTCCCCACAGGGAGCAACGGGATCTGAGACAAGGACATCAAACTTGGATCTCTGTAGTTTTGTCATAAGTTGATTGTTTGAAACTGTGTCTTTGCAAATCTTTAGATAGCTATTAGAATATTCCTCAAACATGTATTGTAGCAAAGGAGAGAAGGATAAACACAAATCTCTTGGTATCTCATAAGTCCATACATCAACAAGCATTGTGAAAACCTTGTCAAAATCATCTTTACTGATAGACGTAGGAAAATTCTCAAACTTCAGACCAGGTGATTTCTGGGGATCAAGAAAGATGGAAACTGAAGATCTCAGAACTGTCACTTCATGTCCCCTCTGTACAAGTTCATCCAGTATTGTCTTTAGATTCATCCAGTGACTGTATTCCATTGGCCATACCAACACCTTCCCACAGTTCCCAGATCTTAAGTAACAACCCATCTGCAGGATCAGCAGAACAGACATCCACTTCACAGACATCCTGAGTCATCAAAGTCTTCTGTTTAGAGTGTGTCCCCTGTGTCAACGCTTATCCTGATATCTAAGAAGAGAAATCCTTGAGTTAAAATATAACTGGAGTTGCACAAGGCAAATGCACTAAATTACCACACTGAACTTCTGATCTAATGGAGATAGTAAAAGCAAATATTAAATATTCATATTTGCATGTCAATGTTTAATGACAATGTTTTGTAATAAAGCAAATTCAGGAGTCAATGACCTGTTTGCATAGCTGCTGTTTCTAAGATGTTTGAATAGTAGCAAGAACATGGTTAGTGAAAGGTTAGTCAGAAACTTCTCAACACAGAACCCAAGATGTATTAATTGTACAGCTAATATGTATTTTATCAATATCATCTTAAAGAAATTTTAATATGAATTTGATGAACATATTCACATATGTATAATTTCTTAAATAGCTGGGAATGCACCTAACAAACTCTATTGACCGAAGCCCTTGGAGAAGATAGACAAGAGCCTGTTCCTATTAATGTCCCTAGGGAAATAGAAGACTAGCAATTGAGTTATTAGAGTCACAGTTGATAGACTAACTTGAGTGATATTATCTGCTAAAGCAGTCAGTTGGTTCATCTTACCAGTTGGTTTTTCATAAGCCCAAGAAGTAGTTGAATAGCTTGTTATCAGAATATAATCCACAAAGGCTCTAAAAAGTAGATGAGTACATGTATCTACATTCCTTCTTCTCAAGGAAACACTATGACCACCATTCATGAGGTCATCAATTTCTGTAAGATTTCACATGCAGAATCTTGAAACTGACATGTGACTTTAGATTTTGGATGACCTAGTTTCAGAAGAACAACAGAAAATATACTAATCAGAGTTCTTTCCATTACCCTCTTCCCAAAATAACAAATGGAACCAAAATCACTTGAGGAATAAGTAGGGAAACACTGTCATATAGGCTTGCTTAAGAATAGATGCAAACGCATGCATACTCTTGTGTCCATCGGGTTGTAAGAGGTTTTGTCAAATGTAGTGATGTTGTTAGCCTCAGGAATCATAGACTGTTATCAAAATATCCAGTGCAAGGAATGAAAAACTTCACTTTCGTTTGTTGTTCTGGTGGGGACAGGGTGCCCTTGACTCTTCCCAAAAATATAGATTCTAGTCATTGTCCTTGATTGCAGGCAGAGACAGGTAGATCTCTGTGAGTTAGGGGCCAGCCTGGTCTACAAGAGCTACTTCCAGGACTGACTCCAAAGATACAGAGAAACCCGGTAGTGAAAAATAACAACAGTGTGCTGTATTGTTGTATGATAAACAGTGTCAACTTTTTGTGATTGGCAATATGTCATTGATCATTAATGTTTCTTAGTGGTTTTTGAAATATTCCTCTGTTAGAAAAGGGAACAGATATAAAATTGAATCTGTAAAATCCAAGGAAAGAACACAGTGCTGCCTATAATAGGCAGATACTTTTACAATGCACAATTTGTTCCTGGAATACAAAAATACAATACCAGCTCACATTTCATTCTCTCAAAGCAAAAAATATTTAAAAATTGGTTTTATTTTTGACTTTTCTAAAACAAATCAGTTTGCTTCCTATCACTCTTTAGCTTGTTACTCAGGATTCAGTTTCCCAGAGTCTTACTCAGAAGGTCCTTCTGGGGGACCCACTGCAGAATCCTGGTATTGGGACCTAACGTATCTGCTTTCATATCCCTAAATCACCAAAATACCTGTTAGAAGTTAGACAATAATTTTCTCAGATTTCAAAACTTAAAATGTAGTATTATAGGAATTAGACAGTGCATAGCTAAATGCCATTTGAATCACCGGTGTGCAAAGCAGGTAAAAAGACATTATACAAGAAAAGATATCAAAATATAAGGCAGAGTATGGCAACACCGTCTGTTTTTCTTTACATTTAATCAGGTAGAATTTCATCATGATTTTTTATGTTCAGTTATGTGCACACATGAGAGAGTCAATGAAACAAGAATATATTTTTAAAAGTTTATATGCTCTTACATTATCTGTAAGGAAGAATGATTAAACTTCATGTATATTTACTACAATTCTTCTAATTTCATGTCAGTTAAAAAAATGCACAGATCTTAATTATATTCATTTGTCCTATTTTTTAATAGGGGTTGACACTTGTTTTTTGTTATTCATTACTTATTTTTGGCAAATATTCCATATTAACAATTTTTCTCCATTTACAAGTTCTTTGGAAAAGGTGCCACCAAGAATATTCAGAGAATGGAGCTTCTGTCTTTCTTATCCTGGTCATTACCTCGGAGAGTATATGTGTTTATGTTGTCCACTAACTACCAGTGACTTAGTTGAAGGCGTAAAATTTCCTATACTTGCTTGTGCCGTTCTGCATATTGAGGGGATTTTGCCTCCAGAACAAAAATAACCGCAAAGAGCAACTGGCATAACTTCTTTTAACATATAAAAAAATAAGTCTAATATCACTCATCATTGGTTGAGGCACCGGTTTTACTAAGGAATTACAGGAAGTGCAGAACACTTCATCACACAGATGGTATCACTGTCGCTGAGACTGGATATTCCATTCATGTGGAAAGGAACCTGCTGTGCTGCTCATAAGTGCTAGTAGCTGCAGAAAGCATTCAAAATCCTAATGGTGCTGCATCTGACCCATATGATAGATGGCAAACACTTCAGGGTTAATACACTTTGTGAAATGCCAAGCAGTTCCACAGCCAGACCACACAAATGGTGCTCATTTTAAAAATCCCAAACTACCCTTGTATAAATGGGATCTTCACCTACATGTTCAATAATTGTTTACCACAATAAATTTAAACATTTCTTCAGGATCTCAGGGAAAACCAACATGAGTTATTACAGCGAGACTTCATGGGATAGGAAGCTAAAATCTAGTTCCTATGTACTTCAAATTAAAGCTCAGATGTGATAAATTATCTTCATATACTCTATGATGAGAGTCAGCTGGACCTTTTCTGGTATCGCTCCTATTTCTACTGCATTATCTCTTATCTCCCACTTCTTCCTAAATGAAACACACTTTACTCTTCTGGGTTAGAGACAAAGTGTCATAGACAATGTTTGGCTGTGTCTGGTTCACCATAAGGACAGGAAACATTCCACCTTCTCCTCTACATTATCTTGTTTTAGGTTTGGTGGATTCTAGAATGGCTTATTCTTACTTTTTGTTTTTTCTCAATGAACAGGGTAGAAAGGAACTGAGATGGTGAACTGTTTTTTTTCCCATTTACTGAGAAGTCTTCTGAGTGGTAACTAAACAATCCTAGTTCAGCATTCTCATAAAGAGGGGAGGGAAACTTGGGAAGTCTCTAAGCAACTGCAGTTCTGGAAGACTATTGATGCTATTTTACGGGTAATTTTCTATTATCTGTTAACAAAGTTTTTAAAATAAACTTTCATTTTCCCTGAATGTGTAGATTCAAACAAAGCTCAAGAAAAAGGTTTAAGTGACCACTGAGAATTTAGTTATTCTTGTGTAGTTTTGCTCCCAGTGTCATCAGAATTGAAAAGTTTAGTTTGCACTCACTCACCATGCTTCCCTGTGACCACAATGTTTATGTCACTGTTATTTTCATCAAAAACACATTTGGTAGAATCTGCCATCTTTATCTTTGTTTCTTAACCTGACTAAGGCAATCATAATATTTGATTTTACATAAAGGGACCTTCCAGTGTCACCCCTTTCCAGACTTTAGTAAACTAAATAGATAATTGTCTTCCATGGGGACCTCATTTTACCTTTTGTGGAATTTGTGCAAGGGCTGATGCAATAGTCTTGGCCCTTTGTTGTGTTGTGTTAGTGATTATTGACCCAAGAGAAAACACCACGACACCATGTTCCCCAGAGATCTGTGCAAACTCTTCCATTTCCTGTGGATACAGAATTTTTTTTTATAATTGAAGATCAATAGCAGATAAAATGCTGTTCAAATCACTATTAACCATGGAGAAAAATGAAGCTTGTTTGGAGAGACAACACCACTGATCAAGCGCAGATGATAATCATTGCCGTCATAATCACCTTGTACTCAATGGGTATCAGCACTGTGTATATGCATATCTTTGAGCAAAAAATATTCCAAGTACTATCTTTTGAAAAATTTTAAGTTGTATTATCTTCTACCTCAGGCTCCTGGTATGGCCCAGCAATCCCATAAACTTTCAGTTTGGAATTCTGTCTATTATATTACATTCGTGTAGGAAACTTGCGGGACTCAGCATGGAGAGTCCATGCTATATAACCTCTATAAAATGACAATTCTCACATATACAGAATTTGTTATGCCTTGTTAAGACAGGTATTGTTAGAAAGTTGAATAGTAACTTGTAATAGAAGTGCACAACCCATTCAGCCAAGGACAGAGAAACATTCACCAATATCAGTACTTACTACATCTCAAGATGCTGTATAGACACTTCTTACACACTCCCTTAGAATGATGGTCATACAGTTACCTAAACACAGTAAAAGGCAATATTGAGAAGTCTCTATTATTTAAAAATAAGATCCACTCATTAATTATTTGTGTCATCATTAGGTTAGTGCCCGACAAAAAAGGAAGTTATAGGAGGAATGGTTTTGGTTGGAGCATATTTCGAGCTTTTGGTATATATCACGTTATTAAGTCCATAAGAATGTTCATGGTGGTGAGAGCGTTAACTGCTATTCCTTTTTTTTTCCCGTTTGACTTGTTTATTCAAGTATCTGAAAACACTCTTTCCACTTCCTCCCTTCCTCCCAATACCCTCCCGCTCCTCCCACTCCCCCCACTCACTTTCCTCCTCCCTCACCATTCCCCAGAGCAGTCAGGGTTTCCTGCCATGTGGGAAATCCAAGTTCCTTCCCCCTCCCTCAAGGACCAGGAAGATGAGCATCCAAACAGGCCAGGATCCCAAAAAGTCAGTCCATGCAGACGAAATAAGACCCAGTGCCATTGTTAATGGCTTCTCAGTCTTCATTTGGACCTTGGGGGCTCAGTCAGCCCCCATGTCAACCACATTCAGAGAGTCCGGTTTGATCTCATGCTAGTTCAGTCCCAGTCCAGCTGACCTTGGTGAGCTCTCATTCGATCAGTCCCCTTGTATCAGTGGGTGAACGCACACTTCACGGTCTTGACTTCCAGTGCTCCAATGTGGGTCTCTGTCTCTATCTCCATCCATCATCAGATGAAGGCCCCCTCTGATTTTGCTTTCCTTGCTCATGCTCTCCCTCCCTCTGCTTCTCATTTGGGTCTAGGGAGTTAAGTCCAGTGTTCCAATATGTGTCTCTGTCTCTATCTCCATCCATCGCCATATGAAGGTTCTGTGGTATATGCAAATTATTCATCAGTATGGTTATGGGCCAAGGCCAGATCAGGCACCCTCTGGAGAAAATCAACAAGATCGACAAACCCCTAGCCAAACTAATCAAACGGCAGAGAGAGAACACTCAAATTAATAAGATCAGAAATGAATAGGGGGACATAACCGCAGACACAGAGGAAATTCAGAGAATCATCAGATCTTACTACGAAAGTTTATATGCCACAAAGTTGGAAAATGTAAAAGAAATGGACATTTTTTTAGATAAGTACCATATACCAAAGTTGACCCAAGAACAGGTGAACAATCTAAATAGACCTGTTAGTCGTGAAGAATTAGAAGCTGCTATCAAAAATCTCCTTACCAAAAAAAGCCCAGGACCAGATGGTTTCAATGCAGAATTCTACCAGAACTTCCAGGAAGAGCTAATACCTATACTTCTTAATGTATTCCACAATATAGAAACAGAAGAGTCATTGCCAAACTCCTTTTATGAAACTACAGTTACCCTGATACCAAAACCACAAATACACAACCAAGAAAGAGAATTACAGGCCAATCTCACTCATGAACATCGACGCGAAAATTCTCAAAAAAATACTGGCAAACCGAATCCAATAACACGTTAGAAAAATTATCCATTATGATCAAGTAGGCTTCATCCCAGAGATGCAGGGCTGGTTCAACATATGCAAATCTATCAATGTAATCCATCATATAAATAAACTGAAAGAAAAAAACCATATGATCATTTCATTGGATGCTGAAAAAGCATTTGACAAAATTCAACACCCATTTATGATAAAGGTGTTGGAGAGACTGGGGATACAAGGATCGTACCTAAATACAATAAAAGCAATATACAGCAAGCCAACAGATAACATCAAATTGAATGGAGAGAAACTCAAAGCCTTTCCACTAAAATCAGGAACACGACAAGGCTGCCCACTCTCTCCATGCCTCTTCAATATAGTGCTTGAAGTTCTAGCAATAGCAATAAGACAACATAAGGAGATCAAGGGGATTCGAATTGGAAAGGATGAAGTTAAACTTTCGTTATTTGCTGACGATATGATAGTGTACATAAATGACCCCAAAAACTCTACCAAAGAACTCCTACAGCTGATAAACACCTTTAGTAATGTGGCAGGATACAAGATCAACTCCAAAAAATCAGTTACCCTCTTATACACAAAGGATAAAGGAGCAGAGAGGGAAATCAGAGAAACTTCACCTTTCACGATAGCTATAAATAGCATAAAATATCTTGGGGTTACTCTAACCAAGGAAATGAAAGACCTATTTGACAAGAACTTTAAATCTTTGAAGAAAGAAATTGAGGAGGATACCAGAAAATGGAAAGACCTCCCATGCCCTTGGATTGGGAGAATCAACATAGTAAAAATGGCAATTCTACCAAAAGCAATCTATAGATTCAATGCAATCCCCATCAAAATCCCATCAAACTTCTTCACAGACCTTGAGAGAACAATAATCAAGTTTATATGGAAAAACAAAATACCCAGGATAGCCAAAGCAATCTTATACAATAAAGGAACTTCTGGAGGCATTACCATCCCTACTTCAAACTCTATTACAGAGCTACAGTATTGAAAACAGCTTGGTATTGGCATAACAACAGAGAAGTCGACCTATGGAATCAAATAGAAGACCCGGATATTAACCCACAAACCTATGAACACCTAATTTTTGACAAGGGAGCTAAAGGTATACAATGGAAGAAGGAAAGCATATTTAACAGCTATTCCTTTTATATTGTGGCACTAAAAGGTGAGCATTTTTTGGAAATGCCTATACAAGTAAACCCTTCCTCTTCTAAGTTGGCATTTTGTGGACTGTTAGGTTATGATAGTGAGAATAGCCACCAATATAGGAAATTAATGTTGATATGAGGTCTTTTTACCTTGATAGTCTTTAAGGTAATAAGTCTTTCTCTAATAATTTTTTCAAAGAAATAGTGAAAAATCTGGACATATGATAATGTAAGACTCTAGAATTGTGTTAACAAATTCTGTGGCACATTTAGATTGGAGTCCAGAAGACCAGAAATTAAAAAGACAAAGTGTGAACAGTGTAGACTGGGTTCGTGGAGTTTTGGTAGATGATGATGATTCATCAGAGTCTGTGTTGGTGGCCTTTATGATCTATTCTTGTGAAGAATCTGATTGTGTTTTATCTATGTTCTGAGAACTTGAGTAACACTAAATTCAAAAGCAACGGAATTTAGAGAATGTTTCACATCTGATCTACTTTTAAACGAAAATATGGAATCTGAACTCTGAAATCTTATTTGTTTGAATGGTACCAATGTCAGTGAAGACAAAGAATGTGCAGTTCCAAAGAACAAAGACACTCCTGCCATACATATTTTGTAAGGGTAATTGTTTATCCATTTTCTTTAGAGGACGTTTCTTGCCTAGACAATAAATGTAAAGTGTTTTTCAGAGGCTATGATTTCTTCATATGAAAATAATCTTCATTTTAATGATTCTACAGTAGTCAGAGATTCAAGTCAAGTGAACTTGAAGATTTGACACTAAAAAAGAATAAGAATATAACTTTATATAAAGCTACTGTGATGTTTTTGATGTATGTGTAACATAAAACTTGAGAAGTCATTCACTGTTGGTGCTATGGTTGCTTTGCCAGTGTATGTCTCCAACCTCTAAGGAAGAACTGAAAGAAAATATAGACAATGAAATAGAAATAAAGATTAAAAGGCGAAAAAAAGGAAGAAAGGAAAGGAGGACCTAGGGAGGGAGGGGGGAAGTAAGCAAGGAAGGAACCAAGTCTCTTTAATATGCAGTTTACCTAGTTATACAGATCACTAAAAAATGGTCTGTTTACTGTACTCTTCTGAAGATTACATGGCAGCCTGATGTCAAACACAAATACACACACTATACAATTTGAGAGGAGATAAGTGAGGAAGGAAAATGAATTTTATATGGAGAGATATTCATAAATTGAGTTGCTACCAAAGAAAAGACAATGTCCTGGGAGAACAGAAACAATGGAAATGAACTCAAGCTGCAACAGAGGTTAAAATACAGAAGCCCTGAATCAAAACTTCTGCTATTTGCGTGAGAAGCTATACAGACCGTATGGGATCTGTGGAGGCCACATAGAACACTTCCAAACTCACAACATCCTGGTTTCATCTATCGTCTTTCTTCTGGCTGTCAAACCTCCAAGGTACTTAAAAAAAAAGTGAGAGTTCCCATTTTATTGATATTGTAAAACATTGTACATAGTGAGAGATTGAAGGTTTAAGTTTCTTAGAACTTGCTGAGGATTGTTTTGTGAGACTACTTTATGATTGATAGATTCTGGAGAATGTGTCATGTTCTGATGGTAGAATATATATCCTACATCTAATGTGTAAAATCTGTTATCAACATTGGGTAAGTCAGTTGGGTTATGATAATAGCTTAATCCCATATTGTGTTTGTTGACTTTTTTGTTGATATGATAAGCTCAATATCTTATTTTAAATTTATTTAAATATTCATTAAAAAGATGTCAATTTTAATTTCTTAAAGGTCAGTTTTTCCCTAAGAGCCATATATTGTCTTATTGTTTCAGAAATTTTGTATTTGCATATTGTGATTTGTCCACAGAGCAAGTCAACTGTATTGATTTTATAAATAGGAATTCATGCTGGCTAGTTTTGTTTACTAAGTTTAGTTGATTAAGAAATATCTAGGGCAATAAGATATAATTCTTCATTTATGTATGTACAATAGTCCTGTTGACTGCATGTTGCAGGACTCCCAACTTCTTCTCTAGTATGTCTGACTCATGCCACCTTGTCCCACCATGATGATGATGAACTGAACCACTGAATAGTAAATGAGTGTCTTTCTTTATAACAGTTACCATGGTCATGGTGTCTCCTCACAGCAATAGAAATAACAATAGGTTAATACCGGTTCTAAACCCATTTTTAAAAGTTATTGATATATCATATTGAATATTATACTGGGAAAATCCACTCAGTTGCATATTCTCACTTGAGTTCCTGTTCCATATCACCATCGAGGGATTCTACCTAGGAGGGTTCCTGTGAAGTAGTTGTCTAACTGTATCAGCAACCTAGTTTATTCAGTCTTACAATAAGAAAATGGGCTCTGTCATCTCCACATTGCCATAGGAAGTAAAACTTGTAACCCAATTGGCTCAAGCTGTAGAGAGCCTTCAGATAAAAAAAAATGAGTATGCCTTTTTATTCCACTGTTGCCAAGGTATCAATTTAAACTTTCTGCTTACTTATCTGCAGACTGATGAAGAAATACTATAGCCTCAGCCACAAGAAAATTGTCAGAAATCCTGGTATTAGTCTTTGCTTAGAGAGGTTCAAACAGAGGTGGATAAGTAATCCACTGATTACTTATCCTAGGGAGCTGTCACAACTGCTAGCCTGATTGTTTCGACCTCTGTTGAAACTCTTACATTCCTATGAAGCACTCAGCTAGTCTTCCATATTTGGACCCCCAGAGAGGTTGAATAGTTCATACTCAGAAACACTACCTAATGACATGAGAAACAAATGTTAGTGTTTATAAATTTACATCCCCAGGGAACAGCAGGTCTACTCACTGAAAAAACTATATCCATCTTCAAAAAACTGTTACAGACCTTGGATTCTGACTGGAAGCCTTCTGGGCCTAAAGGAGTCACTTCACTCTTGTGCAATAAGCATCACCCTACCTTGCTAGCTGACAATATACAAGGCCCTTCAAATTTTATCAGTACAAAACACCAACAAATACTTATTCAGCCAGATAATAAATGTTTATGATGTGAGGGCTGAGAAATGCAGGCCCATTTTCCACATTGCCTGGCGGTCAGAGAGTCTGAGAGACAGACACAGGATGTGGTGGCCTGCCCTCTTTTAAAGTTGGGTAAACTCAGTGCCATCCTGAGGTAGGATGCTAATACGATTCTGCTCCTTCCATTTTAACTATGAGGTCACCTGGGGAAGAGGATTTTTCTGCCTACTTGACTAAGTGGACTTGAGTAAAACATGACTTGAGTCACCCAGTAACCTAGACAACAGAATGTTAATGAAGCAATAGTTATGTGCTCCCCGACTTTACCATCATATAAAAGCTGTTGGAAAAAAATAAACGCAGGTGATATTGCGATCTAAATAATCACTGAAATTCCCTACTGGTACTGTCATGTGATTTTTGTCTTCATTTTCCCCAAGTCTCTACCCTGGGAAGAAATGGGTTTTTTTTTGTTTTGTTTTGTTTTGTTTTGTTTTGTTTTGGGGGGGGGGTGGCTGGTCCCCAGCATAAAACCAAGCTAACAGAGTGTAACTTGCTTTAGAATGTGTATTTATTTTCATCCCAAAAATTTTATGTGTGAAATATGAGAGAAAATGGTATAAAATTCTGCTTTGGCAGTCTGTTTTTAACAAAATGCTCCTTGTTTTGTGTTATGTAGATGAGATATGGATTCTCTTTGAGAATGAAGAGAATTTATGATAATAGACATGTATAACTTAACAGGAGAAAGCAGACTTCCAAGGATGGGCCTCTATCAGGCTCATGTTCCCTCGGTTTTCCCCTCACCATTGGCTCTCACAAACTTTCACTTGTCATTAGGTTTTAACTAATGATAATTGTGATGCCTTCGTGTGGCAATTTTCTCTGAGATAAAATCTTTCACCTTTTAGGGAAGTTCCTTAAGATCTAGAATATCTTGAGAGAGGAAAAACATCCAATCCTATAGGAAAGCTCTCTAAGACTTAGGATGCTCTGAGGGATACTGAAACATCCTATCCTGTAAGACAACTTCTTGAGTCTAGGAAGTTAACAATTCAGAAAATTTCAGGAACTCTCTGAGACCAACTAGATTAACTTGACCCTCTAAAAAATCTTATAAGCAATAAAAATTTTTATGATATACTCTCTTACAAGATGCATAACCTGAAGGTGGAAGAGACAATCCAAGCTGTCTGGAAGAGTTTCAGGACAACTGAGCAGCTTTGTGGAGACATTTCTACCCTGTCAAGCTGTCTTCAAGTTGTGCACTGAGCTCTAGTTTTCAAGAGTCCATGAGACAGGGAATTAGTATATACATAAGAGTGTAAATTAGACGTAATGGATTTAACATATCCTCAGGTCAAATTCTCAAATTCCTGTAGTCATACATTAATTCCATTTGACTTCTCAAAAGTGTGAGCTCTAATCAGAAACAGAAAGCAATAAACACAAAGTTATGTTGCAGGTATTAATTCTTAGCACATCACTAGGATGATAATCTAAAGGTTAGTGTCTATTCTGTCAAAATATTATCTGTTGTTTGGTACTGTAATAGATTTTATGACCTGCTTTAATATTACCATTTCCTTTTACTGTTTCTCTTATATCTTCCTCCTTCCGACAATGATAAAGCTATTCTTTCTTATGTGGCTGATTTTGGTGCCCTAAATTCATTTGACTAGTTAGATACCTGGACTCAGAGCATATTCTGTCCATCTTTCTCTCTGTATAGTTCTTTAAGAAGCGTATGAACCTGACTGTTCCAATATGCAAGCATTATAAATATGGTCAGATTGTAGATCACATGGCATGATCCTCTGAGAAGCAGCTCCTCAAAACTTTATGCTGATGACTTTGAAACTAGATTCTGTGTGACCCTAGCTTTGGTTACCATTGAACTTCAGGCACTGTTGCTAAGCTCATTCCCCTTGTGCTCTCAGGGTCTTGGGACTCCCTCCTGTGCTGAACTGATAGAGCTGAAGGACTTCACCATGACATGGGTCCAGACCATAGATAGTTTCCTAAGCATCCTTATGGGAGGAGATTCCCAATGGAACCATGCGGGAGCATTTTCTTACTGGCAACTGCTCCCTGCTTGGTGAGGTGTCTGTTAAACTCTTATTAACACGATATTATAAGAAGTGTTTGTTGTGGATAAACTGAGCATATTCAAAAGACAAATCTTGTGTGGACATCCTAATTGCTGAGCTCCTCTCAGCCCACTGGCCTTGCTCTCTACATCCTCACTCTTACTTGGTTGCCTTATTCAAAACCGTACAGCTGATGAGCAAAGTGCAATTTAGAAAGCAACATTCAAGTTTTACCCTAAACTTTAATCTTTGAAAAAAAATGCTAACAGGAGAAACATTTTTTTCCAAAGATTGTATTTCCGAATTAGAACTTTCTTTGTCTTGTTCAACATTTTCATAGAAAACAGCAGGATCAAGATCATGACTCGAAACCCATAGAACAGCAGACCTGAGCTAGTGGAAACTCATGACTCTAGACCAACAGGTATGCATCCTGCATGTTACAAACCTACACCCTCTGAATGTGGGTGACAATTGTAAAGCTTGGTCTGTTTGTGTGGTCCCTAGAAGTGGGATCAGGACCTATCACTGATGCATGAGCTGGCTCCTTGGAACCTTTTAACTATATTGGGATGTCTTGCTCAGCTTTGATGGAGGCGGAGTATCCTGGTTCTCTCTACACTTGATAGACCATGCTATGCTGACTCCCATGAGGCACCTGCCCCTTTCAAAATGGAGGAGGCACAGATGGAGGGTAGTAAGGAGGTGAATGGAGGGAGGGAAAACTGTGATTTGTGTGGAAAATACATGAAAAATAATAATAAAAGCAAACAAAGCATTAAAGATAACAAAACAAAACAAAAAGAAAAGACTACATTTACATATTTTTCCATCGTTTAAAGTACAATATCATTCTTTTCTTCAAGTCTTCTTAACATTGTTTATCCTGTTCTGAGGCAATCATCAGTAGGATATTATGGTAAGATGTAGGAATTTTGACTGTTATTGTTTTGTGAATTAATTGTTGAACTAACTCCCTCATTCTCATGTAACTATATAACACCCAGCTGTAATACAACTTTTATGAAAATGAAAATGAAAAGTGCTTTGAGGATGAGATCCATATTTGTTTAAAATTTTTTCACACTATTATTTCATAAAGGAAAAAGAGTTATTTCCTTGTTTAAATTTTTCCATAAATGTTTTATTAATTTTTTGAGTTTCATATGATACACTGCAGCCACACTCATTTCTCAGGCGTTTCAAATCCGCCTTCCACCCTTGTAACTTGCCTCCCCAAAAGACAATAGAAAATTACAATTACAAAAATGTCTCATGGTAGAAGGTGCAGTGTCTCACAGTGTGTCACACGGTGTACTCTTTAAGCAAACAGCTTTACTTGTGAATGTTCATGCAGTGAGTCATTGGACTGGTTCAAGGCCTCTGGGCTCTGCTACATTACCAATGCTGGATCCTCCCTGAGACGTCTTTGGGATATCCTGTTGCTGCCCTGTGTCATGGAGATCCTGCAACTTTGGTTCTGCAAGTCCTGCCCCGTGAACTCCAGCAGCTCATAGATGTGGTATGGGCTGGATTGGCCCATGAAAGCCCGGGATCTGGGCCTGAGTGGTAGCTGAGTTAGTCACCAAGGCTAGCTCCCCATGATGTTCAGGTGAGGGGTAAGGCTGGCTTTTCTGTATCCACACAATCGGGTTCCTCTCCCATGTCTCCAGGACCAACTATCTGACACTGACAAGATGAGGGGTAAGGATCAGCTCTCCCACACTAATGAGGCTATGCTCATCCACACCTTACTCAGACAACATACTGGTCTCAAATGGGAGCCCAGACCAAGGAGGTCCACATTGCAAGGACATTTTCACGGAACCCTGCTACAGAAGAGCCATGGCCCTCTGCAGCAGCACAAGTTTAGATAACACCATGGCCTCAGATAGCACTGCAGGCCTCTCATATTAGACTATTCCTTGCTGTCTTCACATCTAGTCCCACCTCTCTTTATAGAGTACAAACTGCTCCCACTTCACTTTCTGTCTCACATCTCCACCACATATTTGCTTCCCATAATGCTGTATGCCCTGAATAATGCCGAGGTCTCTCCTTTTTTTTTTTTTTTACTAAATTATAAAAGTTTCCATTTCAGCCCCTCCTCCCAACACCCTCCCACTCCCCCCACTCCCTCTCCTCCTCCCTCTCCATCCCCTAGAGCAGTCAGGGTTTCCTGCCCTGTGGGAAGTTCAAGTTCCTCCCCCCTCCCTCCAGGTCCAGGGAAGGTGAGAGTCCAAACAGACTGGATCGTCAAAATCCACTATATGCAGAGGAAGCAAGTCCCAGTGTCATTGTCAATGGCTTTTCAGAAAGACTCCGGGCCAGCCACATTCAGAGAATCTGGTTGGATCACGTCCTCGTTCAGTCCTAGTCCAACAGGCCTTGGTGAACTCTCATTATATCAGTCCCCTTGTATCAGTGGGTGCTCGCATCCCTCGCAGTCCTGATTACTTTTTTTTATTTTCTTCATCCTTCTGCTCCTTGTTTTTTAAATTTTCATTTTTGTTTGTTTTTGTTTGGTAAAAAAGAACGTTTATTTCATCTCATAGCTTCCTGTCCATTGCTGAGGAAATGTAGGCCAGGGGTTCAAGGTAGGACTCAATAGGCAGGACTGAAGCAGGTACCATAGAGGAAATATGTTTACTAGGTTGTTCCTTATCATTTGCTCAGCTTGCTTTTCATTTTGTCTTTTATTTTCTGAGATTATAATATAATTGCATTGTTTCTTCCTTCCTCTCTAATGAAGATATGCTTTGATAGAGTAATCAGTAAATGTTCAGAAGGCCATTCATAAATTAGAACGATGCTTAAATGTAGTTCATGTGCCTTCTCAATGAGCTCTATTCACTCTTCATTTTCTTTCCTGTCTTTAAAAACTTTCGATAAATGAATAAGAAGGATTTTATGGAAAGAAAAGCCATGACTGCCACACAGGCCAGCAGGAACCCAACCACATCCAGAGAATGGTACAGGTACCAGGTGAGGTTGTGTGCCAGTGGCCTCAGGTGCTTGGCCCCGTTGTGGCGCATGACAAACTCAATCCAGAAGATGACTCTGTCCTGTGGTTTCATGGGCTGGTCATGGTGAATGGTTGACAACCACATAGCATTCTTTTTATAAATGATAGAAGGAAAATAGACATTAATTTACATATGAAATGAAAAATGCACATGTGTAAACTTTTGTGCAAACATTAAAGTTAATCACATCATACAGAAGGAAAATATATTTTGTTTCATGTTCAGAGGCATCTCTGAGTTCCTTGAGCATGCAAAGATCAAACATTTAAAAAGAAAAAAAATAAAGATCAAATATTCCTAAAGTAGAGTTTAGACACAGCTAAGTCTTAAATACAAAATAAATAAAAATGAGATATTATTTGATTATATAAAGCTTCCGTTACCATAAGTAATTATTAGTAATTTTTGTGTGAAAATGTGTACTACTGATAGAGCATGTGAACAAACCAGACTCTCTGAATGTGGTTGTCAGTGAGGGCTGACTGAGAAGCCAAGGACAATGGAACTGGGTTTTGATTCTACTGCATGGACTGGGTTTGTGGGAGCCTGGTTTGTTTGGATGCTTACCTTCCTAGACCTGGATGGAGAGGGAAGGACATTGGACTTCCCATGGGGCAGGGAACCCTGACTGCTCTTAAGACTAGAGAGGGAGGGGGAGGGGTTGTTGAAAGTGTAGGAGGGAAATTGGAGGTGGGGAGGAGGTGGAAATATATAATAAATAAATAAATAAATAAGAAGTAAAAAAATAAGAAAAATGAAAACATGGTATTTTCAGGCGACTGTATGAAATTAGAGTCTATTAAATGATCCAAACCCAGAATAAGAAAAAAGAAAAAAAATGTGTACTAGTGTCAGGATGTATAAGTAGAAGGCAAATCACTCTTGTGTCCTCATGGTGGTACATATCTGTAAATTTGATAAAGATTGAAATGAGATTTTTATGGTAGATCTATCAATGATTAGTGGTTTTAATTATAAATGTGTCCTGGTTCTTATTAATTAGCTCTAATAACTGCTTCTCAGTGCTTTTATGTTTTTCTAACTAAGGTCATCAAATATTTGACAAAATTAATAGGAAGAGTAAATTTCTTCTCTGTTACTGTATTGAATTTTTATTACTTTTATTATTCTTATGGTAAAATATAGTTACAATAAATTTTTGCTATTACTTTTCAATATGTGTGTGAGAGAGTATGTGCTTAACGTGTGTAAACTGTGTGTGTAATTGTTTGCGTGCGTGTGTGTTTATGTTTATTATGAGATCTGCTGGAGTAAGAGTTACAGATGTTTGCAACCAACTGATGTAAGTGTTGGGAACAGAACTCTGGTCCACTGCTTGTGCAAACCTTCCCTTATCCACAGAGCCATTGTTCAAGACTAAGTTTTACTTTTATTGTTGATAAACGTTTTCTGTTAGCATTGTAATTTTAGTAGTATGAGTTGTAAAAATTCACACTGAAGATCATATATTTGATGTAGTTGATTCTAATGCTGAAATAATTATTGATAAGCATATAAAGGAGAAGGGTTACAAAGACAAGTCATCAACTCTAATATCAGTTTAATGAAGCAAAAGTAGCAATTGTAATAATGGTAACTTACTGTCTTTTTATTTACAAAGAAAAATGAGAGAATTATTAATTTATTCTCATTAAATAATCATCATTTCTTAGTCTGTATGTTACATTTATTTAAAATTTAATTCGTAACTTATATGATTAGGAAATGAGAAATGGGTAAACTCCTTAGGGAACAGTAGGAAGGTTAATACAAAAGTAAGGCAGACAGTAACAAAGTACCAATAAAGATATCAGAAAAGGCCATGAAAAAATTTACTCTTAATAATTTATTAAATTCTCCCAAAACACATACAGTTTTATGCATAAATATACATATATGATTTTAATGATTTTTTCCTCTTCTGTACTGATGGTACTCAATCAAAGAGTCAAAGAGCACCTTATACAAACCTCAATACCAAATATGAGAAATCCTCTTTTTAAGAGATTGGCCAAGTCTGTCAAAGAAACTCCCTAAACATAGAGCCTATTGGTGGTGCTTATTCTCCAATGGTGAAAGGTAAGTTTTTATTGCTGAATGAGCATTCAATTCAGAAGCAGAGTCCAGAGACCTCTCAGCTGGAACTGAATTGACATCCCTCTACCTGAAAACTAGCTTTTGTGGTATAAAACAGTAGAGAGAATTGAAAGATTTTAAAAGCCAGAGGAAAGTGCTATGAAGTAGTTTGTTTAATACACTACACTCATGAAGTCTCAACAACATAAGTACCTAAAGAAGATCTGAATAATGATGACATCTATAGTCTTTTTAACAACATAGGTTCCTTAAAAAAATCAGAATAAGTGTGAAACCTATACTCATTCTCAAAAGCATAGGTCCCTAACAAAATCTGAATAAGTATGACATCTATAGTCATTCCCAAAAACATAGGACCCTAACAAATTCTGAAATATGTAGGACATCTATATTTGTTCTCAACCAAATAAGTCCCTAAACAAGTACTTGATATGGATATTTTTGTGTAAACATCAAAAATATTTACATACTATTATCACAGTATACTGTGAATGAGATTAGTTAATAAAGAAGTGAGTTGGGCCCAAGACAAGGCTGAACAAAGCTAGGCAGGTAAAACTAAACTGAATTCTGGGAGAAAGAAGGTGGAGTCAGAGAGAAGTCATGCAGCCCCCAGATGAGATAGATAGTAGGCCCTTACTGGTAGACCAAAACCATGTGTCAATACACATATTAAGAGAAATGGGTTAATTTAAGATACAAGAACTAGCAGAAAATATGCATAAGCTAATAGAGAAAGCAGTGTTGTAATTAATATAGTTTCATATTGGTTAGTTCGAGTCTGAGCGACTGGGAACAAACAAGCAGCTTCTTCCAAAAGATCTGAATAAGGATGACACCAGAAGCTATGCTAAGATGAAACGAAGTAGATTTCTCTCTGATCTTAACTCCACATGAAATTTTTAAATGCTCAAAGTCGGAAAGATATACTCTTTTTCTAATAAAGCTCTTTTTGGAAAGAGTTTTCAAATGAATTTTATAATCATGTAAAAATAATTATCAACATGTTCATTTTCTTCATAGTAATAAGTTTTCATTATTTAAGTTTATCCTAAGACAGGTTGCATATTTAAATATCTAATCATACACTTAATTTTATGTTAATATCTATGCTATTTTCATGTATTACAACTTTCATAAAAGTTACCTATATCTTTCAAAACAGTCAATTTCTCTGTTGTAATATTTTCCTGTGACTTCTAGGTGTATGATATCTGGTATCCCCTCTAACATTTCATTGTTGCAAGGAGGGTGCTCATTGATACCTGGTCACCCAGCTAGGTTAGACCTGAAATATCACACAGAAACTGCATTACTTAAATCACTGCTTGGCCCATTAGCTCTAGCATCTTATTGGATAGCTCTTACATATTAATTTAACTTATTTCTATTAATCATGTGGCAGTGGCTTACCAGCAAAGTTCCAGCATGTCTATATCTGGAAAAGGGGAAATGGTGTGGGAGTTCCTTCTGTCTATGTGCTGCTTTTCTTGGCTAATATATAAACATTTTGAGCCTATGGCAGGGCAAAAATAATTAGTTGGGGAAAACTAGGCTGTATGATAGGAGAAGGAAGGCAGAGTCAGAGAGATGACATGAAACCGCTGGAAATAGACGTGCTGGAACTTGCTTGGTAGGCCACCACTTCGTGATCAAGAGAAACTGATTAAATTAATAAGTAAGAATTAGCAAATAAGATGCTAGAGTTAATGAGTCAAGAAGCTATTTAATTAATACACTGTCTGTGTGATTATTTCAGGTCTACACAGTTGGGAACCAACAAGTGGCTCTCCACTCCATCAAATTGGTGTCAATGTGGTGGACTAAAATCCACGTAAAATGTGAGAAAGCTTGAAAAGGAATTCTATACACAAAAATACAGAGTTTAACACAGCTTCTTGCTGTTTGCTGGCAGCATGCTACAGTTCTCTTAAGAGAGGTTTTTCTGATTCAGTTTTTTAAATTATAAATAATATAATTATATAAATTATAAATTCATAATTTATAAATTTATAAATGTGTCTTTATATTTAAACTGGGATATGCTAAAGAGATTTGCATTTGTATGGATCTTGGTTTATTGAAGGAAATCTAAGTTAAATCTTATCATATGTATATTTCTGCTCTTGATGAAGGTATTGTTATTGTGCTGTTCATTTAAAAATGTATAAGTAAAAAATATAAGTTAATAGTTAACTATAATAGTCAAGCTTGTAATCATGTTAGGTTTTCTAAATATATAGAGAGATATTTCCTTTAGGTATTCTTAAAATCTTTCAACGATCTTTAGAATACGACTTTTAAATGTTTCAAAATTAGGACATTTCATGACAATACGACACATCTGAATCTGGCAGCACAAGCTACTGCAAGAAGATGGGCATCAAAGAGGATCCTTATGCAGTTTGTTAGTCATTTGACCAAGAAACTACTCTTGCGTGGCCACATAAATGGACTCACAGGACCTTCAGAGAAATGACTGCTGAACTTGCCTAAAGGTGAGATGGTTCCTTGGGGTTCCTGTTACATGATAGAGTCTGCCAGATATTCTGTAGGACACAGAAGAACTATACTGGCAAAATGACAATATAGGCAGAAGTACCTTAAAGATTTCCTGCTTCATGAAAAAGTCTGCTGGGTACTATGGGCCTGTAGTACTATGTACCTTAGTACTATGGTACTAAGATGCCCCAACAATACAGAAGAACCTTGTGTGACTATCCAGTTATTGAGATATTCCTTTCAATTCTACAGTTTTAGAAGTTGCTTACATTGTGCCTCTTGTTTACTTAGACAATGTTATAATATTCTGGAGTCTTTGATGGAGTTGAAGAATTTATACTTATAGTTTTCCTTAGTTATGATAAAAGATAAAATAGATATAAAAATTGTAACTATAATTATTGTGTGAGAACTGTTTTATTGAATGTAATTTTACTGTGTTAAAGCCTTCATTTTGTTTAAACAGAAAAGACGAAATGGTGGGAGATGAGGTCACTTTGTTTTGTCACAACTGCCTGGCTAGATTACACCTGAAATAATCACACAGACACTGTATTCATCAAATTACTGCTTGGCCCATTATCTCTAATTTCTTACTTGTTAATTCTACCAGCTTAATTTAACCCATTTCTATTAATCTGTGTTTTGCCACATGACTGTGGCTTACTGGGAAGATTCTACCAGTATTCATCTCAGGCAGGGGATCCATGATGTCTGCCATTTTGCCCTTCTTCACAACATTCAGTTCTGTCTTCTCTGCCTACCTAAAATCTGCCCTATCAGGCCAAGCAGTTTCTTTATTAATTAAAGAATACTTAAACAGAAGGACCTCCTATACCACTATAATTCTTGCTTGATAACTATTTTATTTAATGCAATTTTACTATGTTAAAGCCTTCCTTTTTGTTTAAACAGAAAAGGGAAAATGGCATTGGAGGTCCTTCTGTCTATGTGTTGTTTTTATTGGTTAATGAGCCAGTTTTATTTTTTTGATGTTGTTACTGGAAAGGCAGGTATAACTCTGTGCAGACTGAGAGTTTTTGGAGGTAAATGTTGCCTTTCTACCTTTTGTACCTGTTTATCAGAGTCTATGATTTTTTTCAATCTTATTAAATCTGTTTACCTTTGCCTTCTGTAAGTCCTGAATCTCCTGTCCAGTTTTATGCTCCAAAGCCTTCATTAAGGATTCTAAGGCATGGAGTTTGTCCGTTAGAGACACCATTTCCTCCTTGGACACAATCGCCTTCATTGATAATTTTAAGGCATGGAGCTTGTCCATTAGAGATACCATATCCTCCTTGGACATAATCCTAATGGCATGTACTGTGCCTTCTTGTATGGAAATCTTATCAATTAATCTATCATACCCTTTTGATAAAGTTTGATTTTTACATTCAATGGTTTTAATCCCCTCAGCTAATGTTTCAGCACTTACAGTCATAGAGTGAAGGTTACGAATCATTTTGGTTGTTCCCTCCTTCAGAGCAGTGAAGCTCCCTTCTAAAGAAGTAATATTAGACTGTACCTTCTGGATATTTTGGTCAGTCGACTGAGGCATATCAGACAAAGATCTAGTCTCCTCCTTGAGAACTCAAACTCTGATCTAGTCTCTTCCTTGAAAAACTTCAAACTCTTTTTTGAGGAGGTTTGTGACAGTCTGAATTGTCCTTAAGGTTTGAATCTCTGCCCTCAACATTTTGCAGTCAGTCTGTAAGAACTGCATTCTTCTTAAAAGACAGCCAAACACCAGAAAAACGATAAATCCCAGAAATAACCAAGTAAGAGGAATATCAGAAACGTCTTGTAGAATATCCTCCATTGTGCAGTTAAAAAGGCTATTGAACTTTTGGACAGTAATATTTTTTGAGATTTTCAATCAAAAGAATTCATACTTGTATGTATGTATGTATGTATGTATGTATTTATTTTCAACCGAAAAAAAAAATCTTACCTGTAATGACCGTTGCCTGCCAGTAGGTGGCGGGGCGCACCTGAATCCACATGGCAAAGGAGTCAAACCAGGAAGCAAATTTTGAAATATATATATATTTACAGACTGTATCCGTGTGGGTTACAGTTGAGCAACACGGGGTGGTGTTACGCGTGCCTGCTAGGCGTGCAGGGACAAAAAGCCACGGCTTTAACTGCAGTAGTGCAAAAGAAGTTCTCCCACCTCAATGTAGCTGATGCTCAATGGGGAACGCTGTCCGCTCGATCCGCGGTCGCAGTACAAGTCGGAAAGTTCATTGACCCCACGCTGTTACTTCTGCTGAGCAGAAGCTGTGCAGAGGATAGAGGCGGTGACAGTGAGGGGAAGGGGGGAGAGGCCGGCCGCTGGCTCCCAAGGACCGCATGGGAGGCTCCACGGGAATTAAAAAGGAAGCCCCATGTTGGGCGCCAACAAGTCCCCAGACTATCTTACAAAAGACACAGCTTTAATAAAAACAGAAGGGAAAACTTACATAGACTCTCACCCTGCTGGAACGCTGGATCAAAGCCAGGTCAAGGGGGGGCTTTCACCTGCCAAGTTATAGGTAAACTTTTGCCTTAGGGTGACACACCCCATGAACAGAATGTGATTGGCTGAACTCCCCTATCAGAACTGGATTGACTTAATCCATGGGGAGAAGAAGACAGAGTCAAAGAAACACCATGGAGCTGACTCTGGAGACAAATGTGCTGAAATTTTGCCTGTAAGCCACTGCCATGCAGTGATATACAGATTAACAGAAATGGGTTAAATTAATATTTAAGAGTTAGCCAATAAAAATCTAGAGATAAAGTGCCAAGCAGTGACTTAATTGATATAGTTTCTGTGTGATTATTTCATATCTCGGCAGCAAGGAACAAACAACTGACTCTCCCCTCCAACATTTCATTTCACTTCACTTATTGGCTATTTAAGTTTTATACTATCCTTAAAACGCTGACCAATTATTTTACTAAAAGAATTGAAAAAAAAAAACATTCAGAGATGGTGGCATATGCCTGTTGGACAAGCAGTGTGGAGGGTGAAGTAGAAGGATTACACATTGAGGAACAGTATGATTTACATAGAAAAAGATATATAAAACATAACATGGAATTAAAAAGTAATAACAAAAAGAGGAAAAAAACCATGACACTGAATCATACCCTAATTTGTCTCTGTACCTTCCATTATTTTTGCCTTCAGGATAATTTTTGCTCCTTTGGCCTTCAGTAAAAATCACAATTAATGATAAACAAATAACAATATATGTACATTTCAAAAGGTTATACTCACAAAGGATTATCAATGACAGCCTCCAGTGCACTGAGCAAATCTGCCCTTTTCATTGTTCTGAAATCTAATGAAACAGCTGCTCCTTTGGCTACTATGTTGGCAATGTTATCATGTTGCTCTGCAAACAAAGGAATGCCAATCATAGGGATTCCAAAATGGATCGCCTCATAGATTTCATTGGCTCCACCATGAGTTACAAAGGCTTTGGTTTTTGGATGACCTAGAATAAGATGAATTCAGATTGACTTAATTAGCATTTTTAGACATGAAATGAGAAATGTTCACTATCAGGAACTGAAAGGAGATTTTCCACATGAAGATTAATTTTACTTAATTCAATTTATTAATTTAGTTTACCACACAACTTGTTTCTCCTCACTTCTCATCCCATGAAAATCTATGTGAAGATCCTAACACTCATAAACTTGGAGAAATCTTTTCTTCTCTAAGAGTGAGAAGAATCTAAATTTCCAGCGAGATATTTTGCAGAATTGCTTTGTACTTGAGAGTTGAACTATGAAATTCTAATTTCCAGTTGAACACATGGGGTACATGGTAGCTAAGAGAAAATGAGTGTTAAAAATGACCAACTGCATACCAGAACTTGGTGTCTTAAATAAATAATACATTCTCTAAGTGAAATGTAAAGGATTTTGAAGTCAACTAGGATATGTTTGTTCTTAGAGTCTTACCTAGAAGGTCATTCTGAGAGAGCCATTTGTAAACTCTGGTATTGGGTCCTAAGGTGTCTGGTGTTTTGCCCTCAAGTCTCCAAATAACCTGTTAAAGAATAAATAATCTTTATTTCTGGAGCAAAATTTAGCGTTATACAATATACAGACTGAATATGTTATATTTAGGAGTATATATATACATATATATATATATATATATATATATATATATATATATGCATATATGTATGTAACACATTGATAAACTTGATGCTATGAATGTGAAAGAGAGCAAGGAGAATGGATATCAGAGGTTTTGGAGAAACAGTGAAAAAGAAGAAATGAAGCAATTGTCTTATAATTTAAAAAGAGAAATTGTAAAAATTGATCTTTGTGTGTTTAAATATAACATAGGTAAATACCTCCCATAAAAGGCATGAAGACATCAGAAAGAGTAAATATTGAGAACTCTAGAGGCTGAGAAGAAGATTGTGCCAGCAGAGTCTGTGCTTATTTTTACGTTCTGGCAGGTGGAACATAATCATCATTTTTCTAAGCAGAGATGTTTAGAGAAATAAGAAGTGCTAATGATGAATGAAAATATTTAATATACTCCCATGATGATATAATTCAATCACAGAGAAGAGTGGCACATTATTAATAACTCATAATTTATATGAATATATTTTGACAGTTCTAATAGTCTACTTTTAACACTATTATATTTTAAATGCTTTGGTGGTTTACTTTTATCAACCTGTTCTATGTTATTTTCATTGAATTTCAAGTTTTTAATCTTGGATTACATATTCATGACAAATATTCCTGATCCACAATTCTCTTTGCTCTGAAGTTCTTTGAAACAATGACACTGTGTTTACCAATAGGAGTATGGAATCATCAGGCCTGTGCAGGGAGAAATTCAGCATAGAGTAGTTTTGGAACATGATCCACGAATGGAGTCACATGAGCAGAATTTTGAGTGCTTGAGAGAGCACTCTAAGAAAACAAGACAAGGGTCTTGTGACCTTAATTTCTTCAAAATGCTAGATTGCTTTGAAAAGGAAAAAAGAAAGGAATACCACCCGTGGTGCTAGAATATAGGTCCTTAGAGACAAACAAGTCAGGCCCCAGCTAGGGGAGAGGAAGAGATAAGGGGACCTGTTGTCCTGTGACAGGATGTGAGTCAGGGTAATTACAGCCGGCCATCGGCCATCGGGTCTCCAGCTAGGAAAGCAGGAAAAACAGGAAGCACCTGGACAACCCCCTCCTTGGTATTTAGGTGAAAGGTCAAGAATTTGCCACTCAGCGCGCATTCTTAGCCTTATTTGAATTGACCAATGGAATGAATCCCCGTAATCACGCTTTTTGCTTCTGTACCCGCGCTTTTGCTCTCCTATAAGAACCCCTCACTCCAACTTGGGGGCACGCAAGTCTTCCGAGAGACCTTGTCGCCCCAGGTACCTGTGTATTCGAATAAACCTCTTGCTGTTTGCATCCGTAAGTGTGGTTTCGTCTGATTCGTGGGTCCGGGGGCCTCTCTCAAAAGGAAGACATCCCTCGGGGGTCTTTTAGCTTTTGATAAGTGTGTTTTACCTTCCTTCCAGGTATAACAGATATTAGTGGATCTATTTCTGGTTAACTATTATTGCTTGCTATTTCATCCAGATAAAATTTAGACTGTCCTTTGTGTGTTTCTGTGGTGGTTTGATAGAAAATTGACCCCTAAGGGAGTGGCAATATCAGGAGGTATGGCCTTGCTGGAGGAAGTATGTCACTGTGGGGTGGGCTTTGAGGTCTCTTTGCCTCAAGCATATCTCAGTGTGACTTACAGTCGACTTCACAATCAGAATCACTAATGAAAATATTGAGTTATTAAAAATGAAAGGACTAGAAAAAGAGTTACAAGGCATTTTGGAGCCTATCTTTCCATGTGGACAAGAATATAAACATGACTTAAGTTTTTCATAGGAGTCAAAATTTATATAAAATCTAGTGACCTTGTCTGGTATGTTTCTAAAGAAAATATATGGGCTCTTCACAAGGTCATCAGAGAAGAGTGGAGAATAGGCACCTTTTCTCTCTGAAATTCTCCTGATTTTATAATTAAAAACAATCTGGCAAATGAAGATGAGTGAATGACTTCTAAAATGTTAATGCCACCTTGTGGCCAATGGTAGTTTTACTGTCTGACTTACCTAGAGACAGTTATTGTTAAAGATTGGCCTTTAATAGTTTTGCATTTAAAAGACTCAGAGTTGATAGAATAACCTGAGTGATATTATCTGCTAAGGCAGTCAGTTGGTTCATCTTATCTGTCTACTCCTTTTTCATAAACCCAAGAAACAGTTGAATAACTTGTGGTCAGAATCTAGACCACAAAGGCTCTAAAAAGTAGATGAGTACATGCATCTACATTCCTTCCTCTCAAGGATACACTATGACCACTATTCCTGAGGTCATCAATTTCTGTAAGATTGCATATACAGAATCTTGAAACTGACATGTGACTTTAATTTTTGGATGACCTTGGATCAGAAGAACAACAGAAAATATACTAATCAGAGTTCTTATATATAAGTAAAAATCTGTAATCAAGTGATCAAAGGGGTCAGGGTATTTTTTACATTGAAAATTATATTAAATTATTTAAATTGTTTTAAAGCCTCACATCAAGAATCATCCAAGACCAAAGTAGTGTTACAAAGTAGGTGAAAGAGCTGCACCTTTTGTTTCCTTTTAGAGGTGATGCTAGGATTTACAGATGAATTAGCTGAGTGGTGAATGAATGACAGATGTGGCACATGGGGACACTGGAACAATGAGAAGGAGTTTTCAGTTGAATACATAGAGTACAGTGTAGATGTACTTGATGAAATTGAATGGTTAAGAATATCATGTGTTTGTTTTAAATTCTCAACTTAAAGAGCTCATATGTTAGTATCATCGATTTCTTTCCTGTTTCCTTTTTGTCCATTACCCTCTTCCCCAGTGTATCAATGGAACCAAAGTCACTCGAGAAATCAGTAGGGAAACATTGTCATATAGGATTGCTCATTAGTACATGCATACTCATGCATACTCTTGTGTCTAGGGGATTGGAAGAAGTTTTGTCAAATGTTGTTAGCCTCAGGAATCATAGACTGTTATCAAATTATCCAGTGCAAGGAATAGAAAACTTCTCTTTCATTTGTTGGTTTGGTGGGGAGAGGGTGCCTCTGACTCTTCCCAACAATATAGATTCTAGTCATTGTCCTTGATTGCTTCCCAGATCTTGAAGATAAGATGTCTTTAGGCATTATATACTTCAACTTAGGACCTGGAGCAATTGAGAAGTGATTGATCTGGAAACTTTCTCTCCGAGCATTTTCATAGTATTAGAAGGGGCTACAAGAGGTCTCTAGACAGAAATCTAATCAATAGTTCTATTGACTGTCAGACCTGTGACTTATAACAACGACTGGCATGGCAAGATATCAACAATAGCAAAATGTTGCACTTTTATCTTAGGAGTAATCAGATAAATCTAACTCTGAATGAATTCGAGGCCAACTGAGTAGTTAGAAATTCATGAATGGTACTGTAAAGTGAGTAGCTGAACATAACTGGAGAAATCACAGACTCCAGAAGTAGAGCCTCCTACTGCAGTTCTTTAAAACAAGTATAATTTCTAACTATATTATTAGCTTTATCCTTATAATCACAGGTAACTGTAACTCTCACAACTCATCAAAAATCTTTTACTGCAGCAAGTGGAGAATATTACAGAGATCCTGAGCTAATCAAAAAGGAACAGAATAAATGATCATTGGATTCCCAAACCCAGTAAGTACATTTAGAGCAGCACAACTTCTAAATCAAAGGCAATGGAAATATTTTGGAAAAGGTATCAGAAGATCTTAAGAACCAGGGACCAGGATGCCTAATGGAAGATGGTGATATATGTATGTGTGTGTATATATATTGATATATATAAGATATATATATCTTATATCGATGTCAATATTGCATCTATGAAATTTCACCAGTATGATTGCCTAAATAAGACCTGCATAATGACAACACCACTTGACCTGCCAACATAGACGGGATAAATTTCACAAAGTCCTATTCTTTTAGGGAAATCTGTGGGCAATCAATGGCTGGCAAGATGAGAGTGTCAGGTTTCTCCAGTATGACCTTCTGATCTACTGTCCAATACTCCATTGTCAGCCCTAAACATGTGTATATAACAAGCAACAAGATAGTAATCAGTGGCATGGTGATATGGTAGAGGGCAAAGCCGGAGTTGAAGGAAACAGAAATGAGTCTGAAAATGATGAAAACATAGTACCTGCATATGTTTTCCTCAAAAAATGAAGTATTTCACAAAGGAAAATGATTAATAACTCATGTACTAAGTCTGACACAAGTCTTTTTAGGGCATTCAGAACCACCAGGACAACCAGAGTGTTGTGCCAGGACAACCATGACAACCAGAGTGCTGGATTGATCCAGGAATACCATGGCAATCAGAATGTTGTGTTGTAGACAGGATTGGTGGCACCCACCTTGAATCCCTGCAGTCAGGAAGCAGAGGCAGGCAGATCTCTGTGAGTTTGGGGCCTGCCTCGTCTACAAGAGAAGGCTGCAAAGCTACAGGGAAAGCCAGTAGTATAAAAACAACAACAGCATGCTGCATTGTTGTATGATAAACAGTGTGAACTTTTTAAAAAATATTTATTTATTTATTATGTATACAATATTCTGTCTGAGTGTATGCCTGAAGGCCAGAAGAGGGCACCAGACAACATTACAGATGGTTGTGAGCCACCATGTGGTTTCTGGGAGTTGAACTCAGGACCTTTGAAAGAGCAGGCAATTTTCTTAACTGCTGAGCCATCTCTCCAGCCCCCAGTGTGAACTTTTTGTGATGAGCAATATCTCATTGATCATTAATGTTTCTTAGTGGTTTTTGAAATATTCCTGCTTTAGAAAAGGGAACAGGTATAAAATTAAATCTGTAAAAAACAAGGTAAGAGAACAATGCTCCCTATATAAGGAGTTACTTTTACAATGCACACTTTGTTCCTAGAATACAAAACTACAATGCCTGCTAACATTTCATTCTCCTTCAAGCAAAAAATATTAAAAGTTGGTTATATTTTTACTTTTCTAAAACAAATCAGTTTGCTTCCTATCACTCTTTAGCTTCTTACTCATGCTTCAATTTTCCAGAATCTTACCCAGATGGTCCTTCTAGGGGACCTACTATAAAATTCGGGTATTGGGACCTAAAGTATCTTGCTTCACATCCTTAAATCTCCAAAACACCTGTTAGTGGTTAGAAATAATTTATATCAGATTTCAGAACTTAAACTAAAGTATGTTAGAAATTAGACATTGCAAAACTAAATGCTATTTGAATACCCGGTGTGCAAAACATACAGAGACATTAGACAAAAGAACTATCAAAACATAAGGCAGAGTATGGCAATAATGCTTTTTTTTTACATTTAATCAGGTCGAATGTTATCATGATTTTTTATGTGTAGTTATGTGCATATATAAGAGAATTAATGGAACAAGAATATATTTTTAAAATTTATATGTTCATAAATCATCTGCAAGGAAGAATGATTAAACTTTATGAGTATTTACTACAATTCTTCTAATTTTCCATTATTAAATTCAAGTCAGTTAAAAAAATAAATCTTACTTATATTCTTTTGTATTATTTTAAGAGGTTTTGACTCTTGTTTTTGTTATTCATCACTTATTTTTGGCAAATATTCCATATTTAGAATTTCTCTTCATTTACAAGTGTTTTGGAGAAGGTGCCACCATTGATAATCAGAGAATAGAGTTTCTGTCTATCCTATCCTGGCCATAACTTCACAGAGTATATATGTATAAATTGTTCACTAACTACTAGTGACTTTGCTGCTGGCATAAAATTCCCCATACTTGCTTGTGCCATTCTGCACATTAAGGAGATTTTGCCTCCAGCACGAAAATAACAACCATAAAGAGCGACTGACATAATTTCTTTTAACATATAAAAAAATAAGTCTATGTTGATCCTCCCAATCCAAGAGCAAGGGAGATCTTTCCACTTTCTCGTATCCTCCTCAATTTCTTTCTTCAAAGACTTAAAGTTCTTGTCAAATACATCTTTCACTTCCTTCGTTAGAGATACCCCAAGATATTTTATGCTATTTGTAGCTATCGTGAAAGGTGAAGTGTCTCTGATTTCCCTCTCTGCTCCTTTATCCGTTGTGTATAAGAGGGCAACTGATTTTTTGGAGTTCATCTTGTATCCTTCCACATTACTAAAGGTGTTTTTCAGCTGTAGGAGTCTTTGGTAGAGTTTTCGGGGTCGTTAATGTACACTATCATATCATCTGCAAATAACAAGAGTTTAACATCTTCCTTTCCAATTCGAATCGCCTTGATCCCCTTATGTTGTTTTATTGCTATTGCTAGAACTTCAAGCAGTATATTGAAGAGGTATAGGGAGAGTGGACAGCCTTGTCGTGTTCCTGATTTTCGTGGAATGGCTTTGAATTTCTCTTCATTCAATTTGATGTTAGTTGTTGGCCTACTGTAAGGATCAACATAGTACAAATGGCAATTCTACCAAAAGCAATCTATAGACACAATGCAATCCCCATCAAAATTCCTTCAAAATTCTTCGCAGACCTTGAGAGAACAATAGTCAAGTTTATATGGAAAAACCAGAAACCCAGGATAGCCAAAACAATCTTATACAATAAAGGAACTTCTGGAGGCATTACCATCCCTGACTTCAAACTCTATTACTGAGCTATAGTATTGAAAACAGCTTGGTATTGGCATAAGAACAGAGAAGTAGACCTATGGAATCGAATAGAAGACCAGAATATTAACCCACAAACCTATGAACACTTGATTTTTGACAAGGGGGCTAAAGATATGCAATGGAAGAAGGAAAGCATCTTTAACAAATGGTGCTGGCATTACTGGATGTCAACCTATAGAAGAATGAAAGTAGATCCATATCTATCACCATGCACAAAACTCAAGTCCAAATGGATTAAAATAATCAACATTAATCTGACTACTTTGAACCTGATAGAGGAGAAAGTGGGATGTAGTCTACAAGATATAGGCACAGGAGATCACTTCCTAAGTAGAACCCCAGTAGCACAGACATTAAGAGAATCAATGAATATATGGGACCTCCTGAAACTGAGAAGCTTCAGTAAAGCAAAGGACACCATCAGTAAGACAAAAAGACTATCTTCTGACTGGGAGAAGATCTTCACAAACCCCTCATCAGACAAAGGTCTGATCTCCAAAATATACAAAGAACTCAAGAAACTAGACACTAAAACTCTAATTAACCCAATTAAAAAATGGGGCACTGAGCTGAACAGAGAATTCACAACAGATGAACTTCAAATGGCCAAAACACACTTAAGGTCATGCTCAACCTCCTTAGCAATCAAGGAAATGCAAACCAAAACAATCTTACACCTGTCAGAATAGCTAAACTTAAAAACACCAATGATAGCCTATGCTGGAGAGGATGTGGAGTAAGGGGAACACTCATCTATTGCTGGTGTGAATGCAAACTTGTGCAGTCACTGTGGAAATCAGTGTGGCGGTTTCTCAGGAAACTGGGAGTCAGCCTCCCTCAGGACCCTGCAATTCCACTCTTGGGAATATACCCAAGAGATGCCCTATCATACTACAAAAGCATTTCTTCAACTATGTTCATAGCAGCATTATTTGTAATATCCAGAACCTGGAAACAACCTAGGTGTCCCTCAATAGAAGGATGGTTAAAGAAGGTGTGGAACATATACACATTAGAGTTTTACTCAGCGGTAAAAAACAATGACATCTTGAATTTTGCATGCAAATGGATGGAAATAGAAAACGCTTTACTGAGTGAGGTAACCCAGACCCCAAAAGAGGAATATGGTATGTACTCATTCATAAGTGGTTTCTAGCCTTAATTAAAGGTCTTTGAATCTATAATTCGTGATCCTAGAGAGGCTAAATAAGAAGGTGAACCTGAAGAAAATAATATAGTTATTCTCTTGGATATTGGAAGTAGACAAGAATGCCTGGCAAACTTGGGTGCACGGGGAGGGAGTGGATGTAAGGGGAGATCGTTAGAGTGAAGGGAGAAGGGGAGAATTCGGGATAGCTTGGTGGAATGGGATGGGCAGGATGGAGGAAGGAAGGATATGGGAGCAGGGAAGGATATATCTCAACTAAGGGAGCCATTTTAGGGTTTGCAAGAGACTTGATTCTAGAGGGGGTCCCAGGACCAAGGAGAGGTCCCCAGATTGTTCCCTGTGCAGCAGAGGAGAGGGTGCCTGAACTGGCCTTGGCCCATAACCATACTGATGAATATTTTGCATATCATCATAGAACCTTCATCTGGTGATGGATGGAGATATAGACAGAGACCCATATTGGAGCACTGGACTGAGCCCCCAAGGTTCAAATGAGGAGCAGAAGGAGGGAAATCATGAACAAGGAAGTAAGGACCGCGAGGGGTGCGTTCACCAACTGATACAAGGGAACTGATCTGAGAGCTCACCAAGGCCAGCTGGACTGGGATTGAACGAGCATGTGATCGAACCGGATTCTCTGAATGTGATTGACATGGGGGCTGAGAAGCCA
Organism: Myodes glareolus; assembly: GCF_982192425.1. Lineage (NCBI taxonomy): Eukaryota > Metazoa > Chordata > Mammalia > Rodentia > Cricetidae > Myodes > Myodes glareolus. The sequence goes on along the minus strand of NC_142033.1, from coordinate 20,450,069 downwards.
TTAATAATGGCAATGGGAGTTGTTTCATCTGCATGAAATGGTTTTTTGGGATCCTAGTCTGTTTGGATGCTCAACTTCCTACACCTGGAGGGAGGGGGGAAGGAACTTGGACTGCCCACAGGGCAAGAAATCCTGACTGCTGTTAGGACTGGAGAGGGAGGAGGAGAGGGAGTGGAGTGAGCGGGAGGATATTGGGAGGAGGGGAGGAAGTGAAAATTTTTTATAAATAAATAAATATATAAATGAAAAAAAGTCTAATATTACTCATAATTGATTGAGGAACCGGTTTTTCTTAGGAATCACAGGAAGTGCAGAGTACTACATCACACAAGTCATATCACTGTCGCTGAGACTGGATATTCCTTTCATGTGGGAAAGAAACCTGCTGTACTGCTTCTAATTGCTAGTAGCTGTAGAAAGCATTCAAAATTCCAATGATGCTGCATCTGATCCATATGATAGATGGCAAAACACTTCAGGTTTAATGCACTTTTTGAAATGCCAACCAGTTCCACAGACAGACCACACAAATGGTGCTCATTTTAGAAATCCCAAACTACCCTTGTATAAATGCGAATTCACCTACATGTTCAATATCTGTTTGCAACAATAAATTTAAATATTTCTTCAGGATCTCAGGGAAACCCAGCATGAGTTACTATAGGGAGACCTCATGGGATAGGAAACTAAAATATAGTTCCTACAAATTCCAGCTTAAAGTTCAGATGTGGTAAATTATCTTCATATACCCTATGAAGAGAGTCAGCTGGACCTCTTCTGGTATGAATCCTATTTCTACTGCATTATCTCTTAGTTCTCACTTCTTCCTAAATGAAACACAATTTACTCTTCTGGATTAGAGACAAAGTGCCATAGACCATTTTTGATTGTATCTGGTTCATCATAAGGACAGGGACCATTCCACCTTGTTGTTTACATTGTCCTGTTTTAGGTTGGCACATTCTAGAATAGACAATCCTTACTTTTTTTTCTCAATGAATAGGGTACAAACAGACTGAGGTGTTGAACTGTTTTTTTCTATTACTTGAGAAGTCTTCTGAGTGATAACTAAACAATCCTAGATCAGCATTCTCATAAAGAGGAGGGGGAAACCTGGGAAGTCTCTATGCTACTGCAGGTCTGGAAACAATTAATGCTATACTACAAATATATTTTTTAAATTATATGATTCATTCCTTGACCACACCCAGTCATTCACAGTACAAATACATGATTTAAGAGTTTTAAGAATTTATTGCCATGGGAACAGTTCTGGTGGGAAACCAATCATTTTCTCCTGGAATACTTTATCAAACGCTTTACCTTGGGCTACAGTAAAGTGATTCTTCCAGTCTCCAGTCATGCCTTTCCTCATGAGATTCAAACCATTAGTAAATACATCCTCTGGGATGATGCTAAGATTGGACATTTTATTTTCTTTCATGACTTGAAAAAAACTGTACTTGCGGACCAGATCCAGTTCATCTTTCTCTAATTTCTTTCCTAGGAAGTCACAGATTTTCTCTATGGTTCCTCTTGTGTCCTGTTTCAGGTCTTCATAGCTCAAAAACAGGAAGTTGTCCCTTTCTCTCATGGACAGCCAGGCACGGGTATGCTAAAACCATGATTCATATAAAACATTTCCTTTGAGGAACCATTCAAAATAATTTATCAGAGATTCTGGATTCTTAAAAAGGTTTGTCTTATGAAAGAAAAAATAACCAGAAACAAGAACATCTCTGGGATTTCTGATGACAAAGATCATCTTGGCCTTGGAACTGAAGGAAGACTTGGGGAAAAGATGGAAGTGAAGATGAGAGCTGATGAGGCATAGTCCTTCCTGTTTGATTAAAATTTGATATCCTATTTCAGTCTCTACCCAGGATGAACGTTCCCAGATGGGAACAGCTTGAATCCACTTGGGATTCCCCTTGGTCTGAATCAAGCAGACAATCTCAATCAGCCAGTTAGGTCCTGATTTGGGGTAAGTCAATATGACTGTGTCTTCATCTCTAACCACAAACTTATCACTGATTTCTTCAAGTATTTCTGTTTCAAACCCTAATTCAGGGAAAGCTATTCCTTCAAACAAAAGGAAGTCTGATAAGGCAAAGAGCTCTTTGTAGGTGCTGTTAGGATTCCAACTTTAGCCACCTGTACAGCTTCTAGCTAATCTTGAGATCTAACGTTTATAGTACAATGAAAAGAAATCATTAACAGACAGTAGTTTATTTCAAAACTAACTACTGAAAGGAAGAAAGAGATATTGTAACAATAAGTCAAAGGTTGTTCTATTAAGCAACTGTGACTCATACAGAGATCACTCTCTAGCATTTCTGAGCCTGAGTTCATGACTCCAAACTACAAACTCAATAATACATGCTAGGTTATAGAAATGGGACTTACTTATCATGCTTTCTAATTCAGTTTAGCTATCAGAGTGGTTTCAAATGTGTGAAAAAATTACAGAGATCATACAAAATGTTGCAACATGCGATTTCTTTTTTAAATAGTGGTTGTATTTTCAGAAACTCATATTTCCTTAGCTGCATATATGACTCCAACTTTCGCCCTCTCCTCATACAACCAACCCTTTATTTCCCATATTTATGTATCTTTAATATTTATATTGTTTATTCATTTATTAAAAATTTCCACCTCCTCCCTGCTTCATTTTTCCTTCTCCCTCCCCACCTCACCCTCTCTCTCTAGTCCTAAGAGCAGTCAGGGTTTCTTTGACCCTGGGAAGTCCCAGGTCCTCCCCCCTCCATCCACATCTATAAAGGTGAGCATCCAAACAAACCAGGCTCCCACAAGTCAGTCCACGCAGTAGAATAAAAGCCCACTGTCATTTTCCTTGGCTTCTCAGTCAGCTTTTATTGAGAGCCACGTTCAGAATGTCCAATCTGATCACATGCCCCATCACTCCCAGTCCAGCTAGCCTTGGTGAGCTCCCATTAGATCAGTCCCACCATCTCAGTGGGTGGACGCACCCCTTGCGGTCCTGACTTCCCTGCTCATGTTCTTCCTCCTTCTGCTCCTCATTTGGACCTTGGGCGCTCACCCCAGTGCTCCAATCTGGGTCTCTGTCTATGTCTCTAAACATCGCCAGATGAAGGTTCTATGATGATATGTAAGATATTCATCAGTGTGACTATGGGACAAGGCCAGTTCAGACACCCTCTCCTTTGCAACCCAAGGAACAATCTGGGGACCTCTCCTTGGACCTGGGAATCCCTCTAGAATCAAGTCTCTTGCAAACCCTAAAATGGCTCTTTTAATTAAGATATTTACTTCCCTGTTCCTATATCCACCCTTTCTCCATCCCACCCATCCCATTTCACCAAGCTCTCCCAAATCCTCTCCTTCTCCCTCCACTCTACCCACATTCCCTTACATTCAATCCCCCACAATCCCTTGCACCCAACATTATCCTGACAATCTTGTCTACTTCCAATATCCAGGAAGATAACTATATGATCTTCTTTGGGTTCACCTTCTTCTTTAGTTTCTCTAGGATCACAAATTATAGTCTCAATGCAATTTAATTTTGACTAGAAGCCACTTATGAATGAGTACATACCACATACCTCTTTTGGGGTCTCTCTTACCTCACTCAGTAAAGCATTTTCTATTTCCAACAGTTTGCATGCAAAATTCAAGATGTCATTGTTTTTTACCGCTGAGTAAAACTCCAATGTGTATATGTTCCACACCTTCTTTAACCATTCTTCTATTGAGGGACACCTAGGTTTTTTGCAGTTTCTGGCTATTACAAATAGTGCTGCTATGAACATAGTTGAACAAATGCTTTTGTAATATACTACAGATATTTTTCTATTATCTGCTACCAAAGTTTTTATATAAACTTTCCTTTTCCCTGAATGTCTAGATTCAAACAAAACTCAAGAACAAGGTTTAAGTGACCACTGAGAATTTACTTATTCTTGTATAGTTTTGCTCCCAGTATCATCAAACTAGAAATGTTTAGATTGCACTCACTCACCACACTTCCCTGTGATCACAATGTTTATGTCACTGTTATTGTCACCAAAAACACATTCTGTAGAATCTGCTATATTTATCTTTGTTTCTTAACCTAACTAACGGCAATCATAATTCTTTATTTTCCATAAAGGGACCTTCCAGTGTCACCCCTTTCCAGACTTCCGTAAAACTAATTAGATAATTGCCTTCCATGGGGACCTCATTTTACCTTTTATGAAATTTGTGCAACGGCTGATGCCAGAGTCTTGGCCTTTTCTTGTGTTGAGTTATTGGTCATTGACACAAGAGAAAGCACTACAACACCATGTTCCCCAGAACTCTGTGCAAACTCTTACATTTCTTGTATATACAGAAATTGTTTTATTATTGAAGAACAATAGCAGATAAAATGTTGTTCAAATCACTACTAATTATGGAGAAAAATGAAGCATTATTGGAGAGATAAGCACCCTTGATCTAGCACAGATGATAATCATTGCTGTCATAATCATCTTGTAGTCATGGGTAGCATCACTCTGCATATTCATATCTTTGAACACAAATATTCCACGAATTATCTTTGAAAATTTTTAAATTGCACTACGTTCTACCTCAGGCTCCTGTTGTGGCCCAGCAATCCCGTAAACTTTTAGTTTGGAATTTTATCTATTATATTACATTCATGACAGAAACTTCCTGGACACAACATTGTGAGCCCATGCTATACAACCTCTATAAAATGACAATTCTCACATTTCCAGAACTGGTTATGCCTTGCTAACACTAGTAGTGTTAGAAAGCTGAATAGTAACTTGTGATAGAAGTGCACAACCCATTCAACCTAGGACAGAAAACATTCACCAATATCAGTACTTACTAAGCTGAAGATGCTATACAGACACTTCTTAAACACTCCCTTTGAATGATAGTCATACAGTTACCTAAATACTGTAAAGACAATATTGAGAAGTCTTTATTATTTAAAAATAAGATCCACTCATTAATTTTTTGTGTCATCATTAGGTTACTGCCTGACACAAAAGGAAATTATAGGAGGAATGGTTTTTGTTGGAGCATATTTTGAGCTTTTGATGTACATCATGTCATTAAATTCATAAGATTGTTCATGGTGATGAGAGCCTTAACAGCTACTCCTCTTGTATTGTGGCACTAAAAGGAGGCTATTTTTTTTGGAAATACCTGTAGAAGTAAACGCTTCCTCTTCTTAGTTGACTTTTTCTGGACTGTTAGGTTATGATAATGAGAATAGTAACCAATATAGGAAATTAATGTTGATAAGTGGTCTTTTTACCTTGACATCCTCTCTTTAAGGTAATAATTATTTGTCAAATGATTTTTTCAAAGAAATATGGAAAAATCTGGACATATGATAATGCAAGGCTCTACATTCCTGTAAGGAAATTCTGTGGGACATTTAGATTGGAGTCCAGAAGACCAGAATTTGAAAAACCAAAATGTGAACAGTTTAGACTGGGGTCATGGAGTTTTGGTAGATAATGATGATTCATCAGGGTCTGTGTTGGTGACCTTTATGATTTGTTCTTGTGAAGAATCTGATTGTGCTTTATCTATGGTCTGAGAACTTGAGTAACACTAAATTCAAAAGCAATGGAATTTAGAGAATGTTTCACATCTGACCTAACTTTAAATGCAAATACGGAATCTGAACTCTGAAATCTTATTTGTTTGAATGGCACCAATGTCAGTGAAGACAAAGAATGTGTCAGTTGCAAAGAACAGAGACACTCTTACCATATATATTTTGTAGGGGTAATTGTTTATCCATTGTCTTTAGAGGACTTTCTGCTTACTTATCTGCAGACTGATTAAGAAATACTATAGCTTCAACAACAATAAAATTGTAAGAAATCCTGACATGAGGGTGTTTGCTCTGAGAGGTCCAAAGAAGCAGAAAAGTAGGCCCATCCACCGATTACTTATCTTTGGGAGCTGTCACAACTGCTAGCATGATTGTTTTGACCTTTGTTAAAACTCTTCATTTCTTTGAAGAACTCAGCTAGCTTTCCTTATTTGAACCCAAAAAGAGGGTGAGTAGTTCATACTCAGAAACACGACATAATAACACGAGGAACAAGATGTTAGTGTTCATAAATTTGCATCCCCATGGAACAGCAGGGCTACTCACTGATGAGAATGTGTCCACCTTCAAAAAACTGTTACAGACCTTGGAGTATGACTGGAAGCACTCTGGGCCCAAAGGTGTCACTTCACTCTTGTGCAATAAACCATCACCCTATCTTGCTAGCTGGCAATATACAAGCCCTTCACTATACAAAGCTTGTACTTTGTTATCAGTACAAAGCTCCAACCACTACTTATTCGGCCAGATAATAAATATTTAAGATGTGAGGGCTGAGAAATGCAGGCCCATTTCCACATTGTCTGGCGGTAGAGAATCTGAGAGACAGACACAGGATATGGTCGCCTGGTCTCTTTTAAAGTTGGGTAAACTGAGTGCCATCCCGGTGTAGGATACTAAGATTTTGCTCCTTCTATTTTAACTATGAGGTCACCTGGGGAAGAGGATTTTTCTGCATAATTTACCAAGTGGACTTGAGTAAAACATGACTTGAGTCACCCAGCAACCTAGACAACAGAATGTTAATGAAGCACAGGTTATGTACTCCCCGACTTTACCATCATTTAAAAGCTGTTGGAAAAAACAAACGCAGGTGATTTTGGGAATGAATAATCACTGAAATTCCCTGCTGGTACTGTCATGTGACTTTTGTCTTCATTTTTCACACATCTCCACCCTGGGAAGAAGTGGATTTTATTGTGCTGGTCCCCAACATAAAACCAAGCTAACAGGGTGTAACTTGCTTTAGAGTCTGTATTTATTTTCATCCCATAAATGTTTTTTTTTGAAAGTAATTTTATTAAATTATAAAAGTTTCCATTTCCGCCCCTCTTCCCAACACTCTCCTACTCCCCCCACTCCCTCTCCTCCTCCCTCTTCGTTCCTTAGGGCAGTCAGGGTTTCCTGCCCTGTGGGAAGTTCAAGTTCCTCCCCCCTCCCTCCAGGTCCAGGAAGGTGAGTATCCAAACAGACTGGATCCCCAAAATCCAGTATATGCAGAGGAAACAAATCCCAGTGTCATAGTCAATGGCTTTTCAGAAAGACTTCGGGCCAGCCACATTCAGAGAATCCGGCCAAATTCCGAGAATCTGGTTAGATCACGTCCTTGTTCAGTTCCAGTCCAACTGGCCTTGGTAAACTCTCATTAGATCCGTCCCCTTGTATCAGTTGGTGATAGCATCCCTCGCAGTCCTGATTTCCTTTTTCATGTTCTTCCTCCTTCTGCTCCTCATTTGGACCTTGGGGGGCTCAGTCTGGTGCTCCAATGTGGGTCTCCGTCTGTATCGCCGTCCTTCGCCAGATGAAGGATCTATGGTAATAAGCAAAATATTCATCAGTATGGTTATGGGCCAAGGCCAGTTCAGGCACCCTCTTCTCTGTCCAGAGGACAATCTTGGGATCTCTCCTTGGACCTGGGATCCCATATATAATCAAGTCTCCTGTAAACCCTAAAATGATTCCCTTAGTTGAAATATATTCTTCCCTGATCCCATATTCATCCTTCCTCCCTCCCCCCCATCCCAGACCACCGAGCTTTCCCCATTCCTTCCCTACTCCCTTCTCTCTAACCCTCTCCCCTTTCAACAACCCTCCCACCCTCCCCCCATGCACCCGAGGTTACCTGGGACTATTGTCTATTTCCTACTTCCTGGTGGATAGCTAAATAATCTTCATCAGGATCATCTTATTTATCTTCTCTAGGATCACGAATAATAGGCTCAAAGATCTTTAATTATGGTTAGAATCCACTTATGAGTGTTCCTGTTTTTGGGTCTGGCTTACCTCACTCAGTAAAGAGTTTTCTATTTCCATCCATTTGCATGCAAAATTCAAGTTGTCATTGTTTTTTACAGCTGAGTAAAACTCTACTGTGTATATGTTCCACACCTTTTTTAACCATTCTTCTATTGAGGGGCACCTAGACTGTTTCCAGGTTCTGGCTATTACCAATAGTGCTGCTATGAACATAGTAGAACAAATGCTTTTGTAGTATGTTAGGGAATCTCTAGGGTATATTCCCAAGAGTGGAATTGCTGGGTCCTGAGGGAGGTTGACTCCCAGTTTCCTGAGAAACCGCCACACTGATTTCCACAGTGGCTACACAAGTTTGCATTCCCACCAACAATGGATGAGTGTTCCCCTCACCCCACATCCTCTCCAGCATAGGCTATCATTGGTGTTTTTGACTTTAGCTATTCTGACAGGTGTAAGATGGTATCTCAAAGTGGTTTTGATTTGCATTTCCCTGATCGATAAGGAGGTTGAGCATGACCTTAAGTGTGTTTTGGCCATTCGAAGTTCATCTGTTGTGAATTCTCTGTTCAGTTCAGTACCCCATTTTTTAATTGGGCTAATTCGAGTTTTAGTGTCTAGTTTCTTGAGTTCTTTGTATATTTTGGAGATCAGATCTTTGTCTGATGAGGGGTTGGTGAAGATCTTCTCCCAGTCAGAAGGCAGGCTTTTTGTCTTACTGACAGTGTCCTTTGCTTTACAGAAGCTTCTCAGTTTCAGTAGATCCCATTTTTTCATTGTTTCTCTTATTGTCTGTGCTACTGGGGTCCTACTTAGGAAGAGGCCTCCTGTGCGTATATCTTGTAGACTAATTCCCACTTTCTCTTCTATCAGGTTCAAAGTGGACAGATTAATGTTGATGTCTTTAATCCATTTGGACTTGATTTTTGTGCATGATGATAGATATGGATCTATTTTCATTCTTCTACAGGTTGATATCCAGTTATGCCAGCACCATTTGTTAAAGATGCTTTCCTTCTTCCATTATATACCTTTAGCTCCCTTGTCGAAAATTAGGTGTTCATAGGTTTGTGGGTTAATATCTGGGTCTTCTATACGATTCCATAGGTCGACTTCTCTGTTGTTATGCCAATACCAAGCTGTTTTCAATACTGTTGCTCTGTAATAGAGTTTGAAGTCAGGGATGGTAATGCCTCCAGAAGTTCCTTTATTGTATAAAATTGTTTTGGCTATCCTGGGTTTTTTGTGTTGCCATATAAACTTGATTATTATTCTCTCAAACTGTGAAGAAGTTTGATGGGATTTTGATGGGGATTGCATTGTGTCTATAGATTGCTTTTGGTAGAATTGCCATTTTTACTATGTTGATTCTCCCAATCCAAGAGCAGGGGAGGTCTTTCCATTTTCTGGTATCCTCCTCAATTTCTTTCTTCAAAGACTTAAAGTTCTTGTCAAATAGATCTTTCACTTCCTTGATTAGAGTTACCCCAAGATATTTTATGCTATTTGTGGCTATCATGAAAGGTGATGTTTCTCTGATTTCCATCTCAGCTTCTTTATCCTTTGTGTATAGGAGGGCCACTGATTTTTTGGAGTTGATCTTGTATCCTGCCACGTTACTAAAGGTGTTTATCAGCTGTAGGAGTTCTTTGGTAGAGTTTTTGGGGTCACTTATGTATACTATCATATCGTCAGCAAATAACGAAAGTTTAACTTCATCCTTTCCAATACCAATCCCCTTGATCTCCTTATGTTGTCTTATTGCTATTGCTAGAACTTCAAGCACTACATTGAAGAGGTATGGAGAGAGTGGACAGCCTTGTCGCACTCCTGATTTTAGTGGAAAGGCTTTGAGTTTCTCTCCATTTAGTCTGATGTTTGCTCTCGGCTTGCTGTATATTGCTTTTATTATATTTAAGTATGATCCTTGTATCCCCAGTCTCTCCAACACCTTTATCATAAATGGGTGTTGAATTTTGTCAAACGCTTTTTCAGCATCTAGTGAGATGATCATATGGTTTTTTTCTTTCAGTTTATTTATATGATGGATTACATTGTTAGATTTGCGTATGTTGAACCAGCCCTGCATCTCTGGAATGAAGCCGACTGATCATAATAGATAATTTTTCTAATGTGTTCTTGGATTCGGTTTGCCAGTATTTTATTGAGAATTTTCACGTCGATGTTCATGAGTGAGATTGGCCTGTAATTCTCTTTCTTGGTTGTGTCTTTGTGTGGTTTTGGTATTAGGGTAACTGTAGCTTAATTAAAGGAGTTAGGCAATGACTCTTCTGTTTCTATATTGTGGAATACGTTAAAGAGTATAGGTATTAGCTCTTCCTGGAAGTTCTGGTAGAATTCTGCATTGAAACCATCTGGTCCTGAGCTTTTTTTGATAGGGAGATTTTTTATAACAGCTTCTAATTCTTCGCGACTAACAGGTCTATTTAGATTGTTCACCTGTTCTTGGTTAAACTTTGGTGTATGGTACTTATCTAAAAAAATGTCCATTTCTTTTACATTTTCCAACTTTGTGGCATATAAACTTTCATAGTAAGATCCAATGATTCTCTGAATTTCCTCTGTGTCTGTGGTTATGTCCCCCTTTTCATTTCTGATCTTATTAATTTGCATGTTCTCTCTCTGTCGTTTGATTAATTTGGATAGGGGTTTGTTAATCTTGTTGATTTTCTCCAAGAACCAGCTTTTTGATTCATTGATTCTTTGGATTGTTTTCTGTGTTTCTATTTTGTTGATTTCAGCCCTCAGTTTGATTATTTCCAGTCTTCTAGACCTCCTGGGTCAATCAGTTTCTTTTTTTCTAGAGCTTTCAAGTGTGTTGTTAAGTCTTCAATGTGTGCTTTCTCCGTTTTCTTTAATTGGGCACTTAGTGCTATGAACACTCCTCTTAGCACTGCTTTCATAGTGTCCCATAGGTTTGAGTATGTTGTATCTTTGTTTTCATTAAATTCAAGGAAGAGTTTAATTTCTTTCTTTATTTCTTCCTTGACCCAGGGGTGATTTAGTAGTTGACTGTTCAATTTCCATGAGTTTGTTGGCTTCCTGGGGGATGCATTGTTGTTGAATTCTAATTTTAGTCCATGGTGATCTGACAAGACACAGGTGGTTACTAAAATTTTTTGTATCTGTCAAGTTTGCTTTGTTACCAAGTATGTGGTCAATTTTCAAGAAGGTTCCATGAGCTGCAGGGAAAAAGTATATTCTTTCCTATTTGGGTGGAGTGTTCTATAGATGTCTGTTAAGTCCATTTGATTCAATACCTCCAATAAATCTCTTAATTCTCTGTTTGGTTTCTGTCTGATTGACCTGTACATTGGTGAGAGAGGAGTGTTGAAGTCTCCTACTATTCGTGTGTGTGGTTTGATAACTGCCTTGAGTTCTAGAAGAGTTTCTTTTACATATGTGGGTGCCTTTATATTAGGAGCATAGATATTCAGGATTGAGACTTCCTCCTGATGAATTGTTCCAGTTATGAGTATGAAATGTCCATCTCCATTTCTTCTGATTGATTTTAGTTTGAAGTCGATTTTGTTAGATATTAGAATGGCCACGCCCGCTTGTTTCTTAGGTCCATTTGCTTGGAAAACCTTTTCCCAACCCTTTACTCTGAGTAGGTGTCTGTCTTTGTGGTTGAGGTGTGTTTCTTGTAAACAGCAGAATGTTGGATCCTGTTTTCGTATCCAATCTCTAAGTCTGTGCCTCTTTTTAGGTGAATTGAGTCCATTGATATTAAGTGATATTAATAACCAGTGGTTGTTGACTCCAGTCATTTTTTTTTAGGTAGTAGAGTGTATGTGTTTTCCTTCTTTGATTTGTACTTGTGAATGGTCGCTAAATGTTTGAGTTATTGTAAGCAGTGTTGGGAATGTTGGATTCCTTGGGTTGTGATTTTCCTTCCAATATTCTCTGTAAGGCTGGATTAGTAGCTACGTATTGTTTAAATTTGTTTTTATCCTGAAATATTTTGTTTTCTCCGTTGATAGTGAACAATAGCTTGGCTGGGTATAGTAATCTGGGCTTGCATCCATGGTCTCTTAGTTTCTACAGTACCTCTATTCAGGACCTTCTGGCTTTCATGGTTTCCATAGAGAAGTCTGGTGTAAGTCTGATCGGTTTACCTTTATAAGTTACTTGACCTTTTTCCTTTGCAGCTCTTAATATCCTTTCTTTAATCTGGATGCTTTGTGTTTTGATTATTATATGGCGAGGGGAATTTTTTTCTGATCCAGTCTATTCGGTGTTCTGTATGCTTCTTGAACCTTCATAGGAATATCGTTCATTAGGATGGGAAAGTTTTCTTCTATAATTTTGTTGAATATATTTTATGGACCTTTGATCTGCAATTCTTCTCCTTCTTCTACTCCTATTATTCTTAGTTTTTTTTTTTTTATTATGTCCCATATTTCCTGAATGTTTTGTGATGAGAATTTGTTGGATTTGCTGTTTTCTTTGGTCAGAGCGTTTATTTTCTCTATGGTGTCTTCATAATCTGAGATTCGTTCTTCTATCTCTTGTGTTCTTTTGGTTATGCTTGTTCCTGAAGTCTCTGTTTGTACCTAGATTTTCCATATCCAGCCATCCCTCGTTTTGTGTTTTCTTCACTGCCTCCATTTCAGTTTTCAATTCTTGAATTGATTCCATTACCTGTTTGATTGTTTTTTTCTTGGTTTCCCAGGGTATCATTTACGAATTTACTCATTTCTTCAAACTTTTTGTTATATTTCTCTTCCATTTCTTTACTCATTTCTTCCATCTTTTTGTTATATTTCTGTTCTATTTCTTTAAGTGAGTTATTCATACCCTGTTTAAGAGACTCTATTGCTTTCATAATGACACTGTTTTCCACTTCTTCTGGAACAGGGTGTTCAAGTCCTTCTGTCGTAAGATCGCTGGGATCTGGTGTTTTCATGTTGTTTTTCAGATTGTTGGAGGAATTCTTGCCTTGACGCCTGCCCATCTCTTCCTTCAGATGCTCTCCAATGGCTCTTCCCTCCACTGGGTCTTCTGCTACAGGATTAGTGCCCCTTGCTATCCATGAATCACTTTGCCTGCAGTCCTACCTTGCTGTAGGCAGGCTATTAAAACAAAGGAACTCCCTCCCGTTTGCACTCACCACCCTTCCCGGCCATGCCACTGACCCTGGCTGAGTTGGAGGAATTTAAGCTCTGAAAAAGGGAGAGAGGAACCGTAGGGGTTCCAGGCCGAAAGCCGGGATGGCATGGGAGGAGAGAGGGTTTAGCTGGGGGAAGCCGCCCCTTTGGAGTAGCCAGGGAGATAAGGATGGTGGGAAGATTGTGTGTTCCCTTTCCGGACTTGTGTGGTGGTCAGGAAAACACTTACCCCTCCATTGTGTCTTCTGGTACCGGCAATCATAATTCTTGATTTTACATAAAGGAATCTTTCAGTGTCGCTCCTTACTAGACTTCAGTAAACTAAGTAGATAATTACCTTTCATGGGGACCTCTTTTTACCTTTTGTGGAATTTGTGCAAGGGCTGATACAATAGTCTTGGCCCTTTCTTGTGTTGTGTTATTGATCATTGACCCAAGAGAAATCACCACGAAACCATGTTCCCCAGAGATCTGTGCAAACTCTTCCATTTCCTGTGGGTACAGAAATTGCTTTATTATTGAAGATCAATAGCAGATAAAATATTGTTCAAATCACTACCAATTATGGATCATTATTAGAGAAATAAGCACCACTGATCAAGCAGAGATGATAATCATTGCTGTCATAATCACCCCGTAATCGTGGGTATCAGTACTGTGCATTTTCATATCTTTGAACAACAAATATTCCAAGAATTATCTTTGAAAATTTTTAAATTGCACTACATTCTGCCTCAGGCTCCTGGTATGGCCCAGCAATCTCATAAACTTTCAGTGTGGAATTTTATCTATTATATTTCATTCATGAAGGAAACTTCCTGGACTCAACATGGTGAGCCCATGCTATACAACCTCTATAAAATGACAATTCTCACATATCCAGAACTGATTATGCCTTGCTAACACTAGTAGTGTTAGAAAGTTATATAGTACCTTGTGATAGAAGTGCACAACCCATTCAACCTAGAACAGAAAACATTCACCAATATCATTAATTACTAAGCTGAAGATTACTTCACCAATATCATTAATTACTAAGCTGTACAGACATTTCTTAAACACTCCCTTAGAATGGTAGTCATACAGTTACCTAAATACTGTAAAGGCAATATTGAGAAGTCTTTATTATTTAAAAATAAGATCCACTCATTAATTATTTGTGTCATCATTAGGTTAGTGCATGACCAAACAGAAAGCTATAGGAGGAATGGTTTTTGTTGGGGCATAGTTTGAGCTTTTGGTGTACATCATGTCATTAAATCCATAACACTGTTCATGGTGGTGAGAGTCTTCACAGCTATTCCTCTTGTATTGTGGCACTAAAAGGTATCTATTTTTTGGAAATACCCATAGAAGTATACGCTTCCTCTTCTTAGTTGACATTTTGTGTACTGTTAGGTTATGATAATGAGAATAGTAACCAATATAGGAAATTAATGTTGATAAGTGGTATTTTTACCTTGATATCCTCTCTTTAAGGTAATAATTCTTTGTCTAATGATTTTTTCAAAGAAATATGGAAAAATCTGGACATATGATAATGCAAGGCTCTACATTCCTGTAAGGAAATTCTGTGGGACATTTAGATTGGAGTCCAGAAGACCAGAAATTGAAAAACCAAAGTGTGAACAGTGTAGACTGGGTTCATGGAGTTTTGGTAGATGATGATGATTCATCAGGGTCTGTGTTGGTGGCCTTTATGATCTGTTCTTGTGAAGAATCTGATTGTGTTTTATCTGTTTTGAGAACTTGAGTAACACTAAATTCAAAAGCAATGGAATTTAGAAAATGTTTTACATCTGACCTAACTTTAAATGCAAATACGGAATCTGAACTCTGAAATCTTATTTGTTTGAATGGCACCAATGTCAGTGAAGACAAAGAATGTGTCAGTTGCAAAGAACAGAGACACTCTTACCATATATATTTTGTAGGGGTAATTGTTTATCCATTGTCTTTAGAGGACTTTCTGCTTACTTATCTGCAGACTGATTAAGAAATACTATAGCTTCAACAACAATAAAATTGTAAGAAATCCTGACATGAGGGTGTTTGCTCTGAGAGGTCCAAAGAAACAGAAAAGTAGGCCCATCCACCGATTACTTATCTTTGGGAGCTGTCACAACTGCTAGTATGATTGTTTTGACCTTTGTTAAAACTCTTCATTTCTTTGAAGAACTCAGCTAGCTTTCCTTATTTGAACCCAAAAAGAGGGTGAGTAGTTCATACTCAGAAACACGACATAATAACACGAGGAACAAGATGTTAGTGTTCATAAATTTGCATCCCCATGGAACAACAGGGCTACTCACTGATGAGAATGTGTCCACCTTCAAAAAACTGTTACAGACCTTGGAGTATAACTGGAAGCACTCTGGGCCCAAAGGTGTCACTTCACTCTTGTGCAATAAACCATCACCCTATCTTGCTAGCTGGCAATATACAAGCCCTTCACTATACAAAGCTTGTACTTTGTTATCAGTACAAAGCTCCAACCACTACTTATTCGGCCAGATAATAAATATTTAAGATGTGAGGGCTGAGAAATGCAGGCCCATTTCCACATTGTCTGGCGGTAGAGAATCTGAGAGACAGACACAGGATATGGTCGCCTGGTCTCTTTTAAAGTTGGGTAAACTGAGTGCCATCCCGGCGTAGAATACTAATAAGATTTTGCTCCTTCTATTTTAACTATGAGGTCACCTGGGGAAGAGGATTTTTCTGCATAATTTACCAAGTGGACTTGAGTAAAACATGACTTGAGTCACCCAGCAACCTAGACAACAGAATGTTAATGAAGCAATAGTTATGTACTCCCGGAC
Source organism: Myodes glareolus (assembly GCF_982192425.1). Classification (NCBI taxonomy): domain Eukaryota; kingdom Metazoa; phylum Chordata; class Mammalia; order Rodentia; family Cricetidae; genus Myodes; species Myodes glareolus. The sequence continues at coordinate 20,434,254 of NC_142033.1, read as the reverse complement.
TTTACCATCATTTAAAAGCTGTTGGAAAAAACAAACGCAGGTGATTTTGGGATCTGAATAATCACTGAAATTCCCTGCTGGTACTGTCATGTGACTTTTGTCTTCATTTTTCACACATCTCCACCCTGGGAAGAAGTGGATTTTATTGTGCTGGTCCCCAACATAAAACCAAGCTAACAGGGTGTAACTTGCGTTAGAGTCTGTATTTATTTTCATCCCACAAATTTTATAAGTGAAATTTGAGAGAAAATGCTGTACAATTCTGCTTTGGTAATCTGTTTTTAACAAATTGCTCCCTGTTTGGGTTATGTACATGACATATGGATGCTCTTTGAGAATGAAGTGAATTTTTGACAATAGACATGTGTGACTTAACAGGAGAAAACAGACTTCCAAGGATGGGCCTTAATCAGGTTCATCTTCCTGCTATTTTCCCCTGACCATAGACCCTCCTAACCATTCACCTGTCATTAGTCTTTACTGAGGGATAATTGTGATGCCGTCATGTGGCAAGTTTCTCTGAAATAAAATCTTCATCTTTTTGGGAAGTTCCTTAAGATCTAGAATATCTTGAGAGAGGAAAAACATTTTGCCCTACAGGAAAGCTCTCTAAGACTCAGGATGTTCTGCCGGATACTGAAACATCCTACTCTGTAAGACAGCTTCTTGAGTCTATGACGTTAACAATTCAAAATTTTCAGTTACTATCTGAGACCAACTAGATTCACTTGACACTCTATAACGTCTTATAAGCAGTAAGAATTTTTATGATATACTCTCTTACAAGATGAATAACCTGAAGATGGAAGAGACCATCCTAGCTGTCTGGAGAGTTTCAGGACAACTGAGCAGCTTTGTAGAGACATGTTCTAACCTGTCAAGCTGCCTTCAAGTTGTCCTCTAGTTTTCAAGACTTCATGAGACTGATGATAGGGACTTTAAGTTTCAGTTGAAACAGAACAACCACAAAATTGTTTTAGCATAGTAACATTTGTTGACAAAAGTATTAAAATAGCTACATGAGAGACATAGTAATATATGGATATATTAACATGTCTAATATGGGCCTATTAGAAAGAGCCCAAAGGATCGATTGTTCAAAGGATATCTGATATCAATCATATGATAATAAAGTGTTATTGGATGAGACTAGAATAAACAAACAGAAATTATTATAAGTTTCATTTAAGAGTGTCAAATAAACTACTCAAATATTTAAAACAAAGAATTATTTTAAACTTTATTAGTGTTCAGAGACATGTTCTCAAGCTTATCAGAGACATTCCCTATAGAAACAAAGAAAATAATAGAGTTATTTAAATTGTCCCTCAAGAAAATTATTCTGATGTTTGGACTAGCAAACTCTATTCAAACTGATGTTGGGCCTCATCTTCCTTTGCCTCCTCCTTTTCCTTTCCTCAACCGCTTCTTTCTTTTGAGACAGTGTCCCATGTACACCATCCAAGCTAACCTTACAAACCTTATAAACTTTAAGAGTAAACATTTCTTTTCCCTTGATGAAAGTGAATCATCTTACTGAGGACCCTGCTAGGCTCTGATATCTATTAGCCAGTGTTAAAGTTTTCTGCCTAAAGGATGATTCAACTTTGAAACTTCTCTTCAATCCATCTTCTCCAGTTCCTCTAGCTACGTAACTATCTGACTTTAAAATTCTGGTCTTCTTGATTATACCAACTATATGCTGTACTAATTTGAATAAGCAACTACTTTCAGCTCCATCTTTTGCTTCTAATGTCACAAAATGGTGAATAAAACATTGCAAGTAACTTGGAATATGCATGTGTAGTAGAAACCTTACTTGATATGTAAAGTGAAAATGATGAACTATGTCTTTTTTTTTTTTTTTTTGAGGCACGGTTTTTCTTTGTATCATTGGAGTTCTGGAACTTTCTGTTGACCAAGCTGGTCACAAATGCACAGAGATCTGATTACCTCTGCCTCCCAAGTGCTGGGATTAAAGTCATGCACCAACACTGCTCTGCATTTAAAGAGAATTTTTAATATTGTTGAGATACGTTCTTGCAGTCAGATAAAGTTTAAATTGTTTCTTTACTCTGAATTAGACTGCCACGCTTAAAAGGACATTGTTTGGGAACATAGCCCCATCAAGATCTAAACCAAAAAGGTTTAACACAGACAATAATTTACACTGTTCTCCTCTTTGCTCAGATCCAAAGAAAACTTGCATTGCAGATTAAAATAAAAAGTCAAAGCTATTGGCTGCAATAGTTTCCACACAAGCCTGATTAAATTTATGTCTTATAGGCCAAACTATGTTTATTCCCTATGCCCTACCCAAAAATAAGCCGTGCCCCATAGCCTATGTCTCCTCTGCCTCTTCCACTGCACAGGTCATATATCAAAAAGGTTATTAGTGCAGAAACTCCTTCTCATAAACTTTGAGGAGTAGATACAACCGTGTGCCTAGTGGGACTGAATCATCTCACTGAAGAGACCTAACTGTTTTCTGATACTCAATTGTCTGCCAGTTTTAAAGCTCTTGCTGAAGATTATTCAACTTTGGACCTTCTCTTGCACCCCTATTTTCCTATCCCTTCCGAATAATTGTCAATACATAATTTGAGTCCTCTTGGAATTGTGTGTAAGAGAATCCATCTAGACTATGTGGCAGCTTGTATCAACACTTTAAGTCAGAAAATGATAAGGATTTTCTGATTTAATTAATAATTAAATTAATAATTAATTTGATTATTAATTCAATAATTTAATAATTATTAAATTATTTTAATAATTATTTAATTATTATTAAATAATAATTTAATCCTGAGCTAGAAATAAGTAGTACATACAGAAATTGAGTCAGATAGTAAGCACTTGACCTTAGTATTATTTCTTTGGTCTGTACATATAAAATGTATACCTTAATTTGTAGATATATTTTGTAAGCTGACAGTCTACAAATACATCTTACTACAAAGGAATGAAGGCGAATTTTTTTACTTAGCAAGTAGCATGTTCCACAGAGAAGAAAAATTTTTCCCTTCATTATATTCTGCTTCTTAGCCAACATTGACAGATTTCCGGACTCAATGTTTAGATACATGGACAAATGTTACTCTCATCCTTAATCAGAGAAGCCCCTCTTTGCAATGAACAACTATAAAAGAAGCATGTCTGCTCAATATGCTGAGAATGAGTGGCACTTGAATGCTCATGGTTTTTTGGGAGCCTAGTCTGTTTGGATGCTCTCCTCCCTAGACCTGAATGGAGTGGGGAGGGCCTTGGACTTACCACAGGGCAGGGCACCTTGAATTCTCTTAGAACTGTAGAGGGAGGTGGGAATGAGAAAGGGGAGGGGGAGGGAGGAACGGGGAAGAAAATGGGAGGAGGTGGTAATTTTTAATAAATAAAAAATAGGGGATTTATATAACCAAGTCCAGAAATGTCTTCATTATCATCTTAATGTTGTAGCGCTTATATCTGCAAAACTACCACTATGTAAATGTTGCTTCCAGATTTTGAGATAAGTATGTGCCCCAAACACCTTGGACAATAGCTGTATCTGAAGACATACAAAAACTAGCTAAATATGTTTCTTCTCTCTTGTTTCTGTGAAGGTGCACTTTGTTCTGTAGTCTTAATTTAGACTCTTTTCTAATTGCTTTGAGTTTTCATAAGACAGAGCTTTCAATGAGTGAGTTATGCCCTCAAAGCACTTTTCAAGTGGGACCAGTAAAAGGCACATGATTTCTTCCTAATGGTGCAAACCTGTTCAACAATTACAACTACATCTTTAGTACCCTTCTTGCTGGCAACTGAAAACTTTCTCATACTGCTTTCCTTGCCAACTTTTCCATTTTTCATAACTGTCTACTATATTTCAGTGCAGAGCTGAATTATAGCAGCAAGAAGTGGTGATACCATATCCTGATGCAATTTGGCTTAAAATTTCTTCTGCCAAACAAATCAGTTATCTACTTTTTAATTTGTCTTCAATCAGCTTCTCAGCACATGAGCAGAATCAGCCAGATTCTTTGACAAAATATGATTTAAATGGCCTATAATCCAGTTGCCCTTAGAGTCTTCATTCCTCACAGCAAGCATCATACAAGATCAAAGCAAACAACTGAGAGAGCTGCACCTTTTGTTTTCTTTAAAGGTTTACAGGAGAATTAGTTGAGTGATGGATGAATGACAGATGTGGCATGTGATGACGCTGTAACAATGAGAAGGGGTTTTCAAATGAACTATTAAAGTACATTCTGAATATAAGAAATTGAATGTTCAAGAATATCATGTTTCTTTTAACTTTTCAGCTTAAAGAGTTGATATGTTAATACCACCGATTTCTTTCTTTATTTCTTTTTTTTAAATAACATAATTCTTTATTGATTCTTTGGGGATTTCACATCATCCAACTCGTTTCAATTGTGCTGACCTTCTTATCCCTCCGTGTCTGCCCCTCACCACTGCACTATCCCTCTGCCAAAAGGAAACCCTCCCAAAATTAATCAAAAATAAAACAAAGCAAAGAAAATAAAAACCACCTCGTTCCTTCATTTTTCCCACCTTTCCAATACCTCTTTATTTGTCCTAGTAGTTTTTGAAGCTACAGTGTGTCAGGCATTCTATCCCTTTGTCAATTTGCCACTTATACAAATGTTCACTGTAATGAGTTCAAGGCCTCTGGCCCACCATCATATTGTTAACCTGAGTTATCGAGATTCTGTGACTACCATTCCGGGAGACCAATTCCTTCTTGCACTCCAGCAGGTCACGATGGGGTAGATGTTAGAGTGAACCAGTTCAAGGCCCAGGATTTGGTCTGGGTGGTAACTGAGCAGGTCAATCTGGGCTGCTGGAATCACCTCCTTCTGGTAAGGTGTGGAGTCAGCTATCTCCTCGGCTCATGTCATCAGGGTCATCTCTCCCATACCCATGGTGAGAGGCGGAGCCAACTCTCCTGATATGGGGGCCCAACTTTCCCATGAGGGACAAGGCCAGCTCTCCTGCTGCAGTGGCCAGCAAGGGGCAGGGCCAGATATCCCAGGGCCAGTGAAGGGTGGGACTGACTCTGGAACCTGAGTCCTTTATTAATCCCCCTCAGCTATAACTCATAACTTAGTTCAGAAAAAAAAACAAGGATTTAATGTTTCTCATGAACTAGGTGAGAAGACTCCCTTTGAGGACTTCATGGACAGTTTAATCAAGCTGGCCCTTTAACAGTTCTTAGCTGTAGATGATCAATAGGCAAGGCAATTCTTAGAAGAATTCTTTCCATACTTTGAATGCTTCACCTAAGAGTTCAAGGCCCAGGCAAATGATTAACAAGATCCTACCTGCCTACCTACCTGAAAGCCAGGAGCAGAGGCAGGAAGCCGAGGTTCAAGGCCTCCATGTTAATGCAAACTAAGAGGGTGGGATAGTTACTCAGAGCTGGCACCTGGTGTAGAGCTTAATACAAACACAGCGCTCAACAAAGTCTCCATAAGGAGAGAGAATAACACAGCATGAACCTGTTAATAGAATTAAACATTTCATGTTCTTCCTTCCCAAATCAGCAGGTCTCTTATTAGTCAAGTGAAATTGGTATACTCTATCAGTATAACCAGTGCCGAGCCACTGACTTATCTTATTCTTGAATCCAATTACAATGTCTACATCTTTATGGTGACTTAAGTTGTCTAAGTATAAATGACAATACATGTTATGCATGTTCTGAATGGGATTTAATAGATATGTAGGCAAGTTGGGTGTGCACACAGAGAGAAGTTCTGGAGTTACTTCAGTGATATTTATAAAAATTTTCACTGATGAGTATGTTTAATATGTAATAAGAAAAGTAAATTTATTTCCAAATTCTCAGGTCGATTTCTTTCTTGCTTCTTTTATTCCATTACTCTCTTCCCCAGCATAACAAATAGAATCAAAGTCACTCGAGAAATCAGTAGGGAAACATTATCATAAAGGCTTGCTCATTAGTACATGCGTACTCATGTGTCTAGGGGGTTGGAAAAGGTTTTGTCAACTGTAGTGATGTTGTTAGCCTCAGGAATCATAGACTGCTATCAAAATATCCAGTGCAAGGAATAAAAAAACTTCACTTTCATTTGTTGGACTGGTGGACTTTCATTTGTTTGGACTCTTCCCAAAAATATAGATTCTAGCAATTGTCCTTGCTTGCTTCCCAGATCTTGAAGACAAGATGTCTGAAGACATTATACACTTCAGACTTAGGACTTGGAGCAATTGAGAAGCAATTGATCTGGAAACATCCTCTTTGAGAATTTTCATAGTATTAGAAGAGGCTACATAAGATCTCTAGATAGAAATGTAATCAATAGTCCTATTGGCTGTCAGACCTATGACTTATAACAATAACTGGCATAGCAAGATATTCATAATAACAAAATGTGGCACTTTTATCTTAGGTGTAATCAGATAAATCTAACTCTGATAGAACTTGAGGCTAACTGAGTGTCAAGAAATTCATGTGTGGTACTGTAAAGTGAGTCAGCTGCCCAGACTGGATAAATCACAGACCCCAGAAGTAGAACCTCCTACTACTGTTTTCCAAAACAAGTATCATTCCTAACTATATTATTAGCTTTATCCTTATAATCACAGGTAACTGTAACTCTCACAACTCATCAAAAATCTTTTATTGCAGCAAGTGGAGAATATTGCAGAGATCCAAAGCTGGTCAAAAAGGAAGAGAATAAATGATCATTGGATTCCTGAATCCAGTAAGTACACTTAGAGCAGCACAACTTCTAAATCAAAGGCAATGGAAACATTTTGGAAAAGATATCAGAAGAGCATAAGAGCCAGGGGACCAGGATGCCTGATGGAAGATGGTAACACACACACACACACACACACACACACACACACACACATATATACATATATTTGTATTATTGAGATATTGCATCCATGAAATCTCACCAGTGTGATTGCCTAAATAAGACCTGCCTAATGACAGCACCATTTGACCTGACAACATAGATTGGGAAAATTTCACAAAGTCCTATTCCTGTAGGGAAATCTATGGGCAATCAATGGCTGTCAAGATGGGAGTGCCAGGTTTCTCCAGTATGACCCCTCTGATCTACTGTCCAATACTCCATTGTCAGTCCTAAGCATGTGTATATAATATGCATCAAAAATAGAAATCAGTAGCATGTAGATATGGTAGAGGGTAAAGCAGGAATTGAAGGAAACAGAAATGAGCCTGAAAATAATGAAAATATAGTACCTGCATATGTTTTCCTCAAAAATGAAGTATTTCTCAAAGGAAAATGACTGAAAACACATGTACTAAGATTGACACAAGTCTTTTTAGGGCATTCAGGACAACCATGACAACCAGAGTGCTGTATTGTAGACAGAATTGGTGACACACACCTTGAATCCCTGCAGTCAGGAGGCAGAGGCAGGTAGATCTCAGTGAGTTTGGGGCCAGCCTGGTCTACAAGAGCTACTTCCAGGACTGGCTGCAAAAATACAAAGAAACTCTGTAATGTAAAAACAAGAACAGTGTGCTGTATTGTTGTATGATAAACAGTGTAAACTTTTTGTGATGTACAATATGTCATTGATCATTAATGTTACTTAGTGGTTTTTGAAATATTCCTGCTTTAGAAAAGGGAACAAGTATAAAATTGAATCTGTAAAAGACAAGGAAAGAACACAGTGCTCCCTATAATAGGCAGATACTTTTACAATGCCCAATTTGTTCCTTGAATACAAAAATAAAATACTAGCTCACATTTCATTCTCTTTCAAACAAAAAAATTAAAAATTGGTTTTATTTTTGACTTCTCTTAAACAAATCAGATTGCTTCCTATCACTCTTTAGTTTGTTACTCATGCTTCAGTTTCCCAGAGTCTTACCCAGAAGGTCCTTCTGGAAAACCACTGGCAAATCCTGGTACTGGCACATAAAGTATCTGGTTTCATATCCTTAAATCTCCAAAACTCCTGTTAGTGGTTATATCATATTTCAAAACTTAAAAAAAGTATGTTAGAAATTAGACATTGCAAAACAAAATGCCATTTGAAAACCCAGTGTGCAAAACATGTAAAGAGACATTAGACAATAAGAACTATCAAAACATAAGGCAGAGTATGGCAATACCGTCTATGCTTTTCTTTACATTTAATCAGGTCGAATGTCATCATGACATTTTATGTGCAGTTATGTGCATATATTAGAGAATTAAAAAATAAGAATATATTTTTAAAAGTCGATGTGATCATAAATCATCTGCAAGGAAGAATGATTAAACTTTTGTGTATTTACTACAATTCTTCTAATTTTCCATTATTAAATTCATGTCAGTTAAAAAAAACACAGATCTTACTTATATTCATTTTTCTTAAATTTTAAAAGGGTTTGACACTCGTTTTTGTTATTCCTCACTTATTTTTGGCAAATATTCCATGTTTAAAATTTCTCTTCATTTTCAAGTGTTTTGGAGAAGGTGCCACAATGGATCGTTAGAGAATAGAGTTTCTGTCTATCCTAACCCAACCTTAATTTCACAGAGTATATATATTTAAGTTGTTCGCTAACTACTAGTGACTTTGTTGCTGGCATAAAATTCCCCATACTTGCTTGTGCCCTTCTGCATATTGAGGAGATTTTGCTTCCAGTACAAAAATAACAACCACAAAGAGCAACTGACATAATTTCTTTTAACATATAAAAAAGAAGTCTAATATTACTCATAATTAATTGAGACACTGATTTTACTTAGGAATCACAGGAAGTGCAGAGCACTTCATCACACGAGTCATATCACTGTTGCTGAGACTGGATATTCCTTTCATGTGGGAAAGGAACCTGCTGTGCTGCTCCTAAGTGCCAGTAGCTGTAGAAAACATTCAAAATCCCAATGGTGCTGCATCTGAACAAATATGATAGATGGCAAAACACTTCAGGGTTAATGGACTTTCTGAAATGACAACCAGTTCCACAGCCAGACCACACAAATGGTGCTCAAATTAGGAATCCTAAACTACCCTTGTAAATGTGAGCTTCACCTACATGTTCAATATCTGTTTGCTACAATAAATTTAAATATTTCTTCAGGATCTCAGGGAAACCCAGCATGAGTTACTACAGGGAGACTTCATGGGATAGGAAACTAAAATCTAGTTCATACATACTCCAGATTAAAGTTCAGATGTGGTAAGTTATCTTCATATACCCTATGAAGAGACTCAACAGGACCTTTTCTGTCATCAATCTTATTTCTACTGCATTATCTCTTTTTTCCTTATTTATTTATTTATATATCTATCTATTTATTTATAAGAATTTCCACTTCCTCTCCTCCTCCCAATACCCTTCTGCTCCCCCTACTCCCTCTACTCCTCCCTCTCCAATCCCAAGAGCAGTCAGGGTCTCCTGCCCTGTGAGAAGTCCAAGTTCCTCCCCCCTCCCTCCAGGTCCAGGAAGGTGAGCATCCAAACAGACCAGGATCCCAAAAAGCCAGTACATGCAGACGAAACAAGTCCCAGAGCCATTGTCAATGGCTTCTCAGTCAGCCCCCATGCCAGCCACATTCATAAAATCCGGTTTGATCACAAGCTCCTTCAGTCCCTGTCCAGGTGGCTTTGGTGAGCTCTCATTGGATCAGTCCCCTTGTATCAGTGGGTGAACGCACCCTTCGCTGTCCTGACTTCCTTTTTCATGTTTTTCTTTCTTCTGCTCTTCATTTGGACCTTGGGGGCTTAGTCCAGTGCTCCAATGTGGGTCTCTGTCTCTATCTCCATCCATCATCGGATGAAGTTTCCCTCTGGTTCAGCCTTCCTTGCTCACGTTCTCCCTCCGTCTGCTACACATTTGGACCTAGGGAGTTAAGTCTAGTGTTCCAATATGTGTCTCTGTCTCTATCTCCATCCTTCGCCAGATGCAGGTTCTGTGGTGACATGCCAAATATTCATCAGTATGGTTATGGGCCAAGGCCAGTTCAGGCACCCTCTCCTCTGCTGCCCAGGGAACAATCTGGGGACTTCTCCTTGGGCCTGGGAACCCCTCCAGAATCAAGTCTCTTGCAAACCCTAAAATGGCTCCCTTAGTTGAGATATAAACTTCCCTGCTCCCATAACCATCCTTCCTCCCTTCCCCACCTCCCATTCCCCCAAGTCATTCCCAATCCTCCCCCTCTCCCCTCTCCCTAACTATCTCCCCTTACTTCCACCCCTCCATGCCCCCGTGCACCCAAGCTTGCCTGGAAATCTTGTCTACTTCTAATATCCAGGAGGATATCTATATGATTTTCTTCAGGTTCACCTTCTTATTTAGCTTCTCTAGGATCACGTATTATAGACTCAAAGACATTTAACTATGGCTAGAATCCACTATGAGTGAGTACATACCATATTCCTCTTTTTGGGTCTGGGTTACCTTACTCAGTAAAGCGTTTTCTACTTCCATCCATTTGCATGCAAAATTCAAGATGTCATTGTTTTTCACCGCTGAGTAAAAGTCTAATGTGTATATGTTCCACATCTTTTTTAACCATTCTTCTATTGAGGGGCACCTAGATTGTTTCCATGTTCTGGCTATTACAAATAGTGCAGCTATGAACATAGTTGAACATATACTTTTGTAGTATGATAGGGCATCTCTTGGGTATATTCCCAAGAGTGGAATTGTTGGGTCCCGAGGGAGGTTGACTCCCAGTTTCCTGAGAAACTGCCACACTGATTTCCATAGTGGCTGCACAAGTTTGGATTCCCACCAACAGGTGCTGGCATAACTGAATGTCAACCTGTAGAAGAATGAAAGTAGATCCATATCTATCACGACGCACAAAACTCAAGTCCAAATGGATTAAAGACATCAACATAAATCTGTCCACTTTGAACCTGATAGAAGAGAAAGTGGGGAGTAGTCTACAAGGTATAGGCACAGGAGACCACTTCCTAAGTAGAACCCCAGTAGCATAGACAATAAGAGAATCAATGAATAAATGGGACCTACTGAAACTGAGAAGCTTTTGTAAAGCAAAGGACACTGTCAGTAAGACAAAAAGACTACCTTCTGACTGGGAGAAGATCTTCACCAACCCCTCATCAGACAAAAGTCTGATCTCCAAAATATACAAAGAACTCAAGAAACTAGACACCAAAACTCTAATTAACCCAATTAAAAAATGGGGTACTGAACTGAATAGAGAATTCACAATAGATAAACTTCGAATGGCCAAATGACACTTAAGGTCATGCTCAACCTCCGTAGTGATCAGAGAAATGCAAATCAAAACCACTTTGAGATATCATCTTACACCTGTCCGAATAGCTAAAAGCAAAAACACCAATGATAGCCTATGCTGGAAAGGATGTGGAGTGAGGGGAACACTCATGCATTATCTCTTAGCTCCCACTTCTTCCTAAATGAAACACACTTTACTCTTCTGGGTTAGAGACAAAGTACCATAGACAATATTTGATTGTGTCTAGTTCACTAAAAGGGCAGGGACCATTCCAGCTTCTTGTTTACAGTGTCTTGTTTTAGGTTTGTCACATTCTAGAATAGACAATCCTTATTTTTTTTCTGAATAAACAGGGTACAAACAACTGAGGTGGTGAACTGCTTTATCCATTCTCTGAGAAGTCTTCTGAGTGGTTACTAAACAATCCTAGTTCAGCATTCTAATAAAGACGGTAGGGAAACATGGGAAATCTCTATGCTACTGCAATTTTGGAAACAGTTAATGCTATACTACAGATATATTTTTATATTATACGATTTATTCTTTGACCACACCCAGTCATTCACAGTACAAATACATGATTTAAAAGTTTTAAGAATTTATTGCCATGGGAACAGTTCTGGTGGGAAACCAATCATTTTCTCCTGGAATACTTTATCAAACCCTTCACCTTGGGCTACAGTAAAGTGATTCTTCCAGTCTCCAGTCATGCCTTTCCTCATGAGATTGAACCATTAGTAACCATATCTTCTGGGATGATGCTAAAATTGGACATTTTATTTTCTTTCATGACTTGGAAAGAACTGTACTTGAGGACCAGATCCATTTCATTTTTCTCTAACTTCTTTCATAGGATGTCACAGATCTTCTCTATGTCTTCTGTGTCCTGTTTCAGGTCTTCATAGCTCAAAAGCAGGAAGTTGTCCCTTTCTCTCATGGACAGTCAGGCATGGGTGTGCTCAAATTATGATCCATATAAAACATTTCCTTTGAGGAACAATTCAAAATAATTTATCAGAAACTCTGGATTCTTAACAAGGTTTGTCTTATGAAAGAAAAAAATAACCAGACACAAGAACATCTCTGGGATTTCTGATGACATAGATCATCTTGGCCTTGGAACTGAAGGAAGACTTGAGGAAAAGGTGGAAGGAAAGATGAGAGCTGATGAGGCATAGTCCTTCCTGATTGATTAAAATTTGATATCCTATTTGAGTCTCTTCCCAGGGTGAGCATTCCCAGATGGGCACAGATTGAATTCACTTGAGATTCCCCTTGGTCTGAATCAAGCAGACAATCTCAATCAGCCAGTTAGGTCCTGATTTGGGGTAAGTCAATATGACTGTGTCTTCATCTCTAACCACAAACTTATCACTGATTTCTTCAAGTATTTCTGTTTCAAACCCTAATTCAGGGAAAGCTATTCCTTCAAACAAAAGGAAGTCTGACAAGGCAAAGAGCTCTTTGTAAGTGCTGTTAGGATCCCAACTTTAGCCACCTGTACAGCTTCTAGCTAATCTTGAGATCTAACGTTTATAGTACAATGAAAAGAAATCATTAACAGACAGTAGTTTATTTCAAAACTAACTACTGAAAGGAAGAAAGATATATTGTAACAATAAGTCAAACGTTGTTGTATTAAGCAACTGTGACTCATACAGAGATCACTCTCTAGCATTTCTGAGCCTGAGTTCATGACTCTAAACTACAAACTCAATAATACATGCTAGGTCATAGAAATGGGACTTACTTATCATGCTTCATAATTCAGTTTAGCTATCAGAGTGGTTTCAAATGTGTGAAAAAATTACAGAGATCACACAAAATGTTGCAACATGTAATTTCTTTTTTAAATAGTGGTTGTCTTCTCAGAAACTCATATTTCATTAGCTGCATATATGACTCCAACTTTCTCCATCTCCCTATACAACCATCTCTTTATTTCCCATATTTATGTGTTCTTTAATATTGAAATATTTTATTTATTTATTAAAAATTTCTACCTCCTCCCAGCCACCCTTTTTCTTCCCCCTCCCCACCTCACCGTCCTTCTCTAGTCCTAAGAGCAGTCAGGGTTCCCTGCCCCCTGTGAAGTCCAAGGTCCTCCCCGCTCCATCCAGGTCTATAAAGGTGAGCATGCAAACAAATCAGGCTCCCACAAGTCAGTCCCTGCGGTAAAATCAAACCCAGTGCCATTGTCCTTGGCTTCTCAGTCAGCTTTTATTGCCAGCCACGTTCAGAGTGTCCATTTTGATCACATGCTCCATCACTCACAGTCCAGCTAGCCTTAGTGAGCTCCCATTAGATCAGTCAAACTGTCTCAGGGGGTGGAAGTACCCCTTGCGGTCCTGACTTCCTTGCTCAGGTTCTCCCTCCTTCTGCTCTTCCTTTGGACCTTGGGAACTCAGTCCAGTGCTCCACTGTGGGTCTCTCTCTTGTCTTCTTCCGTTGCCAGATAAAGGTTCTATTGTGATATGCAAGATATTCATCTGTGTGGCTATGGGACAAGGTCAGTTCAGGCACCCTCTTCTGTGCTGCCCAGGGAAAAATCTCGGGACCTCTCCTTGGACCTGGGAACCCCTCTAGAGTCAAATATCTTACAAACACTAAAATGGCTCCCTTAATTAAGATATTTACTTTCCTGCTCCCATATCCATCCTTCTTCCATCCCACCCATCCCGTTCTCCCAAGCTCTCCTGAATCCTCCCCTTCTCCCTTCTCTCTACCTGTCTTCTCTTACATCCACCCCTCCCACACCCCCGTGCACCCAACTTTTGCCTGGCAATCTTATCTCCTTCCAATATCCAGGAGGATAACTGTATGATTTTTCTTAGGGTTCACCTTCTTATTTAGCTTTTCTAGGATCACGAATTATAGGCTCAATGTCCTTTAATTATGGCTAGAATCCACCTATGAGTGAGTGAAACCTCTTTTGGGGTCTGGGTTACCTCACTCAGTAAAGCTTTTTCTATTTCCATCCATTTGCATATAAAATTCAAGATGTCATTGTTTTTTACCGCTGAGCAACACTCCAATGTGTTTATGTTCCACAGCTTCTTTAACCATTCTTCTATTGAGGGACACCTAGGTTGTTTCCAAGTTCTGGCTATTACAAATAATGCTACTATGAATATAGATGAACAAATGCTTTTGTAATATACTTCAGATATTTTTCTATTATCTGCTAACAAAGTTTTTATATAAACTTTCATTTTCCCTGAATGTCTAGATTCAAACAAAGCTCAAGAAAAAGATTTAAGTGACCTCTGAGAATTTAGTTATTCTTGTGCAGTTTTGCTCCCAGTATCATCAAACTAGAAAAGTTTAGATTACACTCACTCACCATGCTTCCCTGTGATCACAATGCTTATTTCACTGTTATTGTCATCAAAAACACATCCTGATTGTGCTTTATATATGTTCTGAGAACTTGAGTAACACTAAATTCAAAAGCAATAGAATTTAGAGAATGTTTCACATCTGACCTACTTTTAAATATAAATATGGAATCTGAACTCTGAAATCTTATTTGTTTGATTGGCACCAATGTCAGTGAAGACAAAGAATTTGGTAGTTTCAAAGAACAGAGACACTCCTGCCATATATATTTTGTAGGGGTAATTGTTTATCCATTGTCTTTAGAGGATGTTTGTTGCCTAGTCAATAAATGTTGAGTGTTTTTCAGAGGTTACAATTTCTTCATTTGAAAATAATCTTCATTTTAATTGTTATACACTAGTCAGAGATTCAAGTCCAGTGCACTTTGAGATTTGGCACTCAAAGAAGAATAAGAATAGAATTTTATATAAAGTTACTGTGATGGTGTTGATGTATGTGTAACTTTAACAATGAGATATCATTTACTGTTTGTTGCAATGCTTGCCTTACCAGTGTATCTCTCCAATCTCTAGGCAAGCACTGTATGAAAATAAAGACAATGAAATAGATATCCATACTAAAAGGAGAACAAAAGGAAGAGAGGAAGGAAGGAGCATTGGAGGGAGGGGGGAAGGAAGGAAGGAACTAAGTCTCTTTAATATGCAATTTTAGCTAGTGATACAGATCATTAAATGATGGCCTGTTTTCTGTACTCTTCTGAAGATTACATGACAGCCTAATGTCAAACACATGTACACACTATACAATATAAGAGGAGGTAACTGAGGAAGGAAAATGAATTTCATATGGAGAGATATTCATAACTTGAGTTGCTACCAAACAAAGACAATGTGCTGGGAAACCAGAAGCAATGGAAATGAACTCAAGCTGCCACAGAGGTTAAAATTCAGAAGCCCAGAACCAAAACATCTGCAATATTCTTGAGAAGCTGTACAGTCGGTGTGGGATCTGTGGAGGTCACATAGAACACTTCCAAACTCACAACGTTCTGGTTTCATCTATCATCTTTCTTCGGGCTGTCAAACCACCGAGGCACTTCAGAAAAAAAGTGAGAGTGCCCATTTTATTGATATTGTAAAATATTGTACATAATGAGAGATTGAATGTTTAGGTTTCCTGAATTTACTGAGGTTTGTTTTGTGAGCCTACTTTATGATTGATAGATTCTGAAGAATGTGTCATGTTCTGATGATAGAATATATATCCCACATCTATTGTGTAAAATCTGTTATCAACACTGGGTAAGCCAGTTAGGTTATGTTAATAGCTTAATCCCACTTTGCGATTGTTGACTTTCTTTGTAGATATGATAAACTCAATATCTTATTTTAAATTTATTATAATATTAATAAAAGAACAACAATTTTAATTTCTTAAAGGCCTGATTCTCCCTTAGAGCCATATATTGTCTTATTGTTTCAGAAATTTTGTATCTGTATATTGTGATTTGTTCACAGAGCAAGTCAACTGTATTGATTTTATAAATAGGAAGTCATGTTGTCTAGTTTTGTTTACTAAGTTTAGTTGATTAAGAAATATCTAGGCAATATGATATAATTCTTCATTTATGTTTGTACAATAGTCCTGTTGACTGCAAGATGCAGGACTCCTAGCTTCTTCTCTATCATGTCTGGTTCATGCCACCTTGCCCCACCATGATGATGATGAACTGAACCACTGAACCGTAAATGAGTGTCTTTCTTTATAACAGTTACCATGGTCATGGTGTCTCCTCACAACAATAGGTAGAGCAATAGGTTAATACCAGTTCTGAGCCCATTTTTAGGAGTTATTAATATATCATATTGAATACTATACTGAGAATGTTCACTCAATTGCATATTCTCACTACAGTTCCTGTTCCATATCACCATCTTGGGACTCTACCTAGGAGGGTTCCTGTGAAGTAGCTGGATAACTGTATCAGCAGCTTACTTTATTCAGTTTTACAATAAGCCATGGGCTCTGACACCTCCACATTGCCATAGGAAGTACAACTTTGTAACCCAATTGGCTCAAACTGTAGAGAGCTTTCAGAAAAAAATGAGTATGCCATTTTATTCCACTGTTGCCCAGGTATCAGTGCAAACTTTCTGCTTACTTATCAGCAGACTGATGAAGAAATACTATAGCTTCAAAAACAACAAAATTGTCATAAATCCTGGCATGAGG
The DNA here is from genome assembly GCF_982192425.1 of Myodes glareolus. Classification (NCBI taxonomy): domain Eukaryota; kingdom Metazoa; phylum Chordata; class Mammalia; order Rodentia; family Cricetidae; genus Myodes; species Myodes glareolus. The sequence continues at coordinate 20,417,473 of NC_142033.1, read as the reverse complement.
GTGTTTGCAAGGGGAGGTTCAAAGAAGCAGAAAAGTAGTCCTATCCACAGATTACGAATCCTAGGGAGCTGTCACAACTATTAGCCTGATTGTTTTGACCTCTGTTGAAACTCTTACATTCCTATGAAGATCTCAGCTAGCCTTAATATTTATTTGGACCCAAAAAAGGATGAATAGTTCATACTCAGAAACACTACCTAATAATATGAGAAACAAAGTGTTAGTGTTCATAAATTTACATCCCCATGGAACAAAAGAACTACTCACTGACGAGAATGTGTCCACCTTTAAAAAACTGTTACAGATCTTGGATTCTGACTTGAAGCACTCTAGTATCACTTCACTCTTGTGCAATAAACCATCACCCTATCTTGCTAGCTGGCAATATACAAGTCCTTCAAATGTTATCAGTACAAAACTCCAACCACTACTTATTCGGCCAGATAATAAATGTTTAAGATGTGAGGGCTGAGAAATGCAGGCCCATTTCCCACATTGTCTGTCAGTCAGAGAATCTGAGAGACAGACACAGGATATTGCAGCTTGACCTCTTTTAAAGTTGGGTAAGCTGAGTGCCATCCTGAGGTAGGATACTAATACGATTCTGCTCCTTCTATTTAAATTATGAGGTCACCTGGGGAAGAGGATTTTTCTGCATAATTTACCAAGTGGACTTGAGTAAAACATGACTTAAGTCACCCAGCAACCTAGACAACAGAATGTTAATGAAGCAATAGTTATGTTCTCCCCGACTTTACCATCATATAAAAGCTGTTGGAAAAAATAAATGCAGGTGATTTGGGGGTCTGAATAATCACTGAAATTTCCTGCTGGTACTGTCATGTGACTTTTGTCTTCATTTTTCACACATCTCCACCCTGGGAAGAAGTGGATTTTATTGTGCTGGTCCCCAACATAAAACCAAGCTAACAGGGTGTAATTTGCATTAGAGCCTGTATTTATTTTCATCCCACAAATTTTATAAGTGAAATTTGAGAGAAAATGGTATAAAATTCTGCTTTGGCAGTCTGCTTTTAACAAATTGTTCCCTGTTTTGGGTTATGTAGATGAGATATGAATGCTCTTTGGAATGAAGTGAATTTATGATAATACACATATGTGACTTAACAGGAGAAAAGAGACTTCCAAGGATGGGCCTCTATCAGGCTCATCTTCCTGCTATTTTCCCCTGACCATTGGCCCTCACAACCTTTCACCTGTCATTAGGTTTCAATGAGGGATAATTGTGAGGCCTTCATGTGGCAATTTTGTCTGAGACAAAATCTTCCATCTTTGAGGGAGGTTCCTTAAGAACTAGAATATCTTGAGAGATGAAAAACATCCAATCCTACAGGAAAGCTCTCTAAGACTTAGGATGTTCTGAGAGATACTGAAACATCCTATCCTATAAGACAGCATCTTGAGTCTAGGAAGTTAACAACTCAAAAAGTTTCAGGACTCTCTGAGTCCAATAGATTCACTTGACCCTCTAAAAAATCTTACAGGACTTTCTGGTCACCAGGCAGATGCGGGCCCTCCCTGCGGAGCTCTCCCGAATCCTGTCCTAGCCTTTATCCAGGTACACCTTCCTCTCTTCCCCCCTCCCCTCTGGGGCCTCAAGATCTCCCCAGAGCTGCTCCCTTGCACACTAGGCCTGGACTGTGGGCTCAGGCCAGCAGGGGCATTTCCTTTGCTTTGAGAGCCTGCCTGAGGACAGGTAAGCTCTGTCTCAGCTCAGCCACACGCCTGGCCAGCAAGAGACAGTGATCTTCTAGCAGACATCCATTGGAGAAGGGGTGAGTTTTCTCCTGTCCCGAGGGCTTTGGCTAGGAGGACTTCAGACTTTCCCCGCCCCCCTCGACTATCTGGTCACCAGGCAGAGGAGACTCCTCCCTGCAGAGCTCTCCCAAATACTGTCCCAGTCTTTATCCAGGCACACCTTTCTCTCTTCCCTCCTTCCCTCTGGAGCCACAAGATCGCCCCAGAGCAGCTCCCTTACGCACTGGGCCGGGGCTGTAAGTGCAACCCGGCAGGACAGAGTGCCTGTGTTTCAATAGACTACCTGCCGAAAGGTAGACCTTCTGTCAGTGAAGTCCCTGCCCAACAAGGGAACCTGACCTGGTACCAGAAGATCCAATAGAGAGAATTTGAAGGAAGAGATGGGCAGACACCAAGGCAAGAACTCCTCCAACAATCTAAAAAACAACATGAAAACACCAGATACCAATGACCCTACAATAGAAGGTCTTGAACCTCTTAATTCAGAAGAAGCAGAAAAAATGCCATTATGAAAGCAATAGAGTCCCTTAAACAGGATATGAATAACTCCCTTAAAGAACTAGATGAGAAGTACAACAAAAAGATTGAAGAAATGAGTAAACAACTGGATGAGAAATATAACAAAAAGTTCGAAGAAATGAGTAAATCCATGAATAATACACTGGGAAACCAAGAAAAAACAATCAAACAGGTAATGGAAACAGTTCAAGAATTGAAAACTGAAATGGAGTCAATGAAGAAAACACAAAATGAGGGCCGGCTAGATATGGAAAATCTAGGTAAACAAACAGAGACTACAGAATCAAACATAACCAATAGGATACAAGAGATAGAAGAATGAATCTCAGAGTCTGAAGATACCATAGAGAAAATAAATGCTCTGATCAAAGAAAATAGCAAATCCAATAAATTCTCATCACAAAACTTTCAAGAAATCTGAGACAAAATAAAAAAACCAAATCTAAGAATAATAGGGATGGAAGAAGGAGAAGAACTGCAGATCAAAGGACCAGAAAATATATTCAACAAAATTATAGAAGAAAACTTTCCCAACATAAAGAATGATATTCCTATGAAGGTTCAAGAAGCATACAGAACAACGAATAGACTTGATCAAAAAAAAAAAATCCCCTCGCCATATAATAATCAAAACACAAAACATACAGATTAAAGAAAGAATATTAAGAGCTGCAAAGGAAAAAGGGCAAGTAACTTATAAAGGGAAACCTATCAGACTTACACCGGACTTCTCTATGGAAACCATGAAAGCCAGAAGGTCCTGGATAGAGGTACTGCAGAAACTAAGAGACCATGGATGCAAGCCCAGACTACTATACCCAGCCAAGCTATTGTTCACTATCAATGGAGAAAACAAAATATTCCAAGATAAGAACAAATTTAAACAATTCATAGCCACAAACCCAGCCTTACTGAAAGTAATAGAAGGAAAATCGCAACCCAAGGAATCCAACATTGCCATCATTACCTACACTAACTCATACATCTAGCGACCCTTCACGAGCTTAACTCAAAAAAGGGACACATACAAACTCTATTAAACAAATAAACAAAAAATCATAATAACCGGAGTCAACAACCACTGGTCATTAATATCACTTAATATTAATGGTCTCAATTCACCTATAAAAAGGCACAGACTAAGAGATTGGATACGAAAACAGGATCCAACATTCTGCTGTTTACAAGAAACACACCTCAATCACAAAGATAGACATCTACTCAGAGTAAAGGGTTGGGAAAAGGTTTTTCAAGCAAACGGACCTAAGGAACAAGCAGGTGTGGCCATTTTAAATTCCAACAAAATTGACTTCAAACTAAAATCAATCAGAAGAGATGGAGATGGACATTTTATACTCATAACAGGAACAATTCATCAGGAGGAAGTCTCAATCCTGAATATCTATGCCCCTAATATAAAGCCTCCTACTTATGTAAAAGAAACACTTCTAGAACTCAAGGCAGTCATCACACCACACACACTAATAGTAGGAGACTTCAACACTCCTCGCTCACCAATGGACAGGTCAATCAGACAGAAACCTAACAGAGAAATAAGAGAATTATTGGAGGTATTGAATCAAATGGACTTAACAGACATCTATAGAATGTTCCTCCCAAATAGGAAACAATATACCTTCTTCTCTGCAGCTCATGGAACCTTCTCGAAAATTGACCACATACTGGGTAAGAAAGCAAACTTCCACAGATACAAAAAAATATTAGTAACCACCTGTGTCTTGTCAGACCACCATGGATTAAAGTTAGAATTCAACAACAATGCTACCCCCAGGAAGCCAACAAATTCATGGAAGTTGAACAGTCAACTACTGAATCACCCCCGGGTCAAGGAAGATAAAGAAAGAAATTAAAGTCTTCCTTGAATTTAATGAAAATAAAGACACAAAATACTCAACATACTCAAAACTATGAAAGCAGTGCTAAGAGGAAACTTCATAGCACTAAGTGCCCAATTAAAGAAAACGGAGAAAGCACACATTGGAGACTTAACAGCACACTTGAAAGCTCTAGAAAAAAAAAGAAGCTGATTCACCCAGGAGGAGTAGAAGACTGGAAATAATCAAACTGAGGGCTGAAATCAACAAAATAGAAACAGAGAAAACAATCCAAAGAATCAATGAATCAAAAAGCTGGTTCTTGGAGAAAATCAACAAGATCGACAAGCCCCTATCCAAATTAATCAAACAGCGGAGAGAGAACATGCAAATTAATAAGATCAGAAATGAAAAGGGGGACATAACCACAGATGCAGAGGAAATTCAGAGAATCATTAGATCTTACTACAAAAATTTATATGCCACGAAGTTGGAAAATGTACAAGAAATGGACATTTTTTTTAGATAAGTAGCATATACCAAAGTTGAACCAAGACCAGTTGAACAGTCTAAAAAGACCTGTCAGTCGTGAAGAATTAGAAGCTGTTATTAAAAATCTCCCTACCAAAAAAAGGCCGGGACCAGATGGTTTCAATGCAGAATTCTACCAGAACTTCCAGGAAGAGCTAATACCTATACTCCTTAATGTATTTCACAATATAGAAACAGAAGAATCATTGCCAAACCCTTTTTATGAGGCTACAGTTACCGTGATACCAAAACCACACAAAGACACGACCAAGAAAGAGAATTACAGACCAATCTCACTCATGAACATTGACGCAAAAATACTCAATAAAATACTGGCAAACCGAATCCAAAAATACATTAGAAAAATTATCCATTATGATCAAGTGGGCTTCATCCCAGAGATGCAGGGCTGGTTCAACATACGCAAATCTATCAATGTAATCCATCATATAAATAAACTGAAAGAAAAAAAACATATGATCATTTCATTGGATGCTGAAAAAGCGTTTGACAAAATTCAACACCCATTTATGATAAAGGTGTTGGAGAGACTGGGGATACAAGGATCATACCTAAATATAATAAAAGCAATATACAGCAAGCCGTCAGCTAACATCAAATTGAATGGAGAGAAACTCATAGCCTTTCCTCTAAAATCAGGAACATGACAAGGCTGTCCACTCTCACCATACCTCTTCAATATAGTGCTTGAAGTTCTAGCAATAGCAATAATACAACATAAGGGGATTAAGGGGATACGAATTGGAAAGGATGAAGTTAAACTTTCATTATTTGCTGACGATATGATAGTGTACATAAGCGATCCCAAAAACTCTACTAAAGAACTCCTACAGTTGATAAACACCTTTAGTAATGTGGCAGGATACAAGATCAACTCCAAAAAATCAGTAGCCCTCCTATCCACAATGGATAAAGAAGCAGAGAGGGAAATCAGAGAAACATCACCTTTCATGATAACCACAAATAGCATAAAGTATCTTGGGGTAACTCTAACCAAGGAAGTGAATGACCTATTTGATAAGAACATTAAGTCTTTGAAGAAAGAAATTGAGGAGGATACCAGAAAATGGAAAGACCTCCCCTGCTCTTGGATTGGGAGAATCAACATAGTAAAAATGGCAATTCTACCAAAAGCAATCTATAGATTCAATGCAATTCCCATCAAAATCCCATCAAACTTCTTCACAGACCTGGAGAGAACAATAATCAAGTTTATATGGAAAAACAAAAAGCCCAGGATAGCCAAAGCAATCTTATACAATAAAGGAACTTCTGGAGGCATTACCATCCCTGACTTCAAACTCTATTACAGAGCAACAGTATTGAAAACAGCTTGGTATTGGCATAACAACAGATGAACTTCGAATGGCTTAAAAGTACTTAAGGTCATGCTCAACCTCCTTAGTGATCAGGGAAATGCAAATCAAAACAACTTTGAGGTATCATCTTACACCTGTCAGAATAGCCAAACTCAAAAACACCAATGATAGCCTATGCTGGAGAGGATGTGGAATAAGGGGAACACTCATCCATTGTTGGTGGGAATGCAAACTTGTGCAGCCACTGTGGAAATCAGTGTGGCGGTTTCTCAGGAAACTGGGATTCAGCCTCCCTCACTTGGTAATATACCCAAGAGATGACCTAACATACTACAAAAGCATTTGTTCAACTATGTTCATAGCAGCATTATTTGTAATAGCCAGAACCTGGAAACAACCTAGGTGCCCCTCAATAGAAGAATGGTTAAAAAAGGTGTGGAACATATGTACATTAGAGTTTTACTCAGAGGTAAAAAACAATGACATCTTGACTTTTGCATGCAAATGGATAGAAATAGAAAACGCTTTACTGAGTGAGGTAAGCCAGACCCAAAAAGAGGAACACGGTATGTATTCACTCATAAGTGGATTCTAATCGTAATTAAAGGTCTTTGAGCCTATTATTCGTGATCCTAGAGAAGTTAAATAAGAAGGTGAACCTGACGAAAATCATGTAGCTATCCTTCTGGAGATTGGAAATAGACAAGAGTTCCAGAACTCTCATCTGGCGATGGAGGGAGATGGAGGCAGAGACCCACGTCGAAACACTGGACCTAGCTCCCTAGGTCCAAACGAGAGACAGAAGGAAGGAGAACGTGAACAAAGAGGGCAAGAGCAGAGGAAACCTTCATCCAACGTTGGATGGCGATACAGATGGAGACCCATATTGGAGCACCAGATGGAACCCTCCGCGGTCCAAATGAGGAGCAGAAGGATGAAGAAAATGAAAAAAGAAATCAGGACTGCGATGGGCGCCATCACCCACTGATACAAGGGGACTGATCTAATGAGAGTTCACCAAGGCCAGCTGGACTGGAACTGAATGAGCGCATGATCTAACCAGATTCTCTGAATGTGACCGGATTCTCTGGATGTGGCTGGCCCGGAGTCTTTCTGAAAAGCCATTGACAATGACACTGGGACTTGTTTCCTCTGCATTTACTGGATTTTTGGGATCCAGTCTGTTTGGATACTCACCTTCCTGGACCTGGAGGGAGGGGGGAGGAACTTGAACTTCCCACAGGGCAGGAAACCCTGACTACTCTTAGGGATGGAGAGGGAGGAGGAGAGGGAGTGGGGGAAGTGGGAGGGTGTTGGGAGGAGGGGCGGAAATGGAAACTTTATAATTTAATAAACTTTAAAAAAATAAAAATAAAAAAATAAAAAATCTTATAAGCAGTAAGACTTTTTATGATATATTCTCTTACAAGATGCATAACCTGAAGAAGGAAGAGACAGTACGAGCTGTCTGGAAGAGTTTCAGGACAACTGAGCATCTTTGTACAGACATTTTCTAACCTGTCATGCTGCCTTCAAGTTATGCACTGAGCTCTAGTTTTCAATAGTCCATGAGACAGGGAATTAATATATGCGTAAGAGTATAAAATGACGCATTGGATTTAACATATCCTCAGGTCAAATTCTCAAATTCCTATAGCCATACACTAATTCCACTTGACTTCTCAGAACTGTGAGCTCTAATCAGAAACAGAAAGCAATAACACAGAGATATGTTGCAGGTATTAAATCTTAGCACATCACTAGGACAATAATCTAAAGGTTAGTGTTTAGTCCGTCAAAATATTATCTGTTGTTTGGTACTGTAATAGATTTTATGACCTGCTCTAACATTATCATTTGCTTTTACTTTTATCTTATATCTTCCTCCTTCAGACAATGATAAAGCTAGCCTTTCTTTTGTGTCTGATTTGGTGCCTTAAATACATTTGGCTGGATAGATACTTGGACTCAGAGCACAGTTTGTCGATCTTTCTCTCTGTATCGTTCTTTAAGAAGCACATGGACCTGACTGTTCCAATATGCAAGCAGTTCAAAAAATGGTCAGATTGTAGATCACATGACGTGATCCCCCTGAGAAGCAGTTCCTCAAGATTTTGTGTTGAAGACTTTGAAACTATACTCTGTGTGACCCTAGCTTTAGTCACCATCGAACTTCAGGCACTGTTGCTTAGTTCACACGTTCCCCTTGTGCTCTCAGGATCTTGGGACTCCCTCCTGTGCTAACCTGACACAGCTGAAGGACTTCACCATGGCATGGGTCCAGACCAAATATTGTTTCCTAAGCTTCCTCATGGGTGGAGATTCCCCAAGGCTACCCTGTGGGAGCATTTTCTGACTGGCAACTGTTCTCGTCTTAGTCCAAATAACACCATGGCCTCCGATAGCAATACAGGCCTCTCTCATCAGGCCATTCCTTGTTGTCTTCAGGTCTACAGTCCTACTTGTCTTCACAGAGAACAAACTGCTCCCACTTCCCTTTCTGTCTCACCTCTTCACCACATATTTGCTTATCATAATGCTGCATGCCCTATATCATGCCGAGGCCTCTCCTTAGCTTTCAAATTTTCATTTTTTTTTGTTTTTGTTTGATAAAGAAAAGGTTTTATTTCATCTTATAACTTCCTGTCCATAACTGAGGAAATGTAGGCCAGGTGTTCAAAGCAGGACTTAGGAGGTAGGACTGAAGCAGATACCATAGAGGAAATGTGCTTACTAAGATGTTTCTTATCATTTGCTCAGCTTTTTTTTTCATAATGTCCTTTATTTTGTGAAATTATAATATAATTGCATTATTTTTCCCTTCTCTAATAAAGATATGCCTTGACAGAGTAATCAGTGAATGTCCAGATGGCCGTTCATAAATTAGAACGATGCTGAAATGTAGTTCATGTGCCTTCTCAATGAGCTCTACTCACTCTTTGTTTTCTTTCCTGTCTTTAAAAACTTTCGATAAATGAATAAGAAGGATTTTATGGAAAGAAAAGCCATGACTGCCACACACGCCAGTAGGAATCCAATCACATCCAGAGAGTGGTACTGGTACCAGGTGAGGTTGTGTGCCAGTGGCCTCAGGTGCTTGGCCCCTTTGTGGCGCATGACAAACTCAATCCAGAAGATGGCTCTGTCCAGGGGTTTCATGGGCTGGTCATGATGAATGGTTGACAACCACATAGCATTCTTTTTATAGCTGATAGAAGGAAAACAGACATTAACTTACATAAGAAATGAAAAATGCACACGTGTAAACTTTTGTGTAAACATTAAAGTTAATCATACCATATAGAAGTAAAATATATTTCGTTTCATGTTCAGAGGCATGTCTGAATTCATTGAGCATGCAATATTAGGCATTTAAAAAGAAAAATAATAAAGATCAAATATTCCTAAAGTAGAGTTTAGACACAGCTAAGTCTTAAATATAAAATAAATCAAAGTGAGATATTATTTGAGTATATAAAGACTCAGTTATCCATAAGCAATTATTAGTAATATTTGTGTGAAAAATGTGTACTAGTTTCAGGATGTATAAGTAGAAGACAAATCACTCTTGAGTCCTCATGGTGGTGTATATCTGTGTAAATTTGATAAAGATTAAAATGAGATTTTTTTTTGGTACATCTATCAATGATTAGTGGTTTTAATTACAAATGTGTCCTGGTTCTTATTAATTAGCTCTAATAGCTGCTTCTCAGTGCTTTTACATTTTTCTAATTAAGGTCATCAAATATTTGATTAAACTAATAGGAAGAATAATTTTCAACTCTGTTACTCTATTGAACTTTTTATTACATTTATTATGCTTTTTGTTAAGTATAATCACAATAAATTTTTGCTTTTACTTTTAAATATGAGTGTGAGAGAGTATGTGCTTAACGTGTGTAAACTGTGTGTGTAATTGTTTGTGTGCGTGTTGGTTTATGTTTATTATGAGATCTGCTGGAGTAAGAGTTACAGATGTTTGCAACCAACTGATGTAAGTGTTGGGAACAGAACTCTGGTCCACTGCTGGTGCAAATCTTCCCTTATCCACAGAGCCATTGTTCAAGACTAAGTTTTACTCTTATTGTTGATATACATTTTCTGTTAGCATTGTAATTTTAGTAGTATGAGTTGTAAAAAATTCACACTGAAGATCATATATTTGATGTAGTTGATTTTAATGCTGAAATAATTATTGATGAGCATATAAAGGAGAAGGGTTACAAAGACAAGTCATTAACTCTAATATCAGTTTAATGAAGCAAAAGTAGCAATTGTAATAATGGTAACTTACTGTCTTTTTATTTACAAAGAAAAATGAGAGAATTATTAATTTATTCTCATTAAATAATCATCACTTCTTAGTCTGTATGTTACATTTATTTAAAATTTAATTTGTAACTTATATGATTAGGAAATGAGAAATGGGTAAACTCCTTAGGGAACAGTAGGAAGGTTAATACAAAAGTAAGGCAGACAGTAACAAAGTACCAATAAAGATATCAGAAAAGGCCATGAAAAATTTTACTCTTAATAATTTATTAAATTCTCCCAAAACACATACAGTTTTATGCATAAATATACATATATGATTTTAGTGATTTTTTTCCTCTTCTGTACTGATGGTACTCAATCGAAGAGTCAAAGAGCACCTTATACAAACCTCAATACCAAATATGAGAAATCCTCTTTTTAAGAGATTGGCCAAGTCTGTCAAAGAAACTCCCTAAACATAGAACCTATTGGTGGTGCTTATTCTCCAATGGTGGAAGGTAAGTTTTTATTTCTGAATGAGCATTCAATTCAGAAGTAGAGTCCAGAGACCTCTCAGTTGGTACTGACTTGACATCCCCCACCTGAAAACTAAATTTTGTGGTATAAGACAGTAGAGAGGATTGAAAGATTTTAAAAGCCAGAGGGAAGTGCTGTGAAGTTGTTTCTTTGATAAACTAAACTCATCTAAGTCTCAACAACATGTGTACCTGAACAAGATCCGAATAAGATGACACCTATAGTCTTTTTAACAACATAGGTCCCTAACAAAATTAGAATAAGTAGGAAACCTATACTCATTCTCAAAAACATAGGTCCCTAGCAAAATCTGAATAAATATCACTTCTGTAGTCATTCTCAAAAACATAACCCTATCAAAATCTGAATAAGTAGGACATCGATATTTGTTCTCAACCAAATAAGTCCCTAAGCAAGTACTTGATGTAGATCTTTTTGTATGAACATTAAAAATAATTACATAGTATTATCACAGTATTCTGTGAATAAAATTGGTTAATAAAGAAGTGACTTGGGCCCAAGACAGGGCTGAACAGATCTAGGCAGGTAAAACTAAGCTGAATTCTGGGAGAAAGAAAGTAGGGTCAGAAAGAAGTCATAAAACCTCTGAAGGAGATAAATATCAGGCCTTTACTAGTAAGCCCAAACCACATGGTGATACACAGATTAATTGAAATGAGTTAATTTAAGAAATTAGAGCTAGCAAAAAAAATGTGCATTAGCTTATAGGAATAGCGGTATTGTAATCAAAGAAAAATAATTATCCACATGTTCATTTTTTCATAGTAATAAATTCTCCTTATTTAAATTTATCCTAAGACCGGTTGCATATTTAAATATCTAACCATATACTTACTTTTATGTTAATGTTTATGCTATTTTGATGTATTACAACTTTCATAAAGTTACCTATCTCTTTCAAAACAGTCAATTTCTCTGTTGTAATATGTTCCTGTGACTTCTAGGTGTACGATATCTGGTACTACCTCTAATATTTCATTGTTGCAAGGAGGTCTGCTTGTTGGTACCTGGTCACCTAGGTAGCTTAGACCAAAAATAGAAACTGCATTAATTAAATCATTTCTTGTCCCATTAGCTCTTGCTTCTTATTGGATAACTCTTACACATTAATTTAACCTATTTCGATTAATCTTTATATCATCATGCAGCAGTGGCTTACCAGCAAAGTTCCAGCATCTCTATATCTAGAAAAGGGGAAATGGTGTGGGAGTTCATTTTGTCTATGTATTGCTTTTCTTGGTTAATGTATAAACCTTTTGAGCCTATGGCAGGGAAAAAAACAATTAGGCAGGGAAACCTAGGCTGTATGATGGGAGAAGGAAGGTAGAATCAGAGAGATGCCATGAAGCCACTAGAAATAGATGTGCTGAAACTTTGTTGGTAGGCCATGACCTTATGGTAAGATATAGGTCAAGAGAAATGGGTTAAATTAATAAGAGTTAGCCAATAAGAGGCTAGAGTTAATGGGACAAGAAGTGATTTAATTAATACACTTTCTGTGTGATTATTTTGGTTCTAGACAGCTGGGAACCAACAAGTGGCTCTCCCCTCCAACAAATTGGTGTCAGTGTGGTGGACTAAAATTCATGTAAAATGTGAGGAAGCTTGAAAAGGAATTCTATACACAAAAATATAGAGTTTAACACAGTTTCTTGCTGTTTGCTGGCAGTGTGTTGCAGCTCCCTTACAAGAGGATTTCCTTATTTTGTTGTGACCATTGTGAAATGCCAGCTTTCTGGTCTTGCTGGCACTGTGATCCCTAGCTCTTTTGGGAGACAGATATTTGGATAGGGTTTGTGATCATACTGCTGCAACTTGCTTAATGGCAGCATGGACTGACGGTGTGCCTGAGAATGGGGCTGTGGGCATGGCTCTCAGAAGCAACAAACAGCTCTGCCATGCTGGACTGTTCCAAGGAAGCAGTTAGTTCTATATATAACATAGTAATTGTGAAGCTTGAGTTTTAGACTGGGCAGGCAAGCCGATAATACCATATATACCAGAGGAATGGTGCAGTTTAAGTTTAAGAAGCACTGAGCAATTTAAGAAGTACACCTAGACAGTAAAGAATTATAGATACAAAATAGGACAGATTCAGAAATAAAAGATGTCTAAATGGATCACAGTCTTGGATAAATGCACGCAGCCTAGGGAGAGAGACAGAAAAGTGTGTAGAGAGTTGGAAATAAGGAAATCATATAAAAAACAAAACCTTTAAAGAGACAGAATAGACAGTCATAGAGTAAAAGGAGTAAAGAAAAATAAGCCACATAAAGATAATGTAAAATTATTATATTTTCTTTGATATTTTTGACTGTAAAGGAGCTAAGTACAGAGAGATATTTCATTGTATGGGCTGCTAAGCTAAACCAGCATGTATATTATAAAGGTATCACAATTTGCAAATTTGAGTTTAAGGATGTGTTTCCATAGAAAAGAGGTTCTTTTTTTGTTTTCACAGAGGTTGAGAACCTATGGATTGCTTCCAGACTGGTGTTGTTGATAGACCAAGAAGCCCTGAAAGGTTGCTTTGAACTTCACTCAAAAATTACTTTGTCCAATAAAAAGCAGGAAGCAGTTTGGAGAAAAATTACTTTCAAATTCCTAAATATTATTTATTAATTTGTCTTTATATTTAAAGGGGGATATGCTATAGAGATTTTCACTTGTGTAGATCTCAGTTATTGATGCAAACTAAGGTCAAACTAATTATATGTATATTTATGCTCTTGATTAAGGTATTGTGATTGTGTTGTTCATTTAATAATGTAATGTATAAGTAAGAAATATAGGTTAATAGTCAACTATAATAGTCAAGCTTGTAGTCATGTTACATATATATATATATATATATATATATATGTAGAGAGAGAGAGAGAAAGAGAGAGAGAGAGAGAGAGAGAGAGAGAGAGAGAGAGAGATTTCATTTAGGTATTCTTCAAATCTTTCAGAGATCTTCAGTAAATGACATTTGAATGTTTTAAGAAATTAGGACTTTTCATGACAATGAGATACCTCTCCACCTGGCAGCACAAACTACTACAAGAAAAAGATGGGCATCAAAGTGGCTGCTAATGAAGTTTGTTAGTCAGTTGGGCAAGAAACTATGCTTGTGTGGCCACATAAACGGACATGCAGGATGTGCAGAGAAATGACTGCTGAACTTGCCTAAAGGTGAGATGATTCTTTGGAGTTGCTGCTACATGAAAGAGTCTGCCAGACATTCTGCAGGACACAGAATAATGTTACTGGCAAACTGACAATATAGGCAGAAGTATCTTTAAGATTTCCTGCTTCATGACAAAGTGTGCTGGGTACTATGGGCCTGTAGGCCAAAGATGCCCCAACAATACAGAAGAACCTTGGGTGACTTCTAGGCAGCAAGATGTCCCTTCAATTCTACAGTTTTAGAAATTACTTACATTGCACCTCCTGTTTACTTAGACAATGTCATATCCTTCTGGAGTCTTTGATGGAGTTGAAGAATTTATAATTATAGTTTTCCTTAGTCATGATAAAAGATAAAATAGATAGAGAAATTGTAACTATAATTCTTGCTTGAGAACTGTTTTATTGAATGTAATTTTACTATGTTAAAGCATTTCTTTTTGTTTAAACAGAAAAGGAGGAATGGTGGGAGACGAGATTACTTTGTTCTGTTTCAGCCACCCAGCTAACTTACACTTAAAATAATCACACAGACACTGTATTAATGAAATTACTGCTTGGCCAATTAGCTCTAATTTCTTACTGGCTAATTCATGCGTCTTAATTGAACCCATTTCCATTAATCTGTGTGTTGTCACATGACAGTGGCTTACTGGGAAGTTTCTAACCAGCATCCATCTCAGGAAGGGGATCTATGACATCTACCACTTTGCCCTTCTTCACAACATTCAGGTCTGTCTTTTCTGCCTACCTAAGATCTGCCCTATCAGGCCAAACAGTTTCTTTATTGATTAACCAATGAAAGCAACACACAAACAGAAGGACATCCTACACCACTATAATTCTTGCTTGATGACTGTTTATTTAATACATTTTACTATGTTAAAGCCTTCCTTTTTGTTTAAACAGAAAAGGGAAAATGGTGTTGGAGGTTCTTCTGTCACTGTATGTTGCTTTTATTGGTTAGTGAATAAGGGAATGGTTTGGCCTATAGCATGGGAGGAAGAAGGTGGAGTCAGAGAAACACCATGGAGCTGACTCTGGAGACAGATGAGCTGAAACTTTGCCTTTAAACCACTGCTATATTGTGATATTCAGATTAACAGAAATGGATTAAATTAAGATGTAAGAGTTAGCCATTGAAAAGCTAGAGATAATGCTCCAAGCAGTGATTTAATTAATATAATTTCTGTGTGATTATTTCAGGTGTAGGTGGCAAGGAACAAATAAATGGGTCTCCCCATCAATATTTTATTTCACTTTACTTATTGGCTATTTAAGTTTTATACTATCCTTTAAACTCTGACCAATTACTTTACTAAAAGAATTGAAATTAAAAATTGTCCATAGCTGGTGGCATATGCCTGTTGGACAAGCGGCTTGGAGGATTAAGTAGAAGGATTACACATTGAGGAAAAGTATAATTTACATGGTTAAGAAATATAAAGCACAACATGGAAATAAAAAATAATAATAATAAAAGTTGGAATAAAAAACCTCTGACACTGAATCGTACACTAATTTTTCTCTGTAACTCCATTATTTTTGCCTTCAGGATAATTCTTGCTCCTTAGGACTTCAGTGAGAATCATAATTAATGATAAACAAATACCAACATATATACATTTCAAAAGGTATACTTACAAAGGATTATCTATGACAGCCTCCAGTGCATTGAGCAAATCTGCCCTCTTCATTGTTCTGAAATCTAAAGAAACAGCTGCTCCTTTGGCTACTATGTAGGCAATGTTATCATGTTGATCTCCAAACAAAGGAATGCCAACCATAGGGATTCCAAAATGGATCGCCTCATAGATTCCATTGGCTCCACCATGAGTTACAAAGGCTTTGGTTTTTGGATGACCTAGAATAAGACGAATTCAGGTTGACATTTATTAGCATTTTTAGACATGAAATGAGAAATGTGCAGTATTAGGAACTGAAAGATTTTCTACATGAAGATTAATTTTATTTAATTCAATTTATTAATTTAGTTTGCCATACAACTTCTGTTTCACCTCACTTTTCATCCTCAAAAAAGGTATGTGAAGATTCTAGAATTCATAACCTGGATGAAACATTTTCTTCTCTCACAGTGAGAAGAAACTAAATTTGCAGAGAGATATTTTGCAGAATTGCTTTGTACTTGAGAGTTGAACTATGAAATTCTAATTTACAGATGAACACATGGGGTACATGGTAGCTATGAGAAAATGAATGTTAAAAGCGATCAACTGAATACCAGAACTTGTTGTTTTTAATAAATAATACATTCACTAAGTGTAATATAAAGGATTTTGAAGTCAACTAGGATATGTTTGTTCTGAGTGTCTTACCTAGAAGGTCATTCTGGGGGAGCCATTTGTAAACTCTGGTATTGGGTCCTAAGGTGTCTGGTATTTTGCCCTCAAATCTCCAAAGAACCTGTTAAAGATTAGATCATGTTTATTGCTAGAACCAAATTTAGCATTCTACAGACTAAATATATTATATTTAGGAGTATAAATATATATAATATGCATATATGTATGTAACAACAATAATAAAAATGATGCTATAAATTTGAAAGAGAGCAAGGAGAATGAATATAAGAGGTTTTGGAGAAACAGTGAAAAGGGAGAAATGATGCAATTTTATTATAATTTAAAAAGAGAAATTTTAAAAATAGATCTTTTTATGTTTAAATATAACACAGGTAAATACCTCCCATAAAAATGGATGAAGACATCAGAAAGGGTAAATATTGAGAACTCTAGTGAGACTGAGAAGAAGATTGTGACAGCAGAGTCTGTGCTTATTTTTACATTCAGGCAGGCTGAACATAATCATCATTTTTCTAAGCAGAGATTTTTAGACAAATGAGATAGCTAATGATGAATGAAAATATTTAATATACTCCCATGGTGATATAATTCAATCTCAGAGAAGAGTGGCACATTATTAATGACTAATATTTTATATGAACATATTTTGACAGTTCTAATAGTCTACTTTTAACACTATTATATTTTAAATGCTTTTGGTCTTTTACATTTATTAACTTCTTATATGTTATTTTCATTGAATTTCAAGTTTTTAGGCTTTGATTACTTATTCATGACAAATATTCCTGATCCACAATTCTCTTTGGTCTGAAGTTCTTTGAAACAATGTCAATGTGTTGATTAATAACAATATGGAATCATCTTCTCCATCCAAAGAGTAGTTTTGCATAGTGTTGTTTTGGAACATGATCCAGAAATGGAGTCACATGAGCAGAATTCTGAGTGGTTGAGAAAACACTCTAAGAAAACAAGACAAGAGTCTTGTGACCTCAATTTCTTCAAAATGCTAGATTGCTTTTGGTCAGTGTATTTTACCCTCCTTTCAGGTATAACAGATAGAGTGGATCTATTTTAGGTTAACCATTACTGCTTACTATTGTCATCCAGATAAAGTTTAAACTGCCCTTTGTGCATTTCTGTTCTGGTTTGACAGAAAATGGACCCCTAAGGGAGTGGCAATATCAGGAGGTGTGGTTTTGCTGGATAAAGTAAGTCACTATGGGGTGGGCTTTGAGATCTCTTTGCCTCAAGTTTATATCAGTGTAACTTTCAGTCAACCTCACAAGCAGAAGTGCTAAAGAAATTACTGAGTTTTTGAAAATGAAAGGACTAGGAAGAATTACAAGGGATTATGGAACCTATATTCCCACGTGGACATGATTATAAACATGACTTGAGTTTTTCATAAGAGTCAAAATTAAATGAAATCTAGTGACCCTGTCTGGTCTGTTTCTAAAGAAAAGATATGGGCTTTTCACAGGGTCATCAGAGAACAGTGGAGAATAGGCACATAAAGACCTCTTTTTTTCCTTGAAATTCTCCTGATTTTATAATTAAAAAATAATCTGGAAAATGAACATGACTGAATGACTTTTGAAATGTTATTGCCACCTTGTGGCCAATGGGAGCTTTACAGTCTGGTTTACCTAGAGACAGTTATTGTTAAAGATTGGCCTTTAATAGTTTTGCATTTAAAAGATTGCTTTTATACTATACATATTCATTCTGATAATAAGGTACATTTTGGGTTTTTTCTGTCTTCGTTTATTCATAAGAAACTGAACTCTGATATCTGCAATTTATTACTTTCAAGGCATGACATAATTCCCTATTATGTGTCAATACTATGCAGGAAAGGTTTTAGAGCCTGTGAAAGAGGCAGATCCTCAGGATTATCTTTGTTAAATTCAAACTTGGGACTTCCTTTTTCTCTGCAAAA
This sequence comes from Myodes glareolus, assembly GCF_982192425.1. Classification (NCBI taxonomy): domain Eukaryota; kingdom Metazoa; phylum Chordata; class Mammalia; order Rodentia; family Cricetidae; genus Myodes; species Myodes glareolus. The sequence continues at coordinate 20,399,226 of NC_142033.1, read as the reverse complement.
TGTAGCATGCTCAGGTTCAGCACCATGTTTGCTTGCATAGTACCATACTTCCCTTTATAATGATAATGGTTAAATGAGCTACCACATTTAAGTGCATTTTTTATTACAGATGCCATGATCATGTTGTCTCTACATAGCAATAAAATCCTAAACAAGACTCTATGGAAAAACTTTTTTTTTGTCACACAGGCTTGTCATACTGATTGTATACAACTTCAACTCCTGTGATTCTTGATCATATGACCTTTCTAAACCCTCAAATTGTACATTGTCTGATTCTCTGATTAGAGTTAACTATTGCTTATGATTATAACCTCAAGTTTCCAGGAGAAAGTGCTTTAGATGAAGAAATATCTCGCATAGTTGAATGAATATTGGAAAAGCATATAAATAAGGGGAAGATATCCCCATTTAATTTGGGTCACTTAGGCATTCATTTGAATTATTATAAAATACTAAATGAAGATAAGGAGGTTATTAATCAAGAGGAAGAAATGACTAATTCCTTGCATAAATATAAACTTGCTGATAACATCATAAAATTAGGAAAGAAGGAAAATTGAGAAAAATTTCCCATTGTAGGTAATATCAAAGTAAATACAGCACCACTGTCAACTATGCGGGTGATGGCTCCCTCAGCTCAATCTTTGGAGTCTCCTTTAAAAATGTTTCCTGTATTCTCTAAAGGCACTCCTGATGCATAGGGTAAGTAATCTGATATTCAACCTAACCTTGCATTCTTTCTACTTTTTGATGAGGATTTCTGAGAATTTATGAAAAAGCTTAAGTTTACAACCTTGACAAGCTATGGCATGAGAGGAAAAGAAATTAATTTACCAATTCCTTGACCTCATGAGCTCAGCTTGGTGTTTCAGTGTAATTTCAACAAAATAAAAGTGTTTAGCATGGGCTACACATGGATAAAATGAAGGATTTTTGGAAGGCTTGCTCTTTCTGTGGATCTACTGCTTTATGACGTTATGAATCTTTTTGGTTGGAACAATAATGCACTACGGTTGCTGTATGATTTCCATATATTTGCTAAAATGGTTCTTAACCCTTTCAGACTTCTTCAGTGGCAAGTGTGATTTGCAGAGAAAGCCCATAAAAAGTTCAAATGCAAGGACTGGGGTAATCCTAAATATCACATATGAAATGCTGACAGAGATTGGTAGATTGGTATCAATAGATTATCAGGTGCATAATATGCTTTTGACAGCTTCTCCCACATTAGAGATGTAGCTATGGCCTCCTAGATTTAGCTGAAATGGAATCTGATCAGGCCTAAGAAAGTAGTAAAAATGGAAAGTTCCTCTCTGCCTTATGGCTGTTTTCATAGAGAAACTCAAAGATGCTATTAAAAATTTAGCAGAAGGGGAAAAAATCGAGCGTTATTATTAAAACACTTAGCTTTTGAAAACGTTGATAAAGATTGCCAAGGATTAATCATGCCTCAAAGAGAGATAGAAAATGTTCTGGATTTTCCGAAGTTAATTAACTTTAGAATATAGGGATCTACAATCAAAGAGCAAAATTAGCTGATATAAACATTTATGCATTACAAAAATAGATGTTAGCAAAGTGACTACTTGAAGAAGCAATGTAAATTGCTCCTACAATTGTATGTTCAGATTCAATGAGTTCCAGGTTTTACACTATATGCAAGGAAAGAAAACATTGGGTTAAGAAATGTTGAAACAGATTTGATAAGGATGGGAATACATTGCCTGGAAACAAAAACAATACTAGTTAACAGTAGGAAAATATGTTTAGGGGTCTCCTAAGGAATCCACAAAATTAGAGGCTTTTAAGGCAAAAATAACAACATTGATGTCAGACTTCAGATTATAATCAAACTAGTCTTTTTTTTTTCAAGATGTCATTCAAGGAAGTGCTGCTATTAGTAGTTCTCGCCCTTACGTATTACTGTTTCCTCTCTTCAATGTCCTTTAAGGTTACACACAGAATATTGGGGACTTATACTGCCTCAAAGAGTTGGACTTTTATTGGGTTTCAGTAGTTTATCCATGAATGCAATCATAGTTCATACAGAATCAGTGATGAAGATTTAACAGGGGAAACTGCAGTCACGAATACAGTGCCTACAAATTGGTCCTTTAACCAGAAGGATAATTGCAGTTTTTACTAATGTCTATAAAGCCTTTCACAAATAAACATGGTTTGTGAGCAAGGACTCAATACAAGCAAGACTATGTAGATTTAAGAGTCTTACTAAAGGAAAATGATAAACCATCATTGGACTTAAAAGTAAATGAAAAAATGTTTACAGTATTATTTAGCTATGATGAGACTGATGTTTCTATTATAACCATAGAATAATGGGCACCTGAATGACTTGTTATGGGGGGTAAATTCAACCCTAATTAAGTTGGAAACTTTGAGTTCTAAAAGATGAAACAGAATCATCTACAAAATTACAAGACATAAAGAAAATCCTCCAGCCTTGTGTTACTCATATTCTGGTTAATTTTGGTAAAGAGGCTTTCTACAAGAGACTCATGCAGAGATCTATATTCCCACATCTAATGATACCCATTCTCCACAATCAAAATTCTAATGAAAGTTTAAGTTGTCAAAAATGAAAAACACTAGGAAAACAGATGCAAGAGATTATGGGGCCTATATTTCCAAAGACATGGGGACATAAGTATGACTTAACATTTCATAGGAGTCATAAATTATATAAATACCTATTGACCCTTTCTAGACATCTCGATGGCTGATTTCTAAGGAAAAGATACAGGATATTCACAAGGTCATCAGAGAACAGTAAAAAGCAGACACATGGAATCCCCCTTCTCTCTGGAGTTCTCCTGGTTTTGTAATTAAAAAATACTCAGGTAAATGTAGATGGTTGATTGACTTATGAAATTTTTTTAAAATTTATTGAGATTTTTAATAGGTTTTTGAATGTGGTTCAAACACAGACTTTTGTAAGTGTTAGGCTTAGGCTCTATTGTGGCCCTTTCTCCCTAGCTGGAAATAGAAAATATTTTTGGTTACTTTTAAATTTCTATAAACGTTATTCAGAAAATTCAAATAACATAGGTTTGTTTAGTTATTAATCATAGAAACTGTATCATGTCAATCCTGAATTTTAAAGTGCTTTTTAATGATTTTATGGATATTTTTATAATTTTTCTAGAGAGAAAAAAAACAAAAATTATCTTAAAGATTAAATGGCTGAAGATCTAGCTCAGATGACTGAGTTACTTATCTGTACTTGTCTGCATGCATGAGGCTGAATTCAATCCCCAGCATTGAGTGGAATGGACATAGTTCACATGCCTATAATTCTAATACTTCTGAGACAGAGGCAAGAAGGATAGGGTTCAAGATTATCCTTGGCTATAAACCAAGTTTCTAGTTCTAATGGTAGTACCCACTATATCAATACAAAGGATGAAGGAATAGAATAGAACCTGAAGCCACGTGAATATCCTCATGTGAATTTCCCAAGGAACGGAGGCCCCTGTGCCTTAAGGTCTTTATCTGCTGACCTGCAGATGACCTGTTTCACCCTGGTCCTCCACCACAGAAGAGTTAGCTTCCTATCACACAGCAAAGACCTTCAGCACACAAAATTCAGGGCTGCAGCTGAGTAAGTCCTGCCCTTAGTCTCTCCAGTGATGTCCTCACTGAGCATTGTGGCACTTGGAGAAGGTGGTCATTGTCTCATCTGCAGAACGGGTCTGAAGCTGCATGAAATAGGCACGGGGATGTTCACATTTTGGACACGGCTCTGCGGTAGAGTCCACGTTCTCTCAGGCAGCTGCTCCACCAAGCACATCCTCCACTTCTTTCAGCTTTGGATACTTTCGGTTTTTTACCTTGCATGTGATATTATGCACGTAAGGGCAAGTGTTACAGGCAAAGCGATGGCAACGCTCTCCTTCCTCCACAATCAGCCCGTTTCCTCAGCTCGGAAAGAAGAGAAGCATTGCTACAGTTTGAACATAAAGGTTCTTACTGTCTGGAGCTCTGAATTATGAAATTTTAATGCCACTATGTGGCCAATGGGAGCTTTACAGGCTGGTTTACCTAAAGACAGCTATTAGTGGCCTTTAATAGTTTTACATTTGTAAAAAATAGTTTTTACTATACACATTCATCCCCATAATAAGATGCATTTTAGCTTTTCTGTTCCTTCATTCAACCATAAGGGATGTCATTTTGATATTAATGGATTGTATTTACCCAAGATAGAACAAAATCCCCTATTATTTGTCAATACTATGCAGCAAATAATTTAGAGCCTGTGAGGAAGTCTTTCCCTTGGGTGGGCTTTGATTAGTTAGTTTCAAACTTCGGAAAAATTGCTAAGGTCCTTATTTAATTTTGCAAAGTTGACCTGGCTGCATGGTTTTCCCTTCACCCTTCATTCCCTACCCGTGGGACCCTCCTGGTTAACATAACCTATGTGGTAACAGAAGAATTCTAATTATTTGATTTTAAATTAAAAGAGGCATTTGTATATTGTGTAGTGTCCTAGACACAAGCTCTCTATTTCTTCCTTGTGTATTAGGACTTTCACTCTGACTGGTTAAGAGCAGAGAGGTGAGTTTCATCTTTTATGATGCAGACATCACCATGAGGGAAGCACCCGTTTCTATTTTTCCTTTGGATATTTCTCCTACAAATACTGGCAGGCCAAACAAAAAAAGTAGATCTTTTTTCCTTTATTGCATTTTCTTTCAATTAGCCAAAAATTTACTTTGTTTGACAGTTGGTGAGCCTAGGCTCCCCTCCTTTAAATGGCCCTTTCAACTGAACACTGAAGAGGCCTACTTCAAAATTAGGATTCAGAGTCATGCTGCATTTCAAACTTTTTCAACACCTGCTTACTGTTGTTCTAGTAGAAATACTAGATACAAATTAACTCACCCCTGAAAATCTAATGTTTGCAGTGACTTTAAGTAATGAACAAATAGAACAAGTGACTCTGAAGAATTTAGCTATGTCTACACACTCTTGATTGCAATGTCATCATCATGCCAGAATTTCAGAATGTGCCCATATTGATCACTGTGTTTATATCCAACTCACTCTCAGTCAAAAACACCTTCTGCAGTATTGAAACATCTGTTATGGATATCTGTTTGACTAAGGAAAATTAGAGCTTCCTTAAAACTTTACCTTTCACACAATCATTTCTATAATCAGACCTTTTAAGGACGTTCACAGACTTAGTATAGAGTCACCTCCCATGGAATACTTCCCCTCACCTTTTGTGGAATCTGGGCAAGGGCCCATGCGATTTCATTGGCTTTGTCTTCTGACATGTTGCTGACCATTGACCCCAGAGAAAACACCACGACACCATGCTCTCCAGCGGTCTGGACAAAGTCTTCCATTTCCTGTGAAGAGAATTTTCTTCATGACAAAATACAGTTGTAGAATAATCACTTATGAAACATTAATGGAAGAACTAGGAGAATAAAAACTGAAGTGTTTATAAGAATATTTAGTATAGTGATGTTAAAATGTAGAAAAGGTCAACATGTCAATAGCAAAGACTTTGAACTTCGTAATCATCCACACAAACTATACTCACACATTGTCCAACAGATATTCTAAATATTTTTCTCTGGCAAAATTAAAACTCAAAAATGTAAGCATATTCTATAAGCATTCAAAAATTGTCGTTTCATTTACAAAGTTTCTGCTTACAGAAATGGTTGTTATTTTTTCGCTTGCTATTTTCTTTTACTTATATAATGGCTGATTTGATATTATTAACTAGTGCTTGATAAAATAATATTTCAGTTATACTATGTACATTGTGGTAATTTTTACAAACTTCCTTCATGATTAATACAATGGTTTGAATCTGTGAAATAATCATAACTGCATGATAAAAATATACAAAAAATTTCTGATATTGTGTATGAATAGGGTATTTTCAAAGCTAACATATAAATATGCTGGTTGGAGAGAATTATGTCTGATCTATTTGTTCGGATATTAAACAATTCCTTAGGATATGTTAATCATAACTTTTGGTGATGAGCAGTTTTTGATTGATGAGTCTAACTGACTTAATTTCTGTGTCGTTGGTCATGTGTTTATATGTGTGTTTGCTTGTTTGTGCATGTGTGTTTGTGTATACGTGGGTGTAATGTGTGTGTTTGTGTATGTGTGTTTATGTGTCTCTGCCCATATGTGTGCTTATACGTGTGGGTATGAAAGTGTGTGTGTCGGGGTTGCTGGGGAGATTCCTTGGCTTTGTTAAGCACATAGATGCCAAAAGTAAAAATGTAATGTCTTCCTCTAATGATCTTCAACACAGGATTTGAGGCTGTTTCACATTGAACACAAATCCTATCATTTTTTAAAAGACTAGTGGCCCCAAGCTCCCAGTATCAACCTGTGTCTGCAACCTCAGTGCTAATGTCATTGCACTGTGCTGGGACACCCAGCTTTTTACCTGGATGTTGTGATTCAAACATGTGTCTTCATAATTGCTAGGAAAGGACTTTATCCAATTGCTAACCACCTAAGTACTCTAACTGACCATATTTAATTCATTGATCGGAATATTTCCCAGGTCTATCACATTATTTCCTGAGTTTATTGACCTCCTACTTAGTAGGATGCTTAAGTCAACTTCCTATATATCTCTATCCCTGGGAGAAAAATCTAATGAAAACTGTAGAATCATGTTCACTAGAAAGGACACCAAATAAGAAAGAGATCTAAAGAATGTATTTACCTTTGGCAAGGGTTTAGCAGGTTTGCAGTGGAGACCTCCAACATAGTCAGCATTTGGTAATGTTGGGCGAGGAAACTCCAAATCCCAGTAGGATCGAATGAGCCACATTTCTGCTTTGCCTATTGTCTCAGTTAAGGTAGTGGACCTTCCTAGAAGGAGAAATGAGCAAGTGAGAAGGAGAAAAGTTGAATGATTGTCATTTGAATATAAAACATATTTCCTTAAATGGTGGAAGAAAATATGCTTGATATGGAACATGTGCATTTAAAAACCAGTGTTTATTGATATGCAACATAATTTGCAGTGTAATGATTTGTTGCTCACATAATATGCAAAAATGCCAGTTTGGGCTTTTTTTAAACCAAACTGTAAGAATTAATTAATGTTTCTACATTAACTTGAAATAGTTTTTGTAATACCTCCTAAGCCACTATTTAAAGAGCACACATTTTACTCCTCTCTGGATCTTTAAAAGGAACAATGCAAATATAAACACACATTCCAGAGTCAAAAGTCCATGGCCAGACTTCCCCCGGATCCTTGTAGTTTGTAGCCATTCCTTCTTCCTTGTTTTGCTAAAGGAGCTGTAAAGTTTATGAATTGTAGAATTTCTTGGTTAGTGCTTCTACATTTGTATCATATTAAGAAATTTAATGGTGCTTATCTTACAAAAACAATCACAATATTTTCAGAAATTATGAGAATAGAGATTTTGGCCAATCTAAGCTATGAAATATTTTTTAAGAGGACAAAAAAACAGGACTTTAAAAAATACAGACCTTGTATGTGTGTATTCATGCTTCTGTAGTGTTTAAAAGTTGGATGTTAGGAAAGTATACAATAAAAAATATGGTGTTAGTAGAAACCTCAGTTCCACTTTTAAGTCTTGGAACTAACATAGTATCTATAAGAGTAAAGAATTCCTTACGAAATACAGAGAAAATATTTTATAATTTATATTTTTATTTATGTATATGTTTGTCTGAGGAAATATATAGTAAGTTTATTCATCAATCGGCAGATATCATAAAAGGGCAACAGGTCCCATGAAGCAGAAATTACAGGCAATTTTGAGACACTGGACTGGGTGGGTGCTAGGAACAGAACTCAGGTACTCAAAATGAACAGAAAGAAACTCTGAACATTTTGGTTATATTTTCAGACTCCACAGTTTAGTGTTAAATAAAGAGAGTTGCCTATGCAAGAGAAAATAATTTCAATTTTATATACTTATTGAAAGTGTAAAACAATTCATTCCTTAATATACATTAATTATAGTTTGCTTAACTAGATAGTGACTTATTAAAATAGATTAAAAATTACAGGAAAATGAGTGAAGGACCACTTAAGAAAAGTCTACTTGCTTCTCTTTGCAGCCCTGTATCTCAGCAGAATGTCCTGTATCAGGTCTGATGTCTGCTTCTCTTTAATCAATAATGTAAGCTTTTACAGTGCATTTGGTAACTAATATCATATTACATTTGATCACCTATAAAAGGCAAATTCATTTTGCACTTCATGAACATGACTATAGATTTAAATACTTTTGAAATTTAAGTCATTGAACTACTGAGGAGAAACAAAACTTACCCAATGTTTCACTGTAAAACTGACTCCATTTCTTCTCGTTAAACATCTGCAACCAAAAATCAAAATACAGCATACACATCATATTTTTTACCCTCTCCATGAATGTCATTTGACCACCTAGTCCTGACATAATTACAGGTACATAAGAGGGAGGGAATAGAAATCTTCCACTGAACTTTTCCATTGTATAGCCAGAAGAGGCGCGAAGACTGTACAGAAAAGGGATCTGGAGAAGTTGAGCTATTAGCTCCCCACAGGGAGCAATGGGATCTGAAAAAAGGACATCAAACTTGGATCCCTGTAGTTTTGTCATAAGTTGTTTGTTTGAAACAGTGTCTTTGCAAATCTTTAGATAGCTATTAGAATATTCCTCAAACAGGTTTTGTAGCAAAGGAGAGAAGGATAAACACAATTCTCTTGGTACTTCATTAGTCCATACATCCACAGCCTTTGTAAAAACCTTGTCTAGATCATCTTTACTGATAGACGTAGGAAAACTCTCAAATTTCAGACCAGGTGACTTTTGGGGATCAAGGAAGATAGAAGCTGAAGGTCTCAGAACTGTCACTTCATGTCCCCTCTGTACAAGTTCATCCAGTATTGTCTTTAGATTCATCCAGTGACTGTATTCCATTGGCCATACCAACACCTTCCCACAGTTCCCAGATCTTAAGTAACAACCCATTTGCAGGATCAGCAGAACAGACATCCACTTCACAGTCATCCTGAGTCATCAAAGTCTTCTGTTCAGAGTGTGTCCCCTGTGTCATAGCTTATCCTGATATCTAAGAAGAAAAAGCCTTGAGTTAAAATATAACTGGAGTTGATCAAGGCAAAGGCACTAAATGACCACATTGAACTGATGTTCTAATGGAGACAGTAAAAGCAAATATTAAATATTCATATTTGCATGTCAATGTTTAATGACAAATGTTTTGTAATGATGCAAATTCAGGAGTCAATGACCTGGTTGCATAACTGTTCTGTTTCTAAGATATTGGAAGAGTAGCAAGAACATTGGTTAGTTAGAGGATAGTCAGAAATTTCTTCTCAAAACAGAACCAAAGATGTATTAATTGTACAGCTTATTAGTATTTTATTGATATCATTTTAAAGAAATTTTCAAAAGAATTTAATGAACATTTTTACTTATGTATAATTTCTCAAATAGCTTGGTAATGCACCTAACAAACTCTGTTGACTGAAGTCCTTGGAGAAGATAGACAAGATCCTGTTCTTATACATGTCCCTGGGGTAATATAAGACTAGCAATTGAGTTGTTTGACTCACAGTTGATAGACTACCCTGAGTGATATTATCTGCTAAAGCAGTCAGTTTGTTCATCTTACATGTCCAATCGTTTTTCATAAGTCCAAGAAGTAGTTGAATAATTGGTTATCAGAATCTAGTCCCCAAAGGCTCTAAAAGGTAGATGAGTGCATGCATCTACCTTCCTTCCTCTCAATGCTATGACCAAAATTCCTGAGGTCATCAGTTTCTGTAAGATTGCACATGCAGATTCTTGAATTTGACATGTGACTTTAGTTTTTGGATGACCTAGGATCAGAAGAACAACAAAAAATATACTAATTCAAGCTCTTAGATTTAAGTAAATATCTGTAATCAAGTGATCATAGGATCAGGGTATTTTTAACATTGAAAATTATATTGAATTATTTAAATTGTTTTAAAGCCACACATCAAGAATCATGAAGTCAAAGTAGTGTAACTGAGAGAGCTGCACCTTTTGTTTTCTTTTAAATGTGATGCTAGGGTTTACAGGAGAATTAGTGGAGTTATGAATGAATGACAGATGTGGCACATGATGACACTGAAACAAAGAGAAGGGGTTTTCAATTGAACACACAGAGTACATTGTGGAAAGAACTTAAGTGTTTAAGAATATCATGTTTGTTTTAATTCATCAACTTAAAGAGTTCATGATTTAGTGTCATCCATTTCTTTCATTTTCTTTTGTTTCCATTACCTCTTCCCCAGTGTACCAAATGGAACCAAAGTCACTAGAAGAATCAGTAGGGAAACACTGTCATATAGGCTTTCTTAAGAATACATTCATACTCATGCATACTCTTGTGTCCATCGGGTTGGAAGAGGTTTTGTTAAATGTAGGGATGTTGTTAGCCTCAGGAATCATAGACTGTTATCAAAATGTCCAGTGCAAGGAATGGAAAACTTCACTTTCATTTGTTGGTCTGGTGGGGTCGGGGTGTCCTTGATTCCTACCAAAAATATAGATTCTTGTCATTGTCCTTGATTGCTTTCCAGATCTTGAAGATAAGATGTCTGAAGGCATTATACACTTCATACTTAGGACCTAGAGCAATTGAGAAGCAAGTGATCTAGAAAGTTCCTCTCTGAGGATTTACGTAGTATTTGAAGAGGTTCCATAAGATCTCTAGGGAGAAATGTAATCAGTAGTCCTATTAGTTGTCAGACCTATGGCTTGTAACAATGACCACCATGGCAAGATATCCATAATAGCAAAATTGTGACACTTTTATCTTAGGTGTAATCAAGATAAATCTAACTCTAATTGGATTTGAGGCCAGTGGTTCTGTAAAGTGAGTCAGCTGTCCATGACTGGAGAAATCACAGATCCCAGAAGTAGAGCCTCCTACTGCTGTTTTCCAAAACAAGTATAATATCTTACTTTATTACTAGCTTTATCATTATAATCACAGGTAACTGAAGCTCTCACAACTCATCAAAAATCTTTTAATGCAGCAAGTGGTGAATATTGCAGAGAACTTCAGCTGGTCAAAAAGGAAGAGAATAAATGATCATTAGATTCCCAAACCCAGTAAGTACACTTAGAACAGCACAACTTCTAAATAAAAGGCAATGGAAACATTTTGGAAAAGATATCAGAAGAGAATAAGAGCCAGGGGACCAGGGTGCCTAATAGAAAATGGTGATATATATATCATAGGGATAATAAATTCCATGAAATCTCACCATTGTGATTGCCTGAAAAAGACTTGCGTAATCATTGCCTCATTTGACCTGCCAACATAGATGGGCAAAATTTCACAAAGTCCTAAACTTTGGGCAATCAATGGCTGTCAAGATGCGAGTGCCAGGTTTCTCCAGTATGACCTCCCTGATCTAATATGCAATACTCCATTGTCAGCCCTAAGCACGTGTATATAACATGCATCAAAAATAGAACTCAGTGGCATGGTGATATGGTAGAGGGGCAAAGCAGGAGTTGAAGGAAACAGAAATGATCCTAAATATGATGAGAATATAGTACCTGCATATGTTTTCCTCAAAAATGAAGTGTTTCACAAAGGAAAATAATTAATAACTCATGTACTAAGACTGACAACAAGTCTTTTTAGGACATTCAGGATAACCATGACAACCAGAGTGCTGGATTGATCCAGGAATACCATGGCAATCAGAGTGCTGTATTGTAGACAGGATTGGTGGCACCCACCTTGAATCCCTGCAGTAAGGAGGCAGAGGCAGGCAGATCCCTGTAAGTTGGGGCCAGTCTGGTCGACAAGAGCGACTTCCAGGACTATTTCCAAAGCTACAGAGAAACCCGGTAGTGAAAAAACAACAACAGTGTGCTGCATTGTTGTATGATAAACATTGTCAACTTTTTGTGATTGGCAATATGTCATTGATCATTAATGTTTCTTAGTGGTTTTTGAAATATCACTGCTTTAGAAAAGGGAACAGGTATAAAACTGAATCTGTAAAAGACAAGAAAAGAACACAGTGCTCCCTATATATAATAGGCAGATACTTTTACAATGCACAATTTTTTCCTGGAATACAAAGATACAATACTAGCTCACATTTCATTCTCTTTCAAGCAAAAAAAAATATTAAAAGTTGGCTTTATTTTTGACTTTCCTAAAACAAATCAGATTGTTTCTTATCACTCTTTAGCTTGTTACTCAGGATTAAGTTTCCTAGAGTCTTACCCAGAAGGTCCTTCTGGGGAACACACTGGAAAATCCTGGTACTGGAACCTAACGTATCTGGTTTCATATCCTTAAATCTCCAAAACACATTTTAGAAGTTAGACAATGATTTATATCAGATATAAAAACATAAAATATTGTATTATAGGAATTAGACAATGCGTAGCTAAATGCCATTTGAATCACCGGTGTTCAAAACAGGATAAAACACATTAAACAGTAAAAGCTATCAAAATATAAGGCAGAGTATGGTAACACCATCTATGTTTTTCTTTACATATAACCAGGTCGAATATCATCATGATTTTTTATATTCAGTTATGTGCACACATGAGAGAGTTAATGAAATATGAATATATTTTTAAAAGTTTATATGTTCATACATCATCTGCAAGCAAGAATGATTGAACTTTATTTATATTCACTACAGTTCTTCTAATTTTCCATTACTAATTTCTTGTCAGTTTAAAAAATGCACAGATCTTACTTATATTGATTTGTACTACTATTTTAATAGGGTTTAACACTTGTTTTTTGTTATTCATTACTTATTTTTGGCAAATATTCCATATTAACAATTTTTCTCCATTTACAAGTTTTTGGGAAAAGGTGCCACCATGAATAATCAGAGAATGGAGTTTCCGTCTATCCTATCCTGGCCATAACCTCGCAGAGTATATGTGTTTATGTTGTCCACTAACTACCAGTGACTTAGTTGAAGGCATAAAATTTCCCATACTTGCTTGTGCCCTTCTGCATATTGAGGAGATTTTGCCTCCAGCACAAAAATAACCACAGAGAGCTACTGACATAATTTTTTTCACATATAAAAAAATGAGTCTAATATTACTCATCGTTGGTTGAGGCACCGGTTTCACTTAGGAATTACAGGAAGTACAGAGCACTTCATCACACAAGTCATATCACTGCTGCAGAGACTGGATATTCCTTTCATGTGGGAAAGGAACCTGCTGTACTGCTCCTAAGTGCCAGTAGCTGTAGAAAGCATTCAAAACCCCAATGGTGCTGCATCTGACCCATATGATAGATGGCAAAACACTTCAGGGTTAATGCACTTTGTGAAATGCCAAGCAGTTCCACAGCCAGACCACACAAATGGTGCTCATTTTAGAAATCCCAAACTACCCTCATATAAATGCAAGCTTCACCTACATGTTCAATGTCTGTTTGCCATAATAAATTTAAACATTTCTTCAGGATCACAGGGAAAACCAGAATGAGTTATTACAGGGAGATAGAACATGTTCGTGGGATAGAACATGATCATGTTCAGGGGATAGAACACTAAAATATAGTTCCTATGTACTCCAAATTAGAGTTCAGATGTGGTAAGTTATCTTCCTATACCCTATGAAGAGAGTCAGCTGCATCTTTCCTGGTATCAGTCCTATTTCTACTGTATTGTCTCTTAGCTCCCACTTCTTCCTAAATGAAACACACTTTACTCTTCTGGGTTAGAGACAAAGTACCATAGACAATGTTTGACTGTGTGTGGTTCACCATAAGGACAGGGAAATATTTCACTTTCTCTTTTACATTGTCCTGTTTTAGGTTTGACAGATTGTAGAATGGCCAATACTTCCTGTTTTTTTTTTTCCTCAATGAACAGGTCACAAGGGGACTGAGATGGGGAACTGTTTTTTTTTTTTTTTCCATTCTTTGAGAAGTCTTCTGAGTGGTAACTGAGCAATCCTCGTTCAGCATTCTCATAAAGAGGGGAGGGAAACCTGGGAAGTCTCTATGCTACTGTAGCTCTGGAAACAATTAATGCTATACTACAGATATTATTCTGAATCTGCTAAAAAAGTTTTTAAATAAACTTTCATTTCCACTGAATGTCTAGATTCAAACAGGGCTCAAGGAAAAATTTTAAGTGACCACTGAGAATTTTGTTATCCCTGAGTAATTTTGCTTCCAGTAACATCAGACTAGAGAAGTTTAGATTGCATTCACTCACCATGCTTCCCTGTGATCACGATGTTTCATGTCACTGTTATTGTCATCAAAAACACATTCGGCAGAATCTACTATCTTTATCTTTGTTTCTAACCTGACTAAGGACAATCATAATACTTGATTTTATGTAAAGGCTCCTTCAAGACTTTAGTAAACTAAGTAAATATTTGCCTTCCCTGGAGACCTCATTTTACCTTTTTGGAATCTGTGCAAGGGCTGATGCAATAGTCTTGGTCTTCTCTTGTGTTGTGCTATTGATCGTTGACCCCAGAGAAAACACCACAACACCTTATTCCCCAGAGATCTGTGAAAACACTTTCATTTCCTGTGTATACAGAAATTGTTTTATTATTGAAGATCAATAGCAGAAAAATGCTGTTCAAATCACTACTAATCTAGGAGAAAACTGAAGCTTTATTGGAGAGATAATTGCCAGTGATTAAGCACACAGATGATAATCATTGCTGTTATAATCACCCTGTACTTATGGGTATCAGCACTGTGCATATTCATATCTTTGAACAACAAATATTCCAAGTATTATCTTCTGAAAAATTTTAAATTGCATCATGTTTTACCTCAGGCTCCTGGTAAGACTCAGCAATCCCGTAAACTTTCAGTTTGTTATCCTATCTACCATATTACATTCGTGAAGGAAACTTCCTGGACTCAACATGGTGACTACATGTTATATAACCTATAGAAAATGACAATTCTCACATATTCAAAATTGGTTATGCCTTGCTAAGTCTAGTAGTGTTAGAAAGTTGAATAGTAGCTTATAATAGAAGTGCACAAACCATTCAGCGTAGGACAGAGAAACATTCACCATTATCAATACTTACTACAGCTGAAGATTCTTGTTCAGACACTTCTAAAACACTCTTAGAATGATGGTCATACAGCTATCTAAACATAGTAAAAGACATTATTGAGAAGTCTCTGTTATTTAAAAATAAGATCCACTCATCACTTATTTGTGTCATCGTAAGGCTAGTGCCTGATAATAAAAGAAGATATAACAGGAATGGTTTTTGTTGGAGCATATTTTGAGCTTTTGGTGTCCATCATATCATTGAATCCATGAGAATATTAATGTTGGTGAGAGCCTTAAGAAGTATTCCTTTTATATTGTGGAACTAAAAGGTGAATATTTTTTGGAAATGCCTTTGCAAGTAAACACTTCTTCTTCTAAGTAGACTTTTTGTAGGCTGTTAGGTTATGATAATGAGAATAGTAGTCAATACAGGAAATTAATGATGATATGTGGCCTTTTTAATTTGATAGCCTCTCTTTAAGGTGCATAAATCTTCATCTTATGGTCTTTTTCAAAGAAATATGGAAAAATCTGGACATATGATAATGCAAGACTCTATAATTCTGTAAACTAATTCTGTGGGACACTTCGATATGAGTCCAGAAGACCAGAAATGAAAAAAACAAAGTGTGAACAATGTAGGCTGGGTTCATGGAGTTTTGTGAGATGATGATGATTCATCAGGGTTGTGCTAGGGGCCTTATATGTTCTATTCTTGGGAAGAATCTGATTGTGTTTTATCTATGTTCTGAGAACTTGAATAACATTAAATTAAAAAACAATGGAATATGTTGTTTGGTAGAAGAAATTTAGAGAATGTTTCACATCTGACTTACTTTTAAAAGCAAATATGGAATCTGAACTCTGAAATCTTATTTGTTTGAATGGCAACAATATCGGTGAACAAAAAGAATGTGGCAGTTCCTGTAATAGGGAGGAGCAGGTTGTGAGAAACTCCTGCCATACTTATTTTGTAGAGGTAATTGTTTACCAATTGTCTTTGGAGAATATTTGTTGCCTAGACAATAAACGTTAAGTGTTTTTCAGAGTCTACAATTCGTGACAATCAAAATAATCTTCATTCTAATGGTTCTACAGAGGTCAGAGATTCAAGTCAAGTGCACTTCAATATTTAGTACTAAAAGAAGAATAGGAATAGAATTTTATTTAAAAGCAACTGTGATGTTTTTGAGGCATGTGTGACACATACAATGAGAAGTCAGTCACTGTTGGTGCTATGGTTGCCTCACCAGTGTATCTCTCCAACCTCTAGGGAAGAACTGTAGAAAATATAGACAATGAAATAGAAATCAAGATTAAATGGAGAAAAGAATGAAGACAGAAAGGAAGGAAGGAGTGAGGGAGGGAGGGGGGAAGGAAGGAAGGAACCAAGTCTCTTTAATATGCAATTTTAACTAGTTATACAGATAACTAAAAGACGGTCTGTTTACCGTACTCTTCTGAAGAGTACATGACAGCCTAATTTAAAACATGTATCCACACACTATATAATATGAGATGAGGTAAGTGAGGAAGGAAAATGAATTATATATGAAGAGATATTCATAACTTGAGTTGCTACCAAAGAAAACACTATGTGCTATGAGACCAAACACAAGGAAACGAACTCAAACTGCAACAGAAGTTAAAATTCAGAAGCCTTGAACCACAACTTCTGCTATTTGCTGTATGGGATCTGTGGAGGTCACATAGAACACTTCCAAACTCACAACATTGTGATTTCATCTATCGTCTTTCTTCTGGCTGTCAAACCTCCAAGGTACTTCACAAAAAAAGTGAGAGTGCCCATTTTATTGAATTTGTAAAAGATTGTACATAGTGAGAGATTGAATGTTTAGGTTTCTTAGAACTTGCTGAGGATTGTTTTGTGAGCCTACTTTATGATTGATAGATTCTGGAGAATGTGACATGCTCAGATGGTAGAATATATATCCCACATCTATTGTGCAAAATCTGTTATCAACACTGGGTAAGTAAGTTGGGTTATGATAATAGATTAATCCCATATTGTTTTTGGTTAATTTTTCTTTAGATATGATAAACTCAATATCTTATTTTAAATTTATTATAATATTTATAAAAACACAACAATTTTAATTTCTTAAAGGCCTGATTCTTCCTTAGAGCCATTTATTGTCTTATTGTTTCAGAAATTTTCTATCTGCATATTGTGATTTGTCCCCAGAGCAAGTCAAGTGTATTGATTTTAAAAATAGGAAGTCATGCTGGCTAGTTTTGTTTACTAAGTTTAGTTGATTAAGAAATATCTAGGCAATATGATATAATTCTTCATTTATGTACTTACAGTAGTTCTGTTGACTGCAAGATGCAGGACTCTCAGCTTCTTCTCTTGCATGTCTACCTGCATGCTACCTTGTTCCACCACGATGATGATGAGCGGAACCACTGAACTGTAAATTAGTGTCTTTCTTTCTAAGAGTTACCATGGTCATCTTGTCTCCTCACAGCAATAGAAACAGCAATAGGTTAATACCAGTTCTGAACCCATTTTTCGGATTTATTAGTTTATCACATTGAATATTATACTGGGAAAATCCACTCAATTGTATAATCTCACTACAGTTCCTGTTGCATATCACCATCTTGGGACTTTACCTAGGAGGGTACCTGTGAAGTAGCTGGCTAACTGTATCAGCAGCTTAGTTTATTCAGTCTTACAAGCCAGGGGGCTCTGTTACCTCCAGACTTCTATAGGAAGTAAAATTTTGTATCCCAATTGGTTCAAACTGTAGAGAGCCTTCAGGAAAAAATGAGTATGCCTTTTTATTCCACTGTTGCCCAGGTATCAATTTTAAGTTTCAGCTTAATTATATGCAGATTAATGAAGAAATACTATAGCTCAACAATAGGAAAATTTTCAGAAATCCTGGCATGAGGGTCTTTTTATAGAGAGGACCAAAGAAGCAGAAAAGTAGTCTTATCCACCAATTACTTATCCTACAGAGCTGTCACAATTGCTAGACTGATTGTTTTGACCTCTGTTGGAACTTTTACATTCCTATGAAGAACTCAGCTAGCCTTCCTTATTTGGTTCCAAAAAAGAGGGTGAATAGTTCATACTCAGAAACACTACCTAATAACATGAGAAACAATATGTTAGTGTTCATAAATTTACATCCCCAGGGAGCAGAAGGACTACTCACTGATGAGAATGTATCCACCATCAAGTAACTGTTACAGACCTTGGATTCTGACTGGAAGCACTCTGAGCCCAAAGGTGTCACTTCACTCTTGTGCAATAAACCATCTCCCTGTCTTGCTAGCTGACAATATACAAGGCCCTTCTAATGTTATCAGTACAATTCCACAACCAATACTTATTCTGCCAGATAATAAATCTTTAAGATGTGGGGGCTGAGAAATCCAGGCCCATTTCCCACATTGTCTGGCAGTCAGAGAATCTGAGAGACTAACTGGCAAAATCTGTACCTCCAGAAACAGAATGTGGTGGCCTGCCCTCTTTTAAGTTGGGTCAACTCAGTGCCATCATGAGGTAGAATGCTAATATGATTCTACTATTTCCATTTTAACTATGAGGTCACCTGGGGAAGAGGTTTTTTCTGCCTACTTGACTAAGTGGACTTGAGTAAAATATGACTGAACTCACCCAAGCAACTTAAGCAATAGATTGTTAATGAAGCAATATTTACCAGCTCCCCCATTTTACCTTTATATAAAAGCTGTTTGAAAAATAAACAACGGTGATTTCTAGATTGAATAATCACCGAAATTCCCTCCTGGTGCTGTCATGTGATTTTTGTATTCATTTCTCCCACGTCTCTACTCTGGAAAGAAGTGGTTTTTATTGGGCTTCTCCCCATCATTAAATCAAGCTAACAGAGTGTTACTTGTATTAGAATGTGTATTTATATTCATCCAACAGATTTTATGTGTGAAATTTGAGAGAAAATGCTATAAAATTTTTCTTTGGCAGTCTTTTTTTGGACAAATTGCTCCTTGTTTTGAGTTATTTAGACAAAGTGAGTTTATAATAATAGACATGTGTGACATAACAGGAGAAAATGACTTCCAAGGATGGGCCTCTATCAGCCTTATCTTTCTGCTATTTTTCTCTGACCATTGGCCCTCCAAACCTTTCACCTGTCATTAGGCTTTTATGAGGGATAATTGTGATGTCTTCATGTGGCAATTTTCTCTGAGATAAAATCGTAGTGTAGGAGGGTCTTCTTTCTATGTGTTGCTGTCATTTGTCAAATAAAGAAACTGCCTAGGCCATTTGTTTGGGCAGAACTTAGATAGGCCAGGAAGACAGGACTGAATGCTGGGAGAAACTAGGCAGAGATAGAGAGCTGCCATGAAGTGGCCAGTATTAGACAAGCAGAATCTTTCCTGGTAAGCCACAACCAACCTCGTGGTGCTACACAGAATACTAGATATGGTTGAAAGCAAGATGTGAGAGTTAGCCAAGAAGAGGCTAGATATAATGGGCCAGACAGTGTTTAAAAACACAGTTTTTACAACAAAACCTTCCATCTTTTAGGGAAGTTCCTTAAGATTAAGAATATCTTGAGAGAGGAAAAACATTCCATCCTACAGGAAAGCTCTCTAGAGTCAGGATGTTCTGAGTGATACTAAAACATCCTATCCTGTAAGACAGCTTCTTGAGTCTAGGATGTTAACAATTCAGAAAATTTCAGGAACTCTCTGAGACCAACTAGATTCACTTGACCCTCTATAACATCTTATAAGCAGTAAGAATTGTTATGATATACTCTCTTACAATATGAATAACTGAAAGGAAGGAGAGACAATATAAGGTGTCTGGAAGCATTTCAGGACAACTGAGCAGCTTTGTAGAGACATGTTCTAACCTGTCATGCTGTCTTCAAGTTGTACACTGAGCTCTAGTTTTCAAGAGTCCATGAGACAGATGATAGGGACTTTAAGTTTTAGTTGAAACAAAACAACCAAAAAATTGTTTTATCATAGCAAAATTTGTTGAAAAATACCTGTATAGGAGACATACTAATATATAGATACATCAACATATCTAATATGGGCCTATTAGAAACAGCCACAAAGGATCAACTGTTCAAAGGATTATATCTGTTATCAATCATATGATAATAAATAGTCATAGAATGAGAATAAAATAAGCAGATATAAAATATTAGAAGTTAAGTTTCATTTAGGAGTGGCAAATAAACTATTCAAATATTTAAAACAATTTTTTAAAATTTTATTAGTATTCATAGACATGTTCTCATGTTTATCAAAGACATTCCGTATAGTAACTGAGAAAATAACAGAGCTATTTAAATTGTCTCTCAAGAAAATTATTCTCATGTTTGGAGTAGCAAATTCCATTCAAACTGATAATGGGCCTCATCTTCCTTTGCTGCTTCCTTCTCTTTTTATCTACCTCTCCCTTCTTTAGAGACAGTATTCTGTGTACACCATTATAAACCTTATAAACTTTAATAGTAAACATTTCTTTTCCTTTGATGAAACTGAATCATCTTACTGAGGACCCTGCTGGGCTCTGATATCTATCAGCCAGTGTTAAATTTCTCTGCCTAAAGGATGATTCAACTTTGAAACTTCTCTCCAACGCATCTTCTCCAGTTCCTCTAACTATGTAGACATCTGATTTTAAAATTATGGTCTTCTTGCTTATATCAACTATTTGCAGGCCTAATTTGAATAGGCAACTACTTTCAGTTCCATTTTTTGCCTCTAATGTCACAAAATGGTGAATAAAACATTGCAAATAGCTTGGAATATGCATGTGTAGTAGAAACCTTACTTAATATGAAAAGTGAAAAGGATGAACTATGTCTTTTTTTGAGCCATGGTTTTTCTTTGTATCTTTGGAGTCTGGTCTGGAACTCTCTCTGTAGACCAGCTGATCACAAATGCACAGAGATCTGATTACCTTTGCCTTCCAAGTGCTGGGGTTAAAGTCATACACCATCACTGCTCTGCATTAAATGGAATTTTTAATATTGTTGAGAGACCTTGTTGCAGTCAGATAAAGTTTAAATTGTTTCTTTGCTCTGAATTAAAGTGTCACTCTTAAAAGGACATTGTTAGGGTACATATCCCCATCAGGACCTAAACCAAGAGGTTTTAACACAGGACAATAATTTACACTGTTTTTCTCATTGCTCAGATATAAAGAAAACCTGCATTATAGATTAAAGTAAAATAGTCAAATCTCTTGTGTTTTATAGGCCATGCCATAACCATTCCCAATGCCCTACCCGAAGAGCAAGTCATTTCCCATAGGCTGTGTCTCCTCTGCCTCTTCCACACTGCACAGGTCACATATTAACATGTTGTTAGTGAAGAAACTCCTTCTCATAAACATTGAGGAGTAGATACATCCCTTTGCCTGGTAGGACTGAATCATCTCACTGAAGAGCCCCAACTGTTTTCTGATACTCATCTTTCTGCCAGTTTTAAAGCTCTTGCAGAAGGATTATTTAACTTTGGACCTTTTCTTGCATCCCTGTTTTCCTATCCCTTCCGAATAATCTTCAATACATAATTTGAGTCCTCTTGGAATTGTGTATAAGAGAACCCATCTAGCCTATGTGGCAGCTTGTATCAACACTTTAAGTCAAAAAATAATTAGGATTTTCTGCCTAAATGTATCCTAATTAATCCTAATAACTTAATCCCGAGCTAGGATGAAGTAGTACATACAGAAATTGAATCAGATAGTAAGCACTTGACATTAGTATTATTTCTTTTGTTTGTAATTTAAAATGTATACCTTAATGTGTAGATATATTTTTTAAGCTGATAGCCTACAAATAGATCTTAATACAAAGGAATGAAGCTCAATATTTTTTACTTAGCATATAGCATGTTCCACAGAGAAGAATAATTTTACCCTTCATCATATTCTGGGAAAACCCCACCAACTGAAAACAGACAAAATGGTCCCACTTATATGGGACAAAAGTTCACCTCCTTCTGCCAATGCATGGGTGTTCAACTCATACATGGACTGCCTTATAATCCACAAGGCCAAGGCATTGCAGAGCATGCTCATTGTTCCTTAAAGGAATTGCTTCAAAAACAAAAAGCGGGATTAGGTCATCAACATACCCCCAAGAATATACTTTCCTTAGCCTTGTTTACACTTAATTTTTTAAATTTGGATTATACCAATCAGTCTGCAGTGGACAGGCATTCTTGCCCATCCAGTCCTTTAAAAGGATTGATAAAATGGAAGGACACTCTGACAGGGATCTGGCATGGCCCAGATCCCTTGGAGGCATGGGCACGAGGCTCTGTTTGTGTTTTTCCACAGGATCATTTGGATCCTCTTTGGGTACCGAAGTGCTTGGTGAGAAAAGTACAAGTACAGAGGAATGACAAACAAGATGAAGCCTCAGACTGTGATCCTACTGATGGTGACAGTCCTGATGTCCCCATTGTTGATCCAGGCCAATGAACAAATCTTGTGGGCCATATCAAAAGCATGGCCAATTCCTATACCTGTTCATTCTATGTCAAAAGTTTTACCTCTCTTTTTTTCTACTAGTTGTGAATTAGGCTTACCTTGCATAAATTTAGACCCTAGCATGGCTATGTATAATGCAACTGATGTTCCTCTTCAAGGAGCCTTATGTTTTTCTCTTGAAAACAATTCTAACTCATGTATATGGTTGAAAAGTAGCTCGGTGGGTAATTGGCTTGACCCATTGAGCGATAATCAGGTGCCTCTCACCATGCTCACGGAAGCACTGAAAACAATAAATATGAGTGCTTCCTCAGGCATGGGCAGCGGTAAAAGCGGTCGTAATGCCACAAGTATTACTACCTTATTGATGTTAATGAAAGGGCTTTGGCCTTCAAGTTCACGCTTTGGATTAGGGAATTCCACCGCTCAACAAGTATTACCTTATTGTGTCCCTAATTTAGGGTACCCCCCTCATTGGACACCATGTCAAAGCCAAGATCACAAGTCAAAGCAGATTGCACCAGGTTTTCAATTTACCCCTTCTTTAGGAAGATATTATTTTAATCTTGCTAATCAGACTAATCAGAAAACTAATAAGAAAAATACTTGGTCCTGGTTTCAATGGATTCTTTCTAATGAAGGAGGGGACTTTTCATCCCTAGAGCCTTTTGCTGACCTTGGTAATTTGACTGTCCAGCTACTTAACATCTCTGTCAGCCGAGATATGAAGGGAGTTCTTTCAAATGTTATTATAAATAAAATGATGAACAATCTTACCATTTCTGCCAGTCCAGTGTGCTTAAAGACACTTTCAAAAGAAAGTGATTTTCTCTGAAACTACAGCATTTACAAAGTGAAGTAACACTCCATTCACTTCATACAGTGAATTGAAGTGTTTGAACAGACTGCTTCTCTTTCAGAGAAATGCATGTGAGTTTCTGATGAATGCTTCTGAGAAATTTAATGCACTTTCCAAAGAAAGTGATTTTCTCTGAAATTACAGCATTTACAAAGTGAAGCAATGCTCCATTCATTTCTCACAGTGAATTGAAGTATTTGAACAGACTGCTTCTTTTTCAGAGAAGTGCATGTGAGTTTCTTGTGAATGCTTCTAAGTAGCTTAAGGCACATTCAAAAAAAAGTAATTTTCTCTGAAACTACAGCATTTACAAAGTGAAGCAACACTCCATTCACTTTGCATAGTGAATTGATGTGTTTGAACAGACTGCTTCTCTTTCAGAGAAATGCATGTGAGTTTCTGATGAATGCTTCTGAGAAGCTTAATGCACTTTCCAAAGAAAGTGATTTTCTCTGAAATTACAGCATTTACAAAGTGAAGCAATGCTCCATTCATTTCGCACAGTGAATTGAAGTGTTTGAACAGACTGCTTCTCTTTCAGAGAAGTGCATGTGAGTTTCTTGTGAATGCTTCTAAGTAGCTTAAGGCACATTCAAAAAAAAGTAATTTTCTCTGAAACTACAGCATTTACAAAGTGAAGCAACACTCCATTCACTTTGCATAGTGAATTGATGTGTTTGAACAGACTGCTTCTCTTTCAGAGAAATGCATGTGAGTTTCTGATGAATGCTTCTGAGAAGCTTAATGCACTTTCCAAAGAAAGTGATTTTCTCTGAAATTACAGCATTTACAAAGTGAAGCAATGCTCCATTCATTTCGCACAGTGAATTGAAGTGTTTGAACAGACTGCTTCTCTTTCAGAGAAGTGCATGTGAGTTTCTTGTGAATGCTTCTAAGTAGCTTAAGGCACTTTAAAAAAAATGATTTTCTCTGAAACTACAGCATTTCCAAAGGGAAGTAACACCCCATTCACTTCGCTCAGTGAATTGAAGTGTTTGAACAGACTGCTTCTCTTTCATAGAAATGCATGTGAATTTCTCGTGACTTTTTTAAAGATGCTTAATGCACTTTCCAAAAAAAGTGATTTTCTCTGAAACTACAGCATTTACAAAGTGAAGCAACACTCCATTCACTTCGCACAGTGAATTGAAGTGTTTGAACAGACTGCTTCTCTTTCAGAGATATGCATGTGAGTTTCTAGTGAATGATTCTAAGTAGTTTCTTGTGAATGCTTCTAAGTAGCTTAAGGCACATTCAAAAGAAAATGATTTTCTCTGAAACTACAGCATTTACAAAGTGAAGCAACACTCCATTCACTTTGCACAGTGAATTGAAGTGTTTGAACAGACTCCTTCTCTTTCCGAGAAATGCATGTGAGTTTCTGATGAATGCTTCTGAGAAGCTTAATGCACTTTCAAAAGAAAGTGATTTTCTCTGAAACGACAGCATTTAAAAAGTGAAGCAACACTCCATTCACTTTGCACAGTGTATTGAAGTGTTTGAACAGACTGCTTCTCTTTCAGAGAAACGCATGTGAGTTTCTTGTGAATGCTTCTAAGTAGCTTAAGGCTACACTTCTTCTTTTTGCTGACTAATATTACCAATGCCACAGAGGATGTGATCTATTGCAATTCCTCTAAGGCAACTTGCCTCGCAAGTCAATGCTGGAATGTTACTGATAACACAGCTGTGGTGATGAGAGTTTCCACATATGTTTCCATCCCAGTCAGAGTTGATACTGGTACCTTCCCAATTGCTCATTTGCTCAGAACAAAATGAAACTTTGAGATAACAGCAGCCCTAGTCTCCACAATTGCTATATCTGCTGCAGCAGCCACAACAGCTGCTGTTGCCATGGTTGCAACAACTCAGATTGCAGAGACAGTTAATGAAATCATGGAGAGGACAGCCTCCACAATGACCACTTTGAAATCTATCGATGATCATTTAAAAGCTGGCATTTTGACAGTAAACCAAAGAGTAGACCTCTTGCAAGAGTAAGTCGATGATTTAGTAACCTTAACCAGTGTAGAATGTATTCATTCCCTCTCCTCTTTATGTATTACTTCCAGATTGGCTGAGAATTTTACAAAGAATGGTAACCTGAGCCAGCAGCTGAGTGCATACCTCCAGGGAAACTGGAGCAATGAGTTCGAGAACCTGACAGACACCTTGATCAGCCAGATTATTTCCCTGAATGCCACATGGCTAGAATTACCTACTGCTAATGCTTTTCTTAATATGCTGAGATGAACTTTTAGTTATCTTAAGAAGTGGGCGGGAATAGGAGCCCTGACAGGCCTAATGGTGCTTGCCTACCTGGTACGTCTGTGGTGCATTTGTCGCATGAGAGCCTCACAATGTCGCAATGCAGCAATGATCATTCACGCCTTCATGGCTATTGAAGCAGGACAGTCCCCCGAAGTTTGGTTAACTACTTTAAAAGATATATATTAGCACAGGATGCGAGGCTTGTGCACTACACTTGAGGGTAATTACATCTACCTCAAGAAGAGCAAGTCTGATTGCACGTGATTCGGTGCCTAACTCCCACCTCTGTAAAAAGGGCATCAAGAAGGTCTAGTGTTTTCTGGGTGGAGGACACCTAGATAAACAATAGTACATGCTTCATTTTTAACAGAGATCAGACCTCTACTCTTGCCTGTTGCTTTTAAAACAAAAAAGGGGGAACTGTAGGGAGCTGCGTGGAGCCGCACCTAAAAGATGGTGGCGGCTTCCACCTTCAGCGATCCCAAAAGCGAGTGCTCTCAGTGGTAAACAACACCTTATTTGGCTAAGGCCAGGACCATGCGATGATCGTAAGCTGCTTGCGTATAAGTGGACTTATGGATAGTGCCCACATGGCAATCCAGGATTGGCTGCCCAAGGCTACTTAAGGGCTGGGAGGAGCTTGCCTGGAGAGAGAAACTATTGTAACAAGGTCCTGAGTAAACTGCTTGCAAGAAGAGCTCCGGTGTTGCGTCTTTCTTGTTGGTCGAGGCAGTCGGGACACAGAATCAGCCAGATTCTTTGACAAAATATGACTTAAATGGCCTATAATACAGTTGCCCTTAGAGTTCTTCCTTTTTGTATTTGGTGAGTCAAGCCTCAGTTCACATTTTCTCTACATTCTCTTCATCCTTATTCCTACTACAATAGCCCAATATCCCATTAAGCTCTCCTTACACCATTCTGATTCAATCCCTCCATATTCCTCTTGTAATCAGTCCCTGAAGAAACATAATCAGACTTATCACCTCAATAGCCCTACTTCTTGGTACCATTTTTTCATTATGTGCATTTTTTTTGTTGCTGTGACACTTTTATGTCAAGAACACACATTCACTCAGGATTTCATTTGATTTCCACAGATAATAATGGCATTATCTCTTCTCAATCAGCTGTGTGTCTGTGTGTTTGTGAATAATTCTTGTCAAACTTCTTCCTCTAGTAAACCAAGTCTGTATACAGACAAAACAGTGAAAACTTGAATATATGAATAATTTGTCCAGTTTTAGTCATTATTTAAAATTTTATTTTTGTTTTATATTTTATATAGGCAAAGCACTATTATAATTGTATTAAAAGGAATATCTTTCCTGGATTCTTTCTACCTCATCTCTAAAATTAAATTAACAAAGCACTAGAACTTCTTATTAAGGAAGAGAATGAGTATTAATCCTATGTATTCAACCGGATTCTGTGTGATGGTGTTGCAATGATATTGGAGAGATCATACAAAAATTTGTCTTTTGTTTTAGTTAGTACTTTGCTGTGGCCAATCTTTTGTGCTAAGGCGTAATATGTCATGGTAACAGCATGGCCTATAAGCATAGCATAACTCTATAGGCCAACAGTAGAAGACATAGCTACACCTATTGTCCACATGAGTTCACATCTGTACTCATAACTTACCAGTTCAAATCCTAAGTAATGAAAAGAAATGACCATCATATATGGAAGGCATTGTAAGTCCTAAATTTCTTTATTTTAGAGAACTTCTACACTTTTGATCTTTTGTGAACATTCCCCAAATTTTGGTTGAAGTGATTTTATATGTAAATTGCATAAAATAAAATCATCTCCTATGTCTATAATTTTTATGATATACCTGTCAGAACTGAGCAAATGCTATACTCAAAGGATGCCCCAATAAAGGTATATGACTATACAAGAAATTATAGGCTAAATTTTTTTTTGCTGCAAATAATGAAAGACATAAAGCAAGACATATAAAGTGGACATTATATAAACTCATGGAAAAAAGAGGAACTCTTTTAAAATTAAATTTCTCCTTTTGATAATGATTAAATGCTCGTTGATATGAGTGAGATTGTCTCTGAATTCAGATATAGAAAGCACCCTTTACTATTCATTAACAGAAGTAATAGAGATGGCAGATGACAACCTCACAGAAAGCACACAACTACATATACATAATCTCATGTCAATAAAAAGAAATTAGTTCTTAGTGTGGGAAGTTTTTCTGTATATGTGTTGTTTTTATTGGTTATTGACTAAAGAACCTTCTTGGTCTGTGACAGGTCAGAAGAGAGCAAAGCAGAAATTGCAAGCAGAAATAGAGGAAAAAATAAGGTGGTGTCTGAGAGATGCTGTATAGATGGTGAAAGAGGAAAAGCACAACTTTTATCAGTAAACCATGAGCCTGGTGGTAAAATATAAAATAATAGAAATGGGTTAATTTAAGATAGAAGAGTAAGCTAGAAATAGGTTTAAGCTATTGGCCAAAGAACATTGAAATTAATATAGTTTGTGTGTGATTATTTTGGGTCTGGGTGGTCAGGAAACGAACAAGCATTCTTCACCTACAAGTTCTTGCATAGGTCAGGAAGTTGGAAACTAAATCCTAAAACATCACACAAGTAAACAAGTAAGTAAATCTAATACAAGAATGGGAATACAATCAGCATGTTGTAGGGAGGTTGCTTGGTTTTCCCAGCTGCTCAGCCCCAAAATAATTACACAGAAACTGTATTAATTATACAGCTGGTTGGCCTATTAGTTCTTGCTTCCTATTGGTTAGCTATAATATTTTAATTTAACCCATTTCTCTCAATCTGTGTATTGCCATGTGTCTGTGGCTTACTGGCAAGATTCTGTCAGGAGTCTGTGTCTGGTGGCCTACAAGGTTTCTCCTGGATTCCACCTTCTTTCTCCCAGAATTCAGTTTAGTTTTCCCCACCTACTTCTATTCTGCCTTGCCAGTCCAGGACATATTCTTTATTAACTAATGATATTCCTAGCATACAGAAGGGAATCCCACATAATCAGCACTTGCGTGTACCTAGGTTACACATAGCTTTCAGATGATACAGACTGTCATGATCTTGTTAGAAGTAACTAACTGGAGGGAGGATCTTCATGAATATTGAATAGTAAGTACTGTACATATACACACTAAAATAAAGGAACCCACTAAAATTCTACTTTGAGATTTGTGATTTTCTGCAACAAGAGGAAGAGGCAGAGAGAGACAGAGGACAGAGAAAGAAGAGGAAGAAGTACATCTGAACGTAATCCTAAATAGTGTTAAATATTCAGCTCAGCAGAGTGAATTACCAGACAGGGAATTTATATATACATAAGAGCTTAAAATAGATGCAATGGATTTAACATACCCTTAGATCAAATTCTCAAATTCCTGTTGTCATACATTAATTCCACTTGACTTCTCAGAAATGTGAGCTCTAATCAGAAACAGAAAGCAATAAACACAGAGTTATGTTGCAGGTATTAAATCTTAGCACATTACTAGGATGATAATCTAAAGTTTAGTATCTATTTTCCTAAAATATTATCTGTACTTTGGTACTGAAATATGCTTTATGAATGGCTTTGATTTTATCTTTTGCTTTTACTATTTATTTTATATCTTCCTACTTCAGACAAAGATAAAGATATTCTTTCTTATGTGGCTGCATAGGTACCTGGACTCAGAGTATATTCTGTTCCTCTTTCTCTAGTATAGGGACCTGACTGTTCTAATATTCAAGCAGGAGAAATATGGTCTGATTGTGGATAACATGCCATGACCCTCCTAAGTCTTAGCTCCTCAAGCCTTTGTGTTGATGTCTTTGAAACTAGATTGTGTGACCAAAACTTTGGTTACCATCGAACTTCCAGCACTGATGCTAAGCTCACAGGTTCCCCTTGTGTTCTCAGGGTCTTGGGACTCCCTCCTGTGGCCTCACACAGCTGAAGGACGTCACCATGGCATGGGTCTAGACCATAGATAGTTTCCCAAGCATCCTCATGGGAAGAAATTCCCCAAAGGAACCCTGCAGCAGCATTTTATGACTGGTAACTGTTCTCTGCTTGGTGAGGTGTCTGTTATACTTTTATTAACAAGATATTATAAGAAATGTTTGCTGTGAATAAACCGAGTATATTCAAAAGACAAATCTTAGGTAGACATCCTACAGCCCACTGGCTATTGTCTCTACATCCTCATTCTAATTGTTTACCTAATTCAAAATGGTACAGCTGATGAGCAAAGTGAAATTTTGAGAGCAACGTTCAAACTTAACCCTAAACTTTAATCTTTGAAAAAAAATGCTAACTAGAGAAACATTTTTTTTTTTTTGCCAAAGAGGGTATTTCCTAATTAGTAAAATATAGAACTTTCTTTGTCTTGTTCAACATTTTCATCGGAAACAGCAAGATCGTTATGGGGAACCCACATAACAGCAGACCTGAGCTAGTGGGAGCTCATGACTCTGGACAAACAGGTAACGGAGTCTGCATAGACAAACCTCGGCCCTCTGCATGTGGGTGACACTTGTAAAGCTTGGTCTGTTTGTGGGGTCCCTAGTAGTGGAACCGGGACCTATACCTGATGCATGAGCTGCCTTCTTGGAACCTATTTCCTGTGTTGGGATGCCTTGCCCAGATTTGATGGAGAGGAGTATCCTGTCTCAACTCGATCTGCTTTGGTATGCTGAATCCCACGGGGGACCTGCCCCTTTTAATGGGGGAGACACAGATGGAGGGTAGAAAGGAGGTGAATGAAGGGAGGGAAAACTGTGGCTTTTGTGGAAAATAAATGAAAAAAAATAAAATCAAACAAAAAACTAAAGTAAAATCAACAGATGAAACAAAATAAAACAAAACAAAGAGAAAAAAACTACATTTACATCTTTTCCCATCGTTTACAACACAATATCATTGTTTTCTTCAAGTCTTCTTAACATTGTCTTTCCTGTTCTGAGGCAATCATCAGTAGGATATTATAACATGTATGAAATTTGTCAGTTAATGTTTTTTGAATTAATTGTGGAATTAACTCCCTCAAACACAGTAATTATACAACATCCAGCTGAATATGAGAAGGGCTTTGAGGATGAGATCCATATTTGTTTAAATTTTTGTCACACCATTATTTCATAAAATAAGGGTTATTTCCTTGTTTAACTTTTTCTTACAATATTTTATTGATTCTTTGAATTTCATATCATACACCGCAGCCACATTCATTTCTCAGGCCTTTCAGATCTGCCTTCCATCCTTGTAACTTCTCTCCCCAAAAGACAATAGAAAATTAAAATTACAAAAAAGTTTTATGGAGGAAGCTACAGTGTCTCACAGTGTGTAACATGGTGTACTCTTTAAGCTAACAGATTTACTTGTGAATGTTCACTGCAATGCATCATTGAACTGGTTCAAGGCCTCTGGGCTCTGCTACACTGTTGATGCTGAATCCTCCCTGAGACTCCTCTGAGCTATCCTGTTGCTGCCCTGTATCATGGAGATCCTGCAACTTTGATTCTGCAGGACCTGCTCCTCCCTTAACTCCAGCAGCTCATAGATGTGCTATGTGCTGTGTGGGCCAGCTCAAAGCTGGGGATCTAGGCCTGAGTGGGAGCTGAGTTTCTCACCAAGGCTAGCTCTTCCATGATGCCCAGGCAAGGGGTGAGGCAGGTTTTCCTGTATCCACACCATGAGGGCTAGCTCTTCCACACTCATGCCACAGAGCCAGCTCTCTGGCACTGCCCAGATAAGGGGGTTGGAACAGCTTTCCCACACTATGTCATGAGGTCAGCTCTTTCACTTTCGTTCAGGGCCAGCTCTTCCTAGCTTCTCAGTCATGTTGCAGCGTGAACTCACCCTAGTCCTATGTCCAGCAATTGGTAGGACTAGCTCTCCCATGCCCACTCCATTGAGGCCAGCTTTCCCACACTGCCCAGAAAAGGAACAGACCATCTTTTCTACACTTGTATCATTGCTGGTGTGACTGTGTGGTGTTTGTTGAGCGTCTGTACCAGTTCAGCACCATACTCAGACAAAATCATGGCCTCAAATGGGAGCCCAGACCAAGGAGGTCCACATTGCATGGACATTGACATAGACCCCTGCTACAGAAGGGCCATGAACTCAGCCATGGTCCCCTGCAGAAGCACAGACCAGATAACACCAAGGCCTCTGATGGCAGTTTAGGCCTCTCTCATCAGGCTGTTCCTTGCTGCCTTCACGTCTAAAGTTTTACCTCGCTTCACAAACAACAAACTGTTCCTACTTCTTTTTCTGTCTCACCTCTGCACCACATATTTGCTCATCATAATGATGCCTGTCCTTGTTCCAGGCCTCTCCTTTGTTTTAATTTTTAAATTTTTCATTTTTATTCATTTTTATTTGATAAAGAAGAGGGCTTTTTTCATCTCATAGCTCCCTGTCCATTGCTGTTGAAAAGTAAACCAGGGATTCAAGGCAGGACTAAGGAGGCAGAACTGAAGCTGATTCCATGGAGGAACACTGCTTACTTGGTTCTTCCTTATCATTTGCTCAGCATTTTTCTTTTAATTACATCTTTTATTTTGTGAAATTATAATATAATTGCATTATTTCTCCCTCTCTTCCCAGATCTTCTAAAGAAGATATGCCTTGACAGAGTAATCAGTGAATGTTCAGAGGCCATTCATAAACTAGAACGATGCTGAAATGTAGTTCATGTGCCTTCTCAATGAGCTCTACTCTCTCTTCACTTTCTTTCCCGTCTTTATAAACTTTTGATAAATGAATAAGAAGGATTTTATGGAAATGAAAGCTATGGCTGCCACAGAGGCCAGTAGGAATCCAATCACATCCAGAGAGTGGTAGTGGTACCAGGTGAGGTTGTGTGCAAGTGGACTCAGGTGCTTGGCCCCTTTGTGGCGCATGATAAACTCATTCCAGAAGATCACTCTGTCCAGGGGATTCATGGACTGGTCATGGTGAATGGTTGACAACCACACAGCATTCTCTTTATAGCTGAAAGTAGGAAAATGGACATCAACTTATATAAATTATGAAAAAATGCTCTTGTACAATTTTTTGTGTATGCGTTATGTTCATTACTAGGAAGTTCTACAGAGGCATGACTTAGCTCCTTGAGCATGCATGATTTAGTTGTAAAAAAATGAAAAAAACATCAAAAATTCCTAAAGTAGAGTTTGGACACAGCTAAGCCTTAAATACAAAATATATTAAAATGAGATGTTATTTGAGTATGTTAAACTTCAGTTACCTATAAGCTATTAATAGTAAACTTTGTGAACAAAACATATAAAGTGTCAGGATACATAAGCATAAGACAAATTTTTCTCTTGTCCTTGGTTTTGCATATGTGTGTAAAGGTGATAAAGATTGAAATGAGATTTTTATGGAACATATATCATTTGTTAGTGGTTAATTTTGCAAATATGTTCTGGTTCTTATTAATTAGCTCTGATAGATTCTTCTCATTTCTTTTATGTATTTCTAATTAATGTTATCACATATTTGATAAAATTGATAGGAAGAATAATTTTCTTCTCTGTTACTATACTTGGCTTTCTTATTAATTTCATTACTCTTATTGTCAAGTAGAATTACAATAAATTCTCACTATTACTTTTAAATATGTATGTGTGTATGTGTATGTGTGAAAACGTGTGTTTGTGTGTGTGTGTATGGTGTGTTATGAGATTTGCTGGGATTAGAGTTACAAATGTTTGGGACCAAATGATGTAAGTGTTGGGAACAGAACTCTGGTCCTCTGCTGGGGTATTGATGAGTATAAAAAGGAGAAGGGAAATATAGATATATGAATCATAAACTCTAATGCCAGTTTTATGCAGCAAAATTAGCAATTGTAATATAGAAAACTTATGGTTTTTTTACAAAGCAAAATGAGAACATTATGTATTTATTCTCATTAAATAATCCTCATTTCTTACTTAAAATTTATACATGCTATGCTTACTTAAAATTTAGAATGTAACTTATTTAATGATTGGGAAATGGGAAAAGGGAAGGCTCATTACGGAAGGGAGAGGGAGGTTAATACAAAAGGACAGAAAATAATAAAGTACCAATAAGGATATCAGAGAAAGCCACAAAGAATTTAACTGTTAACAATTTATCCAAATCCCCCATAACACATACAATTTTATGTATAAATATACATATATAGTTTTAAAGATCTTTTCTCATATGGGCTCATGGTGCTCAATCCAAGAGTCAAAGAGCACCTAACATAAATCCCAACACCAGACACGAGAAATCCTCTTTTTAAGAGGTTGGTTGGGTCTGTCAAAGAGACTCCCTAAACATATGGCCTATTTGTGTTGCTTATTCTCCAGAGGTGGAAGGTAAGTTTCTATTGCTGAATGAGCATGAAGTTCAGAAGCAGACCTCAGAGACCTCTGAGCAGGAACTGACTTGAAATCCCCTTATCTGAACACTAGTTCCTGTGGTACATCACAGAAAATAGAATTGAAAAATTTTAAAAGCCAGAGGGACAAGATAACTGCTGTGAAGTTGCTTTTTATTTTTTAATTATTTTTTTATAAAAATTTATAAAAATTTCCACTTCCTCCCCTCTTCCCATACCCTCCCATTCCCCCCACTCCCTCCCCCCCACTCCCTCTCCTCCTCCCTCTCCAGTCCTAAGAGCAGTCAGGGTTTCATGCCCTGTGGGAAGTTCAAGTTCCTCCCCTCTCCCTCCAGGTCTAGGAAGGTGAGCATCCAAACAGACTAGGATCCCAAAAAACCAGTCCATGCAGACGAAACAAGACCCAGTGCCATTGTCAATGGCTTCTCAGTCAGCCCCCATGTCAGCCACATTCAGAGACTCTGGTTTGATCACATGCTGTTCAGTCCCAGTCCAGCTGGCCTTGGTGAGCTCTCCATAGATCAGTCCCCTTGTATCAGTGGGTGAACGCACCCCTCGGGGTCCTGATTTCCTTTTTCATGTTCTTCCTCCTTCTGCTTCTCATTTTGACCTTGGAGGCTCAGTCCAGTGCTCCAATGTGGATCTCTGTCTCTATCGCCATCCATCATCGGATGAAGGTTCCCTCTGGTCCTGCCTATCTTGCTCACGTTTTCCCTCCTTCTGCTTCTCATTTGGATTTAGGGAGTTAAGTCCAGTGTTCCAATATGTGTCTCTGTCTCTATCTTCATCCATGGCGAGATGAAGGTTCTATGGTGATATGCAAAATATTCATCAGTATGGTTATGGGCCAAGGCCAGTTCAGGTACTCTCTCCTCTGCTGCCCAGGGAAAATCTGGGGACCTCTCCTTGGGCCTGAGAACCCCTCCAGAATCAAGTCTCTTGCAAACCCTAAAATGGCTCCCTTAGTTGAGATACATACTTCCCTGCTCCCATATCCATCCTTCCCTGCCCATCTCATTCCCCCAAGCCATCCCCAATCCTCCCCCTCTCCCTTCTCCCTAACCATCTACCCTTACTTCCACCCCTCGACCCCCCGTGCACCCAAGTTTGCCTGACAATCTTGTCTACTTCCAATATCCAGGAGGATAACTATATGATTTTCTTCAGGTTCACCTTCTTATTTAGCTTCTCTAGGCTCACAAATTATAGACTCAAAGACGTTTAACTATGGCTAGAATCCACTCATGAGTGAGTACATACCATATTCCTCTTTCTGGGTCTGGCTTACCTCACTCAGTAAAGCATTTTCAATTTCCATCCATTTACATGCAAAATTCAAGATGTCATTGTTTTTTACCGCTGAGTAAAACTCTAATGTGTATATGTTCCACACCTTTTTTAACCATTCTTCTATTGATGGGCACCTAGATTGTTTCCATATTCTGGCTCTTGCAAATAGTGCAGCTATGAACATAGTTGAACAAATGCTTTTGTAGTATGATATGGCATGTTTTGGGTATATTCCCAAGAGTGGAATTTCTGGATCCTGAGGGAGGTTGACTCCCAGATTCCTGAGAAACCGCCACACTGATTTCCACAGTGGCTGCACAAGTTTGCTTTCCCACCAACAATGGATGAGTGTTCCCCTCATTCCACATCCTCTCCAGCATAGGCTATCATTGGTGTTTTTGACTTTAGCTATTCTGACAGGTGTAAGATGGTATCTCAAAGTTGTTTTGATTTGCATTTCCCTGATCGCTAAGGAGGTTGAGCATGACCTTAAATGTCTTTTGGTCATTCTGAAAAAGTATTTGACAAAATTCAACACCCCTTTATGAAGTTGCTTTTTTTGATAAGCTACACTCATGAAGTCTCAACAACATCAATACCTGAGCAAGACCTGAATAATGATGACACCAATGGTCGGTCTCAACAATTTAGGTCCCTAAACAAGATCTGAATAAGGATGGCCCCGGTACTCATGCTAACATGAAAAGAAGGAAATCTCTCTCTGAACCTAATTATTATTGGCACTGAAGTATTGCTGAGAGTGGGAGAGAAATAGGCTTTTCCAGGAAAGAGTTTCCAATGGGATTTTTTTAATCAAAGAAAAATAATGATGAACATGTTAATTTGCTTCAGTCTAATAGGTTTTCACTATTTGAGTTTATCCTCAACCAGGTTGCATATTTAATTATCTAACAATTCACTTACATTTATGTTAATATCTATGCTATTTCAATGCAGAAAGTTACAACTTCTTTAATAGTTACCTATCTCTTTTGCAGCATTCAAGTTTCTCTGTTGTAGTATTTTCCTTTGACCCCAGGTGTAATACATCTGACACCACCCCTAACATTTCCTTTCACTTCACTTATTGGCTATTTAAGTTTTATACTATCCTTAAATCTCTAACCAATTACTTACCTAAAAGAATTAAAATTAAAAATTTGCCAGAGCTAGTGACATATGCCTATTGGCCAAGCTGTTTGGAGAATGAGGTAGAAGGATTGCACATTTAGGACCAGTCTGATTTACATAGGAAAGAAACATAGAGCACAACACGGATGCAAAAAGTAGTAACTGAAAAAGAGAAAAGCATATGACACTGAATCATACCCTAATTTGTCTCTGTATCGTCCATTATTTTCGCCTTCAGGATAATACTTGCTCCTTTGGCCTTCAGTAAAAATCACAATTAATGATAAGTAAATGACAATAAATACACATTTTAAAAGGTTATACTCACAAAGGATTATCTATGATGGCCTCCAGTGCACTGAGCAACTCTGTCCTTATCATTGTTCTGAAATCCAATGAAACAGCTGCTCCTTTGGCTCCTATGTAGGCAATGTTATCATGTTGCTCTCCAAACAAAGGAATGCCAATCATAGGAATTCCAAAATGGATTCCTTCATAGATTCCATTGGCTCCACCATGAGTAACAAAGGCTTTGGTTTTTGGATGACTTAGAATAAGATGAATTCAGGTTGACATTAATTAGCAGTCTTAGACATGAAAGGAGAAATGTTCACTATCTGGAACAAAAAGGAGATTTTTGACATGAAAATTCTTTTTTAATTAATTAAATTTATTAGTTTAGTTTACATCACAACTGTTGTTTCCCCTCCCTCCTCTACCCAAGAAAACCTACGTGAATATTCTTATACTCATAAACTCGGGGAAATGTTTTCCTGTCTCAGAGCAAGAAGAAACTAAATTTACAGAGAGATATTTTGGAGAATTGCTTTCGACTTGAGACTTGAATATGAAATCCTGATTCCTAGTTGAACACATGGGGTCAATAAGAGAAAATGAGTATTAAAAAGATCAACTTCATAACAGAATTTGATATCTTAAATAAATAATACATTTGCTAAGTGTAATATAAAGGATTTTGAAGTCAACTAGGATAGGTTTGTTTCTAGAATCTTACATAGCAGGTCATTCTGGGGGAGCCATTTGTAGACTCTGGTATTAGGCCCTAAGGTGTCTGGTGTTTTGTCATCAAATCTCTAAAGAACCTGTTAAAGATTAGATAATTTTTATTGCTGGAACCAAATTTAGCATTATGTAGCCTGAATACGATATATTTAGGAACATAAATATATCTACATATGCATAAACATATGTGACAACATTAATAGAAATGGTGCTATGAATTTGAAAGAGAACAATGAGCATGGATATGAGAGGGTTTGGAGGAAGTCAGGAAAATGAAAAATAATGAAATTATAATTTCAAAAACAGAAATTGCAAAAATAGATCTTTTTACGTTTAAATATAACATAGCTAAATACCTCCCCATAGGAGGAATGAAAACATCAGAAAGGGTAAATAATGAGAACTCTGGAGAGACTGAGAAGAAGATGTGCCAGCAATGTCTGAGCTTATTATTACATTCAGACTGGTTACACATAATCATCATTTTTCTAGGAGGAGATGAAAAATAACAACATTGATGCCAGACTTCAGACTGTAATCAATCTATTCTTTTGTTACAAGATGTTATTCAAGGAAGAGCTGCTAAGGTATTGCCGTTTCCTCTCTTCAGAGTCCTTTTAGGTTACACACAGAATACTGGGGACTTATACTGCCTCAAACAGTTGGGCTTTTATTGGGTTGCAGTAGTTTATCCATGAATGCAATCATAATTCATACAAGAGTTGTTGATGAAGATTAACAGGGAAAATTGCAGTACCTACAAATTGGTCATTTAAGACAGAAGAAAAATTGCAGTTATTAGTCTTGTCTATACAGCCCTTCCCAAAAAAATGTGCTTTGTGAGCAAAGACTCAGTACAAATAAGACTGTAGAATTAAGCAGCTTATTAAAGGAAAATTATATACAATTATTGGAATTAAAAATAAAGTGAAAATGTTTACAGTATTAATTAGTTATGATGGGACTGATGTTTCTATTATAACCATGTAATAATGGCTCATATGGAGGGGTAAATTCAACCCTGATGTGGTTGAGAACTATGTAATATTATACAGAATACTACAAAATTACAATGTATGAGTTCAGACAACATAATGGAAGTCCTGCGGCCTTACGTTACTCATGTTCCGATTAATTTTGTTAAAGACACTTCCTACAACAAACTCATGCAGAGATCTCTATTCCCACATCTATTGATACCCATTCTTCAGAATCAAACTTTAAATGGAAACTTGGGTAGTCGAAAATGAAAAGGAATAGGAAAAGTGTTGCAATGGATTATGGGACCAATATTCCCATGTGGAAAAGTATTAAGAATGACTTAGGCTTTTCATAGGAGTCAAAAATTATATAAAATCATAGTGACATGGCTCAGGATGTACTACATAAATATGGGCTTATTATTACACCTGGAAAACTACAACAATGAGACGTTGTGTAATATCTGGGGTAACTAATTACTAGAACAACTGCTAAGCAACACTCCACCTCCCACATAAATTTCCATTAGACAATTTAAAAACATTCAATGCCTTTCACAAATGATTAGGGCTTGTTAGTTTTCTATATGCCACTCTATAAATGCCTAATTATGAACTAACCAATCTATCTAAAACTCTAAAAGGAGAGAGAACTTTGCATAGTCCTTAGTTTTATCTTTAGAGGTAAAAGAAGAATTATAACAATTTGATTTTAAACTAAAAGATGCGTTTGTATATTGTGTGGTTTCATAGCCACAAGTTGGGGTGACACCTGTGGGGTGACATCTTTTGGGTTTCAGTATTGACGGGGTTTGCATGTTCCGGGATAGTGGCATGTGGATTAGAAAAAATTAGGTAGGAGGAACAGAGATATGAAAGAAATACGGAGATGGAGGATAGAAGCAGGAGGGTTATCCAGTGAATACTGAATATGTCCATGTTTATTTTTCATATACATATGCACCACAATCTTAAAAAAGGGGGAAGAAGGCAAAAGAGACTGCTTTGACATGACACAAGGAAAAATAGAACAATTACTTGCTTCAATACTTGAGATATCAAGTCACTACTACCTGAATTAAGCTTTCTGATGTTTTAGGCAGGACATTCAGGGGCTGCACCTGAGACTAAGTATCCTGTAAGCAGCCACTCCCTGGGTAAAACCTCCTGTGCTATCCTTGAAGGAGCAGAAATAGGCTTGAATTCCCTGACCTAAGCTCAACGTGGAGTGGAACCACTTCTGTGGGCCCCCACAGTATGGATCCTTTGCTGCCTTTAAACTTATGTTCACCCCTCAATTGTCTCCTAGAGGAAGTGTAGCAAAAAAAATAAATAAACCTTTAGAATGGATTTATTTATACCATAAGGTCCATACAACACTTATTTCTTACCTTCCTTTTCTTGTTTAATCAGTAAATCAGGGGAGAACCCAATGTCAACAATCATATGGCTTTGATCCTTGCTGTACTATATTACGTCTGACTTACAATCACTTTTAAAGACAATTACAGAACTGTATGGATTTTCAGATTTTATTTATATATTACTATGAAGGATAGAAAACTATTTTACATTCATCTTTTTATCCTATTATTTCTTGGAATGTGTTTTTGCCCTTCTCCCAGATGTAGTAGGAAGGAGTGGATCTATTTCAGGGTAACCACGACTGCTTGCTGCTGTTATCCAGATAATGTATAGACTACTCTTTGTGTGCCTCTGTGGAAAAACATTTTTTTTCCACAAAGGACTTCTCATTATGATTATATACAGCTTTAATTCATGTATGTTTTGCTCATAAGACCTTTCTTAACCTTCAGTGTATACATTGTCTGAGTCTCTGAACAAAATTGACTAATCTGCCTCATTTCTGGCCTGTTCTCCCAAGTATCACTGCCTCTGAAGCAGTGACAGTGTAGGACTTAAAATAAAACATTCAACCTGCTGTATCAACTTCTCACCAAAAGACTTTTATGTTCTTTGTAGAGCTATTGCTGTGGACCAAGAGGTTGAGAACATGCCTGTAATATCTACACACTGGAACTCCATCTGTTGCCCAAACAATGACTATGACTACACCAAGAAAAACTGATGTTTTCTTCTTCATTCCTTTAGGAGGTCATGTAATAACTTTTGTCATATTCATTCGCAAACCTGAACCTTCAGTAAATCACCCTCTTCTCTATCCATTCAACTCGGATTCCTTAAAAATAAGAATCTTTTAAGACCAATTTGTGCACTACAAATATTCTTGGCTGTGTGGTGTTTGATAGAGAAAGCTTTACTTACCAAGGCCTACACACTTCCTCTCTCACAAGCTAATAATTGTCAATAGTTCTATGGCTTTGGGTAGGATAATGTACCCCCCTCCTCTAAGCATGCTCAGATTTGGTCTGATTTTGGTTGTTCAAGTATTGTTCATGTTTTTCATTGACACGAGTTCAAATCTATGCAATCATTGTTTTTTTCATGATAAATCAATTTTGATTTAGGATTCTAAGAATCCTAATGTAGACATACAAATCACCAATGGCACGAAAAATTGCATGTAAATTTCTGAACATGAATCCACATCCTTAGATTGTCACTGAGATTCAAAATTCTTCTCCTATCTCTATCTTATTCTCTTTTCCTGCCTGGGTGTTCTGTATGTGCTGCAGTATATATGTGTCAATTAATATGTGTGGGTACATGTTTAAACATTCCAAGGTGACTGTGGAATGGAGAAGACTACCTCAAAAATTCACTCTGGTTTCTCTTCTGTTGGAGACAGAATCTCTTATTTGATTGATTGATTGATTGATTGATTGATTGATTGATTTATTTATTTTTGCTTCTGGCTCACAGGAATTGTATTTCTGCTTTCCATCTCTGATCTGAGTGTTAGCATTACAGACACATACAATACTGTGCATGACTTGATGTGGCTTTGGAGGATTCAGAATGAGCTGATCACTCTGCACGGAAAAGTGTTAACATACTGAACCATTCTTCTTGCTCAGAAATTCATTAAATGTAGCAAATAGATGTTCAATGAGCAGTAAAGGCTCCATTTTATGAGGTTTGTTGGGGAGTTCTAAAATTATGACCTTATTTGGGGCTTGAATTATAATAGATTTGGGGATTGCTGACCATATTAATCATTGCAAAGATTCTTAGCAGTCTCGTCTATATAATTTGTTATTCACAAGTGTTATTATTGAAAAATATTTCAAAATCTAATGACACTGATTTATTTCCTACTGACTTGTACATATTGGTAGGGATGCAGTCCTTATGATGAACAGCAAAGATTTTATTGCAGAGGTCAGAATGTTCTGTGACAGAAAAAATCAATCCCTAACTGAGGCCTACAATAGGTGCTAATGTTGAAACTATCAGACATATCTCATAAAATGGAGCATTAGCCTTACGGTTAACATGGATTGGCTATGTGACTGAAAAAATCAAATGACATCAAAAATTAATGTAGATAAATAAAGAGCGGATGTTCCAATACAAAACTGAAAATGCTCATAAACAATCAAATTTAAACCATAGAAAATTACCATGTAGTATTCTTTATGAAGTGAGTTATCAGAAGCTTTATAGCGAATCTTAGATTCCTTTGGACTCTTTCTTTTTTCCCGATTTCTTGCTTGTGTGTTAGGGCCTTACTCTGACTGGTTAAGAGCAGAGTGGTGAGTTTCATCTTTTTGATGCAGACATCACTGGGAGGGAAGCACCCGTCTCTACCTTTCCCTTGGATATTTCTCCTACAAAAACTGGCAGGCCAGCCAAGAGAATGAGTTTTT
This sequence comes from Myodes glareolus, assembly GCF_982192425.1. Taxonomy (NCBI): domain Eukaryota; kingdom Metazoa; phylum Chordata; class Mammalia; order Rodentia; family Cricetidae; genus Myodes; species Myodes glareolus. Next base: position 20,356,954 of record NC_142033.1, on the reverse strand, counting down.
ATTCTTATAATGCTTTTTCTCTCAATTAGCCAAACATGTACTTTGATTGATAGTTGTGAGCCTCGGAATCCCTTCCTTTAATTGGCCCTCTTAACTGCACACTAAAGAAGTGTACTACAAAATTAGGATGCAGAGTCATGCTGCATTTCAAACTTTTTCAACACCTGCTTATTGTTATTCTGATAGAAATACTAAATACAAATTAACTTACCCCTGAAAATCTAATGTATGCAGTGACTTTAAGGAATCAACAAATAGAACAATTGACTCTGAAGAATTAGGCTGTGTCTACATACTCTTGATACAATGTCATCATCATGCCAGCATTTCAGAATGTGCCCACAGTGATCACTGTATTTATATCCAAGTCATTCTCAGTCAAAAACACCTTCTGCAGTATTGAAGCATTTAGAATATCAATTTCTAAATTTTGCTAAGGGAAATTAGAGCTTTCTTAAAACTTTAACTTTCATGCCATCATTTCTATGATCAGACCTTTCAAGGATGTTCATAGACTTAGAATAGAGTCACCTCACATGGAATGCTTTCCCTCACCTTTTGTGAAATCTGGGCAAGGGCCCACGCAATTGCATTGGCTTTGTCTTCTGACATGTTTCTGACCATTGACCCTAGAGAAAACACCACGACACCATGCCTCCAGAGGTCTGGACAAAGTCTTCCATTTCCTGTGAAGAGAGTTTATTTCATGGCAAAATATAGTTGCAGAATAACCACTTATAAACCTTTATGAAAAAACTTGGAGAATAAAAATTGAAGTGTTTCTAGGAATATTTAGAATTGTGATGTTAAAACATATAAAGGACAAACATGGCAATGTCACAGTATTTGAACTTTCTAGGCATCCACACACACTATACTCACACATTGTCCAACAGTATTTCAAAATATCCTCTTCTGACAAAATTAAAACTCAGGAGTGAAAGCATATTCTATGAAGCATTCATAAAACTGTAGTGTAATTTACTTGCTTTCATTTTACAGGAAGTGTGATATTTTTCCCTTGCCATTTTAGTTTTCTATAATATCCGATTTAATATTATTAACAAGTGTTTGATGAAATAATATTTAGGTTACAGTAAGTACATACATGACAGTTAACACAAACTTCCAACTTTATTTATGATTAATAAAATGTTTTGGTTCTTAGAGAAATAATCATAACTGCATGATAAACAAATACCATATAATAATTTTCTGATATTGTGTACGAATAGGGTATTTTCAGAGCTGATACCCAAAATTTACTGGAGAGAAACTATGTCTAAGTTGTTTGTTCGGATATGAAACAATTACCTTGAATATATGTCATCAAAGCTTTTGATGATGAACAGTTTATGACTGATGAGTTTAACTGACTTAATTTCTCTGTCTTTTTGAGTGTATTTATATGTGTGTGTGTTTGTGTGCATATGTGTGTTTGTGTATATGTGTGTGAACATGTGTGTTTAGCACATAGATGCCAAAAGTAAAAATCTGATGCCTTCCTCTATCAGTCTTCAAAATAGGTTTTGAGATTGTCTCACACTGAAGACAAATCTCCTCATTTTTTAAACAGACTAGTAGTCAGCAAGCTCCCAGTATTAACTGTTTCTGCAACCTCAGTGCTAAAATCATTGCACTGTACTGTGACATCCAACTCTTTATCTGGCTGTGTGATTCAAACTTAAATCCTCATAGCTGCCTGGTAAGGAATAGCTAACCACAAAAGTACCCTAGCTGACTTAAATTAATTCACTGATATGAATGTGTTTCCAGTCTATGACATTCTTTTCTGAGTTTATCGAACTCCTAGTGAGCAGAATGCTTAAATCCACTTCTTATATATCTCTATCCTGGGGAGAAAAATCTAATGAAAGCTGTAGAATCATGTTCACCAGAAAAGATATTAAATAAAAAAAGAGATCTAAAGAATATATTTACCTTTGGCAAGGGTTTGACAGGTTTGTAGTGGAGACCTCCTACATAGTCAACATTTGGTAAGGTTGGGTAAGGAAACTCCAAATCCCAGTAGGATCTAATGAGCCACATTTCTGCTCTGCCTATTGTCTCAGTTAAGATAGTGGGCCTTCCTAGAAGGAGAAATGAGCAAGTGAGAAGGAGAAAAGTTGACAAGATTGTCAATTGAATGTAAAATATATTTTTTAAATGGTGGAAGATATATTTGATACAGAACATGTGCATTTAAAACCAAATTTTACTGTTTTCTTGAGTTAATTTTGTATCCTGCTACATTACTGAAAATGTTTATGACTTGTAGAAGTTCCTTGGTAGAATTTTTGGGATTGTTTATGTAAACTATCATACCATCAGCAAATAGTGAGAGTTTGACTTCTTTTCTGAGTTTTATTCACTTGATCTCCTTTTGGTGTCTTATTGCTCTAGTTAGGACCTCAAGAACTATATTGAATAGATATGGAGAGAGTGGACAAGCTTGCCTTGTTCCTGATTTCAGTGGAATCGCTGGGAGTGTCTCTCCACTTAGTTTGATGTTGACTATTGGCTTGCTGTATATTGCTTTTTTATGTTTAGGTTTATTATGTATGTTCCTTGTATCCTTGCTCTCTCCAAGACCTTTATCATGAAGGGATGTTGTATTTCTAAAATGCTTTTTTTTGGAATCTATCGAGATAATCATGTTTTTTGTTTGTTTTTTAGTTTGTTTATATGGTGGATTATGTTGACAGACTTTCCTATGTAGAACCACCGCTGCATCTCTGGGATGAAGCTGACTTGATCACGGTAGATGATGGATTCTTCACAGACCTCGAAAGAACGGCACTCAACTTCATATGGAAAAGCAAAAACCCAGCATAGCCAAAACAATCCTGTACAATAAAAGAACTTCAGGAGGCATCACAGTCCCTGACTTCAAACTCTACTACAGAGCTACAGTACTGAAAACAGCCTGGTACTGGCATAAGAGCAGACAGAAAGACCAAGGGAAGCCAATAGAAGACCCAGATAATAATCCACACTTTTTCAGACACCTGATTTTTAACAAAGAAGCAAAAAATATCAAATGGATAAAAGAAAGCATATTTAACAAATTGTGCTAGCATACCTGGATATCATCATGTAGAAGAATGAAAATAGACCCATATCTTTCACCATGCATAAAACTCAAGTCCAAATGGATAAAGACCTCAACATAATGTCAACCACATTGAACCTTATAGAAGAGAAAGTAGGAATTACCCTTGAACTCTTTGGCACAGGACACCACTTCCTAAATACGACCCCAGCAGCAGAGACTCTGAGAGAAAGAATTAATAAATGGGACCTCCTAAAACTGAAAAGCTTCTGTAAAGCAAAGAACATAGTCCACAATACCAAATGACATCCTACAGAAAGGGAAAAGATCTTCACTAACCCCACATCAGACAGAGGTCTGATCTCCAAAATATACAAAGAACTGAAGATTTTGGTTATCAAAAGAACAATAATCCAATAACAAAAATGGAGTACAGACCTAAGCATAGAACTCAAACCAGAAGAATCTAAATGACTGAAAGACACTTAAGGAAATGTTCAACATCCTTAGTCATCAGAGAAATGCAAATCAAAACAACTCTGAGATTCCATTTTACACCTGTAAGAATGGCCAAGATCAGAAACACTGTTGGCAACTTATTCTGGAGAGTTTGTGGGGTAAAGAGAACACTTCCGCATTGCTGGTGGGCATGCAAGCTGGTACAACCCCTTTGGATGTCAGTGTGGCGATTTCTCAGAAAATTAGGAAACAACCTTCCTCAAGACCCAGTAATACCACTTTTGGGTATATATCCAAAGAATGCTCAGTAGTGTTACAAGGACATGTGCTCAACTACATTCATAACAGCATTGTTTGTCATAACCAGGACGTGGAAACAACCTAAATGCCCCTCAACTGAAGAATGGATAAGAAAAATGTGGTGCATTTACACAATGGAGTACTACACAGCAGAAAAAAATAATGACATCTTGAATTTTGCAGAACAAAATGGATGGAGCTAGAAAACATCATTTTGAGTGAGGTAACCCAGACACAGAAAGACAATTATCACATGTACTCACTCATAAGTAGTTGTTAAACATAAAACAAAGAAAACAGTCTACAAACCACAATCCCAGAGAACTTAGACAACAATGAGGACACTAAGAGAGACATACATGAATATAATCTTCTTGGGAATTAGAAAAAGAAAAGATCTCCTGAGTACATTGGAAGCATGGGGATTTTAGGGGAGGGTTGAAGGGAAGGGGAAAGGCAAGGTAGGGAGCAGAGAATAATGTAGAGCTCAAAAAAGTCAATTAAAATATAAAATAAAAACAAATGAGGATTCATATGTAACACAATTTGCATGTATAATTGACTTTATAGTTCACATAATATTCATAAATGGCAGTTTGGGTTTATTTTTAAAACAAACATAAGTATTATCTTATATTTCCACAGTGATTTGAAATAATAGTTATTGAAATAACCCAATATGCCACTATTTAATGAGCACACATTTTACTCCTCTCTATTTCTTTAAAAGGAACAGTGAAAATATAAACACACATACATATTCCAGGTCCAAAAGTCACATTATACCATGTACCATAGCCAGATTTCCCCAAGGTTCTTGTAGTGTGTAGTTAGTCCTTCAGCCTTGTTTTGCTAAAGGAGCTGTAAACTTTATGAATGGCTACATTTCTGGTTAGTGCTTCTAACTTTGTTTCATATTAAAAATATTAATGGTGCTTATCTTTCAAAAATAATCACAATATTTTCAGAAATTGTGATAATATGAATTTTGGACAGTCTTGACTATGGCATATTTGTTGAGAGAAAGAAAAAAAAACAACTGCAAAAGAATACAGACTGGATACTTGAGTATCCGTGCTTCTGTAGTGTTTAAGCAACAAAAGCTAGGGAAGTACACACACAAAAAATATGGTATTGGTAGAAACTCCAGTTCTATTTTTACACCTGTGAGCTAGCATGGATTCTTTCAGGAGTAAAGGAATTCTTTAGGAAATACAGAGAAAATATTTTATAATTTATTTTTTATTTATGTATGTGTGTGTCTGTGTGAATATATACTAAGTTTATTCAGGGATTGGCAGATACCATAAAAGGGCAGTAGGTCCCTGAAACTGAAGTTACAGGCAATTTTGAGACACTGGACCTGGATGGGTGGTAGGAAGAGAACTCAGGTACTCAAAATGAACAGAAAAAAACTCTTAAACTTTTGGTCATGTTTTCAGACCCCACAAATTAATTTTAAATGAAGATAGTTGCCTATGCAAGAGAAAATGATTTCTTCAATGCTATATACATATTGATACTGTGAAATATTTCATCCCTTAATATACATTAATTATGATTTGGTTAACTAGCTAGTGACTTATTAAACTAGATTAAAAATTACAGCAAAATGAGTAAAGAATCACTTAAGAAAAGTCTACTTGCTTCTCTTTGCAACTCTGTATCTCAGCAGAACATCCTGTATCAGATCTGATACATGCTTCTCTTTGATCAATAATTTGATCCTTTACAGTGAGTGTGGTAGCTAAGATCATATTACATCTGATCACCTATAAAAGGCAACTTCATTTTGCACTTCATGGACATGAGTATAGATTTAAATACTTGGGAAATTTAGGTCATTGAGCTACTGAGAAGAAACATAACTTACCCAATGTTTCACTGTAAAACTGACTCCATTTCTTCTCATTAAATGTCTCGAACCAAAAATCAAAATACAGCATACACATCACATTTTTACCCTCTCCATGAAAGCCATTTGACCACCTAGTCCTGACAAAATTACAGGTACATAAGAGGGAAAGAGTAGAAATCTTCCACTGTACTTTTCCATTGTATAGCCAGGAGAGAAGCGAAGACTGTACAGAAAAGGGATCTGGAGAAGTTCAGCTATCAGCTCCCCACAGGGAGCAATGGCATCTGAGAAAAGGACATCAAACTTGGATCCCTGTAGCTTTGTCATAAGTTGTTTGTTTAAAACTGTGTCTTTGCAAAGCCTTAGATAGCTGTCAGAGTATTCATTAACCACGTTTTGTAGCATAGGAGAGAAGGATAAGCACAAATCTCTTGGTATCTCATAAGTCCATACATCAACAAGCATTGTGAAAACCTTGATCAGATCATCTTTACTGATAGACATAGGAAAACTCTCAAACTTCAGACCAGGTGACTTTTGGCGATCAAGAAAGATGGAAACTGAAGGTCTCAGAACTGTCACTTCATGTCCCTTCTGTACAAGTTCATCCAGTATTGTCTTTAGATTCATCCAGTGACTGTATTCCATTGGCCATACCAACACCTTCCCACAGCTCCCAGATCTTAAGTAACAACCCATTTGCAGGAGCAGCAGAACAGACATCCACTTCACAGTCATCCTGAGTCATCAAAGTCTTCTGTTCACAGTGTGTCCCCTGTGTCATTGCTGATCCTTATATCTAAGGAGAAAAAGCCTTGAGTTAAAATATAACCTGAGTAGATGAAAGAAAACTTACTAAATGACTACATTAATCTTCTAAGCTTAGTGGAGATAGTAAAAGCAAATATTAATTATTCATATTTGAATATCAGTGTTTAATGTCACATGTTTTATAATGAAGTAAATTCAGGAGTCAATACCTTGTTTGCATAACACCTCTGTTTCTAAGATATTTGAATAATAACAAGAATACTGGTTAGCAAGAGGTTAGTCTGAAATTTATTCTTAACATAGAACCCAAGATGTAGCAATTGCATACCATATCAATATTTTATGGATATCATTTTTAAAAGTTTTTTATATAACTCTTGATTAACACATTCACTTATATATAATTACAAAAATGCTTGACAGTACACCTAACTAATTTTACTGACAGAAGTCCTGGGAAGAAGATAAGCCCGAGCCTCCTCTTACACATGTCCCTAGGGAAATAGTTGACTAGCAATTGAGTTGTTAGACTCATAGTTGATAGAATAACCCGAGAGATACTACTGCTAAGGCATTTAGTTTGTTAGACTTATCTGTCCACTGGTCTCTCATAAGCCCAAGAAGTACTTGAATAGCATGTTATCAGAGTATTAGTCCACAAAAGACCCGAGAAGTAGATGAATACATGCATTTGCATGCCTCCTGTCAAGGAAACACCATGACCACCATTCCTGAGGTCATCAATTTCTCTAAGATTGTTCATGCAGACCTTGAATATGGATATGTGATCTGCTATGTCATCTTCTGTGCCCTGGTGTTCAGCTGAAGCTATAAATTTTCAAAGCACTCTAATAGGCATCATCTAGAGAAAGGTTTTTTTATTATTATTATAAATGCCAGTTCGTCATTATTTTGACCAAGTCCTTCACCAAAACCAAATTTTGGAATTATGGATAAATTTGGACAATGATTTTCAGCGGTAGTCATCATAGTAAGCAAGGACTATAGGAGTTTTTGTGAAGGAAACATGTGACAAGGACATTCTCAAATCATGGAGAACTGATAAGTTAATCCTTTCTTTAAATTTCCTTACAGATATACCCCAATATTTCTTTCATTATAGTAAAGCTTTTACCAGTCAACTTAGCAGTGAGAAAACCATCAACTCACAAAAATGAACAATAATGGTTCCACACGACCCTCCTCTCACCCCAAGTTCTCCCTTTTGTCTGTGGGGTCCTTGGACCTACTACGAGTCCCTGTCCCTGTGTTGAGGACAACCATCCAGACCCGTGAGATGGTGCCATCCCATTGCAGGGCGGAATGTCCGGGAAAGGAGCACAGGGCCGCTGCAGCAGGAGCTGCAGGGGCTTCTTTGTTCCACATGACCCTGACTCCCCCAAGCCTGCCTTAGAGTCTGTGAGGTCCTTGGCCCAAGGACAGTTCCTCCTCCTGCACTGTGGCTATCCACCCACCCAGAGGGGTGAGTGTGCACCCGCCTGGCCAGAAGGGAGTGCAGGGCACCTCCAGCTCCTCCTGCAGGGGATTCTTTGTTCCACATGACCCTCCCCTCCTCTAAGTTCGCCCTTTTGTCTGTGAGGTTCTTAGCCCAGGAACAGTTCCTGCTCCTGCACTGAGGAGATCCACCCAGAGTCAGTCACAGCTTAGATTGGACCAAGATGCCAAGACTCTCCTGGCTGCATTTGAAGGAAGAGATGGGAAGGCACCAATGCAAGATTCCTCCAACAACCTGAAAGGCAGCATGACAACACCAGATTCCAGGGATCACCGCAACAAGAAGACTTGAACACCTTTTTCCAAAAGAAGTAGAAGAAATCAACTTTAAACGTAACATTATGAAAATAAAAGAGGACTTTAAACAGGATGTGAAAAAATACTGTAAAGAAATGGAGAAAATAAACAAAAAGGTAGAAGAAATGAATAAATCTCTCAAAGATACCCAAGAAAACCAAGAGAAAGCAATCAAACAGGTAATGGAAACAGTTGAAGACATGAAAAATGAACTGGTGGTAATAAAGAAAACACAAACCAAGGGAAGGCCGGATATGGAAAATCTGGGTAAATGAACAGGAACTACAGAGACAAGTATAATCAACAGAATACAAGAGATTGAAGAAAGAATCTCAGACACTGAAGATATTATAGAGGAAATAAACTCATTGGTTAAAGAAAATAACAAATCCAACAAATTCTTAACACAAATCATCCAGGAAATCTGGGACACTGTGTAAAGACCAAACCTAAGGATAATAGGGATAGAAGAAGGACAAGAATTACAGCTCAAAGGTCCAGAAAATATATTCAAAAAAATTATAGAAAAAAAATTTCCCAACGTAAAGAAGGATATTCCAATGAAGGTGCAAGAAACATACAGAACACCATCCTCTCTCCATATAATGATCAAAACACAAAACATACAGAATAAAGAATGAATATTAAGAGGTACAAGGGAAAAAGGTCAAGTAACATGTAAAGAGAAACCTATCAGAATTACACTTGACTACTCAATGGAAACCACAAAAGCCAGAAGATCTTGGATAGATGTGCTACAGACATTAAGAGACCATGGATGCAAGACCAGACCTAGCAAAGCTTGCATTCACCATCAATTGAGAAAACAAGATATTCCAGGAAAAAAAAAACAGATTTAAAGAATACACAGCCACAAACCTGTCCTTACAGAAAATACTAGAAGGAAAACCACTAACCAAGGAAGACAACAACACCCATAATAACACAAGCATCTAAAAACCCTCCACCAGCACAACTCAAAGAAGGGAAACACACAAACACTACCACCAGAAAAAATAACCAGAGTTAGCAACCACTGGTCATTGATATCACTTAATGTCAATGGTCTCAGTTCATCTATAAAAAGGCACAGGTTAAGAGAATGGATACAAGAACAGGATCCAACATTCTGCTGTTTACAATAAACACACCTCAACCTCAAAGACAGACACTACCTCAGAGTAAAGGATTGGGAAAAGGTTTTCCAATCAAATATACCAAAGAAACAAGCAGATGTGGTTATACTAATATTTAACAAAATTGATTTCAAACTAAAATCAATCACAAGAGATGGAGAAGGACACTTTATACTCATAACAGGAACAATTCATCAGGAGGAAGTCTCAATCCTGAATATCTATGCCCCTAATATAAAAGCACCCATATACATAAAAGAAACATTACTAGAACTCAAAGCATACATCAAACCCCACACTCTAATAGTAGGATGATAGGGGAGTTCAGCCAATCATATTCTGTTTTGGGGGCATGCTGCCTTCAGGCAAAAGCCTGCCTATAAACCTAGCAAGCGCGCTCTGTTAGTTCTCTTTTTCGCCTGGCTCCTGCGTCTGGACGGATCATTTGGATACTGGTGTAAGCTGTTGTAAGTCTTACTTCTGTTTATTAAAGCTGTATATTTTGTATCAAGATAGTCTGGGGACTTTTCATTACCAATTGCCCTGTGGCTACAGTAGGAGATTTTAACATTCCTCTCTCACCAATGGACAGGTCAACCAGTCAGAAACTTAACAGAGAAATAAGAGAACAGATGTAATGAACCAAATGGACTTAACAGACATCTATTCCACCCAAACAGAAAAGAATATACCTTCTTCTCAGCATCTCATGGAACCTTCTCAAAAATTGATCACATAATTGGTAGCAAAGCAAAAATCCATAGATACAAAGAAATTGTAGCAACCACCTGTGTACTATCGGATCACCATGGAATAAAGTTAGAATTCAACAATTCTACCCCCAGAAAACCTACAAACTTATGGAAACTGAACAGTCAACTACTGAACCACCTCTGGGTCAAGGAAGAAATAAAGAAAGAAATTAAAGTCTTCCTTGAATTTAATGAAAATAAAGACACAACATACCCAAACCTATGGGATACTATGGAAGCAGTGCTAAGAGGAAAGTTCATAACACTAAGTGCCCACATAAAGAAAACAGAGAAAACACACATTAGAGACTTAACAGCACACCTGAAAGTTCTAGGGAAAAAAAAGAAGCAGACTCACCCAGGAGAAGTAGAAGACTGGAAATAACCAAACAGAGGGTTAAAATCAACAAAATAGAAATATATAAAACAGTCCAAGAATCAATGAAACAAAAAGCTGGTTCTTGGAGAAAATCAACAAGATTGACAAAGTCCTATCCAAACTAATCAAACAGCAGAGACAGAACACGCAAATTCATAAGATCAGAAATGAAAAGGGGGACATAACCACAGACACAGAGGAAATTCAGAGAATCATTAGATCTTACTACAAAAGCCTGTATGTCACAAAATTTGAAAACGTAAAAGAAATGGACATTTTTTAAAGATAAGTACCATATACCAAAATTAAATCAAGACCAGGTGATCACGATAAGTCACAAGGAAATAGAAGCTGTCATCAAAAACCTCCCAACCAAAAAAAGCCCTGGACCAAATGGTTTCAATGTAGAATTCTACCAGAACTTCCAAGAAGAACTAATACCTATACTCCTTAATGTGTTTCACAATATAGAAACAGAAGAGTCATTGCCAAACTCCTTTTATGAAGCTACACTTACCCTGATACCAAAACAATCACACTGATTTCCAATGTGGTTGCACAAGATTGCTTTCCCACCAACAATGCGATGGGTGGACATAGAGACAGAGACCCATACTGGAGCAACGAACTGAGCTCCCAAGGTCCAAATGAAGAGCAGAAGGAGGGAGAACATGAGCAAGGAAGTCAGGACCGACTGCAAGGGGTGCGTCCACCCACTGAGACGGTGTGACTGATCTAAGGGGAGCTCACCAAGGCTGGCTGGACTGGGTCTGAACGAGCATGTCATTAAACCAGACTCTCTGAATGTGGCTGACAATGAGGGCAGACTGAGAAGCCAAAGATAATGACACTGGATTTTGATTCTACTGCATGTACTGGCTTTTTGGGAGCCTAGTCTGTTTGGATGCACACCTTCCTTGATGTGGATGAAGGTGGGGTCTTGGACTTCCTACAGCCAGGGTACCCTGACTTCTCTTAGGACTGGAGAGTGAGGAGGAGGGGGAGTGGAAGGAGTGGGATCGAAATGGGAGGATGGGAGGAGGTGATCATTTTTAATAAATAAATAAATAAATAAATTTCAAACAATAAACAATTAAAGAGAAGAAAGGAACAAATAGAGTAACAACAATGAAATAAATTAATTAAATGGCATTAGAATTTATTAAATTATAAATAACAATCTAGGATGTTAACATGTCAAATTCTTTAATTAAAATATATGTTCCTTCTAATCAAGCAAACATCTAAACACGAGAATCTATGTATAAAAAAATTACTTTGTAGGTAATAAACACTTGCACTGAGAATTGGAAAAATCAATACAAAAGAGCAAATTACATGTAGTAGATACACTTATAACTGTCAAAACTAATTAAGTTATAGGGTATAAAATATGAGCTCTAAGGTCTCTATATATTTACCAACATATCAGTCTATCAAAAGACAATCACTATAATCCATACACATCCAATTATTTTCCACAAACGTTGGATGTGAAAGAGAGAGATAAACACAGTAGGACCTGTAGTTCTGAACACCTCACTTCAATTGGAAAATCACTCAGGCAAAAATTTAGCACTAGAATTTAGCACAAACTCAGCTGGCTAAACAGAAAATTTCATTCAATGGGTACAGGATATGCAGTCCTCTCACCAGCACATGACACACTGCCCTGCATTCACAATGAATAGAGCCACAGAAACAATTCTCAATAAACTGATACAAATTAAAAGTATAATTTATTATCATAGTATAATAAACCACAATTCAAAATTAGAGACATTGTAAGTTATACAAACACTGAATTTAAAAGCATTATTTTTTATAACCAGTAAACAAAGGAAGAAAATAAAAAGGAAATAAAATAGTTTCTTGAAATCAATGAAGTATAGAAGCACAGCCCATAAAATCCTGTGAGGTATGACAGCAGATGAAATGGGGAATTTACATGCCTACATAAAATCAGAAAATATTCGGTAAATCTAAATGGTAACACGGACAGACACAGATCAAACATATAGCAAATAAGCTACGAAGCACAATCCATAGGGAGACATAGGGAAAATTAAAATTTGGGTTCACTCTTTTAAACTACTATTAAAAGAAGTCTCAGGCCACAAGATCTCCCCAGAGCTGCTCCCTTGCACGCTGGGCCTGGGCTGTGGGCTCAGGCCAGCAGGGGCAGTTCCTTTGCTTTGAGAGCATTACTGAGGACAGGCAAGCTCTGTCTCAGCTCAGCCACACTCCTGGCCAGCAAGAGAGAGTGATCTTCTAGCAGACATCCATTGGAGGAGGGGTGAGTTTGCTACTGGCCCAAGGGCTTTGACTAGGAGGAATTCAGACTTTCCCCGCCCCTTTCAACTTTCTGATCACCAGGCAGAGGTTGGTCCTTCTTGCAGAGCAATCCTGAATCCCGTCCCAACCTTTATCCAAGTGCACCTTCCTCTCTTTCCCCCTCCCCTCTGGGGCCACAAGATCTCCCGAGAGCTGCTGCCTTGCATGCTGGGCCTTGGCTGTGGGCTCAGGCCGGCAGAGGCAGTTCCTTTGCTTTGAGAGCCTGCCTGAGGACAGGCAAGCTCTGTCTCAGCTCAGCCACACTCCTGGCCAGCAAGAGAGAGTGATCTTCTAGCAGACATCCATTGGAGGAGGGGTGAGTTTGCTACTGGCCCGAGGGCTTTGGCTAGGAGAAATTCAGACTTTCCCCGCCCCCCTCGACTTTCTGGTCACCAAGTAGAGGTGGGTCCTCCCTGTGGAGCACTCCCGAATCCTGTCCCAGACTTTATACAGGCACACTTTCCTCTCTTCCCCCCTTCCCTCTGGGGCCACAAGATCTCCCAAAAGCAGCTCCCTTGCGCACTGGGCCTGGGCTGTGAGTGCAACCCGGCAGGACGGAGTGCCTGTATTTCAATAGACTACCTGCCGAAAGGTAGACCTTCTGTCAGTGAAGTCCCTGCCCAACAAGGGAACCTGGCCTGGTACCAGAAGATCCAATAGAGAGCATTTGAAGGAAGAGATGGGCAGATGCCAAGGCAAGAACTCCTCCAACAATCTAGAAAACAACATGAAAACACCAGATCCCAATAACCCTACAAATGAAGGTCTTGAACCTCTTATTTCAGAAGAAGTGGAAAAAATGCCATTATGAAAGCAATAGAGTCCCTTAAACAGGATATGAATAACTCCCTTAAAGAACTGGATGAGAAGTACAACAAAAAGATTGAAGAAATGAGTAAAGAAATGGATGAGAAATATAACAAAAAGTTCGAAGAAATGAGTAAATCCATGAATGATACACTGGGAAAACAAGAAAAAACAATCAAACAGGTAATGGAAACAGCTCAAGAATTGAAAACTGAAATGGAGTCAATGAAGAAAACACAAAACGAGGGCCGGCTGGATATGGAAAATCTAGGCAAACGAACAGAGACTACAGAATCAAGCATAACCAAAAGGATACAAGAGATGGAAGAACGAATCTCAGAGTCTGAAGATACCATAGAGAAAATAAATGCTCTGATCAAAGAAAACAGCAAATCCAATAAATTCTCATCACAAAACTTTCAAGAAATCTGGGACACAATAAAAAAAACCTATCTAAGAATAATAGGGATTGAAGAAGGAGAAGAACTGCAGATCAAAGGACCAGAAAATATATTCAACAAAATTATAGAAGAAAACTTTCCCAACATAAAGAATGATATTCCTATGAAGGTTCAAGAAGCATAGAGAACACCGAATAGACTTGATCAAAAAAAAAATCCCCTCGCCATATAATAATCAAAACACAAAACATACAGATTAAGGAAAGAATATTAAGAGCTGCAAAGGAAAAAGGTCAAGTAACTTATAAAGGGAAACCTATCAGACTTACACCGGATTTCTCTTTGGAAACCATGAAAGCCAGAAGGTCCTGTATAGAGGTACTGCAGAAACTAAGAGAGCATGGATGCAAACCCAGACTATTATGCCCAGCCAAGCTATCGTTCACTATCAATGGAGAAAACAAAATATTCCAAGATAAGAACAAATTTAAACAATTTGTAGGCACAAACCCAGCCTTACTGAAAGTAATAGAAGGAAAATCGCAACCCAAGGAATCCAACATTGCCAACATTACCTACACTAACTCATACATCTAGCGACCCTTCACGAGCTTAACTCAAAAAAGGGACACATACAAATTCTATTAAACAAATAAACAAAAAATAATAATAACCGGAGTCAACAACCACTGGTCATTAATATCACTTAATATTAATGGTCTCAATTCACCTATAAAAAGGCACAGACTAAGAGATTGGATACGAAAACAGGATCCAACATTCTGCTGTTTACAAGAAACACACCTCAATCACAAAGATAGACATCTACTCAGAGTAAAGGGCTGGGAAAAGGTTTTTCAAGCAAACGGACCTAAGGAACAAGCAGGTGTGGCCATTTTAATTTCCAACAAAATTGACTTCAAACTAAAATCAATCAGAAGAGATGGAGATGGACATTTTATACTCATAACAGGAACAATTCATCAGGAGGAAGTCTCAATCCTGAATATCTATGCCCCTAATATAAAGTCTCCTACTTATGTAAAAGAAACACTTCTAGAACTCAAGGCAGTCATCACACCACACACACTAATAGTAGGAGACTTCAACACTCCTCTCTCACCAATGGACAGGTCAATCAGACAGAAACCTAACAGAGAAATAAGAGAATTATTGGAGGTATTGAATCAAATGGACTTAACAGACATCTATAGAATGTTCCTCCCAAATAGGAAACAATATACCTTCTTCTCTGCAGCTCATGGAACCTTCTCGAAAATTGACCACATACTGGGCAACAAAGCAAACTTCCACGGATACAAAAAAATATTAGTAACCACCTGTGTCTTGTCAGACCACCATGGATTAAAGTTAGAATTCAACAACAGTGCTACTCCCAGGAAGCCAACAAATTCATGGAAGTTGAACAATCAACTACTGAATCACCCCTGAGTCAAGGAAGAAGTAAAGAAAGAAATTAAAGTCTTCCTTGAATTTAATGAAAATAAAGACACAACATACTCAAACCTATGGGACACTATGAAAGCAGTGCTAAGAGGAAAGTTCATAGCACTAAGTGCCCAATTAAAGAAAACGGAGAAAGCACACATTGGAGACTTAACAGCACACTTGAAAGCTCTAGAAAAAAAAGAAACTTATTCACCCAGGAGGAGTAGAAGACTGGAAATAATCAAACTGAGGGCTGAAATCAACAAAATAGAAACACAGAAAACAATCCAAAGAATCAATGAATCAAAAAGCTGGTTCTTGGAAAAAATCAACAAGATCAACAAACCCCTAACCAAATAAATCAAATGGCAGAGAGAGAACATGCAAATTAATAAGATCAGAAATGAAAAGGCAGACATAACCACAGACACAGAGGAAATTCAGAGAATCATTAGATCTTACTATGAAAATTTATATGCCACAAAGTTGGAAAATGTACAAGAAATGGACATTTTTTAAGATAAGTACCATATACCAAAGTTGATCAGAGACCAGGTGAACAATCTAAACAGACCTGTTAGTCGTGAGAATTAGAAGTTGTTATCAAAAATCTCCCTACCAAAAAAAGCCCAGGACCAGATGGTTTCAATGGAGAATTCTACCAGAATTTCCAGGAAGAGCTAATACCTATACTCCTTAATGTATTTCACAATATAGAAACAGAAGAATCATTGCCAAACTCTTTTTATGAGGCTACAGTTACCCTGATACCAAAACCACACAAAGACACGACCAAGAAAGAGAATTACAGACCAATCTCACTCATGAACATTGACGCAAAAATACTCAATAAAATACTGGCAAACCAAATCTAAGAATACATTAGAAAAATTATCCTTTATGATCAAGTGGGCTTCATCCCAGAGATGCAGGGCTGGTTCAACATACGCAAATCTATCAATGTAATCCATCATATAAATAAACTAAAAGAAAAAAACCATATGATCATTTCATTGGATGCTGAAAAAGCATTTGACAAAATTCAACACCCATTTATGATAAAGGTGTTGGAGAGACTGGGGATACAAGGATCATACCTAAATATAATAAAAGCAATATACAACAAGCCGTCAGCTAACATCAAATTGAATGGAGAGAAACTCAAAGACTTTACACTAAAATCAGGAACACGACAAGGCTGTCCACTCTCACCATACCTCTTCAATATAGTGTTTGAAGTTCTAGCAATAGCAAGAAGACAACATAAGGGGATCAAGGGGATAAGAATTGGAAAGGATGAAGTTAAACTTTCGTTATTTGCAGACGATATGATAGTGTACATAAGCGATCCCAAAAACTCTACCAAAGAACTCCTATAGCTGATAAACACCTTTAGTAATGTGGCAGGATACAAGATCAACTCCAAAAAATTGGTAGCCTTCCTATACACAAAGTATAAAGAAGCAGAGAGGGAAATCAGAGAAACATCACCTTTCATAATAGCCACAAATAGCATAAAGTATCTTGGGGTAACTCTAACCAAGGAAGTGAAAGACCTATTTGATAACAACTTTAAGTCCTTGAAGAAAGAAATTGAGGAGGATACCAGAAAATGGAAAGACCTCCCCTGCTCTTGGATTGGGAGAATCAACATAGTAAAAATGGCAAGTCTACCAAGAGCAATCTATAGATTCAATGCAATTCCCATCAAAATCCCATCAAACTTCTTCACAGACCTGGAGAGAACAATAATCAAGTTTATATGGAAAAACAAAAAACCCAGGATAGCCAAAACAATCTTATACAATAAAGGAACTTCTGGAGGCATTACCATTCCTGACTTCAAACTCTATTACAGAGCAACAGTATTGAAAACAGCTTGGTATTGGCATAACAACAGAGAAGTTGACCTATGGAATCCAATAGAAGACCCGGGTAATAACCCACAAATGTATGAACACCTGATTTTTGACAAGGGAGCTAAAGGTATACAATGGAAGAAGGATAGCATCTTTAACAAATGGTGCTGGCATAACTGGATGTCAACCTGTAGAAGAATGAAAATGGATCCATATCTATCACCATGCACAAAACTCAGGTCCAAATGGATTAAAGACATCAACATTAATCCGACCACTTTGAACCTGATAGAAGAGAAAGTAGGAAGTAGTCTACAAGACATAGGCACAGGAGACCACTTCCTAAGCAGAACCCCAGGAGCGCAGACAATAAGAGAAACAATAAATAAATGGGACCTACTGAAACTGAGAAGCTTCTGTAAAGTAAAGGACACTGTCAGTAAGACAAAAAGGCTACCTTCTGACTGGGAGAAGATCTTCACAAACCCCTCAACAGACAAAGGTCTGATCTCCAAAATATACAAACAACTCAAGAAACTAGACACTAAAACTCTAATTAACCCAATTAAAAAATGGGGTACTGAACTGAACAGAGAATTCACAACAGATGAACTTCGAATGAATAAAAAGCACTTAAGGTCATGCTCAACCTCCTTAGCGATCAGGGAAATGCAAATCAAAACAACTTTGAGATATCATCTTACACCTGTCAGAGTAGCCAAAATCAAAAACACCAATGACAGCCTATGCTGGAGAGGATGTGGAATGAGGGGAACACTCATCCACTGTTGGTGGGAATGCAAACTTGTGCAGCCACTGTGGAAATCAGTGTGGCGGTTTCTCAGGAAACTGGGAGTCAACCTCCATCAGGACCCAGCAATTTCACTCTTGAGAATATACCCAAGAGATGCCCTAACATACTACAAAAGCATTTGTTCAACTATATTCATAGCAGCACTATTTGTAATAGCCAGAACCTGGAAACAACCTAGGTGACCATCAATAGAAGAATGGTTAAAAAAGGTGTGGAACATATATACATTAGAGTTTTACTCAGCCGTAAAAAACAATGACATCTTGAATTTTGCATGCAAATGGATGGAAATAGAAAACGCTTTACTGAGTGAGGTAAGCCAGACCCAAAAAGAGGAATATGGTATGTATTCACTCATAAGTGGATTCTAACCATAATTTAAGGTCTTTGAGCCTATTATTCGTGATCCTAGAGAAGCTAAATAAGAAGGTGAACCTGATGAAAATCATGTAGCTATCCTCCTGGAGATTGGAAATAGACAAGAGTGCCAGATAACCTCGGGTGCATGGTGGGGTGGGTGGGCTGTTGGACCTGGAGCGAGGGGGGAGGAACTTGAACTTCCCACAGGGCAGGAAACTCTAACTACTCTTAGGGATGGAAAGGGAGGAGGAGAGGTAGTGGGGGAAGTGGAAGTGGGAGGGTGTTGGGATGAGGGGCGGAAATGGAAACTTTTATAATTTAATAAACTTTGAAAATAAAATAAAAGAAGTCTCTCTATTTAATGAGATATTTACACAGGTATTATCTATGGTATTAGACTTTAAACATTTAGGATGCTAGCAAATACAGTTTTAAATAATATTAATGCCTTACAAATTTCTATTTCCTTTCAGTTGCAAAATTTTGTTTCACTAAATATTGAAAAGCTATAAGTGCTTCCATTTTTCAGTTGTGCTAACACTAATCTTCATCAACAGAGAGCACTGTAATACACACTTTAAAATAGTAAATATTTTATATGACACATACTTACTATTAGTATTTCTGAATTATTTTAAGTCATCTTTATTGATGGCCAGACCAAGACTAAATTTTAACCTTCAAAAGGTATCTTCATGACCAACTTCAGAAATATAGTTTTGAGGCAAAACCAACAAAGATACATCAATATTAGAAGAGGGTCAGAATAACCTTGAAATGTGTTTCCTGGAAGAACATGGTAGTTATATTAGAGATAATTTTTCAGTTGTTTTAGTGAATACATCCAGATGATGGTAAAGGCCATGGAAATCACAAATATGTCATGAGGACTGCCCTGACTGTTGGGAGAGGAAAAAAATAGGACTGAGAACTGTCTAACCACACACAAAATGGAGTCAGAATTGCTCTCTTTTCTCGTAGAGTTGGGTTCAATGTCTCCTCAGTCCTCTTCCCTCTACTTTGTTGCTTTAAAGAAAATCTGACTTGTCACTTTTTAAACAGATCATTTTCTTTTTTTTTTTTTGACTGTAAATCAATGTCTATTTCATTCCGCTTTACTTAAAAAAGCGATACATCTGAAAATTTATAGTAAAACGTAAGACCTTCTATTTCCATCAGGTAAAAAGGTTGATATTTCGGTGGTTATCATTATTCTGAAGTTTAGTACTTTGTTAAATTACTATGAAATATAATTATGTGGGAAAGTAAAGATTCAGAATTGTTAAACTTTAACTGTAAAATACATAGATAAACTAAGTAGCCTAATATCTTCAAAGACAAGATGGATACTCTTGCTGCACTGGACACACACTGTTAGAATTTGATTGAATAGTCCTGCCCGTCATGTCCAGAGGCCATATCCAATATGTTTAAGAACCCTATTCTCTTTTTTTCTTTTCTGAGTTTACAAAGAATCGGTAAACAGTCAAGCAACATTTTATAGCAAGGAAAGCCGTGGCTGCCACACAGGCCAGCAGGAATGCAACCACATCCAGAGAGTGGTAATGGTACCTGGTGAGGTTGTGTGCAAGTGGCCTCAGGTGTTTGGCCCCTTTGTGGCACATGACAAACTCAATCCAGAAGATGACTCTGTCCAGGTTTTTTTTTTTTTTATGCGGTTTGGTCAAAGGCTTAGGCATCTTCTTGGCTAGCTCTTACTTCTTTTTTTTATGAGAAAGTAATTTTATTAAATTATAAAAGTTTCCATCTCTGCCCCTCCTCCCTACACCCTCCCACTTCCCCCACTCCCTCTCTTCCTCCCTCTCCATCCCTAAGAGCAGTCAGGATTTCCTGCCCTGTAGGAAGTTCAAGTTCCTCCCCCCTCCCTCCAGGTCCAGGAAGGTGAGTATCCAAACAGACTGGATCCCCAAAATCCAGTATATGCAGAGGAAACAAGTCCCAGTGTCATTGTCAATGGCTTTTCAGAAAGACTCCTGGCCAGCCACATTCGGAGAATCTGGCCACATTCAGAGAATCTGGTTGGATCACTTGCTTGCTCAGTCCCAGTCCAACTGGCCTTGGTGAACTCTCATTAGATCAGTTCCCTTGTATCAGTGGGCAATCGCATCCCTCGCAGTCCTGATTTACTTTTTCATTTTCTTCGTCCTTCTGCTCCTCATTTGGACCTTGGGGGGCTCAGTTCGTGGGTCTCCATCTGTATCGTCATCCATCGTAGGATGAAGGTTCCCTCTGGTCTTGCCTTCTTTGCTCACGTTCTCTTTCCTTCTGCTTCTCGTTTGGACCTAGGGAGTTAAGTCCAGTGTTCCAATGTGGGTCTCTGTCTCTATCTCCATCCATCGCCAGATGAAGGATCTATGGTGATAAGCAAAATATTTATCAGTATGGTTATGGGCCAAGGCCGGTTCAGGCACCCTCTCCTCTGTCCAGAAAACAATCTGGGGATCTCTCCTTGGACCTGGGATCCCATATATAATCAAGTCTCCTGTAAACCCTAAAATGACTCCCTTAGTTGAAATATATTCTTCCCTGATCCCATATTCATCCTTCCTCCCTCCCCCGATCCCAGTCCACCGAGCTTTCCCCATTCCTCCCCTACTCCCTTCTCTCTAACCCTCTCCCCTTCCAGCAACCCTCCCACCTCCCCATGCACCCGAGGTTACCTGGGACTCTTGTCTATTTCCTATCTCCTGGAGGATAGCTAAATAATCTTCATCAGGTTCACCTTCTTATTTAGCTTCTCAAAGAAATATGATGGAAATTAACTTAGAAAACAAATTAAAAATACACGTGTGTTTTCCCACAGGTAGTAAAGATGATTACACTAAATGTAGAAGGAAAATAAACTATTTTTGTTATCACTCATCATTAAAGAGGTCTGTGCACAAAACGATGAATGCAGATGAAAAAGATAGAAAAGCCCTAGTATTTGTAAGCAACAGACTTGACCACTAAAGCCCTAAATAAAATTAAAAATTAAGTAGAATGGGACTATTTTTGGGTGTTAAACTAGAGTTATCTGGTAAGTAATCATTAGTTTACCAGGTGTATAAAGTTCATGTTAGTTTCAGAGTTTAGAGACAGGAAGTAAATCTCTGTTTACTTATCACTGTGGTACTTGTGTGGGGAACGCTGTGGGGATTGGGACTGTTTTGGACTTTGTATTGACCATTTATTAGCAATTGATTATCACTATCTTTGTGAGCAGCTTGTTTTACTTAATTACTCTGATAGTTTTTTTTTCTTGTCCTTTATACAACTCTTTGATAATTTGATTCCATTGGCAAATTATTATTATCTCGGAGAAATTCTTTTTGCTTTTGCAGTCGAGGACGTGGCTAATCCAGCCTGAATAATGTGTGCTATAGCATTACACGGCAGAATGGCAACAGCGGTAACACCCTTCCCTGATTTTATAAACATCATAGTGAGAGGATTTTTTTTCATGTGAGAGTGGTAATCTTAATGAGTTTTATAATATAATGCATTATTTTTCAAATTGAAGAAAACAAAGTGTATTTCAGGAAGTCATAGTTTAAATAACCAATATCTCCTAAAATCTTAAAATTATTGCTTATGAATGTGTGTGTTTTATCACCTCTGTACAAAGTGTTTTATTTTTATTAAATTTCAGAAAAGAGGAAAAATATAAAAAATATTTCTGATGAGAAGACAGATGACATAATATAATTAATATTAATATATGTTCTGAAGATTTAAAAGGTAAGCTTTCCTACTTTAGATAGCTTATGTTTTAAATAGGTATTTTCCAAGTTATAATTTTGAGGAGAATATTTTATCATTATTATCCAAATAATGCAAACAATCCCTGAAACCTAAATATATGTGCACATTGAAAAGTAGCATCATCTCTCTCCTACTGATGTTAAATGGGTTAAATCTAAAACCCTAGTTTTTTGTCATTTATCAGTAATGGAATCAAAATATTTCCCCAAAATACCTGGGGAGTATTAATTATTATTAAACTGAGAGTTTTATTGTGTCTGGTTCGTTAAAAACATAATTAATTATAGGAGAATTTTAAAAAACAAAGAATTATATACAAAATCAAGTTTTGTTAGCATTTGTTTTACTAAAATAAGGTTTTTAAAATATGCAATTATCCTAAAGAAAAGGTTATGTACTTTAAATATTCACTATTCTCTTATCTATTTTTAAGGTTTATTTTATCTAGTGATTCTGAATATTTTGCATATATTAATGTTTTGTTCATTATGTGGTACCTGTTATGCATGGAGACAAGAAGAGGATATGTAATATTCTGTAAACAGGACTATATAAGGCTTTGAGGACCCATGTGGGTCCTGGAGACTGAGACCAGGTCCTCTGAAAGAAAAGGAATTTTCTTAACAACCAAGACATATCTCAAATTTTGAGTTATTACATGATGTTCCCGACTGATGTCTAATGCTAAAAATCATAGCTGTGATAAAATGATTCAGATTTACATTTTATATTAATGTCTCTCATAATCAGTGTCTTGCTGCTTCTTCTTGTAATAAACCCCTACTCAATTTTCATGATTATTTGCATTGTACTTATGAATTATTTCAAAATTTTGTAATGTACTTCAAATTCTGGCATTTTTGTTCACTCAAAAACAAACTAAGAGGAGAATTGTTCAAGGGTGGTAGTACACATTTATAATCTTAG
Organism: Myodes glareolus; assembly: GCF_982192425.1. Taxonomy (NCBI): domain Eukaryota; kingdom Metazoa; phylum Chordata; class Mammalia; order Rodentia; family Cricetidae; genus Myodes; species Myodes glareolus. Next base: position 20,333,719 of record NC_142033.1, on the reverse strand, counting down.
CCCTCTGAAAGACGAAACAAGAAAATTGAAATTTAAAAAAAAACTCATCTCTATACATAGTCAGACCTAGGCAAAAGCCCAACAGACAACAAAAGTAATGTCAACTGTGACAATATACTGATTGACCTTTGTCATTTTTATTTTTGTCTTTAACTACCCTTTTGTCATTCAACAAGTAGTTAAGAAATAGTGAATGTATAAATGAATAGCTAACTAAATAAAATGAGATAAAGACAGAGATCACTGGTAAAGCACATGCCTATCATGCAATATCACGTTCAAAGTTAGTACAAATAAGTCAGTAAATATGTAAGTAAATATGGAAAAGGTTATACTCACAAAGGGTTGTTAATGACTGCCTTCAGTGCATTGCGCAAATCTGAGCTGGACATAGTAGTGAATTCCAACCCAACAGCAGCACCTTTGACTCTCATGTGAGCAATGTTATCATGTTGTTCCCCAAATAAGGGGATGCCAACCATGGGGAACCCATGATGAATTGCCTCATAGACGCCATTGACTCCACCATGAGTTACAAAAGCTTTTGTTTTGGGATGACCTAGCATCAGATGAAAGACAGTCAATACCATTAGAGGACTTTCTGTAAATATTATGTCTTGCTTCTGTATTTAAATTGCTTTTGTAGCAACAGACACCTAAGTTCACATACAAGACAATGAAGAGTAGCAGCTATTGCAGGTGGCCAATGACTTGAAAAACGAAAACCTGCATGTCAATTGAACACTCAGAAACCATTTAGCAGAGAGAAGAAAAATACTGTGATAAAAGTCCAATGTACGTGTCAGAACACGTGCTTTTAAAGATACAGTAGGTCCACTCCGTCTGGCATGGCAGTGTTTAAAGGAATAAGGGGCACATATGAGTCACAGGAAGTATGCAATAACTTCATGATAAAGACTGTCAATTTTTGACCACTTATAAAAGAGTAATATTAAAACGGAATGAAGAATACTTCTTAATGGTATTTGGGAAACCTTTACTTCATTCAGAAAAGAAAGTGTGATATGATAACTGAACTAAAGAAAAAGAGTTAAACACTGGCAATTATAGAAAATTCTCTTGGAGTATTAGATACAATTAAATTATATACTTTAATTATGGTCAGGAATATTACTATAAAAGTAAGAAATGTATACTCTATTCACATTAAAACAAAAATTTACATATTGGTTTTCCTTTGAATTTTCTATGACAAAACTCAGGAGCTTCCTGATGTGCTGTCTGTCTATGAGGTTGTCATTCACTCATCATTCCATTGTTCCGATCTTACCAAAAAGGTCATTCTGGGGGGGTCCACTCACACATATAAGTATTGAGTCCTAAATTTTTGGGTATCTTGCCTTCAAATCTCCATAGAACCTGTAAGACAATGTTATATTACAGAAGCAAAGTTTTAAAATGTAGTTTTTAAATTTAGAGACTAAATAACTGAGTGCCTTCGATAGGACTGATGAGAAAACCAAAGAAGAGAAACTGAGTAGTGAGAATTATAAAAAGACTGTCACAAACAGTATATTTCCTATGCTTGTTTTCATATTCATTCAAGTTTAATGTAATCATAATTCCACAAACATAAGTTAGACAAATGAAATACTTAATGCTTGTGGTTATAGTTAAGATATTGTTCTGTCACAAAAATTCTCTAGTAATGAAGAGTAACACATCACCATTGATTCATAGTTTGCATATATTTATTACATTAGTTAAGATAAAGAATCTAGATTTACAAGAGATGTCTAAACTTAATGTTACATTGAAAACTTTCAAGACACGATAATGCTATTGTATTAGTCGGTTATTAAGTAGAATTTACCTCTTTCCTGAAATATCTTTAGCATGCACAGTGTCCTCAGACAGTCTTCAAGAAGAAAGAGCAAGTGACTTGGAAGAATACTTTTATTCTTTGTACTCCTGCCAGCATTATTTCCAGAACACTGTAGTTTCACACTTCTAAACTAGTTAATGCAATTTAGGGTGTAATAGTACTAAGTTTCTGCAATTAGATCTTCTAAGACTTTATAGGCTCAGTACATAATAGGCTCCGCATTTGACCTCACCTTTTGTGGAATTTGTGCAAGGGCTGATGCAATTGCCATAGCCTTTTCTTCTGTCATGTTGCTGACCATTGACCCCAGAGAAAATACCACAACACCATATTCTCCAGAACTCTGGACAAATTCTTCTATTTCCTTTGAAGACAGAATTTGTTTCAGCCTCAAATAACAATGGCAGGGGAAGTACTATGGCGGAAATGCTATGAAACTATTTTGATTAAAAATCAAATATTAATAGAAATTAGTAGAGGTATAATGAAAAGTAAAATACAGATAACACAAAACTTTCCTTCGTACATAGTTCTTAAATCAGTGTAACAAAGGACTGTAGGTAGAACAATTCTAATGTTATATATATATATATATATATATATATATATATATATATATATATATGTAAGTTCTTTAATTTAAACCCTTGCTAACATATTTAGTGTTATTAGAGATTCTTAAAATTCTTAAGGTATTATATGCACACATTTAAGTTATATGATACTTTGTAAAGTTGTAAATAGTTAGGATATTTGCAGTGTTTACATCACAATAACTGATACAAATAGTGACTGTGAATTCTGATTACTTGGTATGGATGTAAGATAACATGCTGTATAGTAATAGAGATGCCTATGGTTATGACTCATCAGTCAACTTCCAAGATTTGAATTTTGCTTGAGAAAAGGAATGCATTCACTGAGCATTTGTAAATCTCTGAGTAACAACAATTTGTGGAGAAGGCAGAAATATTTAACATAGAATTTGATTTCACAATAGCTTACAGGGAGCCAAATCTTGATTATGAAATATAGCAGTATTTTATTAATTATTGTCATAGACTGTGACTCATTGCTTTGTCTTCTTTTCCCACATTTATTCAATGATAATAATACTGTAAGTTTCCCTTTATTGGAACTTCAGTACTTCAGGTAACAATATTTCCTGCAACAACTAATATAATATTGAATCTGTCTATGGACTTTGAAAATTTATTATGGATAACCTTATGAATTTAAATTGAAGAGTAGTATTTGGTTTTGTTCAATAATAGGCTATAATTATATTAGCAGGAAGAATTCTTTTATAAATTAAATTTAGTGATTGTCTTCACTGAAAATAATAAGAATTGTTAGGTTTACACATGCAGTGCATATTTTTCTCTGTGGTTATTTTATTACTTAGCTGTGATATCAAGAGAAACACTACTCAAAAATGCTTTAGTGCAGTGGTTCTCAACTTGCGATTTGTGACTTGTTTGAAGTGGCCTAATACTATCAGAAAACACATATTCCCAATGGTCTTAGGAACTGAGACACCAATCTTCAATCCAATTCCAGGCAGGTCAACTCACATGTGGATATGCTCACAAATAAGTACTCAGAACTATATTAAAGTGTCTTTCTTGGGAGGGTTGAGAATCACTCTATCCTGAAAGCTTGGTATTGACCTTAAATATATCCATTAGTAATGTAAATATTCCAATTTATATCCTAAGGAACAAAACTAAGATTTCATTTATTAATTCATTAAATTGCAGAGTGTAAGTAGGAAATACTAGTTTTGCACAAAGTATTACTGAAACCATTTGTAGTATTGTGGAATGTATCTTCATTTGAGCCAAAATACTGGTGAATTACTTTCCATCTCCATCTTACTGTCTAGATGCATACATTTACTTTTAAGCAAATCTGTAAGGTAGTGTTCTCTGATTATATTTGAGAATATAACATTAATATTGTGGCATACTTTTTCTATTGAACAAGATACTTAAAGTGTCTTCAAGTATATTAGATAATTACTGTAATTAATAAGTATTATAATCTGAAGATAAATTGTTTCCCACAGGATCAGTGCTGAAGGATTTGGTTCTAGATAACTGCAAATTTTTGAAAATTTCTTAAAACCTTAAGAGGAAACCTAAATGGAAGAAATATGTAATGGGAAATATGCATCTCTTGGGTGCTGTATATTGCACAACCCCAACTTTACTTGCTGTGTTCTATAGAATGAGTAGCTTCTGATATCTACTTCAACTGTCATCTAACACAGTCCCAGATTCAATAGACTCTGAGATTTTCAGTAATTCCAACTTCTCTTAACATTGTAATCTTTCCTTTAAAACCAGTTTCTGTAAAGATTTTGTTAAGTGACAAATCTTTTCTTTCCTAAGCAGCTTGATGATGGGGGTGGTTGGCAGAAGTGCCTTGTCTATGCTGTCTTTCCACACTTCAAACCCTTATATTGGGGTGTCCAAACTACTTTACAGTTTTTTAGTGATGAGGGCAGCTTTCCAGCATGATGAATTTAACGGATTTAATAATGCTGATTCTTCTGTATATTTCCAAGGTCTCTGTTGTTCCCTAATTGTAGAAATTCAGAAACATGTGACTCTATAACAATTTATCTTTTTCATTGGTAGGGCTCAATACCTCACTTTGTATATCTTTAACACTGAAAGAACTTAAGAAATGAAGTCGAACAATAAAGAAGTCATTGAAAATAAAATAAAATGAAACCAAATAAAAGAAAACAAAAAGGCACTTATTTACCTTGGGCAAGGGTTTGCTAGGTACATAGGAAGGTGGGACCCCCACTATTTTTTTATTGCGTAGCCAGGAAAATAGCGAATGCTGTACACAAAGGGTATTTGGAGTATTTCAGCTATCAGCTCACCACATGGACCATGTGGATCTGAAAGAAGGACGTCAAATTTTGATTCTTGTAGTTTTGTCATAAGAGGCTTGTTCAAAACAGCTTCTTTACAAAGATTTAGCCACAGATCAGAATATTGCCTATACACTTCATCAAGTTATGGAAAATATCTCAAGCATGTATCTCGTGGTACTTCATTCATCCAGCCAATGACCCACTGTGTGTAAAAAATTTCCAGATCATCTTTACTGATAGATGTAGGAAATGTTTCAAATTTAAGGTCAGGTGATTTTTGGGGATCAAGAAAGATGGAAGCTGAAGGTCTCAGAACTGTCACTTCATGACCCCTCTGTGCAAGTTCATCCAGTATTATCTTTAGATTCATCCAGTGAATTCCATTGGCCATACCAACACCTTCCCACAATTCCCAGGTATAAAGTAGCAACTCATCTGCAGGAGCAACAGAACAGACATCCACTTCACAAGCATCCTTTGAAACTGCAAGACTCCTGTTAATGTAACCTTCTCCTTCATTATAACCTGTTGATATATAACCCTTTGTGTTTAATCTGAATGAAAATAAAGCTGTAAGTTAAAATATAACTTGGGTTGAGCAGTGTTGACATATTAAACTATTAGGCATAGCATATTGACTGAAGTTATACATTAAATTAGTTAATGCATACGTTAGTGTGTTTATTGTATGTTTTGTGATGATGTATGTTCAGTTAGTGCTGTGTGGGAAACGTCCTTTCTGAAAAGATAGAGCACAGGCAGACACATGTATCTGTTCACTCAGAAGAGCAATCCTTGAGAGATCACAGTGAGAAGAGTATCAAAGTCCAACTTGCTAAAGCAACGCATTTCATGAGAGGTTTTCAGAGCTTGAAATCATTAAAAGAAGCAAATATACTGTGGCAGTATTGGTCCTCTGAATGAGACAAAAGGACAATCTCAGATCAAAGCAGTAAATTAGGAAGAAAAAGAGTTTCTGTGTTAGAATATGAATAATTTGAAACAAAAAGGTAAATTTGAAAAAGTTAAAAGAACCAAGTACATATTGAAATTAAACATGTAAATATTGCCAATATGATTTGTACAGGAGAAAATTAAAAATTATCAAAAATAATTCTACACAGTTACTTCTGGAAATATTCTATTTTAAAAAGATTGAGAGATTTTCTCTGATTTCCCTCCCTGCTTCTTTATCCTTTGTGTATAGGAGGGCAACTGATTTTTTGGAGTTGATCTTCCATCCTTCCTCATTACTAAAGGTGTTTATCAGCTGTAGGAGTTCTTTGGTAGAGTTTTTGGGGTCGCTCATGTATACTATCATATCATCTGCAAATAACGAGAGTTTAACTTCTTCTTTTCCAATTCGAATCCCCTTGATCCCCTTATGTTGTCTTATTGCTATTGCTAGAACTTCTAGCACTATATTGAAGAGGTATGGGGAGAGTGGACAGCCTTGTCTTGTTCCTGATTTCAATGGAATGGCTTTGAGTTTCTCTCCGTTCAGTTTGATGTTAGCTGTCGGCTTGCTGTAAATAGCTTTTATTATATTTAGGTATGATCCTTGTATCCCCAATCTCTCCAACACCTTTATCATAAAGGGATGTTGGATTTTGTCGAATGCTTTTCCAGCATCTAATGAGATGATCATATGGTTTTTTTTCTTTCAGTTTCTTTATATGATGCAGGGAGGGAAATCAGAGAAACTTCACCTTTCACGATAGCCACAAATAGCATAAAATATCTTGGGATAGCTCTGACCAAGGAAGTGAAAGACCTATTTGATAAGAACTTTAAGTCTTTGAAGAAAGAAATTGAGGAGCATACCAGAAAATGGAGGGATCTCCCGTGCTCTTGGATTGGGAGGCTCAACATAGTAAAAATGGCAATTCTACCAAGAGCAATCTATAGATTCAATGCAATCCCCATCAAAATCCCATAAAACTTCTTCATAGACCTTGAGAGAATAATAATTAATTTTATATGGAAAAAAAAAACCCAGGATAGCCAAAACAATCTTATATAATAACGAAACGTCTAGAGGTATAATCATCCCTGACTTCAAACTCTATTACAGGACTACAGTATTGAAAACAGCTTGGTATTGGCATAAGAACAGAGAAGTCGACCTATGGAATCGAATAGAAGACCCAGATATTAACCCACAAACTTATGAACACTTGATTTTCGACAAGGGAGCTAAAGGTATGCAATGGAAGAAGGAAAGCATCTTTAACAAATGGTGCTGGCATAACTGGATGTCAACCTGTAGAAGAAAGAAATAGATCCATATCTACTACCATGCACAAAAATCAAGTCCAAATGGATTAAAGACATCAACATCAATCTGTCCACTTTGAACCTGATAGAAGAGAAAGTGGGAAGTAGTCTACAAGATATAGGCACAGGAGATCACGTCCTAGGTAGAACCCCAGTAGCACAGACAATAAGAGAATCAATGAATAAATGGGACCTCCTGAAACTGAGAAGCTTCTGTAAAGCAAAGGACACCGTCAGTAAGACAAAAAGGCTACCTTCTAACTGGGAGAAGATCTTCACCAACCCCTCATCAGATAAAGGCCTGATCTCCAAAATATACAAAGAACTCAACAAACTAGACAATAAAACTCTAATTAACCCAATTAAAAATGGGGGTACTGATCTGAACAGAGAATTCTCAACAGAAGAACTCCGAATGGCCAAAAGACACTTAAGGTCATGCTCAACCACCTTAGCGATCAGGGAAATGCAAATCAAAACAACTATGAGATACCATTTTACACTGGTCAGATTAGCTAAAGTCAAAAACACCAATGATAACCTATGCTGGAGAGGATGTGGAGAGAGGGGAACTCTCATCCATTGTTGGTGGGAAAGCAAACTTGTGCAGCCACTGTGGAAATCAGTGTGGCGGTTTCTCAGGAATCTGGGAGTCAACCTCCCTCAGGATCCAGAAATTCCACTCTTGGGAATATACCCAAGAGATGCCCTATCATACCACAAAAGCATTTGTTCAACTATGTTCATAGCTGCACTATTTGTAATAGCCAGAACCTGGAAACAACCTAGGTGACCCTCAATAGAAGAATGGTTAAAGAAGGTGTGGAACATATACACTAGAGTTTTACTCAGCAGTAAAAAACAATGACATCTTGAATTTTGCATGCAAATGTATGGATATAGAAGATGCTTTACTGAGTGAGGTAAGCCAGACCCAAAAAGAGGAATATGGTATGTATTCACTCATAAGTGGATTCTAGCCATAATTAAAGGTCTTTGAGCCTATTATTCGAGATCCTAGAGAAGCTAAATAAGAATGTGAACCTGAAGAAAATCATGTACTTATCCTCCTGAAGATTGGAAATAGACAAGAGTCCCAGGTAACCTTGGGTGCATGGGGAGGTGGGTGGGAGGGTTGTTGGAAGGGGAGAGTGTTAGAGAGAAGGGAGTAGGGGAGGAATGGGGAAAATTCGGGGGACTGAGATGGGGGGAGGGAGGAAGGATGCATATGGGATCAGGGAAGAATATATCTCAACTAAGGGAGTCATTTTAGGGTTTACAAGAGACTTGATTATAAATGGGATCCCAGGTCCAAGGAGAGATTCCCAGATTGTTTTCTGGACAGAGGAGAGGGTGCCTGAACTGGCCTTGGCCTACAACCATACTGAGGAAGATTTTGCTTATCACCATAGATCCTTCATCCGACAATGGATGGCGATACAGACGGAGACCCACATTGGAGCACCGACTGAGCCCACCATGGTCCAAATGAGGAGCACAAGGAGGAAGAACATAAAAAAAGAAAAAACTCAGGACCACGAGGGGTGCGATCACCCACTGATACAAGGGGACTGATCTAATGAGAGTTCACCAAGGCCAGTTGGACTGGGACTGAGCGAGTACGTGATCCAACCAGACTTTCTGAATGTGGCCGGATTCTCTGAATGTGGCTGGCCCGGAGCCTTTCTGAAAAGCCATTAACACTGACACTGGGACTTGTTTCCTCTGCATATACTGGATTTTGGGTATCCAGTCTGTTTGGATACTCACCTTCCTGGACCTGGAGGGAGGGGGAAGGAACTTGAACTTCCCACTGGGCTGGAAGCCCTGACTGCTCTTAGGGATGGAGAGGGAGGAGGAGGGGGAGGGAGGGAGTGGGAGGGTGTTAGGAGGAGGGGTGGAAATGGAAACTTTCATAATTTAATAAACTTTGAAAAAAAATTTAAAAAAAAGATAGAGAGAGATATTCTCACAAAGACCTTCAGAATATCCTATATATTACACCAAAATCATTATCTATTTCTTGCTATTATCATGATGTCAAAATTTAAAACAAAGAGTTCTGATATCAGCATGAATCATGAATTATTAATAAATTATTAACCTATTATATAGAGTTCTTTTAGAGTAAGATAATAATTCTTAGCAAATATCTAAGACTCTATCACACAGGGAAATATATTTAAGATTCTCAAAAAGACAAAGTTAAGACAATATACCCAGACAAACAATGCTTTAGAATTCAAGGGAAGATGAATGTTTCTGAAACAAGAAATATTAAAGACAACTATTACCATCAGGGAAGTCATAAAACATATATCTGGGAATCCTATACTAAAGGCAATTACACAAAGTAAAATCATAAAAATAATCTAAGACAAAGCTTAATAATAAAGTAAAAGAGAAGTGGAAAAGAACAAGAAATTTTCCCATAAAGAAAACAAGCAACTCACCAATACAGAAAAAAAGAAAAGAGACATACATATACAAGACTTGAATTTTGCATGCAAATGGATGGAAATAGAAAACCCTTTGCTGAGTTAGATAATCCACACTCAAAAAGATGAATGTGGTATGTACTCACTCATTAGTGGACTCTAGCCATAAACAAAGGACATTTGAGCCTATAGTTCACAAGCCTAGAGAAGCCAAATAATAAGGTGAACCCAAATAAAAACATATACAGATACTTCTGGAAATTGGAAGCAGACAAGATCGCCAATGGGAACAGGGAGGTGGGGGTGGGAAGGGGAGATGGGGAGAAAGAAGGGAGAAGGGAAGGATTGGGGAGAGCTTGGTGTAGTGGGAGGATTAAGATGGAGGAAGGGCAGACATAGGAGCAGGGAAGAAGATATCTTCATTAAGGGAACCATTTTAGGGTTGGCAAGAGACTTGGTTCTAGAGGGGATCCCAGATGTCCACAGAGATGCCCCCTGCTAGGTCCTTGGACAGCAGAGGAGCGGCTGCCTGAACTGGCCTTGTCCCATTGTCACGCTGATGAATATCTCGAATATCACCATAGAACCTTGGTCCTGCGATGGATGGAGATAGAGACAGAGACCCACATCAGAGTACTGGACTGAGCTCCCAAGGTCCAGTTGAAGAGCAGAAGGAGGGAGAAGATGAGCAATGAAGTCAGGACCATGATGGGTTGGTCCACCCACTGAGACACTGTGCCTGATCTAATGGGAGCTCCCCAAATCCAGCTGGACTGGGACTGAATGAGCATGTGATCAAACCCGACTCTGAATGTGACTGACTATGGGGGCTAACTGAGAAGCCATTGATAATGGCACTGGGATTTGTCTACTACATGTACTGACTTTTTGGAATCCTAGTCTATTTGGATGCACACCTTCCTAGGCCTGGATGGAGGGGGGAGGGCCTTGGACTTCCCACAGGGCAGGGTTCCCTGCCCTCTCTTAAGGAGGGAGGGGGAGGGAGGAGGGCGAGTGGGGGAGGGGAGAATTGGAGGAGGGAAAGAAGTGAAAATTCTTGAATAGAAAAAAACATATACAAGACAATAAAAAATGGACAACATAGCAGCTTTATGTATTTATTTATATACCGATAACCACACTGTGGATAATGGATAAATTCTTCAGTGATTTTTCGTTATGTGTAATGTACTTAAAGCATAAAACAGGGAGTAAATGTGTAAGTAAAATAAAAATGACATAGATAGTACGTGAGGAAATCTGTGAATGTTTTGCTCTTCTGACTGATAGTGTGACCACTGGTAATTTACTAATTTTCTAGAAATTAACTGCATAGTGAATAACATTTTTTCTAGTACTTCATCCAAGGAGAGTCTGCATCCCTGAATTATAGCTAAAGATGTCTAATTATTTCATTGAATGCCACCACCCAGTTTTGCAGTATTTGTGAATCAATTCAGTCCTATCATTTCAAATCTTGTTTATTTTTCCTAATTTACATCATGCCTCTATTAACTGTTTTAAATGCCATCTTATCACACTTGTTATTTTTAAATAATTAAAATTTTTTGTTAATCTGACATTAATTGATCTCATTTCTTTCCTAGGGATTATTTGCTACTATTATCATGATACACAATTGTAAATTAACAACACTAAAAAAACCATTTCTGCACCTGTAAGTACAGGTGATGACTAGGAAAACTTCAGGAGAACTCTCTATATATACATATACGCATACACATAATATATACCTATATGAACATTTATCTAGGTATCTGTTTATCAATCTATCTATTTGTCTATTTATCTATTTATCTATCTGAGATTTGTCACTTTAATCCATTATATATTTTATTTTACTCTTCATTGATTAAGGTAAATTTTTATAATTACCGAGACACAAGGCTTGCTTCTTCTCTCTCATGTATACATAAATATATAGAATGGTGATGTTTAAAGAAAAAAAATAGTCCACCAACACTGGCTCTAATAAACATTTATCTAGTTACTTCAGAAACAAAATTCAAGCCTTGCTAATATAATTTCTAATTATCTATTGGGACATAGATAATTAGTTAAGTGAATGACCACCAGTGTGAATGAAGATCCAAATGTGAGCTTCTCAGAATTTCTGTCTGTTCTTTGTTCAGGATCATCATTTTAAGACAACTTAATGCTTCTTGCTTGTGTTAGTCTTACCATGAAGGTATCTACTTAGTACTAGGATAGTTTCTAGGGTACTAGGCTACCAACAACATTTAGGGTGTTAATAGACGAGACTTTTGAAATATAATTTTTATTTTCTTCTAAGTTTTATGACTTCCAATTAAAACAGATGAATAGATTCTTTGTCACAGATATACGGTATGAGATCATTTCTTGCATGAAGTACAAAGCAAAAAATCAGCTTTGATTATGACATTAGTTAATTACCAGAAGGAGGTTTATAAACAAAAAAAGATGGTAGAATTTTCCTAACAACATTTAAAATATATTTATTATCTTAGGTTGTGGTATGTTTGTATACTGTGTGAAGATGTATTGCTCTGATTGGTGTAATAAGAAGTTGAATGGCCAATAGCTAGGCAGAAGACAGAGGTGGGACTCTAGGAAGAAGAGGACTCTGGGAAGAAGAAAGGCAGATTTGCCAGGAAATTCTGAAGAAATCAGATATACAGTACAGAGCAGAGGTAACTGAGTCTCATGACATAATGTGGATTAATAGAAAAGGGTTAATTTAGGGAGAAAGCCCAAGTGAAGGCCGAACTTTTACAATTAAGTCTCTGTGCTGTTATTTGCCGGTTGGAAGTCCCAATGAGATAGTATTGCTATAGGCTTAGCATAAAATGTGTACAACATTTTGTTTCTAAAAAATATATTAATAAAGTTAAAGGGTATTAATGTATTCTTATTCTAGAACAAACTATGACTAATAGTTATAAATTTTTACTTCAAATATATTTTTAAAATTGAATGACAGATATAAAAACACTTTCTATTTCCTGAACAAAGTTATAATTGTTATTAGTAAAAATTATTTCAAATGTTTTATGACTTTCCCTTTAGTCAGGGCATAGTCAGTAAATCTCTACTTCTTTACTCTGTAATTTATCATTTACTAGAAGCTGAGCAGTCCATCCTAATTCCTACTTCTTTGATTCTTCCTGCTTTTTACTTCTATAAAACTCCATTCACCATGTCTTACAGGGGTGGGTTCAGTTTCTCTTGAAATGTCTCCCTCCTCCTTCTATAGTTTGAATAAGTTCTGTCTTGCCAACATGCAAAAAGATCATGTCCTTCTTTCCTTTGATAGACTTTGGCAGTCAATTTGAGTAAAATGATAGAGCCTTGTCAGAAGCTCTATCAAAAGTTGGGCTTCTTTCTCTTATACTTGAAACAGGCTCATGGTTCAGTGAATATCATTAATTTTAGGATTGCAGCATTCATAAATCAGCACTAAATTATTTAAGGAAACTATACAAAAATTGCTTGGTTATTAATGTTTATGTAAGAGGAAATTCTATAACTATATCAAACATTCTGAAGTCTTCTAGAAAAAGAAAACCAGAGGATTATCTTGCCACAACTGATGCACAGAGTTGGGTGCAATAAAATACTCTGTTTTATCACACACAACCTTAGATCACAGACCAGATCTCAAAGAGCTCACAAGTAGATGATTCATATTAGTGGTTCATGCTGAGTCATCAATAATGTATCTCTTGGTATTACATTAAGGAAAGAGAGAAAAGCACATCCCCTTGGAGTCATTTAACCAAGAGGGAGTCCAGATTTAAATATTTTTTTCACACTCCCTGTGTCTTTAGTCCTTTGTTGCATGAGTCTGAATCTGTGCCTACCTGAAGGATATGTCTGCCTCTGTGCTATCTGTGTGTCCTTGTTGAACAGCATAGAAAACACCACATGGGAAGGAATGGAATACTTCACAGAAACTTTGTATACAATTTTACAATGGTTTAAATCACTGACTCCAACTAATCTCAACTGGTCAGACAGAACACAATGCTATAAATATCACTGATTCTCAATCAACATCTGCACATGGTTGCTTTCAATCTTTATGGTGGGTTTTAGGAAGTTGCTTTCAACTTTTATATTTTCTGCTTCCAGAAAATGATATGCATGTATTGTCTGAATTAAAGGAATGGAATAGTATGTAATTTAAGATTATAGTTAAACCTTAGCTAGGATTGTAAAACATGGGAAATCCAAGGCAAATAATTGTTACATTGTCTTTTAAAAGTCAGGTTGAATGAACAGTTTGAGCACAGGGCAGGCTCAAATCTTAAGTCTTAAGTGACCTCAAGGTGTATTATTAACTTTGACTGAGGTCTAGCAGAAGGTCCAGTCACTCGGAATAAGAGATATTTTCAGACTATTGCATTGCCACAATCACTCCTCATTCTCTTTCTTTCTTTCTCCCCAACGTATTTATAAACAAATGAGCAGCATTTTTAATTAAGAATTTTTAAATACAATCTTTTCTCATTTTACAAAGCTATTCCAGTTTCCATTCCCACCTCTCCTCCCTCCCCACCCTTTCTCCCATCCCCCTCATCCATTCCTCAGAAAGGATAAGGCTTCCCATGGGGAGTCAAAAAGTCTGACATTTCACTTTGAGGCAAGACCAAGGCCCTAAGCAGCATTTTGTTAAGGAAAGAAAAGCAATGACTGTCACACAGACAAATATGAATCCACACATGTCCAGAGAGCAGTAATGGTACCAGGAGAGGCTGTGTGCAAGTGGCCCCAGGTGCTTGGCCCTTTGTTCATGATAAACTCAATCCAGAAGATGGATCTGTCTAGTGACTTCATTGTCTGCATAAGGTATTAGTTAATAATCATCCTGTGTTCTATTCATACATAATATGAAATAGATGTCATTATGAGTATTTTTATAGATAATAAAGAGGGCTTACATGAAAAGTGAAAAGAAAGTATTTTGTCCAGTACTAATTATGGAGGTCTCAACTAGAACACAAAGCATAGAAACACAAAAAAAGCAAACATAGAAAATAATAATTATTTCTAATCTACAGTTTGGATCTGTAAAACCTCCCAAACTAAACAATCAAAATGTGGTGTGGAACAATTTTATTCTGTCAATTATATTTTAAATAAACACTGATTTGTCAGTAGCCAGGCAGGAAGTATAGGCAGGACAACCAGACAGGAAGTAGAGGTGAATCAAGGAGAACAGAAGTATTCTGGGAAGAAGGAAACTTTTTCTGCAGTTGTGAGCCTACCACAGAAGAAGCAAGATGGGACTGCCTCACTGAAAAAGGTACAAAGCCATATGGCTAGCATAGACAAGAATAATGGGCTAAAACAAGTTTTAAGAGCTAATGAGAAGTCTGAGCTAATGGGCCAATCAGTTTATAGTTAATGTAGACCTCTGTATGATTTCTTTGGGACTTAACGATTGTGGGGACCAGGCAGGACAGAAACTCAGGCAGCAAAAATGAAAATGAGGTATCTGTCATTTGGGGGGCAATAAAACTTGAGTTAGCTGGTAAACAATTAGTAATACACCAGTTATGCAAAGTTCACAATTCAGAGACAGGAGAAAAACCCCTGTCAAGTTCTCAGTGTGGTCCTTATGAGGGCAAAGATGAAAATGAGTTGGAACTGACTAGGAATTTGTACTGACCTGTTATCACTGATCAATTTTTATATCTATAAATGTTCATGCCTATACTATTTGAGAGACTGATTATGACCTACTGCTTAACAATAACTGTCAATCATTGTTGGATAATTTTTTTAAGAAACAAAGAAAAATTAATTGAAATGTCAATATGAGTCAAGCTTCTGTACATAACCAGACACTTTGTAAGAAACAATACAAGCAGAAGCAAAATACAAACAAACAAACAAAACCACCAAAGTTTAATTATGGTACTCCGTTATACTGTCATTTAACTCTGTCCTTATCTTTGCTTTCACTCTTACTTCTGTTTTATTGTTTTTATTATTGTAAGAACTAAACAATCAAGATCATGTAGTTATACATGCCATTTGCTATACCATGATTTAGAAGATTTTTCATTTTTTGTGGCCTAGGATCAGATTGAATGACTAGGAGACAGAAAGGTCTCTGACAGGTAGACAGGAGGGGATGGGGTCATAGATAGATTAGAAAAGTGCTGAACTTTTGCTTGCTTAGTCATCTCTTGACCTGAGACAAAGGTTTTTTCCTTCTTTCAAGTGGGTGCTGCCACCTAGTGCCTGATCCAGGCTGTTCAGCTAAATCCAAATGCCTTGTCTCCATATGTTTACCCAAAGCTGTTACCCTATCCATTTCCCTACCTTTGATTAAACTGTCCAATCATAAATTAGGAAAAGGGAAAAAATCCTGGCCTCCAAATATATTTAAAAATCCTAGTCCTTGAGGAAAGGATGGATTTTTTTTTATTTCTTGAGACCTACAAAGTGTCCTTGTCTCTTTCTGTCTGTCTGTCTGTCTGTTTCTGTCATCTCTCTGCACTCCTTTTCACAGAAATAAAATCATTTTTTTGTCTCCTGATTCTGCTGATGTGTCTGGGTTTAGTCTCATGCTCCTCATTATGATTCAGCTTTTTCTCCTGCCTTAAAGTTTTTATCTGATGGGGAAAAGAAACCTATCCAGACTCCTAGACAAAAAGAATGCTAAGAAATACATAAGAAAGAATGAAACAGAGGCACAAGGTAGGCTGCAAACTCGACAAGCCAGCCATGCCTTCCACAGTCACCTTGACACAAACTGGAGTGGTCTAGGAAGAGGAGTATCTGATAAAGTGCCTCCATCCAGACTGCCTGTTCATCAGCAGTGCATTTTCTTAATTGAGGATTGATTGACTAATATCATTGGGCCCAGCACATAGGGATTTGGCCCACCTCTGAGAAGGTGGTAATAAGTTGTGTAAGAAAAAGTTGAGGTAGGGAGAAGAGCAAGAGAGAGAGAGGTGAAAAACAAGGCACAAGTGATCTTATGAGGGAAATGATAAAATAAGAGCTCCAATTAGTGAGGCGGGATAAATATAGAAAAGAAAGGAAGGATAAATGAGAGTGAGAATGTCAGAAAAAGTCATAAAGGATATTAGTAACTATCTGCTTTAAGAAACCCTGCAAAACACACACACACACACACACACACACACACACACACACACACTAAATTTTTTTTCCAACTGAGCTTGCAATGTTTTCTGTAATTAACAAAGATCATCAAACAAGAACCTTGACACCAGTCATGAAAGCTTTTGTCAGTCATTAGCCAGAATTGAGCAAGATACTCTCTAAACATTACAGGCTATTGTTATTGCTCTTGGCTGTCTCCTGGAGGTGTGTCCCTGGCGCTGAATACATCATGTAGTTCAGAGACAGGGCCTAGAGAGCCCTGAGCTGAAACTGATGTGAAAGTCTCCTCTATGAGCCTTAGCTTTTATGGTACCAGAAGGCCCCATGTAGGCTTCCAAAGGAGGGAGGCAACCAATAATCCTACCAAGATATGATGCCTATGAACCCTAACAATGGAGAGTATGGCAGGATAACCCTAAGGGTGTAATAGTGACTTGCATACCTTGGTAGTGACTGGCCAACAGCTCTCTAATTAGACTTAAAGTCCACTCAATAAGAGGGAAATCCTGCCAGGTACTGAAAGCAAACTCCCTGTTATCACCCAACCCCTACTCAGCAATGTTCTCTGAGCCTTAGGTAAGGAGTTCACTATTTTGTAGTTATACTCCTTGGGACTGTGATTCATGACTCTGCATTGTATTGGTTGTAGTTTTCTAATATCTTAGACTTTTTAAACTAAAAGTATACTTTTGAAAATTTTATTGATGTGTTCTGTCTGTACATCATTTCATCCACCCGACACCCCATCCATCTCCTCCTATAACCTTCTCAACGCCTAAAATTTATGACTTCTTCTTTGATTGTTGTTCTTTCGCTCAAATATATCCTGTTGAGTTTATTTAATTTTGCTCAAGGTGCTCATGTTTATGGACAAACCACTTGACTTCACAATAATTTGTTAGTTAATTTTAGTTTTGTTTTCAGATAAAGCCTTGTCAACTTTTATTTCTAAAAGTTTATTTGCAATCACAGTTATTATACTCCCTAAAATTTTAAGTCACTTGTGAAATTATATTAAACTCTTCAGATTTTTCATTATAATTATATAGTGGTTTAAAGATTCATAACAAATTTATATTTTCATATTATCACCAAAGTGGGAAATATGGCAGGCAGGCAAAGATGGATAAATGTATGCAGATCAATAAATTTAGTTCACTTCATCAATGAATGAAGAAAAAAGACCTACAATCATATCAAAAGATCATTAAAGTAATTTACTTACATTTTCATAAGTAATGTAAAATTTCAGAAAAGTAGATATAGAAGAAATACATGTTCATGTATTTGAAACTGTATATGACCAATGTGCATTTTACATCTTACCAAATGGGTAAAAGCTAAACACTTTCCACAAAGAGCATGAATAAGGCAAGTATGTCCCTGTTCACTGTTCTTATTCTCTATAAAGAGAAAAAAGTCATGTGCTGAACAATAAGGTATTGGAAGTCATAAAGGCCATCCAACTGGGAAGAGAGACAAATTATTCCTATGTAGTAGTATATAGATCCCAGGTAATGAAGCAAAGCTAAAATCTTTAACTAGTAACATTACATCATTTTGACAGACTACCTGGCAGAAACATTTGTTTTTAAAGTCAGATACTTTTAGTTCAATGTTTATAAGCACAATCTCAGCCCTGCTTAATTTGTCCGCCTGGTGAGGCAGAAAACAATGGCATCAGAATCATGCCTTAGAGTCAGAACACTGAAGTGCTGAGATTACAAGCCCAGATTACGACCACCAGAGAAACCACCAGAAACCAGAGAAGTCCAGACTGATATAGCAAGGTTTATTGTTATTGCCAGCCAGTTTGGAACTCAACTCCAGCACTTGTCGCAGCAAGGCAGGGAGGAGTTAGAATTCTTCTGTGGGGTTTGTTTTTTTAAAGACAAAAACTGCAACTCCTATGGTGATATGCAAGATATTCATCAGTATGGTTATGGGCTAAGGCCAGTTCAGGTACCCTCTCCTCCACTGCCCAGGGAACAATCTAGGAACCTCTCCTTGGGCCTGGGAACCCCTCCAGAATCAAGTTTCTTGCAAACCACAAAATGACTCCCTTAGTTAAGATACACACCTTCCCGCTCCCACAACCATCCTCCCTCCCTCCCCCAATCCCATTCCCCCAAGCCATCCTCTATCCTTCCCCTCTCCCTTCTCTCCAACCATCTCCCCTTACTTCCACCCCCCAAGCCCCATACACCCAAGTTTGCCTGGCAATCTTGTCTAATTCCAATATCAAGAAAGATAACTATATAATTTTCTTCAGGTTCACCTTCTTATTTAGCTTCTCTAGGATCACGAATTATAGGCTCAAAGACCTTTAATTAAGGCTAGAATCCACTTATGAGTGAATACATACCATATTCCTCTTTTTGGGTCTTGGTTACCTCGCTCAGTAAAGCGTTTCCTATTTCCATCCATTTGCATGCAAAATTCTAGAATTAACCATACTGGTGGGAATATCTTGCATATCACCATAGAACCTTCATCTGGCGATGGATGGAGATAGAGACAGAGACACACATTGGAACACTGGACTTAACTCCTTAGGTCCAAATAAGAAGCAGATGGAGGGAGAGCATGAGCAAGGAAGGCAGGATCGGAGGGAACCTTCATCCGACGATGGATGGAGATGGAGACTGAGACCCCCATTAGAGCACCGGACTGAGCCCCCAAGGTCCAAATGAGGAGCGGAAGGAGGGAGAACATGAAAAAGGAAGTCAAGACCGCGAGGGGTGCGTTCACCCACTGATACAAGGGGACTGATCTGGTGGGAGCTCACCAGGGCCAGCTGGACTGGGACTGAACAAACGTGTGATCGGGCTGGATTCTCTGAATGTGGCTGACATGGGGGCTGACTGGGAGGCCACTGACAATGGCGCTGGGTCTTGTTTCGTCTGCATGTGCTGGCTCTCTGGGATCCTGGTCTGTCTGGATGCTCACCTTCCTGGACCTGTAGGGAGGAGGGGAGGAACTTGGACTTCCAGCAGGGCAGGAGGCCCTGACTGCTCTTGGAACTGGAGAGGGAGGAGGGGAGGGAGTGGGGGGAGTGGGAGGGTATTGGGAGGAGGGGAGGAACTTGGACTTCCCATGGAGCAGGAAGCCCTTACTGCTCTTGGGACTGGAGAGGGAGGAGGAGAGGGAGTTGGGGGAATGGGAGGGTATTGGGAGGAGGGGAGGAAGTGAAAATTTTTTTATAAATAAATGAATAAAAAACATTAAAAACTGCAAATTTATGTAGCATTGATAATCAGATACAGTGTGGAACATTATAACTGGATTAAATGTAACACTATCATGTCCTCAAAAAAACAAAACAAAACAAAACAAAACTGCATGCCCTTCAGGGTGGTCAGGGGTTTGGTGAAATTTTATTTTTACTTCTTTTTTCCCCATCCTGATTTGTCAGCTGGGTTTTTCTTTAGAGTCAAGTTATGCTGTGACTGAGTCAGGGCATCTTGTGGTTTATCAGTCACCACCAGATAGTCAGGCATCCTGATGCTTGTGCTTTAGAATTTCCTGAGAAGAAAGAGAGAGAGAGAGAGAGAGAGAGAGAGAGAGAGAGAGAGAGAGGACACTGGAGTTTTTGATTATAAAACACTCTACCAGGAAATTCCTTTGAGAATAAGGGGTGTGAGTCTTACAACATCGCATGTTATATACAAGAAGAGTAAGGGTGTCAAACTAGAAGACATAAAATATAAACCCTAAAGACCAGTATCATTTCTTTACTCCATTCAGGTGGGCTTCCCAACCTACAGTTTCCAGAATCTCTCCAAATAATATCGCCATCAAGGGACAATACATTCCACAAGATTCTGTTATAGACACCTCATATTTAACTTGTAATGATTAGCAATGTTCTGACTAACCTCTATGTCAGAAAATATAGGTATTTTTCTCTGTAGAAACTTGTATTTTAACAGATAATGCTCATATCCTCAATGTAGTTGGTTAATAAATAAGAGTTTGGAAATTGGCCAAAAGCATATTAAAATTTAGAGGTCTGTATTTCATCAAATAACACTCCACGTTAATGAAAAACTTAAGTGTGATACCTCAAACTGTGTAACTACAAGAATTTATGGGGGGAGATACTTCAAGGTATTAACCTGGTTTCTCAGGCTTTCTATTGTTGCTGTGAAATGGAATGACAGGAAAGGAGGTTGGAGAGGAAAGGGTTTGTCTTACACATCCCTATCATTGTTCATCAACAAAAGAGTCAGGACAGGAACTCAAACAGGAGCAGAACTGAAGGCAGGAGCTCATTCAGAGGCCATGGAGGGAGTGCTGCTGAAAGGCTTGCTCCCCATGGCTTGCTCAGTCTGTTTTCTACAGAACCCAGGACCACCAGCACAGGAATTGCACCACCTACAACTGACTGGGCCTGTGATAATATTTTATTTGTGATCTAGCAAATAAAGGTTGCCTGAAGGTGAGAGTGCAATGCTAAGCCACTAGTTAGTCACAGAGGCCAGTAAGTGATGGCATATACTTTTAATCCCAGGACTCGGGAGGCAGAGACAGACAGATCTCTGTGAGTTCAGGGCCACTCTGGAATATACAAGATTGATTAAGTCTAAGAGAAACAGAGTCAAGCGGTAGTGGCTCACACCTTTAATAGCAGCACTCAGGAGATGGAGACAGGAAATGGTGTGTCTGGGTGAAGGGAGGAATATAGAGTGGGAAGAGACAAAGGCACGTAGATAAAAAATGCAGAAAGTCTGGATACTATATGTTATTGTGTTATCTTTGAATTGTTTGACTGCTGAGGAAAGAGCAATAGCTGCTAAGAGGTGTTTGATGATAAGCTTTGCTGGATTAATACAACCTATATATTTTGAAAATCATTTTCAAAATTTAAATCAAAAGATATGTTACTTTGGAGAAGAGGCTTTGCTCTTATTTTCACAAGAAATAAGACACTCTGGACATTCTGGGTTAAGAAAAATCAGATTTGATCAAGGAAAATCCCCTGAAAAATCTCTGAAAAAGTAGAGAGCCCAGATGATCCAATGTACCTCTGTTGCAGTTTCCTCTGAGATCTACATCCAGAACAGCTTCAAGGCTGTTGGCTGAGATGACCCAGCCTCACAGAATTCCCAATCTGGATTTGACCATAATCCTGATTATTGTCAAGACCACTCAAAGATTACCAGCACCCCCAATCAGTAGGAAGTAGTCTAGAGAACTAAGCCCACATTCTGAAAGATGGATAATGGATATTTATTACCATTTAAAGAGGGTTAGGTGCAAGTTGTTATTGGTAATGGTCAATAAAAAAGCTGAACAAAGGAGATTAGATTCAGGAATCTTGTTGTCAAAAGAAAAGTGGGATATAGAAATGTGGTAACACAAGGTGAGATAGAAAGTGAATTAGATAAACCACTTTGGCCCTTTGGATTCATCCAAAGAGGATAGATAACGTATTTTCCTTGAGTTTTTCAAACACTAATGGACTAGACATTGTTAATGTAATTATTGCCAGTATATATTTGTATATGATTATTGTATTTATTGTATGTGGGTTTTCTTGTATTGGCTAGAACCCTTTTTTTATTTTAGACAAGAAAAGGGAAATGTGGTGGTATTTTGTTTGTGATCTAAGAAATAAAGCTTGCCTATAGATCAGAGTACACAGTTAGCCACTAGTTAGTCATAGAGGTCAGGTAGTGGTAGCACACACTTTTAATCCCAGCACTCAAGAGGCAGAAGCAGATGGATCTGTGTAAATCCAAGGCTACCCTGGGCTACATGAGATTGATTCAGTCTAAAAGAGAAAGAGAGCCAAGCAGTGGTGGCTCACACCTTTAATCCCAGCACTAGGGAGGCAGAGACAGGAAGTGATATGGCTGGGTTGAGAAAGAAATATAAGATGGGAAGAGAAAGGAGCTCAGGATTCAATCTGAGGTTTCATACAGAGGATATTCAGTCTGATTTGTAGAGACAGGATACCCAATTCTGTCAGAGGATTTTGCAGAGGTGAGAGCTAGTGATTGGCTGCTCTGCTTCTCTGATATTTCAGATTTTACCCCCTAATATTTGACTCTGGGGTTTTTATTATTAAGACCAATTAAAATTTGCATCATACTGGGTCCTCCCTATCAATTACTAATTAAGAAAATACTCTACATGCTTGTCTACAGGTCAGTTGTGGAGACATTTTCTTAATTGGGGTTTCCTCCTCTCATATGATTGTGACTTGTATCAATTTTATATAAAACTAGCCAGCACACCTGGAAGGTATATTTACAAGTATGATTCTGAAAAATAGCAGAGGGAGCAAGAGTGCGTAATTTTACCACCCTTCCTTTAAAAAAAAAAAAAAAAGAGCTTCTGTACCACAAAAGGAGCAGGAGCACAGAGGAGACTTGCAGGATGCCAGTTCTACAGCTGACAGTCAGAAAGCAATTGATTTGGAAATGGTGAGCATCTGTGCTTTTTAGCTGGACCAATGTCACCTGGCATTGCCTCAAGGGGTTAAATGAAGCCAGCTGGAAGGGCCACTGCAAAACTGAGGTTGTGTTGATTATATTGAGAGCAATCAGACTTTTTATACTTTTAAGAGAAACAGAACATAATGGGAATTGCCAGGATCAAAACAATTGTAGTTGTCAGGATACAGAGAAGTTTGCAAACCATACAGGGCATACGAGAATAATGCCTGAGCCAAGTGTCCTACCAAGTCTTCATGCTCCCTTTACTGCTAAAAATACAATACAGAGAAACACAAAGCAGCCTGAACACTTCGCTGCTTGAGGGAGTGCATTGGTCTCTCAGGAACTGTAAGGCGCATTGTGTCTCTGAAATCATGGGCCTGAACAACTTAGGCTGCATGTCTCTCAAGGAGAAAAGCAATCATCAATTTCACCAAGTTACATCTATAACAGAGACCTGCCTATAAGATATACTGGTTCAACCGTGGCACAAATGTTATGGCAGTAACCAACCACTCTTTAATTGGATATAAAGCCTACTCCTTGAGATGAAACCAATACCTGGCACTGACAAAATGGCCAACAATCTGAGAATAGGTAGTCCAAGGAAACAGTAGAAAATTACTACTGTTATTCTACAAGTGGAATGTGGCAACAAAGTGACTGCTAATGACTTAGAGCTATACCTCTAGATCAATGTCTCACTGAACGTATATCAGAAAAGCTTATTCTTGCAGTAGACAGTAAGTAACACAGAAACTCACAACTGGGCACTGTGCAGAGTGAGAGACTTTGGAGCACTTAGTTCACAATGGGATATCTTTATCAAATACCTCCCCCAAAGGCCCAGGGATCAATAAGGAAGAAGAGGAGAAAGAAGACAAAGGTTTGGATAACTCCAAGGAAACAGTGTTTTACATACATGACAGAACTGATATGCTTATGAACTCATAGAGAATATGACAGCATCCTGGAGACCTGCTCAGGTCCAGACCAAACAAATTTCCAGCACCAAGGGGAAATGGTAACAAAATCCCATCCCTATCTAAGAGTTATTTGTGATTGATACCTACTGTGAGAGGGAAAATAAGTTTCTATAACAGTTTCACTGGGTATATCAACTACACACTGGGTCAGGCCTCATATCCAAGAGTAGTTAACTAACGGAAGGGTCCGTATTTTGTTTGTTTGTGTGTGTGTGTGTGTGCGTGTGTGTGTACTTTTGATTTGATTTTTGCCTTATTGACTCTGTCTGTGTGTGTGTGTGTGTGTGTGTGTGTGTGTGTGTGTGTGTCCTTCCTTCCTTCCTTTCTTTTTTTATCAGCTATTTTGAGACAGGGTTTCTCTGTAGCTTTGGTGCCTGTCTTGGAACTAGCTCAGGCTGACCTCAAAATCATAGAGATTCTCCTGCCTCTGCCTCTAAAATTCTGGGATTAAAGGTCGGCTCAGCCACTGCCTGGCTCTTTTTTTCTTTCCTTCTTCCTTTCTTCTTTCACTTTTATCTTTCAATTTCATTTTCTCCCTCTCTCTCTCTCTCTCTCTCTCTCTATATATATATATATATATATATATATATATATATATATATATATATATATATATATATATAATGTATATATATAGTTTTATTGCGCTATACATTTTTCCTGAAAGTTCCCTTCTTTCCCTCTCCCCTTCTACCCTTTCCAATGATCCCCATGCTCCCCATTTACTAAGGAAATCTTGTTTTTTTTTCTCCTTCCTATGTAGATTCGTATATGTCTCTCTTAGGGTCCTCTTTGTTGTCAGGTTCACTGGGGTTGTGGACTGTAGGATGGTTTTTCCTTGCTTTATGTCTAAAAGCCACTTTGAGTGAGTACATGTTTTATTTATATTTCTGGGTCTGGGTTATTTCACTCAGTATGGTTTTTTTCTAGATCCACCCTCAAGACCCAACAATATCACTTTTGGATATGCCTAGAAAGGATGCTCAATAATACCACAAGGATGTGTGCTCAACTATTTTCATAGCAACATTATTTGTAATAGACAGAACCTGGAAACAACCCACATGACCCTCAAATGAAGAATGGACAAAGAAAATATGATACTATTACACAATGGAGTATTGATCTGTGGCAAAAAATGACATTTTAAATATACTTTTGAGAGAGAAAGAAAATGAATTTGGTTGGGCAGTGAGATGGCAAGGATTTGGGAGGAATTGGGGAAGAAAAATGTTTTGCATGAAACATTATTTTAAATAAAAATAGATTTTCAAAAAATAAAAGGAATTCATGCTCTAATACCTGCAACACTGGAGAAATAGAAATGTTCATTTTTATTAGAAAAGTATCTTCTCATAACACACTAAATTCCTGTGATCATTCTTAGATAATATGATTGGTTTGTGACATATATCAATTACATACTATAAGTCATCACTTGATTTCTATAGAACACGTTTAGAATTAACCGTTTTCATATTGAAGGACAGTAAGCAGAGAATGATAAGATGGCCTACTAAATGACAGCCAAAAAGGGTGAGCAGATGAAGTAAACCTAACATTTAACATGATATTTTGTCAAAAAAGAACAGGATACATGAAAACAGTATAAAAGCAGATGAATGCAAGTTCCTTGTGGCTAGAATCGATATAACTATCATTCAGGACTTTCTCAAACCTAGAAAGACCTAGTTCTTTTTTTTCCTGTTTCTCTGTTTCTTCTTTTCTGACGAACATAATTTTCGACAAGCAAACAAACAGCATTTAGTGATGATGAATGCCAGAGTTACAACACAGACCAGGAGAAACCCAATCACATCCAGCGAGTGATACTGGAGCCAGTTGAGGTTGTGGGCTGCCACACGAAGGTGCTTGGCCCCTTTGTGGCGCATAACAAACTCAATCCAGAAGACAGCTCGGTCCAGGGGCTTCACAGGCTGTTCATGGTGAATTCTCGAAAGCCTCATGGCATTTTCTTTATAACTAAAAGACAAACACATATAGACTATTTTATTGATTGTTTATGAAACATCTTATATATTATGAAAGACATCAGTTATATAAGTTTAAGACATCCTTAATACTTTCTGTAACTTTGTTGGTTTCAGGGACGGTCAGAAGTTTAAAGGAAAAGTCGTGTAAGTAATCTGTTCTTAGACGATGTGATCAAATACAGACGTAGAAAAATTGTAGGATCCAGTATCAAACCTTTAGTCTCCTTCTTCTGATAGAACTGTGATGTCCCAGGAACTATAGTGCTCAAAAAGGTTCCAAGATAAAGAAAGGCGACATCTGCACATATGTGTGTGTGTACATGTGTACATCTGCACATAGGATGGTCACTAGAATCTAGGTAGTTTGTGCTATAGATACAGGAAACAAGCAGTTATTTTAGTGTTCTGAGATCTCTCACTCCTCCATGTACATATACATACGTGTGATCCAAAAGACAACCTCTCTCTCTCTCTCTCTCTCTCTCTCTCTCTTAGCAATGTGTGACTGAATACAAAAATCACTACTCTCATTTGAGAATGACATGTACAAGTACAAGGACTTGGATGTTGTGTATGAAATAAAAAAATCTCTCTAAAATCAGTTGCCTCAGTCATTTGGCAAAAAAAAATTGAGTGAAGGTTTAATCATTTTTGAAACAATCCATTGCTGGGATCTATATATATAAAAGGCAACATATGTTGTCTCTTTTAGTTTCCTAATTTTGAGTCAGAATTATTCTGCCTTTTGTTGATTCTATTTGGTTTTATTTCGTTGGTGACAATGAGAGAAGGTATGTGTTTTGTGGGTAGTTGTTACAGTGCTGTTGACTTCCTTAGACCCGGGCAAGAGGCATAGT
This sequence comes from Myodes glareolus, assembly GCF_982192425.1. Taxonomy (NCBI): domain Eukaryota; kingdom Metazoa; phylum Chordata; class Mammalia; order Rodentia; family Cricetidae; genus Myodes; species Myodes glareolus. The sequence goes on along the minus strand of NC_142033.1, from coordinate 20,306,845 downwards.
GGTCATCAGACTCATGGGATGCAATTGGTGCACTAGCCATAGCAAGAAACTACTTATGTATATTCTACTTCGCTCATTGTAAAGAAGAAAACAGAACAAATAAAAAAAAACCCTTCTATTTTTTTATTTCACTGAACCAAAAATAGAATCAAGATATAGTTTCACAGGACCATGCAGCTGAAATTTAGGCAAACTAGATTGGTGATAAAATACTAATATTTACAAATTTGCTTTTCCACTAAGGTTTTCTGCTTAGAGATTAAATTTCAAATTTACATATATGTGTCAGAAACCATTGTGACTAAATTTTTTAAATTATATTTTTATAAGAAGGCAGGACAATAAAGACCTTTGTTCATTAATTTAATTCACCTTTTAGTCACCAAATGTTTAGGCATAAAACTGTTAAAATGTCCTGAATAACTAACATAACTATCATTTATATATGTGTAATACATAGTAAAATGCATCTTCTTGCACTTTCTTTATCTCTGCATATGTAAATGAACATGATGAGTGGTGGTACATGCACATGTAGTAAGTAGTCAGAGAACAATCACTAGGTGTTAGTCCTCAAATTCTACCTTGTCTAAGACAGGGTCTGTTGTGCACTGCTGTGCCCAGCAGCCTAGCTGGTCTGCTTTTGGGATTCTCCTGTCTCTACACCTCTATATTTTGCTCTACACACCTAGGTATTACAAACAAAAGTTAGAACACGGGAGATCTGAACTCAGGTTGGTTCTCACTATTCACAGCAAGAGCTTACACTGAGGACCCTTCCCAGTTCCCTGTTGAAATTTTTACTTATTTTAGAGAATCAGATAATGGAATAAAAACACTATTCCCCATGCTCCCATGCAATCTTAGATATACTATTTGCCTTTATGTTAATATGAAGTTATTTTACCTTAAATACCATTTCAGTATACATATATGTATGCCAAATCTCATATATATATATATATGAGATTTCTAAAAATACTTTTATAATATATATATATATATGAGCTTTCTAAAAGTTCTTATGGCTATTTAAAGCATCACTTTCATGTATATATATATATTTATAAATGTATATATACTTTTTATATGAGCGGTCTAAAGGTATATACTATTTATACATATATGTATATATGCGAGTTGTCTAATATTTATGATTCTTTTTCGGATCAATAATTTTAAAACTAATAATTAAATGTAATTCTGTGCATTAATGTTTAAAAGAAGCATAAAATGTACCCACTCTGATAGTTAATAAAAATAAATCAAGTTATCACTAAGAACTTAGTAACAGTCTAATGTTTCACAAGGCTATGTTAACATTTACATAAAAGAGTTGCTCATGCCTAAGAAACATTGACATTCCTAGCCCAAAGATTATCTCCTGAAATATATTCCTTGAGTAGCATAAATATTGATATGCGTACTCAGAGATAACTAGTATATAATTGTAATGTTCAATAACACTATAAATTTATTTTGAAAAAATAATATTTAGCATATAATTCTGACTTTTAAACAATTTTACCTAAGGGCTTATATACTTATTTCTTAAATAAGAACTACAAGTGAATTTGTTTATTAATAAACTATTTTTGAAATGTATTGATTAGAACAATCTTCAAAGCAATTACTTTCCCCAGTTTCAGGAGCTAACTTTAGTAGACAGGAAAGGAGAAAAACATTTTCATTTTTTGGAAATTGTTTTATTTTCTCCTCTTTGAAAATGAGACAAATGTAAGATATGAAACATTGGAAAATTTCCAGAACGATGGAAAAGTTAACCAGTGGCTGACAGGATTTCCAAACGGTGAGACTTACGAAGGCTCATTAATGACAGCTCTCAAGGCGCTGAGTAAATCTGCACTTGTCATTGTGTTGAAATTTACTTTCAGGGCTGCTCCTTTGGCCTTCATGTGAGCAATGTTGTCAGGCTGATCAGCAAATATGGGCACTCCCACCATAGGGATCCCGTGGTAAATAGCCTCATAGATCCCATTTGTTCCACCATGCGTGATGAAGGCTTTGGTTTTAGGATGTCCTGTTTGAGGAACAGAGTGACAAATTAGTATAGATTTCCAGCTCTCATGTTTGCACAAAAGGCATAGTGTAAGTCACTAAAGAAGAAAACACAGCCTACAAAGTTTGGGCACATGAGACATTTCTTCTATAGAATTAACCCTTTCTTCACTGACTGAGAAGGTACCACTGGAATGGTGAAATTGGATGGAATCCTGAAAACCGATGAGATTCCCAAGTGAGGATGCTCTTTTGTGAACCAAGGCAAAACAAAAAGCAAAACAACCCTTAATTTCACAGCTAATTATTTAATCATAGTTGTCTCTAAAGAAGAATTGCAATGTGAAAATATAAATGATTCGACATTGTCAACTGATCTGATGGTTTTCGGACTGCATAGTTTTTGACCCCATGGACTTACCAAGTAGATCATTCTGGGGAATCCAGTTAAAAAGCCGCGTGTTGGATCCTAAAGTGGCTGGCTTCTTGCCTGAGTATCTCCACATAACCTGTTGAAGAAAATGTTGTGATTTTGCAGGCTGAAAACACACAGTGAGGATGTGGTCTGGCCATGTTGTTATTTAGAATAAAGACAGCCTGTATTGAATAGATGATCCTCAAGGAGAAAGCATATTTGGGGCCACTTGTAAAACCTGAGAGATATAGTAGACCTGCTCATACGGACCTATTCTCAACAGCTTCTCCTAATAGTCTGATAAGCATAATATTACCACCTTTATCTTCAGGACTGAACAGCTGATGGAACAAGAATTGAAATTTTAATCAATCAGAATATTGGGATCAAACCACTATGAATGTGAATGCCATAAACATTTATTTCACAAGCTCTATTGATCTTAATTATCATGTTTAAAATGTGATTCTTTTTCCAAAAATATAACTTGATTTAGTGTTTGTGGTAAATTTCTTTATTATTTATTTGACATTTTTCTTCCCCTTCACATCACCTCCTTATTTGACTTTGCCTCCCATCTTCTCTTTGTTTCTGTCCTTTCTTCTTCATTCCTCTCTAGTCTTGGTCTCTCTCTCTCTCTGTCTCTCTCTCTCTCTCTGTCTCTCTCTCTCTCTCTGTCTCTCTCTCTCAGTGTGTGTGTGTGTTTGTGTGTGTTTGTGTGTGTGTGTGTGTGCATGTGCGCATGCGTGTTTCTCTGTGTTTCTAGACTAGATTAAGTTATTTGGTTAAAATGTAACATTTTATTACATAATATATTCTGCAGAGAGAAAGAAAATTTCATATAACTAAAATGTAGAAAATTAAAGGATATTGTAGACCTTAACAAACAAGTTTTCAGAAGCATAGTTAGAATGCATGTTTCATACATCTTTGTATACTTTCTCTTGCATATAAATATAAAACTACATAGAGATATAAATATAGGATTCTATTGTTTAAATTCATTAAGTATAAATTAGAAAATTAATATTCTTTGACTATTGCAAGTCTATACTTGAAAGCATAGACTCCTCAGCTTTGGAAGAATTCATGACTTGAGGTTTCTACTTGTAGATGAAGTACACTTTGGTAAAGTCCTAATAAAAAACCTATAATACTTTTTAAGCCTGGTCTCTCTCTCTGCTCTGTCTGTAGCATTTCACATCTTGTGAGCCACTTTGCTAAATCGTGAATTGGACTTTTTGCTAGGACTCAGTGCAGGTCATGGAATTTCACATGGTCTGGGATCTTCCTCTTTGAGGGTTTGTGCCTAGTCTTGTTATAACTTATTGTGCTATGTGCAGCTGTTATTCCTGGGAAGCCTCCACTTATTTTGAAGGGAAATGGAGGAAGAATGGATCTGGGGAAGAGGGGAGGTAGGAGTGGAAACAGTGGGGGGGGGGATCTATGGTGGGACCATAATGCATGAGAGGGCAGTAAAGGAAAACAGATCAAAGACTACAAAAACATGTTTTCCCATAGTCATGCTAAGAGTTAGTAGGCAAATGATCAAACGTAACTACATTTGATGCTACTTACATGTTCGATCAATATTTACTGCATACTGGTCTCAGCTGTGGTCCCTAAGTTTCTACCTTCAAATTGAAGTTTCTACCTTCAAAGAACCCTGTCTTCTATGCTCTCTTGGCAGCCCTAAGCTTCACGGTTTCCCAATATCAAGAGAATGTACCAACCTTCTGAGGAATCTGGGCAAGGGCTGAGGCAATGAGATTGGCTTTGTCTTCTGTCAGGTTTTTGACCATTGACCCCAGAGAAAACACCACAACACCGTGTTCCCCTGAGCTCTGGACAAATTCTTCCATTTCCTGTAAAAATAACATTCTGTCAATTAAAAACACACACCAGCCTGCCCCACTCAACACGGGCACATGCCTTAAGGCAGAGGAAGCAAATCTCTGTGTGTTCAATCAAGGAAAACCTGGTTTAGATAGTGAGTTTCAGGCCAGGCTGGAAACCATAGTAAGACATGTCTCAAAAACAGACATGACCATAAGAGAAAAAGGAAAGAAATTAGTAAAACTGAAAAGATTTAAATTCTTAGATTAATTCTATCTAATTATACCTTACATATTGTTTATCTAATAATATCTAATTAATTATCTATTAATTACACCTTGTAGAACTACCTACGTATTTAAATAGGAGACAGCTCTCTGAAACATACATAAAATATATTCAGTAAAACCATGGTACTTAATAAATATAGAAAGAAACAACTCCTGGCAACTTTTCTCCAAGTAAATGGAATTGTTGCTTTCAAAATTTAACACTCCTCATGCAACAGAGCTGTTTAGAAAATGGGGAATTATACCATGGAAGTAAGGTTATGATTTTAATATCATTAAGTCTGCTACATAAACAATATTCTAGATTGATCCACCTTCTCTCTTGATTGTTACACAAACAATCAAGACTACTTTCATTTATATATTATCTTCCCTACTTCACAAAACCAAGATGAAATCTGTTAGTGGTGGGATTTTAGAATTACATACTTAAGAAGAACATAATGGTTAATTTACTGCTATAATCTCAATGGCATTTGTGGACAATGCTTATTGTCTTCCTGTTGGATTATCTCCCACATTATTATAAAAATTATTACAGTAATTGGAGCCTTATAGTCAAAGTAAATAAATAATTTAAAAATAAACTTCTCTGAACATTCACATTTTAAAAAATTTGCACTGCAAGAATGGAACTGAGTTCTTCACAGAATAACATGAGAATGCCACGGTCTAGAAATATGTCCTGTGCCCTTTGTGGCCAAAATTCTACAATTAATGGATGAAAGAAGACTGCTATTTCAGCTCATATTAAGATTTTTAAGAACTTCATATAACTTTGTAAGTTTTTGTTTTAGAGACAGTTTTGTTACGCATCTCAGTCTGGCCTCAGACTCAAGATTCCCTGCGTGAAACCCTCAAGTGCTGAGATTTACAGGTACATTATTTGATTGGTTTAACTTATTTTCAAATATATATTTATATTATAACTCACAAATACAGGCATACATAGAAATACCCCATTGACAGACAGACAGACACACATATACTCATACATGGGCACTTACATAGAAACACATATTGACAGACAGACACACACACACACACACACACACACACACACACACAACCCAAATGACGTTGAACTTTTACTTGAGTGAACCTCATTTTTTCCTTATTCTACATTTCAAAAAATATGAAAGCTGCGATTGACATTTCCTTGGTCAGCATCTATTTTGTTAGATAGCTTTCATTTGGAAAGAAGGCTCTCCTTTATTCCTATGAAATAAGTTTAAACAATTTTGTAGAGTTTTACATATGGAGGGACTTTAGGAAATTAAATCTAATAGTGTGTCATGGAGTTTACCATGCAAGCCATCTCTGTATCATTTAGATATTGATTCATTAAATTTTACACTGCAATATTTAGTTGAGCTTGGTGACAACTATAATATAAGAAAACATATTCATAAAACTAAAATAAAAGTTACATTTAAATACACCCTCCACAACCTATACAGGAATACAGAACTTCCCAGAAAAAAAAAACAAACACTTAATCTGCAATCTTCTGAAAACTATGTGCCTTAGGACTTAGCAATCAAATACATTTATATTTGTCTCTTCACCCTCTACAGTCTTCCTACTTTGTTTACATGTCATCTCCTTTTATTCTCAGTGATTTTTGTTTCAACATTCCTGGCATTCACTTTTCAAAGATATAATATGTAATTTTCTTTTTACTTCAAAAACTCCTGACTTCATACTCATAGAGGACCTATATATCTCTTGAGTCTACCCATTTTATTACTTTTACTTGATGCCGATGACTCTCAAACAAATGAGCCATTTCTTAGGATTCTAAAAGTTCTCTTCAGTGAAGTAATAAATCTTTGATTCTTTATCATATATACTTGAAATTCAGACTCATCACTGTCAACCCTGTTTTTTTTGTTTGTTTGTTTTCTGCTGATTATCACTCCAGCAATAAAGGTCAGCATATCAATTATTGCCTAAGATTAATTAATTAATTATCATGTCTGAGATGTCTTGATTCTGAAGGCCTTCAATACATGTTTTCTCTGACTTATTAAATTCTAATATATTTGCCCAGATCTCTCAAGAAGACATCTTTCTCTATCAAACAACTGGACACAGATTCCGGTTCACAGCTCTGCCAGGCATATGAGGAATTCGCCTTGGTGATCTTCATGATTTTTTTCCACTATTTACTGTGATATCCACAATGCAGACACACAGATACTTTTAATACATCATTCCCCTTTGGTTCTTAATCCTAAATTCTTCAGTAAAGTTGGAAAGATCCAACAAGTTTCGTCAAAGATTACCTATGATGAGGAACATAAATTCCCCTAGTATAGAGAAGCTACTAATACTAGTATCTCTATTACTAAAGTTATCAACCTTGAAGGATAATCAGCTACTATATCACAGAATTCCTAGTATCTTCTCCATCACAGACCTACCTTAGGTAAAGGCTTGGCAGGTTTGCAGTGCAGTCCTCCCACAAACTCAAAATTTGGTAAATATGGACGAGGGAATTCGAAGTCCCAATATGTCCGAATTAGCCAAATCTCAGCTTTCCCAATGGTCTCACAGAATGTGGTGGGTCTTCCTTTAGAACATGCAGAAAAATGAGTGGACAACATTAGCGTCATATTTGCTGAGGAAAAAGTGCATTATAGGGAGGCTGGAGGCTCAGTGGGCAACAGCTCTTGCTACTCTTGTAGAGAACCTGGGGTATGCCAGCACTCACCTGGCAGATCATAAGCATCTGTAACTATAGCTGTAGGTTATAATCTGATGCATCGACAGGCATCAGACACAAATGTGGCACGCAGACATACATGCAAGCAAACACTAAAACACATAAAAATGCAGTTTACAAATGTCCCACATTTCTACATGAGTTATTAAGATGAAAATTTCAGTACTCTAATATGTTTATCATGATTATATGTTTAAAGGAAGGGAGGACGGATTGTGAAAAAAAGAGAAACCAGGAGTTGGAAGTAGTAAAGTAGTAACTATAATTTCATAATAAAGTCAATGATATATTATTAAGGGCTTGGCTGATCCAAGGCTTTCCTTTGGTCCTGATCAAAGGAGAAGGAATACAGCTCTTTCCCAAATCCAGGAATATGCCTGTCAGAGCCAGTAATGGCCTAAGTCCAGGTCTTTGGGGAAGCTGTGGCTTTGTATCCAGAGAAACAAACACTTTCCATCATTATGTGGCTATCATTAGCAGTTTCAAGTCTGCTGTGTGTGTGTGTGTGTGTGTGTGTGTGTGTGTGCGCGCGCGCGCGATCGCTCACGTGCATGTGCGTGTGTGCATGCTTGCTCTGAAATGGTCTTGAGATACCCTGTCTTCCCCTTGTGCAACATTGTTTGATTAGCTTCACATTGGTTTCATCCCATTTCTCCCCTGTAAATAGTATATAAGATGCTGCACTTTTTAATAAGAATGCTTGGAATAAGATAGCTTGTGCAAGACCCTCCTATCACAGCATTCCCATCTTTTCCTTTATTGTCACAGCCCCTAGACACTTCCCATTCGAGATCCTGTCAATGAAGAGATACTTACTGATCCAGGTTGATCAGTGGGCAAGAAGAGAAGAAATGAAAAAGTAGAATGAAGGCTAATATTCAGGGAAAAATAACTTTACCTTTTTAACCTACCCAAAACACATTTTGAGTTTGATTTAAATACTAGGTTTCTGTATTACACTGATCATCCTAGGAAACCTTTTTATGATGACGATTAATGATAATAAAACTGTCTACTACTGATATATCTAGGTTTTATTCTTACTTTCTTAGACACATAAAAATGGCAGATATACTATCTGATAGGATAATTATATAAATTTGATAGAATAACTTATGACTTCAAAATTGGGATAAAGTAAAACATAATCAACTCAATCTCCTCATAATTTCTGGACGTATTTCAGTTTAGTGCTGAACTATACTAAGACATTTTGCCTCCTGTGGGTACAAACATTGTCCTCTTGCCAACAAGAGAAACTTTCTGAGAAAAGCTCAATGTAGTGGAAACATTTCTTGTACCCGGCAAGAAAACAGAACATGGGACACATTAAAAAGTGGAATTTAATTGTATATCACTTTTTTCTTTTTCCTGATAGAGATACACAAATTTCTTCAGTGACAACATAAAGAAGCAATACGGTGGGTCCAGCGGTGACCCAGAATGCATGTTGTGTTGACAGCTGAACTTGGTAATGTGTAAGAATCATCCAGGTGGGACTAGTTTTGAAGGCATGACGAGATGCCTTCCTAGATGGAGAACAACGGGAGCTTGTCAGTTTGTGGCAAGACTGAAATCCCTGAAGAGAGGCAAGAAGTGACCACTGGAGAAGGGATAACTTTAGTTACAGTAGGGTCAGTCTAGCATAAGAGAGATACAAATACCGTAGGATGACTACAGCTATGGAATGAAACTGACCTGAACCTGGACAACAAGCTGCTCATACTACAGAGGCAGACCTGAAGAAGCAGAACTGCACAGGCCACCTGATTTCCAGAAGTTCATGAGTGGTTCTGAGATGACAAACACTGAGTCACTCACTGTTGAATTTTGATTCTGCTTAGATTTTATTTGTCTGTGTCTTGATTCTTCCCTCTTGGAGTTAGAAAGTATGTAATTTATTTTTGATTTTACAAGGGTCCATATTAAGAGGCTTTGGACATTTAAAGAAACTGTATGTTTTTAAAAGGACTTCAGATTTTCAAGTGTTGAAACTTTTAAAGATTGTGGAACTTTTAAAGCTATATTATGCTTCATATGCATTATTAATATTAACATCATATATTTTGGTTGCCTGTGAAAGGAAAGATATAGATGAATAGTGATACGTTTTCTGTCATCCTGACAAGGAGTCAGCTGTGTGGTCTGCCTGTTGTCAACTTGACACACATCCACACCCAGCTGAGAAGAGTAAATCTCTGTTGGTCAATTGGCCTCTAGGAAAACTTTAGTACAGTAATGATTATTGTCCGAGGGTGCAGCTCATTGTGAAGGCAATAACACTACTAGAAAGGAAATTTGGATGGTATAAGAAAGTGGGCTGAGCGAAGCCATTAGTAGCAAAACATAGGCAGTATTCCACCATGGCATCTACCTTCAGTCAAAGGCAAATTCAAGGTATGAAGCTGAGTAGAAGGCATAAATGTGAGTGTATATAATTACAACCATCTTCCTATTTGACAAAGATGTCAAAAGACACAGCATCTTCAACAAATGATGTCGAGGAAAATGGATGCTACATGGAGAAGAATGATGTTAACCAGTATTTATCACTTTGTATAAGAGCAGCTCCAAATGCAGCAAAGATCTCAAAAAGTGAAAACAAGAAAACCTGAAACTGTTGGGAAAAAACCCTCGAAGAATCCTATAAAAATTAGTGCAGAAAATTAAGCACTGCAATTCACAAATGGGACCTCATAAACTGAATAGAACGGGAAAAATTTGAGTGACAAGAAAGAAAAAAAAAACTTGTTTTCTTAACCCTCTCAAGAACATATTTTTAAGTCTGACTTCACTAACCAGGTTTCTGTATTACACTCCCTGAATTGTAGACCAGCCTAGGAAACCTTTTCATGAGGATGATCAACTATGGTAAAATTGTCCACACCTGATTCAGAATATTTTGCAGTTATACATCAGATGCAGTGCTAATATCTAGAATATACAAAGAACTCAAATGTAAAGTATCAGGAAAACAAGCAAAGCAATTAAAACTTAGTGCTCAAAAAGTAAAGAGACTTTTTGAGAAAAACACACAACTAAGTAAGGAATAACTCTAAAAGTGCTTAATATCCTTAACCATTAGAAAAATGACAATTAAAACTATTTAGCTATTTCATCCTACCCCAATTACAATGACTAAGATCAAGAAAACAGCTGACAGCAAATCGTGGTAGCAATAGAGAAACACTATTTCAGAAGCTTACTCAAAAATGCACAAAAGTGTATTTCCTCACACACATATGTAATTATGCCACAAAGCACACAGAGTGATAATAACTCCAAGGCCCACAAGAATAATAAACTAACAAAAATCTCAATTCCTGAGATGGGAAATCTTCCTTCAAATTGTTGTTCTAGAGGAGCCCAGGAGATACCTAAAGCAATACAAGGTTTTGCTATTAGTGACTTATAAAATCTCAAAGATCTTGTGGATGAAAAGATTGTACAAGTTTGAAATAGAATGTAGAGGAATCCAGATAGAACTGTCCTGGAATCCTCCTCTCTGAGGGATTTCTTTCACAGTATTGAAGGTACTATGTAAGCTGCCAAAGGAGAAAAACCAATTAATTGTCCTACCTGCTGTAAAGATTAAATAAAATGAATGTTCTCTCATAATTTTTAATTACAGGGAGAATAGTGGCAAACTTTACAGTCATGCACTAAGATGCCTGCCCCTCCAGTGAGCCCCTGCTGAGTAGAAGATAGTTAGGCTTCACTCACAGTTCCTGTGGCAAAGGTGGACAGTAATGTATCTTGGTCTCCTGTATTCCAATTATCTCTCAGCCAAAGTTGAGGTCAAGCCACTAATCATATTTTACTTATGACATGGATTGAGACCTGGGACTTTAATTGATCACGGCTGCCATCTCTCTAGAAAGAAAACTATAGACATATTTTCAGAGAGGTGGCTAAATAATGCAAGGAAAAGAAGTTGTCTGCAAGACGAGGGAATAGGTCTGAGTCAATCCAGCCCTGGACTGCTGAGATGGACGCAAGATAAAGGTTCTTGCTTTGTCATCAGTGTTTACTCACCTGACTCGGAGCTGTCCTCTGACCCCCACATGAGCAGTGGGGAGCATCTGCCTCATCCAAACATTGGAAAGTAATGTTTGGAATTAAAGTAAAGTAAATGTTGGAATTAAATTCAAGGCGTGGCAGTGTTTGATGCTGAACTTTGATCGTACAGAGTTTTGAGAAATATAACCCATTTTAAAAGGGTGAAAATTTGTCACAGTCACCGGGACAGCTTCCTAAATGCATTTTCATGGTAAAAGCAATGCTGGAATGTAACTCAGACAGTTCAACACAGAAACCTGGAAACACTATCAATCTCTAAAAGACTTGATTTCTTCAGAGGCTAAAGCACAGTCAAAGTTTTCACCTCCAAGGGCTTATACTTTATTTTTTTATTTCATTCTGTTTTCTAATGAATGACTAATTTTGTCTTGCAACAGGATGTTCACTCTGAGACGGAGTCTATCTTTCCATTTAGTTTTTTTTTCTTAACTAGAATCTAAATGATATACTAAATAACAAACAGAAAGACATGCTGGTATACAAAATATGTTAATATTTTAAATTTGATTGTGTTAGATGGCCAAGGATGCTTAAATCATGCATTTCATGATTTCCTTTACTAGCAGAGTTATTAAAATATTAGGTGCCTCAATTGATGGAGTGATATAGATTTTTAGATAAATAATTTGCAATTGGAAATGTTTGTGGATTGAAATTTAGAGGTATGTAATAGACATTGAATTATTCTCATCCTGACATTATTGTTTATATTTCATCTTATGACTGGCATAAATAGTTCTTACTTCAGTAACAATATATTGTTTACAATAAAAAGCCATACCATCCTTGAAAAGATACAAAAAATGAGTGGGAATTAATTGTCTTTTCCTATCTGGCAAATAAAATCATGTTCTATTCTATTGATATTTATATGTACATCATTTTTAAAATTGATAATGATCTGTTACATTTCAAAGTACTATCATAGAGTTTAACAATTAAAAACAAAGGGTAATAATAGTAAAATGATTTCATTCTATTTCCTCAATTAGGTACAAAAGAACAATTTAGTAGTTCAAATGATGGGTTGATCCTTAGTTAGAAATTAACCAGACTAGCTTAATATAAAACATTCAGCTTTAATAAACAGAAGAAAGGGAACTTACAAAACCAGGGTTCCAGAGATTCAGAAGCGCAGGGAACAAAAATGGAAGAGGCAAGCACACCTGGATTTTTATCTAGTTTCTTTTCCCCCAGGGGACACACCCTAAACAGAATGTGATTGGCTGAGTTTCCCCATCACTTCCACTTGTAAAGTTTTACATGGACACAAAGTTTATAAAATGCATTCCTTTCATTGTATTTAAAAATGTCCTAAGCTTTAAAATACTCACAACTAGCTTAGCATGAAATGCAGTCTCTTACCTAGGGTTTCACTGTAAAACTGATCCCAGAATGCAAAGTCATATTGCTGGGGCCCAAATTCAAAAAACAGTGACAGCATCATATTTTTCACCCTTTCTGGGAAGGTCATATGGTCTGATAGTTCACCCATGGTAACTGGTACATAGGAGAGTGGAACCGGAAGCTGGCCACAGTATTTCTCTATGGTGAATCCCATGCTGAATCGCAGGGTGTTCACAAAAGGTACCTGAAGCACCTCGGCCACCAGCTCTCCACAGGGAACGACGGGATCTATGACCATCACGTCGTATTTTGCATCCCGGAGCTTGTTCATGAATGTCTGGTTGTACAATGCACTCCTACAGACCTCTTCAAAATTTGCAGTAAATTGAATAAACAAATCTTGAAACATTTTTGCTGCTTGCCAAACTGACAAACGTGGAATAACATTCACAGCGAGGTGCAGAAAATAGTTTAGAAATTTCTCAGGAGTCTCATTTCCATCCAACAAAGGAACATTCTCAAAGTTCAGCGCAGAGTTTTCAATCTGATCCACAATGATGCTGGGGAATTTCAGCACTGTCACCTCATGCCCCGTTTGCACAAGCTCCTCAAGAATAGTCTTTAGGTTCAGCCAGTGACTCATATCACAGGGCCACACGAGGACCTTGCCGCAGAAGCCGCAGCCGACACAGCACAGCTGAAGCAGAAAAACTGCCACAGTCCACTTCTCAGATGCCATTGTGCACTTTCCCAGGCTGCTCAGTGGAGATTGAGCGTTTACTCAGTTAAGTGATAATTTAGATATAAAATAGATTAAATATTAACTTCCAAAGTTACGAAAACACACAGGTCAAGAGATAACGGTGTGATATAGTGCCTGTAGATCATTGTTCCAGAGATTAGAGTGATAGTCATGAAGAACTGGACCCAGTTGTTAACAATTCTATTTTGAGCTTTTAAAAAATGGGACAAAATGTAATATTTTAAAATTAATGATGTAATGGTAGCAGGCATAGCACATGCATGTCAGCAGGAAGCTAGGTGAAGATTGCTGAACTAGGTGTCTAGAAGAACACGCTAAAGAAAAATGATGTTGGAATTATGATCACTGAAGTGGGGAGCTTTCGGTTCACTGTGTGGACCACAGAGTGGGCAGGAAGCAGCCAAGTTCAAAGAAGGGACTTTGGGTTCATTTTAAATCTCAATGAAAGCTTATCATGGAGAATATTATCTCAGCCTGTGGATGGAACCATAGGGTTAGAGTTCTTAAGATGGATGAAAAGTAAGAGTTCATCAACGATTTAAAAACAAAGTTCTGCCTCAGTTCCTAACCTGAGGAATCAGAGTGAGGTGATGTCTGTAGCAAAGACATGAAAGGAAAGTCGGAATAGAAATGGACTGGCCAGGGGAAGGGAAGGATGCACTTATACTTCAGCTGAATCTTTAAGGATGAGTATTTTATAAAGTGGAAAAGTACTATTTTAATTTAAAGAGAATGGCAAATCAGTTGCTACTATATGCATGACGTGTTAAGAGTTATATTCAGCCTCAATACTTGTTGAGAAATGGATTATCAAAATTTCAAAATTTCAAATTTCAGTAGCTGGAGAGAGTGCCCAGTGGTAAAGAGAAAATGTATCTAAGCTCAGTTCCTAGCACCATTGTCTGTAGTCTGACAGGCATGTAAAACATTAGCTCTTGGACATCAGAGGCCTCTGGGCTCTGCAGGCATCTGCACTCACTTGTACATACCCATGATCCCCAATATTTATAATTTAAAAGTAATCCTTTAATTTTTTTCATATTTCTTTGGAAGTTTTGGCTTGATAATATAGAGTCCTAGAACACAATCATTTAAAATATCACAAAAATAAAATAAAATACCACAATCAAATTGGTAGCAAAATCAAAATATTCAGGTATAGTTTGCACAGTGGTTAGTGACCTTACATAGGAAACACTCCCCAAAACATCAAAAATGCAATTCCCAGTGTATGAAAGGGTTAACAAATGGCCTAAAAAATATTAATATTATCTTAGTGAGCAAAGTCTTTTGATATAAATTTATTACCACAGAAGCAATAAAAGTCACTTGTACAACATGAGATGGTTTGTGATATGATAGAAATTTTGAAGTAAAGTGAAAGGGGAATTGGTATATAATGTCACTTGTAAAGTTATAAAACTGGCATCCAGAGGCATTATTAGAATAATAGGCATTATTTAAAAATTCCCAGTTGTTTGATTTTGTGGAAAGAGTGTCTAGTTTTGGCTATGTAGTAGCATTTATTTAGGTACATTTAAAGATATAGGTTTGTGGTTTTCTGAATGAGAAAAATCTCCATAGGCTCATGATGTAGGAGGGTAATCTGTCTATGTGTTACTTTCACTGGATAATAAAGAGACTGACTTGGCCTTTGATTGGACAGTAGCTTAGAAGGGCAGAGTAGACAGAACAGAATGCTGGGAGAAAGAAGCAGAGGCAGACAGCTGCCCACCATGAAGCTGCCAAGTCAGACATGCTGAATCTTTCCCGGTAAGCCACAACCTCATGGTGAGATACAGATTATTAGAAATGGGTTGAATCAATATGTGAGAGTTAGCCAATAAGAGGCTGGAGGTAATGGGCCAGGCAGTGTTTAAAAGAATACAGTTTCCATGTAATTATTTCGGGAGTAAGCTAGCCCGGATCCCGGCGGGAACGCAGCCTGCTTCTCCTTCTACAGGCTCATATATTCAAATGCTTGGTGCCTAGTTGGTGGAACTATTTGGCAAAGATGAAGAGGTATGGCTTTGTTGAAGGAGGCATGACACTTGGGGTTGACTTTGAAGTTTCAAATCCCATGCCTTGAAATTCTGAGTTAGTTCTCTCTCTCTGCCTCGTCTTGGTTGTCTCAAGATATAATCTCTCAGCTACTCTCCAGAACCATGCTGGCCTGCTGCCATGCTCACTGCAGTGGGGGTCATGGATTCACCCTCTCAAACTGTAAGGAAACACCCAAGGAACTCTTCTATAAGTTGGCATTGTCATAATGTCTCTTCACAGCAATAAAAATATAATTAAAACAGCTGAATTTTCTCTTCTTGTAAAGAATATGATTTAAGAATATAGATAAAATATAAAGTAGTTTTTTTCAAATTTATTTATTTGTTTATAAAAATTTAAAATTCCTCCCCTGCTACCAATACCCTCCCATTCTCCCCACTCCCTTTCCTTCCCCCCCATTCCCTCTCCTCCTCCCTCTCCAGTCCTAAGAGCAGTCAGGGTTTCCTGCCCTCTGGGAAGTTCAAGTCTCTCCCCTCTCGCTCCAGGTCTAGGAAGTTGAGCATCCAAACAGACTAGGATCCCAAAAAGCCAGTAAATGCAGATAAAACAAGACCCAGTGCCATTGTCAATGGCTTCTCAGTCAGCCCCCATGTCAGTCACATTCAGAGAATCCGGTTTGATCACATACTCATTCAGTCCCAGTCCAGCTGGCCTTGGTGAGCTCTCATTCGATCAGTCCCCTTGTATCAGAGGGTGAACGCACTCCTCATGGTCCTGATTTCCTTTTTTATGGTCTCACTCCTTTTGCTCCTAATTTGGATCTTGGAGGCTCATTCCAGTGCTCCAATGTGGGTCTCTGTCTCTATCTCCATCTATTGCCAGATGAAGGTTCCCTCTTGTCCTGCCTTTCTTACTCACATTATCCCTCCTTCTGCTTCTCATTTGGACCTAGGGAATTAAGTCCAGTGTTCCAATATGGGTCTCTGTCTCTATCTCCATCCATCGCCAGATAAAGGTTTTATGGTGATATGCAAAATATTCATCAGTATGGTTATGGGCCAAGGCCAGTTCAGGCACCCTCTTCTCTGCTGCACAGGGAACAATCTGGGAACCTCTTCTTGGGCATGGGAAACCCGCTAGAATCAGGTCTCTTGCAAACCCTAAAATGACTCCGTTAGTTGAGATATATACTTCCCTGCTCCCATATCCATCCTTCCTTCCTCTCCCCCATCCCATTTCCCCAAGCCATTCCCAATCCTCCCCCTCTCCCTTCTCCCTAACCATCTCCCCTTACTTCCACCCCACACCCCCCGTGCACCCAAGTTTGCCTGGTAATCTTGTCTACTTCGAATATCCAGGAGGATAACCATATGATTTTCTTCAGGCTCACCTTCTTACTTAGCTTTTCTAGGATCACGAGTTATAGGCTCAAAGTCCTTTAACTATGGCTAGAATCCACTTATGAGTGAGTACATAACATATTCCTCTTTTTGGGTCTGGGTTACCTCACTCAGTAAAGCGTTTTCTGGTTCTATCCATTTGCATGCAAAATTCAAGATGTCATTGTTTTTTACTGCTGAGTAAAACTCTAATGTGTATATGTTCCACACCTTTTTTTAACCATTCTTCTATTGAGGGGCACCTAGATTGTTTCCATGTTCTGGCTATTACAAATAGTGCTGCTATGAACATAGTTGAACAAATGCTTTTGTAGTATGATAGCGCATCTCTTGGGTATATTTCCAAGAGTGGAATTGCTGGGTCCTGAGGGAGGTTGACTCCCAGTTTCCTGACAAACCACCACAATGATTTCTACAGTGGCTGCAGAAGTTTGCATTCCCACTAACAATGGATGAGAGTTCCCCTCATTCCACATCCTCTCCAGCATAGGCTATCATTGGTGTTTTTGAGTTTGGCTATTCTGACAGGTGTAAGATGGTATCTCAAAGTTGTTTTGATTTGCATTTCCCTGATCTCTAAGGAGGTTGAGCATGACCTTATGTGTTTTTGGCCATTCAAAGTTCATTTGTTGTGAATTCTCTGTTCAGATCAGTACCCCATTTTGTAATTGGGTTAATTAGAGTTTTAGTGTCTAGTTTCTTGAGTTCTTTGTATATTTTGGAGATCAGACCTTTGTCTGATGAGGGGTTGGTTAAGATCTTCTCCCAGTCGGAAGGTAGCCTTTTTGTCTTACTGACAGTGTCCTTTGCTTTATAGAAGCTTCTCAGTTTCAGGAGGTCCTATTTATTCATTGATTCTCTTATTGTCTGTGCTACTGGGGTTCTACATAGGAAGTTGTCTCCTGTGCCTATGTCTTGTAGACTACTTCCCACTTTTCTTCTTTCAGGTTCAAAGTGGTCGGATTAATGTTGATGTCTTTAATCCATTTGAACTTGAGTTTTGTGCATGGTGATAGATATGGATCTACTTTCATTCTTCTACAGGTTGATATCCAGTTATGCCAGCACCATTTGTTAAAGATGCTTTCCTTCTTCCATTGTATACCTTTAGCTCCCTTGTCGAAAATCAAGTGTTCATAGGTGTGTGGGTTAATATCCGGGTCTTCTATTCGATTCCATAGGTCAACTTCTCTGTTCTTATGCCAATATCAAGCTGTTTTCAATAGTGTTCCTATGTAATAGAGTTTGAAGTCAGGGATGGTAATGCCTCCAGAAGTTCTTTTATTGTATAAGATTGTTTTGGCTATCCTGGGTATTTTGTTTTGCCATATAAACTTGATTATTGCTGGTTCTTGGAGAAAATCAACAATGTTGGCAAACCCCTCTCCAAACTAATCAAACGACAAAGAGAAAAGACGCAAATTAATAAGATCAGAAATGAAAAGGGGGACATTACCACAGACACAGAGGAAATTCAGAAAATCATTAGATCTTACTACAAAAGCCTGTATGCCACAAAATTGGAAAGTGTCAAAGAAACGGACATTTTTTTAGATAAGTACCATATACCAAAATTGAACCAAGACCAGGTAAACAATCTAAATAGACCTGTCAGTCATGAAGAATTAAAAGCTGTTATCAAAAACCTCCCTACCAGAAAAGCCCAGGACCAAAAGGTTTCAATGCAGAATTCTACCAGAACTTCCAGGAAGAGCTAATACCTACACTCCTTAATGTATTTCACTATATAGAAACAGAAGAATCATTGCCAAACTCTTTTTATGAAGCTACAGTTACCTTGATACCAAAACCACACAAAGATACAACCAAGAAAGAGAATTACAGGCCAATCTCACTTATGAACATTGACGCAAAAATTCTCAATAAAATACTTGCAAACCGAATCCAAGAACACATTAGGAAAATTATCCATTATGATGAAGTGGGCTTCATCCCAGAGATGCGGGGCTGGTTCATCATAACAGATCTATCAATGTAATCCATCATATAAATAAACTGAAAGAAAAAAACCATATGATCATTTCATTGGATGCTGAATAAGCATTTGACAAAATTCAACACCCCTTTATGATAAAGGTGTTGGAGAGATTGGGGATACAAGGATCATACCTAAATATAATAAAAACAATATATAGCAAACCGACAGCTAACATCAAATTGAATGGAGAGAAACTCAAAGCCTTTACACTAAAATCAGGAACACGACATGGCTGTTCACTCTCTCCTTACCTCTTCAATATAGTGCTTGAAGTTCTAGCAATAGCAATAAGACAACATAAGGGGATCAAGGAGATTCGAATTGGAAAGGATGAAGTTAAACTTTCGTTATTTGCAGACGATATGATAGTGTACATAAGCGACCCCAAAAACTCTACCAAAGAACTCCTACAGCTGATAAACACCTTTAGTAATGTGGCAGGATACAAGATCAACTCCAAAAAGTCAGTTGCCCTCCTATACACAAAGTATAAAGAAGCAGAGAGGGAAATCAGAGAAACATCACCTTTCATGATAGCCACAAATAGCATAAAATATCTTGGGGTAACTCTAACCAAGGAAGTAAAAGACCTATTTGACAAGAACTTTAAGCCTTTGAAGGAAGAAATTGAGGAGGTTACCAGAAAATGGAAAGACCTCCCCTGCTCTTGGATTGGGAGAATCAACATAGTAAAAATGGCAATTCTACCAAAAGTAATCTATAGATTCAATGCAATCCCCATCAAAATCCCATCAAACTTCTTCACAGACCTTGAGAGAACAATAATCAAGTTTATATAGTTGTTTTTGAAATTCATTCTCATTGTGGAAAATGAAGAAAAATCACCTGCCCTCTTTTCAGTTCTTCTCCAGAATACGAAAACAGAAATCTACAAAATTTCACCAGAACTGGAACAGTTTCTTCGACAGATACAGTATACCTAGAGACATAGAGAAGAATGAAAGTCTATAATATGGAACTCACAAGTGTCTCTCACCTTCACAGATGAATTTTAGTACAGATACTTATAGTAAGTAGGACTGCCAGACTCGGAGCAGCACTGTTGGAAAAATATTGTATAGTGAGCATTGTCAACCAGCTACCCTAATGAACAATTTTATTTCTAATTAAATAAAGAATGGAATTATGACAAAACTGTCAATTGTGAGAAATCAGAAATCAAAATGATTCTCTCATTTACCCTGAAATGATGCTTCATAGATGAAGGAGGAGGGTCATCAGTCTATGTGCTACTTTCATTGGTTAATAAAGAGACTGCCTTGGCCTTTTTGATAGGTCAGCCCTTAGGCGGGTGGAGTAGACAGAACAGAATTTTGGGAGAATGAAAGCAGAGGCAGGCAGATGCCATGGCTCTCCTCTCCGAGATGAACGCCAGTTAGACTCATCCCGGTAAGCCACAGTCAAGTGGTGATATAGATCAATAGAAATGGATTAATTAATTTGTGAGAGTTAGCTAATAAGGAGTTGAAGACAATGGGCCAGGCAGTGTTTAAAAGAATACAGTTTTCGTGTAATTATTTCGGGTAAAGCTAGCTGGGTGGTGGGCGGGAATGCAGCCTGCTGTTCATTTTACACATAAAAGAATTAACAAAAAAAAAAAACAGGGACAAATATACATTACATGGGACTGTTATCAAGAGATCTTGTGGTGGCCTTTGCCTAGTTCATGACACTTAGCTCCTAAAGTGATGTCAGGATTTCTGTTGTCTAAGTGAAGAGGGTAAGAAACACCATGGCAGTAATGAGGCACACTGAGGGTTAACTGAGGTAAAAAGACACACCATGAATGCTGCTAAAACCATTCCATGGATTGGATGACTCTCGATCGAATGAAGTGGGGAATAGAATAAAACCAACAGAGCATCGCCGTCTCTCCACTTTTGAGCTGCTAAGATGTGAACAAACAGCCTCAAGTTCCCATGGACACAGCGGCAAGCAGCTGCTGGGATGGACAGTTCTCACAAACTCTGAGTCTGAAGAAACATTGTTTGCCTTTAGTTGCCTTGGCAGATATGTGGCTACTGTAACAAGAGTTCCTAATGTGGTGCAAACTTCACGTTAATCATGAGAGCATATAACATCATTCAGCAATATCCTTGTCGAAGCTATTGACCACAGTTTGAAACATGCGTTTTATTTAGTATTTATTGATTCAGCCTGGAGTAACAAATTTACTCCATTGTTTATATTCCATTTAATTATTGTCATTCTTGATAAAGTTTTCAATTATTTTCTCCTTTTCACTTTGGTTCCACCCTTATTTGACCTGACCCTGTTGTGATTAGAATAGAATACAAAAGAAAAGGTTGTAATGATATATAATAATTAGAATGGAATAAAATAGTACATCACTATAAAATTTTCATAACAAACTGTAAAAAAGATCTGTTACCTCAACAAGTTTGCTTTTGACCAACAACTGCTGGGATGGCTACTATTATTCATATGGGACCATGTGGATGTGAGAGCAATAGTGGCTTGTTTTGCTCTGTACTTTGTTTGAAACTTGACATACCAAGAGCTCAGTGACCACCAAAGTTGCCCTCAGGTAGAAGCCTTTAGCCTCTTGTTACTTCAGTTTTTTTCTCTTTGTCAATAATCATATTAAAAACTATTTAAATGGATTCTCAGTTTATCTGAGTATTAGGAATGGAAAGAGTGATACAGTCTGAACCAGTGTTGAACAAACATGCAGAAAGAAAAAAAAAAAACTGTGTCCTCTAGTAACCTGTAGATAGAAACCTCTACTGATCACCTTGTATCTATGCACAATTTAGTATGCATATGTTTAAAATACATTGCTCTACAGAAAACAGTATGCAATTGAGAAATGATTATATAGCATAATACACCAGTCAAAATAAGATCCATCCAAACTACTTGCATTAGTAACAAGCCATTTGAGCCTTTAGACCAGTGGTTCTCAACATGTGAATCACAACCCCTTTTTAGATACTAGATATCTGTTATCAGATAATTACCTTATGATTCATTACAGCTGCACAATTACAGTTATGAAGTAGTGACAAAATAATTTTATGGTTGGAGGTCACCACAAGAGAAAGAACTGTATAAAGGGTCACAACATAAGGAAGGTTGAAACTACTGTTTCAGGCCATATAAAACAATAACTAGGTCCCTATA
Organism: Myodes glareolus; assembly: GCF_982192425.1. Classification (NCBI taxonomy): domain Eukaryota; kingdom Metazoa; phylum Chordata; class Mammalia; order Rodentia; family Cricetidae; genus Myodes; species Myodes glareolus. The sequence continues at coordinate 20,284,799 of NC_142033.1, read as the reverse complement.
GGACCTTCACTTCCCAAAGTCCAAATGAAGTTCAGAAGGAGGGAGAACATGAGCAAGGAAGTCAAGATTGCGAGCAGTGAGTACACCCACGGAGATGGTGGGACTGATCTAATGGGAGTTCACCAAGGCCAGCTGGATGGGGACTGAACAAGCATGTGATCAAAGCAAACTCTCTGAATGTGGCTGACAATGAAGGCTGACTGAGAAGCCAATGATAATGGCACTGGGTTTTGATTCTACTGCATGGACTGGATTTGTGGAAGCCTAGTCTGTTTGGATGCTCACCTTCCTAGACATGGAGGGAGAGGGGAGGATCTTGGTCTTCCCACAGGGCAGGGAATGCTGACTGCTCTTTGGACTGGAGAGGGAGATGGAGGGGGAAAGGGGAGAGTGGAGGAAAATGGGAGGAGGGGAGGAGGTGGAAATTTTTAAGAAAGAAAGAAAGAAAGAAAGAAAGAAAGAAAGAAAGAAAGAAAGAAAGAAAGAAAGAAAGAAAGAAAATGAAGAAATTCAGTTCCAGTAGATACATCTACAAAACAATTCAGTCACACAAGTTTCAGGGAAAAAGAAAGGTCAGAAATTTGTAACAGCCAGAGGACTAGAGAGTTTGTTGCAAAGCTGTGTCTCCTAGTAGTGTCAGAAACTACAGCCATCTACATCTATAGGTGACAGGAAAAAAGTGAGCCATTAGACCTGGCTTGAGCCTTTGAAACCTCCAAGTTAAACCCCCAAGACACACTTCCTCCAACAAGGCCACACCTACTTCAACAGGGCCACACCTATTCCACCAAGGCCACACTGCTCCAATAAGGCCAAACCTCTAATAATGCCATTCCCCATGAGACTATAGGGGCTATCTTCATTGAGACCAACACAACATGCTTGCTCCCTTATTTATTTTAATTGATTTTTATTGAGCTCTGCATTTTTCTCTGCTCCCCTCCTTGCCTCTCCCCTCCCCTTCAACCCTCTCCCAATGTCACCATGCTCTCAGTTTATTCAGGAGGTCTTGTCTTTTTCTACTTCCAATGCAGATTAGATCTACCTATGTCTCTTTTAGGGTCCTCATTGTTTTCTAAATTTTCTGGGAATTAAAACAAAATAGTACCGTTTTCCCCTCCCTTCCCATATTCAGTAATCTAAATTGGGATTAAGCAATTTAATCCCCTCTTTGCTTATGCAACAAGAAATGTTCAGGTCTCTGAATGGAAAGCTTCTAATACAGAGACTGCAGGTCCACCTTCCTTGCAGGAAGCCCTAAAGTAGTTATTCATTCAGCATAGAACATACTGGAGATTTTTAAGGGCATTTTTCTCATGGACCTTCTCCTTTGCTTGTTTCTTGCTCTGCCGCTCCTTGCTCCTTTCCACTTATCTTGTCGTACACCCAGCTCAGACATCTGTAGGGAAAGGTTTTATAACCTGACCAATTCAGACTCAATTTTTTTAATAAGATCTGATAAACTCTGAACAATAATTGTGGTCCTTGAGCAACTTTAATCATGCTGCCCACTGTCAGTCTTGCTTCTTTTGCAAATACATGTGAACCTTTGTTTTCAATTCTTTGGAGAAAAAGCTGAGAATCCAGAAGCATTCTTTGGATACAAAGTGGAGAATCTAAAAATATCTAGTCCATTTGTTCCAGAAGTTTTGCTAAATCTGATTCTAAAGCACACTGCAGTGCAAATTCACTAACAGATCCATTAAGGAGCCTCTTGAAAGGACCACAAAACTCTGATAAATAGTTTAAACAGTATTACACTTGTGCACTAAAAATACACTCCTTACTAATCACAACACCCTTCAAAAAGGAGATAAGTATATGGAGATATTTTCATTTTAAGACTAAGAAGTAAAATTCATTCAGATGGCTAAGACAGAAAGTAACTGTAAAATTTAGAGGTAAGTAAATATTTGCTCAAAAATATCATTATCAGGTATGGGCTACCAAGTTTTGTTCAAACTGATTGGGCTATTTGGTTTTCCTCCTCCGTATTATTCCTTCTTTTCTTCCCTCTCTCCATCCCTTCCTCTTTCTTCTTCCTCCTCTATGTATTTCTCTTTCTCCTCCTCCTCTTCTTCTTTCTATAATACAAGGTCTCAAACTGCTTTGTAAATTCCAATGGTAATCATGGGACTCTCTTTGAGCTGTTGGCCAGGAAAGCTTCGGTGGCTTCTTAAACTGCATAAACATGTGTCATTGCTCTTTATTTCCCACCAGCAATGAATGCCAAAGGCAGGCTGCTAAAGACACCACTTATTTCTGATATTTAACACAATTTTTCAAGCTTGTCCCTGACTTGCAGTTTAATTCCTGTTGGCCAGTGTTCATAAGGTCAGAATGTGCTATTCAGGATGCTGAGGTAGAAACAGTTACCTGTGCTGCATGGTTATGAACCCTATAAACAAAAGAACCAACCTGATGGTAAGATACTCCAACTGGTATAGTAATACCATGACTGTTTGGGGTGGATGTTGCTACCAACGATCTTCTGATAGCTTTGAGACTTACTCCATGTGAAAGAAATTCATGTCTTTTACTATAAATTCAGTTAGAGCCTATGACTGGTTAGGTTATAAACCAGAAGAGAATCTACTAACTGTGCTTCCCTTAGTAGAAAAGTAGTCAAAGTGTCTGTTAGATATTTTTGTTTATACTCATAGACTAATATAGATGCTAATTTTGATCAAGGCAACTTCTGTTAGCAGTGGGAGATTTTTATCACTCTATATGAAGTATAACCTTGGAAATGGGGTACAATAAATAAGTAAAGTAGACTAAACTCACATACAATAGCCAACTTTGTTCAGAGCATCCAACAATTTATACTTTGAGAGTTAAGAAGATCCAATATCCGTAGAGTGAATAACCATAAGGGCAAGCCACTTGTGACTGACAAGCCAAATGCGGCATAAACATGTTTTCCATAGTAACACTTACACAAAAAAATATTAGGCCGGTGAAATGAACACTTTGAAGTAAACTCACTTCTCTGCAGTACACCTGGGAGGAGCATGAAAAAGCCTTCCAAGAACAACAGCAGGTTTTTGAAGAAACTGAGGTCACAAGACTCTTTTTTTCTCACAAGCAACAATCCTCCTTGAATAACTCAATTCTTGGTCCATATTTAGATAGGCAATCAATGATTAATACACTGAGTTATAACAGACCAAAGAGCTGAGAACACGTTAGTACTGAATGCTCAGTCTTAAATAGGGCATTTATATCACCACACTCAGGGTTTAAGGGACATACTAGAATAGGCAATGGAAAGATCATAAGAGCAAGTTGGTGGAAGAATTATTATGAAATTTCACTATTTTCTGGATCTGACATTGTTAACTATAATTCAAAAACCTAGTAGTTGTGATTACCATCCTAAGACCTGAGTAATTTTGAGCCTTTCAGCATCCCATCTTACATGGAAGATTCCATAAAGATTTACTACTCACTGCAATGCTTTTATTACTCACAAAAAGGAAGTACAATTTTTTCACAATAGTGATGTACATGTCTGGGCTATATTAAACAGTTTTCTTCCCATGTCCATGCAAACATCTCTAAACTCAACAACTCTGTAGGTGGAAATTTCTGTCCCACCGAATCCCGCAGCTATTTAGTCCCAACAAAACACACAGAGGCTTATATTAATTATAAATGGTTGGCCTGTTAACTCAGGCTTATAATTAACTAGTTCTTACTACTTAAATTAACCCATAATTCATATTCTAAGTTTAGCCACATGGCTTGGTATCTTACTCAGTGAGGCATTCTCATCTTGATTCCTCTGCATCTTGATGGTAACTGCAGACTGAACCTTTCCTCTTCCCAGAATTCTCCTCATCTGGTTGTCTGGTCTATACTTCCTGATACTAGCCTGGCTACAGCTAATCAGTGTTTTATTAAACCAGTACAAGTGAGAAATTTTTACAGGATACAAAAGCATTATCCCACAGCACAACTCTGTCAACTGGGTCAACTTCTGGAGTCAACTGGTTTGCTTATTTATTACCTTTTTATTTCATTGTTAGATTCTAAAACCAGGTCTTCATAAATACAAGGCAAGTATTTTGCAACTGAACTATATCAAAAATCCTTAACATATTCTTCATCAAACTATTTGGACAATATATCCTTAGCATAACAATCAAATAACATTTAAATTGATAGAAGATTGAATAAGAAATATTAAGCATAGTTATTCACTTTTGAATAAAAGTTTGTTTTGCTTCCTGCCATTAAGGTCCTGCCTTTGATATATGCCCTGACTTCTTTGGATGATACACTATGAGGTGGAATACAAAGCTGAAATAAACACATTTTCCTCATATTGTTTTTGGCCATAGACTTTTATCTCAGTAGTAGAATCCTTAAAAGAAAAACTGAAATTTTGGGGTTAGGGTTAGGATAGGGTTTCATTGGAGATTGTATATATATATATATATATATATATATATATATATATATATATATATATATCAGCATCAATGAAACTTCTGAAGAACTGCAAATTAACCCAAAGATAAAACTCATATGATCATTTTTTAACATTGAAAATTGATTTTATTCTCATACACTATATCTCAAGCACAATTCCCCTGAATTCCACTTCTCCCAGCTTTCCTCACCTTCTTTTTCCCCCAGATCACTCTTCTGCCTTTCCTCTTCAAAAAAAGAACAGGACTCCAGGAGTGAAAATGTTTCTATGACAATTAATCCCAGGATTTGGGAGGCAGAGAGAGGCAGGTGGATCTCTGAGTCCAAGGTCATCCTGGTCTTCAGAGTGAGTTCCAGAAGCGCCCAAGTTACTCAGAGAAACCATGTTTCAAAATACAAACAAACAATCAAAAATAAAAAACAAGAAAAAACTAAATGTATTCAATAAACAGGTTGGGAAAAAATTGACAAAATAGACTTCAAATAAAAACTAATTAAAAGAAATAGAGAGGGGCTGGAGAGATAGCTCAGAGGTTAAGAGTATTGCCTGCTCTTTCAAAGGTCCTGAGTTCAATTCCCAGCAACCACATGGTGGCTCACAACCATCTGTAATGGGGACTGGTGCCCTCTTCTGGCTTGCAGGCATACACACAGACAGAATATTGTATACATAATAAATAAATAAACATTAAAAAAAGAAATTGAGAAGGAAACTATTTATTCTTCTAAGGTAAATCCATCAAGATGACATTTCAAGTCTAAACATCTATGTTCCAAATATAAAGGCATTCAAGATCATAAAAAAAAACTACTACAGCTTAAACCACATGTAGACCCTCATACACTGATAGTGGGAAACCTCAACGTTCTACTTCCACCAATAGATAGGTCATACAGACAAAAACTAAACAGAAAAATGTTGGACCTAATAGATGTTATAAACCAAATACATGTAAGAGATAGTTACAGAACATCTCACCCGAAGATTAAAGAATATACCTTCTCTGTACTTCATGGAACTTTCTCCAAAATTGACCACATACTCAAACACAAAGTAAGTTTTATCAGATGCAAGAAAAACAAAATAACTCTATCAGACCACCACAAATATTAACTTGATATCAATAACAACAGAAGCAACTGAAAGCTTACAAGCTCATGGAACTGAAAAAGTCTCTGCTAAATGAAAAATGCATCAAGACAGAAATGAAGATATAAATTATAGACTTTCTAAAATTGAATAAAATTTAATCTGCAGCATGTCAAACCTTATGGGACACAATGAAAGTTGTTCAAAGAGATAAGTTCACACCACTAAGTACCTATATAAAAACAAACAAACAACAGTTAAATCACTTTCACCTAGTTCCTTTAAGGTTACTGTGCTTCTACCTCAAACAATCATGTATATAGATGTAGAAATACTCAATGAAATGCTTGTGAACTGATTCCAGGAGTACACCAAAAAGGTCATCAGCCATGACCAAGTGAACTTCATCCCAGCGATGTAGGGATGGTTAAATATATGAAAATCAGTCAATGTAATCTGCTGTATAAATAAAATTTAAGACAAAATCCCCGTGATCATCACATTGGATATAGAATAAGCCTTTTAAAAAAATTTAATACCTCTTCATTATAAAAGTCTTGGGAGATTAGGGTTACAAGGGGCATACATAATAAAGGCAGATTACAACTAGCCCATTGCTAGCCCCAATTTAAATGGAGAGAAAACCAAAGTTATTCCACTAAAATGAGGAACACAACAAACTTGTCTATTCTCTATTTACCTATTCAATATAATGCTTGAAGTCTTAGCTAGAGCAATAAGGTAACTGAAAGAAATACAAGGGATAGCTTCCCAGAGAGGTGAGTGGGTGCTCGCCTGGGCAGCCTGCCTGTCCGGATAGAGAGCACAGCCCCCCCATCAGCTTCTGCAGCAGGGTCTTCGGTGTTCCAAGGGACCCCTCCCCTCCCCCCACTGCTGCGGGCCCTTTGTCTCCTGGGTCCTGGGAAGACTAGCTAGTCCTGTTGCACTGCTGAGGAGTTCTTCCCAGAGAGGTGAGTGGGTGCTCACCTGGGCAGACTGCCTGTCCGGGAAGAGAGCACAGCCCCCCCCCCTCAGCTTCTGCAGCAGGGTCTTCCGTGTTCCAAGGGACCCCTCCCCTCCCCCCACTGCTGCGGGCCCTTTGTCTCCCAGGTCCTGGGAAGACCAGCTAGTCCTGTTGCACTGCTGAGGAATTCTTCCCAGAGAGGTGAGTGGGTGCTCGCCTGGGCAGACAGCCTGTCCGGGAAGAGAGCACAGCCCCCCCCTCAGCTTCTGCAGCAGGGTCTTCGGTGTTCCAAGGGACCTCTCCCCTCCACCCACTGCTGCGGGGCCCTTTGTCTCCCAGGTCCTGGGAAGACCAGCTAGCCCTGTTGCACTGCTGAGGAGCTCTTCCCAGAGAGGTGAGTGGGTGCTCGCCTAGGCAGACTGCCTGTCCGGGAAGAGAACACAGCCCTTCCCCCCTCAGCTTCTGCGGCAGGGTCTTAGGTGTTCCAAGGGACCCGTCCCCTCTCCCCACTGCTGCGGTCCCTTTGTCTCCCTGGTCCTGGGAAGACCAGCTAGCCCTGTTACACTGCTGAGGAGCTCTTCCCAGAGAGGTGAGTGGGTGCTCGCCTGGGCAGCCTGCCTGTCCAGGGTAGAGAGCACAACCCCCCCCCCCTCAGCTTCTGCAGCAGGGTCTTTGGTGTTCCAAGGGACCTCTTCTCTCCCCCCACTGCTGCAGGCCCTTTGTCTCCCGGGTCCTGGGAAGACCAGTTAGCCCTGTTGCACTGCTGAGGAACTCTTCCCAGAGAGGGCTGAGGAGCTCTATCCAGAGAGTGCTGTGAAGTCCTACCCAGAGAGTGTTGAGCAGTTCTATCTAGAAAGGGCTGAGGAGTTTCATCCAGAGTGGAGGAGATGGGCAGGAACTTAAACAGGAGGTGAAAATCTGCCGTAAAGAAATGGAAGATAAGTATAACAAAAAGATTGAGGAAATGAGTAAAGAAATGGAAGAGAAATATACCAAAAAGTTTGAAGAAATGAGTAAATCCGTAAATGAAATTCTGGGAAACCAAGAAAAAACAATCAAACAGGTAATAGAAACAGTTCAAGATTTGAAAACTGAAATGGAGTCAATGAAGAAATCACAAACCAAAGGCCGGCTGGCTATGGAAAATCTAGGTAAACGAACAGAGACTTCAGAAACAAGCATAACCAATAGAATACAAGAGATAGAAGAAAGAATCTCAGACTCTGAGGACACCATGGAGAAATTAAACACTCTGACCAAAGAAAACAGCAAATCCAACAAATTCTCATCACAAAACATTCAGGAACTGTGGGACACAATAAAAAAACCAAATCTAAGAATAATAGGAGTAGAAGAAGGAGAAGAATTGCATTTCAAAGGTCCAGAAAATATACTCAACAAAATTATAGAAGAAAACTTTCCCATCCTAAAGAACGATATTCCTATGAAGGTTCAAGAAGCATACAGAACACCAATAGACTGGATAAGAAAAAATCATCCCCTCATCATATAATAATCAAAACACAAAGCATTCAGACTAAAGAAAGAATATTGAGAGCTGCAAAGGAAAAAGGTCAAGTAATTTATAAAGGTAAACCTATCAGACTTACACCAGACTTCTCTATGGAAACCATGAAAGCCAGAAGATCCTGGATAGAGGTACTGCATCAACTAAGAGACCATGGATGCAAGACCAGACTATTTTACCCAGCCAAGCTATTGTTCACTATCAACGGAGAAAACAAAATATTCCAGGATAAAAACAAATTTAAACAATACGTAGCTACTAATCCAGCCTTACAGAGAATATTAGAAGGAAAATCACAACCCAAGGAATCCAACATTCCCAACGCTGCCTACATTAACTCAGACATCTAGCGACCCTTCACAAGCACAACTCAAAGAAGGAAAACACATACACTCTACTACCCAAAAAAATGACCGGAGACATCAATCACTGGTCATTAATATCACTTAATATCAATGGACTCAACTCACCTATAAAGAGGCACAGACTTAGAGATTGGATACAAAAACAGGATCCAACATTCTGCTGTTTAGAAGAAACACACCTCAACCACAAAGACAGACACCTACTCAGAGTAAAGGGTTGGGAAAAGGTTTTCCAAGCAAATGGACCTAAGAAACAAGCGGGTGTGGCCATTCTAATATCTAACAAAATCGACTTCAAACTAAAATCAATCAGAAGAGATGGAGATGGACATTTCATACTCATAACAGGAACAATTCATCAGGAAGAAGTCCCAATCTTGAATATCTATGCCCCTAATATAAAGACACCCACATATGTAAAAGAAACTCTTCTATAACTCAAGGCAGTCATCAAACCACACACACTAATAGTAGGAGACTTCAACACTCCTCTCTCACCAATGGACAGGTCAATCAGACAGAAACTTAACAGAGAAATAAGAGATTTATTGGAGGTATTGAATCAAATGGACTTAACAGACATCTATAGAACACTCCACCCAAATAGGAAAGAATATACCTTCTTCTCTGCAGCTCATGGAACCTTCTCGAAAATTGGCCACATACTTGGTAACAAAGCAAACTTCCACAGATACAAAAAAATATTAGTAACCACCTGTGTCTTATCAGATCACCATGGATTAAAATTAGAATTCAACAGCAATGGTACCCCCAGGAAGCCAACAAACTCATGGAAGTTGAACAGTCAACTACTAAATCAGCCCTGGGTCAAGGAAGAAATAAAGAAAGAAATTAAAGTCTTCCTTGAATATAATGAAAACAAAGACACAACATATTCAAACCTATGGGACACAATGAAAGCAGTGCTAAGAGGAAAGTTCATAGCACTAAGTGCCCACTTAAAGAAAACGGAGAAAGCACAAATTGGAGACTTAACAGCACACTTGAAAGCTCTAGAAAAAAAGAAGCTGATTTACCCAGGAGGAGTAGAAGACTGGAAATAATCAAACTGAGGGCTGAAATCAACAAAATAGAAACACAGAAAACAATCCAAAGAATCAATGAAGCAAAAAGCTGGTTCTTGGAGAAAATTAACAAGATTGACAAACCCCTATCCAAACTAATCAAACGGCAGAGAGAGAACATGCAAATTAATAGGATCAGAAATGAAAAGGGGGACATAACCACAAACATAGAGGAAATTCAGAGAATCATTAGATCTTACTATGAAAGTTTATATGCCACAAAGTTGGAAAATGTAAAAGAAATGGACATTTTTCTAGATAAGTACCATATACCAAAGTTGAACCAAGACCAGGTGAACAATCTAAATAGACCTGTTAGTCGTGAATATTAGAAGCTGTTATCAAAAATCTCCCTACCAAAAAAAGCCCAGGACCAGATGGTTTCAATGCAGAATTCTACCAGAACTTCCAGGAAGAGCTAATACCTATACTCCTTAATGTATTCCACAATATAGAAACAGAAGAGTCATTGCCCAACTCCGTTTATGAAGCTACAGTTACCCTAATACCAAAATCACACAAAGACACAACCAAGAAAGAGAATTACAGGCCAATCTCACTCATGAACATCGATGTGAAAATTCTCAATAAAATCCTGGCAAACCGAATCCAAGAACACATTAGAAAAATTATCCATTATGATCAAGTAGGCTTCATCCCAGAGATGCAGGAATGGTTCAACATATGCAAATCTATCAATGTAATCCATCATATAAATAAACTGAAAGAAAAAACCATATGATCATTTCATTGGATGCTGAAAAAGCATTTGACAAATTTCAACACCCATTTATGATAAAGGTGTTGGAGAGACTGGGGATACAAGGATCATACCTAAATATAATAAAAGCAATATACAGCAAGGCGACAGCTAACATCAAATTGAATGGAGAGAAACTCAAAGCCTTTCCACTAAAATCAGGAACACGACAAGGCTGTCCACTCTCTCCATACCTCTTCAATATAGTGCTTGAAGTTCTAGCAATAGCAATAAGACAACATAAGGAGATCAAGGGGATTTGAATTGGAAAGGATGAAATTAAACTTTCGTTATTTGCAGACGATATGATAGTGTACAAAAGTGACCCCAAAAACTCTACTAAAGAACTCCTACAGCTGATAAACACCTTTAGTAATGTGGCAGGATACAAGATCAACTCCAAAAAGTCAGTTGCCCTCCTATACACAAAGTATAAAGAAGCAGAGAGGGAAATCAGAGAAACATCACCTTTCACGATAGCCACAAATAGCATAAAATATCTTGGGGTTACTCTAACCAAGGAAGTGAAAGACATATTTGACAAGAACTTTAAGCCTTTGAAAAGAGAAATTGAGGAGGATACCAGAAAATGGAAAGATCTCCCCTGCTCTTGGATTGGGAGAATCAACATAGTAAAAATGGCAATTCTACCAAAAGCAATCTATAGATTCAATGCAATTCCCATCAAAACCCCATCAAACTTCTTCACAGACCTTGAGAGAAGAATAATCAATTTTATATGGAAAAACAAAAAACCCAGGATAGCCAAAACAATCTTATACAATAAAGGAACTTCTGGAGGCATTACTATCCCTGACTTCAAACTCTATTACAGAGCTGCAGTATTGAAAACAGCTTGGTATTGGCATAAGAACAGAGAAGTCGACTTATGGAATCGAATAGAAGACCCAGATACTAACCCTCAAACCTATGAACACCTAATTTTTGACAAGGGAGCTAAAGGTATACAATGGAAGAAGGAAAGCATCTTTAACAAATGGTGCTGGCATAACTGGATATCAACCTGTAGAAGAAGGAAAATAGATCCATATCTACTACCATGCACAAAACTAAAGTCCAAATGGATTAAAGACATCAACATCAATCTGTCCACTTTGAACCTGATAGAAGAGAAAGTGGGAAGTAGTCTACAAGATATAGGCACAGGAGGCCACTTCCTAAGTAGGACCCCAGTAGCACAGACAATAAGAGAAACAATGAATAAATGGGACCTGCTGAAACTGAGAAGCTTCTATAAAGCAAAGGACACTGTCAGTAAGACAAAAAGGCTGCCTTCTGACTGGGAAAAGTTCTTCACCAACCCCTCATCAGACAAAGATCTGATCTCCAGAATATACAAAGAACTCAAGAAACTAGACACTAAAACTCTAGTTAACCCAATTAAAAAATGGGGTACTGATCTGAACAGAGAATTCACAACAGATGAACTTCGAATGGCCAGAAGACACTTAAGGACATGCTCAACCTCCTTAGCGATCAGGGAAATGCAAATCAAAACCACTTTGTGATACCATCTTACACCTGTCAGAATAGCTAAAGTCAAAAACACCAATGATAGCCTATGCTGGAGAGGATGTGGAATGAGGGGAACACTCATCCATTGTTGGTGGGAATGCAAACTTGTGCAGCCACTGTGGAAATCAGTGTGGCGGTTTCTCGGGAAACTGGGAGTCAACCTCCCTCAGGATCCAGCAATTCCACTCTTGGGAATATACGCTAGAGATTCCCTAACATACCACAAAAGCATTTGTTCAACTATGTTCATAACAGCACTATTTGTAATAGCCAGAACCTGGAAACAGCCTAGGTGCCCCTCAATAAAAGAATGGTTAAAAAAGGTGTGGAACATATACACATTAGAGTTTTACTCAGCGGTAAAAAACAATGACATCTTGAATTTTGCATGCAAATGGATGGAAATAGAAAACACTTTACTGAGTGAGGTAAGCCAGACCCAAAAAGAGGAATATGGTATGTGTTCACTCATAAGTGGATTCTAACTATAATTAAAGGTCTTTGAGCCTATTATTCGTGATCCTAGAGAAGCTAAATAAGAAGATGAACCTGATGAAGATTATTTAGCTATCCGCCAGGAGGTAGGAAATAGACAAGAGTCCCAGGTAACCTCGGGTGCATGGGGGGGGGAGGGTTGTTGGAAGGGGAGAGGGTTAGAGAGAAGGGAGTAGGGGAGGAATGGGGAAAATTTGGTGGACCGGGATTGGGGGAAGGGAGGAAAGATGAATATGGGATCAGGGAAGAATGTATTTCAACTAAGGGAGTCATTTTAGGGTTTACAGGAGACTTGATTTTATATGGGATCCCAGGTCCAAGGAGAGATTCCCATATTGTTCTCTGGACAGAGGAGAGGGTGCCTGAACCTGCCTTGGCCCATAACCATACTGATGAATATTTTGCTTACACCATAGATCCTTCATCTGGCGAAGGATGGCGATACAGACAGAAACCCACATTGGAGCACTGGACTGAGCCCCACAAGGTCCAAATGAGGAGCAGAAGGACGAAGAAAATGAAGGAAATAAGGACTGCGTGGGATGCTATCACCCACTGATACAAGGGGACGGATCTAATGAGAGTTTACCAAGGCCAGCTGGACTGGGATTGAACGAGGACGTGATCTAACCAGATTCTCTGGATTTGACCGGATTCTCTGAATGTGGCTGGTCCGAAGTCTTTCTGAAAAGCCATTGACTATGACACTGGGACTTGTTTCCTCTGCATATACTGGATTTTGGGGATCCAGTCTGTTTGGATATTCACCTTCCTGGACCTGGAGGGAGGGGGGAGGAACTTGAACTTCCCACAGGGCAGGAAACCCTGACTGCCCTAAGGGACGAAGAGGGAGGAGGAGAGGGAGTGGGGGGAATGGGAGGGTGTTGGGAAGAGGGGCGGAAATGGAAACCTTTATAATTTAATTAAATTACTTTAAAAATAAATAAATAAATAAATATATTTGTTCTGAAAAAAAAGAAATACAAGGGATACAAATTGGAAAGGAAAAAGTCAAAATATTGTTATTTGCAAATTATATAATAGTATACATAAATGACCCTAAATTAAACCAGAGAACTCCTTCACCTTCAGTGAAGTAGCTTAATACAAGCTTAATACACATAAATTATTAGCTCTGCTATGTACAAATGACAAAAGCACTGAAATAGAAAACATGGAAACAACACCTTTTACAAAGTTTCAAGTAATATAAAATATCTTTAGGTAACTCTAACTGAGAAAGTTAAAGGCTTGTTTGATAAAAGATTCAACTCTTTGAAGAAAAAAAATGAAGAAGATATCAAAAGATGGAAAGATCTCCAAGCTCATAGATCAGTAGGATTAATATAGTTAAAAATAGCCCTTGTACCAAAAGAAATATAAAGATTCCATGCAATCCTGATTTGTTGATGTACAAAAGAGTTCCATAGTAGCACAGAATGGAGTATAACAAAGGTTTATTTATCTGGGGATAAACTCACAGAAAGAAAACAATCTGCAGTCTTGCAAGCATTGGGAACTAGAACAGAGTCCAGCAGGCAAGAGGCCTGCACATGTTTTTTTATTTATAGTCTGCATTTGTAGTACATGATGCCACACCCAAAGTAGACTGGTATCTTAAAGGCTATTGACTCAAGGAGTTTCCACACCAGTGATTAATATTTCAGCATAATTCTTAATGGACCCTGAAAAGATAATCCTCAACTTCATATGGAAAAATAAACAAACAAAACCAGGGTAGGTAAAACAATCATGAAAAGTAAAAGAACTATTGGAGGTGTGACTATTCCCAATTTTAAGTTGTTCTACAGAACTGTAATAATAATAATAATAAACATGGTATTGGCATAAAGCAGATATATTAGTCAAAGGAATTGAACTGAAGTCCCCAAAATAAAACTACACACCTATGAGCATCGTTTTTTTTGTTGTTGTTTTTTTTAATAAATAAGTCAGAAACACACCAGTAAAAGGCAGCATCTTTAACAAATGATATTGATCAAACTGAAAGTTTACAGGTAGAAGAATGCAAATATATCCATAATTCACTCTGCACAAACTCAACCACAAATGAATCAAAGACTTCAGTGACAAACAGATACACTGAATCTTATAGAAAAGAAAGTGTAGAATAATAAACTAATCGGGAACAGAGAAGGCATACTGAACAGAACAATGACAGAATAGACACTGACATGGACAGCTAATAAATGAGACCTCATGAAACTGAAAGTTTTTGTAGGGCAAAATCACTCTCAATCAGACAAAGTGGCAGCCTACAGAATGGGAAAAGATTTTCACTAATTCCACATTTGTTAGAGGACTAGTATTCAAAATACATATAAAACTTAAACTAGATGTCAAAAAACCTGGCAGACAATTCAATTCAAAATGGGGTACAGATCAAAATAGAGAATTCTCTATAGAGGAAATTCAAAAGTCTGAGAAACACTTAGAGAAATGTTCAGCATCCTTGATCATCACAAAAAAGCAAATTGAAACTACTTAGAGATCTATCTTAAAACCTGTCAAAATAGTAAAGATCAATGATGCAGGTGACCGCACATGCTGTCAGGGATAGGGAATAAGGGGAACACTCATCCATCAAAGTGATGTAGGTGGGTCTTCTATCTATCAGTTGTTTCATTGGTTAATTAATAAAGAAAACTGCTTGACCTGATAGATCAGAACAAAGGTAGGCGGGAAAGACAGAACAGAAAGATGGGAAGAAGGAAAGTAAGTTAGACGCTATAGTTCTCCTCTCCAAGATGGACGCAGGTTAAGATCCTTCCTGTTAAACCACCACCTCGTGGTGCTACACTCATTAATAGAAATGGGTTAATCAAGATGTGAGAATTCGCTGAAACTAATGGGTCAGGCAGTGTTTAAAATAATACAGTTTCCGTGTAATTATTTTGGAGGTAAGCTAGCCGGGATCTGGGCAGGAACGCAGCCTGCTGCTCCTTCTACATCAAAGTGACAAATGTAGTGACAACTTGTGCAGATACCCTGGAGATCAATACAGTGGTCCTACAGAAAACTGGGAATCAATCTACTTCAATATCCAGTCATACCACTCTTGAGTATATACTCATAGGACACTTCATATTACCACAATGACACTTGCTCAACCGTGTTCATTGTTGCTCTATTCTGTTGTGAAATATGTGTGCATTATGTGAGGATATATTTCTGTGATTCATTGAATAAAGATCTAAACTTCCAATAACTAGGCAGGAGGTAAAGGCAAGATGTCTGTGCAGAGAGAGAAAGTAGGAGTTATTTGAGATCTGGAGGAGACACCAAAGAGACATGGATGGACTCTGACATAAAAAGTGAAGCAAAGGTAAAAATCCATGTGATAGAATGTAGATTAATAATAGCAGTTTAATTTTACTTATAAAAACTAGTTGGAAAGAAGCTTAAGCTACAGGTTTGGCTTCCATAATTGATAAGAAGTCTCCATGTCAATATTTGGGAGCTTGCTGGTGGGACAGAAAATGAAATGTTGTAAAATTCATTATAGCCAGACACTGGAAACAGCTTAGATGTCCTTTAACCGAAAAATGAATAATGAAAATTTAGTACATTTACACAATGGAGTATTTCTCTGCTGTTTAAAAACATGACATCCTGAAATTTGCAGACAAATCGATGGAACTAGAAAATAATCATCCTGAGTGAGGTAACCCAAACACAGAAAAGTAAATATAGCATGTATCCACTTACATGTGAATATTAGCTATTCAACCTATAATTCATAGACCCACGGAGGTTAGATATAGAGGAAGGGACTGGAGAGGACACATGAATCTCCATGGAAGGTGGAAATAGAATAACTTCATGGGTGGACTACAGGAGAGTCGGGATGTGAATTGGCGGAGCATTTGAGGAAGAAGGGGAAAATAGGGATGAAGGAGAGAATGCAGAGAGAGATAGATAAATTGAGGGACATTTTAGAATGGCATGGAACCCTGGTACAGTGGAAACTCCCTAAAATATATGCAGCTATCCTAATGAAGCGTCCTAACAGTGAGTTGACTGAGTCCTCCTGGACCTCTTTTAATCGCCAAATGAGTCTTTCCGTACTGGGACTGGGACACATTCAGTTAAATTGTTGGTCAGTGGTATGCCATAGAAATCTGCAGAAAATCCAGGCTATTGCTATGACAAGAGTTTGCTGTCTGAAAACAGATAGTGTGTTCGCATTTATAAGAGCAACATCCTCACCAAAAATAATGAAATTGTTCTGGAATCTTTAACCCTAAGTTCTAGCACATTTGGTGTGGGAATATGCTCTATAGGCTACCAAAGGTGAAACACAAATACCAATCCAGACACAGAACTTTTGACCTACAGTATGTCCTACCTACAAAATAGGTAGGGACAGAACTTGTGGGAGTAGCCATCTAATGTCTGACTTGACTTAAAGCCCAATTTACCAGATAGAACCCACTCCTGATGCTATTTGGATGATGAAACACCAGAAAGTAGGTAAGTCTGAGACCCAGGGTAAACCAAATACTACTGGTCTAAAAAAGGATGTAACAATAAAATGACTCCTATTGTTGTCCAACTGTCCTCATAAATTGGTGATTTATTCAGCCGTCATCAAAGAGACTTCCTCCTGCAGCAGGTAGGAACAAATATAGAGATCCACAGCCAGACATTACACACATACACAGACACACACATACACACACACTCACACACATACACACACTCACACACATACACACACACACACACACACAGAGAGAGAGAGAGAGAGAGAGAGAGAGAGAGAGAGAGAGAGAGAGAGCAGGTCTAAATGGGCTACCTCTATCCTTGTTTCAGAGCTCAAGAAAACTCACAGAAAAGTAGGTGGAAAGTGTATAAGAGACAGAGAAAATGGAGAACACCAGAAGATGGTATGAACTCACAAAGACTGAAGCAGCAGAAACAGAACCTACATGAACCTGCACCAGAGCCTGTGCATTAGATTTCAGGTTAGAATTTTTATGAGACTCCTGTGTGTGTGAACAAGTGAGTCTCTGATTCTTGTGCCTATTCTTGAGCCTCTTTTCCCTCTATTGGGTTGCCTTTTCCAGCCTCGATTGACTGTTTTTGTTTGATTTATTATAATTTATTTTGTCTTCTTTTGTTACTGTTGCCTATAAGCCTGTTCTTTTCTAATGAGAGACAGAAAAGGGGTGGATCTGGAGTGGAGAGGAGGTTGGAAGGAAGTGGGAGGAGTCAAGAGAGGGGACACTGTAATCAATTTCTAATACATTGAATAAGAAAAGATTCTGCTTTCAATAATTGGAAAAACATCAGCAACAACAGAAAAGTTTTATAGAACATTCCCAGTGCAACACTTCCTCACAATACCAACTCAGGAATCAAAGATAAGCAAAAGAGCACTTTTAAAATTAAATATTAAATGATGAATCTCGTGATAACACCCTAATCCCTGGGCCAGTACCCATCTCTGAGTGAGACATGGAGGAGTATGGATTTGAGTTCTTTAATTCTATTTATAGTGAGTTCTTTTTTCCAATGATTTAGTGTGATTTTCTTTATTAACTCATGTATATTCATCAACTGGCACACCTCCTGGGCCTAGCCATTTTCTCTGAAGGACACCAATAAGGATTAAAGACTAAAACCAGTCTGCAGTGGACACTTGATATTGAAACTGTAACCCACAGCTTCCTGGTGGGGGGTGTGAGGAAATGGTGCCAAGATCCAGTGGTAATGGTATTGCACTGCTACGTCTCATCACATGCAAAGTAACCTCAGAATGGAAAAATCCCTCTGAAGACCTCAAATGATAAAAACATCACAGAAAACATAGAGGAGAGGCAGTACTTCTTTTACAATATTTCAAAGAATTAGGGAATAGAAGCAAAAGATAAGATATTATATTAAATATAATATAATTGCTTGCAGCCTGGTAATTGTTTTTCCAGGGAATTTAACAACTGTTCACAGTTTCAATTGTGAAATATTGTGAAATGCAGTGACTTCAGGAAGTGAATGACTGATAAAGTGTTGTAGTTTCCTAGAACAACAACAAAAAAAAGAAACTCATTTATACTTTAGTGGTATCTTGAAGAGAACTTATTTATAATTAATAGTACCCAGGGTCAAGAATTTAGAGAGACATGCATGGTGAGATCCTCTGTGAAACAGAAGATGATCAAGGCACTCTGAGTATTTAGTGACATGTTAAATCTGACATTGAAGAGTTACTGGTTTGTTCACCAGACTCACTCTGAATGAGGTATGCACTCAGTGTATTTTATAGGTATTGATATTTACAGCATCAAAAGTGGAAGCAAAGTCTAAAATATTTACAGCTTCAACTATCTAAACCCTAATGCAGGGAAAGCTATTCCTTCAAACCAAAGGTAGTCTAACATGGCAAAGAGCTCTTTGTAGGTGCTGTTAGGATCCCACCTTTAGCAACCTGTACAGCTTCTAGCTAATCTTGAGATCTAACGTTTATAGTACAATGAAAAGAAATCATTAACAGACAATAGTTTATTTCAAAACTAACTACTGAAAGGAAGAAAGAGATATTGCAACAAGTCAAAGGTTGTTGTTTTAAGCAATTGTGAACTCATACAGAGATCACTCTCTAGCATTTCTGAGCCTGAGTTCATGACTCCAAAGTAAAAACTCAATAATACATGCTAGGTCATAGAAATGGGACTTACTTATCATGCTTTCTAATTCAGTTTAGCTATCAGAGTGGTTTCAGATATGTGAAAAAAATACAGATATCATAGAAAATGTTGCAACATGCAATTTCTTCTTTAAATAGTGATTGTCTTCTCAGAAACTCATATATGACTCCAAACCTGGCCTTCTGCCCATACAACCATCCCTTTCTTTCCCATATTTATGTGTTCTTTAATATTTATTTATTTATTAAAAATTTCCACCTCCTCCTGGCCTCCCTTTTCCCCTCGTCCTTCCCACCTCCTCCTCTCTCTCTACTCCTAAGAGCAGTCAGGGTTCCCTGCCTCTTGGGAAGTCCAAGGTACTCCCCGCTCCATCCAGGTCTATAAAGGTGAGCATCCAAACAAACCAAGCTCCCACAAGTCAGTTCATGCAATAAAATCAAAACCCAGTGCCATTGTCCTTGGCTTCTCAGTCAGCCTTCATTATCAACCACATTCAGAGTATCCATTTGGATCACATGCTCCATCACTCCCAGTCTAGCTGGACTTGGTGAGCTCCCATAAGATCAGTCCCACCCACCGTCTCAGTGGGTGGATGCACCCCTCGGGGTCCTGATTTCCTTGCTCTTGTTCTCCCTCCTTCTGCTCCTCATTTGGACCTTGGGAGCTCAGTCCAGTGCTTCAATGTGGGTCTCTGTGTCCATCCATCGCCAGATCAAGGTTCTATGGTGATATGAAAGATATTCACCAGTGTGTCTATGAGACAAGGCCAGTTCAGGCACCCTCTCCTCTGCTGCCCAAGGAAAAATCTGGGGACCTCTCTTTGGACTTGGGAGCCCCTTGACTTGGGAGTCAAGTCTCTTGCAAACCCCCTAAAATGGCTCCCTTAATTAAGATATTTACTTTCCTGCTCACGTATCCACCCTTCCTCCATCCCACCCATCCCATTCACCCAAGCTCTCCCGAATCCCCCGCTTCTCCCTTCTCTCTACCCATCTCCCCTTCTATTCACCCCCTACACCCCTGTGCACCCAAGTTTTGCCTGGCAATCTTGTCTACTTCCAATATCCAGGAGGATATCTATATGATTCTCTTTGGGTTCACCTTCTTATTTAGCTTCTCTAGGATCACGAACTATAGGCTCAATGTCCTTTAATTATGGCTAGAATCCACTTATGAGTGATTACATAGAATATTCCTCTTTTGGGGTCTGGGTTACATCACTCAGTAAAGCGTTTTCTATTTCCATGCATTTGCATGCAAAATTCAAGATGTCATTGTTTTTTCCCGCTGAGTAAAACCATTCTTCTACTGAGGGGCACCTAGGTTGTTTCCAGGTTCTGGCTATTACAAACAGTGGTGCTATGAACATTGTTGAACAAATGCTTTTGTAATATAGTTCAGATATTTTTCTAATATCTGCTCACAAAGTTTTTATATAAACTTTCATTTTCCCTAAATGTCTAGATTCAAACAAAGCTCAAGATAAAGTTTTAGATGATCACTGAGAATTTAGTTATTAATGTGTAGTTTTGCTCCCAGTATCATCAAACTAGAAAAGTTGAGATTGCACTCACTCACTGATGTAGGTGGACCTTCTGTCTATGTGTTATTTTCATTGGTTAATAAAGAGACTGCCTTGGCCCTCTGATAGGACATAAAATTAGGTAGGTAGAGTAAACAGAACAGAATGCTGGGAAGAGGGCAATAAGGCAGATGCCATGGAGCCAGCCACCAGGTCAGACATGCTGAATCTTTCCCAGTAAGCCACCACCTCATGGTGCTACACAGATTATTAGAAATGGGTTAATCAAAATATGAGAGTTAGCCAGTAACTAACTCTCTAGAGATAATGGGCCAGGCAGTGTTTAAATGAATACAATTTGTGTGTTGCTTTTCCGGGGCTAAGTTAGCCATGCAGAGGCTGGGCAGAATGAAAAGCATGTCTGACCTCAGCTCCTCACTACATATGCTCTTTTTTACCTTGATAGTATCTCTTTAAGGTAATAATTCTTTGTCTAATGATTTGTTTCAAAGAAATATGGAAAAATCTGGACATATGATAATGCAAGACTCTGGATTTCTGTAAGCAAATTCTGTGGGACATTTTGATTGGAGTCCAGAAGACCAGAAATTGACAAACCAAAGTGTGAACAGTGTAGACTGGGTTCATGGAGTTTTGGTAGAAAATGATGATTCATCAGGGTCTGTTGGTGGCCTTTATGATCTGTTCTTTTGAAGAATCTGATTGTGCTTTATCTATGATCTGAGTACTTTAGTAACACTAAATTCAAAAGCAATAGAATTTAGAGAATGTTTCGCATCTGACCTACTTTTAAATGTAAATATGGAATCTGAACTCTGAAATCTTATTTGTTTGAGTGGCACCAATGTCAGTGAAGGCAAAGAATGTGGCAGTTTCAAAGAACAGGGACACTCCTGCCACATATATTTTGTAGGGGTAATTGTTTATTCATTGTTTTTAGAGGACGTTTGTTGCCTAGACAATAAACGTTGAGTGTTTTTCAGAGGTTACAATTTCTTCATTTGAAAGTAATCTTCATTTTAATTGTTCTACACTAGTCAGAGATTCAAGTCCAGTGCACATCAAGATTTGGCAATGAAAGAAGAATAAGAATAGAATTTTATATATAACTACTGTGATGTTTTTGATGTATGTGTAACATAAACAATGTGAAGTCATTCACTTTTGGTGCTATGCTTGCCTTGCCAGTGTATCTCTCCAACCTCTAGGGAAGCACTGTTAAGAAAATAAAGACAATGGAATAGACATCCATATTAAAAGGAGAAAAAAAAAGGAAGAAAGGAAGGAAGGAGCAAGGGAGGGAGGGGGAAGGAAGGAACCAACTCTCTTTAATATGCAATTTTAGCTAGTTATAAAGATCACTAAAAGATGGTCTGTTTACCATACTCTTCTGAAGATTACATGGCAGCCTAATATCAAACACATATACATACTATACAATATGAGAGGAGGTAAGTGAGGAAGGAAAATGAATTTTATATGGAGAGATATTCATAACTTGAATTGCTACCAAAGAAAATACAATGTGTTGGGAGACCAGAAACAATGTAAATGAACTCAAACTGCAACAGAGGTTAAAATTCAGAAGCCCTGAAACAAAACTGCTATTTGCTTGAGAAGCTATGCAGCCTGTAAGGATTCTGTGGAGGCCACATAGAACACTTCCAAACTCATAACGTTCTGGTTACATCTATCGTCTTCCTTCTGGCTGTCAAACCTCCAAGGTACTTCAGAAAAAAGTGAGAGTGCCCATTTTATTGAAATTGTAAAAGATTGTACATAGTGAGAGACTGAATGTTTAGGTTTCTTAGAACTTGCTGAGTTTTTTTTTTGTGATCCTACTTTATGATTGATAGATTCTGAAGAATGTGTCATGTTCTGATGGTAGAATATATATCCCACATCTATTGTGTGAAATCTGTTATCAACATTGGGTAAGTCAGTTGGGTTATGATAAAAGCTTAATCCCATATTGTGTTTGCTGACTTTCTTTGTAGATATGATAAACTCAATATCTTATTTTAAATTTCTTATAATATTTATTAAAAAAAGGCCTGATTCTCACTTAGAGCCATCTATTGTCTTATTGTTTCAGAAATTTTGTGTCTGCATATTGTGATTTGTCCACAGAACAAGTCAACTCTATTGATTTTATAAATAGGAAGTCATGCTGGCTAGTTTTGTTTACTAAGTTTAGTTGATTAAGAAATATCTAGGGCAATATGATATCACTCTTCATTTAAGTTTGTACAACTGTCCTGATGACTGCAAGATGCAGGACTTCCAGCTTCTTCTCTAGCATGTCTGACTCATGCCACCTTGTCCCACCATGATGATGATGAACTGTTAACCGCTGAACTGTGAATGAGTGTCTTTCTTTCTAAGAGTTACCATGGTCATGGTGTCTCCTCACAGCAATAGGTATAGCAATAGGTTAATACCAGTTCTAAACCCATTTTTAGAAGTTATTAATATATCATATTGAATACCATACTGTGAATGTTCACTCAGTTGCATATTCTCATTTGAGTTCCTGTTCCATATCACCATCTTGGGACTCTACCTAGGAGGGTTCCTGTGAAGTAGCTGGCTAACTGTATCAGCAACTTACTTTATTCAGTCTTACAATAAGCCATGGGCTCTGTCACCTCCACATTGCTATAGGAAGTACAACTTTGTAACCCAATTGGCTTAAACTGTAGAGAGCCTTCAGAAAAAAATGAGTATGCTTTTTTATTCCACTGTTGACAAGGTATCAATGTAAACTTTCTGTTTACTTATCAGCAGACTGATGAAGAAATACTATAGCATCAACAACAAGAAAATTGTCAGAAATCCTGGCATGTGGGTTTTGTTTGGGGAGGTCCAAAGAAGCATTAAAATAGTCCCATCCACCGATTACTTATCCTAGGGAGCTGTCACAACTGCTAGCCTGATTGTTTTGACCTCTGTTGAAACTCTTACATTCCTATGAAGAACTTAGCTAGCCTTCCTTATTTGGACGCAAAAAGAGGATGAATAGTTCATACTCAGAAACATGAACTAATAACATGAGAAACAAAATGTTAATGTTCATAAATTTACATCCCCATGGAACAGCAGGACTACTCATTGATGAGAATGTGTCCACCTTCAAAAAACTGTTACAGACCTCGGATTCTGACTGGAAGCACTCTGGGCCCAAAGGTGTCGCTTCATTCTTGTGTAAAAAACCATCACGCTAACTTGCTAGCTTACAGTAAACAAGGCCCTTCAAATGTTATCAGTACAAAGTTCCAACCAATACTTATTCGGCCAGATAATAAATTTTTAAGATGTGAGTGCTGAGAAATTCAGGCCCATTTCCCACATTGTCTGTCAGTCAGAGAATCTGAGAGACAGACACAGGATATGGTGGCCTGGCCTCATTTAAAGTTGAGTAAGGTGAGTACCATCCTGAGGTAGGATACTAATACGATTCTGCTCCTTCCATTTTAACTATGAAGTCACCTGGGGAAGAGGATTTTTCTGCATAATTTACCAAGTGGTCTTGAGTAAAACGTGACTTGAGTCACCCAGCAACCTAGAGAACAGAATGTTAAAGAAGCAATAGTTACAGGCTCCCCAACTTTACCATCATATAAAAGCTGTTCGAAAAAATAAATGCAGGTGATTTGGGGATCTGAATAATCACTGAAAATCCCTCCTGGTACTGTCATGTGATTTATGTCTTCATTTTTCCCATGTCTCTACCCTGGGAAGAAGTGGTTTTTATTGGGCTGGTCCCCAACATAAAAACACACTAACAGGGTGTAACTTGTATTAGAATCTGTATTTATTTTTATCCCACAAATTTTATAAGTGAAATTTGAGAGAAAATGCAATAAAATTTTTCTTTGGCAGTCTGTTTTTGACATACTGGTCTTTGTTTTGGGTTATGTAGATGACATATGGATGCTCTTTGAGAATGAAGTGAATTTATGATAATAGACATGTGTGACTTAACAGGAGAAAGCAGACTTCCAAGGATGGGACTCTATCAGGCTCATCTTCCAGCTGTTTTCCCCTGACCATTGGCCCTCACAACCATTCACTTGTCATTAGGTTTCAATGAGGGATAATTGTGATGCCTTCATGTGGCAATTTTCTTTGAGATAAAATCTTCCATCTTTTAGGGGAGTTTCTTAACATCTGGAATATTTTGAGAAAGGAAAAAATTCCATCCTTCAGGAAAGCTCTCTAGATTCAGGATGTTCTAAGGGATACTGAAACATCCTTCCCTCTAAGACAGCTTCTTGAGTCTAGGAAGTTAACAATTCAGAAAATTTCAGGAACTCTCTGAGATCAATTAGATTCACTTGACCTTCTAAAAAATCTTATAAGCAGTAAGAATTTTTATGATATACTCTCTTACAAGATGCATAACCTGAAGGAGAAAGAGACAATCCAGGCTGTCTGGAAGAGTTTCAGGACAACTGAGCAGCTTTGTAGAGACATTTTTCTAACCTGTCATGCTGCCTTCAAGTTGTGCACTGAGCTCTAGTCTTCAAGAGTCCATGAGACAGGGAATTAGTATATACATAAGAGTGTAAATTAGACGCAGTGGATTTAACATATCCTCAGGTCAAATTCTCAAATTTCTGTAGTCATACATTAATTCCACTTGACATCTCAGAACAGTGAGCTCTAATCAGAAAGAGAAAGCAATAAATGTAGAGCTATGCTGCAGGTATTAAATCTTAGCACATCACTAGGATGATAATCTAAAGGTTAGTGTCTATTCTGTCAAAATATTATCTGTTGTTTGGTACTGTAATAGGTTTTATGACCTGCCTTAATATTACCATTTGCTTTTACTATTTCTCTTATATCTTCCTCCTTCAGACAATGATAAAGCTATTCTTTCTTATGTGGCTGATTTGGGGGCTTTAAATACATTTGCTGCATAGGTACCTGGACGCAGAGCATATTCTGTCCATCTTTCTCTCTGTATAGTTCTTTAAGAATCACATGGACCTGACTGTTCCAATATGCAAGCAGTACAAAAAATAGTCAGAATGTAGATCACATGATGTGATCCTCCTGAGAAGCAGCTCCTGAAGACTTTTGTTGAAGACTTTGAAACTAGACTCTGTGTGACCATAGCTTTGGTTACCATCAAACTTCAGGCACTGTTGCTTAACTCACACATTCCCCTTGTGCTCTCAGGGTCTTTGGGGAATCCCTGCTGTGCTGACCTGACACAGCTGAAGGACTTCACCATGGCATGGATCCAGACCATAAATTCTTTTATAAGCATCTTCATGGGAGGAGATTTCCCAATGGAACCCTGTGGGAGCGTTTTCTGACTGGCAACACTTCCCTGCTTGGTGAGGTGTCTGTTAAACTTCTATTAACTAGATTTTATAAGAAATGTTTATTGTGGATAAACCTAGCACATTCAAAGGACAAATCTTGTATCAGCATCCTAATTGCCAAGCTCCTCCCAGCCCACTGGCCATGCTCTCTACCTCCTCACTCTTATTTGGTTGCCTAATTCAAAACGGTACAGCTGATAAGCAAAGCACAATTTAGAGAGCAACATTCAAATTTTACCCTAAACTTTAATCTTTGAAAAAAATAATGCTAACAGACCAAACTTTTTTTTTTTTGCAAAGTGCGTTATTTCTGAAACAGAACTTTGTCTCATTCAAAATTTTCGTAGGAAAGAGCAGGATCAAGATATTGACGGGAAACCAACAGAACAGCACCCAATGTTTGGTTGTAGAACCCCTCCTTCCCCCCCCACTCAACTGCTTGCTACCATCTCGGCTAGTCACGAGACCTCCCTCAGCTGCGGCCTGCGCCCTGTGTGTGGAGCCAGCAGTTCAATTAAACCCCATGCCTCCCAAGCTCCACAGGCTCGTGACAATCTCTGCAAGCCTGGTTTGCACTTTTCTGAGTTGTTTTTAAATTTCCCTTGTAAATGAGGTGCTTTAGTGGCATGAATCAGAATGACTCGGTCACATAGAGGCATACGCGGCTTCCAGGTTGCTCTTTTCTACCCCTGGATTCTGGGTTTCTGGTCCCGTGTATGGAATTGATTTAATTAAATTTTCTTTCTTGAGCAACTTATATTTCCTAGTTTTTAACAAATACTGAGGCAGATACTGAAACAGGACCCATTTAAGTCACCTTTGCAGTGGTTCTAGTCGCAACTTGGCAATAGCACCGCCAACTAGACAAGAGGTAATATGGCAGTTTTTGTTTCCAACACCAATTTTACTGTTTTCTTTATTAATACAATGGATTATGTCATTGCAACGTTTATATGACTATGGGAATATATTAATTTACTTGTTACTAGGTTTCAGTTTTCTTTTCAATATTTTATCATTAAGAAAGATACGATTTTTATGGACTTTATGGATTTTATGGATTTTTTGAACAACTAGTTGAAAGGATTAAAATTATTGAAAATCAGGGGTTATCTGAACAAGTGGATACTATGATAGACAAAATTGACTCCATGTCCAAGGGTACTAGGAAGTTACCTGAAAGGGTACAGGTTGTTGAATTTGATGTTCAGACGTTACCACAAAATTTTGATAAGGTAACAGATAGAATGTACCTCCAGAATGGGAACCAAAAAACTGATACCTTAGTGAAATTCCTAGAAACACGGGTAGGTCAGGAAATTCAGGATTTAAGGGATACAATAATAAAAAGATTAGAAATGATTGAAGAAATTATTGGAGCTTGTGAACAGAGTAAGAAGGCACAAGGACAGAATACAATGCCACCACCAGCTGTTAGAACTGGCTTACCCAGGGTTCTAACAACATACCCTGTAATTTATTCTGACAAAGGGTCAACTTCTAAAGGCTCAAAGGGAGTTAAAGAAGCTAGATGGACACCAATAGCAATGAATGATTTAAAAGAAATTAAGCAAGCTGTCGTTAATTTTGGCTTGCACTCTGCATTTGTTAAGGAAATGATAAGGACTTGGGCTTCTAATGTCAGCGCTACTCCCCATGATTTCTCTCAGCTAGTGTCTGCAGTTTTAGAAGATGGACCTTCCTTGATATTTGGAATTTATTTCAGAGAAGAATCCAAAGATATGGAACAGCAAGGAAGAGCAAAAGGTGTGGAGGTTTCCCAAGATCAAATTCTTGGTGTAGGAACATATGCTGATCCACAGGTCCAAGCTCTTTATGATGAAGAGGTGCTGTCCTTATGTCACAAAGCAGCCTTGAATGCTTTGAATAGAATACAAGATCCAGCAAAAAGGGTCGAATCATATACCAGGGTTAGGCAGGGACAGAGAGAACCCTTTACTGACTTTGTGCAAAGATTAATTAAGGCTCTGGGCATAGGGGTAACAGACTCAGAAGCTAGACGAATACTTCTTGAATCTCTAGCTTTTGAAAATACAAATGCTGAATGTAAAAAGATAATTGGGCCTTTAAGATCTAGATCAGCACCAATGGAAGAATGGATACAGCATACAATGAATATTGAGATGTTTAGCTGTAATGATGAGTCCTGGGTAAGAGAAGCGATTTCCAAAGTTATGAGGAGACATCAAATTACCAGGTGTTTTAATTGTGGTAAATTAGGACATCTGAAAAGGGATTGCAGGCAAAAAAATTCTAGGAATAATATCTCCTCTGGGAATGACAAAAGTAGGAGACCTCAGCCTTCAGGTATATGCAGGAGATGCGGTAAAGGCCGACATTGGTTCAACGAATGCAGGTCAACAACAGACAGACAAGGCAACCCGATACCATGAGGAAACTCCTTGAGGGGCCTCTTGCAGGCCCCCAATACAAAAGTGGCCCAGTTATTCCCAGTTACAGTCGAAAATGTGTCTCACCAAGAAAATTAAAAACTCCAATGTCTGCCGTAAAAAGTAATACTGGTCTAAATGATGAATTACATGTGGAGAATGAGTCAAAAATTTCAGGAGGACAGAGTAAACGTATATTTTGGCAAACGTGTCTTAACAATCAAAGACCAAAGCTAAGAGTCTGTATAAATGGCATTTTTATTGAAGGCTTATTAGACACAGGTGCAGATGTAAGTATAATTACTCCAGAATCTTGGCATCCGAATTGGCCTGTTCATGAGGTAGATGTTCAGTTCCTGGGAATTGGAACCCTATCTCGTGTAAAACAAAGCACAAGATGGGTGGAATGCATAGGGCCTGAAGGGCAAATAGGAAGATTAAGGCTATATATAGCAAATATTGCAATAAATTTATGGGGCCATGACCTGCTACAGCAATGGAATACCCAGATTAACATTTTTGTAGTTCCAGAAACTCACAATTCTGGGAAGGATATAATGAGGTATTATGGAAAAAGGTCACCAGCCATTCAGGCTATACAAGAACACACAGTCAATAGCAAACCTTAAGAGGTACCAACAGCCCTACCTTTAAAATGGCTAACTGAGAAGCCAATATGGATCAAGCAGTGGCCTCTAGCTGAAGATAAGTTACAGGCTTTGGAACAGCTGGTACAAGAGCAACTAGATGCTAACCATATTGAAGAATCAACCAGCCCTTGGAATTCTCCTGTGTTTGTTGTAAAAAAGAAATCTGGTAAATGGAGAATGGTGACAGATCTCAGAGCTGTCAACAAGGTAATTCAGCCTATGGGTCCGCTACAATCTGGAATTCCTTTGCCTTCTCTATTACCAAGAGGATGGCCTCTTATAGTTATTGATTTGAAAGATTGTTTTTTCACTATACCTTTGCAAAAAAAGGATAGAGAAAAATTTGTCTTCACAGTGCCTACTTATAATAATTCTCAGCCTACTAGGAGATATCAATGGACTGTCCTCCCACAGGGGATGCTCAATAGTCCCACATTGTGTCAATATTTTTTAATAAGCCACTGGAAATAATTCATAAGCAATTTCCCAAGTCCATAATTTATCATTACATGGATGATATTTTATTATCTGATTCAAATAAAGATATTTTGGAAAGTATGTTTGCAGAAGTAAAGAAAGTCTTGCCTAGGTGGGGATTACAAATTGCCCCTGAAAAGATTCAAAGAGGAGATTCTATTAATTACCTAGGCTACAGAATAGGGTTAGAGAAAATTCGAACACAAAAGGCACAAATTAGGAAAGACCAGTTACGGACTCTTAATGACTTCCAAAGATTGTTAGGAGATATTTCCAGTCTACGACCAGGTGTTGGGATAACACCTGATCTAATAGTTCATTTAAACAAAACCTTAGATGGTGATAAGGATTTGAATAGTCCCAGAAAATTGACAGTTGAAGCAGAAAAGGAACTGACAATGATTGAGGAAAAATTACAGGAGGCTCATGTGGATAGGGTCAACCCGAATCTTAGTTCCATCCTAGTCATACTGCCTTCCAGAATTTCTCCTACAGGGATTTTAATGCAGAGGGAAGATATTATTTTAGAGTGGATATTTATACCTCATAAACCAAGTAAAAAATTAAAAACTTATGTAGAAATGGTCTCGGAATTAATTATAAAAGGTAACTGAGACTTCGTCAACTAGCAGGTATAGATCCAGCAGAAATTATAGTGCCTTTTACTACTGAGGAAATAAGAAAGTTATGGAAAGATAATGAACCATGGCAAAGAACTTGTGCTAATTTTTTGGGAGAAATCATCAGCAACTATCCCAAAAGTGATAGACTTAACCTCATGAAGAGAACTTCTTGGATTCTTTCTAGAATTGTACGTGATGCTCCAATAACTGGAGCCCAGACATTTTATACCGATGCAAATAAATCAGGGAAAGCAGGTTATAAATCAGAAGAATTGAGTAAGGTGGAACAAAGTCCTTATTATTCTGTCCAGAAGGCAGAATTATATGCCATTCTTATGGTGCTAAGGAATTTTAAAGAACCTCTTAATATAGTTACAGATTCACAATATGCAGAAAGAGTTATCTTGCATATTGAAACCGCTGAATTCATACCAGATGACACAGAGTTGACTTTATTGTTTATCCAGGTACAGGACATAATTAGGAATAGGCTTTGTCCAATGTACATAGCACACATCTGGTCCCATACCGGTCTGCCTGGGCCTCTAGCACAAGGTAACACTGAAATTGACCAATTATTGATTGGAAGCGTTCTGCAGGCCTCAGAATTTCATAAAAAACATCACGTCAATAGTAAAGGCTTAAAGAAAGAGTTTTCCATTACATGGCAACAAGCTAAGGGCATTATAAAGAGATGTCCTACTTGTTCTTTCTATAATCAAACATGGTTGCCTGCAGGGAGTAACCCAAAGGGTACTCAAAGGAATGAAATCTGGCACATGGATGTGTTCCACTTTATGGAATTTGGTAAATTAAAATATGTACACCACACCATAGACACGTATTCAGGTTTTCAATGGGCAACTGCCCAGAGCTCAGAAAAGGCTGATTCGGTAATCACACATTTATTGGAAGTTATGGTCATCATGGGTATATCTGCACAAATAAAGACAGACAATGGTCCAGCATATGTATCTAAGAAAATGAAATGCTTCTTTGCTTATTATAATATAAAACACGTTACAGGTATACCAAATAATCCTACAGGTCAGGCCGTTATAGAAAGATCAAATCGTACTATAAAGGATATGCTAAACAAACAGAAAGGGACGAAAGATATCCCCAGAAATAGATTGCATAATGCTTTACTAACCTTGAATTTTCTTAATGCTAATGAGAAAGGAACAACAGCAGCAGAGAGGCATTGGATAATGGAAAAAACTTCTGAACTAAACCAACCTGTTTATTTCAAAGACGTGCTGACCTCTCAATGGAAGCCAGGAGATGTGCTACGTTGGGGAAGGGGTTTTGCTCTTGTTTCCACAGGAGAAGAAAAATTGTGGATACCATCAAAATTAATAAAGGTTCGATTTGAAGAGGAGAAACCTCTTGGAAAGGAGAAATGACAGCTCATCTACAATGATGATATTCATACAGGTGGTAAGAAAAACATATAGAATGGGGGCAGGGTTCTGCTCTTATCTCCATAGGAAAACACTTGTCTTTGAAAAATTCAAGGGACCCTGGATATTTGAATACTGACAGATGGAAAATAATGGCCCAATAGGGACTATCAAGAAAACTGAATAGGTTCTGTAAGTACCATATACTAAATCATATTTCTAAATTTATAGAGCTGGTTTTAGAGTTGAACTCTGGCTCAGTCCCTCTCTAATTCCAAGCCTGTTGTTTAAATAAAAACCCAGAGTTTCTGGAGTTTCTGTCTCATGTCAAGAGCCATGATAGGGGACAGAAAGAAATATGAGTTTAGAAAACGTCTTTACTTTTCTTCATATCTATCATACCTTCATTAAATATATCTATCATGTCTTTCATTGAATATATGTATTTCTGTATATGTCTATATAATTAATGTTTAAGTTTTCCACAATGAACAATGAGTTTTTCCTCCAGTGACATTTGAAGTTTCCAGGAAGAAGATGGGGCCCCATAACAACAACTCCACCTGGTTGATATGACATCATGATACTGATAGCACTACTACAAGACCTGTTTTGGGTACCAGCTGCACAAGATGGTTCCAACATGCTGAAATGGTGCACATCTTGTACAACATTCTGGCCAGACCTCCACAAAATACTCAGAGACTATTTGCAATTTTAAAAGAAATTGATCTTGAAATTTAACCATCATTTTACATTCACAGGATCTCCCAGAAAGAACGTCGCCCCCATGACAGCTGGAAGTAATTCTAGAGAACGATGTCCCCTCTCCCAGTAAAGTTTGTCCTTGGGTTTAGGGACATCATTTAGGGGTTGGTTATAATTAGTATATGGTTGAGGGTTGAGGGAGGAATTTTATAAGCGCAGAAATCTTAAAAAATAAAAGAGGGATAATTGGATTATGGGATAATAGATTTGTACTTGTGAGTTATTGTTTTTAGACAAACATATTGGTATCAATTCTTATATATTGATACAAAGTTAAATTATGTTGACTATTTTTGCATGCATGCTTCTACCTCTGTTTAAAACATTTTTATGTATTGGTATATATATATATTGTATTGATATATGTATATTTACCATATTGCATTGTACACTTCTACCTCTGATTAAGATACTGATATATTGTTTATGTATTGATATATATATTTACCATATTGCAATGTATACTTGCATATTGTTTATATTTGGAGGTCACATTGTCCTCATTTATTGCACAGTTGTTTATTAACTCAGTCTTTAAGTTAGATAGATATTGAAAATTATATAGATCAACAGTCATCTAAGTTTGTCATTTATAATTAGACTAATCATGTTCTTTAGATACATAGAGATTATATTCAGTATAGATAGATAATCTTCAACCTCTTCAAAGAGCTGTAGAAAATGGCCTTTAATCTAATTCAGAGTTCTGTGGTAGGGAGACA
This sequence comes from Myodes glareolus, assembly GCF_982192425.1. Taxonomy (NCBI): domain Eukaryota; kingdom Metazoa; phylum Chordata; class Mammalia; order Rodentia; family Cricetidae; genus Myodes; species Myodes glareolus. Next base: position 20,251,935 of record NC_142033.1, on the reverse strand, counting down.
CAATCGCTCCTGGCAACACTAATCTATTCCCGAGAGAATGTTGAGCACCAAAGACACTCCACCTGGAGCCTTTCTTCTTGGCAGAACTGGCCTTGGGATAAAGAAATGTTCATACCTCAACTACTGACAGAGTTTCAGAATATCTGTAAATGGATAAAACAGGACTGTCATATCCTGCCAAGACAGGGCAAGATAGTTTTGAAGTTTCTTGCCTTTGAAAATGGTATGTCAGTTACATCAGGCCTTAGCCAAAGTTGGTTGCTTCAACACTGCAAACGTGACTTTGGGTGTTTGTCCAGGTAGCCAGTTGTCTCTGTGATTTGTTACATGTTCTGGAAGTTGTTTGATTGCACTTCCTAATTACTCAGATAACATTATTTCCCTTCTCAGATCTTCAATGGGATTGAAGATTATATAAATGTAGTTACTTTCCTTTCATGACTTGGCCAAGTTATTTGTTATACAAGACTTAAGCTAGTTAGAATAGGATAGTTGTATTTTTTGTATATAATTTCGTAGGTTTGTACTTATTGTATATAATTTTGTAGTAGGCTTAGAACTCTCTTACTTAAACAAAAGGGGGAGACGCTGTGGGAGTTCCTTCCGCTCCTTCGGCCAATCGCTGCTGAGTTACCAGCCCATTGGGGCGTGGTCTCTCTCTCTTTAAAAAAAGCAGCAACTGTCCTCCACTCCCTCTTTGGCTTCCGGCTCCACTTCCGGCTCCTGGACTCCTTTCCTGTTCGCACGGAGGGGCTGCTGTCTGGGACGGTAATCTGTAAGTTTTTTCCCCTTTGAATAAATGACCATTCTATTAATCATAATTCCAAACTGGTGTGGGATTGTCTGTGACTTACGCCTTCAACAGGGTCATCTTTTCTGCACTTTTTTTAACTGCTGGTGCTTCTGTGTGGTGACTGGTGAGGGGCTGGAAAAGCTCAGCCCCATACTCAGACAACATCATGGTCTCAAATGGGAGCCCAGACCAAGGAGGTCCACATTGCATGGACATTGTCACAGAACCCTGCTACAGAAGAGCCACTGCCCTTCTAAACCTGCAGCATAGGTTTAGAAAACACCATGGCCTCCGATGACAGTACACGACTCTCTCATCAGGCTTTCCTTGTTGTCTTCATGTCTACAGTCCTACCTGTCTTCACAGAGAACAAACTGCTCCCACTTCCCTTTCTGTCTCACCTCTCCACACATATTTGCTTATCATAATGCTGCATGCCCTGAATAATGCTGAGGCCTCTCCTTAGTTTTTAAATTTTCATTTTTGTTTGTTTTTGTTTGATAAAGAAGAGGGTTTATGTCATCTCATAGCTTCCTGTCCATTGCTGAGGAAATGTAGGCGAGGACTTCAAAGCAGGTCTCAGTAGGCAGGACTGGAGAAAATACTATAGAGGTATTATGCTTACTAAGATGTTCCTTATCATTTGCTCAGCTTTTTTTCATTATGTCTTTTATTTTGTGAGATTATAATATAATTGCATTATTTCTTCCTTCCACTCTAATGAAGATATGCCTTGATAGAGTAATCAGTGAATGTTCAGAAGGTCGTTCGTAAACTAGAATGATGCTGAAATGTAGTTCATGTGCCTTCTCTACTCACTCTTCATTTTATTTCCCATTGTTACAAACTTTTGATAAATGAATAAGAAGGATTTTATGGAAAGGAAAGCCATGGCTGCCACACACACCGGTAGGAATCCAATCACATCCAGAGAGTGGTACTGGTACCAGGTGAGGTTGTGCGCAAGTGGTCTCAGGAGCTTGGTCCCTTTGTGGCACATGACAAACTCAATCCAGAAGATGACTCTGTCCAGGGGTTTCACGGGCTGTTCATGGTGAATGGTTGAAAATCACATAGCATTCTCTTTATAGCTGAAAGAAGAAAAATGGATATCAGCTTATATAAAGTATGAAAAAATGCACTTGTAAAATTTTTGTGTAAAAAATGCTTTATGTTCATGACTAGGAAGATCTTCAGAGGCAAGACTGAGCTCCTTGTGCATGCAAGATTAAGCATGTAAAAAGAAAAACAAAACATCAAATATTCCTAAAATAGAGTTTGGAGATAGCTAAGTCTTAAATCAAAACAAATCAAAATAAGATATTATTTGAGTATACAAAGCTTCAGTATATAAGAAATTATTAGTAAATTTTGTGTGCAAATTGCATAGTACTGTCAGGATGTATAAATTAGAAAGCAAATCACTCTCAAGTGTCCAAGGTGGAGCATATCTGTGTAAATTTGATAAAGACTGAAATGAGATATTTGTGGTATATCTATAAATGATTAGTGGTTTAATTGCAAATGTTTCCTGGTTCCAATAATAGGTTCTAATTGCTACTTATCACTGCTTTTATTTATTTCTCATAGAGGTTACCAAATATTTGATAAAATTAATAGGATGAATAATTTTCTTCACTGTTACTGTACTGGAATTTCTTATTACTTTTATTATTCTCATTGTAAAGTATAATCACAGTAAAATTTTACTATCATCTTTAAAAGTGTGTGTGTGTGTGTGTGTGTGTGTGTGCGTGTGTGTGGGGTGTTATCTGATCTGTTGAGGTTAGAGTTACAGATTTTTATAACCATCTGAGGTGAGTATTGGGAACAGAACTCTGGTCCTCTGTTAGGGTAGACCTTCCTTTATCCACAGAACCATCTTTCAAGCCCAGTTTTTGCAATTATTTTTGATACTCATTTTTTGTTATCATTGTAATTTTAGAAATAAGAGTTGTAAAAATCTCACCCTGAAGTATTGTGGCTGCATTTGATTCTACATGCTGAGATAATTATTGATGAACATATAAACAAAAAGGGTAATATAGAGACATGAGTCATCAACTCTAATGTCAGTTTTATGTAGCAAAATAACAATTGTAATACTAATAACTTACTGTCCTTTTATTTGCAAAGCAAAATGAGAGAACTGTGTATTTATTCCCATTAAATAATCACTATTTCTTATTATGCATGTTATATTTATTTAAAATTTAGATTGTAACTTATCTGATGGGTAAATGGGAAGAGGAGAGGTTTCTTTGGGAAGGGAAAGGGAGGTAAACACAAAGGATAGACAGTGATTAACTACCAATAAGAATGTCATAAAAAGACCATGAAGAATTTTACTATTAACAATTTATCCAAATTTCCTGTAACACATACAATTTCATGTATACATATATACATATATAGTTTTAATAATCTTTTGTCTTCTGGACAAATGGTACTCAACCCAAGAGTCAAAGAACACCTAACTTTAACCCCAACATCAGATATGAGAAATCCTAATTTTAAGAGGTTGGCCAGGTCTGTCAAACAAACTCCCTAAACATAAAGCCTATTGATGCTGCTTTTTCTCCAAAGGGGGAAGTTAATTTTCTGTTGCTGAATGAGCATTTAATTCACAAGCAGAGCCAAGAGAGCACTGCTCTGGCACTGACTTGAAATCCCTTTCCTGAAAAGTATCTCTTATGGTTCAAAACAGTAGAGAGGATGAAAGATTTTAAAAACCAAAGGGACTTTGAGCTGGAGTTCTTCTTCTTCTACCCCCAGGAATCCACGGGGATGACCCCAGCTAGGACCCTGGGCAGTGGAGGAGAGGGTGCCTGAGTTGGCCTGGTCCGGTAGTCAGACTGACAACTGTCTTGAATATCAGCAAGAACCTTTGTCCAGCGACAGATGAAGACAGAGACAGAGACCCACATCAGCACACTGGACTAAACTCCCAAGATCCACTTGAAGAGCAAAAGGACAGAGAATATGAGCAAGGAAGTCAGGACCATGAGGGGTTGGTCCATAAACTTAGACAGTTTGCCTGAGCTAATGGAATGGAAGCTTACCAACTCCAGCTGGACTGGGAATGAACGAGCATGAGATCAAACTGGACCCTCTGAATGTGGTTGACAATTGGGGCAGACTAAGGGGCCATTGATAATGGCACTGGGATTTGTCGTTACTGCATGTACTGGCCTTTTGGGAACCTATATCTTCAGATGGATACCTTCCTAAGACTGGATGTAGTGGGAAGGGCCCTGGATTTCCCACAGGGCACGGTGCCTTGATCTCTTTTACTACTGGAGGGGGTGGGGGGACTGTGTGGGGGGAAGCTGAAGGGAAATGGGAAGGGGAGGAATTGGTAATTTTGATTGGTATTATTTATAATATAATAATAATAAAAATAGTGCAAAACCCAAAGGGACAAGATAACTGCTGTATAGTTGCTTCTTTGATAAACTACACTCATGAAGTCTCAACAACATGAGTACCTAAACAAGATCTGAATAATGGTGACACCAATAGTTGTTTTTATCAACATAGGCCTGTTGTAGTGAGAAGGAGCCACTTGTTTGTCCCAGTTGCCCAGCTAGCTTAACCCCGAAATAATCACATAGAAATTGCATTAATTAAATCACTGCTTGACTTATTAGCTCTAACATCTTATTGCCTAACTCTTGGACCTTGATTCAGCCCATTTCTGTTCATCTATGTATCACCACATAACAGTGGCTTACCAGGAAATATTCGACATGTCTGATTCTGGTGGTTCCATGGTGTCTCTCCTGCCTCTGCTTTCTTCCTTCCAGAATTAAGTTCTTTCTTCTCCACCTACCTAAGTTCTGCCCTATCAAGGGCCCAAAGTAGTTTTTTTATTGACCAATGAAAGTAAACAAAGACAGAAGAACCTCCTACAGCATAGGTTTCTAACAAAATCTGAATAAGTATGGCATAAATAGTCATTCTCAACAACAAGGGTTCCTAATCAAGGTTTTGATGTGGGATTACCCACAGTATTCTGTGAATAAGATTAGTTAATAAAGAAGCATATTGGGCCTATAACAGGGCTGAACAGAGTTAGACAGGGAAAACTAAACTGAATTCTGGGAGAAAGAAGGTGGAGTCAGAGAAGTCATGCAGCCCCGGAAGAGATAGATGGCAGATCCTTACTGGTAGGCCAAAACCATGTGGCTATACACAGATCAACAGAAATGGGTTAATTTAAGATATAAGAGCTAGCAAGAAATATGCATAAGCTAATAGGCCAAGCAGTGTTGTAATTAATATAGTTTCTGATTGGTTATTTTGAGTCTGAGTGACTGGGAACAAACAAGTGGCTTCTTACAAGAGATCTGAATAAGGATGACACCAGTAGCTATGCTAACAGGAAAAGAGGTAGATTTCACTCTGATCCTACCTTCACCCAACACTTTTATAGGCACTGAAATAGTGCGGAAAGTTAGAGAGATACAGCCTTTTTCCAGAAAAGATCTTCCAAATTTGTTTTGTAAGTCAAAGAAAAATAATGATCAACATGTTAACTTGCGTCACAATAATAAGTTTCTGTTATTTGATTTATATAAAACAGGTTGCATATTTAAATATCTAACTATATATTTACTTTTAAGTTAATACCTGTGTTATGTCTATGTAGAAAGTTACAACTTCCATAAAAGTTACCTATCTCTTTTATAACATTCAAGCTTCTCTGTTGCACTATTTTCCTTTGGCTTCTTGGTGTAATACATCTGGTACCACCCCTAACATTTCCCTTATTGGCTATTTAAATTTTATACTATCCTTAAACTCTGACCAATTACTTTTCTAAAAGATTTGAAAATAAAAATTGGCCAGAGCTAGTGGCATATGCCTATTGGTCAAGCAGTTTGAAGGATAAAGTAGAAGGGTTGCACATTTAGGACCAGTTTGATTTACATAAAAAAATAAAACAAAACATGGAAATAAAATGTAATAATAAAAAGAGGGAAAAACCAATGACTCTGAATCATGCCCAAATTTGTCTCTGTAAGTTCCACTACTTTTCCCTTCTGGATAATTTTTGCTCCTTTGGCCAACAGTAAAAAAAGCACAATAAATGATAAATAAACAACAGCATATACACATTTTTAAAAGGTTATACTCACAAAGGATTATATATGACAGCCTCCAGTGCATTGAGCAAATCTGACCTTGACAGTATTCTGAAATCTAATGAAATAGCTGCTCCTTTGGTTACTATGTAGGCAATATTATCATGTTGCTCTGCAAACAAAGGAATGCCAATCATAGGGATTCCAAAATGGATTGCCTCATAAATTCCATTGGCTCCACCATGAGTTACAGAGGCTTTGGTTTTTGGATGACCTAGAATACGATGAATGCAGGTTGACATTAATTATCAGTCTTAGACATGAACTATCAGGAACTGAAAGGAGATTTTCTACATGGAGATTCTTTTTTACTTAATTAAATTTATTAGTTTAGTTTACACCACAGCGCTGTTTCTCCTCCCTGCTCTTCCCCCAAAAAAAAAACCTATGTGAAAATTCTTATACTCATAACTTTGGTGAAATGCTTTTCTGACCCAGAGCAATAAGAAATTAAATTGACAGAGAGATATTTTGCAGTTTTGTTTTGACTTGAGATTTGAACTATGAAATACAGATTCCCAGTTGAACTCATGGGGTCCATGGCAAATAAGATAAAATGCGTATTAAAAAAAGACCAACTGATTACCAGGACCCATTTTCTTGAATAAATAATACATTCACTAATCGTAATATATAGGATTTTAAAGTATATATAACATTGGTAAATACCTCCCATAGGAGGAATGAAGACAACAGAAAGGGTAAATAATGAGAACTCCTGAGAGACTGAGAAGAAGGTTGTGCCAGCAATGTCTGTGCTTATTATTACATTCAGGCAGGTTGCAACTATAACCACAAGTTTCCCAAAGAAGGTGCTTTAGATGAAGAAGTATTAGACAGAGTCTCAGTAAATATTGGAAAGGCATACAAAGAAGGAAGAGAGATCCCCATTCAATTTGGCATTTGTTAGGGATTGATCTAGACTGTTAAAATACTAAAGGAAGATAAGGAGGTTATTAATCATGAAGAAGAGATAGCTAATTCCTTGCATGAATATAAACTGGATGATAACATCTTAAAATTAGTAAAGGAAGAAAAAGAGAAAAAATTCCCAGTGTAGGTAGAATCAAAAGTAAATATGACACCACTGTTAACGATGCAGGTGATGGCTCCCGCAGTTCACTTTTTGGAGTTTCCTTTAAAAATGTTTCCTGTATTGCTTAAAGATGATCCTGAAGCATGGGGTAAGGAATCTGATAATCAACCCAATCTTACATTCTTTCTACTTTTTGATGAGGATTTCGGGAAGCCTATCAAAAATCTAACTTTCCAATCTAGACAAGCTTGGACATGGCAAAAAGAAGGAATTTATTTACAAATTCCTCCCTGACCTGATGAACTCAGCTTGGTGTTTCTAGTGAAATTTTAACAAATTCAGAATGTCTATCAGGGACTAGACATGGATGAAATGAAATATTTTCAGAAGGCTTGTGCTTCCTGTGGATCTACTGCTCCATGTAGTTATGAATCCTTTTGGTTGGAACAATAGTACACAGTGGTTGCTGTATGATTTTCCTATAATTGCTAAAAAGGTTCTAAGCCGTTTCAAACTTCTTCAGTGGCAAGTATGGCTTGCAGATAAAGCCCATGAATGATTCCATAGCTAGGACTGAGGGTTAATCCTTAATGTCACATATGAAATGCTTACGGAGAGTGGTAGGTGGGTATCAACAGATTATCAGCTGCACAATATGATTCTGGCAGCTCTTACTCTGGCTGCCTGAGTGAAAATGATACAGAATCTGACTTAAGGTCTAGGTAGATAAAAAAATATACAAAGTTCCCCTGAGACGTATACTGGTTTCATGGAGAGACTCAAAGACACTAATGAAAATCAAGGAAAGGGGGAATAAATTTAAGAGTTATTATTAACACACTTAGTTTTTGATAATGGTGATGAAGATTTCCAAGAATTAATAAATTTCAAATTTCAAAAAGAAATATAAAATGTTATGAATTTTCTGAAGTTCATTAGAAATGTATGAATCTACAAACTTAGAGTAAAATTAGCTGGTGTAGAAATCTATGTAATACAAAAACATATGTTAGCAAAGTGACTTCTTGAAGAAGCAATGTAAATCACTCCTACAATTGAAAGTTTAGAATCAATGAGCTCCACGTTTATGCCCTAAATGAAAGGAAGAAAAACACTGGGTTAAGAAATGTTGCACTAAATATTATCAGAATGGAATGTATTGCCCTGCAACCATAAAAATACCAGTAACAATAGGAAAACATGTTGAGGGGTCCCCAAAAGGCCCCCCAAAATAAAAGGCTTTGGATGCAGAAATAACAACATTGATGCCAGACTTCAGATTGTAATCAATCTTGTCTTTCTTTACAAGGTGTTATTCAAGGAGTACTGCTATTGGTAGTCCTTGCCCTTATATATTGCTGTTTCCTCTCTTCAATGTCCTTTAAGGTTACACACAGAATATTGGGGACTTATACTGCCTCAAACAGTTGAGGTTTATGGGGTTTCAGTAGTTTATCCATGAATGCAGTCATCATGCAGGAGCTATTGATGGAGATTAAACAGGGGACATTGCATGGCCTACAACAGTCATTTAAGACAGAAGAAAAATTGCAATTATTAGTATTGTCTATATAGCCCTTCACAAAGAGACATGCTTTGTGAGCAAGGACTCAGTACAAGTAATACTATATACAGTTAAACACCATACAAAAGGAAAATATAAACCATTATTTGATTTAAAAATAAAGGGAAAATGTTTACTGTATTAATTAGTTATAATGGGACTAATGTTTCTATTACAACCATGGAATAGTGGCCACCTGAATGGCTTGTTATGAGAGGTAAATTCAACCCTGATGGGGTTGAGAACTATGAGTTCTAAAAGATTAAATAGAATGCTACAAAATTACAATGTATATGCCCAGAAGTCATAATGGAAGTCCTCCAGCCTTTATGTTCTGATTAATTTTGATAGAGAGTCTTACTAGAATGGACTCATACAGAGATCTATATTCCCACATCTAATGATACCCATCTTCAGAATCAAAATTGTAATAGAAATTTTGGGTTATCAAAAAGAAAAAGGACTAGGAAAAGTGTTACAAGGGATTATGAGACCTATACTCCCATGTGTAAAAGTACATAAGTATGAATTAACTTTTAAATAAGATATTAAAAAATATATAAAATTCTTGTGACATGACTCAGGATGTACTACATAAATATGGGCTTATTATTACACCTGAAAAAGTACAGCAATGAGACACTGTGTAATATCTGGGGCAACTAGTTACTAGAACAACTGCTAATCAACACCCCACCTCCACGACAAATGTCCATTAGACAATTTAAAAACACTAAATGCTTTTCACAAATTATTAGGGTATGTTAATTTTCTTTATACTACTTTATAAATGCCTAATTATGACCTAACCAATCTATCTAAAACTCTGAAAGGAGAGACAATATTATATAGTTGTTAATTTTATCTTAAGTTTAAAGGAAGAATTATAGCTATTTAATTTTAAACTTAAAGATGCATTTGCATATTGTATGGTGTCATAGCCACAAGTTGGGCTGACATCTGTTGGGGTGTCATCTTTTGGGGTTCAGCCTTGAGGGAACTTGCATGTTCCAGGGTAGTGAGCAGCATGTGGATTAGAAAAATTAGGTAGAAGGAACAGAGATATGAAAGAAATACGGAGATGGAGAAAAGAAGTACGTGGGTTATCCAGTGAATACTGAGTATGTCTGTGTTTATTTTTCATATGCTTATATACCTTAATCCAGAAAAGGAGAAATAAGACAAAAGACTGATTTAACATGACACAAAGAACAAATAGAACAATTACTTGCATCAATACTTCAGATGTCAAGTCACTATTTCCTGAGTTAAGCATTCTGATGTTTTAGGCAGGACATGAAGTGACTACACTTTAGACCAAGTATCCTGTAAGCAGCCACTCCCTGTGTGAAACCTCCTGTATTATCCTTGGAAGCAGAAATAGGCTTGAATTCTCTGACTTTGCTCAAGGTGGAGTGGAACCACTTCAGTGGGCCCCCACTGTATGGATCGTTTCCTGCCTTTAAACTTATTTTCACCACTTAATTGTCTCCTAGAGGTAATGTAGCACAAAGGATAAACCTTTAGAATGGATTTATTTCAAACATAAGGACCATAAAATACTAACAGCTTACTTTCCTTTTCTTGCTCAATCAGTAAATCAGGGGAGGGCCCAATGTCAACAATCATATGATTTTGATCCTTGCTGTACCCCTGACTAATAATCAGTTTTAAAGAGAGTTACAGAACTATATGGATTTTCAAATTTTATTTATACATTTCTATGGAAGGATAGAAAACTGCTTTACATTTATCTTAATATCCCATTACATTTATCTTAATATCCTACTATTTCTTGGAAAGTGTTTTTGGCCTTCTCAGAGACATAGTAAATAGGAGTGGATCTACTTCAGAGTAACCACTTCTTCTTAATATTGTTATCCAAATAATGTTTAAACTGTCCTTTGTGATACTCTGTGGGAAAACATGTTTTTGCCCCACAGGGCTTCTTGTTTTGATTGTACATAACTTCAACTACTGTGATATTTTCTCATGTGACCTCTTCCAACCTTCACAGTAGATGTTGTCTGATTCTCTGAATAAAGTTGGCTATTGCATGATCCTTTATTCTGCCTCATTTCTGGCCCATTCTCCCAAGTATCACTGAATCTGAAGAAGTTACAGTATAGGTTTTATAATAAAATATTGAACCTGCTAATCAACTCACCCAAAGACTTATGTTCTTTGTAGAGCTATTGTGATAGACAAGTTGCTCAAAATATGCTTGCAATATTTGCACTTTGGAACTCCATCTGTTGCCCAAATGATGACTATGACCACACCAAGTGAAACAGACATTTTTTCTTTATTTCTTTGAGAGGTCATATAATATACTTTTGTAATATTTATTCACATGCCTCAATCTTATTTAAATCACCCCTTCTCTATTTACTCTAATTAGTGTTCTTAAAAAAGAATCTTTCGAGAGCAATTTGTGCTCTACAAATATTCTTAAATGTGTGGCCTTCTGGTAGAGAAAGGTAAACTTACCAGGACCTATACTCTTCCTCTCTCACAAGCTAATAATTGTCCATTGTTCCATGGCTTTGGGTAAGATAATGTACCCACCTTCCCTCTGCATGCTCAGGTTTGGTCTGTTTTTGGTTGGTCCATTATTATTCTTGTTTTTGATTCACATGAGTTCAAATCTATTCAATCATTGTCTTTTAAGATGGAAATAGAAACAGAGACCCAAATTGGAGCACTGGACTGACCTCCCAATGTCCAGATGAAGGGTAAAAGAAAGGAGAAGATGAGCAAGGAAGTCAGCACCACGAGGGGTGCGTCCACCCACTGAGAAGGTGTGACTGATCTAATGGGAGCTCACCAAGGCCAGCTGGACTGGGACAACACAAAAATAATACAAGTAACAGGATAAAAGACCATTGGCCTACAGCACCTTAGAATATTTAAACATATATCTATGCACAGGAATTGGCTCAAATATACTCCATCACATACAGAACACTCAGGGAGGAAAAGAGAGAATGAGATACAACAGGAAAAAATTTTCCAATCTCAGTGACAATCCAAGAATGTGGATTCATGTTCAGAACTCTACATACATTTTTTCCAGCCTTTTTTTTAAAGATTACATTAAGATTCTTAGAGTCCTAAAGTAAAATTGACTTATCATTAAAAGACAATGATTACATAGATTTGAACTCATGTGAATCAAAAACAAGAAAAATATGCAAACAACCAAAATCAGAACAAACGTGAGCATGCACTGGGAAAGGTAGGTACATTATCCTACCCAAAGCCATGGAACTATGGACAATTATTGGCCATAAGATTATCAGTGCTCCCAACAAGCAGGAAGTAGCCTAGAAACCTATGTTCACATTCTCCCATAAAATGGATAATGAATGTTTGTCTTTATTTAGTTTGTTGGTTACAAGTTGTTATGGATAATGTCCAGGAAAAATGCTAAACAATGGAAGTTAGATTCAAGGATCTTGTTTTGAAAAGAATAAAAGGGGGGATATAGTCAGTACAGGCTAAAAGGGTACATTATTAAATCTACTCTGAACAAAAAGGGACAATATATACACAATCTTGATTTTAAAAGGGGGCATATAGAAATGATAGTCTAAAATGTTGGATTATTGGATCTACTCTGAAAAGATAAAGAGAGGGTATAGACATGATAAGATTAAAAAGTAGTTTATTGAATCTATTTTTTAAAAGTAACTACTAGATTTAAATGTTTTACATTGGATTAGACTTTTGTATATTGTATCCAAATTTTGTGTATTGATACAAATTTGAGATTAATTTTGTTAACACATACTGTACATACATTTCTAATCTTGTTCAAAGTATTATACCTATACTGCTCATTTAACAATGTAATGCAGATTTCTAGTCCTTGAAAATTATCATTACCAACTGTTTAGTGGTGTAGGATGTGTTGCTTTCATTGGTTGAATAAAGAGACTGCCTTGGTCTTTTGATAGTGCAGAAATTTAGGTAGGTGGGAAAGACAGAACTGGATGCTGGGAAGAAGATCAGAGTCAGGCAGATGCCATGATTCTCTTGCCCAAGGTGGATGCTGTGTAGACTCATGACAGTAAGCCACAGTAAAGTGGCGATACACATTAATGGAAATGGGTTAAATCAAGATGTGAGAGTTAGCCAATAAGAGGCTAGAATTAGTGGACCAGGCAGTGTTTAAATGCAAAAAAATATAAGTCAATTTTACTTTAAGACTCTAAGAATCTTAATATAATGTAAGAATCTTAATGTAATTTTAAAAAAATTCCTGGAAAAATTGCATGTAGAGTTCTGAACATGAATTCACATTCTTGGATTGTCACTGAAATTGGAAAATTCTTTCCTGTCTATATCTCATTCTCTCTTTTCCTCCCTGGGTATTTAGTATGTGATGGAGCCAATTCATGTGTGTAGATATATATTTAAATGTTCCAAAGTGCTGTGGGCCAATGGTCTTTTATCCTGTTACTTGTATTATTTTTAATAAAATGCTGATATGCCGGTAGCCAGGCAGGAAGTATAGGTGAGTTGATAGCAACAAGGAAGTAAATAGAGGCAAGGCAATGAGAATTCTGGGAAGAAGATAGTTTCAGTCAGCAGTAATGATCTAGACACAGAGGAAGCAAGATGTAACTGCCTCACTGGAAAAAAGGAACCAGGCAGAAAAAAAAACCTAGACAAAGGACTAAACAGATGTGGGACCGGATGGACCAAAATCCTCAGTCAACAAATGGTGCTCAACATGTAGACAACTGCATCCACTGAAAGCCTGAGAGAGCTTGGGAAGTAATTCTAGAGAGAAAAGACTAGAGTTAAGCATAGCTTATTGACAGCAGCATTTTCTCAGGTGGCCTCTGTTTGCTAGAGGCAAATATGTCTCTTTTAAAAGAGGTTTCCTTTAGCTTTAGCCATAAAACCTTGCAGCTCTTTTAAGAGGTCCTGCCACAAAACACTTAAATGGTATTGATGAAAAGTTGATTGCGTGTTTTTTGATGGTGGCAGAGACCTTGAAATGCCAAAGATTTGTGGCAATAAGAATAACTCCAGCTGGTACCTCTGCCATGAGGCTGGAATCTCAGAAAGCTAAGGAATTTCTTGGATCCAGATATTAAAGCTACAGCTTTAATCCTAGCCATATCACATAGCAAATTAAAGACTCACATGACCAGAAAAAGAGAGATATACAGTAAAGGTAGATTCAGAAGAAGAAAACTTCTAAATGGTTGATGGTTATTTAAAAGTATATGTAGGCCTGGGCGAGAAAAGAAAAAAAAATAAAGTCCTTAAAATAAAAGAAGAAAAGAGAGTAGTTGGGTGTGGTGGCTCACTTTAATACCAGCACTGGGAGGCAGATGCAGGCATATCTCTGTGAGTTAAAGAACTGCATGTACATAGCAAGTTCCAGGAAAAAGAAACACACAAGACCCCTGTTTCGAAAAGCCAAAAATTAAAAATAAAATAAAAGAAATAGAGATTAAAATAAAGCCCTGTAAAGATTAAAAAACACACAGATAATATGGATACTGTATGTTATTATGTTTTCTTGAGTTATTTGAATGCCGAGGAAGGAGAAACACCTGCTAAAAGGTATTTGTTTGTAAATGTTGCTGAAATAATTCAAGATAGATATTTTGAAAATAACTTGACTTGAAAATTAAAGTCAAAAGGTATGTTACTTTGGAGAAGATGTTTTGCTTTTGTTTCCACAGGAAATGAGAGACTGTGGATTCATTTTGGGTTTAGAAGAATCAGGTTTGAACAAGGAAGACACCCTGAGAAATCTGATAAGAGCAGATGGGCCTTATTCTGAGTTCTACTTCCAGAACACACTCAAGACTGCTGTCTGAGATAATCAAGCCTCACAGGATACTCTAGTCACTACTTAATCATAATTCTAAATTTTCTTTAGGTCCCCATAATATTATCAGCACCTCCAATCATCAGGAAATGGCCTGGAAAACTACACCCACATTCCCCAAAAAAAATGGACTGTGGATTTTTTTTTTTTTTTGGTTTGGAATGTTGGATACTAGTTGTTATGGATAATGGTCAGGAAAAAAGCTAAACAAAGGATATTAGATTCAGAATTCTAGGTTTTTTTTTTAAAAGGGGAGAGTACTGTGCTACAACGGTCTTTTATCCTGTTACTTGTGTTAATTTTAATATAACGCTGGTTGGCCAGTAGGTAGACAGAAAATATAGGTGGGGCCAAGACAATCAGGAAGGAAACAGAGGTGGGCAATGAGAATTCTGGGAAAGGAACATTTCAGTCTGCAGTTGTGATCCAGATACAGAGGAAGCAAGATGTGACTGCCTTGCTGGAAAAGGAACAAGGTAGAACAGAAACCGCGGACCAAGAACTAAACAAATGTCAGACCTGATGAAACAAAAACCTCATTCAACACCAAGGTGAATGTGGAATGGAGAAGACTACTTCAAATATTCATTCTGGTTTCTCTCCTGTTGATGACAGAATCTCTTATTTGACTTTTTTTCTGCTGCTGACCCATGGGAATTCTCCTGTTTCTGCCTTCTGTCTTTGATAGGTGTGTTGGCATTACAGACACATAAAATACTGTTCCTGTCTTGATGTGGCTTTGGGGGATTCAGATTGAGCTGATCACTCTGCACTGGAAAGAGTTGACATACTCAGTCACTACTCTTCCTCAGAAATTCATTAAATGTAGCAAATAGATGTTAAACAAGCAGTAAAGGCTCCATGAAGAATTCTAAAATTATGACCGCAGCTCCTCTCTACATATGGCACCCAGACGTCACCATCTAAGAAACCAATATGGACTAAACAGTGGCCTTTACCTGAGGAAAAGTTACAGGCTTTAGAACAGCTGGTACAAGAGCAATTAGATGCTGGACATATAAAAGAATCTACCAGCCCTTGGAACTCTCCTGTATTTGTTGTTAAGAAAAAATCTGGTAAATGGAGAATGGTGACAGATCTTAGAGCTATCAACAAGGTTATTCAACCTATAGGCCCTCTGCAATCTGGAATTCCTCTGCCCTCCCTGTTACCAAAGGGATGGCCTCTTATAGTTATTGATGTGAAAGGTTGTTTCTTCACTATACCATTATAAGAAAAAGATAGAGAAAAGTTTGCCTTCACAATGCCTACCTATAATAACTCTCAGCCTGCAAGGAGGTACCAGTGGACCGTCCTCCCACAGGAAATGTTGAACTCTCCCACCCTGTTCCAATATTTTGTAAGCCAACCATTGAAAATTATACGCAAACAATTTCCTAAGTCCATACCATACCACTATATGGATGATATCCTAATATCTGATCAAAACAAAGACACCTTAGAAAGGCTATTTGAAGAAGTAAAAATACTATTACCTAAATGGAGATTGCAAATTGCTCCTGAAAAAATTCAGAGAGGAGATTCTGTTAATTATTTAGGTTATAAAATAGGCTTACAAAGAATTAAGACTCAAAAGACACAAATCAGGAGAGACCGGTTACGGACTCTTAATGACTTTCAAAGATTATTAGGAGACATTTCCAGTCTATGACCAGCTGTTGGGATAACACCTGATCTAATAATTCATTTAAACAAAACCTTAGATGGTGACAAGGACAGCCTGGTCTACAGAGTTATTCCAAGACAAAGATATACAGAGAACCTGTGTTAAAAAGTAAAAATAAAAATAAAAGAAATAGAGGTTAAAAATAAAGCTGCATAAAGATGGAAAATACACAGAGACTCTTGATACTGTATGCTATTATGCTCTCTTTGAATTGTTTGAATACTGAGGAGGGAGCAACAGCTGCTAAAAGATATTTGTTTATAAATGCTGCTGAACTAATTCAAGATAGATATTTTGAAAATACCTTGACTTCAAAATTTGGATCTAAGGCTATGATGCTTTGGAAAAGTTCTCCTTTTGTTTTCACAGAGGATGAGACCCTGTGGATTGCTTCTATCCCAATATGGTATGATCGACCCCGTCCTCCTGAAAGGTTACTATGAACAGCCTCAAAAAATTACTTCATTCCACTGCCAACTGAGATGAACCTGGCAGACAGGTTATACCATGAAAGACCTGATTAACAGCGCCCCTATACAGCAGGAAAAAGTTTGTAGAGAAATATCTACGTCCATATTCCCAACTATTGCTTATAAATGTTCTTTTACATTTAAAGGGGGATATGATATAGATATAAATAATTTCATTGGTATGGATTTTAAGGTCAATTTTGTTATATGTATATATATATTTCTGATCTTGATTGAGGTATTATGATTATGTAGTTCATTTAAAAATGTAATGTATAATTAAAAATATAGGTTGTTAATAGATAATCATTGATAATAGTCAAGTTTGTAGTAATATTAGTTTGATTTTCTAGATGTGCATAGATATATTTCAAATATGCATTCTTCATAATTTTCAAAGACTACAAAACATGACATTTAATGTTTTAATAACTTAGGACCATGAGACACGTCTGCTCCTGGCAGCACCAATCTACTTCAAGAGGAAGATGGGCATCAAAGAGGCTCCTTATGGAGTTGGTTAGCCGTTTGGGAAAGAAACTGCTCTAGCCTGGACTATTGTATAAACTGGACACAGAGAACCTGCAGAGAGAGGACTGCTGAACTTGCCTAAAGGTGAGATGATCTTTCGCGGTTCCTGACTCATAAAAGAGTCTGTGAGACATTCTGCAGGACATAGCAGATAATGACTGAACTGCCTTTGAAATTTCCTGCTTCATGGAAATGTCTGCTGGATATTATGGGCCTGAAGGCCAAAAATGGATGCCCCAACCATACAGAGGAACTTTGGATGACTGTCCAGGCAGCGAGATGTCTCTGTCATTTCTAGAGTTTTGGAAGTTGCTTACTTCTTGTTTACTTAGGTAATATATCCTTCTGGAGTCTTTGATGGAGTTGAAGAATGGATAGTCATAGTTATAGTTTTCCATTATTATGATAAAAATATAGTTATAAATATTATGATTGTAATTCTTGCTTGATGACTATTTTGTTATATGTAATTTTACTATGTTAAAATGAAAGACTTTCTTTCTTGGTTAAACAGAAAAAGGGGAAATGATGGAGGAAGGTTATCTGTCTATTGTCTTATTTTCATTAGTCAATAAAGAGACTGCCTTGGCCCCTTGATAGGACAGAAAATTAGGTAGGCGGAGTAAACAGAACACAATGCTGGGAAGAAGGGAAGTAAGGTAGACACTATGGAGCCAGCCACCAGGTGAGACATGCTGAATCTTTTCCGGTAAGCCACCACCTCGTGGTGCTACACAGATTATTAGAAATGGGTTAATCAAGATGTGAGAGTTAGTCAGTAACTAACTCTCTAGAGATAATGGGCCAGGCAGTGTTTAAATGAATACAATTTGTGTGTTGTTATTTCCGGGGCTAAGCTGGCCATGCGGGAGTCA
Organism: Myodes glareolus; assembly: GCF_982192425.1. NCBI lineage: Eukaryota > Metazoa > Chordata > Mammalia > Rodentia > Cricetidae > Myodes > Myodes glareolus. Next base: position 20,233,978 of record NC_142033.1, on the reverse strand, counting down.
GGTGGGAGGAAAAGCAGGCCTGTCCGCAGCTCCTCTCTACACAGTGTCATTGCAAATGGCTTCTCAGTCAGCACCCATGTCAGCCACATTCAGAGGATCCAGTTTGATCACATACTCGTTCAGTCCTAGTCCAACTGGCCTTGGTGAGCTCTCATTAAATCAGTCCCCTTGTATCAGTTGGTGAACACACCCCTCGCAGTCCTGTCTTCCTTGTTCATGTTCTCCCTCCTTCTGCTCCTCATTTGGGCCTTGGGGGCTCAGTCCAGCGCTCCAAGGTGGGTCTCTGTCTCTATCTTCATCCATCGTCAGATGAAGGTTCCCTCTGATCCTGCCGTCCTTGCTCACATTATACTCCCTTTGGCTTCTCATTTGGACCTAGGGTGTTAAGTCCAGTGTTCCAATGTGGGTCTCTGTCTCTATCTCCATCTATTGCCAGATGATTCTATGGTGACATGCAAAATATTCATCAGTATGGTTATGGGCCAAGGCCAGTTCAGGCACCGTCTCCTCTGCTGCCAAGGGAACAATCTGGGGACCTCTCCTTGGGCCTAGGAACCCCTCCAGAATCAAGTCTCTTGCAAACCCCAAAATAGCTCCCTTAGTTGAGGTATATATCTCCATGCTCCCATATCCATCCTTCCTCCCTGCCCCCATCCCATTCCCCAACCCCTCTCCAATTCTCCCCACTCTCCCTTCTCTCTAACCATCCCCCCTTACTTCCAACACCCCCCCCCCGTTCACCCAAGTTTGTCTGGCAATCTTTTCTGCTTCCAATATCCAGGAGGATAACTATATGATTTTCTTCAGGTTCACCTTTTTATTTAACTTCTCTAGGATCACGAATTATAGGTTCAAAGACCTTTAATTAAGGCTAGAATCTACTTATGAGTGAGTACATATCATATTCCTCCTTTGGGTCTGGGTTATCTTACTCAGTAAAGCATTTTCTATTTCCATCCATTTGCATGCAAAATTCAAGATGTCATTGTTTTTTACGGCTGAGTAAAACTCTAATGTGTATATGTTCCACACTTCTTTAACCATCCTTCTATTGAGGGACACCTAGGTTGTTTCCATGTTCTGGATATTACAAATAGTGCTGCTATGAACATAGTTGAACAAATGTTTTTGTAGTATGATAGGGCATCTTTTGGGAATGTTCTCAAGAGTGGAATTGCTGGATACTGAGGTAGGTTGACTCCCAGTTTCCTGAGAAACCGCCACACTGATTTCCACAGTGGCTGCACAAGTTTGCATTCCCACCAACAATGGATGAGTGTTCCCCTCACTTCACGTCCTCTCCAGCATAGGCTATCATTGGTGTTTTTGAGTTTGGCTATTCTGACAGGTGTAAGATGGTATCTCAAAATGGTTGTGATTTGCATTTCCCTGATTGTTAAGGAGGTTGAGCATGACCTTAAGTGTTTTTGGACATTTGAAGTTCATCTGTTGTGAATTCTCTGTTCAGTTCATTACCCCATTTTGTAATTGGGTTAATTAGAGTCTTAGTGTCTAGTTTCTTGAGTTCTTTGTATATTTTGGAAATCAGACATTTGTCTGATGAGGGGTTGGTGAAGATCTTCTCCCAGTCGGAAGGTAGCCTTTTTGTCTTACTGACAGTGTTCTTTGCTTTACAGAAGCTTCTCAGTTTCAGGAGGTCCCATTTATTCATTGTTTCTCTAATTGTCTGTGCTACTGGGGTTCTACCTAGGAAGTGGTCTCCTGTGCCTATGTCTTGTAGACTACTTCCCACTTTCTCTTCTATCAGGTTCAAAGTGGTCAGATTGATGTTGATGTCTTTAATCCATTTGGACTTGAGTTTTGTGCATGGTGATAGATATGGATCTACATTCATTCTTCTACAGGTTGACATCCAGTTATGCCAGCATCATTTGTTAAAGATGCTTTCCTTCTTCCATTGTATACCTTTAGCTCCCTTGTCCAAAATCAGGTGTTCATAGGTTTGTGGATTAATATCCTGGTCTTCTATTTCATTCCATAGGTCGGTTTCTCTGTTCTTATGCCAATACCATGCTGTTTTCAATACTGTAGCTTTGTAATAAAGTTTGAAGTCAGGAATGGTAATGCCTCCAGAAGTCCCTTTATTGTATAAGATTGTTTTGACTATCCTGGGTTTTTTGTTTATCCATATAAAGTTGATTATTGTTCTCTCAAGATCTGTGAAGACGTTTGATGGGATTTTGGTGAGGATTGCATTGAATCTATAGATGGCTTTTGGTAGAATTGCCATTTTTACTATGTCGATCCTCCCAATCCAAGAGTAAGGGAAATCTTTTCATTTTCTGGTATCCTCCTCAATTTCTTTCTTCATAGACTTAAAGTTCTTGTCAAATAGGTCTTTCACTTCCTTGTTTAGAGTACCCCAAGATATTTTATGCTATTTGTGGCTATTGTGAAAGGTGATATGTAAGGCCCATGCCTTCCCTTGCTCCCTGTGATGCAAATCAAGGACTGTTTTGTCAACCCTCTAAAGCTTCCTGCTAAGTTCTGTGATGTTCTGCTATAGCCTGATATAATAGCCTAGGGCTCTATATTACTTTGGAATGGTAATTTCTCAGCCTGCCCAGAAAAGCCCAGGCACCAAGATCCCTCCAACCTGTCTGACACTGCCCTGCACCCCTCGCCCACCTGCCTGTGGAGAAGCTCACTCAGTGCCAGCTTCCCCATGCCCCTCTGGCTGGGAGGGGTTCTCCTCTACTTGGGCTTAAGTTTGAATAAACGTGCATTCTCCTACTCTTGGGAATGACTCGAACTCTCTATCTGTGTGTGTATCTTGTGTTTTAACCCCTAGGACCTTATCCAGCTTGTGGAAGGTATGGAGTCACGGTCCATACAACGTGGTTGGTGATGCAGACCCCGTGGCGTGGAACATTTGCCACAGTGATGTTTCTCTGATTTCCCTCTCTGCTTCTTTGTACTTTCTGTATAGGAGGGCAACTGATTTTTTGGAGTTGATCTTGTATCCTGCCACATTACTAAAGGTGTTTATCAGCTGTAGGAACTCTTTGGTAGAGTTTTGGGGGTTGCTTATGTATACTATCATATCGTCTGCAAATAATGAAAGTTTTACTTCATCCTTTCCAATTCAAATCCCCTTGATCCCCTTAGGTTGTCTTATTGCTATTGCTAGAACTTCGAGCACTATATTGAAGAGGTAAGGAGAGACAGGACAGCCTTGTCATGTTCCTGATTTTAGTGGAAAGGCTTTGAGTTTCTCTCCATTCAATTTGATGTTAGCTGTCGGCTTGCTGTAAATAGCTTTTATTATATTTAGGTATGATCTTTGTATCCCCAATCTCTCCAACACCTTTATCATAAAGGGGTGTTGAATTTTGTCAAATGCTTTTTCAGCATCTAATGAAATGATCATAGGTTTTTTTTCTTTCAGTTTAATTATATGACAGATTACATTGATATATTTGCGTATGTTGGACCAGCCCTGCATCTCTGGGATGAAGCCTACTAGATCATAATGGATAATTTGTTCTTGGATTCGGTTTGCCAGTCTTTGTTGAGAATTTTTGCATCGATGTTCATGAGTGAGATTGGCCTGTAATTCTCTTTCTTGGTTGTGTCTTTGTGTGGTTATGGTATCAGAGTAACTGTAGCTTCATAAAAGGAATTTGGCAATGACTCTTCTGTTTCTATATTGTGAAGTACATTAAGGAGTATAGGTATTAGCTCTTCCTGGAAGTTCTGGTAGAATTCTGTATTGAAACCATCTGGTCCTGGGCTTTTTTTGGAAGGGGAGATTTTTGATAACAGCTTCTATTTTTTCGCGACTAACAGGTCTATTTAGATTGTTCACCTGGTCTTGGTTCAACTTTGGTATATGGTAATTATCTTAAAAATTGTCCATTTCTTTCACATTTTCCAATTTTGTGGCATACAGGCTTTTGTAGTAAGATCTAATGATTCTCTGAATTTCCTCTGTGTCTGTGGTTATGTCCCCCTTTTCATTTCTGATCTTATTAATTTGTATTTTCTCTCTCTGCAGTTTGATTAGTTTGGATAGGGGTTTTTCTATCTTGTTGATTTTCTCCAAGAACCAGCTTTTTGATTCATTGATTCTTTGGATTGTTTTCTGTTTTTCTATTTTGTTGATTTTAGCCCCCAGTCTGATTATTTCCAGTCTTCTATTCCTCCTGGGTGAATCTGTTTCTTTTTTTTTCTAGAGCTTTCAGGTGTGCTGTTAATTCTTCAATGTGTACTTTCTCTGTTTTCTTTAATTGGGCACTTAGTGCTATGAACTTTCTTCTTAGCACTGCTTTCATAGTGTCCCATAGGTTTGAGTATGTTGTGTGTTTATTTTCATTAAATTCAAGGAAGACTTTAATTTCTTTCTTTATTTCTTCCTTGACCCGGGGTGATTCAGTAGTTGACTGTTCAACTTCCATGAGTTTGTTGGTTTCCTGGGAATAGCATTGTTGTTGAATTCTAACTTTAATCCATGGTGATCTGACAAGACACAGGTGGTTACTAATATTTTTTTGTATCTGTGGAAGGTTGCTTTGTTACCGAGTATGTGGTCAATTTTCGAGAACGTTCCATGGGCTGCAGAGAAAAAGGTATATCTTTCCTATTTGGGTGGAATGTTCTATAGATGTCTGGTAAGTCCATTTGATTCAGTACCTCCAATAAATCTTTTATTTCTCTGTTAGGTTTCTGTCTGATTGACCTGTCCATTGGTGAGAGAGGTGTGTTGAAGTCTCCAACTATTAGTGTGTGTGGTTTGATGACTGCCTTGAGTTCTAGAAGTGTTTCTTTTACATATGTGGGTGCCTTTATATTAGGGGCATAGATATTCAGAATTGAGACTTCCTCCTGATGAATTATTCCTGTTATGAGTATGAAATGTCCATCTCCATCTCTTCTGATTGATTTTAGTTTGATGTCAATTTTGTTAGATATTAGAATGGCCACACCTGCTTGTTTCTTAGGTCCATTTGCTTGGAAAACCTTTTCCCAACTCTTTACTCTGAGTAGATGTCTGTCTTTGTGGTTGAGGTGTGTTTCTTTTTTTTTTAAATGAACATACTAATTTTTTATTTATTTATTTATTTATTTATTTATTTATTATGTATACAATATTCTGTCTGTGTGTATGTCTGCAGACCAGAATAGGGCACCAGACCTCATTACAGATGGTTGTGAGCCACCATGTGGTTGCCGGGAATTGAACTCAGGAGCTTTGGAAGAGCAGGCAATGCTCTTAAACCACTGAGCCATCTCTCCAGCCCCGGATCCTGTTTTTGTATCCAATCTCTAAGTCTGTGCCTTTTTATAGATGAATTGTGTCCATTGATATTAATTGATATTAATGACCAGTGGTTGTTGACTCCAGATATTTTCCTTTTTTTGTGGGGGGTAGTAGAGTGTGTGTTTCCCTTCTTTGAGATGTGCTTGTGAAGTGTCGCTAGATGTCTGAGTTGTTGTAGGCATTATTGGCAATGTTGGATTTCTTGGCTTGTGATTTTCCTTCTAATACTTTCTGTAAGGCTGAATTTCTGGCTACGTATTGTTTAAATTTGTTTTTATCCTGGAATAATTTTTTTCTCCATTGATAGTGAATGATATCTTGGCTGGGTATAGTAGTCTGGGTTTGCATCCCTGGTCTCTTAGTTTCTCCAGTACCTCTACCCAGGACCTTCTGGCTTTCATGGTTTCCATAGAGAAGTCTGGTGTAAGTCTGATCGGTTTAACTTTTTGAGTTACTTGACCTTTTTTCTTTGCAGCTCTTAATATTCTTTCTTTAATCTGTACATTTTGTGTTTTGATTATTATATGGCAAGGAGATTTTTTTTTTGATCCAGTCTATTCGGTGTTCTGTATGCTTCTTGAACCTTCATAGGAATATTGTTCTTTAGATTGGGAAAGTTTTCTTCTATAATTTTGTTGAATTTATTTTCTGGGCCTTTGATCTGCAATTCTTCTCCTTCTTCTACTCCTATTATTCTTAGGTTTGTTCTTTTTATTGTGTCTCAGATTTCTTGAATGTTTTGTGATGAGAATTTGTTGGATTTGCTGTTTTCTTTGATCAGAGCATTTATTTTCTCTATGACTCTTCAGAATCTGAGATTCATTCTTCGATCTCTTGTATTCTATTGGTTATGCTTGATTCTGTAGTCTCTGTTTGTTTACCTAGATTTTCCATATCCACCCAGCCCTTGGTTTGTGTTTTCTCCATTGCCTCCATTTCAGTTTCCATTACCTGTTTGATTGTTTTTTCTTGGTTTCTGAGGTTATCATTTACGGATTTGCTCATTTCTTCAAACTTTTCGTTATACTTCTCTTCCATTTTTTACTCATTTCTTCCAACTTTTTGTTATACTTCTCCTCCATTTCTTTAAGGGAGTTATTCATGTCCTGTTGAAGGGACTCTATTACTTTCATAAGGGCACTTTTTTTTCACTTCTTCTGGATTAGAATTAGCCACACGGTTAACATAGATTTGCTATGAGACTGATGAAATCAATTATAGGATGACATCAAAGAATTAATGTAGGTGAATAAAGGGCAGTTGTTCCATTGCAAATTTAAAATGTTCATAAACATTCAAATTTGGAAAACTACTTTGTAGTATGCTGTATAAACTGAGTCATCTGAAACTTTATTTTTTTCCTTATGTTCCTTTGTACTCTTTCTTTTTTTCCCTATTTCTTCCTTCAATAGTTGGACTTTCACTCCGTTTGGTTAAGCGCAGAATCTTGAATTTCATCTTTTATGATGCAGACATTACTGTGAGGGAAACACCTGTCTCTAAGTTTCTCGTGGGTTTTTCTCCTACAAATACCGGCGGGCCAACCAGAAAATTGATTTTTTTCTTTTATTGCTTTTTCTCTCAATTAGCCAAAATTGTACCTTGATTGACAGTTGGTGAACCTTGGACTCCCTTCCTTTAAAGGGCCCTGTCAACAGCAAAATGAACTCCAAAATTAGGGTGCAGAGTCATGCTGCGTTCTAAACTTTTTCAATACCTGCTTACTGTTATTCTGATAGAAATACTAAATACAAATTAACTCATCTATTAAATTCTAATGTTTGCAGTGACTTTCAGTAATCAACGAACAGAATAAGTGACTGTGAAAAATTTGGCTATATCTACATACTCTTGATAGCAATGCCATCAACATACCAGCATTTCAGAATGTGCCCACAGTGGTCATATTATATATATATCCAAGTCACTCTAATCAAAAACATCTTCGGTATTATTGAAGCATTTGTTGTTAATATAAATTTCTAATATCTGTTTGACTAAGGAAAATTATTGCTTCCTTAAAACTTTACCTTTCATGGCAGAATTTCTGTAATCAGACCTTTCAAGGATGTTCACAGACTTAGTATAGAGTAACTTCCCATGGAATGCTTTCTCCCACCTTTTGTGGAATCTGGGCAAGGGCCCATGTGATTGCATTGGCTTTGTCTTCTGACATGTTGCTGACAATTGACCCCAGAGAAAATACCAAGATACCATGCTCTCCAGAGCTCTGGACAAAGTCTTCCATTTCCTGTGAAGTGTATTTGCTTCATGAAAAAATATAGTTATAAAATAATCACTTATGAAACTTTTATGAAAAACTATGAGAATAAAAATTAAAGTGTTTCTAGGACTATTTAGAATGGTGGTGTAAAAACATACAGATGTGAAAAACAGCAATATCAAATACTGAACTTTCATACAGCTGTATTCTGTTCACAGACATCCATACAACTGTATTCACACCTTGTCCAACAAATATTCCAAATATTTACTTTTGGCAAAATTATAAATCAGGAGTAAAAGCATATTCTATGAAGTATTCATAAAATTGTAGATTCATTTACAGGCTTTTATGACATAGAAAGTGTTTCCCCTTGTTATTTTATTTTCTCCTATAACGGCTAATTGTAAATTAATATTTATGTTGTTGTATGTACATATGTGGTAATTTACACAAACTTCCTACTATAATTAATAAAATGTTTTGGTTCTTTGAGACACAATCATAACTTCTTGATAAACATATATCATGTAATTATTTTATGATATTGTATATGAATAGGTTATTTTCAGAGCTAACATCTACAATTTACTGATTGGAAAAAAACTATGTCTATGTTGTTTGTCCAACTTTCAATTACCTTGGGGAAATGTTCATCATGGCTTTTGGAGATTAACAGTTTCTGAATGATGAATTTAACTGATTTAACTTCTCTGTGTTTTTGCATGTGTTTATATGTGTGTGCGCTTGTGTGCACATGTATATTTGGTATATGTGTGTGTGTGCTTATGTGTCTGTACAAGTGTGTATGTGTGTGTGTGTGTGTGTGTGTGTGTGTGTGTGTGTGTGTTTGGGGTGTGCTCGGGAGGTTTCCTGCATTTGTTTAGCACATAGATGCCAAAAGTTAAAATCTGATGCGTTCGTCTATCAATCTTTAACATAGTTTTTTAGATTGTCTCACATTGAAAACAAATCTTGCAATTTTTATCAGATTAGTGACCAGCAAGCTTCCAGTATTAACCTGTTTCTGCAACCTCAGAACTAATGTCATTACACTGTACTGGGACATTCATATTTTTACCTGGGTGTTAGGACTCAAACTTGCATCCTCTTAGTTGTTTGGTAAGGACTTTACCCAATGGCTAGACAACCAAGTACCTTAACTTACCTAATTTAATTCACTGATATGAATATGTCACTCATTGGTCTATCACACTCTTTCCTGAGGTTTTTGACTTCCTAGATAGCAAGATGCTTAAGCTCACTGACTATATATCTATTTCCCTGGGAGAAAAAAAACTAATGACAGATGTAGAGTCACATTCATCAAAAATGAATTAAATAAAATAAATTTTAAAAAGATATTTACCTTCGGCAAGGGTTTAGCAGGTTTGCGGTGGAAAACTCCAACACAGTCATCATTTGATACAGTTGAACGAGGAAAATTCAAATTCCAGTAGGATCTAATGAGCCACATTTCTGCTCTGCCTATTGTCTCAGTTAAGGTAGTGGGCCTTCCTAGAAGTAGAAATGAGCAAGTGAGAAAGAGAAAATTTGACATATTGTCAATCGAACGTAAAATATATTTTTTAAATGATGAAAGATATATGTTTGATGTAGAACACGTAGATTTAAAAACCCATGTTTATTCATATGTAACACAATTTGCATGTGTAATTGATTTGTTCCTCACATAATATTCATAAATGTCAGCTTGGGTTTATTTTTAAAGCAATCACAAAAATTACCTTTTGTTTCTACATTTATTTGAAATAATAATTATTGAAATAACCACTAGCTAGCTATATGAAAGAGCACACATTTTAATTCTCTCTACATCTTCAAGAGGAACAGTGCAAATATAAACACACATTCCAGGTCCAAAAGACACATCGCACTGTGTACGATGGCCAGACTTCCCCAGGGTCCTTGTAGTGTGTATCTAGTCCTTCTTCCTTCCTTGTTTTGCTAAAGGAGCTGTAAAGTTTATGAATGGCTGAAAAGTTTATGAATGGCTGAATTTCTGGTTAATGCTTCTAACTTTGTTTCATATTAAGAATTTTAATAGTACTTATCCTGCAACAATAATCACAATATTTTTAGACATTATGAGAATAGAAATATTGGACAGCCTTAATTATGACATATTTTTTGAGAGGGAGAGGAGATAAAAAATAACTGCAAAAGAATACAGACCGGGTACATACATATCCATGCTTCTGTAATGTTTAAACAACGGATATTAGGTAAGTAGCAATAAAGGAATATAGTATTGGTAGAAACTCCAGTATCATTTGTAAGCCTGTGGAGTAGTATAGTATCGTACAAGAGTAAGAAAGTTCTTTAGGAAATACAGAGAATATGTCCTATAAATCATATTTTTATATGTGTGTATGTGTGTTTGTGTATGGTAAGTTTATTCAGGTGCCTCCAGATACCATAAAAGGGCAGCAGGTTCCAAGAAGCTGAAGTTACAGGCAATTTTGAGTCACTGGACCTGAATGAGTCCAAAGAACAGAACCCAGATACTCAAAATGAACAGAAAACACTCTTAACATTTTAGTTGTTTTCAGAACCCACATTTTTAATTTTAAATTAAGACAGTTTCCTATGCAAGAGAAAATAATTTCTTCAATGTTATATACATATTGAAACTGTAAAATATTTTATATTCCAGTCTAAATTAATCATAATTTGTTTAACTAGCTAGAGATTTATTAAAATAGATTGATAATTATAGTAAAATGACTAAAAGATCACTTAGGAAAAGTCTAATGACATCTCTTGCTAGGTGTATAGCTCATCAGAATGTCCTGTATCAGGACTGATACCTGCTTCTCTTTGATCAATAATACGAGCTTTTACAGTGACATTGGTAGCTAACATCATATTACAATTTATCACCTATAAAAGGTAAGTTCACTTTGCATTTCAAGGACACAGAGCTACTAATAAGAATTATAACTTGAGCTAGCCCTGTTGCACTGCTGAGGAGCTCTTCCCAGAGAGGTGAGTGGGTGCTCACCTGGGCAGCCTGCCTGTCCAGGAAGAGAGCACAGCCCCTCCCCCCTCAGCTTCTGCAACAGGGTCTTCAGTGTTCCACGGGACCCCTCCCTCCCCCCACTGCTGCTGGCCCTTTGTCTCCCGGGTCCTGCGAAGACCAGCTAGCCCTGTTACACTGCTGAGGAGCTCTTCCCAGAGAGGTGAGTGGGTGCTCGCCTGGGCAGCCTGCCTGTCCAGGAAGAGAGCACAGCCCCTCTCCCCTCAGCTTCTGCAGCAGGGTCTTCGGTGTTCCACAGGACCCCCTCCCTCCCCCCACTGCTGCTGGCCCTTTGTCTCCTGGGTCCTGGGAAGACCAGCTAGCCCTGTTGCACTGCTGAGGAGTCCTACCCAGAGAGTACTGAGGAGCTCTATCCAGAGAGTGCTGAGAAGTCCTACCCAGAGAGTGTTGAGGAGTTCTATCCAGAAAGTGCTGAGGATGGATGATTGAGTTGTGAAATGTTAATGCCACCATGTGGTCAATGGGATCTTTACAGCCTGGCTTACCTAAAGACAGCCATTGGTGGCCTTTAATAGTTTTGCATTCATAAAAAATGGTTTTTTACCATACATATTCATCCTCATAGTAATGTACATTTTGTCTTTTCTGTTCCTTCATTCAACCATAAAGGATCTCAGTTGTGATATTAATGAACTGTATTAACCCAAGACATGACAAAATCACCCAAGACATGACAAAATCCCCTTTTATGTGTCAATACTGTGCAGTATATGTGTCAAGGCCTGTGAGGCAGGCCTTCCCTTAGGTGGGCTTAGATTTGTTAGGTTCAAACCTTGGACAAATTGCTAAGGTGCTAATTTCATATTGCAAAGTTGACCTTTCTGCCTGCTTTTCCCTGTATCCTTCAGTCTTTACCTGTGGTACCCTCCTGGCTGACATATCCTGCCCCCTATCTTGAATCTCCAGCCCAAGGTGCTGGGCTGTTCTTTCCTACATAACCCAACCATTATGATTACCTGTTCTTTTTCATGTTTTTGGTCTCCAGGCTGCTTCACCTGATTCCCCTCTCTCCCCTCTCCACATCTGGTCCAGCTCAGTCTGGTCATGACCTCTCTGGACCATTTGAGATGTCACTGTACCTGCCTCTGACTATGCTTTCTAATATATCTATAATAAATCTTGTTTTCCAGCATACCTATGAATAGCTATATCCTTACCTTATCTTTTTATTTTTTTTCATTCAGTATTATTAATTATATGGATAATGTCCTATTAGTCTTCCCCAAAGAGAAGCTACAGTCCATATAGGATATGACTCAGGATGTACTACACAAATGAGCTTATTATTACACCTGAAAAAGTACAGCAATGAGACACTGTGTAATACCTGTGATAACTAGTTACTATAACAACTGCTAAGCAACACACCAACTACCCCACAAATGTCCATTAGAAAATTTAAAAACATTCAATGCTTTTCACAAATTATTAGGGTATGTTTATTTTCTGTATACCACTTTATGAATGACTAATTATGACCTAACCAATCTATCTAAAACTCTGAAAGGAGAGAAAGCATTGTATAGTTCTTAGTTTATCTTGAATGGTAACAGAAGAATTTTAATTATTTGATTTTAAATTAAAAGAGGCATTTGTATATTGTGTAGCATCATAGCCACAAGTTAGAGTGACATCTTTTGGGGTGACATTAGTCGGGGTTCAGCCTTGACAGGTTTTACACGTTCCAAGGTAACAGCACATGGATTAGAAAACTTAGGTAGGAGGAACAGAGATAAGAAAGAAATACAGAAACATTAGGATAGCAGCAAGAATATTGAATACTGAATTTGCCCGTGTTTGTTTTTCATAAGCTTATATACCCCAGTCCAAAAAAGAGGGAAGAAAGCAAAAGACTGACTTAACATGACACAAAGAACAAATAGAACAATTGCTTGCTTCAGTACTTCAGATGCCAACTCTATTTCCTATGATAAGCACTCTGATGTTTTAGGCAAGACATACAGTGACTACACTTTAGACCAAGTATCCTGTAGGTGGTCAATCCCTGGGTCAAACCTCTCTTATCCTTAAAAGAACAGAAATAGGCTTGAGTTCTCTGACCTTTGCTCAATGTGGAGTGGAACCACTTCTGTGGGCCCCCACAGTGTGGATCCTTTGCTGCCTTGAAACTTATTTTCACCACTCAGTTGTCTTCTAGAGGAAGTGTAGCACAAAATAATAAACATTTAGAATGGATTTATGTACACGATTAGGTCCGTATAACACTAATTTCTTACCTTTCTTTTCTGGTTCAATCAGTAAATCAGGGGAGGACCCAATGTCAACAATCATATGGCTTTGATTCTTGCTGTACTATATTATGTCTGACTAACAATCAGTTTTAAGGAGAGTTACAGAACTGTATGGGTTTTCAAATTTTATTTATACATTGCTATAGAAGGATAGAAAACTGTTTTACATTTATGTTCTTATCCTATTATTTCTTGGAATGTGTTTTTGCTCTTCTCCCAGATGTAGTAGAAAGGAGTGGGTTTACTTCAGGGTAACCACAACTGCTTGTTGTTGTTATCCAGATAATGTATAGACTGCTCTTTGTGTGCCTCTGTGGAAAAACACGTTTTTGTCGCACAGGGCTTCTCATTATGATTGTATACAACTTTAACTCATGTATGTTTTGCTCATAAGACCTTTCTTGACTTTCAGCGTATACATTGTCTGGTTCTCTGAATAAAGTTGACTACAGCCTAAGACTTTATTCTGCCTCATTTTCAGACCCATTCTCCCAGGTCTCACTATTCCTGGTGCAGGGACAGTTTAGGTTTTAAAATAAAACATTCAACTTGCTGTTTTATCTTCTCCCCCAAAGACTTTTGTTCTTTTTAAAGTTATTTATTGTAGGCCCGTATTGGTGTAGCAGCCAGGTTAAGAAGCCATAGGTCCACCTGAGGTGGTCAGGTAGACCTGCAGAAAACCTGTCAGTACCCTCAACATTAGCCAGGATGTGCTAATCCTTCTCTTTTGTTATAAATGTAAATCGCCTGGGGAGAGGTGTTTGCTGAAGGTGATGACTTAATTGCAGGTGTTGTCCCTAGCTGCTCATTCTGGAAAGAGAATATTGATGAGGTATCCCATCTCAGTTGAGGGGTGGATTAAGAGAGTTTTGATACAATAAAGACGGGTAGATCTTCAGGATGGGGAGAAGCCTAAGATGTCCTTCCGTGATGACCATGTAAGCTGTTTCTGATTATTCCTTGCGCCTCCGTTTCAGTCCAGGGAGGGAAAATAGTTTTCTATGTTGCGACCCATAGGCCCTAACATAATTGCGTCTGCTAAACCCCGAGACAAAAGGCAATGTGGTGCTGACCACCGAACTCCGTTAGAAACCAAAAAGAGGACAAGACAAAAGAGACTGTAAATGCTGACCGCTGAAGCCAAAGAAAAACCGGACAAAGGACAGAGGAGAATGCGAGGCTGATCCGCACATCCCAAAAAGCAAAGAAAAAATGACCAGACATGAGAGACCTGCGAAAAAAAAATCAGTGGATACATCAATAATATGCACTTAGATAACAAAACGGAACAATAGTACCGGGAGTAAAACTTGTAAACATAAAAATATGGGATAAAAAAAAAAGTATTCAGTTTTATATGTTGGTAACTAAAGGGAATGAGAATGGAGCAGGAACAATGGCAGAGTTATTGAGAATCTATAAGCATGATAGATGCAGAATTGCAACTTTTATTGCTTGCTAAATGAGTAGGAAAGGTGAAGGAAAAATTACTTTTGACCCAAGAATCACCAAGTTACTGCTGAGACTGAGGTACCACGTGGGCACAGTAGCCAGCTAATCTAACCCATTTGCAGGTAAAAGGCAAGCAGGAGCAAGAGTAAGTTTAGAGAACAAATTTAACCTCACATAGTCTGTAGAACAGAGGAGAGGATTCAGAAATTCTCCTAATTTCATGATTTACAAGTTAAAATAAAAAAGATAGTTAAAAATCCACCCACCAGAGCTCGGGAAGGCAGTCTAACAGACAAAGTGAACCTGTATCTTACTCTCTGTCATGCGGCACAGCTTCAGCTAAAAGAAAAAAGAAAAAGAAAAAAGACATGTTTAAATTAAGGTAGCCTCTGAGATAAGCAGGTTAAAATGCTTCTTTTCCATTTAACAATTTTGCTTCTTTGTCAAAAGTCTGCTGTTTGTAGGCAGATAAATTCGTATCCAAGGTTAATTGATTTTAGTACTATGGCTCTGCAGTAAAGTTTTAAGTCAGAGATTGTGAGGCATTCAAAAGTTCCTTGATTATACAAGATTTTAAGATTGTTTAGGCTATCCTGAGTTTTTGTCTTTTCTCATAAAGTTGAGGATTGTTTCTTCGAGGTCTGTGAAGAATTTTGTTATAAGTTTAATGGGCATTTACATTAAATCTATAGATTGATTTCAATAAGATTGTCAATTTTGCTATGTTGACGCTATCTTTACAAGAGAATAGGAGATCTTTTCATTTTCTGATGACTTAAATTTCTTTCTTCAAAGGTTTAAAGTTCTTATTATACAGGTTTTTCAATTTATGTGATCATAATTACTCAAAAATATTTTATGGTATTCATGACTATCTCATTTGTCGGATATGTAGAAGAGGTACATTTGGGTTGTTTTCAGATTCTGTATATGATAAAATGATTCTGCTATGAACATAGTTGAGAACATGTCCTTGCGGTATGGCTGAATATCTTTTGTATATAGGCCCAAAAGAGGTATAACTGAGTTTTTAAATAGTTTGTTACCTAATTTTCTGAGAATTTGACAGACTAGGATCCAAAGCAGCTGTGCCAGTTTGCAGTGCCACCGGCAATGAAGGAGTTTCTCTTAGCATAAGTTATGAGCAATGTTTTTGATCTTGGTTATTTCTGCAGGGATAAGAAGAAGTCTCAGAATTGTTCTGACTCACATTTTTCCAATAGTTAAGAATGTTATACTTAAACATTTTTTAAATGTCTTTCAGACATTTTAAGTTTATCTACCAAAAGTTTTTAATTTATATCTTTATTTATTTATATAAAAACTTATATATTTATATATATATTGCATATATTTTTATTGGATTATTTGTTCTTTTGATAACTAATTTCCTAAGTTCTTTGTATGTTTTTTAAATGGATTAGTAACTAATAAAGGTATTTTCCAATTCTATAACCTGATATTATGTCTTTGCTATACAGAAGCTTCTCAGTTCAAGAGATCTCATTGATTAATTGTTTCTCTCAATATGTATGCCACTGAGGCTATGTTAGAGTTGTACCAATACATTCAAATGTTAATTCTAAATTTTTCTTCAATGAGGTTAGTTGAGGTCTCAAAATGAAAAGAGAGAAGAAGACGGATTTGGTTCATCTGATGCATTTTGGATACAGACCATAGATCCTCAGAGACCAGAACTCTCTTTGTTTATAAATGGAAAGAGATTTTCTAGCCTCCTGGATACTGGCACGGATATTTCAGTTATAACCACAAGCCAGTGTCCTTCTAAGTGGCCAAAAATGGAGACTATTACACAGTTACAAGGAATTGGTCAGACTAGAAATCCTGAACAGAGTAGTAATAAATTGCATTGGAAAGATGAGGAAGGCCATGAAGAAACTTTTAAGCCATATATTATTCCTTATTTACTTGTGAACTTATGGGGCAGAGATATTATGTCTAGAATGGGTGTATATTTATATTCTTCCAGCATGACTTTTACTAATCAGTTGTTTCAACAAGGATCATTACCTAATCAAGATCTAGGCAAGGATAATAAGGGAAAGGTTAATCCTGTTTTACCAGACAGTAGACCCCCTAAAGCAGGATTAGGGTATTTTTAGGAGAAGTCACTGAAAGACCTGCACTCCGTGCAGACCCGATAATATGGAAAAGTGATGAGCCAGTATGGGTGAGTCAGTGGTCTCTAACACAAGAAAAATTACAAGCTGCCCAGCAGTTAGTGCAGGAACAGCTGTATAGTGGACATATTTCACCATCTAATTCTTCATGGAACTAGCCAATTTTTGTTATTAAAAAGAAATCAAGAAAGTGGATATTTATGCAGGATTGAAGAGAGTTTAATACAACCATGCATCCAATGGTAGCATTACAACCAGGACTGCCATCTCCAGTAGTTATACCAAAGGGACCACGTAAAATTATCTTAGACTTGAAAGATTGTTTTTATACAATTCCTGTAGCATTGTAAGATTGTCAAAGATTTGTTTTTAGCTTTCCTTCAGTTAATTTCAGAGAGCCAATGAGGAGATATCAGTGGAATATTTTGCCACAGGGAATGTTAAATAGTGCTACTTTATTCCAGAAATTTGTAGCTCAAACTATTCAAAATGTTAGAAATCAATTTCCAAAGGTATATGTTATTCTTTGCATGGGTGACATTCTTCTGGCTCACAGAGATAAGGATACTTTACTAGAGACGTATGGATTGTTACAACAGAGCCTAAGCCATGCAGGGTTAATTATTGCTCCGGAGAAAGTACAGAGGCACCTGCCTTTCCAATATCTAAATCACATGTTATACTCCAAAGAAATTAAGACTCAGAAGATAGAAATTAGGAAGGATGACTTAAAATCTCTTAATGACTTTCAAAGGTTGTTAGGAAATATACAATGGCTAAGACCTTATTTAAGGTTTCCTACAGGAGACCTCGAGCCTTTAAATGAAATCCTTAAAGGAGACAGTGATCCAAATTCTAGCAGGCAGCTTTCAGCAGCTGCCAGACTGACACTCTCACAGATAGAGCAGTCTATACAGGAACAGCAGGTGTGCTACATCGATTACAGCAACATGTGGAAGGCATGTATTTTACTTACAAGACTGGCTCCTACAGCAGTCTTATGGCAGAATGGACCACTTCTGTGGCTGCATCTGCCTGTATCATCAGTAAAAGTATTAAATCCTTATTTTGAAGCAGTAGCATGTTTAGCACAGAAGAGCAAAATAAAATCTAGGAAATATTTTGACAAAGAGCCAGCTTTAATCAATGTTCCTTATACTAAGCAGCAAATTAAATGGTTATTTCAAAATAGTGATTTATCGGCATTTGCATTTGCTCAGTTTCAAGGTCAGATTAATAATATTTTCCCAGCTGACCAGTTACTGCAGTTTATACAACAGCATTCATTCATTTTTTCTAAAATAGTAGCAAAGGATCCCTTAAAGGATGCTTTACTGATTTTCACTGATGGCTCATCTAATGGAAAAGCTGCTTATGTAGTCAATGGTGAAAGACACGTGTTACAGACAGGACCAACTTCATCTCAAATAGTGGAGCTGTGGACTGTAACTCTAATATTTAAGAATTTTGCTAATAAGGTTTTAACTCTATATACTGATAGTCGGTATATTTATGATGCATTGCAAATCTTGGAAACTGTGTCATATATAGGAACTAGCAATGAACAAGATATAGTTTCAGCAGATTCAGGAAGCCATACAATGTAGAAAGTTACCATATTTTGTGGGACATATCAGAGCACATTCAAATCTTCCTGTTCCATTAGCTGAAGGTAATGCTCTAGCTGACGAACTTACAAAAATAATTGCTATATCACAGGTTGAACTTACACAACAGTCACATGCTTTGCACCATCAAAACAGCTTAAGTTTTAAAAAGCAATTTAAGTTGACCAGAGAAGGTGCTCATCAAATTGTTAAACAATGTAAAAGATGTCCACAATATCTACCTGTACCTCATTTGGGGGTAAATCCCTGAGGACTGCTTCCTAACCATATATGGCAAATGGATGTAACTCACATTACTGAGTTTGTAAAATTGAGATACCTGCATGTGACAATTAATACGTATTCAGGATTCATGATGGCCACAGCACAAACTGGCAAAGCCACCAAGCATGTGATAACTCATTGCTTAAAATGTTTTTCATGCATGGGAACCCCAAAGGTAATAAAGATGGACAATGGGTTCGATTATATTAACAAAGCTTTTCAAAAATTTTGTACTCAATGGAATATTGAGTACAGCATTGTTCATAAGACTGGTATTCCTTATAATCTTCAAAGACAAGAAATCGTGGAGCATACACATAGCTTCTTAAAAACACAACTCCAAAAAATAAAGACAGGGGAGTTGTATCCTCAGATGCCACAAAATGCCTTAAATCATGCATTGTTTATGCTAAACTTTCTAAATACAGATGTCCATGAGCAATCAGCTGTGGACAGATTGTGGCATAATGGTACAAAAACATCATTTTCTAAAGCAAGGTGGAAGGATTGTTACACTGAAATATGGAAAGGACCCGATCCCATCCTAATATGGGGACGAGGGCATGTCTGTTTTCTCACAGGATGAAAATCAAGCCAGAGGGCTTCTAGAGCTACTGATTCAGTGCATTCAGCAGAAGGACAGTTGAACTGAGGACAGCTTAGCTGACAACTGCCCAGCAGGAGAAATAGAATAAGAAGAGCTCTTGGAAGAACCGGTAATCCAGTCCACATAGAGGAGCCTGATCTGGACCTGCAGCTGCCAACTCGCATCGCTACACAGAGACTTCAGACAAAGAGATCCTGCTGAGATGAGCTGACTGTGGTGTCTGCAGCTGGCTGTCGTTTGAAACCTGTTGCTTTAAAACCAAGTTACAAATTGAACATTTGAATATTTTCGGTTTATGGGACACAGAACTCATTTTAAATAAAATATTAAACCTAAGAACTAGGACCTAAGCTTTCCCCTCAGGGAAAGAAAGATTCAAAATAAAGAATGACTAAAACCCCTCTTCATGTAACAAGGGGGCAGACTAAGGGTTTTACAGATGCACAGAGACTGAAAATGAGATTTAATAACAGCAAATGGTATTGTACTCTTAATGGTAATGACCTGATATCTACAACTACATATAAGGTGATAGAAAAGAACTGGTACTGATCAGTGGTGCTAAATTCATCAGTAATGACCAAAAAGAATATAAAATTATGGAAAAGAATATAAAATTATGAATAATTGGAGAGTTGGTACTGGCCAACTAAATATGAAATTATGATATTTGGAGAGCTGGTACTGACCGGCTAAATATGAAATTATGATACAAAAAATTGAAAATATGGTATTGACTGATAATGTGGAAAAATCATGATTGTGACTTGATGCTACTAGCAATTGCTGAAAGAGAGGTTGTGACAGTAAGTGTTGAGAATTGATGCATATGCTGAGAATGCTAGATATAAGTGATGCTCTGAACCAGTGGAAGAAACATTTTCAACTAAGGCGATTCTACTCTCCTTTAAATAGGAGACTGTAGCCTTTGGAAGCATAATTATTTATAAAGCATTATGATATATCGGGACAAAAGATATTGGCTATGATACACAGGGCCTGAAAAGTAAATTTCTCTCCACTAATCTTTTTTCTTTACAGAGGTCATCAGTCAATGACAGGTTTAAAGCTTCTCCTCCCCAGATGCTTAAGACAGGAAATCTCACAAAAGCCGCTTTCCAAAGATGGAAAAATTTGGGTAATAGGAAGAAGACTATGCCCAAGCCAGGCACGACCCATATATCCTGTTGCAAAAACACAGGGGTTATTAAATTTAAAAAGAGAAAATGGATTGTAGGCCCATATTTCTATATTTGTGTGGCAGCCAGGCTCTAAACACATAGGCCCACCTGAGGAGGTCACATAGACCTGCAGAAAGCCTGTCAGTACCCTCAACAACAGCCAGGATATCCTAATCCTCTTTTGTTATAAATATAGATCACCTGGGGAGAGGCGTTTGTTAAAGCTGATGACTTAGTTACATGTGCTGTACCTAGCTGCTCATTCTGGAAAGAGAATATTAATGAGGTATCCCACCTCAATTGAGGGGGGGACTTAAGAGAATTTTGATATAATATACTCGGGTAGATCTTCAAGATGGGAAGAAGCCTAAGATGCCCTTCGATAATGACCATATTAGCTGTGTCTGATTATTCCTTGCACCTTCGTTCCAGTCCAGTTAGGGAAAATATTTGTCTATGTTGGGACCCACGGGACCTAACAATTTATGCAGACCAATATGCTCAGAACATGCCTGCACACTGGGTCTCCATCTGCCATCTAAATGATGAAGGCGACCAAAGAAAGTGAAACTGACATTTACTTTTTCTTCACTTCTTTGGGAAGTCAGAAAATAATAACCTGTGGGAACTGCAGCCCCAAGTTACATATCCCTGCCCCCATTTGAGGTGCTTATCTGAAAAGAAAACATAATAAATTCTCTCTGCTCCTGTAGTTGAGAAAAGAATTTTGAGTGCATGGTGACCATTCCTTGATCCCTGCTGGGGTCAGGTTACTGTCCCTTCTCAGCCCCCTCCTCATTTGGTGCCATGGTATAAAAGCTAGCCCCAGGAGAACAATAAAAATGCTGTTCCACCTCAACTTCGTGCTCTGTGCATTCACTCAACCTGGACACCCTCTGCCGAGATTCTTGGTTCCAGCCCGTGCTGGCACGGCATTTGGAGGTCTCCACCAAGATAGCTGAGATCAGAAAGTGAGGTAAAAGTGGACCAGGTCATTTTGAAGCCGGCCAGGATGAATTAGGGATTAAGAAATATATATATATTATTCTTAAATATATAATACACACACACACACACACACACACACACACACACACACACATAATTAAGAAATGGGGAATATCCCGGGTAAATCAGAGTTAAAGTTTCAGTTAAAGAGATTGTTGAAAGAGCAGGGAACAACTGTAAAATTTAAGACTTTAGAAGATTTTCTTAAAACTATAGAGACGTGGAGTCCCTGGTTTGTCTCCAGTGGAGCCCTCAATATTTCTGAATGGGAACAGGTCCACGGGGATCTTCAAAAATCTTTGAGAAAGGAGGGGCCTGAAGTCCTGCCAATCGCCACGTTCTCCCTTTGGAGACTAATCAGGGATGCTTTGCTTACAGAGAAAGTCCGGGTTAAGCAGGCTTTGGAAGCAACAAAAGAGGTGTTATCTGAGATTCAAGTTAGTGAGACTAAGGCTTCCTTTGTTCTGATATTGCCTCCGACATGGAAGCTGAACCAGTCTCTCAGCCTAAGGGGAGGCCCAGTAAGGTAGAGGAGAGGAAGACTAAAAAGAAAAATCCTCCAGACAGCGGAGAGGGAATTGAGTCCCGGGACAGAGTTTCCTCTTGGAACTTAGCTCATCCCAAGCAAAATTCTTTGGCACAAACACGCCTCTATCCCTCTTTGTCTGATTTTGAAGAGAGCTTGGGAGAATCAACAGGCTCAGAAGAAGAAACTTTGGAGGGAGAAATCGCAGTACTGCAGCAGGAATTATGCAGAGCCTGTTTAAAATAAAAGACAAAAGGAACCTCTTGGGAGCAGGACAAGCCCCCTCCCTATCCTCTTTCTGACTTGGTCAGGACCTCTCTGGCCCCTCCCATTCAGTTGGGCTCAGAGGAGGCTCCCTGCAGAGGCATTAAGTGCTTACCTAGTGATTGCCCCTGTTATGGAAATTCCAGATCCCAACAATCCAGGGCAGGTTTTTCCTCCTCAGGAACCTCTGGCCTTTAAGGTCTTAAAACAATTAAAGGAAGCTGCCAGCCTTTATGGCACCCAAGCCCCATTTACATTATCTCTTATGGAGTCTTTTTGAGCTCTCACCCCAAGTGATTGGCAGCAGCTCTACCATGCTGCACTTAGTGGGGGAGAATTTCGTACATGGAGAGGAGAGTTTCAGGATAGATGTACCCAGACTGCCACTCAGAATGCGCTGCATGGGCAACTCCAAAGAAATGCTGACATGCTGGCAGGGACAGGTGGTTTTGGGACCATCCAGCAACAAATTCAGTACGATCTGGCAGAGTTTATTGGGAGATGTTCAGTGGATCTGTTCCTCCCTTTCCATTCCTATGGGAGCTCTTAAGCCCCTTTATGACATGCTGCCTGGGGACCCTTTCCCTTCCTCCCCCAGGATCAAGGCTCCAGCAGCAAAAGAAGCCCTATATACCTTGCTTAATGCTCTTGAATGAGCATATCTCCGCTGCCTCGATTATGCCCACCCTTTTTATTTCATGGTCTTTTCTTCACAATTTTCACCGACTGGCATTTTTTGGCAAGAGGGACCCATTTATTGGCTACATTTACCCGCTTCCCCTAAGAAGGTAGTGACCCCATGTTATGAAATGATGCTACAGCTCCTATGGAAGGTATATGATTTTAGTTTACAAGTTTTTGGCAGGAGCTCAAATAAATTTCTAATCCCTTATCAAAAAGAAGAAATAACAAGGCTACAGAGAGTTCAAGATGGATGGACCTTGTTCACCGCAACCACTGGAGCCATTTTTGATAACCATTATCCTGATTCCCATTTCATTTCCTTTTTTAAGTATCATCCTGTCATCTTTTCAAGAATTATTAAAACCTCCCCCCTTAAGGGTGCGCTCAGTGTTCACTGATCGTTCTTCCAAGGGCTATGCAGTGGTGGTCTCTGATTCAATTAAAGAAAAACAGTCCCTAGGTCCAATTTCTGCTCAAGCTGCAGAACTCATGGCCTGCCCTATGGCCTTTTTCTTTTTCATGGATCAACCCTTCAATTTGTCTACTGATAGTATATATGTGGCAAGGATTGTTGGGTCATTGGAAACCTCACCATACATATTACCTACCTCTCAGGTTTTCCACCTTTTGGTTCAGCTGCAAAGTCTTATATGCCAAGAATGTTTCCTGCCTTTGTTGGCCACATTTGGGCCCATACTGATCTTCCAGGGCCCTTGGCAGAGGGAAATAAGCTTGCAGATTTCCTCACCCACCCAATGGCATTGTTCCTTTCTGAGGAACAACGGGCCCATCATCTTCATGAAAAGTATCATTTAAATGCCTCTTTTCTAAAGTTTCACTCTCTAAAGTTTCACTCTGGCTGTTCTCTAGCCATAGCTACTCAAATCACATCCCAATGTCCAGCTTGTGCTCCATTTCATAATGCCCCCAACAAAGGTGTTAATCCTCGAGGTCCCCGTCCTAACCACCTTTGGCAGATGGATGTTACCCATTTGTTCCAAGCTGGCAGACTTAAATTTTTATATGTCTCTGGAGACACTTATTCCAAGGTAATTTATGCCTCCCTACATTCAGGAGAAAGGATTAAGGATGTTATTGCCCATTGTCTACAGGCTTTTGCCGATATGGGCATCCCAGATTTTCTCAAAACAGACAACGGACCAGTTTATACCAAGCAACGGTTTGCAAAATTTTGCCAAGAACATCAAATTACATATACCTTTGGAATTCCACATAATCCCACAGGACAAGCCATAGTGGAGCACACACATGCTACCCTTAAACAGTTTTTTTTTTGTAAAATAAAGAAGGGGGTTTATATTATCTCCCCAAATACCCAGTTATCTACAATTTTAGACATTTTAAATTTTTTAACAGTAGATAAACAAGGTCTACCAGCAATGGAACGACATTGGCAGACACCTTCCCAATCTCTGGGTTGGGTTAGATGGAAGGATAGTATCACAGGACAATGGCAATCACCCACACCCATGTTACTTAGGCTGAGGGGAGTCATTGGTTTCTTCCTTCCAGGAACCAAAAAACCCATCTGGGTGCCGGAGTGGAATGTTCGGCCAGTGGAGCCAGGCCCTACTGGCCCTGATAATATGGATTCAAGTGAAAAACATCGAGGGAGGCCTGAGACTGGCACTGGTGAGGAATCCGCTCACACTGATGCCAGTAAGTAAAATAAGCTCTGTTTTTCCATCCTTTTATTCCACTAATTATACCTTGGGGGTTCCTGTAGCAAATACAGCATTAAAAAGATCTTCATTGGGTAATTTAACGTTTGATATATCCCATGCCCTCTGCTTCCAGAGGATTAGCAATATTTCAGAGATACCTAGTGTCTCCCTTTCTGGACCATGTGTAGTCCTTAGTAATTATTCTCTGGGAGACTTTTCTTCTAATTCTTCTGGGCATCCTTGTTTTGGATTGAGAGATATTTTTTACCCAATAAATTTTAAAAGAAATGTTTCTGAACTTCCAACCCATCCGAGACCAGCTCCCTTATGTTGGAAGACGCCACAATCCTTCAGATTATACTTATCATTGCCTTGGGGAAATTGTGCTCCTAAAGAACCATGGAAATTGGAGGGAGATAAATATTTATGGTAGTTTGGTCACTGACCTACCTTTAAAAACTCCTTGAGAGGGGCCTTTGATTATTCCTATAGAAATCCAAATATGGCAGGAGTTTCACCTACGTTCGCGGGCATGTTTCTCTGCGGTCCTCATGCATGTACAGATATTAGGCATTTAGCCCTTCAAAGGGACTTGGCCTTCAATGCTACAGCCTGATGGAACACATCGGACATCTTTGAAACATCTCTCCAGATTAATTATGCAGCGGGAATGAATTTCTCTATTGTCAGCATACCTTGTGTTCTGCCTCCCTTTATGTTTGTCTCCTTTAATGGGTCAGTTGGGGAGGATGGTGTCCTTAATTGTTCTTCCAGCTCCTGCTTTTTGAGCAACTGCTGGTCCCTGATGGATGAGTCCATGCTGATGGTGAGAATTCTTGCCCTGGTTCCCCTGGTGGTAGAAGACCCATATGATGGATGGGAGCTTATCTTGTATAGAGAAAGAAGACACTTTGGGATCACCACCACAGTCATCGCAGCTATTGCCATATCAGCCACAGCTGCCACCATTGTGGGAATCACCATGTCCCATAATGCAGCTACTGCAGAGACTGTTAACACTCTTACTGCCCATGTTACCCAGGCCTTAGAAACTCAAAATACCATTAACTCACATATTCAATTGGAGATGTTAAATTTAAATCAGCAAACAGCCTTATTACAGGAACAGATTAATGTGTTGGGGATGGTACAACAAGCCTCTTGTTCTCATTTTTATCATTCTGCCTGTGTGACCCTTATGGAAGTGAAAAATATGTCCTTCGAGGTGCAACACCTTAATTTTTACGTAGGGGGCCTTGGAATGATTTCTTTGTAAACTTTACCCACTCTTTGGTACATCAAATTATTGCAATTAATGAAACTCATGTTAAACCTGTATCTGCTGAGGGATGGTGCAATACCATGGCCCAGATTGGGGGTTGGGCACAGCGATGGGGAGGTGCCTTATCCCTGGGGATCTTGGGACTAGTAGAGGTGGAAGTAGGCCTGCTCCTCTTAAAACAAGTCCTAAACATCTTCACCCTGACTGAGCTTGTCCACCATCAGGTGTTAACTCAGTTTTGCCCATGACTCTCCTGGAAGTCATGAGGTGTGGCTGCAGATACTGAAAAAATGAGGGTCTCCAAGGATGGGCAACCTGTGAGGAGACCCCCAACCTAAGACAGGGCATCGGGGACCCTATGACGAGTAAGGGAAAGCACTTCCCTCGCAGGACCTAAGACAGAACCCTTCATTATAAAATAAAGTAGGGGGAATTGTGGGAACTGGAGCCCCAAGTTACATATCCCTGCCCCCATTTGAGGTGCTTATCTGAAAAGAAAACATAATAAATTCCCTCTGCTCCTGGAGTTGAGAAAGAAATTTTGAGTGTGTGGTGACCGTTCCTTGATCCCTGCTGGCGTCAGGTTACAGTCCCTTTGCAGCCACCTCCTCATTTGGTGCCATGGTATAAAAGCTAGCCCCAGCAGAACAATAAAAATGCTGTTCCACCTCAACCTCGTGCTCTGTACATTCATTCAACCTGGACACTCTCCGCTGAGATTCTTGGTTCCAGCCTGCGCTGGCGCAGCAGTAACCTTTTGTCACATTCATCTGCCTGCATCGATCTTCCCTTAATCAGCCCTTTTCTATCCTTTCTACTCGATGCCCCTAAAAAGGTTCTTTCAAAACCAGATGTGTACTCCAAATATTCATGGATGCTCTGTGACAGAAAAACCAGTCTCAAGCTGAAGCCTACAATAGGTGCTAATGTTGAAATTCTCAGACAGATCTTATAAAATTGAGCATTAGTCACATGGTTAACATGAATTTGCTATGTGACTGAAAAATCAACTACGGGATAACATCAAAAAAATTAATGCAGATGATTAAACAGAGGCTGTTCCACTACAAAACTTCAAAACATTCATAAACATTCAAATTTAATCCACAATAAATTACTTTTCAGTATGCTTTATAAAGTGAGTGATCTGAAACTTTATTTTTTACCTTATGTTCTTTTGGTTCCTTTTTCATTTTCCTAGATCTTCCTTGATTGGTAGGACTTTCACTCTGACTGGTTAAGAGCAAAGTGGTGAGTTTCATCTTTTATGATGCTGACATCACTGTGAGGGAAGCACCCATCTATACATTTTCCTTGGATACTTCTCCTACAAAAACTGGCAGGTCAACCTAAAAATAGATTTTTTTCTTTTATTGCATTTTCTTTCAATTAGCCAAAAATGTACTTTGATTGACAGTTGGTGAGCCTCAGACAACGTTCCTTTAATTGGTCCTTTCAACTGCACTCTGAACAGGTCTATTCCAAAATTAGGATTCAGAGTCATGCTGCATTTCAAACTTTTTCAACACCTGCTTACTGTTATTCTGGTAGAAATACTAGATACAAATTAACTCACCCCTAAAAATCTAAAGTTTGCAGTGACTTTAAGTAATGAACAAGTGACATTGAAAAATTTGACTATGTCTACATACTCTTAATAGCAATGTCATCATCATGCCAACATTTCAGAATGTTCCCACATTGATCACTGTGTTTATATTCAAGTCATTCTCAGTCAAAAACACCTTCTGTAGTATTGAAACATCTGTTGTGAATATAATTTTCTAAATTTGACTAAGGGAAATTAGAGCTACCTTAAAACTCTACCTTTTACACAACCATTTCTATAATCAGACCTTTCAAGGACGTTCACAGGCTTAGTATAGAGTCACCTCCCATGGAATGCTTTCTCTCACCTTTTGTGGAATCTGGGCAAGGGTCCATGCAATTGCATTGGCTTTGTCTTCTGACATGTTGCTGACCATTGACCCCAGAGAAAACACTATGACACCATGCTCTCCAGAGGTCTGGACAAAGTCTTCCATTTCCTGTGAAGAAAGTTTATTTCATAAAAAATACAGTTGTAGAATAACCACTTATGAAACCCTTATGAAACAAACTAGGAGAATAAAAATTGAAGTGTTTATAAGAATATTTTGTATAGTGTTTTTAAAACATACAGAAGACAAGCATGGCAATCAGAGATTTTGAACTTCGCAGGCATCCATGCAAACTGTACTCAAACATTGTGCAACAAATAGTCTAAATATTTTCCTCTGACAAAATTAAAATTCAGGAGTGTAAGCATATTCTATAAAGCATTCTAAAATTGTCACTTCATTTGCAAACTTTCTTCCTACAGGAAAGTATTTTTCCCTTGCTATTTTATTTTTTTTCTATAATGGCTTATTTAATATTATTAGCTAGTATTTGATGAAATAACATTTAAGTAATAGTATGTATATATGTGGTGGTTTTCACAAACATCCTACTATGATTAATAATATGTTTTGATTCTTTGTGAAACAATCATAACTGCAAGATAAACATAGAGTATATAATAATTTTCTGATATTGTATATAAATAGTGTATTTTCAGAACTGATATCCAAAATTTACTGGTTGGAGAGAAACTATGTCTATGCTGTTTGTTCATATCAAGCATTTACTTCAGATGTATGATTATCATAGCTTTTGGTGATGAGCAGTTTATTACTTATGAGTTTAACTGACTTAATTTCTCTGTCTTTGTCATGTGTTTATGTGTGTGTGTGATTGTGTGCACATGTGTTTGTGTATACATGTGTGTACATCTCTGTGTGTTTGTGTGTGTGTGTGTGTCTGTGCCCATGTATGTGCTTATATGTGTGGGTATGTATGTGTGTGTATTATGGTTGCTGGGGAGGTGCCTTGCTTTTGTTTAGCACATAGATGCCAAAAGTTAAAAGCTGATGGTCTTCCTCTATGAATCTTCAACATAGGGTTTGAGATTGTCTCACACTGAACACAAATCCCAACATTTTTTAACAGACTAGTGAGCAGCAAGCTCCCAGTATCAACCTGTTTCAGCCACCTCAGTGCTAATGTCATTGTACTGTGCTGGGTCATCAAACTTTTTCCTGGGTGTTGTGATTCAAACATACATCCTCATAATTTCATGGAAAGGACTATATCCAATTACTAACCACCTAAGTACCCTAACTGATCTAATTTAATTCACTGATAGGAATATTTACCAGGTCCATCACATTCTTTCCTGAGTTTATTGACGTCCTAGTTAGGAGGATGCTTAAGTTCACTTCTTATATATCTCTATCCCTGGGAGAAAAATGTACTGAAGGGTGTAGAATCACGTTCACCAGAAAGGAAATCAAATATAAAAGAGATCTAAAGAATGCATTTACCTTCGGCAAGGAGTTAGCAGATTTGCAGTGGAGACTCCAACATAGTCAACATTTGGTAGGGTTGGGCGAGGAAACTCCAAAACCCAGTAGGATCGAATGAGCCACATTTCTGCTTTGACTATTGTCTCAGTTAAGGTAGTGGACCTTCCTAGAAGGAGAAACGAGCAAGTCAGAAGGAGAAAAGTTGAATGATTGTCATTTGAATATAAAACATATTTCCTTAAATGATGGAGGAATATATGCTTGATATGGAACATGTGCATTTAAAAAACAGTGTTTATTGATGTATAACATAATTTGCAGTGTCATTGATTTGTTGTCCACATAATATATATAAATGTCAAATTGGGCTTTTTTTTTTTAAAAGAAAACTGTAAAAATTAACTAATGTTTCTAATTAACTTGTAACACTTATTGTAATACCCCCTAAGCCACTATTTAAAGAGAACACATTTTAAACCTCTCTACATCTTTAAAAAGAACAGTACAAATATAGACACACATTCAAGGTCCAAAAGTCACATCACCCCGTGTACCATGGCCAGACTTCCCCAGGGTCCTTATAGTTTGTAGCTAGTCCTCCTTCCCTCTTTTGCTGAAGGAGCTGTATAGTTTATGAATTGCTGAATTTTTGGTTAGTGCTTTTACCTTTATTTCATATTAAAAAATTTAACAATACTTTCTTACAAAAACAATCACAATATTTTCAGAAATTATGAAAATAGAAAGTTTTGTCAGTATTACTTATGAAATACTTTTTAAGAGGGAAAAAAGCAGGACTTCAAAAATACAGACCGAGTATGTGAGTATCCATGCTTCTGTAGTGTTTAAACAATGGATGTTAGGCAAGTACACAATAAAAAAAATATGGTGTTGGTTGAAGCCCCTGTTCTACTTTTAATCCTGTGAACTAACACAATATCTTTCAAGAGTAAAGGAATCCTTTAGCCAATACAGAGAAAATATTTTATAATTTATATTTTTATTTATGTATATGTGTGTCTGTGTGAAATTATATACTAAGTTTGTTCAGGAATCGGCAGATACCATAAAGGGGCAGCAGGTACCCTGAAGCAGAACATACAGGCAATTTTGAGACACTGGACCTGGGTGGGTGCTAGGAACAGAACTCAGGTACTAAAAATGAACAGAAAAGAACTCTTAACCCTTTGGTTATGTTTTCAGATCCCACAGTTTAGTTTTAAATAAAGATAGTTGCCTATGCAAAAGAAAATAATTACTTCAATATTATATACATAGGGAAACTGTAAAATATTTCATTCCTTAATATACATTAATTATGATTTGGTTAACTAGCTAGTGACTTATTAAAATAGATTTAAAATTACAGCAAAAATGATTAAAGAATCACTTAAGAAAAGTCTACTTGCTTCTCTTTGCAGCTCTGCATCTCAGCTGAATGTCCTGTATCAAGTCTGATGCATGCTTCTCTTTGATCAATAATATAAGCTGTTACAGTGTATTTGCTAACTAATATCATATTACATTTGATCACCTATAAAAGGCAACTTCACTTTGCATTTCATGGACATGACTATAGATTAAAATACTTGTGAAATTTAGGTCATTGCGCTACTGAGAAGAAACATAACTCACCCAAAGTTTCACTGTAAAACTGACTCCATTTCTTCTCATTAAATGTCTCGAAGCAAAAGTCAAAATAATGCATACACATCATATTTTTTACCCTTTCCAAGAATGTCATTTGACCACCTAGTCCTGACAAAATTATAGGTACATAAAAGGGAGGGACTAGAAATCTTCCACTTCACTTTTCCATTTTATAGCCAGGAGAGGCGCAGAGACTGTACAGAAAAGGGATCTGCAGAAGTTCAGCTATCAGCTCCCCACAGGGAGCAATGGGATCTGAAAAAAGGACATCAAACATGGATCTCTGTAGTTTTGTCATAAGTTGTTTGTTTGAAACTGTGTCTTTGCAAATCCTTAGATAGCTATCAGATAATTCATTAGCCATATTTTGTAGCAAAGGAGAGAACAATAAACATAAATCTCTTGGTATCTCATGAGTTTATACATCCACAAACATTGTGAAAACCTTGGCCAGATCATCTTTACTGACACATGTAGAAAAACTCTCAAACTTCAGACCAGGTGGTTTTGGGGATCAAGAAAGATGGAAGCTGAAGTTCTCAGAACTGTCACTTCATGACCCCTCTGTACAAGTTCATCCAGTATTATCTTTAGATTCATCCAGTGACTGTATTCCATTGGCCATACCAATACCTTCCCACAGTTCCCAGATCTTAAGTGACAACCCATTTGCAGGAGTAGCAGAACAGACATCCACTTTACAATCATCCTGAGACTTCAAGTCTTCTGTTCAGGGTGTGTCCCCTGTGTCATCGCTTATCCTTATATCTAAGGAGAAAAAGCCTTGAGTTAAAAATTAACTGGAGTTGATCAAGACAAATGCACTAAATGACCACACTGAACTTCTGATCTAATGGAGATAGTAAAAACAAATATTAATTATGCATAGTTGCATGTCAATGTTTAATGACAAATGTTTTGTAATGAATCAAATTCAGGAGTCAAAGTCCTGTCTGCACAAATGTTCTGTTTCTAAGATATTTGAATAGTAGCAAGAACATTGGTTAGCAAGAGGTTAGTCAGAAAATTCTTCTCAACACAGAACACCAGATGCATTAATTGTACAGCTTATAATTATTTTATTGATATCATTTTTAAGAAATTTGCATAAGTATTTTGATTAACATATTTGCATACATATAATTTCTTAAATAGCTTGGTAATGCACCTAAAAACCTCCATTGACTGAAGCCCTGGGAAGCAGATAGACAACAGTTTTCTCCTACACATGCTCCTTGGGAAATAGAACACTAGCAATTGGGTTGTTAGACTCACAGTTGATAGACTAATATGAGTAATATTGTCTGCTAAGGCAGTCAGTTGGTTCATTTTACCTGTCTGCAGGCCCTTCATAAGCCCAAGAAGTAGTTGAATAGCTTGTTATCAGAATCTAATCCACAAAGACTCTAAAAAGTATGTGATTGCATGCATCCACATTCCCTCCTCTCAAGAAAATGCTATGACCACCATTTCTGAGGTCATCAATTTCTGTAAGATTGCACATGCAGATTCTGGAAACTGACATGTAACTTTAGTTTTTGATGACCTAGGATCAGAAGAACAACAGAAAAACCACTGCTTGGCCTATTAGCTCTTGCTTCCTATTGGCTAATTCTTATATTTTAATTTAAACCATTTCTATCAGTCTGTGTTTTGCCGTGTGTCTGTGGCTTACTGGCAAGATTCTGTCAGGAGTCTGTCTCTGGTGGGCTACAAGGCTTCTCTTTGACTCTGCCTTCTCTCTCCCAGAATTCAGTTTTGTTTCCCCATCTACTTCTATTCTGCCCTGCCAGTCCAGGACAGATTCTTTATTAACTAATGATATTCATGGCATACAGAAGAGAATCCCACATAATTAGACTTGCGTGTACCTAGCTTAAACATAGCATTCAGGTGATACAGACTGTCAATATCTTGTTAGACATCACTAATTGGAGGGAAGACCTTCATGAATATTGAATAGTAAATACTGCACATATGCGCACTAAAAGAAAGAAACCCACTAAAATTCTACTTTGAGATTTGTGATTTTCTGCAACAAGAAAGAGGCAGAGAGAGAGAAAGACAGAGAAAGAAGAGGAAGAAGTAATCCTAACTAGTGTTAAATTTTCAGCTCAGCGGAGTGAATTACCAAACAGAGAATTAGTATATATACATAAGAGTGTAAAATACACGCAATGGATTTAACATATCGTCAGGTCAAATTCTCAAATTCCTGTAGTCATACATTAATTCCACTTGACTTCTCAGAACTGTGAACTCTAATCAGAAACAGAAAGCAATAAAGACAGAGTTATGTTGCAGGTATTAAATCTTAGCACATCACTAAGACAATAATCTAAAGGTTAGTATCTATTCTCCTCAAATATTATCTGTTCTTTGGTACTATAATAGACTTTATGACCTGCCTTAATTTTACGGTTTGCTTTTACTATTTCTCTTATATCTTTCTCCTTCAGACAATGATGAAGCTAGTCTTTCTTATGTGGCTGATTTTGGGGCCTTAAATACATTTGGCTGCATAGGTACCTGGACTCAGAGCATATTCTGTCCATCTTTCTTTCTGTGTAGTTCTTTAAGAAGCATATGGACCTGACTGTTCCAATATGCAAGCAGTACAAATATGGTCAGATTGTAGACCACATGACGTGATCCTCCTGAGAAGCAGCTCTCAAGCCTTTGTGTTGATTACTCTGAAACTAGACTCTGTGTGACCCTAGCTTTGGTTACCATCGAACTTCAGGCACTGTTGCTAAGCTCACACGTTCCCCTTGTGCTCTCGGGGTCTTGGGATTCCCTCCTGAGCTGAATTGACACAGCTGAAGGACTTCATCATGGCATGGGTCCAGACCATAGATAGTTTCCTAAGCATCCTCATGGTAAGAGATCCCCAAGGGAACCCTGCGGGAGCATTTTCTGACTGGCAACTGTTCCCTGCTTAGTGAGGTGTCTGTTAAACTTTTGTTAAAAAGATATTATAAGAAATGTTTTCTGTGAATAAACCAAGTATACTCAAAAGACAAATCTTGTGAGGACATCCTAATTGCTGAGCTCCTCACAGACCACTGGCCATTCTCTCTACATCCTTGCTCTTACTTGGTTGCCTAATTCAAAACGGTACAGCTGATGAGCAAAGCGCAATTTAGAGAGCAACAGTCAAACTGAACCCTAAACTTTAATCTTTAAAAAAAATGATAACAGGAGAAACACTGTTTTTCCAAAGAGTGTATTTCCGAATTAGAACTTTCTTTGTCTTATTCAAAATTTTCATAGAAAACTGCTGGATCAAGATCATGACAGGAAACCGACAGAACAGCAAACCTGAGCTAGTGGGAACTCATGACTCTGGACCAACAGGTATGCAGCCTGCATGTTACAAACCTACACCCTGTGAATGTAAGTGACAATTGTAAAGCTTGGTCTGTTTGTGGGGTCCCTAGAAGTGGGATCAGGACCTATCCCTGATGCATGAGCTGGCTCCTTGGAACCTATTACCTATATTGAAATGCCTTGCCCAGCTTTGATGGAGGGGGAGTATCCTGGTCCTCTCTACACTTGATAGACCAGGCTATGCTGACTCCCATGGGGCACCTGCCCCTTTCAAAATGGAGGAAGCACAGATGGAGGGTAGTAAGGAGGTGAATGGAGAGAGGGAAAACTGTGGTTTTTGTGGAAAAAAGATGAAAAATAATAATACAAGCAAACAAAACACTAAAGTTAACAAATAAAACAAAACAAAAAGAAAAGACTATATTTACATCTTTTCCCATCGTTTAAAGTACAATATCATTCTTTTGTTCAAGTCTTCTTAACATTGTTTTTCCTGTTCTGAGGCAATCATCAGTAGGATATTATGGTAAGTTGTAGGAATTTGTCAGTTATTGTTTTGTGAATTAATTGTTGAACTTACTCCCTCATACTCACGTAATTATATAATACCCAGCTGTAATCACAACGCGTATGAAAATGAAAAGTGTTTTGAGGATGAGATCCATAATTTTTGTCACACTATTATTTCATAAAAGAATAAGGGCTATTTCATTGTTTAAATTTTTCCATAATTTTTTTGTTGATTCTTTGAGTTTCATATCATACACTACAGCCACACTCATTTCTCAGGCCTTCCAGATCTGCCTTCCACCCTTGTAACTTGCCTCCCCAAAAGACAGTAGAAAATTAAAATTACAAAACTGTCTCATGGTTGAACGTGCAGTGTCTCACAGTTTGTCACATGGTGTACTCTTTAAGCAAACAGCTTTACCTGTGAATGTTCACTGCAATGAGTCATTGGACTGGTTCAAGGCCTCTGGGCTCTGCTACACTACCGATGCTGGATCCTCCCTGAGACTCCTCTGGGCTATCCTATTGCTGCCCTGTGTCATGGAGATCATGCAACTTTTGTTCTGTAGGACCTGCCTTTTGAACTCCAGCAGCTCATAGATGTGGTATGTGCTGGGTTGGCCAGCTCAAAGCCCGGGATCTGGGCCTGAGTGGTAGGTGAGTTGGTCATCAAGGCTAGCTCTCCATGATGCCCATGGTAAGGCTGGCTTTTCTGTATCCACACAATCAGGGTTAGCTGTTCCTCACCCAGGTCACCAGGGTCAACTCTCTGACACTGACAAGACGAGGGGTAAGGATCAGCTCTCCCACACTAATGAGGCTATGCTCATCTACACCTTCGTTTTGGGCCAGCTCTTCCTAGCTGCTCAGGCAAGTTGCATGGCTAGCTAACCTTAGTCCTGTGACCAGCAGTTGGTGGGTTTAGTTCTCCCATGGACACACCTTCCTAACCAGCTCTCTCACACTGGCCAGGCAAAGAACAGGGCCATCTTTTCTGCACTTTTATCACTGCTGGTGACTGGTGAGAGGCTGGATTAGCTCAGAACCGTACTCAGACAGCATCATGGCATCAAATGGGAGCCCAGACCAAGGAGGTCCACGTTTTATGGACATTATCACAGAACCCTGCTACAGAAGAGTCATGGCCCTCTGTAGCAGCACAAGTTTAGATAATATCATGGCCTCAGACAGCACTACAGGCCTCTCACATTAGACCATTCTTTGCTGTCTTCACATCTACAGTAAAACCATTCTTCATAGAGTACAAACTGCTCCCACTTCCCTTTCTGTCTCACCTCTCCACCACATATTTGTTTATCATAATGCTGCATGCCCTGAATAATGCCGAGGCCTCTCCTTAGTTTTAAAATTTTCAAGTTTTGTAGGGCCCTGTCTACCGTTGCTCCTTGGGGTGTATCTCAAGGACAGTTTTCGTCAGCCAGCTAAAGCATCCTGTTTGTTTTTGTGTTTCCTCTGTCTTAGCCTGGTGATTAGTTGAAGGGCATTGTTTTATCTTTGGTATGGTAATTTCCCATCTGTCCGGGAGGAAATTCCTATGTAGCAGTTAGATTCCCCCCTGCCTGGGAGGTAATCCTTTTGTAGCAACCAAAGTATATTAGTTTTTACAAAAAGCTAAATAAAGCGACATTTGGCTGATCTCCTTTTAAATGACCCATGTCTCTTATGTGTTTCTTTCAATCTCCAAGCCTTTGCAGAGGAGAGCAAACTGTACCGAGGGGGTAACACAGAATCAAATGTTACAATTGGAGGCCCCACTGGGATCATCAACAACTACAGTCAGAGACTCATCTACAAAAACCCACCTACAAGAGCAGAAAATAAGGATCCCTAAAAGGTTGCCCTCAAAAGACTGACCAACAAATAAATAATGAGGATATATTAACTAATGGATACAAATATTTCTACTCCAATATTAAGAGGCTGATTAACAGCACAATTAATAATGCTTTTAAAAAAACAAGACAAATAAAACACCGATATTAAAATATAAACAACAAAAGAGTTCGTTAAGACAATTTTCTTTTATATAAGATAATTAATTGCCTAATTTTTTTTAAAAAAATTTAGTCCCTAATTTCTACACACAGGGAACTTTAATATTACTGATTAAAAACAAATAAAATTAAAAACATTAAAAAAATAAGGACCAAAAAAATTCCCCATAACAATATTTTCACTATGACGCTTAATCAAAGATACTCTTCTCAATAATGATATAAAAATTAAAAAACAATTAAAAAATTTAAACAAAACCCTTAAAAATTTCAAAAAGTAAAATCTATAAATTATATTAAAAATTTTGAGGAACAAAAAATTTAAAATACTAAAAAAAATAAAAAAACTTAAAAAATACATTACACTAATAAAAATTTAATAAAAAACAACTTTACAAAACCTATCTCTCATAAAAAATTATTATAGAAAAACAAAATACAAAAAAATTACCAAAGAAACACACAAAATAATACATCACAGGTTTCCCCCAACATAACCTTAACATGTTAACTAATAAAGGAAAATATACTGACTTAACAACACAGATTATATATGATCCTGTGATTTATGTTCAAATAGCTGTCACAACTATTAAAGCTTAAAAAAACTTTACCTAACAAAAAAACAAAACAAAACAAAAAACAGCTTTCTAAGACCTTTCAAGGATCTTCAAAACCTTATTCTAAATTTATTAACCGCCTACTACAAATAAAAAAAATGACATTTTTGGGGATATAAACTCAACTATGCCAACCATAAAAACAATTAGCCTATAAAAACACTAACAAATTTTGTCAAGAGGCTATATGTCCCCATAACAATGACAATTTAAATAACTTTATCTGGTTATACAAAAACATTGATAACACTCACATACTAATTCAGATAATTATTTCTACCTATTAAAAAATCAAAACAAAACTAAATCTAAAAATTATTTTCAATACAAAAAATCTAAACACATCAAAAGGATCTACCCTACAAATAAAAAAGCAGTTAATCAGCCCAGGAAAAAAGCCAGGTATAATGGCACATGCCTTCAATCCCAACTCTTTGGAGGCAGAGACTTACAGATCTCTATGAGTTCAAGGTCAGCCTGATCTACAGATTAAGTTCCTAAAACAGTTAGAGGCAGGATGCATAGTGGCATCCACTTTTCCCTAGAATACTCCTATCTTTGTTATTAAGAAAAAGTCTGATAATGGAGGTTGCTGTAAGATCTTAGAACAATAAATGGTTATATGGACATTCTGCAGAAGAATCTAGATCCAACTTCCTTTTGTGAATTGATAATTATAATTATCAATTGATAATTATCTCAACATAGTCCTACTGGAGTTTTTTGGCAAAAAGGACCCTTGCTATGGGTACATAAACATATGTCACCTGTAAAAATTGTTATCTTATACCCATCAACTATGCTACATGTTATTCAAAAAGGGTATAAATTTAGTTTACAAACCTTTAAAATGTTACCTAATAAGGTTATTACACCATATACCCAGGCAGAAAAAACTTGGCTACAGAATTTTGCTAAAGATTAAACTTTGTTTTTATATACTAATCCCTACAAGTTTGATAATCATTATCCTTCTGATAAATTGGTCACCTTTTTCAAAAATCATCTGATATGTTTCCCTAAAGTTATTTCTTTATAGCCTCTGACAGGGGCAAAAAATATGTTTACTGATGGTTCTTCCACTGGGAGAGGTATGATGGCCTCCCCTCCTAATTTTGATATTCAGCCTGTTAATACTAAATCTACTCAGATGGCTAAATTGATCACTATACAAATGGTCTTAAAAAATATGCTGACATTCCATTTAACCTTTTTACTAACAGTCAATATATAAACAAAATTCTTACACCTTTAAAAACTACAGCTTATATTGCTTCTGTATCGAATCCAAATGCAATTATTGACTATCCAAACTTTCCTTTGGGCCTGATCTATTCCCATTTACATAGGGCATTTGCAGGCTCATAATGACCTCCCTGGTCCCTTAAGCGAGGGAAATACTTTGATGGATCAGCTTACTCGCCAAATTTATACAATGAGTCAAAAATCTTATAAAGCTACAAAAAAAGCTCATAATCGTTTCCATCTCAATACTGGATCTTTAAGATTTCATTTTAAGATACCTCGAGAGCAAGCCACTAACAATGTTAAAAAATGCTCTTTATATATAAAACTTTTAACTGTTCCCCATTTGGGAATTAATCCTCATGGGCTTGCTCCTAATCATTTATGACAAATAAATGTTACCCACGCTCCTTCTTTTGGGCACATACAATATATTCACGCAACCGTGGATGCATATTCTCATCTTATTTTTGCCTCAGTTCATTTCTATTAATATGTGTGTTGCCATGAGACTGTGGCTTACTGGGAAGTTTCTAACCAGCATCCGTCTCAGGCAGGGGACCCATGACATCTGCCACTTTGCCATTCTTCGCAACATTCAGTTCTGTCTTCTCAGCCTACCTAAGATCTGCCCTATCAGGCCCTGCAGTTTTGTTTTTTTTTTTATGAACCAATGAAAGCAACACATAAACAGAAGGACCTCCTACACCACTATAATTCTTGCTTGATGACTGTATTATTAAATGCAATCTTACTATGTTAAAGCCTTCCTTTTTGTTTAAATAGAAAAGCAAAAATGGTGTTGGAAGTTCTTCTGTCTGTGTGTTGCTTTTATTGGCTAATGAATAAGAAATTGGCTTGGCCTATAGCATGGGAGGAAGAAGGTGGAGTCAAAGAAATGCCATGGAACTGACTCTGGAGACACATGTGCTGAAACTTTGCCTTTAAGCCACTGCCATGTTGTGATATTCAGATTAACAAAAATGGATTAAATTAAGATGTATGAGTTAGTCAATAAAAAGCTAGAGATAATGTGCCAAGCAATGATTTAATTGATATAGTGTCCATGTGATTATTTCGGGTCTAGGTGGCAAGGAACAAATAAATGGCTCTCCCTGTCAATATTTTATTTCCCTTTACTTAATGGCTATTAAAGTTTTATACTATCCTTTAAAGTCTGAACAATTACTGTACAAAAAGAATTGACAATAAAAATTGTCCATAGATGGTGACATATGCCTGTTGGACAAGCTGTTTTAAGGATTAAGTAGAAGGATTACACAATGAAGAAAAGTATACTTTACATAGAAAAGAAATATAAAGCACCATATGGAAATAAAAAGTAATAACAAAAAATGAAAAAAAAAACCTATAACACTGAATCATACCCTAATTTGTCTCTGTATCTTCCATTATTTTTGTCTTCAGGATAATTCTTGCTCCTTTGGCCTTCAGTGAGAATCATAATTAATGATAAACAATTGCCAATATATATATATATATATATATATATATATATACATTTCAAAAGGTAT
Source organism: Myodes glareolus (assembly GCF_982192425.1). Taxonomy (NCBI): domain Eukaryota; kingdom Metazoa; phylum Chordata; class Mammalia; order Rodentia; family Cricetidae; genus Myodes; species Myodes glareolus. The sequence continues at coordinate 20,194,147 of NC_142033.1, read as the reverse complement.
ACTTACAAAGGATTATCTATGACGGCTTCCAGTACATTGAGCAAATCTGAAATCTAATGAAATAGCTGCTCCTTTGGCTACTATGTAGGCAATGTTATCATGCTGCTCTCCAAACAAAGGAATGCCAATCATAGGGATTCCAAAATGGATCGCCTCATAGATTCCATTGGCTCCACCATGAGTTACAAAGGCTTTGGTTTTTGGATGACCTAAAATAAGATGAATTCAGATTGAGATTAATTAGCAGTCTTAGACATGAAATGAGAAATGTACACTATCAGGAACTGAAAGGGGATTATCTACATGAAAATTAATTTTACTTAATTCAATTTATTAATTTAGTTCACCACACAACTTCTCTTTCCCCTTACTTTTCATCCCAAGAAAAGCTATGTGAACTTTGGTGCAATGTTTTCTTCTCTCAGAGTGAGAACAAACTAAATTTGCAGAGAGATATTTTGCAGAATTGCTTTGGACTTGATAGTTGAGCTATGAAATTCTAATTTACAGATGAACACATGGGGTACATGGTAGCTAATAGAAAATGAGTATTAAAAGTGACCAACTGTATACCAGAACTTGTTATCTTAAATACATAATACATTCACTAAGTGCAATAAAAAGGATTTTGAAGTCAACTAGGATATGTTTGTTTTGAGAGTCTTACCTAGAAGGTCATTCTGGGGGAGCCATTTGTAAACTCTGGTATTGGGTCCTAAGATGTCTGGTGTTTTGCCCTCAAATCTCCAAAGAACCTGTTAAAGATTAGATCATGTTTATTGCTAGAGCCAAGTTTAGCATTAAACAGACTAAATAAATTACATTTATATATATGTATATATATAATATGCATATATGTAACAGCATTCATAAAAATGATGCTATGAATTTGAAAGAGAGCAAGAAGAATGGATATGAGAGGGTTTGGAAGAATAACAAAAAGGGAGAAATGATGCCAAAATAGAAATTGTAAAAATAGATATTTTTATATTTAAATATAACATATGTAAATACCTACCATAAAAATGGATAAGGACATCAGAAAGGGTAATATTAAGACCTCTAGAGAGACTGAGAAGAAGGTTGTGCCAGCAGAGTCTGTGCTTATTTTTACATTTAGGCAGGCTGAACATAATCATCATTTTTCTAAGCAGAGATGTTTAGACAAATGGGATAGCTAATGATGCATGAAAATATATAATATACTCCCATTGATACAATTCAATCTCAGAGAAGAGTGGCACATTATTAATAACTCATAATTATATGAACATATATTGACAGTTCTTATAGTCTACTTTTAACAGTGTTATATTTTAAATACTTTTGTGGGTTTTCTTTTATTCACTTGTTCTATGTTATTTTCATTGAATTTCAAGCTTTTAGGCTTTGATTACTTATTCGTGACAAATATTCCTGATCCACAATTCTCCTTGGTCTGACGTTCTTTGAAACAATGCCAATGTGTTGACTAATAAAAATATGGAATTATCCAGCCCATCCAAAGAATAATTTTGCATAGTGTAGTTTTGGAACATGATCCAGGAATGGAGTCACATGAGCAGAATTCTGAGTGCTTGAGGGAGCACTCTAAGAAAACAAGTCAAGAGTCTTGTGACCTCAATTTCTTCCAAATACTAAATTTTTTTTTGGTAAGTGTGCTTTACCCTCCCTCCAGGTATAACAGATAGAGTGGATATATTTCTGGTTAACCACTATTGTCATTCAGATAAAGTTTAAACTGCCCTTTGTGAGTTTCTGTTGTGGTTTGATAAAAAATGACCCCCTAAGGGAGTGGCAATATCAGGAGGTGTGGTCTTGCTTGATTAAGTATGTCACTATGGGGTAGGCTTTGAGATCTCTTTGCCTCAAGTTTATATCAGTGTAACTTTCAATCGACTTCACAATCAGAATTGCTAATGAAAATATTGAGTTATTGAAAATGAAAGGACTAGGAAGAGTTACAAGGAATTATGGAACCTATATTCCCATGTGGACAAGAATATAAACATGACTTCGGTTTTTTCATAAGAGTCAAAATTATATAAAATCTAGTGACCCTGTCTGGTATGTTTCTAAAGAAAAGATATGGGCTCTTCACAAGGTTGACAGAGAACAGTGGAGAACAGGCACATAGAGACCTCTTTTTCTCCCTGTAATTCTCCTGGCTTTATAATTAAAAAATAGTCTGACAAATTAACATGATTGAATGACTTTTGAAATATTAACGCCACCATGTGGTCAATGGGAACTTTACCATCTGGTTTACCTAGAGACAATTATTCTTAAAGATTGGCCTTTAATAATTTTGCATTTAAAAGATAGCTTTTATACTATACATATTCATTCAGATAATAAGGTACATTTCCGGGTTTTTTTGTGTCTTCATTTAATCATTAGAAGCTTAACTCTGATATCTGTAATCTATTACTTTGAAAGCATGACATAATTCCCTATTATGTGTCAATACAATGCAGGAAAGGCTTTAGAGCCTGTGAGGGAGGCGAATCCTCAGGCTTATCTTTGTTAAATTCAAACCGGGGACTTCCTTTTCCCTGCAAGATGCAGCATGCCCAGGTCCAGTACCATGTTTGCCTGCATGGTACCATACTTCTCTTCATGATGATAATGGTTAAATGAGCTACCACATTTAAGTGTATTTTTAATTACAGATGCCATGATCATGTTGTCTCTACATAGCAATGAAAACCTTAGCAAGACTCTATGGAAAAACTTTTTTTTTGTCATACATGGCTTGTAATACTGATCGTATACAACTTCAACTCATGTGATTCTTGTTAATATGACCTTTCTAAACTCTCAGATTGTACATTGTCTGATTCTCTGATTAGAGTTAACTAATGCTTATGATTATAACCCCAAGTTTCCAGGAGAAAGTGCTTTAGATGAAGAAATAACTGGCAGAGTTGAATGAATTTTGGAAAGGCATATAAATAAGGGGAAGAGATCCCCATTCAATTTGAGTCACTTAGGCATTGATTTGAACTATTATAAAATACTAAATGAAGATAAGGAGGTTATTAATCATGAGAAAAAATGACTAATTCCTTGCATAAATATAAACTGACTGATAACATCTTAAAATTAGGAAAGAAGGAAAATTGAGGAAAATTTCCCATTGTAAGTAATATCAAAGTAAATACAGCACCACTGTCAACTATGCGGGTGATGGCTCCCTCAGCTCAATTTTTGGAGTCTCCTTTAAAAATGTTTCCTGTATTGCCTAAAGGCACTCCTGAAGCATGGGGTAAGTAATCTGATAATCAACCTAATCTTGTATTCTTTCTACTTTTTGATGAGGATTTCAGCAAGCTTACAAAAAAGCTTACATTTACAACCTATACAAGCTAGGGCATGAGAGGAAAAGGAATTAATTTACCAATTCCTCCCTGACCGCATGAGCTCAGCTTGGTGTTTCAGTGAAATTTCAACAAAATAAAAGTGTTTAGCATGGGATACACATGGATAAAATGAAGGATTTTAAAAACGCTTTTGCTTTCTGTGGATCTACTGCCCCATGTAGTTATGAATCTTTTTAGTTGGAACAATAATGCACTATGGTTGCTGTATGATTTCCATATATTTGCTAAAACGGTTCTTAACCCTTTCAGATTTCTTCAGTGGCAAGTGTGGTTTGCAGAGAAAACCCATAAAAAGTTCAAACGCAAGGACTGGGGTAATCCTAAATATCACATATGAAATGCTGACAGAGAATGGTAGTTTGGTATCACTCGATTATCAGCTGCATAATATGCTTCTGACGGCTCTCTCCCATATTAGGGAGGTAGCCTTGACTTCCTGGATTTAGCTGAAATGAAATATGACTTCAGACCTAGCAACGTAGTATAAATATAAAGTCCCCCTCTGCCTTATGGCTGATTTCATAGAGAAACTCAAAGATGCTATTGAAAATTTAGCAAAAGGGGAACAAATTCGAACGTTATTATTAAAACACTTAGCTTTTGATAATGTTGATAAAGATTGCCAAGGATTAATCATGCCTCAAAGAGAGATAGAAAATGTTCTGGATTTTTCGAAGTTAATTTACTTTAGATGTAGGGATCTACAAACAAAGAGCAAAATTAGCTGATAAAAAAATCTATGCATTACAAAAATAGATGTTAGGAAAGTGACTAATTGAAGCAATGTAAATTGCTCCTACAATTGTATGTTCCTATTCAATGAGTTCCAGGTTTCACCCTATATTCAAGGAAAGAAAATATTGAGTTAAAAAATGTTGAAACAAATTTGATAAGGATGGGAAATTATTGCCTGGAAACAAAAACAATACCAGTTAACAGTAGATAAATATGTTTAGGGGTCTCCTAACAGCCCCTCAAAATTAGAGGCTTTTTAGGGCAAAAATAACAACATTGATGCCAGACTTCAGACTATCATCAAACTAGTCTTTTGTTCCAAGATGTTATTCAAGGAGTGCTGCTATTGGTAGTCCTCGTACTTAAGTATTGCTGTTTCCTATTTTCAATGTCCTTTAAGGTTACAGAATATTGGCGACTTATACTGCCTCAAAGAGTTGGACTTATATTGGGTTTCAGTAGTTTATCCATGAATGCAATCATAGTTCATACAGGCATCAGTGATGAAGGTTTAACAGGGGAAACTGCAGTCACGAATACAGTGCCTACTAATTGGTCGTTTAACCAGAAGAAAAATTGCAGCTTTTACTAATGTCTATAAAGCCTTACACAAAGAAACATGCTTTGTGAGCAAGGACTCAGTACAAGTAAGACTACGTAGATTTAAGTGCCTTAAAAAAGCAAAATGATAAACCATCATTGGATGTAGCAGTAAATTGAAAACTGTTTACAGTATTATTTAGTTATGAGGATACTGACGTTTCTATTATAGCCATAGAATAATGGGCACATGGATGACTTGTTATGGGAAGTAAATTCAACTGTAATAAAGTTGGGAACTATGAGTTCTAAAAGATTAAACAGGATGCTACAATATTACAAGACATAAGGAAAATTCTCCAGCCATGTGTTACTCATATTCTGATTAATTTTGGTAAAGAGGCTTTCTACAAGAGACTCATGCAGAGATCTATATTCCCACATCTAATGATATCCGTTCTCCACAATCAAAATTCTAATGAATGTTTGGGTTGTCAAAAATGAAAAACACTAAGAAAACAGATGCAAGAGATTATGGGGCCTATATTTCCAAATACATGGGGATATAAGTATGACTTAACATTTCATAGGAGTCATAAATTATATAAAAACCTATTGACCCTGTCTGGACATCTTGATGGCCTGTTTCTAAGGAAAAGATACAAGATATTCACAAGGTCATCAGAGAACAGTGAAAAGCAGGCACATGGAGTCCCCCTTCTCTCTGGAATTCTCCTAGTTTTGTAATTAAAAAATAATCTGGTAAATGAAGATGGTTGATTGACTTATGAAATTTTTAAAAAATTTATTGAGGTTTTTAATAGGTTTTTGAATGTGGTTCAAACACAGACTTTTGTAAGTACTAGGCATAGGCTCTATTGTAGCCCTTTCTCCATAGCTAGAAATAGAAAATATTTCTGGTTACTTTTAAATTCCTATCAATATCATTCAGAAAATCCAAATAACAGAAGATTGTTTAGTTATTAATCATACAAGCTGTATCATATCAATGCTGAATTTTAAAATGCTTTTTAATGATTTTATGGATATTTTTATAATTGTTCTAGAGAGAAAAAAATAAAAATTATCTTAAAAATTAAATGGCTGGAGATCTAGCTCAGATGACTGAGTTACTTGTCTGTACTTGTCTGTATGCATGAGGCTCAGAGTTCAATCCCCAGCACTGCGTAGAATGGACATCGTTCACATGCCTATCATCCTAATACTTCTGAGACAGAGGCAAGAAGGATAGGGTTCAAGATTATCCCTGACTATAAACCAAGTTTCTAGTTCTAATGGTAGTACCCACTATATCAATACAAAGGATGAAGGAATAGAATAGAACCTGAAGCCACGTGAATATCCTCATGTGTATTACCCAAGGACCTGTGGCCCCTGTGCCTTAAGGTCTTTATCTGCTGACCTGCAGACGACCTGTTTCACCCTGGTCCTCCACCACAGAAGAGTTAGCTTCCTATCACACAGCAAAGACCTTCAGCACACAAAATTCAGGGCTGTAGCTGGGTAAGTCCTGCCCTTAGTCTCTCCAGCGATGTCCGCACTGAGCATTGCGGCACTTGTAGAAGGTGGTCATTGTCTCATCTGCAGAACGGGTCAGAAGCTGCATGAAATAGGCACGGGGATGTTCACATTTTGGACACGGCTCTGCAGTAGAGTCCACGTTCTCCCAGGCAGCTGCTCCACCAAGCACATCATCCACTTCTTTCCGCTTTGCATACTTTCGGTTTGTTACCTTGCGTGTGATATTATGCACGTAGGGGCAAGTGTTGCAGGTGAAGCGATGGCAACGCTGTCCTTCCTCCAGAAGCAGCTCATTTCTGCAGCTCCTACAGAAGAGCAGCATTGCTCGAGCTTGAACTTACATAAAGGTTCTTACTGTCTGGAGCTCTGACTTATGAAATTTTATCGCCACCATGTGGCCAATGGGAGCTTTACAGTCGGGTTTACCTAAAGGCAGCTATTATTGGCCTTTAATAGTTTTGCATTTCAAAAAAAATAGTTTTTACTATACATATTCATCCCCATAATAAGATGCATTTTAGCTTTTCTGTTCCTTCATTCAACCATAAAGGATCTCATCTTGATATTAATGGATTGTATTAACCCAAGATAGAACAAAATCCCCTATTATGTGTCAATACTATGCAGCAAATAATTTAGAGCCTGTGAGGGAGGCCTTCCCTTGGGTGGGCTTAGATTTGTTAGGTACAAACTTTGGACAAATTGCTAAGGTGCTTATTTAATATGGAAAGTTGACCTGGCTGCCTGGTTTTCCCTTCATCCTTCAGTCCCTACCCATGGGACCCTCCTGGCTAACATACCCTAAGTGGTAACAGAAGAATTATAATTATTTGATATTAAATTAAAGAGGCATTTGTATATTGTGTAGTGTCATAGACACAAGCTCCCTATTTCTTCTTTGTGTGTTAGGACCTTCACTCTGACTGGTTAAGAGCAGAGAGGTGAGTTTCATCTTTTATGATGCAAACATCACTGTGAGGGAAGCACCCGTCTCTAACTTTTCTTTGGATATTTCTCCTACAAATACTGGCAGGTCAACCAAAAAATATATATTTTTCATTTATTGCATTTTCTCTCAATTAGCCAAAAATGTACATTTATTGACAGTTGGTGAGACTGGACTCCTCTCCTTTAAATGGCCCTCTCAACTACACACTGAATAGACCTATTCCAAAATTAGGATGCAGAGTCATGCTGCATTTCAAACTTTTTCAACACCCTCTTATTGTTATTCTGATAGCAATACTAAATACAAAATAACTCACCCCTGAAAATCTACTGTATGCAGTGACTTTAAGTAATCAACAAATAAAACGACTGACTCTGAAGAACTTGACTGTGTCTACATACTCTTGATAGCAATGTCATCATCACGCCAGCATTTCAGAATGTGCCTAAAGTGATCACTGTGTTTATATCCAAGTCACTCTCAGTCAAAAACACCTTCTGAAGTATTTAAACATCTCTTGTGGATATCTGTTTGGCTAAGGGAAATTAGAGCTACCTTAAATCTTTACCTTTCACAGAATCACTTCTATAATGAGACCTTTCAAGGACGTTCACAGACTTAGTATAGAGTCATCTCCCATGGGATGCTTTCCCTCACCTTTTGTGGAATCTGGGCAAGGGTCCAAGCAATTGCATTGGCTTTGTCTTCCGTCATGTTGCTGACCGTTGACCCCAGAGAAAACACCACGACACCATGTTCTCCAGAGGTCTGGATAAAATCTTCCATTTACTGTGAAGATATGACTGTGTCTTCATCTCTAACCACAAACTTATCACCGATTTCTTCAAGTATTTCTTTTTCAAACCCTAATGCAGGGAAAGCTATTCCTTCAAACCAAAGTTAGTCTGATATGGCAAAGCGTTCTTTGTAGGTGCTGTTAGGACCCCAACTTTAGCCACCTGTACAGCTTCTAGCTAATCTTGAGATCTAACGTTTATAGTACAACGAATAGAAATCATTAACAGACAGTAGTTTATTTCAAAACTAACTACTGAAAGGCAGAAAGAGATATTGTAACAATAAGTCAAAGGTTGTTGTATTAAGCAATTTTGAACTCATACAGAGTTCACTCTCTAGCATTTCTGAGCCTGAGTTCATGACTCCAAACTAGAAACTCAATAATACATGCTAGGTCATAGAAATGGGACTTACTTATCATGCTTTCTAATTCAGTTTAGCTATCAGAGTGGTTTCAAATGTGTGAAAAAATTACAGAGATCATACAAAATGTTGCAACATGCAATTTCTTTTTTATTTTTTTTTTATTTTTTTTATTTTTTTTTAAATTTAGCCTGTCTGAGTCCACACTGACGACATTTAAAACGCCTCCAGTCTGACCAACTCCTTCGTTCTGATGCTAGGGGAAACGTTAGTCCATAGGACCTCTCTGCTGGAGCGGTTCATGACTGTCCATTTACTAGCAAAGCAGTGCCGCTTTCTCGGCCTCCTTGAACATTCCATCGGGTTATTAACATGGAAGGTCACCAGTTGGAACGGCAAGGCCTCAGTCAGTTCGTGGACGTGGAGGCGAGCCTGCCAATCGATCATCGCCGCACCACCTGCTGCACTGCAGAAAATTACCTCACGACATTCTTCGGTCCTTAGGTAAATCCTTAGATGTCATCCTTAAGAAAATGAATCACACATGTGTCTTTCTCCCCATTGGGCTGTGCAGTGGTCTGAATGAGGGTTGTAGCAGTTCTATGTAAAAATAAATAGCATCTCAGCACATAGGACAGTGGGTTTCTCTGCAGGGTTAATAAATGTCAATGCTTTGGAAGTTGCCATCGCTCTGACACTGGTCCTCCTCAATCCAGGGTCCCTTCCATGTGTGTGTGTCTACATTAATTAAGCCCTGAAGGCTGAGAAGAATTTCCACAAGTGGGAAGGAAGGAGAGGGCTCCAGTGGAGACAGAGAGAAAATGAATGCTATGGGCAACGGAAGGTTTTCTGCTAATGGAATAGTTCAATGTGCTTAGAAGGTAAAAGTTGATGCGGGGCGGAGTAGGAGGGGCTGGGAAGATAGAGGGGACCAAACGTAGTGGGTCTTTGCAGGCCCAGTGGGGTTCATCACTGTGTCAGGTTCCCACCCTGACGGAAGCGGGCAGAAATAGGCATGTGTGTCTAGAGGAGCTCTAATGACAGCCACGGACAGCCATTGACGAACGGCTCTTCCCAGGGGAGACCCAAGCAGGCTTGGCTTGGGACTGGCAGAAAGATGGAATGGCTCCCTCCTCTGGAGCCAGGTAGCTGTATATTTTAGGGTGTTGGCAACTTTCCCCGTTACTTATAAAGAGGTTATCTGTGACATGAAGCCAAGACAGTAAGAGACTAGAAATCTGGAGACGACACTTAGGGGAGAGCTGAGGAGCCATACTGAGACTCTAGGGCCACCTGCTCCTGGCATTCTAGGTGTGTTCCTGGACTTCTCGGTTACGTGGGTTAGTAGATTCCCCTTTGGTTTGAGCTGGATGGAGGAAAAAGTGCCCTGGCTATATGAATAGCCACATAGACTTATAGCTGTATAGGCTTACTAGTTCAGAGCTCGGGAACAGTTAAAAGTCTCTACTCGTGATAAATGGTTAGAGCACAGAGACTTATACAGCAGGCACAAAGGCTGCGGAAGGATTGAATGATCATCCGGGGTCAGGGGACTCCACGGAGCCTTCTAATCCATCACATGAATGGGGTTGCTAATCTACACCTGCAGCTGGCCAATTTCTTTTTTAAATAGTGGTTGTCTTCTCAGAAACAGTGGAAGCAGGATTTATCCCTGATGCATGAGCTGGCTCCTTGGAACCTATTTCTTGTGTTGGGATGCCTTGCCCAGCTTTGATGGAGGGGAGGATCCTGTGTTAACTTGATTTGTCTTGGTATGCTGACTCCCTTGGGGGACCTGCCCATTTTAATGGAGGAGGCACAGATGAATGATAGTAAGGAGGTGAATGGAGTTAGGAAAACTGAGGTTTGTGTGGAAAATAAATGAAAAATAATAATAAAAACAAACAAAACATTAAAGTTAACAAATAAAACAAAACAAAAAGGAAAGACTACATTTACATCGTTTCCCATCATTCACAACACAATATCATTCTTTTCTTCAAGTCTTCTTAGCATTGTCTTTCCTGTTCTGAGGCAGTCATCACTAGTATATTATGATAAGATGTATGAATTTTGTCAGCTATTGTTTTTTGAATTAATTGTTGAACTACTCCCTCATACTCATGTAATCATATAACACCCAGCTGTAATCACAACTCGTATGAATATGAAAATTGCTTTGAGGATGAAATCCATACTTACTTAATTTTTTTCACATTATTATTTCATAAAAGAATAAGGGTTATATCATTGTTTAAATTTTTCCATCAATTTTTTATTAATTCTTTGAATTTCATATTATACACCGTAGCCACACTCATTTCTCAGGCCTTTCAGATCTGCCTTCCACCCTTATAACTTCCCTCCCAAAAAGACAAAAGAAAATTAAAATTACAAAAATGTCTCATGGTAGAATGTGCAGTGTCTCACAGTGTGTCACACGCTGTACTCTTTAAGCAAACAGTTTTACTTGTGAATGTTCACTGCAATGAGTCAATGGACTGATTCAAGGTCTCTGGGCTCTGTTACACTACCGATGCTGGATCCTCGCTGAGACTCCTCTGGGCTATCCTGTTGCTGCCCTGTGTCATGGAGGTCCTGTAACTTTGGTTCTGCAGGACCTGCCCCATGAACTCTAGCACCTCATAGATGAGGTATGTGTTGGGTGGGCCAGCTCAAATTCTTGGATCCGGGCTGAGTGGTAGCTGAGTTGGTCATCGATGCTAGCTCTCCATGAAGCTCAGGTGAGGGGTGAGCCTGGCTTTTCTGTATCCACACAATCAGGGTTAGCTGTTCCTCACCCACGTCACCAGGGTCAACTATCTGACACTGACAAGATGAGGGGTAAGGATCAGCTCTCCCACACTAATGAGGCCATGCTCATCTACACCTTCGTTTAGGGCCAGCTCTTCCTAGCTGCTCAGGCAAGTTGCTTGGCTTGCTCACCCTAGTCCTGTGACCAGCAGTTGGTGGGTTTAGTTCTCCCATGGACACACCTTCCTAACCAGCTCTCACACACTCTCCAGGCAAGGAACAGGGCCATCTTTTCTGCACTTTTATCACTGTTGGTGACTGGTGAGAGGCTGGATTAGCTCAGCACCGTACTCAGACAACATCATGGCCTCAAATGGGAGCCCAGACCAAGGAGGTCCACATTGCATGGATATTGTCACAGAACCCTTCTACAGAAGAGCCACTGCCCTCTGCAGCAGCACAGGTTTAGATAACACCATGGCCTCCGATAGCAGTATAGGCCTCTCTCATCAGGCCATTCCTTGTTGTCTTCATGTCTACAGTCCTACCTGTCTTCACAGAGAACAAACTGCTCCCACTTCCCTTTCTGTCTCACCTCTCCACCACATATTTGCTTATCATAATGCTGCATGCCCTGAATAATGCCGAGGTCTCTCCTTAGTTTTTAAATTTTCATTTTTGTTTGTTTTTGTTTGATAAAGAAGAGGGTTTATTTCATCTCATAGCTTCCTGTCCATTGCTGAGGAAATGTAGGCCAGGGGTTTAAAGCAGGACTCAGTAGGCAGGACTGAAGAAGATACCACAGAGGAAATGTGCTTATTAGGATGTTCCTTATCATTTGTTCAGCTTTTTTTCATTATGTCTTATATTTTGTGAGATTATAACACAATTGCATTATTTCTCCCTTCCCCTCTAATTCTAATTCTATCAATATGCCTTGATAGAATAATCAGTGAATGTCCTGAAGGCCGTTCATAAATTAGTACGATGCTGAAATGTAGTTCATGTGCCTTCTCAGTGAGCTCTACTCACTCTTTGTTTTGTTTTCTATCTTTACAAACTTTCGATTAATGAATAAGAAGGATTTTATGGAAAGAAAAACCATGACTGCCACACAGGCCAGTAGGAATCCAATCACATCCAGAGAGTGGTACTGGTACCAGGTGAGGTTGTGTGCAAGTGGCCTCAAGTGCTTGGCCCCTTTGTGGCGCATGACAAACTCAATCCAGAAGATGGCTCTGTCCAGGGGTTTCATGGGCTGGTCATGATGAATGGTTGACAACCACATAGCATTCTTTTTATAGCTGATAGAAGGAAAATAGACATTAACATACATATGAAATGAAAAATGCACACGTGTAAACTTTTGTGTAAACATTAAAGTTAATCACACCATATAGAAGGAAAATATATTTTGTTTTATGTTCAGAGGCATGTCTGAGTTCCTTGAGCATGCAATATTAAGCATTGTAAAAGAAAAATAATAAAGATGAAATATTTCTAAAGTAGAGTTTAGACACAGCTAAGTCTTAAATACAAAATAAATAAAAATGAGATATTATTTGATTATATAAAGCTTCAGTTGCCCATAAGTAATTATTAGTAATTTTTTGTGAAAATGTGTACTACTTATAGAGCATGTAATCAAACCGGACTCTCTGAATTTGGCTGTCAGTGAGGGCTGACTGAGAAGCCAAGGACAATGGAACTGGGTTTTGATTCTACTGCATGGACTGGATTTGTGGAAGCCAGGTTTGTTTGAATGCTCATCTTCCTATACCTGGATTGAGGGGGGAGGACCTTGGACTTCCCATGGGGCAGGGAACTCTGACTGCTCTTAAGACTGGAGAGGGAGGGGGAGGGGTATTTGGGAGTGTGGGAGGGAAATTGGAGGTGGGGAGGAGGTGGAAATTTTTAATAAATAAATAAATAAATAGATAGATAAATAAATAAATAAATAGGAATTTAAAAAAAAGAAAAATGAGAGCATGGTATTTGCAGGCAATTGTATGAAATTAGAGTCTATTAAATGATCCAAGCACAGAAAAAGAAAAAAAAAAAAGAAAATGTGTACTAGTGTCAGGATGTATAAGTAGAAGGATAATCACTCTTGTGTCCTCATGGTGGTGCATATCTGTGTAAATTTGATAAAGATTGAAATAAGATTTGTATGATACATCTATCACTGATTAGTGGTTTTAATTACAAATGTGTCCTGGTTCTTATTAATTAGCTCTAATAGCTGCTTCTCAGTGCTTTTACGTTATTCTAATTAAGGTCATCAAATATTTGATAAAATTAATAGGAAGAGTAATTTTCTTCTCTGTTACTGTATTGAATTTTTATTGCTTTTATTATTCTTATTGTAAAATATAGTCACTATAAATTTTTGCTATTACTTTTAAATATGTGTGAAAGAGAGTATGTGTGTAAAGTGTGTAAACTTGTATGTGTATGTGTTTGTTTGTGTGTGTATGTTTGTTATAAGATCTGCTAGAGTTAGAGTTACAGATGTTTGCAACCAACTGATGTAAGTATTGGGAACAGAACTCTGGACTGCTGCTAGCGTAGACCTTCCCTTATTCACAGAGCCGTCTTTCAAGTCTAATTTTTACTCTTATTATTGATATTCGTTTTCTGTTAGCTTTGTAATTTTAGAAGCATGAGTTGTAAAAATTTCACACTGAAGATCATATACAAGGTATACTTGATTCTAATGCTGAAATAATTATTGATGAACATATAAAGGAGAAGGGTTATAAAGAGAAGTCATCAACTCTGATGACTGTTTAATGCAGCAAATTAGTAATTGTAATGATGGTAGCTTACTGTCTTTTTATTTGCAAAGCAAAATGAGAGAATTATGAATTTATTCTCATTAAATAATCATCATTTCTTAGTATGCATGTCACATTTATTTAAAATTGAATTTGTAACTTATCTGATTAGGAAATGGGAAGTGGGGAAGCTCCTTAGGGAAGGGTGAGGAAGATTAATTCAGAAGAAGGGCAGACAGAAATAAAGTACTAATACAAATATTAAAAAAGCCATGAAAAATTTTACTATTAATAAATTTTTCAATTCTCCACAACACATAAAATTTTATGTATAAATATAATATGCGGGGCGCCATCCTGTCCAGCAGGAATGAACCCCACCAAAAACGAGAATTCCTTCTCTGGTCACATCTTTATTTGGAGCATTCCCTTGAGGAAAATTGGGGGAAGGGAAGATAGAGCAGGGACGAGAGAAAGCTTAGAGAGAGAGCGTTGGGCCCCGAGGCAGCTGCTTTTAAACGGCGGAGCAGCCTGAACGCTGTCCCGATTGGTCAATGCCACTCTGCTGGTCTGAGCATGTGCAGGCAAGGGTGCAGGCAGGGGTGCTCAGCCCCACGTGGCTACCTCCAAACTGCAGGACCACCTGTGCCTCCAGGTGGCTCCCAACATCTCCCCCTAATTATTGTCTTTAAGAGCAATAAGGCAAAACTATTTTCCAATCTGGTCCCCACCTAGACGCAGCATGCCAAGGATATCTCTGCTCCCACCCATCTCCAAGGAGGGAGAAAGGCAGAATAGAGTCAGTCAGAAAATTGTTAAGAGATGCACAGGGTGTTGCTCAAGGCGATAACGTGAAACAGCTGCTCTTGACACCGCCCAGAAGGTCATCTCTGCTGTCTCCGCATGAATCTTCCACAGCAGGACACTCAGCATCCACTGGGTCATCTTCTTTATCTCTCTGGTCGGTCTCGCTGGCATCCAGATGTATGTCAGCATTCCTAGAAAAACATAAACAAAACTCTCCTCCCAAATAAACATTTAAGAGTATTAAAAACTCTCAGTGTAAAAATTCAGCACAATCAGTACTGGAAGTAGGCTGGTTTTGAACTTAGAGATCTGCAGGTCTCTGTTTCAAAAAGCAAATCTTGTTTGCCTGTACCAGCAAAATTTTGAATTAAAAATTAAGTGTAAAGAATGCAAGAGAAATCCTTTCTCTGGGGGAAGCTGTCACTGGTAGTGTATTCCCCCTCTTATGTCTAAAAACCAAAGCAGTTGTCACTGGGAATTGAACTCAGGACCTTTGGAAGAGCAATCAGCACTCTTAACCACTGAGCCATCTCTCCAGCTCCCCTATTCAGATGAAAAAACCTCTAGGTAACATTGTTTATCTCACCAGGTGCCTCAGGCAAAAGGTCCGCCTTTCTTTGTTACCTAGGATACGGTAACCAGGTAAACATGCCTTTATTATGATAATCACGACCAGTTCTTTAAGGGAGAATGGGCGTAGCATCGATCATCTTACTACTTCCTGCTGACAAAGGGGCGATGTTTGGGGGATAAATGTTTTCATCTGACTAATCTTTTGGCGACAAATGTTTTTATCTGACTGAATTCTTAGCGACCTTGGCTGAGGGCGGCAGCAGCGGACAGCGGCAGCTGCCATAGCTCCGCCTCTGAAGCCCCTTATGGCGCGCTCCGCATGGCCCCGCCCCGGGCCGTGCGCGGGCTCGCCGTTTCACCTCAGGCAATGAACTCGCACCGCCGGCTGTGAGTCTTTTTCAAGCTCCGGCGAGGGGGGGGGGCATCCGCCCACCCGTGGAGGGCCCGGTCTGCCCGCGCGCGGAGCCCCGTTCTCTGGGAACTCATCTCCGCCCGCCCATGATGCTATGGAAACACAGTTTTTCCGCAGAGCCGATTCAGCTCCTCTCTGCCTTCTATGGCTCCGCTGCTCACCATGCAGCTTTCGCCTCAGTCAGGCGAGTCCGCTCAGGTGTTGAAAAAGTCCTCCAAAAACCATAGCCCCGCCAGAAGGCCTCTGATGTCACACGGACTTTAGCCTGCCCGCGACCTGGCTATTCGCAGGCCTCTGAGGACTCCAGCAAATTTCCCGCCAGCAACTGGTTAGCATGGCCATGCCTCCCGAACGAGCTAGCACTGGAGAGTGCAATTTTGCGTCTCCCTCCTGAGTAGCTGGGATTACAGGTGTGCACCACCGTGCCTGGCCCACTTCCGTGTTTCTAATCAGGCATTACCGCTCAAAGGCGGGCCGGCTGCCGCCAGCACTCTCAGCACGATCAAGCAGCTTGTCTTTCTCAGTCAAAAAATTAAAGTTTTTTGTACGTGAGAGCCAGAGACTGAGCTCTCTTAACAAAATTAGGCGAAAATCACCTCCAAAAGCCCTGTGGCTCTTTAAGAACAGGGAAGGCAGTGATCAAGTTTGCCTCCCTACGAGACTGTTGCCTCCAGTCTCTATCAGCGAGTACGCAGGTGGACGGAGAGGGAGCGGAAGCCGCGGTCTCCCGTACCCCATCGTCCTCAAAGTCCCGCCTTAGTTACCTCGCCTTTTTTGCTGCTGTTTACATTCCTCCTGCACTGAACTTAAGGGATTTTTCTTCCCCGTTGCTTTCTGTACCTTCTTTCAGATACCTTAACTTTGATATTTTTTTTTTTTGTATTTTCTTTTCTATTTAGGCCTATCCTTTGAAATTCCTTTTTACATTTCTTTTCCTCCCCTTTCTGGGGATTTCAACCGACGTCACTCACCGCTCCATGTTCTCAGAGTTCTGAAATTCAAGGCTCTCTGTGCTGGTGTCTGATCTTGGCTTTTTCTCCCGGGCTTTCTCAGGGTCCCCCGGCGTAGTTGTCAGGGTCCCTCAGCGTCCCGGGTTTCGGCACCAGTTGCGGGGCGCCATCCTGTCCAGCAGGAATGAACCCCACCAAAAACGAGAATTCCTTCTCTGGTCACATCTTTATTTGGAGCATTCCCTTGAGGAAAATTGGGGGAAGGGAAGATAGAGCAGGGACGAGAGAAAGCTTAGAGAGAGAGCGTTGGGCCCCGAGGCAGCTGCTTTTAAACGGCGGAGCAGCCTGAACGCTGTCCCGATTGGTCAATGCCACTCTGCTGGTCTGAGCATGTGCAGGCAAGGGTGCAGGCAGGGGTGCTCAGCCCCACGTGGCTACCTCCAAACTGCAGGACCACCTGTGCCTCCAGGTGGCTCCCAACAATAATATATAATTTTAATGATCTTTTCCTCTTCTGTACTGATGGTACTCAATCGAAGAGTCCAAGAGCACCTTACACAAATTTCAATACCAAACATGTAAAATCCTCTTTTTAAGAGATTGTTCAAGTCTGTCAAAGAAATTCCCTTAACATAGAGCCTATTGGTGGTGCTTATTCTCCAATAGTGGAAGGTAAGTTTCTATTGCTGAATGAGCATTCAATTCAGAAGCAGAGTCCAGAGACCTCTCAGCTGGAACTGTCTTGACATCCCCCTACCTGAAAACTAGCTTTTGTGGTATAAAACAGTAGAGAGAATTAAAAGATTTTAAAAGCCAGAAGGAAGTGCTATGAAGTTGTTTCTTTAATACTCTACATTCATGAAGTCTCAACATCATGTGTACCTAAACAAGATCTGAATAATGATGACATCTATAGTCTTTTTTAACAACATAATCCCTTAAAAAAACAGAGTAAGTGTGAAACCTATAGTCATTCTCAAAAACATAGATTCCTAACAAAATCTGAAATAAGTAGGACATCTAGAGTTGTTCTCAACCAAATAAGTCCCTAAACAAGTACTTGATATGGATATTTTTGTGTAAACATCAAAAATATTTACATACTATTATCACAGTATTCTGTGAATGAGATTGGTTAATAAAGAAGTGACTTGGGCCCAAGACAGGGCTGAACAGAGCTAGGCAGGTAAAACTAAGCTGAATTCTGGGAGAAAGAAGGTGGAGTCAGAGAGAAGTCATGCAGCCCCCAGATGAGATAGATTACTTTGGTCCTTACTGGTAGACCAAAACCATGTGTCAATACAGAGATTAAGAGAAATAGGTTAATTTAAGATACAAGAACTAGCAGAAAATATGCATAAGCTAATAGAGAAAGCAGTGTTGTAATTAATATAGTTTCTGATTGGTTAGTTCGAGTCTGTGTGACTGGGAACAAATAAGTAGCTTCTTCCAAAAGATCTAAATAAGGATGACACCAGTAGCTATGCTAAGATGAAACGATGTAGATTTCACTCTGATCTTAACTCCACATGAAATTTTTAAATACTCAAAGTCGGAAAGATATACTGTTTTTCTAATAAAGCTCTTTTTGGAAAGAGTTTCCAAATGGATTTTATAATCATGTAAAAATAATCATCAACATGTTAATTTGCTTCATAGTAATAAGTTTTCATTATTTAAATTCATCCTAAGACAGGTTCCATATTTAAATATCTAACCATACACTTACTTTTATGTTACTATCCATGCTATTTTCATGTATTACAACTTTCATAAAAGTTGCCTATATCTTTCAAAACAGTCAATTTCTCTGTTGTAATATTTTTCTGTGGCTTCTAGGTGTATGATATCTGATACCACCTTCAACATTTCATTGTTGCAAGGAGGGCTGCTTGTTGGTACCTGGTCACCCAGCTAGCTTAGACCTGAAATAATCACACAGAAACTGCATTAATTAAGTCACTGCTTGACCCATTAGCTCTAGCTTCTTATTGGATAACTCTTACATATTAATTTAACTTATTTCTATTAATCATGTGGCAGTGGCTTACCAGCAAAGTTCCATCATTGCTACTGACCGGCTCAAGGGAGCCACTCAGACCGTAAGGGAATCAGGGCGAAGGCACAGGAGAAATCAGGATACGGCGAGGAAAAGCGACTCACAGACACTCTCAATGTTTTTGCGGCATACTGTTGCGATTTACTTACTTCAGTGCAGGATTATATATTATTACAAACAAAGAACTTGGCAAAGGCATACATCATCAGATCATAAAATAGAAAAGAACGGCATAAAACAGTTTTACAAAGAGAATCTTTAAAGATGCTTTGGCATGAGTACAAGGATTTTTGCTTCCTTTCATTTGTAAAGTTACCCCTTCTTTTTTCTTGTTATTAGAGAGACCATTGTTCTTGAGTTAGCCCACCTTTATCAGTTTGTACCAGGTGGCTGGCTGGGCTCAGCTAAGGGACCTTGTGTATCTGGGTGGGAAAGAAGAAGGCTACTATCTTTCTGGAAAACTTTCTGCTAGGAAACTTTAAAGACATGATTTTAAACTTGTCTGAGACTCATTTTGTACTATTAATCTCAACTCCTTTCCCTTCCCGACTCTCAGGGTCAGATGTTGTAATTAGCCTAGGTTTTCTGGCCATAAGGAAGGTTGCATAGGCCTCCTGTTAAGTTGTACATAAATGCCTAATGTTGTTTTCCTGTAGAAGGCTTCTAAGGTTTTTTCTACTAAGATTAACTCCTTTTATTCCACATCATCAAGGAATTGTCCTAATGATGATTTTGGCAATTCCCAGAACTGGCTACTTTTTTAAGGCTTTAATTCATAGTGGGGCAGAATTCAAAAATGTCCTCAGCAGTCTTGTTTATATCCACAACTGCCTGGAACAGTCTGATCTGTTAGCAATATGTAAGGATCACAAAGAACACACAGACAAGGGAAAAGACACACATATGGCTCCAAGGACAGCCAGGTCGAGTCAGTACTAATGGCGACTCAGGCAGCATTACACCACAACTGGTTGCCAAGGGACTGCCTGGAACACACAGCTCCTAGAAGCACAAATCCCAATCCTTCCGGCAATATTTGCCCATCCAGTCAGCTTTTCTGCTACACTGGCGAGACAGCTGTAGATGTAGCACATCATGTCTATATCTGGAAAAGGGAAACGGTGTGAGAGTTCCTTCTGACTATGTGTTGCTTTTCTTGGTTAATATATAAACATTTTGAATCTATGGCAGGGAAAAAATAATTAGGTGGGGAAAACTAGGCTGTATGATGGGAGAAGGAAGGCGGAGTCAGAGAGATGACATGAAACTGCTGGAAATAGAAGTGCTGGAACATTGTTGGTAGGCCACAACCTCATGATCAAGAGAAATTGATTAAATTAATAAGTAAGAATTAGCCAATAAGAAGCTAGAGTTAATGAGTCAAGAAGCGATTCAATTAATACACTGTCTGTGTTATTATTTCGGGTCTAGACAGCTGGGAACCAACAAGTGGCTCTCCACTCCTTCAAATTGGTGTCAATGTGGTGGACTAAAATCTATGTAAAATGTTAGAAAGCTTGAACAGGAATTCTATACACAAAAATATAGAGTTTAGTACAGCTTCTTTCTGTTTGCTGGCAGTGTGCTGCAGCTCTCTTAAGAGAGGTTTTTCTTCATCGGTTGATGGATGGAGATAGAGACAGAGACCCACATTGGAACATGGGACTTAACTCCCTAGGTCCAAACGAGAAGCAGAAGGAAAGAGAACGTGAGCAAAGAAGGCAAGACCAGAGGGAACCTTCATCCAACGATGGATGGTGATACAGACGGAGAACCACATTGGATCTCCGGACTGAGCCCCGCAAGGTCCAAATGAGGAGCAGAAGGAGGAAGAACATGAAAAAGGAAATCAGGACCACAAGGGGTGCGATCACCCACTGATAAAAGGGGACTGATCTAATGAGAGTTCACCAAGGCCAGTTGGACTGGGACTGAACGAGCACATGATCCAACCAGATTCTCTGAATGTGACTGGCCCGGAGTCTTTCTGAAAAGCCATTGACAATGACACTGGGACTTGTTTCCTCTGCATATACTGGATTTTTGGGATCCAGTCTGTTTGGACATTCACCTTCCTGGATCTGGAGGGAGGGGAGAGGAACTTGAACTTCCCACAGGGCAGGAAACCCTGACTGCTCTTAGGGATGGAGAGGGAGGAGGAGAGGGAATGGGGGGAGTGGGAGGGTATTGGGAGGAGGGGCGGAAATGGAAACTTTTATAATTTAATAAACTTTGAAAAAAAGAGAGGTTTTTCTGATTCAGTTTTTTAAATTATAAATTCAGATTTATAAATGTGTCTTTATATTTAAAGGGGGAAAAGCTATAGAGATTTGCATTTGTATGGATCTTGGTTTATTGAAGGAAATCTAAGGTAAATCTTATATGTATATTTCTGCTCTTGATGAAGGCATTGTTATTGCGCTGTTCATTTTAAAATGTATAATTAAAAAGTATAGGTTAATAGTTAACTATAATAGTCAAGCTTGTAATCATGTTAGGTTTTCTAAATATATATAGAGATATTTCCTTTAGGTATTCTTAAAATCTTTCAGAGATCTTTAGAATATGACTTTTAAATGTTTTAAAAAATTAGGACATTTCATGACAATAAGACACATCTGAACCTGGCAGCACAAGCTACTTCAAGAAGAAGATGGACATCAAAGAGGCTCTTTATGAAGTTTGTTAGTCATTTGACCAAGAAACTGCACTTGCGTGGCCACATAAATGAACCCACAGGACATGAAGAGAAATGACTGCTGAACTTGCCTAAAGGTGAGATGGTTCTTTGGGGTTCCTGTTACATGAAAGAGTCTGCCAGACATTCTGTAGGACACAGAAGAACGATATTGGCAAAATGACAATATAGGCAGAAGTACCTTAAAGATCCTGCTTCATGAAAAAATCTGCTGGGTACTATGGGCCTGTAGTACTATATACATAGTACTAGTACTATGGTACTAAGATGCCCCAACAATACAGAAGAACCTTGGGTGACTATCCAGGCATTGAATTGTTACTTTCAATGCTACAGTTTTAGAAGTTACTTACTTTGTACCTCCTTTTTAAACAATGTTATAATATTCTGGAGTCTTTGATGGAGTTGAAGAATAAGCAGGGGATCCATGACGTCTGCCATTTTGCCCTTCGTCACAACATTCAGTTCTGTCTTCTCTGCCTACCTAAGATCTACCCTATCAGGCCAAGAAGTTTCTTTATTAATTAAAGAATGAAAGCAATACATAAACAGAAGGACCTCCTATACCTCTATAATTCTTGCTTGATAACTATTTTATTTAATGTAATTTTGCTATGTTAAAGCCTTCCTTTCTGTTTAAACAGAAAAGGGAAAATGGCATTGGAGGTCCTTCTGTCTGTGTGTTTCTTTTATTGGTTAATGAATAAGAACTGGATTGACCTAAACCATGGGCAGATGAAGGCAGAGTCAAAGAAATGCCATGGAGCTGACTCTGGAGACAGATGTGCTGAAATTTTGCCTGTAAGCCACTGCCATGTGGTGATATACAGACTAATAGAAATGGGTTAAATTAATATTTAAGAGTTAGCCAATAAAAATCTAGAGATAATGTGCCAAGCAGTGACTTAATTAATATAGTTTCTGTGTGATTATTTCAGATCTGGGCAGCAAGGAACAAACAACTGGCTCTCCCCTCCAACATTTCATTTCACTTCATGTATTGGCTATTTAAGTTTTATACTATCCCTAAATCTCTGACCAATTACTTTGCTAAAAGAATTGAAATAAAAATCATTCAGAGCTTGTGGCATATGCCTGTTGGACAAGCAGTGTGGAGGATGAAGTAGAAGGATTACACATTGAGGAAAAGTATGATTTACATAGAAAAGAGATATAAAGCACAACATGGAAATAAAAAGTAATAACAAAAAAAAGTTGGAAAAAAAACATGACACTGAATCATACCCTAATTTGTCTCTGTACCTTCCATTATTTTTGCTTTCAGGATGATTCTTGCTCCTTTGACCTTCAGTAAAAATCGCAATTAATGATAAATAAATAACAATATATGTACATTTCAAAAGGTTATACTCACAAAGGATTATCTATGACAGCCTCCAGTGCACTGAGCAAATCTGACCTTGTCATTGTTCTGAAATCTAACGAAACAGCTGCTCCTTTGGCTACTATGTAGGCAATGTTATCATGCTGCTCTCCAAACAAAGGAATGCCAATCATAGGGATTCCAAAATGGATCGCCTCATAGATTCCATTGGCTCCACCATGAGTTACAAAGGCTTTGGTTTTTGGATGCCCTAGAATAAGATGAGTTCAGGTTGACATTAATTAGCAGTCTTAGACATGAAATGAGAAATGTTCACTATCAGGAACTGAAAGGAGATTTTCTACATGAAGATTAATTTTACTTAATTCAATTTATTAATTTAGTTTACCACACAACTTCTGTTTCCCCTCACTTTCATCCCACAAAAATCTATGTGAAGAATCTAATACTCATACACTTGGAGAAATCTTTTCTTCTCTCAGAGTGAGAAGAATCTAAATTTCCAGTGAGATATTCTCCAGAATTGCTTTGGACTTCAGAGTTGAACTATGAAATTCTAATTTCCAGTTGAACACATGGGGTACATAGTAGCTAAGAGAAAATGAGTGTTAAAAATGACCAACTACATATCAGAACTTGGTGTCTTAAATAAATAATATATTTTCTAAGTGTATTATAAAGGATTTTGAAGTCAACTAGGATATGTTTGTTCTGAGAGTCTTACCTAGAAGGTCATTCTGGGGGAGCCATTTGTAAACTCTGGTATTGGGTCCTAAGGTTTCTGGTGTTTTACCCTCAAATCTCCAAATAACCTGTTAAAGAATAAATAATCTTTATTTCTGGAGCAAAATTTAGCATTATACAATATACAGACTGAATAAGTTATATTTAGGAATATAAATATATATATATATGCATATGTACATATGCACATATGTATGTAACAGCATTGCTAAACATGATGCTATGAATGTGAAAGAGAGCAAGGCGAATGGATATAAGAGGTTTTGGAGAAACAGCGAAAAAGGAGAAATGAAACAATTGTATTATAATTTAAAAAGAGAAATTGTAAAAATAGATCTTTCCATGTTTAAATATAACATAGGTAAATACCTCCCATAAAAGGCATGAAGACATCAGAAACAGTAAATATTGAGAACCCTAGAGAGACTGAGAATAAAATTGTGCCAGCAGAGTCTGTGCTTATTTTTACATTCAGGCAGGTTGAACATAAACATCATATTTCTAAGCAGAGATGTTTAGACAAATAAGACATGCTAATGATGCATGAAAACACTCAATATACTCCGATGGTGATATAATTCAATCTCATTGAAGAGTGGCACATTATTAATAACCAATATTTTATATGAACATATTTTGACAGTTCTAATAGTCTACTTTTAACACTATTATATTTTAAATGCTTTCATGGTTTACATTTATCAACCTGTTCTATGTTATTTTCATTGAATTCCAAGTTTTTAATCTTTGATTACTTATTCATGACAAATATTCCTGAACCACAATTCTCTTTGGTCTGAAGTTCTTTCAAACAATGCCATTGTGTTGACCAATAGGAGAATGGAATCATCAGGCCCATGCAGGGAGAAATTCAGCATAGAGTTGTTTTGGAACACGATCCACGAATGGAGTCACATGAGCAGAATTCAGAGTGCTTGAGAGAGCACTCTAAGAAAACAAGACAAGTGTCTTGTGACCTTAATTTCTTCAAAATGCTAGATTGCTTTTGGTAAGTGTGTTATACCCTCCGTCCAGGTATAACAGATATTAGTGGATCTATTTCTGGTTAACCACTATTGCTTGCTATTTCATCCAGAGAAAGTTTAAACTGTCCTTTGTGTGTTTCTGTGGTGGTTTGATAGAAAATGGACCCCTAAGGGAGTGGCAATATCAGGAGGTATGGCCTTGCTGGAGGAAGTATGTCACTGTTGGGTGGGCTTTGAGGTCTCTTTGCCTCAAGCATATCTCAGTGTGACTTTCAGTCGACTTCACAATCAGAATCTCTATTGAAAATATTGAGTTATTAAAAATGAAAGGACTAGGAAAAGAGTTACAAGGGATTGTGGAGCCTATATTTCCATGTGGACAAGAATATAAACATGACTTGAGTTTTTCATAGGAGTCAAAATTATATAAAATCTAGTCTGTTTCTAAAGAAAATATATGTGCTCTTCACAAGGTCATCAGAGAACAGTGGAGAATAGGCACGTTTTCTCTCTGAAATTCTCCTGATTTTATAATTAAAAATAATATGGCAAATGAAGATGAGTGAATGACTTCTGAAATGTTAATGCCAATGTGGCCAATGGTAGTTTTACTGTCTGGTTTACCTAGAGACAGTTATTGTTAAAGATTGGCCTTTAATAGTTTTGCATTTAAAAGATTGTTTTTATACTATACACATTTCAAACTGATAATAATTTACATTCTGATTTTTCTCTGCCTTCATTCAATCATAAAGAAGCTTAACTCTGTTATCTGTAATTTATTACTTTCAAGGCATTACAAAATTATAAAATACTAAATGAAGATACGGAGGCTATTAATCATGAGGAAGAAATGACTAATTCCTTGCATAAATATAAACTGGATGATAACATCTTAAAATTAGGAAGGAAGGAAAATTGAGGAAAATCTATGTAGGTAATACCAAAGTAAATACAGCACCACTGTCAACTGTGTGGCTGATGGCTCCCTCAGCTCAATTTTTGGAGTCTCCTTTAAAAATGTTTCTTGTATTGCCTAAAGGCACTCCTGAAGCATGGGGTAAGGAATCTGATAACCAAACTAATCTTGCGTTCTTTCTCCTTTTTGATGAGGATTTCTGAGAATTTAGGAAAAAGCTTAAGATTACAACCTAGACAAGCTAGAGCATGAGAGGAAAAGGAATTAATTTTCCAATTCCTCCCTGGCCTCATGAGCTCAGCTTTGTGTTTCAGTGAAATTTCAACAAAATAAAAGTGTTTAGCATGGGGTACACATGGATAAAATGAAGGATTTTAAGAAGGCTTTTGCTTTCTGTGGATCTACTGCTCCATGTAGTTATGAATCTTTTTGGTTGGAACAATAATGCACTATGGTTGCTGTATGATTTCCATATATTTGCTAAAACGGTTCTTAAACCTTTCAGATTTCATCAGTGGCAAGTGTGGTTTGCAGAGAAAACCCATAAAAAGTTCAAACGCAAGGACTGGGGTAATCCTAAATATCACAAATGTAATCTGACAGAGATTGGTAGATTGGTATTGGTAGATTATCTGCTGCATAATATGCTTCCGACAGGGATACATTAGGGATGTAACCATGCCTTTCTGGATTTAGCTGATATGGAATCTGACTTCAGGTCTAGGAAAGTAGTAAAAATACGAAGTCCCTCTGTGCTTTATGGCTGATTTCATAGACAAACTCAAAGATGCTATTGAAAATCAAGCAAAGGGGGAACAAATTCGAGTGTTATTATTAAAACACTTAGCTTTTGATAATGTTGATAAAGATTGCCAAGGATTAATCATGCTTCAAAGACAGATAGAAAATATTCTGGATTTTTCAAAGTTAATTAACTTCAGAATGTAGGGATCTACAAACAAAAAGCAAAATTAGCTGACATAAAAATCTATGCATTACAAAAATAGATGTTAGGAAAGTGGTCACTTGAAGAAGCAATGTATGTTCATATTCAGTGAGTTCCAGGTTTTACCCTATGTGGAAGGAAGTAAAACATTGGGTAAAGAAATGTTGAACCAAATTTCATAAGGATGGGAATATATTGCCTGAAAAAAAATACCAGCTAACAGTAGGAAAATATGTTTAGGGGTCGCCTAAGGGACCTAAAAAATTAGAGGCTTTTAAGGCAAAAATAACAACATTGATGACAGACTTCAGCTTATAACCAAACTGGTCTTTTGTTTCAAGATGTCATTCAAGGAAGTGCTGCTATTGGTAGTCCTCACCCTTAAGTATTGTCATTTCCTTTCTTCATTGTCCTTTAAGGTTACACACAGAATATTGGGAACTTACACTGCCTCAAAGAGTTGGACTTTTATTGGGTTTCAGTAATTTAACCTTGAATGCAATCGTAGTTCATACAGAAATCAGTAATGAAGATTTAACTGGGGAAACTGCATTCACGAATATAGTGCCTACTATTTGGTCGTTTAACCAGAAGGAAAATTGCAGTTATTATTATTGTCTATATAGCCTTTCACAAAAAAATGCATTGTGAGCAATGACTCAGTACAAGTAAGACTATGTAGATGTAAGAACCTTACTAAAGGAAAATGATAAACCATCATTGGACTTAAAAGCAAAGGGAAAAGAAAAATGTTTACAGTGTTATTTAGTTATGTTGAGACTGATGTTTCTATTATAATCGTGGAATAATGGCCACCTGGATGGCTTGTTATGGGGGTAAATTCAACCTTAATTAAGTTGCGAACTATGAGTTCTAAAAGATTAAACAGAATACTACAAAATTACAAGACATAAAGGAAATTCTCCAGCCTTGTGTTACTCATATTCTGAATAATTCTGGTAAAGAGGCTTTCTACAAGAGACTTATGCATAGATCTGTATTCCCACATCTAATGATATCCGTTCTCCACAAACAAAATTCTAATGAAAGTTTGGGTTATCAAAAATGAAAAAAAAACTAGAAAAACAGAAACAAGAGATTATGTGGGCCTATATTCACAAGTAGATGGGGACATAAATATGACCCAGTATTTCATAGGAGTCAAAACTAATATAAAAACCTAGTGACCCTGTCTGGACACCTCGATGTCCTATTTCTAAGGAAAAGATATGGGATCTTCACAAGGTTGTCAGAGAACAGTGAAAAACAGGCACATGGAGACCTCTTTTCTCCCTGCAATTCTCCTGGTTCTGTAATTAAAAAAATAATCTAGTAAATGGAAATGATTGATTGATTTATGAAATGTTAATGCCACCATTTGGCCGATGGGACCTTTACAGCCTGGTTTACCTAAAGACAGCTATTGTTGGCATTTAATAGTTTTGCATTTTCTAAAAATTATTTTTTCTATAGAATTCATCCCCATAATAAGGTACATTTTGGCTTTTTTGTTCCTTCATTCAACCATAAAGGATTTCAGTATTGATATTAATGGATTGTATTAACCCAAGATGACAAAATCCCCTATTATGTTTCAATACTATGCAGCAAATGATTTAGAGCCTGTGAGGGAGTCTTTCCATTGGGAGGGCTTAGATTTGTTAGGTACAAACTTTGGACAAATTGCTAAGGTCCTTATTTAATATTGCAAAGTTGACCTGACTGCCTTGTTTTCCCTTCATCCCTCAGTCCCTACCCGTGGGACCCTCCTGGTTAACATACCCTAAGTGGTAACAGAAGAATTATAATTATTTGATTTTAAATTAAAAGAGGCATTTGTATATTGTGTAGTGTCATAGACACAAGCTCCCTATTTCTTCCTTATGTGTTAGGACTTTCACTCTGACTGGTTAAGAGCAGAGAGGTGAGTTTCATCTTTTATGATGCAGACATCACTGTGAGGGAAGCACACATTTCTATTTTTTCTTTGGATATTTCTCCTACAAATACTGGCAGGCCAAACAAAAAAAAAAAATGATTATTTTCTTTTCTTGCATTTTCTTTCAATTAGCCAAACATGTACTTTGATTGCCAGTTGGTGACCCTGGCCCTTCACCTTTAAATGGCCCTTTCAAATGAACACTGAAGAGGCCTACTTCAAAATTAGGATTCAGAGTCATGCTGCATTTCAAACTTTTTCAACACCTGATTACTGTTATTCTGATAGAAACACTAGATAAAAATTAACTCACCCCTGAAAATCTAATGTTTGCAGTGACTTTAAGTAATGAAAAAAATAGAACAAGTGACTCTGAAGAATTTGGCTGTGTCTACATACTCTTGATAGCAATGTCACCATCATGCTAGCATTTCAGAATGTGTCCACATTGATCACTGTGTTTATATCCAAGTCACTCTCAGTCAAAAAAACCTTCTGAAGTATTGAAACTTCTGTTGGGGATATCTGTTTGGCTAAGGGAAATTAGACCTTCCTTAAAACTTTACCTTTCACACAGTCATTTCCATAATCAGACCTTTCAAGGATGTTCAGAGTTAGTATAGAGTCATCTCCCATGGAATGCTTTCCCTCACCTTTTGTGGAATCTGGGCAAGGGCCCATGCGATTGCATTGGCTTTGTCTTCTGACATGTTGCTGACCATTGACCCCAGAGAAAATACCACGACACCATGCTCTCCAGATGTCTGGACAAAGTCTTCCATTTCCTGTGAAGAGAATTTGCTTCATGACAAAATACAGTTGTAGAATAATCACTTATGAAACATTTATGGAAGAACTAGGAGAATAAAAATTGAAGTGTTTATAAGAATATTTAGTATAGTGGTGTTAAAACATAGAGAAGACCAACATGACAATATCAAAGACTTTGAACTTCGCAATCATCCACACAAACTATACTCACACATTGTCCAACAGATATTCTAAATATTTTTCTCTGGCAAAATTAAAACTCAGTAGTGTAAGCATATTCTATAAGCATTCAAAAATTTTCGTTTCGTTTACAAAGTTTCTGCTTACAGAAATGGTTATTTTTTCCCTTGCTATTTTTTTTTACTTATATAATGGCTGATTTGATATTATTAACTAGTGCTTGATAAAATAATATTTCAGTTATACTGTGTACATTGTGGTGATTTTTACAATCTTACTTTATGATTACTAAAGTGGTTTGAATCTTTGAAATAATTATAACTGCATGATAAAAATATATAATAATTTTCTGATATTGTGTATGAATTGGGTATTTTCAAAGCTAGTATCCAAAATTTACTGGTTTGAGAGAACTATGTCTATTCTGATTGATCAGATATCAAACAATTCCTTAGGATATATGTTATTCATAACTTTTGCTCATGAGCAGTTCTTGATTGATGAGTTTAACTGACTTAATTATTCTCTCTTGTCATGTGTTTATATGTGTGTGTGCTTATTTGTATATGTGTGTTTGTGTATATGTGGTGTTCATGTGTGTGTCCTTGTGTATTTGTGTGTGTTTGCGCATATTTGTATGTGTGTTTATATGTCTCTGCCCGTGTGTGTGCTTATATGTGTGGGTTTGTATGTGTGTGTGTGTTGGTGTTGCTGGGGAGATTTCTTGGCTTTGTTTAGCACACAGATGTCAAATTACAAATGTAATGTATTCCTCTACTAATCTTCAACATAGGTTTTGAAACTGTCTCACATTGAACATAAATCCTACCATTTTTTAACAGACTAGTGGCCTGCAAGCTCCCAGTATCTACCTGTATCTGCCACCTCAGTGCTAATGTCATACCACTGTGCTGGGACACCCAACTTATTACCTGGGTGTTGTGATTCAAACATATATCTTCATAATTGCTTGAAAAGGACTTTACCCAATTGCTAACCACCTAAGTACATAAACTGACCAAATTTAGTTCACTGATCGGAATATTTCCCAGGTCTATTACATTGTTTCCTGAGTTTAATCACCTCCTACTTAGCAGGATGCTTAAGCCAACTTCCAATATATCTCCATCCCTGGGAGAAAAATCTAATGAAAGCTGTAGAATCATGATCACCAGAAAGGAAATCAAATAAGAAAGAGATCTAAAGAATGTATTTACCTTTGGCAAGGGTTTAGCAGGTTTGCAGTGGAGACCTCCTACATAGTCAACGTTTGGTAAGGTTGGACGAGGAAACTCCAAATCCCAGTAGGATCTAATGAGCCACATTTCTGCTTTGCCTATTGTCTCAGTTACGGTAGTGGGCCTTCCTATAAGGAGATTTGAGCAAGTGATGAGAAGAAAAACTGAATGCTTGTCAATTGATTATAAAATGTATTTCCTTATGTGATAGAAAAACATATGCTTGATATGAAACATGTGCATTTAAAAACCAGTGTTTATTGATATGTATCATAATTTGCAGTGTAATGATTTATTGCTCACATAATATACATAAGTGTCAGATTGGGCTTCTTTTTTAAAGCAAACTGTAAGAATTAACTAATGTTTCTACATTAACTTGAAATAGTTTTTGTAATACCTCATAAGAAACTATTTAAAGAGCACACATTTTATTCTTCTCTGCATCTTTAAAAGGAACCGTACAAATATAAACACACATTCCAGGGCCAAAAGTCCATGGCCAGACTTCCCCAGGGTCCTTGTAGTGTATGGCCATTCCTTCTTCCTTGTTTTGCTAAAGGAGCTGTAAAATTTGTGATTTGCTGAATTTCTTGGTTAGTGCTTCTACCTTTGTTTCATATTAAGAAATTTAATAGTGCTTATCTTACAAAAACAATCACAATATTTTCAGAAATTTTGAGAATAGAAATTTTGGCCAGTCTTGCCTATGAAATAATTTTTAAGAGGAAAACAAAAAACAAGACTTCAAAAATAAAGACTTTCTATGTGTGTATTCATGCTTCCATAGTGTTTAAACAATGGATGTTAGGAAAGTATACAATGAAAACGTATGGTGTTGGTAGAGACCCTAGTTCCACTTTTAAGTCTGTGAACTAACATAGTATATTTCAAGAGTAAAAGAATTCTTTAGGAAATAGAGAGAAAAAAATATGATTTATATTTTTTATTTATGTATATGTGTGTCTGTGTGAATATATACTAAGTTTGTTCAGAAATCGTCAGATACCATGAAAGGGCAGGAGGTCCCCTGAAGCAGAACTTTCAAGCAATTTTTAGACACTGGACCTGGGAGGGTGCTAGGAACAGAACTCAGGTACTCAAAATGAACAGAAAAAAAAACTTTTAACCTTTTGGCTATGTTTTCAGACCCCACAGTTTAGTTTTAAATAAAGAGAGTTATGTATGCAAGTGAAAATAATTTCTTAAATGTTATATACATAGGGAAACTGTAAAATATTTCATTCCTTAATATAATTAATTATGGTTTGGATAACTAGCTAGTGACTTATTAAAATAGATTAAAAATTACAGCAAAACGAGTAAAAGACCACTTAAGAAAAGTCTACTTGCTTATCTTTGCATCTCTGTATCTCAGCAGAATGTCCTGTATCAGGTCTGATACCTGCTTCTCTTTGATCAATACAATGAGCTTTTACAGTAAGTTTGGTAGCTAACGTCATATTACATTTGATCACCTATAAAAGGTAACTTCACTTTGCACTTAATGGACATGACTATAGATTTAAATACTTGTGAATATTAGGTCAATGAGCTACTGAGAAGAAACATAACTTACCCAATGTTTCACTGTAAAACTGATTCCATTTCTTGTCATTATATGTCTGGAACCAAAAGTCAAAATACAACATACACATCATATTTTTTACCCTCTCCATGAATGTCATTTGACCACCTAGTCCTGACATAATTACAGGTACATAAGAGGGAGGGACTAGAAATTTTCCACTGTACTTTTCCATTGTATAGCCAGGAGAGAAGCGAAGACTGTACAGAAAAGGGATCTGGAGAAGTTCAGCTATCAGCTCCCCACAGGGAGCAGCGGCATCTGAGAAAAGGACATCAAACTTGGATCTCTGTAGTTTTGTCATAAGTTGTTTGTTTGAAACTGTGTCTTTGCAAATCTTTAGATAGCTATCAGATAATTCACTAAACACGTTTTGTAGCAAAGGAGAGAAGGATAAACACAAATTTCCTGATATTTCATAGGTCCATACATTAATAAGCATTGTGAATATCTTGTCCAGATCATCTTTACTGATAGACGTAGGAAAACTCTCAAACTTCAGACCAGGTGACTTTTGGGGATCAAGAAAGATGGAAGCTGAAGTTCTCAGAACTGTCACTTCATGACCCCTCTGTACAAGTTCATTCAGAATTATCTTTAGATTCAGCCAGTGACTGTATTCCATTGGCCATACCAACACCTTCCCACAGTTCCCAGATCTTAAGTAACAACTCATCTGCAGGAGCAGCAGAACAGACATCCACTTCACAGTCATCCTGAGACATCAAGTCTTCTGTTCAGAGTTTGTCCCCTGTGTCATCGCTTATCCTGATATCTAAGGAGAAAAAGCCTTGAGTTAAAATATAACTGAAGTTGAACAAGACAAATGAACTAAATGACCACATTGAACTTATGTTCTAATGGAGATAGTAAAAGCAAATATTATATATTCATATTTGCATGTCAATGTTTAATGACAAATGTTTTGTAACGAAGCAAATTCAGGAGTCAATGACCTGGTTGCATAACTGTTTTGTTTCTAAGATATTTGAAGAGTAGCAAGAACATTGGTAAGCGAGAAGTTAGTCAGAAATTTCTTCCCAACACAGAACCAAAGATGTATTAATTGTACAGCTTATTAGTATTTTATTGATATCATTTTAAAGAAATTTTCACAAGAATTTGATGAACATATTTGCATATGTATAATTTCTTAAATAGCTTGGTCATGCACCTGACAAACTCTATTGACCAAATCCCTGGGAGAAATTAGACAAGAGCCTGCTCCTACACATGTCCCTAGGGAAATAGAAGACTAGCAATTTTGGTTGTTAGACTCAGAGTTGATAGAATAACCTGAGTGATATTATCTGCTAAGACTGTCAGTTGGTTCATCTTATCTGTCTACTGGTTTTTCATAAACCCAAGAAGTAGTTGAATTACTTGTTATCAGAATCTAGTCCATAAAGTTTCTAAAAAGTAGATGAGTACATGCATCTCCATTCTTTCCTCTCAGGGAAACACTATGACCACTATTTCTGAGGTCATGAATTTCTGTAAGATTGCACATGCAGATTCTAGAAACTGACATGTGACTTTAGTTTTTGGATGACCTAGGATCAGAAGAACAACAGAAAATATACTAATTCGAACTCTTAGATTTAAGTTAAAATCTGTAATCAAGTGATCAAAGGGTCAGGGTATTTTTAACATTGAAAATTATATTAAATTATTTAAATTGTTTTAAAGCCTCACATCAAGAATCATCCAAGACCAAAGTAGTGTTACAAAGTAGGTGAGAGATCTGCACCTTTTGTTTTCTTTTAGAGGTGATGCTAGGGTTTACAGGAGAATTAGTTGAGTGATGAATGAATGACAGATGTGGCACGTGGTGACACTGGAACAATGAGAAGGAGTTTTCAATTGAACACACAGAGTACATTGTGGATGGAAAAAATTGAATGTTTAAGAATATCATGTGTTTGTTTTAAATTCTCAACTTAAAGAGTTTATATGTTAGTATCATTGATTTCTTTCTTGTTTCTTTTTTTCCATTACCCTCTTCCCCAGCATATCAAATGGAACCAAAGTCACTCGAGAAATCAGTAGGGAAACACTGTCATATAGGATTGCTCAGTAGTACATGCATACTCATGCATACTCTTGTGTCTAGGGGGTTGGAAGAGGGTTTGTCAAATGTTGTTAGCCTCAGGAATCATAGACTGTTATCAAATTATCCAGTGCAATGAATGGAAAACTTCTCTTTCATTTGTTGGTTTGGTGGGGGGAGGGTGCCCTTGACTGTTCCCATCAATATAGATTCTAGTCATTGTCCTTGATTACTTCCCAGATCTTGAAGATAAGATGTCTGAAGGCATTATACACTTCAAGTAGGACTTGTAGCAATTGGGAAGTGATTGATCTGGAAACTTCCTCTCCGAGCATTTTCATAGTATTAGAAGAAGCTACAAGAGATCTCTAGGTAGAAATTTAATCAATAGTCCTATTGACTGTCAGATCTATGACTTATAAAAATGACTGGCATGGCAAGATATCAATAATAGCCAAATGTGGCACTTTTATCTTAGGAGTAATCAGATAAATCTAACTCTGAATGAATTTGAGGCCAACTGAGTGGTTAGAAATTCATGAATGGTACTGTAAAGTAAGTAGCTGAACATAACTGGAGATATCACAGACTCCAGAAGTAGAGCCTCCAACTGCAATTTTCTAAAACAAGTATAATTTCTAACTATATTATTAGCTTTATCCTTATAATCACAGGTAACTGTAACTCTCACAACTCATCACAAATCTTTTATTGCAGCAAGTGGAGAATATTGCAGAGATCCAAAGCTGGTCAAAAGGAAGAGAATAAATGATCTTTGGATTCCCAAACCCAGTAAGTACACTTAGAGCAGCACAACTTCTAAATCAAAGGCAATGGAAACATTTTGGAGAAGATATCAGAAGAGCATAAGTGCCAGGGGACCAGGATGCCTGATGGAAGATATCCATATAAGATATATATATATATATATGGATATTACATCTATGAATTCTCACCAGTATGATTACCTAAATAAGATCTGCCTAATGACAGCACCATTTGACCTGCCAACATAGATGGGGAAAATTTCACAAAATCCTATTCTTATAGGGAAATCTGTGGACAATCAAAGGCTGTCAGGATGGGAGTGTCAGGTTTCTCCAGTATGACCTCCTGATCTACTATCCAATACTCCATTGTCAGCCCTAAACATGTGTATATAACAAGCAACAAATATAGG
This sequence comes from Myodes glareolus, assembly GCF_982192425.1. Classification (NCBI taxonomy): domain Eukaryota; kingdom Metazoa; phylum Chordata; class Mammalia; order Rodentia; family Cricetidae; genus Myodes; species Myodes glareolus. The sequence continues at coordinate 20,158,921 of NC_142033.1, read as the reverse complement.
AATCAGTGGCATGGTGATATGGTAGAGTGCAAAGCAGGAGATTAAGGAAACAGAAATGAGTCTGCAAATGATGAAAATATAGTACCTGCATATGGTGTCCTCAGAAAATTAAGTATTTCACAAAGGAAAATGATTAATAACACATATACTAAGTCTGACACAAGTCTTTTTAGGGCATTCAGAACAACCAGGACAAGCAGAATGTTGTGCCAGGACAACCATGACAAACAGAGTGCTGGATTGATCCAGGAATACCATGGCAATCAGAATGTTGTATTGTAGACAGGATTTGTGGCACCTGCCTTGAATCCCTGCAGTCAGGAGGCGGAGGCAGGCAGATCTCTGTGAGTTTGGGACCAGCCTCGTCTACAAGAGCTGACTGCAAAGTTGCAGAGAAACCCAGTAGTGTAAAAACAACAACAGTATGCTGCATTGTTGTATGATAAACTGTGAACTTTAAAAAAATATTTATTTATTTATTATGTATTCAATATTCTGTCTGTGTGTATGCCTGAAGGCCAGAAGAGGGCACCAGACCACATACAGATGGTTGTGAGCCACCATGTGGTTGCTGCGAACTGAACTCAGGACCTTTGAAAGAGCAGGCAGTTTTCTTAACTGCTGAGCCATCTCTCCAGCCTCCAGTGTGAACTTTTTGTGATGGCAATATTTCATTGATCATTAATGTTTCTTAGTGGTTTTTGAAATATTCCTGCTTTAGAAAAGGGAACAGGTATAAAATTGAATCTGTAAAAGACAAGGTAAGAGCACAATGCTCCCTATATAGGGAGTTACCTTTACAATACACATTTTGTTCCTGGAATACAAAACTACAATGCTTGCTAACATTTCATTCTCTTTCAAGCAAAAAATATTTAAAAGTTGGTTATATTTTTACTTTTCTAAACCAAATCAGTTTGCTTCCTATCACTCTTTAGCTTGTTACTCATACTTCAATTTTCCAGAATCTTACCTAGAAGGTCCTTCTGGGGGACCCACTGGAAAATTTGGGTATTGGGACCTAAAGTATCTGGTTTCACATCCTTAAATCTCCAAAACACCTGTTAGTGGTTAGAAATAATTTATATCAGATTTCAGAACTTAAACTAAAGTATGTTAGGAATTAGACATTGCAAAACTAAATGCTATTTGAATACCCGGTGTGCAAAACATGTAAAGAGACATAGACAATAAGAACTATCAAAACATAAGGCAGAGTATGGCAACACCATCTATGCTTTTCTTTACATTTAATCAGGTCGAATGTCATCATGATTTTTTATGTTCAGTTATGTGCACATATAAGAGAATTAATGAAGCAAGAATATATTTTTAAAAGTTTATATGTTCATAAATCATCTGCAAGGAAGAATGATTAAACTTTATGTGTATTTACTATAATTCTTCTAATTTTCCATTATTAAATTCATGTCAGTTAAAAAACACAGATCATACTTATATTCATTTGTCTTATTATTTTAATAGGTTTTGAAACTCGTTTTTGTTATTCATCACTTATTTTGGCAAATATTCCATATTTACAATTTCTCTTCATTTACAAGTATTTTTGGAGAAGATACCACTTTGGATAATCAGAGAATAGAGTTTCTGTCTATCCTATCCCGGCCATAACTTCACAGAGTATATGTGTTTAAGTTGTTCACTAACTACCAGTGACTTTGCTGCTGGCATAAAATTCCCCATACTTGCTTGTGCCCTTCTGCATATTGAGGAGATTTTGCCTCCAGCACAAAAATAACCACCACAAAGAGCGACTGACATAATTTTTTTTAACATATAAAAAATAAGTCAATGTTGATCATCCCAATCCAAGAGCAAGGGAGATCTTTCCATTTTCTCATATCCTCCTCAATTTCTTTCTTCAAAGACTTAAAGTTCTTGTCAAATAGGTCTTTCACTTCCTTGGTTAGAGTTACCCCAAGATATTCTATGCTATTTGTGGCTATCATTAATGTGAAGTTTCTCTGATTTCCCTCTCTGCTCCTTTATCCTTTGTGTATAGGAGGGCAACTGATTTTTTGGAGTTGAACTTGTATCCTGCCACATTGCTAAAGGTGTTTATCAGCTGTAGGAGTCTTTGATAGAGTTTTTGGGGTCGCTTATGTACACTATCATATCATCTGCAAATAACGAGAGTTTAACATCTTCCTTTCCAATTCGAATCCCCTTGATCTTCTTATGTTGTCTTATTGCTATTGCTAGAACTTCAAGCACTGTATTGAAGAGGTATGGAGAGAGGGACAGCCTTGTCGTGTTCCTGATTTTAGTGGAATGGCATTGAATTTCTCTCCATTCAATTTGATGTTAGCTGTTGGCTTGCTGTAAGGATCAACATAGTAAAAATGGCAATTCTACCAAAAGCAATCTACAGACTCAATGCAACCCCCATTAAAATCCCATCAAAAATCTTCACAGACCTTGTGAGAGAACAATAATCAACTTTATATGGAAAAACAAAAAACCCAGGATAGCCAAAACAATCTTATACAATAAAGGATCTTCTGGAGGCATTATCATACCTGACTTCAAACTCTATTACAGAGCTACAGTATTGAAAACAGCTTAGTATTGGCCTAAGAACAAACAAGCCGACCTATGGAATTGAATAGAAGACTCAGATATTAAACCACAAACCTATGAACATCTGATTTTCAACCAGGGAGCTAAAAGTATACAATGGAAGAAGGAAAGTATCTTTAACAATGGTGCTGGAATAACTGGATGTCAACCTGTAGAAGAATGAAAGTAGATCCATATCTATCACCATGCACAAAACTCAAGTCAAATGGATTAAAGACCTCAACATTAATCTGAACACTTTGAACCTGAAAGAAGAGAAAGTGGGAAGTAGTCTACAAGACATGGGCACAGGAGACCACTTCCTTAGTAGAACCCCAGTAGCACAGACAATAAGAGAATCAATGAATAAATGGGACCTCCTGAAACTGAGAAGCTTCTGTAAAGCAAAGGACAATGTCAGTAAGACAAAAAGGCTACCTTCTGACTGGGAGAAGATCTTCACCAACCCCTCATCAGACAAAGGTCTGATCACCAAATACACAAAGAACTCAAGAAAGTAGATACTAAAACTCTAATTAACTCAATTCAAAAAAATTGTGTACTGAACTGAACAGAGAATTCTCAACAGAAGAACTTCGAATGGCCAAAAGACACTTAAGGTCATGCTCAACCTCCTTAGTGATCAGGGAAATGCAAATCAAAACAACTCTGAGATACCATCTTACACCTGTCAGAATAGCTAAACTCAAAAACACCAATGATAACCTATGCTGGAGAGGATGTGGAGTGAGGGGAACACTCATCCATTGTTAGTGGGAATGCAAACTTGTGCAGCCACTGTGGAAATCAGTGTGGCGGTTTCTCAGGAAACTGGGAGTCAACCTCCCTCAGGACCCAGCAATTCTACTCTTGGGAATATACCCAAGAGTTGCCCTAACATACTATAAAAGCATTTGTTCAACTATGTTCATAGCAGCACTATTTGTCATAGCCAGAACCTGGAAACAACCTAGGTACCCCTCAATAGAAGAGTGGATAAAGGAGGTGTGGAACATATACACATTGGAGTTTTACTCAGCGGTAAAAAAACAATGACTTCCTGAATTTTGCTTGCAAACGGATGGAAATAGAAAACGCTTTACTGAGTGAGGTAACCCAGACCTAAAAAGAGGAATATGGTATGTATTCACTCATAAGTGGATTCTAGCCATAATTAAAGGTCTTTGAACCTATAATTAATGATCGTAGAGAAGCTAAATAAGAAGGTGAACCTGAAGAAAATCATATAGTTATCCTCTTGCATATTGGAAGTAGACAAAATTGCCAGGCAAACTTGGGCGCACAAAGGGGTGGGGGGTGGATGTAAGGGGAGATAGTTAGAGAGAAGGGAGAAGGAGAGGATTCGGGATAGCTTGGCGGAATGGGATGGGTGGGATGGAGGAAGGATGGATATGTGAGCAGGGAAGGATATATCTCACCTAAGGGAGACAATTTTTGGGTTTACAAGAGACTTGATTCTAGAGGGGTTCCCAGGATCAAGGAGAGGTCCCCAGATTGTTCCCTGGGCAGCAGAGGAGAGGATGCCTGAACTGGCCTTGCTCTATAACCATACTGATGAATATTTTGCATATCATCATAGAACCTTCATCTGGGGCTGAATGGAGATATAGATAGAGACCCACATTGGAGCACTGGACTGAGCCCCCTGGTCCAAATGAGGAGCAGAATGAGGGAGAACATGAACAAGGAAGTCAGGATCGCGAGGGGTGTGTTCACCCACTGATACAAGGGGATTGATCTAATGAGAGCTCACCAAGGCCAGCTGGACTGGGACTGAACGAGCGTGTGATCAAACCAGATTCTCTGAATGTGGCTGACATGGGGGCTGACTGAAAAGCCATTGATAATGGCACTGGGACTTGTTTCGTCTGCATGTACTGTTTTTTTGTGATCCTAGTCTGTTTGGATGCTCAACTTCCTACACCTGGAGGGAGGGGGGAGGAACTTGGACTTCCCACAGGGCAGGAAACCCTGACTGCTCTTAGGACTGGAGAGGGAGGACAAGAGGGAATGGGGGGAGCGGGAGGGTATTGGAAGGAGGGGAGGAAGTGGAAATTTTTTATAAATAAATAAATGAAAAAAATAAGTCTAATAATACTCATAATTGATTGAGGAACTGGTTTTATTTAGAAATCACAGGAAGTGCAGAGCACTTCATCACACAAGTCATATCACTGTCGCTGAAACTGGATATTTCTTTCATGTGGGAAAGGAACCTGCTGTGCTGCTCCTAAGTACCAGTAGCTGTAGAAATCATTCAAAATCCCAATGGTGCTGCATCTGACCCATATGATAGATGGCAAAAACACTTCAGGGTTAATGCACTTTGTGAAATGCCAGTGAGTTCCACAGCCAGACCACACAAATGGTGCTCATTTTAGAAATCCCAAACCACCCTTGAAAATGTGAGCTTCATCTACGTGGTCAATATCTGTTTGCTACAATAAATTTCAACATTTCTTCAGGATCTCAGGGAAAATCAGCATGAGTTACTACAGGGAGACTTCATGAGATAGGAAACTAAAATCTAGTTCCTACGTACTCCAGATTAAAGTTCAGATGTGGTAAATTATCTTCATATTCTTTGTGAAGAAAGTCAACTGGACCTTTTCTGGTATGAATCCTATTTCTACCGCATTATCTCTTAGTTCTCACTTCTTCCTTAAATGAAATACAATTTACTCTTCTGGATTAGAGACAAAGTGCCGTAGACCATGTTTGATTGTGTCTGGTTCACCATAAGGATAGGGACCATTCCACCTTCTTGTTTACATTGTCCTGTTTTAGGTTTGGCACATTCTAGAATACACAGTCTTTACTTTTTTTTTTCTCAATGAACAATGTACAAACAAACTGAGGTGGTGAACTGGTTTTTTTTTTTCTATTCTCTGAGAAGTCTTCTGAGTGGTAACTAAACAAGCCTAGTTCAGCATCCTCATGAAGAGGAGGGGGAAACCTGGGAATTCTCTATGCTACTGCAGGTCTTGAAACAATTAATGCTATACTACAGATATTTTTTTCAATTATACGATTTATTCTTTGACCACACCCAGTCATTCACAATACAAATACATAATTTAAAAGTTTTATAAATTTATTGCCATGGGACCAGTTCTGGTGGAAAACCAATCATTTTCTCCTGGGATACTTTATCAAAGGCTTCATCTTGGGCTACAGTATGTGATTCCTTTTTTGTGTGATTTTTTTCAACTGTCTGAAATTTATTAAATTATAAAAGTTTCCATTTCCGACCCTCCTCCCAATACCTTCCCACTCCCCCCACTCCCCCCACTCCTCACTCTCCATCCCTAAAAGCGGTTAGGGTTTCCTGCCCTGTGGGAAGTTCAAGTTCCTCCCTCCTCCCTCTAGGTTCAGGAAGGTGAGTATCCAAACAGACTGGATCCCAAAAATCCAGTATATGCAGAGGAAACATATCCCAGTGTCATTGTCAATGGCTTTTCAGAAAGACTCCCGGCCAGCCACATTCAGAGAATCTGGTTGGATCACGTGCTCATTCAGTCCTAGTCCAACTGGCCTAGGTGAATTCTCATTAGATCAATCCCCTTGTATCAGTGGGTGATCGCACCCCTCGCGGTCCTGATTTCCTTTTTCATGTTCTTCCTCCTTCTGCTCCTCATTTGGACCTTGGGGGGCTCAGTCCAGTGCTCCAATGTCGGTCTCCGTCTGTATCGCCATCCATCGTCGGATGAAGGTTCTCTCTGGTCTTGCCTTCTTTGCTCACATTTTCTTTCCTTCTGCTTCTCGTTTGGACCTAGGGAGTTAAGTCCAGTGTTCCAATGTGGGTCTCTGTCTCTGTCTCCATTCATCGCCAGATGAAGGTTCTATGGTGATAAGCAAAATATTCATCAGTATGGTTATAGGCCAAGGCTGGTTCAGGCACCCTCTCCTCTGTCCAGAGAACAATCTGGGGATCTCTCCTTGGACCTGGGATCCCATTTATAATCAAGTCTCTTGTAAACCCTAAAATGACTCTCTTAGTTGAGGTATATTCTTCCCTGATCCCATATCCATCCTTCCTCCCTCCCCCCCCCATCCCAGTCCCCCGAGCTTTCCCCATTCCTCCCCTACTCCCTTCTATCTAACCCTCTCCCCTTCCAACAACCCTCCCACCCCCCCATGCACCCGAGGTTACCTGGGACTCTTGTCTATTTCCAATCTCCAAGAGGATAACTACATGATTTTCTTCAGGTTCACCTTCTTATTTAGCTTCTCTAGGATCACGAATAATAGGCTCAAAGACCTTTAATTACGGCTAGAATCCACTTATGAGTGAATACATACCATATTCCTCTTTTTGGGTCTGGCTTACCTCACTCACTAAAGCGTTTTCTATGTCCATCCATTTGCATGCAAAATTCAAGATGTCATTTTTTTTTATCGCTGAGTAAAACTCTAATGTGTATATGTTCCAAGGTGATTCCTTTTTTAAATAGTGGTTGTCTTCTCAGAAACTCATATTTCCTTAGCTGCATATATGACTCCAACTTTTGCCCTCTCCCCATACAACCATCCCTGTATTTCCCATATTTGTGTGATCTTTAATATTTATTTATTTTATTTATTTATTAAAATTTCCACCTCCTTCCTGCCTCCTTTTTCCTTCCCCCTCCCTACCTCCCCCTCCCTCTCTAGTCCTAAGAGCAGTCAGGGTTCCCTGACCCCTGTGAAGTCCAAGGTCCTCCCCCCTCCATCCAGATCTATAGTAGTGAGCATCCAAACAAACCAGGCTGCCACAAGTCAGTCCACGCAGTAGAATAAAAACCCGCTGTCATTTTCCTTGGTATCTCAGTCAGCTTTTATTGACAGCCACGTTCAGAATGTCCAGTTTGATCACATGCCCCATCACTCCCAGTCCAGCTAGCCTTGGTGAGCTCCCATTAGATCAGTCCCACTGTCTCAGTGGGTGGACGCACCCCTTGCGGTCTGACTTCCTTGCTCATGTTCTTCCTCCTTCTGCTCCTCATTTGGACCTTGGGCGCTCAGTCCAGTGCTCCAATCTGTGTCTCTGTCTATGTCTCCAAACATTGCCAGATGAAGGTTCTATGATGATATGTAAGATATTCATCAGTGTGGCTATTGGACAAGGCCAGTTCAGGCACCCTCTCCTTTGCAACCCAAGGAAAAATCTGGGGACCTCTCCTTGGACCTGGGAATCCCTCTAGAATCAATTCTCTTGCAAACACTAAAATGGCTCCCTTAATTAAGATATTTACTTCCCTGCTCCTACATCCACCCTTCCTCCATCCCACCCATCCCATTTAACCAAGCTCTCCCGAATCCTCCCCTTCTCCCTCCACTCTACCCACATTCCCTTACATTCAACCCCCCACACCCCCTTGCATCTAACATTAGCCTGGCAATCTTGTTTACTTCCAATATCCAGGAAGATAACTATATGATCTTCTTTGGGTTCACCTTCTTCTTTAGCTTCTCTAGGATCACAAATTATAGTCTCAATGGCCTTTAATTATGACTAGAAGCCACTTATGAGTGAGTACATACCATATACCTCTTTTGGCGTCTCTGTTACCTCACTCAGTAAAGCATTTTCTATTTCCAACCATTTGCATGCAAAATTCAAGATGCCATTGTTTTTTACCGCTGAGTAAAATCCAATGTGTATATGTTCCACAACTTCTTTAACCATTCTTCTATTGAGGGGCACCTAGGTTTTTTCCAGGTTCTGGCTATTACAAATAGTGCTGCTATGAACATTGTTGAACAAATACTTTTGTAATATACTTCAGATATTTTCTATTATCTGCTAACAAAGTTTTTATATAAACTTTCATTTTCCCTGAATGTCTATATTCAAACAAAGCTCAAGAAAAAGTTTTAAGTGACCACTTAGAATTTAGTTATTCTTGTGTAATTTTGCTCCCAGTATCATCAAACTAGAAAAGTTTAGATTGCACTCACTCACCATGCTTCCCTGTGATCACAATGTTTATGTCACTGTTATTGTCATCAAAAACACATTCTGTAGAATCTGCTTTTTTTTATCTTTGTTTCTTAACCTGACTAACGGCTATCATAATTCTTGATTTTCCATAAAGGGACCTTTCAGTGTCAACCCTCTTCAGACTTCAGTAAACTAAGTAGATAATTGCCTTCCATGGGGACCTCATTTTACCTTTTATGGAATTTGTGCAAGGGCTGATGCAATAATTTTGGCCTTTTCTTGTGTTGTGTTATTGGTCATTGACCCAAGAGAAAACACCACGACACCATGTTCCCCAGAACTCTGTGCAAAATCTTACATTTCTTGTGAATACAGAAATTGTTTTATTATTGAAGATCAATAGCAGACAAAATGCTGTTCAAATCACTACTAATCATGGAGAAAAATGAAGCATTATTGGAGAGATAAGCGCCACTGATCAAGCACAGATGATAATCATTGCTGTCATAATCACCTTGTAGTCATGGATATCAGCACTGTGCATATTCATATCTTTGAACACAAATATTCCAAGAATTATATCTTTGAAAATTTTTAAATTGCATTACATTCTACCTCAGGCTCCTGCTGTGGCCCACCTATTCCATAAACTTTCAGTTTGAAATTTTATCTATTATATTACATTTGTGAAGGAAACTTCCTGGACACAACAAGGTGACCCCATACTATATAACCTCTATAAAATGACAATTCACACATATCCAGAACTGGTTATGCCTTGCTAAGACAGGTAGTGTTAGAAAGTTGAATAGTAACTTGTGATAGAAGTGCACAACCCATTTAGCCTAGGACAGAAAACATATACCATTATCAATACTTACTAAGCTGAAGATGCTGTACAGACACTTCTTAAACACACTCTTAGAATGATAGTCATACAGTTACCAAAATATTGTAAAGGAAATATTGAGAAGTCTTTACTATTTAAAAATAAGATCCAATCACTAATTATTTGTGTTATCATTAGGTTAGTGCCTGACAAAAAAGGAAATTATAGGAGGAATGCTTTCGTTTGGACCATAGTTTGAACTTTTGGTGTACATCATGTCATTAAATCCATAAGAGTATTAATGGTGGTGAGAGCCTTAACAGCTATTCCTCTTGTATTGTGGCACTAAAAGGTGGCTATTTTTTGGAAATACCTGTAGAAGTAAACGCTTCCTCTTCTTAGTTGACCTTTTGTGGACTGTTAGGTTATGATATTGAGAATAGTAACCAATATAGGAAATTAATGTTGATAAGTGGTCTTTTTACTTGGATAGCCTCGCTTTAAGGTAATAATTTTTTGTCTAATGATTTTTTTTCAAAGAAATATGGAAAAATCTGGAGATATGATAATGCAAGACTCTGGATTTCTGTAAGCAAATTCTGTGGGACATTTAGATTGGAGTCCAGAAGACCAGAAATTGAAAAAAACAAAGTGTGAACAGTGTAGACTGAAATCACGGAATTTTTGTTGATGATGATGATGTATCAGGGTTAGTTGGTGGCCTTTATGATCTGTTTTTGTGAAGACTATTATTGTGCTTTATCTATGTTCTGAGAACTTGAGTAACACTAAATTCAAAAGCAATGGAATTTAGAGAATGTTTCACATCTGACCTACTTTTAAATGTAAATATGGAATCTGAACTCTGAAATCTTATTTGTTTGAATGGCACCAATGTCAGTGAAGACAAAGAATGTGGCAGTTCCAAAGAACAGAGACACTCCTGCCATACATATTTTGTAGGGGCAACTGTTTATCCGTTGTTTTTAGAGGACGTTTGTTGCCTAGAAAATAAACGTTGAGTGTTTTTCACAGGTTACAATTTCTTCATTTGAAAATAATCTTCATTTTAATTGTTCTACACTAGTCAGAGATTCAAGTCCAGTGCACTTCGAGATTTGGCACTAAAAGAAGAAAAAGAATAGAATTTTATAAAAAGCTACTGTGATGTTTTTGATGTATATGTAACATAAACAATGAGAAGTCGTTCACTGTAAGTGCTATGCTTGCCTTGCCAGTGTATCTCTCCAACCTCTAGGGAAGAACTGTAAGAAAATATAGACAATGAAATAGGCAACCATATTAAAAGAAAAGAAAAGGAACAAAGGAAGGAAGGTGCTAGGGAGGCAGTGGCGAAGGAAGGAAGGAACTAAGTCTCTTTATCATGCAATTTTAGCTAGTAATACAGATCACTAAAAGATGGTCTGTTTGCCGTACTCTTCTGAAGATTACCTGTCAACATAATGTCAAACACATATACACACTATACAACATGAGAGGAGGTAATGATGAAGGAAAATGAATTTTATATGGAGAGATATTCATAACTTGAGTTGCTACCAAAGAAAAGACAATGTGCCGGGAGACCAGAAACAGTGGAAATGAACTCAAGCTGCAACAGAGGTTAAAACTCAGAAGCCCTGAACCAAAACATCTGCAATTTGCTTGAGAAGCTGTACAGCCTGTATGGGATCTGTGGAGGCTACATAAAACACTTCCAAACTCACGACGTTCTGGTTACATCTATTATTTTTCTTTTGGCTTCAACCACCAAGGTACTTCACAAAAAAAGTGAGAGTGCCCATTTTATTGAAATTGGAAAAGATTGTACATAGTGAGAGATTGAATGTTTAGGCTTCTTAAAACTTGCTGAGGGTTGTTTTGTGAGTCTACTTTATGATTGATAGATTCTGGAGAATATGTCATGTTCTGATGGTAGAATATACATCCCACATCTATTGTGTAAAATCTGTTATCAACACTGGGTAAGTCAGTTAGGTTATGTTAATAGCTTAATCCCATATTGCATTTGTTGACTTTCTTTGTTGATATGATAAACTCAATATCTTATTTTAAATTTATTATAATGTTTACAAAAACAAGGCCTGATTCTCCCTTGGAGCCATATATTGTCTTATTGTTTCAGAAATTTTGTGTCTGCATATTGTGATTTATCCATAGAGCAAGTCAACTGTATTGATTTTATAAATGGGAAGTCATGCTGGCTAGTTTTGCTTACTAAGTTTAGTTGAATAAGAAATATCTAGGGCAATATGATATAATTCTTCATTTATGTATGGACAATAGTCCTGATGACTGCAAGATGCAGGACTCCCAGCTTCTTCTCTAGCATGTCTGACTCATGCCACCTTGCCCCACCATGATGATGATGAACTGAACCACTGAGCTGTGAATGAGTGTCTTTCTTTCTAAGAGTTACCATGGTCATGGTGTCTCCTCACAGCAATAGGTATAGCCATAGGTTAATACCAGTTCTGAACCCATTTTTAGGAGTTATTAGTATAACACATTGAACATTATACTGAGAAAATTCAATCAACTGCATATTCTCACTTGAGTTCCTGCTCCATATCACTATCTTGGGATTGTACCTAGTAGGGTTCCTGTGAAGTAGTTGGCGGACACTATCAGCAGTTTAGTTTTCAGTCTTACCATAAGTCATGGGCTCTGTCACCGCCAGATTGCCATAGGAACTACAACATTGTAACCCAATTGGCTCAAACTGTAGAGAGCCTTCAGGAAAAGATGAGTATGCCTTTTTATTCCACTGTTGCCCAGGTATCAATTTTAAGTTTCTGCTTATTTTTCTGCAGACTGATGAAGAAATACTATAGCCTCAACAACAAGAAAACTGTCAGAAATTCTGGCATGAGGGTTTTTGTTTGGGGAGGTCCAAAGAAGCAGAAAAGTAGTCCCATCCACCGATTACTTATCCTAGGGAGTTGTCAAAACTGCTAGCCTGATTGTTTTGACCTCTGTTGAAACTCTTACATTCCTATGAAGAACTCAGCTAGCCTTACTCATTTGTACCCCAGGAAAGGTTGAATAATTCATACTCAGAAACACTACCTAATAACACGAGAAACAAAATGTTAGTGTTCATAATTGTACATCCCCATTGAGCAAAAGAACTATTCACTGATGAGAATGTGTCCACCTTCAAAAAACTGTTTCAGACCTTGGAATCTGACTGGAAGCACTCTGGGCCCAAAAGTGTCACTTCAGTCTTGTGCAATAAACAATCACCCTACCTTGCTAGCTGGCAATATACAAGACCCATCAAATGTTATCAATGCAAAGCCACAACCAATACTTATTCGGGCAGATAATAAATCTTTAAGATATGGTGGCTGAGAAATGCACGTCCATTTCCCACATTGTCTGGTGGTCAGAGAATCTGAGAGAGTAACTGGCACAATCTGCACCCCCAGACACAGGATGTGGTTGCCTGCCCTCATTTAAAGTTGAGTAAACTCAGTGCTCTTCTGAGGTAGTGTTGTGATCCAGCTGCTGTCACTCACCCTGACTGACAGCGGAACTTCCTAGTGATCTGTTTTTGACAAGGATGTTTGTGTTCTTTCTGGCCGGTGGGTCTCCACAGAAGGAGTAGAGGTATAAAAGGTTGCTGCGAAAAATAAAGGTTGCTGTTCTTCCACCTGAAGAGAAGCCTCCGTGTCTCAATACCAGAACCCCCCCCCCCCACCACCTGTCTTGGCTATCCAGGCTTCACTGGCTGCAGCAAGTGGAGGTCCCGCCGAGATCTGGAAAGTAGGGATAAGTGAATGGGGTCACTCCAACTGCGGGCTAAATCGAGGAGGAGCATATTGGGGAAGGTAAAGTGTTTTTATTTTGCATCCCCAGAGATAACTCTGAGGGACATCCTCCAAAAGATAAGCAAGTATAAAGTGACAGGAGGGTGAATTGAAAGGCCTCAAAAAGTAACTGAAACTCTTAAAGCAACAAGACAAGTAGTAACAAGGAAGACAGCCAAGATTTTGTACAGGACGGGGTTTAAATGTTCTAGAATGGGAACAAGTCAAGTCAGATTAAAAAGAGTATGTATGTCTTCATCTCCAGAGATGCTCTGAGGGATGCTCTCTGGAAGATTGGCCTGTAGGGAAGTAATGAAAAGAAGGCAGGAAGGTGAATTGAGGATCTCAAAAGATAGAGTGTGTAGAGATATATGTTATTGTGTTGATTGTGTTGTCTTTTGTGTTCTGGACTGGAGAAAGACATTTGATCTGGGAACTGCTAAGAAAGGTATTTTGACTTTAAAATACAGGCCTAAGGATTTGATGTTTTGGAAAAGAGGTTCTGTTTTTGTCTCCACAGAGGATGAGAACTTGTGGATTCATTGCAAATTTCACGGTATGAATCACCGAGACCCCTGAAATGTTGGTGTAAAATACACCCAAGAATGCAGCACCCCCACTCAGCAGTAAGTAGCAGGTTGATGACGCCCAAACTCTCTAAAAGATTGTTGAAGTGGGGCCGCTTCAATGGTTCAGGAGCAGCAAACTTGCTTCCCTGAGTTCGGCTCCACTCCATGCAGCAGTTTGGATCACAAGTGAGTGCAGCTGGGGCTAGAAGGCAGCTGGAGCAGAGCTTTGCCACCACAGCTACTGCTGCTGGACTTGTTCTCTCACAGACTGTGCAGACAATGAGTCAGCAATGCTTAGGACAAATTCAATTGGACATGTTGACCTTAAACTAACAAGTAGCTCTGGTTCAGAAGCAAGTGGACTATCTTTGGACATTTTAACAGTTAATCATGTTAGGTGTTTTACTCAGGGCACTGTATTGCATGCTTCTGCTACTGTTATGGAACTCAACTGTCATATGAGAGCGGTTTGGAATACTGCTCTTCTTAATTTTATCACCCAGTTAGTACATGCTAGATGGTTGCAGCGCTGGTATGGCTCCTTGACACAGTCAGTCCTGAGGATACTTGGTTTAGGGCTATGTGTCTGGGTAGCCACGAACAGGCAATACTTTGGGGGCAGGATGCTACCTGAGACAGGGAATATTAGAGGGCTATTCCCCATGACAGACAAGGTATTAGAAAATAAAATGGGGAAGTTGTTGTGATCCAGCTGTTCTCACTCACCCTGAGTGACAGTGAAACTTCCTTGTGGTCTGTAATTGACAAAGATGTTTGTGTTCTTTCTGGTTGGTGGGTTTCCACAGAATGAGTAGAGGTATAAAAGGTTGCTGGGAAAAATAAAGTTTGCTGTCCTTCCACCTGAAAAGAAGCCTCCCTGTCTTAATCCCACCATTCTTGTCTATACAGGCTGCACTGGCTGCAGCAGGTAGGATGCTAATAATATTCTGCTCCTTCCATTTTAACTATGAGGTCACCAGGGGAAGAAGATTTTTTCTGCCTACTTGACCAAGTGGACTTGAGTAAAACATGACTTGAGTCACCCAGCAACCTAGACAACAGAATGTTAATGAAGCAATAGTTACATGCTCCCCGACTTTACCATCATATAAATGCTGTTGGAAAAAATAAACGCAGGTGATTTTGGGATCTTAATAATCACTGAAATTTTCTCCTGGTACTGTCATGTGATTTTTCTCTTCACCTCTACCCTGGGAAGAAGTGGTTTTTATTGGGCTGGTCCCCAACATAAAACCAAGCCAACAGGGTGTAACTTGCATTAGAATATGTATTTATTTTCATCCCACAAATTTTATAAGTGAAATTTGATAGAAAATGCTATAAAATTCTGCTTTGGTAATCTGTTTTTAACAAAATGCTCCTTGTTTTGGGTTATATAGATGAGATGTGGATGCTCTTTGAGAATGAAATGAATTTATGGTAATAGACATGTGTGACTTAACAGGAGAAAACAGACTTCCAAGGATGGTTCTCTATCAGGCTCATCTTCCTGCTATTTTCCCCTGATCATTGGCCCTCACAACCTTTCACCTGTCATTAGGCTTTAATGAGGGATAATTGTGATGCCTTCGTGTGGCAATTTTCTCTGAAATAAAATCTTCCATCTTTTCGGGAAGTTCCTTAAGATCTAGAATATCTTGAGAGAGGAAAAACATTCCACCCTACAGGAATGATCTATAAGACTCAGAATGTTCGGAGGGATACTGAAACATCCTACCCTGTAAGACAGCTTCTTGATTCTAGGATGTTAACAACTCCAAAAGTTTCAGGAACTCTCTGAGACCAACTAGATTCACTTGACCTTCTATAGCGTCTTATAAGCAGTAAGAATTGTTATATTATACTCTCTTACAAGATGAATAACCTGAAGGAGGAAGAGACAATCCAAGCTGTCGGGAAGAGTTTCAGGACAACTGAACAGCTTTGTAGAGACATGTTCTAACCTATCAAACTGCCTTCAAGTTGTACACTGAGCTCTAGTTTTCAAGAGTTCATGAGACAGATGATAGGGACTTTAAGTTTTAGTTGAAACAGAACAACCACAAAATTGTTTTAGCATAGTAAAATTTGTTGACAAAAGTATTAAAATACCTACATAAAAGACATAGTAATATATGGATATATTTACATGTCTAATGTGGGCCTATTAGAAAGAGCCACAAAGGATCTATTGTGCAAAGGATATCTGATATCAATCATATGATAATAAAGAGTTATAGGATGAGACTAGAATAAACAGACAGAAATTATTAGAAGTTAAGTTTCATTTATGAGTGGCAAATAAACTACTCAAATATTTAAAACAAAGAATTATTTTAAACTTTATTAGTGTTCAGGGATGTGTTCTCAAGCTCATCAGAGACATTTCCTATAGTAACTGAGAAAATAATAGAGTTATTTAAATTGTCCCTCAAGAAAATTATTCTGACATTTGGACTAGAAAACTCTATTCAAAATGATGTTGGGCCTCATCTTCCTTTGCCTCCTCCTTCTCCTTTCCTCAACCTCTTCTTTCTTTTGAGACAGTGTCCCATGTACACCATCCAACCTAACCTTACAAACCTTATAAACATTTCTTTTCCCTTGATGAAAGTGAATCATCTTACTGAGGACCCTACTAGGCTCTGATGTCTATCAGCCAATGTTAATAAAGTTTTCTGCCTGAAGGTTGATTCAACTTTGAAACTTCTCTTCAACCCATCTTCTCCAGTTCCTCTAGTTATGTAGACATCTGACTTTAAAATTCTGGTCTTCTTGCTGATATCAACTATGTGCTGGGCTAATTTGAATAAGCAACTACTTTCAGCTCCATCTTTTGCTTCTAATGTCACAAAATGGTGAATCAAATATTGCAAATAACTTGGAATATGCATGTGTAGTAGAAACCTTACTTGATATGTAAAGTGAAAAAGATGAACTATGTCTTTTTTTTTTTTTTTTTTTTTTTTTTTTTTTTTTTTTTTTTTTTTTTGGAGGCACGGTTTTTCTTTGTATCTTTGGAGTCTGGTCTGGAACTCACTCTATAGACCAAGCTGGTCACAAATGCACAGAGATCTGATTACCTCTGCCTCCCAAGTGCTGGAGTAAAAGTCATACACCACCACTGCTCTGCATTTAAAGGGAACTTTTAATACTGTTGAGATATCTTCTTGCAGTCAGAAAAAGTTTAAATTGTTTCTTTACTCTGAATTAGACTGCCACGCTTAAAAGGACATTGTTTTGGTACATAGCCCCATCAAGATCTAAACCAAAAAGGTTTAACACAGACAATAATTTACACTGTTCTCTTCATTGCTCAGATCCAAAGAAAACCTTCATTGCAGATTAAAATAAAAAAGTCAAATCTATTGGCTGCAGTGGTTTCCACACAAGCCTGATTAAATTTATGTCTTATAGGCCACACTATATCCATTCCCTATGCCCTACCCAAAGAATAAGCCATGCCCCATAGCCTATGTCTCCTCTGCCTCTTACACTGCACAGGTCACATATTAAAATGTTGTTAGTGAAGAAACTTCTTCTCATAAACCTTGAGGAGTCGATTCAACCATGTGCCTGGAGGGACTGAATCATCTCACTGAAAAGACCTAACTGTTTTCTGATACTCAACTGTCTGCCAGTTTTAAAACTCTTGCTGAACATTATTCAACTTTGTACCTTCTCTTGCACCCCTATTTTCCTATCCCTTCTGAATAATCATCAATACATAATTTAAGTCCTCTTGGAATTGTGTGTAAAAGAACCCATCTAGCCTATGTGACAGCTTGTATCAACACTTTAAGTCAGAGAATGATAAGGATTTTCTGATTTAATTAATCCAAATAACTTAATCCTGAGCTAGGATTAAGTAGTACATACAGAAATTGAGTCAGATAGTAAGCACTTGACCTTAGTATTATTTCTTTAGTTTGTACATATAAAATGTATACCTTAATTTGTAGATATGTTTTGTAAGCTGACAGCCTACAAATACATCTTACTACAAAGGAATGAAGACGAAATTTTTTACTTAGCATGTAGCATGTTCCGCAGAGAAGAAAAATTTTACCCTTTGTCATATTCTGCTTCTCTTAGCCAACATTGACAGATTCCAGGACTCAATGTTTAGATACATGGACAAATGTTACTCTCATCCTTAATCAGAGAAGCCCTGCTTTGCAATGAACAACTATAAAAGAAGCATGTCTGCTCAATATGCTGAGAATGAGTGGCACTTGAATGCTCATGGCTTTTTGGGACCCTAGTCTGTTTGGATGCTCTCCTTCCTAGACCTGGATGGAGCGGGGAGGGCCTTGGACTTCCCACAGGGCAGGGCATCCTAACTTCTCTTAGGACTGAAGAGGGAGGGGGGAATGAGAAAGGGAAGGAGGAGAGCAGAAGGGAGAAGGAATTGGGAGGAGGTGGAAATTTTTAATAAATAAAAAATAGGGAATTTATATAACCAAGTCCAGAAATGTCTTCATTATCATCTAAATGTTGCAGCGCTTACATCTGCAAAGTTACCACTATGTAAATGATGCTTCCAGATTTTGAGATAAGTATGTGCCCCAAACACCTTGGACAATAGCTGTATCTGAAGACATACAAAAACTAACTAAATACATTTCTGCTCCCTTGTTTCTGTGAAGGTGCACTTTGGTCTGTAGTCTTAATTTAGACTCTTTCTTTTCTAATTGCTTTGAGTTTTCATAAGATAGAGCTTTCAATGTGTGAGTTATGCCCTCAAAGCACTTTTCAAGTGGGACCAGTAAAAGGCACATGATTTCTTACTAATGGTGCAAACCTGTTCAACAATTACAACTACGTCTTCAGTACCCTTCTTGCTGGCAACTGAAAACTTTCTCATACTGCTTTCCTTGCCAACTTTCCCATTTTTTATGACTATGTACTATATTTCAGTGCAGATCTGAATTAAAACAGCAAGAAGCAGTGATACCATATCCTGATGCAATTTGGCTTAAAATTTCTTCTACCAAATGAATCAATACCCTACTTTTTAATTTGTCTTCAATCAGCTTCTAGGCACATGGGCAGAATAAGCCAGATTCTTTGACAAAATATGATTTAAATGGCCTATAATCCAGTTGCCCTTAGAGTCCTCGGTCCTCACAGCAAGCATCATACAAGATCAAAGAAAACAACTGAGAGAGCTGCACCATTTATTTTCTTTAAAGGCGATGCTAGGGTTTAGAGGAGAATTAGTTGAGTGATGGATGAATGACAGATGTGGCATGTGATGACGCTGGAACAATGAGAAGGGGTTTTCAATCGAACACTTAAAGTACATTCTGAATGTAAGAAATTGAATGTTTAATAGTTTATGTTTCTTTTAAGTTTTCAACTTAAAGAGTTGATATGTTAGCACCATCAATTTCTTTCTTGTTCCTTTTTTTTCCATTACCCTCTTCCCCAACGTATCAAATAGAACCAAAATCACTCGAGAAATCAGTAGAGAAACACTGTCATAAAGGCTTGCTCATTAGTACATAATACTCATGCGTAGTCATGTGTCCATGGGGTTGGAAGAGGTTTTGTCAAATATAGTGATGTTGTTAGCCTCAGAAATCATAGACTGTTATCAAAATATCAAATGCAAGGAATGAAAAACTTCACTTTCATTTATTGGTTTGGTGGGGAGAGGGTGCCCTTGACTCTTCCCAAAAATATAAATTCTAGAAATTGTCCTTGATAGCTTCCCAGATCTTGAAGATAAGATGTCTGAAGACATTATACACTTCAGACTTAGGACCTGGAGCAATTGAGAAGTGATTGTTCTGGAAACATCCTCTTTGAGAATTTTCATAGTATTAGAAGAGGCTACATAATATCTCTAGATAGAAATTTAATCAATAGTCCTATTAGCTGTCAGACCTATAACTTATAACAATGTATGGCATGGCAAGATATCCATAAGAGCAAAATGTGGCACTTTTATCTTACGTGTAACCAGATAAATCTAACTCTGATAGAATTTGAGGCCAATTGAGTGATAAGAAATTCATGTGTGATACTGTAAAGTGAGTCAGTTGCCCAGACTGGATAAATCACAGACCCCAGAAGTAGAGCCTCCCACTGCTGTTTTCCAAAACAAGTATCATTCCTAACTATATTATTAGCTTTATCCTTATAATCACAGGTAACTGTAACTCTCACAACTCATCAAAAATCTTTTATTGCAGCAAGTGGAGAATATTGCAGAGATCCAAAGCTGCTCAAAAAGGAAGAGAATAAATGATCATTGGATTCCCAAACCTAGTAAGTACACTTAGAGCAGCACAACTTCTAAATCAAATGCAATGGAAACATTTTGGAAAAGATATCAGAAGAACATAAGAGCCAGGGGACCAGGATGCCTGATGGAAGATGGTAACATATACATACATACATACATAGACACACAAATATATATACTTGTATATGTATGTATATATATAAATATATATAATAAATATAAATATAAAATATATATATATATTTGTATTATTGAGATATTGCATCCATGAAATCTCACCAGTGTGATTGCCTAAATAAGACCTGCCTAATGACAGCACCATTTCACCCACCAACGGAGATAGGGAAAATTTCACAAAGTCCTTTTCCTATAGGGAAATCTGTGGGCAATCAATGGCTGTCAAGATGGGAGTGCCAGGTTTCTCCAGTATGATCTCCCTGATCTACTATCCAATATTCCATTGTCAGTCCTAAGCATGTGTATATGACATACATCAAAAATAGAAATCAGTGGCATGGTGATATGGTAGAGGGTAAAGCAGGAATTGAAGGAAACAGTAATGAGCCTGAAAATAATGAAAATATAGTACCTGCGTATGTTTTCCTCAAAAATGAAGTATTTCACAAAGGAAAAGGATTAATAAAACATGTATTAAGTCTGACAGAAGTCTTTTTAGGGCATTCAGGACAACCACAGTGTTGTATTGTGCCAGGACAACCATGACAACCAGAGTGCTGGATTGATCCAGGAATACCATGGCAATCAGAGTTCTGTATTGTAGACAGGATTGGTAGCACCCACCTTGAATCCCTGCAGTCCGGAGGCAGAGGCAAGCAGATCTCTGTGAGTTTATGGCCAGCCTGGTCTACAAGGGCTACTTCTAGGACTGGTTGCAAAGCTACAAAGAAACTTGGTATTGTAAAAATAACAACAGTGTGCTGTATTGTTGTATAATAAACACTGTGAACTTTTTGTGATGGGCAATATGTCATTGATCATTAATGTTACTTAGTGGTTTTTGAAATTCCTGCTTTAGAAAAGGGAAAAGGTATAAAATTGAATCTGTAAAAGACAAGGTAAGAGCACAATGCTCCTTATAATAGAGAGCTACTTTTACAATGCACACTTTGTTCCTAGAATACAAAAATACAATGCCTGCTAACATTTCATTCTCCTTCAAGCAAAAAAAAATATTTAAAAGTTAGTTTTATTTTTGACTTTTCTAAAACGAATCAGGTTGCTTCCTATCACTCTTTAGCTTGTTACTCATCCTTCAGTTTCCCAGAGTCTTACCCAGAAGGTCCTTCTGGGGAATACACTGGAAAATCCTGGCATTGGGATCTAAAGTATCTGGTTTCATATCCTTAAATCTCCAAAACACCTTTTAGTCGTTATATCATACTTCAAAACTTAAAAAAAAGTATGTTAGCAATTAGGCATTGCAAAACTAAATGCCCTTTGAATACCCAGTGTGCAAAACATGTAAAGAGACATTAGACAATAAGAACTATCAAAACATAAGGCAGAGTATGGTAACACCATCTATGCTTTTCTTTACATTTAATCAGGTCGAATGTCATCATGACTTTTTATGTGCAGTTATGTGCACATATGAGAGAATTAATGAACAAGAATATTTTTTAAAACTTTATATGTTCATAAATCATCTGCAAGGAAGAATGATTAAACTTTATGTGTATTTACTACAATTCTTCTAATTTTCCATTATTAAATTCATGTCAGTTAAAAAACCAAGATCTTATATTCATTTGTCTTTAATTTTAATAGGGTTTGACACGCGTTTTTGGTATTCGTCACTTATTTTTGGCAAATATTCCATATTTATATTTTCTCTTCTTTTACAAGTGTTTTGGAGAAGGTTCCACCATGGATAATCAGAGAATAGTGTTTCTGTCTATCCTATCCTGGCCATAACTTCACAGAGTATATGTGTTTAAGTTGTTCACTAACTACTAGTGACTTTGTTGCTGGCATAAAATTTGCTTGTGCCCTTCTGCATATTGAGGAGATTTTGCCTCCAGTACAACAAAAACCCACAAAGAGAGACTGACATAATTTCTTTTAACATATAAAAAATAACTCTAATATTATTCATAATTGATTGAGAAACCAGTTTTATTTAGGAATCACAGGAAGTGCAGAGCACTTCATCACACAAGTCATATCACTGTCGCTGAGACTGGATATTCCTTTCATGTGGGAAAGGAACCTGCTGTCCTGCTCCTAAGTACCAGTAGCTGTAGAAAGCATTCAACATCCCAGTGGTGCTGCATCTGACCCATATGATAGATGGCAAAACACTTCAAGGTTAATGCACTTTGTGAAATGCCAACCAATTCCACAGTCAGACCACACAAATGGTGCTCATTTTAGGAATCCCCAAACACCCTTTTAAATGTGAACTTCACATACATGTTCAATATCTGTTTGCTACAATAAATTTAAACATTTCTTCACGATCTCAGGGAAACCCATCATGAGTTACTATAGGGAGACTTCATGGGATAGGAAACTAAAATCGAGTTCCTACATACTCCAGATTACAGTTCAGATGTGGTAAGTTATCTTCATATACCCTATGAAGAGAATCAGCTTGACCTTTTCTGTCATCAATCCTATTTCTACTGAATTATCTCTTAGCTCCCACTTCTTCCTAAATGAAACACACTTTACTCTTCTGGGTTAGAGACAAAGTGCCGTAGATAATGTTTGGTTGTTTCTGGTTCACCATAAGGGCAGGGACCATTTCACCTTCTTGTTTACATTGTCCAGTTTTAGTTTGGGCACATTCTAGAATAGACAATCTCCTTACTGTTTTTTTCTCAACGAACAGGGTACAAACAATTTAGGTAGTGAACTGTTATTTTCCATTCTCTGAGAAGTCTTCTGAATGGTAACTAAACAATCCTAGCTCAACATCCTCATAAAGAGAGTAGGGAAACTTGGGAAGTCCCTATGCTACTGCAGGTTTGGAAACAATTAATGCTATATTACAGATTTTTTTTAATTATACGATTTATTCTTTGACCACACCCAGTCATTCACAGTACAAATATATGATTTAAAAGTTTTATGAATTTACTACCATGGGACCAGTTCTGGTGGGAAAAAAATCATTTTTTTTCCTAGAATACTTTATCAAAGGCTTCAACTTGGGCTACAGTAAAGTGATTCTTCCAGTCTTCAGTCATGCCTTTCCTCATGAGATTCAAACCATTAGTAACCACATCTTCTGGGATGATGCGAAGATTGGACATTTTATTTTCTTTCATGACTTGGAAGGAACTGTACTTGAGGACCAGATCCAGTTCATCTTTCTCTAAATTCTTTCCTAGGAAGTCACAGACCTTCTCTATGGTTCCTCTTGTGTCCTGTTTCAGGTCTTCATAGCTCAAAAGCAAGAAGTTGTACCTTTCTCTCATGGACAGCCAGGCACGGGTGTGCTCATACCTTGATCCATATAAAATATTTCCTTTGAGGAACCATTCAAAATCATTTATCAGAGAATCTGGATTCTTAACAAGGATTGTCTTGTGAAAGAAAAAATAATCAGAGACAAGAACTTCTCTGGAATTTCTGATGACATAGATCATCTGAAACTGACATAGAACTGAAGAAAGACTTGGGGAAAAGATAGAAGGGAAGATGAGAATGATGAGCCATGGTCCTTCCTGATTGATTACAATTTGATATTTTATTTGAGTCTCTACCCAGGGTGAGCATTCCCAGATGGGCACAGCTTGAATCCACTTGGGATTCCCCTTGGTCTGAATCAAGCAGACAGTCTCAATCAGCCAGTTAGTTCCTGATTTGGGGTAAGTCAATATGACTGTGTCTTCATCTCTAATCACAAACATATCACCGATTTCTTCAAGTATTTCTTTTTCAAACCCTAATGCAAAGAAAGCTATTCTTTCAAACCAAAGGTAGTCTGACATGGCAAAGAGCTCTTTGTAGGTGCTGCTGGGATCCCAACTTTAGCCACCTGTACAGCTTCTAGCTAATCTTGAGATCTAATGTTTATAGTACAATGAATAGAAATCATTAACAGACAGTAGTTTATTTCAAAACTAACTACTGAAAGGCAGAAAGAGATATTGTAACAAAGTAAAAGGTTGTTGTATTAAGCAA
The DNA here is from genome assembly GCF_982192425.1 of Myodes glareolus. NCBI lineage: Eukaryota > Metazoa > Chordata > Mammalia > Rodentia > Cricetidae > Myodes > Myodes glareolus. The sequence continues at coordinate 20,134,761 of NC_142033.1, read as the reverse complement.
TTGTGAACTTATACAGAGATCACTCTCTAACATTTCTGAGCCTGAGTTCACGACTCCAAACTAGAAACTCAATAATACATACTAGGTCATAGAAATGGGACTTACTTATCATGCTTTCTAATTCAGTTTAGTTATCAGAGTGGTTTCAAATGTGTGAAAAAATTACAGAGATCATGCAAAATGTTGCAAGATGTGATTCCTTTTTTAAATAGTGGCTGTCTTCTCAGAAATTCATATTTCCTTAGCTGCATATATGACTCCAACTTGCGCCCTCTCCCCATACAACTATCCCTGTATTTCCCATATGTATGTGATCTTTAATATTTATATTTTTTATTTATTTATTAAAAATTTCCACCTCCTCCCCGCCTCCCTTTTCTCCCCACCCCACCTCCCCTCACTCTCTATTCCTAAGAGCAGTCAGTGTTCCCTGCCCCCTGTGAAGTTCAAGGTCCTCCCCCTTCCATCCAGGTCTTTAAAGGTGAGCATCCAAACAAACCAGGCTCCCACAAAGTCAGTCCGTGTAGTAGAATCAAAACCCAGTGCCACTGTCCTTGGCTTCTCCGTTAGCATTCATTGCCAGCCACATTCAGAGTGTCCAGTTTGATCACATGCTCCATCACTTCTAGTCCAGCTGGCCTTGGTGAGCTCCCATTAGATCAGTACCACTGTCTCAGTGGGTGGACGCACCCCTCGTGGTACTGACTTCCTTGCTCATGTTCTCCCTCCTTCTGATCCTCATTTGGACCTCGGGAGCTCAGTCCAGTGCTCCATTGTGGGTCTCTGTCTCTTTCTCCATCCATTGCCAGATGAAGGTTCTATGGTGATATGTAAGATATTCCTCAGTGTGGCTATGGGACAAGGCCAGTTTAGGCACCCTGTCCTCTGCTGCTCAAGGAACAATCTGGGGACCTCTCCTTGGACCTGGGAACCCCTCTAGAGTCAAGTTTCTTGCAAACACTAAAATGGCTCCCTTAATTAAAATATATCCTTCCCTGCTTCCATATCCACCCTTCCTCCATCCCACCCATCCCATTCCACCAAGCTCTCCTGAATCCTCCCCTTCTCCATTCTCTCTACTCATCTCCCCTTACATTCAACCCCCCTCACCCCCTTGCACCCAACATCAGCCTGGCAATCTTGTCTACTTCCAATATCCAGGAGGATAACTATATGATTTTCTTTAGGTTCACCTTCTTCTTTAGCTTCTCTAGGATCACGAATTATAGGCTCAATGGCCTTTATTTATGACTAGAAGACACTTATGAGTGAGTACATACCATATACCTCTTTTTGGGTCTGGGTTACCTCACTCAGTAAAGCCTTTTCTATTTCCAACCATTTGCATACAAAATTCAAGATGTCATTGTTTTTTACCGCTGAGTAAAACTTCAATGTGTATATGTTCCACATCTTCTTTAACCATTCTTCTATTGAGGGGCATCTAGGTTGTTTCCAGGTTCTGGCTATTACAAATAGTACTGCTATGAACATTGTTGAACAAATGCTTTTGTAATATACTTCAGATATTTTTATATTATCAGATTACAAAGTTTTTATAAAAACTTTCATTTTCCCTGAATGTCTAGATTCAAACAAAGCTCAAGAAAAAGGTTTAAGTGACCACTGAGAATTTATCTATTCTTGTGCAGTTTTGCTCCCAGTATCGTCAAACTAGAAAAGTTAAGATTGCACTCACTCACCACACTTCCCTGTGATCACAACGTTTATGTCACTGTTACTACCATCAAAAACACATTCTGATTGTGCGTTATCTATGTTCTGAGATCTTGAGTAACACTAAATTCAAAAGCAATGGAATTTAGAGAATGTTTTACATCTGACCTACTTTTAAATGTAAATATGGAATCTGAACTCTGAATTTTTTTTTTTGTTTGAATGGCACCAATGTCAGTGAAAACAAAGAATGTGGCTCAAACTGTAGAGAGCGATCAGGAAAAGATGAGTATGCCTTTTCATCCCACTGTTACCCAGGTATCAATTTTAAGTTTCTGCTTATTTTTCTGCAGACTGATGAAGAAATACTATAGCCTCCACAACAAGAAAATTGTCAGAAATCCTGGCATGTGGGTTTTTGTTTGGGGAGGTCCAAAGAAGCATTAAAGTAGTCCCATCCACCGATTACTTATCCTAGGGAGCTGTCACAACTGCTAGCCTGATTGTTTTGACCTCTGTTGAAACTCTTACATTCCTATGAAGAACTCAGCTAGCCTTCCTTATTTGGACCCAAAAAGAGGTGAATAGTTCATACTCAGAAACACTACTTAATAACACGAGAAACAAAATGTTAGTGTTCATAAATTTACATCCCCATTGAGCAAAAGAACTACTCACTGATGGGAATGAGTCCACCTTCAAAAACTGTTACAGACTTTGGATTCTGACTGGAAGCACTCTGGGTCCTACAGTATCACTTCACTCTTGTGCAATAAACCATCACCCTATCTTGCTAGCTGACAATATACAAGGCCCTTCAAATGTTATCAATAGAAAGCTCCAACCAATACTTATTTGGCCAGATAATAAATGTTTAAGATGTGATGACTGAGAACCCACATTGTCTGTCAGTCAGAGAATCTGAGAGACAGACACAGGATATGGTGGCCTGGCCTCTTTTAAAGTTGGGTCAACTGAGTGCTATCCTGATACTAATATGATTCTGCTCCTTCTATTTTAACTATGAAGTCACCTGGGGAAGAAGATTTTTCTGCCTACTTGACTAAGCGGACTTGAGTAAAACATGACTTGAGTCACCCAGCAGCCTAGACAACAGAATGTTAATGAAGCAATAGTTACATGCTCCCTGACTGCACCATCATATAAATGCTGTTGGAAAAAATTAAGGCAGGTGATTTTGCGATCTGAATAATCACTGAAATTCCCTCCTGGTACTGTCATGTGACTTTTGTCTTCATTTTCCCCACTTCTCTACCCTGGGAAGAAGTGGTTTTTATTGGGCTGGTCCCCAACATAAAACCAAGCTAACAGGGTGTAACTTGCATTAGAATATGTATTTATTTTCATCCCACAAATTTTATAAGTGAAATTTGATAGAAAATGCTATAAAATTCTGCTTTGGTAATCTGTTTTTAACAAATTGCTCCTTGTTTTGGGTTATATAGATGAGATGTGGATGCTTTTTGGAATGAAGTGAATTTATGGTAATAGACATGTGTGAATTAACAGGAGAAAGCAGACTTCCAAGGTTGGGCCTCTATCAGGCTCATCTTCCTGCTATTTTCCTCTCACCATTGGAACTCACAACCTTTCACTTATAATTATCCTTTAATGGGAAATACTTGTGATGCCTTCGTGTGGCCATTTTCTCTGAAAATGATGGAAAATCTTCCAACTTTTAGGGATGTTCCTTATATATGGGATCCCAGGTCCAAGGAGAAATCCCCCAGATTGCTCTCTGGACAGAGGAGAGGGTGCCTGAATCGGCCGTGGCCCATGACCATACTGATGTATATTTTGCTTATCACCATAGATCCTTCGTCTGGCGAAGGACGGCTATGCAGTCGGAGGCCCACATTGGAGCAACGGATTGAGCCCCCCGAGGTCCGGAGGGGGAACGGAAGGAGGAGGAACATGAAAGATGAAATCAGTACTGCGAGGGATGCTATCACCCACTGATACAAGGGAACGGATCTGATGAGAATTTACCAGGGCCAGTCGGACTGGGACTGAACGAGGACGTGATCTAGCCAGATTCTCGGAATTTGGCCGGATTCTCTGACTGTGGCTGGCCCGGGGTCTTTCTGAAAAGCCATTGACTATGACACTGGGACCTGTTTCCTCTGCATATGCTGGATTTTGGGGATCCAGTCTGTTTGGACGCTCGCCTTCCTGGACCTGGAGGGAGGGGGAGGGAGCTGGAGCTTCCCACAGGGCAGGAAACCCTGACTGCCCTGGGGGACGGAGGGGAAGGAGGGGGGGAGTGGGGGGAGTGTGAGAGTGTTGGGAGGGGGGGCGGAAATGGAAACTTTTATAATTTAATAAAATTTACTAAAAAAAAAAAAGATCCAGAATATCTTGAGAGATGAAAAATATTCCATCCTACAGGAAAGCTCTCTAGATTCAGGATGTTCTGAGGGATACTGAAACATCCTATCCTGTAAGACAGCTTCTTGAGTCTAGGAACTTAGCAATTCAAAAAATTTCGAGAACTCTCTGTGACCAACTGGATTCACTTGACCCTCGAAAATTTCTTATAAGCAATAAGAATTTTTATGATATACTGTCTACAAGATGAATAACCTGAAGGAGTAAGAGAAAATCCAATCTGTCTGGAAGAGTTTCAGGACAACTGAGAAGCTTTGTAGAGACATTTTCTTACCTGTCATGCTGCCTTCAAATTGTGCACTGAACTCTAGTTTTCAAGAGTCAATGAGACAGGGAATTAGTATATACATAAAAGTGTAAAATAGACGCAATGGATTTAACATATCCTCAGGTCAAATTCTCAAATTCCTGTAATCTTACATTAATTCCACTTGACTTTTCAGAACTTTGAACTTTAATCAGAAACAGAAAGCAATAAACACAGAGTTATGTTCCAGGTATTAAATCTTAGCGCATCACTAGGACAATAATCTAAAGGTTAGTGTCTATTCTCTCAAAATATTATCTGTTGTTTGGTACTGTAATAGATTTTATGACCTGCCTTAATTTTACCTTTTGCTTTTACTATTTCTCTTATATCTTCCTCCTTCAGACAATGATAAAGCTATTCTTTCTTGCGTGGCTGATTTTGGGGCCTTAAATACATTTGGTTGCATAGGTACCTGGACTCAGATCATATTCTGTCCATCTTTTTCTCTGTATAGTTCTTTAAAAAGAGTATGGACCTGACTGTTACAATATGCAAGCATTACAAATATGGTCAGATTGTAGATCACATGACGTGATCCTTCTGAGAAGCAGCTCCTCAAGTCTTTGTGTTGAAGACTTTGAAACTAGACTCTGTGTGTGATCCTAGCTTTAGTCACCTTCGACCTTCCAGCACTGTTGCTAAGTTCATACCTTCCCCTTGTGCTCTCATTGACTTTTGGGACTCCCTCCTGTGCCAACCTGACACAGCTGAAGGACTTCACCATGGCATGGGTCCAGACCATATATTGTTTCCTAAGCATCCTCATGGGAGGAGATTCCCCAATGGAACCCTGCCTGAACATTTTCAGACTGATAACACATCTCTGCTTGGTGAGGTTTCTGTTAAACTTTTATTAACAAGATATTATAAGAAATGGTTGTTGTGGATAAACTGAGCATACTCAAAAGACAAATCTTGTGTGGACATCCTAATAGCTGAGCTCCTCTCAGCCCACTGGCCTTGCTTTCTACATCCTCACTCTTTCTTGCTTGCTTAATTCAAAATGGTACAAATGATGAGCAAAGCACAATTTAGGGATCAACATTCAAATTTAACCCTAAACTTTAATCCTTGAAAACAAAAATGCTAACAGGAGAAACTTTTTTTTGTCTTCAAATGTAATATTTATTATTACTCCACAGACCAAATATAGCTTAGAATAAGGAAAGTCAAGATATGAAAATACTGCCCTGTATACTGTAGGGAGCCGCCTGGATGTCGCCTTGGCCAGATAGTGCCAGCAGTCCTTCAGCCTGGAGGTATACATATCCTTTGTTGTTGCCGCCTTAGGCCGGTGTGCTCTGAGCCTTGTTTTGCATTTCAAGAGACTCAGTCTCCTGACCTGTCCCGTGGCCTTGGGTCCTAGTAGAATGGCATCAACCAATCAGCATTCGAGCCTCTCACCCTAGAAAAGCGGCTGTCTTTGGATTTTTCGCTCTCTCTCTCATCCCTGTTCCCCATTCCCCCTTTCAATCAAGGAGCTCTAATAAATTGTGATTGAGAAGGATTCTTGATTTTGTGATCATCCATTCCTGCTGGTCAGGAAGCGCGTCACATTTTGGTGCTGAAAACCGGGACGCCGGATTTGAACAAGCCAAGGAGGGAGCAGAATTCAGAACTCAACACAAAAGAGCGGTGACTGACGTCAGGAAATCCTCCAGATGTATGCTGATCGCTAAGGCTGGTCCAGAGTGGTAATGTTTGCATTTGTTCTTCTCTGTTGCTTTGGGTTGCGCTGTGATTAACCAGGTGGTGAGTGCCTTTGTTGCTGCTGTGACTGCAGCTCTAGTCAAAAGTAAAACTAAGTCCGCAGTAGATCAAGCGGCATTTTTCTAAAAGGACTTCCTTGTAAGTAAAAAGGAGGTTTTTTTTTCTTTAGCCCAGGGGGTAAGTGCGCACCATGGGCAATTCTTATGGAGCCAGCTCGAACCCCAGGGAGATTTATCGCTCAATCCAGGCACTTTTGCGACAGCGTGATTTAAAGATCTCTTCTAGCACTGTCGCTAACATCGTAAAAGACATTGTTGATGTCTCACCTTGGTTTGCAGCTTCAGGTGACCTAACTTTGCCATCTTGGAATAAGCTAGGCAGGGATTTGGAACAAGCAGAAGGACATATTGGGAGAGGCACACTTCCTTTTTGGAGGATGGTGCGGGACTGCTTGAAGAAAGAACGTAATATAGAGATATTAAAACAGGGTCGCAAGGCATTACAGAAACATCAGGACAGCTTTTCAGAATCAGATCAGAAGGAGGAACAAGAGTGTAGGCCTAGAAAGAAAAAGGAAAAATTAAAAGATAAGGATCCGGAAATAGAAAAAGGAGAAAAGGGGAAGAGAAGCCCCATAGCTTTAGTAGTGAAAGAATTTGTAGATTTAGATTTATCAGAGGAGGAAGAACAACTACAGGAAGCGACTGCTAAATCTGAGAAAGAGCAGCGAGGTAGCCGGAGGTGGGGCGATGTTGATGTGTTTACTACAAAGGGCAGAAGAGACGAGGCGCCAGTACCTTCTGCCCTTCCCCCATCCGCCCCTCCACCCATGTACCAGCAGGTAGCTACAGAAGGTCACAGCTTCATAGGAAGGCAAACTTGGTCGCAACTGGCTGCTGCCTTTCCTGTTTTTGAGGAGCCACAGAATTATAATAGGTAGTATGAACCAATCCCATACAGACAGCTGAAGGATTTGGTTGAAGCTGCGAGAAATTATGGAGCAAATGCCAGTTATACAATCGCATTATTGAGAAGGATTGTTACAACAGCACTGACTCCTACAGACTGGCAGGAGATTGCAAGAGCAGCTCTTCCAGCAGGGCAATTCCTGGATTTTAAATCTATAGTCCAGGACAAGGCTCAGACCCAAGAGCGCATTAACATACAAAGTGGCCACCCAGAGTGGACGGCTGATATGCTTCTTGGACAGGGGGCATTTGCTGGAAATCAGAATCATTATCCTTGGGAGGTTTATAAGCAGGTTAGTGAGATTCATTATAGAGCATGGAAATCACTCCCTAATAAAGGTGAAACAGCTGGTAACTTAACCAAAATTATTCAAGGTGCTACAGAGCCATTCTCTGATTATGTGGCTAGGATGACAGAGGCAGCTGAAAGAATGTTTGGGAATTTAGATATTTCATTGCCTTTTGTCCAGCAAATAATATTTGAGCAGAGCACCAAGGAATGTCAAAGAGCAAAGGGAAAGGGATTAGAAGCCTGGATCAAAGCCTGCCGTGAAGTTGGGGGGCCTCTAACCAATGCAGGGCTGGCGGCTGCTGTGCTTGCTGCTGCCAGAGGTGTCAGAGGAGATAAGGGAAAGGCATGCTTTAAATGTGGACAGTTGGGGCATTTCACAAAACAATGTCCCAATAGTCATAATGCCTCAGATTCTTCAGGGCTCTCAGCTGCAACATCGCAGAGGCAGCCAGACATTTGTCCCAGATGCAAGAAAGGGAAACATTGGGTTAATGAGTGCAGATCAGTTAGGGATATAAATGGACAACTTATTCCTCTGCCTGTTCAGTCATTGTCAAAAAACGGATTGAGGGGCCCATGCACCCAGGGCCCAAAAATATTTGGGGCAATTCAGAACACGATGGCAGTCCCCGAGATGACTCCATCGTCCCAACAAGAAGGACAGCCAAAGGCTCCGGAGGGCTGGACCTCTGTGCCACCTCCGAACTGCTATTAACTCAGGATATGGGAGTTCAGGTCATAGAAACAGACGTGTCTGGGCCATTAGAAAAAGATACTGTTGGCATAGTCTTGGGACATTCATCCTCAATTATGAAAGGCCTGATAGTCCATCCTGGAGTAATAGACCCTGCCTATGAAGGCTGCATTAAAATTCTTTGCCATTCTCCATACGGGGTAGTTTCCATCGCCCCAGGAGACAGAATAGCTCAACTCTTAGTTCTGCCTTCAGGGCGTAATAAGCTTCCAGTGGAGGGGCTTGTCTTAAAGGACAAAAGCCTTGCTCCCATGGGAGTAGATTTGGCTTGTTTATCCTTGGAGCTTGATCAGCGACCAATCTTAAATTTAGAAATAGAAGGAAAGATTTTTTCAGGCCTGGTGGATACTGGAGCAGATAAAAGTATCATCAGATCCCAAGCATGGCCAAAACGCTGGCCCTTACAACAGGCCTCCCAGTCCCTTCAAGGGCTGGGGTATGCACAAACACCGCATATAAGTGCTAAGGAGTTAGTCTGGAGAACAGAAGATCAGAGAGGGACTTTTCAGCCTTTTGTGGTTGATTTGCCCATCAACCTATGGGGCAGGGATGTGCAGTCTCAAATGAGATTGAGACTTACAAATGATTATTCTGATACCAGTGAGCAAATAATGGCACGTCAGGGCTATGTTCCCAATAAGGGACTTGGTAAATGTCTCCAAGGTAGACAGAATCCTATTGAGACTGTCTCCAAGTTAGATAGAAAAGGCTTGGGTTTTTCATAGGGGCCACTGAAGCTGTAGCTTCCACACAAAAGACAATGCCCATCCCTTGGCTAGTAGATAAGCCGGTATGGGTCCCTCAGTGGCCCCTTTCCTTGGAAAAGCTGGAAGCTTCAAGACAATTAGTACAAGAACAGTTAGAACTAGGACATTTAGAACATTCTGTATCGCGTTGGAATACGCCTATTTTGTGATTAAAAAGGCTTCTGGAGGTTGGAGGTTACTGCATGACCTTAGGGCAGTCAATGCTCAGATGCAGGTCATGGGCCCAGCCCAGCAGGGCCTCCCATTGCTTTCAGCAATACCAAAGAATTGGCCTGTAATTTCCTTGGACATCAAGACTGTTTCTTTTCAATTCCCGTGAGTCCTCAGGACCGGGAAAGGTTTGCATTTACTCTTCCATCTGTTAACAATGAGCAACCCAATGCTCGGTTTCAATGGAAAACTTTGCCTCAGGGAATGGCCAATAGCGCCCTCATGTGTCAGTAATATGTAGATGCAGCATTGAGTCCTGTTAGGAGACAATTTCCTACTGTGAAAATTGTTCACTACATGGATGATTTATTATTATCTGCCCCCTATCAGGAAACCCTGAAGGAAGTTTTCCAAAAGGTTACATCCCTTTTGGAGGAGCAAGGACTCCACATAGCCTCAAATAAAGTACAAACATCTTCCATGGTGAAATTTTTGGGGACTATAATCACCCCTGAAAGCATCAGGCCTCAGAAAGTGCTTATTCGCACCCATCACCTTAAAACTCTTAATGATTTCCAGCAGTTGCTGGGAGATATAAATTGGATTAGAGGATATTTAAATATACCTCGATCTGAGCTCTTGCCTTTGTTTTCCATCTTAGAAGGCAATCCTGATATCTGTTCACCTAGAGCCATGACCCCGGCTGCAATGCAGGCCCTTAAGAGGGTAGAATCTGCTATTACTACAGCTCAATTAACAGCGAGTGAATCCATCCTTACCAATTTTACTATGCATCCTCAAAACAAAGAATTATCCCACTGGAGTGTTATGGCAAGATGGACCCCTCTGGTGGATGCATGGAAATTCCATAGGAGCAAGATCTGTTCAATATTATCCAGAATTGGTGGCTGGCCAAGCATTAATGGGAATAAAGCTTTGCTTAGCCCACTTTGTGAGAATGCCTGACAAGTTGATAATTCCCTATACGAGGGAACAGGTAGAAGTTTTGACAGCCACAGTAGATGGCTGGGCTATCCTGCTTTGTGCATTCCCTAATGTTATTGACAATCATGTGCCAAGGCACCCCTTAATAAATTTTGTGGAGAAAAATTTGGTGTATTTTCCCAAGATTACCTCGCCCCACCCATTAGAAGGAGCCTTAACTATCTATACAGATGGCTCAAAGACCGGAAAAGGGGCTCTGGTGGCAGGAAATGCTAAACCTGTGGTCTTTCAATTTCGGCCTGATTCCCCCCAAGTCACTGAGTGCTTGGTGGTTTTGGAGGTGTTTCAGAGATTTCTTGAGTCATTTAATTTAATTTCAGATTCACAATATGTGGTCAATGCTGTGGCCTCTCTTGAGGTTGCAGCCTCAATTCGCAGCTCAAGTACAGTGTCTAATATTCTTTTACAAATACAAAAACATATTTTAAAAAGAGAAAATCCCTTTTATGTTGCTCATATTCGAGCCCATTCTCTCTTGCCAGGACCTATGGCAGAGGCCAATGCTCAAGCTGATGGTGCTACTCGAGCACTCGCCCTTGTGGCTACAGATTCACTCCAGCTAGCTAGAGATTTCCATCAGCTTTATCATGTTCCAGCGAATACACTTCGCTTAAAGTTTAAGATCTCTAGGGAAGATGCCAGGAGGATAGTAAAAGCCTGTCCCTCCTGCGTGACCATGTTACATCCCCCACATATTGGGGTAAATCCCAGGGGGTTAAAGCCAAACTCACTCTGGCAAATGGATGTGACTCACATCTCGGAGTTTGGCAGACAAAAGTATGTTTATGTGTCGGTGGACACATGCTCTGGAATAATTCATGCCACCCCACTGGCCGGGGAAAAGGTAACTCATGTAAAAATGCATTGCTTAACGGCCTGGGCAGCTTGGGGAAAGCCAAGTCGTTTAAAAACTGACAATGGCCCGGCATATGCCTCACAGGGCTTTAAAGCCTTTTGCAAGCAATTACAAGTTGAACATACTACTGGCCTACCATACAATCCTCAAAGCCAGGGTATCGTAGAAAGAGCAAATAGAAATTTAAAGGAAATTTTGCGAAAGCAAAAAGGGGGAATAGCTGTAGCAGCTTCCCCCAGAGAAAGGATTTCTCTTGCACTCTTTACACTTAATTTTTTAATTCAAAATATTGCTGGAAAAACAGCAGCAGACAGGCATGCCCTGTTTGAAAGCTCTACAGAGCGAGATTTGGTCATGTGGAAGGATGTATTGATTAATAAATGGTGTGGACCGGATCAGGTAATTACCAGATCCAGGGGAGCAATTTGCATTTTCCCTCAGAATCGTGAAGATCCAATCTGGGTGCCAGCGAGACTGACAAGAGAAATAAAGAAGAAAGATGATCCAGTGGATGCTGAGTGTCCTGCTGTGGAAGATTCGTGCGGAGACAGCAGAGATGACCCTCTGGGCAGTGTCAAGAGCAACTGTTTCACGTTATCACCTTGAGCAGCACCCTGTGCAACCTCTTATCTCTTAACAATTTTCTGACTGACTCTACTTTGCCTTTTCCTTCCTTGGGAATGGGTGGGAGCAGAGATATTCTTGGCATGCTGTGTCTAGGTGGAAGTGCTGTATGTCTTTGATTGGTGTGCTACCTGCTAGCCCAAGTGAGGAGGGACAAGGTCTTTGTGGCACAGGCCTTGGCAGCCTTGGAATGTGTATCCTCACCCCAGGTTTGGCTCTCAGCCTCAAAAGAGCTCATAGGCAATTAGCCATTCATAGCCTTTGCACCCTCTAGGGACCAGATAGTCCCACGGCACAGAGGAAGGTACGCATAGGCGGAGGGTGTGCAGACACAGCCCTAGCACTCCCAGGGAAGTAATTGTCCCATTGCACGGGAAGGGTGTGTCTTGCTTTTCTTTTCTTTAATCAGTCCACACATCATGAGGTGGGGACCAGATTGGAAAATAGTTTTGCCTTATTGCTCTTAAAGACAATAAAAGGTGGAGCTGTAGGGAGCCGCCTGGATGTCGCCTTGGCCAGATAGTGCCAGCAGTCCTTCAGCCTGGAGGTATACATATCCTTTGTTGTTGTGGGAGTAACTTCCGCTGCCTCAATCAATAGTCGCTGAAATACGAGCCCACAGTGCAGCGGGGAGCGACTTCCGCTCCGTCAGCCAATAGCTGCTGAAATACCAGCCCACTGGGGCGTGGTATATTTCTCTTTTAAAAAGAGAAGCATATCCGGAATAGGCTCTCTTGGTTCCGGCTCTTGGTTCCGGTGCTCGGTCTCAGCTGCTGCTCCCGGCTCCTGCTCCAGCGACTAGGCTCCCTTCCTGACGGTTTATGGTGTATGTAAGTTTTACCCCCCGCCAAATAAATAACCCCTTAAAACATAACTGGTGTGGGATTGATTCGTTAATAATTGGCGCCCAGCGTTTGGTTTAAGAACCGCCCCACCCCCCCCACCCCCAGCTCGGCCTCCCAGGATACACAGGTCCGGACAGTCTCTGCCGGCTTACTTTGCCCTGTTCGGCACGGATTTTTAAATTTCTCCTTGCAACGTGAGTCAAAGAGCTCACAGCGCAAGCTCCCTTTGAAGTTCCAGCAAGCTGTTTGAAACCCATAACTGATTAGGAGTGCTGAAAGCAGCTTGACCCTTAATCCCAGCACAGGGACACGGGGCCCAAAGCACTAGGCCTCTTTAGCAACAGCGCAGTGGCTGTGTCACGACCCTCTGCATCCGGTTGAACAGAGCAGCAGGGCCTTGTTTATTGCCTTGTTTATTGGCCACTAGAAGCTCTCTGACCTTTTGTGATCTGTGGATTTAACCTCTGGATTTGAGTGTATATATTCTAGAGTTTACTTCCTCAATCAATACCACTGCCACGTGGATTCAGGTGCGCCCCACCTCCTACTGGCAGGCAACGGTCATTACAGGTAAGATTTTTCTTTTCGGTTGAAAATAAATACATACATACATATATACAAGTACAATTTCCTTTGATTGAAAATGTCGGAAAATATTACTATCCAAAAGTTCAATGGTTTTTTCAGTTGCGCTATGGAGGATATTCTGAAGGATGTCTCAGATATTCCTCTTACTTTGTTATTCCTGGGATCTGTTGCTTTTCTGGTGTTTGGCTATTTTATAAGAAAGATACAGTCCTTACAGACTGAATCTACAATGCTGAGGGCAGAGATTAAAACCTTAAGAACAATTCAGACTGATACCAACCTCCTCAAAAAAGAGTTTGGAGATTTCAAGGAGGAAGCTAGATCAGAGTTTGGAGTTTTCAAGCAGGAGACTAGATCAGAGTTTGGAGTTCTCAAGGAGGAGAATAGATCTTTGTTTGATATGACTCGGTCAACTGGCCAAAATATCAAGAAGGTACAGTCTGATATTGCTTCTTTAGAAGGGAGCGTCACTGCCCTGGAGGAGGGGACAACCAAAATGACGCATAACCTCCAGTCCATGACTGTAAGTGCTGAAACATTAGCTGAGAGGATTATAACCATTGAATGTGAAAATCGGACTTTATCAAAAGGGTATGATAGATTAATTGACAGGATTTCAATACAAGAAGGCACAGTACATGCCATGAGGATTATGTCCAAGGAGGATATCGTGTCTCTGACGGACAAGCTCCATGCCTTAGAATCGTTAATGAAGGCTTTGGAGCATAATACTGGACAGGAGATTCAGGACTTACAGAAGGCAATGGTGAGCAGATTTAATAAGATTGAGGAAATCATAGACTCTGATGAACAGGAGCAAAAGGTAGAAAGGCAACCTTCACCTCAAAAAACTCTCAGTCTACATAGAGTTATACCTGCCTTTCCAGTAATAACATCAGAAAAGATAACTGGCTCCAAAAACCCTAAGGTCGTTAAAGAACATACATGGGAGCCTATACGTATGAATGATCTGAAAGAATTTAAACAAGCAATTGTGAATTATGGACTACATTCATCCTTTGTTAGGGAGATGTTAAAATCCTGGGCTCTGAGCAACAGGGCCACCTCTAAAGATTGGAACCAGCTCACATCAGCTGTCCTTGAGAACGGACCTTTATGGCATTTCAAATGCCTATTCAAACAAGAGGCCAGACTTTTACAACAACAAGAATCAGCGAAAGGAATTGAGGTTTCTCTAGATCAAATTCTAGGGGAAGGACCTTACTCTGATCCTCAGGAACAAGCTCTTTATGATGAAAACATTTTATCCATATGTGCTACAGCAGCTCTAAGGGCCTGGGACAGGGTTCAAGACTCAGGTCAGAGAGTAGAATCGTATGTCAGGGTCAAACAGGGTCAGAGAGAACCCTTTAGTGATTTTTTGCAACAACTAACTAAGGCTGTACAAATAGGGATACCTGATCCAGAAGCAAGAAATATAGTAATTGAGTCTTTGGCTTATGAGAATGCCAATGTAGAATGCAAAAGGATCCTGGGGCCTTTAAAGCTCAGATCAGCACCTTTGGACGAATGGGTTTTACATACAATGAATGTTGATACATTTGATTATGGCAATGAAACATGGGTACAAGAAGCAATTTCCAAAGGTAAAAGGAGACATCAGATTACAAAATGCTTTCATTGTGGCAAAATGGGACACATGAAAAGGGACTGCAGACAATGGAAGTCCAGGAATAATGCCTCTTCTAGGAATAACAGGAATAGGAGGACTCAGCCTTCAGGTTTATGTAGGAGATGTGGAAAGGGCAGGCATTGGACGAATGAGTGTAGGTCAACAAGAGATAAACAGGGCAACCCGTTGCCATCGGGAAACTCAATAGGGGGCCTCTCGAAGGCCCCCATGGCAAATGTGGTCCAGTCATTTCCGATCACTGCAGAGAACATGCCTCTTCAGGGAAATTAGAATGCCCCACGCCTGCTGTTAAAAGCAATAACGGCCTGAAGGATGAGTTAAATGTGGTGAATGAATCAAGAAATCTAAGAGGACAAAGTAAACGAATATTCTGGCAGACTTCTATAAATGAACAAAGGCCACAGCTAAGAGTGTGTGTAAATGGCAAACTTATTACTGGCTTACTGGACACAGGTGCGGATGTAAGTATCATTACACCAGAGTCTTGGCATCCGCATTGGCCTCTTCAGGAGGTAGATATTCAGTTCTTAGGAATTGGAACCCTATCTCGAGTAAGACAAAGCACGAGATGGGTCAATTGTATAGGTCCAGACGGACAAATAGGAAAACTAAGGCCATATGTAGCAAATATTGCAGTGAATTTGTGGGGCCGTGACCTATTGCAGCAATGGAATACCCAAATTAACATTCCTGCTGCTTCCAGAGCCCATATTTCTGAGGACAATATTACAAGATATTACAGATGGCGGAAACCAGCCATTAGAGCTATACAAGAACACAACACAATTGATGGCTCTTCAGAGGTACCAACAGCCATGCCTCTACAATGGTTGACTGAGAAACCAATATGGACTAAACAGTGGCCTTTAGCTGAGGAAAAGTTACAGGCTTTAGAACAGCTGGTACAAGAGCAATTAGATGCTGGACATATAGAAGAATCTACCAGCCCTTGGAACTCTCCTGTGTTTGTTGTTAAGAAAAAATCTGGTAAATGGAGAATGGTGACAGATCTTAGAGCTATCAACAAGGTTATTCAACCTATGGGCCCTCTGCAATCTGGAATTCCTCTGCCCTCCCTGTTACCAAAGGGATGGCCTCTTATAGTTATTGATCTGAAAGATTGTTTCTTCACTATACCATTACAAGAAAAAGATAGAGAAAAGTTTGCCTTCACAGTGCCTACCTATAATAACTCTCAGCCTGCAAGGAGGTACCAGTGGACCGTCCTCCCACAGGGAATGTTGAATTCTCCCACCCTGTGCCAATATTTTGTAAGCCAACCATTGAAAATTATACGCAAACAATTTTCTAAGTCCATAATATACCACTATATGGATGATATCCTGATATCTGATCAAAACAAAGATACCTTAGAAAGGCTGTTTGAAGAAGTAAAACTAGTATTACCTAAATGGGGATTGCAAATTGCTCCTGAAAAAATTCAGAGAGGAGATTCTGTTAATTATTTAGGTTATAAAATAGGCTTACAAAGAATTAAGACTCAAAAGGCACAAATCAGGAGAGACCGGTTACGAACGCTTAACGACTTTCAAAGATTATTAGGAGACATTTCCAGTCTACGACCAGCTGTTGGGATAACACCTGATCTAATAATTCATTTAAACAAAACCTTAGATGGTGACAAAGATTTGAATAGTCCCAGAGAGTTAACAGCTGAAGCAGAAAAGGAACTGATGATGGTTGAGGAAAAATTACAGGAGGCACATGTAGATAGGGTGGATCCAAATTTTAGTTGCGTTCTAGTTATATTGCCTTCCAGAATTTCTCCTACAGGAATTTTAATGCAGAGGGAAGATACTATTTTAGAATGGATTTTTTTACCACACAAACCAAGTAAAAAATTAAAAACTTATGTGGAAAAAGTCTCTGAATTGATTATAAAAGGAAAATTGAGACTTCGTCAATTAGCAGGTATAGACCCATCAGAAATTATAGTGCCTTTCACTGCTGATGAGATAAAAAAGTTGTGGGAAGACAATGAACCATGGCAAAGAGCTTGTGCTAATTTTTTGGGAGAAATCAATAACAATTACCCAAAAAGCAAGAGACTTAACTTTATAAAGAGAACTTCTTGGATCCTCCCTCGAATTGTCCGTGATGCTCCAATAACCGGAGCCCATACATTTTATACCGATGCTAATAAATCAGGGAAAGCAGGTTACAAATCAGAAGAATTGAGTAAAGTGGAACAAAGTCCTTATGATTCTGTCCAGAAAGCAGAATTATATGCCATCCTTATGGTGCTTAGGGATTTTAAAGAACCTCTTAATATAATTACTGACTCACAATATGCAGAAAGAGTTATTTTGCATATTGAAACTGCTGAATTTATACCTGATGATACAGAACTGACCTCATTGTTTATCCAGGTACAAGACATGATCAGAAACAGGCTCTGCCCTATGTATATAACGCATATCCGATCCCATACAGGTCTGCCAGGTCCTCTAGCACAAGGTAATGCAGATATTGATCAATTATTGATTGGTAGTGTGCTGGAGGCATCTGAATTTCATAAAAAACATCATGTCAATAGCAAAGGCTTGAAAAAAGAGTTTTCTATTACATGGCAACAAGCTAAGGAGATTGTAAAGAAATGCCCTACTTGCTCTTTTTATAACCAAACACCATTGCCTGCAGGGACTAATCCAAAGGGTATTAAAAGGAATGAAATTTGGCAGATGGATGTGTTTCACTTTCCAGAATTTGGCAAGTTAAAATATGTACATCACACCATTGACACTTATTCAGGCTTTCAGTGGGCAACCGCTTTAAGCTCAGAAAAAGCTGACTCAGTAATCACACATTTATTAGAAGTTATGGCCATTATGGGTATACCTGCACAAATAAAAACAGATAATGGTCCAGCTTATGTATCTAGGAAAATGAAACGATTTTTTGCTTATTATAATATTAAGCATGTTACAGGTATACCATACAATCCTACAGGTCAAGCCGTTATAGAAAGATCAAATCGTACTATAAAGGATATGCTAAACAAACAGAAAGGGACGAAAGATACCCCCAGAAATAGATTGCATAATGCTTTATTAACCTTGAATTTTCTTAATGCTAATGAGAAAGGAACAACAGCAGCAGAGAGGCATTGGATAATGGAAAAAACTTCTGAACTAAACCAACCTGTTTATTTCAAAGACGTGCTGACCTCTCAATGGAGGCCAGGAGATGTGCTGCGTTGGGGAAGGGGTTTTGCTCTTGTTTCCACAGGAGAAGAAAAATTGTGGATACCATCAAAATTAATAAAGGTTCGATTTGAAGAGGAGAAACCTCTTGGAAAGGAGAAATGACAGCTCATCCACAATGATGATATTCATAGTTGGTAAGAAAAACATATAGAATGGGGGCAGGGTTCTGTTCTTATCTCCACAGGAAAACACTGATTTTTGAAAAGTTCAAGGGACCCTGGATATCTGAATACTGACAGATGGAAAATAATGGCACAATAAGGACTATCAAGAAGACTGAATAGGTTCTGTAAGTAAAATATACTAAATCATATTTCTAAATTTATAGAGCTTGTTTTAGAGTTGGAGTCTGGCTCAGTCCCTCTCTAATTCCAAGCCTGTTGTTAAAAGAAAAACCCAGAATTTCTGGAGTTTCTGTCTCATGTCAAGAGCCATGATATGGGACAGAAAGAAATATGAGTTTAGAAAACATTTTTACTTTTCTTCATATCTATCATACCTTTCAGTGAATATATCTATCATGTCTTTCATTGAATATATGTATGTCTGTATATGTCTATATGATTAATATACGATTATATATTATTGTAATCATATAATATATGATATTAATATATGATTAATATATATGATTAATGTTTAATTTTTCCACAATGAACAATAAGTTTTTCCTGCAGTGACATTTGAAGTTTCCAGGAAGAAGATGGGGCCCCATAACAACAACTCCACCTGGTTGAGATGACATCATGATACTGATAGCGCTACTACAAGACCTGTTTTGAGTACCAGCTGCACAAGACGATGCCAACGTGGTTAGCTGAAATGATGCACATCTTGTACAACATTCTGGCCAGACCTCCACAAAATACTCAGAGACTATTTGCAATTTTAAAAGACATTGATCTTGAAATTTAACCATCATTTTACTTTCACAGGATCCCCCAGAAAGAACGTCGCCCCCATGACAGCTGGAAGTAATTCTAGAGAACGACGTCCCCTCTCCCAGTAAAGTTTGTCCTTGGGTTTAGGGACATCATTTAGGGGTTGGTTATAATTAGTATAGGGTTGAGGGTTGGGGGAGGAATTTTATAAGCGCAGGAATCAAAAAAAAAAAAAGAGGGATAATTGGATTATGGGATAATAGCTTTGTACTTGTGAGTTATTGTTTTTAGACAAATATATTGGTATTGATTCTTATATATTGATACAAACTTAAATTATGTTGACTATTTTAGGCATGCATGCTTCTACCTCTGTTTAAAACATTTTTATGTATTGACATATATATATTGTATTGATATATGTATATTTTACCATATTGCATTGTACACTTCTACCTCTGACTAAGATACTTATATATTGTTTATGTATTGATATATATATTTACCATATTGCAATGTATACTTGCACATTGTTTATACTTGGAGGTTATATTGTCCCCATTTATTGCACAGTTTACTATTTCAGTCTTTAAGTTAGATAGATATTGAGAATAATATAGATCAATAGTCATCTAAGTTTGTCATTTATAATTAGACTAATCAGGTTCTTTAGATACATAGACATTATATTCAGTATAGATAGATAATCTTCAACCTCTTCAAAGAGCTGTAGAAAATGGCCTTTAATCTAACTCAGAGTTCTGTGGTAGGGAGACACAATCGCTCCTGGCAACACTGATCTATTCCCGAGAGAATGTTGAGCACCAAAGACACTCCACCTGGAGCCTTTCTTCTTGGCAGAACTGGCCTTTGGGTAAAGAAATGCCCATACCTCAACTACTGACAGAGTTACAGAGTATCCGTAAATGGATAAAACAGGACTGTCATATCCTGCCAAGACAGGATAAGATAGTTTTGAAAAGTTCCTTGCATTTGAAAATGGTATGTCAGTTACGTTAGGCCAAAGTTGGTTGCTTCAACGCTGCAAACGTGATTTTGGGTGTTTGCCCAGGTAGCCAGTTGTCTATGTGATTTGTTACATGTTCTGGAAGTTTGATTGCACTTCCTAATTACTCAGGTAACATTATTTCCCTTCTCAGATCTTTGATGGGATTGAAGATTATATAAACGTAGTTACTTTCTTTTCATGACGTGGCCAAGTTATTTCTTATACAAGACTTAAGCTAGTTAGAATAGGATATTTGTATTTATTGTATATAATTGTGTAGGTTTGTACTTACTGTATATAATTTCGTAGTAGGCTTAGAACTCTCTTACTTAAACAAAAGGGGGAGGTGTTGTGGGAGTAACTTCCGCTGCCTCAATCAATAGTCGCTGAAATACGAGCCCACAGTGCAGCGGGGAGCGACTTCCGCTCCGTCAGCCAATAGCTGCTGAAATACCAGCCCACTGGGGCGTGGTATATTTCTCTTTTAAAAAGAGAAGCATATCCGGAATAGGCTCTCTTGGTTCCGGCTCTTGGTTCCGGTGCTCGGTCTCAGCTGCTGCTCCCGGCTCCTGCTCCAGCGACTAGGCTCCCTTCCTGACGGTTTATGGTGTATGTAAGTTTTACCCCCCGCCAAATAAATAACCCCTTAAAACATAACTGGTGTGGGATTGATTCGTTAATACTTTGTTGTTGTCGCCTTAGGCCGGTGTGCTCTGAGCCTTGTTTTGCATTTCAAGAGACTCGGTCTCCTGACCTGTCCCATGGCCTTGGGTCCTAGTAGAATGGCATCAACCAATCAGCATTTGAGCCTCTCACCCTAGAAAAGCGGCTGTCTTTGGATTTTTCGCTCTCTCTCTCATCCCTGTTCCCCATTCCCCCTTTCAATCAAGGAGCTCTAATAAATTGTGATTGAGAAGGATTCTTGATTTTGTGATCGTCCATTCCTGCTGGTCAGGAAGCGTGTCACAGTATACCATGATTATTTACTCTTCATGAACACTATGGTTCTTATACTTACAGGTACTACTAATTTTCAGATCAAATCTCCATCTACTAATAAAAGGCTGCTCACATGCATGTAATACATTATAGTTATAGAAACCAATCTACCTGTTCAAAAGGAAAGTC
The DNA here is from genome assembly GCF_982192425.1 of Myodes glareolus. Classification (NCBI taxonomy): domain Eukaryota; kingdom Metazoa; phylum Chordata; class Mammalia; order Rodentia; family Cricetidae; genus Myodes; species Myodes glareolus. The sequence goes on along the minus strand of NC_142033.1, from coordinate 20,113,907 downwards.
TGACAATGGAAGAGAGGCATGGAAGAACATGAGGGCTGCCCAAACATGGCTGAAAGCTGATACGGCTTCAAGTAACATTGAAGAGGAAATTAAATTAAAGAGCAAACTCCTTAGTGCTAAAGAGAGAAAAAACATTTCTGGGTGTTCCTTAAAAGTGAAGGAAGGGCTGATAGGGGACTACTCTTGGCTCGAACTTTTATCCATGAGACTGTGCCCTGTGGCATTCAAATAGGCATCTTATGGGGATTTTTCCCTTTCAGTTATAGTTTCAGGTAATTTCTTTAAAACTCTAATTAGCATGTCAAGTTGCCACTTATCATGGTGAGAGGCTGTATTGTCTTTTTTTCTGTTGACACAAAAAGTGTTTGATGAGATTTGGAAAACCATGCTTTGAAAGTTGATCATCAGGTGCCTTTCACTGACCATTAGCCTTCCCCAGAGATGTTTCCCCTGCTCTTTAGCATCTTCTCTCAGTATCAAAATCCCAAGGACCATAAAGCTCCATTTGAGAGGAGCTGTTTTCGAATGTGTACCTACAGCTTAAAGATGTCTGTCTGCATCAAAGGTGCCAGTTCCAGTGGATCAACCCTGCTGTATGATTGCAGCCTGTGAATGTTGGATGAGGGCTGAAAACTGTACATTTATTTCACACAGGAAAGAGAAATTACTTTCAGTAAGTCTGTTAACAGAGCTAAACCTCTGAGAGATTGACATCTTAGTGGTTGGTACATCATTTGTTTAAAAAAAAATAGTAACCATAGACTCTAATACATTTCATCTCAAATAGGCAAAGGAACTGATAGCCAGAGAACCTCCCTGAATGAGGTGCTATGTCAGTGGTCCTGTGTCAGGCTCAGGAAAGATGAAAGATTGAGTGCATCAAGATTGCCCCATGCACCAGGCAGTGTTGGTGGAAGACTTTAATGCCAGCATCCAGGAGGCAGAGACGGGTGGCTTTCTGTGAATTCCAGGTCAGCACGGTCTATAAAGTGAGTTCCAGAATGGCAAGAGCTCCAAAAAAAAAAAAAAAATCTGCCTCGAAAAGCCAAAAAGGGGGGGGGGAAACGGCTGTTTATGACTACTCATGCAAATAATATGGGGAAAACATATAGGCAGAATTAACATTTAATAAGGAAGTGGTACCTGAAAATAAAAAAATAAGTATGAATTCCAGTATTCAGATGTATAGGAAATATGCATTAGAAATAGACATGCATGTATCACAAAAAATTAAGAAACAGATATGAGAAAAATCTCAAAATAAATGCAAAAGAGAAGTCAGGAAAGCTAGGAATGATGACTTGTTCATACTCTTTGAGAGATATACCTCAGTGTTAGTACACTCTGTGCAGGTATGTTGGTTCCCCAAGCAGTGAGTCTCGTGAGAACTATGACCCTCCAGTAAAATATAAGTGATGACATTTTCACAAAACAGAGTTTCTGAGACAGTGAATAGAGGCAAGGCATGAAGAATGGCCCATGTTCCTTGCCTGGGTTGATACAAAGAGGTCATTACAGGTAAGGAAACATATCCACAGTCCCTCTACATTCAAGAGACAGAGTGTTCACAGAGGCAAATCAGATAGGCTCTGCAGACAGTGAGCCAAAGGTAAGGAAGCTCACAAAATTACTACTGGTCTGTATGTTCAGATCTTTTATGTGTCTATAAAATAGAACAAAAGGTTGAAGAGATTATAGAAAAATGTTGATTGTATGTATATCCATTAAACTTTAATCTTTAGAGTGTCACACAACAGTATGGTATGTGTATAATTTTTTTTGCTTTCATTCCCAGTGCCAAATTCTCCAGTGCACAACCACTTCCACTCACATTCATGACCTCTCGCGCGCGCTTGCTCTCTGTCTCTCTGTCTTTCTGTCTCTCTCTCTCTCTCTCTCTCTCTCTCTCTCTCTTTCTCTCTGTTTCTCACCCCTTCTCTACTTCCCTCTCTCCCTCTCTCTATGACACATACACACAAACACACACGGGTAGGTTTCTTATTTCCTTATTTTCAGTATTTTTTCTGCTATCCTGGTAACTTTTTCACATACTTGAAAAAAAAAAAAAGAACCTGTGTTATAAAAGGAACCATCCTCCCTAACTACTGTCAAGTGTTCAGGGTTCCAAGTATGTGCAAAAGTCTTGACTTCTAAACTCACTTTTCCTTAACCATTCTCTTGCCACAATAGATACTCTGTTGTCCTCTGATAACCATGTCCTTTCTCCCTGAATTTTCTTTGTTTATTTTATTTATATTAAACACTTCTGTTGCTTATGTGTTCACTAGCTAGTCATCTTGTACGTTCCTTTAGTATTTTAAAGATGGCTGTACAAAAGAAATGTCTTTTCCTAGATAAAGTACTTAATTTTTGTTTTATATTTTGTTAATTTGGAGGGCTAATATGAAGATGGCTAATTGTAAATCTTTCTTAAACTTAATATCAAGTTGCAATAGGTAGCTCACATGAAGTGATATAAAATATAAACTAGAAATTTCTGAAATAGTTATCCATACTAATGCTGGGTCTCTATTTTTCAAAGACATAGGAATTGGATTGCATTGTTGTGATTCTCTGAACACCTGCCAACAATGAGAATCTTGTCAATATATTGATGCAAAAATTCAAGATTTAGTGATATGTTCAACAGACTACAAAACTGTATTTAGAACATAGCAGGCCTTTGTCCTCCAGATTTCTAGACAAATAGAAAACCTCAGCCAACATGTGTTGCCCTGCGCCCTGGCTCCATCAGTGAAGCAGAGAGTAGAGCTGCAGTGACCCAGCTCTGGACAGCATCACTGCTTCATCAAGACCCTCTCTCTACTGTGGCTGGCAATACACCAATACAGGAGAAACTGATGGGCACAAAGCTTGTTATTGTCTTCTGTTGGCAGTTATATTCAATCATTTTATGGTTCTGATTTTGTTTTTGAAGTGATGTAAACTGTTCTCTGAGTTTACTAAAACCTAGGTAGTCTATGAAAATAATAATGAAAATAATAGTCATTTGATGTGGGAGTTCCCTCTGTTTGCTGTGAATATCATTGATTAATAAAGGAACTGCTTTGGGCCTAAGGCAGAGCTGTAGGGGATCAGAGCTAGGTAGAGATAACTAAACTGAATTCTGGGAGACAGGAGACAGAGTCAGGGAGAAGCCATGGAGCAGCTGCCAGAGACAGACATGCTAAAATTTTGCTAATAGGCCACGACCTCCTGATGATGCACAGATTAATGGAGATGGGTTAAATTAAGATGTAAGAGTTAGCCAATAAGAAGCTAAAGCTAATGGGTCAAACAGTGTTTTAAATAATATAGTTTCTGTGTGATTATTTCTGAGCGGCCAGGAAACGAACAAGCGGCATCTTCTCCAACAGTCATTATCTTAAAATATAACTTGAACATACATAATTGTGAAAAGGAATGTCACAGAGATTGTCAAAGAAAATCTGAAAGTGTGCTCCATGAAAAAGAGAATTTTGAATTTAGAATGCGTAAATATATATAGAAACAATCACATCCCTATACCAAGAAACACACCCAACCATTTGAATAAATGCCTATCAAAGACATATATTTGTAGGTATATTGTTCTTAAAATTTCTTTTAAAATATTTTAAAGTCTCTTTTCATGTTCTTCTTTTTTCAGTTTTAGTTGTGAATATATCATTTTTTAAAGAATGTATAAAATGACCCCAGTGCCTAGCATATGGTCTTTGTAAAAAACAGCCCTGGCTTCCATTATTTCGTCATGAACCCTTCTAAGAACCACTTACCCCAGTCAAGGCCTTAGATTCCTCCTGATTTTGGCAGCAAGTCCAATTTATGGTGTAAGTTGAAGAGCTCTTCCAATGCACCCTTTTTTTGTTCAGAATTCTAAAGGAGTTGAACTCCGGCACAGAAACTTCATTTCCCACAGGGCAGGAAACCCTGACTGCTCTTGGGAATGGTGAGGGAGGAGGAGAGGGAGTGGGGGGGTGTGGGGGGAGTGGGAGGGTATTGGGAGGAGGGGAGGAAGTGGAAAGAGTGTTTTCGGATATTTGAATAAACAAGTCTAACAGAAAAAAAATATACATATAAGTAAAGAAATAATAAAAATTGTCGAAAAAAAAGAAATTTGCAGTTCTAGCAACATGTAAAACATCCACGGCCATTTTGAGTTATCATTTTTATATTAATACGGATGAAATTACATCTGCAAAATAATAAAAATATCATTGTAAAATTAAATTTCCTTTTTAATAAACCATATAAATCAGACTATTTTTATAATTAATAAAAATGCTGTAAGTTATTGTATATTTGGTCCAAAAAAATAATTGTTTTGGCAGAAGTCAAGGCATATTTTATTAAGAGTAATCTTAATTTTGTTATGTTCCAAATATTTATATTCCAGATTTTATGTTTTAGTAGCCTTTGCAAAATCAGACACTCCAATACAATATGTCTTGAATATTCCTTTTTTCTACCAACCTTTACTTACAAACAAATGAGAAAGGAGGTGTTTGAAGAACTGACTCTAACGTTTGAATATCTGTATTTCGTATTTGTTTCTGATTGGTATACCATCAGAAAGACATACACATAACAAAATCTGTAACCCATTACTTGACCACTCTGTAAAGAGAGTTAAGGCTTGTCTACTGAGTATTGAATCCAGCATAAAGGGAGCTATTTTGTCAGCAATCAAAAAAAAATCTTGGATCCTCACAGAAGTCAAATCTAAACTAAACAAGATGCATCATGTATCAGTAGCCCTGGATTGTGACGTCAAAGATAGGAAAGATCTATACAAATGGCATTTACCCTTGCTCAAAAGTCTACCTTGTGAAACTCACTACACACAATTCCTGCCGCCAATTATCCCTGGTGAACAGGTAGTTTTGCTGAGATGATATATTTGTTCAACTCTTTCTCTACACTCTAGTTCTAATAGATTATGAAACACTATGTATATTAAAATCACTTGAAAATGAATGGTTTTTTAAAAAATTTTATTTTAAAACTTTTTTTTTGACAAAGAGTGCATTTCCGAATTAGAACTTTCTTTGTCTCATTCAACATTGTCATAGAAAACAGCAGGATCAAGTTCATGACAGGAAACCGACAGAAGAGCAGACCTGAGCTAGTGGGAGCTCATGACACTGGACCAACAGATACGGAACCTGCATGCTACAAACCTAGGCCCTCTGAATGTGGGTGACAGTTGTAAAGCTTGGTCTTTTTGTGGGGTCCCTAATAGTGGAACCAGGACCTATCCCTGATGCATGAGCTGGCTCCTTGGAACCTATTTCCTGTGTTGGGATGCCTTGCCCAGCTTTGATGGAGGAGAGGATCCTATCTCAACTTGATCTGCCTTGCTATGCTGACTCCCATGGGGGACCTGCCCCTTTAAATGGAGGAGGCATAGATGGAAGGTAGTAAGGAGGTGAATGGAGGGAGGAAAACTGAGGTCTGTGTGGAAAATAAATGAAAAATAATAATAAAAACAAATAAAACATTCAACTGAAGTTAACAAATAAAACAAAAGAAAAAGAAAAGACTACACTTACATCTGTTCCCATAGTTTACAACACAATATCATTCTTTTCTTCAAGTCTTTTTAACCTTGTCTTTCCTGTTCTGGGGCAGTCATCAGTAAGATATTATGATAAGATGTATGAATTTTGTCAGTTATTGTTTTTTGAATTCATTGTTGAACTAATTCCCTCATACACATGTAATTATACACTACCCAGCTGTATCACAACTCGTATGAAAATGAAAGGAGCTTTGAGGATGAGATCCATACTTGCTTAAATTTTTTTCACACTATTTTTTCATAAAAGAATGAGGGTTATTTCCTTATTTAAATTTTCCCATCAATTTTTTATTGATTCTTTGTATTTCATATCATACACTGCAGCCACACTCATTTCTCACGCCTTTCAGATCTGCCCTCCACCCTTGTAACTTTCCTCCCAAAAAGACAATAGAAAATTAAAATTACAAAAATGTCTTATGGTAGAATGTGCAGTGTCTCACAGTGTATCACACGGTGTACTCTTTAAAGAGCTTTATTTGTGAAAGTTCACTTCAATGAGTCATTGAACTGGTTCAAGGCCTGTGGGCTCTCCTACACTACTGATGCTGGATATTCCGAGACTCCTCTGGGCTATCCTGTTGCTGACCTGTGTCATGGAGATCCTGCAACTTTGGTTCTGCAGGACCTGCCCCTTGAACTCCAGCAGCTCATAGATGTGGTATGTGTTAGGTGGGCCAGCTCAAAATATTGGAACCGGGCCTGAGTGGTAGCTGAGTTGGTCACCAAGGATAGCTTTCCATGATGACCAAGTGAGGGGTGAGGCTGGCTTTTCTGTATCCACACAATCAGGGTTAACTCTTCTTCACCCAGGTAACCAGGGCCAACTATCTGACACTGACAAGATGAGGAGTAAGGATCAGCTCTCCCACACTAATGAGGCCATGCTCATCTACACCTTCATTTAGGGCCAGCTCTTCCTATCTGCTCAGGAAAATTGCAGGGCTAGATCACCCTAGTCCTGTGTCCAGAAATTGGTGGGTTTAGTTCTCCCATGAACCCAACATCAGAACCAGCTCTCCCACACTGGTCAGGGCAAGGGACAGGGTCATCTTTTCTGCACTTTTTTTCACTGCTGGTACTACTGTGTGATGGCTGGTGAAGGGCTGGATCAGCTAAGCACCATACTCAGACAACATCCTGACCTCAAATGGGAGCCCAGACTAAGGAGGTCTACATTGCATGGACATTGATACAGACCCCTGCTACAGAAGAGCCATGGCCCTCTGCAGTAGCACTGTCGCGCCCGCCTCGCCAACAAAGAAGACGCAACACTGGACTCTTCTTTCTGTGGCTTATTCAGGACCTTTGAACCATCTTCTGACCTCTCACACCGAGGAAAGCCAGCCCCCAGCTTAAATAACCTCTGGGTAGCCAACCCCAGCAAACCATGTGGGAAATGCAGATAGGTTCAGAAATGCGGAAGCAAGCCAGATCTTTAGCGTTAGTCATATATGGAGTTGTTCACAACTGAGAACACTCATCATCTGGAAGATGGAAGGCAGAAACCAACCAGTGCCACCTTTAAGGTGTGGCATCACGCAGCTCTCTACAGTTCTCCCTTTTTGTTTTAGACACAACAGGCAAGAGTAGAGGCCTGATCTCTGAGTATAGAAAGCCATTGGGCCCTTGTACTGATCCTCATTCAGGCGTCATCCACCCGAAGAGTATCAGACCAGTCCGATACCTTTTTTCAGAGGTGGGATCTAGGTTATCAACCCACATGCAATCAGGCATGTTCTTCTCTGGGCCCAAAGCGGCTGACCCTGAGTGCAGTGCTTAGCCTTGCATCCTGAGCGTAACAATTTTGTGGTCGTTAACCATGCGTGGGAGACTTCCTGCTTCAATGGCTGTAAAGGCTCGAACAATCATGACTGCATTGCGTTGTTGAGGAAACCTGATCTTGCATATACACCACAGGCAAGCCAGGGAGACCAACATCAAAAGGCCTGCTAACGTTCCTAAGTCTGCCCACTCTTTTAGATGATTTATGGTGGCAGTAATCCATGATGACAATCCTGTGGTTAGTTCTGCATCCATTCGGGTAGAGTTCAGCATGACGATGGCCACCCTCAGCTGCTCCATCATGGGATCAAATTCTCCAGTTCCGTTACCTAGGAGATAACTAGATAACTGTTTAGACAAATTTGTAGCACGGGTAAAGTTTTCATATTGTATATTAGTCACATAGAGCCCAGCATATTTCCATTGGCAGCCTAGCTGAGCCATTTGCCAGAGGACATTGATTTCATTAGTCCTCCTTTCAGTTGTGCATAAACTTTATTCCAGTAACAGTTTCTCAAATATGCTTCTCCAAGTTTGACTCATAATCTATCCCTGAAGATAATTCCTGGGCCTTTATTAGACTGATTTAATCAACTTTGAACTTTCACTAGAATTTTTCCATATCTAATTCACTCATAGAATGTTGATTTCCCTGTAGTTACCTTTGAGTAGAATTTTAAAGGTACACTCGTCCACTTATTGTTATCTTATCCTAATTTATCCTATCTTATCCTAACTTATCCTATCTTATCCTAATTTATCCTATCTTATCCTAACTTATCCTATCTTATTCTAACTTATCTTAACTTATCCTATCTTATCCTAACTTATCCTACCTTATCCTAACTTATCCTAACTTATCTTAACTTATCCTATCTTATCCTAACTTACCTAATCTCACTTACCCTTTATTAGGCAAGGCCTTCCAAGCTTTTATACCAATCTTTTTAATTTGTTACTGGGCATCCTGCCTGCTGATTGGCAAAACGGTCCTATTCAAGCAGCATATCTCTGTCCCACTCTGTATTTCCAGCTGCCTGATTAGCCGCAGCCTGCTCGCTGGCAAACTCAATCAAAAAGGCTCTTCAATCTAAGTACTGTCCAGGGCTCAGGCATGCCCAAGCAAGTTCACTCCAGTCGCCAGGTGTCATGCAGTATCTATTCAAGGCTTCCACCTGTACCATAGTAAAAGAAGCTGCAATCCCACAATTTCCCACAGATTCAGCCAATGATCCAATCACCTTAAAATCCAGGGGCTCTTCATACCCACCTCCCTGCGGATCCTGAAACATTGGGTAAACCAAGTGTATATTTCATTTTATCTCTAATTTCTTTGAACGCAGCAGCTCATTTAGAGCAAAAAAAAAAAAAATGAGAGCGACTGAGCAGCACCCATAATTTCTTTCAGTTCGTCAACTTACGGCAGTGCTCTTACTTCTGGTTTGACAGCTTATGGCACCGCTTTTACTTTGGTTTGACACTCTTGGCACTGCTGTGGAATCCACCAGGCTAGGCTCCAACTGGGCTGGGACAATGTGCCTTCCACCACAGCCATCTAGCAAAGCTCTGCTCCAGCTGCCTTCTAGCCCCAGCTACATTCGTTTTGGGTCCAAACTGGTGCACGGAGTAGAGCGTAACTCAGGGAAGCAGGATTGCTGCTCTGCAACCATTGAAAAGACCCCACTTCAACAACCTTTTAGGGAATTTGGACATTGTCAATCTGTCTGGCTACTTCCTACTGAGCAGGGATGCTGCATTCTTAGGGGTATTTACTGCAACATTTCAGGAGGTCTCAGTGATTCAAACCACATGAACCTTGAATAAATCCTTAGGCTCTCATTTTCTGTGGAGACGAAAACAGAATCTCTTTTCCAAAACATCAAATCCTTAGGCCCATATTCTAAAGTCAAAATACCTTTCTTAGCAGTTCCTAAAACCAAATGTCTTTCTCCTGTCCAGAACACAAAAGACACCACAATAAACATTTCATAGATCTGTACACATTTATCCTTTTTAGCTGTACGCGAACTCTCCCTGTTCACTCTCCATCTACAGAGGAGAGCAGACTACCCACTTTTGTGGCAGAACTTTAACCCCACTCTTGATGCGGTCACTAACCCTGCTTTTGTAGCGGATTCCCACCTTATCAGTGGGAACATACCAGTGCACTACCCTGCCCTCAGAAAGTTCTGAGTCCAGATGAGAGGTTGTTCCCCGTATGCCACTTTTTGTTCTTGCCACTTGTTGTTCTCCGTACGGGCCATCAATTGTCGCGCCCGCCTCTTCAGCAAGGAAGACGCAACACCGGACTCTTCTTTCTGCAGCTTATTCAGGACCTTTGAACCATCTTCTGACCTCTCACACCGAGGAAAGCCAGCCCCCAGCTTAAATAACCTCTGGGTAGCCAACCACGTGGGAAATGCAGATAGGTTCAGAAATGCGGAAGCAAGCCAGATCTTTAGCATTAGCCGTATATGGAGTTGTTCACAACTGAGAGCACTCATCATTAGGAAGGTGGAAGGCGGAAACCAGCGCCACTTTTTAGGCATGGCATCACACAGGTCTCTACATAGCACAGGTTTAGATAATACTATGGCCTTCGATAGCAGTACAGGCCTCTCTCATCATGCCATACCTTGTTGTCTTGATGTCTACAGTCCTACCTGTCTTCACAGAGAACAAACTGCTCCCACATCCCTTTCTGTCTCATTTCTCCACCACATTTTTGCTTATCATAATGCTGCATGCCCTGTATCATGCCGAGGCCTCTCCTTAGTTTTTAAATTTTGTTTTTGTTTGTTTTTGCTTGATAAAGAAGAAGGTTTATTTCATCTCATAGCTTCCTGTCCATTGCTGAGGAAATGTAGGCGAGGGGTTCAAAGCAGGACTCAGTAGGCAGCACTGAAGAAAATACTATAGAGGAAATATGCTTACTAGGATGTTCCTTATCATTTGCTAAGCTTTTTTCATTATGTCTTTTATTTTGTGAGATATAATATAATTTCATTATTTCTTCCTTCCCCTCTAATGAAGATATGCGTTGATAGAGTAATCAGTGAATGTTCAGAAGGTCGTTCATAAACTAGAATGATGCTGAAATGTAGTTCATGTGCCTTCTCTACTCACTCTTCATTTTCTTTCAAATTGTTACAAACTTTTGATAAATGAATAAGAAGGATTTTATGAAAAGGAAAGCCATGGCTGCCACACAGGCCAGCAGAAATCCAATCACATCCAGAGAGTGGTACTGGTATCAGGTGAGGTTGTGTGTCAGTGGCCTCAGGTGTTTGGCCCCTTTGTGGCACATGGCAAACTCAATCCAGAAGATGACTCTGTCCAGGGGTTTCATGGGCTGGTCGTGATGAATGGTTGACAACCACATAACTTTCTTTTTATAGCTGATAGAAAGAAAGCAATCATTAACTTACATATGAAATGAAAAATGAACATGTGTAAACTTTTGTGTAAACATTAAAGTTAATCACACCGTATAGAAGGAAAATATATTTTGTTTCATGTTCAGAGGCATGTCTGAGTTCCTTGAGCATGCAATATTAAGCATTGAAAAAGAAAAATAATAAGATCAAACATTCCTAAAGTAGAGTTTAGACACAGTTAAGTCTTAAATACAAAATAAATCAAAATGAGAAATTATTCGGGTATATAAAACCTCAGTAATCCATAAGCAAATATTAGCAATTTTCTGTGCAAAATGTGTACTAGTTTCAGTATGTATAATTAGAAGTCAAATCACTCTTGAATCCTCATGGTGGTGCATGTCTGTGTAAATTTGATAAAGATTAAAATGAGAATTTTATGGTACATCTATCAGTGATTAGTGCTTTTAATTTGAAATGTGTCGTGGTTCTTCTTAATTAGCTCTAATAGCTGCTTCTCAGTGCTTTTATGTTTTTCTAATTAAGGCCTTTAAATATTTGATAAAGTTAATAGGAAGAATAATTTTCAACTCTGTTACTCTATTAAATTTTTATTACTTTTATTATTCTTATTGTTAAGTATAATTACAATAAATTTTTGCTATTACTTTTAAATATGTGTGTGAGAGAGTATGTGTATAAAGTGTGTAAACTGTGTGTGTATGTGTTTGTGTGTGTGTGTGTGCGCATATGTTTGTTATAAGATCTGCTGGAGTTAGAGTTACAGATGTTTGAAACCAACTGATGCAAATCTTGGGAACAGAACTCTAGACCGCTGCTGGGGCAGACCTTCCCTTATCCACAGAGGCATCTTTCAAGCCTAAGTTTTACACTTATTGTTGATATTTGTTTTCTGATAGCATTGTAATTTTAGAAGTATGAGGTGTAAAAATTTCACACTGAAAATCAAATACAAGGTGTACTTGATTCTCATGCTGAAATAATTATTGATGAGCATATGAAGGAAAGGCTTATAAAGGCAAGTCATCAACTCTGATGTCAGTTTAATGCAGCAAAAGTAGCAATTGTAATAATGGTAAATTGCTGTTTTTTGATTTACAAAACAAAATGAGAGAATTATGAATTTATTCTCATTAAATAATCATCACTTGTTGGTATGCATGTTACACTTGTTTAAAACTTAATTTGTAACTTATCTGATTGGGAAATGAGAAGAGGGGAAACTCCTTAGTTTAGGTGAGGAAGGTTAATACAAAAGAAAGGCAGGTAGTAATAAAGTACCAATAAAGACATCAGAAAAGGCCATGAAAAATTGTACTATAAATAATTTATTAAATTCTCCCAAAACACATTCATTTTATGTATAAATATACATATATAATTTTAATGATATTTTTCTCTTCTATACTGATGGTGCTCAATTGAAGAATCAAAGAACTCCTTACACAAAACTTACTACCAAAAAAGAGAAATCATCTCTGTCTGTCTGTCAGACAGAGTCTGTCAAAGAGACTCCCTAAACATAGAGCCTATTGATGGTGCTTATTCTCCAAAGGTGGAAGGTAAGTTTATATTGCTGAATGAGCATTCAATTCAGAAGCAAAGTCCAGAGACATCTCAGCTGGAACTGACATGACAAGCCTTACCTGAAAACTAGCTTTTGTGGTATAAAACAGTAGAGAGAATTGAAAGATTTTAAAAGCCAGAGGGAAGTACTGGGAAGTTGTTTCTTTGATAAACTACATTCAACTAAGTCTCAACAACATGTGTACTTAAAAAGATCTGAATAATGATGACACCTATAGTCTTTGTAACAACTTGGGTCCCTAACAAAATTAGAATAAGTATGAACCCTATACTCATTCTGAAAAAAAAGGACCCTAACAAAATCTGAATAAATAGAAAATCAATATTTGTTCCCAGCCAAATAAGTCCCTAAACAAGTACTTGATGTGGATCTTTTTGTGTGAACATTAAAAATGATTACATAGTATTATCACAGTATTCTGTGAATAAGATTGGTTAATAAAGAAGTGACTTGGCCCAAGACAGGGCTGAACAGAGCTAGGCAGGTAAAACTAAGCTGAATTCTGGGAGAAAGAAGGTGGTGTCAGAAAGAAGTCATGAAGCCCGAGGGGGAGGTAAATAGCAGGTCTTTATTGGTAGGCCAAAAGCACACGGTGATACACAGATTAATAGAAATGGGTTAATTTAAAATATAAGAACTAGCAAAAAATGTGCATAAGCTAATACAGAAAGCAGTGTTGTAATTAATATCATTTTTGATTGGTTATTTCAAGTCTAAGTGACTGGGAACAAACAAGCAGTTTCTTCCACAAGATCTGAATAAGGATGACACGAGTAGCCATGCTAACAGGAAAAGAGGTAGACTTCACTCTGGTCCTAATTCCACAGGAAATTTTTTAAGGCACTGAAGTAATGCTAAAAGTCAGAAAGAAATATTCTTTTTCTAAAAACGCCCTTTTTGGAAAGAGTTTCTAAATGGATTTATTTAATCAAAGAAAAATAATTATCAACATGTTCATTTGTTTCAAAATAAGAAGTCTTCATTATTTAAATTTATCCTAAAACAGGTTGCATATTTAAATATCTAACCATACACTTACTTTTATGTTAATATCTATGCTATTTTGATGTATTATAACTTTCATAAAAGGTACCTATCTCTTTTATAATATCTAATTTCTCTGCTGCAATATTTTCCTGTGGCTTTTAGGTGTGCAATATCTGGTAACACCTCTTACATTTTATAGTTGCAAGGAGGGCTGCTTGTTGGTACCTGGTCACCTAGCTAGGTTAGACTTGAAATAATCAAACAGAAACTGCATTAATTAAATCGCTATTTGTCCCATTAGCTCTAGCTTCTTATTGGCTCTTACATATTAATTTAACCTATTTCTATTAATCTTTATATCACCATGTGGCAGTGGCTTACCAGCAATGTTCCAGCATGTCTATATCTGAACAATGGGAAATGGTGTGGGAGTTCCTTCTGTCTATGTGTTGCTTTTCTTGGTTAATGTATAAACCTTTTGAGCCTATGGTAGGGAAAATATGATTAGGCAGGGAAAGCTAGACTGCATGATGGGAGAAGAAAGTATTGTCAGAAAGATGCCATGAAGCTCCTGGAAATAGACGTGCTGAAATTTTGCTGGTAGGCCATGACCTCGTGGCAAGAAGAAGGTCAAAAGAAATGGGTTAAATTAATAAGAGTTAGCTAATAAGAAACTAGAGTTAATGGACCAAGAAGTGATTTAATTAATACACTTTCTATGGGATTATTTTGGGTCTAGACAGCTGGAAACCAACAAGTGGTTCTCCCCTCCCACAAATTGGGGTCAATATGGTGGACTAAAATCCATGTAAAATGTGAGAAAGCTTGAAAAGGAATTCTATACACAATAATACAGAGTTTATCACAGCTTCTTGCTGTTTGCTGGCAGTGTATTGCAGCTCCCTTATGAGAAGATTTTCTGATTCTGTTGTGACCATTTTGAAATGCCAGCTTTCTGGTCTTCCTGGCAGTGTTATCGCCAGGAATTTGGGAGACAGCTATTTGGATAGGGTTTGTGATCGTACTGCTGCAACTTGCTTAATGGCAGCATGGACTGACTGTGTGCCTGAGAATGGGCCTGTGGACACGGCTCTCTTAGGCAGCAAACAGCTCTGCCATTTTGGACTGTACCAAGCAAGCATTTACTTTTATATATATCACAGTTATTGTGAGGCTTGAGTTTTAGACAGGACAGGCAAGCAGATAGTACCATATATACCACAGTAATGGCACAGTTTAAGTTTAAGAAGCACTGAGCAACTTAAGAAGCACTCCTGAACAGTGAAAAATTATAGATACAAAATAGGAAAGATTCAGAAATAAAAGATGTCTAAATGGGTCACAGTGTTGGATAAATGTACGTAGCCTAGGGGGAGAGAAAGAAAGGTGTACATAGAGTTGTAAATAAGGAAATTATATGAAAAACAAAGTATTTAAGGAGACAGAATAGACAATCATAGAAAAAAGGAGTAAAGAAAAATAAGTCACAGAAAGATAATAGAATATTATTGTGTTTTCTTTGAGTTTTTTGACTGTAAAGGAGCTAAGTACAGAGACATTTCATTGTATGGGATACTAAGCTAAACCAGCATGTATATTATAAAGGTATCACAACTAGCAAATTTGAGTTTAAGGTTGGGTTGCCTAAGAAAAGAGATTCTTTTCTTGTTTCCACAGATGTTGAGAACCTATGGATTGCTTTCAGATTGGTGTTGTTGATGGATAAAGACCCCTGAAAGGTTACCTTGAACACCATTCATAATTATCTTGTCCAATAACCAGCAAGAAGCAGTTTGGAGAAAAACTATACTCAAATTCTTAACTATTATTTATAAATTTGTCTTTGTATTTAAAGAGGGATATGCTAAAGAGATTTGCATTTGTAGGGGTCTTGGTTTAATGATGCAAACTAAGGTCAATCTAATTATATGTATATTTCTGCTCTTGATTAAGGTATTGTGATTGTGTTGTTCATTTAATAGTGTAATGAATAAGTAAGAAATATAGGTTAATAGTCAACTATAATAGTCAAGCTTGTAGTCATGTTAGGTTTTCTAGATATATAGAAAGATATTTCATTTAGGTATCCTTCAAATCTTTCAGAGACCTTCAGAAAATGACATTTAAATGTTTTAAGAAATTAGGGCTTTCCATGACAAGGAGACACCTCTGCACCTGGCAGCACAAGCTACTTCAAGAAGAAGATGGGCATTAAATAGGCTGCTTATGAAGTTTGTTAGGCAATTGGACAAGAAACTGCTCCTGCGTGGCCACATAAACAGACATGCAGGACCTGCAGAGAAATGACTGCTGAACTTGCCTAAAGATGAGGAGATACTTTGGGGTTGCTGCTACATGAAAGAGTCTGGCAAACATTCTGCAGGACACAGAATAACGTTACTGGCAAACTGACAATATAGGCAGAAATATCTTTAACATTTCCTGTTAAAGCCTTTCTTTTTCTTTAAACAGAAAATGGGGAATGTTGGGAGACAGGATCACATTGTTTTGTCCCGGGCACCCAGCTAGCTTTCACTAGAAATAATCACACAGACACCGTATTCATCAAATTACTGCTTGACCCATTAGCTCTGATTTCTTACTAGCTAATTCTTGCATCTTAATTGAACCCATTTCTATTAATATGTGTGTTGCCACAAGACTGTGGCTTACTGGGAAGTTTCTAACCAGCATCCATCTCAGGCAGGGGATCCATGACATCTGCTACTTTGACCTTCTTCCCTACATTCAGATCTGTCTTCTCTGCCTACCTAAGATCTGCCCTATCAGGCCAAGAAGTTTCTTTGTTGATTAACCAATAAAAGCAACACATAAACAGAAGGACCTCCTCCACCACTATAATTCTTGCTTGGTGACTGTATTATTAAATGCAATTTTACTATGTGAAAGCCTTCCTTTTTGTTTAAATAGAAAAGGGAAAATGGTGTTGGAGGTCCTTCTGTCTCTGTGTTGCTTTTATTGGTTAATGAATAAGAAACTGGCTTGGCCTATAGCATGGGAGGAAGAAGGTGGAGTCAAAGAAATGCCATGGAGCTGACTCTGGAGACACATGTGCTGAAACTTTGCCTTTAAGCCACTGCCATGTTGTGATATTCAGATTAACAGAAATGGATTAAATTAAGATGTATAAGTTAGCCAATTAAAAGCTAGAGATAATGTGCCAAGCAGTGATTTAATTGATATAGTGTCCGTGTGATTATTTCGGGTCTAGATGGAATGGAACAAATAAATGGCTCTCCCTTTTAATATTTTATTTCACTTTACTTATTGGCTATTAAAGTTTTATACTATCCTTTAAAGTCTGAACAATTACTTTACTAAAAGAATTGAAAATAAAAATTGTCCATAGCTGGTGGCATATGCCTGTTGGACAAACTGTTTTGAAGATTAATTAGAAGGATTACACATTGAAGAAAATTATAATTTACTTAGAAATGAAATATAAAGCACCACATGAAAATAAAAAGTAATAACAAAAGATAAAAAAAAAACCTATGACACAGAATCATACCCTAATTTGTCTCTGTATCTTCCATTATTTTTGCCTTTAGGATAATTCTTGCTCCTTTGGCCTTCAGTGAGAATCATGATTAATGAAAAACAAATACCAACAAATATACATTACAAAAGGTATACTTACAAAGTATTATCTATGATGGTGTCCAGTGCATTGAGCAAATCTGCCCTTTTCATTGTTCTGAAATCTAATGAAATAGCTGCTCCTTTGGCTACTATGTAGGCAATGTTATCATGCTGCTCTCCAAACAAAGTAATGCCAATCATAGGGATTCCAAAATTAATCGCCTCATAGTTTCCATTGGCTCCTCCATGAGTTACAAAGGCTTTGGTTTTTGGATGACATATAATAAGGTGAATTCAGATTGAGATTAATTAGCAGTCTTAGACATGAAATGAGAAATGTTCACTATCAGGAACTGAAAGGGGATTTTCTACATGAAAATTAATTTTACTTAATTCAATTTATTAATTTAGTTCACCACACAACTCTTTCCCCTCACTTTTCATCCCAAGTAAAGCTATGTGAACCTTGGTACAATATTTTCTTCTCTCAGAGTGAGAAGAAACTAAATTTACAGAGAGATATTTTGCAGAATTGCTGTGGACTTGAAAGTTGAGCTATGAAATTGTAATTTACAGATGAACACATGGGGTACATGGTAGCTAAGAGAAAATGAGTATGAAAAGTGATCAACTGCATACCAGAACTTGTTATCTTAAATAAATAATACATTCACTAAGTGTAATATAAAGGATTTTGAAGTCAACTAGGCTATGTTTGTTCTGAGAGTCTTACCTAGAAGGTCATTATGGGTAAACTCTGGTATTGGGTCCTAAGGTGTCTGGTGTTTTGCCCTCAAATCTCCAAAGAACCTGTTAAAGATTAGATCATGTTTATTGCTTGAGCCAATTTAGCATTAAACAGACTAAATAAATTTTATTTATATATGCATATATGTATGTAACAGCATTGATAAAAATGATGCTGTGAATTTGAAAGAGATCAAGAAGAATGGATATAAGAGGATTTGGAGGAATAATGAAAAGGGAGAAATGATGCCAAAATAGAAATTGTAAAAATAGATATTTTTATATTTAAATATAACATACGTAAATACCTACCATAAAAATGGATGAGAACATCAGAAAGGGTAAACATTGAGAACTCTAGAGAGACTGAGAAGAAGATTGTGCCAGCAGAGTCTGTGCTTATTTTTACATTCAGGCAGGCTGAACATAATCATCATTTTTCTAAGCAGAGATGCATGGACAATTGAGATAGCTAATGATGCATGAAAATATTTAATATACTCCCATGGTGATATAATTCAATTTCAGAGAAGAATGGTACATTATTAATAACTCACAATTATATGAACATATTTTGGCAGTTCTAATATCTACTTTTAGAAGTGTTATATTTTAAATACTTTTGTGGGTTTACTTGTATTCTCTGTTCTATGTTATTTTCATTGAATTTCAAGGTTTTAGGCTTTGATTACTTATTTGTGACAAATATTCCTGATCCACAATTGTTCTTGGTCTGGGGTTCTTTGAAACAATGCCAATGTGATGACTAATAAAAATATGGAATCATCTGGCTTATCCAAAGAGTAATTTTGCATATTGTAGTTTTGGAACATGATCCAGGAATGGAGTCACATGAGCAGAATTCTGAGTGCTTCAGAGAGCACTCTAAGAAACCTGTCAAGAGTCTTGTGACCTCAATTTCTTCAAAATGCTAATTTTTTTTGGTAAGTGTGTTTTACCCTCCCTCCAGGTATCACAGATAGAGTGGATCTATTTCTGGTTAACCACTACTGCTTGCTATTGTCTTTCAGATAAAGTTTAAACTGCCTTTTGTTAGTTTCTGTAGTGGTTTAATAGAAAATGGCCCCCTAAGGGAGTGGCAATGTCAGGAGGTGTGGTCTTGCTGGATTAAGTATGTCACTATGGGGTGGGATTTGAGATCTCTTTACCTCAAGTTTATATCAGTGTAACTTTTAGTCAACTTAACAATCAGAATTGCTAATGAAAATATTGAGTTATTGAAAATGAAAGGACTAGGAAGAGTTACAAGGAATTATGGAACCTATATTCCCATGTGGATAAGAATATAAGCATGACTTGGGTTTTCATAAGAGTCAAAATTAAATAAAATCTAGTGACACTGTGTGGTCTGTTTCTAAAGAAAAGATATGAGCTCTTTACAAGGTCTACAGGGAACAGTGGAGAATAGGCACATAGAGACCTCTCTTTCTGAAATTCTCCTGGTTTTATGATTAAAAAATAATCTGGCAAATAGAGATGATTTAATGACTTATGAAATGTTATTGCGACCATTTGGCCAATGGAATCTTTACAGTCTGGTTTATCTAGAGACAGTAATTATTAAAGATTGGCCTTTAATAGTTTTGCATTTGAAAGATTTCTTTTATACTATATATATATTCATTCTGATAATAACAGTTTGGGTTTTTTCTGCCTTCATTTAATGATAAGAAGCTTAACTCTGATATCTGTAATCTATTACTTTCAAGGCATGACGTAATTCCCTATTATGTGTCAATACTATGCAGGAAAGGCTTTAGAGCCTGTGAGGGAGGCGAATCCTCAGGCATATCTTTGTTAAATTCAAATGTGGGACTTCCTTTTCCCTGCAAAATGTAACATGTTCAGGTAAAGGAAACAGTTCAAGAATTGAAAACTGAAATGGAGGCAATGAAGAAAACACAAACTGAGAACCGGCTGGATATGTAAAACCTAGGTAAACGAATGGAGAATACAGAATCAAATATAACCAATAGAATATAAGAGATAGAAGAATGAATCTCACATTCTGAAGATACCATAGAGAAAATAAACGCTCTGGTCAAAGAAAACGGCAAATCCAACAAATCTCTTCACAAAACATTCAAGATATCTGGGACACAATAAAAAAAACAAATCTAAGATTAATAGGAATTGAAGAAGGAGAAGAACTGCAGATCAAAGGCCCAGAAAATATATTCAACAAAATTATAGAAGAAAACTTTCCCAATTTAAAGAACGATATTCCTATGAAAGTTCAAGAAGCATACAGAACACCAAATAGACTGGATCAAAAAAAAATCCCCTCTCCATATAATAATCAAAACACAAAACATCCAGATTAAAGAAAGAATATTAAGAGCTACAAAGGAAAAAGGTCAAGTAACTTATAAAGGTAAACCTATCAGGCTTACACCGGACTTCTCTATGGAAACCATGAAAGCCAGAAGATCCTAGATAGAGGTACTGCAGAAACAAAGAGACCATGGATGCAAACCCAGACTACTATACCCAGCCAAGCTATCGTTCACTATCAACGGAGAAAACAAAATATTCCAGGATAAAAATAAATTTAAACAATTCATAGCAACAAATCCAGCCTTACAGAAAGTAATAGAAGGAAAATCGCAACCCAAGGAATCCAACATTGCCAACACTGCCTACAATAACCCAGACATCTAGCGACCCTTCACAACCAAAACTCAAAGAAGAGAAACACACAAACTCTACTACACACACACACACAAAAAAAATAATAACCGGAATCAACAACCACTGGTCATTAATATCACTTAATATTAATGGACTCAACTCACCTATAAAAAGGCAGAGACTAAGAGATTGGATATGAAAACAGGATCCAACATTCTGTTGTTTACAAGAAACACACCTCAACCACAAAGATAGATATCTACTCAGAGTAAAGGGTTGGGAAAAGGTTTTCCAAGCAAACGGACCTAAGAAACAAGCGGGTGTGGCCATTCTAACATCTAACAAAATTGACTTCAAACTAAAATCAATCAGAAGAGATGGAGATGGACATTTCATACTCATAACAGGAACAATTCATCAGGAGGAAGTCTCAATCCCGAATATCTATGCCCCTAATATAAAAGCACCCACTTATGTAAAAGAAAAACTTTTAGAACTCAAGGCAGTCATCAAACCACACACACTAATAGTAGGAGACTTCAACACACCTCTCTTACCAATGGACAGGTCAATCAAACAGAAACTCAACAGAGAAATAAGAGAATTACTAGAGGTAATGAATCAAATGGACTTAACAGATATCTTCCACCCAAATAGGAAAGAATATACCTTCTTCTCTGCAGCTCATGGAACCTTCTCAAAAATTGACCACATATTCGGTAACAAAGCAACCTTCCACAGATACAAAAAAATATTAGTAACCACCTGTGTCTTGTCAGATCACCACGGAATAAAGTTAGAATTCAGTAACAATTCGAACAAGCCTAACAATTGTAGGCTTTCTAGCCTACAAACGCGTGGAAATTGAACAGTCAACTACTGAATCATCCCTTGGTCAAGAAGAAAGAAAGAAAGAAATTAAAGTCTTCCTTGAATTTAATGAAAATAAAGACACAACATACTCAAACCTATGGGACACAATGAAAGCAGTTCTAAGAGGAAAGTTCATAGCACTAAGTGCCCATTTAAAGAAAACGGAGAAAGTATATATTGGAGACTTAACAGCACACCAGAAAGCTCTGGAAAAAAAGAAGCAGACTCTCCCAGGAGGAGTAGAAGACTGGAAATAATCAAACTGAGGGCTGAAATCAACAAAATAGAAACACAGAAAACAATCCAAAAAATCAACAAAACAAAAAGTTGGTTCTTGGAGAAAATCAACAAGATTGACAAACCTCTAGCAAAACTAATCAAATGGCAGAGAGAGAACACTCAAATTAATAAGATCAGAAACGAAAAGGGGGACATAACAACAGACACAGAGGAAATTCAGAGAACCATTAGATCTTACTACGAAAGTTTATATGCCACAAAGTTGGAAAAATATAAAAGAAATGAATTGGTTTTTAGATAAATACCATTTACCAAAGTTAAATCAAGAACAGGTGAACAATCTAAATAGACCTGTTAGTCGCGAAGATTTAGAAGCTGTTATCAAAAACTTCCCGATCAAAAAAAAGACTAGGGCCAGATGGTTTCAATGCAGAATAATACCAGAACTTCCAAGAAGAGCTGATACTTATACTCCTTAAGGTATTTCACAATATAGAAACAGAAGAGTCATTGCCAAACTCTTTTTATGAAGCTACAGTTACCCTGATACCAAAACCACATAAAAACACAACCAAAAAAGAGAATTACAGGCCAATCTCACTCATGAACATTGACACAAAAATTCTCAACAAAATCCTGGCAAACCAATTCCAAGAACACATCAGAAAAATTATCCATTATGATCAAGTCGGCTTCATTCCAGAGATGCAGGGCTGGTTCAACATATGCAAATCTATCAATGTAACCCATCATATTAATAAACTGAAAGAAAAAAACCATATGATCATCTCATTAGATGCTGAAAAAGCATTTGACAAAATCCAACATCCCTTTATTATAAAGGTGTTGGAGAGATTGGGGATACAAGGATCATACCTAAATATAATAAAAGCTATTTACAGCAAGCCGACAGCTAACATCAAACTGAACGGAGAGAAACTCAAAGTCATGCCATTGAAATCAGGAACAAGACAAGGCTGTCCACTCTCCCCATACCTCTTCAATATAGTGCTAGAAGTTCTAGCAATAGCAATACGACAACATAAGGGGATCAAGGGGATTCGAATTGGAAAGGAAGAAGTTAAACTCTTGTTATTTGCAGACGATATGATAGTATACATGAGCGACCCAAAAAACTCTATCAAAGAACTCCTACAGCTGATAAACACCTTTAGTAATGTGGCAGGATACAAGATCAACTCCAAAAAATTGGTTGCCCTCCTATACACAAAGGATAAAGAAGCAGGGAGGGAAATCAGAGAAGCTTCACCTTTTACGATAGCCACAAATAGCATAAAATATCTTGGGGTAACTCTAACCAAGGAAGTGAAAGACCTATTTGACAAGAACTTTAAGTCTTTGAAGAAAGAAATTGAGAAGAATACCATAAAATGGAATGATCTCCCTTGCTCTTGGATTGGGAGGATCAACATAGTAAAAATGGCAATTATACCAAGAGCAATCTCTAGATTCAATGCAACCCCCATCAAAATCCCATCAAACTTCTTCACAGACCTTGAGAGAATAATAATTAATTTTATATGGAAAAACAAAAACCCAGGATAGCCAAAACAATCTTATATAAAAAAGGAACTTCTGGCGGTATAACCAACCCTGACTTCAAACTCTATTACACAGCTACAGTATTGAAAACAGCTTGGTATTGGCATAAGAACAGAGAAGTCAACCTATGGAATCGAATAGAAGACCCAGATATTAACCCACAAACCTATGAGCACTTGATTTTTGACAAGGGGGCTAAAGGTATGCAATGGAAAAAGGAAAGCATCTTTAACAAATGGTGCTGGCATTACTGGATATCAGCCTGTAGAAGAATGAAAGTAGATCCATATTTGTCACCATGCACAAAAATCAAGTCCAAATGGATTAAAGACCTCAACATTAATCTGTCCACTTTGAACCTGATAGAAGAGAAAGTGGGAAGTAGTCTATAAGACATAGGCACAGGAGATCACTTCCTAGGTAGAACCCCAGTAGCACAGACAATAAGAGAATCAATGAATAAATGGGACCTCCTGAAACTGAGAAGCTTCTGTAAAGCAAAGGACATTGTCAGTAAGACAAAAAGGCTACTTTCTGACTGGGAGAAGATCTTCACCAACCCCTCATCAGACAAAGGTCTGATCTCCAAAATATACAAAGAACTCAAGAAACTAGACACTAAAACTCTAATTAACCCAATTAAAAAATGGGGTGATGATCTCAACAGAGAATTCTCAACAGATGAACTTCGAATGGCCAAAAGACACTTAAGGTCATGCTCAACCTCCTTAGCGATCAGGGAAATGCAAATCAAAACAACTTTGAGATACCATCTTACACCTGTCAGAATAGCCAAACTCAAAAACACCAATGATAGCCTATGCTGGAGAGGATGTGGAGAGAAGGGAACTCTCATCCATTGTTGGTGGGAATGCAAACTTGTACAGCCACTGTGGAAATCAGTGTGGCGGTTTCTCAGGAAACTGGGAGTCAACCTCCCTCAGGACCCAGCAGTTCCACTCTTGGAAATATACCCAAGAGATGTCCTATCATTCTATAAAAGCATTTGATGCCGGAGAATTGTCTGTATTCTGTCAATCATATTTTAATAAAACGCTGATTGGCCAGGCAGGCAGTATAGGCGGTAAAACCAGACAGGAAGTAGAGGTGATGCAATGAGAACAGGAGAATTCTGGGAAGCAGGGAGGTTCATCTGCCACTCCTGCGCAGACCACTGAAGATGCAGCATGTAACTTGCCTAGCTGAGAAGGTATGGAGCCATGTGCTAACATAGAAAAGGACAATGGGGTAACATAAGTTATAAGGACTAACAAGAATCCTGACCTAATGGGCCAATCAGTTTATAACCTTATGGAGTCCTGTGTGTGATTTTGACTTGGAGTTGCCGGTTGTGGGGTACCGGGCGGGACAGAAACCCCAAAAAGTCGGCCGACATGTTACAAGTATTTGTTCAATTATGTTCATAGCAGCACTATTTGTCATAACCAGAACCTGGAAACAACCTAGGCACCCCTCAATAGAAGAATGGTTAAAGAAGGTGTGGAACATATATACATTAGAGTTTTACTCAGCAGTAAAAAACAATGACATCTTGAATTTTGAATGCAAATGGATGGAAACAGAAAACGCTTTACTGAGTGAGGTAACCCAGACCTAAAAAGAGGAATATGGTATGTATTCACTCATAAGTGGATTCTAGCCATAATTTAAGGTCTTTGAGCCTATTATTTGTGATCCTAGAGAAGCTAAATAAGAAGGTGAACCTGAAGAAAATCATGTAGTTATCCTCCTGGAGATTGGAAGTAGACAAGAGTGCCAGGCAACCTCGGGTACATTGGGGGGGTGGGGGGATTGTTGGAAGGGAAGAGGATTAGAGAGAAGGGAGTAGGGGAGGAATGGGGAAAGCTCGGGGGATTGGGATGGGGGGAGGGAGGAAGGATGGGTATGGGATCAGGGAAGAATATATCTCAACTAAGGGAGTCATGTTAGGGTTTACAAGAGACTTGATTATAAATGGGATCCCAGGTCCAAGGAGAGATCCCCAGATAGTTCTCTGGACAGAGGAGAGGGTGCCTGAACTGACCTTGGCCCATAACCATACTGATAAATATTTTGCTTATCACCATAGAACCTGCATCTGGCAATGGATGGCGATAGAGACAGAGACCCACATTGGATCACTGGACTTAACTCCCTAAGTCCAAACAAGAAGCAGAAGGAAAGAGAACGTGAGCAAAGAAGGCAAGACCAGAGGGAACCTTCATCTGACGATGGATGGCAACACAGATGGAGACCCACATTGGAGCACCGGACTGAGCCCCCCAAGGTCCAAATGAAGAGCAGAAGGAGGAAGAGCATGAAAAAGGAAATCAGGACCGCGAGGGGTGCGATCATCCACTGATACAAGGGGACTGATCTAATGAGAGTTCACCAAGGCCAGTTGAACTGGGACTGAACGAGCATGTGATCCAACCAGATTTCCTGAATGTGGCTGTATTGTCTGAATGTGGCTGGCCCGGAGTCTTTCTGAAAAGCCATTGACAATGACACTGGGACTTGTTTCCTCATATACTAGATTTTTGGGATCCAGTTTGTCTGGATACTCACCTTCCTGGACCTGGAGGGAGGGGAGAGGAACTTGAACTTCCCACAGGGCAGGAAACCCTTTCTGCTCTTAGGGATGGAGAGGGAGGATGAGAGGGAGTGGAGGGAGTGAGAGGGTGTTGGGAGGTGGGGCAGAAATGGAAACTTTTATAATTTAATAAACTTTGGAAAAAAAACACTTAGCTTTTAATAATGTTAATAAAGATTGCCAAGGATTAATCATTCCTCAAATAGAGATAGAAAGTGTTCTGAATTTTTTGAAGTTAATTTACTTTAGAGTGTTTGGATCAACAAACAGAGAGCAAAATTAGCTGGTATAAAAATCTATGCATTAAAAAATAGATGTTAGGAAAGTAACCACTTGAATTGGAATGTAAATTGCTCCTATAATTGTATGTTCAGATTCAATGAGTTCCAAGCTTTACCCTATATGCAAGGTAGGAAAACATGGGTTAAGAAATGTTGAAATAATTTTGATAAGGATGTTAATACATTGCCGGGAAACAAAAAGAATGCCAGCTAACAGTAGAAAAATATGTTTACGGGTCCCCTAAGGAATCCACAAAATTAGAGGCTTTTAAGGCAAAAATAACTACATTGATGCCAGACTTCAGATTATAATCAAACTAGTCTTTTGTTTCAAGATGTCATTCAAGGAAAGGTTGCTATTGTTAGTCCTTGCCTTTAAGTTTTGCCGTTTCCTTTCTTCAATGTCCTTTAAGGTTACACACAGAATATTGGCAACTTATACTGCTTCAAAGAGTTGGACTTTTATTGTGCTTAAGTAATTTATCCTTGAATGCAATCATAGTGATGCAGTGATGAAGATTTAACAGGGGAAACTGCAGTCGAGAATAGAGTGCCTACTAATTGGTCGTTTAACCAGAAGAAAAACTGCAGTTATTACTAATGTCTATATAGCCTTTCACAAAGAAACATGCTTTGTGAGCAAGGATTCAATACAAGTAAGACTATGTTGATTTAAGAACCTTACTAAAGGAAAATGATAAACCATCATTGTACTTAAAAGTAAATGGAAAAATGTTTACAGTATTATTTTGTTATGATGAGACTGATGTTTCTATTATAACCGTAGAATAATGGATACTTGGATAGCTTGTTATGGGGGGATAAATTCAACCCTAATAAAGTTGGGAACTATGAGTTCTAAAAGATTAAACAGGATGCTACAATATTACAAGACATAAAGAAAATCCTCCAGCCTTGTGTTACTCATATTCTGATTAATTTTGGTAAAGAGGCTTTCTACAAGAGACTCATGCAG
Organism: Myodes glareolus; assembly: GCF_982192425.1. Lineage (NCBI taxonomy): Eukaryota > Metazoa > Chordata > Mammalia > Rodentia > Cricetidae > Myodes > Myodes glareolus. Next base: position 20,087,040 of record NC_142033.1, on the reverse strand, counting down.
AGATCTATATTCCCACATCTAATGATATCCGTTCTCCACAATCAAAATTCTAATGAACGTTTGTGAAAAAGACTAGGAAAACAGAAGCAAGAGATTATGGGGCCTATATTTCCACATATATGGGGACATAAGTATGAGTTAATATTTCATAGAAGTCATAAATTATATATATGATTTATGTATATATTTATGTATATATTATATACATAATTATATATATATACATAAATTATATATATATACCTATTGACCCTGTGTGGACATCTCGATGTCCTGTTTCTAAGAAAAAGATATGGGATCTTCACAAGGTCGTCAGAGAATAGTAAAAAACGGCAAATAGAGTCCCCCTTCTCTCTGGAAATCTCCTGGTTTTGTAATTAAAAAATAATCTGATAAATGTAGATGGTTGATGGATTTATAAAATTTTAATGCCACATGTGGCCAATGGAAGCTTTACAGGCTGGTTTACCTAAAGACATCTATTGTTGGCATGTAATAGTTTTGCATTTGTAAAAAATAGTTTTTACTATACATATTCATCCCCAAAATAAGATGCATTTTAGCTTTTCTTTTTCTTCATTCAACCATAAAGAATCTCATTTTGATATTAATGGATTGACAAAATCCCCTATTATGTGTTAATACTATGCAGCAAATAATTTAGAGCCCGTGAAGGAGGCCTTCCTTTGGATGGGCTTAGATTTGTTAGGTTCAAACATTGGAAAAATTGCTAAGATGCTTATTTAATATGCAAAGATGACCTGTCTTCCTGGTTTTCCCTTCATCCTTCAACCCCGACCTGAAGTACCCTTCTGACTAACATATCCGGAGTAGTAATTGAAGAATTATAATTATTTAATTTTAAATTATGAGAGGCATTTGTATATTGTGTAGTGTCATAGACACAAGCTCCCTATATCTTCCTTGTGTGTTAGGACTTTCACTCTGACTGGTTAAGAGCAGAGTGGTGAGTTTCATCTTTTACAATGCAGACATCACTGTGAGGGAAGCACCTGTCTCTACTTTTTCTTTGGATATTTCTCCTACAAATACTGGCAGACAAACCAAAAAGTAGATTTTTTCTTTTATTGCATTTTCTGTCAATTAGCCAAAAATGTACTTTGATTGACAGTTGGTGAGACTGGACAACTCTCCTTTAAATGTCCCTCTCAACTGTACACTGAATAGGCCTATTCCAAAATTAGGACGCAGAGTCATGCTGCATTTCAAACTTTTTCAACACCTGCTTACAGTTATTCTGATAGAAATGCTAAATACAAAATAACTCACCCTGAAAATCTAATGTATGCAGTGACTTTAAGTAATCAACAAATAGAACAAGTGACTCTGAAGAATGTGACTATGTCTACATACTCTTGATAGCAATGTCATCATCATGCCAGCCTTTCAGAATGTTCTCACTTTGATCACTGTGTTTATATGCAAGTCACTCTCGGTCAAAAACACATTCTGCACTATTGAAACATCTGTTGTGGATATCTGTTTGGCTAAGGGAAATCAGAGCTTCCTTAAAACTTTTCCTTTCACACAATCATTTGTATAATCAGATCTTTCAAGGACGTTCACAGACTTAGTATAGAGTCACCTCCCATGGAATGCTTTCCCTCACCTTTTGTGGAATCTGGACAAGGGCCCATGTGATACAGGAGAATTGTCTGTATTCTGTCAATCATTTTAATAAAACGCTGATTGGCCAGGCAAGCATTATAGGTGGGAAAGCCAGACAGGAAGTAGAGGTGGAGCAAAGATACTGGGAGTATTCTGGAAGCAGAGCTCCCTCGGCATTCCTGAGCAGACGAAGAGACAACATGTAAGCTGTCACACTGACAAAGGTACTGAGCCCATGTGGCTAACATAGATAAGGATAATGGGGTAATATATGTTATAAGAGTTAACAAGAAGCCTGACCTAATGGGCCAATCAGTTTATAACCTTATGGAGTCCTGTGTGTGATTTTTCCTTGGGACTTGCCAGCTGTGGGGTACCGGGTAGGAATAGATAGCCCAACAAGCCGGCCCCTCATGTTACACCCATGCGATTGCATTGGCTTTGTCTTCTGACATGTTGCTGACCCTTGACCCCAGAGAAAGCACCACAACACCATGCTCTCCAGAGGTCTGGACAAAATCTTCCATTTCCTGTGAAGAAAATTTGCTTCCTGACAAAATACAGTTGTAGAATAATCACTTATGAAACATTTATGAAGGAACAAAGAGAATAAAAATTGAAGTGTTTATAGAATATTTAGTATAGTGGTGTTAAAACATACGAAAGGCCAACAAGATGATATCAAAGATTTTGAACTTCGCAGTCACCCACACAAACTATACTCACACATTATCCAAGTGATATTCTAAATATTTTCCCCTGGCAAAATTAAAACTCAGGGGTGTAAGCATATTCTATAAGCATTCAAAAATTTTCGCTTTATTTACAAAGTTTCTGCTTACAGAAATGATTGCTATTTTTTCCCTTGCTATTTTCTTTTTCTCCTATAATGGCTGATTTAATATTATTAACTAGTGTTTGATGAAATAATATTCATGTTATAGTATGTACAGTGCGATTATTTTCACAAACTTCCTACTATGATTAGTAAAATGTTTTGAATATTTGTGAAACAAGAATAACTGCATGATAAACATATAGTATGTAATAATTTTCTGATACTTTGTATAAATAGGGTATTTTCAAGGGTAATATCCAAAATTTACTGATTAGAGAGAAGTATGTCTGATCTGTTTGTTCAGATATAAACAATCTTTAAGATATATGTTAATCATAACTTTTGGTAATGAACAGTTTTTGATTGATGAGTTTAACTGACTTAACTTCTCTTTCTCTCTGCATGTGTTTATATGTGTGTGGGCTTGTTTGCGCATGTGTGTTTGTGTATACAAGTGCGGACATGTGTGTGTGCTTGTGTATGTGTTTGCACATATGTGTCTGTGTTCTTATGTGTCTCTGCCCCTGTGTGTGCTTATATGTGTGGGTATGTATGTGTGTGTGTCAGGGTTGCTGGGGAGATTCCTTGGCTTTGTTTAGCACATAGAAGCCAAAAGTTAAAATCTGATGTTCTCCTCTACTAATCTTCAACATAGGTTTTGAGACTGTCTCACAATGAACACAAATCCTACCTTTTTTTAACAGATTAGTGGCCAGCAAGCTCCCAGTATCAACCTGTTTCTGCAACCTCAGTGCTAATGTCATTGTACTGTGCTGGGACACCCAACTTTTTACCTGGGTGTTGTGATTCAAACATATCCTCATAATTGCTTGGAAAGGACTTTTCCCAATTGCTAACTGTGAGGCCCTGTCTTCCCTGTTCCTGGAGGCCAAAGTACAGGATGCAAGAATTGTTTACTCTAACCAACTTAGCTTCCCCTGCTCATTCTTCCAGCTAGAGAGGATTAGTTCAGAACCTTATTTCCATCTTTGCTATGGAAATTTCACCTGCTAAAGAGGGTTCTCACAGGCGCCCTGAATCTCCTCCTATCTGTCAGCATTCCCAGGTCAATAACCCCTGCTGAAAGTTCCTGCCACTGGTGCCTAGCACTCAACACCTTGATTCTTACTCCTGGCTAAGAGGGATTCCTTCTCTCCTCTGGGGAAAAGTATTTAACCCTGGATTGAGTTTGAATAAATTGGGCATTATCCTCTTGAGAATGACTCGAAATCTGTATCTGTGTGTGCATCTGTGTTTTAACCCCTAGAACAATATAGAACTCGTGGAAGGTTAGGTGGTGATGCAGACTCCGTGGCATGGGACAATCTCCACAGCTAACAAATTAAGTAACCTAACTGACCAAATTTACTTCACTGATCGGAATATTTCCCAGGTCCATCACATTGTTTCCTGAGTTTATTGACCTCCTACTTAGTAGGAGGCTTAAGTCAACTTCCTATATATCTCCATCCCTGGGATAAAAATCTAATGAAAGCTGTAGAATCATGTTTACCAGAAAGGAAACCAAATAAGAAAGAGATCTAAAAAACGTATTTACCTTTGGCAAAGGTTTTGCAGGTTTGCAGTGGAGACTTCCAACATAGTCAACATTTGGTAAGGTTGGACGAGGAAACTCCAAATCCCAGTAGGTTCTAATGAGCCGCATTTCTGCTTTGACTATTGTCTCAGTTAAGGTAGTGGACCTTCCTAGAAGGAGAAATGAACAAGTGAGAAGGAGAAAAGTTGACAGGAATGTCATTTGAATATAAAATATATTTTTTAAATGATGGAAGAAAATATGCTTGATATAGAACATGTGCATTTAAAAACCAGTGTTTATTGATATGCAACATAATTTGCAGTGTAATGATTTGTTGCTCACATAATATACAAAAATGTCAGTTTAGGCTTTTTTTAAAGCAAACTGTAAAAATTAACTAATGCTTCTACATTAGCTTGAAATAGTTATTGCGATACTTCCTAAGCCACTATTTAGACAGCACACATTTTAATCCTCTCTACACCTTTAAAAGGAACAATGCAAATATAAATACACATTCCAGGTCCAAAAGTCCATGACCAGACTTCTCCAGGGTTCTGGTAATTTATAGTCATTCCTTCTTTTTGTTTTGTTAAAGGAGCTTTAACGTTTATGAATTGCTGAATTTCTTGGTTAGTGCTTCTATCTTTGTTTAATATTAAGAAATTTAATGGTGCTTATCTTACAAAAACAATCACAATATTTTCAGAAATTATGTGAATAAAAATTTTGGCCAGTCTAACCAATGAAATATTTTTTAAGAGGACAAAAAAAACAGGACTTCAAAAAATACAGACCTTGTATGTGTGTATTCATGCTTTCATAGTGGTTAAAAAAATGGATGTTAGAAAAGTACACAGTAAAAAAGTATGGTGTTGGTAGAAACCCCAGTTCAACTTTTAAGTATGTGAATTGACATGGTATCTTTAAGAGTAAAGGAAATCTTGAGAAAATACAGGGGAAATATTTTATAATTTATATTTTTTATTTAAGTATGCATGTGTCTGTGTGAATATATACTAAGTTTATTCAGGAATCGCCAGATACAATAAAAGGGAAGCCGTTCCCCTGAAGTGAAACTTGCAGGCAATTTTAAGACACTGGACCTGGAAGGGTGCTAGGAACATCACTCAGGTACTCAAAACGAACAGAAAAATACTCTTTACCTTTGGTTATATTTTCAGACCCCACAGTTTAGTTTTAAATAAAGAAAGTTGCCTATGCAATAGAAAATAATTTCTTCAATATTATATACATATTGAAAGTGTAAAATATTTCATTCCTTAATATACATTAGTTATGATTTGGTTAACTAGATAGTGACTTATTAAAATAGATTAAAAATTACAGCAAAATGAGTAAAGGACCACTTAAGAAAAGTCTACATGCTTCTCTTTGCATCTTTATACCTCATAGAATGTCCTGTAACAGGTCTGATAATCTGATTCTTTTTGATCAATATTATGAGCCATTACAGTGAGTTTGGTAGATACATCCTATCACATTTGATCACCTATAAAAGGTCACTTCATTTTGCACTTCATGGGCATCACTATAGATTTAAATTCTTGGGAAATTTAGGTCATTGAGCTACTGAGGAGAAACATAACTTACCCAATGCTTCACTGTAAAACTGACTCCATTTCTTCTCGTTTAATGTCTGGAAAAAATCAAAATACAGCATACACATCATATTTTTTACCCTCTCCATAAATGTCATTTGGCCACCTAGTCCTGACAAAATTATTGGTACATAAGAGGGAAGGACTAGAAATCTTCCACTGTACTTTTCCATTGTATAGCCAGGAGTGCCTCGAAGACTGTAGAGAAAAGGGATGTGGAGAAGTTCAGCTATCATCTCCCCACAGGGAGCAATGGCATCTGAGACAAGGACATCAAACTTGGATCTCTGTATTTTTGTCATAAGTTGTTTGTTGAAACTGTATCTTTGCAAAGCCTTAGATAGCTACTAGAATATTCCTCAAACAGGTTTTGTAGCAAAGGAGAGAAGGATAAACACAAATCTCTTGGTATTTCATTAGTCCATACATCCACAGCCTTTGTAAAAAGCTTGTCCTGATCATCTTTACTGATAGACATAGGAAAACTCTCAAATTTCAGACCAGGTGACTTCTCGGGATAAAGGAAGATAGAAGCTGAAGGTCTCAGAACTGTCACTTCATGTCCGCTCTGTACAAGTTCGTCCAGTATTGTCTTTAGATTCATCCAGTGACTGTATTCCATTGGCCATAACAATACCTTCCCAGAGTTCCAAGATCTTATGTAACAACCCATTTGCAGAAGCAGCAAAACAGACATCCACTTCACCAACATCTGAGACATCAAACCTTCTGTTCAGAGTGTGTCCCCTGTGTCATCGCTTATCCTTATATCTAAGAAGAGAAATCTTGAGTTAAAATATAACTGGAGTTGCTCAAGGCAAAGGCACTAAATGACCACATTGAACTTCTGATCTAATGGAGATAGTAAAAGCAAATATTAAATAATCATATTTGCATGTCAATGTTTAATGACAAATGTTTTGTAATGAAGCAAATTCAGGAGTCAATGATCTGTTTGCATAACTGTTGTTTCTAAGATGTTTGAATAGTAGTAAGAACATTGGTTAGCGAGAGGTTAGTCAGAAACTTCTCAACACAGAACCCAAGATGGATTAATTGTACCGCTTATAAGTAGTTTAGTGAGTTCATCTTAAAGAAATTTCAATAAGAATTTGATGAACATATTCACATATGTATAATTTCTTAAATACCTTGCTAATGCACCTAACAAACTCTAATGACCGAAGCCCTTGGAGAAGATAGACAAGAGCCTGTTCCTACACATGTCCCTGGGGTAACAGATGACTAGCAATTGAATTGTTTGACTCACAGTTGATAGACTAACCTGAGTGATATTATCTGCTAAAACAGTCAGTTGGTTCATCTTACCAGTTGGTTTTTCATAAGCCCAAGAAGTAGTTGAATAGCTGGTTATCAGAATCTAGTCCACAAAGGCTCTAAAAGGTAGATGAGTACATGTATCTACATTCCTTCTTCTCAAGGAAGCACTATGACCACCATTCCTGAGGTCATCATTTTTTGTAAGATTGCACATGCAGAATCTTGAAACTGACATGTGACTTTAGTTTTTGGATGATCTAGGATCAGAAGAACAACAGAAAATATAATAATCAGAATTCTTATGTATAAGTAAAAATCTGTAATCAAGTGATCAAATCGTCAGGGTTTTTTTAACATTGAAAATTATATTGAATTATATAAATTGTTTTAAAGACTCACAGAAAGAATCATCCAAGTTCAAAGTAGTGTAACGAAGAGAGCTGCACCTTTTGTTTTCTTTTAAAGGTGATGCTAGGGTCTACAGGAGAATTAGTTGAGTGATGAATGAGTGACAGATGTGGCACGTGGTGTCAGTGGAACAATGATAAGAGGTTTTCAATTGAATACATAGAGAGCATTGTGGATGGAAGAAATTGAATATTTAAGAATATCATGTGTTTGTTTTAACTTATCAACTTAAAGTGTTCACATGTTAGGTCCATCCATTTCTTTCTTGCTTCTTTTTTTCCATTATCCTCTTCACAAAATAACAAATGGAATCAAAGACACTTGAGGAATAAGTAGGGAAACACTGTCCTATAGGCTTGCTTAAGAGTAGTTGCATACTCATGTGTCCATCGGGTTGGAAGAGGTTTTGTCAAATGAAGTGATGTTGTTAGCCTCAGGATTCATAGACTGTTATCAAAATATCCAGGGCAAGGAATGAAAAACTTCACTTTCATTTGTTGGTCTGGTAGGGATGGGGTGCCTTTGACTCTTCCCAAAAATATAGATTCTAGTCATTGTCCTTGATTGCAGGCAGAGACAAGCAGATCTCTGTGAGTTTGGGGCCACCCTGGTCTACAAGAGCTACTTCCAGGACTGGCTCCAAAGCTACAGAGAAACCCGGTAATGAAAAACGACAACAGTGTACTTCATTGTTGTATGATAAACAGTGTCCACTTTTTGTGATTCGCAATATGTCATTGATCATTAATGTTTCTTTGTGGTTTTTGAAATATTCCTGCTTTAAAAAAGGGAACAGGTATAAAATTGAATCTGTTAAAGTCAAGGAAAGAACACAGTGCTCCCTATAATAGTCAGATACTTTTACAATGCACAATTTGTTCCTGGAATACAAAAATACAAGACCAGCTCACATTTCACTCTCTCAAGCAAAAAAACAATTTAAAAATTGGTTTTATTTTTGACTTCTCTAAAACAAATCAGATTGCTTCCTATCACTCTTTAGCTTGTCACTCATGCTTCAGTTTCCCAGAGTCTTACCCAGATGGTCCTTCTGGTGGACCCTCTGGAAAATCCTGGTATTGGGACCTAACGTATCTGCTTTCATATCCTTAATCTCCAAAACACCTGTTAGAAGATAGACAATAATTTTATCAGATTTTAAAACTTAAAATATAGTATTATAGGAATTAGACAATGCATAGCTAAATGCCATTTGAATTTTCGGTGTGCAAAGCAGGTAAGAAGACATTAAACAAGAAAAGCTATCAAAATATAAGGCAAAGTATGGCAACACCGTCTGTGTATTTCTTTATATTTAATCAGGTCGAATGTCATCATGATTTTTTATGTTCATATATGTGCACACATGAGAGTGTCAATGAAACAAGAATATATTTTTCCCTTATTGATTTCATGTCAGCTTAAAAAAATGCAGAACTTACTTATATTCATTTGTCCTATTATTTTAATAGACTTTGACACTTGTTTTTTGTTATTCTTTTCTTATTTTTGGCAAATATTCAATATTAACAATTTTTCTCCATTTACAAGTTCTTCGGAAAAGGTGCCACCATGAATAATCAGAGAATGGAGTTTCTGTCAAAACTATCCTGGCCATAACCTCACAGAGTGTATGTGTTTGTGTTGTCCACTAGCTACAAGTGAAATAGTTGCTGGCATAAAATTCCCCATACTTGCTTGTGCCCTTCTGCATAATGAGGAGATTTTGCCTCCAGCACAAAAATAATCACAAAGAGTGACTGACATAATTTCTTTTAACATATAAAAAAATAAGTCTACTATTACTCATCGTTGGTTGAGTCACCGGTTTTACTTAGGAATCACAGGAAGTGCAGAGCACTTCATTGCACAAGTCATATCACTGTCGCTGAGACTGGATATTCCTTTCATGTGGGAAAGGAACCTGCTGTGCTGGTCATAAGTGCTAGAAGCTGTAGAAAGCATTCAGAATCCTAATGGTGCTGCATCTGACCCATATGATAGATGGCAAAAACACTTCAGGGTTAATGCACTTTGTGAAATGCCAAGCAGTTCCACAGCCAAACCACACAAATGGTGCTCATTTTAGAAATCCCAAATCCCATTTACCCTTGTAATTGTGAGCTTCACCGACATGTTCAATATCTGTTTACCACAATAAATTTAAACATTTCTTCAGGATCTCAGGGAAAACCAGCATGAGTTATTACAGCGAGACTAAAACTAAAATCTACAGGAAACTAAAATCTAGCTCCTATGTACTCCAAATTAAAGTTCAGATGTGGTAAATTATCTTCATATACCCTATGAAGAGTCAGCTGAACCTTTTCTGGCATCACTCCTATTTCTACTTCATTATCTCTTAGCTCCCACTTCTTCCTAAATGAAACACACTTTACTCTTCTGGGTTAGAGACAAAGTGCCATAGACCATGCTTGGCTGTGTCTGGTTCACCATAATGACAGGGAACATTCCACCTTCTCCTTTACATTATCCTGTTTGAGGTTTGGTGGATTCTAGAATGGCCTATTCTTCCTTTTTGTTTTTTCTCAATGAACAGGGTAGAAAGGGACTGAGATGGTGAACTGTTTTTTTTTTTTCCGTTTACTGAGAAGTGTTCTGAGTGGTAACTAAACAATCCTAGTTCAGCATTCTCATAAAGAGGAGAGGGAAACCTGGGAAGACTCTACGCTACTGCAGTTCTGGAAGACTATTAATGCTATTTTACAGATAATTTTCTATTATCTGCTAACAAAGTTTTTAATATAAACTTTCATTTTCCCTGAAGGTCTAGATTCAAACAAAGCTCAAGAGAAAGGTTTAAGTGACCTCTGAGAATTAAGTTATTCTTGTGTAGTTTTGCTGCCAGTATCATCAGAATTGAAAAGTTTAGTTTGCACTCACTCACCATGCTTCCCTGTGATCACAATGTTTATGTCACTGTTATTGTCATCAGAAACACATTTGGTAGAATCTGCCATCTTTATCTTTGTTTCTTCACCTGACTAAGGACAATCATAATATTTGATTTTACATAAAGGGACCTTCCAGTGTCATCCCTTTCCTGACTTCAGTAAACTAAAGAGATAATTGCCTTCCATGGAGACCTCATTTTACCTTTTGTGGAATTTGTGCAAGGGCTGATGCAATAGTTTTGGCACTTTTTGTGTTGTGTTATTGATCATTGACCCAAGAGAAAACACCACGACACCATGTTCCCCAGAGATCTGTTCAAACTCTTCCATTTCCTGTGGATACAGAAATTGTTTTATAATTGAAGATCAATAGCACATAAAATGCTGCTCAAATCACTACTAATCATGGAGAAAAATGAAGCTTTATTGGAAGGACAACACCACTGATCAAGCACAGATGATAATCATTGCTGTCATAATCTCCCAGTACTCAATGGGTATCAGCACTGTGTATATGCACATCTTTGAGCAATAAATATTCCAAATACTATCTTTTGAAAAATTTTAAGTTGTATTATCTTCTACCTCAGGCTCCTGGTGTGGCCCAGCAATCCTATAAACTTTCAGTTTGGAATTCTATCTATTATATTACATTTGTAAAGGAAACTTCCGGGACTCAACATGGTGAGCCCGTGCTATATAACCTCTGTAAAATGACAATTCTCACATATCCAGAACTGGTTATGCCTTGCTAAGACAGGTAGTGTTAGAAAGTTGAATAGTAGCTTGTGATAGAAGTGCACAACCCATTCAGCCTAGGACAGAGAAACATTCACCACTATCAGTACTTACTACAGCTGAAGATGCTGTACAGACCCTTCTTAAACACTCCCTTAGAATGATGGTCATACAGTTACCTAAAGACAGTAAAAGGCAATATTGAGAAGTCTCTATTATTTAAATATAAGATCCACTCATTAATTATATGTGTCATCATTAGGTTAGTACCTGACAAAAAAGGAAGTTATAGGAGGAATGGTTTTGGTTGGAGCATATTTTGAGCTTTTGGTGCCCATCATATCATTAAATTTATGAGAATGTTCATGGTGGTGAGAGCCTTAACAGCTATTCCTTTTATATTGTGGCACTAAAAGGTGAGTATTCTCTGGAAATGCCTATACAAGTAAACGCTTCCTCTTCTAAGTTGACATTTTGTGGGCTGTTAGGTTATGATAATGAGAATAGTAACCAATATAGGAAATTAATGTTGATATCAAGTCTTTTTACCTTGATAGCCTGTCTTTAAGGTAATAAGTCTTTCTCTAATAATTTTTTTCAAAGAAATAGTGGAAAATCTGGACGTATGATAATGTAACACTCTAGAATTGTGTAATCAAATTCTGTGGCACATTTAAATTGGAGTCCAGAAGACCAGAAATTAAAAAAAAAAGTCTGAACAGTGTAGACTGGGTTCATGGAGTTTTGGTAGATCATGATGATTCATCAGATTCTCTGTTGGTGGCCTTTATGATCTATTCTTGTGAAAAATCTGATTGTGTTTTATCTATGTTTTGAGAACTTGAGTAACAAAATTCTAAAGCAACGAAATTTAGAGAATGTTTCACATCTGACCTACCTTTAAACGCAAATATGGAATCTGAACTCTGAAATCTTATTTGTGTGAATGGCACCAATGTCAGTGAACACAAAGAATGTGAGTTCCAAAGAGCAGAGACACTCTTGCCATACATGTTTTGTAAGGGTAATTGTTTATCCATTTTTTAGAGGATTTTTCTTGCCTAGACATTAAACGTAAAGTGCTCTTCAGAGGCTACAATTTCTTCATATGAAGATAATCTTCATTTTCATGATTCTACAGTAGTCAGAGATTCAAGTCAAGTGCACTTGAAGATTTGGCACTAAAAAAAGAATAAGAATATAACTTTATATAAAGCTACTGTGATGTCCTTGATGTATGTGTAACATAAACATTGAGAAGTCATTTACTGTTGGTGCTACGGTTGCCTTGCCAGTGTATGCCTCCAACCTCTTGGGAAGAACTGTAAGACAATATAGACGATGAAATAGAAATAAAGATTTAAAGGAGGAAAAAAAGGAATAAAGAAAAGGAGGAACTAGGGAGGGAGGGGGGAAGTAAGCAAGGAAGGAACCAAGTCTCTTTAATATGCAATTTACCTAGTTAAAAGATCACTAAAAAATGGTCTGTTTACCATACTCTTTTGAAGATCACATGGTAGCCTAATGTCAAACACAAATACACACACTATACAATTTGAGAAGAGATAAGTGAGGAAGGAAAATGAATTTTATATGAAGAGATATTCATAAATTGAGTTGCTACCAAAGTAAATACAATGTGCTGAGAGACCAGAAACAATGGAAATCAAATCAAACAACAACAGAGGTTAAAATACAGAAGCCCTGAATCAAAACTTCTGCTAATTGCTTGAGAAGCTACACAGTCTGTATGGAATCTGTGGAGGCCACATACAACACTTCCAAATCACAACATTCTGGTTTCATCTACTGTCTTTCTTCTGGCTGTCAAACCTCAAAGGTACTTAAAAAAATAGTGAGAGTGCCCATTTTATTGATATTGTAAAAGATTGTACATAGTGAGAGATTGAATGTTTAGGTTTCTTAGAACTTGCTGAGGATTGTTTTGTGAGACTACTTTATGACTGATAGATTCTGGAGAATGTGTCATGTTCTGATGGTCGAATAGATATCCTACATCTACTGTGGAAAATCTGTTATCAACATTGGGTAAGTCAGTTAGGCTATGTTAATAGCTTAATCCCATATTGTGTTTGTTGACTTTTTTGTTGATATGATAAACTCAATATCTTCTTTTAAAGTTATTATAATATTTATTAAAAAGATGTCAATTTTAATTTCTTAAAGGCCTGTTTTTCCCTTAGAGCCATACATATATTGTCTTATTGTTTCAGAAATTTTGTATCTGCATATTGTGATTTGTCCACAGAGCAAGTCAACTGTATTGTTTTTATAAGTAGGAAGTCATGCTGGCTTGTTTTGTTTACTAAGTTTAGTTGATTAATAAATATCTAGGGCAGTATGATATAATTCTTCCATTTATGTATGTACAATAGTCCTGTTGACTGCAAGATGCAGGACTCCCAGCTTCTTCTCTAGCACGTCTGACTCATGCCACCTTGTCCCACCATGATGATGATGAACTGAACCACTGAACAGTAAATGAGTGTCTTTCTTTCTAAGAGTTACCATGGTCATGGTGTCTCCTCACAGCAACAGAAATAGCAGTAGGTTAATACCGGTTCTGAACCCATTTTTAGGAGTTATTAATATATCATATTGAATATTATACTGGGAAAATCCACTCAACTGCATATTCTCACTACAGTTCCTGTTCCATATCACCATCGTGGGATTCTACCTAGGAGGGTTCCTGTGAAGTAGTTGGCTAACTGTATCAGCAGCTCAGTTTATTCAGTCTTACAATAAGACAATGGGCTCTGTCACCTCCACATTGCCACTGGAAGTAAAACTTTGTAACCCAATTGGCTCAAACTGTAGAGAGCCGTCAGGGAAAAAAAATGAGTATGCCTTTTTACTCCACTGTTGCCAAGGTATCAATTTAAATTTTCTGCTTTCTTTCCTGCAGACTGATGAGGAAACACTATAGCCTCAGCAACAAGAAATTTGTCAGAAATCCTGACATGAGTGTCTTTGCTTAGAGAGGTCCAAAGAAGCAGAAAAATAGTCCCATCCAGCGATTACTTATCCTAGGGAGCTGCCACAACTGCTAGCCTGATTGTTTTGACCTCATTTGAAACACTTACTTTCCTATGAAGAACTCAGCTAGCCTTCCATATTTGGACCCCCAAAGAGGTTGAATAGTTCATACTCAGAACTATTGACATTGAACCTAATGACATGAGAAACAAAATGTTACTATTTATAAATTTATATCCCCAGGGAGCAGCAGGACTACTCACTGATAACTGTACCCATCTTCAAAAAACTGTTACAGACCTTGGATTCTGACTGGAAGCACTCTGGGCCCAAAAGTGTCACTTCACTCTTGTGCAATAAACCATCACCCTACCTTGCGAGCTGACAATATACAAGGCCCTTCAAATGTTTTCAGTACAAAGCTCCAACCAATACTTATTCAGCCAGATAATAAATGTTTAAGATGTGAGGACTGAGAAATGCAGGCCAATTTTCCACATTGCCTGGCGGTCAGAGAGTTTGAGAGACAGACACAGGATGTGATGGCCTGCCCTCTCTTAAAGTTGGGTAAACTCAGTGCCATCATGAGGTAGGATGCTAATGCGATTCTTCTCCTTCCATTTAACTATGAGGTCACCTGGGGAAGAGGATTTTTCTGCCTACTTGACTAAGTGGACTTGAGTAAAACATGACTTGAGTCACCCAGCAACCTAGACAACAGAATGCAAATGAACCAATAGTTATGTGCTCCCCGACTTTACCATCATATAAAAGCTGTTGGAAAAAAATAAACGCAGGTGATTTTGCGATCTAAATAATCACTGAAATTCCCTACTGGTACTGCCATGTGATTTTTGTCTTCATTTTTACCAACGTCTCTACCCTGGGAAGAAGTGTTTTTTTTGGGGGGGGGGGATGGGGCTGGTCCTCAGCATAAAACCAAGCTAACAGGGCGTAACTTGCTTTAGAATGTGTATTTATTTTCATCTCAAAAATTTTATGTGTGAAATTTGAGAGAAAATGCTATAAAATTCTGCTTTGGCAGTCTGTTTTTAACAAAATGCTCCTTGTTTTGTGTTATGTAGATGAGATATGGATTCTCTTTGAGAATGAAGAGAATTTATGGTAATACACATGTGTGACTTAACAGGAGAAAGCAGACTTCCAAGGATGGGCCTCTATCAGGCTCATGTTCCCTCGGTTTTCCCCTCACCATTGGCTCTCACAAACTTTCACTTGTCATTAGGTTTTAACTATTGATAATTGTGATGCCTTCGTGTGGCAATTTTCTCTGAGATAAAATCTTTCACCTTTTAGGGAAGTTCCTTAACATCTAGAATATCTTGAGAGAGGAAAAACATCCAATCCTACAGGAAAGCTAAGACTCAGGATGTTCTGAGGGATACTGAAACATCCTATCCTGTAAGACAGCTTCTTCAGTCTAGGAAATTAACAATTCAAAAAATTTCAGGAACTCTCTGAGACCAGCTGTATTCACTTGACTTTATAAAAAATCTTATAAGCAATAAGAATTTTTTATGATATACTCTCTTACAAGATGCATAACTTGAAGGATGAAGAGACAATCCAGGCTGTCTGGAAGAGTTTCAGGACAACTGAGCAGCTTTGTAGAGACATTTTCTACCCTGTCATGCTGCCTTCAAGTTGTGCACTGAGCTCTAGTTTTCAAGAGTCCATGAGACAGTGAATTAATATATACATAAGAGTGTAAATTAGACGCAGTGGATTTAACATATCCTCAGGTCAAATTCTCAAATTCCTGTAGTCATACATTACTTCCATTTGACTTCTCAGTACTATGAGCTCTAATCAGAAACAGAAAGCAATAAACACAGAGTTATGTTGCAGGTATTAATTCTTAGCACATCACTAGGGTGATAATCTAAAGGGTAGTGTCTATTCTGTCAAAATATTATCTGTTGTTTGGTACTGTAATAGATTTTATGACCTGCTTTAATATTACCATTTACTTTTACTATTTCTCTTATATCTTCTTCCTTCAGACAATGATAAAACTATTCTTTCTTATGTGGCTGATTTTGGTGCCTTAAATTCATTTGACTAGATAGATACCTGAACTCAGAGCATATTCTGTCCATCTTTCTCTCTGTATAGTTCTTTAAGAAGCGTAAGGACCTGACTGTTCCAATATGCAAGCATTATAAATATGGTCAGAATGTAGATCACATGACGTGATCCTCCTGAGAAGCAGCTCCTCAAGCCTTTGTGTTGAAGACTTTGAAACTCGACTCTGTGTGACCCTAGCTTTAGTCACCTTCGACCTTCCAGCACTGTTGCTAAGCTCACACGTTCCCCTTGTGCTCTCATTGACTTTTGGAACTCCGTCCTGTGCCGACCTGACACAGCTGAAGGACTTCACCATGGCATGGGTCCAGACAATATATTCTTTTCTAAGTATCATCATGGGAGGAGATTCCCCAACGGAACCCTGCAGGAGCATTTTCTGACCGGTAACACATCCCTGCTTGGTGAGGTGTTTGTTAAACTTTTATTAACAAGATATTATAAGAAATGTTTGTTGTGGATAAACCGAGCATGCTCAAAAGACAAATCTTGTGTGGACATCCTAATAGCCGAGCTCCTCTCAGCCCACTGGCCTTGCTTTCTACATCCTCACTCTTACTATGTTGCTTAATTCAAAATGGTACAAATGATGAGCAAAGCACAATTTAGAGACCAACATTCAAATTTAACCCTAAACTTTAATCCTTGAAAACAAAAATGCTAACAGGAGAAACTTTTTTTTGGCAAAGAGTGTATTTCTGAATTAGAACTTTCTTTGTCTCATTCAACATTTTCATAGGAAACAGCACGATCAAGATCATGACGGGAAAATGACAGAACAGCAGATCTGAGCTAGTGGGAGCTCATGACACTGGACCAACAGGTACGGATCCTGCTTGATACAAACCTAGGCCCTCTGTGGGTGACAGTTGTAAAGCTTGGTCTGTTTGTGGGGTCCCTAGTAGTGGAAACAGAACCTATCCCTGATGCATGAGCTGGCTCCTTGGAATCTATTTCCTATGTTGGGATACCTTGCCCAGCTTTGATGGAGAAGAGGATCCTATTTCAACTTGATCTGCCTTGCTATGCGACTTCCATGGGGGACCTGCCCCTTTTAATAGAGGAGGCACAGATGGAGGGTCTTAAGGAGGTGAACGGAGGGAAAAAAACTGAGGTATGTGTGGAAAATAAATGAAAAATAATAATAAAAGCTAACAAAACATCCAAATAAAGTTAAAAATAAAACAAAAGAAAAAGACTACATTAACATCTTTTCCCATAGTTTACAACACAATATCATTCTTTTCTTCAAGTCTTCTTAACCTTGTCTTTCCTGTTCTGAGGCAGTCATCAGTAGGATATTATGATAACAAGTATGAATTTTATCAGTTATTGTTTTTTGAATTCATTGTTGAACTAATTTCCTCATACACATGTAATTATACACTACCCAGCTGTATCACAACTCGTATGAAAATAAAAAGAGCTTTGAGGATGAGATCCATACTTGATTAATTTTTTCACACTATTTTTTCATAAAAGAATAAGGGTTATTTCCTTATTTAAATTTTTCCATCAATTTTTTATTGATTCTTTGAATTTCATATCATATACCATAGCCACACTCATTTCTCAGGTCTTTCAGATCTGCCCTCCACCCTTGTAACTTTCCTCCCAAAAAGACAATAGAAAATTAAAATTTCAAAAAAGGATCATGGTAGAATGTGCAGTGTCTCACAGTGTGTCACACGGTGTACTCTTTAAACAGCTTTACTTGTGAAAGTTCACTACAATGAGTCATTGGACTGGTTCAAGGCCTCTGGGCTCTGCTACACTACCGATGATGGATCCTCCCTGAGACTCCTCTGGGCTATCCTGTTGCTGCCCTGTGTCATGGAGATCCTGTAACTTTGGTTCTGCATGACCTGCCCCGTGAACTCCAACAGCTCTGAGATGTGGTATGTGTTAGTTGGGCCAGCTCAAAATATTGGAACCGGGCCTGAGTGGTAGCTGAGTTGGTCACCAGGGCTAGCTCTCCATGATGCCCAAGTGAAGGGTGAGGCTGGCTTTTCTGTATCCACACAATCAGGGGTAGCTGTTCCTCACCCAGGTCACCAGGGTCAACTATCTGACACTGACAAGATGAGGGGTAAGGATCAGCTCTCCCACAATAATGAGGCCACATTCATCTACACCTCCGTTTAGGGCCAGCTCTTCCTAGCTGCTCAGGCAAGTTGCAGGGCTAGCTCACCCTAGTCCTGTGGCCAGCAATTGGTGGGTTTTGTTCTCCCATGAACACACCATCTGAACCAGCTCTCATGCACTGGCCAACCAAGGAACAGGACCATCTTTTCTACACTATTTTCACTGCTGGTGCTACTGTGTGGTGACTGGTGAGGGGCTGGATCAGCTAAGCACCGTACTCAGACAACATCCTGACCTCAAATGGGAGCCCAGACCAAGGAGGTCCACATTGCATGGACGTTGACACAGACCCCTGCTACAGAAGAGTCATGGCCCTCTACAGCAGCACAGGTTTAGACAACACCATGGCCTCTGATAGCAGTACAGGCCTCTCTCATCATGCCATTCCTTGTTGTCTTAACATCTACAGTCCTACCTGTCTTCACAGAGAACAAACTGCTCCCACTTCCCTTTCTGTCTCACCTCTCCACACATATTTGTTTATCATAATGCTGCATGCCCTGTATCATGCCGAGGCCTCTCCTTGATTTTTAAATTTTCATTTTTGTTTGTTTTTGTTTGATAAAGAACAGGGTTTATTTCATCTCATAGCTTCCTGTCCATTGCTGAGGAAATGTAGGCGAGGTGTTCAAAGCAGGCCTCAGTAGACAAGACTGAAGAAAATACTATAGAGGAAATATGCTTACACGGGTGTTCTTTATCATTTCCTCAGCTTTTTTTTATTATGTCTTTTATTTTGTGAGATTATAATATAATTTCATTATTTTTTCCTTCCCTCTAATGAGGATATGCCTTGATAGAGTAATCAGTGAATGTTCAGTAGGCCGTTCATAAACTAGAATGATGCTGAAATGTAGTTCATGTGCCTTCTCTACTCATTCTTCATTTTCTTTCCCATTGTTACAAACTTTTGATAAATGAATAAGAAGGATTTTATGGAAAGGAAAGCCATGGCTGCCACACAGGCCAGCAGGAACCCAATCACATCCAGAGAGTGGTACTGGTACCAGGTGAGGTTGTGTGCCAGTGGCCTCAGGTGCTTGGCCCCTTTGTGGCGCATGACAAACTCAATCCAGAAGATGGCTCTGTCCAGGGGTTTCATGGGCTGGTCATGATGAATGGTTGACAACCACATAGCATTCTTTTTATAGCTGATAGAAGGAAAACAGACACATTAACTTACATATGAAATGAAAAATGCACATAGGTAAACTTTTGTGTAAACATTAAAGTTGATCACACCATATATTAGGAAAATATATTTTGTTTCATGTTCAGAGGCACGTCTGAGTTCCTTGAGCATGCAATATTAAGCATTGAAAAAGAAAAATAATAAAGATCAAATATTCCTAAAGTAGTGTTTAGAGACAGAAATACAAAATAAATCAAAATGAGATATTATTTGAGTATATAAAGCCTCAGTAATCCAAAAACAATTATTAGCAATTTTTTGTATGCAAAATATGTACTAGTTTCAGGATGTATAAATAGAAGTCACATCACTCTTGAATCCTCATGGTGGTGCATGTCTGTGTAAATTTGATAAAGATTAAAATGAGAATTTTATGGTACATCTATCAATGATTAGTGGTTTTAATTATAATTGTGTCCTGGTTCTTATTAATTAGCTCTAATAGCTGCTTCTCAGTGCTTTTACGTTTTTCTAATTAAGGTCATCAAATATTTGATTAAATTAATAGGAAGGATAATTTTCAACTCTGTTACTCTATTGAATTTTTATTACTTTTATTATTCTTATTGTTAAGTATAATCACAATAAATTTCTGCTATTACTTATAAATATATGTGTGAGAGATTATGTGTTTAAAGAGTGTAAACTGTGTGTGTGTGTGTGTGTGTGTGTGTGTCTGTGTGTGTTTGTGTGTGGGTGCGATTGCCTGTTATGAGATCTGCTTGAGTTAGAGTTACAGATGTTTGAAACCAACTGATGTAAATGTTGGGAACAGAGATCTGGTCCGCTGCTGGGGTAGACATTCCCTTATCCACAGAGCCATCTTTCAAGCCCAAGTTTTAGTCTTATTGTTGATATTCGTTTTCTATTAGCATTGTAATTTTAGAACTATGAGTTGTAAAAATTTCACACTGAAGATCAAATACAAGGTGTACTTGATTCTCATGCTGAAATAATTATTGATGAGCATATAAAGGAGAAAGCTTATAAAGACAAGTCATCAACTCTGATGTCAGTTTAATGCAGCAAAAGTGGCAATTGTAATAATGGTAAATTACTGTATTTTTATTTACAAAGCAAAATGAGAGAATTATGAATTTATTCTCATTAAATAATCATCATTTCTTAGTATGCATGTTACACTTGTTTAAAATTTAATTTGTAACTTATCTGACTAGGAAATGAGAAGAGGGGAAACTCCTTAGTTTAGGTGAGGAACTTTAATACAAAAGAAAGGCAGATAGTAATGAAGTACCAATAAAGACATCAGAAAAGGCCAAGAAAAATTTTACTATTCATAATTTATTAAATTCTCCCAAAACACATACAATTTTATGTATAAATATACATATATAATTGTAATGATCTTTTTTCTCTTCTGTACTGATGGTGCTCAATCAAAGAGTCAAAGAACACCTTACACAAAACTTACTACCAAATAAGAGAAATCATCCTTTTAAGAGATAGGCCAAGACTGTCAAAGAGACTCCCTAAACATAGAGCCTATTGACGGTGCTTATTCTCCAAAGGTGGAAGGTGAGTTTCTATTGCTGAATGAGCATTCAATTCAGAAGCAGATTCCAGAGACCTCTCAGCTGGAACTGACTTGACATCCCCCACCTGAAGACTAGCTTTTGTGATATAAAACAGTAGAGAGGATTGAAAGATTTTAAAAGTCAGAGGGAAGTGCTGGGAAGTTGTGTCTTTGATAAACTACACTCATGTACGTCTCAACATCATGTGTACCTAAACAAGATCATAATAATGATGACACCTGTAGTCTTTTTAACAACATAGGTCCCTAACAAAATTAGAATAAGTATGAAACCTATACTCATTCTCAAAAACATAGGTCCCTAACAAAATCTGAATAAGTAGAACATCTGTAGTTGTTCTCAAAAACATGGGACCCTAACAAAATCTGAATAAGTAGGAGATCAATATTTGTTCTCAGCCAAATAAGTCTCTAAACAAATACTTGGTGTGGATCTTTTTGTGTGAACATTAAAAATGATTACATAGTATTAGCACAATATTCTGTGAATAAGATTGGTTAATAAAAAAGTGACTTGGGCCCAAGACAGGGCTGAACAGAGATAGGCAGGTAAAACTAAGCTGAATTCTGGGAGAAAGAAGGTGGAGTCAGAGAGAAGTCATGAAGCCCCAGGGGGAGATAAATAGCAGGTCTTTACTGGTAGGCCAAAAGCACATGGCGAAACACAGATTAATAGAAATGGGTTAATTTAAAATATAAGAGCCAGCAAAAAATGTACATAAGCTAATAGGAATAGCAGTTTTGTAATTAATATCATTTCTGGTTGGTTATTTCGAGTCTAAGTGACTGGGAACAAACAAGCAGCTTCTTCCACAAGATCTGAATAAGGATCACACGAGTAGCCATGCTAACAGAAAAGAGGTGGATTTCACTCTGGTCCTAATTCCACATGAAATTTTTTAAGGCATTGAAGTAATGCTAAAAGTCAGAAAGAAATATTCTTTTTCTAAAAACGCCCTTTTTGGAAAGAGTTTCCAAATGGATTTATTTAATCAAAGAAAAATAATTATCAACATGTTCATTTGTTTCATAGTAAGAAGTCTTTATTATTTAAATTTATCCTAAAACAGGTTGCATATTTAAATATCTAACCATACACTTACTTTTATGTTATATTTATGCTATTTT
This sequence comes from Myodes glareolus, assembly GCF_982192425.1. Classification (NCBI taxonomy): domain Eukaryota; kingdom Metazoa; phylum Chordata; class Mammalia; order Rodentia; family Cricetidae; genus Myodes; species Myodes glareolus. The sequence goes on along the minus strand of NC_142033.1, from coordinate 20,064,943 downwards.
GATGTATTACAACTTTCATAAAAGGTACCTATCTCTTTTATAACATCTAATTTCTCTGTTGCAATATTTTCCTGTGGCTTCTAGATGTACAATATCTGGTACCACCTCTTACATTTTATTGTTGCCAGGAGGGCTGCTTGTTGATACCTGGTCACCTAGCCAAGTTAGACCTGAAATAATCACACAGAAACTGCATTAATTAAATCACTACTTGTCCCATTAGCTCTAGCTTCTTATTGGCTAACTCTTCCATATTAATTTAATCTATTTCTATTAATCTTTATATCACCATGCGGCAGTGGCTTACCAGCAAAGTTCCAGCATGTCTATATCTGGAAAAGGGGAAATAGTGTGGAAGTTCCTTCTGTCTATGTGTTGCTTTTCTTGGTTAATGTATAAACCTTTTGAGCCTATGGCAGGGAAAAAAATGATTAGGCGGGGAAAGCTAGCCTGTATGATGGGAAAAGGAAGGTGGTGTCAGAGAGATGTCATGAAGCCACAGGAAATAGATGTGCTGAAACTTTGTTGGTAGGCAATGACCTCGTGGTAATATATAGGTCAAGAGAAATGGGTTAAATTAATAAGAGTTAGCCAATAAGAAACTAGAGTTAATGGGCCAAGAAGTGATTTAATTAATACACTTTCTGTGGGATTATTTTGGGTCTAGACAGCTGGGAACCAACTAGTGGCTCTCCCCTCCCACAAATTGGGGTCAGTATGGTGGACTAAAATCCATGTAAAATGTGAGAAAGCTTGAAAAGGAATTCTATACACAATAATACAGAGTTTAACACAGCTTCTTGTTGTTCGCTGGCAGTGTATTGCAGCTCCCTTATGAGAAGATTTTCTGATTCAGTTGTGACCATTTTGAAATGCCAGTTTTTCTGGTCTTCCTGGCAGTGTTATGGACTTTGGGAGACAGATATTTGGATAGGGTTTGTGATCGTACTGCTGCAACTTGCTTAATGGCAGCATGGACTGACTGTGTGCCTGAGAATGGGCCTGTGGGCATGGCTCTCTGAGGCAGCAAACAGCTCTGCCATGCTGGACTGTACCAAGCAAGCAGTTACTTTTATATATATCACAGTAATTGTGAGGCTTGAGTTTTAGACAGGACAGGCAAGCAGATAGTACCATATATACCACAGTAATGGCACAGTTTAAGTTTAAGAAGCACTGAGCAACTTAAGAAGCACTCCTGAACAGTAAAAAATTATAGATACAAAATAGGACAGATTCAGAAATAAAAGATGTCTAAATGGGTCACAGTGTTGGATAAATGCACATAGCCTAGGGGGAGAGAAAGAAAGGTGTACATAGAGTTGTAAATAAGGAAATCCTATAAAAAACAAATCTTTAAAGAGACAGAATAGACAGTCATAGAATAAAAGGAGTAAGGAAATATAAGCCACGTAAAGATAATAGAAAATTATTGTGTTTTCTTTGAGTTTTTTGACTGCAAAGGAGCTAAGTACAGAGATATTTCATTGTATGGGCTGCTAAGCTAAATCAGCATGTATGTTGTAAAGGTATCACAATTTGCAAATTTGGTTTTAAGGATGTGTTGCCTTAGAAAAGAAGTTGTTCTCTTGTTTCCACAAAGGTTGAGAACCTATGGATTGCTTCCAGATTGGTGTTGTTGTTGAATAAAGACCCCCTGAAAGGTTGCCTTGAACACCGCTCAAAAATTACTTGGTCCAATAACGAGCAAAAAGCAGTTCAAAAAAAAAACTATACTCAAATTCCGAAATATTACTTATAAATTTGTCTTTGTATTTAAAGAGGGATATGCTAAAGAGATTTGCATTTGCATGGGTCTTGGTTTATTGATGCAAACTACGGTCAATCTAATTATATGTACATTTCTGCTCTTGACTAAGGTATTGTGATTGCGTTGTTCATTTAATAATGTAATGTATAAGTAAGAAATATAGGTTAATAGTCAACTATAATAGTCAAGCTTGTAGTCATGTTAGGTTTTCTAGATATATAGAGAGATATTTCATTTAGGTGTTCTTAAAATCTTTCAGAGACCTTCAGAAAATGATATTTAAATGTTTTAAGAAATTAGGACTTTTCATGACAATGAGACTCCTCTGCTCCTGGCAGCACAAGCTACTTCAAGAAGAAGATGGGCATCAAATGGGCTGCTTATGAAGTTTGTTAGTCAATTGGACAAGAAACTGCTCTTGCGTGGCCACATAAACAGACATGCAGAACATGCAGAGAAATGACTGCTGAACTTGCCTAAAAATAAGATGATTTTTTGGGGTTGCTGCTACATGAAAGAGTCTGCCAGACATTCTGCAGGACACAGAATAACGTTACTGGCAAACTGACAATATAGGCAGAAGTATCTTTAAGATTTCCTGCTTCATGAGAAAGTGTGCTGGGTACTATGGGCCTGTAGGCCAAAGATGCCCCAACAATACAGAAGAACCTTGGGTGACTATCAGGCAGCAAGATGTCCCTTCAATTCTACAGTTTTAGAAATTACTTACATTGAACTTCCTATTTACTTAGACAATGTCATATCCTTCTGGAGTCTTTGCTGGAGATGAAGAATTTATAATTATAGTTTTCCTTAGTCATGATAAAACATAAAGTAGATATAAAACTTGTAACTATAATTCTTGCTTAAGAACTATTTTATTGAATGTAATTTTACTATGTTAAAGCCTTTCTTTTTCTTTAAACAGAAAAGGGGGAATGGTGGGAGACAGGATCATTTTGTTCTGTCCCGGCCACCCAGCTGGCTTACACTTGAAATAATCACACAGACACTGTATTCATCAAATTACTGCTTGACTCATTAGCTCTAATTTCTTACTGGCTACTTCTTGCATCTTAATTGAACCCATTTCTATTAATATGTGTGTTGCCACGAGACTGTGGCTTACTGGGAGGTTTCTAACCAGCATCCGTCTCAGGCAAGGGATCCATGACATCTGCTACTTTGCCCTTCTTCCCAACATTCAGTTCTGTCTTCTCTGCCTACCTAAGATCTGCCCTATCAGGCCAAGAAGTTTCTTTGTTGATTAACCAATGAAAGCAACACATAAACAGAAGGACCTCTTACACCACTATAATTCATGCTTGATGACTGTATTATTAAATGCAATTTTACTATGTGAAAGCCTTCCTTTTTGTTTAAATAGAAAAGGGAAAATGGTGTTGGAGGTCCTTCTGTCTCTGTGTTGCTTTTATTGGTTAATGAATAAGAAACTGGCTTGGCCTATAGCATGGGAGGAAGAAGGTGGAGTCAAAGAAATGCCATGGAGTTGACTCTGGAGAAACATGTGCTGAAACTTTGCCTTTAAGCCACTGCCATGTTGTGATATTCAGATTAACAGAAATGGATTAAATTTAGATGTATGAATTAGCCAATAAAAGGCTAGAGATAATGTGCCAAGCAGTGATTTAATTGATATAGTGTCCATGTGATTATTTCAGGTCTAGATGGAATGGAACAAATAAATGGCTCTCCCTTTTAATATTTTATTTCACTTTACTTATTGGCTATTAAATTTTTATACTATCCTTTAAAGTCTGAACAATTACTTTACTAAAAGAATTGAAAATAAAAATTGTCCATAGCTGGTGGCTTAGGCCTGTTGGACAAGCTGTTTTGAGGATTAAGTAGAAGGATTACACATTGAAGAAAAGTATAATTTACATAGAAAAGAAATATAAAGCACCACATGAAAATAAAAAGTAATAACAAAAGATAAAAAAAAAACCTATGACACTGAATCATACCCTAATTTGTCTCTCTATCTTCCATTATTTTTGCCTTTAGGATAATTCTTGCTCCTTTGGCCTTCAGTGAGAATCATAATTAATGAAAAACAAATACCAACATATATACATTTCAAAAGGTATACTTACAAAGGATTATATATGATGGCCTCCAGTGCATTGAGCAAATCTGCCCTTGTCATTGTTCTGAAATCTAATGAAATAGCTGCTCCTTTGGCTACTATGTAGGCAATGTTATCATGCTGCTCTGCAAACAAAGGAATGCCAATCATAGGGATTCCAAAATGGATCGCCTCATAGATTCCATTGGCTCCACCATGAGTTACAAAGGCTTTGGTTTTTGGATGACCTAGAATAAGATGAATTCAGATTGAGATTAATTAGCAGTCTTAGACATGAAATGAGAAATGTTCACTATCAGGAACTGAAAGGGGATTTTCTACATGAAAATTAATTTTACTTAATTCAATTTATTAATTTAGTTCACCACACAACTTCTCTTTCCCCTCACTTTTCATCCCAAGAAAAGATATGTGAACCTTGGTACAATATTTTCTTCTCTCAGAGTGAGAAGAAACTAAATTTACAGAGAGATATTTTGCAGAATTGCTGTGGACTTGAAAGTTGAACTATGAAATTCTAATTTACAGATGAACACATGGGGTACATGGTAGCTAAGAGAAAATGAGTATTAAAAGTGACCAACTGCATACCAGAACTTGTTATCTTAAATAAATAATACATTCACTAAGTGTAATATAAAGGATTTTGAAGTCAACTAGGCTATGTTTGTTCTGAGATTCTTACCTAGAAGGTCATTCTGGGGGAGCCATTTGTAAACTCTGGTATTGGGTCCTAAGGTGTCTGGTGTTTTGCCCTCAAATCTCCAAAGAACCTGTTAAAGATTAGATCATGTTTATTGCTGGAGCCAAATTTAGCATTATACAGACTAAATAAATTTTATTTAGAAATATATATATATATATATATATGCATATATGTATGTAACAGCATTGATAAAAATGATGCTGTGAATTTGAAAGAGAGCAAGAAGAACAGATATGAGAGGGTTTGGAGGAATAACGAAAAGGTAGAAATGATGCCAAAACAGAAATTGTAAAAATAGATATTTTTAATTTAAGTATAACATACATAAATACCTACCATAAAAATGGATGAGGACATCACAAAGGGTAAATACTGAGAACTCTAGTGAGACTGAGAAGAAGATTGTGCCAGCAGAGTCTGTGCTTATTTTTACATTCAGGCAGGCTGAACATAATCATCCTTTTTCTAAGCAGAGATGCATGGACGATTGAGATAGATAATGATGCATGAAAATATTTAATACACTTCCACAGTGATATAATTCAATCTCAGAAAAGAGTGGCACATTATTAATAACTCATAATTATATGAACATATTTTGACAGTTCTAATAGTCTACTTTTAACAGTGTTATATTTTAAATACTTTTGTGGGTTTACTTTTATTCACTTGTTCTATGTTATTTTCAATGAATTTTAAGCTTTTATGCTTTGATAACTTATTTGTGACAAATATTCCTGATCCACAATTCTCTTTGGTCTGGAGTTCTTTGAAACAATGCCAATGTGTTGACTAATAAAAATGTGGAATCATCTGGCTTATCCAAAGAGTAATTTTGCATAGTGTAGTTTTGGAACACGATCCAGGAATGGAGTCACATGAGCAGAATTCTGAGTGCTTGACAGAGCACTCTAAGAAAACAAGTCAAGAGTCTTGTGACCTCAATTTCTTCAAAATGCTAATTTTTTTTGGTAAGTGTGTTTTACCCTCCCTCCAGGTATAACAGATACAGTGGATCTATTTCAGGTTAACCACTACTGCTTGCTATTGTCTCTCGGATAAAGTTTAAACTGCCCTTTGTGAGTTTCTGTTGTGGTTTGATAGAAAATGGACCCCTAAGGGAGTGGCAATACCAGGAGGTGTGGTCTTGCTGGATTAAGTATGACACTATAGGGTGGGCTTTGAGTTCTCTTTGCCCCATGTTTATATCAGTGCAACTTTCAGTCGACTTCACAATCAGAATTGCTAATGAAAATATTGAGTTATTGAAAAGGAAAGGACTAGGAAGAGTTACAGGGAATTATGCAACCTATTTTCCCATGTGGACAAGATCATAAACATGACTTGTGTTTTTCATTGGAGTCAAAATTAAATAAAATCTAGTGACCCTGTCTGGTCTGTTTCTAAAGAAAAGATATGGGCTCTTCACAGGGCCATCAGAGAACAGTGGTGAATAGGCTCATAGAGACCTCTTTTTCTCCCTGAAATTCCCCTAGTTTTATAATTAAAAGATAATCTGGCAGATGAAGATGATTGAATGACTTCCATCATGTGGCCAGTGGGAGCTTTACAGTCTGGTCTACCTAGAGACAGTTATATTGTTAAAGATTGGCCTTTAATAGTTTTGCATTTAAAAGATTGCTTTTATACTATACATATTGATTCTGATAATAAGGTACATTTTTGGTTTTTTCTGCCTTCATTTATTCATAAGAAGCTTAACTCTGATAAGTGTAATTTATTACTTCCAAGACATGACGTAATTCCATATTATGTGTCAATACTATGCAGGAAAGGTTTTAGAGTCTGTGAGGGAGGCGAATCCTCAGGCTTATTTTTGTTAAATTCAAACCTGGGACTTCCTTTTCCCTGCAAAATGTAGCATGCTCAGGTCCAGCACCATGTTTGCCTGCATGGTACCATACTTCCCTTTATAATGATATATAACCCATTATATGACATATGATATATAATGATATATAACCATTATAATGATAATGGTTAAATGAGCTATTACATTTGAGTGTATTTTTAATTACAGATGCATGATCATGTTGTCTCTACATAGCAATGAAAACCTTAGCAAGACTCTATGGGAATTATTTTTTGTCACACATGGCTTGTCATACTGATCGTATAGAACTTCAACTCATGTAATTCTTGATCATATGACCTTTCTAAACCCTCAGATTGTACATTGTCTGATTCTCTGATAGAGTTAACTATTGCTTACAATTTTAAACCCAAGTTTCCAGGAGAAAGTGCTTTAGATGAAGAAATATCTGGCAGAGTTGAATGAATATTGGAAAGGCATATAAGTAAGGGGAAGAGATCCCCATTCAATTTGAGTCACTTAGGCATTGATTTGAACTATTATAAAATACTAAATGAAGATAAGGAGGTTATTAATCATGAGGAAGAAATGACTAATTCCTTGCATAAATATAAACTGACTGATAACATCTTAAAATTAGGAGTGAAGGAAAATTGAGGAAAATTTCCCAACGTAGGTAATATCAAAGTAAATACAGCAACATTGTCAACTGTGTGGGTGATGGCTCCCTCAGCTCACTTTTTGGAGTCTCCTTTAAAAACGGTTCCTGTATTGCTTAAAGGCACTCCTGAAGCATGTGGTAAGGAATCTGATAATGAACCTAATCTTGTATTCTTTCTACTTTTTGATGAGAATTTCATAAAGCTTATGAAAAAGCTTAAGTTTACAACCTAGACAAGCTAGAGCATGAGAGGAAAAGGAATTAATTCCTCCCTGACCTCATGAGCTCAGCTTGGCGTTTCAGTGAAATTTCAACAAAATAAAAGTGTTTAGCATGGGGTACACATGGATAAAATGAAGAATTTTAAGAAGGCTTTTGCTTTCTGTGGATCTACTGCTCCATGTAGTTATGAATCTTTTCTGTTGGAACAATAATCCACTATGGTTGCTGTATGATTTCCATATATTTGCTAAAACGGTTCTCAACCCTTTCAGATTTCATCAGTGGCAATTGTGGTTTGCAGAGAAAGCCCATAAAAAGTTCAAACGCAAGGACTGGGGTAATCTTAAATATCACATATGAAATGCTGACAGAGATTGGTGTTTGGTATCAATAGATTATCAACTGCATAATAAGCTTCTGACAGCTCTCTCCCATATTAGGGATGTAGCTATGCCTTCCTAGATATAGCTGAAATGGAATCTGACTTCAGGCCTAGCAAATTAGTATAAATACAAAGTCCCTCTCTGCCTTATGGCTGATTTCATAGAGAAACTCATAGGTGCTATTGACAATTTAGCAAAAGGGGAACAAATCAGAGCGTTATTATTAAAACACTTAGTTTTTGAAAAAATGTTGATAAAGATTGCCAAGGATTAATCATGCCTCAAAGAGAGATAGAAAATGTTCTGGATTTTTCAAAGTTAATTTACTTTAGATGTAGGGATCTGTAAACAAAGAGCAAAATTAGCTGGTATAAAAATCTATGCATTACAAAAATAGATGTTAGGAAAGTGACTACTTGAAGAAGCAATGTAAATTGCTCCTAAAATTGTATGTTCCTATTCAATTAGCTCCAGGTTTCACCTTATATGCAAGGAAAAATAAACATTGGTTCAAGAAATGTTGAAACAAATTTGATAAGGATGGGAAATTATTGCCTGGAAACAAAAACAATAAAACAATACCAGTTAACAGTAGGAAAATATGTTTAGGGGTTCCCTAAAGGCCCCCAAAAATTACAGACTTTCATGGCATAAATAACAACATTGATGCCAGACTTCAGACTATAATCAAACTAGTCTTTTGTTACAAGATGCTATTCAAGGAGTGCTGCTATTGGTAGTCTTCGCCTTCAAGTACTGTCGTTTCCTCTTTTCAATGTCCTTTAAGGATACAGAATATTGGCAACTTATACTGCCTCAGCGAGTTGGATTTATATGGGGTTTCAGTAGTTTATCCATTAATCATGGTTCATACAGAAATCAGTGATGATGGTTTAACAGGGGAAACTGCAGTCACAAATATAGTGCCTACTAATTGGTCATTTAACCAGAAGAAAAACTGCAGTTATTATTAATGTCTATAAAGCCTTACACAAAGAAATATGCTTTGTGAGCAAGGACACAGTACATGTAAGACTATGCAGATTTAAGAACCTTAATAAAGCAAATTGATAAACCATCATTGAATGTAGCAGTAAATGGAAAAATGTTTACAGAATTATTTAGTTATGAAGAGACTGAGGTTTCTATTATATCCATAGAATAATGGCACCTGGATGACTTGTTATGGGAAGTAAATTCAACCCTAATAAAGTTGGGAACTATGAGTTCTAAAAGATTAAACAGGATGCTACAATATTACAAGACATAAAGAAAATCCTCCAGCCTTGTGTTACTCATATTCTGATTAATTTTGGTAAAGAGGCTTTCTACAAGAGACTCATGCAGAGATCTGTATTCCCACATCTAATGATATCTGTTCTCCACAATCAAAATTCTAATGACAGTTTTGGTTGTCAAAAATTTAAAACACTAAGTAAAAAGTTGAAAGAGATTATGGGGCCTATATTTCCAAATACATGGGGACATAAGTATGACTTAACATTTCATAGGAGTCATAAATTATATAAAAACCTATTGACCCTGTCTGGACATCTCAATGTCCCATTTCTAAGGAAAAGATACAGGATCTTCACAAGGTAGTCAGAGAGCAGTGAAAAGCGGGCACATGGAGTCCCCCTTCTCTCTGGAATTCTCCTGATTTTGTAATTAAAAAATAATCTGGTAATTGAAGATGGTTGATTGACTTACTAATTTTTTTTAAATTTATTGAGGTTTTTAATAGGTTTTTGAATGTGGTTCAAACACAGACTTTTGTAAGTGCTAGGCATAGGCTCTTTTGTGGCCCTTTCTCCCTAGCTGAAAATAGAAAATATTTTTGGTTACTTTTAAATTTTTATCAACATCATTCAGAAAATCCAAATAACAGAATTTTGTTTAGTTATTAATCATACAAACTGTTTCATGTCAATCCTGAATTTTAAAGTGCTTTTTAATGATTTTGTGGATATTTTTTATAATTGTTCTAGAGAGAAAAAAATAAAAATTATCTTAAAAATTAAATGGGTGGAGATCTAGCTCAGATAACTGAGTTACTTGTCTGTACTTGTCTGCATGCATGAGGCTCAGAGTTCAATCCCCAGCACTGCGTAGAATGAACATAGTTCACATGCCTATCATCCTAATACTTCTGAAACAGAGGCAAAAAGGATAGGGTTCAAGATTATCCTTGGCTATAAACCAAGTTTCTAGTTCTAATGGTAGTACCCACTATATCAATACAAAGGATGAAGGAATAGAATAGAACCTGAGGCCAAGTGAATATCCTCATGTGTATTACCCAAGGACCTGTGGCCCCTGTGCCTTAAGATCTTTATTTGCTGACCTGCAGATGACCTGTTTCACCCTGGTCCTCCACCACAGAAGAGTTAGCTTCCTATCACACAGCAAAGACCTTCAGCACACAAAATTAAGAGCTGCAGCTGGGTAAGTCCTGCCCTTAGTCTCTCCAGTGATGTCCTCACTGAGCATTGCAGCACTTGTAGAAGGTGGTCATTGACTCATCCGCAGAACGGGTCAGAAGCTGCGTGGAATAGGCACGGGGATGTTCACATTTTGGACACGGCTCTGCGGTAGAGTCCACGTTCTCCCAGGCAGCTGCTCCACCAAGCACATCCTCCACTTCTTTCAGCTTTGGATACTTTCGATTTGTTACCTTGCGTGTGATATTATGCACGTAGGGGGGCAAGTGTTGAAGGCGAAGCAATGGCAATGCTGTCCTTCCTTCACAAGCAGCTTATTTCCGCGCTCGGACACAAGAGCAGCATTGCTCCAGCTTGAACATAAAGGGTCTTACTGTCTGGAGCTCTGACTTATGAAACGTTACCGCCACCATGTGGCCAATGGGAGCTTTACAGCCGGGTTTACCTACAGACAGCTATTAGTGACCTTTCATCGTTTTGCATTTCCAAAAAATAGTTTTTACTATACATTTTCATCCCCATAATAAGATGCATTTTAGCTTTTCTGTTCCTTCATTCAACCATAAAGGATCTCATTTTGACATTAATGGATTGTATTAACCCAAAACAGGACAAAATCCTCTATTATGTGTTAATACTATGCAGCAAATAATTTAGAGCCTGTGAGGGAGGCCTTCCCTTGAGTGGTCTTAGATTTGCTAGGTACAAACTTTAAAAATTTCTAAGGTGCTTATTTAATATGGAAAGTTGATCTGGCTGCCTGGTTTTCCCTTCATCCTTCAGTCCCTACCTGAGATACCCTCCTGACTAACATACCCTGAGTGGTAATAAAAGAATTATAATTATTTGAATTTTAATTACGAAGGCATTTGTATTTTGTGTAGTGTCATAGACACAAGCTCCCTATTTCTTCCTTGTGTGTTAGGACTTTCACTCTGACTGGTTAAGAGCAGAGTGGTGAGTTTCATCTTTTACGATGCAGACATCACTGTGAAGGAAGCATTTGTAGAATAATCACTTATGAAACATTAATGGAAGAACTAGGAGAATCAAAACTGAAATGTTTATAAGAATATTTAGTATAGTGGTGTTAAAACATACAAAAGACCAACATGGCAATATCAAACACTTTGAACTTGGCAGTCATCCACACAAACTATACTCACACATTGTCCAAAAGATATTATAAATATTTTCCTCTGGCAAAATTAAAACTCAAGAGTGTAAGCATATTCTACAAGCATTCAAAAATTGTCATTTCATTTACAAAGTTTCTGCTTACAAAAATGGTTGTTATTTTTTCCCTTGCTATTTTCTTTTACTTCTATAATGGCTGATTTGATATTATTAACTAGCGCTTGATAAAATAATATTTCAGTTATACTATGTACATTGTGGTGATTTTTACAAGCTTCCTTCATGATGAATAAAATGGTTTGAATCTGTGAAATAATCATAACTGCATGATAAAAATATATAAAAATTTTCTGATATTGTGTATGAATAGGGCATTTTCAAAGCTAATATCCAAAATATGCTGGTTGGAGAGAACTATGTCTGATCTATTTGTTCGGATATCAAACAATTCCTTAGGATATGTTAATCATAACTTTTGGTGAAGAGCAGTTTTTGATTTATGAGTTTAACTGACATAATTTCTCTATCGTTGGTCATGTGTTTTTATGTGTGTGTGTTTGTTAGTGCATATGTGTTTGTGTATACGTGGATGTAATGTGTGTGTGTGCTTGTGTATGTGTGTTTATGTGTCTCTGCCCATATGTGTGCTTATACGTGTGGGTATGAAAGTGTTTGTGTCAGGGTTGCTGGGGAGATTCCTTGGCTTTGTTGAGCACATAGATGCCAAAAGTAAAAATATAATGTCTTCCTCTACTAATCTTCAACACAGGTGTTGAGGCTGTTGAAATTGAACACAAATCCTACTATTTTTTAACAGACTAGTGGCCCCAAGCTCCCAGTATCAACTTGTGTCTGCAACCTCAGTGCTAAAGTCATTGCTCTGTGCTGGGACACCCAACTTTTGATCTGGGTGTTGTGATTTAAACATGTATCCTCATAATTGCTTGGAAAGGACTTTACACAATTGCTAACAACTTAAGTACATTATCTGACCTAATTTAATTCACTGATAGGAATATTTCCCAGGTCTATCACATTCTTTCCTGAGTTTATTGACCTCCTACTTAGCAGGATGCTTAAGCCAACTTCTTATGTATCTCTATCCCTGGAAGAAAAATCTAATGAAAGTTGTAGAATCATGTTCACCAGAAAGGAAATCAAATAAGAAAGAGATCTAAAGAATGCATTTACATTTGGCAAGGGTTTAGCAGGTTTGCAGTGGAGACCTCCTACATAATCAACATTTGGTAAGATTGGGCGAGGAAACTCCAAATCCCAGTAGGTTCTAATGAGCCACATTTCTGCTTTGCCTATTGTCTCAGTTAAGGTAGTGGGTCTTCCTTGAAGTAGAAATGAGCAAGTGAGAAGGAGAAAAGTTGAATGATTGTTATTTGAATATAAAACATATTTCCTTAAATGATGGAAGATTATATGCTTGATAAGGAACATGTGCATTTAAAAAACAGTGCTTATTGATATGCAACATAATTTGCAGTGTAATGATGTGTTGCTCGCATAATATGCATAAATGTCAGTTTGGGCTTTTTTTTTAAAGCAAACTGTAAAAATTAACTAATGTTTCTACATTAACTTGAAATAGTTTTTGTAATACCTCATAAGCCACTATTTAAAGAGCACATATTTTACTCCTCTCTGCATCTTTAAAAGGAACAATGCAAATATAAACACACATTCCAGAGCCAAAAGTCCATGACCAGACTTCCCCAGGGTCCTTTTAGTTTGTAGCCATTCCTGCTTCTTTGTTTTGCTAAAGGAGCTGTAAAGTTCATGAATTGTAGAATTTCCTGGTTAGTGTTTCTACATTTGTATCATATTAAGAAATTTAATGGTGCTTATCTTACAAAAACAATCACAATATTTTCAGAAAGTATGAGAATAGAGAATTTGGCCAATCTAACCTTTGAAATTTTTTTTAAGAGAAAAAAAAACAGACATCAAAATATACAGACCTTGTATGTGTGTATTCATGCTTCTGTAGTGTTTAAAAGTTGGATGTTAGGGAAGTATACAATAAAAAATATGGTGTTAGTAGAAACCTCAGTTCCACTTTTAAGTCTGGGAACTAACATAGTATCTATAAGAGTAAAGAAATTCTTGAGGAAATACAGAGAAAATATTTTATAATTTATATTTTTTATTTATGTATATGTATGTCTGCGGAAATATATAGTAAGTATATTCAGGAATCGGCAGATATCATAAAAGGGCAACAGGTCCCATGAAGCAGAAATTACAGGCAACTTTCAGACACTGGACTGGGTGGGTTCTAGGAACAGAACTCAGGTACTCAAAATGAACAGAGAGAAACTCTGAACATTTGGGTTATATTTTCAGACCCCAGAGTTTAGTGTTAAATAAAGAGAGTTGCCTATGCAAGAGAAAATAATTTCAATATTATATACATATTGAAAGTGTAAAACAATTCATTCCTTAATATACATTAATTATAATTTGCTTAACTAGATAGTGACTTATTAAAATAGATTAAAAATACAGGAAAATGAGTGAAGGACCACTTAAGAAAAGTCTACTTGCTTCTCTTTGCAGCTCTGTATCTCAGCAGAATGTCCTGTATCAGGTCTGATGCCTGCTTCTCTTTAATCAATAATGTAATCTTTTACAGTGCATTTGGTAACTAATATCACATTACATTTGATCACCTATAAAAGGTAACTTCATTTTGCACTTCATGGACATGAGTATAGATTTAAATACTTGGGAAATTTAGGTCATTGAGCTACAGAGGAGAAACATAACTTACCCAATGTTTCACTGTAAAACTGACTCCATTTCTTCTCGTTAAACATCTGCAATCAAAAATCAAAATACAGCATACACATCATATTTTTTATCCACTCCATGAATGTCATTTGACCACCTAGTCCTGACATAATTACAGATACATAAGAGGGAGGGAATAGAAATCTTCCACTTCACTTTTCCATTGTATAGCCAGGAGACGCACGAAGACTGTACAGAAAAGGGATCTGGAGAAGTTGAGCTATCACCTCACCACAGGGAGCAATGGTATCTGAGAAAAGGACATCAAACTTGGATTCCTGTAGTTTTGTCATAAGTTGTTTGTTTGAAACTGTGTCTTTGCAAATCTTTAGATAGCTATTAGAATATTCCTCAAACAGGTTTTGTAGCAAAGAAGAGAAGGATAAACACAAATATCTTGGTATCTCATTAGTCCATACATCCACAGCCTTTGTAAAAAGCTTGTCCTGATCATCTTTACTGATTGATGTAGGAAAACTCTCAAATTTCAGATCAGGCGACTTTTGGGGATCATGCAAGATAGAAGCTGAAGGTCTCAGAACTGTCACTTCATGACCCCTCTGTACAAGTTCATTCAGTATTGTCTTTAGATTTAGCCAGTGACTGTATTCCATTGGCCATACCAATACCTTTCCACAGTTCCCAGATCTTAAGTAACAACCCATTTGCAGGATCAGCAGAACAGACATCCTCTTCACAGTCATCCTGAGTCATCAAAGTCTTCTGTTCACAGTGTGTCCCCTGTGTTATCGCTTATCCTGATATCTAAGGAGAAAAAGCCTTGAGTTAAAATATAACTGGAGTTGATCAAGGCAAAGGCACTAAATGACCACATTGAACTTCTGATCTAATGGAGATAGTAAAAGCAAATATTAAATATTCATATTTGCATGTCAATGTTCAATGACAAATGTTTTGTAACGAAGCAAATTCAGGAGTCAATGACCTGGTTGCATAACTGCTCTGTTTCTAAGATATTGGAAGAGTAGCAAGAACATTGGTTAGTTAGAGGATATTCAGAAATTTCTTCTCAAAACAGAACCCAGGATGTATTAATTGTACAGCTTATTAGTATTTTATTGATATCATTTTAAAGAAATTTTCATAAGAATTTAATGAACAGTTTTGCATATGTATAATTTCTCAAATAGCTTGGTAATGCACCTAAGAAACTCTGTTGACTGAAGTCCTTGGAGAAGATAGACAAGAGCCTGCTCCTACACATGTCCCTGGGGAAATAGAAGACTAGCAATTGAGTTGTTTAACTCACAGTTGATAGACTACCCTGAATGATATTATCTGCTAAAGCAGTCAGTTTGCTCATCTTACATGTCCAATGGTTTTTCATAAACTCAAGAAGTAGTTAAATAACTGGTTATCAGAATCTAGTCCCCAATGGCTCTAAAAGGTAGATGAGTGCATGCATCTACCTTCCTTCCTCTCAATGCTATGACCAAAATTCCTGAGGTCATGAATTTCTGTAAGATTGTACATGCAGATTCTTGAATTTGACATGTGACTTACTTTTTGGATGACCTAGGATCAGAAGAACAACAAAAAGTATACTAATTCAAGCTCTTAGATTTAAGTAAAAATCTGTAATCAAGTGATCTTAGGATCAGGGTATTTTTAACATTGAAAATTATATTGAATTATTTAAATTGTTTTAAAGCCACACATCAAGAATCATAAAGTCAAAGTAGTGTAACTGAGAGAGCTGCACCTTTTGTTTTCTTTTAAAGGTTATGCTAGGGTTTACAGGAAAATTAGTTGAGTGATGGATGAGTGACAGATGTGGCACGTGGTGACACTGGAACAAAGAGAAGGAGTTTTCAATTGAACACACAGAGTACATTGTGGAAAGATATTGAATGTTTAAGAATATCATATTTTTTTTAATTCATCAACTTAAAGAGTTCATGATTTAGTGTCATCCATTTCTTTTTTGTTTCTTTTGTTTCCATTACCTCTTCCCCAGTGTACCAAATGGAACCAAAGTCACTAGAAGAATCAGCAGGGAAACACTGTCATATAGGCTTTCTTAAGAATACATTCATACTCATGCATACTCATGTGTCCATCGGGTTGGAAGAGGTTTTGTCAAATGTAGTGATGTTGTTAGCCTCAGGAATCATAGACTGTTATCAAAATGTCCAGTGCAAGAAATGAAAAACTTCACTTTCATTTGTTGGTCTGGTGGGGTCGAGGTGTCCTTGATTCCTACCAAAAATATAGATTCTTGTCATTGTCCTTGATTGCTATCCAGATCTTGAAGATAAGATGTCTGAAGGCATTATACACTTCATACTTAGGACCTAGAGCAATTGAGAAGCAAGTGATCTGGAAACTTCCTCTCTGAGGATTTACGTAGTATTTGAAGACGCTTCATAAGATCTCTAGGGAGAAATGTAATCAGTAGTCCTATTAGTTGTCAGACCTATGGCTTGTAACAATGACCACCATGGCAAGATATCCATAATAGCAAAATTGTGGCACTTTTATCTTAGGTGTAATCAAGATAAATCTAACTCTAATTGAATTTGAGGCCAGTGGTTCTGTAAAGTGAGTCAGCTGCCCATGACTGGAGAAATCACAGATCCCAGAAGTATGCCTCCTACTGCTGGTTTCCAAAACAAGTGTAATTTCTTACTTTATTACTAGCTTTATCCTTATAATCACAGGTAACTGAAGCTCTCACAACTCATCAAAAATCTTTCAATGCAGCAAGTGGTGAATATTGCAGAGATCTTCAGCTGGTCAAAAAGGAATAGAATAAATAATCATTGGATTCCCAAACCCAGTAAGTACACCTAGAGCAGCACAACTTCTAAATCAAAGGCAATGGAAACATTTTGGAAAAGATATCAGAAGAGCATAAGAGCCAGGGGACCAGGGTGCCTAATAGAAAATGGTGATATATGTAATAGGGATAATAAATTTCATGAAATCTCACCATTGTGATTGCCTAAATAAGACTTGCGTAATGATTGCCCCATTTGACCTGCCAACATAGATGGAGAAAATTTCACAAAGTCCTAAACTTTGGGCAATCAATGGCTGTCAAGATGTGAGTGCCAGGTTTCTCCAGTATGACCTCACTGATCTATTATGCAATACTCCACTGTCAGCCCTAAGTATGTGTATATAACATGCATCAAAAATAGGACTCAGTGGCATGGTGATATGGTAGAGGGGCAAAGCAGGAGTTGAAGGAAACAGAAATGAGCCTGAAAATGATGAGAATATAGTACCTGCGTATGTTTTCCTCAAAAATGAAGTATTTCACAAAGGAAAATAATTAATAACACATGTACTATGACTGACACAAATCTTTTTAGGGCATTCAGGACAACCCTGACAACCAGAGTGCTGGATTGATCCAGGAATACCATGGCAATCAGAATGATGTATTGTAGACAGGATTGGTAGCACCCACCTTGAATCCCTGCAGTCAGGAGGCAGAGGCAGGCAGATCCCTGTAAGTTGGGGCCAGCCAGGTCTACAAGAGCAACTTCCAGGACTATTTCCAAAGCTACAGAGAAATCTGGTAGTGAAAAATCAACAACAGTGTGCTGCATTGTTGTATGATAAACAGTGTCAACTTTTTGTGATGGGCAATATGTCATTGATCATTAATGTTTCTTAGTGGTTTTTGAAATATCACTGCTTTAGAAAAGGGAACAGGTATAAAACTGAATCTGTAAAAGACAAGAAAAGAACACAGTGCTCCCTATAATAGGCAGATACTTTTACAATGCCCAATTTGTTCCTGGAACACAAAAATAAAATACTAGCTCACATTTCATTCTCTTTCAAGCAAAAAAAAAATATTTAAAAGTTGGTTTTATTTTTGACTTTTCTAAAACAAATCAGATTGTTTCTTATCACTCTTTAGCTTGTTACTCAGGATTCAGTTTTCCAGAGTCTTACCCAGAAGGTCCTTCTGGGGAACACACTGGAAAATCCTGGTATTGAAACCTAACATATCTGGATTCATATCCTTAAATCTCCAAAACACATTTTAGAAATTAGAGATTCCTGACCAGCAGGGGCCCTGACTTCTAGCAGAGGGCCATAGGAGGGGTGAGTTTGCTTCGGGCCCGTGGCAGGGTCCCACTGAAGAGGAGCTCGGGCGTTCCCCGACCCCATAGACGCCCAGGTCACCCAGCAGTACTGGCTCCCCCCTCCCACCTGACATCCCAGCTCCAATCCAGGTACGAATTCCTATATTTCTCCCTTCCCCCTGGGGCCATAAAATTTCCCAAGCTCAGCTGCCTTGCAAGCTGAGCCTGCATTGTAAGCGCATCCCGGAAAGAGGGAGTTCCTGTGCTTCAATAGCCTGCCTGAGGAAAGGTAGGCATTCTGTCAGTGAAGTCCCTGCCCAAGAAGGGAACCTGACCTGGTAACAGAAGTTCCAATAGAGAACATTTGAAGTAAGAGATGGGCAGACGCCAAGGCAAGACCTAATCCAACAATCTGAAAAACAACATGAAAGCACCAGATCCCAAGGACCCTACAACAGAAGGACTTGAACACCTTAACCCAGAAGAAGTGGAAAAATGTGCCATTATGAAAGCAATAGAGTCCCTTAAACAGGATATGAATAACTCCCTTAAAGAATTGGATGAGAAATATAACAAAAAGTTTGAAGAAATGAGTATAGAAATAGATGAGAAATATAACAAAAAGTTTGAAGAAATAAGTAAATCCGTGAATGAGACCCTGAGAAACCAAGAAAAAAACAATCAAACAAGTAAAGGAAACAGTTCAAGAATTGAAAACTGAAATGGAGACAATTAAGAAAACAAATCGAGAACCGGCTGGATATGGAAAACCTAGGTAAACAAACGGAGACTACAGAATCAAGCATAACCAATAGAATACAAGAGATAGAAGAACGAATCTCAGATTCTGAAGATACCATAGAGAAAATAAATGCTCTGGTCAAAGAAAATGGCAAATCCAACAAATTATCTTCACAAAACATTCAGGAAATATGGGACACAATCAAAAAACCAAATCTGAGAATAATAGGGATTGAAGAAGGAGAAGAACTGCAGATCAAAGGCCCAGAAAATATATTCAACAAAATTATAGAAGAAAACTTTCCCAACCTAAAGAACGATATTCCTATGAAGGTTCAAGAAGCATACAGAACACTGAATAGACTGGAACAGAAAAAAACACCCCCTCGCCATATAATAATCAAAACACAAAACATACAGATTAAAGAAAAAATTTTAAGAGCTGCAAAGGAAATAGGTCAAGTAGCTTATAAAGGTAAACCTATCAGGCTTACACCGGACTTCTCTATGGAAACCATGAAAGCCAGAAGATCCTGGATAGAGGTACTGCAGAAACTAAGAGACCATGGATGCAAACCCAGACTACTATACCCAGCCAAGCTATCATTCACTATCAACGGAGAAAACAAAATATTCCAGGATAAAAACAAATTTAAACAATACGTAGCTACTAATACAGCCTTACAGAGAATATTAGAAGGAAAATCACTACCAAAGGAATCCAACATTCCCAACACTGCCAACAATGACCAACAGCCAACAGCGACCATTCACAAGCACAAATCAAAGAAGGAAAACACATACACTCTACTACCTAAAAAAAATAAAAATGATGACCGGAGTCAACAACCACTGGTCATTAATATCACTTAATATCAATGGACTCAATTCACCTATAAAGAGGCACAGACTTAGAGATTGGATACGAAAACAGGATCCAACATTCTGCTGTTTACAAGAAACACACCTCAACCACAGAGATAGACATCTACTCAGAGTAAAGGGTTGGGAAAAAGTTTTCCAAGCAAATGGACCTAAGAAACAAGCAGGTGTGGCTATTCTAATATCTAACAAAATCGACTTCAAACTAAAATCAATCAGAAGAAATGGGATGGACATTTCATACTCATAACAGGAACAATTCATTAGGAAGAAGTCTCAATCCTGAATATCTACACCCCTAATATAAAGCCTCCTACTTATGTAAAGGAAACACTTCTAGAACTCAAGGCAGTCATCAAACCACACACACTAATAGTAGGAGACTTCAACACTCCTCTCTTACCAATGGACAGGTCAATCAGACAGAAACCAAACAGAGAATTAAGAGATTTATTGGAGGTATTGAATCAAATGGACTTAGCAGACATCTGCAGAACACTCCACCCAAATAGGAAAGAATATACCTTTTTCTCTGCAGCTCATGGAACCTTCTCGAAAATTGACCACATACTCGGTAACAAAGCAAACTT
Organism: Myodes glareolus; assembly: GCF_982192425.1. NCBI lineage: Eukaryota > Metazoa > Chordata > Mammalia > Rodentia > Cricetidae > Myodes > Myodes glareolus. The sequence continues at coordinate 20,044,599 of NC_142033.1, read as the reverse complement.
CCACAGATACAAAAAAATATTAGTAACCACCTGTGTCTTGTTAGATCACCATGGACTAAAATTAGAATTCAACAACAATGCTTCCCCCAGGAAGCCAACAAACTCATGGAAGTTAAACAGTCAACTACTAAATCACCCCTGGGTCAAGGAAGAAATAAAGAAAGAAATTAAACTCTTCCTTGAATTTAAAGAAAACAAAGACACAACATACTCAAACCTATGGGACACTATGAAAGCAGTGCTAAGAGGAAAGTTCATAGCACTAAGTGCCCAATTAAAGAAAACGGAGAAAGCACATATTGGAGACTTAACAGCACACTTGAAAGCTCTAGAAAAAAAAGAAACTGATTCACACAGGAAGTCTAGAAGACTGTAAATAATCAAACTGAGAGCTGAAATGAACAAAATAGAAACACAGAAAACAATCCAAAGAATCAATGAATCAAAAAGCTGGCTCTTGGAGAAAATCAACAAGATTGACAAACCCCTATCCAAATTAATCAAACGGCAGAGAAAGAACATGCAAATTAATAAGATCAGAAATGAAAAAGGGGACATAACCATAGACACAGAGGAAATTCAGAGAATCATTAGATCTTACTATGAAAGTTTATATGCCACAAAGTTGGAAAATGTAAAAGAAATGGACATTTTTTTAGATAAGTACCATATACCAAAGTTTAACCAAGAACAGGTGAACAATCTAAATAGACCTGTTAGTGGCAAAGAATTAGAAGCTGTTATCAAAAATCTCCCTACCAAAAAAAGCCCAGGACCAGATGGTTTCAATGCAGAATTCTACCATAACTTCCAGGAAGAGCTAATACCTATACTCCTTAACGTATTCCACAATATAGAAACAGAAGAGTCATTGCCTAACTCCTTTTATGAAGCTACAGTTACCCTAATACCAAAACCACACAAAGACACAACCAAGAAAGAGAATTACAGGCCAGTCTCACTCATGAACATCAATGTGAAAATTCTCAATAAAATTCTGACAATCCGAATCCAAGAACACATTAGAAAAATTATCCATTATGATCAAGTCGGCTTCATTCCAGAGATGCAGGGCTGGTTCAACATACGCAAATCTATCAATGTAATCCATCATATAAATAAACTGAAAGAAAAAACCATATGATCATCTCACTAGATGCTGAAAAAGCATTTGACAAAATTCAACACCCATTTATGATAAAGGTGTTGGAGAGACTGGGGATACAAGGATCATACCTAAATATAGTAAAAACAATATACAGCAAGTCAACAGCTAACATCAAACTGAATGGAGAGAAACTCAAAGCCTTTCCACTAAAATCAGGAAGGCAACAAGGCTGTCCACTCTCTCCATACCTCTTCAATATAGTGCTTGAAGTTCTAGCAATAGCAATAAGACAACATAAGGAGATCAAGGGGATTCGTATTGGAAAGGATGAAGTTAAACTTTCGTTGTTTGCTGACGATATGATAGTATGCATAAGTGACCCCAAAAACTCTACCAAAGAACTCCTACAGCTGATAAACACCTTTAGTAATGTGCCAGGATACAAGATCAACTCCAAAAAATCTGTGGCCCTCCTATACACAAAGGATAAAGAAGCAGAGAGGGAAATCAGAGAAACATCACCTTTCATGATAGCCACAAATAGCATAAAATATCTTGGGGTTACTCTAACCAAGGAAATGAAAGACCCATTTGACAAGAACTTTAAGTCTTTGAAGAAAGAAATTGAGAAGGATACCAGAAAATGGAAAGACCTACCCTGCTCTTGGATTGGGAGAATCAACATAGTAAAAATGTCAATTCTCCCAAAAGTAATCTATAGATTCAATGCAAACCCATCAAAATCCCATCAACTTCTTCACAGACCTTGAGAGAACAATAATCAAGTTTATATGGCAAAACAAAAAACCCAGGATTCTTCTATTGAGGGGCACCCAGGATATCCAAAACAATCTTATACAATAAAAGAACTTCTGGAGGCATTACTATCCCTGACTTCAAACTCTATTACAGAGCTACAGTATTGAAAACAGCTTGGTATTGGCATAAAAACAGAGAAGTCGACCTATGGAATCGAATAGAAGACCCAGATATTAACCCACAAACCTATGAACACCTAATTTTCGACTAGGGAGCTAAAGGTATACAATGGAAGAAGGAAAGCATCTTTAACAAATGGTGTTGGCATAACTGGATGTCAACCTGTAAAAGAATGAAAGTAGATCCATATCTATCACCATGCACAAAAATCAAGTCCAAATGGATTAAAGACATCAACATTAATCCGTCCACTTTGAACCTGATAGAAGAGAAAGTGGGAAGTAGTCTACAAGACATAGGCACAGGGGGCCTCTTCCTAAGTAGGACCCCAGTAGCACAGACAATAAGAGAAACAATGAATAAATGGGATCTACTGAAACTGAGAAGCTTCTGTAAAGTAAAGGACACTGTCAGTAAGACAAAAAGGCTGCCTTCTGACTGGGAGAAGATCTTCACCAACCCCTCATCAGACAAAGGTCTGATTTCCAAAATATACAAAGAACTCAAGAAACTAGACACTAAAACACTAACTAACCCAATTAAAAAATGGGGTACTGAACTGAACAGAGAATTCACAACAGATGAACTTCGAATGGCCAGAAGACACTTAAGGTCATGCTCAACCTCCTTAGCGATCAGGGAAATGCAAATCAAAACCACTTTGAGATACCATCTTACACCTGTCAGAATTGCTAAAGTCAAAAACACCAACGATAGCCTATGCTGGAGAGGATGTAGGGTGAGGGGAACACTCATCCATTGTTGGTGAGAATGCAAACTTGTGCAGCCACTGTGGAAATCAGTGTGGCGGTTTCTCAGGAAACTGGGAGTCAACCTCCCTCAGGACCCAGCAATTCCACTCTTGCGAATATACCCTAGAGATTCCCTAACATACTACAAAAGCATTTGTTCTACTATGTTCATAGCAGCAGTATTTGTAATAGCCAGAACCTGGAAACAGCCTAGGTGCCCCTCAATAGAAGAATGGTTAAAAAAGGTGTGGAACATATACACATTAGAATTTTACACAGCGGTAAAAAACAATGACATCTTGAATTTTGCATGCAAATGGATGGATATAGAAAACGCTTTACTGAGTGAGGTAAGCCAGACCGAAAAAGAGGAACACGGTATGTATTCATTCATAAGTGGATTCTAACCATAATTAAAGGTCTTTGAGCCTATTATTCGTGATGCTAGAGAAGCTAAATAAGAAGATGAACCTAATGAAGATTATTTAACTATCCGCCAGGAGGTAGGAAATAGACAAGAGTCCCAGGTAACCTCGGGTGCATGGGGGGGGGGAGGGTTGTTGGAAGGGGAGAGGGTTAGAGAGAAGGGAATAAGGAAGGAATGGGGAAAGCTCGGTGGCCTGGGATGGGGGGAGGGAGGAAGGATGACTATGGGATCAGGGAAGAATATATTTCAACTAAGGGAGTCATTTTAGGGTTTACAGGAGACTTGATTATATATGGGATCCCAGGTCCAAGGAGAGATCCCCAGATTGTTCTCTGGAAAGAGGAGAGGGTGCCTGAACCGGTCTTGGCCCATAACCATACTGATGAATATTTTGCTTATCACCATAGATCCTTCATCTGGCGAAGGACGGCGATACAGACGGAGACCCACATTGGAGCACCGGACTGAGCCCCCCAAGGTCCAAATGAGGAGCAGAAGGAAAGAGAACGTGAGCAAGAAAGGCAAGATCAGAGGGAACTTTCATCAGACGATGGATGGCGATACAGACGGAGACCCACATTGGAGCACCGGCCTGAGCCCCCCAAGGTCCACATGAGGAGCAGAAGGAGGAAGAACATGAAAATGGAAATCAGGAGTGCGAGGGATGCTATCACCCACTGAGTTTACCAAGGCCAGTTGGACTGGGACTGAACGAGGACGTGATCTAACCAGATTCTCGGAATTTGGCCGGATTCTCTGAATGTGGCTGGCCCGAAGTCTTTCTGAAAAGCCATTGACTATGACACTGGAACTTGTTTCCTCTGCATATACTGGATTTGGAGATCCAGTCTGTTTGGATCCAAACACCTGTTAGAAGTTAGACAATAATTTATATCAGATTTCAAAACTTAAAATATTGTATTATAGGAATTAGACAATGCATTGCTAAATGCCATTTGAATCATCAGTGTTCAAAGCGGGAAAAAACACATTAAACAGTAAAAGCTATCAAAATATAAGGCAGAGTATGGCAACACCATCTATGTTTTTCTTTACATTTGGTCAAGTCGAATGTCATCATGATTTTTTATGTGTAGTTTTGCGCACACGTGAGAGAGTTAATGAAACATGAATTTATTTTTAAAAGTTTATATGTTCATACATCATCTGCAAGCAAGAATGATTGAACTTTATGTATATTTACTACAATTCTTCTAATTTTCCTAGAAATTATTTATTAATTTCTTGTCAGTTTAAAAAATGCACAGACTTTACTTATATTCATTTGTCCTATTATTTTAATAGGCTTTGACACTTGTTTTTTGTTATTCATTACTTATTTTTGGCAAATATTCCATATTAACAATTTTTCTCCATTTACAAATTCTTTGGAAAGGTGCCGCCATGAATAATCAGAGAATGGAGTTTCTGTCAAAACTATCCTGGCCATAACCTCACAGAGTGTATGTGTTTATGTTGTCCACTAACTACCAGTGACTTAGTTGAAGGCATTAAATTTCCCATACTTGCTTGTGTCCTTCTTCATATTGAGGAGATTTTGACTCCAGCACAAAAATAACCACAAAGAGCTACTGACACAATTTTTTTAACATATAAAAAATGAGTCTAATATTACTCATCATTGGTTGAGGCACCGGTTTCATTTAGGACTTACAGGAAGTACAGAGCACTACATCACACAAGTCATATCACTGTCGCTGAGACTGGATATTCCTTTCATGTGGGAAAGGAACCTGCTGTGCTGCTCATAAGAGCTAGTAGCAGTAGAAAGCATTCAAAATCCTAATGGTGCTGCATCTGACCCATATGATAGATGGCAAAACACTTCAGGGTTAATGCACTTTGTGAAATGCCAACCAGTTCCACAGCCAGACCACACAAATGGTGCTCATTTTAGAAATCTCAAACTACCCTCGTATAAATGCGAGCTTCACCTACATGTTCAATGTCTGTTTGCCACAATAAATTTAAACATTTCTTCAGGATCTCAGGTAAAACCAGAATGAGTTATTACAGGGAGATTTCATGGGATAGAACGCTAAAATCTAGTTCCTACGTACTCCAAATTAGAGTTCAGATGTGATAAATTATCTTCATATACCCTATGAAGAGAGACAGCTGGACCTTTCCTGGTATCAGTCCTATTTCCACTGCATTGTCTCTTAGCTCCCACCTATTCCTAAATGAAACACACTTTACTCTTCTGGGTTAGAGACAAAGTACCATAGACAATGTTTGACTGTGTGTGGTTCACCAGAAGGACAGGGAAATATTCCACTTTCTCTTTTGCATTGTCCTGTTTTAGGTTTGACAGATTGTAGAATGGCCGATTCTTCCTGTTTTTTTTTTTTTTCCTCAATGAACAGGGTACAAGGGGACTGAGGTGGTGAACTGTTTTTTTTTTCTTTTTTCCATTCTTTGAGAAGTCTTCTGAGTGGTAACTGAGCAATCCTAGTTCAGCATTCTCATAAAGAGGGGAGGGAAACCTGGGAAGTCTCTATGCTACTGTAGCTCTGGAAACAATTACTGCTATACTACAGATATTATTCTGTATCTGCTAACAAAGTTTTTAAATAAACTTTCATTTTCTCTGAATGTCTAGATTCAAACAGGGCTCAAGGAACAGTTTTAAGTGACCACTGAGAATTTTGCTATCCCTGGGTAATTTTGCTTCCAGTAACATCAGACTAGAGAAGTTTAGATTGCATTCACTTACCATGCTTTCCTGTGATCACGATGTTTATGTCACTGTTATTGTCATCCAAAACACATTCGGTAGAATCTGCTATCATTATCTTTGTTTCTAACCTGACTAAGGACAATCATAATACTTGATTTTATGTAAAGGGACCTTCTGGTGTCACTCCTTTCCAGACTTCAGTAAGCTAAGTAAATATTTGCCTTCCATGGAGACCTCATTTTACCTTTTTAAAAACTGTGCAAGGGCTAATGCTATAGTCTTGGCACTTTAGTGTTGTGTTATTGATCATTGACCCCAGAGAAAACGCTGTATTCCCCAGAGATCTGTGCAAACTCTTCCATTTCCTGTGGATACAGAAATTGTTTTATTATTGAAGATCAATAGCAGAAAAATGCTGTTCAAATCACTACTAATCTGGGAGAAAAATGAAGCTTTATTGAAGAGATAATCACCAGTGATTAAGCACACAGATGATAATCATTACCCATAGTTATGGGTATCAGCATTGTGCATATTCATATCTTTGAACAAAAATATTCCAAGTATTATCTTCTGAAAAATTTTGCATCATGTTCTACCTCAGGCTCCTGATAAGACTCAGCAATCCTATAAACTTTCAGAAGTATCTACCATATTACATTCGTGAAGGAAAATTCCTGGGCTCAACATGGTGACTCCATGTTATATAACCTGTAGAAAATGACAATTCTCACATATTCAAAATTGGTTATGCCTTACTAAGTCTAGTAGTGTTAGAAAGTTGAATAGTAGCTTACAATAGAAGTGCACAAATCATTCAGCATAGGACAGAGAAACATTCACCATTATCAATACTTACTACAGCTGGAGATGCTTGTTCAGACACTTCTAAAACACTCTTAGAATGATGGTCATGAAGTTACCTAAACATAGTGAAAGACATTATTGAGAAGTCTCTGTTCTTTAAAAATAAGATCCACTCATTACTTATTTGTGTCATCGTTAGGTTAGTGCCCGTTAGGTTAGTGCCTGATAAAAAAAGAAGTTAAAACAGGAATGGTTTTGGTTGGAGCATATTTTGAGCTTTTGGTGTCCATCATATCATTGAATTCATTAGAATATTCATGTTGGTGAGAGCCTTAAGAGGTATTCCTTTTATATTGTGGAACTAAAAGGTGAATATTCTTTGGAAATGCCTCTACAAGTAAACACTTCTTCTAAGTAGACTTTTTGTAGGATGTTAGGTTATGATAATGAGAATAGTAGCCAATAAAGGAAATTAATGTTGATATGTGGCCTTTTTAATTTGATAGCCTCTCTTTAAGGTGCATAAATCTTCGTCTTATGGTCTTTTTCAAAAAGTATGGAAAAATCTGGACATATGATAATGCAAGACTCTATAATTCTGTAAGCTAATTCTGTGGGACATTTAGATATGAGTCCAGAAGACCATAAATGAAAAAACAAAGTGTGAACAATGTAGGCTGGGTTCATGGAGTTTTGGGAGATGATGATGATTCATCAGGGTTGTGCTAGGTGCCTATATGTTCTATTCTTATGCAGAATCTGATTGTATTTTATCTTTGTTCTGAGAACTTTAGTAACATTAAATTAAAAAACAATGGAATATGTTGTTTGGTAGAAGAAATTTAGAGAATGTTTGACGTCTGACTTACTTTTAAAAGCAAATATGGAATCTGAACTCTGAAATCTTATTTGTTTGAATGGCAACAATATCGGTGAACAAAAAGAATGTGGCAGTTCCTGTAATAGGGAGGAGCAGTCTGTGAGACACTCCTGCCATACTTATTTTGTAGGGGTAATTGTTTATCCATTGTCTTTAGAGGATATTTGTTGCCTAGACAATAACCGTTAAGTGTTTTTCAGAGTCTATAATTCATGACAATCAAAGTAATCTTCATTCTAATGGTTCTACAGAGGTCAGAGATTCAAGTTAAGTGCACTTCAATATTTGGTACTAAAAGAAGAATAGGAATAGAATTTTATTTAAAAGTTACTGTGATGTTTTTGAGGCATGTGTGACACATACAATGATAAGTCATTCACTGTTCGTGCTATGGTTGCCTCACCAGTGTATCTCTCCAACCTCTAGGGAAGAACTGTAAGAAAATATAGACAATGAAATAGAAATAAAGATTAAATGGAGAAAAGAACGAAGAAAGAAAGGAAGGAAGGAGTGAGGAAGGGAGGGGAGAAGGAAGGAAGAAACCAAGTCTCTTTAATATGCAATTTTAACTAGTTATACAGATAACTAAAAGATGGTCTGTTTGCCGTACTCTTCTGAAGAGTACATGACAGCCTAATTTAAAACATGTATCCACACACTATATAATATGAGATGAGGTAAGTGAGGAAGGAAAATGAATTATATATAAAGAGATATTCATAACTTGAGTTGCTACCAAAGAAAACACAATGAGCTATGAGACCAAACACAATGGAAACGAACTCAAACTGCAACAGAGGTTAAAATTCAGAAGCCCTGAACCACAACTTCTGCTATTTGCTGTATGGAATCTGTGGGGGTCACATAGAACACTTCCAAACTCACAACATTCTGATTTCATCTATTGTCTTTCTTCTGGCTGTCAAACCTCCAAGGTACTTCACAAAAAAAGTGAGAATGCCCATTTTATTGAATTTGTAAAAGATTGTACATAGTGAGAGATTGAATGTTTAGGTTTCTTAGAACTTGCTGAGGGCTGTTTTGTGAGCCTACTTTATGATTGATAGATTCTGGAGAATGTGTCATGTTCAGATGGTAGAATATATATCCCACATCTATTGTGTAAAATCTGTTATCAACACTGGGCAAGTAAGTTAGTTTATGATAATAGCTTAATCCCATATTGTTTTTGTTGACTTTCTCTGTAGATATGATAAACTCAATATCTTATTTTAAATTTATTATAATATTTATAAAAACACAACAATTTTAATTTCTTAAAGGCCTGATTCTCCCTTAGAGTCATATATTATCTTATTGTTTCAGAAATTTTGTATCTGCATATTGTGATTTGTACACAGAGCAAGTCAAGTGTATTGATTTTAGAAATAGGAAGTCATGCTGGCTAGTTATGTTTACTAAGTTTAGTTGATTAAGAAATATCTAGGGCAATATGATATAATTCTTCATTTATGTATTTACAATAGTCCTGTTGACTGCAAGATGCAGGACTCTCAGCTTCTTCTCTTGCATGTCTACCTGCATACTACCTTGTTTCACCATGGTGATGATGAACGGAAACACTGAACTGTAAATGAGTGTCTTTCTTTCTAAGAGTTACCATGGTCATCTTGTCTCCTCACAGCAATAGAAACAGCAATAGGTTAATACCAGTTCTGAACCCATTTTTAGGAGTTATTAGTTTATCACATTGAATATTATACTGGGAAAATCCACTCAATTGTATAATCTCATTACAGTTCCTGTTCCATATCACCATCTTGGGACTCTACCTAGGAGAGTACCTGTGAAGTAGCTGGCTTACTGTATCAGCAGCTTAGTTTATTCAGTCTTACAATTCAGTCTTAGTTTATTCAGGCTTACAGAGCCAGGGGGCTCTGCTACCTCCAGACTTTCATAGTAAGTAAAATTTTGTATCCCAATTGATTCAAACTGTAGAGAGCCTTCAGGAAAAAAATGAGCATGCCTTTTTATTCCACTTTTGCCCAGGTATCAATTTTAAGTTTTGGCTTACTTATATGCAGACTAATGAAGAAATATTATAGCCCAACAATAGGAAAATTTTCAGAAATCCTGGCATGAGGGTCTTTTCATAGAGAGGTCCAAAGAGGCAGAAAATTAGTCTTATCTACCAATTACTTATCCTACGGAGCTGTCACAATTGCTAGACTGATTTTTTTGACCTCTGTTGGAACTTTTACATTCCTATGAAGAACTCAGCTAGCCTTCCTTATTTGGATCCAAAAATTAGGGTGAATAGTTCATACTCAGAAACACTACCTAATAACATAAGAAACAATATGTTAGTGTTCATAATTTTACATCCCCATGGAGCAGAAGGACTACTCACTGATGAGAATGTATCCACCTTAAAGTAACTGTTACAGACGTTGGATTCTGACTGGAAGCACTCTGAGCCCAAAGGTGTCTCTTCACTCTTGTGCAATCAACCATCACCCTATCTTGCTATCTGACAATATACAAGCCCTTTCAAATATTATCAGTACAATGCCACAATCAATACTTATTCCATCAGATAATAAATCTTTAAGATGTGGGGGCTGAGAAGTGCAGGCCCATTTCCCACATTGTCTGGAAGTCAGAGAATCTGTAAGACTAACTGGAAAAATCTGTACCTCCAGACAAAGGATGTGGTGGCCTGCCCTCTTTTAAGTTGGGTAAACTCAGTGCCATCATGACATAGAATGCTAATATGATTCTGCTCTTTCCATTTTAACTATGAGGTCACCTGGGGAAGAGGTTTTTTCTGCCTACTTGACTAAGTGGACTTGAGTAAAATATGACTTGACTCACCCAGCAACTTAGGCAATATATTGGTAATGAAGCAATAGTTACCTGCTCCCCCATTTTACCTTCATATTAAAGCTGTTTGAAAAATAAACACAGGTGATTTCCGTATTGAATAATCACTGAAATTCCCTCCTGGTGGTGTCATGTGATTTTTATCTTCATTTCTCCCACGTCTCTACTCTGGAAAGAAGTGGTTTTTATTGGGCTGCTCCCAAACATTAAACCAAGCTAACAGAGTGTAACTTGCATTAGAATGTGTATTTATATTCATCCAACAGATTTTATGTGTGAAATTTGAGAGAAAATGCTATAAAATTTTTCTTTGGCAGTCTTTTTTTTGACAAATTGCTCCTTGTTTTGAGTTATGTAGACAAAGTGAATTTATGATAATAGACATGTGTGACTTAACAAAAGAAAATAGACTTCCAACGATGGGCCTCTATCAGACTTATCTTACTGCTATTTTTCTCTGACCATTGGCCCTCCAAACTTTTCACCTGTCATTAGGTTTTTATGAGACCTTCGTGTGGCAATTTTCTCTGAGATAAAAATCGTAGTTTAGGAGGGTCTTCTTTCTATGTGTTGCTGTCATTTGTCAAATAAAGAAACTGCCTAGGCCATTTGTTTGGGCAGAACTTAGATAGGCCAGGAAGACAGGACTGGATGCTGGGAGAAACTAGGCAGAGATAGAGAGCTGCCATGAAGTGGCCAGAGTTAGACAAGCTCAATCTTTCCTGGTAAGCCACAACCGACGTCGTGGTGCTACACAGAATACTAGATATGGTTGAAAGCAAGATGTGAGAATTAGCCAAGAAGAGGCTAGATAAAATGGGCCAGACAGTGTTTAAAAACACAGTTTTTACAACAAAATCTTCCATCTTTTAAGGAAGTTTCTTAAGATTAAGAATATCCTGAGAGAGGAAAATCATTCCATCCTGCAGGAAAGCTCTCTAGAGTCAGGATGTTCTGAGTGATACTAAAACATCCTATCCTGTAAGACAGCTTATTGAGTCTAGGACGTTAACAATTCAGAAAATTTCAGGAACTCTCTGAGACCAACTAGATTCACTTGGCCCTCTATAACGTCTTATAAGCAGTAAGAATTGTTATGATATACTCTCTTAGAATATGAATAACTGAAAGGAAGGAGAGACAATACAAGGTGTCTGGAAGAGTTTCAGGACAACTGAGCAGCTGTGTAGAGACATTTTTAACCTGTCATGCTGTCTTCAAGTTGTACACTGAGCTCTAGTTTTCAAGATTCCATGAGACAGATAATAGGGACTTTAAGTTTTAGTTGAAACAGAACAACCAAAACATTGTTTTAGCATAGCAAAATTTGTTGAAAAATACCTATATAGGAGACATATTAATATATAGATACATCAACATATCTAATATGGGCCTATTAGAAACAGCTACAAAGGATAAACTGTTCAAAGGATTATATCTGATATCAATCATATTATAATAAATAGTCATAGAATGAGACTAAAATAAACAGATATAAAATATTAGAAGTTAAGTTTCATTTAAGAGTGGCAAATAAACTATTCAAATATTTAAAACAATATTTTAAATTTTATTAGTATTCAGAGACATGTTCTCATGTTTATCAAAGACATTCCCTACAGTAACTGAGAAAATAATAGAGCTATTTAAATTGTCCCTCAAGAAAATTATTCTCATGCTTGGAGTAGCAAATTCTATTTTGACTGATAATGAACCTCATCTTCCTTTGCTTCCTCCTTCTTCTTTTATCCACCTCTCCCTTCTTTAGAGACAGTGTTCCATGTACACCATTATAAACCTTATAAACTTTAATAGTAAACATTTATTTTCCTTTGATGAAACTGAATCATCTTACTGAGGACCCTGATGGGCTCTGATGTCTATCAGCCAGTGTTAAAGTTCTCTGCCTAAAGGATGATTCAACTTTGAAACTTCTCTCCAACCCATCTTCTCCAGTTCCTCTAACTATGTAGACATCTGACTTTAAAATTATGGTCTTCTTGCTTATATAAACTATTTGCAGGCCTAATTTGAATAGGCAATTACTTTCAATTCCATCTTTTTCTTCTAATGTCACACAATGGTAAATAAAACATTGCAAATAACTTGGAATATGCATGTGTAGTAGAAACCTTACTTGATATGAAAAGTGAAATGCATTAACTATGTCTTTTTTTTTGAGGTATGGTTTTTCTTTGTATCTTTGGAGTCTGGTCTGGAACTTGCTCTGTAGATCAAGCTAATCACAAATGCACAGAGATCTGATTACCTCTGCCTCCCAAGTGCTGGGGTTAAAGTCATACACCACCACTGCTCTGCATTAAATGGAATTTTTAATATTGTTGAGAGACCTTGTTGCAGTCAGATAAAGTTTAAATTGTTTCTTTGCTCTGAATTAAAGTGTCACACTTAAAAGGACATTGTGAGGGTACATATCCCCATCAGGACCTAAACCAAAATGTTTTAACAAAGGACAATAATTTACACTGTTTTCCTCATTGCTCAGATACAAAGAAAACCTGCATTATAGATTAAACTAAAATAGTCAAATCTCTTGACTGAAGGGGTTTCCACACAAGCCTGATTAAATTTATGTTTTATAGGCCAATAGTCAAATCTCTTGACTGAAGGGGTTTCCACACAAGCCTGATTAAATTTATGTTTTATAGGCCACACTATAACCATTCCCAATGCCCTACCCGAAGAACAAGCCATTTCCCATAGCCTATGTCTCCTCTGCCTCTTCCACACTGCACAGGTCACATATTAACATGTTGTTAGTGAAGAAACTCTTTCTAATAAACTTTGAGAAGTAGATAAATCCTTTTGCCTGGTGGGACTGAATCATCTCACTGAAGAACCCCAACTGTTTTCTGATACTCATCTGTCTGCCAATTTTAAAGCTCTTGCAGAAGGATTATTTTACCCTTCATCATATTCTGCTTCTCTTCTTTCAAGGACCTATGGAGCCTTTTTTCTGATTATGTGGCTAGGATGGTAGAAGCAACAGGAAAGATCTTTGGTGACCCGGACACTGCTATGCTATTTGTCAAGCAGCTAGTGTATGAACAATGTACCCAGGAGTGCAGAGCGGCTATCACCCCATATAAAAATAGAGGATTAGAAGTCTGCATGAGAGCATGTAGAGAATTAGGAGGTCCATTAACCAATGCCAGCCTGGCAGCTGCAGTACTTAGATTGAGCAAAAATGGGGGCAATGCAGGAACTTGCTTTCAATGTGGTAAGCCAGGCCACATTAAGTGCAACTGCCCTCAAGGAGGAAATGCTTGGCAGGGGAATACCCAGGGACCAGGATTTAGCCAGAATCAAAATCCAGGGATATGCCCCAAATGCAAGAAAGGAAAGCATTGGGCCAATGAGTGCATATCCATCAAGGATATCAACGGACAAACCCTCGAACCTAATGCTAGGACAAAAAATGGACACAGGACCCTCAATATATGGGGCAATGGAGGAGCAGGTACAGGAAGGGAAATTGGAACAATGGCCGACATTCAGACACCCACCAAACCATGGAGAGACTCTGCAGGTTCAGCAGGATTGGACCTCTGTGCCACCACCAGGCTCATATTAACCCCTCAAATGGGAATTCAAACGATAGACTCTGACTTTCAAGGCCCTCTCCAACCAGGCACAGTAGGGTTATTGATAGGCAGGTCATCTACTACTTTGAGAGGCCTACAGGTTTATCCCTGAATAATTGATCCAGACTATACAGGCATTGTTAAAATTATGGTGGAGTCACCCAAGGGTATTAGTGCCACATCTCCAGGTGATCGGATTGCACAGCTTGTTATCCTGCCCAGCTTGGATGATAGACTTCCAGCACGGAACAGAGAGAGAGGTAGTCAAGGATTTGCCTCCTCAGGAACGGATCTTACCTTCCTATCTTTGAGTTTAGATCAGAGGCCTACCTTACAATTGACTATTAATGGCACCAAGATTACAGGGCTCCTGGACACTGGAGTGGACAAAAGTATTATAGCTAGCAAGGATTGGCAGCACAGGTGGTCAGTCCAGGCCTCTACGCATACTTTACAAGGACTAGGGTATGCAAAAGCCCCTGATGTTAGTGAAAGTTTGTTAACTTGGCAAGATGAAGAAGGACACTCCGGACAAATACAGTCATATGTCCTAGAGCTCCCAGTATCATTATGGGGAAGAGATATTATGAAATCTATGGGGTTTAAGTTAAGTAATGAATATTCTGATAAGGCTTAAGCTATTATGAAAAGCATGGGCTGCCATCCTGAGTTTGGCCTAGGAAAATTCTTGCAGGGACAGAAGGATCCTATAGAGGCAAAACCAAGAAAACCCAGACAAGGGTTGGGTTTTTCTTAAGGGCCGCTGAGGAAGGAATTCCCATTTCCTGGAAAACGGAAGAGCCAGTGTGGGTTCCTCAGGGGCCACTATCTTCTGAAAAACTACAAGTAGCCCACCAGTTAGTGCAAGAACAGCTAGAGGAAGGGCATATAGAAACCTCCCTCTCCCCTTGGAATACTCCTATTTTTTGTTATAAAAAAGAAGTCTGGAAAATGGAGATTATTACATGATCTTCACGCTAAAAATGCACAGATGAAAATTATGGGGCCTGTTCAACATGGCCTCCCCTTGCTATCTGCATTACCAGAGAGTTGGCCCATTATAGTAGTAGACATAAAAGATTGTTTCTTTTCCATCCCTTTGAATAGCTAGGACAGTGAAAGATTTGCCTTTACCTTACCATCAGTCAACCATGAGGATCCTGATAAAAGATATCAATGGATTGTCCTATCTCAGGGTATGGCCAATAGTCCTAGTATGTGTCAATCATTTGTAGCTGCTGCTTTGGAGCCCTTACAGGCTCGTTTTCCAACTGTGAAATGTCTTCATTATATGGATGATATTCTCCTGGCAGTGACAAAAGAGCAAACTTTGCATGAGGCATACAGTGTTTTGGTGGGGGTGTTACAAAGGAAGGATTTATGTATAGCTCCAGAAAAGGTTCAACAAGACGAGATAGTAAATCATTTAGGGTCTAAAATAACATATAATCAAATTATACCACAAAAAGTAGAATTAAGAAAAGATCATTTGCATACATTAAATGATTTTCAAAAATTATTGGGAAATATAAATTGGATCAGGGGCAGTTTGGGCATGGCAAATTATGAGTTAAAACCATTGTATGATGTTTTAGTTGGTGCTATAGCTCTAGATTCTCCCAGAAAATTAACCAGTGAAGCTCGACAAGCACGCTCTCTTGTAGAGGAAAAATTATCTAAAGCTTTTTTAAAATGGATGCAGGCTGAAAAGGATATTGCTTTATGCATTTTACCCACTAATCTACAACCCACGGGTATTCTGTGGCAGGAAGGACCATTACTTTGGATTCATCCCAGGATTTCCCCAGTGAAATCCATAGAATATTATCCTATTGTTGTCGCTTTGCTTGTTCAGCAAGGCATTCAAAATTGCCTGCAGCATTTTGGAGTTGCACCATGTGTAATAGTCACCCTATATGATACTAATCAAGTTAATATTCTATGTGCCACTATTGATGATTGGACTATTTTACGGTGCTCCTATTCTGGGCACATCGATTGTCATTTTCCTAAGCATCCACTGTTAACCTTTTTTAAAGAACATCTGGTAGTCTTTCCAAAAATCACTTCCTTATAGCCCATTCCAGGAACCAGTGTTATATTCACAGATTGCTCTAAGACTGGTTGTGGTGCTTACAAAGTGGACTCTGCAGAACCTGTTAAATATCAGTTTTCTTCTGGAGCTCCTCAGCAAGTGGAGCTAGCAATCGTGGTTGAGGTGTTTAAATCCTGTCCATTTACATTTAATTTAATTTCAGATTCTTGTTATGTTGTTAATGCCTTAAAATACCTTGAGTGCACTGGACCTATTAAATCCTCTAGCCTGGTACATAGGCTATTAACACAATTACAGGTATTACTCTGGCAATGTAAGAATCCTTTCTTTGTATAACACATTCATGCACATACAGGTTTGCCAGGCCCTCTGGCAGCCGGCAATGACAAGATTGATCAGTATACCAGACAAGAATGGATGTTTCTTGCCTCTGCCCTGCAGAGGGCTCATGATTTTCATAAAGAGTTTCATGTTAACGCCAAAAGCCTACAAAAAAAATTTGCCATTTCCCATGTTGATGCACACAAGGTGGTTGTGGATTGTCCACAATGTGTCATACATCATCACCTTCAAACTTAAACGTTGGCAGATGGATATTACCCATCTCTCTGAGTTTGGCAAAGTAAAATACGTACATGTCTCCGTAGATACGTGCTCCAGCATTATCCATGCCACACCCATGACAGGTGAAAAGGCAAACCAAGTGATTGCTCATTGTCTAGAAGCGTGGGCTGCCTGGGGAAAACCCCAGCAACTGAAAACAGACAATGGTCCCACTTATACGGAACAAAAGTTCACCTCCTTCTGCCAACGCATGGGTGTTCTCAACTCATACATGGACTGCCTTATAATCCACAAGGCCAAGGCATTGTAGAGCATGCACATCGCTCCTTAAAAGAATTGCTTCAAAAACAAAAAGTGGGAATAGGTCATCAACAGACCCCCAAGAATAGACTTTCCTTAGCCTTGTTTACTCTTAATTTTTTTAAAATTTGGATTATACCAATAAGTCTGCAGCAGACAGGTATTCTTGCCCATCCAGTCCTTTAAAAGGATTGATAAAATGGAAGGATGCTCTGACAGGGGTCTGGCATGGTCCTGACCCCTTGCTGGCATGGGCACAAGGCTCTGTTTGTGTTTTTCCACAGGATCATTTGGACCCTATTTGGGTACCAGAGTGCTTGATGAGAAAAGTACAAGTACAGAGGAATGAAAGGTAAGATAGTGATCCTATTGATGGTGACAGTCCTGATGTCCCCCGTTGTTGATCCAGGCCAATGAACAAATCTTGTGGGCTATATCAAAAGGATGGTCAATTCCTATACCTGTTCATTCTATGTCAAAAGTTTTACCTGTCTTTTTTCCCACTAGTTGTGAATTAGGCTTACCCTGCATAAATTTAGACCCTAGCATGGCTATGTATAATGCAACTGATGTTCCTCTTCAAGGAACCTTATGTTTTTCTTTTGAAAACAATTCTAACTCATGTATATGGTTGAAAAATAGCTCAGTGGGTAATTGGCTTGACCCATTGAGCGATAATCAGGTGCCTCTTGCCATGCTCGCTGAAGCACTGAAGACAATAAATATGGGTGCTTACTCAGGCATGGGCAGCGGTAAAAATGGTAGTAATGCCACAAATATTACTGCCTTATTGATGTTGATGGAAGGGCCTCAGCCTTCAAATTCATGCTTTGGATTAGGGAATTCCACTGCTCGACAAGTATTACCTTATTGTGCCCCTAATTTAGGGTACCCCCTCATTGGACACCATGTCAAAGCCCAGATCACAAATCAAAGCAGATTGCACCAGGTTTTCAATTTACCCCTCCTTTAGGAAGATATTCCTTTAATCTTGCTAATCGGACTAATCAGAAAACTAATAAGAAAAATACTTGGTCCTGGTTTCAATGGATTCTTTCTAATGAAAGTGGGGCCTTTTCATCCCTAGAGCCTTTTGCTGCCCTTCGTAATTTGACTATCCAGCTACGTAACATCTCTGCCAGCTGAGATACAAAGGGAGTTCTTTCAAATGTTATTATAAATAAAATGATGAACAACCTTAGCCTTTCTGCCAGTCCAGTGTGCTTAAAGGCACCCTTCTTCTTTTTGTTGACTAATATTACCAATGCTACAGAGGATGTGATCTATTGTAATTCCTCTAAGGCAACTTGCCTCACAAGTCAAGGCTGGAATAGTACTTATAACACAGCTGTGGTGATGAGAGTTCCCACATATGTTCCCATCACAGTCAGAGTTGATACTGGTACCTTCCCAATCGCTCATTTGCTCAGAACAAAATGAGACTTTGGGATAACAGCAGCCCTAGTCTCCACAATTGCTGTATCTGCTGCAGCTGCCATGGCAGCTGCTGTTGCCATGGTTGCAACAATTCAGATTGCAGAGACAGTTAATGAAATCGTGGAGAGGACAGCCTCCACAATGACCACTTTGAAATCTATTGATGGTCATTTAAAAGCTGGCATTTTGACAGTAAACCAAAGAGTAGACCTCTTGCAAGAGCAAGTTGATGATTTAGTAGCCTTAACCAGTGTAGAATGTATTCATTCCCTCTCCTCTTTATGTATTACTTCCAGATTGGCTGAGAATTTTGCAAAGAATGGTAACCTGAGCAGGCAACTGAGTACATACCTCCAGGGAAACTGGAGCAAGTAGTTTGAGAACCTGACAGACACCTTGATCAGCCAGATTATTTCCCTGAATGCTGCACGACTAGAATTGCCTACTACTAATGCTTTTCTTAATATTCTGAGACAAACTTTTAGTTATATTAAGGAGTGGGCAGGAATAGGAGCCCTGACAGGCCTAATGGTGCTTGCCTCCCTGGTATGTCTGTGGTGCATTTGTCACTTGAGAGGCTCACAATGTCGCAATGCAGCAATGATCATTCAAGCCTTCACGGCTATTGAAGAAGGACAGTCACCCCAAGTTGGGTTAACTACTTTAAAAGATATATATTAGCACAGGATGCGAGGCTTGCGCACTACACTTGAGGGTAATTACATCTACCTCAAGAAGAGCAAGTCTGATTGCACGTGGTTCGGTGTCTAACTCCCACCTCTGTAAAAAGGACACCAAGTGGGTCTAGTGTTTTCTGGGTGGAGGACACCTGGATAAACAATAGTACATGCTTCATTTTTAACAGAGATCAGACATCTACTCTTGCCTGTTGCTTTTAAAACAAAAAAGGGGGAACTGTAGAGAGCTGCGTGGAGCTGCACCTAAAAGATGGCACCAGCTTCCGCCTTCAGCGATCCCAAAAGTGAGTGCTCTCAGTGGTAAACAACACCTTATTTGGATAAGGCCAGGATCACGTGATGGTTGTAAGCTGCTTGCATACAAGTGGACCTTTGGACAGTGCCCACGTGGCAATCCAGGATTGGCTGCCCAGGGATACTTAAAGGTTGGGAGGAGCTTGCCTGGAGAGAGAAACTATTGTAGCAAGGTCTTGAGTAAACTGCTTGCAAGAAGAGCTCCAGTGCTGTATCTTTTTTGCTGGTCGAGGTGGTCGGGACACAGAATCAGCCAGATTCTTTGGCAAAATATGACTCAAATGGCCTATAATCCAGTTGCCCTTAGAGTCCTTCTTCCTTTCTGTATTTTGGTGAGTCAAGCCTCAGTTCACATTTTCTCTACATTCTCTTCATCCTTAGTCCTACTACAATAGCCCAATATCCCATTAAGCTTTCCTTACACCATTCTGATTCAACCCCACTATATTCCTCTTGCAATCAGTCCCTGAAGAAACATGATCAGACTTATCACCTCAATAGCACTACTTCTTGGTACCATTTTTTCATTATGTACATTTTTTGTTGTTATGACACTTTTATGTCAAGAACACGCATTCACTCAGATTTCATTTGATTTCCACAAATAATAATGGCATTATCTCTTCTCAATTAGCTGTGTGTCTGTGTGTTTGTGAATAATTCTTGTCAAACTTCTTCATCTAGTAAACCAAGTCTATATACAGAGAAAACAGTGAAAACTTGAATATATGAACAATTTGTTCAGTTTTAATCATTATTTAAAATTTTATTTAAATTTTTATTTTTGTTTTATATTTTATATAGGCAAAACACTATTATAAATTATCAAAAGGGATATCCTTTCTGGATTCTTTCTACATCATATCTTTCTGGATTCTTTCTACATCATATCTAAAATTAAATTAACAAAGCACTAGAACTTCTTATTAAAGAAGAGGATGAGTATTAATCCTATATATTCAACCGGATTCTGTGTGATGGTGTTGCAATCATATGGAGAGATCATACAAAAGTTTGTCTTTTGTTTTAGTTAGCACTTTGCTGTGGCCAATCATTTGTGCTAAGGCATAATATGTCATGGTAACAATATGGCCTATAAGCATAGCATGACTCTATAGGCCAACAGTAGAAGACATAACCACATCTATTGTCCACATAAGTTCACATCTGTACTCATAACTTACCAGTTCAAATCCCAAGTAATGAAAAGAAATGACCATCATATATGGAAGGCATGGTAAGGCCTACATTTCTTTATTTTAGAGCACTTCTACACTTTTGATCTTTTGTGAACATTCCCCAAATTTTGGTTGAAATGATTTTATATGTAAATTGCATAAAATAAAATCAGCTCCTATGTCTATAATTTTTAAGATATACTTGTCAGAACTGAGCAAATGCCATACTCAAAAGATGCCCCAATAAAGGTATATGACTATACAAGAAATTATAGGCCAAATTTTATTTGCTGCAAATAATGAAAGACATAAAGCAAGACACATAAAGAGGACATTATATAAACTCATGGAAAAAAGAGGAACTCTTTTAAAATTAAATTTCTCCTTTTGATAATGATTAAATGCTTGTTGATATGTGTGAGATTGTCTCTGAAGTCAAATATGGAAAGCACCATTTACTATTCATTAACAGAAGTAATAGAGATGGCAGATGACAACCTCACAGAAAGCACACAACTACATATACATAATCTCATATCAATAAAAAGAAATTAGTTCTTAGTGTGGGAAGTCTTTCTGTACATGTGTTGTTTTTATTGGTTATTGACTAAAGAACCTTATTGGTCTGTGACAGGTCAGAAGAGAGCAAGGCAGAAATTGCAAGCAGAAATAGAGGAGAAAATAAGGTGGTGTCTGAGAGGTGCTGTATAGATGGTGAAAGAAGAAAAGCACAACTTTTACCAGTAAACCATGAGCCTGGTGGTAAAATATAAAATAATAGAAATGGGTTAATTTAATATAGAAGAGCAAGCTAGAAATAAGTTTAAGCTATTAGCCAAAGAACGTTGCAATTAATATAGTTTGTGTGTGATTATTTTGGGTCTGGGTGGTCAGGAAATGAACAAAAAGTCTTCACCTACAAGTTCTTGCATAGGCAGGAAGTTGGAAACTAAATTCTAAAACATCACACAAGTAAGTAAGTAAGTAAATCTAATACAAGAATGGGAACACAATCAGCCTGTTGTAGGGAGGTTGCTTGTTTTTCCCAGCTGCTCAGCCCCAAAATAATTACACAGAAACTGTATTAATTATACAGCTGGTTGGCCTATTAGCTCTTGCTTCCTATTGGTTAGCTCTAATACTTTAATTTAACCCATTTCTATCAATCTGTGTATTGCCATGTGTCTGTGGCTTACTGGGAGGATTCTGTCAGGAGTCTGTGTCTGGTGGCCTACAAGGCTTCTCCTTGACTCCACCTTCTTTCTCCCAGAATTCAGTTTAGTTTTCCCCACCTACTTCTATTCTGCCCTGCCAGTCCAGGACAGATTCTTTATTAACTAATGATATTCACAGCGTACAGAAGGGAATCCCACATAATCAACACTTGCGTGTACCTAGCTTACACATAGCTTTAAGATGATACAGACGGTCATGATCTTGTTAGAAGTAACTAACTGGAGGGAGGATCTTCATGAATATTGAATAGTAAATACTGCACATATACACACTAAAATAAAGGAACTCACTAAAATTCTACTTTGAGATTTGTGATTTTCTGCAACAAGAGGAAGAGGCAGAGAGAGACAGAGGACAGAGAAAGAAGAGGAAGAAGTACATCTGAAGGTAATCGTAACTAGTGTTAAATTTTCAGCTCAGCAGAGTGAATTACCAGGCATGGAATTTATATATACATAAGAGCATAAAATAGATGCAATGGATTTAACATACTCTCAGATCAAATTCGCAAATTCCTGTAGTCATACATTAATTCCACTAGATTTCTCAGAACTGTGAGCTCTAATCAGAAACAGAAAGCAATAAACACAGAGTTATGTGGCAGGTATTAAATCTTAGCACATCACTAGGATGATAATCTAAAGGTTAGTATCTATTCTCATAAAATATTATCTGTACTTTGGTACTGAAATATACTTTATGAATGGCTTTGATTTTACCTTTTGCTTTTACTATTTATTTTATATCTTTCTACTTCAGACAAAGGTAAAGATATTCTTTCTTATGTGGCTGCATAGGTACCTGGACTCAGAGTATATTCTGTCCATCTTTCTCTAGTATAGGGACCAGACTGTTCTCATTTGCAATCAGGAGAAATATGGTTTGATTGTGGATCACATGCCGTGATCCTCCTAATTCTTAGCTCCTCAAGCCTTTGTGTTGAGGACTTTGAAACTAGATTGTGTGACCAAAACTTTGGTTACCATCGAACTTCCATCACTGTTGCTAAGCTCACAGGTTCTGCTTGTGTTCTCAGGGTCTTGGGACTCCCTCCTGTGTCCTCACACAGCTGAAGGACTTGACCATGGTATGGGTCCAGACCATAGATAGTTTCCTAAGCATCCTCATGGGAGGAAATTCCCCAAAGGGACCCTGCAGTAGCATTTTCTGACTGGTAACTGTTCTCTGCTTGATGAGGTGTCTGTTATACTTTTATTAACAAGATATTATAAGAAATGTTTGCTGTGAATAAACTGAGTATATTCAAAAGACAAATCTTATGCATACATCCTACAGCCCACTGGCCATTCTCTCTACATCCTCATTCTAATTGTTTACCTAATTCAAAAGGTACAGCTGATGAGCAAAGTGAAACTTTGAGAGCAACGTTCAAACTTAACCCTAAACTTTAATCTTTGAAAAAAAATGCTAACTAGAGAAACATTTTTTTTTTTTTTGCCAAAGAGGGTATTTCCTAATTAGTAAAATATAGAACTTTCTTTGTCTCGTTCAACATTTTCATCGGAAACAGCAAGATCTAGATCGTTATGGGGAACCCACATAACAGCAGACCTGAGCTAGTGGGAGCTCATGACTCTGGACAAACAGATAATGGAGTCTGCTTGGACAAACCTAGGCCCTCTGCATGTGGGTGACAGTTGTAAAGCTTGGTCTGTTTGTGGGGTCCCTAGTAGTGGAACCAGGACCTATCCCTGATGCATGAGCTGGCTCCTTGGAACCTATTTCCTGTGTTGGGATGCCTTGCCCAGATTTGATGGAGAGGAGTATCCTGTCTCAACTCGGTCTGCTTTGGTATGCTGAATCCCACGGGGGACCTGCCCCTTTTAATGGGGGAGGCACAGATGGAGGGTAGAAAGGAGGTGAATGAAGGGAGGGAAAACTGTGCTTTTTGTGGAAAATAAATGAAAAAAATAAAATCAAACAAAAAACTAAAGTCAAATCAACAGATAAAACAAAACAAAGAGAAAAACTACATTTACATCTTTTCCCATCGTTTACAACACAATATCATTGTTTTTTTCAAGTCTTCTTAACATTGTCTTTCCTGTTCTGAGGCAATCATCAGTAGGATATTATAAGATGTATGAAATTTGTCAGTTAATGTTTTTTGAATTAATTGTGGAATTAACTCCCTCAAACACAGTAATTATACAACACCCAGCTGAATATGAGAAGGGCTTTGAGGATGAGATTCATATTTGTTTAAATTTTTGTCACACCATTATTTCATAAAAGAATAAGGGTTATTTCCTTGTTTAAATTTTTCTTACAATATTTTATTGATTCTTTGAATTTCATATCATACCCCGCAGGCACACTCATTTCTCAGGCCTTTCAGATCTGCCTTCCACCCTTGTAACTACTCTCCCCAAAAGACAATAGAAAATTAAAATTACAAAAAAGTTTTATGAAGGAAGCTACAGTGTCTCACAGTGTGTAACACGGTGTATTCTTTAAGCAAACAGCTTGTGAATGTTCACAGCAATGCATCATTGGACTGGTTCAAGGCCTCTGGGCTCTGCTACACTGTTGATGCTGAATCCTCCCTGAGACTCTTCTGAGTTATCCTGTTGCTGCCATGTATCATGGAGATCCTGCAACTTTGATTCTGCAGGACCTGCTCCTCCCTTAACTCCAGCAGCTCATAGATGTACTATGTGCTGTGTGGGCCAGCTCAAAGTTGGGGATCTGGGCCTGAGTGGGAGCTGAGTTGTTCACCAAGGCTAGCTCTCCCATGATGCCCAAGCAAGGGGTGAGGCAGGCTTTCTTGTATCCACACCATGAGGGCTAGCTCTTCCACACCCATGACACAGAGCCAGCTCTCTGGCACTGCCCAGATGAGGGGGCTGGAACAACTTTCCCACACTATGTCATGAGGTCAACTCTTTCACCTTCGTTCAGGGCCAGCTCTTCTTAGCTTCTCAGTCATTTTGCAGCGTGAGCTCACCCTAGTCCTATGGCAGCAATTAATAGGACTAGCTCTCCCATGCCCACCCCATTGGGGCCAGCTTTCCCATACTGTCCAGGAAAGGAACAGACCATCTTTTCTGCACTTGTCTCATTGCTGGTGTGACTGTGTGGTGTTTGGTGAGGGTCTGTACCAGTTCAGCACCATACTCAGACAAAATCATGGCCTCAAATGGGAGCCCAGACCAAGGAGGTCCACATTGCATGGACATTGACACAGACCCCTGCTACAGAAGGGCCATGAACTCAGCCATGGTCCCCTGCAGAAGCACAGGCCAGATAACACCAAGGCCTCTGATGGCAGTTTAGGCCTCTCTCATAAGACTGTTCCTTGCTGCCTTCATGTCTAAAGTTTTACCTCACTTCACAGACAACAAACTGTTCCCACTTCTTTTTCTGTCTCATCTCTTCACCACATATTTGCTCATCATGATGCCTGTCCTTGTTCCAGGCCTCTCTTTTGTTTTAATTTTTAAATTTTTCATTTTTTAAATTTTATTTGATAAAGAAGAGGGTTTTTTTCCTCTCATAGCTCCCTGTCCATTGCTGAGGAAAAGTAGACCAGGGGTTCAAGGCAGGACTCAGGAGGCAGAACTGAAGCTGATACCATGGAGGAACTCTGCTTACTTGGTTCTTCCTTATCATTTGCTCAGCTTTTTTCTTTAAATCATGTCTTTTATTTTGTGAAATTATAATATAATTGCATTATTTCTCCCTTCCTTTCCCAGCCCTTCTAAAGAAGATATGCCTTGCCAGAGTAATCAGTGAATGTTCAGAGGCCATTCATAAACTAGAACAATGCTAAAATATAGTTTATGTGCCTTCTCAATGAGCTCTACTCTCTCTTCATTTTCTTTCCCATCTTTACAAACTTTCGATAAATGAATAAGAAGGATTTTATGGATATGAAAGATATGGCTGCCACAAAGGCCAGTAGGAATCCAATCACATCCTGAGAGTGGTACTGGTACCAGGTGAGATTGTGTGCAAGTGGCCTCAGGTGCTTGGCCCCTTTGTGGCGCATGATAAACTCAATTCAGAAGATGACTCTGTCCAGGGGTTTCATGGGCTGGTCATGGTAAATGGTTGACAACCACACAGCATTCTCTTTATAGCTGAAAGTAGGAAAATGGACATCAACTTATATACTATGAAAAAATGCACTTGTACAATTTTTTGTGCTTGCGTTATGTTCATGACTAGGAAGTTCTTCAGAGGCATGAGGTAAAAAAATGAAAAAAAACATCAAAAATTCCTAAAGTAGAGTTTGGACACAGTTAAGCCTTAAATACAAAATATATTAAAATGAGATGTTATTTGAATATGTTAAACTTCAGTTACCCATAAGCTATTAATAGTAAACTTTGTGAGCAAAACATATAAAATGTCAGGATACATAAGCATAAGACAAATTTTTCTCTTGTCCATGGTTGTGCATATGTGTGTAAAGGTGATAAAGATTGAAATGAGATTTTTATGGAACATATATCATTTGTTAGTGGTTAATTTTGCAAATATGTTCTGGTTCTTATTAATTAGCTCTGATAGATTCTTCTCATTTCTTTTATGTATTTCTAATTAATGTTATCACATATTTGATAAAATTGATAGGAAGAATAATTTTCTTCTCTGTTACTATACTGGGATTTCTTATTAATTTCATTACTCTTATTGTCAAGTAGAATTACAACAAATTCTCACTATTACTTTTAAATATGTATGTCTGTATGTGTATGTGTGAAAACATGTGTGTTTGTGTGTGTGTTATGAGGTCTGCTGGAATTAGAGTTACAAATGTTTGTAACCAACTGATGTGTTGGGAGCAGAACTCTGGTCCTCTGCTATGGCAGACCTTATCTTGTCCATGAAGTCATCTTTCAAGCCTAATTGTTGCTATTATTTTTGATACTCATTTCTTGTCATTGTTTTAATGTTAGAAGTAAGACTTGTAGGAATTTCACACTGAAGTATTGTGGGTACATTTGATTCTAATGCTGAAATAATTATTGATGAGTATAAAAAGGAGAAGGGAAATATAGAGATATGAATCATTAACTCTAATGCCAGTTTTATACAGCACAATTAGCAATTGTAATATAGAAAACTTATGGTTTATTTACAAAGCAAAATGAGAACATTATGTATTTATTCTCATTAAATAATCCTCATTTCTTACTTAAAATTTATACATACTATACTTACTTAAAATTTAGAATGTAACTTATTTAATGATTGGGAAATGGGAAGAGGGAAGACTCATTAGGGAAGGGAGAGGAAGGTTAATACTAAAGGACAGAAAATAAAGTATCAATAAGGATATCAGAGAAAGTCACAAAGAATTTAACTGTTAACAATTTATCCAAATCCCCCATAACACATACAATTTTATGTATAAATATACATATATAGTTTTAAAGATCTTTTCTCATATGTGCTCATGGTGCTCAATCCAAGAGTCAAAGAGCACCTAACATAAACCCCAACACCAGACATGAGAAATCCTCTTTTTAAGAGGTTGGTTGGGTCTGTCAAAGAGACTCCCTAAATTTATGGCTTATTTGTGTTGCTTATTCTCCA
The DNA here is from genome assembly GCF_982192425.1 of Myodes glareolus. Taxonomy (NCBI): domain Eukaryota; kingdom Metazoa; phylum Chordata; class Mammalia; order Rodentia; family Cricetidae; genus Myodes; species Myodes glareolus. The sequence continues at coordinate 20,017,208 of NC_142033.1, read as the reverse complement.
GAGGTGGAAGGATGTTTCTATTGCTGAATGAGCATGAAGTTCAGAAGCAGACCTCAGAGACCTCAGAGCAGGAACTGACTTGAAATCCCCTTATCTGAACACTAGTTCCTGTGGTACATCACAGAAAAGAGAATTGAAAAATTTTAAAAGCCAGAGGGACAAGATAACTGCTGTGAAGTTGTTTTTTTGATAAGCTACACTCATGAAGTCTCAACAACATCGATACCTGAACAAGAATAATATACCTGAATAATGATGACACCAATGGTCGGTATCAATAATTTAGATCCCTAAACAAGATCTGAATAAGGATGGCCCCGGTATTCATGCTAACATGAAAAGAAGGAAATCTCTCTCTGGTCCTAATTATTATTGGCACTGAAGTATTACTGACAGTGGGAGAGAAATAGGCTTTTCCAGGAAAGAGCTTCCAATGGGATTTTTTAATCAAAGAAAAATAATGATGAACATGTTAATTTCCTTCAGTCTAATAGGTTTCCACTATTTGAGTTTATCCTCAACCAGGTTGCATATTTAATTATCTAACAACTCACTTACATTTATGTTAATATCTATGCTATTTCAATGCAGAAAGTTACAACTTTCATTATAGTTACCTATCTCTTTTGCAGCATTCAAGTTTCTCTGTTGTAGTATTTTCCTTTGGCTTCCAGGTGTAATACATCTGACACCACCCCTAACATTTCTTTTCACTTCACTTATGGGCTATTTAAGTTTTATACTATCCTTAAATTTCTGACCAATTACTTACCTAAAAGAATTAAAATTAAAAATTGGCCATAGTTATGACATATGCCTATTGGCCAAGCTGTTTGGAGAATGAGGTAGAAGGATTGCACATTTAGAACCAGTCTGATTTACATAGGAAAGAAACATAGAGCACAACACGGATGCAAAAAGTAGTAACAAAAAAAGAGAAAAGCCCATGACACTGAATCATACACTAATTTGTCTCTGTACCGTCCATTATTTTTGCCTTCAGGATAATTCTTGGTCCTTTGGCCTTCAGTAAAAATCACAATTAATGATAAGCAAATAACAATAAATACACATTTTAAAAGGTTATACTCACAAAGGATTATCTATGATGGCCTCCAGTACACCGAGCAAATCTGTCCTTGTCATTGTTCTGAAATCTAATGAAACAGCTGCTCCTTTGGCTACTATGTAGGCAATGTTATCATGTTGCTCTCCAAACAAAGGAATGCCAATCATAGGAATTCCAAAATGGATTGCCTCATAGATTCCATTGGCTCCACCATGAGTAACAAAGACTTTGGTTTTTGAATGACCTAGAATAAGATGAATTCGGGTTGACATTAATTATCAGTCTTAGACATGAAAGGAGAAATGTGCACTATCTGGAACTAAAAGGAGATTTTCTACATGAAAATTCTTTTTTAATTAATTAAATTTATTAGTTTAGTTTACATCACAACTGTTGTTTCCCCTCCCTCCTCTCCCCAAGAAAACCTACGTGAATATTCTTATACTCATAACCTCGGTGACAGAAATATTTTCCTGTGTCAGAGCAAGAAGAAACTAAATTTACAGAGAGATATTTTGGAGAATTGCTTTAGACTTGAGACTTTAATATGAAAACCTGATTCCTAGTTGAATACATGGGGTAAATAATAGAAAATGAGTGTTAAAAAGATCAACTTCATAACAGAACTTGATATCTTAAATAAATAATACATTTGCTAAGTGTAATATAAAGGATTTTGAAGTCAACAAGGATAGGTTAGTTCCTAGAATCTTACCTAGCAGGTCATTCTGGGGGAGCCATTTGTAGACTCTGGTATTAGGCCCTAAGGTGTCTGGTGTTTTACCATCAAGTCTCCAAAGAACCTGTTAAAGATTAGATAATCTTTATTGCTAGAACCAAATTTAGCATTATGCAGACTGAATAAGATAAATTTAGGAACATAAATGTATCTACATATGCATACACATATGTGACAACATTAATAGAAATGGTGCTATGAATTTGAAAGAGAACAAGGAGCATGGATATAAGAGGGTTTAGAGCAAGTCAGGAAAATGAAAAATAATGAAATTATAATTTCAAAACCAGAAATTGCAAGAATAGATCTTTTTAAGTTTAAATATAACATAGCTAAATACCTCCCTATAGGAGGAATGAAAACATCAGAAAGGGCAAATAATGAGTGTAGAAGGAGCAGTGGGCTGCTTCCCGCCAACCGCCTCCCAGCCAGCTTTACCCCTGAAATAATGACACAGAAACTGTATTCTTTTAAACACTGCTTGGCCCATTAGTTTCAGCCTCTTATTGGCTAACTCTCACATCTTGATTAACTCATTTCTAATAATCTGTGTAGCACCACAAGGTGGTGGCTTACCGGGAGGACTCTAACCTGTGGCTGTCTCAGAGAGGAGAGTCATGGCGTCTGCCTCACTGCGTTTGCTTTCTTTCTTTCAGCATTCTGTTCTGTCTACTCCACCCACCTAAGGGCTGGCCTATCAAAAAGGCCAAGGCAGTCTCTTTATTAACCAATGAAAGTAACAATAGACAGTTAGCCCTCCTCCATCAAATGAGAACTCTGGAGAGACTGAGACGAAGATGTGCAAGCAATGTCTGAGCTTATTATTACATTCAGACTGGTTACACATAATCATCATTTTTCTAGGCAGAGATGCAAAAATAACAACATTGATGCCAGACTTCAGACTGTAATCAATCTGTTCTTTTGTTACAAGATGTTATTCAAGGAAGAGCTGCTAAGGTATTGCCGTTTCCTCTCTTCAGAGTCCTTTTAGGTTACACACAGAATACTGGGGACTTATGCTGCCTCAAACAGTTGGGCTTTTATTGGGTTGCAGTAGTTTATCCATGAATGCAATCATAATTCATACAAGAGTTTTTGATGAAGATTAAACAGGGAAAATTGCAGTAAGTACAAATTGGTCATTTAAGACAGAAGAAAAATTGCAGTTATTAGTCTTGTCTATACAGCCCTTCCCAAAAAAATGTGCTTTGTGAGGAAAGACTCAGTACAAATAAGACTGTAGAATTAAGCAGCTTATTAAAGGAAAATTATATACAATTATTGGAATTAAAAATAAAGGGAAAATGTTTACAGTATTAATTAGTTATGATGGGACTGATGTTTCTATTATAACCATGTAATAATGGCTCATATGGAGGGGTAAATTCAACCCTGATGTGGTTGAGAACTATGTAGTATTAAACAGAATACTACAAAATTACAATGTATGAGTCCAGACGACATAATGGAAGTCCTGCAGCCTTATGTTACTCATGTTCTGATTAATTTTGTTAAAGAGACTTCCTACAACAAACTCATGCAGAGATCTATATTCCCACATCTATTGATACCCATTCTTAGGAATCATACTTTAAATGGAAACTTGGGTTGTCGAAAATGAAAAGGAATAGGAAAAGAGTTGCAATGGATTATGGGACCGATATTCTCACATGGAAAAGTATTAAGTATGACTTAGGTTTTTCATAGGAGTCAAAAATTATATAAAATCATAGTGACATGGCTCAGGATGTACTACATAAATATGGGCTTATTATTACACCTGGAAAACTACAACAATGAGACGTTGTGTAATACCTGGGGTAACTAGTCACTAGAACAACTGATAAGCAACACCCCACCTCCCACATAAATTTCCATTAGACAATTTAAAAACATTCAATGCCTTTCACAAATGATTAGGGCTTGTTAGTTTTCTATATGTCACTTTATAAATGCCTAATTATGTCCTAATCAATCTATTTAAAACTCTAAAAGGAGAGAGAGCATTGCATAGTCTTTAGTTTTATCTTTAGAGGTAAAGGAAGAATTATAGCAATTTGATTTTAAACTAAAAGATGCATTTGTATATTGTGTGGTTTCATAGCCACAAGTTGGGGTGACACCTGTTGGGGTGACATCTTTTGGGTTTCAGCATTGACAAGGTTTGCATGTTCCAGGGTAATGGCATGTGGATTAGAAAAATTAGATAGGAGGAACAGAGATATGAAAGAAATATGGAGACGGAGGATAGAAGCAGGAGGGTTATCCAGTGAATACTGAATATGTTCATGTTTATTTTTCATATACGTATACACCACAATCTAAAAAAGGGGGGGAAGAAGGCAAAAGAGACTGCTTTGACATGACACAAGGAAATATAGAACAATTACTTTCTTCAATACTTGAGATATCAAGTCACTATTACCTGAATTAAGCTTTCTGATGTTTTAGGCAGGACATTCAGGGGCTACACCTGAGACTAAGTATCCTGTAAGCAGCCACTCCCTGGGTAAAACCTCCTCTTCTATCCTTGAAGGAGCAGAAATAGGCTTGAATTCCCTGACCTAAGCTCAATGTGGAGTGGAACCACTTCTGTGGGCCCCCACAGTGTGGATCCTTTGCTGCCTTTAAACTTTTGTTCTCCACTCAATTGTCTCCTAGAGGAAGTGTAGCAAAAAAGAATAAACCTTTAGAATGGATTTATTTACACCATAAGGTCCATACAACACTAATTTCTTACCTTCCTTTTCTTGTTTAAACAGTAAATCAGGGAAGGACCCAATGTCAACAATCATATGGCTTTGATTCTTGCTGTATTATATTAGTCTGACTTACAATCACTTTTAAAGTGAATTACAGAACTGTATGGGTTTTCAAATTTTATTTATATATTACTATGAAGGATAGAAAACTGTTTTACATTTATCTTTTTATCCTAGTATTTCTTGGAATGTGTTTTTGCCCTTCTCCCAGATGTAGTAGGAAGGAGTGGATCTATTTCATGGTAACCACGACTGCTTGCTGCTGTTATCCAGATAATGTATAGACTGCTCTTTGTGTGCCTCTGTGGAAAAACATTTTTTTCCACACAGGGCTTCTCATTATGATTGTATACAGCTTTAACTCATGTATGTTTTGCTCATAAGACCTTTCTTAACCTCCAGCACATATGTTATCTGAGTCTCTGAATAAAATTGACTATTCTGCCTCATTTCTGGCCTGTTCTCCCAAGTATCACTGCCTCTGAAGCAGTGACAGTGTAGGACTTAAACTAAAACATTCAACCTGCTGTATCAACTTCTCACCAAAAGACTTTTATGTTCTTTGTAGAGCTATTGCTGTGGACCAAGAGGTTGAGAACATGCCTGTAATATCTACACACTGGAACTCCATCTGTTGCCCAAACGATGACTATGACTACACCAAGTGAAAATGAAATTTTATCTTCATTCCTTTAGGAGGTCACGTAATGACTTTTGTCATATTCATTCCCAAACCTGAACTTTCACTAAATCACCCTCTTCTCTATTCGTTCAATTCAGATTCCTTAAAAATAAGAGTCTTTCAAGACCAATTTGTGTACTACAAATATTCTTGGCTGTGTGGTGTTTGATAGAGAAAGCTTTACTTACCAAGGCCTACACACTTCCTCTCTCACAAGCTAATAATTGTCAATAATTCTACGGCTTTGGGTAGGATAATGTACCCCCCTCCTCTAAGCATGCTCAGATTTGGTCTGATTTTGGTTGTTCAAGTATTGTACATGTTTTTCATTAACACGAGTTCAAATCTATGGAATCATTGTTTTTATCATGATAAATCAATTTTGATTTAGGATTCTAAGAATCCTAATGTAGACATACAAATCACCAATGGCAGGAAAAATTGCATGTAAAGTTCCGAACATGAATCCACATCCTTAGATTGTCACTGAGATTCGAAATTTCTTATCCCTTCTCTATCTTATTCTCTTTTCCTGCCTGGGTGTTCTGTATGTGCAGCAGTATATATGAGTCATGTGTGGGTACATGTTTAAACATTTCAAGGTGAGTGTGGAATGGAGAAGACTACCTCAAAATTTCATTCTGGTTTCTCTTCTGTTGGAGACAGAATCTCTTATTTTATTTATTTATTTATTTGTTTGTTTATTTATTTTTGCTTCTGACTCACAAGAATTTTATTTCTGCCTTCCATCTCTGATCAGAGTGTTGGCATTACGGATGCATACAATACTGTGCCTGACTTGATGTGGCTTTGGAGGATTCAGAATGAGCTGATCACTCTCCACGGAAAAGAGTTAACATACTGAGCAATTCTTCATGCTCAGAAATTCATTAAATGTAGCAAATAGATGTTAAATGAGCAGTAAAGGCTCCATTTTATGAGGTTTGTTGGGGAGTTCTAAAATTATGACCTTATTTGGGGCTTGAATTATAATAGATTTAGGAATTGCTGACCATATTAATCATTGCAAAGATTCTTAGCAGTCTCTTCTATATAATTTGTTATTCACAAGTGTTATTATTGAAAAATATTCCAAAATCTAATGACACTGATTTATGTTCTACTGACTTGTGCGTACTGGTAGGGATGCAGTCCTTATGATGAACTGCAAAGATTTTATTGCAGAGGTCAGAATGTTCTGTGACAGAAAAAATCAGTCCCTATCTGAGGCCTACAATAGGTGCTAATGTTGAAACTCTCAGACGTATCTCATAAAAAGGAGCATTAGCCTTACGGTTAACATGGATTGGCTACGTGACTGATGACATCAAAGATTAATGTAGGTGAATAAAGAGCGGCTGTTCCAATACAAAACTGAAAATGCTCATAAACATTCAAATTTAAACCATAGAAAATTACCATGTAGTGTTCTTTGTGAAGTGAGTTATCAGAAGCTTTATAGCGAATCTTAGATTCCTTTGGACTCTTTCTTTTTTCCCAATTTCTTGCTTGTGTGTTAGGGCCTTACTCTGACTGGTTAAAAGCAGAGTGGTGAGTTTCATCTTTTATGATGCAGACATCACTGTGAGGGAGGCACCTGTCTCTACCTTTCCCTTGGATATTTCTCCTACAAAAACTGGCAGGCCAGCCAAGAGAATAGGTTTTTATTCTTTTAGTGCTTTTTCTCTCAATTAACCCAAAGTATACTTTGATTGTCAGTTGTGAGCCTCAGAATCCCTTCCTTTAATTGACCCTCTTAACTGCACACTAAACAAATGTACTACAAAATTAGGATTCAGAGTCATCCTGCATTTCAAACTTTTTAGACACCTGCTTATTGTTATTCTGATAGAAATACTAAATACAAATTAACTTACCTCTGAAAATCTAATGTATGCAGTGACTTTAAGTAATCAACAAATAGAACAAGTGACTCTGAAGAATTTGGCTATGTTTATATACTCTTGATAGCAATGTCATCGTCATGCCAGCATTTCAGAATGTGCCCACAGTGATCACTGTATCTATATCCAAGCCATTCTCAGTCAAAAACACCTTCTACAGTATTGAAGCATTTAGAATATCAATTTCTAAATTTTGCTAAGGGATATTAGAGCTTTCTTAAAACTTTAACTTTCATGCCATCATTTCTATGATCAGACCTTTCAAGGATGTTCACAGACTTAGAATAGAGTCACCTCCGATGGAACGCTTTCCCTCACCTTTTGTGGAATCTGGGCAAGGGCCATGCGATTGCATTGGCTTTGTTTTCTGACATGTTTCTGACTATTGACCCCAGAGAAAACACCACGACACCATGCTCTCCAGAGGTCTGGACAAAGTCTTCCATTTCCTGTGAAGAGAGTTTAATTCATGACAAAATATTGTTGCAGAATAACCACTTATAAACCTTTATGAAAAAACTAGAAGAATAAAAATTGAAGTGTTTCTAGGAATATTTAGAATTGTGATGTTAAAACATACAGAGGACAAACATGGCAATGTCACAGAATTTGAACTTTCTAGGCATCCACACACACTATACTCACACATTGTCCAACAGTATTTCAAAATATCCTCTTCTAACAAAATTAAAACTCAGGAGTGAAAGCATATTCTATGAAGCATTCATAAAACTGTAGTGTAATTTACATGCTTTCATTTTACAGGAAGTGTGATTTTTTCCCTTGCCATTTTATTTTTCTATAATACCCGATTTAATATTATTAACAAGTGTTTGATGAAATAATATTTAGGTTATAGTAAGTACACACGTGATAGTTAACACAAACTTCCTACTATGATTAATAAAATGTTTTGGTTCTTAGAGAAATAATCATAACTGCATGATAAACAAATACCATATAATAATTTTCTGATATTGTGTATGAATAGGGTATTTTCAGAGCTGATACCCAAAATTAACTGGAGAGAAACTATGTCTAAGTTGTTTGTTCAGATATCAAACAATTACCTTGGATATATGTCATCAAAGCTTTTGGTGATGAACAGTTTATGATTGATGAGTTTAACTGACTTAATTTCTCTGTCTTTTTGAGTGTATTTATATGTGTGTGTGCTTGTGTGCATATGTGTGTTTGTGTATATGTGTGTGAACATGTGTGTTTAGCACATAGATACCAAAAGTAAAAATCTGATGCCTTCCTCTATCAGTCATCAAAATAGGTTTTGAGATTGTCTCACACTGAAGACAAATCTCACCATTTTTTTAAACAGACTAGTAGTCAGCAAGCTCCCAGTATTAACTGTTTCTGCAACCTCAGTGCTAAAATCATTGCACTGTACTGTGACATCCAACTCTTTATCTGGCTGTGTGATTCAAACTTAAATCCTCATAGCTGCCTGGTAAGGAATAGCTAACCACAAAAGTACCCTAGCTGACTTAAATTAATTCACTGATATGAATGTGTTCCCGGTCTATGACATTCTTTTCTGAGTTTATCGAACTCCTAGTGAGCAGGATGCTTAAATCCACTTCCTATATATCTCTATCCTAGGGAGAAAAATCTAATGAAAGCTGTACAATCATGTTCACCAAAAAAGATATTAAATAAAAAAAGAGATCTAAAGAATATATTTACCTTCGGCAAGAGTTTGGCAGGTTTGCAGTGTAGACCTCCTACATAGTCAACATTTGGTAAGGTTGGGTGAGGAAACTCCAAATCCCAGTAGGATCTAATGAGCCACATTTCTGCTTTGCCTATTGTCTCAGTTAAGGTAGTAGGCCTTCCTAGAAGGAGAAATGAGCAAGTGAGAAGGAGAAAAGTTGACAGGATTGTCAATTTAATATAAAATATATTTTTAATACATGAGTCCCAGGTAACCTCGGGTGCATGGGGGGGTGGGAGGGTCGATGGAGGGGGAGAGGACTAGAGAGAAGGGAGTAGGGGAGGAACAGGGAAAGCTTGGTGGCCGGGGATGGGGGGGGGGAGGGAGGTAGGATAAATAGGGATCAGGGAACAATATATTTCAACTAAGGGAGCCATTTTAGGGTTTACAGGAGACTTGATTATATATGGGATCCCAGGTCCAAGGAGAAATCCCCCAGATTGCTCTCTGGACAGAGGAGAGGGTGCCTGAATCGGCCGTGGCCCATGACCATACTGATGTATATTTTGCTTATCACCATAGATCCTTCCTCTGGCGAAGGACGGCTATGCAATCGGAGGCCCACATTGGAGGACCGGATTGAGCCCCCCGAGGTCCGGAGGGGGAGCGGAAGGAGGAGGAACATGAAAAACGAAATCAGTACTGCGAGGGATGCTATCACCCACTGATACAAGGGAACGGATCTGATGAGAGTTTACCAGGGCCAGCCGGACTGGGACTGAACGAGGACGTGATCTAGACAGATTCTCGGAATTTGGCCGGATTCTCTGACTGTGGCTGGCCCGGGGTCTTTCTGAAAAGCCATTGACTATGACACTGGGACCTGTTTCCTCTGCATATGCTGGATTTTGGGGACCCAGTCTGTTTGGATGCTAGCCTTCCTGGACCTGGAGGGAGGGGGAGGGAGCTGGAGCTTCCCACAGGGCAGGAAACCCTGACTGCCCTGGGGGACGGAGGGGAAGGAGGGGGGGAGTGGGGGGAGTGGGAGGGTGTTGGGAGGGGGGGCGGAATTGGAAACTTTTATAATTTAATAAAATTTACTATAAAAAAAAAATTACACATCTAAAAAAAAAAAAAAAAAAAATATATTTTTAAATGGTGGAAGATATATTTGATACAGAACATGTGCATTTAAAACCAAATTTTACTGTTTTCTTGAGTTAATTTTGTATCCTTCTACATTACTGAAAATGTTTATGACTTGTAGAAGTTCCTTGGTAGAATTTTTGGGATTGCTTATGTAAACTATCATACCATCAGCAAACAGTGAGAGCTTGACTTCTTTTCTGATTTGTATTCACTTGATATCCTTTGGTTTCTTATTGCTCTAGCTAGGACCTCAAGAACTATATTGAATAGATATGGAGAGAGTGGACAAGCTTGCCTTGTTTCTGATTTCAGTGGAATGGCTGGGAGTGTCTCTCCACTTAGTTTATTTTTTTTTATTTTATTTTATTTTTTTTTTAGTAAATTTTATTAAATTATAAAAGTTTCCATTTCCACCCCCCTCCCAACACCCTCCCACTCCCCCCACTCCCCCCCCCTCCTTCCCCTCCGTCCCCCAGGGCAGTCAGGGTTTCCTGCCCTGTGGGAAGCTCCAGCTCCCTCCCCCTCCCTCCAGGTCCAGGAAGGCGAGAGTCCAAACAGACTGGATCCCCAAAATCCAGCATATGCAGAGGAAACAGGTCCCAGTGTCATAGTCAATGGCTTTTCAGAAAGACCCCGGGCCAGCCACAGTCAGAGAATCCGGCCAAATTCCGAGAATCTGTCTAGATCACGTCCTCTTTCAGTCCCAGTCCGACTGGCCCTGGTAAATTCTCATCAGATCCGTTCCCTTGTATCAGTGGGCGATAGCATCCCTCGCAGTACTGATTTCGTCTTTCATGTTCCTCCACCTTCCGCTCCCCCTCCAGACCTCGGGGGGCTCAATCCGTTGCTCCAATGTGGGCCTCCGACTGCATAGCCGTCCTTCGCCAGACGAAGGATCTATGGTGATAAGCAAAATATACATCAGTATGGTCATGGGCCACGGCCGATTCAGGCACCCTCTCCTCTGTCCAGAGAGCAATCTGGGGGATTTCTCCTTGGACCTGGGATCCCATATATAATCAAGTCTCCTGTAAACCCTAAAATGGCTCCCTTAGTTGAAATATATTGTTCCCTGATCCCATATTCATCCTACCTCCCTCCCCCCATCCCAATCCCCGGCCACCAAGCTTTCCCCGTTCATCCCCTACTCCCTTCTCTCTAGTCCTCTCCCCCTCCATCGACCCTCCCACCCCCCCATGCACCCGAGGTTACCTGGGACTCTTGTCTATTTCCTACCTCCTGGCGGATAGCTAAATAATCTTCATCAGGTTCATCTTCTTATTTAGCTTCTCTAGGATCACGAATAATAGGCTCAAAGACCTTTAATTATGGTTAGAATCCACTTATGAGTGAATACATACCGTGTTCCTCTTTTTGGGTCTGGCTTACCTCACTCAGTAAAGCGTTGTCTATTTCCATCCATTTGCATGCAAAATTCAAGATGTCATTGTTTTTAACCGCCGAGTAAAACTCTAATGTATATATGTTCCACACCTTTTTTAACCATTCTTCTATTGAGGGGCACCTAGGTTGTTTCCATGTTCTGGCTATTACAAATAGTGCAGCTATGAACATAGTTGAACGAATGCTTTTGTAGTATGTTAGGGAATCTTTAGGGTATATTCCCAAGAGTGGTATTGCTGGGTCCTGAGGGAGGTTGACTCCCAGTTTCCTGAGAAACCGCCACACTGATTTCCAGAGTGGCTGCACGAGTTTGCATTCCCACCAACAATGGATGAGTGTTCCCCTCACCCCACATCCTCTCTAGCATAGGCTATCATTGGTGTTTTTGACTTTAGCTATTCTGACAGGTGTAAGATGGTATCTCAAAGTGGTTTTGATTTGCATTTCCCTGATCGCTAAGGAGGTTGAGCATGACCTTAAGTGTCTTCTGGCCATTCGAAGTTCATCTGTTGTGAATTCTCTGTTAAGTTCAGTACCCCATTTTTTAATTGGGTTAATTAGAGTTTTAGTGTCTAGTTTCTTGAGTTCTTTGTATATTTTGGAGATCAGACCTTTGTCTGATGAGGGGTTGGTGAAGATCTTCTCCCAGTCAGAAGGCAGCCTTTTTGTCCTACTGACAGTGTCCTTTGCTTTACAGAAGCTTCCCAGTTTCAGTAGATCCCATTTATTCATTGTTTCTCTTATTGTCTGTGCTGCTGGAGTCCTACTTAGGAAGAGGCCTCCTGTGCCTAAATCTTGTAGACTACTTCCCACTTTCTCTTCTATCAGGTTCAAAGTGGACGGATTAATGTTGATGTCTTTAATCCATTTGGACTTGATTTTTGTGCATGGTGATAGATATGGATCTACTTTCATTTTTTTACAGGTTGACATCCAGTTATGCCAGCACCATTTGTTAAAGATGCTTTCCTTCCTCCATTGTATACCTTTAGCTCCCTTGTCGAAAATTAGGTGTTCATAAGTTTGTGGGTTAATATCTGGGTCTTCTATTCGATTCCATAGGTCGACTTCTCTGTTCTTATGCCAATACCAAGCTGTTTTCAATACTGTAGCTCTATAATAGAGTTTGAAGTCAGGGATGGTAATGCCTCCAGAAGTTCTTTTATTGTATAAGATTGTTTTGGCTATCCTGGGTTTTTTGTTTTGCCATATAAACTTGATTATTGTTCTCTCAAGGTCTGTGAAGAAGTTTGATGGGATTTTGATGGGGATTGCATTGAATCTATAGATTGCTTTTGGTAGAATTGCCATTTTTACTATGTTGATTCTCCCAATCCAAGAGCAGGGGAGGTCTTTCCATTTTCTGGTATCCTCCTCAATTTCTTTCTTCAAAGACTTAAAGTTTTTGTCAAATAGGTCTTTCACTTCCTTGGTTAGAGTAACCCCAAGATATTTTATGCTATTTGTGGCTATCATGAAAGGTGATGCTTCTCTGATTTCCCTCTCTGCTTCTTTATCCTTTGTGTATAGGAGGGCCACTGATTTTTTGGAGTTGATCTTGTATCCTGCCACGTTACTAAAGGTGTTTATCAGCTGTAGGAGTTCTTTGGTAGAGTTTTTGGGGTCGCTTATGTACACTATCATATCGTCAGCAAATAACGAAAGTTTAACTTCATCCTTTCCAATTCGAATCCCCGTGATCCCCTTATGTTGTCTTATTGCTATTGCTAGAACTTCAAGCACTATATTGAAGAGGTATGGAGAGAGTGGACAGCCTTGTCGCGTTCCTGATTTTAGTGGAAAGGCTTTGAGTTTCTCTCCATTCAGTTTGATGTTAGCTGTCGGCTTGGTGTATATTGCTTTTATTATATTTAGGTATGATCCTTGTATCCCCAGTCTCTCCAATACCTTTATCATAAATGGGTGTTGAACTTTGTCAAATGCTTTTTCAGCATCTAGTGAGATGATCATATGGTTTTTTTCTTTCAGTTTATTTATATGATGGATTACATTGATAGATTTGCGTATGTTGAACCAGCCCTGCATCTCTGGAATGAAGCCGACTTGATCATAATGGATAATTTTTCTAATGTGCTCTTGGATTCGGTTTGCCAGTATTTTATTGAGAATTTTCGCGTCGATGTTCATGAGTGAGATTGGCCTGTAATTCTCTTTCTTGGTTGTGTCTTTGTGTGGTTTTGGTATTAGGGTAACTGTAGCTTCATAAAAGGAGTTAGGCAGTGACTCTTCTGTTTCTATATTGTGGAATACGTTAAGGAGTATAGGTATTAGCTCTTTCTGGAAGTTCTGGTAGAATTCTGCATTGAAACCATCTGGTCCTGGGCTTTTTTTGGTAGGGAGATTTTTGATAACAGCTTCTAACTCTTCGCGACTAACAGGTCTATTTACATTGTTCACCTGGTCTTGGTTCAACTTTGGTATATGGTATTTATCTAAAAAAATGTCCATTTCTTTTACATTTTCCAACTTTGTGGCATATAAACTTTCATAGTAAGATCTAATGATTCTCTGAATTTCCTCTGTGTCTGTGGTTATGTCCCCCTTTTCATTTCTGATCTTATTAATTTGCATGTTCTCTCTCTGCCGTTTGATTAACTTGGATAGGGGTTTGTCAATCTTGTTGATTTTCTCCAAGAACCTGCTTTTTGATTCATTGATTCTTTGGATTGTTTTCTCTGTTTCTATTTTGTTGATTTCAGCCCTCAGTTTGATTATTTCCAGTCTTCTAGACCTCCTGGGTTAATCAGCTTCTTTTTTTTCTAGATCTTTCAAATGTGCTGTTAAGTCTCCAATGTGTGCTTTCTCCGCTTTCTTTAATTGGGCACTTAGTGCTATGAACTTTCCTCTTAGCACTGCTTTGATAGTGTCCCATAGGTTTGAGTATGTTGTGTCTTTGTTTTCATTAAATTCAAGGAAGAGATTAATTTCTTTCTTTATTTCTTCCTTGACCCAGGGGTGATTTAGTAGTTGACTGTTCAGTTTCCATGAGTTTGTTGGCTTCCTGGGGGAAGCATTGTTGTTGAATTCTAATTTTAGTCCATGGTGATCTGACAAGACACAGGTAGTTACTAATATTTTTCTGTATCTGTGGAAGTTTGCTTTGTTACCGAGTATGTGGTCAATTTTCGAGAAGGTTCCATGAGCTGCAGAGAAAAAGGTATATTCTTTCTTATTTGGGTGGAGTGTTCTATAGATGTCTGTTAAGTCCATTTGATTCAATACCTCCAATAGGTCTCTCAATTCTCTGTTTGGTTTCTGTCTGATTGACCTGTCCATTGGTGAGAGAGGAGTGTTGAAGTCTCCTACTATTAGTGTGTGTGGTTTGATGACCGCCTTGAGTTCTAGAAGAGTTTCTTTTACAAATGTGGGTGCCTTTATATTAGGAGCGTAGATATTCAGGATTGAGACTTCCTCCTGATGAATTGTTCCTGTTATGAGTATGAAATGTCCATCTCCATTTCTTCTGATTGATTTTAGTTTTAAGTCGATTTTGTTAGATATTAGAATGGCCACGCCCGCTTGTTTCTTAGGTCCATTTGCTTGGAAAACCTTTTCCCAACCCTTTACTCTGAGTAAGTGTCTGTCTTTGTGGTTGAGGTGTGTTTCTTGTAAACAGCAGAATGTTGGATCCTGTTTTCGTATCCAATCTCTAAGTCTGTGCCTCTTTATAGGTGAATTGAGTCCATTGATATTAAGTGATATTAATGACCAGTGGTTGTTGACTCCGGTCATTTTTTTTTTTAAGTAGTAGAGTGTATGTGTTTTTCTTCTTTGATTTGTGCTTGTGAATGGTTGCTAGATGTTCGAGTTATTGTAGATCGTGTTGGGAATGTTGGATTCCTTCGGTAGTGATTTTCCTTCTAATATTCTCTGTAAGGCTGGATCAGTAGCTACGTATTGTTTAAATTTGTTTTTATCCTGGAATATTTTGTTTTCTCCGTTGATAGTGAACAATAGCTTGGCTGGGTATAGTAGTCTGGGTTTGCATCCATGGTCTCTTAGTTTCTGCAGTACCTCTATCCAGGATCTTCTGGCTTTCATGGTTTCCATAGAGAAATCCGGTGTAAGCCTGATAGGTTTACCTTTATAAGTTACTTGACCTTTTTCCTTTGCAGCTCTTAAAATTTTTTCTTTAATATTTATGTTTTGTGTTTTGATTATTATATGGCGCGGGGATGTTTTTTTCTGATCCAATCTATTCGGTGTTCTGTATGCTTCTTGAACCTTCATAGGAATATCGTTCTTTAGGTTGGGAAAATTTTCTCTATAATTTTGTTGAATATATTTTCTGGGCCTTCAATCTGCAGTTCTTCTCCTTCTTCAATCCCTATTATTCTTAGATTTGGTTTTTTTATTGTGTCCCAGATTTCCTGAATGTTTTGTGAAGAGAATTTGTTGGATTTGCCGTTTTCTCTGACCAGAGCATTTATTTTCTCTATGGTATCTTCAGAATCTGAGATTCGTCCTTCTATCTCTTGTATTCTATTGGTTATGCTTGATTCTGTAGTCTCTGCTCGTTTACCTAGGTTTTCCATATCCAGCCGGTTCTCGTTTTGTGTTTTCTTCATTGCCTCCATTTCAGTTTTCAATTCTTGGACTGTTTCCTTTACTTGTTTGATTGTTTTTTCTTGGTTTCTCAGGGTATCACTCACGGATTTACTTATTTCTTCAAACTTTTTGTTATATTTCTCATCCATTTCTATACTCATTTCTTCAAACTTTTTGTTATACTTCTCGACCAGTTCCTTAAGGGAGTTATTCATATCCTGTTTAAGGGACTCTATTGCTTTCATAATGGCACTTTTTTCCACTTCATCTGGGTTAGAGTGTTCAAATCCTTCTGTTGTAGGGTCATTGGGATCTGATATTTTCATGTTGTTTTTCAGATTGTTGGAGGAGGTCTTGCCTTGGCGTCTGCCCATCTCTTCGATCAAATGCTCTCTATTGGAACTTCTGGTATCGGGTCAGGTTCCCTTGTTGGGCAGGGAGTTCACTGATAGAATGCCTACCTTTCCCCAAGCAGGGTATTGAACCACAGGCACTGCCTCTTTCCGGGATGCCCCTATAGAGCAGGCCCAGTGTGCAAGGCAGCTGAGCTGGGGAAATTTTATGGGCTCAGTGGGAGGGGAGAAATATAGAAATTTGTACCTGGATGGAAGCTGGGATGGCAGGTGGGAGAGCCTAGCAGGGTGGAAACAGCACTGCAGGCTGACCTGGGAGTCTATGGGATCGGGGAGAGTCCTAGCTCCCCCTCGCTGGGCTCCACTTAGTTTAATGTTGACTGTTGGATTGCTGTATATTGTTTTTATATGTTTAGGTTTATTATGTATGTTCCTAGTATCCCTGCTCTCTCCAAGACCTTTATCATGAAGGGATGTTGTATTTTGTCAAATGCTTTTTTGGAATCTATCGAGATAATCATGTTTTTTGTTTGTTTTTTAGTTTGTTTATATGGTGGATTAGGTTGACAGACTTTCCTATGTAGAACCATCGCTGCATCTCTGGGATGAAGCTGACTTGATCACGGTAAATGATGATTCTGATGTGTTCTTGGATTCTTCACAGACCTTGAAAGAATGGCACTCAATTTCATATGGAAAAGCAAAAACCCAGCATAGCCAAAACAATCCTGTACAATAAAAGAACTTCTGAAGGCATCATAGTCCCTGACTTCAAATTCTACTACAGAACTACAGTACTGAAAACAGCCTGGAACTGGCATAAGAGCAGACAGGAAGACCAAGGGAAGCCAATAGAAGACCCAGATAATAATTCACACTTTTTCAAACACCTGATTTTTAACAAAGAAGCAAAAACTATCAAATTGATAAAAGAAAGCATATTTAACAAATTGTGCTAGCATACCTGGATATCAACATGTAGAAGAATGAAAATAGGCCCATATCTTTCACCATGCATAAAACTCAAGTCCAAATGGATCAAAGACCTCAACATAAAGCCAACCACATTGAACCTTAGAGAAGAGAAAGTGGGAATTACCCTTGAACTCTTTGGCACAGGACACCACTTCCTAAATATGACCCCAGCAGCACAGACTCTGAGAGAAAGAATTAATAAATGGGACCTCCTAAAACTGAAAAGTTTCTGTAAAGCAAAGAACACAGTCAACAATACCAAATAGCATCCTACAGAAAGGGAAAAGATCTTCGCTAGCCCCACATCAGACAGAGGTCTGATCTCCAAAATATACAAAGAATTGAAGATTTTGGTTATCAAAAGAACAATAATCCAATAACAAAAATGGAGTACAGACCTAAACAGAGAACTCTAACCAGAAGAATCTAAATGACTGAAAGACACTTAAGAAAATGTTCAACATCCTTAGTCATCAGAGAAATGCAAATGAAAACAACTCTGAGATTGCATTTTACACCTGTAAGAATGGCCAAGATCAAAAACACTGATGACAACTTATTCTGGAGAGTTTGTGGGGTAAAGGGAACACTTCTGCATTGCTGGTGAGCATGCAAGCTGGTACAACCCCTTTGGATGTCAGTGTGGTGATTTCTCAGAAAATTAGGAAACAACCTTCCTCAAGACCCAGTAATACCACTTTTGGGTATATATCCAAAGAATGCTCAGTTGTGTTACAAGGACATGTGCTCAACTACATTCCCTACATTCATAATAGCATTGTTTGTCATAACCAGGACCTGAAAACAACCTAAATGCCCCTCAGCTGAAGAATGGATAAGAAAAATGTGGTACATTTACACAATGGAGTACTACACAGCAGAAAAAAATAATGGCATCTTGAATTTTGCAGAAAAAAAATGGATGGAGTTAGAAAACATCATTTTGAGTGAGGTAACCCAGACACAGAAAGATAATTATCACATGTACTCACTCATAAGTGGTTTTTAAACATAAAAGAAAGAAAACAGCCTACAAATCACAATCCCAGAGGACTTAGACAACAATGAGGACACTAAGAGAGACATACATGGATATAATCTTCTTGGGTATTAGAAAAAGACAATATCTCCTGAGTAAATTGGAAGCATGGTGATTTTAGGGAAGGGTTGAAGGGAAGGGGAGAGGCAGGGTGGGGAGCAGAGAAAAATGTAGAGTCCAAAAAAAGTCAATTAAAATATAAAATAAAACAAATGTTGATTCATATGTAACACAATTTGCATGTATAATTGACTTTGTAGATCACATAATATTCATAAATGGCAGTTTGGGTTTATTTTTAAAACAAACATAAGTATTACCTTATATTTCCACAGTGATTTGAAATAATAGTTATTGAAATAACCCAATATGCCACTATTTAATGAGCACACATTTTACTCCTCTCTATTTCTTTAAAAGGAACAGTGAAAATATAAACACACATACATATTCCAGGTCCAAAAGTCCCATTATGCCATGTACCATGACCAGACTTCCCCAAGGTTCTTGTAGTGTGTAGTTAGTCCTTCAGCCTTGTTTTGCTAAAGGAGCTGTAAACTTTAAGAATGGCTAAATTTCTGGTTAGTGCTTCTAACTTTGTTTCATATGACAAATATTAATAGTGCTTATCTTTCAAAATAATCACAATATTTTCAGAAATCATGATAATATAAATTTTGGACAGTCTTAACTATGGCATATTTGTTGAGAGAGAGAAAAAAAAACTGCAAAAGAATACAGACTGGATACATGAGTATCCGTGCTTCTGTAGTGTTTAAGCAACGGAAGCTGGGAAAGTACACACATAAAAAATATGGTATTGGTAGAAACTCCAGTTCTATTTTTACACCTGTGATCTAGCATAGATTCTTTCAAGAGTAAAGGAATTCTTTAGGAAATACAGAGAAAATATTTTATAATTTATATTTTTATTTATGTATGTGTGTGTCTGTGTGAATATATACTAAATTTATTAAGGAATTGTCAGATACCATAAAAGGGCAGCAGGTCCCCTGAAACTGAAGTTACAGGCAATTTTGAGACACTGGACCTGTGTGGGTGGTAGGAACAGAACTCAGGTACTCAAAATGAACAGAAAAATACTCTTAACCTTTTGATCATGTTTTCAGACCCCACAAATTAGTTTAAAATGAAGATAGTTGCCTATACAAGAGAAAATAATTTCTTTAATGCTATATACATATTGATACTGTGAAATATTTCATCCCTTAATATACATTAATTATGATTTGGTTAACTAGCTAGTGACTTATTAAAATAGATTAATAATTACAGCAAAATGAGTAAAGAATCACTTGAGAAAATTCTACTTTCTTCTCTTTGCAACTCTGTATCTCAGCAGAATGTCCTATATCAGATTTGATACCTGCTTCTCTTTGATCAATAATATGAACTTTTACAGTGAGTGTGGTAGCTAAGATCATATTACATTTGATCACCTATAAAAGGCAACTTCATTTTGCACTTCATGGACATGAGTATAGATTTAAATACTTGGGAAATTTAAGTCACTGAGCTACTGAAGAGAAACATAACTTACCCAATGTTTCACTGTAAAACTGACTCCATTTCTTCTCATTAAATGTCGCGAACCAAAAGTCAAAATAGAGCATACACATCATATTTTTTACCCTCTACATGAAAATCATTTGACCACCTAGTCCTGACATAATTACAGGTACATAAGAGGGAGGGTCTAGGCTTCGGGCCCCTGGCAGGGTCCCGGTGAGGAGGAGCTCAGGCTCCCCCCAACCCCATAGACGCCCAGGTCACCCTTCAGAGCTGGCTCCCCCCTCCCACCCGCCATCCCAGCTCCCATCCAGGTACAAATTCCTATATTTCTCCCTTCCCACTGGGACCATAAAATTTCCCCAGCTCAGCTGCCTTGCTAGCTGGGCCTGGGCTGTAGGTGCAGCCCGGCTGGAGGCAGTTCCTGGGTCTTAAAGCCCTCCCTGAGGACAGGTGGACCAGGTGCCAGCTCAGCGACATTCCTAACCAGCAGGGGCCCTGACTTCTAGCAGAGGGCCACCAGAGGGGTAAATTTGCTTCGGGCCCCTGGCAGGGTCCTGGTGAGGAGGAGCTTAGGCTCCCCCTGACCCCATAGACACCCAGGTCACCCTGCAGTGCTGGCTCCCCCTTCCCGCCTGCCATCCCAACTCCCATCCAGGTACGAATTCCTATATTTCTCCCTTCCCCCTGGGGCCATAAAATTTCCCCAGCTCACCTGCCTTGCAAGCTGGGCCTGCATTGCAAGCGCATCCCGGAAAGAGGGAGTGCCTGTGCTTCAATGGGCAGACGCCAAGGCAAGACCTCATCCAACAATCTGAAAAAAACATGAAAACACCAGATCCCAAGGAACCTACAACAGAAGGATTTGAACACTCTAACCCAGAAGAAGTGGAAAAAAGTGCCATTATGAAAGCAATAGAGTCCCTTAAACGGGATATGAATAACTCCCTTAAAGAATTGGATGAGAAATATAACAAAAAGTTTGAAGAAATGAGTATAGAAATAGATGAGAAATATAACAAAAAGTTTGAAGAAATAAGTAAATCCGTGAATGATACCCTGAGAAACCAAGAAAAAACAATCAAACAGGTATTCAATAGAATACAAGAGATAGAAGAACGAATCTCAGATTCTGAAGATACCACAGAGAAAATAAATGCTCTGATCAAAGAAAATGGCAAATCCGACAAATTATCTTCACAAAACATTCAGGAAATCTGGGACACAATAAAAAAAAACCAAATCTAAGATTAATAGGGATTGAAGATGGAGAAGAACTGCAGAACAAAGGCCCAGAAAATATATTCAACAAAATTATAGAAGAAAACTTTCCCAACCTAAAGAACAATATTCCTATGAAGGTTCAAGAAGCATACAGAACACCGAATAGACTGGATCAGAAAAAATATCCCCTCGCCATATGATAATCAAAACACAAAACATACAGATTAAAGAAAGAATTTTAAGAACTGCAAAGGAAAAAGGTCAAGTAACTTATAAAGGTGAACCTATCAGGCTTACACCGGACTTCTCTATGGAAACCATGAAAGTCAGAGGTCTTGGATAGAGGTACTGCAGAAAGTAAGAGACCATGGATGCAAACCCAGACTACTATACCCAGCCAAGCTATTGTTCACTATCAACGGAGAAAGCAAAATATTCCAGGATAAAAATGAATTTAAACAATTCGTAGCCACAAATCCAGCCTTACAGAAAGTAATAGAAGGAAAATCGCAACCCAAGGAATCCAACATTGCCAACACTGCCTACAATAACCCAGACATGTAGCGACCCTTCACAACCACAACTCAAAGAGGAGAAACACACAAACTCTACTACACACACAAAAAAAAATAATAATAACCGGAATCAACAACCACTGGTCATTAATATCACTTAATATTAATGGTCTCAATTCACCTATAAAAAGGCACAGACTAGGAGATTGGATACGAAAACAGGAGCCTACATTCTGCTGTTTACAAGAAACACACCTCAACCACAAAGATAGACATCTACTCAGAGTAAAGGGTTGGGCAAAGGTTTTCCAAGCAAACGGACCTAAGAAACAAGCTGGCATGGCCATTCTAATAACTAACAAAGCTGACTTCAAACTAAAAACAATCAAAAGAGATGGAGATGGACATTTTATACTCTTAACAGGAACAATTAATCAGGAGGAAGTCTCAATCCTGAATATCTATGTCCCTAGTATAAAAGCACCCACTTATGTAAAAGAAAAACTTTTAGAACTCAAGGCAGTCATCAAACCACACACACTAATAGTAGGAGACTTCAACACACCTCTCTCACCAATGGACAGGGCAATCAAACAGAAACTCAACAAAGAAATAAGAGAATTACTAGAGGTAATGAATCAAATGGACTTAACAGATATCTATAGAACATTCCACCCAAAAAGGAAAGAATATACCTTCTCTGCAGTTCATGGAACCTTCTCAAAAATTGACCACATACTCGGAAACAAAGCAAACTTCCATAGATACAAAAAAATATTAGTAACCACCTGTGTCTTGTCGGATCACCACGGAATAAAGTTAGAATTCAATAACAATTCGAACACCAGAAAGCCTACAAATGTGTGGAACTTGAACAGTCAACAACTGAATCATCACTGGGTAAAGGAAGAAATAAAGAAAGAAGTTAAAGTCTTCCTTGAATTTAATGAAAATAAAGACACAACATACTCAGATCTATGGAACACAATGAAAGCAGGGCTAAGAGGAATGTTCATAGCACTAAGTGCCCAATTAAAGAAAACAGAGAAAGCACATATTGCAGACTTAAGAGCACACCTCAAAGCTCTGGAAAAAAAAGAAGCAGACTCTCCCAGGAGGAGTAGAAGATTGGAAATAATCAAACTGAGGGCTGAAATCAACAAAATAGAAACACAGAAAACAATCCAAAAAAATCAACGAAACAAAAAGTTGGTTCTTGGAGAATATCAACAAGATTGACAAACCCCTAGCCAAACTAATCAAAAGGCAGAGAGAAAACACCCAAATTAATAAGATCAGAAATGAAAAGGGAGACATAACAACAGACATAGACGAAATTCAGAGAATCATTAGATCTTACTATGAAAGTTTACATGCCACAAAGTTGGAAAATGTACAAGAAATGGATTGGTTTTTAGATAAATACCATTTACCAAAGTTAAATCAAGACCAGGTGAACAATCTAAATAGACCTGTTAGTCGCGAAGAATTAGAAGAGGTTATCAAAAACTTCCCAACCAAAAAAAGCCCAGGGCCAGATGGTTTCAATGCAGAATTCTACCAGAACTTTCAAGAAGAGCTGATACCTATACTCCATAAGGTATTTCACAATATAGAAACAGAAGAGTCATTGCCAAACTCTTTTTATGAAGCTAAAGTTACCCTGATACCAAAATCACATAAAGACACAACCAAGAAAGAGAATTACAGGCCAATCTCACTCATGAACATCGATGCAAAAACTCTCAACAAAATCCTGGCAAACCGATTCCAAGAACACATTAGAAAAATTATCCATTATGATCAAGTCGGCTTCATTCCAGAGATGCAGGGCTGGTTCAACATACGCAAATCCATCAATGTAATCCATCATATAAATAAACTGAAAGAAAAAAAACCATATGATCATCTCATTAGATGCTGAAAAAGCATTTCACAAAATCCAACATCCCTTTATGATAAAGGTGTTGGAGAGATTGGTGATACAAGGATCATACCTAAATATAATAAAAGCTATTTACAGCAAGCCGACAGCTAACATCAAACTGAACGGAGAGAAACTCAAAGTCATGCCATTGAAATCAGGAACAAGACAAGGCTGTCCACTCTCCCCATACCTCTTCAATATAGTGCTAGAAGTTGTAGCAATAGCAATACGACAACATAAGGGGATCAAGGGGATTTGAATTGGACAGGAAGAAGTTAAACTCTCGTTATTTGCAGACGATATGATAGTATACATGAGCGACCCCAAAAACTCTACCAAAGAACTCCTACAGCTGATAAACACCTTTAGTAATGTGGCAGGATACAAGATCAACTCCAAAAAATCAGTGACCCTCCTATACACAAAGGATAAAGAAGCAGAGAGGGAAATCAGAGAAACTTCACCTTTCAAGATAGCCACAAATAGCATAAAATATCTTGGGATAACTCTGACCAAGGAAGCGAAAGACCTACTTGACAAGAACTTTAAGTCTTTGAAGAAAGAAATTGAGGAGGATACCAGAAAATGGAAAGATCTCCCTTGCTCTTGGATTGGGAGGAACAACATAGTAAAAATGGCAATTCTACCAAGAGCAATCTATAGATTCAATGCAATCCCCATCAAAATCCCATCAAACTTCTTCACAGACCTTGAGAGAATAATAATTAATTTTATATGGAAAAAGAAAACACCCAGGATAGCCAAAACAATCTTATATAATAACGAAAAGTCTGGAGGTATAACCATCCCTGACTTCAAACTCTATTACACAGCTACAGTTTGAAAACAGCTTGGTACTGGCATAAGAACAGAGAAGTCGACCTATGGAATCGAATAGAAGACCCAGATATTAACTTATAAACATATGAACACTTGATTTTCAACAAGGGGTAAAGGTATGCAATGGAAGAAGGAAAGCATCTTTAACAAATGGTGCTGGCATAACTGGATGTCAACCTGTAGAAGAATGAAAGTAGACCCATATCTATCACCATACACAAAAATCAAGTCCAAATGGATTAAAGACCTCAACATTAATCTGACCACTTTGAACCAGATAAAGAGAAAGTGGGAAGTAGTCTACAAGTCACAGGCACAGGAGACCACTTCCTAGGTAGAACCCCAGTAGCACAGACAATAAGAGAATCAATGAATAAATGGGACCTCCTGAAACTGAGAAGCTTCTGTAAAGCAAAGGACACCGTCAGTAAGACAAAAGGGCTACCTTCTGACTGGGAGAAGATCTTCACCAACCCCTCATCAGATAATGGCCTGATCTCCAAAATATACAAAGAACTCAAGAAACTAGACAATAAAACTCTAATTAACCCCATTAAAAAATGGGGTGCTGATCTGAACAGAGAATTTTCAACAGAAGAACTCCGAATGGCCAAAAGACACTTAAGGTCATGCTCAACATCCTTAGCGATCAGGGAAATGCAAATCAAAACAACTATGAGATACCATTTTACACCGGTCAGATTAGCTAAAGTCAAAAACACCAATGATAGCCTATGCTAGAGAGGATGTGGAGAGAGGGGAACTCTCATCCATTGTTGGTGGGAATGCAAACTTGTACAGCCACTGTGGAAATCAGTGTGGCGGTTTCTCAGGAAACTGGGAGTCAACCTCCCTCAGGACCCAGCAATTCCACTCTTGCGAATATACCCAAGAGATGCCCTATCATACTACAAAAGCATTTGTTCAACTATATTCATAGCAGCACTATTTGTTATAGCCAGAACCTGGAAACAACCTAGGTGCCCCTCAATAGAAGAATGGTTAAAAAAGATGTGGAACATATATACACTAGAGTTTTACTCAGCGGTAAAAAAACAATGACATCTTGAATTTTGCATGCAAATGGATGGACATCGAAAACGCTTTTCTGAGTGAGGTAACCCAGACCCAAAAAGAGGAATATGGTATGTATTCACTCAAAAGTGGATTCTAGCCATAATTAAAGATCTTTCGAGATCTTAGAGTAGCTAAATTATCCTCCTGGAGATTGGAAATATACAAGAGTCCCAGGTAACCTCGGGTGCATGGGGGGGGTGGGAGGGTTGTTGGAAGGGGAGAGGGTTAGAGAGAAGGGAGTAGGGGAGGAATGGGGAAAACTCGGGGAACTGAGATGGGGGGAGGGAGGAAGGATGGATATGGGATCAGGGAAGAATGTATCTCAACTAAGGGAGTCAGTTTAATGTTTACAAGAGACTTGATTATAAATGGGATCCCAGGTCCAAGGAGAGATCCACAGATTGTTCTCTGGACAGAGGAGAGGGTGCCTGAACCGGCCTTGGCCTATAACCATACTGATGAAAATTTTGCTTATCATCATAGATCCTTCATCCGACGATGAATGGCGATACAGATGGAGACCACATTGGAGCACCGGACTGAGTCCCCCATGGTCCAAATGAGTGGCAGAAGGAGGAAGAACATGAAAAAAAACTCAGGACCGCGAGGGGTGCAATCACCCACTGATACAAGGGGACTGATCTAATGAGAGTTCACCAAGGCCAGTTGAACTGGGACTGAACGAGCATGTGATCCAACCAGATTTTCTGAATGTGGCCGGATTTTCTGAATGTGACTGGATTCTCTTAATGTGGCTTGCCCGGAGCCTTTCTGAAAAGCCATTGACAATGACACTGGGACTTGTTTCCTCTGCATATACTGGATTTTTGGGATCCAGTCTGTTTGGATACTCACCTTCCTGGACCTCGTGGGAGGGGGGAGGAACTTGAACTTCCCACAGGGCTGGAAGACCTGACTGCTCTTAGGGATGGAGAGGGAGGAGGAGGGGGGAAGTGGGAGGGTGTTGGGAGGAGGGGCGGAAATAGAAACTTTCATAATTTAATAAACTTTGAAAAAAAAAGAGGGAGGGACTATATATCTTCCACTGTACTTTTCCATTGTATAGCCAGGAGAGAAGCGAAGACTGTACAGAAAAGGGATCTGGAGAAGTTGAGCTATCAGCTCCTCACAGGGAGCAATGGCATCTGAGAAAAGGACATCAAACTTGGATCCCTGTAGTTTTGTCATAAGTTGTTTGTTTGAAACTGTGTCTTTGCAAAGCCTTAGATAGCTGTCAGAGAATTCATTAAGCACGTTTTTTAGCATAGGCAAGAAGGATAAACATAAATCTCTTGGTATCTCATAAGTCCATACATCAACAAGCATTGTGAAAACCTTGTTAAAATCATCTTTACTGACAGACGTAGGAAAACTCAAACTTCAGACCAGGTGACTTCTGGGGATCAAGAAAGATGGAAACTTAAGGTCTCAGAACTGTCAATTCATGTCCCCTCTGTATAAGTTCATCCAGTATTGTCTTTAGATTCATGCAGTGACTATATTCCATTGGCCATACCAACCCATGGTTGGGAACCCACAGTTCCCAGATCTTAAGTAACAACCCATTTGCAGGAGTAGCAGAACAGACATCCACTTCACAGTCATTCTGAGTCATCAAAGTCTTCTGTTCACAGTGTGTCCCCTGTGTCATCGCTGATCCTTATATCTAAGGAGAAAAAGCCTTGAGTTAAAATATAAACCGAGTAGATAAAAGAAAACTTACTAAATGACTACATTGATTTTCTGAGCTTAGTGGAGATAGTAAAAAACAAATGTTAATTACTCATATTTGAATATCAGTGTTTAATGTCACATGTTTTATAATGACGTAAATTCAGGAGTCAATACCTAGTTTGCATAACACCTCTGTTTCTAAGATATTTGAAGAATAACAAGAATACTGGTTAGCAAGAGGTTAGTCTGAAATTTCCTGTTAACATAGAACCCAAGATGTAGTAATTGCACACCATATCAATATTTTATGGATATAATTTTTAAAAATTTTTTATTTAACTGTTGATTAACATATTCACTTACATATAATTTCTAAAATGCTTGACAGTACACCTAACTAATTTTACTGACAGAAGTCCTGGGAAGAATATAAGCCTGAGCCTCCTCTTACACATGTCCCTAGGGAAATAGTTGACTAGGAATTGAGTTGTTAGACTCATAGTTGATAGAATAACATGAGAGATACTACTGCTAAGGCATTTAGTTTGATAGACTTATCTGTCCACTGACTTTTCATAAGCCCAAGAAGTACTTGAATAGCTTGTTATCAGAGTTTTAGTCCACAAAGGCCCCCGAGAAGTAAATGAATACATGCATTTGCATGACTATTGTCAAGGAAACACCATGACCACCATTCCTGAGGTCATCAATTTCTCTAAGATTGTTCATGCAGACCTTGGATATTGACATGTAATCTACTATGCCATCTTCTGTGCCCTGGTGTTCAGCTGAAGCTATAAATTTTCAAAGCACTCTAATAGGCATCGTCTAGAGAAAGTTTTTTTTTATTATTATTATAAATGCCAGTTCGTCATTATTTTGACCAAGTCCTTCACCAAAACAAAATTTTGGAATTATGGATATATTTTGTATGATGATTTGAAGTGGTAGTCATCATTGTAAGCAAGGATTATAGGAATTTTTGTGAAGGAAACATGTGGCAAGGACATCCTCAAATCACGGAGAACTGATAAGTTAATCCTTTCTGGAAATTTCCTTACAGATATACCACAATATTTCTTTCATTATAGTAAAGCTTTTACCAGTCAACTTAGCAGTGAGAAAACCATCAACTCACAAAAATGAACAATAAAGGTTCCACATGACCCTCCTCTCTCCCCAAGTTCTCCCTTTTGTCTGAGGGGTCCTTGGACCTCCAACGAGTCCCTGTCCCTGTGCTGAGGACAACCATCCAGACCTGTGAGTTGCTGCCATCCCACCGCAGGATGGAATGTCCGGGAAAGGAGCACAGGGCCCCTTCAGCTCCTGCTGCAGGGGCTTCTTTGCTCCACATGACCCTGACTCCCCCAAGCCTGCCCTAGAGTCTGTGAGGTCCTTGGCCCAAGAACAGTTCCTCCTCCTGCACTGTGGCTATCCACCCACCCAGAGGGGTGAGTGTGCTCCCGCCTCACCAGAAGGAAGTGCAGGGCACCTCCAGCTCCTCCTGCAGGGGATTCTTTGTTCCACATGACCCTCCCCTCCTCTAAGTTCGCCCTTTTGTCTGTGAGGTTCTTAGCCCAGGAACAGTTCCTGCTCCTGCACTGAGGAGATCCACCCAGAGTCAGTCACAGCTTAGATTGGACCAAGATGCCAAGAATCTCCTGGCTGCATTTGAAGGAAGAGATGAGAAGGCACCAATGCAAGATTCCTCCAACAACCTGAAAGGCAGCATGACAACACCAGATTCCAGGGATCACCGCAACAAGAAGACTTGAACACCCTTTTCCAGAAGAAGTAGAAGAAATCGACTTTAAACATAACATTATGAAAATAAAAGAGGATTTTAAACAGGATATGAAAAAATACTGCAAAGAAATGCAGAAGATAAACAAAAATATAGAAGAAATGAATAAATCTCTCAATGATACCCAAGAAAACCAAGAGAAAGCAATCAAACAGGTAATGGAAACAGTTCAAGACTTGAAAAATGAACTGGTGGTAATGAAGAAAACACAAACCGAGGGAAGGCCGGATATGGAAAATCTGGGTAAACGAACAGGAACTACAGAGACAAGTCTAATCAACAGAATACATGCGATAGAAGAAAGAATCTCAGACACCGAAGATATTATAGAGGAAATAAACTCATTGGTTAAAGAAAATAACAAATCCAACAAATTCTTAACACAAATCATCCAGGAAATCTGGGACACTGTGTAAAGACCAAACCTAAGAATAATAGGGATAGAAGAAGGACAAGAATTACAGCTCAAAGGTAGAAAATATATTCAACAAAATTATAGAAAAAAATTTTCCCAACATAAAGAAGGATATTCCTAGGAAGGTACAAGAAGCATACAGAACACCATCCTCTTGTCATATAATAATCAAAACACAAAACATACAGAATAAAGAATGAATATTAAGAGGTACAAGGGAAAAATTTCAAGTAACATGTAAAGGGAAACCTATCAGAATTGCACCTGACTACTCAATGGAAACCACGAAAGTCAGAAGATCTTGGATAGATGTGCTGCAGACATTAAGAGACCATGGATGCAAGACCAGACTACTATACCCAGCAAGGTTTGCGTTTACCATCAATTGAGAAAACAAGATATTCCAGGACAAAAACAGATTTAAACAATACAAAGCCACAAACCCGTCCTTACAGAAAATACTAGAAGGAAAACCACTAACCAAGGAAGCCAACAACACCCATAATAACACAAGCATCTAACAACCCTCCATCAGCACAACTCAAAGAAGGGAAACACACAACCACTACCACCAGAAAAAATAACCAGAGTTAGCAACCACTGGTCATTAATATCACTTAATATCAATGGTCTCAGTTCATCTATAAAAGGGCACAGGTTAAGAGAATGGATACAAAAACAGGATCCAACATTCTTCTGTTTACAAGAAACACACCTCAACCTCAAAGACAGACACTACCTCAGAGTAAAGGATTGGGAAAAGGTTTTCCAATCAAATATACAAAGAAACAAGCAGATATGGCTATACTAATATTTAACAAAATTGATTTCAAGCTGAAATCAATCAGAAGAGATGGAGAAGGACACTTTATACTCATAACAGGAACAATTTATCAGGAGGAAGTCTCAATCCTGAATATCTATGCCCCTAATATAAAAGCACCCATATACGTAAAAGAAACATTACTAGAACTCAAAGCATACATCATACCCCACACTCTAATAGTAGGAGATTTTAACATTCCTCTCTCACCAATGGACAGGTCAACCAGACAGAAACTTAACAGAGGAATAAGAGAACAGATGTAATGAACCAAATGGACTTAACAGACATCAATAGAATATTCCATCCAAACAGAAAAGAATATACCTTCTTCTCAGCACCTCATGGAACCTTCTCAAAAATTGATCACATATTGGTAACAAAGCAAACATCCATAGGTACAAAGAAATTGTAGTAACCACCTGTGTAATATCAGATCACCATGGAATAAAGTTAGAATTCAACAATTCTACCCCCAGAAAACCTACATACTTATGGAAACTGAATAGTCAACTACTGAACCACCTCTGGGTCAAGGAAGAAATAAAGAAAGAAATTAAAGTCTTCCTTGAATTCTATGAAAATAAAGACACAACATACCCAAACCTATGGGACACTATGGAAGCAGTGCTAAGAGGAAAGTTCATAGCACTTTAAGTGCCCATATAAAGGAAACAGAGAAAACACACATTAGAGACTTAACAGCACACCTGAAAGTTCTAGAAAAAAAAAGAAGCAGATTCACCCAGGAGGAGTAGAAGACTGAAAATAATCAAACTGAGGGCTGAAATCAACAAAATAGAAACATACAAAACAATCCAAGAATCAATGAAACAAAAAGCTGGTTCTTGGAGAAAATCAACAAGATTGACAAAGCCCTATCCAAACTAATCAAACAGCAGATAGAGAACACGCAAATTAATAAGATCAGAAATGAAAAGGGGGACATAACCACAGACACAGAGGAAATTCAGAGAATCATTAGATCTTACTACAAAAGCCTGTATGCCACAAAATTTGAAAACGTAAAAGAAATGGACATTTTTTTAAGATAAGTACCATATACCAAAATTAAATCAAGACCAGGTGAACACAATAAGTCACGAGGAAATAGAAGCTGTCATCAAAAACCTCCCTACCAAAAAAAGCCTTGGACCAGATGGTTTCCATGCAGAATTCTACCAGAACTTTCAAGAAGAACTAATACCTAAACTCCTTAATGTGTTTCACAATATAGAAACAGAAGAGTCATTGCCAAACACCTTTTATGAAGCTACACTTACCCTGATACCAAAACAACCACACTGATTTCCAAAGTGGTTGCACAAGATTGCTTTCCCACCAACAATGTGATGGGTGGACACAGAGACAGAGACCCACATTGGAGCAACAAACTGAGCTCCCAAGGTCCAAATGAAGAGCAGAAGGAGGGAAAACATGAGCAAGGAAGTCAGGACCGACTGCAAGGGGTGCGTCCACCCACTGAGATGGTGTGACTGATCTAAGGGGAGCTCACCAAGGCCGTCTGGACTGGGTCTGAACGAGCATGTCATTAAACCGGACTCTTTGAATGTGGCTGACAATGAGGGCAGACTGAGAAGCCAAAGATAATGACACTGGATTTTGATTCTACTGCATGTACTGACTTTTTGGGAGCCTAGTCTGTTTGGATGCACACCATCCTAGACATGAATGTAGGTGGGGTCTTGGACTTCCTACAGCCAGGGTACCCTGACTTCTCTTAGGACTGGAGAGTGAGGAGGAGGGGGAGTGGAAGGAGTGGGATGGAAATGGGAGGATGGGAGGAGGTGAACATTTTTAATAAATAAATAAATAAATAAATTTCAAAAATAAACAATTAAAGAGAAGAAAGGAACAAATAGATTAACAACAATGAAATAAATTAATTAAATGGCATTAGAATTTATTAAATTATAAATAACAATCTAGGATGTTAACATGTCAAATTCTTTAATTAAAATATATGTTCCTTCTAATCAAACAAACATCTAAACACGAGACTCTATGTATAAAAAAATTACTTCGTAGGTAATAAACACTTGCACTGAGAATTAGAAAAATCAATACAAAAGTGCAAATTACATGTAGTAGATACACTTATAACTGTCAAAACTAATTAAGTTATAGAATATAAAATATGAGCTCTAAGGTCTCTATATATTTACCAACATATCAGTTTATCAAAAGACAATCACTATAATCCATACACATCTAATTATTTTCCACAAACATTGTATATGAAAGAGAGACATAAACACAGTAGGACCTGTAGATTTGAACACCTCACTTCAATTGGAAAATCACTCAGGCAAATATTTAGCACAAACTCAGCTGGCTAAACAGAAAATTTCATTCAATGGGTACAGGATATGCAGTCCTCTCACCAGCACATGACACACTGCCCTGAATTCACAATGAATAGAGTCACAGAAACAATTCTCAATAAACTGATACAAATTAAAAATATAATTTATTATCATAGTATAATAAACCACAATTGAAAATTAGAGACATTGTAAGTTATACAAACACTGAATTTAGAAGTATTATTTTTTTGTAACCAGTAAACCAAGGAAGAAAATAAAAAGGAAATAAAATAGTTTCTTGAAATCAATGAAGTATGGAAACATAGCCCATAGGGAGACATATGGAAAATTAAAATTTGGGCTCACTCTTTTAAACTACTATTAAAAGAAGTCTCTCTATTTAATAAGATATTTACACAGGTATTATCTATGGTATTAGACTTGTAACATTTAGGATGCTAGCAAATACAGTTTTAAATAATATTAATGCCTTACAAATTTCTATTTCCTTTCAGTTGCAAAATTTTCTTTGCTACATACACGGCTGTCTCGCCAGTGTAGCAGAAATGCTGACTAGGCAGGCAAGTGCTGCCAGAGGATTGGGATCCATGCTCCTTGGAGATGTGTACCAGGCTGTCCCTTAGCAATCAGTTGTGGTGTAATACCACCTGAGTCGCCATTTGTATTGACTCGACCTGGCTGTCCTCGGAAGCCATATTTGTGTCTTTTTCTTTGTCTTTGTGTTCTTTGTGATCCTTGCATATTGCTAACAGATCAGACTATTCCAAGCAGGTGCGGATACAAACAAGACTGCTGAGGACACTTTTGAAACTTGCTCCACTATTAATTAAAGCCTTAAAAGAAGTAGCCAGTTCTGGGAATTGGCAGGGTCATCATTAGGACAATTGCTTGATGATGTGTAACAAAAGGAGTTAATTTTACTAGGAAAAACCTTAGAAGCCTTAGGCATTTGACTGAGAAATATGTACAGTTGTAAATAGAAGGCCTATGAAACCTTTCTTGTGGGAAGAAAAAGACCTAACCTAAGCTGACAATATCTGAGCCTGAGAATTGAGAAGGGAGGAGAGTTGAGGTTAGTGATATAAAGTAAACTTCAGAGAGATTCAAGACTTTGTATTAGAAATTTCCTAGCAGAAAGCTTTCCCCGGGGAGATAGTAGCCTTTTTTCTCACCCAGGCACACAAGGTCACTTAGCTCAAAGCAGCTAGCCACCTGCAAGCTGATAAAGATGGTCTAGCTCAAGGGCAATAGTCTCTCTGAAGGCAAGAAAAAAGAGTTTATTTTACAAAATATGAGAGAGCAGAAATCCTTGTGCCCAAGTCAAAGCATCTTCAAAGATTCTTTTTGTAAACTGTTTTATGCTGTTCTTTTCTGTTTTATGATTTGATGATGTATGCCTTTGCCAAGTTCTTTGATTGTAAAATATATATATAATCCTGCACTGAAAAAATACACTGAGAGTGACTGTCTGTCAATTTCCTCCGCCGTATCCTGAAATCTTCCTTCAAATCTCCATAGAACCTGTAAGACAATGCTGTATAACAGGAAGCAAAGTTTTAAAATGTAGTTTTTAAATTTAGAGACTAAATAACTGAATGCCTTCGATAGGACTGATGAGAAAACCAAAGAAGAGAAACTGAGTAGTGAGGATTATAAAAAGACTGTCACAAACAGTATATTTCCTATGCTTGTTTTCATATTCATTCAAGTTTAATGTAATCATAATTCCACAAACATAAGTTAGACAAATGAAATACTTAATGTATGTGGTTATATTTAAGATACTGTTCTGTCACAAAAATTCTCTTGTAATGAAGAGTAACACATCACCAGTGATTGATAGTTTGCATATATTTATTATATTAGTTAAGATGAAGAATCTAGATTTACAAGAGATGTCTAAACTTAATGTTACTTTGAAAACTTTCAAGACATGTTAATGCTATTGTATTAGTGCAGTTATTAAGTAGAATTTACCTCTTTCCTGAAATATCTTTAGCATGCACAGAGTCCTCAGACAGTCTTCAAGAAGAAAGAGCAAGTGACTTGGAAGAATACTTTTATTCTTTGTACTCCTGCCAGCATTATTTCCAGAACACAGTAGTTTCACACTTCTAAACTAGTTAATGCAATTTAGGGTGTAATAGTACTAAGTTTCTGAATTAGATCTCCTAAGAATTTATAGGCTCAGTACATAATAGGTTCCACATTTGACCTCACCTTTTCAGAATTTGTGCAAGGGCTGATGCAATTGCCATAGCCTTTTCTTCTGTCATGTTGCTGACTATTGACCCCACAGAAAATACTACAACACTATGTTCTCCAGAACTCTGGACAAAGTCTTTTATTTCCTTTGAAGACAGAATTTGTTTCAGCCTCAAATAACAATGGCAGGGGAAGTACTATGGAGAAAATGCTATGAAACTATTTTGATTAAAAATCAAATATTAATAAAAATTAGTAGAGGTATAATGAAAGGTAAAATACAGATAACACAAAACTTTCCTTCTTACATAGTTCTTAAATCAGTGTAACAAAGGACTGTAGGTAGAACAATTCTAATGTTATATATATATAAATATGTAAGTTCTTTAATTTAAACCCTTGCTAACATATTTAGTGTTATTAGAGATTCTTAAGATTCTTAAGGTATTGTATGCATATATATAAGTTATGATAACTTGTAAAGATGTAAATAGTTAGGATATTTGCAGTGTTTACATCACAATAGCTGATACACATAGTGACTGTGAATTCTGATTACTTGGTATGGATGTAAGATAACATGCTGTATAGTCATAGAGATGCCTATTGTTATAACTCATCAGTCATCTTCCAAGATTTCAATTTTGCTTGAGAAAAGGAATGCATTCACTGAGCATTTGTAAATCTCTGAGTAACAACTATTTGTGGAGAAGGCAGAAATATTTAACATAGAATTTGATTTCACAATAGCTTACAGGGAGCCAAATCTTGATTATGAAATATAGCAGTATTTTATTAATTATTGTCATAGACTGTGACTCATTGCCTTGTCTTCTTTTCCCACTTTTATTTAATAATAATAATACTGTAAGTTTCCCTTTATTGGAACTTCAATACTTCAGGTAACAGAATATTTTCTGCAACAACTAATATAATATTGTATCAATCTATGGACTTTGAAAAGTTTTATGGATAACCATATGAATTTAAATTGAAGAGTAGTATTTGGTTTTGTTCAATAATAGGCTATAATTATATTAGCAGAAAGAATTCTTTTATAAATTAAATTTACTGATTGTCTTCACTGAAAATAATAAGAATTATTAGGTTTACACATGCAGTGCATATTTTTCTCTGTGGTTATTTTATTACTGAGCTGTGATATCAAGAGAAACACTACTCAAAAATGCTTTAGTGCAGTGATTCTCAACTTGTGAGTTGTGATTTGTTTGAAGTGGCCTAATACTATCAGAAAACACATATTCCCAATGGTCTTAGGAACTGAGACACCAATCTTCAACCCAATTCTAGGCAGGTCAACCCACATGCAGATATGCTCACAAATAAGTACTCAGACCTATATTAAAGTGTCTTTCTTGGGAGGGTTGAGAATCACTCTATCCTGAAAGCTTGGCATTCACCTTAAAAATATCCATTAGTAATGTAAATATTCCAAATTATATCCTAAGGAACAAAACTAAGATCTCAAGGATGAGTGCTTTAAATTGCAGAGTGTAAGTAGGAAATATTAGTTTTGCACAAAGTATTACTGAAACCTTTTGTAGTATTGTGGAATGTATCTTCATTAGAGCCAAAATACTGGTGAGTTCCTTTCCATCTCCACCTTACTGTCTAGATGTATACATTTACTTTTAAACAAATCTGTAAGGTAGTGTTCTATGATTATATTTGAAAATATAACATTAATATTGTGGCATACTTTTTCTATTGAACAAGATACTTAAAGTGACTTCAAATATATTAGATAATTGCTGTAATTAATAAGTATTATAATTTGAAGATAAATTGTTTCCCACAGGATCAGTGCTGAAGGATTTGGTTCTAGATAACTGCAAATTTTTGAAAATTTCTTAAAACCTAAAGAGGAAACCTAAATGGAAGAACTATGTAATGGGAAA
Source organism: Myodes glareolus (assembly GCF_982192425.1). Classification (NCBI taxonomy): domain Eukaryota; kingdom Metazoa; phylum Chordata; class Mammalia; order Rodentia; family Cricetidae; genus Myodes; species Myodes glareolus. Next base: position 19,980,593 of record NC_142033.1, on the reverse strand, counting down.
TATGCATCTCTTGGGTGCTGTATATTGTTCAACCCCAACTTTACTTGCTGTGTTCTATAGAATGAGTAGCTTCTGCTATCTACTTCAACTGTCATCTAACACAGTCCCAGATTCAATAGACTCTGAGATTGTCAGTAATTCCAACTTCTCTTAGCATTGTAATCTTTCCTTTAAAACCAGTTTCCGTAAAGATTTTGTTAAGTGATAAAACTATTCTTTCCTAAGCAGCTTTATGATGGGGGTGGTTGGCAGAAGTGCCGTGTCTATGCTGTCTTTCCACACTTCAAGCCCTTATATTGGGGTGTCCTAACTACTTTACAGTTTTTTAGTGATGAGGGCAGCTTTCCAGCATGATGAATTTAACTGATTTAACAATGCTGATTCTTCTGTATATTTCCAAGGTCTCTGTTGTTCCCTAATTGTAGAAATGCAGAAACATGTGACCCTATAACAATTTTTATCTTTTTCATTGGAAGGGCTCAATACCTCACTTCGTATATCTTTTACACTGAAAGAACTGAAGCAATGAAGTCGAACAATAAAGAAGTCATTGAAAATAAAATAAAATGAAACCAAATAAAAGCAAACAAAAAGGCACTTATTTACCATGCTAGGTTTGCAGTGATGACCTCCAATAAAATCAACATTTGGTAAGATTGGGCGAGGAAACTCCAAATCCCAGTAGGACCTAGTAAGTCATATTTCTGCTTTCTTCATCATTTCAGCTAATGTAGTAGGTCTTCCTAAATAGAGAAAATGAGGTGGTCAGGGAAAGGAAGGGAAGAGAGGAAATGATGGCAAGGTTGTCTTCAGAATATACTAAGTTTTCCTGAAAAGTGAAAATAATTTGTGCTCAATTATGTAGAAAATGTGCATTTATAAACAAAATATTCAAGTCAAGCATAATTTATTGTGTGATTTATATGTGACTTATACCATGCGTTAATATGTGTTGTAAGCAAACTCAAAAGAAATCTGATGGCTCTAGCTACCTCAGTAAGGAGCCATCATAGACTCATTAAGATAAGTCTCCACAGAATTAAGTCAACACTTCATTCCTTCTTAAAAGATTTGAATGCTTTAGGTGAATATATAAACAAATACTCAAGCTCCAGACAAAATAAAACTACCACAGCTATAGACACAACTTGCCCCAGTAATTCTCACCCTATTTCTGAAACATTAGCAACAGCTCCTTGGTTTTCAAAGTGATTTCTGAATTTGATGCCTGTGTGAATTCATGATCCCCTGTTCTACCTGTACTTTATAGTAAGAACTTACTAGTTCTTAATATGCTCCTGCTTTTATGTCAGGAACTTAATAGTATTTACTTATTATATAAAAATTAGCCATAATACCTGAAAATTGTACAGAAATTGTGAGAATAAAAACTTATATTCACCATTAATAGGGATTACCTCTTTTAAATAGAAAAACTTGAACTTAAACAAATGGCAAGCAAATTCATGAACAGCCATACTTTAGAAGATTTGATATATTGAGATAGTTACAAACAAAGGACCTTGGAATACAGAGTCATTAGTAACCTCAATTAAAGTTTTTGAGTCTGTGTTTAAACAGACTATCACAGAGTAAATCCTTCAGGACATATTTGAAATTCTTAAAGAAAGAAAATCGTCTACATAAAATCATCATTAGACTAATTTATATCACTCTCTGTTCTACATGTGCTAAGCATATTTCCTTTATACATGAGAAATATTGAGTAAAATGAATAGGTAATGGCTTATAGCAACCCCACAAGTTTCACTTGTTGATGACATGACCTCCTTGGTCATTTGTGTACTAAGTGATTCTTTCTGATCAATGATACCTGACTGCCCCCTTTTTGTGAAAACATAGTATTACAAATCATTTATTAAGTATACCTGTAAAAGACAAATGCATCTTATTTTAGAAGCATATAAGAATAGATAAATGCAATGAAACTTAGCTCCCCCATCCAGAGATATAAACGTTAACTTACCCAAAATTTTAGTGTAAAACAGACCCCATTTCTTCTCAGTAAATGGCTCGAACCAAAAGTCAAAATAAAGCATGCACATCATGTTTTCGACCCTCTCCATGAATGTCATTTGACCACTTTATCCTGACATAATAATAGGTACATAGGAAGGTGGGAAGATAAAACCCCCACTATTCTTTTCTATTGCGTAGCCAGGAAAATAGCGAATGCTGTACACAAAGGGTATTTGGAGTATTTCACCTATCATCTCACCACAAGGACCATGTGGATCTGAAAGAAGGACACCAATCTTTGATTCTTGTAGCTTTGTCATAAGAGGCTTGTTCAAAACAGCTTCTTTACAAAGATTTAGACACAGATCAGAATATTGCCTATATACTTCATCAAGTGATGGAAAATATCTCAAGCATGTATCTCGTGGTACTTCATTCATCCAGCCAATGACCCACTGTGTGTAAAAAATTTCCAGATCATCTTTACTGATAGATGTAGGAAATGTTTCAAATTTAAGGTCAGGTGATTTTGGGGGATCAAGAAAGATGGAAGCTGAAGGACTCAGAACTGTCACTCCATGACCCTTCTGTCCAAGTTCTTCCAATATTATCTTTAGATTCATCCAGTGACTGAATTCCATTGGCCATACCAACACCTTCCCACAATTCCCAGGTATAAAGTAGCAACTCATCTGCAGGAGCAACAGAACAGACATCCACTTCACAAGCATCCTTTGAAACTGCAAGACTCCTGTTAATGTAACCTTCTCCTTCATTATAACCTGTTGATATATATCCCTTTGTGTTTAATCTGAGTGAAAATTAAGCTGTAAGTTAAAATATAACTTAAGTTGAGCACTGTTGACATATTAAACTATTAGGCATAGTATATTGACTGAAGCTATACATTAAATTAGTTAATGCGTACGTTAGTGTGCTTAATGTATGTTTTGTAATGAAGTATGTTCAGTTAGTGCTGTGTGGAAAACGTCCTTTCTGAGAAGATAGAGCACAGGCAAACACGTGTATCTGTTCACTCAGAAGAGCAATCCTTGAGAGATCACACTGAGGAGACTACCAAAGTCCAACTTGCTAAAGCAATGCAATTCATGAGAGGTTTTCAGAGCTGGAAATCATTAAAAGAATCAAATATACTGTGTCAATGTTGGTCCTCCAAATGAGACAAAAGGACTATCTCAGGTCAAAGCAGTAAATTAGGAAGAAAAAGAGTTTCTGTGTTAGAATATGAATAATTTGAAACAAAAAGGTAAATTTGAAAAAGTTAAAAGAACCAAGTACATATTGAAATTAAACATGCAAATATTGCCAATATGATTGGAACAGGAAAAAATTAAAAATTATCAAAATAATTCTACACAGTTACTTCTGGAAATATTCTTTTTTTAAAGATAGAGATTTCACAAAGATCTTCAGAATATCATATATATTGCATCGAAATCATTATCTGTTTCTTGCTATTATCATGATGTCAAAGTTCAAAACAAAGAGTTCTGATATCAGCATGAATTATTAATTATTAATAAATTATTAACCTATTATGTAGAGTTTTTAGAGTAAGATAATAATCCTTAGCAAATATCTAAGACTATATCACACAGGGAAATATATTTAAGATTCTCAAAAAGACAAAGTTAAGACAATATACCCAGACAAACAATGCTTTAGAATTCAAGGGAAGATGAATGTTTCTGATACAAGAAATATTAAAGACAACTATTACCATCAGGGCAGTCATAAAACAAATATCTGGGAATTCTATACTAAAGGCAATTACACAAAATAAAATCATAAAAATAATGTAAAACAAAGCTTAATAGTAAAGTAAAAGAGAAGTGAAAAAGAACAAGAAATTTTCCCATAAAGAAAACAAACAACTCACCAATACAGAAAAAAGAAAAGGGACATACATATACAAGACTTGAATTTTGCATGCAAATGGATGGAAATAGAAAACACTTTCCTGAGTGAGATAATCCAGACACAAAAAGATGAATGTGGTATGTACTCACTCATTAGTGGACTCTAGCCATAAACTAAGGACATTTGAGCCTATAGTTCACAAGTCTAGAGAAGCCAAATAATAAGGTGAACCCAAATAAAAACATATATAGATACTTCTGGGAAATGGAAGCAGACAAGATCACTGATGGGAGCAGGGAGGTGGGGGTGGGAAGGGGAGAGGGGGAGAAAAAAGGGAGAAGGGAAGGATTGGGTGAAAGCTTGGGGTAGTGGGAGGATTAAGATGGAGGAAGGGCAGATATAGGAGCAGGGAAGAAGATATCTTCATTAAGGGAACCATTTTAGGGTTGGCAAGAGACTTGGCTCTAGAGGGGATCCCAGATGTCCACAGGGATGTCCCCTGCTAGGTCCTTGGGCAGCAGAGGAGCGGGTGCCTGAACTGGCCTTGTCCCATTGTCACGCTGATGAATATCTCAAATATCACCATAGAACCTTGGTCCTGCGATGGATGAAGGTAGAGACAGAGACCCACATCAGAGTACTGGACTGAGTTCCCAAGGTCCAGTTGAAGAGCAGAAGGAGGGAGAAGATGAGCAATGAAGTCAGGACCATGATGGGTTGGTCCACCCACTGAGACAGTGTGCCTGATCTAATGGGAGCTCACCAGATCCAGCTGGACTGGGACTGAATGAGCTTGTGATCAAACCCAACTCTTTGAATGTGGCTGACTATGGGGGCTAACTGAGAAGCCATTGATAATGGCACTGGGACTTGTCTATTGCAAGTACTGCCTTTTTGGGATCCTAGTCTATTTGGATGCACACCTTCCTAGGCCTGGTATGAGGGGGGAAGGCCTTGAACTTCCCACAGGGCAGGGTTTCCTGCCCTCTCTTAAAGAGGGAGGGAGAGGGAGAAGAGAGAGTGGGGGAGGGGGGAATCAGAGGAGGGAAAGAAGTGAAAATTTTTTAATGGAAAAAAACATATACAAGAAAATAAAAAATGAACAACATAGCAGCTTTATGTATTTATTTATATACCTATAACCACACTGTGAATAATGGATAAATTCTTCAGTGATCCGTTATGTTTAATGTAATTAAAGCATAAAACAGGGAGTAAATGTGTAAGTAAAATAAAAATGACACAGATAGTATGTGAGGAAATCTGTGAATGTTCTGCTCTTCTGACTGATAATGTGACCACTGGTAATTTACTAATTTTCTAGAAATTAACTGTATAGTGAATAACATTTTTTCTAGTACTTCATCCAAGGAGAGTCTGCATACCTGAATTATATCTAAAGATGTCTACTTATTTCATTGAATGCCACTACCCATTTTTTTGCAATATTTGTGAATCAATTCAGTCCTATCATTTCAAATTTTGTCTATTTTTCCTAATTTACATCATGCCTCTATTAACTGTTTGAAATGCCATCTTATCACACTAGTTATTTTTAAATAATTAATTTTCTTGTTAACCTGACATTAATTGATCTAATTTATTTCCTAGGGATTATTTGCTACTATTATCATGATCCACAATTTTAAAATAACAACACTAAAAAGACCATTTCTGCACCTGCAAGTAAAGGTGATGACTAGGAAAACTTCAGTAGAATTCTCTCTATATACATATACACATACACATAATATATACCTATATGAACACTATCTATGCATCTATTTATCAATCTATCTATTTATTTATCTTTCTGAGATTTGTCACTTCAATCCATTATACATTTTATTTTACTCTTCATTGATTAAGGTAAAATTTCAAAATAACCAAGACGCAAAGCTTGCTTTTTCTGTCTCATATATACATAAATATATAGAATGGTGATGTTTAAAGAAAAAAAATGGTCCACCAACACTGGCTCTAATAAACATTTATCTAGTTACTTCAGAAACAAAATTCAAGCCTTGCTAATATAATTTCTAATTATCTATTGGGACATAGATAATTATTTAAGTGAATGACCACCAGTGTGAATGAAGATCCAAATGTGAGCTTCTCAGAATTTCTGACTGTTCTTTGTTCAGGTTTATCATTTTAAGACAACTTAATGCTTCTTGCTTGTGTTAGTCTTACCATGAAGGTATCTACATAGTACTAGGATAGTTTCTAGGGTACTAGGGTACCAACAACATTTAGGATGTTAATAGATGAGACTTTTGAAATAAAATTTTTATTTTCTTCTCAGTTTTATGACTTCCAATTAAAACAGATGAATAAATTCTTTGTCACAGATAAATGGTATGAGTTCATTTCTTGCATGAAGTACAAAGCAAAAGATCAACTTTGATTATGACATTAATTAATTGCCAAAAGGATGTTTATAAACAAAAAAGTTGGTGGAATTTTCCTCACAACATTTAAAATATATTTATTGTCTTAGGTTGTGATATGTTTGTATACTGTGTGAAGATGTATTGCTCTGATTGGTGTAATAAGAAGTTGAATGGCCAATAGCTAGGCAGAAGACAGAAGTGGGACTATAGAAAGAGGAGGACTCTGGGAAGAAGAAAGGCAGATTTGCCAGGAGATTCTGAAGAAATCAGATATACAGTATAGAGCAGAGGTAACTGAGTCTCATGACAGAATGTGAATGAATAGAAACGGGTTAATTTAGGGAGAAAGTCAAAGCGAAGGCCGAGTTTTTACAATTAAGTCTCTGTGCTGTTATTTGCAGGTTGGAAGTCCCAATGAGAAAGTATTGCTATAGGCTTAGCATAAAATGTGTAAAACATTTTGTTTCTAAAAAATATATCAATAATGTTAAAGGGGTGAAAGGGCATTAATGAATTCTTATTCTAGAACAAACTATGACTTTACAAATTTTAACTTCAAATATATTTTTAAAATTGAATGACATATATAAAAACACTTTCTATTTCCTGAACAAAGTTATAATTGTTATTAGTAAAAATTATTTCAAATGTTTTATGACTTTTCCTTTAGTCAAGGCATAGTCAGTAAATCTCTACTTCCTTACCCTGTAATTTACCATTTACTAGAAGCTGAGCAATCCATTCTAATTCCTACTTCTTTGATTCTTCCTGTTTTTTACTTCTATAAAGCTCCATTCACCATGTCTTACAGGGTTGGGTTCAGTTTCTCTTGAAATGTCTTCCTCCTACTTCTATCGTATGAATAAGTTCTGTCTTGCCAACATGCAAAGAGATCATGCCCTTCTTTCCTTTGATAGACTTTGGCAGTCAATTTGAGTAAAATGATAGTACTTCTGACAAAGCTCTATCAAACCTTAGGCTTCTTTCTCTTACACTTTAAACAGGCTCATGGTTCAGTGAGTATCATTAATTTTAGGATTACAGAATTCATAAGTAAGCACTAAATTATTTAAGGAAACTATACTAAAATTGCTTAGTTATTAGTGTTTACGAAAGAGGAAATTATATAAGTATATCAAACATTCCAAAGTCTTCTAGAAAAAAAAACAGAGAATTATCTTGCCACAACTGATGCACAGAGTTGGGTGCAATAAAATACTCTGTTTTATCACACACAACCTTAGATCACAGACCAGATCTCAAAGAGCTCACAAGTAGATGATTCATATTAGTGGTTCATGCTGAGTCATCAATAATGTATCTCTTGGTATTACATTAAGGAAAGAGAGAAAAGCACATCCCCTTGGAGTCATTTAACCAAGAGGGAGTCCAGATTTAAATAATTTTTTCACACTCCCTGTGTCTTTAGTCCTTTGTTACATGAGTCTGAATCTGTGCCTACCTGAAGGATATGTCTGCCTCTGTGCTATCTATGTGTCCTTATTGAATAGCATAGAAAACACCACATGGAAAGGAATGGAATACTTCACAGAAACTTTTTATACAATTTTACAATGGTTTAAATCGCTGGCTCCAACTAATCTCCACTGGTCAGACAGAACACAATATTATAAACATCACTGTTTCTCAATCAACATCTGCACATGGTTGCTTTCAATCTTTATGGTGGGTTTTAGGAAGTTGCTTTCAACTTTCATATTTTCTGCTTCCAGAAAATGATATACATGTATTGTCTGAATTAAAGGAATGGAATAGTATGTAATTTAAGATTATAGTTAAACTTTAGCTAGGATTGTAAAACTTGATTACATGGGAAATCCAAGACAAATAATTGTTACATTGTCTTTTAAAAGTTGGGTTGAATGAGCAGTTTGAGCACAGGGCAGGCTCAAATCTTAAGTCTTAAGTGACCTCAAGGTGTATTATTAAATTTGACTGTGAGGTCTAGCAAAAGTTCCAGTCACTCAGAATAAAAGATATTTTCAGACTATTGCATTGCCACAACCACTCCTCATTCTTTTTCTTTCTTTCTCCCCAACATATTTATAAACAAATGAGCAGCATTTTTAATTAAGAATTTTTAGATACAATCTTTTCTCATTTTACAAAGCTATTTCAGTTTCCACTCCCTCTTCACCTCCCTCGCCACACTTTCTCCCATCCCCCTCATCCATTCCTCAGAAAGGGTATGGCTTCCCATGGGGAGTCAAAAAGTCTGACATTTCACTTTGAGACAAGATCAAGACCCTAAGCAGCATTTTGTTAAGGAAAGAAAAGCAATGATTGTCACACAGACAAATATGAATCCACAGATGTCCAGAGAGTGGTAATGGTACCAGGTGAGGCTGTGTGCAAGTGGCCCCAGATGCTTGGCCCTTTCTTTGTTCATGATAAACTCAATCCAGAAGATGGCTCTGTCTAGTGACTTCATTGCCTGCATAAGGTATCAGTTAGTAATCATACCATGTTCTATTCATACTTAATATGAAATAGATGTCATTATGAGTATTTTTATAGATAATAAAGAGGACTTACATGAAAAGTGAAAAGAAATTGTTTTGTCCAGTACTAATTATGGAGGTCTCAACTAGAACACAAAGCATAGAAACACAAAAAAAGAAAACATAGAAAATAATAATTATTTCTAAGCTACAGTTTGGACCTGTAAAACCTCCCAGACAAAACAATCAAAATGTGGTGTGTGGGACAATTGTATTCTGTGAATTATAATTTAAATAAACACTGATTTGTCAGTAGCCAGGCAGGAAGTATAGGCGGGATAACCAGACAGGAAGTAGAAGTTGATCAAGGAGAACAGAAGTATTCTGGGAAGAAGGATGCTTTTTCTGCAGTTGTGAGCCTACCACAGAAGAAGCAAGATGGGACTGCCTCACTGAAAAATATACCAAGTCATGTGGCTAGCATATACAAGAATAATGGGCTAAAATAAGTTATAAGAGCTAATGAGAAGCCTGAGCTAATGGGTCAATCAGTTTATAGTTAATGTAGACCTCTGTGTGATTTCTTTGGGACTTAACGATTGTGGGGACCAGGCAGGACAGAAACTCAGACAACAAAAATGAAAATGAGGTATCTCTCATTTGGGGGGCAATAAAACTTGAGTTAGCTAGTAAGCATTTATTTATAGGCCAGTTATGCAAAGTTCACAATTCAGAGATAGGAGAAAAACCCCTGTCAAGTTCCCAGTGTGGTGCTTATGAGGGCAAAGTGAAAATGAGTTGGAACTGACTAGGAATTTGTACTGACCTCTTACCACTGATCAATTTTTATATCTATAAATGTTCATGCCTATACTATTTACCATAAGAGAGGCTGATTATGACCTACTGCTTAAAAATAACTGTCAATCATTGTTGGATAATTTTTAAGAAGCAAAGAAAAATGAATTGAAAATTCAATATGAGTCAAGCTTCTGTACAAAGCCAGACACTTTGTAAGAAACAAAACAAGCAGAAACAAAATACAAACAAACAAACAAAACCACCAAAGTTTAATTGTGGTACTCCGTCATACTGTCATTTAACTCTGCCCTTATCTTTACTTTCACTCTTACTTCTGTTTTATTGTTTTTATTATTGTAAGAACTAAACAATCATGATCATGTAGTCATACATGCCATTTGCTGTACCATGAGTTAGAAGATTTTTCATTTTTTGTGGCCTAGGATCAGATTGAATGACTAGGAGACAGAAAGGTCTCTGACAGGTAGATAGGAGGGGATCAGGTCACAGATAGATTAGAAAGGTGCTGAACTTTTGCTTGCTTAGTCATCTCTTGACTGGAGACAAAGGCTTTTTTCTTCTATCAATTGGGCACTGCCACCTAGTGCTTGATCCAGGGTGTTCAGCTATATCCAAATGCCTTGTCTCCATATGTTTACCCAAAGCTGTTAGCCTATCCATTTCCCTACCTTTGATTAAACTGACCAATGCTAAATTGGGAAAAGGGAAAAAATCCTGGCCTCCAAATATATTTAAAAGTCCTAGTCCTTGAGGAAAGGATGATTTTTTTTTATTTCTTGAGACCTACAAAATGTCTTTGTCTCTTTCTGTCTGTCTGTCTGTTTCTGTCATCTCTCTGTACTCCTTTTCACAGCTAATAAAATCATTTTTTTGTCTCCTGATTCTGCTGATGTGTCTGGGTTTTCCCTCATGCTCCTCATTATGATTCAGTCTTTTCTCTTGCCTTAAAATTATTATCTGATGGGGAAAAGAAACTTATCCAGACTCCTAGACAGCAAGAATGCCAAGAAATACATAAGAAAGAATGAAACAGAGGCACATGGTAGGCTGCAACCTCGACAAGCCAGCCATGCCTTCCACAGTCACCTTGACACAAGCTGGAGTGGTCTTAGAAGATGAGCATCTGATAAAGTGCCGCCATCCAGACTGCCTGTTTGTCTGCAGTGCACTTTCTTAGTTGAGGATTGATTGATCGATATCATTGGGCCCAGCACACAGGGATTTGGCCCACCTCTGAGAAGGTGGTAATAAGTTGTGTAAGAAAAAGCTGAGGTAGGGAGAAGAGCAAGAGAGAGAGAGGTGAAAAACAAGGCACAAGTGATCTTATGGGGGAAATGGTAAAATAAGAGCTCCAATTAGTGAGGAGAGATAAATATAGAAAAGAAAGGAAGGATAAATGAGAGTGAGGACGTCAGAAAACGTCATAAAGGATATTAGTAACTATCTGCTTTAAGAAATCCTGCAAAACACATACACACACACACACACACACACACACACACATGCTAAAATTTTTTCCAACTGAGCTTGCAATGTTTTCTGTAATAAACGAAGATCATCAAACAAGAACTTTGACACCAGCCATGAAAGCCCCTGTGAGTCATTAGCCAGAATTGAACAAGATACTCTCTAAACATTACAGGCTATTGTTATTGCCCTTGGTTGTCTCCTGGAGGTGTGTCCCTGGCACTGAATACATCATGTACTTCAGAGACAGGGCCTAGAGAGCCCTGAGCTCAAACTGATGTGAAAGTCTCCTCTATGAGCCTTAGCTTTTATGGTACCAGAAGGCCCCATGCAAGCTTCCAAAGGAGGGAGGCAACCTATCCTACCCAGATATGATGCCAGTTGCTACATCCACGGCTGTCACGCCAGTGTAGCAGAAATGCTGACTGGACGGGCAGGTGTTGCCGGAGGATTGGGATCTGTGCTTCTCGGAGCTGTGTTCCAGGCGGTCCCTTAGCAATCAGTTGTGGTATAATGCCACCTGAGTCGCCATTTGTACTGACTTGACTTCGCTGTCCTTGGAGCCATATGTGTGTCTTTTTCCTTGTCTTTATGTTCTTTGTGATCCTTGCATATTACTAACAGATCAGACTATTCCAGGCAGTTGCGGATACAAATAAGACTGCTGAGGACATTCTGAGCTCTGCCCCGCCATTCATTAAAGCCTTAAAAGAAGTAGCCAGTTCTGGGAATTGGCAGGGTCATCATTAGGATAATTCCTTGATGATGTGGAACAAAAGGAGTTAATTTTACTAGGAAAAACCTTAGAAATCTTCTACAGGAAAACAGCTGCAGCAACACTAAATATTTGCCTGAGAAATACGTGCAGTTTAACAGGAGGCCTATGCAGCCTTCCTTATGGGCAGAATAAACCTAGGCTAATTACAACATCTGACCCTGAGAGTCGGGAAGGGAAGGAAGTTGAGATTAATGGTATGAGATGAGGTTCAGACAAGTTTGAGATCATGTCTTTGAAACTTCCTAGCAGAAAGTTTTCCCAGGAAGATAGTAGCCTTCTTCTTTCCCACCCAGGAGCACAAGGTCACTTAGCTCAAACCAGTCAGCCACCTGTTACAGACTGATAAAGATAGTCTAGCTCAAGGGCAATGGCCTCTCTGCAGGCAAGAAAAAGGAGTCAAAATATGAGAGAGCAAAAGTCCTTGTACCCGTGCCAAAGCATTTTCAAAGATTCTTTTTGTAAACTGTTTTATGCTTTTTTTATGATCTGATGATGTATGCCTTTGCCAAATTCTTTGTTTGTAAAAATATAAAAGCCTCGCACTGAAAAAGTAAAATCGCAGCAGCATTGCTCAATCACATTGAGAGTGACTGTCTGTCATTTCCTCACTGTATACTGAATTCTCCTGAACCTTCGTCCTGTTCCTCCATGGTCTGAGTGGCTCACCTGAGCCGGTCTGTGGCAGCAAGTGAACCCTAACAATAGAGAGTATGGCAGGATAACCCTAAGGGTGTAATAGTGACATGCATACCTTGATAGTGACTGGCCAACAGCTCTCTAATTAGACTTAAAGTCCACTCAATAAGAGGGAAATCATGCCAGGTACTGAAAGCAAACTCCCTGTTATCCTGACCCCAACCCCTACTCAGCAATGTTCTCTGAGCCTTAGGTAAGGAGCTCACTATTTTGTAGTTATACTCCTTGGGACTGTGATTCATGACTCTACATTGTATTGGTTGTAGTTTTCTAATGTCTTGTGTTTTTGAAAATTTTATTGATGTTCTGTCTGTACATCATTTCATCCACCCTGCACCCCATTCAGCTCTTTCTATAACCTTCTCAACTCCTAAAATTAATGACTTCTTCTTTGATTATTGTTCTTTCGCTCAAATATATCCTGTTGAGTTTATTTAATTTTGCTCAAGGTGCTCATGTTTATGGATGAACCACTTGACTTTATAATAATTTGTTAGTTAATTTTAGTATTGTTTTCAGATACAGCCTTGTCAATTTTTATTTCTAAAAGTTTATTTGCAATCACAGTTATTATACTCCCTAAATTTTTAGGTCACTTGTGAAATTATATTAAACTGTTCAGATTTTTCATTATAATTAAATATATTGCAGTTTAAATATTCCTAACAAATTTATATTTTCATATTATCACCAAAGTGGGAAATATGTCAGGTAGGCAAAGTTGGATAAATGTATTCAGATCAATAAATTTAGTTAACTTCATCAAAAGAATGAAGAAAAAAGTCCTATAATCATATCAAAAAATACTAAAAGTAATTTACTTACATTTTCATAAATAATGTAAAATTTCAGAAAAGTAGATATAGAAGAAATACATGTTCATGTATTTGAAACTATATATGACAAATGTGCATTTTACATCTTACCAAATGGGTAAAAGGTAAACCCTTTCCTCAAAGAACATGAATATGGCAAGTATGTCCCTGTTCACTGCTCTTATTCCCTATAAAGTGAATAAAGTCATGTGCTGAACAATGAGGTATTGGAAGTAATAAAGGGCATCCAGCTGGGAAGAGAGACAAATTATTCCTATGTAGTAGTATATAGATTCCAGGTAATGAAGCAGAGTTAAAATCTTTAACTAGTAACATTACATCATTTTGACAGACTACCTGGCAGAAACATTTGTTTTTAAAGTTAGTTACTTTTACTTCAGTGTTTATAAGCACAATTCTCAGCCCTGCTTAATTTGTCTGCCTGGTGAGGCAGAAAACAATGGCATCAGAATCATGCCTTAGAGTCAGAACACTGTAGTGCCGAGATTACGAGCCCAGATTGCTACCACCAGAAACCAGAGAAGTCCAGACTGATACAGCAAGATTTATTATTATTGCCAGCCAGCTTGGAACTCATCTCCAGCACTTGTCGCAGCAAGGCAGGGAGGAGTTAGCGTTCTTCTGTGGGTTTTTATTAATCTATTTATTTATTTATTTATTTATTTATTTATTTATTTATTTATTTATTTATAAAAGTTTCCACTTCCTCCCCTCCTCCCAATAACCTCCCACTCCCCTCACTCCCTCTCCTCCTCCCTCTCCAGTCCAAGGAGCAGTCAGGGTTTCCAGCCCTGTGGGAAGTTCAAGTTCCTCCCCTCTCCCTCCAGGTCTAGGAAGGTGAGCATCCAAACAGACTAGATTCCCAAAAAGCCAGTACATGCAGACAAAACAATCCCAGTGCCATTATCAATGGCTTCTCAGTCAGCCCCCATGTCAGCCACATTCAAAGAATCTGGTTTGATCACATACTCGTTCAGTCCCAGTCCAGCTGGCCTTGGTGAGCTCTCCTTAGATCAGTCCCCTTGTATCAGTGGGTGAACGCTCCCCTCACAGTCCTGACTTCCTTGTTCATGTTCTCCCTCCTTCTGCTCCTCATTAGGACCTTGGGGGCTCAGTTCAGTGCTCCAATGTGGGTCTCTGTCTCTATCTCCATCCATCGTCGGATGAAGGTTCCCTCTGATCCTGATTTCCTTGCTCACGTTCTCCCTCCTGCTTCTCATTTGAACCTAGGGAGTTAAGTCCAGTGTTCCAATGTGGGTCTCTGTCTCTATCTCCATCCATCGCCAGATGAAGGTGCTATGGTGGTATGCAAAATATTTATCAGTATGGTTATGGGCCAAAGCCAGTTCAGGTACCTTCTCCTCTGCTGCCCAGGGAATAATCTGGTGACCTCTCCTTGGACCTGGGAACCTCTCTACAATCAAATCTTTTGCAAACCCTAAAGTGGCTCCCATAGTTGGGATATATATTTCCCTGCTCCCATATCCATCCTTCCTCCCTTCACGCATCCCATTTTCCCAAACTATCCCCAATCCTCCCTTTCTCCCATCTCTCTAACCATCTCCGCTTACTTCCACCATCCCCACCTTGCACCCAAGTTTTCCTGGCAATCTTGTCTACTTCCAATATCCAGGTGGATAACTATATGATTTTCTTTAGGTTCACCTTCTTATTTAGCTACTCTAGCATCACAAATTATAGGTTCAAAGTCCTTTAATTATGGCTAGAATTCACTTATGAGTGAGTACATACCATATTCCTCTTTTTGGGTCTGGGTTACCTCACTCAGTAAAGCGTTTTCTATTTCCATCCATTTGCATGCAAAGTTCAAGATGTCATTGCTTTTTACCGCTGAGTAATACTCCAATGTGTATATGTTCCACACCTTCTTTAACCATTCTTCTATTGAGGGGCACCTAGGTTGTTTCCAGGTTCTGGCTATTACAAATAGTGCTGCTATGAACATAGTTGAACAAATGCTTTTGTAGTATGATAGGGCATCTCTTGGGTATATTCCCAAGAGTGGAATTCCTGGGTCCTGAGGGAGGTTGATTCCCAGTTTTCTGAGAAACCGCCACACTGATTTAAAGACAAAAACTGGAAGCCCTTCAGGGTGGTCAGGGGTTTGGTGAAATTTTTTTATTTTTACTTCTTTTTCCCATCCTGATTTGTCAGCTGGTTTTGTCTTTAGAGTCTGGTTATGCTGTCTCTGAGTCAGGGCATCTTGTGGTTTATCAGTCACCACCAGATAGTCAGGCACATTGACTCTTGTGCTTTAGAATTTCCAGAGAATAGAGAGAGAGAGAGAGAGAGAGAGAGAGAGAAATCAGGGTGCAGAATCAGCTCTGGGAAATTGAAACTACTATGGGGTTTTTGATTTTAAAACACTCTGCCAGGAAATTCCTTTGAGAATAAGGGGTGAGAGTCTTACAACACCTCATGTTATATAAAAGAAGACGAAGGGTGTCAAACTAGAAGACATAAAATATAAACCCTAAAGACCAGTATCATTTCTTTACTCCCTTCAGCTGGGCTTCCCCAACCTACAGTTTCCAGAATCTCTCCAAATAATATCGCCATCAAGGGACAATATATTCCACAAGATTCTGTTATAAACACCTCATATTTAACTTGTAATGTTTAGCAATGCTCTGACTAACCTATATGTCAGAAAATATAGGTATTTTTCTCTGAAGAAACTTGTACTTTAACAGATGATGCTCATATCCTCAATGTAGTTGGTTAATAAATAAGAGTTTGGAAATTGGCCAACAGCATATTAAAATTTAGAGGTCTGTATTTCATCAAATAACACCCCACGGTAATAAAAAACTTAAGTGTGATACCTCAAACTGTGTAACTACAAGAATTTATGGGGGGAAATACTTCAAGTTTTTGACCTGGTTTCTCAGGCTTTCTATTGTTGCTGTGAAACGGAATGACAGGAAAGGAGGTTGGAGAGGAAAGGGTTTGTCTTACACATTCCTATCATTGTTCATCAACAAAAGAGTCAGTACAGGAACTCAAACAGGAGCAGAACTGAAGGCAGGAGCTCACTCAGAGGCCATGGAGAGAGTGCTGCTGAAAGGCTTGTTCCCCATGGCTTGCTCAGTCTGTATACTACAGAACCCAGGACCACCAGCACAGGGATTGCAACACCTACAACTGACTGGGCCTGTGATAATATTTTGTTTGTGATCTAGCAAATAAAGGTTGCCTGAAGATCAGAGTGCAAAGCTAAGCCACTAGTTAGTCACAGAGGCCAGTAAATGATGGCATATACTTTTAATCTCAGGACTTGGGAGGCAGAGACAGACAGATCTCTGTGAGTTCAGGGCCACTCTGGAATATACAAGATTGATTAAGTCTAACAGAAACAGAGTCAAGTGGTAGTGGCTGACACCTTTAATAGCAGCATTCAGGAGATGGAGACATGAAATGGTTTGTCTGGGTGAAGGGAGTAATATAGAGTAGAAGGAGACAAAGGCACGTAAAGATGAAAAATACAGAAAGTCTGGATACTATATGTTATTGTGTTATCTTTGAATTGTTTGACTGCTAAGGAAAGAGCAAGAGCTGCTAAGAGGTGTTTGATTATAAGCTTTGCTGGATTAATACAACCTATATATTTTGAAAATCATTTTCAAAATTTAAATCAAAAGATATGCTGCTTGGGAGAAGAGGTTTTGCTCTTATTTTCACAAGAAATAAGACACTCTGGACATTCTGGGTTAAGAAAAATGGGTTTGATCAAGGAAAAACCCCTGAAAAATCTCTGAAAAAGTAGAGAGCCCAGATGATGCAATGTACCTCTGTTGCAGTTTCCTGAGATGTACATCCAGAACAGCTTCAAGGCTGTTGGCTGAGATGACCCAGCCTCACAGAATTCTCCAGTCTGGATTGGACAATAATCCTGATTATTGTCAAGACCACTCAAAGATTACCAGCACCCTCAATCAGTAGGAATTAGTCTAGAGAACTAAGCCCACATTCTGAAAGACGGATAATGGATATTTATTACCATTTAAAGAGGGTTAGGTGCAAGTTGTTATTGGTAATGGTCAATAAAAAAGTTGAACAAAGGAGATTAGATTCAGG
This sequence comes from Myodes glareolus, assembly GCF_982192425.1. Taxonomy (NCBI): domain Eukaryota; kingdom Metazoa; phylum Chordata; class Mammalia; order Rodentia; family Cricetidae; genus Myodes; species Myodes glareolus. The sequence goes on along the minus strand of NC_142033.1, from coordinate 19,963,180 downwards.
AATCTTGTCAAAAGAAAAGTGGGATATAGAAATGTGGTAATGCAAGGTGAGATAGAAAGTGAATTAGATAAACCACTTTGGCACTTTGGATTCATCCAAAGAGGATATATAACGTATTTTCCTTGAATTTTTCAAACACTAATGGATTAGACATTGTTAATGTAATTATTGCCAGTATATATTTGTATATGATTATTGTACTTATTGTATGTGGTCTTTTTGTATTGGTTAGAACCTTTTTTTAATTTTAGACAAGAAAAGGGAAATGTGGTGATATTTTGTTTGTGATCTAAGAAATAAAGCTTGCCTATAGATCAGAGTACAGAGTTAGCCACTAGTTAGTCATAGAGGTCAGGTAGTGGTAGCACACACCTTTAATCCCAGCACTCAGGAGGCAGAAGCAGATGGATCTGTGTGAATTCAAGGCTACCCTGGGCTACTTGAGATTGATTCAGTCTAAAAGAGAAACAGAGCCAAGCAGTGGTGGCTCACACCTTTAATCCCAGCACTAGGGAGGCAGAGACAGGAAGTGATACGGCTGGGTTGAGAAAGAAATATAAGATGGGAAGAGACAGGAGCTCAGGATTCAGTCTGAGGTTTCATAGAGAGGATATTCAGTCTGATTTGTAGAGACAGGATACCCAATTCTGTCAGAGGATTTTGCAGAGGTGAGAGCTAGTGATTGGCTGCTCTGCTTCTCTGATATTTCAGATTTTACCCCCTAATATTTGACTCTGGGGTTTTTATTACTAAGACCAATTAAAATTTGCATCATACTGGGTCCTCCCTATCAATCACTAATTAAGAAAATACTCTACATGCTTGTCTACAGGTCAATTGTGGAGACATTTTCTTAATTGGGGTTCCCTCCTCTCATATGACTGTGACTTGTATCAATTTTATATAAAACTAGCCAGCACACCTGGAAGGTATATTTACGAGTATGATTCTGAAAAATAGCAGAGGGAGCAAGAGTATGTAATTTTACCACTCCTCCTTAAAAAAAAAATAAAAGAGCTTCTGTATCACAAAAGGAACAGGAGCACAGAGGAGACCTACAGGATGCCAGTTCTACAGCTGACAGCCAGAAAGCAATTGATTTGCAAATGGTGAGCATCTGTCCTTATTTAGCTGGACCAATGTCACCTGGCATTGCCTCAAGGAGTTAAATGAAGCCAGCTGGAAGGGCCATTGCAAAATGAGGTTGTGTCGATTATACTGAGAGCAATCAGACATTTTATACTTTTAAGAGAAACAGAACATAATGGGAATAGCCAGGATCAATACAATTGTAGTTGTCAGGATACAGAGAAGTTTGCAAACCATACAGGGCATATGAGAATAATGCCTAAGCCAATTGTCCTACCAAGTCTTCATGCTCCCTTTACTGCTAAAAAAACAATACGGAGAAACACAAAGCAGCCTGAACACTTCACTGCTTGAGGGAGTGCATTGGTCTCTCAGGAAATGAAAGGCGCATTGTGTCTCTGAAATCATGGACCTGAACAATTTAGGCTGCATGCCTCTCAAAGAGAAAAGCAATCATCAATTTCACCAAGTTACATCTATAACAGAGACCTGCCTATAAGATATACTGGTTCAGCCGTGGCACAAATGTTATGGGAGTAACCAACCACTCTTTAACTGGATATAAAGCCTACTCCTTGAGATGAAACCAATACCTGGCACTGACAAAATGGCCAACAATCTGAGAATAGGTAGTCCAAGGAAACAGTAGAACATTACTACTGTTATTCTACTAGTGGAATGTGGCAACAAAGTGACTCCTAATGACTTAGAGCTATAACTCTAGATCAATGTCTCACTGAACGTATATCAGAAAAGCTTATTCTTGCAGTAGACAGTAAGTAACACAGAAACTCACAACTGGGCACTGTGCAGAGTGAGAGACTTTGGAGCACTTAGTTCACAATGGGATATCTTTATCAAATACCTCCCCCAAAGGCCCAGGGATCAATAAGGAAGAAGAGGAGAAAGAAGACAAAGGTTTGGATGACTCCAAGGAAACAGTGTTTTACATACATGACAGAACTGATATGCTTATGAACTTATAGAGAATGTGACAGCAAGCTCGAGACCTGCTCAGGTCCAGACCAAACAAATTTCCAGCACCAAGGGGAAATAGGAACAAAATCCCATCCCTAATTAAGAGTTATTTGTGATTGATACCTAATGTGAGAGGGAAAATAAGTTTCTATAACAGTTTCACTGGGTATATCAACTACACACTGGGTCAGGCCTCATATCCAGGAGTAGTTAACCAACAGAAGAGTCCATATTTTGTTTGTTTGTGTGTGTGTGTGTGTGTGTGTGTGTGTGTGTGTGTGTCCTTCCTTCCTCCCTTTCTTTTTTTTCAGCTATTTTGAGACAGGGTTTCTCTGTAGCTTTGGTGCCTGTCTTGGAACTAGCTCAGGCTGACCTCAAAATCATAGAGATTCTCCTGCCTCTGCCTCTAAAATTCTGGAATTAAAGGTGGGCTCAGCCACTGCCTGGCTCTTTTTTCTTTACTTCTTCCTTTCTTCTTTCATTTTTATCTTTCAATTTTTTTAAAGTAATTTTATTAAATTATAAAGATTTCCATTTCCGCCCCTCTTCCCAACACTCTCCCACTCCCCCCACTACCTCTCCTCCTCCCTCTTCGTCCCTTAGGGCAGTCAGGGTTTCCTGCCCTGTGGGAAATTCAAGTTCCTCCCCCCTCCCTCCAGGTCCAGGAAGGTGAGTATCCAAACAGACTGGATCCCCAAAATGCAATATATGCAGAGGAAACAAGTCCCAGTGTCATAGTCAATGGCTTTTCTGAAAGACTTCGGGCCAGCCACATTGAGAGAATCCGGCCAAATTCAGAGAATCTGGTTAGATCGCGTCCTCGTTCAGTCCCAGTCCAGCTGGCCTTGGTAAACTCTTATTAAATCCGTCCCCTTGTATCAGTGGGTGATAGCATCCCTCGCAGTCCTTATTTCCTTTTTCATTTTCTTCGTCCTTCTCCTCCTCATTTGGACCTTGTGGGGCTCAGTCCAGTGCTCCAATGTGGGTCTCCGTCTGTATCGCCTTCCTTCGCCAGATGTAGGATCTATGGTGTAAGCAAAATATTTATCAGTATGGTTATGGGCCAAGGCAGGTTCAGGCACCCTCTCCTCTGATCAGAGAACAATCTGGGGATCTCTCCTTGGACCTGGGATCCCATATAAAATCAAGTCTCCTGTAAACCCTAAAATGACTCTCTTAGTTGAAATATATTCTTCCCTGATCCCATATTCATCCTTCCTCCCTTCCCCCTATCCCGGTCCATCGAGCTTTCCCCATTCCTCCCCTACTCCCTTCTCTCTAACCCTCTCCCCTTCCAACAAAACTCCCACACCGCCCCCCATGCACCCGAGGTTACCTGGGACTCTTGTCTATTTCCTACCTCCTGGCGGATAGCTAAATAATCTTCATCAGGTTCATCTTCTTATTTAGCTTCTCTAGGATCACGAATAATAGGCTCAAAGACCTTTAATTATGGTTAGAATCCACTTATGAGTGAATACATACCGTGTTCCTCTTTTTGGGTTTGGCTTACCTCACTCAGTAAAGCGTTTTCTGTTTCCATCCATTTGCATGCAAAATTCAAGATGTCATTCTTTTTTACCGCTGTGTAAAACTCTAATGTGTGTATGTTCCACACCTTTTTTAACCTTTCTTCTATTGAGGGGCACCTAGGCTGTTTCCAGGTTCTGGCTATTACAAATAGTGCTGCTATGAACATAGTTGAACAAATGCTTTTGTGGTATGTTAGGGAATATCTAGGGTATATTCCCAAGAGTGAAATTGCTGGGTCCTGAGGGAGGTTGACTCCCAGTTTCCTGAGAAACCGCCACACTGATTTCCACAGTGGCTGCACAAGTTTGCATTCCCACCAACAATGGATGAGTGTTCCCCTCATTCCACATCCTCTCCAGCATAGGCTATCATTGGTGTTTTTGATTTTAGCTATTCTGACAGGTGTAAGATGGTATCTCAAAGTGGTTTTGATTTGCATTTCCCTGATCGCTAAGGAGGCTGAGCATGACCTTAAGTGTCTTCTGGCCATTCGAAGTTCATCTGTTGTGAATTCTCTGTTCAGATCAGTACCCCATTTTTTAATTGGGTTAATTAGAGGTTTAGTGTCTAGTTTCTTGAGTTCTTTGTATATTCTGGAGATCAGACCTTTGTCTGATGAGGGATTTGTGAAGATCTTCTCCCAGTCAGAAGGCAGCCTTTTTGTCTTACTGACGGTGTCCTTTGCTTTACAGAAGCTTCTCAGTTTCAGCAGGTCCCATTTATTCATTGTTTCTCTTATTGTCTGTGCTACTGGGGTTTACTTAGGAAGTGGCCTCCTGTGCCTATATCTTGTAGACTACTTCCCACTTTCTTTTCTATCAGGTTCAAAATGGACAGATTGATGTTGATGTCTTTAATCCATTTGGACTTGAGTTTTGTGCATGGTGATAGATATGGATCTATTTTATTCTTCTACAGGTTGACATCCAGTTATGCCAGCACCATTTGTTAAAGACGCTTTCCTTCTTCCATTGTATACCTTTAGCTCCCTTGTCAAAAATTAGGTGTTCATAGGTTTGAGGGTTAATATCTGGGTCTTCAATTCGATTACATAGGTCGACTTCTCTGTTCTTATGCCAATACCAAGCTGTTTTCAATACTGTAGCTCTGTAATAGAATTTGAAGTCAGGGATAGTAATGCCTCCAGAAGTTCCTTTATTGTATAAGATTGTTTTGGCTATCCTGGGTTTTTTGTTTTTCCAAATAAAATTGATTATTGTTCTCTCAAGGTCTGTGAAGAAGTTTGATGGGATTTTGATGGGGATTGCATTGAATCTATAGATTGCTTTTGGTAGAATTGCCATTTTTACTATGTTGATTCTCCCAATCCAAGAGCAGGGGAGGTCTTTCCATTTTCTGGTATCCTCCTCAATTTCTCTTTTCAAAGGCTTAAAGTTCTTGTCAAATAGGTCTTTCACTTCCTTGGTTAGAGTAACCCCAAGATATTTTATGCTATTTGTGGCTATCATGAAAGGTGATGTTTCCCTGATTTCCCTCTCCGCTTCTTTATCCTTTGTGTATAGGAGTGCCACTGATTTTTTGGAGTTGATCTTGTATCCTGCCACGTTACTAAAGGTGTTTATCAGCTGTAGGAGTTCTTTGGTAGAGTTTTTGGGGTCGCTTATGTACACTATCATATCGTCAGCAAATAACCAAAGTTTAACTTCATCCTTTCCAATTCGAATCCCCTTGATCTCCTTATGTTGTCTTATTGCTATTGCTAGGACTTCAAGCACTATATTGAAGAGGTATGGAGAGAGTGGACAGCCTTGTTGTGTTCCTGATTTTAGTGGAAATGCTTTCAGTTTCTCTCCATTCAATTTGATGTTAGCTGTCGGCTTGCTGTATATTGCTTTTATTATATTTAGGTATGATCCTTGTATCCCCAGTCTCTCCAACACCTTTATCATAAATGGGTGTTGAATTTTGTTAAATGCTTTTTCAGCATCCAATGAAATGATCATATGGTTTCTTTCTTTCAGTTTATTTATATGATGGATTACATTGATAGATTTGCGTATGTTGAATCATCCCTTCATCTCTGGGATGAAGCCTACTTGATCATAATGGATAATTTTTCTAATGTGTTCTTGGATTCGGTTTGCCAGGATTTTATTGAGAATTTTCGCATCGATGTTCATGAGTGAGATTGGACTATAATTCTCTTTCTTGGTTGTGTCTTTGTGTGGTTTGGGTATTAGGATGACTGTAGCTTCATAAAAAGAGTTTGGCAGTGACTTTTCTTTTTCTATATTTTGGAATACATTAAGGAGTATAGGTATTAGCTCTTCCTGGAAGTTCTGGTAGAATTCTGCATTGAAACCATCTAGTCCTGGGCTTTTTTTGGTAGGGAGATTTTTGATAACAGCTTCTAATTCTTCACGACTAACAGGTCTATTTACATTGTTCACCTGGTCTTGGTTCAACTTTGGTATATGGTACTTATCTAGAAAAATGTCCATTTCTTTTACATTTTCCAACTTTGTGGCATATAAACTTTCGTAGTAAGATCTAATGATTCTCTGAATTTCCTCTGTGTCTGTGGTTATGTCCCCCTTTTCATTTCTGATCCTATTAATTTTCAAGTTCTCTCTCTGCCGTTTGATTAGTTTGGATAGGGGTTTGTCAATCTTGTTAATTTTCTCCAAGAACCAGCTTTTTGCTTCATTGATTCTTTGGATTGTTTTCTGTGTTTCTATTTTGTTGATTTCAACCCTCAGTTTGATTATTTCCAGTCTTCTACTCCTCTTGGTTAAATCAGCTTCTTTTTTTTTCTAGAGCTTTCAAGTGTGCTGTTAAGTCTCCAATTTGTGCTTTCTCCATTTTCTTTAAGTGGGCACTTAGTGCTATGAACTTTCCTCTTAGCACTGCTTTCATTGTGTACCATAGATTTGAATACGTTGTGTCTTTGTTTTCATTATATTCAAGGAAGACTTTAATTTCTTTCTTTATTTCTTCCTTGACCCAGGGGTGATTTAGTAGTTGACTGTTCAACTTCCATGAGTTTGTTGGCTTCCTGGGGGTACCATTGCTGTTGAATTCTAATTTTAATCCATGGTGATCTGACAAGACACAGGTGGTTACTAATATTTTTTTGTATCTGTGTAAGTTTGCTTTGTTACCAAGTATATGGTCAATTTTCGAGAAGATTCCATGAGCTGCAGAGAAGAAGGTATATTCTTTCCTATTTGGGTGGAGTGTTCTATAGATGTCTGTTAAGTCCATTTGATTCAGTACCTCCAATAAATCTCTTATTTCTCTGTTAGGTTTCTGTCTGATTGACCTGTCCATTGGTGAGAGAGGAGTGTTGAAGTCTCCTACTATTAGTGTGTGTGGTTTGATGACTGCCTTGAGTTCTAGAAGAGTTTCTTTTACATATGTGGGTGCCTTTATATTAGGGGCATAGATATTCAAGATTCAGACTTCTTCCTGATGAATTGTTCCTGTTATGAGTATGAAATGTCCATCTCTATCTCTTCTGATTGATTTTAGTTAGAAGTCGATTTTGTTAAATATTAGAATGGCCACACCCGCTTGTTTCTTAGGTCCATTTGCTTGGAAAACCTTTTCCCAACCCTTTACTCTGAGTAGGTGTCTGTCTTTGTGGTTGAGGTGTGTTTCTTGTAAACAGCAGATTGTTGGATCCTGTTTTCGTATCCAATCTCTAAGTCTGTGCCTCTTTATAGGTGAGTTGAGTCCATTGATATTAAGTGATATTAATGACCAGTGATTGATGTCTCCGGTCATTTTTTTGGGTAGTAGAGTGTATGTGTTTTCCTTCTTTGAGTTGTGCTTGTGAAGGGTCGCTAGATGTCTGAGTTAATGTAGGCAGTGTTTGGAATGTTGGATTCCTTGGGTTGTGATTTTCCTTCTAATATTCTCTGTAAGGCTGGATTAGTAGCTATGTATTGTCTAAATTTGTTTTTATCCTGGAATATTTTCTTTTCTCCGTTGATAGTGAACAATAGCTTGGCTGGGTAAAATAGTCTGGGCTTGCATCCATGGTCTCTTAGTTTCTGCAGTACCTCTATCCAGGACCTTCTGGCTTTCATGGTTTCCATAGAGAAGTCTGGTGTAAGTCTGATAGGTTTACCTTTATAAGCTACTTGACCTTTTTCCTTTGCAGGTCTCAATATCCTTTCTTTAGTCTGAATGCTTTGTGTTTTGATTATTATATGACGAGGGGATGTTTTTTTCTGATCCAGTCTATTCGGTGTTCTGTATGCTTCTTGAACCTTCATAGGAATATCGTTCTTTAGGATGGGAAAGTTTTCTTCTATAATTTTGTTGAGTATATTTTCTGGACCTTTGAAATGCAATTCTTCTACTCCTTTTATTCTTAGATTTGGTTTTTTTTATTGTGTCCCACAGTTCCTGATTGTTTTGTGATGAGAATTTGTTGGATTTGCTGTTTTCTTTAGTCAGAGTGTTTAATTTCTCTATGGTGTCCTCAGAGTCTGAGATTCTTTCTTCTATCTCTTGTATTGTATTGGTTATGCTTGTTTCTGAAGTCTCTGTTCGTTTACCTAGATTTTCCATCGCCAGCCAGCCCTCCGTTTGTGATTTCTTCATTGATTCCATTTCAGGTTTCAAATCTTGAACTGTTCCTATTACCTGTTTGATTGTTTTTTCTTGGTTTCCCAGAATTTCATTTACGGATTTACTCATTTCTTCAAACTTTTTGGTATATTTCTCTTCCATTTCTTTACTCATTTCCTCAATCTTTTTGTTATACTTATCTTCCATTTCTTTACAGCAGATTTTCACCTCCTGTTTAAGTTCCTCTATTATTTTCATAAAGAAGCGCTTAGAGTCGATTTCTTCTATTTCTTCTGGAGTAGGGTGTTCAATTCTTCTAGTTTCGAGCTCCCTGGATTCTGGAGATGTCATGTTGCCTTTCAGGTTGTTGGAGGAATTCTTGCATTGGCGCCTGCCCATCTCCTCCACTCTGGATGAAACTCCTCAGCACTTTCTGGATAGAACTCCTCAACACTCTCTGGGTAGGACTTCACAGCACTCTCTGGATAGAGCTCCTCAGCCCTCTCTGGGAAGAGCTCCTCAGCAATGCAACAGGGCTAGCTGGTCTTCCCAGGACCCAGGAGACAAAGGGTCTGCAGCAGTGGGGGAAGGGGAGGGGTCCCTTGGAACACCGAAGACCCTGCCGCAGAAGCTGAGGGGGGATGGGCTGTGCTCTCTTCCAGGACAGGCAGGCTGCCCAGGCGAGCACCCACTCACCTCTCTGGGAAGAGCTCCTCAGCAGTGCAACAGGGCTAGCTGGTCTTCCCAGGACCCAGGAGACAAAGGGCCTGCAGCAGTTGGGGGGAGGGGAGGGGTCCCTTGGAACACCGAAGACCCTGCCGCAGAAGCTCTCTGGGAAGAGCTCCTCAGCAGTGCAACAGGGCTAGCTGATCTTCCCAGGACCCAGGAGACAAAGGGTCCGCAGCAGTGGGGGGAGGGGAGGGGTCCCTTGGAACACCGAAGACCCTGCTGCAGAAGCTGAGGGGGGGGGCTGTGCTCTCTTCCCAGACAGGCAGGCTGCCCAGGCGAGCACCCATTCACCTCTCTGGGAAGAGCTCCTCAGCCTTTATCTTTCAATTTTAGATAGATAGATAGATAGATAGATAGATAGATAGATAGATAGATAGATAGTTTTATTGAGCTATACATTTTCCCCCAAAGTTCCCTTCTTTCCCTCTCCCCTTCTACCCTTTCCAATGATCCCCACACTCCCAATTTACTAAGGAAATCTTGGTGTTTTTTTTTCTCCTTCCTATGTAGATTCATATGTGACTCTCTTAGGGTCCTCTTTGTTGTCTAGGTTCACTGGGTTTATGGACTGTAGGATGGTTTTTCCTTGCTTGATGTCTAAAAGCCACTTTGAGTGAGTACATATTTTATTTATATTTCTAGGTCTGAGTTATTTCACTCAGTATGTTTTTTTTTCTAGATCCACCCTCAAGACCCAACAATACCATTTTTGGATACGCCTAAAGGATGCTCAATAACACCACAAGGATGTGTGCTCAACTATTTTCATAGCAACATTATTTGTAATAGACAGAACCTGGAAACAACCCAGATGACCCTCAAATGAAGAATGGACAAAGAAAATGTGATACTATTACACAATGGAGTATTGCTCAGTTGCAAAAAATGACATTTTAAATATACTTTTGAGAGAGAAAGAAAATGAATTTGGTTGGGCAATGAGATTGCAAGGATATGGGAGGACTAGGGGAAGAAAAATGTTTTGAATGAAACATTATTTTAAATAAAAATAGATTTTCAAAAAATAAAAAGAATTTATGCTCTAATACCTGCAACACTGGAGAAATAGAAAAGTTCATTTTTATTAGAAAAGTATCTTCTCATAACACACTAAATTCCTGTGATCATTCTTAGATAATATGATTGGTTTGTGACATATATCAATTACATACTATAAGTCATCACTTGATTTCTATAGAACATGTTTAGAAATAACCGTTTTCATATTGAAGGACAGTAAGCAGAGAATGATAAGACGGCCTACTAAACGACAACCAAAAAGGGTGAGCAGATGAAGTAAACCTAACATCTAACGTGATATTTTGTCAAAAAAGAACAGGATACTTGAAAATAGTATAAAAGCAGATGAATGCAAGTTCCTTGTGGCTAGAATTGATATAACTATCATTCAGGACTTTCTCAAACCTAGAAAGACCTAGTTCTTTTTTTTCCTGTTTCTCTGTTTCTTCTTTTCTGACGAACATAATTTTCGACAAGTAAACAAACAGCATTTAGTGATGATGAATGCCAGAGTTACAACACAGACCAGGAGAAACCCAGTCACATCCAGCGAGTGATACTGGAGCCAGCTGAGGTTGTGGGCTGCCACACGAAGGTGCTTGGCCCCTTTGTGGCGCATAACAAACTCAATCCAGAAGACAGCTCGGTCCAGGGGCTTCACAGGCTGTTCATGGTGAATTCTCGAAAGCCTCATGGCATTTTCTTTATAACTAAAAGATAAACGCATATAAACTGTTTTATTGATTGTTTATGAACATCTTATATATCATGCAAGGCATCAGCTATATAAGTTTAAGACATCCTTAATACTTTTTGTAACTTTGTTGGTTTCAGGGACGGTCAGAAGTTTAAAGGAAAAGTTGTGTAAGTAATCTGTTCTTAGACGATGCGGTCAAATACAGATGTAGAAAACTTGTAGGATCCAGTATTAAACCTTTAGTCTCCTTTTTCTGATAGAACTGTGATGTCCCAGGAACTATAGTGCTCAAAAATGTTCCAAGATAAAGAGGACATCTGCACATATGTGTGTGTGTACATGTGTACATCTGCACATAGAGTGGTCACTAGAATCTAGGTAGTTTGTGCTATAGATACAGGAAACAAGCAGCTATTTTAGTGTTCTGAGAGCTCTCACTCCTCCATGCACATTTAAATACTTGTCATCCAAAAGACAACATCTCTCTCTCTCTTAGCAATGTGTGACTGAATACAAAAATCACTACTGTCATTTGAGAATGGCATGTACAAGTACAAGGACTTGGATGTTGTGTATGCAATAAAAATATCTCTCTAAAATCAGATGCCTCAGGCATTTGGCAAAAAATATATTTAAGAGTGAAGGTTTAATCATTTTTGAAACAACCCATGGCTGGGATCTATATATCTAAAAGGCAAGATATGTTGTCTCTTTTAGTTTCCCAATTTTGAGTCAGAATTATTCTGCCCCGTGTTGATTCTATTTGGTTTTATTTCATTGGTGGCAATGAGAGAAGGTATGTGGTTTGTGGGTAGTTGCTTCAGTGCTGTTGACTTCCTTAGACCTGGGCAAGAGGCATACTGGTCATAGATTCATGGAAGGCACTTGGTGCACTCGCCATAGCAAGGAACTACTTATGTGTATTCTACTTTGCTCATTGTAAAAAAGAAAACAGAACACATGAAAAAAACACCCTTCTATTTTTTTATTTCACTGAACCAAAAATAGAATCAAGATATAGTTTCACAGAATCATGCAGCTGAAATTTAGGCAAACTAGATTGATGATAAAATACTAATATTTACAAATTTGCTTTTCCAATAAGGTTTTCTGCTTAGAGATTAAATTTCAAATTTACATATATGTGTCAGAAAACATTGTGACTAAATTTTTTTAATTCTATTTTTACAACAAGGCAGGGCAATAAAGGCCTTTGTTTATTAATTTAATTCACCTTTTAGTCACCAAATGTTAGGCATAAAACTGTTAAATTGCCCTGATAAATTAACATAACTATCATTTATATATGTGTAATACATAGTAGAATGCATCTTCTTGCACTTTCTTTATCTCTGCATGTGTAAATGAACATGATGAGTGGTGGAACATGCACATGTAGTAAGTAGTCAGAGAACAATCACTAGGTGTTAGTCCTCAAATTCTACCTTGTCTAAGACAGGGTCTGCTGTGCACTGCTGTGCCCAGCAGCCTAGCTGGTCTGTTTTTGGAATTCTCCTGTCTCTACACCTCTATATTTTGCTCTATACACCTAAGTATTACAAACAAAAGTTAGAACACGGGAGATCTGAACTCAGGTCGGTTCTCACTATTCACAGCAAGAGCTTACACTGAGGACCCTTCCCAGTTCCCTGTTGAAATTTTTACTTATTTTAGAGAATCAGATAATGGAATAAAAACACTATTCCCCATGCTCCCATGCAATCTTAGATATACTATTTGCCTTTATGTTAATATGAAGTTATTTTACATTAAATACCATTTCAGTATACATATATGTATACCAAATCTCATATATATATATGAGATTTCTAAAAATACATTTATAATAGGTATATATATACATGAGCTTTCTAAAAGTTCTTATGGTTATTTAAAGTACTACTTTCGTGTATATATATATATATATATATAAATGTTAATTATATGAGCTGTTTAAATGTATATACTATTTATACATGTATGTATATATGAGAGTTGTCTAATATTTATGATTCTTTTTTGGATCAATAATTTTAAAACTAATAATTAAATGTAATTCTGTGCCTTAATATTTAAAAGAATCATAAAATGTACCCACTCTGATAGTTAATAAAAATGAATCAAATTATCACTAAGAACTTAGTAACAGTCTAATGTTTCACAAGGCTATGTTAACATTTACATAAAAGAGTTGCTCATGCCTAAGAAACATTGACATTCCTAGCCCGAAGATTATCTCCTGAAATATATTCCTTGAGTAGCTTAAATATTGATATACTTACTCAGAGATAACTAGTATATAATTGTAATGTTCAATAACACTATAAATTTATTTTGAAAAAATAATATTCAGTATATAATTCTGACTTTTAAACAATTTTATCTAAGGGCTTATATACTTATTTCTTAAATGAAAACTGCAAGTGAATTTGTTTATTAATAAACTATTTTCGAAATGTATTGATTAGAACAATCTTCAAAGCAATTACTTTCCCCAGTTTCAGGTGCTAACTTTAGTAGATAGGAAAGGAGAAAAACATTTTCCTTTTTTGGAAACTGTTTTATTTTCTCCTCTTTGAAAATGAGACAAATGTAAGATATGAAACATTGGAAAATTTCCAGAACGATGGAAAGGTTAACCAGTGGCTGACAGGATTTCCAAACGGTGATACTTACGAAGGCTCATTAATGACAGCTCTCAAGGCGCTGAGTAAATCTGCACTTGTCATTGTGTTGAAATTTACTTTCAAGGCTGCTCCTTTGGCCTTCGTGTGAGCAATGTTGTCAGGCTGATCAGCAAATATGGGGACTCCCACCATAGGGATCCCGTGGTAAATAGCCTCATATCCCATTCGTTCCACCATGCGTGATGAAGGCTTTGGTTTTAGGATGCCCTGTTTGAGGAACAGAGTGACAAATTAGTATAGATTTCCAGCTATCATATTTGCACAAAAGGCATAGTGTAAGTCACTAAAGAAGGAAACACAGCCTACAAAGGTTGGGCACATGAGACATTTCTTCCATAGAATTAACCCTTTCTTCACTGACTGAGAAGATACCACTGGAATGGTGAAATTGGATGGAATCCTGAAAACCGATGAGAGTCCCAAGTGAGGATGTTCTTTTGTGAACCAAGGCAAAATAAAAACTAAACAACCTTTAATTTCATAGCTAATTATTTAATCATAGTTGTCTCTAAAGAAGACTTGCAATGTGAAAGTATAAATGATTCGTTATTGTCAACTGATCTGATGGTTTTCGGACTGCATACTTTTTGACCCCATGGACTTATCAAGTAGATCATTCTGGGGAATCCAGTTAAAAAGCCGCGTGTTGGATCCTAAAGTGGCTGACTTCTTGCCTGAGTATCTCCACAAAACCTGTTGAAGAAAATGTGATTTTGCAGGCTGAAAACACACAGTGAGGATGTGGTCTAGCCATGGTATTATTTAGAACAAAGACAGACTGTGTTGATTAGATGATACTGAAGGAGAAAGCATATTTGGGGCTGTTTGTAAAACTGAGAGATAGGATTTTGATCTCCCTTGCTCTTGGATTGGGAGAATCAACATAGTAAAAATTGCAATTCTACCAAAAGCAATCTATAGATTCAATGCAATCCCCATCAAAATCCCATCAAACTTCTTCACAGACCTTGAGAGAGCAATAATCAAGTTTATATGGCAAAACAAAAAATCCAGGATAGCCAAAACAATCTTCTACAATAAAGGAACTTCTGGAGGTATAACCATCCCTGACTTCAAACTCTATTACACAGCTACATTATTGAAAACAGCTTGGTACTGGCATAAGAACAGAGAAGTCGACCTATGGAATCGAATAGAAGACCCAGATATTAACCCACAAACCTATGAACACTTGATTTTCGACAAGGGGGCTAAAGGTATGCATTGGAAGAAGGAAAGCATCTTTAACAAATGGTGCTGGCATAACTGGATGTCAACCTGTAGAAGAATGAAAGTAGATCCATATTTGTCACCATGCACAAAAATCAAGTCCAAATGGATTAAAGACCTCAACATTAATCTGACCACTTTGAACCAGATAAAAGAGAAAGTGGGAAGTAGTCTACAAGATATAGGCACAGGAGACCACTTCCTAGGTAGAACCACAGTAGCACAGACAATAAGAGAATCAACGAATAAATGGGACCTCCTGAAACGGAGAAGCTTCTGTAAAGCAAAGGACACCGTCAGTAAGACAAAAAGGCTACCTTCTGACTGGGAGAAGATCTTCACCAACCCCTCATCAGATAAAGGCCTGATCTCCAAAATATATAAAGAACTCAAAGAAACTAGACACTAAAACTCTAATTAACCCAATTAAAAAATGTGTTTCGTTGATTTTTTGGATTGTTTTCTGTGTTTCTATTTTGTTGATTTTAGCCCTTAGTTTGATTATTTCCAATCTTCTACTCCTCCTGGGAGAGTCTGCTTCTTTTTTTTCCAGAGCTTTGAGGTGTGTGTTAAGTCTCCAATATGTGCTTTCTCCGTTTTCGTTAATTGGGCACTTAGTGCTATGAACTTTCCTCTTAGCACTGCTTTCATTGTGCCCCATAGGTTTGAGTATGTTGTGTCTTTATTTTCATTAAATTCAAGGAAGATTTAATTTCTTTCTTTATTTCTTCCTTGACCCAGGGATGATTCAGTAGTTGACTGTTCAACTTCTACACGTTTGTAGGCTTTCTGGTGTTCGAATTGTTATTGAATTCTAACTTTATTCCGTGGTAATCTGACAAGACACAGGTGATTACTAATATTTTTTTGTATCTGTGTAAGTTTGCTTTGTTACCGAGTATGTGGTCAATTTTTGAGAAGGTTCCATGAGCTGCAGAGAAGAAGGTATATTATTTCCTTTTTGGGTGGAATGTTCTATAGATATCTGTTAAGTCCATTTGATTCATTACCTCTAGTAATTCTCTTATTTCTCTGTTGAGTTTCTGTTTGATTGACCTGTCCATTGGTGAGAGAGGTATGTTGAAGTCTCCTACTATTAGTGTGTGGTTTGATGACTGCCTTGAGTTCTAAAAGTTTTTCTTTTACAAAAGTGGATGCTTTTATATTAGGGGCATAGATATTCAGGATTGAGACTTCCTCCTGATTAATTGTTCCTGTTATGAGTATGAAATGTCCATCTCTATCTCTTGTGATAGATTTTAGTTTGAAGTCAGTTTTGTTATATATTAGAATGACCACACCTGTTACCTTTTGACTGGGAGAAGATCTTCACAAACCCCTCATCAGACAAAGGTCTGATCTCCAAAATATACAAAGAACTCAAGAAACTAGACACTAAAACTCTAATTACCCAATTAAAAATGGGGTACTGAACTGAACAGAGAATTCACAACAGATGAACTTCGAATGGCCAAAAGGCACTTAAGATCATGCTCAACCTCCTTAGCGATCAGGGAAATGCAAATCAAAACAACTTTGAGATATCATCTTACACCTGTCAGAATAGATAAACTCAAAAACACCAATGATAGCCTATGCTGGAGAGGATGTGGAATGAGGGGAACACTCATCCATTGTTGGTGGGAATGCAAACTTGTGCAGCCACTGTGGAAATCAGTGTGGCGGTTTCTCAGGAAACTGGGAGTCAACCTCCCTCAGGACCCAGGAATTCCACTCTTGGGAATATACCCAAGAGATGCCCTAACTACTACAAAAGCATTTGTTCAACTATGTTCATAGCAGCACTATTTGTAATAGCCAGATGCTGGAAACAACCTAGGTGCCCCTCAACAGAAGAATGGTTAAAGAAGGTGTAGAACATATACACATTAGAGTTTTACTCAGCGGTAAAAAACAATGACATCTTGAATTTTGCATGCAAATGCATGGAAATAGAAAACGCTTTACTGAGTGAGGTAAGCCAGATGCAAAAAGAGGAATAGGTATGTATTCACTCATAAGTGGATTCTAACCATAATTAAAGGTCTTTGAGCCTATTATTCATGATCCTAGAGAAGCTAAATAAGAAGGTGAACCTGAAGAAAATCATGTAGTTATCCTCCTGGAGATTGGAAATATACAAGAGTGCCAGGTAACCTCGGGTGCATGGGGGGATGGGAGAGTTTTTGGAAGGGGAGAGGGTTAGAGAGAAGGGAGTAAGGGAGGAATGGGAAAAGCTTGGGGGACTGGGATGGGGGAGAGGGAGGAAGGATGGATATGGGATCAGGGAAGAATATATCTCAACTAAGGGAGTCAGTTTAGGGTTTACAAGAGACTTGATTATAAATGGGATCCCAGGTCCAAGGAGAGATCCCCAGATTGTTCTCTGGACAGAGGAGAGGGTGCCTGAACCGGCCTTGGCCCATAACCATACTGATGAATATTTTGCTTATCACCATAGAACCTTCATCTGGCAATGGATGGAGATAGAGACAGAGACCCACATTGGAACACTGGACTTAACTCCCTAGGTCCAAAGGAGAAGCAGAAGGAAAGAGTACGTGAGCAAAGAAGGCAAGAGCAGAGGGAACCTTCATCCGATGATGGATGGCGATACAGATGGAGACCCACATTGGAGCACCGGACTGAGCCCCCCAAGGTCCAAATGAGGAGCAGAAGCAGGAAGAACATGAAAAAGGAAATCAGGACCGCGAGGGGTGCGATCACCCGCTGATACAATGGGACTGATCTAATGAGGGTTCACCAGGGCCAGTTGAACTGGGACTGAAGGAGCATGTGATCCAACCAGATTCTCTGAATGTGGCTGAATTCTCTGAATGTGGCTGGCCCGGGGTCTTATGAAAAGCCATTGACAATGACACTGGGACTTGTTTCTTCTGTATATACTGGATTTTTGGGATCCAGTCTGTTTGGATACTCACCTTCCTGGACCTGAAGGGAGGGGGGAGGAACTTGGATTCCCCACAGGACAGGAAACCCTGACTGCTCTTAGGGATGGAGATGGAGGAGGAGAGGGAGGGGGGGAGTGGGCGGGTGTTGGGAGGAGGGGCGGAAATGGAAACTTCTATAATTTAATAAACTTTGAAAATAATAATAATAATAATAATAATAGTAATAATAATAAAAACCTGGAAAAAACAAACAAAAAAAACTGAGAGATATAGTAGACCTGTTTATACGTACCTATTCACAACAGCTTCTCCTAATAGTCTAATAAGCATAATATTACCACCTTTATCTTCAGTACTGAAAAGCTGATGGAACAAGAATTTAAATTTTAATCAATCAGAATATTGGGATCAAAACCACTATGAATGTGAATGCCATAAACATTTATTTCACAAGATCTATTGATCCTAATTATCATGTTTGAAATGCGATTCTTGTTCCAAAAATATAACTTGGTTTAGTGTTTGTGGTAAATTTCTTTATTATTTATTTGTCTTTTTTCTTCCCCTTCACATCACCTCCTTATTTGACTTTGCCTCCTATCTTCTCTTTGTTTCCGTCCTTTCTTCATTTCTCTCTAGTCTTGGCCTCTCTCTCTCTCTCTCTCTCTCTCTCTCTCTCTGTCTGTCTGTCTCTCTCTTTCTCTCAGTGTGTGTGTGTTTGTGTGTGTGCATGTGTGCATGCGTGTTTCTCTGTGTTTCTCTGTGTTTCTAGATTAGATTGTTATTTGATTAAAATGTAACATTTTGTTACATATTATTTTCTGCAGAGAGAAAGAAAATTTCATATAACTAAAATGTAGAAAATTAAAGGATACCGTAGACCTTAACACACAAGTTTTCAGAAGCATAGTTAGAATGCATGTTTCATACATCTTTGTATACTTTCTCTTGCATATAAATATAAAACTACATAGAGAATATAAATATGGGATTCTATTGTTTAAATTCATTAAGTATAAATTAGAAAATTAGTATTCTTTGACTATTGCAAGTCTATACTTGAAAGCATAGACTTCTCAACTTTGGAAGAATTCATATCTTGAGGTTTCTACTTGTAGATGAAGTACACTTTGTAAAAACCTATAATCATTTTTAAGACTGGTCTCTCTCTCTGCTCTGTCTGTAGCATTTCACATCTTGTGAGCCACTTTGCTAAATTGTGAATTGGACTTTTTGCTAGGAATCAGTGTAGGTCATGGAATTTCACGTGGTCTGGGATCTTCCTCTGTGAGGGTTTGTGCCTAGTCTTATTATAACTTATTGCGCTATGTTCAGCTGTTATTCCTGGGAAGCCTCCTCTTGTTTTGAAGGGAAATGGAGGAAGAATGGATCAGTGGAAAAGGGGAGGTAGGAGTGGAGATAGTGGGGTGCGGGAACTGTGGTGGGACCATAATGCATGAGAGAGCAGTAAAGGAAAAAAAGATCAAAGACTACAAAAACATGTTTTCCCATAGTCGTGCTAAGAGTCAGTAGGCAAATGATCAAACGTAACTACATTTGATGCTACTTACATGTTCGATCAATATTTACTGCATACTGGTCTCAGCTGTGGTCCCTAAGTTTCTACCTTCAAATTGAAGTTTCTACCTTCAAAGAACCCTGTCTTCTATGCTCTCTAGGCAGCCCTAAGCTTCACGATTTCCCAATATCAAGAGGATGTACCAACCTTCTGAGGAATCTGGGCAAGGGGCTGAGGCTATGAGATTGGCTTTGTCTTCTGTCAGGTTTTTGACCATCGACCCCAGAGAAAACACCACAACACCATGTTCCCCTGAGCTCTGGACAAATTCTTCCATTTCTTGTAAAAATAACATTCTGTCAATTAAAAACACACACCAGACTGCCCCACACAACAGGGGCACATGCCTTAAGGCAAGAGGAAGGCAAATCTCTGTGTGTTCAATCAAGGAAAACCTGGTTTACATGGTGAGTTTCATGCCAGCCTCGAAACCATAGTAAGACATCTCTCAAAAGCAGACATGACCATAAGGGAAAAAGGAAAGAAATTAGTAAAACTTAAAAGATTTAAATTCTTAGATTAATTCTATCTAATTATACCTTAGATATTGTTTATCTAATAATATTTAACAAATTATCTATTAATTACACCTTGTAGAACTACCTAATTATTTAAAGAGGAGACAGCTCTCTGAAACAAACACAAAATATATTCAGTAAAACCATGGTACTTAATCAATATAGAAAGAAACAACAGCTCCTGGCAACTTTTCTCCAAGTAAATTGAATTGTTGCTTTCAAAATTTAACACTCCTCATGCAACAGAGCTCTTTACAAAATGGGGAATTATACCATGAAAGTAAGGCTATGATTTTAATATCATTAAGTCTGCTACATAAACAATATTCAAGATTGATCCACCTTCTCTCTTGATTGTTACACAAACAATCAAGGCTACTTTCATTTATATATTGTCTTCCCTACTTCACAAAACCAAGATGAAATCTGTTAGTAGTGGGATTTTAGAATTACATACTTAAGAAGAACATAGTGGTTAATTTACTGCTATAATCACAATGGCATTTGTGGACAATGCTTATTGTCTTCCTGATGGATTATCTCCCACATTATTATAAAAATTATCACAGTTGTTGGAGCCTTATAGTCAAAGTAAAAAAAAATAATTTAAAAATAAACTTCTCTGAACATTCACATTTTAAAATATTTGCACTGCAGAAATGGAACTGGGTTCTTCACAGAATAACATGAGAATGGCACTGTCTAGAAATATGTCCTGTGTCCTTTGTGGCCAAAAATCTACAATTAATGGATGAAAGAAGACTTCTATTTCAGCTAATATTAAGATTTTTAAGAACTTCATATAACTTTGTTAGTTTTTGTTTTAGAGACCGTCTTGTTACGCAGCTCAGTCTGGCCTCAGACTCAAGATTCCCTGCCTGAAACTCTCAAGTACTGAGATTGACAGGTACACTATTTGATTGTTTTAACTTACTTTCAAATATATATTTATATTATAACTCACAAATACAGACACACATAGAAATACTCCATTGACAGACGGACAGACACACATATATTCATACATGGGCACTTACATAGAAACACACATTGACAGACAGACACATACCCTCACACACACACACACACACACACACACACACACACACACACACACAACCCAAATGACGTTGAGCTTTTACTTGAGTGAACTTCATTTTTTCCTTATTCTACATTTCGAAAAATATGAAAGCTGTGATTGACATTTACTTGGTCAGCATCTATTTTGTTAGATAGCTCTTTTTTGGAGTGAAGGTTCCCCTTTACTCCTATGAAATATGTCTAAAGAGTTTTGTAGAGTTTTACATATGGAGGGACTTTAAGAAATTAAATCTAATAGTGTGTCATGGAGTTTACCATGCAAGCCATCTCTGTATCATTTAGATATTGATTCCTTAAATTTTACACAGCAATATTTAGTTGAGTTTGGTGACAACTATAATATAAGAAAACATATTCATAAAACTAAAATAAAAGTTACATTTAAATACACCCTCCACAGCCTATACAGGAATACAGAACATCCCAGAAAAAAAAAAAACCCTTAATCTGCAATCTTCTGAAAATTGTGTGCCTGAGGACTTAGCAATCAAATACATTTATATTTGTCTCTTCACCCTCTACAGTCTTCCTACTTTGTTTACCTGTCATCTCCTTTTATTCTCAGTGATTTTTGTTTCAACATTCCTGGCATTCACTTTTCAAAGATATAATATGTAATTTTCTTTTTCACTTCAAAAACTCCTGACTTCATACTCATAGAGGCCCTATATATCTCTTGAGTCTACCCATTTTATTACTTTTACTTGATGCTGATGACTCTCAAACAAACGAGACATTTCTTAGAATTCTCAAAAGTTCTCTTCAGTGAAATAATAAATCTTTGGTTCTTTATCATATGTAATTGAAAATCAAGTTCATCACTGTCAACTCTGTTTTCTTTTGTTTTTTTTCTGCCGATTATCACTCCAGCAGTAAAGGTCAGCACATAAATTATTGTCTAAGATTAATTAATTAATTATCATGTCTGAGATGCCTTGATTCTGAAGGCCTTCATTGCATGTTTTCTCTGACTCATTAAATTCTAATTTATTTGCCCTGATCTCTCAAGAAGACATCTTTCTCTATCAAACAACTGGGCACAGATTCCGGTTCACAGCTCTGCCAGTCATATGAGGAATTCGCCTTGGTGATCTTCATGATTCTTTTCCACTATTTACTGCGATATCCACAATGCAGATACATGGATACTTTTAATACATCATTCCACTTTGGTTCTTAATCCTAAATTCTTTAGTAAAGTTGGAAAGATCCAACAAGTTTCATCAAAGATTACCTATGATGAGGAACATAAATTTCCCTGATATAGTGAAGCTACTAATACTAGTATCTCTATTACTAAAGTTATCAACCTTGAAGGATAATAAGCTATTATATCACAGAATTCCTAGTATCTTCTCCATCACAGACCTACCTTAGGTAAAGGCTTGGCAGGTTTGCAGTGCAGTCCTCCCACAAACTCAAAATTTGGTAAATATGGACGAGGGAATTCAAAGACCCAATATGTCCAAATTAGCCAAATCTCAGCTTTCCCAATGGTCTCACAGAATGTGTTGGGTCTTCCTTTAAAACATGCAGAAAATTGAGTGAACAACATTAGTATCGTATTTGCTGAGAAAAAAGTGCATTATAGTGAGGCTGGAGGCTCAGTGGGCAACAGCTCTTGCTACTCTTGTAGCAAACCTGGGGTATGCCAGCACTCACCTGGCAGATCATAAGCATCTGTAACTATAGCTGTAGGTTATAATCTGATGCATCTACAGGCATCAGACACACATGTGGCACGCAGACATACACGCAAGCAAACACTAAAACACATAAAAATATAGTTTACAAATGTCCCACATTTCTACATGAGTTATTAAGATGAAAATTTCAGTACTCTAATATGCTTATCATGGTTATATGTTTAAAGGAAGGGAGGACGGATTGTGAAGAAAAGAGAAACCAGGAGTTGGAAGTAGTAAAGTAGTAACTATAATTTCATAATCCAGTCAATGATATATTATTAAGGGCTTGGCTGATCCAAGGCTTTCCTTTGGTCCTGATCAAAGGAGACGGAATACAGCTCTTTCTCAAATCCAGGAATATGACTGTCAGAGCCAGTAATGGCCTAAGCCCAGGTCTTTGGGGGAGCTGTGACTTTGTATCCAGAGAAACAAACTCTTTCCATCATTATGTGACTATCGTTAGCAGTTTCAAGTCTGGTGTGTCTGTGTGTGTGTGTGTGTGTGTGTGTGTGTGTGTGTGTGTGTGTGTGCAACCACTCACGCGCATGCACGTGTGTGCATGCTTGCTCTGTAATGGTGTTGAGATACCCTGTCTTCCCCTTGTGCAACATTGTTTGATTAGCTTCCCATTGGTTTCATCCCATTTCTCCCCTGTAAATAGTATATAAGATGCTGCACTTTTTAATAAGATTTCTTGGAATAAGACAGCTTGTGCAAGACCCTCTTACCACAGCATTCCCATCTTTTCTTTTATTGTCTCAGCCCCTAGACACTTCCCATTTAAGATCCTGTCAATGAAGAGATACTTACTGATCCAGAATGATCAGTGGGAAAGAAGAGAAGAAATGAAAAAGTAGAATGAAGGCTAATATTCAGAGAAAAATAACCTTAGTTTTTTAACCTACCCAAAACACATTTTGAGTTTGATTTAAATACTTGGTATCTGTATTACACTGCCTGAATTGTAGATCATCCTAGGAAACCTTTTTATGATGACGATTAATGATAATAAAACTGTCTACTACTGATATATCTAGGTTTTATTCTTACTTTCTTAGACACATAAAACTGGCAGATATCCTGATCTGATAGGATAATTAAATAAATTTGATAGAATAACTTATGACTTCAAAATTGGGATAAAGTAAAACATAATCAACTCAATCTCCTCATAATTTCTGGACATATTTCAGTTTAGTGCTGAACTATGCTAAGACATTTTGCCTCCTGTGGGTACAAACATTGTCCTCTTGCCAACAAGAGAGACTTTCCGAGAAAAGCTTCAATGTAGTGGAAACATTTCCTGTATCTGGCAAAACAACAGAACATGGGACACATTATAAAAGTCGAATTTAATTGCATATCATTATTCTTCTTTTTCCTGATAATGATACACAAATTTTTTCAGGGACAACATAAAGAAGCAATATGGTCCAGCGGTGACCCAGAATGCATGTTGTGTTGACAGTCGGACATGGCAATGTATAAGAATCATCCAGGTGGGACTAGTTTTGAGGGCATGACGAGATGCCTTCTTAGGTGGAGAACAACTGGAGCTTGTCACTTTGTGGCAGGACTGAAATCCCTGAAGAGAGGCAAGAAGTGGTCACTGGTGACGGGATAACCTTAGTTACAGTAGGGTCAGTCTAGCATAAGAGAAATACAAATACCGTAGGATGACTACAGCTATGGAATGGAACTGACCTGAACCTGGACAACAAGCTGCCCATACTACAGAGGCAGACTTGAAGAAGCAGAACTGCACAGGCCTCCTGATTTTCAGAAGTTCATGAGTGGTTCTGAGATGACAACCACTGAGTCTTCTCACTGTTGAATTTTGATTCTGCTTTGATTTTATTTTTCTGTGTCTTGATTCTTCCCGCTTGGAGTTAGAAAGTATGTAATTTATTTTTGATTTTACAAGGGCCCATATTAAGAGGCTTTGGACATTTTAAGAAACTGTATGCTTTTAAAAGGACTTTAGATTTCCAAGTGTTGAAACTTTTATAGATTGTGTAACCTTTAAACCTATATTATACTTCATATGCGTGATTAATATTAACATCACATATTGGGGATGCCTTGAAAGGAAAGATATAAATGAATAGTGATATGTTTTCTGTCATCCTGACAAGGGGTCAGCTGTGTGGTCTGCCTGTTGTCAACTTGACACACATCTACACCCAGCTGAGAAGAGGAAATCTCTGTTGGTCAATTAGCCCATAGGAAAACTTTAGTACAGTAATGATTATTGTTGGAGGGTGTAGTTCATTGCGAAGGCAATGACACTACTAGAAAGGAAATTTTGGATGGTATAAGGAAGTGGGCTGAGCAAAGACATTGGTAGCAAGACATAAGCATTATTCCACCAAAGCTTCTACCTTTAGTCAAAGGCAAATTCAAAGTATGAGGCTGAGTAGAAGGCTCAAACGTGACTGTATATAACTACAACCATCTTCCTATTTGACAAAGATGTCAAAAGACAGAGCATCTTCAACAAATGATGTCGAGGAAAATGGATGCTACATGGAGAAGAATGATGTTAACCAGTACTTATCACTTTGTATAAGAGCAGCTCCAAATGCAGCAAAGATCTCAAAAAGTGAAGACAAGAATATCTGAAGTTGTTTGAAAAAAAACCCTAGAAGAATCCTATAAAAATTAGTGCAGAAAATTAAACATTGCAATTCACAAGTGGGACCTTATAAACTGAATAGAATGGGAAAAATTTGAGTGACAAGAAAGGAAAAAAAAATCTTATTTTTTTTAACCCTCTCAAGAACATATTTTTGAGGCTGACTTCACTAACCAGGTTTCTGTATTACACTCCCTGAATTGTAGACCAGCCTAGGAAACCTTTTCATGAGGATGATCAACTATGATAAAACTGTCCACACCTGATTCAGAATATTTTACAGTTATACATCAGATGCAGTGCTAATATCTAGAATATACAAAGAACTCAAATGTAAAGATTCAGGAAAGCAAGCAAAGCAATTAAAACTTAGTGCTGGGTCTGGAAAGAGACTTTTTGAGAAAAACACAAAACTAAGTAAAGAATAACTCTAAAAGTGCTTAACATCCTTAACCATTAGAAAAATGACAATTAAAACTATTTAGTTATTTCATCCTACCCCAATTTCAATGACTAAGATCAAAAAAACAACTGACAACAAATTGATGACACAGTGCAATCGGTAATTAAAAGTCTGCCAGGCTAGCTTACAAGAGATACAGCTTTAATAAAATAGAAGGAAAAACTTACACCAGAATCCCACCATCCAGAACGCTGGGTCCAGGCCGGAGAGAGAGAGTGGGGAAGTGCACCAGCCAGGTTAATAGGTAAACTTTTGCCTTAGGGCAACACGCCCCAAGGACAGAATGTAATTGGCTAAACTCCCCTATCATCTCCCCCTTTTTTCTAAAATAACACAGAACAAAATTAAATACACCTATATACAATAGAAACAAATAATAAATATAAAGTTACAAACAACAAACAATATTAAGCAAGAAACATATAGCAAAAGTTTTATTAAACATTCTATTTCAAGAACTCTAAATAATGTAGAGGGTAACTACAACTATCTAATCTTCAACTCCATCAAAGATCTGAGAAGGGAAATAATTTTACTCAGGCATCTTGGAAGAACAAGCAGGAAACTTCCGAAATGTGCAACAAATGGAAGAGGCAACTGAATACCTGGGCAGTCACCCAAAGTCTCGTTTGCAATGTTGAGTCAACCAACTTTGGCTAAGGCCTGATGTAACTGACATGCCAGTTTTCAAAGGCAAGAAACTTTTTAGGACTCTCTCACCCTGTCTTGGCAAGATAAGACAATCCTGCTTTTATCCATTTATGGATATTCTGTAATTCTGTCAGTGGTCGAGGTATGGGCCTTTTCTTTGCCCAAAGGCCAGTTCTGCCAGGAAGAAGACACACTCCAAGTGGAGTGTCTTTGGAGCTCAACGTTCTCTCGGGAGTAGAGCGGTGATGCCAGGAGAGATTGTGTCTCACTATTATAGAACTGTGAGTTAGATTAAAGGCCATTTTCTACAGCTCTTTGAAGAGGTTGAATATTATACTATCTATACTACATATGATCTCTATGCACCTAAATAACATGATTAGCCTAAATATAAATATAACAAACATATATGACTATTAATTTGTATCTATCTAACTTGAAGACAAAGAGAATGAACAACTGTGCAATGAGTGAGGACAATGACCTCCAAATGTAAACAATGTATATCATTACATAAATATCTTAATCAGAGGTAGAAATGTAAATATATGTATATATGTATCAATACAAATAGAGGTAGAAGCATACTCACATACAATACATAGATGTAGAAGCATACTCACGTACAATATTCAATATATCAATGTAAAAGAATCAACACCAATACAATTTTCTAAAAACAATAACTCACAAATACCAATATATTATTATCCCATCACAATCAATCCCCCTTTTTTATGATATCAGGAAAGCAAGCAAAGCAATTAAAATTTAGTGCTGGGTCTGGAAAGAGACTTTTCGAGAAAAACACAAAACTAAGTAAGGAATAACTCTAAAAGTGCTTAACATCCTTAACCATTAGAAAAATGACAATTAAAACTATTTAGCTATTTCATCCTACCCCAACTACAATGACTAAGATCAAGAAAACAACTGACAGCAAATCGTGGTAGCAATAGAGAAACATTATTTCAGAAGCTTACTCAAAAATGCACAAAAGTGTATTTCCTCACACACATATGTAATTATGCCACAAAGCACACAGAGTGATAATAACTTGAAGCCCCACAAGAATAATAAACTAACTAACAAATATCCCAATTCCTGAAATGGGAAAACTTTCTTCAAATTGTTGTTCTATAGGAGTTCAGGAGATACCTAACACAATATAATGTTTTGCTATTAGTGACTCATAAAATCTCAAAGATCCTGTGAATGAAGAGACTGTACAAGTCTGAAATAGATGATGTAGGTGGGTCTTGTTTCTATGTGTTGCTTTCATTGGTTGATTAATAAAGAAACTGCTTGGCCTGATAGGTCAGAACGTAGGTGGGTGGAGTAGACAGAAGAGAATGCTGGGAAGAAAGCACTGAATCAGACTCCATAGCTCTCTTCTTCAAGATGGATGCAGGTTAAGATCCTTCCTGGTAAGTCACCACCTCGTGGTGCTACACAGATTATTAGAAATGGATTAATCAAGATGTGAGAGTTAGCCAATAAGAGGCTAAAACTAATGGGCCAAGCAGTGTTTAAAATAAATACAGTGTTTAAAATGAATAATTCCGTGTAATTATTTTGGGTGTAAACTAACCGAGAGCTGGGTGGCAGGAACACGGCCCACCACTCCTTCTACAAATAGAATGTAGAGGAATCCAAATAGAACTGCCCTGGAATACTCCTCTCTAAGGGCTTTCTTTCACAGTATTGAAGGTGTTATGTAAGCTAGCAAAGGAGAAAAACCAATTAATTGTCCTACCTGCTGTAAAGATTAAATAAAATGAATGTCCTCTCATAATTTTTAATTACCGGGAGAATAGTGGCAAACTTTACAGTCATGCACTAAGATGCCTGCCCCTCCAGTGAGCCCCTGCTGAGTAGAAGATAGGCTTCACTCACAGTTCCTGTGGCAAAGGTGGACAGTAATGTATCTTGGTCTCCTGTATTCCAATTATCTCTCAGCCAAAGTTGAGGTCAAGCCACTAATCATATTTTACTTATGACATGGATTGAGACCTGGGACTTTAATTGGTCATGGCTGCCATCTCTCTAAAAAGAGAACCATAGACATATTTTCAGAGAGGTGGTTAAGTAATACAAGGGAAAGAAGCTGTCTGCAAGACGAGGGAACAGGTCTGAGCCAAACCAGCCCTGGACCTGCTGAGATGGACACAAGATAAAGGTTCTTGCTTTGTCATCAGTGTTTACTCACCTGACTCAGAGCTGTCCTCTGACCCCCACATGAGCAGTGGGAAGCATCTGCCTCATCCAAACATTGGAAAGTAATGTTTGGAATTAAAGTAAAGTAAATGTTGGAATTAAATTCAAGGCGAAGCAGTGCTTGATGTTGAACTTTGATCGTACAGAGTTTTGAGAAATATAACCCTTTTTAAAATGGTGAAAATTTGTCACAGTCACTGGGACAGTTTCCTAATACATTTTCATGATAAAAACAATGCTGGAATATACCTCAGGCAGTGAAATACAGAAACCTGGAAACAATATCAATCTCTAAAAGTCTTGATTACTTCAGAGGCTAAAGCACAGTTGAAGTTTTCACCTCTCCAAGGGCTTATACTTTATTTTTTATTTCACTCTGCTTTCTAATGAATGACTAATTTTGTCTTGCAACATGATGTTCACTTTGAGACTGAGTCTATCTTTCCATTTAGTTTTTTTCTTAACTAGAATCTAAATGATATACTAAATAACAAACAGAAAGACATGCTGGTATACAAAATATGATAATAAATTTGATTGTGCTAGATGGCCAAGGATGCTTTAATCATAGCCTTCATGATTTCCTTTATTTGCAGACTTATTAAGATAATAGGTACCTCAATTGATGGAGTGATATAGACTTTTAGATAAATAATTTGCAATTGAAAGTATTTGTGGATTGAAATTTAGAGGTATGTAATAGACATTGAATTATTCTCATCCTGACATTATTGTTTATATTTCATCTTATGACTGGCTTAAATAGTTCTTACTTCAACTACAGTATATTGTTTACCATTAAGAGCCATACCATCCTTGAAAAGATACAGAAATAGAGTGGGAACTAATTATCTTTTCCTATCTGGCAAATAAAATCATGTTCTATTCTATTGAAATTTATCTGTACATCATTTTTAAAATTGATAATGATCTGTTACATTTCAAAGTACTATCAAAGAGTTTAACAATTAAAAACAAAGGTAATAATAGTAAAATGATTTCATTCTACTTCCCCAGTAAGTACAAATAAACAATTTAGTCTTTCACTTGTAAAATTTTACATGGACACAAAGTTTATAAAATGCATTCCTTTCATTGTATTTAAACATTTCCTAAGCTTTAAAATATTAACAACTAGCTTAGCTTGAAATGCAGTCTCTTACCTAGTGTTTCACTGTAAAACTGATCCCAGAATGCAAAGTCATATTGCTGGAGCCCAAATTCAAAAAACATTGACAGCATCACATTTTTCACCCTTTCTGGGAAGGTCATTTGGTCTGATAGTTCACTCATGACAACGGGTACATAGGAGAGCGGAATTGGAAGATGGCCACAGTATTTCTCCAGGATAGATCCCATGCTGAATCTCAGAGTGTTCACAAAAGGGACCTGAAGCACCTCGGCCACAAGCTCTCCACAGGGAATGACGGGGTCTATGACCATCAAGTCGTATTTTGCATCCCGGAGCTTGTTCATGAATGTCTGGTTGTACAATGTACTCCTACAGAGACTTTCAAAAACTGCAGTCAGTTGAATAAAGAAATCTTGCAATGTTTTTGCTCCTTGCCAAAGTGACAAGTTTGGAATGATATTCAGAGCTACATTTACTAGCTCGTTTAAATAGTTCTCGGCAATGTCCTTCTCTTGTGACACAGGGATGTTCTCAAAGTGCAGTGCAGAGTGTTTGTGCTGATCCATGATGATACTGGGGAATTTCAGCACTGTCACCTCATGCCCCCTTTGCACAAGCTCCTCAAGATTTGTCTTTAGGTTCAGCTAGTGACTCATATCACAGGGCCACACGAGGACCTTGCCGTAGAAGCCGCAGCCATCACAGCACAGCTGAAGCAGAAAAACTGCCACAGTTCACTTCTCAGATGCCATGGTGTGCTTTCCCAGGCTGCTCAGTGGAGATTGAAAGTTTACTCAGTTGAGTAACAATTCAGATATGAAATAAATCAAATATTAACTTCCAAAATTACAAAAACACACAGGTCAAGAGATAATGGTGTGATATACCGCCCATAGAACATTGTTCCATTGATTAGAGTGATACTCATGAAGAACTGGACCCAGTTGTTAACAATTATATTTTGAGCTTTTAAAAAATGGGACAAAATGTAATATTTTAAAATTAATGATGTAATGGTAGTAGGCATAGCACATGTGTGTCAGGAGGAAGCTAGATGAAGGTTGCTGAACTAGGTGTCTGGAAGAACAGGCTAAAGAAAAATGATGTTGGAATTATGATCACTGAAGTGGGGATCTTTCGGTTCACTGTGTGGACCACAGAGTGGGCAAGAAGTCAAGTTCAAAGATGAGACTTTGGGTTCATTTTAAATCTCTTTGAAAGCGTGTCAGGGATGATATTGTCTCAGCCTGTGGATGGAACCATAGGGTTAGAGTTCTTAAGATGGATGAAAAGTGAGAGTTCATCATCGATTTAAAAACAAAGCTCTGCCTCAGTTCCTAACCTGAGGAATCAGAGTGAGGTGATGTCTGTAGCAAAGACATGAAAGGAAAGTAGGAATAGAAAGGGACTGGCCAGGGGAAGGGAAGGATGCACTTATACTTCAGCTGAATCTTTAAGGATGAGTATTTTATAAAGTGGAAAAGTACTATTTTAATTTAAAGAGAATGGCAAATCAGATGCTACTATATGCATGACGTGTTAAGAGTTATATTCAGCCTCAATACTTGTTGAGAAATGGATTATCAAAATTTCAAAATTTCAAATTTCAGTAGCTGGAGAGAGTGCTTGGTGGTGAAGAGAAAATGTATTTAAGCTCAGTTCCTAGCACCGTTGTCTGTAGTCTGACAGGCATGTAATACATTAGCTGTTGGACATCAGAGGCCTCTGGGCTCTGCAGGCATCTGCACTCACTTGGACATACCCATGATCCCCAATATTTATAATTTAAAAGTAATTCTTTAATTTTTTTCATATTTCTTTGGAAGTTTTGGCTTGATAATATAGAGTCCTAGAACACAATCATTTAAAATATCACAAAGATAAAATAAAATATCACAGTCAAATTGGTAGCAAAATCAAAATATTCAGGTATAGTTTGCACAGTGGTTAGTGACCTTACATAGGAAACACTCCCCAAAACATCAAAAATGCAATTACCAGTGTATGAAAGGGTTAACAAATGGCCTAAAAAAATCAATATTATCTTAGTGAGCAAAGTCTTTTGATATAAATTATTACCATAGAAGCAATAAAAGTCACTTGTACAACATGAGATGGTTTGTGATATGATGTAAATTTTGAAGTAAAGTGGAAGGGGAATTGGTATATAATGTCACTTGTAAAGTTATAAAACTGGCATCCAGAGGCATATTAGAATAATAGGCATTATTTAAAAATTCCCAGTTGTTTGATTTTGTGTAAAGAGTGTCTAGTTCTGGCTATGTAGTAGCATTCATTTAGGTAAATTTAAAGATATAGGTTTGTGGTTTTCTGAATGAGAAAAATCTCCATAGGCTCATGATGTAGGAGGATAATCTGTCTATGTGTTACTTTCATTGGATAATAAAAAGACTGACTTGGCCTTTGATTGGACAGTAACTTAGAAAGGCAGAGTAGACAGAACAGAATGCTGGGAGAAAGAAGCAAAGGCAGAAAGTTGCCCGCCATGAAGCTGCCAGGTCAGACATGCTGAATCTTTCCCGGTAAGCTACGACCTCGTGGTGAGATACAGATTATTAGAAATGGGTTGAATCAATATGTGAGAGTTAGCCAATAAGAGGCTGGAGGTAATGGGTCAGGCAGTGTTTAAAAGAATACAGTTTCCATGTAATTATTTTGGGAGTAAGCTAGCCCAGATCCAGGCGGGAATGCAGCCCGCTGCTCCTTCTACAGGCTCATATATTTGAATGCTTGTTGCCTAGTTGGTGGAACTATTTGGCAAGGATGAAGTAGTATGGCTTTGTTGAAGGGCATGACACTTCGGGTTGACTTTGAAGTTTCAAATCCCATGCCTTGAAATTCTGAGTTAGTTCTCTCTCTCTGCCTGGTCTTGGTTGTCTCAAGATATAATCTCTCAGCAACTCTGCAGAACCATGCTGGCCTGCTGCCATGCTCCCTGCTGTGGGGGTCATGGATTCACCATCTCAAACTATAAGAAAAAACCCAAGGAACTCTTCTATAAGTTGGCATTGTAATAGTGTCTCTTCACAGCAATAAAAATATAATTCAAACAGCTGAATTTTCTCTTCTTGTAAAGTATACCATTTAAGAATATAGATAAAATATAAAGTTGTTTTTGAAATTCATTCTCATTGTGTAAAATGAAGAAAAATCACCTGCCCTCCTTTCAGTTCACCCCCAGAATATGAAAACAGAAATCTACAAAATTTCACCAAAACTTGAGCAGTTTCTTCAACAGCTACAGTGTACCTAGAGACATAGAGAAGAATGAAAGTCTATAATCTGGGACTCACAAGAGTCTCTCACCTTCACAGATGAATTTTAGTACAGATACTTATAGTAAGTAGGACTGCCCGACTCAGAGCAGCACTGTTGGAAAAATATTTTATAGTGAGCATTGTCAACCAGCTACTCTAATTAAAGAAAGAATAGAATTATGACAAAACTCTAAATTGTGAGAAAACAAAAATCAAAATGATTCTCTCATTTACCCTAAAATGATGCTTCATAGTTGATGGAGGAGGGTCATCTGTCTATGTGTTACTTTCATTGGTTAATAAAGAGATTGCCTTGGCCTTTTTGATAGGTCAGCCCTTAGGTAGGTGGAGTAGACAGAACAGAATTTTGGGAGAAAGAAAGCAGAGGCAGGCAGACGCCATGGCTCTCCTCTCTGAGATGGACGCCAGTTAGACTCATCCTAGTAAGCCACAGTCAAGTGGCGATATAGATTAATCGAAATGGATTAATTAATATGTGAGAGTTAGCTAATAAGGAGCTGAAGACAATGGGGCAGGCAGTGTTTAAAAGAATACAGTTTTCGTGTAATTATTTCGGGTAAAACTAGCTGGGTGGTGGGTAGAAATGCAGCCCGCTGTTTATTTTACACATAAAAGAATTAACAACAACAACAACAACAAAAAGAAAAACAGGGACAAATATACATTACATGGGACTGCTAGCAAGGAATCTTGTGATGGCCTTTGCCTAGTTCACGACACTTAGCTCCTAAAGTGATGTCAGGATTTCTGTTGTCTAAATGAAGAGGGTAAGAAACACCATGGCAGTAATGAGGCACACTTTAGGGTGTGTCCGGGAAGGTTTTCCCTGAGGGTTAACTGAGGTAAAAAGACACACCATGAATGCTGCTAAAACCATTCCATAGATTGGACCCTCGATCGAATGAGGTGGGGAATAGAATAAAGCCAACAGAGATCCAGCATCGCCTTCTCTCCACTTTTGAGCTGCTAAGATGTGAACAAACAGCCTCAAGTTCCCATGGACACAGCGGCAAGCAGCTGCTGGGATGGACAGTTCTCACAGACTCTGAGTCTGAAGAAACATTGCTTGCCTTTAGCTGCCTTGGCAGATATGTGGCTACTGTAACAAGAGTTCCTAATGTGGTGTAAACTTCACGTTAATCATGAGAGCATATAACATCATTCAGCAATATCCTTGTGGAAATAATTGACCACAGTTTGAAACATACTTTTTATTTAGTATTTATTGATTCGGCCTGGAGTAACAAATTTACTCCATTGTTTATATTCCATTTAATTATTGTCATTCTTGATCAAGTTTTCAATTATTTTCTCCTTTTCACTTTGGTTCCACCCTTATTTGACCTGACCCTATTGTGATTAGAATAGAATACAAAAGAAAAGTTTGGAATGATATATAATAATTAGAATGGAATAAAATAATGCATAACTATAAAATTTTCATAACAAACTGTGAAAAAAAATCTGTTTCCTCAACAAGTTTGCTTTTGACCAACAACTGCTGGGACAGTTACTATTATTGATATGGGAACATGTGGATGTGAGAGCCATAGTGGCTTGCTTTGCTCTGTACTTTGTTTGAAACTTGACATACCAAGAGCTCAGTGACCACCAAAGTTGCCCTCAGGTAGAAGCCTTTAGCCTCTTGTTACTTCAGTTTTTTTCTCTTTGTCAATAATCAAATTAAAAACTATTTAAATGGATTCTCCGTTTATCTGAGTATTAGGAATGGAAAGAGTGATACAGCCTGAACCAGTGTTGAACAAACATACAGAAAGAAAAAAATGTGTCCTCTAGTAACCTGTAGATAGAAACCTCTACTGATCACCTTGTATCTATGCACAATTTAGCATGCATATATTTAAAATACATTGCTCTACGGAAAACAGGATGCAATTGAGAAATGATTATATAGCATAATACACCAGTCAAAATAAAGAACCATCCAAACTACTTGCATTAGTAACAAGCCATTTGTCCCTTTAGACCAGTGGTTCTCAATATGTGAATCACAACCCCTTTTTAGATACTAGATATCTGACTATCAGATATTTACCTTATGATTCATTACAGCTGCACTATTGCAGTTATGAAGTAGTGACAAATAATTTTATGGTTGGAGGTCACCACAACAGGAAGAACTATATAAAGGGTCACAACATAAGGAAGGTTGAAACTACTGCTTCAGGCCATATAAAACAATAACCAGGTCCTTATAGGAGCTTCACTTCCCAAAGTCCAAATGAAGATCAGAAGGAGGGAGAACATGAGCAAGGAAGTCAAGATCGCGAGCAGTGAGTCCACCCATGGAGATGGTGGGACTGATCTAATGGGAGTTCACCAAGGCCAGCTGGATGGGGACTGAACGAGCATGTGACCAAAGCAAACTCTCTGAATGTGGCTGACAATGAAGGCTGACTGAGAAGAGAATGATAATGGCACTGGGTTTTGATTCTACTGCATGGACTGGATTTGTGGAAGCCTAGTCTGTTTGGATGCTCACCTTCCTAGACCTGGATGGAGAGGGACGGACCTTGGACACCCTGGATGGGAGGGACCACGGACCCTGTGGACAATTCCCACAGGGCAGGGAATTGTGACTGCTCTTTGGACTAGAGAGGGAGAGGGAGGGGGAAAGGGGAGAGGGGAGGAAAATGGGAGGAGGGGAGGCAGTGGAAATTTTTAATAAATAAATAAAGAGAGAGAGAGAGAGAGAGAGAGAGAGAGAGAGAGAGAGAGAGAAAGAAAGAAAGAAAGAAAGAAAGAAAGAAAGAAAGAAAGAAAGAAAGAAAGAAAGGAATTTTAAAAAATGAAGAAATTCAGTTCCAGTAGATACATCTACAAAACAATTCAGTCACACAAGTTTCAGGGAAAAAGGAAGGTCAGAAATTTGTAACAGCCAGAGGACTAGAGAGTTTGTTGCAAGACTGTGTCTCCTAGTAGTGTCAGAAACTACAGCCATCTACATCTATAGGTGGCAGGAAAAAAAGTGAGCCATTAGACCTGGCTTGAGCCTTTGAAACCTCCAAGTTAAACCCCCCAAGACACACTTCCTCCAACAAGGCCACACCTACTTCAACAGGGCCACACCTATTCCACCAAGGCCACACTGCCCCAACAAGGCCACACCTCTAATAATGCCATTCCCCATGAGACTATAGGGGCTATCTTCATTGAAACCACCACAACATGCATGCTCCCTTATTTATTTTAATTGATTTTTATTGAGCTCTACATTTTTCTCTGCTCCCCTCCTTGTCTCTCCCCCCACCTTCAACCCTTCCCCAAGGTCACCATGCTCTCAGTTTATTCAGGAGATCTTGTCTTTTTCTACTTCCAATGCAGATTAGATCTACATATGTCTCTTTTAGGGTCCTCACTGTTTTCTAAATTTTCTGGGAATTAAAACAAAATAGTACCTTTTCACCCTCCCTTCCCCTATTCAGTAATCTAAATTGGGATTAAGCAATTTAGTCCCCTCATTGCTTATGCAACAATAAATGTTCAGGTCTCTGAATGGAAAGCTTCTAATACAGAGACTGCAGGTCCACTTTCCTTGCAGGAAGCCCTAAAATAGTTATTCATTCAGCATAGAACATACTGGAGATTTTTAAGGGCATTTTTCTCATGGACCTTCTCCTTTGCTTGTTTCTTGCTCTGCCGTTCCTTGCTCCTTTCCACTTATCTTGTCATCCACCCAGCTCAGACATCTGTAGGGAAAAGTTTTATAACCTGACCAATTCAGACTCAATTTTTTTAATAAGATTTGATAAACTCTGAACAATAATTGTGGTCCTTGAGCAAATTTAATCATGCTGCCCACTATCAATCTTGCTTCTTTTGCAAATACGTGTGAACCTTTGTTTTCAATTCTTTGGAGAAAAGGCTGAGAATCTAGAAGCATTCTTTGGATACAAAGTGGAGACTCTAAAAATATTTAGTCCATTTGTTCCAGAAGTTCTGCTAAATCTAATTCTAAAGCACACTGCAGTGCAAATTTACTAACAGATCCATTAAGGAGCTTCTTGAAAGGACCACAAAACTCTGATAAATAGTTTAAACAGTATTACACTTCTGCACTAAAAATACACTCCTTACTAATCACAACACCCTTCAAAAAGGAGATAAGTATATGGAGATATTTTCATTTTAAGACTAAGAAGTAAAATTCATTCTGATGGCTAAGACAGAAAGTAACTGTAAAATTTAGAGGTAAGTAAATATTTGCTCAAAAATATCATTATCAGTTATGGGCTACCAAGTTTTGTTCAAACTGATTGGGCTATTTGGTTTTCCTCCTCCGTATCATTCCTTCTTTTCTTCCCTCTCTCCATCCCTTCCTCTTTCTTCTTCCTCCTCTATCTATTTCACGTTCTCCTCCTCTTCTTCTTCTTTCTATAATACAAGGTCTCAAACTGCTTTGTAAATTCCAATGGCAATCATGGGACTCTCTTTGAGCTGTTGGCCAGGAAAGCTTCGGTGGCTTCTTAAACAGCATAAACAAGTGTCATTGCTCTTTATTTCCCACCAGCAATAAGTGGCAAAGGCAGGCTGCTGAAGACACTACCTATTTCTGATATTGAACACAAATTTTCAAGCTTGTCCCTGACTTGCTGTTTAATCCCTGTTGGCCAGTGTTCATAATCTCAGAATGTGCTATTAGGATGCTGAGGTAGAAACAGTTTATCTGTGCTGCATGGTTATGAAACCTATGAACAACAGAACCAACCTGATGGTAAGATACTCCAACTGGTATAGTAATACCATAACTGTTTGGGGTGGATGTTGCTACCAACGTTCTTCTGATAGCTTTGAGACTTACTCCATGTGAAAGAAATTCATGTCTTTTACTATAAATCCAGTTAGAGCCTATGACTGGTTAGGTTATAAGCCAGAAGAGAATCTACAAACTGTGCTTCCCTTAGTAGAAATGTAGTCAAAGTGTCTGTTAGATATTTTTGTTTATACTCACAGACTAACATTGATGCTAGTTTTGATCAAGGCAACTTCTGTTAGCAGTGGGAGATTTTTATCACTCTATGGGAAGTATAGCATGGGAAATGGGGGACAATAAATAAGTAAAGTAGACTAAACTCACATACAATAGCCAACTTTGTTCAGAGCATCCAACAATTTATACTCTGAGGGTGAAGAGGATCCAATATCCATAAAGTGTATAACCATAAGGGCAAGCCATTGTGACTGACAAGCCAAATGCAGCATAAACATGCTTTTCCATAGTAGCACTTACCCAAAAAAATATTAGGCCGGGTGTAATGAGCACTTTGAAGTAAACTCACTTCTATCCAGTACACCTGGGAGGAGCATGAAAAATCATTCCAAGAACAACAACAGGTTTTTGAAGAAACTGAGGTCACAAGACTATTGTTTTCTCACAAGCAACAATCCTCCTTGAATAACTCAATTCTTGGACCATATTTAGATAGGCAATCAATGATTAATACACTGAGTTATAACAGGCCAACGAGCTGAGAACAAGTTAGTACTGAATGCTCAGTCTTAAATAGGGCATTTATATCACCACACTCAGGGTTTAAGGGACATACTAGAATAAGCAATGGAAAGATTATAAGAGCAAGATGGTGGGAGAAATACTATGAAATTTCACTGTTTTCTGGATCTGATGCTGTTAACTATAATTCAAAAACCTAGTAGTTGTGGTGACCTGTGGAGGGCCGGACCACATTCTCCTTTGCTTCTAGGAACAAAGGTAGAGATTGACCTCTGTGACCTCAAGGTGTGGCGGTACACGCCTTTAGTCCTGATGCCTGGGCGGCAGAGGCAGATTGACCTCTGCAACCTCAAGGCGTGGTAGTACACGCCTTTGGTCCCAATGCCTGGGAGGCAGAGACAGGCAGACCTCTGTGAGTTCAAGGTGATGTAGCACACGCCTTTAATCCCAGCGCACGTGCTTGGTAACTCTCTACCGCTGCGTCCCTGCCTACTCCCGAGGCATCATCTGGGATAATGGGCAGCGGACCAATCCAAGAGTGACACATCAGAAGCGAGGACTGTTTCCTTTATAAGGGTTGGGTTCCCCTCATTCTGGGTCTCCGCTTTGGAAGCTGATGTTCTCCCTCTCAAGACGCATTAAAGCTTTACTGCAGAAGTATCCTAAGTGCCCCGCGTCGTTCTTGCTGGCGAGAAGGTAGCGCGGGGCAGTGACCATCATAAGACCTGAGTAATTTTGAGCCCTTCAACATTCCATCTTATATGGAAGATTCCATAAAGATTTACTACTCACTGCAATGCTTTTATTACTCACAAAAAGGAAGTAAAATTTTTTTCACAATAGTGATGTACATGTCTGGGCTATATTAAACAGATTTCTTCCCATGTCCATGCAAACATCTCTAAACTCAGCAACTCTGTATATGGAGATTTCTGTCCCACCGAGTCCCGCAGCTATTTAGTCCCAACAAAACACACAGAGGCTTATAATAATTATAAATGGTTGGCCTGTTAACTCAGGCTTATAATTAACTAGTTCTTACTACTTAAATTAACCCATAATTCATATTCTAAGTTTAGCCACATGGTTTGGCATCTTACTCAGTGAGGCATTCTCATCTTGATTCCTCTGCATCTTGATGGTAACTGCAGACTGAACCTTTCCTCTTCCCAGAATTCTCCACATCTGGTTATCTGGTCTATACTTCCTGATACTAGCCTGGCCACAGCTAAACAGTGTTTTGTTAAACCAATACAAGTGACAAATCTTTACAGGATACAAAAGCATTATCCCACAGCACAACTCGTGGGTCAACTTCTGGAGTCAACTGGTTTACTTATTTATTACCTTTTTATTTCATTGTTAGATTCTAAAACCAGGTCTTCATAAATACAAGGCAAGTATTTTGCAACTGAACTATATCAAAAATCCTTAACATATTCTTCATCAAACTATTTGGACAATGTATCCTTACCATAGCAATCAAATAACATTTAAATTGATAGAAGATTGAATAATAAATAATAAGCATAGTTATTCACTTTTGAGTAAAAATTTGCTTTGCTTCCTGCCATTAAGGTCCTGCCTTTGATACATGCCCTGACTTCTTTGGATGATACACTATGAAGTGGAATACAAAGCTGAAATAAACATATTTTCCTCAAGTTGTTTTTGGCCATAGACTTTTATCTCAGTAGTAGAATCCTTAAAACCTTAAAAAAAAAACCTGAAACTTTGGGGTTAGGGTTAAGATAGGGTTTCATTGGAGATTATATATATATATATATATATATATATATATGTGTGTGTGTGTGTGTGTGTGTGTGTGTGTGTGTGTGTGTGTGTAAGCATCAATGAAACTTCTGAAGAACTGCAAATTAACCCAAAGATAAAACTCATATAATAATTTTTTAACATTGAAAATTGATTTTATTCTCATACAATATATCTCAAGCACAATTCCCCTGAATTCCACTTCTCCCAGCTTTCCTCACCTTCCTTTTCCCCCAGACCACTCTTCTGCCTTTCTTCTTCAAAAAAAGAACAGGACTCCAGGAGTGAAAATGTTTCTATGACAATTAATCCCAGGATTTGGGAGGCAGAGAGAGGCAGGTGAATCTCTGAGTCCAAGGTCATCCTGGTCTTCAGAGTGAGTTCCAGAAGAGCCCAAGTTACTCAGAGAAACCATGTTTCAAAATACAAACAAACAATCAAAAATAAAAAACCAAAAAAAACCCTAAATGTATTCAATAAACAGGTTGGGAAAAATTGACAAAATAGACTTCAAATAAAAACTAATTAAAAGAAATAGAGAGGGGCTGGAGAGACAGCTCAGAGGTTAAGAGCATTGCCTGCTCTCAAACTTCCTGAGTTCAATTCCCAGCAACCACATGGTGGCCCAAAACCATCTGTAATGGGGACTGGTGCCCTCTTCTGACTTGCAGGCATACACACAGACAGAATATTGTATACATAATAAATAAATAAACACTAAAAAGAAATAGAGAAGGAAACTATTTATTCTTCTAAGGTAAATCCATCAAAATGACATTTCAAGTCTAAACATCTATGTTCCAAATATAAAGGCATTCAAGTTCATAAAATAAAAAACTACTACAGCTTAAACCACATGTAGATCCTCATACATTGATAGTGGGAGAACTCAACATCCTACTTCAACCAAGAGATAGGTCATCCAGACAAAAACTAAACAGAAAAATGTTGGACCTAATAGATGTTATAAACCAAATGCATGTAAGAGATAGTTAGAGAACATCTCACCCAAAAATTAAAGAATATATCTTCTCTGTACTTCATGGAACGTTCTCTAAAATTGAGCACATACTGAAACACAAAGCAAGTCTTAACAGATGCAAGAAAAACAAAAAACTCTATCAGACCACCACAAATATTAACTTGATATCAATAACAACAGAAGCAACTGAAAGCTTACAAGCTCATGGAACTGAACAAGTCTCTGGTAAATGAAAAATGTATCAAGACAGAAATGAAGATATAAATTAAAGACTTTCTAGAATTGAATAAAATTTAATCTGTAGCAAGTCAAACCTTATGGGACACAATGAAAGTTGTTCAAAGAGATAAGTTCACAGCACTAAGTACCTATATAAAAACAAACAAACAACGGTTAAATCACTTTCACCTAGTTCATTTAAGGTTACTGCGCTTCTACCTCAAACAACCATGTAAATAGATGTAGAAATACTCAATGAAATGCTTGTGAACTGATTCCAGGAGTACACCAAAAAGGTCATCAGCCACGACCAAGTGAACTTCATCCCAGCTATGTAGGGATGGTTAAATATATGAAAATCAGTCAATGTAATCTGCTGTATAAATAAAATTTAAGACAAAATCCCCGTGATCATCACATTGGATATAGAATAGGCCTTTTAAAAAAATCCAATACCTCTTCATTATAAAAGTCTTGGGAGATTAGGGAAACAAGGGGCATACATAATAAAGGCAGATTACAACTAGCCCATTGCTAGCACCAAATTAAATGGAGAGAAAACCAAAGTTATTCCACTAAAATCAGGAACACAACAAACTTGTCTATTCTCTATATACCTATTCAATATAATGCTTGAAGTCTTAGCTAGAGCAATAAGGCAACTGAAAGAAATACAAGGGACACAAATTGGAAAGGAAGAGTACTGAGGAGTTCTATCCAGAGAGGTGAGTGGGTGCTGGCCTGGGCGGTCTGTCCCTGAAGAGAGCACAGCCCCTCCCCCCTCAGCTTCTGCGGCAGGGTCTTCAGTATTCCACGGCACCCCTCCAAGCCCCCACTGCTGCAACCCTTTTGTCTCCTGGGTCCTGGAAATACCAGCTATCCCTGCTGCAGTGTTGAGGAGTTCTATCCAGAGAGGTTAGTGGGTGCT
This sequence comes from Myodes glareolus, assembly GCF_982192425.1. Classification (NCBI taxonomy): domain Eukaryota; kingdom Metazoa; phylum Chordata; class Mammalia; order Rodentia; family Cricetidae; genus Myodes; species Myodes glareolus. The sequence continues at coordinate 19,921,108 of NC_142033.1, read as the reverse complement.
CGCCTGGGCGGTCTGTCCCGGAAGAGAGCACAGACCCTCCCCCCTCAGCTTCTGTTGCAGGATCTCCTGTGTTCCACGGGACCCCTCCCTGCCCCCACTGCTGCCACCTTTTATCCCCTGGGTCCTGGGAATACCAGCTATCCCTGTTGCAGTGCTGAGGAGTTCTAACCAGAGAGTGCTGAGGAGTCCTATCCAGAGAGTGTTGAGGAGTTCTGTCCAGAGAGTGCTGAGGAGTTTCATCCAGAGAGGAGGAGATGGGCAGGCGCCAATGCAAGAATTCCTCCAACAACCTGAAAGGCAATATGACATCTCCAGAATACAGGAATCACGAAACTAGAAGAATTGAACACCATACTCCAGAAGAAATAAAAGAAATCAACTCTAAGCAGATCTTTATGAAAATAATAGAGGAACTTAACAGGAGGTGAAAATCTGCCATAAAGAAATGGGAGATAAGTATAACAAAACGATTGAGGAAATGAGTAAAGAAATGGAAGAGAAATATACCAAAAAGTTTGAAGAAATGAGTAAATCCGTAAATGAAATTCTGAGAAACCAAGAAAAAACAATCAAACAGGTAATGGAAACAGTTCAAGATTTGAAAACTGAAATGGAGTCAATGAAGAAATCACAAACCGAGGGCCGGCTGGCTTTGGAAAATCTAGGTAAATGAACAGAGACTTCAGAAACAATCATAACCAACAGACTACAAGAGATAGAAGAAAGAATCTCAGACTCTGAAGACACTGTAGAGAAATTAAACGCTCTGACCAAAGAAAACAGCAAATCAAACAAATTCTCATAACAAAACATTCAGGAAATGTGGCACACAATAAAAAAACCAAATCTAAGAATAATAGGGGTAGAAGAAGGAGAAGAACTGCAGATCAAAGGTCCAGAAAATATATTCAACAAAATTATAGAAGAAAACTTTTCCAACCTAAAGAACGATATTCCTATGAAGGTTCAAGAAGCATACAAAACACCAAATAGACTGGATCAAAAAAAAATCCCCTCACCATATAATAATCAAAACACAAAGCATTCAGATTAAAGAAAGAATATTAAGAGCTGCAAAGGAAAAAGATCAAGTAACTTATAAAGGTAAACCTATCAGATTTACACCGGACTTCTCTATGGAAACCATGAAAGCCAGAAGGTCCTGGATAGAGGTACTGCAGAAACTAAGGAACCATGGATGCAAGCCCAGACTACTATACCCAGCCAAGCTATTGTTCACTATCAACAGAGAAAACAAAATATTCCAGGATAAAAACAAATTTAAACAATACATAGCTACAAATCCAGCCTTACAGAAAGTATTAGAAGGCAAATCACAACCCAAGGAATCCAACATTCCCAACACTGCCTACAATAACTCAGAGATCTAGCGACCCTTCACAAGTACAACTCAAAGAAGGGAAAAACATACACTCTACTAACCCCCTCCAAAAAATAACTGGAGTCAACAACCACTGGTCATTAATATCACTTAATATCAATGGGCTCAATTCACCTATAAAAAAGCACACACTTAGAGATTGGATACAAAAACAGGATCCAACATTCTGCTGTTTACAAGAAACATACCTCAGCAACAAAGACAGACATCTACTCAGAGTAAAGGGCTGGGAGAAGGTTTTCCAAGCAAACGGACCTAAGAAACAAGCAGGTGTGGCCATTCTAATATCTAACAAAATCGCCTTCCAACTAAAATCTATCAGAAGAGATAGAGATGGACATTTCATACACATAACAGGAACAATTCATCAGGAGGAAGTCTCAGTCCTGAATATCTATGCCCCTAATATAAAGGCACCCACTTATGTAAAAGAAACACTCCTAGAACTCAAGGCAGTCATAAAACCACACACACTAATAGTAGGAGACTTCAACACACCTCTCTCACCAATGGACAGATCAATCAGACAGAAACCCAACATAGAAATAAGAGAATTATTGGAGGTATTGAATCAAATGGACTTAACAGACATCTATAGAACATTCCACCAAAATAGGAAAGAATATACCTTCTTCTCTGCAGTCCATGGAACCTTCTCAAAAATTGACCACATACTTGGTAACAAAGCAAACTTCCACAGATACAAAAAAATATTAGTAACCACCTGTGTCTTGTCAGATCACCATGGATTAAAGTTAGAATTCAACAACAATGCTATCCCCAGGAAGTCAACAAACTCATGGAAGTTGAACTGTCAACTATTAAATCACACCTGGGTCAAGGAAAAAATAAAGTAAGAAATTAAAGTCTTCCTTGAATTTAATGAAAATAAAGACACAACATACTCAAACCTATGGGACACTATGAAAGCAGTGCTAAGAGGAAAGTTCATAGCACTAAGTGCCCAATTAAAGAAAACGGAGAAAACACACATTGGAGACTTAACAGCACACTTGAAAGCTCTAGAAAAAAAGAAGCTGATTCACACAGGAGGTCTAGAAGACTGGAAATAATCAAACTGAGGGCTGAAATCAACAAAATAGAAAGACAGAAAACAATGCAAAGAATCAATGAAAGAAAAACCTGGTTCTCCGAGAAAATCAACAAGATTGACAAACCTCTATCCAAACTAATCAAACGGAAGAGAGAGAACATGCATATTAATAAGATCAGAAATGAAAAGAAAGGGGGATATAACCACAGATACAGAGGAAATTCAGAGAATCATTAGATCTTACTACGAAAGTTTATATGCCACAAAGTTGGAAAATGTAAGAGAAATGGACATTTTTTTAGATAAGTACCATATACCAAAGTTGAACCAAGACCAGGTGAACAATCTAAATAGACCTGCTAGTCACAAATAATTAGAAGCTGTTATCAAAAATCTCCCTACCAAAAAAAGCCCAGGACCAGATGGTTTCAATGCAGAAGTGTTGAAAGGTATTGAAAGGTGTTAAACATATACACATTACAGTTTTACTCAGCGGTAAAAAACAATGACATCTTGAATTTTGCATGCAAATGGATGGAAATAGAAAATGCTTTACTGAGTGAGGTAACCCAGACCCAAAAAGAGGAATATGGTATGTACTCACTCATAAGTGGATTCTAGCCATAGTTAAAGGTCTTTGAGTCTATAATTTGTGATCCTAGAGAAGCCAAATAAGAAAGTGAACCTGAAGAAAAATCATATAGTTATCCTCCTGGATATTGGAAGTAAACATGGTTGCCGGGCAAACTTGGATGCACGGGGGGTGGGGGGTGGAAGTAAGGGGTAATGATTAGAGAGAAGGGAGAAGGGGAGGATTAGGGATAGTTTGAGGGAATGGAATGATGGGGGAGGAAGGATGGATATGGGAGCAGGGAGGTATATATCTCAACTAAGGGAGCCATTTTAATGTTTGCAAGAGCCTTTATTTTAGAGGGGTTCCCATGTCCAAGGAGAGGTCCCCAGATTATTCCCTGGGCAGCAGAGGAGAGGGTGCCTGAACTGGCCTTGGCTCATAACCATACTGATGAATATTTTGTATATCACCATAGAACCTTCACCCGTTGATGGAGATTGAGCCAGAGACCCACACTGGAGCACTGGACTGTGTCCCCAAGGCCCGAATGAGGAGCAGAAGGAAGGAGAACATGAACAAGGAAGTCAGGTCCGCGAGGGGTGCGTTCTCCCACTGATACAAGGGGACTAATCTAATGAGAGCTCACCAAGGCCAGCTGGACTGGGGCTGAACGAGCATGTCATCAAATGTGGCTGACATGGGGGCTGACTGAGAAGCCATTGACAATGGCACTGGGTCTTGTTTTGTCTGCATGGACTGGCTTTTTGGGATCCTAGTCTGTTTGAATGCTCACCTTTCTAGTCCTGGAGGGAGGGGGGAGGAACTTGAACTTCCCACATGGCAGGAAACCCTGACTGCTCTTTGGACTGGAAAGGGAGGATGAGAGGGAGTGGGGGAGAATGGGAGGGTATTGGGAGGAGTGGCGGAAGTGGAAATTTTTATAAATAAATAAATAAATAAGTAAATTAAAAAAAAACCAAAAAAAGGTAAGCAGATGGTTTTGCAATTGTTTTAGGAAAGTGATTTTTCTTATTGGGTCTTTTGTTTTCTCTGCCATTCACATTTTTTTTTATATTTACTGTTCCCAATACAGTCTGAATTAAAGAAATTGAAACTACAAGAAAAAAAAGAGGTTATGGGGCCTATATTTCCAAATACATGGGGACATAAGTATGACTTAACATTTCATAGGAGTCATAAATTATATAAATACCTATTAACCTGTCTGGACATCTCGATGTCTTTTTTCTAAGGAAAACATATGGGATCTTCACAAGGTCGTCAGAGAACAGTGAAAAGCAGGCACATGGAGTCCCCCTTCTCTCTGGAGTTCTCCTGGTTTTGTAATTAAAAAATACTCTGGTAAATGTAGATGGTTGATTGACTTATGGAAATTTTTTAAAATTTATTGAGGTTTTTGAATGTGGTTCAAACACAGACTTTTGTAAGTACTGTTTGTAAGTACTAGGCAAAGGCTCTATTGGGGCCCTTTCTCCCTAGCTGGATATAGAAAATATTTTTGGTTACTTTTAAATTCCTATCAACATCATTCAGAAAATCCAAATAATGGAAGTTTGTTTAGTTATTAATCATACAAGTTGTATCACGTCAATCCTGAATTTTAAAGTGCTTTTTAATGATTTTATGGATATTTTTATAATTGTTCTAGAGAGAAAAAATAAAAATTATCTTAAAAATTAAATGGCTGGAGATCTAGCTCAGATGACTGAGTTACTTGTCTGTACTTGTCTGTATGCATGAGGCTGAGTTCAATCCCCAGCACTGCGTAGAATGAACATAGTTCACATGCCTATCATCCTAATACTTCTGAGACAGAGGCAAGAAAGATAGGGTTCAAGATGATCACTGACTATAAACCAAGTTTCTAGTTCTAATGGTAGTACCCACTATATCAATACAAAGGATGAAGGAATAGGATAGAACCTGAGGCCAAGTGAATATTCTCATGTGTATTACCCATGGACCTGTGGCCCCTGTGTCTTAAGGTCTTTATCTGCTGACCTGCAGACGACCTGTTTCACCCTGGTCCTCCACCACAGAAGAGTTAGCTTCCTATCACACAGCAAAGACCTTCAGCACACAAAATTAAGAGCTGCATCTGGGTAAGTCCTGCCCTTAGTCTCTCCGGCGATGTCTGCACTGAGCATTGCAGCACTTGTAGAAGGTGGTCATTGTCTCATCTGCAGAACGGGTCAGAAGCTGCATGAAATAGGCACGGGGATGTTCACATTTTGGACACGGCTCTGCAGCAGAGTCCACGTTCTCCCAGGCAGATGCTCCACCAAGCACATCATCCACTTCTTTCAGCTTTGGATACTTTCGGTTTGTTACCATGCCTGTGATATTATGCACGTAGGGGCAAGTGTTGCAGGCGAAGCAATGGCAATGCTGTCCTCCCTCCACAAGCAGCCCATTTCCGCAGCTCCTACAGAAGAGCAGCATTGCTCCAGCTTGGACATAAAGGTTCTTACTGTCTGGAGCTCTGACTTATGAAACGTTACCACCACCATGTGGCCAAGGGGAGCTTTACAGCCGGGTTTACCTAAATACAGCTATTAGTGGCCTTCAATAGTTTCGCATTTCTAAAAAATAGTTTTTACTATACATATTCATCCCCATAATAAGATGCATTTTAGCTTTTCTGTTCCTTCATTCAACGATAAAGGATCTCATTTTGATATTAGTGGATTGTATTAACCCAAGACAGAACAAAATTCCCTATTATGTGTCAATACTATGCAGCAAATAATTTAGAGCCTGTGAGGGAGGCCTTCCCTTGAGTGGTCTTAGATTTGTTAGGTTCAAACTTTAGACAAATTTCTAAGGTGCTTATATAATATGAAAAGTTGACCTGACTGCCTGGTTTTCCCTTCATCCTTCAGTCCCTACCTGAGGTAACCCCTGGTTAACATACCCTGAGTGGTAATGAAAGAATTATAATTATTTGATTTTAAATTACGAAGGCATTTGTATATTGTGTAGTGTCATAGACACAAGCTCCCTATTTCTTCCTTGTGTGTTAGGACTTTCTCTCTGACTGGTTAAGAGCAGAGAGGTGAGTTTCATCTTTTATGATGCAAACATCACTGTGAGGGAAGCACCCGTCTCTAACTTTTTTTGGATATTTCTTCTACAAATACTGGCAGGCCAACCAAAAAATATATATTTTTCTTATATTGCTTTTTCTGTCAATTAGCCAAAAATGTACATTTATTGACAGTTGGTGAGACTGGACACCTCTCCTTTAAATGGCCCTCTCAACTGCACACTGAATAGACCTATTCCAAAATTAGGATGCAGAGTCATGCTGCATTTCAAACTTTTTCAACACCTGCTTACTGTTATTCTGATAGAAGTACTAAATAAAAAATAACTCACCCCTGAAAATATACTGTATGCAGTGACCTTAAGTAATCAACAAAGAGAACAAGTGACTCTGAAGATTTTGGCTATGTCTACATACTCTTGATAGCAATGTCATCATCATGCCAGCATTTCAGAATGTGCCCACAGTGATCACTGTGTTTATATCCAAGTCACTGTCAGTCAAAAACACCTTCTGAAGTATTTAAACATCTGTTGTGAATATCTGTTTGGCTAAGGGAAATTAGAGCTTCCTTAAAACTTACCTTTCACAGAATCATTTCTCTAATCAGACCTTTCAAGGACGTCCACAAACTTAGTATAGAGTCACCTCCCATGGAATGCTTTCCCTCACCTTTTGTGGAATCTGGGCAAGGGCCCATGTGATTGCATTGGCTTTGTCTTCTGACATGTTGTTGACCATTGACCCCAGAGTAAACAACACGACACCATGCTCTCCAGAGGTCTGGACAAAATCTTCCATGTCCAGTGAAGATTCATGACAAAATACAGTTGTAGAATAATCACTTATGAAATATTATGGAAGAACTAGCAGAATAAAAAAGGAAGTGTTTACAAGAATTTTAAGTATAGTGGTGTTAAAACATACAAAAGACCAACAGGATAATATCAAAGATTTTGAACTTCGCAATCATTCACACAAACTGTACTCACACATTGTCCAAGCGTTATTCTAAATATTTTCCTCTGGCAAAATTAAAACTCAGGAGTGTAAGCATATTCTATAAGCATTCAAAAATTGTCGCTTCATTTACAAAGTTTCTGCTTACAAAAATGGTTGTTATTTTTTTCCCTTGCTATTTTCTTTTTCTCCTATAATGGCTAATTTAATATTATTAACTAGAGTTTAATAAAATAATATTTGTGTTATATTGTACACTTTGGTTATTTTCACAAACTTTCTACTATGATTATTAAAATGTTTTGAATTTTTGTGAACCATGACTGCATGATAAAGATATAGTATGTAATAATTTTGTGATACTGTGTATGAACAGGGTATTTTCAAAGCTAATATCCAAAATATACTGTTTGGAGAGAACTATGTCTGATCAATTGTTCGGATATCAAACAATTCCTTAGGATATATGTTAATCATAACTTTTGGTGATGAGCAGTTTTTGATTGATGAGTTTAACTGACTTAACTTCTCTGTCTTTTGTCATGTGTTTATATGTGTGTGTGCTTGTTTGTGCATGTGTGTTTGTGTATACATGGCTGTAATGTGTGTGTGCTTGTGTATGTGTGTTTATGTGTCTCTGCCCATATGTCTGCTTATATGTGTGGGTATGAATGTGTGTGTGTCGGGGTTGCTGGGGAGATTCCTTGCCTTTCTTTAGCACATAGATGTCAAAAGTAAAAATGTAATGTCTTCCTCTACTAATCTTCAACATAGGTTTTGAGGCTGTTTCACATTGAACACAAATCCTACCATTTTTAACAGACTAGTGGCCAGCAAGCTCCCAGTATCAACCTGTTTCTGCAACCTCAATGCTAATGTCATTGCACTGTGCTGGGATACCCAACTTTTTACCTGGGTGTTGTGATTCAAACATATATCCTCATAATTGCTAGGAAAGGACTTTATTCAATTGCTAACCACCTAAGTACCCTAACTGACCATATTTAATTCACTGATAGGAATATTTCCCAGGTCTATCACATTCTTTCCTGAGTTTATTCACCTCCTACTTAGTAGGATGCTTAAGTCAACTTCCTATATATCTCCATCCATGGTAGAAAAATCTAATAAAAGCTGTAGAATCATGTTCACCAGAAAGGAAACCAAATAAGAAAGAGATCTAAAGAATGTATTTACCTTTGGCAAGGGTTTAGCAGGTTTGCAGTGGGGACCTCCTACATAATCAACATTTGGTAAGGTTAGGCGAGGAAACTCCAAATCCCAGTAGGATCTAATGAGCCACATTTCTGCTTTACCTATTGTCTCAGTTAAGGTAGTGGGCCTTCCTAGAAGAAGAAATGAGCAAGTGAGAAGGAGAAAAGTTGAATGATTGTCATTTGAATATAAAATATATTTCCTTAAATGATGGAAGATTATATGCTTGATATGAAACATGTGCAATTAAAAAACAGTGTTTATTGATATGCAACATAATTTGCAGTGTAATGATTTGTTGCTCACATAATATACATAAATGCCAGTTTTGGCTTTTTTTAAAGCAAACTCTAAAAAAATTAACTAATGTTTCTACATTAACTTGAAACAGTTAGTGTAATACCTCCTAAGCCACTATTTAAAGAGCACACATTTTACTCCTCTCTGCATCTTTAAAAAGAACAATGCAAATATAAACACACAATCCAGGACCAAAAGTCCAAGGCCAGACTTCTCCAGGGTCCTTGTAGTTTGTAGCCATTCATGCTCCCTTGTTTTGCTAAAGGAGCTGTAAGTTTATGATTTGCTGAATTTCTTGATTAGTGTTCCTACCTTTGTTTCATATTAAGAAATTTAATGGTGCTTATCTTACAAGAACAATCACAATATTTTCAGAAATTATGACAATAGAGATTTAGGCCAGACTTACCTATGAAATATTTTTTAAGAGAAAAAAAAACAGGACTTCAAAATATACAGACCTTGTATGTGTGTATTCATGCTTCTGTAGTGTTTAAAAGTTGTATGTTAGGAAAATATACAATAAAAATTATGGTGTTAGTAGAAACCTCAGTTCCACTTTTAAGTCTGTGAACTAACATAGTATCTTTAAGAGTAAAGGAATTCTTTAGGAAATACAGAGAAAATATTTTATAATTTATATTTTTTATTTATGTATATGTATGCCTGTGTAAATATATAGTAAGTTTATTCAGAAATCGTCAGATACCATAAAAGGGCAGCAGGTCCTCTGAAGCAGAACTCACAGGCAATTTTGAGACACTGGACTGGTTGGGTGCTAGGAACAGAACTCAGGTACTCAAAATGAACAGAAAAAACTCTGAACCTTTTGGTTATATTTTCAGACCCCACAGTTTAGTTTTAAATAAAGACAGTTTAGTGTTAAATAAGGAGAGTTGCCTATGAAAGAGAAAATAATTTCAATATAATATACACATTGAAAGTGTAAAATAATTCATTCCTTAATATACATTAATTATAATTTGGTTAACTAGATGGTGACTTATTAAAATAGATTAAAATTACAGCAAAATGAGTAAAGAATGACTTAAGAAAAATCTACTTAATTCTCTTTGCAGCTCTGTATCTCAGCAGAATGTCCTGTTTCAGGTCTGATGCCTGCTTCTCTTTAATCAATAATGTAAGCTTTTACAGTGCATTTGGTAACTAATATCATATTCCATTTGATCACCTATAAAAGGCAACTTCATTTTGCACTTCATGGACTAGAGAATAGATTTAAATACTTGAGAAATTTTGGTCATTGAGCTACTGAGGAGAAACAAAACTTACCCAGTGTTTCACTGTAAAACTGACTCCATTTCTTCTCGTTAAACGTCTGCAACCAAAAATCAAAATACAGCATACACATCATATTTTTTACCCTCTCCATGAATGTCATTTGACCACCTAGTCCTGACATAATTACAGATACATAAGAGGGAGGGAATAGAAATCATCCACTTCACTTTTCCATTGTATAGCCAGGAGTGAAGCGAAGACTGTAGAGAAAAGGGATCTGGAGAAGTTCAGCTATCAGCTCCCCACGGAGAGCAATGGCATCTGAGACAAGGACATCAAACTTGGATCTCTGTAGGTTTGTCATAAGTTGTTTGTTTGAAACTGTGTCTTTGCAAATCTTTAGATAGCTATTAGAATAGTCCTCAAACAGGTTTTGCAGCAAAGGAGAGAAGAATAAACACAAATCTCTTGGTATCTCATTCATCCATACATCCACAGCCTTTGTAAAAAGCTTGTCCTGATCATCTTTACTGACACATGTAGAAAAACTCTCAAACTTCAGACCAGGTGGTTTTGGGGATCAAGAAAGATGGAAGCTGAAGGTCTCAGAACTGTCACTTCATGACCCCTCTGTACAAGTTCATCCAGTATTGTCTTTAGATTCAGCCAGTGACTGTATTCCATTGGCCATACCAATACCTTCCCACAGTTCCCAGATCTTAAGTAACAACCCATTTGCAGGATCAGCAGAACAGACATCCACTTCATAGTCATCCTGAGTCATCAAAGTCTTCAGTTTAGAGTGTGTCCCCTGTATCATCGCTTATCCTTATATCTAAAGAGAAAAAGCCTTGAGTTAAAATATAACCTGAGTAGATCAAGGCAAATGCACTAAATGACCACAATTAACTTCTGACCTAATGGAGACAGTAAAAGCAAATATTAAATATTCATATTTGCATGTCAATGTTTAATGACAAATGTTTTGTAGTGAAGCAAATTCAGGAGTCAATGACCTGATTGCATAACTGTTCTGTTTCTAAGATATTTGAATAGTAGCAAGAACATTGGTTAGTTAGAGGATAGTCAGAAATTTCTTCTCAAAACAGAACCAAAGATGTATTAATTGTACAGCTTATTAATATTTTATTGATATCATTTTAAAGAAATTTTCATAAGAATTTGATGAACATTTTTGCATATGTATAATTTCTCAAATAGCTTGGCAATGCACCTAACAAACTCTGTTGACCGAAGCCCTTGAAGAAGATAGACAAGATCCTGTTCTTATACATGTCCCTGGGGTAATAGAAGACTAGCAATTGAGTTGTTTGACTCACAGTTGATAGACTACCCTGAGTGATATTATCTGCTAAGGCAGTCAGTTGGTTCATCTTACCTGTCTAATGTTTTTTCATAAGCCCAAGAAGTAGTTGAATAACTTGTTATCAGAATCTAGTCCCCAAAGGCTCAAAAAGGTAGATGAGTGCGTGTACCTACATTTATTCCTCTCAATGCTATGACCACCATTCCTGAGGTCATGAATTTCTGTAAGATTGCACATGCAGTTTCTTGAATTTGACATATGACTTTAGTTTTTGGATGACCTAGGATCAGAAGACCAACAGAAAATACACCAATTCAAGCTCTTAGATTTAAGTAAAAATCTATAATCACAGGATCAGGGATTTTTTAACATTGAAAATTATATTGAAATATTTCAGTTGTTTTAAAGCCACACATCAAGAATCATTAAGTCAAAATAGAGTAACTGAGAGAGCTGTACCTTTTGTTTTCTTTTAAAGGTGATGCTAGGATTTACAGGAGTATTAGTTGAGTGATGGATGAATGACAGATATGGCACATGATGACGCTGAACAATGAGAAAGGATTTTCAATTGAGCACATAGAATACATTGTGGAAAGAAATTGAATGTTTAAGAATATCATATGTTTGTTTTAATTTATCAACTTAAAGAGTTCACATGTTAGTGCCATCCATTTCTTTTTTGTTTCTTTTGCTTCCATTACCTCTTCCCCAGTGTACCAAATGGAACCAAAGTCACTTGAAGAATCAGTAGGGAAACATTGTCATATAGGCTTTCTTGAGAGTACATGCATACTCATGCATACACATGTATCAAGGGGGTTGGAAGAGGTTTTGTCAAATGTAGTATGTTGTTAGCCTCAGGAATCATGGACTGTTATCAAAATATCCAGTGCAGGAATAGAAAACTTCACTTTCATTTGTTGGTCTGATGGGGACGGGGTGTCCTTGATTCCTACCAAAAATATAGATTCTTGTCATTGTCCTTGATTGCTACCCAGATCTTGAAGATAAGGCATTACACACTTCATACTTAGGACCTGGAGCAATTGAGAAGCAAGTGATCTGGAAAATTCCTCTCTGAGAATTTTCGTAGTATTTGAAGAGGCTACAAAAGATCTCTAGGGAGAAATGTAATCAGTAGTTCTATTAGCTGTCAGACCTATGGCTTATAACAACGACCGCCATGGCAAGATGTACATAATAGCAAAAATGCGGCTCTTTTATCTTAGGTGTAATCAAGATAAATCTAACTCTAATTGGATTTGAGGCCAGTGGTTCTATGAAGTGAGTCAGCTGCCCATGACTGGAGAAATCACAGACCCCTGAAGTAGAGTCTCCTACTGTTGTTTTCCATAACAAGTATAATTTCTAACTATATTACTAGCTTTATCCTTATAATCACAAGTAACTGAAGCTCTCACAACTCATCAAAAATCTTTTAAAGCAGCAAGTGGTGAATATTGTAAAGATCCACAGTTGGTCAAAAAGGAAGAGAATAAATGATCATTGGATTCCCCAACACAGTAAGTACACTTAGAACAGCACAAATTCTAAATCAAAGGCAATGGAAACATTTTGGAAAAGATATCAGAAGCGCATAAGAGCCAGGGGACCAGGATGCCTGATGAAAGATGGAGATATATATATATATATATATATATATTTAATATATAATATATTTTTTTATTTAATTAATATATAATTTAAATAAAATTATAATATATTTAATTTAATATAAGAATATTAAATTCCATGAAATCTCACCAATGTGATTGCCTAAATAAGATCTGTGTAATGATTGCCCCATTTGACCTGCCAACATAGATGGGGAAAATTTTACAAAGTCCTATTCCTATTGGGAAAACTGTGGACAATCAATGGATGTCAAAATGAGAGTGCCGGGTTTTTCCAGTATGACCTCCCTGATCTGTTATCCAATACTCCATTGTCAGCCCTAAACATGTGTATATAACAAGCATCAAATAAAGGACTCAGTAGCATGGTGATATGGTAGACGGCAAAGCAGGAGTTGATGGAAGCAGAAATGAACCTGAAAATGAATTGAATATAGTACCTGCATATGATTTCCTCAAAAATGGAGTATTTAACAAAGGAAAATGATAAATAACACATGTACTAAGTCTGACACAAGTCTTTTTAGGGCATTCAAAACAACGCAACCAGGATAACCAGAGTGTTGTATTGTGCCACGACAACCAAGACAACCAGAGTGCTGGATTGATCCAGGAATACCATGGCAATCAGAGTGCTGTATTGTAGACAGGATTGGTGGCACACAACTTTATACCCTGCAGTCAGGAGGCAGAGGCAGGCAGATCTCTGTGAGTTTGGGGACAGCCTGGTCCATCCAGGACTGGCTGTAAAGCTGCAGAGAAACATGGTAGTGTAAAAACAACAACAGTATGCTGTATTTGTATGATAAACACTGTGAACTTTTTGTGATGGACAATATGTCATTGATCATTAATGTTTCTCAGTGGTTTTTGAAATATCCCTGCTTTAGAAAAGGGAACAGGTATAAAATTGAATCTGTAAAAGACAAGGTAAGAGCACAATGCTCGCTATAATAGCGAGTTACTTTTACAATGCACACTTTGTTCCTAGAAACAAAAATACAATGCCTGCTAACATTTCACTCTTCCTCAAGCAAAAAATATTTAAAAGTTGGTTTTATTTTTGAATTTTCTAAAACAAATCAGTTTGTTTCCTATCACTCATTAGTTTGTTACTCATGCTTCAGTTTCCTAGATGGTCCTTCTGGAGGAACCACTGGAAAATCCTGGTATTGGGACCTAAAGTATCTGGTTTCATATCCTTAAATCTCCAAAATACCTGTTAGTGGTTAGAAATAATTTATATCACAGTTCAAAACTTAAAATACAGTATGTTAGAAATTAGACATTGCAAAAATTATGCCATTTGAATCCCCGGTATGCAAAACATGTAAAGAGACATTACACATTAAGAACTATCAAAACATAAGGCAGAGTATGGCAACACCATCTATGCTTTTCTTTACATTTAATCAGGTCGAATGTCATCATGATTTTTTATGTTCAGTTCTGTGCACACATGAGAGAGTCAATGAAACAAGAATATATTTTTTAAAACTTTATATGTTCATAAATCATCTACAAGGAAGAATGATTAAACTTTATGTGTATTTACTAAAATTCTTCTAATTTTCCATTATTAGATTCATGTAAGTTTAAAAAACACAGATCTTACATATATTCTTTTGTCTTATTAATTTAATATGGTTTGACACTCATTTTTGGTATTCATCACTTATTTTTGAAAGATATTCCATATTTACAATTTCTCTTCATTTACAAGTTTTTTGAAGAAGGTGCCACCATGGATAATCAGAGAATAGAGTTTCTATCTATCCTATCGTGGCCATAACTTCATAGAGTATATGTGTTTAAGTTGTTCACTAACTACTAGTAACTGTTGCTGGCATAAAATTCCCCATACTTGCTTGTGCCCTTCTGCATATTGAGGAGATTTTGCTTCCAGCACAAAAATAACCACAAAGAGCGACTGACATAATTTCTTTTAACATATAAAAATAACTCTAATATTACTCATATTTGATTGAGGAACCGGTTTTACTTAGGAATCACAAGAAGTGCAGAGCACTTCATCACACAAGTCATATCACTATCGCTGAGACTGGATACTCCTTTCATGTGGGAAAGGAACCTGCTGTACTGCTCATAGGTGCCAGTAGCTGTAGAAAGCATTCAAAATCCCAATGGTGCTGCATCTGACCCATATGATAGATGACAAACACTTCAGGGTTAATGCATTTTGTGAAATGCCACAGCGAGACCACACAAATGGTGCTCATTTTAGGAATCCCAAAATACCCTTGTATAAATGGGAGCTTCACCTACGTGTTCAATATCTGTTTGCTACAATAAATTTAAACATTTCTTCAGGTTCTCGGAAAAATCAAGCATGAGTTACTACAGGGAGACTTCATGGGATAGGAAACTAAAATCTAGTTCCTACATACTGCAGATTAAAGTTCAGGTGTGGTAAGTTATCTTCATATACCCTATGAAGAGAGTCAGCTGGACCTTTTCTGTCATCAATCCTATTTCTACTGCTTTATCTCTTAGCTCCCACTTCTTCCTAAATGAAACACACTTTACTCTTCTGGGTTAGAGACAAGTGCCATGGACAATGTTTGATTGTGTCTGGTTCACAATAAGGACAGGGACCATTCCACCTTCCTGTTTACATTGTCCTGTTTTAGGTTTGGCACATTCTAGAATAGCCAATTCTTACTTTTTTTCCTCAATGAACAGGGTGCAAACAGACTGAGATGGTGAACTGTTGTTTTTTTTTTTTTTATTCTCTGAGAAGTCTTCTGAGGGGTGCCTAAACAATCGTAGTTCATCATTCTCATAAAGAGGGGAGGGAAACCTGGGAAGTCTCTATGCTACTGCAGGTCTGGAAACAATTAATGCTATACTACAGATATATTTTTTTAAATTATAGGATTCATTCTTTGACCACACCCAGTCATTCACAGTACAAATACATGATTTAAAAGTTTTAAGAATTTATTGCCATGGGACCAGTTCTGGTGGGAAAACAATCATTTTTTTCTGGAATACTTTATCAAAGGCTTCAGCTTGGGCTACAGTAAAGTTATTCTTCCAGTCTCCAGTCATGCCTTTCCTCATGAGATTCAAACCATTAGTAACCACATCTTCTGGGATGATGCTAAGATTGGACATTTTATTTTCTTTCATGACTTGGAAGGAACTGTATTTGAGGACCAGATCCAGTTCATCTTTCTCTAATTTTTTGCCTAGGAAGTCACAGATCTTCTCTATGGTTCCTCTTGTGACCTGTTTCAGGTCTTCATAGCTCAAAAGCAGGAAGTTGTCCATTTCTCTCATGGACAGCCAGGCACGGGTGTGCTCAAACCATGATCCATATAAAACATTTCCTTTGAGGAACCATTCAAAATAATTTATCAGAGACTCTGGATTCTTAACAAAGATTGTCTTATGAAAGAATAAATAACCAGACACAAGAACATCTCTGGGATTTTTGATGACGTAGATCATCTTGGTCTTGGAACTGAAGAAAGACTTGGGGAAAATATGAAAGGGAAGATGAGAACTGATGAGGCGTGGTCCTTCCTGACTGATAAAAATTTAAAATCCTGTTTGAGTCTCTTCACAGGGTGAGCGTTCCCAGATGGGCACAGATTGAATTCACTTGGGATTCCCCTTCGTCTGAATCAAGCAGACAATATCAATCAGCCAGTTAGCTCCTGATTTGGGGTAAGTCAATATGACTGTGTCTTCATCTCTAACCACAAACTTATCACTGATTTCTTCAAGTATTTCTTTTTCAAACCCTAATGCAGGGAAAGCTATTCCTTCAAACCAAAGGTAGTCTGACATGACAAAGAGCTCTTTGTAGGTGCTGTTAGGATCCCAACTTTAGCCACCTGTACATCTTCTAGCTAATCTTGAGATCTATTTTTTATAGTACAATGAATAGAAATCATTAACAGACAGTAGTTTATTTCAAAACTAACTACTGAAAGGCAGAAAGAGATATTGTACAATAAGTCAAAGGTTGTTGTACTGAGAAATTGTGAACACATACAGAGATCTCTCTCTAGCATTTCTGAGCCTGAGTTCATGACTCCAAACTAGAAACTCAATAATACATGCTGGGTCATAAAAATGGAACTTACTTAGCATGCTTTCTAATTCAATTTAGCTATCAGAGTGGTTTCAAATGTGTGAAAATATTACAGAGATCATACAAAATGTTTCAACATGTGATTTCTTTTTTAAATAGTGGTTTTCTTCTCAGAAACTCATATATGACTCCAACCCTCGCCCTTTTCCCAAACAACCTTCACTTTCTTCCCCATATTTATGTGTTCTTTAATATTTATTTATTTATTTATTAACAATTTCCACCTCCTCCTTGCCTCCATTTTCCCCTCCTCCTCCTCACCTCCCCCTCCCTCTCTAGTCCTAAGAGCACTCAGGTTTCCCTGCCCCATGGGAAGTCCAAGGTCCTCCCACGTCCATCCAGGTCTATAAAGGTGAGCATCCAACAAACCAAGCTCCCACAAAGTCAGTCCATGCAGTAGATTCAAAACACAGTTCCATTGTCCTTGGCTTCTCAGTCAGCCTTCATTGTCAGCCACATTCAGAGTGCCCATTTTGATCACATGCTCCATCACTGCCAGTCCAGCTGGACGTGGTGAGCTCCCATAAGATCAGTCCCACCGTCTCAGTAGGTGGACACACCCCTCGTGGTCCTGACTTCCTTGCTAATGTTCTCCCTCCTTCTGCTCCTCATTTGGACCTTGGGAACTCAGTCCAGTGCTCCAATGTGTGTCTCTGTCTGTCTCCATCCATCGCCAGATGAAAGTTCTATGGTGATATGCAAGATATTCATCAGTGTGGCTATGAGACAAGGCTTCAGGCACCCTTTCCTCTGCTGCCCAAGGAACAATCTGGGGACCTCTCTTTAGACCTGGGAACCCCTCTAGAGTCAAGTTTCTTGCAAACCCCATAAAATGGCTCCCTTAATTAAGATATTTACTTCCCTGCTCCCATATCCACCCTTCCTCCATCCCACATATCCTATTCAACCAAGCTCTCCCGAATCCCCCCCATCTCCTTTCTCTCTATCCATCTCCTTTTATATTCACACACACACACACACCCAGGCATCCAAGTTTGCCTGGCAATCTTGTCTACTTCCCATATCCAGGAGGATATCTATATGATTTTTCTTCAGGTTCACTTTCTTATTTAGCTTCTCTAGGATCACGAATTATAGGCTTAATGTTCTTTAATTATGGCTAGAATCCACTTATGAGTGATTACATGCCATATTCCTCTTTTTGGGTCTGGGTTACCTCACTCAGTAAAGCGTTTTCTATTTCCAATCATTTGCATGCAAAATTCAAGATGTCATTGCTTTTTACCGCTGAGTAAAACTCCAAAGTGTATATGTTCTACACCTTCTTTTTTTCCTTATTTATTTATTTAAAGAATTTCCACGTCCTCCCCTCCTCCCAATACACTTCTGCTCCCCCAACTCCCTCTCCTCCTCCCTCACCATTCCCAGGAGTAGTCAGGGTTTCCTGCCCTGTGGGAAATCCAAGTTCCTCCCCCCTCCCTTCAGGTCCAGGAAGGTGAGCATCCAAACAGGACAGGATCCCAAAAGGCCAGTCCATGCAGTCAAAACAAGACCCAGTGCCATTGTCAATGGCTTCTCAGTCAGCCCCCATGTCAGCCACATTCAAGGAATACGGTTTGATCACATGCTCCTTCAGTCCCAGTCCAGCTGGCCATGGTGAGCTCTCATTCAATCAGTCCCCTTGTATCAGTGGGTGAGGCACCCATCGCGGTCCTGACTTCCTTTTTATTGTTCTCCTTCCTTCTGCTCTTCATTTGGACCTTGGGGGCTCAGTCCAGTGCTCCAATGTGGGTCTCTGTCTCTATCTTCATCCATCGTTGGATGAAGGTTCCCTCTGGTTCTGCTTTCCTTGCTCATGATCTCCCTCCCTCTTCTCATTTGGACCTAGGGAGTGAAGTCCAGTGTTCCAATATGTGTCTCTGTTTCTATCTCCATCCTTTGCCATACGAATGTTCTGTGGTGACATGCAAAATATTCATTAGTATGGTTATGGGCCAAGGCCAGTTCAGGCACCCTTTCCTCTGCTGCCCAGGGAACAATCTGTGGACCTCTCCTTGGGCCTGGGAACCCCTCCAGAATCAAGTCTCTTGCAAACCCTAAAATGGCTCCCTTAGTTGAGATATAAACTTCTCTGCTCCCATAACCATCCTTCCTCCCTCCCCCCTCCCATTCCCCCAAGCCATCCCCAATCCTCCCCTCTACCTTCTCCCTAACCATCTCCCATTACTTCCATCCCCCACCCCCCGTGCACCCAAGTTTGCCTGGCAATCTTATCTACTTCTAATATCCAGGAGGATAACTATATGAATTTCTTCAGGTTCACCTTCTTATTTAGCTTCTCTAGAATCATGAATTATAGGCTCAATGGCCTTTAATTATGACTAGAAGATACATATGAGGGAGTACATACCTTATACCTCTTTTTGGGTCTGGATTATCTCACTCAGTAAAGCATTTTCCATTTCCAACCATTTGCATGCAAAATTCAAGATGTCATTGTTTTTTACCTCTGAATAAAACTCCAATGTGAAACTCCCAGGTCAGCCTGCTCTGCTGGCTCCACTCTGCTAGCGCCTCCCCCAGCCATCCCAGCTTCCATCCAGAGGGCCATCGGAGGAGTGAGTGTGCTTCGGGCCCATGGCAGGGGCCCGGCGAGGAGGAGCTCGGTCTTTCCCCGACCCCATAGACTCCCAGGTCAGCCTGCTCTGCTGGCTCCACCCTGCTAGCGCCTCCCCCAGCCATCCCAGCTTCCATCCAGAGGGCCATCGGAGGGGTGAGTTTGCTTTGGGCCTGCGGCAGGGGCCCTGTGAAGATGAGCTCAGTCTTTCCCCGACCCCATAGACTCCCAGGTCAGCCTGCTCTGCTGGCTCCACCCTGCTAGCGCCTCCCCCAGCCATCCCAGCTTCCATCCAGAGGGCCATCGGAAGGGTGAGTGTGCTTCGGGCCCGCGGCAGGGGCCTAGCGAGGAGGAGCTAGGACTTTCCCCAACCCCATAGACTCCCAGGTCAGCCTGCTCTGCTGGCTCCACCCTGCTAGCGCCCCCGCCAGCCATCCCAGCCTCCAGCCAGTGGGCCATTGGAGGGGTGAGCTTGCTTCAGGCCAGTGGCAGGGGCCCAGCGAGGAGGAGCTCGGACTTTCCCCGACCCCATAGACTCCCAGGTCAACCTGCAGTGCTGGTTCCACCCTGCTAAGCTGTCCCGCCTGCCAGCCCAGCTTCCATCCAGGTACAAATTTCTATATTTCTCCCCTCCCACTGGGGCCATAAAATTTCCCCAGCTCAGCTGCCTTGCACACTGGGCCTGCTCTGTAGGTGCATCCCGGAAAGAGGGAGTGCCTGTGCTTCAATAGCCTGCCTAAGGAAAGGTAGGCATTTCTATCAGTGAACTCCCTGCCCAACAAGGGAACCTGACCCGCTACCAGAAGTTACAATAGAGAGCATTTGAACGAAGAGATGGGCAGACGCCAATTGCCCATTGAGGGCAAGACCTCCTCCAACAATCTGAAAAACATGAAAACACCAGATCCCAATGACCCTACAACAGAAGGATTTGAACACTCTAACCCAGATGAAGTGGAAAAAAGTGCCATTATGAAAGCAATAGAGTCCCTTAAACAGGATATGAATAATTCCCTTAAGGAACTGGTCGAGAAGTAAAACAAAAAGTTTGAAGAAATGAGTATAGAAATGGATGAGAAATATAACAAAAAGTTTGAAGAAATAAGTAAATCCGTGAATGATACCCTGAGAAACCAAGAAAAAACAATCAAACAAGTAAAGGAAACAGTCCAAGAATTGAAAACTGAAATGGAGGCAATGAAGAAAACACAAAACGAGAACCGGCTGGATATGGAAAACCTAGGTAAACGAACGGAGACTACAGAATCAAGCATAACCAATAGAATAGAAGAGATAGAAGAACGAATCTCAGATTCTGAAGATACCATAGAGAAAATAAATGCTCTGGTCAAAGAAAACAGCAAATTCAACAAATTCTCTTCACAGAAAATTCAGGAAATCTGGGAAACAATAAAAAAAACCTAATCTAAGAATAATAGGGATTGAAGAAAGAGAAGAACTGCAGATCAAAGGCCCAGAATATATATTTAACAAAATTATAGAAGAAAACTTTCCCAACCTAAAGAACGATATTCCTATGAAGGTTCAAGAAGCATACAGAACACCGAATAGACTGGATCAAAAAAAAAAATTCCCTCGCCATATAATAATCAAAACACAAAACATCCAGATTAAAGAAAGAATATTAAGAGCTGCAAAGGAAAAAGGTCAAGTGACTTATAAAGGTAAACCTATCAGGCTTACACCAGACTCTCTTTGGAAACCATGAAAGCCAGAAGATCCTGGATAGAGGTACTGCAGAAACTAAGAGACCATGGATGCAAACCCAGACTACTATACCCAGCCAAGCTATCGTTCACTATCAACGGAGAAAACAAAATATTCCAGGATAAAAATAAATTTAAACAATTCGTAGCCACTAATCCATCCCTACAGAAAGTAATAGAAGGAAAATCGCAACCCAAGGAATCCAACATTGCCATCACTGCCTACAATAAGACAGACATCTAGCGACCCTTCACAACCACAACTCAAAGAAGAGAAACACACAAACTCTACTATACACACACACACACACACACACACACACACAAATAATAAATGGAATCAACAACCACTAGTCATTAATATCACTTAATATTAATGGACTCAACTCACCTATAAAAAGGCACAGACTTAGAGACTGGATAAGAAAACAGGATCCAACATTCTGCTGTTTACAAGAAACACACCTCAACCACAGAGATAGACATCTACTCAGAGTAAAGGGTTGGGAAAAGGTTTTCCAAGCAAACGGACCTAAGAAACAAGCTGGTGTGGCCATTCTAATATCTAACAAAATTGACTTCAAACTAAAATCAATTAGAAGAGACGGAGATGGACATTTCATACTCATAACAGGAAAAATTAATCAGGAGAAAGTCTCAATCCTGAATATCTACGCCCCTAATATAAAAGCACCCACTGATGTAAAAGAAAAACTTTTAGAACTCAAGGCAGTCATCAAACCACACACACTAACACTAATAGTAGGAGACTTCGACACACCTCTCTCACCAATGGACAGATCAATCAAACAGAAACTCAACAGAGAAATAAGAGAATGGCTAGAGGTAATGAATCAAATGGACTTAACAGATATCTATAGAACATTCCACCCAAAAAGGAAAGAATATACCTTCTTCTCTGCAGCTCATGGAACCTTCTCGAAAATTGACCACATACTTGGTAACAAAGCAAACTTTCACAGATACAAAAAATATTAGTAATCACCTATGTCTTGTCGGATCACCACGGAATAAAGTTAGAACTCAATAACAATTCGAATTCCAGAAAGCCTACAAATGTGTGGAATTTAACAGTCAACTACTGAATCATCCTTGGGTCAAGGAAGAAATAAAGAAAGAAATTAAAGTCTTCCTTGAATTTAATGAAAATAAAGACACAACATACTCAAACCTATGGGACACAATGAAAGCAGTTCTAAGAGGGAAGTTTATAGCACTAAGTGCCATTAAAGAAAACGGAGAAAGCACATATTGAAGACTTAACAGCACACCTAAAAGCTCTGGAAAAAAAAGAAGCAGACTCTCCCAGGAGGAGTACAAGATTGGAAATAATCAAACTGAGGACTGAAATCAACGATATAGACACAGAAAACAGTCCAAAAAATCAACGAAACAAAAAGTTGGTTCTTGGAGAAAATCAGCAAGATTGACAAACCCCTAGCCAAACTAATCAAACGGCAGAGAGAGAACACTCAAATTAATAAGATCAGAAATGAAAAGGGGGACATAACAACAGACACAGTGGAAATTCAGAGAATCATTAGATCTTACTACGAGAGTTCATATGCCACAAAGTTGGAAAATGTACAAGAAGTGGATTTGTTTTTAGATAAATACCATTTACCAAAGTTAAATCAAGAGCAAGTGAACAATCTAAATAGACCTGTTAGTCGCGAAGAATTAGAAGCTGTTATCATAAACCTCCCCACCAAAAAAAGCCCAGGTCCAGATGGTTTCAATGAAGAATTCTAACAGAACTTCCAGGAAGAGCTAATACCTATACTCTTTAATGTATTTCACAATATAGAAACAGAAGGATCATTGCCAAACTCTTTTTATGAAGCTACAGTTACCCTGATACCAAAACCACACAAAGACACAACCAAGAAAGAGAATTACAGACCAATCTCACTCATGAACATTGACGCTAAAATACTCAATAAAATAATGGCAAACCGAATCCAAGAATACATTAGAAAAATTATCCATTATGATCAAGTGGGCTTCATCCCAGAGATGCAGGGCTGGTTCAACATACACAAATCTATCAATGTAATCCATCATATAAATAAATTGAAAGAAAAAACCATATGATCATTTCATTGGATGCTGAAAAAGCATTTGACAAAACAACACCCATTTATGATAAAGGTGTTGGAGAGATTGGGTATACGAGGATCATACCTAAATATAATAAAAGCAATATATAGTAAGCCAACAGCTAACATCAAATTGAATGGAGAGAAACTCAAAGCCATTCCACTAAAATCAGGAACACGACAAGGCTGTCCACTCTCTCCATACCTCTTCAATATAGTGCTTGAAGTCCTAGCAATAGCAATAAGACAACATAACGGGATCAAGGGGATTCGAATTGGAAAGGAAGAAGTTAAACTTTCGTTATTTGCAGACGATATGATAGTGTACATAAGCGACCTCAAAAACTCTACCAAAGTACTCCTACAATTGATAAACACCTTTAGTAATGTGGCAGGATACAAGATCAACTCCAAAAAATCGGTTGCCCTCCTATACACAAAGGATAAAGAAGCAGAGAGGGAAATCAGAGAAACATCACCTTTCGTGATAGCCACAAATAGCATATAATATATTGGGGTAACTCTAACCAAGGAAGTGAAAGACTTATTTGACAAGAACTTTAAGTCCTTGAAGAAAGAAATTGAGGAGGATGCCAGAAAATGAAAAGATCTCCCCTGTTCTTGGATTGGGAGAATCAACATAGTAAAAATGGCAATTCTACCAAAACCAATCTATAGATTCAATGCAATTCCCATCAAAATTCCATCAAACTTCTTCACAGATCTTGAGAGAACAATAATCAAGTTTATATGGAAAAACAAAAAACCCAGGATAGCCAAAACAATCTTATACAATAAAGGAACTTCTGGAGGCATTACCATCCCTGACTTCAAACTCTATTACAGCTCTAATACAGAGCAACAGTATTGAAAACAGCTTGGTCTTGGCATAACAACAGAGAAGTCGACCTATGGAATCGAATAGAAGACCCGGGTATTAACCCACAAACACATGAACACCTGATATTTGACAAGGGAGCTAAAGGCATACAATGGAAGAAGGAAAGCATCTTTAACAAATGGTGCTGGCATAACTGGATGTCAACCTGTAGAAGAATGAAAATAGATCCATATCTATCACCATGCACAAAACTCAAGTCCAAATGGATTAAAGACCTCAACATTAATCTGATCACTTTGAACCTGATAGAAGAGAAAGTGGGAAGTAGTCTACAAGATATAGGCACAGGAGGCCAGTTCCGGAGCAGAACCCCAGGAGCTCAGACAATAAGAGAAGCAATGAATAAATGGGACCTCCTGAAACTGAGAAGCTTCTGTAAAGCAAAGGACACTGTCAGTAAGACCAAAAGGCTACCTTCAGACTGGGAGAAGATCTTCACAAATCCCTCATCAGACAAAGGTCTGAACTCCAAATTATACAAAGAACTCAAGAAACTAGACCCATAAAACTCTAATTTTCCAATTAAAAAATGGGGTACTGAACTGAACAGAGAATTCACAACAGATGATCTCCGAATGGCCAAAAGGCACTTAAGGTCATGCTCAACCTCCTTAGCGATCAGGGAAATGCAAATCAAAACAACTTTGAGATATCATCTTACACCTGTCAGAATAGCCAAACTCAAAAACACCAATGATAGCCTATGTTGGAGAGGATGTGGAATGAGGGGAACACTCATTCATTGTTGGTGGGAATGCAAACTTGTGTAGCCACTGTGGAAATCAGTGTTGTTGTTTCTCAGGAAACTGGGAGTCAACCTTTCTCAGGACCCAGCAATTCCACTCTTGGGAATATACCCAAGAGATGCCCTATCATACCACAAAAGCATTTGTTCAACTATATTCATAGCAGCACTATTTGTAATAGCCAGAACCTGGAAACAACCTAGGTACCCCTGAATAGAAGAATGGTTAATAAAGGTGTGGAACATATACACATTAGAGTTCTACTCAGCGGTAAAAACAATGGCATCTTGAATTTTGCATGCAAATGGATGGAAATAGAAAACGCCTTACTGAGTGAGGTAAGCCAGACCCAAAAAGAGGCATATGGTATGTATTCACTCATATGCGGATTCTAACCATAATTAAAGGTCTTTGAGCCTATTATTCGTGATCCTAGAGAAGCTAAATAATAAGGTGAACCTGTTGAAATTCATGTAGCTATCTGCCTGGAGATTGGAAATAGACAAGAGTCCCAGGTAACCTCGGGTGCATGGGGGGGGTGGGAGGGTTGTTGGAAGGGGAGAGGGTTAGAGAGAAGGGAGTAGGGAAGGAATGGGGAAAGCTAGATGGACTGGGATGGGGGGAGGGAGGAAGGATGGATATGAGATCAGGGAAGAATATATCTCAACTAAGAGAGTCATTTTAGGGTTTACAGGAGACTTGATTATAAATGGGATCCCAGGTGCAAGGAGAGATCCCCAGACTGTTCTCTAGACAGAGGAGAAGGTGTCTGAACCGGCCTTGGCCTATAACCAAACTGATGAAGATTTTGCTTATCACCATAGATCCTTCATTTGACGATGGATGGCGATACAGAAGGAGACCCACATTGGAGCACCGGACTGAGCACCCCAAGGTCCAAATGAGGGGCAGAAAAGGAAGAACATGAAAAAAACTCAGGACCACGAGGTGTGCGATCACCCACTGATACAAGGGGACTGATCTAATGAGAGTTCACCAAGGCCAGTTGGACTGGGGCTGAACGAGCATGTGATCCAACCAGATTTTCTGAATGTGGCCGGATCTCTGAATGTGGCTGGTCTGGAGCCTTTCTGAAAAGCCACTGACAATGACACTGGGACTTGCTTCCTCTGCATATGCTGGATTTTTGAGATCCAGTCTGTTCGGATACTCACCTTCAGGGACCTGGAAGGAGTGGGGAGGAACTTGAACTTCTCACAGGGCTGGAAGCCCTGACTGCTCTTAGGGATGAAGAGGGAGGAGGAGGGGGAGGGGGGAGTGGGAGAGTGTTGGAGGAGGGGCAGAAATGAAAACTTTCATAATTTAATAAACTTAAAAAAAAAACTCCAATGTGTTTATGTTCCACACCTTCTTTAACCATTATTCTATTGGGGGCCATCTAGGTTGTTTCCAGGTTCTGGCTATTACAAAAAGTGCTGCTATGAACATGGTTGAACAAATGCTTTTGTAATATACTTCAGATATTTTTATATTACCTGCTAACAAAGTTTTTATAAAAACTTTCATTTTCCTTGAATGTCTAGATTCAAACAAAGCTCAAGAAAAAGGTTTAAGTGACCACTGAGAAATTATCTATTCTTGTGCGGTTTTGCTCCCAGTATCATCAAACTAGAAAAGTTTAGATTGCACTCACTCACCACGCTTCCCTGTGATCACAATGTTTATGTCACTGTTATTGTCATCAAAAATACATCCTGATTGTGCTTTATCTATGTTCTGAGAACTTGAGTAACACTAAATTCAAAAGCAATAGAATTTAGGGAATGTTTCACATCTGACCTACTTTTAAATGTAAACATGGTATCTGAACTCTGAGATCTTATTTGTTTGAAAGGCACCAATATCAGTGAAGACAAAGAATGTGGCAGTTCCAAAGAACAGAGACACTGCTGCCATATATATTTTGTAGGGGGAATTGTTTCTTCATTGTCTTAAGAGGACGTTTTTTGCCTAGAAAATAAACGTTGAGTGTTTTTCAGAGGTTACAATTTCTTCATTTGAAAATAATCTTCATTTTAATTGTTCTACACTAGTCAGAGATTCAAGTCCAGTGCACTTCAAGATTTGGCAGTAAAGAAGAATAAGATTAGAATTTTGTATAAAGCTACTGTGATGTTTTTGATGTATGTGTAACATAAACAATGAGAAGTCATTCACTATTGGTGCTATGCTTGCCTTGCCAATGTATCTCTCCAACCTCAAGGGAAGCACTGTTAAGAAAATAAAGACAAAGTAATAGACATCCATATTAAAAGGAGGAAAAAGGAAGAAAGGAAGGAAGGAGCAAGGGAGGGAGGGGGAAGGAAGGAACCAACTCTCTTTAATATGCAATTTTAGCTAGTTATACAGATCACTAAAAGATGGTCTGTTTACCATACTCTTCTGAAGATTACATGGCAGCCTAATATCAAACACATATACACACTATACAATATGAGAGGAGGTAAGTGAGGAAGGAAAATGAATTTTATATGGAGAGATATTCATAACTTGAATTGCTACCAAAGAAAAGACAATGTGTTGGGAGACCAGAAACAATGTAAATGAACTCAAGCTACAACAGAGGTTAAAATTCAGAAGCCCTGAACCAAAACTTCTGCTATTTGCTTGAGAAGCTATGCTGCCTGGAAGGGATCTGTGCAGGCTACATACAACACTTCCAAATCACAAAGTTCTGGTTACATCTATCATTTTTCTTCTGGCTGTCAAACCACCAAGGTACTTCAGAAAAAAGTGAGAGTGCCCATTTTATTGAAATTGTAAAAGATTGTACATAGTGAGAGATTGAATGTTTAGGTTTCTTAGAACTTGCTGAGGCTTTTTTGTGAGCCTACTTTATGATTGATAGATTCTGAAGAATGTGTCCTGTTTTAATGGTAGAATATATATCTATTGTGTAAAATCTGTTATCAACATTGGGTAAGTCAGTTGGGTTATGATAATAGCTTAATCCCATATTGTGTTTGTTGACTTTCTTTGTATATGATAAACTCAATATCTTATTTTAAATTTATTATAATATTTATGAAAACACAACAATTTTAATTTATTCCACTGTTGCCAAGGTATCAATGTAAACTTTCTGCTTACTTATCTGCCTACTGATGAAATAATACTATAGCATCAACAACAAGAAAATTGTCAGAAATCCTGGCATGAGGGTCTTTGCTTAGAGAGGTCCAAAGAAGCTGAAAAGTAGTCCCATCCTCCGATTACTTATCTTAGGGAGCTGTCACAACTGCTAGCCTGATTGTTTTGACCTCTGTTGGAACTCTTACATTCCTATGAAGAACTCAGCTAGCCTTCCTTATTTGGATCCAAAAAGAGGTTGAATAGTTCATACTCAGAAACATCGCCTAATAACATGAGAAACAAAATGTTAGTGTTCATAAATTTACATCCCCATGGAACAGCAGGACTACTCACTGATGAGAATGTGCCCACCTTCAAATAACAGTTACAGACCTTGGATTCTGATTGGAAGCACTCTGGGCCCAAAGGTGTCACTTCACTCTAGTGCAATAAACTATCAACCTATCTTGCTAGCTGGCAATATACAAGGCCCTTCAATTGTCATCAGTACAAAGCTCCAACTAATACTTATTCGGCCAGATAATAAATGTTTAAGATGTGAGGCCTGAGAAATTCAGGCCCATTTCCCACATTGTTTGTCAGTCAGAGAATCTGAGAGACAGACACAGGATATGGTGGCCTGGCCTCTTTTAAAGTTGGGTCAACTGAGTGCCATCCTGAGGTAGGATACTAATACGATTCTGCTCCTTCCATTTAAACTATGAGGTCACCTGGGGAAGAGGATTTTTCTGCATAATTTACCAAATGAACTTGAGTAAAACATGACTTGAGTCACCCAGCAACCTAGACATCAGAATGTTAATGAAGCAATAGTTACGTGCTCCCAGACTTTACCATCATATAAAAACTATTGGAAAAAATAAACGCAGGTGATTTTGGGATCTGAATAATCACTGAAAATTCCTCCTGGTACTGTTATGTGATTTTTCTCTTCATTTTTCCCACATCTCTACCCTGGGAAAAAGTGGTTTTATTGGGCTGGTCCCCAACATAAAACCAAGCTAACAGGGTGTAACTTGCATTAGAATATGTATTTATTTTCATCCCACAAATTTTATAAGGGAAATTTGAGAGACAATGCTATAAAATTTTTCTTTGGCAGTCTGTCTTTGACACACTGGTCTATGTTTTGGGTTATGTAGATGACATATGGATGCTCTTTGAGAATGAAGAGAATTTATGATAATACACTATAAATGTATGACTTAACAGGAGAAGACAGACTTCCAAGGATGGGCCTCTATCAGGCTTATCTTCCTGCTATTTTACCCTGACCATTGGCCCTCACAACCATTCAACTGTCTTTAGGTTAAAATGAGAGATAATTGTGATGCCTTCGTGTGGAAATTTTCTCTGAGATAAAATCTTTCATATTTTAGGGAAGTTTCTTAACATTTAGGATATCTTGAGAGAAGAAAAATATTCCATCCTACAGGAACGCTCTGTAAGATTTAGGATGTTCTGAGGGATACTGAAACATCCTATCCTGTAAGACAGCTTCTTGAGTCTAGGAAGTTAACAATTCAGAAAATTTCAGGAATTCTCTGAGACAAACTAGATTCACTTGATCCTCTAAAAAAATCTTATAAGCAATAAGAATTTTTTATGATATACTCTCTTACAAGATGCATAACTTGAAGGATAAAGAGACAATCCAGGCTGTCTGGAAGAGTTTCAGGACAACTGAGCAGCTTTGTAGAGACATTTTCTAACCTGTCATGCTGCCTTCTAGTTGTGCACTGAGCTCTAGTTTTCAAGAGTCCATGAGACAGGGAATTAGTATATACATAAGAGTGTAAAATGATGCAGTGGATTTACATATCCTAAGGTCAAATTCTCAAATTCCTGTAGTCATACATTAATTCCACTTGACTTCTCAAAACAGTGAGCTCTAATCAGAAAGAGAAAGCTATAAACACAGAGTTATGTTCCAAGTATTAAATCTTAGCAGATCACTAGGACAATAATAAGATTAGTGTCTATTCTGTCAAAATATTATCTGTTGTTTAGTACTGTAATAGATTTTATGACCTGCTTTAACATTACCATTTCCTTTTACTATTTCTCTTATATCTTCCTCCTTCAGACAATGATAAAGCTATTCCTTATTATGTGGCTGAATTTGGGGCCTTAAATACATTTGGCTGCATAGGTACCTGGACTCAGATCATATTCTGTCCATCTTTCTCTCTGTATAGTTCTTTAAGAAGCACATGGACCTGACTGTTCCAATATGTAAGCAGTACAAATATGGTCAGATTGTAGATCACATGACGTGATCTTTCTGAGAAGCAGCTCCTCAAGCCTTTTGTTGAAGACTTTGAAACTCGACTCTAAGTGACTCTAGCTTTGGTTACCATCAAACTTCAGGCACTGTTGCTAAGCTCACACGTTCCCCTTGTGTTCTCAGGGTCTTGGGACTCCCTCCTGTGCTGACCTGACACAGCTGAAGGACTTCACCAAGGCTTGGGTTCAGACCATATATTGTTTCCTAGCATCTTCATGGGAGGAGATTTCCCAATGGAACACCGTGGGAGTGTTTTCTGACTGGCAACGCTTCCCTGCTTGGTGAGGTATCTGTTAAACTTTTATTAACTAGATTTTATAAGAAATGTTTGTTGTGGATAAACCGAGCATACGCAAAAGACAAATCTTGTGTGGACATCCTAATAGCCGAGCTCCTCTCAGCCCACTGGCCTTGCTTTCTACATCCTCGCTCTTACTTGGTTGCCTAATTCAAAATGGTACAGATGATGAGCAAAGCACAATTTAGAGAGCAACATTCAAACTGATCCTTAAACTTTAATCCTTGAAAACAAAAATGCTAACAGGGGAAACTTTTTTTTTCTTTTTGACAAAGAGTGTATTTCGGAATTAGAACTTTCTTTGTCTCATTCAACATTTTCATAGGAAACAGCAGGATCAAGATCATGACGGGAAACCGACAGAACAGTAGATCTGAGCTAGTGGGAGCTCATGACACTGGACCAACAGGTACGGAACCTGCATGCTACAAACCTAGGCCCTCTGAATGTGGGTGACAGTTGTAAAGCTTGGTCTGTTTGTGGGGTCCCTAGTAGTGGAACCAGGACCTATCCCTGATGCATGAGCTGGCTCCTTGGAACCTATTCCCTGTGTTGGGATGGCTTGCCCAGCTTTGATGGAGGAGAGGATCCTATCTCAACTTGATCTGCCTTGCTATGCTGACTCCCATGGGGGATCTGCCCCTTTTAATGGAGGAGGCACAGATGGAGGGTAGTAAGAAGGTGAATGGAGGGAGGGAAACTGAGGTCTGTGTGGGAAATAAATGAAAAATAATAATAAAATCAAACAAAACATTCAAGTAAAGTTAAAAATAAAACAGAAGAAAAAGAAAAGACTACATTTACATCTTTTCCCATCGTTTACAACACAATATCATTCTTTTCTTCAAGTCTTCCTAATCTTGTCTTTCCTGTTCTGGGGCAGTCATCAGCAGGATATTATAATAAGAGGTATGAATTTTGTCAGTTATTGTTTTTTGAACTAATTATCTATTAACTGGTTATTGTTTTTGAACTAATTCCCTCATACACATTTAATTATACACTACCCAGCTGTATCACAACTCGTATGAAAATGAAAAGAGTTTTGAGGATGAGATCCATACTTGCTTAAATTTTTTTCACACTATTTTTTTCATAAAAGAATAAGGGTTATTTCCTTATTTAAATTTTTCCATCAATTTTTTATTGATTCTTTGAATTTCATATCATACACCGCAGCCACACTCATTTCTCACGCCTTTCAGATCTGCCCTCAAACCTTGTAACTTTCCGCCCAAAAAGACAATAGAGAATTTAAATTACAAAAAAGGATCATGGTAGAATGTGCAGTGTCTCACATTGTGTCACACGGTGTACTCTTCAAACATCTTTACTTGTGAAAGTTCACTGCAATGAGTCATTGGACTGGTTCAAGGCCTCTGGGCTCTGCTACACTACCAATGCTGAATCCTCCCTGAGACTCCTCTAGGCTATACTGTTGCTGCCCTGTGTCATGGAGATCCTGCAACTTTGGTTCTGCAGCTCATAGATTTTGTATGTGTTAGGTGGGCCAGCTCAAAATATTGGAACCGGGCCTGAGTGGTAGCTGAATTGGTCACCAAGGCTGTCTCTCCATGATGCCCAGGTGAGGGGTAAGGCTGGCTTTTCTGTATCCACACAATCAGGGTTAGCTGTTCCTCACCCAGATCATCAGGGTCAACTATCTGACACTGACAAGATGAGGGATAAGAATCAGTTCTCCCACACTAATGAGGCCATGCTCATCTACACCTTCGTTTAGGGCCAGCTCTTCAGAGCTGCTCAGGCAAGTTGCAGGGCTAGCTCACCCTAGTCCTGTGGCCAGCGATTGGTGGGTTTAGTTCTCCCATGAACACACCATCCAATCCAGCTCTTCCACACTTGCCAGGCAAGGAACAGGGCCATCTTTTCTGCACTTTTACACTGCTGGTGCTACTGTGTGGTGGCTGGTGAGTGGCTGGATCACCTAAGCCCCGTACTCAGACGACATCATGGTCTCAAATGGGAGACCAGACAAAGGAGGTCCACATTGCATGAACGTTGACACAGAACCCTGCTACAGAAGAGTCATGGCCCTCTGCAGCAGCACAGGTTTAGATAACACCATGGCCTCCAATAGCAGTACAGGACTCTCTCATCAGGCCATTCCTTGTTGTCTTCACGTCTACAGTCCTACCTGTCTTCACAGAGAACAAACTGCTCCCACTTCCCTTTCTGTCTCACCTCTCCACCACATATTTGCTTATCATAATGCTGAATGCCCTGTATCATGCCGAGGCCTCTCCTTAGATTTTAAATATTAATTTTTGTTTGTTTTTGTTTGATAAAAAAGAGGGTTTATTTCATCTCATAGTTTCCTGTCCATTGCTGAGGAAATTTAGGCGAGGGTTTCAAAGCAGGACTCAGTAGGCAGGACTGAAGAAAATACTATAGAGGAAATATGCTTACTGGGGTGTTCTTTATCATTTGCTCAGCTTTTTTTATTATGTCTTATATTTTGCGAGATTATAATATAATTTCATTATTTCTTCCTTCCCCTCTAATGAAGATATGCCTTTATAGAGTAATCAGTGAATGTTCAGAAGGCCGTTCATAAACTAGAATGATGCTGAAATGTAGTTCATGTACCTTCTCTACTCACTCTTCATTTTATTTCCCGTTGTTACAAACTTTTGATAAATGAATAAGAAGGATTTTATGAAAAGGAAAGCCATGGCTGCCACAGAAGCCAGCAGGAATCCAATCACATCCAGAGAGTTTTACTGGTACCAGGTGAGGTTGTGTGCAAGTGGCCTCAGGTGCTTGGCCCCTTTGTGCCGCATGACAAACTCAATCCAGAAGATGGCTCTGTCCAGGGGTTTCATGGGCTGGTCATGATGAATGGTTGACAACCACATAGCATTCTTTTTATAGCTGATAGAAGGAAAACAGACAGCAACTTACAGAAGAAATGATGAATACACATGTGTAAACTTTTGTGTAAACATTAAAATTAATCACACCATATAGAAGGAAAATATATTTTGTTTCATGTTCAGAGTCATGTCTGAGTTCCTTGAGCATGCAATATTAAGCACTGAAAAAGAAAAATGATAAAGATCAAATATTCCTAAAGTAGAGTTTAGAGACAGCTGAGTCTTAAATACAAAATAAATCAAAATGAGATATTACTTGAGTATATAAAGCCTCAGTAACACATAAGCAATTATTAGCAATTTTGTGTGCAAAATATGTACTAGTTTCAGGATGTATAAGTAGAAGTCAGAAAACTCTTGAATCCTCATGGTGGTGCATGTCTGTGTAAATTTGATAAAGATTAAAATGAGAATTTTATGATACATCTATCAATGATTAGTGGTTTTAATTACAAATGTGTCCTGGTTCTTATTAATTAGCTCTAATAGCTGCTTCTCAGTGCTTTTATTTTTTTCTAATTAAGGTCATCAAATATTTGATAAAATTAATAGGAAGAATAATTTTCAACTCTGTTACTGTATTGAATTTTTATTACTTTTATTATTCTTATTGTTAAGTATAATCACAATAAATTTCTGCTATTACTTATAAATATATGTGTGAGAGATTATGTGTTTAAGTGTGCAAACTGTGTGTGTATGTGTTTGTGTGTGTGTGTGTGTGTGTGTGTGTGTGTGTGTGTTTGTTATGAGAACTGCCAAAGTAAGAGTTACAGATGTCTGCATCCAACTGATGTAAGTGTTGGGAACAGAACTCTGATCTGCTGATGGGGCAGACCTTCCCTTATCCACAGCCTTAGATTTACTCTTATTGTTGATATTCGTTTTCTGTTAGCATTGTAATTTTAGAACTATGAGTTGTAAAAATTTCACACTGAAGATCAAATACAAAGTGTATTTGATTCTCATGCTGAAATAATTATTGATGAGCATATAAAGGAGAAGGCTTATAAAGACAAGTCATCAACTCTGATGTCAGTTTAATGCTGCAAAAGTAGCAATTGTAATAATGGTAACTTACTGTCTTTTTATTTACAAAGCAAAATGAGAGAATTATGAATTTATTCTCATTAAATAATCATCATTTCTTAATATGCAAGTTACATTTGTTTAAAATTTTATATGTGACTTATCTGATTAGGAAATGAGAAGTGGGGAAACTCCTTAGGGAACAGTGAGGATGGTTAATACAAAAGAAAGGCAGACAGTAACAGAGTACCTATAAATATATCAGAAAAGGCCATGAAAAATTTCACTATTAATAATGTATTAAATTCTCCCAAAACACATACAATTTTATGTATAAATATACATGTATGCTTTTAATGATCTTTTCCTCTTCTGTACTGATGGTGCTCAATCGAAGAGTCAAAGAGCACCTTACACAAAACTCAATACCAAATATGAGAAATCCTCTTTTTAAGAGATTGGTCAAGTCTGTCAAAGAAACTTCCTAAACATAGAGCCTATTGGTGGTGCTTACTCTCCAATGGTGGAAGGTAAGTTTTTATTGCTGAATGAGCATTCAATTCAAAAACAGAGTCCAGAGACCTCTCAGCTGGAACTGACTTGACATCCCCCACGTGTACACTAAATTTTGTGGTATAAAACAATAGAGAGGATTGAAAGATTTTAAAAGCCAGAGGGAAGTGCTGTGAAGTTGTTTCTTTGATAAACTACACTCATCTAAGTCTCAACAACGTAAGTACCTAAACAAGATCTGAATAATGATGACACCTATAGTCTTTTTAACAACATAGGTCCCTAACAAAATTAGAATAAACATGAAACCTATACTCATTCTCAAAATCATAGGTCCCTAACAAAATCTGAATAAATATCACATCTGTAGTCGTTCTCAAAAACATAGGACCCTAACAAAATCTGAATAAGTAGAACATCTATATTTGTTCTCAACAAATAAGTACCTAAGCAAGTACTTGATGTGAATCTTTTTGTGTGAACATCAAAAATAATTACATAGTATTATCACAGTATTCTGTGAATAAGATAGGTTAATAAAGAAGTGACTTTGGCCCAAGACACGACTGAACAGAGCTAGGCAGGTAAAACTAAGTTGAATTCTGGGAGAAAGAAGGTGGTGTCAGAGAGAAGCCATGAAGCCCCTGGAGGAGATAAATATCAGGCCTTTACTCATATTCCTAAATATTATTTATAAATTTGTCTTTATATTTAAAGATGGATATGGTATAGAGATTAGCATTTCTATGGATCTTGGTTTATTGATGCAAACTAAGGTCAATCTAATTATATAAATGTTTCTGCTCTTGATTAAGGTGTTGTGATTGTGTTGTTCAATTAATAATGTAATGTATAAGTAAGAAATATAGGTGATAGTCAACTATAATAGTCAAGCATGTAGTCATGTTAGGTTTTCTAGATATATAGAGAGATATTTCATTTAGGTATTCTTCAAATCTTTCAGAGACCCTCAGAAAATGATATTTAAATGTTTTAAGAAATTAGGACTTTTCATGACAATGAGACACCTCTGCACCTGGCAGCACAAGCTACTTCAAGAAGAAGATGGGCATCAAATGGGCTGCTTATGAAGTTTGTTAGTCAATTGGACAAGAAACTGCTCTTGCATGGCCACATAAACAGACATGCAGGACCTGCAGAGAAATGACTGCTGAACTTGCTAAAGATAAGATGAGTCTTTGGGGTTGCTGCTACATGAAAGAGTCTGCCAGACATTCTGCAGGACACAGAATAACGTTACTGGCAAACTGACAATATAGGCAGAAGTATCTTTAAGATTTCCTGCTTCATGAAATCCCATGGGTTAGATGGGCCTGTAGGCCAAAGATGCCCCAACAATACAGAAGAACCTTGCGTGACTATCAGGCAGCAAGATGTTCCTTCAATTCTACAGTGTCAGAAATTACTTACATTGAACTTCCTATTTACTTAGACAATGTCATATCCTTCTGGAGTCTTTGATGGAGATGAAGAATTTATAATTATAGTTTTCCTTTGTCATGATAAAACATAAAGTAGATATAAAAATTGTAACTATAATTGTAACTATAAACAGTAATTGAATTACTGTTTTATTGAATGTAATTTTACTATGTTAAAGCCTTTCTTTTTGATTAAACAGAAAAGGGAGACTGGTGGATGACAGGGTCACTTTGTTCTGTCCCAGCCACCCAGCTAGCTTACACTTCAAATAACCACACAGACACGTTTTCATCAAATTACTGCTTGACCCATTAGCTCTAATTTCTTACTGGCTAATTCTTGCATCTTAATTGAACCCATTTCTATTAATAT
This sequence comes from Myodes glareolus, assembly GCF_982192425.1. NCBI lineage: Eukaryota > Metazoa > Chordata > Mammalia > Rodentia > Cricetidae > Myodes > Myodes glareolus. The sequence goes on along the minus strand of NC_142033.1, from coordinate 19,884,185 downwards.
GTGTGTTTCCATGAGACTGTGGCTTACTTGGAAGTTTCTAACCAGCATCCGTCTCAGGCAGGGGATCCATGACATCTGCCACTTTGCCCTTCTTCACAACATTCAGTTCTGTCTTCTCTGCCTACCTAAGATCTGCCCTATCAGGCCAAGAAGTTTCTTTGTTGATTAACCAATGAAAGCAACACATAAACAGAAGCACCTCCTACACCACTATAATTCATGCTTGATGACTGTATTATTAAATGTAATTTGACTATGTTAAAGCCTTCCTTTTTGTTTAAATAGAAAAGGGAAAATGGTGTTGGAGGTCCTTCTGTCTGTGTGTTGCTTTTATTGGTTAATGAATAAGAAACTGGCTTGACCTATAGCATGGGAGAAAGAAGGTGGAGTCAAAGAAATGCCATGGAGCTGACTGGAGACACATGTGCTGAAACTTTGCCTTTAAGTCACTGCCATGTTATGATATTCAGATTAACAGAAATGGATTAAATTAAGATGTATGAGTTAGCCAATAAAAAGCTAGAGATAATGTGCCAAACAGTGATTTAATTTATATAGTGTCCGTGTGATTATTTCAGGTCTAGGTGGCAAGGAACAAATAAATGGCTCTCCCCTTCAATATTTTATTTCACTTTACTTATTGGCTATTAAAGTTTTATACTATACTTTAAAGTCTGAAAAATTACACTACAAAAAGAATTGAAAATAAAAATTTTCCATAGCTGGTGGCATATGCCTGTTGGACAAGCTGTTTTGAGGATTAAGTAGAAGGATTACACATTGAAGAAAAGTATAGTTTACATAGAAAAGAAATATAAAGCACCACATGGAAATAAAAAGTAGTAACAAAAAATGAAAAATAAACGTATGACACTGAATCATATCCTAATTTTTCTCTGTATCTTTCATTATTTTTGCCTTCAGGATAATTCTTGCTCCTTTGGCCTTCAGTGAGAATCATAATTAATAATAAACAAATACCAACATATATACATTTCAAAAGGTATACTTACAAAGGATTATCTAAGACGGCCTCCAGTGCATTGAGCAAATCTGCCCTTTTTATTGTTCTGAAATCTAATGAAATACCTGCTCCTTTGGCTACTATGTAGGCAATGTTATCATGCTGCTCTCCAAACAAAGGAATGCCAATCATAGGGATTCCAAAATGGATCGCCTCATAAATTCCATTGGCTCCACCATGAGTTACAAAGGCTTTGGTTTTTGGATGACCTAGAATAAGATGAATCCAGATTGAGATTAATTAGCAGTCTTAGACATGAAATGAGAAATGTACACTATCAGGAACTGAAAGGGGATTTTCTACATGAAAATTAATTTTACTTAATTCAATGTATTAATTTAGTTCACCACACAACTTCTCTTTCCCCTCACTTTTCATCCCAAGAAAAACTATGTGAATCTTGGTGCAATGTTTTCTTTTTTCAGAGTGAGAAGAAACTAAATTTCCAGAGAGATATTTTGCAGAATTGCTTTGGACTTGAGAGTTGAACTATGAAATTCTAATTTACAGATGAACACATGGGGTACATGGTAGCTAAGAGAAAATGAGTATTAAAAGTGACCAACTGCACACCAGAACTTGTTATCTTAAATAAATAATACATTCACTAAGTGTAACATAAAGGATTTTGAAGTCAACTAGGATATGTTTGTTCTTAGAGTCTTACCTAGAAGGTCATTCTGGGGGAGCCATTTGTAAAGTCTGGTATTGGGTCCCAAGGTGTCTGGTGTTTTGCCCTCAAATCTCCATAGAACCTGTTAAAGATTAAATCATGTTTATTTCTGGAGCCAAATTTAGCATTAAACAGACTAAATAAATTATAATTAGAAATATATATAATATGTATATATGTATGTAACAGCATTCATAAAAATGATGCTATGAATTTGAAAGAGAGCAAGAAGAATGGATATGGGAGGGTTTGGAGGAATAAAGAAAACGGAGAAATGGTGTCAAAACAGAAATTATAAAAATAGATATTTTTATATTTAAATATAACATAGGTAAATACCTACCATAAAAATGGATGAGGATATCAGAAAGGTATTGAATATTGAGAAGGCTGAATATTGAGAAGGCTAGAGAGACTGAGAAGAAGGTTGTGCCAGCAAAGTCTGTGCTTACTTTTACATTCAGGCAGGCTGAACATAATCATCATTTTTCTAAGCAGAGATGCATGGACAATTGAGATAGCTAATGATGCATGAAAATATTTAATATACTCCCATGGTGATATAATTCAATCTCAGATGAGACTGACACATTATTAATAACTCATGATTATATGAACATGTTTTTACAGTTCTAATAGTCCACTTTTAACATTGTTATATTTTAAAGACTTTTGTGGGTTTACTTGTATTCACTTGTTCTATGTTATTTTCATTGAATTTCAAGCTTTTAGGCTTTGATTACTTATTCATGACAAATATTTCTGATCCACAATTCTCCTTGGTCTGAAGTTCTTTGAAACAATGCCATTGTGTTGACTAATAAAAATATGGAATCATTTGGCTCATCCAAAGAGTAATTTTGCATAGTACAGTTTTGGAACATGATCCAGGAATGGAGTCACATGAGCAGAATTCTGAGTGCTTGAGAGAACACTCTAAGAAAACAAATCAAGAGTCTTGTGACCTCGATTTCTTCAAAAGGCTAATTTTTTTTTGTTAAGTGTGTTTTACCCTCCCTCCAGGTATAACAGATAGAGTGGATCTATTTCTGGTTAACCACTACTGCTTGCTATTGTCATTCACATAAAGTTTAAACTGCCGTTTATGAGTTTCTGTTGCGGTTTGATAGAAAATGGCCCCCTCAGGGCGTGGCAATATCAGGAGGTGTGGTCTTGCTGGATTAAGTATGTCACTATGGGGTGGGCTCTGAGATCTCTTTGCCTCAAGTTTATATCAGTGTAACTTTCAGTCGACTTCACAATCAGAATTGCTAATTAAAATATTGAGTTATTGAAAATGTAAGGACTTGGAAGAGTTACAAGGAATTATGGAACCTATATCCCCATGTGGACAAGAATATAAACATGACTTGGGTTTTTCATAAGAGTCAAAATTAAATAAAATCTAGTGACACTGTGTGGTCTGTTTCTAAAGAAAAGATATGAGTTCTTTACAAGGTCTACAGAGAACAGTGGAGAATAGGCACATAGAGATCTCTCTTTCTGAAATTCTCCTCATTTTATGATTAAAAAATAATCTGGCAAATAGAGATGATTTAATCACTTATGAAATGTTATTGCCACCGTGTGTCCAATGGGATCTTTACAGTCTGGTTTATCTAGACACAGTTATTGTTAAAGATTGGTCTTTAATAGTTTTGCATTTGAAAGATTGCTTTTATACTATATATATTCATTCTGATAATAAGGTACATTTTCGTTTTTTTTCTGCCTTCATTTAATCGTAAGAAGCTTAACTCTGATATCTATAATCTATTACTTTCAAGGCATGACGTAATTCTCTATTATGTGTCTATTCTATGCAGGAAAGTTTTTAGAGCCTTGAGGGAGGCGAATCCTCAGGCTTATCTTTGTTAAATACAAACTGGGGAATTCCTTTTCCCTGCAAGATGTAACATGTTCAGGTCCAGCACCATGTTGACCTGCATGGTACCATACTTTTCTTCATGATGATAATGGTTAAATAAGCTACAACATTTAAGTGTATTTTTTATTACAGAAGCCATGATCACGTTGTCTCTTCATAACAATGAAAACCATAGCAAGACTCTATGGAAAAACTTTTTTTTTTGTCACACATGGCTATTCATACTGATCATATACAAATTCAACTCATGTGATTTTTGGTCATATGACCTTTCTAAACCCTCAGACTGTACATTGTCTGATTCTCTGATTAGAGTTAACTATTGCTATGATTATAACCCCAAGTTTCCAGGAGAAAGTGCTTTAGATGAAGAAATAACTGGCAGAGTTGACTGAATATTGGAAAGGCATATAAATAGCGGGAAGAGATCCCCATTCAATTTGGGTCACTTAGGCACTGATTTGAACTATTATACAATACTAAATGAAGATAAGGAGGTTATTAATCATGAGGAAGAAATGACTAATTCCTTGCATAAATATAAACTGACTGATAACATCTTAAAATTAGGAATGAAGGAAAATTTCCCAATGTAGGTAATATCATAGTAAATACAGGACCACTGTCATGACAACTATGTGGGTGATGGCTCCCTCAGCTCACTTTTTTGAGTCTCCTTTAAAAATGTTTTCTGTATTGCCTAAACGCACTCCTGAAGCATGGGGTAAGGAATCTGATAATCAACCTAATCTTGTATTCTTTCTACTTTTTGATGAAGATTTCAGCAAGCTTACGAAAAAACTTAAGATTACAACCTAGACAAGCTAGGGCATGAGAGAAAAAGGAATTAATTTACCAATTCCTCCCTGACCTTTGTGTTTTAGTGAAATTTCAACAAAAGAAAAGTGTTTAGCATGGGGTACACATGGATAAAATGAAGGATTTTAAGAAGGCTTGTGCTTTCTGTGGATCTACTACTCCATGTAGTTATGAATCATTTTGGTTGGAACAATAATGCACTATGGTTGCTGTATGATTTCCACATATTTGCTAAAATGGTTCTTAACTCTTTTAGATTTCTTCAGTGGCAAGTGTGGTTTGCAGAGAAAGCCCATAAAAAGTTATAGAACTAGGACTGCGGTAATTCTAAATGTCACATATGAAATAATGACAGAGAGTGGTAGATTGGTATCAATATATTATCAACTGCATAATATGCTTTTGACAACTTCTCCCACATTAGGGAAGTAGCAATGGCTTCCTGGATTTAGCTGATATGGAATTTGACTTCAGGCCTAGCAAAGTAGAATAAATACAAATAAATACAAAGTCCTTCTCTGCCTTATGGCTGATTTCATAGAGAAACTCAAAGATGCTATTGAAAATTTAGCAGAATGGGAACAAATTTGAGTGTTATTATTAAAACACTTAGCTTTTGATAATGTTGATAAAGATTGCCAAGGATTAATCATGCCTCAAAGAGAGATAGAAAATGTTCTGGATTTTTCGAAGTTAATTTACTTTAGAATGTAGGGATCTACAAACAAAGAGCAAAATTAGCTGATATAAAAATCTATACATTACAAAAATAGATGTTTGGAAAGTGGCCACTTGAAGAGGCAATGTAAAATGCCCTTACAATTGTATGTTCCTATTCAATGAGTTCCAGGCTTTACCCTATATGCAAGGAAGGAAAACATTGGGTTTAAAAATGTTGAAACAATTTTGATAAGGATGGGAAATTATTGCCTGCAAACAAAAACAATACCAGTTAACAGTAGGAAAATATGTTTAGGAGTCCCCTAAGAAATCCACAAAATTAGAGGCTTTTTATAGCAAAAATAACAACATTGATGCCAGACTTCAGATAATAATCAAATTAGTCTTTTGTTTCAAGAATTAATTCAAGGAAGTGCTGCTATTGCTAGTCCTCACCCTTAAACATTGCTGTTTCCTCTCTTCAATGTCCTTTAAGGTTACACACAGAATATTGGCGACTTATACTGCCTCAAAGAGTTGAATTTTTATTGGGTTTCAGTAGTTTATCCATGAATACAGTCATAGTTCATACAGAAATCAGTGATGAAGGTTTAACAGGGGAAACTGCAGTCACGAATACAGTGCCTAGTAATTGGTCGTTTAGCCAGAAGGAAAATTGCAGTTATTACCAATGTCTGTATAGCCTTTCACAAAGAAACACGCTTTGTGAGCAAGGACTCAGTACAAGTAAGACTATGTAGATTTAAGAACCTTACAAAAGGAAAATCATAAACCATCATTGGACTTAAAAGTAAATGGAAAAATGTTTACAGTATTACTTAGTTATGATGAGACTGAGGTTTCTATTATAACCATAGAATGATGGGCACCTGGATGGCTTGTTATGGGGGGAAATTCAACCCTAATAAAGTTGGAAACTACGAGTTCTAAAAGATTAAACAGAATGCTACAAAATTACAAGACATAAAGGAAATTCTCCAGCCATGTGTTACTCATATTCTGATTAATTTTGGTAAAGAGGCTTTCTAAAAGAGACTCATGCAGAGACCTATAATCTCACATCTAATGATATCCGTTCTCCACAATCAAAATTCTAATGAAAGTTTGGGTTGTCAAAACTGAAAAACACTAAGTAAACAGATGCAAGCGATTATGCGGCCTATATTTCCAAGTATAAGGGGACATAAGTATGACTTAATATTTCAGAGGAGTCATAAATTATATAAAAACCTAGTGACCCTGTCTAGACATCTCGATGTCCTGTTTCTAAGGAAAAGATACGGGATCTTCACAAGGTCGTCAGGGAACAGAGAAAAACAGGCACATGGATCCCCCTCCTTTTCCCTGGAATTCTCCTAGTTTTGTAATTAAAAAATAACCTGAAAAATGGAGATGGTTGATTGACTTATAAAACGGTAATGCCACCATGTGGACAATGGGAGCTTTATATCCTGGTTTACCTAAAACAGCTGTTGTTGGCTTTTAATAGTTTTGCATTTGTAAAAAATAGTTTTTAATATACATATTCATCCTCATAATAAAATACATTTTACCTTTTCTATTTTTTAATTCAACCATAAAGGATCTCATTTTGATATTAATGGATTGTATTAACCCAAGACATGACAAAATCCCCTATTATGTGTCAATACTGTGCAGCAAATGATTTAGAGCCTGTCAGGGAGGCCTTACCTTGGATGGATTTAGATTTGTTAGGTTCAAACTTTGAACAAATTGCTAAGGTGCTTATTTAGTATTGCAAAGTTGACCTGGCTGCCTTGTTTTCCTTTCATCCTTCAGTCCCTAACTGAGGTACTACCTGGCTAACATACCCTTAGTGGTAATGGAAGAATTATAATTATTTGATTTTAAATTACGAAGGCATTTGTATATTGTGTAGTGTCATAGACACAAGCTCCCTATTTCTTCCTTGTGTGTTAGGACTTTCTCTCTGACTGGTTAAGAGCAGAGAGGTGAGTTTCATCTTTTATGATGCAGACATCACTGTGAGGGAAGCATCTGTCTCTACCTTTCATGTGGATATTTCTCCAACAAATACTGGCAGGCCAATCAAAAAATATATATTTTTCTTATATTGCTTTTTCTGTCAATTATGCAAAAGTGTACTTTGATTGACAGTTGGTGAGACTGAACTCCTCTCCTTTAAAAGGCCCTCTCAACTGTACACTAAATAGGCCTATTCCAAAATTAGGATGCAGAATCATGAAGCATTTCAAACTTTTTAAATACCTGCTTACTGTTATTCTGATAGAAATACTAAATACAAATTAACTCACCCCTGAAAATTTAATGTATGCAGTGTCTTTAAGTAATCAACAAAGAGAACAAGTGACTCTGAAGAATTTGACTATGTCTACATACTCTTGATAGCAATGTCATCATCATGCCAGCATTTCAGAATGTGCCTACAGTGATCACAGTGTTTATATCCAAGTCACTCTCAGTCAAGAACACCTTCTGCAGTATTGAACCATCTGTTGTGGATATCTGTTTGGCTAAGGGAAATTAGAGCTTCTTTAAAACTTTACCTTTCACACAATCAATTCTATAATCAGACTTTTCAAGGATGTTTACAGACTTAATATAGAGTCAATATGGAATGCTTTCCCTCACCTTTTGTGGAATCTGGGCAAGAGCCCATGCGATTGCATTGGCTTTGTCTTCTGACATGTTGCTGACCATTGACCCAAGAGAAAACACCACGACACCATGCTCTCCAGAGGTCTGGACAAAGTCTTCCATTTCCTGTGAAGAGAATTTGCTTCATGACAAAATACAGTTGTAGAATAATCACTTATGAAACATTCATGAAAGAACTAGGAGAATAATAATTGAAGTGTTTATAAGAATATTTAGTATAGTGGTGTTAATACATACAAAAGACCAACATGGCAATATCGAAGATTTTGAACTTTGCAGTTATCCACACAAACTATACTCAAACATTGTCCGAGTGATATTCTAAATATTTTCCAATGGCAAAATTAAAACTCAGGAGAGTAAGCATATTCTATAACCATTTAAAAATTGTCACTTCATTTACAAAGTTTCTGCTTACAGAAATGTTTTTTTTTATTTTTTCCCTTGCTATATTCTTTTTCTCCTATAATGGGTGATTTAATATTATTTACTAGTGTTTGATAAAATAATATTTATGTTATATTATGTACACTGTGGTTATTTTCATAAAATTCCTACTATGATTAATAAAATATTTTGAATCTTTGTGAAACAAGAATAACTGCATGATAAACATATACTATATAATAATTTTCTGATATTGTGTATGAATAGAGTATTTTCAAAGCTAGTATCCAAAATTTACTGGTTGGAGAGAAACAAGTCTGTCTGTTTGTTCAGATATCAAACAATTACTTAGGATATATGTTAATAATAACTTTTGGTGATGAGCAGTTTTTGATTGATGAGTTTAACTGACTTAACTTCTCTGTCTTTTCTCATGTGTTATTATGTGAGTTGACTTGTTTGTGCATATATGTTTTTGTATGTGTGTGTGTTTACGTATAAGTGTATGTGTGCTTATGTGTCTCTGCCCCTGTGTGTGCTTATATGTGTGGGTATGTATGTGTGTGTGTCAGAGTTGCTGGGGAGATTTCTTGGTTTTGTTTAGCACATAGATGTCAAAAGTTAAACTCTGATGTCTTCCTCTACTAATCTTCAATATAGGGTTTGAGACTGTGTCACACTGAACACAAATCCTAACATTTTTTTAACAGATTAGTGGCCAGCAAGCTCCCAGTATCAACCTGTTTCTGCAACCTTAGTGCTAATGTCATTGCACTGTCCTGGGACACCCAACTTTTTACCTGGGTGTTGTGATTCAAACATATATCCTCATAATTGTTAGGAAAGGAATTTACCCAACTGCTAACCACCTAAGTACCTTAACTGACCCAATTTAATTCACTGATAGGAATATTTCCCAGGTCTATCACATTCTTTCCTGAGTTTATTTACCTCCTACTTAGCAGAATGCTTAAGTCACCTTCCTATATATCTCTATCCCTGTGAGAAAAATCTAATGAAAACTGTAGAATCATGTTTACCAGAAAGGACACCAAATAAGAAGGAGATCTAAAGAATGTATTTACCTTCGGCAAGTGTTTAGCAGGTTTGCAGTGGAGACCTCCTACATAGTCAACATTTGGTAAGGTTGGGCGAGGAAACTCCAAATCCCAGTAGGATCTAATGAGCCACATTTCTGCTTTACCTATTGTCTCAGTTAAGGTAGTGGGCCTTCCTAGAAGGAGAAATGAGCAAGTGAGAAGGAGAAAAGTTGAATGATTGTCATTTGAATATAAAATATATGTTCTTAAATAATGCAAGAATATATGCTTGATCAGGAACGTGTTCATTTAAAAAACAGTGTTTATTGATATGTATCAAAATTTGCAGTGTAATGATTTGTTGCTCACATAATATACATAAACATCAGTTTAGGCTTTTTTTGAAAGCAAACTGTAAAAATTAACTAATGATTCTACATTAACTTGAAACAGTTACTGTAATACCTCCTAAACCACTATTTAAAGAGCACACATTTTACTTTTCTCTACACCTTTAAAAGGAACGGTGCAAATATAAACACACATTCCAGGTCCAATAGTCCATGGCCAGACTTCTCCAGGGTCCTTGTAGTTTGTAGCCATTCCTTCTTCTTTGCTTTGCTAAAGGAGCTGTAAAGTTTGTGAATTGCTGAATTTCTTGGATAGTGCTTCTACCTTTGTTTCATATTAAGAAATTTAATGGTGCTTATCTTACAAAAACAATCACAATATTTTCAGAAATTATGAGAATAGTAATTTTGGCCAGTCTAACTTATGAAATGTTTTTAAGAGGAAAAAAAAGGACATCAAAAAATACAGACTTGTATGTGTGTATTCATGTTTCCATAGTGTTTAAAAAATGGATGTTAGGAAAGTATACAATAAAAATATGATGTTGGTACAAACCCCAGTACCACTTTTAAGTCTGTGAACTAACATAGTATCTTTAAGAGTAAAGGAATTCTTTAGGAAATACAGGGAAATATTTTATAATTTATACGTTTTATTTATATATATGTGTGCTTCATTAAATATACACTAAGTTTATTCAGGAATCGGCAGATACCATAAAAGTGTAACAGATCCCATGAAGCAGAAATTACAGGCAATTTTAAGACAGTGGACCTGAGTGTGTGCTAGGAACAGAACTTCAGGTACTCAAAATGAACAGAAATATACTCTTAATCTTTTGGTTACATCTTTTAGACCTTACAGTTTAGTTTTAAATAAAGACAGTTTCTTATTCAGGAGAAAATAATTTCTTCAATATTATATACATATTGAAAGTGTAAAATATTTCATTCCTTAATATACATTAGTTATGATTTGGTTAACTAGATAGTGATTTATTAAAATAGATTAAAAATTACAGCAAAATGAGTAAAATACCACTTAAGAAAAGTCTACTTGACAGCTTCCATCCAGAGGGCCATCGAGGGGTGAGTTTACTTCGGGCCCGCGGAAGGGGCCCGGTGAGGAAGAACTCAGACTTTCTCTGACCCCTTAGACTCCCAGGTCACCCTGCTCTGCTGGCCCCACCCTGCTAGCGCCCCTGCCAGACATCCCAACTTCCATCCAGAGGGCCATTGGAGGGGTGAGTTTGCTTCAGGCCTCCGGCAGGGGCCCGGTGAGGAGAAGCTCAGACTTTCCCCGACCCCTTAGACTCCCAGGTCAGCCTGCACTGCTTACTCCACCCTGCTAGCGCCCCCGCCAGCCATCCCAGCTTCCATCCAGAGGGTCATCGGAGGGTGCCTCCGCCAGCCATCCCAGCCTCCAGCCAGTGGGCCATTGGAGGGATGAGTTTGCTTAAGGCCCGAGAAGGAGCTTGGACTTTCCCCGACCCCATAGACTCCCAGGTCAACCTGCAGTTCTATCCTGCTATAGTGCTGGTTCTATCCTGCTAAGCTCTCCCGCCTGCCACCCCAGCTTCCATCCAGGTACAAATTTCTATATTTCTCCCTTCCCACTGGGGCCATAAAATTTCCCCAGCTCAGCTGCCTTGCACATTGGGCCTGCTCTGTAGGTGCATCCCGGAAAGAGGGAGTGACTGTGCTTCAATAGCCTACCTGAGGAAAGGTAGGCATTCTATCAGTGAACTCCCTGCCCAACAAGGGAACCTGACCTGCTACCAGAAGTTCCAATAGAGAGCATTTGAAAGAAGAGATGGGCAGACGCCAAGGCAAGACCTCCTCCAACAATTTGAAAAACAACATGAAAACACCAGATCTTCACGACCCTATAACAGAAGGATTTGAACACTCTAACCCAGATGAAGTGGAAAAAAGTGCCATTATGAAAGCAATAGAGTCCCTTAAACAGGATATGAATAACTCCCTTAAAGAATTGGACGAGAAGTATAACAAAAAGTTTGAAGAAATGAGTATAGAAATGGATGAGAAATATAACAAAAGATTGAAGAAATAAGTAAATCCGTGAATGATACCCTGAGAAACCAAGAAAAAACAATCAAACAAGTAAAGGAAACAGTCCAAGAATTGAAAACTGAAATGGAGGCAATGAAGAAAACACAAAACGAGAACCGGCTGGATATGGAAAACCTAGGTAAACGAACGGAGACTACAGAATCAAGCATAACCAATAGAATAGAAGAGATAGAAGAACGAATCTCAGATTCTGAAGATACCGTAGAGAAAATAAATGCTCTGGTCAAAGAAAACGACAAATCCAACAAATTCTCTTCACAAAACATTCAGGAAATCTGGGACACAATAAAAAAACCAAATCTAAGAATAATAGGGATTGAAGAAGGAGAACTGTAGATCAAAGGCCCAGAATATATATTTAACAAAATTATAGAAGAAAACTTTCCCAACCTAAAGAACGATATTCCTATGAAGGTTCAAGAAGCATACAGAACGCCGAATAGACTGGATCAAAAAAAAAGTCCCCTAACCATATAATAATCAAAACACAAAACATTCAGATTAAAGAAAGAATATTAAGAGCTGCAAAGGAAAAAGGTCAAGTGACTTATAAAGGTAAACCTATCAGGCTTACACCAGACTTCTCTATGGAAACCATGAAAGCCAGAAGATCCTAGATAGAGGTACTGCAAAAACTAAGAGACCATGGATGCAAACCCAGACTACTATACCCAGCCAAGCTATCGTTCACTATCAACGGAGAAAACAAAATATTCCAGGATAAAAATAAATTTAAACAATTCGTAGCCACAAATCCATCCCTACAGAAAGTAATAGAAGGAAAATCGCAACCCAAGGAATCCAACATTGCCATCACTGCCTACAATAACCCAGACATCTAGTGACCCTTCACAACCACAACTGAAAGAAGAGAAACACACAAACTCTACTACACACACACACACACACAAAAATAATAAATGGAATCAACAACCACTGGTCATTAATATCACTTAATATTAATGGACTCGACTCACCTATAAAAAGGCACAGACTTAGAGACTGGATAAGAAAACAGGATCCAAAATTCTGCTGTTTACAAGAAACACACCTCAACCACAGAGATAGACATCTACTCAGAGTAAAGGGTTGGGAAAAGGTTTTCCAAGCAAACGGACCTAAGAAACAAGCTGGTGTGGCCATTCTAATATCTAACAAAATTGACTTCAAACTAAAATCAATCAGAAGAGATGGAGATGGACATTTTATACTCATAACAGGAACAATTAATCAGGAGAAAGTCTCAATCCTGATTATCTACACCCCTAATATAAAAGCACCCACTTATATAAAAGAAAAATTTTTAGAACTCAAGGCAGTCATCAAACCACACACACTAATAGTAGGAGACTTCAACACACCTCCCCCACCAATGGACAGATCAATCAAACAGAAACTCAACAGAGAAATAAGAGAATTGCTAGAGGTAATGAATCAAATGGACTTAACAGATATCTATAGAACATTCCACCCAAAAAGGAAAGAATATACCTTCTTCTCTGCAGCTCATGGAACCTTCTCGAAAACTGACCACATACTCGGTAACAAAGCAAACTCCCACAGATACAAAAAAAATATTAGCAATCACCTGTGTCTTGTCGGATCACCATGGAATAAAGTTAGAATTCAATAACAATTCGAATTCCAGAAAGCCTACAAATGCGTGGAAGTTGAACAGTCAACTACTGAATCATCCTTGGGTCAAGGAAGAAATAAAGAAAGAAATTAAAGTCTTCCTTGAATTTAATGAAAATAAAGACACAACATACTCAAACCTATGTGACACAATGAAAACAGTTCTAAGAGGAAAGTTCATAGCACTAAGTGCCCAATTAAAGAAAATGGAGAAAGCATATATTGGAGACTTAACAGCACACCTAAAGCTTTGGAAAAAAAAGAAGCAGACTCTCCCAGGAGGAGTAGAAGATTGGAAATAATCAAACTGAGGGCTGGAATCAACAAAATAGAAACACAGAAAACAATCCAAAAAATCAACGAAACAAAAAGTTGGTTCTTGGAGAAAATCAACAAGATTAACAAACCCCTAGCCAAACTAATCAAACAACAGAGAGAGAACACTCAAATTAATAAGATCAGAAATGAAAAGGGGGACATAACAACAGACACAGTGGAAATTCAGAGAATCATTAGATCTTACTACGAGAGTTTATATGCCACAAAGTTGGAAATGTACAAGAAATGGATTGGTTTTTAGATAAATACCATTTACCAAAGTTAAATCAAGAGCAATTGAACAATCTAAATAGACCTGTTAGTCGCGAAGAATTAGAAGCTCTTTTCATAAACCTCCCCACCAAAAAAAAAAACCCAGGTACAGATGGTTTCAATGCAGAATTCAACCAGAACTTCCAGGAAGAGCTAATACCTATACTCCTTAATGTATTTCACAATATAGAAACAGAAGAATCATTGCCAAACTCTTTTTATGAAGCAACAGTTACCCTGATACCAAAACCACACAAAGACACAACCAAGAAAGAGAATTACAGACCAATCTCACTGATGAACATTGACGCTAAAATACTCATTAAAAAAATGGCAAACCGAATCCAAGAATACATTAGAAAAATTATCCATTATGATCAAGTGGGCTTCACCCCAGAGATGCAGAGCTGGTTCAACATACGCAAATCTATCAATGTAATCCATCATATAAATAAACTGAAAGAAAAGAACTATATGATCATTTCATTGGATGCTGAAAAAGCATTTGACAAAATTCAACACCCCTTTATAATAAAGGTGTTGGAGAGATTGGGTATACGATGATCATACCTAAATATAATAAAAGCAATATATAGTAAGCCGACAACTAACATCAAATTGAACGGAAAGAATCTCAAAGCCATTCCACTAAAATCAGGAACACGACAAGGCTGTCCACTCTCTCCATACCTCTTCAATATAGTGCTTGAAGTCCTAGCAATAGCAATAAGACAACATAACGGGATCAAGGGGATTCGAATTGGAAAGGATGAAGTTAAACTTTCGTTATTTGCAGACAATATGATAGTGTACATAAGCGACCCCAAAAACTCTACCAAAGAACTCCTACAGCTGATAAACACCTTTAGTAATGTGGCAGGATACAAGATCAACTCCAAAAAATCGGTTGCCCTCCTATACACAAAGGATAAAGAAGCAGAGAGGGAAATCAGAAAAACATCACCTTTCATGATAGCCACAAATAGCATAAAATATATTGGGGTAACTCTAACCAAGGAAGTGAAAGACTTATTTGACAAGAACTTTAAGTCCTTGAAGAAAGAAATTGAGGAGGATACCAGAAAATGCAAAGATCTCTCCTGTTCTTGGATTGGGAGAATCAACATAGTAAAAATGGCAATTTTACCAAAACCAATCTATAGATTCAATGCAATTCCCATCAAAATTCCATCAAACTTCTTCACAGATCTTGAGAGAACAATAATCAAGTTTATATGGAAAAACAAAAAACCCAGGATAGCCAAAACAATCTTATATAATAAAGGAACTTCTGGAGGCATTACAATCCCTGACTTCAAACTCTATTACAGCTCTAATACAGAGCAGCAGTATTGAAAACAGCTTGGTCTTGGCATAACAACAGAGAAGTCGACCTATGGAATCGAATAGAAGACCCGGGTATTAACCCACAAACATATGAACACCTGATATTTGACAAGGGAGCTAAAGGCATACAATGGAAGAAGGAAAGCATCTTTAACAAATGGTGCTGGCATAACTGGATGTCAACCTGTAGAAGAATGAAAATAGATCCATATCTATCACCATGCACAAAACTCAAGTCCAAATGGATTAAAGACCTCAACATTAATCTGACCACTTTGAACCTGATAGAAGAGAAAGTGGGAAGTAGTCTACAAGATATAGGCACAGGAGACCAGTTCCTAAGCAGAACCCCAGGAGCTCAGACAATAAGAGAAGCAATGAATAAATGGGACCTCCTGAAACTGAGAAGCTTCTGTAAAGCAAAGGACACTGTCAGTAAGACCAAAAGGCTACCTTCTGACTGGGAGAAGATCTTCACAAATCCCTCATCAGACAAAGGTCTGATCTCCAAAATATACAAAGAACTCAAGAAACTAGACACTAAAACTCTAATTAACCCAATTAAAAAATGGGGTACTGAACTGAACAGAGAATTCACAACAGATGAACTCCGAATGGCCAAAAGGCACTTAAGGTCATGCTCAACCTCCTTAGCGATCAGGGAATTGCAAATCAAAAAAACTTTGAGATATCATCTTACACCTGTCAGAATAGCCAAACTCAAGAACACCAATGATAGCCTATGTTGGAGAGAATGTGGAATGAGGGGAACGCTTATCCATTGTTGGTGGGAATGCAAACTTGTGCAGCCACTGTGGAAATCAGTGTGGCGGTTTCTCAGGAAACTGGGAGTCAACCTCCCTCAGGACCCAGCAATTCCACTCTTGGGAATATACCCAAGAGATGCCCTAACATACAATAAAAGCATTTGTTCAACAATGTTCATAGCAGCACTATTTGTAATAGCCAGAGCATGGAAACAACCTAGGTGCCCCTGAATAGAAGAATGGTTAATAAAGGTGTGGAACATATACACATTAGAGTTCTACTCAGCGGTAAAAAAGAATGACATCTTGAATTTTGCATGCAAATGGATGGAAATAGAAAACACCTTACTGAGTGAGGTAAGCCAGACCCAAAAAGAGGCATATGGTATGTATTCACTCATATGTGTATTCTAACCATAATTAAAGGTCTTTAAGCCTATTATTCGTGATCCTAGAGAAGCTAAATAAGGTGAACCTGATGAAAATCATGTAGCTATCTGCCTGGAGATTGGAAATAGACAAGAGTCCCAAGTATCCTCGGGTGCATGGGGGGGGGGGGATGGTTGTTGGAAGGGGAGAAGGTTAGAGAGAAGGGAGTAGGGGAGGAATGGGGAAAGCTAGGTGGACTGGGATGGGGGGAGGAAGGAAGGATGGATATGAGATCAGGGAAGAATATATTTCAACATAGGGAGTCATCTTAGGATTTACAGGAGACTTGATTATAAATGGGATCACAGGTCCAAGGAAATCCCCAGATTGTTCTCTAGACAGAAGAGAGGGTGCCTGAAACGGCCTAGGCCCATAACCATACTGATGAAGGTTTTGCTTATCACCATAGAACCTTCATCTGGCGATGGATGGAGATAGAGACAGAGACCCACATCGTAAAACTGGACTTAACTCCCTAGGTCCAAACAAGAAGCAGAAGAAAAGAGAACGTGAGCAAAGACGGCAAGATCAGAGAGAACCTTCATCCCACGTTGAACGGCGATACAGATGGAGACCCACATTGGAGCACCGGACTGAGCCCCCCAACGTCCAAATGAGGAGCAGAAGGAGGAAGAAAATGAAAAAGGAAATAAGGACTGCGAGGGATGTGATCACCCACTGATACAAGGGGACGGATCTAATGAGAGTTTACCAAGGCCAGTTGGACTGGGACTGAACGAGGACGCAATCCAACCAGATTCTCTGAATGTGGCCGGATTCTCTGAATGTGGCTGGCCAGAGTCTTTCTGAAAAGCCATTGACAATGGCACTGGGACTTGTTTCCTCTTCATATACTGGATTTTGCGGATCCAGTCCATCTGGACACTCACCTTCCTGGACCTGGAGGGAGGCAGGAGGAACTTGAACTTCCCACTGGGCAGGAAACCCTGACTGCTCTTGGGGATGGAGAGGGAGGAAGTGAGGGAGTGGGGGGGAGTGGGAGTGTGGTGGGAGGAGGGGCGGAAATGTAAACTTTTATAATTTAATAAAATTACAAAAAAAAAGAAAACTCTACTTGCTTCTCTTTGCAGCTCTGTATCTCAGCAGAATGTCCTTTATCAGGTCTTATACCTGCTTCTCTTTGATCAATAATATGAGCCTTTACAGTGAGTGTGGTAGCTAACATCATATTACATTTGATCACCTATAAAAGGCAACTTCATTTTGCACTTCATGGACTAGAGTATAGATTTAAATACTTGGGAATTTTAGGTCACTGAGCTACTGAGGAGAGACATAACTTACCCAATGTTTCACTGTAAAACTGATTCCATTTCTTCTCATTAAATGTCTCGAACCAAAAGTCAAAATACACCATACACATCATATTTTTTACCCTCTCCATGAAAGTCATTTGACCACCTAGTCCTGACATAATTACAGGTACATAAGAGGGAGGCACTAGAAATCTTCCACTGTACTTTTCCATTGTATAGCCAGGAGTGAAGCGAAGACTGTAGAGAAAAGGGATCTGGAGAAGTTCAGCTATCAGCTCCCCACAGGGAGCTATGGGATCTGAGACAAGGACATCAAACTTGGATCTCTGTAGTTTTGTCATAAGTTCTTTGTTTGAAACTGTGTCTTTGCAAATCTTTAGATAGTTATTAGAATATTCCTCAAACAGGTTTTGTAGCAAAGGAGAGAAGGATAAACACATATCTCTTGGTACTTCATTAGTCCATACATCCACAGCCTTTGTAAAAACCTTGTCCATATCATCTTTACTGACAGACGTAGGAAAACTCTCAAATTTCAGACCAGGTGACTTTTGGGGATCAAGGAAGATAGAAGCTGAAGGTCTCAGAACTGTCACTTCATGTCCCCTCTGTACAAGTTCATCCAGTATTGTCTTTAGATTCATCCAGTGACTGTATTCCATTGGCCATACCAACACCTTCCCACAGTTCCCAGATTTTAAGTAACAACCCATTTGCAGGAGCAGCAGAACAGACATCCATTTCACAGGCATCCTGAGACATCAAGTCTTCTATTCACAGTGTGTCCCCTGTGTCATCGCTTATCCTTATATCTAAGGAGAAAAAGCCTTGAGTTAAAATATAACTGGAGTTGATCAAGACAAATGCACTAAATTACCACATTGAACTTCTGATCTAATGGAGATAGTATAAGCAAATATTAAATATTCATATTTGCATGTCAATGTTTAATGACAAATGTTTTGTAATGAAGTAAATTCAGGAGTCAATGACCTGTTTGCATAACTGTCCTGTTTCTAAGATATTTGAATAGTAGCAAGAACATTGGTTAGTCAGAGGTCAGTCAGAAATTTTTCTCAACACAGAACCCAAGATATATTAATTGTACATCTTATAAGTATTTTATTGATATCATTTTAAAGAAATTTTCATAAGAATTCGATAAACATATTCACATATGTATAATTTTTTAAATAACTTCATAATGCACCTAACAAACTATGTTAACCAAAGCCCTTGGAGAAGATAGACAAGAGCCTGTTCCTACACATGTCCCTGGGGTAATAGAAGACTAGCAATTGAGTTGTTTGACTCTCAGTTGATAGACTAAACTGAGTGATATTATCTGCTAAAGCAGTCAGTTAATTAATCTTACCTGTCCAGTGGTTTTTCATAAGCCCAAGAAGTAGTTGAATAACTTGTTATCAGAATCTAGTCCATAAAGGCTCTAAAAAGTAGATGAGTATATGTACCTACATTCTTTCCTCTCAAGGAAACACTATGACTACCATTCCTGAGGTCATCAATTTCAGTAAGATGGCAAATGCAGAATCTTGAAACTGACATGTGACTTTAGTTTTTGGATGACCTAGGATCAGAAGAACAACAGAAAATATACTAATCAGAGTTCTTATATATAAGTAAAAATCTGCAATCAAGTAATCAAATGGTCAGGGTATTTTTAACATTGAAAATTATGTTGAATTATTTAAATTGTTTTAAAGACTTACAGAAAGAATCATCCAAGTTCAAAGTAGTGTAACTGAGAGAGCTGCTCTTTTTGTTTTCTTTTAAAGGTGATGCTAGGGTTACTAGAAAATTATTAGAGTGATGGAGGAGTGACAGATGTGGCACGTGGTGACACTGGAACCATAATAGGGGGTTTTCAATTGAACACACAGAGTACATTGTGGATGGAAGAAATTGAATGTTTAAGAATATCATGTATTTGTTTTAACTTATCAACTTAAAGAGTTCATATGTTAATGCCATCCATTTCTTTCTTGCTTCTTCTTTTTCATTACCCTCTTTCCAAAATAACAAATGGAACCAAAGTCACTGGAGGAATCAGTAGGGAAATACTGTCATAGAGGTTTGCTCATTAGTACATACATACTCACGCATACACATGTAACCAGGGGGTTGGAAGAGGTTTTGTCAAATGTAGCGATGATGTTAGCCTCAGGAATCATAGACTGTTATCAAAATATCCAGTTCCAGGAATTAAAAACCTCACTTTAATTTGTTGGACTGGTGGGTATGGGGTGCCTTTGACTCTTCCCTGAAATATAGATTCTAGTCATTGTCCTTGATTGCTTCTCAGAACTTGAAGTAAGATGTCTGAAGGCATTATACATTTCAGACTTAGGACCTAGAGAAATTGAGAAGTGATTGATCTGGAAACTTCCTCTCAGAGCATTTTCATAGTAGTGGAAGAGGCTCCATAAGATCTCTAAGGAGAAATGTAATCAATAGTCCTATTAGCTGTCAGACCTATGGCTTATAACATTGATATCAATAATAACAAAATTGTAACACTTTTATCTTATGTGTAATCAAGATAAATCTAACTCTAATTGGATTTGAGGCCAGTGGTTCTGTAAAGTGAGTCAGCTGCCTATGACTGGAGAAATCACAGACCTCAGAAGTAGAGCCTCCCACTGCTGTTTTCCAAACAAGTATATTATCCTTATAATCACAGGTAACTGAAGCTCTCACAACTCATCAAAAATCTTTTAATGCAGCAAGAGGAGAATATTGCAGAGATCTTCAGCTGGTCAAAAAGAAAGAGAATAATTGATCATTGGATTTCCAAGGCAAGTAAGTACACTTAGAGTAGCACAACTTCTAAATCAAAGGCAATGGGAACATTTTGGAAAAGATATCAGAAGAGCATAAGAGCCAGGGAACCAGGATGCCTGATGGAAAATGGTAACATACATACATACATACACACACACACACACACACACACACACACACACACACACACACATTTGTATTATAGACATATTGCATCCATGAAACCTCACCAGTGTGACTGCCTAAATAAGACCTGTGTGATGATTGCCCCATTTGACCTCCCAACATAGAAAGGGAAAATTTCACAAAGTCCTGTTCCAATAGGGAAAACTGTGGGCAATCAATGGCCATCTAGATTGGGAGTGCCAGGTTTCTCCAGTATGACCTCCCTGATCTATTATCCAATACTCCATTGTCAGCCCTAAACATGTGTATATAACAAGCATCTAAAACAGGACTCAGTGGGATGGAGATATGGTAGAGGACAAAGCAGGAGTTGAAGGAAAGAGAAATGAGCCTGAAAATAATGAAAATATAGTACCTGCGTATGGTTTCCTCAAAAATGAAGTATTTAACAAAGGAAAATGATACATAATACATGTAGTAAGTCTGACACAAGTCTTTTTAGGGCATTCAGAACAACCAGGCAACCAGAGTGCTTTGCCAGGACAACTATGGCAACCAGAGTAATGTATTGATCCAGGAATACCATGGCAATCAGAGTGCTGTGTTGTAGACAGGATTGGTGGCACACAACTTTATGGCCTGCAGTCAGGAGGCAGAGACAGGCAGATCTCTGTAAGTTTGGGGCCAGCCTGGTCTACAAGAGCAACATCCAGGACTATCTCCAAAGCTACAGAGAAACCTGGTAGTGAAAAAACAACAGTGTGCTCTATTGTTGTATGATAAACAGTGTCAACTTTTGTGATGGACAATATGTCATTGATCATTAATGTTTCTTAGTGGTTTTTGAAATATTCCTGATTTAGAAAAGGGAACAGGTATAAAATTGAATCTATAAAAGCCAAGGAAAGAACACAATGCTCCCTATAATAGGCAGATACTTTTACAATGCCCAATTTGGTCCTGGAATACAAAAATACAATACTAGCTCACATTTCATTCTCTTTCAAGCAAAAAAAAAATTAAAAATTGGTTTTATTTTTGACTTTTCTAAAACAAATCAGATTGCTTCCTATCGCTCTTTATCTTGTTACTCAGGATTCAGTTTCCCAGAGTCTTTCCCAGAAGGTCCTTCTGGGGAACACACTGGAAAATCCTGGTATTGGGACCTAACATATCTGCTTTCATATCTTTAAATTTCCAAAACACGTTTTAGAAGTTAGACAATAATTTATATCAGATTTCAAAACTTAAAATATAGTATTAAAGGAATTAGACAATGAATAGCTAAATACCATTTGAATCACCGGTGTGCAAAGCAGGTAAAAAGACATTAAACAATAAAAGCTATCAAAATATAAGGCAGAGTATGGCAACACCGTCTATGTTTTTCTTTACATTTAATCAGGTCAAATGTCATCATGAATTTTTAATGTTCAGTATGTGCACACATGAGAGAGTTAATGAAACATGAATATATTTTTAAAAGTTTATATGTTCATACATCTCCTGCAAGCAAGAATGATTAAACTTTATGTATATTTACTACAATTCTTCTAATTTTCCATTAATAATTACTTGTCAGTTTAAAAAATGCAGAGATTTTACTTATATTCATTTGTACTATTATTTTATCAGGGTTTGACACTTGTTTTTTGTTACTCTTTACTTATTTCTAGCAAATATTCCATATTAACAATTTTTCTTCATTTACAAGTTCTTTGGAAAAGGTGCCACCATGAATAATCAGAGAATGAAGTTTCTTTCTATCCTATCCTGGCCATAACCTCACAGAGTATATGTGTTTATGTGGTCCACTAACTACCAGTGACTTAGTTGAAGGCATAAAATTTCCCATACTTGCTTATGCCCTTCTGCATTTTGAGGAGATTTTGCCTCCAGCACAAAAAATAACCACAAAGAGCTACTGACATAATATTTTTAACATATAAAAAATAAGTCTAATATTACTAATTGTTGGTTTAGGCACAGGTTTTACTTAGGAATTACAGGAAGTGCAGAGCACTTCATCACACAAGTCATATCACTGTCGCTGAGACTGGATAATCCTTTCATGTGGGAAGGAACCTGCTGTGTTGCTCCTAAGTGCCAGTAGCTGTAGAAAGCTTTCAAAATCCCAGTGGTGCTGCATCTGACCCATATGATAGATGGCAAAACACTTCAGGGTTAATGCACTTTGTGAAATGCCAGTGAGTTCCACAGCCAGACCACACAAATGCTACTCATTTTAGAAATCCCAAACTACCCTTGTATAAATGCGAGCTTCACCTACAAGTTCAATATCTGTTTGCCACAATAAATTTAAACTTTTCTTCAGAATCTCAGGGAAAACCAGCATGAGTTATTACAGGGAGACTTCATGGGATAGGACACTAAAATCTAGTTCCTACGTACTCCAAATTAGAGTTCAGATGTGGTAAGTTATCTTCCTATACCCTATGAAGAGAGTCAGCTGGACCTTTCCTGGTATCAGTCCTATTTCTACTGCATTGTCTCTTAGTTCCCACTTCTTCCTAAATGTACCACACTTTACTCTTCTGAGTTAGAGACAAAGTGCCATAGACCATGTTTGACTGTGTGTAGTTCGCCAGAAAGACAGGGAATATTTCAATTTCTCTTTTACATTGTCCTGTTTTAGGTTTGACAGATTATAGAATGGCCGATTCTTTCTGTTTTTTTTTTTCCCCAATGAACAGGGTACAAGGGGACTAAGATGGTGAGCTGTTTTTTTCCCATTCTTTGAGTAGTCTTCTGAGAGGTAACTGAGCAATCCTTGTTCAGCATTCTCATAGAGAGGGGAGGGAAACCTGGGAAGTCTCTATGCTACTGTAGCTCTGGAAACAATTAATGCTATACTACAGATATTATTCTGAATCTGCTAAAAAAGATTTTAAATAAACTTTCATTTTCCTGGAATGTTTAGATTCAAAAAGGGCTCTAGGAAAAGTTTTAAGAGACCACTGAGAATTTAGTTATCCTTGGTAATTTTGCTTCCAGTAACATCAGACTAGAGAAGTTTAGATTGCACTCATTCACCATGCTTCCCTGTGAACACGTTTATGTCACTGTTATTTTCATCAAAAACACATTCGGTAGAATCTGCTATCTTTATCTTTGTTTCTAACCTGACTAAGGGCAACCATAATACTTGATTTTCATAAAGGGTCCTTCCAGACTTTAGTAAACTAAGTAGAAATTTGCCTTCCATGGAGACCTCATTTTACCTTTTTGGAATCTGTGCAAGGGCTGATGCTATAGTCTTGGCCCTTTCTTGTGTTGTGTTATTGATCATTGACCCCAGAGAAAACACCACAACACCTTATTCCCCTGAGATCTGTGCAAACTCTTCCATTTCCTGTGGATACAGAAATTGTTTTATTATTGGAGATCAATAGCAGAAAAATGTTGTTCAAATCACTACTAATCTACGAGAAAAATGAAACTTTATTGGAGAGATAATCACCAGTGATTAAGAACACAGATGATAATCATTGCTGTCATAATCACCCTGTACTTATGGGTATCAGCACTGTGCATATTCATATCTTTGAACAACAAATATTCCAAGTATTATCTTCTGAAAAATTTTAAATTTCATTATGTTCTACCTCAGACTCCTGGTAAGACTCAGCAATCCTATAAACTTTCAGTAATATCTACCATATTACATTCATGAAGGAAACTTCCTGGGCTCAACATGGTGACTCCATATTATATAACCTGTAGAAAATGACAATTCTCACATATTCAGAACTGGTTATGCCTTGCTAAGTCTAGTAGTGTTAGAAAGTTGAATAGTAGCTTACAATAGAAGTACACAAGCCTTCAGCCTAGGACAGAAATATTCACCAATATCAATACTTAATACAGATGAAGATGCTTGCTCAGACACTTCTAAAACACTCTTAGAATGATGGTCATACAATTACCTAAATACAGTAAAAGACATTATTGAGAAGTCTCTGTTTTTTAAAAATAAGATTCACTCATTACTTATTTGTGTCATTGTTAGGTTACTGCCCGATAAAAAAAGAAGTAATAATAGGAATGCTTTTTGTTGGGACATATTTTGAGCTTTTTGGTGTCCATCATATCTTTGAATCCATGAGAATATTCATGTTGGTGAGAGCCTTAAGAGGTATTCCTTTTATATTGTGGAACTAAAAGGTGAATATTCTTTGGAAATGCCTCTACAAGTAAATACTTCTTCTTCTAAGTAGACTTTTTGTAGGCTGTTAGGTTATGATAATGAGAATAGTAGCCAATACAGGAAATTAATGATGATATGTGGTCTTTTTAATTTGATAGCCTCTCTTTAAAGTGCATAAATCTTTGTCTTATGGTCTTTTTCAAAGAAATATGAAAAAATCTGGACATATGATAATGCAAGACTCTATAATTCTGTAAACAAATTCTGTGGGATATTTAGATATGAGTCCAGAATACTAGAAATGAAAAAACAAAGTGTGAACAATGTAGGCTGGGTTCATGGAGTTTTGGAAGATGATGAAGATTCATCAGGGTTGTGCTAGTGGCCTATATGTTCTATTCTTATGAAGAATCTGATTGTGTTTTATCTATGTTCTGAGAACTTGAGTGACACTAAATTCAAAAGCAATGGAATACGTTGTTTGGTAGAAGAAATTTAGAGAATGTTTCACATCTGACCTACTTTTAAAAGCAAATATTGAATCTGAACTCTGAAATCTTATTTGTTTGATGACACCAATGTCAGTGAACACAAAGCATGTGACAGTTCCTGTAATAAGGAGGAGGAGGCCGAGAGACACTCCTGCCATACTTATTTTGTAGGGGTAATTGTTTATCCGTTGTCTTTAGAGGATATTTGTTGCCCAGACAATAAACGTTAAGTGTTTTTCATAGTGTACAATTTGTGACAACCCAAATAATCTTCATTCGAATGGTTCTACAGTAGTCAGAGATTCAAGTCAAGTGCGCTTTAATATTTGGCACTAAAAGAAGAATAGGAATAGAATTTTATTTAAAAGCTACTGTGATGTTTTTCAGGCATATGTGACACATTCAATGAGAAGTCATTCACTGTTGGTGCTATGGTTGTCTCACCAGTGTATCTCTCCAAACTCTAGGAAAGAACTGTAAGAAAATATAGACAATGAAATAGAAATCAAGATTAAATGGAGAAAAGAATGAAGAAAGGAAGGAAGGAGTGAAGATGGGAGGGTGGAAGGAAGGAAGGAACCAAGTCTCTTTAATATGCAATTTTAGCTAGTTATACAGATAACTAAAAGATGGTCTGTTTGCCGTACTCTTCTGAAGAGTACATGGCAGCCTAATTTAAAAACATGTATCCACACACTATATAATATGAGAGGAGGTAAGTGAGGAAGGAAAATGAATTACATATGAAGAGATATTCATAACTTGAGTTGCTGCCAAAGAAAACACAATGTGCTGTGAGACCAAAAACAATGGAAATGAACTCAAACTGCAACAGACGTTAAAATTCAGAAGCCCTGAACCAAAACTTCTGCTATTTGCTGTGTGGAATCTGTGGGGGTCACATAGAACACTTCAAAACTCACAACATTTTGATTTCATCTATCGTCTTTCTTCTGACTGTCAAACCTCCAAGGTACTTCAAAAAAAAGTGAGAGTGCCCATTTTATTGAAATTTTTAAAGATTGTACATAGTGAGAGATTGAATGTTTAGGTTTCTTAGAACTTGTTGAGGATTGTTTTGTGAGCCTACTTTATGACTGATAAATTCTGGAGAATGTGTCGTGTTCAGATGGTAGAATATATATCCCACATCTATTGTGTAAAATCTGTTATCAACATTGGGTAAGTCACTTGGGTTATGATAATAGGTTAATCCCATATAGTGTTTGTTGACTTTTTTGTTGATATGATAAACTCAATATTTTATTTTAAATTTATTACAATATTTATAAAAATCATTTCAATTTTAATTTCTTAAAGGCCTGTTTCTCCCTTAGAGCCATAAATTGTCTTATTGTTTCAGAAATTCTGTATCTGCATATTGCTATTTGTTCACAGAGTAAGTCAACTGTATTGATTTTAGAAATAGGAAGTCATGCTGGCTAGTTTTATTTACTAAGTTTAGTTGATTGAGAAATATATAGGGCAATATGGTATAATTCTTCATTTATGTATGTACAATAGTCCTGTTGACTGCATGTTGCAGGACTCTCAGCTTCTTCTCTAGCATGTCTATCTGCACGCTACCTTGTCCTACCATGATGATGATGAACTGAACCACTGAACTGTAAATGAGTGTCTTTCTTTCTAAGAGTTACCAAGGTCATCTTGTCTCCTCACAGCAATAGAAACAGCAATAGGTTAATACCATTTATGAACCCATTTTTGGGAGTTATTAGTTTATCACATTGAATATTATACTGGGAAAATTCACTCAACTGTATATTCTCACTTGAGTTCCTGTTTCATATCACCATCTTGGGACTCTACCTAGGAGGCTTCCTGTGAAGTAGCTGGCTAACTGTATCAGCAGCTTAGTTTATTCATTCTTACAAGCCAGGGGGCTCTGCTACCTCCAGATTTCCATAGGAAGTAAAATTTTGTATCCCAGTTTTTTCAAACTGTAGAGATCCTTCAGGAAAAAATGAGTATGCCTTTTATTCCAATGTTGCCCAGATATCAATTTTAAGTTTTGGCTTACTTATATGCAGACTAATGAAGAAATACTATAGCCCAACAACAAGAAAATTGTCAGGAATCATGGCATGAGGATCTTTTCATAGAGAGGTCCAAAGAAGCTGAAAAGTAGTCCCATCCACTGATTACTTATCTTAGGGAGCTGTCACAACTGCTAGCCTGATTGTTTTGACCAATGTTGAAACTCTTACATTCCTATGAAGAACTCAGCTAGCCTTCCTTATTTGGACAGAAAAAGAGGGTGAATAGTTCATACTCAGAAACACTACCTAATAACATGAGAAACAAAATAATCGTGTTCATAATTTTACATTCCCAGGGAGCAGAAGGACTACTCACTGATGAGAATGTATCCACCTTCAAATAACTGTTACAGACCTTGGATTCTGACTGGAAGCACTTCACTCTTGTGCAGTAAACCATCACCCTATCTTGCTAACTGACAATATACAAGACAAGGCCCTTCAAATATTATCAGTACAAAGCCACAACCAATACTTATTCGGCCAGAATAATGTTAATCTTTAAGATGTGGGGGCTGAGATATACAGGTCCATTGCCCACATTGTCTGGCAGTCAGAAAATCTGAGAGACTAAATGGCAAAATCTGTACCTCCAGAAACAGGGTGTGGTGGTCTGCGCTCTTTTAAGTTGGGTAAACTCACTGCCATCATGAGGTAGAATGCTAATATGATTCTGCTCCTTCCATTTTAACTATGAGGTCACATGAGGAAGAGGTTTTTTCTGCCTACTTGACTAAGTGGACTTGAGTAAAATATGACTTGAGTCACCCAGCAACTTAGGCAATAGATTGTTAATGAAGCAATAGTTACCTGCTCCCCCATTTTACCTTCATATAAAAGCTGTTTGAAAAATAGGTGATTTCTGGATTGAATATTCCCTGAAATTCCCTCCTGGTACTGTCATGTGATTTTTGTCTTCATTTCTCCCATGTCTCTACTCTGGAAAGAAGTGGTTTTTATTAGACTGCTCCACAACATTAAACCAAGCTAACAGAGTGTAACTTGCATTAGAATGTGTATTTATATTCATTCAACAGATTTTATGTGTGAAATTGGAGAGAAAATGCTTTCAAATTTTTCTTTGGCAGTCTTTTTTTTTGACAAATTGCTCCTTGTTTTGAGTTATGTAGACAAAGTGAATTTATGATAATAGACATATGTGACTTAACAAAAGAAAATAGACTTTCAAGGATGGGCCTCTATCAGACTTATCTTCCTGCTATTTTTCTCTGGCCATTGGCCCTCCAAACCTTCCACCTGTCATTAGGTATTAATGACGATAATTGTGATGCCTTCTAGTGGCAATTTACTCTGAGGTAAAATCGTAGTATAGGAGGGTCTTCTTTCTATGTGTTACTGTCATTGGTCAAATAAAGAAACTGCCTAGGCATTTTGATTGGACAGAACTTAGATACGATAGGAAGACAGGACTGGATGCTGGGAGAAACTAGGCAGAGATAGTGAGCTGCCATGAAGTGGCCAGAGTTAGACAAGCTGAATCTTTCCCGGTAAGCCACAACCGACCTCGTGGTGCTACACAGACTACTAGATATGAGTTAAAGCAAGATGTGAGAATTAGGCAAGAAGAGGCAAGATAGCCGGCCTGCAGCAGCTAAGACCGCAGGCAGGGACTCTTCTGATCAGCGAGGGGCTCTGATCCTGTGCAGGGGTAAGTGTGTGGGCCGGTGAGGGAACACACAATATTCCTGCCATCCTTATCTCCCTGGCTACTCCAAAGGGGCAGCTTCCCCCAGCTCATCCCTCTCTCCTGCTACGCCAACCCAGCTTTTGGCCTCGAACCCCTCCCCTCCCCTCTCCCTTCTTCGGGGCTTAAATTCCTCCATCTCAGCCCGGGCGGGCACCGCAGGCCAGGGCAGGCAGTGAGAGCAAAGGGGCGGGAGACCCTTTGTTCTGATAGCCAGCCTGCAGCAGCTAAGACCTCAGGCAGGGACTCTTCTGACCAGCGAGGGGCTCTGATCCTGTGCAGGGGTAAGTGTGTGGGCCGGTGAGGGGACACACAATATTCCTGCCATCCTTATCTCCCTGGCTACTCCAAAGGGGCAGCTTCCCCCAGCTAATCCCTCTCTCCTGCTACGCCAACCCAGCTTTTGGCCTCGAACCCCTCCCCTCCCCTCTCCCTTCTTCGGGGCTTAAATTCCTCCATCTCAGCCAGGGTGGGCACCACGGGTCTGGATAGGTGGTGAGTGCAAAGGGAAGGAAGTCCCTTTGTTCTAATAGCCTGCCTGCAGCTAGCTAAGACTGCAGGCAAAGTGATTCCTGGATAGCAAGGGACACTAATCCAGTAGAAGAAGACCCAGCGGAGGGAAGAGCCATTGGAGAGCATCTGAAGGAAGAGATGGGCAGGCGCCAAGGCAAGAATTCCTCCAACAATCTGAAAAACAACATGAAATCACCAGATCCCAGCGATCTTACGACAGAAGGACTCGAACGCCCTATTCCGGAAGAAGTGGAAAACAGTGTCATTATGAAAGCAATAGAGTCTCTTAAACAGGGTATGAATAACTCACTTAAAGAAATAGAAGAGAAATATAACAAAAAAATGGAAGAAATGAGTAAAGAAATGGAAGAAAAATATAACAAAAAGTTTGAAGAAATGAGTAAATTCGTAAATGATACCCTGGGAAACCAAGAAAAAGCAATCAAACAGGTAATGGAATCAGTGCAAGAACTGAAAACTGAAATGGAGGCAGTGAAGAAAACACAAACCGAGGGCCAGCTGGATATGGAAAATCTAGGTAAACGAACGGAGAATACAGAATCAAGCTTAACCAATAGAATACAAGAGATAGAAGAACGAATCTCAGATTATGAGACACCATAGAGAAAATAAACGCCCTGACCAAAGAAAACAGCAAATCCAACAAATTCTCATCACAAAACATTCAGGAAATATGGGACATAATAAAAAAACCAAATCTAAGAATAATAGGAGTAGAAGAAGGAGAAGAATTGCAGATCAAAGGTCCAGAAGATATATTCAACAAAATTATAGAAGAAAACTTTCCCAACCTAAAGAGAGATATTCCTATGAAGGTGCAAGAAGCATACAGAACACCGAATAGACTGGATCAGAAAAAAACGTCCCCTCGCCATATAATAATCAAAACACAAAGCAGTCAGATTAAAGAAAGGATATTAAGAGCTGCAAAGGAAAAAGGTCAAGTAACCTATAAAGGTAAACCTATCAGACTTACACCAGACTTCTCTATAGAAACCATGAAAGCCAGAAGGTCCTGGATAGAGGTACTGCAGAAATTAAGGGACCATGGGTGCAAGCCCAGACTACTTTACCCAGCCAAGCTTTCGTTCACTATCAACGGAGAAAACAAAATATTCCAGGATAAAAACAAATTTAAACAATATGTAACTACTAATCCAGCCTTACAGAGAATACTAGAAGGAAAATTACATCCCAAGGAATCCAACACTACCAACACTGACTACAATAATTCAGACATCTAGCGACCCTTCACTAGCACAATTCAAAGAAGGAAAACACATACACTCTATTACCACCAAAAAAAATGACTGGAGTCAACAACCAATGGTCATTAATATCTCTTAATATCAATGGACTCAATTCACCTATAAAGAGGCACAGACTTAGAGATTGGATACGAAAACAGGATCCAACATTCTGCTGTTTACAAGAAACACACCTCAACCACAAAGACAGACACCTACTCAGAGTAAAGGGTTGGGAAAAGGTCTTCCAAGCAAATGGACCTAAGAAACAAGCGGGTGTGGCCATTCTAATATCTAATAAAATCGACTTCAAACTAAAATCAATCAGAAGAGATGGAGATGGACATTTCATACTCATAACAGGAACAACTAATCAGGAAGAAGTCTCAATCCTGAATATCTATGCCCCTAATGTAAAGGCACCCACATATGTAAAATAAACTCTTCTAGAACTCAAGGCAGTCATCAAACCACACACGCTAATAGTAGGAGACTTCAACACTCCTCTCTCACCAATGGACAGGTCAATCAGACAGAAACCAAACAGAGAATTAAGAGATTTATTGGAGGTATTGAATCAAATAGACTTAACAGACATCTATAGAACACTCCACCCAAATAGGAAAGAATATACCTTCTTCTCTGCAGTTCATGGAACCTTCTCGAAGATTGACCACATACTCGGCAACAAAGCAAACTCCCACAGATACAAAAAAATATTAGTAACCACCTGTGTCTTGTCAGATCACCATGGATTAAAATTAGAATTCAACAACAATGCTACCCCCAGGAAGTCAACAAACTCATGGAAGTTGAACAGTCAACTACTAAATCACCCCTGGGTCAAGGACGAAATTAAGAATGAAATTAAAGTCTTCCTTGAATTTAATGAAAACAAAGACACAACATACTCAAACCTATGGGACACTATGAAAGCAGTGCTAAGAGGAAAGTTCATAGCAATAGGTGCCCAAATAAAGAAAACGGAGAAAGCACACATTGGAGACCTAACAGCACACTTGAAAGCTCTAGAAAAAAAAGAAGCTGATTCACCCAGGAGGAGTAGAAGACTGGAAATAATCAAAATGAGGGCTGAAATCAACAAAATAGAAACAGAGAAAACAATCCAAAGAATCAATGAATCAAAAAGCTGGTTCTTGGAGAAAATCAACAAGATTGACAAACCCCTATCCAAACTAATCAAACGGCAGAGAGAGCACATGCAAATTAATAGGATCAGAAATGAAAAGGGGGATATAACCACAGACTCAGAGGAAATTCAGAGAATCATTAGATCTTACTACGAAAGTTTATATGCCACAAAGTTGGAAAATGTAAAAGAAATGGACATTTTTTTAGATAAGTACCATATACCAAAGTTGACCCAAGAAAAGGTGAATAATCTAAATAGACCTGTTAGTCGTGAAGAACTAGAAGCTGTTATCAGAAATCTCCCTACCAAAAAAAGTCCAGGACCAGATGGTTTCAATGCAGAATTCTACCAGAATTTCCAGGAAGAGCTAATTCCTATACTCCTTAATGTATTCCATAATATAGAAACACAAGAGTCATTGCCAAACTCCTTTTATGAAGCTACAGTTACCTTAATACCAAAACCACACAAAGACACAACCAAGAAAGAGAATTACAGGCCAATCTCACTCATGAACATCGACGCGAAAATTCTCAATAAAATCCTGGCAAACCGAATCCAAGAACACATTAGAAAAATTATCCATTATGATCAAGTAGGCTTCATCCCAGAGATGCAGGGCTGGTTCAATATACGCAAATCTATCAATGTAATCCATCATATAAATAAACTGAAAGAAAAAAATCATATGATCATTTCATTGGATGCTGAAAAAGCATTTGACAAAATTCAACACCCATTTATGATAAAGGTGTTGGAGAGACTGGGGATTCAAGGATCATACCTAAATATAATAAAAGCAATATACAGCAAGTCGACAGCTAACATCAAATTGAATGGAGAGAAACTCAAAGCCTTTCCACTAAAATCAGGAAGGCGACAAGGCTGTCCACTCTCTCCATACCTCTTCAATATAGTGCTTGAAGTTCTAGCAATAGCAATAAGACAACATAAGGAGATCAAGGGGATTCGAATTGGAAAGGATGAAGTTAAACTTTCGTTATTTGCTGACGATATGATAGTGTACATAAGTGACCCCAAAAACTCTACCAAAGAACTCCTACAGCTGATAAACACCTTTAGTAACGTGGCAGAATACACGATCAACTCCAAAAAATCAGTGGCCCTCCTATACACGAAGGATAAAGAAGCTGAGAGGGAAATCAGAGAAACATCACCTTTCACGATAGCCACAAATAGCATAAAATATCTTGGGGTTACTCTAACCAAGGAAGTGAAAGACCTATTTGACAAGAACTTTAAGTCTTTGAAGAAAGAAATTGAGGAGGATACCAGAAAATGGAAAGATCTCCCTTGTTCTTGGATTGGGAGGATCAACATAGTAAAAATGGCAATTCTACCAAAAGCAATCTATAGATTCAATGCAATCCCCATCAAAATCCCATCAAACTTCTTCACAGACCTTGAGAAAACAATAATCAAGTTTATTTGGAAAAACAAAAAACCCAGGATAGCCAAAACAATCTTATACAATAAAGGAACTTCAGGAGGCATTACCATCCCTGACTTCAAACTCTATTACAGAGCTACAGTATTGAAAACAGCTTGGTATTGGCATAAGAACAGAGAAATCGACCTATGGAATAGAATAGAAGACCCGGAGATTAACCCACAAACCTATGAGCACCTAATTTTTGACAAGGGAGCTAAAGGTATACAATGGAAGAAGGAAAGCATCTTTAACAAATGGTGCTGGCATAACTGGATGTCAACCTGTAGAAGGATGAAAGTAGATCCATACCTATCACCGTGCACAAAACTCAGGTCCAAATGGATTAAAGACATCAACATTAATCTGTCCACTTTGAACCTGATAGAAGAGAAAGTGGGAAGTAGTCTACAAGATATAGGCACAGGAGGCCTCTTCCTAAGTAGGACCCCAGCAGCACAGACAATAAGAGAAACAATGAATAAATGGGATCTACTGAAACTGAGAAGCTTCTGTAAAGCAAAGGACACTGTCAGTAAGTCAAAAAGGTTGCCTTCTGACTGGGAGAAGATCTTCACCAACCCCTCATTAGACAAAGGTCTGATCTCCAAAATATACAAAGAACTCAAGAAACTAGACACTAAACCTCTAAATAACCCAATTAAAAAAATGGGGTACTGAACTGAACAGAGAATTCACAACAGATGAACTTCGAATGGCCAGAAGACACTTAAGGTCATGCTCAACCTCCTTAGCGATCAGGGAAATGCAAATCAAAACCACTTTGAGATACCATCTTATACCTGTCAGAATAGCTAAAGTCAAAAACACCAATGATAGCCTATGTTGGAGAGGATGTGGGGTGAGAGGAACACTCATCCATTGTTGGTGGGAATGCAAACTTGTGCAGCCACTGTGGAAATCAGTGTGGCGGTTTCTCAGGAAACTGGGAGTCAACCTCCCTCAGGACCCAGAAATTCCACTCTTGGGAATTTACCCTAGAGATTCCCTAGCATACAACAAAAGCATTTGTTCAACTATGTTCATAGCAGCACTATTTGTAATAGCCAGAACCTGGAAACAGCCGAGTTGCCCCTCAATAGAAGAATGGTTAAAAAAGGTGTGAAACATATACACGTTAGGGTTTTACTCAGCGGTAAAAAATAATGACATCTTGAATTTTGCATGCAAATGGATGGACATAGAAAACGCTTTACTGAGTGAGGTAAGCCAGACCCAAAAAGAGGAACACGGTATGTATTCACTCATAAGTGGATTCTAACCTTAATTTAAAGGTATTTGAGCCTATTTTTCGTGATCCTAGAGAAGCTAAATAAGAAGACGATCCTGATGAAGATTATTTAGCTATCCGCCAGGAGGTAGGAAATAGTCAAGAGTCCCAGGTAGCCTTGGGTGCATGGGGGGGGTGGGAGGGTTGTTGGAAGGGGAGAGGGTTAGAGAGAAGGGAGTAGGGGAGGAATGGAGAAAGCTCGGTTGACCGGGATGGGGGGAAGGGAGGAAGGATGAATAAGGGATCAGGGAAGAATATATTTCAACTAAGGGAGTCATTTTAGGGTTTATAGGAAACTTGATTATATTTGGGATCCCAGGTCCAAGGAGAGACCCCCAGATTGTTCTCTGGACAGAGGAGAGGGTGCCTGAACTGGCCTTGGCCCACAACCATACTGATGAGTATTTTGCATGTCACCATAGAACCCTCATCTGGCGATGGATGGAGATGGAGGCGGAGAACCACGTTGGAACACTGGACCTAACTCCCTAGGTCTAAATGAGAGGCAGAAGGAAAGAGATCGTGAGCAATGAAGGCAAGGGCACAGGAAACCTTCATCCGACGTTGAATGGCGATACAGATGGAGACCCATATTGGAACACTGAACTGAGCACTCCACAGTCCAAATGAGGAACAGAATGATGAAGAAAATAAAAAAAGTAATCAGGACTGCGAGGGATGCGAGCACCCACTGATACAAGGGGACTGATATAATGAGAGTTCACCAAGGCCTGTTGGACTGGGACTGAACGAGGACATGATCCAACCAGATTCTCTGAATGTGGCTGGCCCGGAGCCTTTTTGAAAAGCCGTTGACAATGACACTGGGACTTGCTTCCTCTGCATATACTGGATTTTGGCGCTCCAGTCTGTTTGGACTCTCACCTTCCCTGGACCTGGAGGGAGGGGGGAGGAACTCGAACTTCCCACAGGGCAGGAAACCCTGACTGCTCTAGGGGATGGAGAGGGAGGAGGAGAGGGAGTGGGGGGAGTGGGAGGGTGGTGGGAGGAGGGGCTGAAATGGAAACTTTTATAATTTAATAATAAAAAAATTTAAAAAAAATAAAAATAAAAAAAAGAATACAGTTTTTACAAAGAATCTTCCATCTTTTAGGGAAGTTCCTTGAGATTAAGAATATCTTGAAAGAGGAAAAACATTCCATCCTACAGGAACGCTCTCTAGAGTCAGGATGTTCTGAGTGATACTAAAACATCCTACACTGTAAGACAGCTTCTTGAGTCTAGGAAGTTAACAACTCAAAAAATTTCAAAAACTTTCTGAGACCAACTAGATTCACTTGACCCTCTATAACATCTTATAAGCACTAAGAGTTGTTATGATATACTCTCTTACAATATGAATGACCTGAAGGAGGGAGAGACTATCCAAGGTGTCTGGAAGAGTTTCAGGACAACTGAGCAGCTTTGTAGAGACATTTTCTACCCTGTCAAGCTACCTTCAAGTTGTGCACTGAGCTCTAGTTTCCAAGAGTCCATGAGACAGGGAATTAGTATATACATAAGAGTGTAAATTAGACACAGTGGATTTAACATATCCTCAGGTTAAATGCTCAAATTCCTGTAGTCATACATTAATTCCTTTTTACTTCTCAGAACAGTGAGCTCTAATCAGAAACAGAAATCAATAAACACGGAGTTATGTTGTAGGTATTAATTCTTAGCACATCACTAGAATGATAATCTAAAGGTTAGTGTCTATTCTGTCAAAATATTATCTGTTGTTTGGTACTGTAATAGATTTTATGACCTGCTTTAATATTACCATTACCTTTTACTGTTTCTCTTATATCTTCCTCCTTCAGACAATAATAAAGCTCTTCTTTCTTATGTGGCTGATTTTGGGGCCTTAAACTCATTTGACTAGATAGATACCTGAACTCAGAGCGTATTCTGTCCATCTTTCTCTCTGCATAGTTCTTTAAGAAGCACATGGACCTGACTATTACAATATGTAAGCAGTACAAATATGGTCAGAATGTAGATCACATGACGTGATCCTCCTGAGAAGCAGCTCCTCAAGTCTTTAAGTTGAAGATTTTGAAACTCGACTCTGTTTGACCCTAGCTTTAGTCACCTTCGACCTTTCAGCACTGTTCCCCTTGTGCTCTCATTGACTTTTGGAACTCCGTCCTGTGCCGACCTGACACAGCTGAAGGACTTCGCCATGGCATGGGTCCAGAACATATATTGTTTTCTAAGCATCTTCATGGGAGGAGATTCCCCATTGGAACCTTGCAGGAGCATTTTTTGACTGGTAACACATCCCTGCTTGGTGAGGTGTCTGCTAAACTTTTATTAACAAGATATTTTAAGAAATGTTTGTTGTGGATAAACCGAGCATACGCAAAAGACAAATCTTGTATGGACATCCTAATAGCCGAGCTCTTCACTGCCCACTGGCCTTGCTTTCTACATCCTCACTCTTACTTGGTTGCCTAATTCAAAATGGTACAGATGATGAGCAAAGCACAGTTTAGAGAGCAACATTCAAATTTAACCCTAAACTTTAATCCTTGAAAACAAAAACGCTAACAGGGGAAACTTTTTTTTTTTTTGACAAAGAGTATATTTCGGAATTAGAACTTTCTTTGTCTCATTCAACATTTTCATAGGAAGCAACAGGATCAAGATCATGACGGGAAACCGACAGAACAGCAGATCTGAGCTAGTGGGAGCTCATGACACTGGACCAACAGGAACGAAACCTGCATGTTACAAACCTAGGCCCTCTGAATGTGGGTGACAGTTGTAAAGCTTGGTCTGTTTGTGGGGTCCCTAGAAGTGGAACCAGGACCTATCCCTGATGCATGAGCTGGCTCCTGGGAACCTATTCCCTGTGTTGGGATGCCTTGCCCAGATTTGATGGAGGAGACGATCCTATCTCAACTTGATCTGCCTTGCTATGCTGACTCCCATGGGGGACCTGTCCCTTTTAGTGGAGGAGGCACAGATGGAGGGTAGTAAGGAGGTGAATGGAGGGAGGGAAACTGAGGTCTGTGTGGGAAATAAATGAAAAATAATAATAAAAGCAAACAAAACATTCAAGTAAATTTAAAAATAAAACAAAAGAAAAAGAAAAGACCCCATTTACATCTTTTCCCATAGTTTACAACACAATATCATTCTTTTCTTCAAGTCTTCTTAACCTTGTCTTTCCTGTTCTGGGGCAGTCATCAGCAGGATATTATGATAAGATATATGAATTTTTTCAGTTATTGTTTTTTTGAATTCATTGTTGAACTAATTCCCTCATACACATGTAGTTATACACTACCCAGCTGTATCACAACTCATATGAAAATGAAAAGAGCTTTGATGATGAGATCCATACTTGCTTAAATTGAAACAGAACAACCACAAAATTGTTTTAGCATAGAAAAATAGGTTGACAAAATTATTAAAATACCTTCATAAGAGACATAGTAATATATGGATATATTTACATGTCTAATATGGGCCTATAAGAAAGAGCCACAAAGGATCTATTGTGCAAAGGATATCTGATATCAATCATATGATAATAAAGAGTTATAGGATGAGACTAGAATAAACAAACAGAAATTATTAGAAGTTAAGTTTCATTTAAGAGTGGCAAATAAACTACTCAAATATTTAAAACAAAGAATTATTTTAAACTTTATTAGTGTTCAGGGATGTGTTCTCAAGCTCATCAGATACATTTCCTATAGTGACTGAGAAAATAATAGTTATATAAATTGTCCCTCAAGAAAATTATTCTGACATTTGGACTAGAAAACTCTATTCAAATTGATGTTGGACCTCATCTTCCTTTGCCTCCTCCTTCTCCTTTCCTCAACCTCTTCCTTCTTTTGAGACAGTGTCCCATGTACACCATCCAAGCTCACCTTACAAACCTTATAAACATTTCTTTTCCCTTGGTGAAAGTGAATCATCTTACTGAGGACCCTGCTAGGCTCTGATATCTATTAGTCAGTGTTAATAAAGTTTTCTGCCTGAAGTTTGATTCAACTTTGAAACTTCTCTTCAACCCATCTTCTCCAGTTCCTCTAGCTATGTAGACATCTGACTTTAAAATTCTGGTCTTCTTGCTTATACCAACTATGTGCTGGGCTAATTTGAATAAGCAACTACTTTCAGCTCCATCTTTTGCTTCTAATGTCACAAAATGGTGAATTAAATATTGCAAATAACTTGGAATATGCATGTGTAGTAGAAACCTTACTTGATATGAAAAGTGAAAAAGATGAACTATGTCTTTTTTTTGAGGCATGGTTTTTCTTTGTATCTTTGGAGTCTGGTCTGAAACTCGCTCCGTAGACCCAGCTGGTCGCAAATGCACAGAGATCTGATTACCTCTGCCTCCCAAGTGCTGGGGTTAAAGTCATACACCAACACTACTCTGCATTAAAATAGAATTTTTAATATTGTTGAGAGATCTTGTTGCAGTCAGATAAAGTTTAAATTGTTTCTTTACTTTGAATTAGAGTGTCACGCTTAAAAGGACATTGTGAAGGCATATATTCCCATCAAGACCTAAACCAAAAAGTTTTAACACAGGACAATAATTTACACCATTTTTCTCAATACTCAGATACAAAGAAAACCTACATTATAGATTCAATAAAATAGTCAAATCTCTTGATTGAAGGGGTTTCCACAGAAGCTTGATTAAATTTATGTCTTATAGGCCACACTATAACCATTTCCAATGACATACCTGAAGAGCAAGCCATTCCCCATATCCTATGTCTCCTCTGCCTCTTCCACACTGCGCAGGTCACATATTAACATGTTGTTAGTAAAAAAACTCCTTCTCATAAACATAGAGGAGTAGATATATCCCTTTGCCTGGTGGGACTGAATCATCTCACTGAAAAGCCCCAACTGTTTTCTGATACTCAACTGTCTGCCAGTTTTAAAGCTCTTGCTGAAGGATTATTCACCTTTGGATCTTCTCTTGCATCCCTGTTTTCCTATCCCTTCTGAATAATCTTCAATACATTATTTGAGTCCTCTTGGAATTGTGTATAAGAGAACCCATCTAGCCTATGAGGCAGCTTGTATCAACACTGTTAATACAAGTTAACTTTAACTTTAAAGTCAGAAAATAGTTAGGATTTTCTGACTTAATTAATCCTAATAACTTAATCCTGAGCTAGGATTAAGTAGTACATACAGAAATTGACTCAGATAGTAAGCACTTGACATTAGTATTATTTCTTTGGTTGGTACATATAAAATGTATACCTTAATATGTAGATATAATTTGTAAGCTGATAGCTTACAAATAGATCTTACTACAAAGGAATGAAGCCCATTTTTTTTACTTAGCATATAGCATGCTCCACAGAGAAGAAAAATTTTACCCTTCATCATATTCTGCTTCTCTTCTTCTCTTAGCCAACATTGACAGATTCCTGGACTCAATGTTTACATACATGGACAAATGTTACTCTCATCCTTAATCAGAGAAGCCCCTCTTTGCAATGAACAAATATAAATGAAGCATGTCTGCTCAATATGCTGAGAATAAATGGCATTTGAATGTTCATCTCAAAACATGGAATTTATATAACCAAGTCCAGAAATGCCTTCATTATCATCTTAATGTTGCATTGCTCATATATGCAAAACTGTAGCTACATGAATGATGCTTCCAAATTTTGAGATATGATAAGTATGTGCCCCAAAACCTTGGACAATAGCTGTACCTAACTAAATACATTTCTGGGCTCTTGTTTCTATGAAGGAACACTTGGTTTAGTAGTCTTAATTTAGACCCATTCTTTTCTAATTGCTTTGAGTTTTCATAAGATAGAGCTTTCAATGAGTGGGTTATGCCCTCAAAGCACTTTTCAAGTGGGACCAGTAAAAGGCACATGATTTCTTCCTAATGGTGCAAACCTGTTCAACAATTACAACTACGTCTTCAGTATCCTTCTTGCTGGCAACGGAAAACTTTCTCATACTGCTTTCCTTGCCAACTTTCCCATTTTTCATAACTGTCTACTATATTTCAGTGCAGATCTGAATTAAAGCAGCAAGAAGTAGTGATACCATGTTTAAATGAAATTTGACTTAAAATTTCTTCTGCCAAACAAAGCAGTTCCCATTTTTTTGTCGTCAATCAGCTTCTCAGCACATGGGCAGAATCAGACAGATTCTTTGGCAATATATGACTTAAATGGCCTATAATCCAGGTGCCCTTAGAGTCCTCCTTCCTTTCTGTATTCTGGTGAGTCAAGCCTCAGTTCACATTTTCTTTTCATTCTCTTCATCCTTATTCCTCCTACAATAGCCCAATATCCCATTAAGTTCTCCTTACACCATTCTGATTCAACCCCTTCATATTCCTCTTGTAATCAGTCCCTGAAAAAACATGATCAGACTTATCACCTCAATAGCCCTACTTCTTGGTACCATTTTTTCCATTATGTACATTTTTTGTTGCTGTGACACTTTTATATCAAGAACAAACATTGACTCAGGATTTCATTTGATTTCCATAGATAATAGCAGCATTATCTCTTCTCAATTAGCTGTGTGTCTGTGTGTTTGTGAATAATTCTTGTCAAATTTCTTCATCTAGTAAACCAAGTCTATATACAGAATAAACAGTAAAAACTTGAAGATATGAATAATTCTCCCAGTTTTACTCATTATTTAAAATTTTATTTAAATTTTATTTTTGTTCTATATTTTATATAGGCAAAGCACTATTATAAATTTATCAAAAGGAATATCCTTTCTGGAATCTTTCTACATCATATCTAAAATTAAATTAACAAAACACTAGAACTTCTTATTAAGGAAGAGGATGAGTATTAATCCTATATATTCAACCAGATTCTGTGTGATGGTGTTGCATTGATATTGGAGAGATCATACAAAAATTTGTCTTTTGTTTTAGTTAGTATTTTGCTGTGGCCAATCTTTTGTGATAAGGCATAATATGTCATGGTAACAATATGGCCTATAAGCATAGCATGACTCTATAAGCCAACAGTAGAAGACATAACCACACCTATTGTCCACATGAGTTCACATCTGTACTCATAACTTACCAGTTCAAATCCCAAGTAATGAAAAGAAATGACCATCATATATGGAAGGCATGGTAAGTCCTACATTTCTTTATTTTAGAGTCACTTCTACTCTTTTGATCTTTTGTGAACATCCCCCAAATTTTGGTTGAAATGATTTTATATGTAAATTGCATAAAATAAAATCATCTCCAATGTCTATAATTTTTATGATATACCTGTCAGAACTGAGCAAATGCTATACGCAAAAGATACCCCAATAAAGGTATATGACTATACAAAAAATTATAGGCCAAATTTTATTTGCTGCAAATAATGAAAGACATAAAGCAAGACACATAAAGTGGACATTATATAAACTCATGGAAAAAAGAGGAACTCTTTTAAAATTAAATTTCTCCTTTTGATAATGATTAAATGCTACTTGATATGTGTGAGATTGTCTCTGAATTCAAATATGGAAAACACCCTTTACTACCATTAATAGAAGTAAGAGAGATGGCAAATGACAAACTCACAGAAAGCACACAACTACATATACATAATCTCATGTCAATAAAAAGAAACTAGTTCTTAGTGTGGGAAGTCTTTCTGTATATGTGTTGTTTTTATTGGTTATTGACTAAAGAACCTTCTTGATCTATGACAGGTCAGAAGAGAGCAAGGCAGAAATTGCAAGCAGAAATAGAGGAGAAAATAAGGTGGGGTCTGAGAGATGCTGTATGGATGGTGAAAGAAGAAAAGCACAACTTTTACCAGTAAACCATGAGCCTGGTGGTAAAATATAAAATAATAGAAATGGGTTAATTTAATATAGAAGAGCAAGCTAGAAATAGGTTTAAGCTATTGGCCAAAGAACATTGCAATTAATATAGTTTGTGTGTGATTATTTCGGGTCTGGGTGGTCAGGAAACAAACAATTATTCTTCACCTACAAGTTCTTGCATAGGTTAGGAAGTTGGAAACTAAGTCCTAAAACATCAAACAAGTAAGCAAGTAAGTAAATCTAATACAAGAATGGGAACACAATCCGCATGTTGTAGGGAGGCTTCTTGCTTTTCCCAGCTTCTCAGCCCCAAAATAACCATACAGAAACTGTATTAATTATACCACTTGTTGACCTATTAGCTCCTGCTTCCTATTGGCTTGCTCTTATGTTTTAATTTAACCCATTTCTATCAATCTGTGTATTGCCATGTGTCTGTGGCTTTCTGGCAAGATTCTGTCACGAGTCTGTCTCTGGTGGCCTACAAGGCTTCTCCTTGTCTCCACTTTCTTTCTCCCAGAATTCAGTTTAGTTTCCCCCCCCCCTACTTCTATTCTGCCCTGCCAGTCCAGGACAGATTCTTTATTAACTAATGATATTCACAACATACTGAAGGGAATCCCACATAATCAGCACTTGTGTGTACCTAGCTTACACATAGCTTTCAGATGATACAGACTGTCATGATCTTGTTAGAAGTAACTAACTGGAGGGAGGAACTTCATGAATATTGAATAGTAAATACTGCACATATACACACTAAAATAAAGAACCCACTAAAATTCTACTTTGAGATTTGTGATTTGCAATAAGAGAAAGAGGCAGAGAGATACAGAGGACAGAGAAAGAAGAGAAAGAAGTACATCTAAAGGTAATCCTAACTAGTGTTAAATTTTCAGCTCAGTGGAGTGAATTACCAGAGAGGGAATTTGTATATACTTAAGAGCATAAAATAGATGCAATGGATTCCTGTAGTCATACATTAATTTTTGTCACACTATTATTACTTAAAAGAAAAAGGGTTATTTCCTTGTTTAAATTTTTCCCACAATTTTTTCTTAATTGTTTGAATTTCATATCATACACTGCAGCCACACTCATTTCTCAGGACTTCCTGATCTGCCTTCCACCCTTGTAACTTCTCTTTCCAAAAGACAATAGAAAATTAAAATTACAAAAAAGTTTTATGGAGGAAGCTACAGTGTCTCACAGTGTGTAAGAAACATAAGCAAACAGCTTTACTTGTGAATGTTCACTACAATGAGTCATTGGACTGGTTCAAGGCCTCTGGGCTCTGCTACACTATTGATACTGAATTCTCCCTGAGACTCATCTGGGCTATCCTGTTGTTGCCCTGTATCATGGAGATCCTGCAACTTTGATTCTGCAGGACCTGCTCCTCCCTTAACTCCAGCAGCTCATAGATGTGGTATGTGCTGGGTTGGCCAGCTCAAAGCCCGGGATCTGGGCCTGAGTGGGAGCTGAGTTGCTCACCAAGGCTATCTCTCCATGATGCCCACGCAAGGGGTGAGGCAGCCTTTCCTGTATCCACACCACGAGGGCTAGCTCTTCCACACCCATGCCACAGGGTCAGTTCTTTGCACTACCCAGATAAGGGTACTTGAACAGCTTTCCCACACTATGTCATGAGGTCAGCTCTTTCACCTTCGTTCAGGGCCAGCTCTTCCTAGCTTCTCAGTCATGTTGCAGGGTGAGCTCACCCTAGTCCTATGGCCAGCAATTGGTGGCCAGATTTCCCACACTGCCCAGGCAAGGAACAGGGCATCTTTTCTGCACTTGTATCATTGCTGGTGTGACTGTGTGGTGGCTGGTGAGGGTCAGCACCATACTCAGACAACATCATGGCCTCAAATGGGAATCCAGACCAAGGAGGTCCACATGGCATGGATGTTGTCACAGACCCCTGCTACAGAAGGCCATTAACTAATTAACTCAGTCATGGTCCCCTACAGAAGCACAGGTCAGATAACACCAAGGCCTCTGATGGCAGTTTAGGCCTCTCTCATCAGGCTGTTCCTTGCTGCCTTCACGTCTAAAGTTTTACCTCGCTTCACAGACAACAATCTGTTCCCACTTCTTTTTCTGTCTCATATCTCCACCACAAATAGCTCATCATAATGATGCCTGTCCCTGTCCCAGGCCT
Organism: Myodes glareolus; assembly: GCF_982192425.1. NCBI lineage: Eukaryota > Metazoa > Chordata > Mammalia > Rodentia > Cricetidae > Myodes > Myodes glareolus. The sequence continues at coordinate 19,839,519 of NC_142033.1, read as the reverse complement.
CTCCTTTGTTTTACTTTTTAAATTTTTCATTTTTATTCGTTTTTATTTGATAAAGAAGAGGGTTTATTTCATCTCATAGCTCCCTGTCTGCTGCTGAGGAAAAGTAGACCAGGGGTTCAAGGCAGGACTCAGGAGGCAGAACTGAAGCCGATACCATGGAGGAACTCTGCTTACTTGGTTCTTCCTTATCATTTGCTCAGCTTTTTTCTTTTAATTATGTCTTTTATTGTGTGAAATTATAATATAATTGGATTATTTCTCCCTTCCCCTCTAATGAAGATATGTCTTGACAGAGTAATCAGTGAATGTTCAGAAGGCTGTTCATAAACTAGAACGATGCTGAAATGTAGTTCATGTGCCTTCTCAATGAGCTCTACTCACTCTTCGTTTTCTTTCCTGTCTTTACAAACTTTCGATAAATGAATAAGAAGCATTTTATGGAAATGAAAGCTATGGCAGTCACACAGGCCAGTAGGAATCCAATCACATCCAGAGAGTGGTACTGGTACCAGGTGAGGTTGTGTGCCAGTGGCCTCAGGTGCTTGGCCCCTTTGTGGCGCATGATAAACTCAATCCAGAAGATGACTCTGTCCAGGGGTTTCATGGGCTGGTCATGGTGAATGGTTGACAACCACACAGCATTCTCTTTATAGCTGAAAGTAGGAAAATGGACATCAACTTACATAAATTATGAAAAAATGCACTTGTACAATTTTTTTGTGTATGCTTGATGTTCGTGACTAGGAAGATTTTCAGAGGCATGACTGTGCTCCTTGAGCATGCAAGATTTAGCATGTAAAAGATTGAAAAAAACATCAAAAATTCTTAAAGTAGAGTTTGGACACAGCTAAGCTTTAAATTCAAAATATATTAAAATGAGATGCAATTTGAGTATGTTAAACTTCAGTTACCCATAAGCTATTAATAGTAAACTTTGTGAACAAAACATATAAAGTGTCAGGATGCATAAGCATAAGACAATTTTTTTTCTTGTCTCCATGGTTGTGCATATATGTGTAAAGGTGATAAAGATTGAAATGAGATTTTTATGGAACATATATCATTTGTTAGTGATTATTATTGCAAAGATGTTCTGGTTCTTATTAATTGGCTCTGAGAGATTCTTCTCATTTCTTTTATGTATTTCTAAATAATGTTACCACATATTTGAGAAAATTGATAGGAAGAATAATTTTCTTCTCTGTTACTATACTGGGATTTCTTATTAATTTCATTACTCTTATTTTAAAGTAGAATTATAATAAATTCTCACTATTACTTTTAAATATGTATGTGTGTGTATGTGTGAAAACATGTGTGTTTGTGTGTGTGTATGTGTGTGTGTTATGAGATCTGTTGGGGTTAGAGTTACAAATGTTTGTAAACAACTGATGTAAGTGTTGGGAACAGAACTCTGGTCCTCTGCTATGGCAGACCTTATTTTATCTATGAAGCCATCTTTCAAGCCTAATTGTTGTTATTATTTTTGATACTCATTTCTTGCTATAGTTTTAATGTTAGAAGTAAGACTTGTAAGAATTTCATACTGAAGTATTGTGGGTGCATCTGATTCTAATGCTGAAATAATTATTGATGAGTATAAAAAAAGAAAGGTAATATAGAGATGAATCATTAACTCTAATGCCAATCTTATGTAGCACAATTAGCAATTGTAATATAGAAAACTTATGGTTTATTTACAAATCAAAATGAGAACATTATGTATTTATTCTCATTAAATAATCCTCATTTCTTACTTAAAATTTATACATGCTATGCTTACTTAAAATTTAGAATGTAACTTATTTAATGATTGGGAAATGGGAAGAGGGAAGGCTCATTAGGGAAGGGAGAGGGAGGTTAATACAAAGGACAGAAAACAATAAAGTACCAATAAGGATATCAGAGAAAGCCACAAAGAATTTAACTGTTAACAATTTATCCAAATCCCCCATAACACGTACAATTTTACATATAAATATACATATATAGTTTTAAATTTCTTTTCTCATATGTGCTCATGGTGCTCGATCAAATAGTCAAAGAACACCTAACATAAATCCCAACACCAGACTTGAGAAATCCTTTTTTTAAGAGGTTGGTTGGGCCTGTCAAAGAGACTCCCTAAACATATGGCCTATTTGTGTTGCTTATTCTCCAGAGGTGGAAGAATGTTTCTAATATTGAATGAGCATGAAGTTCAGAAGCAGACCTCAGAGACCTCTGAGCAGGAACTGACTTGAAATTCCCTTTTCTGAATCCTAGTTCCTGTGGTACAACACAAAAAGAGTATTGAAAGACTTTCAAAGCCAGAGGGACAAGATAACTGCTGTGAAGTTGCTTTTGTGATAAGCTACACTCACGAAGTCTCAACAACATAGATACCTAAACAAGACTTGAATAATGATGACATCAATGGTCGGTCTCAACAATTTAGGTCCCTAAACAAGATCTGAATAAGGATGGCCCCGGTATTCATGCTAACATGAAAAGAAGGAGATCTCTCTGGTCCTAATTATTATTGGCACTGAAGTATTGCTGAGAGTGGGAGAGAAATAGGCTTTTCCAGGAAAGAGCTTCCAATGGGATTTTTTTAATCAAAGAAAAATAATGATGAACATATTAATCTGCTTCAGTCTAATAGGTTTTCACTATTTGAGTTTATCCTCAACCAGGTTGCATATTTTAATTATCTAACAACTCACTTGCATTTATATTAATATCTATGCTATTTCAATGCAGAAAGTTACAATTTCCATAATAGTTACCAATCTCTTTTGCAGCATTCAAGTTTCTCTGTTGTTGTATTTTCCTTTGGCTTCCAGGTGTAATACATCTGACACCATCCCTAACATTTCTTTTCACTTCACTTATTGACTATTTAAGTTTTATTCTATCCTTAAATCTCTGACCAATTACTTACCTAAAAGAATTAAAATTAAAAATTGGCCAGAGCTAGTGGCATATGCCTATTGACCAAGCTTTTTGGAGGAGGAAGTAGAAGGATTGCATATTTAGGACCAGTCTGATTTACATAGGAAAGAAACATAGAGCACAACATGGATGCAAAAAGTAGTAACAAAAAAAGAGAAAAGCCTATGACACTGAATCATACCCTAATTTGTCTCTTTACTGTCCATTATTTTTGCCTTCAGGATAATTGTTGCTCCTTTGGCCTTCAGTGAAAGGCAAAATAAATGATAAGTAAATAACAAGAAATACACACTTTTAAAAGGTTATACTCACAAAGGATTATCTATGATGGCCTCCAGTGCACTGAGCAAATCTGTCTTTGTCATTGTTCTGAAATCTAATGAAACAGCTGCTCCTTTGGCTACTATGTAGGCAATGTTATCATGTTGCTCTCCAAACAAAGGAATACCAATCATAGGAATTCCAAAATGGATTGCCTCATAGATTCCATTGGCTCCTCCATGAGTCACAAAGGCTTTGGTTTTTGGATGACCTAGAATAAGATGAATTCAGATTGATTAATTAGCAGTCTTAGACATGAAATGAGAAATGTGCACTATCCGGAACTAAAAGGAGACTTTCGACATGAAACTTCTTTTTTACTTAATTAAATTTATTAGTTTAGTTTACATCACAACTGTTGTTTCCCCTCCCTCCTCTTCCCAAGAAAACCTACGTGAATACTCTTATACTCATAACCTCGGTGAAATGTTTTCCTGTCTCAGAACAAGAAGAAACTAAATTTACAGAGAGATATTTTGGAGAATTGCTTTTGACTTGAGACTTGAATATGAAATCCTGATTCCTAGTTGAACACATGGGGTAAATAAGAGAAAATGAGTATTAAAAAAGACCAACTTCATACCAGAACTTGATAGCTTAAATAATACATTTGCTAAGTGTAATATAAAGGATTTTGAAGTCAGCTAGGATAGGTTTGTTCCTAGAATCTTACCTAGAAGGTCATTCTGGGGAAGCCATTTGTAGATTCTGGTATTAGGTCCTAAGGTGTCTGGTGTTTTGCCATCAAATCTCCAAAGAACCTGTTTAAGATTAGATAATCTTTATTGCTGGAGCCAAATTTAGCATTGTGCAGACTGAATAAGATATATTTAGGAATATATAAACATATGTGGCAACATTAATAGAAATGGTGCTATGAATTTGAAAGAGAACAAGGAGCATGGATATGAGAGGGTTTGGAGCAAGTCAGGAAAATGACCAATAATGAAATTATAATTTCAAAACCAGAAATTGCAAAAATAGATCTCTTTAAGTTTAAATATAACATAGCTAATACCTCCCCATAGGAGGGATGAGAACATCAGAAAGGGTAAATAATGAGAACTCTGGAGAGACTGAGAAGAAGATGTGCCAGCAATGTCTGAGCTTATTATTACATTCAGACTGGTTACACATAATCATCATTTTTCTAGGCAGAGATGTGAAAATAACAACATTGATGCCAGACTTCAGACTGTAATCAATCTGTTCTTTTGTTACAAGATGTTATTCAAGGAAGAGCTGCTAAGGTATTGCCGTTTCCTCTCTTCAGAGTCCTTTTAGGTTACACACAGAATACTGGGGACTTACACTGCCTCAAACAGTTGGGCTTTTATTGGGTTGCAGTAGTTTATCCATGAATGCAATAATAATTCATACAAGAGTTGTTGATGAAGATTAACAGGGAAAATTGCAGTACCTACAAATTGGTCATTTAAGACAGAAGAAAAATTGCAGTCATTAGTCTTGTCTATACAGCCCTTCACAAAAAAATGTGCTTTGTGAACAAAGACTCAGGACAAATAAGACTGTAGAATTAAGCAGCCTATTAAAGAAAAATTATAGACAATTATTGGAATTAAAAATAAAGGGAAAATGTTTACAGTATTAATTAGTTATGATGGGACTGATGTTTCTATTATAACCATGTAATAATGGCAACCCGAATGGCTCATGGGGGTGTAAATTCAACCCTGATGTGACTGAGAACTATGTAGTATTAAACAGAATAATACAAAATTACAATGTATGAGTCCAGACGACATAATGGAAGTCCTGCAGCCTTATGTTACTCATGTTCTGATTAATTTTGTTAAAGAGACTTCCTACAACAAACTCATGCAGAGATCTATATTCCCACATCTATTGATACCCATTCTTAGGAATCATACTTTAAATGGAAACTTGGGTTGTTAAAAATGAAAAGGAATAGGAAAAGAGTTGCAATGGATTATGGGACCGATATTACCACATGGAAAAGTATTAAGTATGACTTAGGTTTTTCATAGGAGTCAAAAATTATATAAAATCATAGTGACATGGCTCAGGATGTACTATATAAATATGGGCTTATTATTACACCTGAAAGAGTACAACAATGAGACGTTGTGTAATACCTGGGGTAACTAGTCACTAGAACAACTACCAAGCAACACCCCACCTCCCACATAAATTTTCATTAGACAATTTAAAAACATTCAATACCTTTCACAAATTATTACGGCTTGTTAGTTTTCTATATGCCACTCTATAAATGCCTAATTATGACCTAACCAATCTATCTAAAACTCTAAAAGGAGAGAGAGCATTGCATATTCCTTAGTTTTATCTTTCGAGGTAAAGGAAGAATTATAGGTAATTGATTTTAAACTAAAAGATGCGTTTGTAAATTGTGTGGTTTCATAGCCACAAGTTGGGGTGACACCTGTTGGGGTGACATCTTTTGGGTTTCAGCATTGACGGGGTTTGCATGTTCCAGGGTAGCGGCATGCGAATTAGAAAAATTAGGTAGGAGGAACAGAGATATGAAAGAAATACGGAGACGGAAGATAGAAGCAGGAGGGTTATCCAGTGAATACTGAATATGTCCATGCTTGTTTTTCATATACATTTACACCACAATCTAAAAAAAAGGGGGAAGAAGGCAAAAGAGACTGCTTTGACATGACACAAGGAAATATAGAACAATTCAATACTTGAGATATCAAGTCACTATTACCTGAATTAAGCTTTCTGATGTTTAAGGGAGGATATTCAGGGGCTACACCTGAGACTAAGTATCCTGTAAGCAGCCACTCCCTGAGTAAAACCTCCTGTGCTATCCTTGAAGGAGCAGAAATAGGCTTGAATTCCCTGACCTAAGCTCAACGTGGAGTGGAACCACTTCTGTGGGCCCCCACAGTGTGGATCCTTTGCTGCCTTTAAACTTATGTTCACCACTCAATTGTCTCCTAGAGGAAGTATAGCAAAAAAGAATAAACCTTTAGAATGGATTTATTTACACCATTATGTCCATACAACACTAATTTCTTACCTTCCTTTTCTTGTTTAATCAGTAAATCAGGGGAGGACCCAATGTCAACAATCATATGGCTTTGATCCTTGCTGTACTATATTATGTCTGACTAACAATCACTTTTAAAGACAATTACAGAACTGTATGGATTTTCAAATTTTATTTATATATTACTATGAAGGATAGAAAACTGTTTTACATTCATCTTTTTATCCTATTATTTCTTGGAATGTGTTTTTGCCCTTCTCCCAGATGTAGTAGGAAGGAGTGGATCTATTTCAGGGTAACCACGACTGCTTGCTGCTGTTATCCAGATAATGTATAGACTACTCTTTGTGTGCCTCTGTGGAAAAACATTTTTTTCCACACAGGGCTTCTCATTATGATTGTATACAGCTTTAACTTATGTATGTTTTGCTCATAAGACCCTTCTTAACCTCCAGCACATATGTTGTCTGAGTCTCAGAATAAAATTGACTACTCTGCCTCATTTCTGGCCTGTTCTCCCAAGTATCACTGCCTCTGAAGCAGTGACAGTGTAGGACTTAAACTAAAACATTCAACCTGCTGTATCAACTTCTCACCAAAAGACTTTTATGTTCTTTGTAGAGCTATTGCTGTGGACCAAGAGGTTGAGAACATGCCTGTAATATCTACACACTGGAACTCCATCTGTTGCCCAAACGATGACTATGACTACACCAAGTAAAACTGATGTTTTCTTCTTCATTCCTTTAGGAGGTCAATTCCTCTTTTGTCATATTCATTTCCAAACCTGAACCTTCACTAAATCACCCTCTTCTCTATCCATTCAACTCGGATTCCTTAAAAATAAGAATATTTCAAGACCAATTTGTGCACTACAAATATTCTTGGCTGTGTGGTGTTTGATAGAGAAAGCTTTACTTACCAGGACCTACACTCTTCCTCTCTCACAAGCTAATAATTGTCAATAGTTCTATGGCTTTGGTTAGGATAATGTACCCCCCTCTTCTAAGCATGCTCAGATTTGGTCTGATTTTGGTTGTTCAAGTATTGTTCATGCTTTTCATTGACATGAGTTCAAATCTATGCAATCATTGTTTTTTCCATGATAAAACAATTTTGATTTAGGATTCTAAGAATCTTAATGTAGACATACAAATCACCAATGGCAGGAAAAATTGCATGTAAAGTTCCGAACATGAATCCACATCCTTAGATTGTCACTGAGATTCGAAATTTCTTCTCCCGTCTCTATCTTATTCTCTTTTCCTGCCTGGGTGTTCTGTATGTGCTGCAGTATATATGAGTCAATTAATATGTGTGAGTACATGTTTAAAAATTCCAAGGTGAATATGGAATGGAGAAGACTACCTCAAAATTTCATTCTGGTTTCTCTTCTGTTGGAGACAGAATCTCTGATTTATTTGTTTATTTATTTATTTGTTTATTTATTTATTTATTTTTGCTTCTGACTCACAGGAATTGTATTTCTGCCTTCCAACTTTGAACAGAGTGTTGGCATTACGGACACATACAATACTGTGCCTGACTTGATGTGGCTTTGGAGGATTCAGAATGAGCTAATCACACTGCATGGAAAAGAGTTAACATACTGAGCCATTCCTCTTGCTCAGAAATTTATTAAATGTAGCAAATAGATGTTAAACAAGCAGTAAAGGTACAATTTTATGAGGTTTGTTGGGGAGTTCTAAAATTATGACCTTATTTGGGGTTTGAATTATAATAGATTTGGGAATTACTGATCATATTAATCATTGCAAAGATTCTTAGCATTCTCTTCTATATAATTTGCTATTCACAAGTGTTATTATTGAAAAATATTCCAAAATCTAATGACACTGATTTATGTTCTACTGACTTGTGCGTACTGGTAGGGATGCAGTCCTTATGATGAACTGCAAAGATTTTACTGCAGAGGTCAGAATGTTCTGTGACAGAAAAAATCAGTCCCTATCTGAGGCCTACAATAGGTGCTAATGTTGAAACTCTCAGACGTATCTCATAAAAAGGAGCATTAGCCTTACGGTTAACATGGATTGGCTACGTGACTGATGACATCAAAGATTAATGTAGGTGAATAAAGAGCGGCTGTTCCAATACAAAACTGAAAATGCTCATAAACATTCAAATTTAAACCATAGAAAATTACCATGTAGTGTTCTTTGTGAAGTGAGTTATCAGAAGCTTTATAGCGAATCTTAGATTCCTTTGGACTCTTTCTTTTTTCCCAATTTCTTGCTTGTGTGTTAGGGCCTTACTCTGACTGGTTAAAAGCAGAGTGGTGAGTTTCATCTTTTATGATGCAGACATCACTGTGAGGGAAGCACCTGTCTCTACCTTTTATTTGATATTTCTCATACAAATACCGGCAGGTCACTCAAAAAATAGATTTTTTTCTTTTAATGCATTTTCTTTCCATTAGCCAAAAATGTACTTTGGTTGACAGTTGATGAGCCTAGACTCCCCTCCTTTAAATGGCCCTCTCAACTGTACACTAAATAGGCCTATTCGAAAATTAGGATGCAGAGTCATGCTGCATTTCAAACTTTTTCAATACCTGCTTACTGTTATTCTGATAGAAATACCAAATACAAATTAACTCACCCCTGAAAATCTAATGTATGCAGTGACTTTAAGTAATCAACAAATAGAACAAGTGACTCTGAAGAATTTGGCTATGTTTATATACTCTTGATAGCAATGTCATCGTCATGCCAGCATTTCAGAATGTGCCCACAGTGATCACTGTATCTATATCCAAGCCATTCTCAGTCAAAAACACCTTCTGCAGTATTGAAGCATTTAGAATATCAATTTCTAAATTTTGCTAAGGGATATTAGAGCTTTCTTAAAACTTTACTCTTCATGCCATCATTTCTATGATCAGACCTTTCAAGGACGTTCACAGACTTAGTATAGAGTCAATATGGAATGCTTTCCCTCACCTTTTGTGGAATCTGGGCAAGGGCCCATGCGATTGTGTTGGCTTTGTCTTCTGACATGTTTCTGACCATTGACCCCAGAGAAAACACCACGACACCATGCTCTCCAGAGGTCTGGACAAAGTCTTCCATTTCCTGTGAAGAGAGTTTATTTCATGGCAAAATATAGTTGCAGAATAACCACTTATAAACCTTTATGAAAAAACTAGGAGAATAAAAATGAAGTGTTTCTAGGAATATTTAGAATTGTGATGTTAAAACATACAGAGGACAAACATGGCAATGTCACAGAATATGAACTTTCTAGGCATCCACACACACTATACTCAGACATTGTCCAACAGAATTTCAAAATATCCTCTTCTGACAAAATTAAAACTCAGGAGTGAAAGAATATTCTATGAAACATTCATAAAATTGTAGTGTAATTTACATGCTTTCATCTTACAGGAAGTGTGATATTTTTCCCTTGCCATTTTATTTTTCTATAATACCCGATTTAATATTATTAACAAGTGTTTGATGAAATAATATTTATGTTATAGTAAGTACATACATGATAGTTAACACAAACTTCCTACTATGATTAATAAAATATTTTGGTTCTTAGTGAAATAATCATAACTGCATGATAAACAAATACCATATAATAATTTTCTGATATTGTGTACGAATAGGGTATTTTCAGAGCTGATACCCAAAATTTACTGGAGAGAAACTATGTCTAAGTTGTTTGTTCAGATATCAAACAATTACCTTGGATATATGTCATCAAAGCTTTTGGTGATGAACAGTTTATGATTGATGAGTTTAACTGACTTAATTTCTCTGTCTTTTTGAGTGTATTTATATGTGTGTGCTTGTGTGCATATGTGTGTTTGTGTATATGTGTGTGAACATGTGTGTTTAGCACATAGATACCAAAAGTAAAAATCTGATGCCTTCCTCTATCAGTCTTCAAAATAGGTTTTGAGATTGTCTCACACTGAAGACAAATCTCACCATTTTTTTAAACAGACTAGTAGTCAGCAAGCTCCCAGTATTAACTGTTTCTGCCACCTCAGTGCTAAAATCATTGCACTGTACTGTGACATCCAACTTTTTATCTGGCTGTGTAATTCAAACTTAAATCCTCATAGCTGCCTGGTAAGGAATAGCTAACCACAAAAGTACCCTAGCTGATTTAAATTAATTCACTGATATGAATGTGTTCCCGGTCTATGACATTCTTTTCTGAGTTTATCGAACTCCTAGTGAGCAGGATGCTTAAATCCACTTCCTATATATCTCTATCCTAGGGAGAAAAATCTAATGAAAGCTGTAGAATCATGTTCACCAGAAAAGATATCAAATAAAAAAAGAGATCTAAAGAATATATTTACCTTCGGCAAGGGTTTGGCAGGCTTGCAGTGGAGACCTCCTACATAGTCAACATTTGGTAAGGTTGGGCGAGGAAACTCCAAATCCCAGTAGGATCTAATGAGCCACATTTCTGCTTTGCCTATTGTCTCAGTTAAGGTAGTGGGCCTTCCTAGAAGGAGAAATGAGCAAGTGAGAAGGAGAAAAGTTGACAAGATTGTCAATTTAATGTAAAATATATTTTTTAAATGGTGGAAGATATATTTGATACAGAACATGTGCATTTAAAACCAAATTTTACTGTTTTCTTGAGTTAATTTTGTATCCTGCTACATTACTGAAAATGTTTATGGCTTGTAGAAATTCCTTGGTAAAATTTTGGGATTGCTCATGTAAACTATCATACCATCAGTAAACAGTGAGATTTTGGTTTCTTTTCTGATTTGTATTCACTTGATCTCCTTTTGGTGTCTTATTGCTCTAGCTAGGACCTCAAGAACTATATTGAATAGATATGGAGAGAGTGGACAAGCTTGCCTTGTTCCTGATTTCCGTGGAATCGCTGGGAGTTTCTCTCCACTTGGTTTGATGTTGACTGTTGGCTTGCTGTATATTGCTTACTTATGTTTAGGTTTATTATGTATGTTCCTTGTATCCCTGTTCTCTCCAAGACCTTTATTATAAAGGGATGTTGTATTTTGTCAAATTCGTTTTTGAAATCTATTGAGATATTCATGTTTTTTTGTTTGTTTTTTTGTTTGTTTGTTAGTTTGTTTATATGGTGGATTATGTTGACAGACTTTCCTATGTAGAACCATTGCTGCATCTCTGGGATGAAGCTGGCTTGATCACGGTAGATGATGGTTCTGATGTGTTCTTGGATTCTTCACAGACCTTGAAAGAATGGCACTCAACTTCATATGGAAAAACAAAAACCCAGCATAGCCAAAACAATCCTGTACAATAAAAGAACTTCTGGAGGCATCACAGTCCCTGACTTCAATCTCTACTACAGAGCTACAATAATGAAAACAGCCTGGTAGTGCCATAAGAGCAGACAGAAAGACCAAGGGAAGCAAATAGAAGACCCAGATAATAATCCACACTTTTTCAAACACCTGATTTTTAACAAAGAAGCAAAAAATATCAAATATAAAAAAGAAAGCATATTTAACAAATGGTGTTAGCGTAACTGGATATCAACATGTAGAAGAATGAAAATAGACCCATATCTATCACCATGCATAAAACTCAGGTCCAAATGGATCAAAGACTTCAACATAAAGCCAGCCACATTGAACTTTATAGAAGAGAAAGTGGGAATTACCCTTGAGTTCTTCGCCACAGGACTCCACTTCCTAAATATGATTCCAGCAGCACAGACACTGAGAGAAACAATTAATAAATGGGACCTCCTAAAACTGAAAAGCTTCTATAAAACAAAGAACACAGTCAACAATACCAAATAGCATCCTACAGAAAGGGAAAAAAAATCTTCACTAACCCCACATCAGACAGAGGTCTGATCTCCAAAATATACAAAGAACTGAAGATTTTGGTTATCAAAAGAACAATAATCCAATAAAAAAAGGAGTACAGACCTAAACAGAGAACTCTAACCAGAAGAATCTAAATGGCTGAAAGACACTTAAGAAAATGTTCAACATCCTTAGTCATCAGAGAAATGCAAATCAAAACAACTCTGAGATTCCATTTTACACCTGTAAGAATGGCCAAGATCAAAAACACTGATGGCAACTTATTCTGGAGAGTTTGTGGGGTAAAGGGAACACTTCTGCATTGCTGGTGGGCATGCAAGCTGGTACAACCCCTTTGGATGTCAGTGTGCTGATTTCTCAGAAAATTAGGAAACAACCTTTCTCAAGACCCAGTAATACCACTTTTGGGTATATGCTCAGTTGTGTTACAAGGACATGTGCTCAACTACATTCATAACAGCATTGTTTGTCATAGTCAGGACCTGGAAACAACCTAAATGCCCCTCAGTCGAAGAATGGATAAGAAAAATGTGGTACATTTATACAATGAAGTACTACAAAGCAGAAAAAATAATGACATCTTGAATTTTGCAGAAAAAAATGGATGGAGCTAGAAAACATCATTTTGAGTGAGGTAACCCAGACACAGAAAGATAATTATCACATGTACTCACTCATAAGTGGTTTTTAAACATAAAACAAAGAAAACAGCCTACAAATCACAATCCCAGAGAACTTAGACAACCATGAGGACACTAAGAGAGACATACACAAATATAATCTTCTTGGGAATTAGAAAAAGACAAAATCTCCTGAGGTAAATGGCAGCATGGGGATTTTAGGGGAGGGTTGAAGGGAAGGGGAGAGGCAGGGTTGGGAGCAGAGAAAAATGTAGAGCTCAAAAAAGTCAATTAAAATATAAAAGAAAGCCCAGGAAATTTTATGACCCCAGGGGGAAGGGAGAAATATAGGAATTCGTTATCCTCCTGGATAGTGGAACTAGGCAAGATTGCCAGGCAAACTTGGGTGCATGGGGGGTGGGGGGGTAGAAGTAAGGGAAGATGGTCAGGGAGAGGGGAGAGGGAGAGGATTGGGGATGGCTTGGGGGAATGGGAGGGGGGAGGGAGGAAGAATGGTTGTGGGAGCAGGGAGGTTTATATCTCAGCTAAGGGAGCCATTTTAGGGTTTGCAAGAGACTTGAATCTGGAGGGGTTCCCAGTAAAAATTAAATTAAAAAAATAAAATAAAATAAAATAAAAAATTTAAAAAAAATTAAAAAAAATAATTTTTAAAAAAAAAAAAGGAAAGGAAAACTCTTTACTGAGTCAGGTAAGCCAGACCCAAAAAGAGGAATATGGTATGTATTCACTCATAAGTGGATTCTAGCCATAATTAAAGGTCTTTGAGCCTATTATTCGTGATCCTAGAGAAGCTGGATAGGAGGGTGAACCTGAAGAAAATTCAGGTAGTTTTCCTCCTGGAGTTTGAAAATAGACAAGAGTCCCAGGTAACCTCGGGTGCTTGGGGGTGGGAGGGTTGCTGGAAGGGGAGAGGGTTTGGGAGAAGGGAGCATGGGGAATGCTCGGGGGACTGGGAGGGAGGGAGGGAGGAAGGATAGACATGGGATCAGGAAGAATATACCTCAACTAAGGGAGTCAGTTTAGGGTTTACTAGAGACTTGATTATAAATGGGATCCCAGGTCCAAGGAGAGATCCTCAGATTGTTCTCTAGACAGAGGAGAGGGTGCCTGAACTGGCCTTGGCCCATAACCACACTGATGAATATTTTGCTTATCACCATAGATCCTTCATCTGGTGATGGATGGAGTTGGAGACGGCGATCCACATTGGGACACTGTACTTAACTCCCTAGGTCCAAACAAGAAGCAGAAGGAAAGAAAACGTGAGCAAGGAAGGCAAGATCAGAGGGAACCTTCATTCGACGAGGGATAGTGATACAGAAGGAGACTCACATTGGAGCACTGGACTGAGTCCCCAAAGGTCCAAACGAGGAGCAGAAGGAGGAAGAACATCAAAAAGGAAATCTCTCCCGCGAGGGGTGCCATCACCCACTGATACAAGGGGACTGATCTAATGAGAGTTCACCAAGGCCAGTTGTCTGGGACTGAGCGAGCACGTAATTCAGTCAGATTCTCTGAAGGAGACGGGATTCTCTGAATGTGGCTGGCCTGGAGTCTTCCTGAAAAGCCATTGACAATGACACTGGGACTTGTTTCCTCTGCATATACTGGATTTTTGGGATCCAGTCTGTTTGGATGCTCACCTTCCTGAACCTGGAGGAAGGGGGGAGGAGCTTGAACTACCCAGAGGGTAGGAGACCCTGAGTGTTATTGGGGATGGAGAGGGAGGAGGGGAGGAAGTGGGGGGAGTGGGAGGGTGTTGGGAGGAGGGGCAGAAATGGAGATTTTTGTATTTAATAAACTTTGGAAAAAAAATAAAATACAACTGAACAAAAATAAAATAAAATAAAATATAAAAGAAAAACAAATGTTGATTAATATGTAATACAATTTGCATGTATAATTGACTTATAGCTCACATAATATTCATAAATGGCAGTTTGGGTTTATTTTTAAAACAATCATAAGTATTACCTTATATTTCCACAGTGATTTGAAATAATAGTTATTGAAATAACCCAATATGCCACTATTTAATAAGCACACATTTTACTCCTCTCTATTTCTTTAAAAGGAACAGTGAAAATATATTCACACATACATAGTCCAGATCCAAAAGTCACATTATGCCATGTACCATGGCCAGACTTCCCCAAGGTTCTTGTAGTGTGTAGTTAGTCCTTCAGCCTTGTTTTGGAAAAGGAGCTGTAAACCTTACGAATGGCAAAATTTCTGGTTAGTGCTTCTAACTTTGGTTCATATTACAAATTTTAATAGTGCTTATCTTTCAAAAATAATCACAATATTTTCAGAAATTATAAGAATATAAATTTTGGACAGTCTTAACTATGGCATATTTGTTGAGAGAAAAAAAAAACAACTGCAAAAGAATACAGACTGGGTACATGAGTATCCGTGCTTCTGTAGTGTTTAAGCAACGAAAGCTAGGGAAGTACACAATAAAAAATTATGGTATTGGTAGAAACTCCAGTTCTATTTTTACACCTGTGATCTAGCATAGATTCTTTCAAGAGTAAAGGAATTCTTTAGGAAATACAGAGAAAATATTTTATAATTTGTATTTTTATTTATGTATGTGTGTGTCTGTGTGAATATATACTAAGTTTATTCAGGAATTGGCAGATACCATAAAAGGACAGCAGGTCCCCTGAAACTGAAGTTACAGGCAATTTTGAGACACTGGGCCTGTGTGGGTGGTAGGAACAGAACTCAGGTACTCAAAATGAACAGAAAAATACTCTTAACATTTTGGTCATGTTTTCAGACCCCACAAATTAGTTTTAAATGAAGATAGTTGCCTATGCAAGAGAAAATAATTTCTTCAATGCTATATACATATTGATACTGTAAAATATTTCATCCCTTAATATACATTAATTATTATTTGGTTAACTAGCTAGTGACTTATTAAAATAGATTAAAAATTACAGCAAAATGAATAAAGAATCACTTAAGAAAAGTCTACTTGTTTCTTGTTGCAGTTCTGTATCTCAGCAGAATGTCCTGTATCAGGTCTGATACCTGCTTCTCTTTGATCAATACTATGAGCTTTTACAGTGAGTGTGGTCGCTAAGATCATATTACATTTGATCACCAATAAAATGCAACTTCATTTTGCACTTCATGGACATAAGTATAGATTTAAATACTTGGGAAATTTATGTCATTGAGCTATTGAGGAGAAACATAACTTACCCAATGTTTCACTGTAAAACTGACTCCATTTCTTCTCATTAAATGTCTCGAACCAAAAGTCAAAATACAGCATACACATCATATTTTTTATCCTCTCCATGAAAGTCATTTGACCACCTAGTCCTGACAAAATTACAGGCACATAAGAGGGAGGGACTAGAAATCTCCCACTGTACTTTTCCATTGCATAGCCAGGAGAGAAGCGAAGACTGTACAGAAAAGGGATCTGGAGAAGTTCAGCTATCAGCTCCCCACAGGGAGCAATGGCATCTGAGAAAAGGACATCAAACTTGGATCCCTGTAGTTTTGTCATAAGTTGTTTGTTTGAAACTGTGTCTTTGCAAAGCCTTAGATAGCTGTCAGAGTATTCATTAAGCACGTTTTGTAGCATAGGAGAGAAGGATAAGCACAAATCTCTTGGTATCTCATAAGTCCATACATCAACAAGCATTGTGAAAACCTTGTCAAAATCATCTTTACTGATAGACGTAGGAAAACTCTCAAACTTCAGACCAGGTGACTTCTGGGGATCAAGAAAGATGGAAACTGAAGGTCTCAGAACTGTTACTTCATGACCCCTCTGTACAAGTTCATCCAGTATTGTCTTTAGATTCATCCAGTGACTGTATTCCATTGGCCATACCAACACCTTCCCACAGCTCCCAGATCTTAAGTAACAACCCATTTGCAGGAGCAGCAGAACAGACATCCACTTCACAATCATCCTGAGTCATCCAAGTCTTCTGTTCACAGTGTGTCCCCTGTGTCATCGCTGATCCTTATATCTAAGGAGAAAAAGCCTTGAGTTAAAATATAACCTGAGTAGATCAAAGAAAACTTACTAAATGACTACTTTAATCTTCTGAGCTTAGTAGAGATAGTAAAAGCAAATATTAATTATTCATATTTGAATATCAGTGTTTAATGTCACATGTTTTATAATGAAGTAAATTCAGGAGTCAATACCTTGTTTGCATAACACCTCTGTTTCTAAGATATTTGAATAATAACAAGAATACTGGTTAGCAAGAGGTTAGTCTGAAATTTCTTCTTAACATAGAACCCAAGATATAGTAATTGCACACCATATCAATATTTTATGGATATCATTTTTAAAAGTTTTTTCTATAACTGTTGATTAACATATTCACTTACATATAATTTCTAAAATGCTTGACAGTACACATAACTAACTTTACTGACAGAAGTCCTGGGAAGAAGATAGGCCCGAGCCTCCTCTTACACATGTCCCTAGGGATATAGTTGACTAGAAATTGAGTTGTTAGACTCATAGTTGATAGAATAACATGAGAGATATTACTGCTAAGGCAGTTAGTGTATTAGACTTATCTGTCCACTGGCCTTTCAGAAGCCCAAGAAGTACTTGAATAGCGTGTTATCAGAGTCTTAGTTCACAAAGGCCCCGAGAAGTAGATGAATACATGCATCTGCATGCCTCCTCTCAAGGAAACAACATGACCAGCATTCCTGAGGTCATCAATTTCTCAAAAATTGTTCATGCAGATCTTGGATATTGACATGTGATCTGCAATGTCATCTTCTGTGCCCTGGTATTCTGCTAAAGCTATAATTTTTTTCTTTTTTATTAATTTATAAAAGTTTCCACTCCCGCCCCTCCTCCCAATACCCTCCCACTCCACACACTCCCTATCCTCCTCCCTCTCCAGCCTTAAGAGTAGTAACGGTTTCCTGCTCTGTGGGAAGTTCAAGTTCCTCCCCCCTCCCTCCAGGTCTAGGAAGGTGAGCATCCAAACAGACTAGGATCCCAAAAATCCAGTACATGCAGAGCAAACAAGTCCCAGTGCCATTATCAATGGCTTCTCAGACAGTCCCCATGCATCTTCAATGGTCTGTTCAGGAGTGGCAGATGAACCTCCCTGCTTCCCAGAATTCTCCTGTTCTCATTGCATCACCTCTACTTCCTGTCTGGTTTTCCCGCCTATACTGCCTGCTTGGCCAATCAGCGATTTATTAAAATATGATTGACAGAATACAGACAATTCTCCCGCATCAAATGCTTTTATAGTATGATAGGACATCTCTTGGGTATATTCCCAAGAGTGGAATTGCTGGGTCCTGAGGGAGGTTGACTCCCAGTTTCCTGAGAAACCGCCACACTGATTTCCACAGTGGCTGCACAAGTTTGCATTCCCACCAACAATGGATGAGAGTTCCCTTCTCTCCACATCCTCTCCAGCATAGGCTATCATTGGTGTTTTTGAGTTTGGCTATTCTGACAGGTGTAAGATGGTATCTCAAAGTTGTTTTGATTTGCATTTCCCTGATCGCTAAGGAGGTTGAGCATGACCTTAAGTGTCTTTTGGCCATTCGAAGTTCATCTGTTGAGAATTCTCTGTTGAGATCATCACCCCATTTTTTAATTGGGTTAATTAGAGTTTTAGTGTCTAGTTTCTTGAGTTCTTTGTATATTTTGGAGATCAGGCCTTTATCTGATGAGGGGTTGGTGAAGATCTTCTCCCAGTCAGAAAGTAGCCTTTTTGTCTTACTGACAATGTCCTTTGCTTTACAGAAGCTTCTCAGTTTCAGGGGGTCCCATTTATTCATTGATTCTCTTATTCTCTGTGCTACTGGGGTTCTACCTAGGAAGTAGTCTCCTGTGCCTATGTCTTATAGACTACTTCCCACTTTCTCTTCTATCAGGTTCAAAGTGGACAGATTAATGTTGAGGTCTTTAATCCATTTGGAATTGAGTTTTGTGCATGGAGATAGATATGAATCTACTTTCATTCTTCTACAGGTTGACATCCAGTTATGCCAGCACCATTTGTTAAAGACGCTTTCCTTCTTTCATTGCATACCTTTAGCTCTTTTGTCAAAAATCAAGTGTTCATAGGTTTGTGGATTAATATCTGGGTCTTCTATTCGATTCCATAGGTCGACTTCTCTGTTGTTATGCCAATACCAAGCTGTTTTCAATACTGTAGCTCTATAATAAAGTATGAAGTCAGGGATGGTTATACCTCCAGAAGTTCCTTTATTGTATAAGATTGTTTTGGCTATCCTGGGATTTTTGTTTTTCCATATAAACTTGATTATTGTTCTCTCAAGGTCTGTGAAGAAATATGATGGGATTTTGATGGGGAGTGCATTGAATCTATAGACTGCTTTTGGTAGAATTGCCATTTTAACCATGTTGATCCTCCCAATCCAAGAGCATTGGAGATATTTTCATTTTCTTGTATCCTCTTCAATTTCTTTCTTAAAAGACTTAATGTTCTTGTCAAATAGATCTTTCACTTCCTTGGTTAAAGTTATCCCAAGATATTTTATGCTTTTTGTGGCTATCATGAAGGGTGAAGTTTCTCTGATTTCCCTCTCTGCTTCTTTATCCTTTGTGTATAGGAGGGCAACTGATTTTTTGGAGTTGATCGTGTACCCTGCCACATGACTAAAGGTGTTTATCAGCTGTAGGAGTTCTTTATTAGAGTTTTTGGGTCGCTTATGTATACTATCATATCATCTGCAAATAACGAGAGTTTAACTTCTTCCTTTCCAATTCGAATCCCCTTGATCCCCTTATGTTGTCTTATTGCTATTGCTAGAACTTCAAACACTATATTGAAGAGGTATGGAGAGAGTGGACAGCCTTGTCGTGTTCCTGATTTCAATGGAATGGCTTTGAGCTTCTCTCCATTCAGTTTGATGTTATCTGTCGACTTGCTGTAAATAGCTTTTATTATATTTAGATATGATCCTTGTATCTCGAATCTCTTCAACATCTTTATCATAAAGGTCTGTTGAATTTTGTCTAATGCCTTTTCAGCATCTAATGAAATGATCATATAGTTTTTTTCTTTCACTTTTTTTATATGATGGATTACATTGATACATTTGCGTATGTTGAACCAGCCCTGCATCTCTGGGATGAAGCCTACTTGATCATAATGGATAATTTTTCAAATGTGTTCTTGAATTCGGTTTGACAGGATATTGTTGAGAATTTTGCATCGATATTCATGAGTGAGATTGGCCTGTAATTCTCTTTCTTGGTTGTGTCTTTATGTGGTTTTGGTATCAGGGTAACTATAGCTTCATAAAAAGAATTTGACAATGAATCTTCTGTTTCTATATTGTGAAATACATTAAGGAGTATAGGTATTATCACTTCTTGGAAGTTCTGGTAGAATTCTGCATTGAGACCATTTGGTTCTGGGCTCTTTTTGGTCCGGAGGTTTTTGATAACAGCTTCTAATTCTTCGCGACTAACTGGTCTATTTAGATTTTTCACCTGGTCTTGATTTAACATTGGTAAATGGTACTTATCTAAAAACCAGTCCATTTCTTAGTAGGGAGTTTTTTGATAACAGCTTCTAATTCTTCGCGACTAACAGGTCTATTTAGATTGTTCACCTGGTCTTGGTTCAACTTTGGTATATGGTACTTATCTTAAAAAATGTCCATTTCTTTTACATTTTCCAATTTTGTGGCATAAAGGCTTTTGTAGTAAGATCTAATGATTCTCTGAATTTCCTCTGTGTCTCTGGTTATGTCCCCCTTTTCATTCTGATCTTATTAATTTGCATGTTCTCTCTCTGCCGTTTTATTAGATTGGATAGTGATTTGGCAATCTTGTTGATTTTCTCCAAGAACCAATTTTTGTTTTGTTGATTCTTTGGATTGTTTTCTGTGTTTCTATTTTGTTGATTTCAGCCCTCAGTTTGATTATTTCCAGTCTTCTTCTCCTCCTGGATGAGTCTGTTTCTTTTTTTTTTCCTAGAACTTTCAGGTGTGCTGTTAAGTCTCCAATATGTGCTTTCTCCATTTTCTTTAATTGGGCACTTAGTGCTATGAACTTTCCTCTTACCACTGCTTTCATTGTGTCCCATAGGTTTGAGTATGTTGTGTCTTTATTTTCGTTAAATTCAAGGAAGACTTTAATTTCTTTCTTTATTTCTTCCTTGACCCAGGGATGATTCAGTAGTTGACTGTTCAGTTTCCATGAGTTTGTAGGCTTTCTGGTGTTAGAATTGTTATTGAATTCTAACTTTATTCCATGGTGATCCGACAAGACACAGGTGGTTCCTAATATTTTGTTTTGTATCTGTGGAAGGTTGCTTTGTTACCGAGAATGTGGTCAATGTTTGAGAAGGTTCCATGAGCTGTAGAGAAGAAGGTATATTCTTTCCTATTTGGGTGGAATGTTCTATAGATATCTGTTAAGTCCATTTGATTCATTACCTCTATTTATTCTCTATTTTCTCTGTTGGGTTTCTGTCTGATTGACCTGTCCATTGGTGAGAGAGGTGTGCTGAAGTCTCCTACTATTAGTGTGTGTGGTTTGATGACTGTCTTGAGTTCTAAAAGTTTTTCTTTTACATAAGTGGATGCTTTTATATTAGGGGCATAGATATTCAGGATTGAGACTTCCTCCTGATGAATTGTTCCTGTTATGAGTATGAAATGTCCATCTCCATCTCTTCTGATTGATTTTAGTTTGAAGTCAATTTTGTTGGAAATTAGAATGGCCACACCCACTTGTTTCTTAGGTCCGTTTGCTTGGAAAACTGTTTCCCAACCCTTTACTCTGAGTAGATGTCTGTCTTTGTGGTTGAGTTGTGTTTCTTGTAAACAGCAGAATGTTGGATCCTGTTTTCGTATCCAATCTCTTAGTCTGTGCCTTTTTGTAGGTGAGTTGAGTCCATTAATATTAAGTGATATTAATAACCAGTGGTTGTTGACTCCTGATATTATTTCTTTTTTATTTTTTTTGTGTGTAGTAGAGTTTGTGTGTTTCCCTTCTTTGAGCTGTGGTTGAGAAGGGTCGCTATATGTCAGAGTTATTATAGGCAATGTTGGCAATGTTGGATTCCTTGGGTTGCGATTTTCCTTCTATTACTTTCTGTAAGACTGGATTTGTGGCTACGAATTGATTAAATTTATTTTTATCCTGGAATATATTGTTTTCTCCATTGATAGTGAATGATTGCTTGGCTGGGTATAGTAGTTTGGGTTTGCATCCATGGTCTCTTACTTTCTGCAGGACCTCTATCCAGGACCTTCTGGCTTTCATGGTTTCCATAGTGAAGTCTGGTGTAAGTCTGATAGGTTTACCTTTATAAGTTACTTGATCTTTGCAGCTTTTTAATATTCTTTCTTTAATCTGTATGTTTTATATTTTGATTATTATATGGTGAGAGGATTTTTTTTTTGATCAAGTCTATTCGGTGTTCTGTATGCTTCTTGAACCTTCATAGGAATATAGTTCTTTAGGTTGGGAAAGTTTTCTTCTATAATTTTGTTGAGTATATTTTCTGGACCTTTGATCTGCGGTTCTCCTTCTTTAATCCCTATTATTCTTAGAATTGGTTTTTTTTATTGTGTCCCAGATTTCTTGAATGTTTTGTGATGAGAATTTGTTGGATTTGCCGTTTTCTTTGATTAGAGCGTTTATTTTCTCTATGGTGTCTTCAGAATCTGAGATTTGTTCTTCTATCTCTTGTATTCTATTGGTTATGCTTGATTCTGTAGTCTCTGTTCATTTACCTAGATTTTCCATATCCAGTCGGCCCTCGGTTTGTGTTTTCTTCATTGCCTCCATTTCAGTTTTCAAATCTTGAACTGTTTCCATTACCTGTTTGATTGTTTGTTCTTGGTTTCCCAGGGTATCGTTCATGGATTTATTCATTTCTTCAAACTTTTTGTTATACTTCTCATCCATTTCTTTACTCATTTCTTCAAACTTTTTGTTATACTGCTCATCCAGTTTTTTAAGGGAGTTATTCATATCCTGTTTAAGGGACTCTATAGCTTTCATAATGGCACTTTTTAGCACTTCTTCTGGATTAAGGTGTTCAAGTCCTTCTACTGTAGGGTCATTGGGATCAGATGTTTTCGTGTTGTTTTTCAGATTGTTGGAGGAGTTCTTGCCTTGGCTTTTGCCCATCTCTTCCTTCAAATGCTCTCTATTGGATCTTCTGATATCGGGTCAGGTTCCCTAGTTGGGCAGGTACTTCACTGACAGAAGGCCTACCTTTCCTCAGGCAGGCTATTGAAACACAGGAACTGCCTCCTGCCAGGTTGTGCTTACCGCCCAGGCCCAGCGTGCAAGGTAGCTGAGCTGGGGAAATTTTATGGCTTCAGGGGGAAGGGAGAAATAGAGGAAGGTGTACCTGAATGAAATCTGGGATGGGAAACAGGAGAGATTAGCAGGGTGGATCCACCACTGCACGGGAACCAGGGAGTCAAGCGGGTTGGGGAAAGTCTGAACTCCTCCTTGCCGGGCTTCTACCACGGTCCAGGAGCAAACTCATCCCTCCAATGTATGTGCGCCAAAGGCACAGTGCCCCTTACTGGCCAGGAATGTCGCTGATCTGACACTGAAGCTATAAATTTTCAAAACATTTTAAGAGGTTTCATCTAGAGAAAGTTTTTTTTTTAATTAAAATGCCAACTCGTCATTATTTTGACCAAGTCCTTCACCAAAACCAATGTTTGGAATTATGGATATATTTTGTACCATGATTTGAAGCAGTAGTATTCATCACTGTAAGCAAGGTCTATAGGAGTTTTTGTGAAGATAACATGTGGCAGGGATATCCTTAAATCATGGAGAACTGATAAGTTAATCCTTTCTGGAAATTTCCTTACAGATATACCCCAATATTTCTTTCACTATAGTAAAGCTTTTACCAGTCAACTTAGCAGTGAGAAAACCATCAACTCACAAAAATGAACAATAAAGTTTCCACACGACCCTCCTCTCTCCCCAAGTTCTCCCTTTTGTCTGCGGGGTCCTTGGACCTCCAACGAGTCCCTGTCCCTGTGCTGAGGACAACCATCCAGACCCGTGAATGGGTGTCATCCCACAGCAGGGCAGAATGTCAGGGAAAGGAGCACAGGGCCCCTTCAGTTCCTGGCCCAGGGCTTTTTTTCGTAGGGAAGTTTTTGATGACAGCTTCTATTTCCTCCCTACCAAAAAAAAAGCCCTAGACCAGATGGTTTCAATGCAGAATTCTACCAGAACTTCCAAGAAGAGCTAATACCTATACTCCTTAATGTGTTTCACGATATAGAAACAGAAAAGTCATTGCCAAACTCCTTTTATGAAGCTACACTTACCCTGATACCAAAACAACCACAATGATTTCCAAAGTGGTTGCACAAGATTGTTTTCCCACCAACAATGCAATGAATGGGTGGACATAGAGACAGAGACCCACATTGGATCAAAGAACTGAGCTCCCAAGGTCCAAATGAAGAGCAGAAAGAGGGAGAACACGAGCAAGGAAGTCAGGACCGACCACAAGGTGTGCGTCCACCCACTGAGACGTTGTGACTGATCTAAGGGGAGCTCACCAAGGCTGACAGGACTGGGTCTGAACGAGCATGTCATTAAATCGGACTCTCTGAATGTGGCTGACAATGAGGGTGGACTGGGAAGCCAAAGATAATGACACTGGATTTTGATTCTACTGCATGTACTGGCTTTTTGGGAGCCTAGTCTGTTTGAATGCACACCTTCCTAGACGTGGATGGAGGTGGGGTCTTGGACTTCCTACAGCCAGGGTACCCTGACTTCTCTTAGGACTGGAGAGTGAGGAGGAGGGGGAGTGGAAGGAGTGGGATGGAAATGGGAGGATGGGAGGAGGTGAACATTTTTAATAAATAAATAAATTTCAAAAAATAAACAATTAAAGAGAAGAAAGGAACAAATAGATTAACGACCATGAAATAAATTAATTAAATGGCATTAGAATTTATTAAATTATAAATAACAATCTAGGATGTTAACATGTCAAATTCTTTAATTAAAATATATGCTCCTTCTAATCAAACAAACATCTACACACGAGACTCTATGTATAAAAAAATTACTTCGTAGGTAATAAACACTTGCACTGAGAATTGGAAAAATCAATACAAAAGAACAAATTACATGTAGTAGATCCACTTATAACTGTCAAAACTAATTAAGTTATAGAGTATGAAATATGAGTTCTAAGGTCTCTATATATTTACCAACATATCAGTTTATCAAAATCAATCACTATAATCCACACACATCCAATTATTTTCCACAAACGTTGGATGTGAAAGAGAGAGATAAACACAATAAGACCTGTAGATTTGAACACCTCACTTCAATTGGAAAATCACTTGGGCAAAAATTTAGCACTAGAATTTAGCACAAACTCAGCTGGCTAAACAGAAAATTTCATTCAATGGGTACAGGATATGCAGTTCTCTCACCAGCACATGACACACTGCCCTGCATTCACAATGAATAGAGCCACAGAAACAATTCTCAATAAACTGATACAAATTAAAAGTATAATTTATTATCATAGTATAATAAACCACAATTCAAAATTAGAGACATTGTAAGTTATACAAACACTGAATTTAAAAGTATTATTTTTTTTATAACTAGTAAACCAAGGAAGAAAATAAAAAGGAAATAAAATAGTTTCTTGAAATCAATGAAGTATGGAAGCATAGCCCATAAAATCCTGTGAGGTATGACATCAGCTGAAATGAGGAATATACATGCCTACATAAAACCAGAAAATATTCAGTAAATCTAAATGGTAACACAGACAGACACAGATCAAACATAAAGAAAACGAGCTACAAAGCACAATCCATAGGGAGACATATGGAAAATTAAAATTTGGGCTCATTCTTCTAAACTACTATTAAAAGAAGTCTCTCTATTTAATGAGATATTTACACAGGTATTATCTATGGTATTAGACTTTTAACATTTAGGATGCTAGCAAATACAGTTTTAAATAATATTAATGCCTTACAAATTTCTATTTTCTTTCAGTTGCAAAATTTTGTTTCGCTAAATATTGGAAAGCTATAAGTGCTTCCATTTTCTCAGTTGAGTTAACACTAATCTTCATCAACAGAGAGCACTGGAATACACACTTTAAAATAGTAAATATTTTATATGACAAATACTTACTATTAGTATTTCTGAATTATTTTAAGTCATCTTTATTGATGGCCAGACCAAGACCAAAATTTAATCTCCAAAAGGTATCTTCAATCCCAACTTCAGAAAAATAGTTTTGAGGCAAAACCAACAAAGATACATCAATATTAGAAGAGGGTCAGAATAACCTTGAAATGTGTTTCCTGGAAGAACATGGTAGTTATATTAGAGATAATTTTTCAGTTGTTTTAGTGAATATATTCCAGATGATGGTAAAGGCCATGGAAATCACAAATGTGTTATGCAGGCTGCCCTGACTGTTGGGAGAGGAAAACATAGGACTGAGAACTGTCTAACCACACACAAAATGGAGCCAGAACTGCTCTCTTTTTCTGGTAGAGTTGGGTTCAGTGTCTCCTCAGTCCTCTTCCCTCTACTTTGTTACTTTAAAGAAAATCTGACTTGTCACTTTTTAAACAGATCATTTTCTTGTTTATTCTTCTTCTTCTTCTTTTTGACTGTAACTCAATGTCCATTTCCTTCAGCTTTACTTTAAAAAGCGATATATCTGAAAATTTATAATAAATAGTAAGACCTATTTTCATTTGGTAAAAAGGTTGATATTTCGGTGGTTATCATTGTTCTGAATTTTAGTACATTGATAAATTACTATGAAATATAATTATGTGGGAAAGTAAAGATTCAGAATTGTTAACCTTTAACTTTTTAACCTTTAGCTGTTAGTTTACGTAGATAAACTAAGTAGCCTAATATCTTCAAAGACAAGATGGATACTCTTGCTGCACTGGATACACACTGTTAGAATTTGATTGAATAGTCCTGCCCATCATGGCCAGAGGTCACATCCAATATTTTTAAGAACCCTATTCTCTTTTGTTCTTTTCTGAGTTTGCAAAGAATCGGTAAACAGTCAAGCAGCATTTTATAGCAAGGAAAGCCGTGGTTGCCACACAGGCCAGCAGGAATGCAATCACATCCAGAGAGTGGTACTGGTACCAGGTGAGGTTGTGTGCAAGTGGCCTCAGGTGCTTGGCCCCTTTGTGGCGCATGACAAACTCAATCCAGAAGATGGCTCTGTCCAGGGGTTTCATGGGCTGGTCATGGTGAATAGTTGACAACCTCATTGCATTCTCTTTATAACTAAAAGAAATGTGATGGAAATTAACTTAGAGAACAAATTAAAAACACACATGTATGTTTTCCCTCAGGTAGTAAAGATGATTACACTAAATGTAGAAGGAAAATAAACTATTTTTGTTATCACTCATCATTAAAGAGGTCTTAGTATTCAGGCCAAAGCCTGTGCACAAAACGATGAATGCAGATGAAAAAGATAGAAAAGCCCCAGTATTTGTAAGCAACAGACTTGACCACTAAAGCCCTAAATATAATTAAAAATTAAGTAGAATAGGCCTATCATTTGGGTGTTAAACTAGAGTTAGCTGGTAAGCAATCATTAGTTTGCCAGGTGTATAAAGTTCATGTTAGTGTCAGAGATTAGAGACAGGAAGTAAATCTCTGTTTACTTAAAAAGTGGTACCTGGGTGGGGAAAGCTGTGGGGATTGGGACTGTTTTGGACTTTGTATTGACCATTTATCAGCAATTGATTATCACTATCTTTGTGGGCAGCTTGTTTTACTTAATTACTCTGATAGGTTTTTTTCCTGTCCTTTATACACCTCTTTGATAATTTGATTCCACTGGTAAATTATTATTATCTTGGAGAAAATCTTTTTGCTTTTGCAGCCGAGGATGTGGCTAATCCAGCCTGAATAATGTGTGCTATAGCATTACATGGCGGAATGGCAACAGAGGTAACATCCTTCCCTGATTTTATAAACATCATAGTGAGAGGATTTTTTTTTCATGTGAGAGTGGTAATCTTAATGAGTTTTATAACATAATGCTTAATTTTTTCAAATCAAAGAAAACAAAGTGTATTTCAGGAAGTCATGGTTTAAATAACCAATATCTCCTAAAATCTTGAAATTATTGTTTATAAATGTGTGTGTTTTATCACCTCTGTACAAAGTGTTTTATTTTTATTTAATTTCAGAAAAGAAGAGGAAAAATATAAAAATATTTCTGATGAGAAGATAGATGACATAATACAATTAATATTAATATATGTTCTGAAGATTTAAAAGGTGAGCTTTCCTACTTTGGATAGCTTATGTTTTAAATAGGTGTTTTCCAAGTTATAATTTTGAGGAGAATATTTTATCATTATTATCCAAATAATGCAAACAATCCCTGAAACCTAAAAATATGCTCACATTGAAAAGTAGCATCATCTCTCTCCCACTGATGTTAAAGGGGTTAAATCTAAAACCCTAGTTGTTTGTCATTTATCAGTAACAGAATCAAAATATTTCCCCAAAATACCTTGGGAGTATTAATTACTATTAAAATGAGAGTTTGATTGTGTCTGGTTCATTAAAAACATAATTATAGGAGAATTTTTAAAAAGTGAAGAATTATATGCAAAATCAAGTTTTGTTAGCATTTGTTTCACTAAAATAAGGTTTTAAAAATATACAATTATTCTAAAGAAAAGGTTATGCACTTTAAGTATTCACAATTCTCTTATCTATTTTTAAGATTTATTTTATTTTATGATTCTGAATATTCTGTATACATTAATGTTTTGCTCATTATGTAGTGCCTGTTATGCATGGAGACAAGAAGAGGATATGTAATATTCTGTAAACAGGACTATATAAGGCTTTGAGGACCCATGTGGGTCCTGGAGACTGCGACCAGGTCCTCTGGAAGAAAAGGAATTTTCATATCAACCAAGACGTATCTCAAATTTTGAGTTATTACATGATTTTCTCTACTGATGTCTAAGGCTAAAAACCATAGTTGTGATAAAATGATTCAGATTTACATTTTATATTAATGTCTCTCATTATCAGTGTCTTCCTGCTTCTTCTTGTAATATACCCCTACTCAATTTTCATGATTATTTGCATTGTACTTATGAATTATCAAAATTTTGTAATGTACTTCAAATTCTGGCATTTTTGTCCACTCAAAAACAAACTAAGAGGAGAATTGTTCAAGGGTGGTAGTACACATTTATAATCTTAGCCCTCTGAAAGACGAAACAAGAAAATTGAAATTTTAAAAAAAAAATCTCATCTCTATACATAGTCAGACCTAGGCAAAAGCCCAGCAGACAACAAAAGTAATGTCCACTGTGACAATATACTGATTTACCTTTGCCACTATTTTTGTCTTTAACTACCCTTTTTCATTCAACAAGTAGGTAAGAAATAATGAATGTATAAATGAATAGCTAACTAAATAAAATGAGATAAAGACAGAGATCACTGGTAAAGCACATGCCTATCATGCAATCTCACATTCAAAGTTAGGACAAATAAGTCAGTAAATATGTAAGTAAATATGGAAAATGGTATACTCACAAAGGGTTGTTAATTACTGCCTTCAGTGCATTGCACAAATCTGAGCTGGACATAGTAGTGAATTCCAACCCAACAGCAGCACCTTTGGCTCTCATGTGAGCAATGTTATCACGTTGTTCCCCAAATAAAGGAATGCCAACCATGGGGATCCCATGATGAATTGCCTCATAGACGCCATTGGCTCCACCATGAGTTACAAAAGCTTTTGTTTTAGGATGACCTAGCATCAGATGAAAGACAGTCAATACCATTAGAAAGCGTAGGAAGGAAGCACAGAAAGTGGAAGGACTTTCTGTAAATATTATGTCTTGCTTCTGTATTTAAATTGCTTTTGTAGCACCTAAGTTCACATACAAGACAATGAAGAGTAGCAGCTATTGCAGGTGGCCAATGACTTGAAAAACGAAAACCTGCATGTCAATTGAACACTCAGAAACCATTTAGCAGATAGAAGAAAAATACTGTGATAAAAGTCCAAAGTACATGTCAGAACACAGAACACGTGCTTTTAAAGATACAGTGGATCCACTCTGTCTGGTATGGCAGTGTTTAAGGGAATAAGGGGCACATATGAGTCACAGGAAGTATGCAATCACTTCATGATAAAGACTGTCAATTTTTAACCACTTATAAAAGAGTAATATTAAGACGGAATGAAGAATACTTCTTAATGGTATTTGGGAAACCTTTACTTCATTCAGAAAAGAAAGTGTGATATGATAACTGAACTAAAGAAAAAGAGTTAAACACTGGTAATTATAGAAAATTCTCTTGGAGTATTAGATACAATTAAAGTATGTACTTTAATTATGGTCAGGAATATTACTATAAAAGTAAGAAATGTATACTCTATTCACATTAAAACAAAAAATTTACATATTGGTTTTCCTTTGAATTTTCTATGACAAAACTCAGTAGCTTCCTGATGTGCTGTCTATCTATGAGGTTGTCATTCACTCATCATTCCAGTGTTCCGATCTTACCAAGAAGGTCATTCTGGGGGATCCACTCATACACACGAGTATTGGGTCCTAAATTTTTGGGTTTCTTGCCTTCAAATCTCCATAGAACCTGTAAGACAATGCTGTATTACAGGAAGCAAAGTTTTAAAATGTAGTTTTTAAATTTAGAGACTAAATAACTGAATGCCTTCGATAGGACTGAGGAGAATACCAAAGAAGAGAAACTGAGTAGTGAGAATTATAAAAAGACTGTCACAAACAGTATATTTCCTATGCCTGTTTTCATATTCATTCAAGTTTAATGTAATCATAATTCCACAAACATAAGTTAGACAAATGAAATACTTAATGTTTGTGGTTATATTTAAGATATTGTTCTGTCACAAAAATTCTCTTGTAACGAAGAGTAACACATCACCAGTGATTCATAGTTTGCATATATTTATTACATTAGTTAAGATGAAGAATCTAGATTTACAAGAGATGTCTAAACTTAATGTTACATTGAAAACTTTCAAGACACGATAATGCTATTGTATTAGTGCAGTTATTAAGTAGAATTTACCTCTTCCCTGAAATATCTTTAGCATGCACAGAGTCCTCAGACAGTCTTCAAGAAGAAAGAACAAGTGACTTGGAAGAATACTTTTATTCTTTGTACTCCTGCCAGCATTATTTCCAGAACACTGTAGTTTCACACTTCTAAACTAGTTAATGCAATTTAGGGTGTAATAGTACTAAGTTTCTGCAATTAGATCTTCTAAGACTTTATAGGCTCAGTACATTTGACCTCACCTTTTGTGGAATTTGTGCAAGGGCTGATGCAATTGCCATAGCCTTTTCTTCTGTCATGTTGCTGACCATTGACCCCAGAGAAAATACCACAACACCATGTTCTCCAGAACTCTGGACAAAGTCTTCTATTTCCTTTGAAGACAGAATTTGTTTCAGCCTCAAATAACAATGGCAGGGGAAGTACTATGGAGAAAATGCTATGAAACTATTTTGATTAAAAATCAAATATTAATAGAAATTAGTAGAGGTATAATGAAAGGTAAAATACAGATAACACAAAACTTTCCTTCTTACATAGTTCTTAAATCAGTGTTACAAAGGACTGTAGGTAGAACAATTCTAAAGTTACATAAAAATATGTAAGTTATTTAATTTAAACCCTTGCTTAGCATATTTAGTGTTATCAGAGATTCTTAAGATTCTTAAGGTATTATATGCACAGATATAAGTTATATGATAACTTGTAATGTTGTAAATAGTTAGGATATTTGCAGTGTTTACATCACAATAACTGATACACATAGTGACTGTGAATTCTGATTACTTGGTATGGATGTAAGATAACATGCTGTATAAGTATAGAGATGCCTATTGTTATGACTCATCAGTCATCTTCTAAGATTTGAATTTTGCTTGAGGAAAGGAATACATTCACTGAGCATTTGAAAATCTCTGAGTAACAGCTATTTGTGGAGAAGGCAGAAATATTTAACATAGAATTTGACTTCACAATAACTTACAGGGAGCCAAATCTTGATTATGAAATATAGCAGTATTTTATTAATTATTGTCATAGACTGTGATTCATTGCTTTGTCTTCTTTTCCCACTTTTATTCAATGATAATAATACTGTAAGTTTCTCTTTATTGGAACTTCAATACTTCAGGTAACAGAATATTTTCTGCAACAACTAATATAATATTGAATCAATCTATGGACTTTGAAAAGTTATTATGGATAGCCTTATGAATTTAAATTGAAGAGTAGTATTTGGTTTTGTTCAATAAAAGACTATAATTCTATTAGCAGGAAGAATTCTTTTATAAATTAAAATTTATTTTAATTATCATCACTGAAAATATGAAGAATATTATGTTTACGCATGCAGTGCATATTTTCTCTGTGGTTATTTTATTACTTAGCTGTGATATCAAGAAAAACACTACTCAAAAAAAGCTTTAGTGCAGTGGTTCTCAACTTGTGAGTTGTGACTTGTTTGAAGTGGCCTAATACTATCAGAAAACACATGTTTCCAATGGTCTTAGGAACTGAGACACCAATCTTCAATCCAATTCCAGGCAGGTCAACCCACATGCAGATATGCTCACAAATAAGTACTCAGAACTATATTAAAGTGTCTTTCTCAGGAGGGTTGAGAATCACTCTATCCTGAAAGCTTGGCATAGACCTTAAAAATATCCATTAGTAATGTAAATATTCTAATTTATATCCTAAGGAACAAAACTAAGATCTCATTGATGAATTCATTAAATTGCAGAGTGTAAGTAGGAAATACTAGTCTTGCACAAAGTATTACCAAAACCATTTGTAGTATTGTGGAATGTATCTTCATTTGAGCCAAAATACTGGTGAATTACTTTCCATCTCCACCTTACTGTCTAGATGTATACATTTACTTTTAAGCAAATCTGTAAGGTAGTGTTCTATGATTATATTTGAGAATATAACATTAATATTGTGGCATACTTTTTCTATTGAACAAGATACTTAAAGTTTCTTCAAATATATTAGATAATTACTGTAATTAATAAGTATTATAATTTGAAGATAAATTGTTTCCCACAGGATCAGTGCTGAAGGATTTGGTTCTAGATAACTGCAAATTTTTGAAAATTTCTTAGAACCTTAAGAGGAAACCTAAATGGAAGAACTATGTAATGGGAAATATGCATCTCTTGGGTGCTGTATATTGCTCAACCCCAACTTTACTTGCTGTGATCTATAGAATAAGTAGCTTCTGCTATATACTTCAACTGTCATCTAACACAGTCCCATATTCAATAGACTCTGAGATTTTCAGTAATTCCAACTTCTCTTAGCATTGTACTCTTTCCTTTAAAACCAGTTTCCGTAAAGATTTTGTTAAGTGACAAATCTTTTCTTTCCTAAGCAGCTTTATGATGGGGGTGGTTGGCAGAAGTGCCTTGTCTATGCTGTCTTTCCACACTTCAAACCCTTTTATTGGGGTGTCCAAACTACTTTGCAGTTTTTCAG
Source organism: Myodes glareolus (assembly GCF_982192425.1). NCBI lineage: Eukaryota > Metazoa > Chordata > Mammalia > Rodentia > Cricetidae > Myodes > Myodes glareolus. The sequence goes on along the minus strand of NC_142033.1, from coordinate 19,806,217 downwards.
TGATGAGGGCAGCTTTCCAGCATGATGAATTTAACGGATTTAATAACGCTGATTCTTCTGTATATTTCCAAGGTCTCTGTTGTTCCCTAATTGTAGAAATGCAGAAACATGTGACTCTATAACAATTTATCTTTTTCATTGGTAGGGCTCAATACCTCACTTCGTATATCTTTTACACTGAAAGAACTGAAGCAATGAAGTCGAACAATAAAGAAGTCATTGAAAATAAAATAAAATGAAACCAAATAAAAGAAAACAAAAAGGCACTTATTTACCTTGGGCAAGGGTTTGCTTGGTTTGCAGTGATGTCCTCCAATAAAATCAACATTTGGTAAGATTGGGCGAGGAAACTCCAAATCCCAGTAGGACCTAGTAAGCCATATTTCTGCTTTCTTCATCATTTCAGCTAATGTAGTAGGTCTTCCTAAATAGAGAAAATGAGGTGGTCAGGGAAAGGAAGGGAAGAGAGGAAATGATGGCAAGGTTGTCTTCAGAATATACTAAGTTTTTCTGAAAAGTGAAAATAATTTGTGCTCAATTATGTAGAAAATGTGCATTTATAAACAAAATATTTATTCAAGTCAAACATAACTTATTGTGTAATTTTTATGTGACTCATACCATACGTTAATATGTGTTGTAGGCAAACTCAAAAGAAATCTGATGTCTCTAGCTACCTCAGTAAGGAGCCATCATAGACTCATTAAGATAAGTCTCCACAGAATTAAGTCAGCGCTTCCTTCCTTCTTAAAAGATTTGAATGCATTAGGTGAATATATAAACTTATACTCAAGCTCCAGACAAAATAAAACTACCACAGCCATAGACACAACTTGCCCCAGTAATTCTCAACCTATTTCTGAAACATAAGCAGCAGCTCCTTGATTTTCAAAGTGATTTCTGAATTTGATGCCTGTGTGAATTCATGACTCCCAGTTCTACCTGTACTTTATAGTAAGAACTTACTGGTTCTTAATATGCTCCTGCTTTTATGTCAAGAACTTAATAGTATTTACTTATTATAAATAATTAGCCATAATACCTGGAAACTGTACAGAAATTATGAGAATAAAAACTTATATTCACCATTAATAGGGCTTACCTCTTTTAAATAGAAAAACTTGAACTTAAAAAAATAGCAAGCAAATTCATGAACAGCCATACTTTAGAAGATTTGATATATTGAGATAGTTACAAACAAAGGAACTTGGAATACAGAGTCATTAGAAACCTCAATTAAATTTTTTGAGTCTGTGTTTAAACAGACTATCGCAGAGCAAATCCTTCAGGACGTATATGAAATTCTTAAACAAAGAAAATCGTCTACATAAAATCATCATTAGACTAATTTATATCACTCTCTGTTCTACATATGCTAAACATATTTCCTTTATACATGAGAAATATTGAGTAAAATGAGTAAGTAATGGCTTATAGCAACCCTGCAAGTTTCACTTGTTGATCACATGACCTCCTCGGTCATTTGTGTACTAAGTGATTCTTTCTGATCAATGATACCCAACTGCCCACTTTTTGTGGAAACATAGTATTACAAATCATTTATTAAGTGTACCTATAAAAGACAAATGCATCTTATTTTAGAAGCATAAAAGAATAAATAAATGTAATGAAACTTAGCCCCCCCATCCAGAGATATAAACGTTAACTTACCCAAAATTTCAGTGTAAAACAGACCCCATTTCTTCTCAGTAAATGGCTCGAACCAAAAGTCAAAATAAAGCATGCACATCATGTTTTCGACCCTCTCCATGAACGTCATTTGACCACTTAATCCTGACATAATAATAGGTACATAGGAAGGTGGGAAGATAAGACCCCCACTATTCTTTTCTATTGCGTAGCCAGGAAAATAGCGAATACTGTACACAAAGGGTATTTGGAGTATTTCAGCTATCAGCTCACCACATGGACCATGTGGATCTGAAAGAAGCACATCAAATTTTGATTCTTGTAGCTTTGTCATAAGAGGCTTGTTCAAAACAGCTTCTTTACAAAGATTTAGCCAAAGATCAGAATATTGCCTATACACTTCATCAAGTGATGGAAAATATCTCAAGCATGTATCTCGTGGTACTTCATTCATCCAGCCAATGACCCACTGTGTGTAAAAAATTTCCAGATCATCTTTACTGATAGATGTAGGAAATGTTTCAAATTTAAGGTCAGGTGATTTTGGGGGATCAAGAAAGATGGAAGCTGAAGGTCTCAGAACTGTCACTTCATGACCCCTCTGTGCAAGTTCATCCAGTATTATCTTTAGATTCATCCAGTGACTGAATTCCATTGGCCATACCAACACCTTCCCACAATTCCCAGGTATAAAGTAGCTACTCATCTGCAGGAGCAACAGAACAGACATCCACTTCACAAGCATCCTTTGAAACTGCAAGACTCCTGTTAATGTAACCTTCTCCTTCATTATAACCTGTTGATATATATATATCCCTTTGTGTTTAATCTGAGTGAAAATTAAGCTGTAAGTTAAAATATAACTTGGGTTGAGCAATGCTGACATATTAAACTATTAGGCATAGCATATTGACTGCAGTTATACATTAAATTAGTTAATGTATGTTAGTGTGTTTAATGTATATTTTGTGATGAAGTATGTTCACTTAGTGCTGTGCGGGAAACGTCCTTTCTGAGAAGATAGAGCACAGGCAGACACATGTATCTGTTCACCCAGAAGAGCAATCCTTGAGAGATCACAGTGAGAAGAGTACCAAAGTCCAACTTGCTAAAGCAACGCCTTTCATGAGAGGTTTTCAGAGCTGGAAATCATTAAAAGAAGCAAATACACTGTGTCAATATTGGTCCTCCAAATGAGACAAAAGGACAATCTCAGATCAAAGCAGTAAATTAGGAAGAAAAAGAGTTTCTGTATTAGGATATGAATAATTTGAAACAAAAAGGTAAATTTGAAAAAGTTAAAAGAACCAAGTACATATTGAAATTAAACCTGCAAATATTGCCAATATGGATGCTACAGGAGAAAATTAAAAATTATCAAAAATAAGTCTACACAGTTACTTCTGGAAATATTCTTTTTTAAAAAGATAGAGATATTTTCACAAAGATCTTCAGAATATCCTATATATTACATTGAAATCATTATCTATTTCTTGCTAATATCATGATGTCAAAGTCCAAAACAAAGAGTCCTGATATCAACATGAATTATGAATTATTAACCTATTATGTAGAGTTCTTTTAGAGTAAGATAATAATTCTTAGCAAATACCTATGACTATATCACAAAGGTAAATATATTTAAGATTCTCAAAAAGGCAAAGTTAAGACTAGTTATCACACTAGTTATTTTTAAGCAATTAAAATTTTTTGTTAATCTGACATTAATTGATCTCATTTCTTTCCTGGGATTATTTGCTACTATTATCATGATCCACAATTTTAAATTAACAACACTAAAAAGACCATTTCTGCACCTGCAAGTAAAGGTGATGACTAGGAAAACTTCAGGAGAATTCTCTCTACATACATATACACATACAAATAATATATACCTATATGAACATGTATCTATTTATCTATTTATCAATCTATTTATCTATTTATCTATCTGAGATTTGTCACTTTAATCCATTATATATTTTATTTTACACTTCATTGATTAAGGTAGATTTTCATAATAACCGAGACCAAAGCTTGCTTCTTCTGTCTCATATATACATAAATATATAGAATGGTGATGTTTAAAGAAAAAGAATGGTCCACCAACACTGGCTCTAATAAACATTTATCTAGTTACTTCAGAAACAAAATTCAAGCCTTGCTAATATAATTTCTAATTATCTATTAGGACATAGATAATTAGTTAAGTGAATGACCACCAGTGTGACTGAAGATCCAAATGTGAGCTTCTCAGAATTTCTGTCTGTTCTTTGTTCAGGTTCATCATTTTAAGACAACTTGATGCTTCTTGCTTGCGTTAGTCTTACCATGAAGGTATCTACTTAGTACTAGGTTAGTTTCTAGAGTACTAGGGTACCAACAACATTTAGGATGTTAATAGATGAGACTTTTGAAATATAATTTTTATTTTCTTCTCAGTTTTATGACTTCCAATTAAAACAGATGAATAAATTCTTTGTCACAGATAAATGGTATGAGTTCATTTCTTGCATGAAGTACAAAGCAAAAGATAAACTTTGATTATGACATTAGTTAATTACCAGAAGGAGGTTTATAAACAAAAAAGATGGTGGAATTTTCCTCACAACATTTAAAATATATTTATTGTCTTAGGTTGTGGTATGTTTGTATACTGTGTGAATATGTATTGCTCTGATTGGTACAATAAGAAGTTAGGCAGGTGGCAGAGGTGGGACTCTAGGAAGAGGAGGACTCTGGGAAGAAGAAAGGCACATTTGCCAGGAGATTCTGAAGAAATCAGATATACAGTACAGAGCAGAGGTAACTGAGTCTCATAACAGAATGTGGATTAAAAGAAAAGGGTTAATTTAGGAAGAAAGCCCAAGCGAAGACTGAGCTTTTACAAAAAAGTCTCTGTGCTGTTATTTGCCGGTTGGAAGTCCCAATGAGAAAGTATTGCTATAGGCTTAGCATAAAATGTGTACAACATTTTGTTTCTAAAAAATATATTAATAAAGTTAAAGGGCATTAATGTATTCTTATTCTAGAACAAACTATGACTTTACAAATTTTTACTTTAAATATATTTTTAAAATTGAGTGACATATATAAAAACACTTTCTATTTCCTGAACAAAGTTATAATTGTTATTAGTATAAATTATTTCAAATGTTTTATGTGTTTCCCTTTAGTCAGGGCATAGTCAGTAAATCTCTACTTCCTTACCCTGTAATTTACCATTTACTAGAAACTGAGCAGTCCATCCTAATTCCTACTTCTTTGATTCTTCCTGCTTTTTACTTCTATAAAACTCCATTCACCATGTCTTACAGGGTTGGGTTCAGTTTCTCTTGAAATGTATCCCTCCTACTTCTATAGTTTGAATAAATTCTGTCTTGTCAACATGCAAAGAGATCATGCCCTTCTTTCCTTTGAGAGACTTTGGCAGTCAATTTGAGTAAAATGATAGTACTTCTGACAAAGCTCTATCAAACCTTAGGCTTCTTTCTCTTATACTTTAAACAGGCTCATGATTCAGTGAATATCATTAATTTTAGGATTGCAGCATTCATAAGTCAGCACTAAATTATTTAAGGAAGCTATACTAAAATTGCTTAGTTATTAATGTTTACGTAAAAGGAAATTATATAAGTATATCAAACATTCCAAAGTCTTCTAGAAAAAAAAACAGAGGATTAACTTGCCACAACTGATGCACAGAGTTGGGTGCAATAAAATACTCTGTTTTATCACACACAACCTTAGATCACAGACCAGATCTCAAAGAGCTCACAAGTAGATGGTTCATATTAGTGGTTCATGCTGAGTCATCAATAATGTATCTCTTGGTATTACATTAAGGAAAGAGAGAAAAGCACATCCCCTTGGAGTCATTTAACCAAGAGGGAGTCCAGATTTAAATAATTTTTTCACACTCCCTGTGTCTTTAGTCCTTTGCTGCATGAGTCTGAATCTGTGCCTACCTGAAGGATATGTCTGCCTCTGTGCTATCTGTGTGTCCTTGTTGAACAGTGTAGAAAACACCACATGGGAAGGAATGGAATACTTCACAGAAACTTTTTATACAATTTTATAATGGATTAAATCGCTGACTCCAACTAATCTCCACTGGTCAGACAGAACACAATATTATAAACATCACTGTTTCTCAATCATCATCTGCACATGGTTGCTTTCAATCTTTATGGTGAATTTTAGGAAGTTGCTTTCAGCTTTCATATTTTCTGCTTCCAGAAAATGATATACATGTATTGTCTGGATTAAAGGAATGGAATAGTATGTAATTTATGATTATAGTTAAACCTTATCTAGGATTGTAAAACTTGATTACATGGGAAATCCAAGGCAAATAATTGTTACATTGTCTTTTAAAAGTCAGGTTGAATGAACAGTTTGAGCACAGGGCAGGCTCAAATCTTAAGTCTTAAGTGACCTCAAGGTGTATTATTAACTTTAACTGTGAGGTCTAGCAAAAGTTCCAGTCACTCGGAATAAGAGATATTTTCAGACTATTGCATTGTCACAACCTCTCCTCATTCTCTTTCTTTCTTTCTCCCCAACATATTTATAAACAAATGAGCAGCATTTTTAATTAAGAATTTTTAAATACAATCTTTTCTCATTTTACAAAGCTATTCCAGTTTCCATTCCCTCCTCTCCTCCCTCCCCACCTTTTCTCCCATCTCCCTCATCCACTCCCCAGAAAGGGTGAGGCTTCCCATGGGGAGTCAAAAAAGTCTGACATTTCACTTTGAGGCAAGACCAAGGCCCTAAGCAGCATTTTGTTAAGGCAAGAAAAGCAATGACTGTCACACAGACAAGAATGAATCCACACATGCCCAGAGAGTGGTAATGGTACCAGGTGAGGCTGTGTGCAAGTGGCCCCAGGTGCTTGGCCCTTTGTTCATGATAAACTCAATCCAGAAGATGGCTCTGTCTAGTGACTTCATTGTCTGCATAAGGCATTAATTAATGATCATACTGTGTACTATTCATGCATAATATGAGATAGATGTCTTTATGAGTATTTTTATAGATAATAAAGAGGACTTACATGAAAAGTGGAAAGAAAGTGTTTTGTCCAGTACTAATTATGGAGGTCTCAACTAGAACACAAAGTATAGAAACACAAAAAAAGCAAACATAGAAAATAATAATTATTTCTAAGCTACAGTTTGGATCTGTAAAACCTCCCAGACTAAACAATCAAAATGTGGTGTAGTACAATTGTATGCTGTCAATTATATTTTAAATAAATGCTGATTTGTCAGTAGCAGGAAGTATAGGCGGGACAACCAGACAGGAAGTAGAGGTGGATCAAAGAGAACAGAAGTATTCTGGGAAGAAGGAAGCTTTTTCTGCAGTTGTGAGCCTACCACAGAAGAAGCAAGATGGGGCTGCCTCACTGAAAAATATACCAAGTCATGTGGCTAGCATAGACAAGAATAATGGGCTAAAATAAGTTATAAGAGCTAATGAGAAGCCTGAGCTAATGGGTCAATCAGTTTATAGTTAATGTAGACCTCTGTGTGATTTCGTTGGGACTTAATGATTGTGGGAACAAGGCAGGACAGAAGCTCAGGCAACAAAAATGAAAATGAGGTATCTCTCATTTGGGGGTCAATAAAACTTGAGTTAGCTGGTAAAAAATTATTAATAGGCCTGTTATGCAAAGTTCACAGTTCAGAGATAGGAGAAAAACCCCTGTCAAGTTCACAGTGTGGTGCTTATGAGGGCAAAGATGAAGATGAGTTGGAACTGACTAGGAATTTGTACTGACCTCTTACCATTGATCAATTTTTACATCTATAAATGTTCACGCCTATACTATTTACCAAAAGAGAGACTGATTATGACCTACTGCTTAACAATAACTGTCAATCATTGTTGGATAATTTTTTAAGAAGCAAAGAAAAATGAATTGAAATGTCAATATGAGTCAAGCTTCTGTACATAGCCAGACACTTTGTAAGAAACAAAACAAGCAGAAGCAAAATACAAACAAACAAACAAAACCACCAAAGTTTAATTGTGGTACTCAATCATACTGTCATTTAACTCTGCCCTTATCTTTGCTTTCACTCTTACTTCTGTTTTATTGTTTTATTATTTTAAGAACTAAACAATCAAGATCATGTAGTCATACATGCCATTTGCTGTACCATGAGTTAGAAGATTTTTCATTTTGTGGGGCCTAGGATCAGACTGAATGACTAGGAGACAGAAAGGTCTCTGACAGGTAGACAGAAGGGGATGTGGTCACAGATAGATTAGAAAAGTGCTGAACTTTTGCTTGCTTAGTCACCTCTTGGCCTGAGACAAATGTTTTTTTTTCTTCTATCAAGTGGGCACTGCCATCTAGTGCCTGATTCAGGCTGTTCAGCTAAATCCAAGTGCCTTGTCTCCATATTTTTACCCAAAGCTGTGAGCCTATCCATTTCCCTACTTTTGATTAAACTGACCAATCCTAAATTGGGAAAAGGGAAAAAATCCTGGCCTCCAAATATATTTAAAAGTCCCAGTCCTTGAGGAAAGGATGGATTTTTTTTTTACTTCTTGAGACCTACAAAAGTATCTTTGTCTCTTTCTGTCTGTCTGTCTGTCTGTTTCTGTCATCTCTCTGCACTCTTTTTCACAGCTAATAAAATCATTTTTTGTCTCCTGATTCTGCTGATGTGTCTGGGTTTACCCTCATGCTCCTCATTATGATCTATCTTTTTCTCCTGCCTTAAAATTATTATCTGATGGAGAAAAGAAACTTATCCAGACTCCTAGACAACAAGAATGCCAAGAAATACATAAGAAAGAATGAAACAGAGGCTAGGCTGCAACCTCAACAAGCCAGCCATGCTTTCCACAGTCACCTTGACACAAGCTGGAGTGGTCTAGGAAGAGGAGCATCTGATAAAGTGCCTTCATCCAGACTGCCTGTTCATCTGCAGTGCATTTTTTTTAATTGAGGATTGATTGACTAATATCATTGGGCCCAGCACACAGGGATTTGGCCTACCTCTGAGAAGGTGGTAATAAGTTGTGTAAGAAAAAGCTAAGGTAGGGAGAAGAGCAAGAGAGAGAGATGTGAAAAACAGGGCACAAGTAATCTTATGGGGGAAATGGTAAAATAAGAGCTCCAATTAGTGAGGAGGGATAAATATAGAAAAGAAAGGAAGGATAAATGAGAGTGAGGATGTCAGAAAAGTCATAAAGGATATTAGTAACTATCTGCTTTAAGAAACCCTGCAAAACACACATACACACACACACACACACACACACACACACACACACACACGCTAAAATTTTTTCCAACTGAGCTTGCAATGTTTTCTGTAATAAACAAAGATCATCAAACAAGAACCTTGACACCAGCCATGAAAGCCCCTGTGAGTCATTAGCCAGAATTGAACAAGATACTCTCTAAACATTACAGGCTATTGTTATTGCCCTTGGTTGTCTCCTGGAGGTGTGTCCCTGGCGCTGAATACATCATGTACTTCAGAGACAGGGCCTAGAGAGCCTGAGCTGAAACTGTTGTGAAAGTCTCGTCTATGAGCCTTAGCTTTTATGGTACCAGAAGGCCCCATACAAGCTTCCAAAGGAGGAAGGCAACCAATAATCCTACCCAGATATGATGCCTGTGAACCCTAACAATAGCGAGTATGGCAGGATAACCCTAAGGGTATAATAGTGACATGCATACCTTGGTAGTGACTGGCCAACAGCTCTCTAATTAGACTTAAAGTCCACTCAATAAGAGGGAAGTCATGCCAGGGACTGAAAGCAAACTCCCTGTTATCCTGACCCCAACCCCTACTCAGTAATTTTCTCTGAGCCTTAGGTAAGGAGCTCACTATTTTGTAGTTATACTCCTTGGGACTGTGATTCATGACTCTGCATTGTATTGGTTGTAGTTTTCTAATGTCTTGGGCTTTGTAAACTAAAAATACACTTTTGAAAATTTTATTGATGTGTTCTGTCTGTACATCATTTCATCCACCCTTCACCCCATTCAGCTCCTCCTATAACCTTCTCAACTCCTAAAATTTATGACTTCTTCTTTGATTGTTGTTCTTTCACTCATATATATATATATATATATATATATATATATATATATATATATCCTGTTGATTTTATTTAATTTTGCTCAAGGTGCTCATATTTATGGACAAACCACTTGACTTCACAATAATTTGGTAGTTAATTTTAGTATTGTTTTCAGATAAAGCCTTGTCAACTTTTATTTCTAAAAGTTTATTTGCAATCACAGTTATTATACTACTTAAATTTTTAGGTCACTTTTGAAATTATATTAAACTCTTCAGATTTTTTATTATAGTTAAATATATAGTAGTTTAAAGATGCATAACAAATTTATATTTTCATATTATCACCAAAGTGGGAAATATGTCAGGTAGGCAAATTTGGATAAATGTATGCAGATCAATAAATTTAGTTCACTTCATCAAAAGAATGAAGAAAAAAGACCTATAATCATATCAAAAGATACTAAAAGTAATTTACTTACATTTTCATAAGTAATGTAAAATTTCAAAAAAGTAGATATAGAAGAAATACATGTTCATGTATTTGAAACTATATATGACAAATGTACATTTTACATCTTACCAAATGGGTAAACGCTAAACACTTTCCTCAAAGAGCATGAATAAGGCAAATATGTCCCTGTTCACTGCTCTTATTCCCTATAAAGTGAATAAAGTTATGTGCTGAACAATAAGGTATTGGAAGTAATAACGGGCATCCAGCTGGGAAGAGAGACAAATATTCCTATGTAGTAGTATATAGATTCCAGGTAATGAAGCAAAACTAAAATCTTTAACTAGTAACATTACAACATTTTGACAGACTACCTGGCAGAAACATTTGTTTTTAAAGTTAGATACTTTTAGTTCAATGTTTATAAGTGCAATTCTCAGCCCTGCTTAATTTGTCCTGGTGAGACAGAAACAATGGCATCAGAATCATGCCTTAGAGTCATAACACTGTAGTGCCGAGATTATGAGCCCAGACTACAACCACCAGAGAAACCACCAGAAACTAGTGAAGTGCAGACTGATACAGCAAGATTTATTGTTATTGCGAGCCAGCTTGGAACTCATCATCTCCAGCACTTATTGCAGCAGGGCAGGGAGGAGTTAGAGTTCTTCTGTGGGTTTTATTAAATTAATTTATTTATTTATAAAAATTTCCACTTCCTCCCCTCCTCCCAATACCCTCCCACTACCCCCACTCCCTCCCCAGTCCAAGGAGCAGTCAGGGTTTCCTGCCCTGTGGGAAGTTCAAGTTCCTCCCCCCTCCCTCCAGGTCTAGGAAGGTGAGCATCCAAACAGACTAGGATCCCAAAAAGCCAGTACATGCAGACGAAACAAGTCCCAGTGCCATTATCAATGGCTTCTCAGTCAGCCCCCATGTCAGCCACATTCAGAGACTCCGGTTTGATCACATGCTCGTTCAGTCCCAGTGCAGCTAGCTTTAGTGAGCTCTCATTAGATCAGTCCCCTTGTATCAGTGGCTGAACGCACTCCTCACGGTCCTGCCTTCCTTGTTCATGTTCTCCCTCCTTCTGCTCCACATTTGGACCTTGGGGGCTCAGTCCAGTGCTAGTGCTCCAATGTGGGTCTCTGTCTCAATCTCCATCTATCGTCGGATGAGGGTTCCCTCTGATCCTGATTTCCTTGCTCTCATTCTCCCTCTTTCTGCTTCTCATTTGGACCTAGGGAGTTAAGTTAGGTGTTCCAATGTGGTCTCTGTCTCTGTCTCCATCCATCGCCAGATGAAGGTTCTATGGTGGTATGCAAAATATTCATCAGTATGGTTATGGGCCAAGACCAGTTCAGGCACCCTCTCCTCTGCTGCCCAGGGAACAAACTGGGGACCTCTCCTTGGACCTGGGAACCCCTCTAGAATCAAGTCTCTTGCAAACCCTAAAGTGGCTCCCTTAGTTGCAATATATACTTCCCTGCTCCCATATCCATCATTCCTCCATCCTACCCATCCCATTCCCCCAAGTTCTCCCAAATCCTCTCCTCCCTTCTGTCTACTCATCTCCCCTTACTTTCCACCCCATACACCCCCTTGCACCCAACATTAGCCTGGCAATCTTGTCTACTTCCAATATCCAGGAGGATAACTATATGATTTTCTTTTGGTTCAGCTTCTTATTTAGCTTCTCTAGAATCATGAATTATAGGTTCAATGGCCTTTAATTATGACTAGAAGACACTTATGAATGAGTATATACCATATACCTCATTTTGGGTCTGGGTTACCTCACTCAGTAAAGTGTTTTCTATTTCCATCCATTTGCATGCAAAATTCAAGATGTAATTGTCTTTTTACCACTGAGTAAAACTCAAATGTGTTTATGTTCCACACCTTCTTTAACCGTTCTTCTATTGAGGTGCACCAAGGTTGCTTCCAGGTTCTGGCTATTACAAATAGTGCTGCTATGAACATAGTTGAACAAATTCTTTTGTAATATACTTCAGATAATTTTCTATTATCTAGTAACAAAGTTTTATATAAACTTTCATTTTCCCTGAATGTCTAGATTCAAACAAAGCTCAAGAAAAAGATTTAAGTGACCACTGAGAATTTAGTTATTCTTATGTAGTTTTGCTCCCAGTATCATCAAAATAGAAAAGTTTAGATTACACTCACTCACCACGGTTCCCTGTGATCACAATGCTTATGTCACTGTTATTGTCATCAAAAACACATTCTGACTGTTCTTTATCTATGTTCTGAGAACTTGAGTAACACTAAATTCAAAAGCAATGGAATTTAGAGAATGTTTCACATCTGACCTACTTTTAAATGTAAATATGGAATCTGAACTCTGAAATCTTATTTGTTTGAATGGCACCAATGACAGTGAAGACAAAGAATATGGCAGTTCCAAAGAACAGAGACACTCCTGCCATATATATTTTGTAGGGGTAATTGTTTATCCGTTGTCTTTAGAGGATGTTTGTTGCCTAGACAATGAATGTTGAGTGTTTTTCAGAGGTTACAATTTCTTCATTTGAAAATAATCTTCATTTTAATTGTTCTACACTAGTCAGAGATTCAAGTCCAGTGCACTTCGAGATTTGGCACTAAAAGAAGAATAAGAATAGAATTTTATAAAAAGCTACTGTGATAGTTTTCTTGTATGTGTAACATAAACAATGAGATATCATTCACTGTTGATGCTGTGCTTGCCTTACCAGTGTATCTCTCCAACCTCTAGGCAAGCACTGTAAGGAAATGAAGACAATGAAATAGACATCCATATTAAAAGGACAAAAAAAGGAAGAAAGGAAGGAAGGAGCAAAGGAGGGAGGGGAGAAGGAAGGAAGAAACTAAGTTTCTTTAATATTCAATTTTAGCTAGTGATACAGATCACTAAAAGATGGTCTGTTTGCCGTACTCTTCTTTTTTTTTTAGTATATTCTATTGTTTTTATTTTTTTTCCTCAAAGTTTATTAAAATACAAAAGTCTCCATTTCCGCCCTTCCTCCCAACACCCTCCCACTCCCCCCACTCCCTCCCCTCCTCCCTCTCCATCCCCAATAGCAGTCAGGGTCTCCTGCCCTGCAGGCAGTCCAAGCTCCTCCCCTCTCCCTCCAGGTCCAGGAAGGTGAGCATCCAAACAGACTGGATCCCAAAAATCCAGTATATGCAGAGGAAACAAGTCCCAGTGTCATTGTCAATGGCTTTTCAGAAAGACTCCGGGCCAGCCACATTCAGAGAATCTGACCTCAATCAGAGAATCTGGCTGAATTATGTGCTCGCTCAGTCCCAGACAACTGGCCTTGGTGAACTCTCATTAGATCAGTCCCCTTGTATCAGTGGGTGATTGCACCCCTCGTGGTCCCGATCTCCTTCCTCATGTTCTTCCTCCTTCTGCTCCTCGTTTGGACCTTGGGGGACTCTGTCCAGTGCTCCAATGTGGGTTTCCGTCTGTATCGCCATCCATCGTCGGATGAAGGATCCCTCTGATCTTGCCTTCCTTGCTCATGTTCTCTTTCCTTCTGCTTCTCGTTTGGACCTAGGGAGTTAAGTCCAGTGTTCCAATGTGGGTCTCTGTCTCTATCTCCATCCATCGCCAGCTGAAGGATCAGGCTTCACATTTCTGTTTGTGGATGTTTCCCCTGACCTCTTTCGTTACTTTACATAGGTGTGAGGTTGTCTCGAAGTGGTCAAATACCGCTCGGAGCCTCCCTGGAAGCCCTCGGGAGCGCAAGGCCGACAGCGGTTTCCTCCAAGCCAGGAATGCCCCGCTGCTCCTCCTACCCTCCTTCGGCGTGCTTTCCCTCCCTCGCCAGGTGGCCTGCCGGCTGGGATGGCCACAGCCTCCAGGAGGAAGGCCTGAGGGCACCCGGCCCCGCCCGGCCCTAGCCCTGTGGCATCTGAATACTCTTCTGAAGATTACATGGCAGCCTAATGTCAAACACATATACACACTATACAATATGAGAGGAGGTAAGTGAGGAAGAAAAATGAATTTTATATGGCAAGATATTCATAAGTGAGTTGCTATCAAAGAAAAGACAATGTGCTGGGAGACCAGAAAAAATGGAAATGAACTCAAGCTGCAACAGATATTGAAGTTCAGAAGCCCTGAACCAAAACATCTGCAATTTGCTTGAGAAGCTATGCAGCCTGTGTAGGATCTGTGGGGTCACCTAGAACACTTCCAAATCACAACGTTCTGGCTGTCAAACCTCCAAGGCACTTCACAAAAAAGTGAGAGTGCCCATTTTATTGAAATTGTAAAAGATTGTACATAGTGAGAGATTGAAAGTTTAGGTTTCTTAGAATTTCCTGAGGATTGTTTTGTGAGCCTACTTTATGATTGATAGATTCTGGAGAATGTGTCATGTTCAGAGGTTGAATATATATCCCACATCTATTGTGTAAAATCTGTTGTCAACCCTGGGTAAGTCAGTTAAGTTATGTTAATAGCTGAATCCTATATTGAGTTTTTTGACTTTCTTTGTAGATATGATAAACTCAATATCTTATTTTAAATTTATTATAATATTAATAAAAATGTCAATTTTAATTTCTTAAAGTCCTGTTTCTCTCTTAGAGCCATATAATGTCTTATTGTTTCAGAAATTTTGTATCTGCATATTGTGATTTGTTCACAGAGCAAGTCAACTGTATTGATTTTAGAAATAAGAAGTCATGCTGGCTAGTTTTGTTTACTAAGTTTAGTTGATTAAGAAATTTCTAGGGAAATATGATATCACTCTTCTTTTATGTATGTACGGTTGTCCTGATGCCTGCAAGATGCAGGATACCCAGCTTCTTCTCTAGCATGTCTGACTCATGCCACCTTGCCCTACCATGATGATCATGAACTGAACTGCTGAACTGTAAATGAGTGTCTTACTTTCTAAGAGTTACCATGGTCATGGTGTCTCCTCACAGCAATAGGTATAGCAATAGGTTAATACCAGTTCTGAGCCAATTTTTAGCAGTCATTAATATATCATATTGAATAATCTACAGGAAATATTCACTCAACAGCATATTCTCACTACAGTTCCTGTTCCATATCACCATCTTGGGACTCTACCTGGGAGGGTTCCTGTGAAGTAGCTGGCTAACTGTATCAGCAGCTTAGTTTATTCAGTCTTACAATAAGCCATGGGCTCTGCCTCCTCCACATTGCCATAGGAAGTACAACTTTGTAACCCAATTGGCTCAAACAGTAGATAGCCTTCAGAAAAAAAATGAGTATGCCTTATTATTCCACTGTTGCCAAGGTATTAAGCAAACTTTCTGCTTACTTATCTGCAGACTGATGAAGAAATACTATAGCTTCAACAACAAAATTGTCAGAAATCCTGACATGAGGGTGTTTGCTTAGAGAGGTCCAAAGAAGCATTAAAGTAGTCCCATCCACCGATTACTTATCCTAGGGAGCTGTCACAACTGCTAGCCTGATTGTTTTGACCTCTGTTGGAACTCTTACATTCCTATGAAGAACTCAGCTAGCCTTCCTAATTTAAACCCAAAAAGAGGGTAAATAGTTCATACTCAGAAATACTACCTAATAACAAGAGAAACAAAATGTTAGTGTTCATAAATTTACATCCCCATTGAGCAAAAGAACTACTCACTGATGAGAATGTATCCACCTTCATAAAAATGTTACAGACCTTGGATTCTGACTGGAAGCACTCTGGGCCCAAAAGTATGACTTCACTGTTGTGCAATAAACCATCACCCTATCTTGCTAGCTGACAATATACAAGGCCCTTCAAGTGTTATCCGTACAAAGCTTCAACCAATACTTTTTTGGCCAGATAATAAACGTTTAAGATGTGAGGGCTGAGAAATGCAGCCCCATTTCCCACATTGTCTGGTGGT
This sequence comes from Myodes glareolus, assembly GCF_982192425.1. NCBI lineage: Eukaryota > Metazoa > Chordata > Mammalia > Rodentia > Cricetidae > Myodes > Myodes glareolus. The sequence goes on along the minus strand of NC_142033.1, from coordinate 19,790,173 downwards.
CAGAGAATCTGAGGGACAGACACAGGATATGGTGGCCTGGCCTCTTTTAAAGTTGGGTAAACTGAGTACCATCCTGGCCTAGAATACTACTAAGATTCTGCTCCTTCCATTTTAACTATGAGGCCACCAGGGGAAGAGGATTTTTCTGCATAATTTACCAATTGGACTTGAGTAAAACATGACTTGAGTCACCCAGCAACCTAGACAACAGAATGTTAATGAAGCAATAGTTACATGTTCCCCAACTTTACTATCATATAAATGCTGTTGGAAAAAATTAACGCAGGTGATTTTGGGATCTGAATAATCACTGAAATTCCCTCCTGGTACTGTCATGTGACTTTTGTCTTCATTTTCCTCATGTCTCTACCCTGGGAAGAAGTGGTTTTTATTGGGCTGGTCCACAACATAAAACCATGCTAACAGGGTGTAACTTGCATTACAATATGTATTTATTTTCATCCCACAAATTTTATAAGTGAAATTTGAGAGAAAATGCTATAAAATTCTGCTTTGGTAATCTGTTTTTAACAAATTGCTCCCTGTTTGGGTTATGTAGATGACATATGGATGTTCTTTGAGAATGAAGTGAATTTATGGTAATAGACATGTATGACTTAACAGGAGAAAGCAGACTTCCAAGGATGGGCCTCTATCAGGCTCATCTTTCTTGTATTTTCCCCTGACCATTGGCCCTCACAACCTTTCACTTATTAGGCTTTAATGAGGGATAATTGTGATGCCCTCATGTGGCCAATTTCTCTGAGATAAAATCTTCCATCTTTTAGGGAAGTTCCTTAAGATCTAGAATATCTTGAGAGAGGAAAAATATTCCATCCAACAGGAAAGCTCTTTAAGACTCAGGATGTTCTGAGGGATACTGAAACATCCTACCCTGTAAGACAGCTTCTTGAGTCAAGGACGTTAACAATTCAAAAAATTTCAGAAACTCTCTGTGTTGTAAAAGGAACGTCATTTGTAGATGGAACTACGGGCTGCTTTTCGTCCCGCCTGGCTCCCGACCCCCTGGCTAGCTTTATCAGAAAAATTACGGAAACTGTATTCTTTTAAACACTGTTTGTCTCATTAGTTTCAGCCTCTTATTGGTTAACTCTCACATCTTGATTAGCCCATTTCTAATAATCTGTGTAGCACCACGAGGTGGTGGCTTACCGGGAGGATTCTAACCTGCAACTGTCTCGGGGAGGAGAATCATGGCGACTGCCTTATTGCCTTCTTCCCAGAATTTTATTCTATCTACTCCACCCACCTAAGGGCTGGCATATCAAAAAGGCAAAGGCAGTCTCTTTATTAACAAATGAAAGTAACACATAGACAGATAACCCTCCTCCATCATCTCTGAGACCAACTAGATTCACTTGACCCTCTAAAAAATCTTAAAAGCAATAAGAATTTTTGTGATATACTCTCTTACAAGATGAATAACCTTGAAGGAGGAAGAGACAATCCAAGCTGTCTGGAACAGTTTCAGGACAACTGAACAACTTTGTAGAGACATTTTCTAACCTGTCATGCTGCCTTCAAGTTGTGCACTGAGTTCTCATTTTCAAGAGTCCATGAGACAGGTAATTAGTATATACATAAGAGTGTAAAATACACACATTGGATTTAACATATCCTCAGGTCAAATTCTCAAATTCCTGTAGTCATACATTAATTCCACTTGACTTCTCAGAATTGCGAGCTCTAATCAGAAATAGAAAGCAATAACACAGAGTTATGTTGCAGGTATTAAATCTTAGCACATCACTAAGACAATAATCTAAAGGTTAGTGTCTATTCTCTCAAAATATTATCTGTTGTTTGGTACTGTAATAGACTTTATGACCTGCTTTGATGTTACCCTTTGCTTTTACTATTTCTCTTATATCTTCCTCCTTCAGACACTGATGAAGCTATTCTTTCTTATGTGGCTGATTTCGGGGCCTTAAATACATTTGGCTGTGTAGGTACCTGGACTCAGAGCTTATTCTGTCCATCTTTCTCTCTGATCAGTCCTTGACCCCTACTGGGGTCAGGTGAGAGTCCCTCTATGGCTCCCCATTTGGTGCCATGGTAAAAATCTAGCCCCAGCAGAACAATAAGCAAGCTACTGTTTCTCCTCAACTTCATGCTCTATGGATTTCATTCAACCTGGACACCCTCCGCCGAGACTCGTAGACGAGATCGGAAAGATAAGGATCGTGGACTGGGTCATTCTGTTGTGTGGCCAGGATGCATTGTGGATTGAGATATAATTAAATAAGAGATAATTAAAAAATGGGGAATACCCCGGGTAAATCAGAGTTAAAGAGGTTGTTAAAAGGAACAGCTGTTTGGTTTTAAAAAATCTAATGTTTTCCTTTTTAAAGAAAGGTTGCTTACACATTTTTAGAGGGCTCCAGGCTAGGAGCGGGAGAACTGGTTTTCTCAAATTTTTGGAACAATAGCTCAACTATACCAGATTCAAAACAATCTATTTAGGACCTAAAGAGGTATAGCTAAATTTTGGGATGGTATGTTGCCTAATTTTCTAAAATTCCAGACTGTGCCAATTTACATTTCCACCAATCATGGAAAGGTTTCTCTTAAGTATAAACTGTGAACAATGTTTGATCTTGATCATGTCATTTAAAATAAGATAGTCTCAAAAGTTATTTTAATTCACATTTCTCCTATGATTAAAGATGTCATATTTAAGGATATTTTAAATATCTTTCAGTCACTTTTAAGTTTGTCCATTGGGAGTTTTCAGTTTAGGTTTGTTGCGTATATTTTAATTTTATTAATTGTTCTTTGGAGGACTATTTCTGGAGTCCTAATGTTTTTTACATGGATTGATGACTGACAAAGATTTCCACATCTGTAGCCAGATATGTCGATCCTATTATTTCTCAAAATGTTGGCGGGAGACAATGTGTTCCCATAAAGATAACAATTTTAATAATTCTATCCAGTTGTGTAAGTGCTCGTGTACTGGATCAAATAATTATTTTCTGCCCCTGGAAAAGTTCCAGGCGAAACTAATTCTAAAAGATGTTTTGGGGCTAGCCATTCAGCCCAATTTTAAGGCCACTATAATGTTGCAGGCCAATAAAAAAGGATGTTTTGGGGTTCGCTATGCAGCCCAATATTTCGGCCAGTTGCAATGGCACAGGCCAATGAAATTTGCTCTTTGGAGCAGAGACCTACAGGTCTCTAAGTTCAAGACCAGCCAACGTCAATACTGGCTGAGCTAAGTTTTTGTTCTGAGTATTTGTTACTCCCAATATAAGCACATAGACCTGACTGTTCCAATATGCAAGCAGTAGAAAAAATGGTCAGATTGTAGATCACATGACATGATCATCTTGAGAAGCAGCTCCTCAAGCCTTTATTTTGAAGACTGTGAAACTCGACTCTGTGTGACCCTAGCTTTGGTTACCATTGAACTTCAGGCAGTGTTGCTTAGCTCACATGTTCCCCTTGTGTTCTCAGGGTCTTTCGGTAACCCCTCCTGTGCTGACCTGACACAGCTGAAGGACTTCACAGTGGCATCGGTCCAGACCATATATTGTTTCCTAAGCATCTTCATGGGAGGAGATTCCCCATTGGAACCCTGTGGGAGCATTTTATGACTGGCAACGCTTCCCTGCTTCGTGAGGTATCTGTTAAACTTTTATTAACTAGATTTTATAAGAAATGTTTGTTGTGAATAAACCGAGCACATTCAAAAGACAAATCTTGTGTGGACATTCTAATTGCCAAGCTCCTCCCAACCCACTGGCCATGCTCTCTACATCCTCTCTTTTATTTGTTTGCCTTATTCAAAACGGTACAGCTAATGAGCAAAGCACAATTTAGAGAGCAACATTCAAATTTTACCCTAAACTTAATCTTTGAAAAACATAATGCTAACAGGCAAAACTTTTTTTTCAAAGAGTGTATTTCCGAATTAGAATGTTCTTTGTCTCATTCAACATTTTCATAGGAAACAGCAGGATCAAGATCATGACGGGAAACCGAAAGAACAGCAGACTTGAGCTAGTGGGAGCTCCTGACACTGGACCAACAGGTATGGAACCTGCATGTTACAAACCTAGGCCCTCTGAATGTGGGTGACAGTTGTAAAGCTTGGTCTGTTTGTGGGGTCTGTAGTCGTGGAACCAAGACCTTTCCCTGATGCATGAACTGGCTCCTTGGAACCTATTTCCTGTGTTGGGATGCCTTGCCCAGCTTTGATGGAGGGGAGGATCCTGTCTCAACTTGGTCTGCCTTGGTATGCTGACTCCCATGGGGGACCTGCCCCTTTTAATGGAGGAGGCACTGATGGAGGGTAGTAAGGAGGTGAATGAGTTAGAAAAACTGAGGTTTGAGTGGAAAATAAATGAAAAACAATAATAAAAGCAAACAAAACATTAAAGTAAAGTTAACAAAACAAAAAGAAAAGAATACATTTCCATCTTTTCCCATTGTTTACAACTCAATATCATTCTTTTCTTCAAGTCTTCGTAACATTGCCTTTCTTGTTCTGAAGCAGTCATCAGTAGGGTATTATGATAAGATGTATGAATTTTGTCAATTATTGTTTTGTGAATTAATTGTTGAACTAACTCCCTCATGCTCACGTAATTATATAACACCCAGCTGTAATCACAACTCATATGAATATGAAAAGTGCTTTGAGGATGAGATCCATATTGCTCAAATATTTTTCACACTATTATTTCATAAAAGAATAAGGGTTATTTCATTGTTTAAATTCTTTGAATTTCATATCATACATCATAGCCACACTCATTTCTCAGGCCTTTCAGATCTGCCTTCCACCCTTATAACTTCCCTCCCAAAAAGGCAAAATAAAATTAAAATTACAAAAATGTCTCATGGAAAATGTGCAGTATCTCACAGTGTATCACACAATGTACTCTTTAAGAAAACAGCTTTACTTGTGAATGTTCACTGCAATGAGTCATTGGACTGGTTCAAGGCCTTTGGGCTCTGGTACACTACAAATGATGGATCCTCCCTGAGACTCCTCTGGGCTATCCTGTTGTTGCCTTGTGTCATGGAGATCCTACAACTCTGGTTCTGCAGGACCTGCCCCTTGAATTCCAGCAGCTCATAGATGTGGTGTGTGTTGGGTGGGCCAGCTCAAAATCTTTAATCCGGGCCTGAGTGGTAGCTGAGTTGGTCACCGATGCTAGTTCTCCATGATGCCCAAGTGAGGGATGAGATTGGCTTTTCCATTTCCACACAATCAGAGTTAACTGTACCTCATCCATGTCACCAGGGCCAACTCTCTGACACTGACAAGATGAGGGGTAAGGATCAGCTCTCACACACTAATGAGGCCATGCCCATCCACACCTTTGTTTAGGGCTAGCCCTTCCTAGCTGCTCAGGCAAGTTGCATGGCTAGTTCATCCTAGTCCTGTGGCCAGCAATTGTTGGGTTTAGTTCTCCCATGGACACACCATCCGAACCAGCTCTCCCACACTGGCCAGGCACGGAACAGGGCCATCTTTCCTGCACTTTTATCACAGATGGTGCTACTGTGTGGTGACTGGTGAGGGGATGGATCAGCTCAGCACTGTACTCAGACTACATCATGGTCTCAAATGGGAGCCCAGACCAAGGAGGTCCACATTGCATGGATATTGTCACTGAACCCTGCTACAGAAGAGCCACTGCCCTCTGCAACAGCATAGGTTTAGATAACACCATGGCCTCCAATAGCAGTTCAGGCCTTTCTCATCAGGCCATTCCTTGTTGTCTTCACGTCTGCAGTCCTACCTGTCTTCACAGAGAACAAACTGCTCCCACTTCCCTTTCTGTCTCACCTCTCCACCACATATTTGCTTATCATAATTCTGCATGCCCTGTATCATGCTGAGGCCTCTCCTTAGTTTTTAAATTTTCATTTTTTTGCTTGATAAAGAAGAGGGTTTATTTCATCTCATAGCTTCCTGTCCATTGCTGAGGAAATGTAGGCCAGGGGTTTAAAGCAGGACTCAGTAGGCAGGACTGAAGAAGATACCATAGAGGAAATGTGCTTACTAAGATGTTCATTATCATTTGCTCAGCATTTTTTTCATTATGTCTTTTATTTTGTGAGATTATAATATAATTGCATTATTTCTCCCTTCCCCTCTAATGAAGATATGCCTTGATAGAGTAATCTGTGAATATCCAGAAGGCCGTTTATAAATTAGAACAATGCTGAAATGTAGTTCATGTATATTCTCAATGAGCTCTACTCACTCTTTGTTTTCTTTCCTGTCTTTACAAACTTTCGATAAATGAATAAGAAGCATTTTATGGAAAGGAAAGCCATGGCTGTGACACAGGCCAGTAGGAATCCAATCACATCCAGAGAGTGGTACTGGTACCAGGTGAGGTTGTGTGCAAGTGGCCTCAGGTGCTTGGCCCCTTTGTGCCGCATGACAAACTCAATCCAGAAGATGACTCTGTCCAGGGGTTTAATGGGCTGGTCATGATGAATGGTTGACAACCCCATAGCATTCTTTTTATAGCTGATAGAAGTAAAACAGACATTAACTTACATAAAAATGAAAAATGCACACACATAAACTTTTCTTTAAACATTAAAGCTAATCATACCATATAGAAGGAAAATATAATTTGTTTTATGTTCAGAGGCATGTCTGAGTTCGTTGAGCATGCAATATTAAACATTTATAAAGAAAAATAATAAAAATGAAATATATCTAAAGTAGAGTTTAGACACAGCTAAGTGAGATATTATTTGAGTACATAAAGCCTCAGTTATCTATAAGCAATTATTAGTAATTTTGTGTGCAAAATATGTACTAGTTTCAGGATGTATAAGTAGAAGACAAATCACTCTTGAGTCCTCATGGTGGTGCATATCTGTGTAAATTTGATAAAGATTAACATGAGATTTTTTTTGTACATCTATCAATGATTAGTGGTTTTAATTGCAAATGTGTACTGGTTCTTATTAATTAGCTCTAATAGCTGCTTCTCAGTGCTTTTATGCTTGTCTAATTAAGGTCATCAAATATTTGATAAAATTAATAGGAAGAATAATTTTCAACTCTGTTAGTGTATTGAAGTTTCTCTTACGTTTATTATGCTTACTGTTAAGTGTAATCACAATAAATTTTTGCTTTTACTTTTAAATATGTGTGTGAGAGAGTTTGTGTTTAAAGTGTGTAAACTCTATGTGTATTTGTTTGTGTGCATGTTTGTGTATGTTTGTTATGAGATCTGCTGGAGTTAGAGTTACAGATGTTTGCAACCAACTAATGTAAGTGTTGGGAACAGAACTCTGGTCCACTGCTGGGGCAGACCTTCCCTTATCCACAGAGCCATCTTTCAAGCCTAAGTTTTACTCTTCTTGTAAATATTTGTTTTCTGTTAGCATTGTAATTTTAGTAGTATGAGTTGTAAAAATTTCACACTGGAGATCAAATACAAGTTGTACTTGATTCTCATACTGAAATAATTATTGATGAGCATATAAAGGAGAAGGGTTATAAAGAGAAGTCATCAACTCTGATATCAGTTTAATGACGCAAAAGTAGCAATTGTAATAATGGTAACTTACTGTCTTTTTATTTACAAAGCATAATGAGAAAATTATGAATTTATTCTCATTAAATAATCATCATTTCTTAGTATGTATGTTACATTTGATTAAAATTTAATTTGTAACTTATCTGATTAGGAAATGAGAAGTGGGTAAACTCCTTAGGCAACAGTGAGGAAGGTTAATACAAAAGAAAGGCAGACAGTAACAAAGTACCAATAAAGATATCAGATAAGGCCATGAAAAATTTCACTACTAATAATGTATTAAATTCTCCCAAAACACATACAATTTTATGTATAAATAGACATGTATGCTTTTAATGATCTTTTCCTCTTCTACTGATGGTACTCAATTGAAGAGTCAAAGAGCACCTTACACAAACCTCAATACCAAATGTGAGAAATCCTCTTTTTAAGAGGTTGGCCAAGTCTGTCAAAGAAATTCCCTTAACATAGAGCCTATTGGTGGTGCTTATTCTCCAATGGTGGAAGGTAAGTTTTTATTGCTGAATGATCATTCAATTCAAAGCTGAATCCAGAGACCTCTCAGCTGGAACTGACTTGACATTCCCCACCTGAAAACTAAATTTTGTGGTATAAGACAGTAGAGAGGCTTGAAAGATTTTAAAAGCCAGAGGGAAGTGCTGTAAAGTTGTTTCTTTGATAAACTACACTCATCTAAGTATCAACATAAGTACCTAAACAAGATCTGAATAATGATGACACCTTTAGTCTTTTTAACAACATAGGTCCCTAACAAAATTGGAATAAGTATGAAACCTATACTCATTCTCAAAAACATAGGTCCCTAGCAAAATCTGAATAAGTAGAAAATCTGTGGTTATTCTCAAAAACACAGGACCCTAACAAAATCTGAGTAAGTAAGACATCTATATTTGTTCTCAACCAAATAAGTCCCTAAGCAAGTACTTGATGTGGATATTTTTGTGTGAACATTAAAAATAATTACATAGTATTATCACAGTATTCTGTGAATAAGATTGTTAATAAAGAAGTGACTTGGGTCCAAGACAGGACTGAACAGATCTATGCAGGTAAAACTAAGCTGAATTCTGGGAGAAAGAAGGTAGAGTCAGAGAGAAGTCATGAAGACCCTGGAAGAGATCAATAGCAAGCCTTTACTGGTAGGCCAAAACCATATGGTGATACACAGATTAATAGAAATGAGTTAATTTAAGATATAAGAGCTAGCAAAAATGTGCATAAGCTAATAGAAATGGCAGTGTTGTAATTAATATCATTTCTGATTGGTTATTTCAATCCTGAGTCACTGGGAACAAATAAGCAGTTTCTTCCAAAAGATCTGAATAAGGATGACACAAGTAGCCATGCTAACAGGAAAAGAGGTAGATTTGACTCTGGTCCTAATTCCACATGAAATTTTTAAAAGCACCAAAGTAATGCTAAAAGTCAGAAAGAAATATTCTTTTTCAAAAAAAAGCCCTTTTTGGAAAAAGATTCCAAATGGACTCTTTTAATCAAAGAAAAATAATTATTAACATGTTCATTTGTTTCATAGTAATAAGTTTCCATTATTTAAATTTATCCTAGGACAGTTTGCATATTTAAATATTTAACCATATACTTACTTTTATGTTAATATCTACACTATTTTTATGTATTACATCTTTCATAAAAGTTACCTATCTTTTTCAAAACAATCAGTTTCTTTGTTGTAGCATTTTCCTGTGGCTTCTAGGTGTACGATATTTGATACCACCTCTAACATTTCATTGTTACAGGGAGGGATGCTTGTTGGTATCTGGTCACCCAGCTATCTTAGACCTGAAATAATCACACAGAAACTGCATTAATTAAATCACTACTTGTCCAATTAGCTCCACCTTCTTATTGGATAACTCTTACATATTAATTTTGCATATTTCTATTAATATTTATATCACCATGTGGCGGTGGCTTACTAGCAATGTTCCAGCATGCCTACATCTGGAAAGGGGGAAATGGTGTGGGAAGTCCTTCTGTCTATGCATTGTTATATTGGTTAATGTATATACCTTCTGAGCCTCTGGCAGGGAAAAAATAATTAGGCAGGGAAAGCTAGGCTGTATAATGGGAGAAGGAAGGTGGAGTCAGAGAGATGCAATGAAGCCACTGGAAATAGATGTGCTGAAACTTTGTTGGTAGGCCATGACCTCATAGTAAGATATAGGTCAATAGAAAAAGGTTAAATTAATAAGAGTTAGTCAATAAGAAGTTAGAGTTAATGGGCCAAGAAGTGATTTAATTAATACATTTTCTGTGTGATTATTTTGGTTCTAGACAGCTGGGAACCATCAAGTGGCTTTCACCTCCAACAAATTGGTATCAATGTGTTGGACTAAAATCCATGTAAAACGTGAGGAAGCTTGCAAAGGTATTCTATACACAAAAATACAAAGTTTAACACAACTTCTTGCTGTTTGTTGGCAGTATGTTGCAGCTCCCTTACAAGAGGATTTCCTTATTTAGTTGTGACCATTTTGGAATGCCAGCTTTCTGGTCTTGCTGGCAGTGTTATCGCTAGCTCTTTTGAGAGACAGATATTTGGATAGGGTTTGTGATCATACTGCTGCAACTTGCTTAATGGCAGCATGGACTGACTGTGTGCCTGAGAATAGGGCTGTGGGCATGGCCTCAAAGGCAGCAAACAGCTCTGCCATGCTGGAATGTAGCAAACGAGCATATATATATATATATATATATATATATATATATATATATATATATATATATATATCATAGTAATTGTGCAGCTTGAGTTTTAGACTGGGCAGGCAAGCAGATAGTACCATATATACCATAGTAATGGCATAGTTTAAGTTTAAGAAGCACTGAGCAATTTAAGAAGCACTCCTGGACTGTAAAGAATTATAGATACAAAATAGGACAGATTCAGAAATAATCTAAATGGGTCACAGTGTTGGATAAATTTACATAGACTAGAGAGAGAGAAAGAAAAGTGTGTAGAGAGTTGTAAATAAGGAAATCATATAAAAAAACAAAGTCTTTAAAGAGACAGAATAGACAGTCATAAAATAAAAGGAGTAAAGAAAAATAAGCCACATAAATCTATTGGAAAATTATTGTGTTTTCTTTGAGTTTTTGGACTGTAAAGAGCTAAGTACAAAGAGTTTCATTGTATGGGCAGCTAAGCTAAACCAGCAAGTATATTATAAAGGTATCACAATTTGCAAATTTGAGTTTAAGGATGTGTTGCCTAAGAAAAGACCTTCTTCTCTTGTTTCTCTTGAGTTTAAGGATGTGCTGAAACTTTGCCTTTAAGCCACTGCCATGTTGTGATATTCAGATTAATAGAAATGGATTAAATTAAGATGTAAGAGTTAGCCAATAAAAGGCTAGAGATAATGTGCCAAGCAGTGATTAATTTAATATAGTTTCCATGTGATTATTTTGGGTCTAGGTGGTAAGGAACAAATAAATGGCTCTCTCCTTCAATATTTTATTTCACTTTACTTATTGGCTATTTAAGTTTTATACTATCCTTTAAACTCTGAACAATTACTTTACTAAAAGACTTAAAAATAAAAATTGTCCATAGCTGGTGGCATATGCCTGTTGGACAAGCTGTTTGGAGTATTAAGTAGAAGGATTACACATTGAGGAAAAGTATAATTTACATAGAAAAGAAATATAAAGCACAACATGGAAATAAAAAGTAATAATAAATAAAGTTGGAAAAACAAACCTCTGACACTGAATCATACCCTAATTTGTTTCTGTACCATCCATTATTTTTGCCTTCAGGATAATTCTTGCTCCTTTGGATTTCAGTGAGAATCATATTAATGATAAACAAATACCAACATATAGAGATTTTGAAAGGTATACTTACAAAGGATTATCTATGACAGCCTCCAGTGCATTGAGCAAATTTCCCCTTTTCATTGTTCTGAAATCTAATGAAATAGCTGCTCCTTTGGCTACTATGTAGGCAATGTTATCATGCTGCTCTCCAAACAAAGGAATGCCAATCATAGGGATTCCAAAATGGATCGCCTCATAGATTCCATTGGCTCCACCATGAGTTACAAAGGCTTTGGTTTTTGGATGACCTAGAATAAGATGAATCCAGATTGAGATTAATTGACATTTTAGATATGAAATGAGAAATGTGCACTTATCAGGAACTGAAAGGAGATTTTCTACATGAAGATTAATTTTACTTAATTCAATTTATTAATTTAGTTTACCACACAACTTCTGTTTCCCCTCACTTTTCATCCCCAAAATAGCTATGTGAAGATTCTAGTACTCAAAACCTTGATGAAATGTTTTCTTCTCTCAGAGTGAGAAGAAACTAAATTTCCAGAGAGATATTTTACAGAATTGCTTTAGACTTGAGAGGTGAACTATGAAATTCTAATTTACAGATGAACACATGGAGTACATGGTAGCTATGAAAAAATGAGTGTTAATAGTGATCATCTGCATACCAGAACTTGCTGTTTTTAATAAATAATACATTCACTAAGTGTAATATAAAGGATTTTGAAATCAACTAGTGTAGAGAGCTGTGTAGTGCAGTGCCTTAATGATGGCACTGGTTTCTGCCTTCCACCTCCCCGATGGTGGAAGGCAGAAATCTCCATATATGGCTAAGGCTAAGGCATATATACTTGCTTCCGCGTATCTGGACCTATCTGCTTCTTCCATGTGGCATGCTGGGGTTGACTACCCAGAGGCTATCTAAGCTGTGTGTTGGCTTTCCCCGAGGTCAAAAGATTGTTCAAGGTTTCTGAATAAACTGCAGAAAGAAGAGTCAAATGCGGCAAAATGGGACATTTAAAACGGTAACGTCCAGAAAGAGAAGGTGCCCTTCAAGGGCCTGATGGCCAGCATTTAGTTCAGCCAGACGTATGTCCAAGATGTAAAAAGGGGAAACATTGGGCAAATGAGTGCCAGTCTGTAAGGATATAAATGGTCAGCCTTTGCCTCAGATGCCTACAGGCTCCTGTCCAAAAAATGGGCAGTGGGGCCCCCGCCCCCAGGGCCTGCAAATATATGGGGCAGTCGAGAGTCAGAACGATGACACATGTCAGGGGGCATGGCCTACCCTCCAACATCCAAAGGACTGTGGAGAGCCACTGCAGGCTCAGTAGGGCTGGACCTCCATGCCACCACCAGACTCGTATTAACTCCCCAAATGTGGGTCCAGCTTATAAAATCAGACTTTAAGGGGCCTCTTGATCCAGGAAGAGTAAGGTTGCTTATAGGGAGGTCTTCCATGACATTGAGGGGTCTAGAAGTTCATCCTGGAATTATAGATCCAGATTACACTGAAATAGTCAAAATTATGGTGGAGTCACCTAAAGGCATTTCTACAATTTCTCCTGGAGATTGGACTGCTCAGCTCATACTCCTTCCTAGTCTTCATGGGCAGTTTGAAGCCTGCCCTACAGAAAGAGAAAATAGAGGCTTTGGCTCCTCAGGCATGGACTTAAATTTTTTGTCCCTTGACTTGGACCAACGGCCAATTTTAATGCTCAAAATAGATGGAAAATGCATTCCTGGCCTGTTGGATACAGATGCTGATAAAAGCATCATAGCCAAGAAGGATTGGCCATCCATATGACCAATTCAAGCTTCCTCTCAAACCTTACAAGGACTGGGTTTTGCAAGAGCTCCAGATATGAATGCTAGACAGTCACAATGGAGTGACGATGAAGGTCATTCGGGGAGTATTCAGCCTTATGTCCTAGAGCCCCCCATTTCCCTGTGGGGGAGGGATCTACTGAAAGACATAGGATTTAAACTCAGTAATGAGTACTCCCCAGCTTCACAACAGATGATGACAAATATGGGTTATCATCCAAGTTTCAGATTTGAAAAAAGACTACAGGGGCAAAAAGACCCTATATCTGTACAGCAACGCCCTTCTAGGCAGGGGCTGGGTTTTTCCTAGGGGCCACTGGGGAGGGAATTCCCATCATATGGAAAACGGAGAAACCAATATGGGTTCTTCAATGGCCTCTCTCCTCTGAAAAATTAACAGCCGCAAATGAGTCGGTAACAGAACAGTTAACCCTGGGCTACATCAAGCCATCCATCTCCCCTTGGAACACCCCTATTTTTGTAATTAAGAAAAAATCAGGGAAATGGCACCTATTGCATGACTTGTGGGCCATTAATAATCAGATGCAGCTTATGGGGCCAGTACAACATGGGCTGCCTCTGCTGTCTTCCCTACCTGCTTCCTGGCCTGTAATTATGATTGATTTAAAAGATTGTTTTTCTCCATTCCCTTGTTTCACAAGGATAATAAAAGATTTGCCTTTACTGTTCCATCCTGTAAACATAAAGAACCTGATAAAAGATATAAATGGGTTATTTTGCCACAGAGTATGGCCAATAGCCCTACTATGTGCCAGCTGTATGTTGGGGAGGCTATTGCACCATTGCGAGAGAGATTCCCTGCTCTGAGATGCGTTCATTATATGGATGACATATTGCTAGCTACAAAGGGCAAACAAATGCTGGACCAGGCCTATATGGAACTAGTTAAATTGCTTAAAAAGAAGGGATTTTTATAGCCACTAAAGAGGTACAAAAGGATAAGATTGTCAATTATTTAGGAGCACAAATTTATGAAAAGCAAATTATTCCACAAAAGGTAGAGTTGAAAAAAGATAATTTAAAGACCCTAAATGATTTTCAAAAGTTGTTAGGTGGTATAAATTGGATTAAATGTTATTTAAAGTTACCAAATTATGAGTTAAAACCCTTATATAATGTTTTAAATGGAGATTCTGCTTTGGATTCTACAAGGCAACTGACTAAGGAGGCTCGAGAGGCATTGAGGAAGATGGGGAATAGATTACAAGATGCCTTTTTACAAAGGATTCAAGAGGGTCAAGATATCGTTTTATGCATTCTTCCTTCATATCACCAGCCTACAGGGTTGTTATGGCAAAACGGGCCATTGCTTTGGATTTATCTCAAGATATCTCCAGCCAAATCTCTTGAGCATTATCCTACTACTATGACAACTTTAGTCCTGACCGGGATTCAACAATGTTTACAATATTTTGGGACTGCCCCCACCACCATTATAATGCCTATTCCAGCTATCAGCTATTTTATGTGGTATGATAGATGATTGGGCTATTTTACAATATGGCTTTGTTGGCAGCATAGATAACCATTATCCCAAACATCCATTGTTGGGATTTTTTTAAAGAGCATTCTATGATATTTCCTAAAGTAATATCATTGCAGCCTATTTCCATGGCCCCAAATGTATTTACAAATGGATCTAAGACAGGCTATGGGGTATATATGATAGGTAAGCAAGAACCTATGCTACATCAATTCCAACCTGGCTCCCCACAGATTGTAGTGTTAAAAATTATAGTTGAAGTCTTTAAAGTTTGCCCTTTTGCATTTAATCTAATATCAGATTCTGCTTATGTTGTTAATGTCCTTAAAATTTTAAAAGCAGCTGAACCTATTAAAGGCTCCAGTCCAGTTTGCCTTTTGTTTCAACAATTGCAACAATTAATTTGACAGAGAAGAAACTGTTTTTACATCCAGCATGTTAGAGCCCATACAGGTCTACCAGGACCCTTAAATTTAAAAAAAAATGATATAGTTGATCAATGGACTAGGATGGAATATATATTCATGAGTTCTAACTTGGAGAAGGCGAGGACTTTTCACAAGACTTTTCATGTTAATGCTAAAGCATTACAACAGAAATTTCATCTCTCTCGAGCAGATGCTCTACAAATGATTTTAAATTGCTCTCAATATGTGACTCATCAACATCCACCCTGTATTGGAGTAAATCCACGGGGTCTACTCCCTCTAAAAATCTGGCAAATGAATGTGACCCATATATCTGAGTTTAAAAATATAAAATATGTACATATATCTATGGACACCTGTTCAGACATAATGCATGCCATGCCTCTAACTGGAAAAAAGGCACACAAATGTCATTGCCCTTTGCCTGGAAGCTTGGGCTGCCTGGGGCAAACCTCAACAATTAAAGACTAACAATGGACCAGCTTATGCAGGTCAAATGTTTGCCTCCTTTTGTCTACAAATAGAGATACAGTTTATTCATGGATTGCCATACAATCCTCAAGGACAAGACATTATAGAGCGTGCTCATCACACTTTAAAAAATACCTACAAAAACAAAAAGGGGGAATAGGCCACGGCTGTACCCCAAAAGAGAGACTTTCCCTTGCTTTATTTACTATAAATTTTTAAAATTTGGACGCTCATGGTCGTTATACAGCTGCTAGACATCAGGACTCCCATGGTCCTGCAAAAGGAATGGTCAAGTGGAAGGATATCCTGACAGGGCTCTGGCGTGGGCCTGATCCCATGCTGACATGGGCACGAGGCTCTGTTTGTGTTTTCCCACAGGACCAACAAGATCTGGTGTGGGAGCCAGAGCATTTGACTAGAAGAGTTCAACATGAGGAGCATCATGATTGTCATTTGCTTTTATGCCCAATGCTGGAATGCTAGTACTCGCATGCCTCTCTGGGTGCCTGTGACTGTTGATGCTCCCCATGCCATGATTTTGTTACTGCTATTTCATTGGTGGCTGTTGGAGTTACCACTGTGGCTATAACTATGAGCCATACCGTGCAGACTGCTCAGACCCTAAATAACTTCTCAGCAACTGAAAGGAGATTTGATGGTGGTCAATCAAAGATTGACCTTGTGCAGGAGCAGGTCGATACCCTATGGTAAACAGCTCGACTTGGTTGTCAATGGAAATATGCTGGGCTCTGTGTGACTAGCATACAATATGAGAACTTTACTCACGCTGCAAACTTCTCTTAGTAATTGTCTAGTTATCTTTTAGGTAATTGGACTGAAGAATTTGATGCCATGATGGAGCAGCTGAGGGTGGCCATTGTTACGGTGAACTCTACCCAAGTGGATGCAGAACTAGTCACAGGATTGTCATCGTGGATTACTGCTGCCATGAATCATCTAAAGGAGTGGGCAAGCATGGGAACGTTAGCAGGCCTCTTGGTTTTGGTCTCCCTGGTTTGCCTGTGGGGTATATGCAAGATCAGGTTTTCTCAACAACGCAATGCAGCCATGATTATTCAAGCCTTTACGGCCATTGAAGCAGGACAGCCCCCCCATGCATGGTTGGCGACCATGAAAGGTTAGATTGTTACACTCAGGATGCAAGGTTAAGCACTGCACTTGGGGACAGCCGCTTTGGGCCCAGAGAAGAGCATGCCTGATTGCATGAGGGTTGATACCCTAGATCCTGCCTCTGAAAAAAGGGTACCGGACTGGTCTGATACTCTTCGGGTGGGTGATGCCTAAATGAGGATCAGTACAAGGTCCTAATGTCTTTCTATATCCAGAGATCAGGCCTCTACTCTTGTCTGTTGTGTCTAAAACAAAAAGGGGGAACTGTAGAGAGCTGCGTAGGGCCTTGTCTTAAAGATGGCATTGGTTTCTGCCTTTCACCTCCCCGATGGTGAGTGCTCTCAGTTGTAAATAACTCCATACATGGCTAAGGCTAAGGATCTGGCTTGCTTCGAGTATCTGGACCTATCTGCATCTCTCATGTGGCATGCTGGGGTTGGCTGCCCAGAGGCTATTTAATCTGTGGGTTGGCTTTCCCCTGGGTCAGAAGGTTGCTCAAGGTTCCTGAATAAACTGCAGAAAGAAGAGTCAAATGTTGCGTCTTCCTTGCTGGTCGAGGCAGTGGCGACAAACTAGGATACATTTGTTCTGAGAGTCTTACCTAGAAGGTCATTCTGGGGGAGCCATTTGTAAACTCTGGTATTGGGTCCTAAGGTATCTGGTGTTTTGCCCTCAAATCTCCAAAGAACCTGTTAAAGATTAGATCATGTTTATTGCTAGAGCCAAATTTAGCATTCAACAAACTAAATAAATTATATTTAGGAATATATATGTATGTAACAGCATTGATAAAAATGATGCTATGAATTTGAAAGAGAGCAAGGAGAATGAATATAAGAGGTTTTGGAGAAACAGCGAAAAGGGAGAAATGATGCAATTGTATTATAATTTAAAAAGAGAAATTGTAAAAATAGAGCTTTTTGTGTTTAAATATAACATAGGTAAATACCTCCCATAAAAATGGATGAAGACATCAGAAAGGGTAAATATTGAGAACTCTAGAGAGACTGAGAAGAAGATTGTGCCAGCAGATTCTGTGCTTATTTTTATATTCAGGCAGGCTGAACATAATCATCCTTTTTCTAAGCAGAGATGTTTAGACAAATGAGATAGCTAATGATGCATGAAAATATTTAATATACTCCCATGGTGATATAATTCAATCTCAGAGAAGAGTGGCACATTATTAATAACTCATAATTATATGAACATATTTTGACAATTGTAATAGTCTACTTTTAACACTGTTATATTTTAAATACTTTTGTGGGTTTACTTTTATTCACTTGTTCTGTGTTATTTTCATTGAATTTCAAGTTTTTAGGCTTTGATTACTTATTAGTGACAAATATTCCTGATCCACAATTCTTCTTTGTTTGAAGTTCTCTGAAACAATGCCAATGTATTGATTAATAAAAATATGGAATCATCTGGCCAATCCAAAGAGTAATTTTGCATAGTGTAGTTTTGGAACATGATCCAGGAATGGAGTCACATGAGCAAAATTCTGAGTGCTTGACAGAGCATTCTAAGAAAACAAATCAAGTGTCTTGTGACCTCGATTTCTTCAAAATGCTAGATTGTTTTTGGTAAGTGTGTTTTACCCTCCTTCCAGGTATAACAGATAGAGTGGATCTATTTCTGGTTAACCACTACTGCTTGCTATTGTCATCTAGATAAAGTTTAAACTGCCCTTTGTGTGTTTCTGTTGTGGTTTGATAGAAAATGCCCCGCTAAGGGAATGGCAATATCAGGAGGTGTGGTCTTGCTGGATTAAGTATGTCACTATGGGGTGGGCTTTGAGATCTCTTTGTCTCAAGTTTATATCAGTGTAACTTTCAGTCGACTTCACAATCAGAATTGCTAATGTAAATAAATATTGAGTTATTGAAAATGAAAGAACTAGGAAGAGTTACAAGGAATTATGGAACCTATATTCCCATGTGGACAAGAATATAAACATGACTTGAGTTTTTTATAAGAGTCAAAATT
Organism: Myodes glareolus; assembly: GCF_982192425.1. Lineage (NCBI taxonomy): Eukaryota > Metazoa > Chordata > Mammalia > Rodentia > Cricetidae > Myodes > Myodes glareolus. The sequence goes on along the minus strand of NC_142033.1, from coordinate 19,771,457 downwards.
AAATAAAATCTAGTGACCCTGTCTGATCTGTTTCTAAAGAAAAGATATGGGCTCTTCACAAGGTTGGCAGAGAACAGGGAGAATAGGCACATAGAGAACTCTTTTTCTCCCTGAAATTCTCCTGGTTTTATAATTAAAAAATAATCTGGCAAATAGAGATGACTGAATGACTTCTGAAATATTAAAGGCACTATGTGGCCAATGGGAGCTTTACAGTCTGGTTTATCTAGAGACAGTTATTGTTAAAGATTGGCCTTTAATAGTTTTGCATTTAAAAGATTGCTTTTATACTATACATATTCATTCTGATAATAAGGTACATTTTGAGTTTTTTCTGCCTTCATTTAATCATAAGAAACTGAACTCTGATATCTGTAATTTATTACTTTCAAGGCATGACATAATTCCCTATTATGTGTCAATACTATGCAGGAAATGTTTTAGAGCCTGTGAGGAAGGCACATCCTCAGGCTTATCTTTGTTAAATAAAAACCGGGGACTTCCTTTTCTCTGCAAGATGTAATATGTTCAGGTCCAGCACCATGTTTGCCTGCATGGTACCATACTTCCCTTCATGATGATAATGGTTAAATGAGCTACCACATTTAAGTGTATTTTTTTATTACAGATGCCATGATCATGTTGTCTCCTCATAGCAATGAAAACCTAAGCAAGACACTATGGAAAAACTTTTTCTTTGTCACACATGGCTTTTCACACTGATCGTATACAACTTCAACTCATGTGATTCTTGCTCATATGACCTTTTTAAACCCTCAAATTGTACATTGTCTGTTTCTCGGATTAGAGTTAACTATTGCTTATGATTATAACCCCAAGTTTCCAGGAGAAAGTGCTTTAGATGAAGAAATATCTGCCAGAGTTGAATGAATATTGAAAAGGCATTTAAATAAGGGGAAGAGATCCCCATTCAATTTGGGTCACTTAGGCATTCATTTGAATTATTATAAAATATTAAATGAAGATAAGGAGGTTATTAATCATGAGGAAGAAATGACTAGTTCCTTGCATAAATATAAACTGACTGATAACATCTTAAAATTAGGAAAGAAGGAAAATTGAGGAAAATTTCCCAATGTAGGTAATATCAAAGTAAATACAGCACCCCTGTCAACTATGCAGGTGATGGCTCCCTCAGCTCAATTTTTGGAGTCTCCTTTAAAAATGTTTCCTGTATTCTCTAAAGTCACTCCTGAAGCATGGGGTAAGTAATCTGATAATTAACCTAATCTTGCATTCTTTCTGCTTTTTGATGAGGATTTCAGCAAGCTTACGAAAAAGCTTAAGTTTACAACCTAGACAAGCTAGGGCATGAGAGGAAAGGAATTAATTTACCAATTCCTCCCTGACCTCATGAGCTCAGCTTGGTGTTTCAGTGAAATTTCAACAAAATAAAAGTGTTTAGCATGAGGTACACATGAATAAAATGAAGGATTTTAAGAAGGCTTTTGCTTTCTGTGGATCTACTGCTCCATGTAGTTATGAATCTTTTTGGTTGGAACAATAATGCACTATGGTTGCTGTGATTTCCATATATTTGCTAAAATGGTTCTTAACCCTTTCAGACTTCTTCACTGACAAGTGTGGTTTGCAGAGAAAGCCCATAAAATGCTATAGAACTAGGACTGGGGTAATCCTAATTGTTACATATGAAATGCTGACAGAGAGTGGTAGATTGGTATAATAGATTATCCGCTGCATAATATGCTTTTGACAGCTTCTCCCACATTAGTGATGTAGCAATGGCTTCCTGGATTTAGCTGATATGGAATCTGACTTCAGGACTAGCAAAGTAGTAAAAATACAATGTCCCTCTCTGGCTTTTGGCTGATTTCATAGAAAAACTCAAAGATGCTACTGAAAATTTAGCAAAAGGGAAACAAATTTGAGCGTTATTATTAAAACACTTAGGTTTTGATAATGTTGATAAAGATTGCCAAGGATTAATCATGCCTCAAAGAGAGATAGAAAAGTTCTAGATTTTTCGAAGTTAATTTACTTTAGAATGTAGAGATCTACAAACAAGTATATGGGGACATAAATATGACTTAATATTTCATAGGTGTCATAAATTATATAAAAGCCTATTGACCCTTTCTGGACATCTTGATGTCCTGTTTCTAAGGAAAAGATACGGAATCTTCACAAGGTAGTAAGAGAACAATGAAAAACAGGCACATGGAGCTTCCCTTTTTCCCTGGAATTCTCCTAGTTTTGTAATTAAAAAATAATCTGGTAAATGGAGATGGTTGATTGATTTATGAAATGGTAATGCCACCATGTAGACAATGGGAGCTTTACAGAGCCTGGTTTACTTAAAACAGCTGTTGTTGACTTTTAATAGTTTTGCCTTTGTAAAAAATAGTTTTTACTATACATATTCATTGCCATAATAAGATACATTTTACTTTTCTGTTTCTTCATTCAACCATAAAGCATCTCATTTTGATATTAATGGATTGTATTAACCCAAGACATGACAAAATCCCCTATTATGTGTCAATACTGTGCAGCAAATGATTTAGAGCCTGTAAGGGAGGCCTTACCTTGGATGGACTTAGATTTGTTAGGTTCAACTTTGGACAAATTGCTAAGGTGCTTATTTAATATTGCAAAGTTGACCTGGCTGCCTTGTTTTCCTTTCATCCTTCAGTCCCTACCTGAGGTACCCTCCTCGCTAACATACCCTGAGTGGTAATGGAAGAATTATAATTATTTGATTTTAAATTATGAAGGCATTTGTATATTGTGTAGTGTCATAGACACAAGCTCCCTATTTCTTCCTTGTGTGTTAGGACTTTCACTCTGACTGGTTAAAAGCAGAGTGATGAGTTTCATCTTTCATGATGCAGACATCATTGTGAGGGAAGCACCCGTCTCTACCTTTTCTTTGGATATTTCTCTTACAAATACTGGCAGGTCAACCAAAACCTAGATTTTTTTTTCTTTTATTGCATTTTCTTTCAATTAGCCAAAAATGTACTTTGATTGACAGTTGGTAAGCCTAGGCTGCTCTCCTTTAAATGGCCCTCTCAACTGTACACTAAAAAAGGCCTATTCCAAAATTAGGATGCAGAGTCATGCTGCATTACAAACTTTTTCAATACCTGCTTATTGTTATTCTGGAATAAATAATAAATACAAAATAACTCACCCCTGAAAATTTAATGTATGCAGTGCCTTTAAGTAATCACCAAATAGAACAAGTGACTCTGAAAAATTTGACTATGTCTACATACTCTTGATAGCAATGTCATCATCATGCCAGCATTTCAGAATGTGCCCACAGTGATCACTGTGTTTATATACAAGTCACTCTCAGTCAAAAACACCTTCTGCAGTTTTGAAACATCTGTTGTGGATATCTCTTTGGCTAAAAGAAATTAGAACTTCCTTAAAACTTTACTTTTCACACAATCATTTCTATAAGCAGACCTTTCAAGGACGTTCACAGACTTAGTACAGAGTCGCCTCCTATGGAATGCTTTCTCTCACCTTTTGTGGAATCTGGGCAAGGGCCCATGCGATTGCATTGGCTTTGTCTTCTGACATGTTTCTAACCATTGACCCCAGAGAAAACACCACAACACCATGCTCTCCAGAGGTCTGGACAAAGTCTTCCATTTCCTGTGAAGAGAATTTGCTTCATGACAAAATACAGTTGTAGAATAATCCACTTATGAAACATTTATGAAAAACTAGGAGAATAATAATTGAAGTGTTTATAAGAATATTTAGTATAGTGGTGTTAATACATACAAAAGACCAACATGACAATATCAAAGACTTTGAACTTCGCAGTTATCCACACAAACTATTCTCACACATTGTCTGAGTGATATTCTAAATATTTTCCTCTAACAAAATTTTATACTCAGGAGTGTAAGCATATTCTATAAGCATTTAAAGATTGTCACTTCACTTACAAAGTTTCTGCTTACACAAATGTTTGTTATTTTTTCCCTTGCTATTTTGTTTTTCTCCTGTAATGACTGATTTAACATAATTAACTAGTGTTTGATAAAGTAATATTTATGTTATATTATTTACACTGTGGTTATTTTCACAAACTTCCTACTATGATTAATAAAATATTTTGAATCTTTGTGAAACAAGAATAACCGCATGATAAACATATACTATATAATAATTTTCTGATATTGTGCATGAATAGGGTATTTTCAAAGCTAATATCCAAAATTTACTGGTTGGAGAGAAACATGTCTGTCTGTTTGTTCAGATATCAAACAATTACTTAGGATATATGTTAATAATAACTTTTGGTGATGAGCAGTTTTTGATTGATGAGTTTTACTGACTTAATTTCTCTGTCTTTTCTCATGTGTTAATATGTGAGTGGGCTTGTTTGCACATATGTGTTTTTGCATGTGTGTGTGTTTATGCATAATTGTATATGTGCTTATGTGTCTCTGCCCCTGTGTGTGCTTATATGCGTGGGTATGTATGTGTGTGTGTCGGGGTTGCTCGGGAGATTCCTTGGCTTTGTTTAACACATAGATGCCAAAAGTTAAAATCTGATGTCTTCTTCTACTAATCTTCAACATAGGGTTTGAGACTGTCTCACACTGAACACAAATCCTACCATTTCTAACAGACTAGTGGCCAGCAAGCTCCCAGTATCAACCTGTTTCTGCAACCTTAGTGCTAATGTCATTGCACTGTGCTGAGACACCCAACCCTTTGCCTGGATGTTGTCATTCAAACATACATCCTCATAATTGCATGGAAAGGGCATTAATCAATTGCTAACCACCTAAGAACCCTAACTGACCTAGTTTAATTCACTGATAGTAATATTTCCCAGGTCCATCACATTCTTTCCTGAGTTTATTCACCTCCTACTTAGCAGGATGCTTATGTCACCTTCCTATATATCTCTATTCCTGGGAGAAAAATCTAATGAAACCTGTAGAATCATGTTCACCAGAAAGGATACCAAATAAGAAAGAGATCTTAAGAATGTACTTAACTTTGGCAAGGGTTTAGCAGGTTTGCAGTGGAGACCTCCAACATAGTCAACATTTGGTAAGGTTGGGCGAGGAAACTCCAAATCCCAGTAGGATCTAATGAGCTACATTTCTGCTTTGCCTATTGTCTCAGTTAAGGTAGTGGGCCTTCCTGGAAGGAGAAATGAGCAAGTGAGAAGGAGAAAAGTTGACAGGATTGTCATTTGAATATAAAATATATTTCCTTAAATGATGGAAAAATATATGCTTGATATGGAACATGTGCATTTAAAAACCAGTGTTTATTGATATGTATCATAATTTGCAGTGTAATGATTTGTTGCTCACATAATATACATAAATATCAGTTTAGGCTTTTTTTAAAGCAAATTGTAAAAGTTAACTAATGTTTGTACATTAACTTGAAACAGTTATTGTAATACCTCCTAAGCCACTATTTATTTATTTATTTGTTTATTTTTTTGAGAAAGTAATTTTATTAAATTATAAAAGTTTCCATTTCTGCCCCTCCTCCCAACACCCTCCCACTCCCCCCACTCCCTCTCCAACCCTAAGAGCAGTCAGGGTTTCCTGCCCTGTGGGAAGTTCAAGTTCCTCCCCCCTCCCTCCAGGTCCAGGAAGGTGAGTATCCAAACAGACTGGATCCCCAAAATCCAGTATATGCAGAGGAAACAAGTTCCAGTGTCATTGTCAATGGCTTTTCAGAAAGACTCCGGGCCAGCCACATTCAGAGAATCTGGTTTGATCACATCCTCGTTCAGTCCCAGTCCAACTGGCCTTGGTGAACTCTCATTAGATCAGTCCCCTATTTAAAGAGCACACATTTTATTCCTCTCTGCATCTCTAAAAGTAACAGTGCAAATATAAACACACATTCCAGGTCCAAAAGTCCATGGTCAGACTTCCCCAGGGTCCTTGTAGTTTGTAGCCATTCCTTCTTCCTTGTTTTGCTAAAGGAGCTGTAAATTTTGTGAATTGCTGAATTTCTTGGTTAGTGCTTCTACCTTTGTTCCATATTAAGAAATTTAATGGTGCTTATCTTACAAAAACAATCACAATATTTTCAGAAATTATGAGAAATGAAATTTTGCCCAGTCTAACCTATGAAATATTTTTTAAGAGGAAGAAAAGAAACAGGACATCAAAAAATACAGACCTTGTATGTGTGTATTCATGCTTCCATAGTATTTAAAAAAATGGATGTTAGGAAAGTATACCATAAAAAGGTATGGTGTTGGTAGAAACCCCAGTACCACTTTTAAGTCTATGAACTAACGTAGTATCTTTAAGAGTAAAGGAATTCTTTAGGAAATACAGATAAAATATTTTATAATTTATATTTTTATTTATATATATATGTGCCTCCGTGAATATATACTACATTTATTCAGGAATCAGCAGATACCATAAAAGTGTAGCAGGTCCCATCAAGCAGAAATTACTGGCAATTTTAAGACACTGGACCAGAGTGTGTCCTAGGAACAGAACTCAGGTACTCAAAATGAACAGAAAAAAACTCTGAACATTTTGGTTCTATTTACAGACCCCATAGTTTAGTTTTAAATAAATATAGTTGTCTTTGCAAGAGAAAATAATTTCTTCAATATTATATACATATTGAAAGTGTAAAATATTTCATTCCTTAATATACATTAATTATGATTTTGTTACCTAGATAGTGACTTATGAAAATACATTAAAAATTACAGCAAGATGCTTCTCTTTGCAGGTCTGTATCTCAGCAGAATGTCCTGTTTCAGGTCTGATACCTGCTACTCTTTGATCAATACTATGAGCCTTTACAGTGAGTTTGGTAGCTAACATCATATTACATTTGGACACCTATAAAAGGCAACTTCATTTTGCACTTCATGGACATGAGTATAGATTTAAATACTTGGGAAATTTCGGTCATTGAGCTACTGAGGAGAAACATAACTTACCCAACATTTCACTGTAAAACTGATCCCATTTCTTCTCGTTAAGTGGCTGCAACCAAAAATCAAAGTACAGCATACACATCATATTTTTTACCCTCTCCATGAATGTCATTTGACCACCTAGTCCTGACATAATTACAGGTACATAAGAGGGAGGGACTAGAAATTTCCCACTGTTCTTTTCCATTGTATAGCCAGGAGAGAAGCGAAGACTGTACAGAAAAGGGATCTGGAGAAGTTCAGCTATCAGCTCCCCACAGGGAGCAACAGGATCTGAGACAAGGACATCAAACTTGGATCCCTGTAGTTTTATCATAAGTTGTTTGTTTGAAACTGTATCTTTGCAAATCTTTAGATAGTTATTAGAATATTCCTCAAACAGGTTTTGTAGCAAAGGAGAGAAGGATAAACACATATCTCTTGGTATCTCATTAGTCCATACATCCACAGCCTTTGTAAAAACCTTGTCCATATCATCTTTACTGACAGACGTAGGAAAACTCTCAAATTTCAGACCAGGTGACTTTTGGGGATCAAGGAAGATAGAAGCTGAAGGTCTCAGAACTGTCACTTCATGACCCCTCTGTACAAGTTCATCCAGTATTGTCTTTAGATTCAGCCAGTGACTGTATTCCACTGGCCATACCAACACCTTCCCACAGCTCCCAGATCTTAAGTAACAACCCATTTGCAGGAGAAGCAGAACAGACATCCACTTCACAGTCATCCTGAGTCATCAAAGTCTTCTGTTCAGAGTGTGTCCCCTGTGTCATCGCTGATCCTTATATCTAAGGAGAAAAAGCCTTGAGTTAAAATATAACTGGAGTTGATCAAGGCAAATGCACTAAATGACCACAATGAACTTCTGATCTAATGGAGTTAGTAAAAGCAAATATTAATTATTCACATTTGCAGGTCAATGTTTAATGACAAATGTTTTGCAATGAAGTAAATTCAGGAGTCAATAACCTGTTTGCATAACTGTTCTGTTTCTAGGATATTTGAATAGTAGCATGAACATTGGTTAGTTAGAAGATAGTCAGAAATTTCTTCTCACCACAGAACCAAAGATGTATTAATTGTACAGCTTATTAGTATTTTATTGATATCATTTTAAAAAAATTTTCATAAGAATTTGATGAACATATTTGCATATGTATAATTTCTCAATTAGCTTGGTAATGCACCTAACAAACTCAATTGATTGAAGCCCTTGGAGAAGATAGACAAAAGCCTGTTCCTACACTTGTTTCTGGGGAAATAGAAGACTAGCAATTGAGTTGTTAGACTCACAGTTGATATACTAACCTGAGTGATATTATCTGCTAAAGCAGTCTGTTGGTTCATCTTACCTGTCCAATCGTTTTTCATGAGCCCAAGAAGTAGTTGAATAATTTGTTATCAGAATCTAGTCCACAAAGGCTCTAAAAAGTAGATGAGTATGTGTACCTACATTCTTTCCTCTCAAGGAAACACTATGACCACCATTCCTGACTGAGGTTGAAGGACCCCAACTCATTTTAGTCACAGTTATGTCATTTTGCAAAGAAGCTCAGTTCAGAGAAGGGCCCCCGAATGCTGAGCAAAGCAGGATACCTGAGGTCAGAATGAGGACAGCCTTATCAGGCTGCAGGACAGGGAATTTATGGTCAGACATCTGGTGAGATACCCAGGACAGCCTTATCAGGCTGCAGGACAGGGGATTTATGGTCAAGACATCTGGCCTAGGGGGAACGAGGCCTGCCCTCAAATTCACCCCTCGCCTCATTCAAACTGGCCAATGGGACCCCTGTAACCGTGCTTTTGCTTCTGTAACATTGCTTCTGCCTATATAAAGATACCCCAAGACGTAGCTCGGGGTGCTCAGTTCTCCATGTGACTGCAGCACCCACAGGCCTGTGAACATTAAAGTTTGCCTCTTGTTCTTGCATCCAGTGGCTCTCGGACCTGGTTCTTGGGCACGGGTCTCCACGCATGTGAGACACCCTCCGGGTGCTCTTTCATTTGGTGTCAGGAGTGGGATTGTGGACGATCTCTGCCCAACCCATCCGACAACCCACTGGGAGGTAAGCTGGCTAGCCACTATTTGTCCTTGTCTGTTTGCTGTCTTGATGTATTAATTTGATGTAATGCGCAAGCGTTTGTATTCTGTAGACCTGGATCCACGGTCATCTGTATTCTGGGCGGCTTTGAGGAGGAGCTGACGGGCTCTGAACTTCTCTCCCGCTACCCTGGGGGACGCCCCAGGGATCTGTAGAGCCCGAGGGGCTCAGCACGAATCCTAGAAATTCGTGCGTCTGTAGGGTGGAGTTTTCACTTCCCCATCTGAATTAGTACTTTCGGTTTGCTGCAGCCATCTGAATTTGTACTTTCGGTTTGTCACCGAAGTTGCGCTTTGCGTCGCCGGCTGTCTGTTCTGTCTTTGTCATGTCTTTGTTTTTGTATTTTGTTTCGTTTCTGTTTGTACTCGAGTCTAAACCTGGTACCATGGGACAGTAAACAAGTATCCACCGCTGACCTTTGCTCTAACTTTAGAGAGAAGTTGCAGACCAAGCCGTGGAAATCCGAGAGACGGCAAGCAGTCTGCTTCCTGGAATGGCCACCAGGAGAATTTATCCAGGGAACTCCCCTACTCTGGGTAAAACCATTTTTATTACAGAGCATGGTGCAGATGTTAGCGGCAGTCTGCCCCTCCCCTGTCTCTTTTCCCATGCAGGAGCGAAAAAAACCCAGAAAACTCTGCCTTCCTGATACCCAGCCCGACCTCCCGCTTGCTGTTGTTGTTGTTGCGATTGCCAAGCCCTACCCCGAATGTGCGCTGCGCTGCGCTTGGCTAGTTCTGGTTAGTTCTCGGTGGCGAAGGGCACCGCGCTGATGAGAGCAATGGCTGGACTTGCCAACCGGCACCTTGGGGGCGGCCGCCGCTGGTGGGCCGCAGATGAGGAAGAGCGCAGGCAGCCACGGGACCCTGCCAAATGGGCCAGGGCCGTGACAGACAGGCCGAGAAGGGGGGGGGGGGGAGAAAAACAGCAGTGCGGCCAGAACACATAGGCCCGGATACAAACTCGTCGGGGAGCTGCGGGCCGTGCTGCCCAGACGTGGGGAGGGAGCAGCGTCGGCTCCTGCCGGAAACACAGGGGGCGGGGCCGCGTGTGTGCTGGCTCCCACGTCCTACGGAGCGGAGGCGGAGGCGGCTGCGAGCGGCGGTCCGCCTGCGCTCGCCGATAGGATTTGCTAAAGGATACAAAAGAGCCATAGAGAGAGAGAGAGTTACAAACTGGACCAGGCGAACTGCCAGGTGGCACAAAAAGGAACGCTAGGTGCGCGCCCCGAAAGGAGGGCGGAGGGCGGAGAGACGTGGGCGCGCAGCCCACAAGGAGCCTATGTCCCGCCCGCAGCTTAAAGTTAGGGACTATAATAGATTCAAAGGTTCCTACAGACCCAATAGAGACATAACTAAGTCTTGGGATGATTTGTTGACTAATTTTCTGAGATTTCAATATATTAGGATCCAAAGTGGCTGTGCCAGTTTACATTTCCACCAATGGTAAAGGAGTTTCTCTTTTACATAGGTTATGAGCAGTATTTGATCTTGATCATGTTATAGGAATAAGATAGAGTCTCATGAGTTATTTTGATTCACATTTCTCCAATGATTAAAGATGTTATATTTGAGAATCTTTTAAATATCTTTCAGTCATTTTAAGTCCATCTGTTGAGAGTTTACAGTTTAGGTCTGTAACATAATTTTTTTGGATTATTTGTTCTTATGAGGACTAAGTTCCTAATTTTCTTATAAAAATATCTTCCCATTCTACAGGCTGATGTTATGTTCTGTTGATTATATCCTTTGCTATACAGAAAGCTTCTCAGTTCTGGAGATCTCATTTATTGATTGATTGTTTCTCTCAATGTCTATGCCACTGAGGCTATGTTTAAAAATGTATTTAAAACCCTTTTTCTTCTATGCGGTTCAATATTGTTGGTTTTATGTTAAGCTCTTTGATTTGTTTGGATTTTAGTTTTGTGCATAGAGAAATATGGATCCACTTTCATTCTTTTACATGATGGTGTCCAATTAATTCTTAAAGGGAAAAACTGACAGTCAAAATGCTGGGCTCATGGCAATTCTCAGGGGGGCTACAAGGCACCCCACTAATTCGGCCAAGGAAAGAGAGGTTCTCCAGGGGCCAGTTAGAATCTATGTTCCTTAAATGTTTAATGAAGATTTACAGGCATCTTACCCAACCTCTAAAGTCAACAGGCAGCGATAGCCATGGCTTTCATAGGGCAGTCAACATCAGATATAAGGAAGAAGTTACAGCAGATAGATAGGTTGCAAGACTATACCTTGCAGAATTTGGGGAGACAGAGAAAATGTTAAACGAGAGACAGAAAAAATGAAGCAAAAGAGAGAAAAGCAGAAGACAGAGAAAAGAGAAAACCGGAGGGATCATAGACAGGAAATTTGGACTCAGACAGATAGGGAGCCTGGGCAATAGAAGAGGACCAAAGACAAATAAAGATAAACAGAGGCACCCCTTGGACAAAGGCTATTGTGCTTATTGCAAGAAAAAGGACATTAGATACCTCTATAGATTTTTTTAAGGACACATAAATGACTCATTCCTCCCTGGTCATCCCTGAATGTATGACCAAAGGCTTTTGCTGACCAAACGAGGGACTTTTACTTTTCCTGCTGTTTTCAGTTCTGCAGAAGATGCAGGCTGCTTGCCTGCCTCTGCCTTCACCACACCCTCCTCACCAGGATGACCACTGCCCCATGCCATCGCCACCGGAGAAATCCTTGCCTCCTAGCAACTGTCCTGGTGCCACACTTGTCTTAAAGCCTGCAGGAGCCCTGGCTGCTCACCCTGCAGTCTGCTCCCCTCACTCGTGTCAGACTGCAATAGAGCACTCACAATGCTACCACAGGTGCCCTCCTGCACCAGGCTGCTGCTCCTGTGCCCTGCTCACGTCGATGGACTATGGATCATATCAGCATCTGCAGAAAGGACTGGCGGCTGGCAGAATGGCAGGCTGAGCAGCGCCAGGCAGAGCCGGAAATAATGGCGAAGCTTGCCTGGGGCACAAGGCTGGGAGTCGGAGCCAAGCAGGTATACAAGACTGAAGGTAAGCGAAAGGTGGGGGCAGGAATGATGAACAGGAAGCGAATGATTTGGATGAATAGCTTCCCTTCAGGGATATTGGCCCACCCAGAAGGCTGAACTTGTGACATTGACACAAATTCTATGGATGGCAGAGGAAACATCTACACTGACAACAGGTATGCTTTTGCCACCACCCATATACACGGAGCAATATACAGACAAAGAGGACTGCTGACACTTGCGGAAATCTTGAGTCTCCTCACGGCCACACATTTGCCAAAGAAGATAGCCAACATACATTGGTCAGGACTGAGACAGCCAATGTAATGGCTAAGAAGATCAAAAAAAAAAAATCTTCCCGAGGTTTGGGATGCCCAAGGTAATCATGTCCAATAATAGACCTGCCTTTGTTGCCCAGGTAAGTTAGGGCATGACCAAAGACACTGGGGATCAATTATGCTTACCAACCCCAAAGCTCAGGTCAGATAGATAGGATATAAACTGACAAAATTGGCCCTAGAGACCAGCAAAATGACTGGCCAGACCTCCCTCTGTCCTGTTCTGGGTTTAAAACGCTACAGCAATCGCTGCCACTAGTTCTGCTACCTGGCTAGTTAGCTGCTACTCATGCATCTGCCGACTAAGGCTGACCCTGGTGATGGATATCCTGAGCTCAGGGCCTGCACAGGACAGGCACATCTGCTGTAAGATGGGTTTGCATCGCCTTTAAGGCTCTTCTTTCCTGAAGTCAGAAGCCCACAGGGCTCTGCTCATTTTTTTAAGAGTTAATGTCTTTTAAACACGGTAACAGATAACAGAAGCGAAGAGTAATTCTGTTCTGTTCCTCCCCTATGTGTCTGGGACCTATTGACAGAAATTATTTCATACGATCTGAGATTTTTCCAGATTAGACCATTTTGGCAGAGAAAAGCAAGCACACCTGAATCTTTCTCACCTCTTGACTGGTTTTGCTTTTCTACAGGAAAATTTTGCTTTAGATTATGAAATGGCCTAATTTTCAAAAGATAAACAAATATGGTTTTATTTACAATCACCATTCCAGTCCCTCTGAGTGCTGAGGCTGGAGAACCACTGTCTGGGGTCTCAAGATGCTGCTGATCCTTTTCTTCTATTTCTGTTTTAGTTCTGAACATAAATCCTAATATACCATCTCCCTTTTACACCCCCATTGATTTTATCTCTGAATGTTGTCCCTAGGTCCAAGCTGGCCTAATGTTTTTACGACATGTTGAGCTTTTAGGACTTACTGGGTTAATTATATCTATTTTTCTGTACCTCTTACGAACTAAACCTAATTCTTGATTTCTGCTTCCACATTGACTGTCCTCGGGCTTTGGGGCTCATTGTTTTGTTTTAAACATTTGTCATTCTGTATTGCATTTTCTTTCATTGCTTGTTGAAGTTCTCACAATAGGCACAACCCTTGTACATTTGGATGAAGATGAAGCTGATGCTATAGAACATAATGGAAGCCGGTGAATGTCATATGGTGCCAGCTGGGCTGAAGCTAACTTCTCAGGCGCATTCTCTGGAATTGAGGATCAACACTCCCAGTGTCTACAGCAAAGGAGATTTGTCTTCATAATACTGAACTTGCCTTTTAAGGGAAACATTGTTTTACAATGATAAGGCATCCATATGTTTCTTAGGACTGAGATAGTCAATAGACTATTGCCACAATGATGGGTGCTAATCCCAGGTCTGCAATGGTTCACAATGTCTACCATGTAGTTACTTTCAAGCTTCATTCATCAGATAATTTTACTAAGCGCTATTCTGAAGTAATGCTAGTTCTCATGTGGTTATTGTCTGAGCAAGTCTTTTGATTTTGTTTTCAATATATAGCTGGGCCCCTACTTATTTTGCTTCTTATCATTACAGTCGGCCCCTGCATTTTAAATCACCTGGTGCAACCTATGAAAGACAGGCTTTTAGTTATCCAGACTCTGGTCCTGACCCACCAATATCAGCAACTGAGACAATAGGAGACAGAAATATCATGATCAGTTTGAGTTAAAGAATTAACTCAAGTTATAAGAGAAAAATGAGGGAATGAAGGACCCCAACTCATTTTAGTCACAGTTATGTCATTTTGCAAAGAAGCTCAGTTCAGAGAAGGGCCCCCGAATGCTGAGCAAAGCAGGATACCTGAGGTCAGAATGAGGACAGCCTTATCAGGCTGCAGGACAGGGAATTTATGGTCAGACATCTGGTGAGATACCCAGGACAGCCTTATCAGGCTGCAGGACAGGGGATTTATGGTCAAGACATCTGGCCTAGGGGGAACGAGGCCTGCCCTCAAATTCACCCCTCGCCTCATTCAAACTGGCCAATGGGACCCCTGTAACCGTGCTTTTGCTTCTGTAACATTGCTTCTGCCTATATAAAGATACCCCAAGACGTAGCTCGGGGTGCTCAGTTCTCCATGTGACTGCAGCACCCACAGGCCTGTGAACATTAAAGTTTGCCTCTTGTTCTTGCATCCAGTGGCTCTCGGACCTGGTTCTTGGGCACGGGTCTCCACGCATGTGAGACACCCTCCGGGTGCTCTTTCAAGGTCATGAATTTCTATAAGACTGCAAATGCAGAATCTTGAAACTGACATGTGACTTTAGGTTTTGGATTACCTAGGATCAGAAGAAACAGAAAATATACTAATCAGAGTTCTTATATATATTAAAAATCTGTAATCAAGTGTTCAAATGGTCAGGCTATTTTTAACATTGTAAATTATGTTGAATTATTTAAATTGTTTTAAAGATTCACATCAAGAGTCATCCAAGTTCAAAGTAGTGTAACTGAGAGAGCTGTACCTTTTGTTTTCTTTTAAAGGTGATGCTAGGGTTACTAGGAAATAGTTGAGTGATGAATGAGTGACATTGCAGCACATGGTGACACTGGAACAATGATGGGGGTTTTCAATTGAATGCACAGAGTACATTGTGGATGGAAGAAATTGAATGTTTAAGAATGTCATGTATTTGTTTTAACTTATCAACTTAAGGAGTTCATATGTTAGTGCCATCCATTTCTTTCTTGCTTCTTTTTTTCCATTACCCTCTTCCCAAAATAACAAATGGAACCAAAGTTGTAAGCCTCAGCACTTTCTGTGGATACCCAGGCCTAATCAAGGAGCGCACTTTCCTGAACCAGGGCCACGAGAATGGACGACTGACTGTCCTAAGGGTTTAAACAGACAAACACAAGAGACCTGCTCGCTTGCCAAAGAGTGAAAAAGCCCTTTATTAAACTCAAGTCGGGTATTTATACCAGGAGGCAAGAGGGTTCAAAAGGGCATGGCCCCCTCCCATCAGGAGCAGTGGAATAGATTGATACATTCCTGGTGCCTCAGGCAGAATCAGCTATGGGGGAGGCAGGCGTGGGAGGCCTGTAGAGCCCACAGCAGCAACCTTGTTTACAGGTGGAATTACCATAACAAAGACAGCCAAGTTCTTTCTAAACTACCCTCAAGCCAGTGCTAGTGCAGAATCTCCAGGGGCCAGAGGTCAAACAGCCCTGCGAAATGCCAAGAAAGAAAAGGGAAAAAGATCTGGGTACCTACACAAAGTCACTGGAGGAATCAGTAGGGAAATACTGTCATAATGGCTTGCTCATTAGTATATGCATACTCATGTGTCTAGGGACCTGGAAAAGGTTTTGTCAAATGTAGCGATGATGATAGCCTCAGGAATCATAGACTGTTATCAAAATATCCAGTGCAAGGAATAAAAAATTTCACTTTCATTTGTTGGACTGGTGGGGACGGGGTGCCCTTGACTCTTCCCTAAAATATAGACTCTAGTCATTGTCCTTGATTGCTTCTCAGAACTTGAAGACAAGATGTCTGAAGGCATTATAAATTTCAGACATAGGACCTGGAGCAATTGGTAAGCAACTGACCTGGAAACTTCCTCTCTGAGCATTTTCATAGTAGTGGAAGAGGCTCCATAAGATCTCTAGGGAGAAATGTAATCAATAGTCCTATTAGCTGTCAGACCTATGGCTTATAACATTGACTGGCGTGGCAGAATATCCATAACAACAAAATTGTGACACTTTAATCTTAGATGTAATCAAGATAAATCTAACTCTAATTGGATTTGAGGTCAGTGGTTCTGTAAAGTGTGTCAGCTGCCCATGACTGGAGAAATCACAGACCTCAGAAGTAGAGCCTCCCACAGCTGTTTTCCAAACAAGTATATTATCCTTATAATCACAGGTAACTGAAGCTCTACCAACTCATCAAAAATCTTTTAATGCAGCAAGTGGAGAATATTGCAGAGATCCAAAGCTGGTCAAAAAGGAAGAGAATAAATGATCATTGGATTTCCAAACCCAGTAAGTACACTTAGAGCAGCACAACTTCTAAATCAAAGGCAATGGAATCATTTTGGAAAAGATATCAGAAGAGCATAAGAGCCAGGGGACCAGGATGCCTGATGGAAGATATCCATATATGATATCTGCCAACATAGAAGGGGAAAATTTCACAAAGTCCTATTCCTATGGATAACTGTGGGCAATCAATGGTCATCAAGATGGGAGTGCCAGGTTTCTCCAGTATGACCTCCCTGATCTATTATCCAATACTCCATTGTCAGCCCTAAACATGTGTATATTACAAGCATCTAAAACAGGACTCAGTGGGATGGAGATATTTTAGAGGGCAAAGCAGGAGTTGAAGGAAACAGAAATGAGCCTGAAAATAATGAAAATATAGTATCTGCGTATGGTTTCCTCAAAAATGAAGTATTTCACAAAGGAAAATGATACATAACACATGTAGTAAGTCTGACACAAGTTTTTTTTAGGGCCTTCAGGACAACTATGACAACCAGATTGTTGTGCCAGGACAACCATGACAACCAGAGTAATGTATTGATCCAGAAATACCATGGCAATCAGAGTGCTGTATTGTAGACAGGATTGGTGGCACACAACTTTATACCCTGCAATTAGGAGGCAGAGACAGACAGATCTCTGTAAGTTTTGGGCCAGCCTGGTCTACAAGAGCGACTTCCAGGACTATCTCCAAAGCTACAGAGAAACCTGATAGTGAAAAAACAGTAACAGTGTGCTGTATTGTTGTATGATAAACAGAGTCAGCTTTTTGTGATGGGCAATATGTCATTGATCATTAATGTTTCTTAGTGGTTTTTGAAATATTCCTGCTTTAGAAAAAGGGAACAGGTATAAAATTCAACCTGTGAAAGCCAAGGAAAGAACACAGTTCTCCCTATAATAGGCAGATACTTTTACAATGCCCAATTTGTTTCTGGAATACAAAAATACAATACTAGCTCACATTTCATTCTTTTTCAAGCAAAAAAAAAATTTAAAAATTGGTTTTATTTTTGACTTTTCTAAAACAAATCAGATTGCTTTCTATCACTCTTTATCTTGTTACTCAGGATTCAGTTTCCCAGAGTCTTACCCAAAAGGTCCTTCTGGGGAATACACTGGAAAATCCTGGTATTGGGACCTAAATTATCTGCTTTCATATCCTTAAATCTCCAAAACACGTTTTAGAAGTTAAACAATAATTTATATCACATTTCAAAACTTAAAATATTGTATTATAGGAATTAGACAATGCATAGCTAAATGCCATTTGAATCCCCAGTGTTCAAAGCAGGAAAAAACACATTAAATAGTAAAAGCTATCAAAATATAAGGCAGAGTATGGCAATACCATCTATGTTTTTCTTTACATTTAATCAGGTCAAATGTCATCATGATTTTTTATGTTCAGTTATGTGCACACATGAGAGAGTTAATTAAATATAAATATATTTTGAAAATTTTATATGTTCATACATCATCTGTAAGCAAGAATGATTAAACTTTATGCATATTTACTATAATTCTTCTAATTTTCCATTATTAATTTCTTGTCAGTTTAAAAAATGCAGAGATTTTACTTATATTCATTTGTACTCTTATTTTAATAGGATTTGACACTTGTTTTTTGTTACTCTTTACTTATTACTGGCAAATATTCCATATTAACAATTTTTCTCCATTTACAAGTTCTTTGGAAAAGGTGTCACCATGAATAATCAGAGAATGGAATTTCTGTCTATCCTATCCTGGCCACAACCTCACAGAGTATATGTGTTTATGTTGTCCACTAACTACCAATGACTTAGTTGAAGGCATAAAATTTCTCATACTTGCTTGTACCCTTCTGCATATTGAGGAGGTTTTGCCTCCAGTACAAAAATAACCACAAAGAGCTACTGACATAATTTTTTTAACATATAAAAAATAAGTCTAATATTACTCATCATTGGTTGAGGCACAGGTTTTACTTAGGAATTACTGGAAGTGCAGAGCACTTCATCACATGAGTCATATCACTGTCGCTGAGACTGGAAATTCCTTTCATGTGGGAAAGGAACCTGCTGTTCTGCTCCTAAGTACCAGTAGCTGTAGAAAGCATTCAAAATCCCAATGGTGCTGCATCTGAACCATATGATAGATGGCAAAACACTTCAGGGTTAATGCACTTTGTGAAATGCCAGTGAGTTCCACAGCCAGACCACACAAATGGTGCTCATTTTAGAAATCCCAAACTACCCTTGTATAAATGCGAGCCTCACCAACATGTTCAATATCTGTTTGCCACAATAAATTTAAACTTTTCTTCAGGATCTCAGGGAAAACCAGCATGAGTTATTACAGGGAGACTTCATAGGATAGGACACTAAAATCTAGTTCCTACATACTCCAAATTAGAGTTCAGATGTGGTAAGTTATCTTCCTATATCCTATGAAGAGAGTCAGCTGGAACTTTCCTAGAATCAGTCCTATTTCTACTGCATTGTCTCTTAGTTCCCACTTCTTCCTAAATGTACCACACTTTACTCTTCTGGGTTAGAGACAAAGTGCCATAGACCGTGTTTGACTGTGTGTGGTTCACCAGAAAGACAGGGAATATTTCACTTTCTCTTTTACATTGTCTTGCTTTAGGTTTGACAGATTATAGAATGGCCGATTCTTTCTGGTTTTTTTTTTTCCCCAATGAACAGGGTACAAGGGGACTGAGATGGTGAGCTGTTTTTTTTTTCCATTCTTTGAGAAGTCTTCTGAGTGGTAACTGAGCAATCCTCGTTCAGCATTCTCATAGAGAGTGGAGGGAAACCTGGGAAGTCTCTATGCTACTGTAGCTCTGGAAACAATCAATGCTATACTACAGATATTATTCTGAATCTGCTAAAAAAGATTTTAAATAAACTTTCATTTTCCCTGAATGTCTAGATTCAAACAGGGCTCAAGGAAAAGTTTTAAGAGACCACTGAGAATTTAGTTATCCTTGGTAATTTTGCTTCCAGTAACATCAGACTAGAGAAGTTTAGATTGCACTCACTTACCATGCTTCCCTGTGATCACGATGTTGATGTCACTGTTATTGTCATCAAAAACACATTCGGTAGAATCTGCTATCTTTATCTTTGATTCTAACCTGATAAAGGGCAATCATAATACTTGATTTTACATAAAGAGTCCTTCCAGACTTTAGTAAACTAAGTAGAAATTTGCCTTCCATGGAGACCTCATTTTACCTTTTTAGAATCTGTGCAAGGGCTGATGCAATAGTCTTGGCCCTTTCTTGTGTTGTGTTATTGATCATTGACCCCAGCGAAAACATCACAACACCTTATTCCCCTGAGATCTGTGCAAACTCTTCCATTTCCTGTGGATACAGAAATTGTTTTATTATTGGAGATCAATAGCAGAAAAATGCTGTTCAAATCACTACTAATCTACAAGAAAAATGAAGCTTTATTGGAGAGATAATCACCAGTGATTAAGCACACAGATGATAATCATTGCTGTCATAATCACCCTGTACTTATGGGTATCGGCACTGTGCATATTCATATCTTTGAACAACCAATATTCCAAGTATTATCTTCTGAAAAATTTTAAATTTCATTATGTTCTTCCTCAGGCTCCTGGTAAGACTCAGCAATCCCTTAAACTTTCCATACTATCTACCATATTACATTCGTGAAGGAAACTTCCTGGACTCAACATGGTGACTACATGTTATATAACCTCTATAAAATGACAATTCTCACATATTCAGAACGGGTTATGCCTTGCTAAGTCTAGTAGTGTTAGAAAGTTGAATAGTAGCTTACAATAGAAGTGCACAAGCCATTCAGCCTAGGACAGAAATATTCACCAATATCAATATTTACTACAGCTGAAGATGCTTCTTCAGACTCTTCTAAAACACTCTTAGAATGATGGTCACACAGTTACCTAAACACAGTAAAAGACATTACAGGGAAGTCTCTGTTATTTAAAAATAAGATCCACTCATTACTTATTTGTGTCATCGTTAGGTTAGTGCCTGATAAAAAAAGAAGTTAAAACAGGAATGGTTTTGGTTGGACCATCTTTTGAGCTTTTGGTGTCCATCATATCATTGAATTCATTAGAATATTCATGTTGGTGAGAGCCTTAAGAGGTATTCCTCTTATATTGTGAGCTAAAAGGTTAATATTCTTTGGAAATGCCTCTAAAAGTAAACACTTCTTCTTCTAAGAAGACTTTTTGTAGGCTGTTAGGTTATGATAATGAGATTAGTAGCCAATACAGGAAATTAATGATGATATGTGTCCTTTTTAATTTGATAGCCTCTCTTTAAGGTGCATAAAACTTTGTCTTATGGAATTTTATGAGAAATATGAAAAAATCTGGACATATGATAATGCAAGACTCTATAATTCTGTAAGCTTATTCTGTGGGACATTTCGATATGAGTCCAGAAGACTAAATGAAAATACAAAGTGTGAACAATGTAGGCTGGGTTCATGGAGTTTTGGGAGATGATGAAGATTCATCAGGGTTGTGCTAGTGGCCTATATGTTCTATTCTTATGAAGAATCTGATTGTATTTTATCTATGCTCTGAGAACTTGAGTAACACTAAATTCAAAAGCAATGGAATATGTTGTTTGGTAGAAGAAATTTAAAGAATGTTTCACATCTGACCTACTTTTAAAAGCAAATGTGGACTCTGAACTCTGAAATCTTATTTGTTTGAATAGCACCAATGTCAGTGAACACAAAGAATGTGGCAGTTCTGTAATTGGGAGGAGCAGGTCGAGAGACACTCCTGCCATACTTATTTTGTAGAGGTAATTGTTTATCCATTGTCTTTAGAGGATATTTGTTGCCTAGACAATAAACGTTAAGTGTTTTTCAGAGTCTACAATTTGTGACAATCCAAATAATCTTCATTCGAATGGTTCTACAGTAGTCAGAGATTCAAGTCAAGTGCACTTCAATATTTGGCACTAAAAGAAGAATAGGAATAGAATTTTATTTAAAAGCTACTGTGATGTTTTTGAGGCATGTATATCACATACTATGAGAAGTCATTCACTGTGCTATGGTGCTATGGTTGTCTCACCATTGTATCTCTCCAACCTCTAGGGAAGAACTGTAAGAAAATATAGACAATGAAATAGAAATCAAGATTAAATGGAGAAAAGAATGAAGAAAGGAAGGAAGGAACCAAGTCTCTTTAATACGCAATTTTAGCTAGTTATACAGATAACTAAAAGATGGTTTGTTTGCCGTACTCTTCTGAAGATTACATGGCAGCCTAATTTAAAACATGTATCCACACACTATATAATATGAGAGGAGGTAAGTGAGGAAGGAAAATGAATTATATATGAAGAGATATTCATAACTTGAGTTGCTACCAAAGAAAACACAATGAGCTGTGAGACCAAACACAATGGAAATGAACTCAAACTGCAGCAGAGGTTAAAATACAGAATCCCTGAATGAAAACTTCTGCTATTTGCTGTATGGGATCTGTGGGGGTCACATAGAACACTTCTAAACTCACAACATTCTAATTTCATCTATCGTCTTTTTTCTGGCTGTCAAACCTCCAGGGTACTTCAAAAAAAAAGTGAGAGTGCCCATTTTATTGATATTGTAAAAGATTGTACATAGTGAGAGATTGAATGTTTAGGTTTCTTAGTACTTGCTGAGGATTATTTTGTGAGCCTACTTATGATTGATAGATTCTGGAGAATGTGTCATGTTCAGATGGTAGAATATATATCCCACATCTATTGTGTAAAATCTGTTATCAACACTGGGTAAGTAAGTTGGGTTATGATAACAGTTTAATCCCATATTGTGCTTGTTGACTTTCTTTGTTGTTATGATAAACTCAATATCTTATTTTGAATTTATTATAATATTAATAAAAAATGTCAATTTTAATTTCTTAAAGGCCTGATTCTCCCTTATAGCCATAAATCATCTTATTGTTTCAGAAATTTTGTATCTGCATATTGTGATTTGTCCACAGAGCAAGTCAACTGTATTGATTTTAGAAATAGGAAGTCGTGCTGGCTAGTTATGTTTACTAAGTTTAGTTGATTAAGAAATATCTAGGGCAATATGATATAATTCTTTATTTATGTATTTACAGTAGTCCTGTTGACTGCAAGATGCAGGACTCTCAGCTTGTTCTCTAGCATGTCTACCTGCATGCTACCTTGTTCCACCATGATGATGATGAACAGAACCACTCAACTGTAAATGAGTCTCTTTCTTTCTAAGATTTACCACGGTCATCTTGTCTCCTCACAGCAATAGAAACAGCAATAGGTTAATACCAGTTCTGAACCCATTTTTTGGAGTTATTAGTTTATCACATTGAATATTATACTGGGAAAATTCACTCAACTGTATATTCTCACTTGAGTTCCTGTTCCATTTCACCATCTTGGGACTCTACCTAGGAGGCTTCCTGTGAAGTAGCTGGCTAACTGTATCTGCAGCTTAGTTTATTCAGTCTTACAAGCCAGGGAGCTCTGCTACCTCCAGATTTCCATAGGAAGTACAATTTTGTATCCCAATTGGTTCAAACTTTAGGGAACCCTCAGGAAAAAATGAGTATGCCTTTTTATTCCACTGTTGCCCAGGTATCAATTTTAAGTTTCTACTTACTTATATGCAGACTAATGAAGAAATACTATAGCCCAACAACAAGAAAATTGTCAGGAATCATGGCATGAGGGACTTTTCATAGAGAGGTCTAAAGAAGCTGAAAAGTAGTCCTATCCACCGATTACTTATCCTACGGAGCTGTCACAACTGCTAGCCTGATTGTTTAGACCTCTGTTGGAACTCTTACATTCCTATGAAGAAGTCAGCTAGCCTTCCTTATTTGGACCCAAAAATAGTTCATACTCAGAAACACTACCTAATAACATGAGAAACAAAATGTTAGTGTTCATAAATTTACATCCCCAGGGAGCAGAAGGATTACTCACTGATGAGAATGTATCCACCTTCAAATAACTGTTACAGACCTTGGATTCTGATTGGAAGCACTCTGGGCCTAAAGGTGTCACTTCACCCTTGTGCAATAAACCATCACCCTATCTTGCTAACTGACAATATACAAGGCCTTTCAAATGTTATCAGTACAATGCCACAACCAATACTTATTTGGCCAGATAATAAATCTTTATGATGTGGGGGCTGAAAAATGCAGGCCCATTTCCCACATTGTCTGGCAGTCGGAGAATCTGAGAGACTAACTGACAAAATCTGTACCTCCAGAAACAGGATGTGGTGGCCTGCCCTCTTTTAAGTTGGGTAAACTCACTGCCATCATGAGGTAGAATGCTAATATGATTCTGCTCCTTCCATTTTAACTATGAGGTCACATGAGGAAAAGGTTTTTTCTGCCTACTTGACTAAGTGGACTTGAGTAAAATATGACTTGAGTCACCCAGCAACTTAGGCAATAGATTGTTAATGAAGCAATAGTTACCTGCTCCCCCATTTTACCTTCATATAAAAGCTGTTTGAAGAATAAACGCAGGTGATTCCTGGATTGAATATTCCCTGAAATTCCCTCCTGGTGCTGTCATGTCATTTTTGCCTTCATTTCTTCCACATCTCTACTCTGGAAAGAAGTGATTTTTATTGGGTTGCTCCTCAACTTTAAACCAAACTAACAGAGTGTAACTTGTATTAGAATGTGTATTTATATTCATCCAACAGATTTTATGTGTGAAATTTGAGAGAAAATGTTATAAAATTTTTCTTTGGCAGTCTTTTTTTTGACAAATTGCTCCTTGTTTTAAGTTATGTAGACAAAGTGAATTTATGATAATAGACATGTGTGACTTAACAGGAGAAAATAGACTTACAAGGATGGGCCTCTATCAGGCTTATCTTCCTGCTATTTTTCTCTGACCATTGGCCCTCCAAACCTTTCACCTGTCATTAGGTTTTGATGAGGGATAATTGTGATGCCTTCGTGTGGCAATTTTCTCTGAGATAAAATCATAGTGTAGGATGGTCTTCTTTCTATGTGTTGTTCTCACTGGTCAAATAAAGAAACTGCCTAGGCATTTTGATTGGGCAGAACTTAGATAGGCTAGGAAGTCAGGACTGGATGCTAGGAGAAACTAGGCAGAGATAGAGAGCTGCCATGAAGTGGCCAGAGTTAGACAAGCTGAATCTTTCCTGGTAAGCCACAACCAACATTGCGGTGCTACACAGAATACTAGATATGGGTTAAAGCAAGATGTGAGAGTTAGCCAAGAAGAGGCTAGATATAATGGGCCAGGCAGTGTTTAAAAGAATACATTTTTTACAACAAAATCTTCCATCTTTTAGGGAAGTTCCTTAAGATTAAGAATATCTTGAGAGAGGTAAAACATTCCATCCTTCAGGAAACATCTCTAATACTTAGGATGCTGTGAGTCATACTGATATATCTTGTCCTATAAGACAGCTTCATGAGTTTAGGAAGTTAACAACTCAAAAAATTTCAGAAACTCTCAGAGACCAACTAGATTCACTTGACCCTCTATAACATCTTATAAACACTAAGAGTTGTTATAATATACTCTATTACAATATGAATAACCTGAGGAAAGGAGAGACCATCCAAGGTGTCTGGAAGAGTTTCAGGACAACTGAGCAGCTTTGTAGAGATGGGCCTATTAGAAACAGCCACAAAGGATCGACTGTTCAAAGGATTATATCTGATATCAATCATATGATAATAAATAATTATAGGATGAGAATAAAATAAACAGATATAAAATATTAGAAGTTAAGTTTCATTAAGAGTGGCAAACAAACTATTCAAATATTTAAAACAATTATTTTAAATTTTATTATTATTCAGAGACATGTTCTCATGTTTATCAAAGACATTCTCTATAGTAACTGAGAAAATAATAGAACTATTTAAATTGTCCCTCAAGAAAATTATTCTCATGTTTGGAGTAGCAAACTCTATTCAAACTGATAAAGTGCCTCATCTTCCTTTGCTTCCTCCTTCTCCTTTTATCCACCTCTCCCTTCTTTAGAGACAGTGTTCCGTGTACACCATTATAAACCTTATAAACTTTAATAGTAAACATATCTTTTCCTTTGATGAAACTGACTCATCTTACTGAGGACCCTGCTGGGCTCTGATGTCTATCAGCCAGTGTTAAAGTTTTCTGCCTAAAGGATGATTCAACTTTGAAACTTCTCTCCAACCCATCTTCTCTAGTTCCTCTAGCTATGTAGACATCTGACTTTAAAATTATGGTCTTCTTGCTTATACCAAATATTTGCAGGCCTAGTTTGAATAGGCAACTACTTTCAGCTCCATCTTTTGCTTCTAAAGTCACAAAATGGTGAATCAAATATTGCAAATAACTTGAAATGTGCATGTGTAGTAGAAACCTTACTTGATGTGAAAAGTGAAAAAGATGAACTATGTCTCTTCTTTTGAGGCATGGTTTTTCTTTGTATCTTTGGAGTCTGGTCTGGAACTTGCTCCATAGACCAAGACTCTTTCTTTTCTAATTGCTTTGAGTTTTCATCAGATAGAGCTTTCAATGAGTGAGTTATGCCCTCAAAGCACTTTTCAAGTGGGACCAGTAAAAGGCACATGATTTCTTCCTAATGGTGCAAACCTGTTCAACAATTACAACTATGTCTTCAGTACCCTTCTTGCTGGCAACTGAAAACTTTCTCATACTGCTTTCCTTGCCAACTTTCCAATTTTTCATAACTGTCTACTATATTTCAGTGCAGATCTGAATTAAAGCAGCAAAAAGTAGTGATACCATGTTTAAATGAAATTTGACTTAAAATTTCTTCTGCCAAACAAATCAGTTCCCACTTTTTTGTCTTAAATCAGCTTCTCAGCACATGGGCAGAATCAGCCAGATTCTTTGGCAAAATATGACTTAAATGGCCTATAATCTATTTGCCCTTAGAGTCCTCCTTCCTTTCTGTATTCTGGTGAGCCAAACCTCAGTTCACATTTTCTCTACATTGTCTTCATCCTTATTCATACTACAATAGCCCAATATCCCATTAAGCTCTCCTTACACCATTCTGATTCAACCCCTCCATATTCCTCTTGTAATCAGTCCCTAAAGAAACATGATAAGACTTATCACCTCAATAGTCCTATTTCTTGGTACCATTTTTTCATTGTGTACATTTTTTGGTTGCTGTGACACTTTTATGTCAAGAACACACATTCACTCAGGATTTCATTTGATCTCCACAGATAATAATGGCATTATCTCTTCTCAATCAGCTGTGTGTCTGTGTGTTTGTGAATAGTTCTTGTCAAACTTCTTCATCTAGTAAGCCAAGTCTATATACAGAGAAAACAGTAAAAACTTGAATATATGAACAATTTGTCCAGTTTTACTCATTATTTAAAATTTTATTTAAATTTTTATTTTTGTTTTATATTTTATATAGGCAAAGCACTATTATAAATTTATCAAAAGGAATATCTTTTCTGGATTCTTTCTATATCATATCTAAAATTAAACTAACAAAACACTAGAACTTCTTATTAAGGAAGAGGATGAGTATTAATCCTATATATTCAGCCAGATTCTGTGTGATGGTGTTGCAATGATATTGGAGAGATCATTCTTTTGTTTTAGTTAGTACTTTGCTGTGGCCAATCTTTTGTGCTAAGGCGTAATATGTTATGGTAACAACATAGCCTATAAGCATAGCATGACTCTATAGGCCAACAGTAGAAGACATAACCACACCTATTGTCCACATGAGTTCACATCTGTACTCATAACTTACCAGTTCAAATCCCAAGTAATGAAAAGAAATGACCATCATATATGGAAGGCATGGTAAGTCCTACATTTCTTTATTTTAGAGTCACTTCTACTCTTTTGATCTTTTGTGAACATTCTCCAAATTTTGGTTGAAATGATTTTATATGTAAATTGCATAAAATAAAATCATCCAATGTCTATAATTTTTATGATATACCTGTGAGAACTGAACAAATGCTCTACTCAAAAGATGCCCCAATAAAGGTATATGACTATACAAGAAATTAAAGACCAAATATTATTTGCTGCAAATAATGAAAGACATAAAGCAAGACTTATAAAGTGGACATTATATAAACTCATGGAAAAAAGAGGAACTCTTTTAAAATTAAATTTCTCCATTTGATAATGATTAAATGTTAGTTGATATGTGTGAGATTGTCTCTGAATTCAAATATGGAAAGCACCCTTTACTACTCAGTAATAGAAGTAATAGACATGGCAGATGACAACCTCACAGAAAGCACACAACTACATATACATAATCTCATGGCAATATAAAGAAATTAGTTCTTTGTGTGGGAAGTCTTTCTGTATATGTCTTGTTTTTATTGGTTATTAACTAAAGAACCTTTTTGATCTATGACAAGTCAGAAGAGAGCAAGGCAGAAATTGCAAGCAGAAATAGAGGAGAAAATAACGTGGGGTCTGAGAGATGCTGTATGGATGGTGAAAGAAGAAAAGCACAACTTTTACCAGTAAACCATGAGCCTAGTGGTAAAATATAAAATAATAGAAATGGGTAAATTTAAGATAGAAGAGCAAGCTAGAAATAAGTTTAAGCTATTGGTCAAAGAACATTGAAATTAATATAGCTTGTGTGTAATTATTTTGGGTCTGGGTGGTCAGGAAACGAACACGCAGTCTTCACCTACAAGTTCTTGCATGGGTCAGGAAGTTGGAAACTAAATCCTAAAACATCACACAAGTAAGCAAGTAAGTAAATCTAATACAAGAATGGGAACACAATAAGCATGTTGTAGGGAGGTCCCTAGTTTTTCTCAGCTGCTCAGCCCCAAAATAATCACACAGAAACTATATTAATTATACCACTGGTTGACCTATTAGCTCTTGCTTCCTATTGGCTAGCTCTTATATTTTAGTTTAACCCGTGTCTATCAATCTGTGTATTGCCGTGTGTCTGTGGCTTACTGACAAGATTCTGTCAGGAGTCTGTGTCTGGTGGCCTACAAGGCTTCTCCTTGATTCCACCTTATTTCTCCTAGAATTCAGTTTAGCTTTCCCCACCTACTTCTATTCTGTCCTGCCAGTCCAGCACAGATTCTTTATTAACTAATGATAATCACAGCATACAGAAGCTAATCCTACATAATCAGCACTTGTGTGTACCTAGGTTACACATAGCTTTCAGATGATACAGACTGTCATGATCTTGTTAGAAGTAATTAACTGGAGGGAGAATCTTCGTGAATATTGAATAGTACATACTGCACATATACACACTAAAATAAAGGAACCCACTAAAATTCTACTTTGAGATTTGTGATTTTCTGCAACAAGAGGTACAGGCAGAGAGAGACAGAGGACAGAAAAAGAAGAGGAAGAAGTATATTTGAAGGTAATCCTAACTAGTGTTAAATTTTCAGCTCAGCGGAGTGAATTACCAGACAGGGAATTTGTATATACTTAAGAGTATAAAATAGATGCAATGAATTTAACATACCCTCAGATCAAATTCTCAAATTCCTGTAGTCATACATTAATTCCACTTGACTTCTCAGAACGCTGAGCTCTAATCAGAAACAGAAAGCAATAAACACAGAGTTATGTGGAGGTATTAATCTTAGCACATCACCTAGGATGATAATCTAAAGGTTAGTATCTATTCTCCTAAAATATTATCTGTACTTTGGTACTGAAATATACTTTATGAGTGGCTTTGATTTTACCTTTTGCTTTTACTATTTATTTTATATCTTCCTACTTCAGACAAAGGTAAAGATATTCTTTCTTTTGTGGCTGCATAGGTACCTGGCCTCAGAGTATATTCTGTCCATCTTTCTCTAGTATAGGGGCCTGACTGTTCTAATATGCAAGCAGGAGAAATATGGTCTGATTGTGGATAACATGCCATGACCCTCCTGAGTCTTAGCTCCTCAAGCCTTTGTGTTGAGGACTTTGAAACTAGATTGTGTGACCACAACTTTGGTTACCATCGAACTTCTAGCACTGTTGCTAAGCTCACAGGTTCCCCTTGTGTTTTCAGGGTCTTGGGACTCCCTCCTGTGGCCTCACACTGCTGAAGGACTTCACCATGGTATGGGTCCAGACCACAGATAGTTTCCTAAGCATCCTCATGGGAGGAAATTCCCCAAAGGAACCCTGCAGCAACATTTTCTGACTGGCAACTGTTCCCTGCTTGGTGAGGTGTCTGTTATACTTTTATTTACAAGATATTATAAGAAATGTTTGCTGTGAATAAACCGAGTATATTCAAAAGACAAATCTTATGTAGACATCCTACAGCCCACTGGTCATATTCTCTACATCCTCACTCTAATTGGTTACCTAATTTAAAATGGTACAGCTGATGAGCAAAGTGAAATTTTGAGAGCAACATTCAAACTTAACCCTAAACTTTAATCTTTGAAAAAAAATGCTAACTAGAGAAACATTTTTTTTTTGCCAAAGAGGGTATTTCCTAATTAATAAAATATAGAACTCTCTTTGTCTCGTTCAACATTTTAATCGGAAACAGCAAGATCTAGATCGTTATGGGGAACCCACATAACAGCAGACCTGAGCTAGTGGGAGCTCATGACTCTGGACAAACAGGTAATGGAGTCTGCATGGACAAACCTAGGCCCTCTGCACGTGGGTGACAGTTGTAAAGCTTGGTCTGTTTGTGGGGTCCCTAGTAGTGGAACCGGGACCTATCTGATTCATAGCTGGCTCCTTGGAACCTCTTCTCCATGTTGGAATGCCTTGCCCAGCTTTGCTGGAGCAGGAGGATCTTGGTCCTGTCTCAACTTGATAGTCCATGCTATGCTGACTCCCATGTGGGACCTGCCTCTTTTAATAGAGGAGGCACAGATGGAAGGTAGGAAGGAGGTGAATGGAGGGAGGGAAAACTGTGTTTTTTGTGGAAAATAAATGAAAAAATAAAATCAAACAAAAAATTAACGTAAACTCAACAGATAAAACAAAACAAAGAGAAAAAAACTACATTTACGTCTTTTCCCATTGTTTACAACACAATGTCATTGTTTTCTTCAAGTCTTGGTGCAGGAGAATTGTTTGTATTCTGTCCATCATGTTTTAAATAAACCCTGATTGGCCAGGCAGGAGGTATAGGCAGAAAAACCAGACAGGAAGTGGAAATGAAGCAAAGAGAGCAGGAGAATTCTGGGGAGGAAGAAGTTGATTCCTCCCACACTCCTGCCCAGGTCCCCTAAGCAGAAGGATGTACGTTGCCCCCACTGAAAAAGGTACTGAGCCACATGGCTAACCTAGATCAGAAAAATGTGTTAGTCAAGATGAGAGAGTTAGCTAATACGTAGCCTGACCTAATGGGCCAAACAACTTTATAACTTAAAGAGATCTGTGTGTGATTTTTCTCTGGGACTAAATAGTTGGGGGGCCGGATGGGGCAGAAAACCCCCAACAGATGGCGAGGGGACGTTTTTTTCTGATCCAGTCTATTCGGTGTTCTGTAACTCTAATTAACCCAATTAAAAAATGGGGTACTGAACTGAACAGAGAATTCACAACAGATGAACTTCGAATGGCCAGAAGACACTTAAGGTCATGCTCAACCTCCTTAGCGATCAGGGAAATGCAAATCAAAACCACTTTGAGATACCATCTTACACCTGTCAGAATAGCTAAAGTCAAAAACACCAATGATAGCCTATGCTGGAGAGGATGTGGGGTGAGGGGAACACTCATCCATTGTTGGTGGGAATGCAAACTTGTGCAGCCACTGTGGAAATCAGTGTGGCGGTTTCTCAGGAAACTGGGAGTCAACCTCCCTCAGGACCCAGCAATTCCACTCTTGGGAATTTACCCTAGAGATTCCCTAGCATACAACAAAAGCATTTGTTCAACTATGTTCATAGCAGCACTATTTGTAATAGCCAGAACCTGGAAACAGCCGAGGTGCCCCTCAATAGAAGAATGGTTAAAAAAGGTGTGTAACATATACACGTTAGAGTTTTACTCAGCGGTAAAAAATAATGACATCTTGAATTTTGCATGCAAATGGATGGACATAGAAAACGCTTTACTGAGTGAGAACCCTCATCTGGCGATGGATGGAGATGGAGGCGGAGAACCACGTTGGAACACTGGACCTAGCTCCCTAGGTCCAAATGAGAGGCAGAAGGAAAGAGATCATGAGCAATGAAGGCAAGGGCACAGGAAACCTTCATCCGACGTTGGATGGCGATACAGATGGAGACCCATATTGGAACACCGAACTGAGCACTCCACAGTCCAAATGAGGAACAGAATGATGAAGAAAATAAAAAAAGTAATCAGGACTGCGAGGGATGCGAGCACCCACTGATACAAGGGGACTGATATAATGAGAGTTCACCAAGGCCTGTTGGACTGGGACTGAACGAGGACGTGATCCAACCAGATTCTCTGAATGTGGCTGGCCCGGAGCCTTTTTGAAAAGCCGTTGACAATGACACTGGGACTTGCTTCCTCTGCATATACTGGATTTTGGCGCTCCAGTCTGTTTGGACTCTCACCTTCCCTGGACCTGGAGGGAGGGGGGAGGAACTCGAACTTCCCACAGGGCAGGAAACCCTGACTGCTCTAGGGGATGGAGAGGGAGGAGGAGAGGGAGTGGGGGAAGTGGGAGGGTGGTGGGAGGAGGGGCTGAAATGGAAACTTTTATAACTTAATAATAAAAAAAAATAAAAATAAAAAAAAACCCAACAAGCAGGCCCCCTCATGTTACAAAGTCTTCTTAACATTGTCTTTCCTGTTCTGATGCAATCATCAGTAGGATATTATAATAAAATGTATGAAATTTGTTAGTTAATGTTTTTGAATTAATTGTTGAATTAAATCCCTCAAACACAGTAATTATACAACACCCAGCTGAATATGAGAAGGACTTTGAGGATGAGATCCATATTTGTTTAAATTTTTGTCACATTATTATTTCATAAAAGAATAAGGGTTATTTCCTTGTTTAATTTTTTCCATCAATTTTTTATTGATTCTTTGAATTTCATATCATACACCATAGCCACACTCATTTCTCAGGCCTTTCTGATCTGCCTTCCACTCTTGTAACTTCTCTCCCCAAAAGACAATAGAAAATTAAAATTACAAAAAAGTTTCATGGAGGAAGGTACAGTGTCTCACAGTGTGTAACACGGTGTACTCTTTAAGCAAACAGCTTTACTTGTGAATGTTCACTGCAATGAGTCATTGGACTGGTTCAAGGCCTCTGGACTCAGCTACACTATTGATGCTGACTCCTCCCTGAGACTCCTCTGAGCTATCATGTTGCTGCTCTGTATCATAGAGATCCTGCAACTTTGATTCTGCAGGACCTGCTCCTGAGTCAGGGCATCTTGTGATTTATTAGTCACCACCAGATAGTCAGGCATCCTGACTCTTGTGCTTTAGAATTTCCCGAGAAGAGAGAGAGAGAGAGAGAGAGAGAGAGAGAGAGAGAGAGAGAGAGAGAGAGAGAGAGAAAGCAGGGAGCAGCATCAGCTCTGGGAAC
This sequence comes from Myodes glareolus, assembly GCF_982192425.1. Classification (NCBI taxonomy): domain Eukaryota; kingdom Metazoa; phylum Chordata; class Mammalia; order Rodentia; family Cricetidae; genus Myodes; species Myodes glareolus. The sequence goes on along the minus strand of NC_142033.1, from coordinate 19,738,503 downwards.
ATGAAGCCAGTCTGGGGTTTTTTTGATTTTAAAACACTCTGCCAGGAAATTCCTTTGAGAATAAGGGGTGAGAATCTTACAATACCTCATGTTATATAAAAGAAGAGTAAGGGTGTCAAACTAGAAGACATAAAATATAAACCCTAAAGACCAGTATCACTTCGTTACTCCCTTCAGCTGTGCTTCCCCAACATACAGTTTCCAGAATCTCTCCAAAGAATATCGCCATCAAGGGACAATATATTCCACAAGATTCTGTTATAGACACCTCATATTTAACTTATAATGATTAACAATGCTCTGACTAACCTATATGTCAGAAAATATAGGTATTTTTCTCTGAAGAAACTTGTACTTTAACAGATGATGCTCATATCCTCAATGTAGTTGGTTAATAAATAAGAGTTTGGAAATTGGCCAAAAGCATATTAAAATTTAGAGGTCTGTATTTCCTCCAAGAACACTCCTCAGTAATCAAAAACTTAAGTGTGATACCGCAAACTGTGTAACTACAAGAATTTATGGGGGGAAATACTTCAAGGTATTGACCTGGTTTCTCAGGCTTTCTATACTTGCTGTGAAACGGAATGACAGGAAAGGAGGTTGGAGAGGAAAGGGTTTGTCTTACACATCCCTATCATTATTCATCAACAAAAGAGTCAGGACAGGAACTCAAACAGGAGCAGAACTGAAGGCAGGAGCTCACTCAGAGGCCATGGAGGAAGTGCCGCTGAAAGGCTTGCTCCCCATGGCTTGCTGAGTCTGTTTTCTACAGAACCCAGGACCACCAGCACAAGGATTGCACCACCTACAACTGACTGGGCCTGTGATAATATTTTGTTTGTGATCTAGCAAATAAAGATTGCCTGAAGATCAGAGTGTGAAGCTAAGCCACTAGATATTCACAGAGGCCAGTAAGTGATGGCATATACTTTTAATCCCAGGACTCGGGAGGCAGAGACAGACAGATCTTTGTGAGTTCAGAGCCACTCTGGAATATACAAGATTGATTAATTCTAAGAGAAACAGAGTCAAGCGGTAGTGGCTCACACCTTTAATAGGAGCACTCAGGAGATGGAGACAGGAAATGGTGTATCTGAGTGAAGTGAGGAATACAGAGTGGGAGGAGACAAAGGCACATAAAGATAAAAAATACAGAAAGTCTGGATACTATATGTTATTGTGTTATCTTTGAATTGTTTGACTGCTGAGGAAAGAGTAATAGCTGCTAAGAGGTGTTTGATTATAAGCTTTGCTGGATTAATACAACCTATATATTTTGAAAATTATTTTCAAAATTTAAATCAAAAGATATGCTACTTTGGAGAAGAGGTTTTGCTCTTATTTTAACAAGAAATAAGACACTCTGGACATTCAGGGTTAAGAAAACTCAGGTTTGATCAAGGAAAACCCCCCCAAGATTTCTGAAAATGTAGAGAGCCCAGATGATCCAATGCACCTCTGTTGCAGTTTTCTCTGAGATCTACATCCAGAACAGCTTCAAGGCTGTTGGCTGAGATGACACAGCCTCACAGAATTCCCAATCTGGATTTAACCATAATCCTGATTATTGTCAAGACCACACAAAGATTACCAGCACCCCCAATCAGTAGGAAGTAGTCTAGAGAACTAAGCCCACATTCTGAAAGACGGATAATGGATATTTATTACCATTTAAAGAGGGTTAGGTGCAAGTTGTTATTGGTAATGGTCAATAAAAAAGCTGAACAAAGGAGATTAGATTCAGGAATATTGTTGTCAAAAGAAAAGTGGGATATAGAATTGTGGTAACGCAAGATAATATAGAAAGTGAATTAGGTACAACACTTTGGCACATTGGATTCATCCAAAGAGGATAGATAACGTATTTTCCTTGAACTTTTCAAACACTAATGGACTAGACATTGTTAATGTAATTATTGCCAGTATACATTTGAATATGATTATTGTACTTATTGTATGTGGTTTTTCTTGTATTGGTTACAACCTTTTTTTTTTATTTTAGACAAGAAAAGGGAAATGTGGTGATACTTTGTTTGTGGTCTAAGACATAAAGCTTACCTATAGATCAGAGTACAGAGTTAGCCACTAGTTAGTCATAGAGGTCAGGTAGTGGTTGAACACACCTTTAATCCCAGCACTCAGGAGGCAGAAGAAGATGGATCTGTGTGAATTCAAGGCTACCCTGGGCTACTTGAGATTGATTCTGTCTAAAAGAGAAACAGAGCCAAGCAGTGGTGGCTCACACCTTTAATCCCAGCACTAGGGAGGCAGAGACAGGAAGTGATATGGCTGAGTTGAGAAGGAAATATAAGATGGGTAGAGACAGGAGCTCAGGATTCAGTCTGAGGTTTCATAGAGAGGATATTCAGTCTGATTTGTAGAGACAGGATACCCAATTCTGTCAGAGGATTTTGCAGAGGTGAGAGCTAGTGATTGGCTGCTCTGCTTCTCTGATATTTCAGATTTTACCCCCTAATATTTGACTCTGGGGTTTTTATTATTAAGACCAATTAAAATTTGCATTATACTGGGCCCTCCTTATCAATCACTAATTAAGAAAATACCTTACATGCTTGTCTACAGGTAAATTGTGGAGACATTTTCTTAATTGGGGTTCCCTCCTCTCATATGACTGTGACTTGTATCAGTTTTATATAAAACGAGCCAACATACCTGAAAGGTATATTTACGAGTATGAATCTGAAAAATAGCAGAGGGAGAAAGAGTATGAAATTTTACCACCCCTCCTTAATAAAAAAGAGCTTCTGTACCACAAAAGGAGCAGGAGCACAGAGGAAACCTGCAGAATGCCAGATCTGCACCTGACAGCCAGAAAGCAATGGATTTGCAAATGGTGAGCATCTGTGCTTATTTAGCTGGACCAATGTTAACTGGCATTGCCTCAAGGAGTTAAATGAAGCCAGCTGGAAGGGCCACTGCAAAAAAGAGGTTGTGTCTATTATATTGAGAGCAATCAGACTTTTTATACTTGTAAGAGAAACAGAACATAATGGGAATTGCCAGGATCAATACAATTGTAGTTGTCAGGATACAGAGAAGTTTGCAAGCCATACAGGGCATACGAGAATAATGCCTAAGCCAATTGTCCTACCAAGTCTTCATGCTCCCTTTACTGCTAAAAAAAAACAATACAGAGAAACACAAAGCAGCCTGAACACTTCACTGCTTGAGGGAGTGCATTGGTCTCTCAGGAACTGTAAGGCGCATTGTGTCTCTGAAATCATGAACCTGAACTACTTAGGCTGCATGCCTCTCAAGGAGAAAAGCAATCATCAATTTCACCAAGTTACATCTAAAACAGAGACCTGCCTATAAGATATACTGGTTCAGCCGTGGCACAAATGTTATGGCAGTAACCAACCACTCTTTAATTGGATATAAAGCTTACTCCTTGAGATGAAACCAATACCTGGCACTGATAAAATGGCCAACAATCTGAGAATAGGTAGTCCAAGGAAACAGTAGAACATTACTACTGTTATTCTACTAGTGGAATGTGGCAACAAAGTGACTCCTAATGACTTAGAGCTATACCTCTAGATCAATGTCTCACTGAACGTATATCAGAAAAGCTTATTCTTGCAGTAGACAGTAAGTAACACAGAAACTCACAACTGGGCACTGTGCAGAGTGAGAGACTTTGGAGCACTTAGTTCACAATGGGATATCTTTATCAAATACCTTCCCCAAAGGCCCAGGGATCAATAAAGAAGAAGAGGAGAAAGAAGACAAAGGTATGGATGACTCCAAGAAAACAGTGTTTTGCATACATGACAGAACTGATATGCTTATGAACACGTAGAGAATGTGACAGCATGCTGGAGACCTGCTCAGGTCCAGACTAAACAAATTTCCAGCACCAAGGGAAAATGGGAACAGAATCCCATCCCTAATTAAGAGTTATTTGTGATTGATACCTACTGTGAGAGGGAAAATAAGTTTCTATAACAGTTTCACTGGGTATATTAACTACACACTGGGTCAGGTCTCATATCCAGGAGTAGTTAACCAACAGAAGAGTCCGTATTTTGTTTTATTGTTTGTGTGTGTGTGTGTGTGTGTGTTTCTTGCGCGCGTGTGTGTGTACTTTTCGCCTTATTGACTCTGTGTGTGTGTGTTTGTCCTTCCTTCCTTTTTTTTCAGCTATTTTGATCCAGGGTTTCTCTGTAGCTTTGGTGCCAGTAGCTCAGGCTGACCTCAAAATCATAGAGCTTCTCCTACCTCTCCCTCTAAAATTCTGGAATTAATGGTGGGCTCAGCCACTGCCTGGCTCTTTTTTTCTTTCCTTTTTTCTTTCTTCTTTCATTTTTGTCTTTCATATATATATATATATATATATATATATATATATATATATATATATATCGTTATACATTTTTCCCAAAAGTTCCCTTCTTTCCCTCTCCCCTTCTACCCTTTCCAATGATCCCCATGCTCCCAATTTACTAAGGAAACCTTGTTTTTTTTCTCCTTCCTATGTAGATTCTTATATGTCTCTCTTAGGGTCCTCTTTGTTGTCTAGGTTCACTGGGGTTGTGGACTGTAGGATGGGTTTTCCTTGCTTTATGTCTAAAAGCCACTTTGAGTGAGTACATATTTTATTTATATTTCTGGGTCTGGGTTATTTCACTCAGTATGTTTTTTTCGAGATCCACCCTCAAGACCCAACAATACCACTTTTGGATATGCCTAAAGGATGCTCAATAATACAAGGATGTGTGCTCAACTATTTTCATAGCAACATTATTTGTAATAGCCAGAACCTGGAAAAAACCCAGATGACCCTCAAATGAAGATTGGACAAAGAAAATGTGATACAATTACACAATGGAGTACTGCTCAGTGGCAAAAAAATGACATTTTTAATATACCTTTGAGAGAGAAAGAAAATGAATTTGATTGGGCAGTGAGATTGCAAGGATATGGGAGGAATTGGGGAAGAAAAATGTTTTACATGAAACATTATTTTAAATAAAAATAGATTTTCAAAAAATAAAAAGAGTTCATGCTCTAATACCTGCAACACTGGAGAAATAGAAAAGTTCATTTTTATTAGAAAAGTATCTTCTCATAACACACTAAATTCCTGTGATCATTCTTAGATAATATGATTGGTTTCTGACATATATCAATTACATACTATAAGTCATCACTTGATTTCTATAGAACATGTTTAGAATTAACCATTTTCATATCGAAGGACAGTAAGCAGAGAATGACATTTGGCTACTAGATGACAGCCAAGAAGGGTGAGCAGATGAAGTAAACCTAACATCTAACATGATATTTTGTCAGAAAAGAGCAGGATACTTGAAAATAGTATAAAAGCAGATGAACGCAAGTTCCTTGTGGCTAGAATTAATATAACAATCATTTAGGACTTTCTCAAACCTAGAAAGACCTAGTTCTTTTTTTTCCTGTTTCTCTGTTTCTTCTTTTCTGACGAACATAATTTTCGACAAGTAAACAAACAGCATTTAGTGGTGATGAATGCCAGAGTTACAACACAGACCAGGAGAAACCCAATCACATCCAGCGAGTGATACTGGAGCCAGTTGAGGTTGTGGGCTGCCACACGAAGGTGCTTGGCCCCTTTGTGGCGCATAACAAACTCAATCCAGAAGACAGCTCGGTCCAGGGGCTTCACAGGCTGTTCATGGTGAATTCTTGAAAGCCTCATGGCATTTTCTTTATAACTAAAAGATAAACGCATATAGACTGTTTTATTGATTGTTTATGAACATCTTATATATTATGCAAGACATTAGCTATATACGTTTAAGACATGCTTAATACTTTCTATAACTTTTTTGGTTTTAGGAGCTGTCAGAAATTTAAAGGAAAAGTTGTGTAAACTATCTGTTCTTAGACGATGTGGTCAAATACGACCTAGAAAAATTGTAAGTTCCAGTATCAAACCTTTATTTTCCTTTTTCTGATAGAACTATGATGTCATAGGAACTATAGTGCTGAAAAAGGTTCCAAGATAAAGAAAGGGGATATCTGCACATATGTGTGTGTGTGTGTGTGTACATGTGTACCTCTGCACATAGGGTGCCCACTAGAATCCAGGTAGTTTGTGTTATAGATACAGGAAACAAGCAGTCAGTTTAGTGTTCTGAGATCTCTCACTCCTCCATGCACATTTATATACTTGTGATCCAAAAGACAACATATCTCTCTCTCTCTCTCTCTCTCTCTCTCTCTCTCTCTCTCTCTCAGCAATGTGTGACTGAAAACAAAAATGACTACTGTCATTTGAGAATGACATGTACAAGTACAAGGACTTGAATGTTGTGTAGGAAGTAAAAATAGCTCTCTAAAATCAGATGCCTCAGTCATTTGGCAAAAAAAATATTTAAGAGTGAAGGTTTAATCATTTTTGCAACAACTCATTGCTGGGATCTATATATCTAAAAGGCAAAATATGTTGTCTCTTTTAGCTTCACAATTTTGAGTCAGAATTATTCTGCCTCGTGTTATTTCATTTCATTGGTGGCAATGAGAGAAGGTATGTGATTTGTGGGTAGTAGCTTCAGTGTTGTTGACTTCCTTGGACCTGTGGTCATCAGGCACATGGAATGCAATCAGCATGCCAGCCATAGCAAGGAACTAGTTGTGTGCATTCTTCTTTGTTCATTGTAAAAAAGAAAACAGAACAAATGAAAAAGAAAGCCTTGTATTTTTTTATTTCACTGAGCCAAAAATAGAATCAAGATATAGTTTCACAGGATCATGCAACAGAAATTTAGGCAAACTAGATTGGTGATAAAATACTAATATTTACAAATTTTCTTTTCCAATAAGGTTTTCTGCTTAGAGATTAAATTTCAAATTTTCATATATTTGTCAGAAAACCTTGTGACTAAATTTTTTTAATTCTATTTTTACAACAAGGCAGGGCAATAAAGGCCTTTGTTTATTAATTTAATTCACCTTTTAGTCACCAAATGTTTAGGCATAAAACTGTTAAATTGCCCTGATAAATTAACATAACTATCATTTATATATGTGTAATACATGGTAGAATGCATCTTCTTGCACTTTCTTTATCTCTGCATGTGTAAATGAACATGATGAGTGGTGGTACATGCCCATGTAGTAAGTAGTCAGAGAACAATCACTAGGTGTTAGTCCTCAAATTCTACCTTGTCTAAGACAGGGTCTGTTGTGCACTGCTGTGCCCAGGAGCCTAGCTGGTCTGCTTTTGGGATTCTTCTGTCTCTACACCTCATTTTTCTCTAGACACCTAGGCATTGCAGACAAAAGTTAGAACATAGGTGATCTAAACTCAGGTTCTCACATTTCATAGCCAGAGCTTACACTGAGGACCCTTCCCAGCTCCCTGTTGAAATTTTTAGTTATTTTAAAGAATCAGATAATGGAATAAAAACACTATTCCCCATGTTCCCAGGCAATCTTAGATATATCATTTGCGTTTATGTTAATATGAATTTATTTTATGTTAAATACCATTTCAGTATACATATATGTATACCAAATCATATATATATATATATATATATATATATGGTTTCTAAAAATACTTTTATGCTATGTAGATATATATATATTCTAAAAGTGCTTATGGTTATTTAAAGTACCATTTTAGTATATATATATATACACATATATATGTATATATACTATTTAAATGGGCTGCCTAAAGGTGTATACTATATATATATATATGTGTGTGTGTGTGTGTGTGTGTGTATGTGAGTTTTTTAAATCAATACATATTAGCTTTCTAAAAATATTTATGATTCTTTTTGGATCAAAAATTTTAAAACTAATAATGAAATGTAGTGAATGTTCTGTGCATTAATGTTTAAAGTAATCATAAAATGTACCCACTCTGATAGTTAATAAAAATGAATCAAATTATCACTAAGAACTTGGTACAGTCTAATGTATCACAAGGCTATGTTAACATTTACATAAAAGAGTTACTCATGCCTAAGAAACATTGACATTTCTAGCCCGAAGATTAACTCCTGAAATATATTCCTTGAGTAGCTAAAATATTGACATGCTTACTCAGAGATAACTAGTATATAATTGTAATGTTCAATAACACTATAATTTTATTTTGAAAAACATAATATTCAGCATATACTTCTGGCTTTTAAACAATTTTATCTAAGGACTTATATACTTATTTCTTAAATAAAAACTACATGTGAATTTGTTTATTAGTAAACTACTTTGGAAATGTATTGATTAGAACAAACTTCAAAGCAATTACTTTCCCCAGTTTCAGGTGCTAACTTTAGTAGATAGGAAAGGAGAAACACATTTTCCTTTTTTGGAAACTGTTTTATTTTCTCCTCTTTGAAAATGAGACAAATGTAAGATATGAAACATTGGGAATGTTCAAGAATGATGGCAAGGTTAACCAGTGGCTGACAGGATTTCCAAAGGGTGATACTTACGAAGGCTCATTAATGACAGCTCTCAAGGCGCTGAGTAAATCTGCACTTGTCATTGTGTTGAAATTTACTTTCAGGGCTGCTCCTTTGGCCTTCATGTGAGCAATGTTGTCAGGCTGATCAGCAAATATGGGGACTCCCACCATAGGGATCCCGTGATAAATAGCCTCATAGATCCCATTCGTTCCACCATGCGTGATGAAGGCTTTGGTTTTAGGATGTCCTGTTTGAGGAACAGAGTGACAAATTAGTATAGATTTCCAGCTATCATATTTGCACAAAAGGCATAGTGTGAGTCACTAAAGAAGGAAACACTGTCTACAAAGGTTGAGCACGTGAGACATTTTTTCCATAGAATTAACCCTTTCTTCACTGACTGAGAAGATACCACTGGAATGGTGAAATTGGATGGAATCCTGAAAACTGATGAGAGTCCCAAGGGAGGATGCTCTTTTGTGAACCAAGGCAAAACAAAAACAAAACAACCCTTAATTTCATAGTTAATTATTTAATCATAGTTGTCTCTAAAGAAGAATTGCAATGTGAAAATATAAATGATTCGATATTGTCAACTGATCTGATGATTTCCTGACTGCATAGTTTTTGACCCCATGGACTTACCAAGTAGATCATTCTGGGGAATCCAGTTAAAAAGCCGCGTGTTGGATCCTAAAGTGGCTGGCTTCTTGCCTGAGTATCTCCACAAAATCTGTTGAAGAAAATGTGATTTTGCAGGCTGAAAACACACAGTGAGAATGTGGTCTGGCCATGGTGTTATTTAGAACAAAGACAGCCTGTATTGATTAGATGATCCTCAAGGAGAAAGCATATTTGGGGCTGCTTATCAAAACTGAGAGATATAGTAGACCTGTTCATACCTACCTATTCACAACAGCTTCTCCTAATAGTCTAATAAGCATAATATTACCACCTTTATCTTCGGTACTGAAAAGCTGATGGAACAAGAATTTAAATTTTAATCAATCAGAATATTGGAATCAAAACCACCATGAATATGAATGCCATAAACATTTATTTCACAAGATCTATTGATCCTAATTATCATGTTTAAAATGCGATTCTTGTTCCAAAAATATAACTTGATTTAGTGTTTGTGGTAAATTTCTTTATTATTTATTTGACTTTTTTCTTCCCCTTCACATCACCTCCTTATTTGACTTTGCCTCCCATCTTCTCTTTGTTTCTGTCCTTTCTTCATTCCTCTCTAGTCTTGTCCTCTCTCTCTCTCTCTCTCTCTCTCTCTCTCTCTGTGTGTGTGTGTGTGTGTGTGTGTGTGTGTGTGCACGTGCATGCGTGTTTCTCTGTGTTTCTAGACTAGATTAAGTTATTTGGTTAAAATGTAACATTTTGTTACATAATATTTTCTGTAGAGAGAAAGAAAATTTCATATAACTAAAATGTAGAAAATTAAAGGATACTGTAGACCTTAACACACAAGTTTTCCGAAGCATAGTTAGAATGCATGTTTCATACATCTTTGTATACTTTCTCTTGCACATAAATATAAAGCTACATAGGAAATATAAATATAGAATTCTATTGTTTAAATTCATTAAGTATAAATTAGAATATTAATATTCTTTGACTAGTGCAAGTCTATAATTGAAAGCATAGACTCCTCAACTTTGCAAGAATTCATGACTTGAGGTTTCTTGTAGACATGACTTGTAGATGAAGTACATTTTGGTAAATTCCTTGTAAAAAACTATAATCCTTTTTAAGCCTGGTTTCTCTCTCTGCTCTGTCTGTAGCATTTCACATCTTGTGAGTCACTTTGCTAAGTCGTGAATTGGACTTTTTACTAGGACTCAGTGCAGGTCATGGAATTTCACGTGGTCTGGGATCTTACTCTTTGAGGGTTTATGCCTAGTCGTATTATAACTTATTGTGCTATGTGCAGCTGTTATTCCTGGGAAGCCTCCGCTTATTTTGAAGGGAAATGGAGGAAGAATGGATCTGGGGAGGAGGGAAGGTAGGAGTGGAAACAGTGGAGGCGGGGGAACTGTGGTGGGACCATAATGCATGAGAGAGCAGTAAAGGAAAAAAGATCAAAGACTACAAAAACATGTTTTCCCATAGTCATGCTAAGAGTCAGTAGGCAAATGCTCAAACGTAACTACATTTGCTGTTACTTACTTGTTCGATCAATGTTTACTGCATAGTGGTCTCAGCTGTGGTCCCTACTTATTAAATTGAAGTTTCTATCTTCAAAGAACCCTGTCTTCTATGCTCTCTAGGCAGCCCTAAGCTTCATGGTTTCCCAGGATCAAGAGGATGTACCAACCTTCTGAGGAATCTGGGCAAGAGCTGAGGCTATGATATTGGCTTTGTCTTCTGTCAGGTTTTTGACCATTGACCCCAGAGAAAACACCACAACACCGTGTTCCCCTGAGCTCTGGACAAATTCTTCCATTTCCTGTAAAAATAACATTCTGTCAATTAAAAACACACACCATCCTGCCCCACCCAACAGGTGCACATGCCTTAAGGCAGAGGAAGGCAAATCTCTGTGTGTTCAATCAAGAAAAACCTGGTTTACATAGTGAGTTTCAGGCCAGCCTGGAAACCACAGTAAGACATGTCTCAAAAGCAAACGTGACCATAATGGAAAAATGATAGAAATTAGTAAAACTGAGAAGATTTAAATTCTTAGATTAATTCTATCTAATTATAGCTTAGATATTATTTATCTAATAATATCTAATCAATTATCCATTAATTACACCTTGTAGAACTACCTACTTATTTAAAGAGGAGACAGCTCTTTGAAACATACGTAAAATATATTCAGTAAAACCATGGTACTTAATCAATATAGAAAGAAACAACAGCTCCTGGCAACTTTTCTCCAAGTAAATGGAATTGTTACTTTCAAAATTTAACACTCCTCATGCAACAGAATTGTTTAGAAAATGGGGAATTATACCATGGAAGTAAGGCTATGATTTTAATATCATTAAGTCTGCTACATAAACAATATTCTAGATTGATCCACCTTCTCTCTTGATTGTTACACAAACAATTAAGGCTACTTTCATTTATATATTGTCTTCCCTACTTCACAAAACCAAGACGAAATCTGTTAGTAGTGGGATTTTAGAATTACATACTTAAGAAGAACATAGTGGTTAATTTACTGCCATAATCACAATGGCATTTGTGGACAATGCTTATTGTCTTCCTGATGGATTATCTCCCACCTTACTATAAAAATAATTACAGTAATTGGAGCCTTATAGGCAAAGTAAAAAATAATTTAAAAATAAACTTCTCTGAACATTCACATTTTAAAATATTTGCACTGTAAGACTGGAACTGAGTTCTTCACAGAATAACATGTGAATGTCACAGTCTAGAAATATGTCCTGTGTTCTTTGTGGCCAAAAATCTACAATTAATGGATGAAAGAAGACTGCTATTTCAGCTCATATTAAGATTTTTAAGAACTTCATATAACTTTGTTTTTGTTTTAGAGACAGTCTTGTTACGTAAACTCAGTCTGACCTCAGACTCAAGATTTCCTGCCTGAAACTCTCAAGTGCTGAGATTGACAGGTACACTATTTGATTGTTTTAACTTATTTTCAAATGTATATTTATATTATAACTCATAAATACAGAAACACATAGAAATACCCCATTGACAGACAAACAGACCCACATATACTCATACATGGGCACTTACGTAGAAACACACATTGACAGACAGACACATACTCACACAGACATACAAACACACACACACACACACACACACACACAAGAGCTTTTACTTGAGTGAACCTCATTTTTTCCTTATTCTACATTTCGAAAAATATGAAAGCTGCTATTGACATTTATTTGGTCAGCATCTATTTTGTTAGATAGCTTTCATTTGGAATGAAGGTTCCCTTTACTCCTAAGAAATATGTCTAAACAGTTTTGTAGAGTTTTACATATATAGGGACTTTTGGAAATTAAATCTAATAGTGTGTCATGGAGTTTACCATGCAAGTCATCTCTGTATCATTTAGGTATTGATTCATTAAATTTTACACAGCAATATTTAGTTGAGCTTGGTGGCAACTATAATATAAGAAAACATATTCATAAAACTAATATAAAAGTTACATTTAAATACACCCTCCACAGCCTATACAGGAATACAGAACTTCCCAGAAAAAAAAGCACTTAATCTGCAATCTTCTGAAAACTGTGTGCCTGAGGACTTACCAATCAAATACATTTATATTTATCTCTTCATTCTCTGCAATTTTCCTACTTTGTTTACCTGTCATCCCCTTTTATTCTCAGGGGTTTTTGTTTCAACATTCCTGGCATTCACTTTTCAAAGATATAATATGTAATTTTCTTTTTTACTTCAAAAACTCCTTACTTCATACTCATAGAGGCCCTATATATCTCTTGAGTCTATCCATTTTATTATTTTTACTTGATGCTGATGACTCTCAAACAAATGAACCATTTCTTAGAATTCTCAAAAGTTCTCTTCAGTGAAATAATAAATCTTTGGTTCTTTATCATATATAATTGAAATTCAAACTCATCACTGTCAACTCTGTTTTTTTGTGTGTTTTTTTCTGCCGATTATCACTTCAGCAGTAAAGGTCAGCATATCAATTATTGCCAAAGATTAATTATTTAATTATCACGTCTCACATGCCTTGATTCTGAAGACCTTCAATACATGTTTTCTCTGACTTATTAAATTCTAAAATATTTGACCAGATCTCTCAAGAAGACATCTTTCTCTGTCAAACAGTTGGACAAAGATTCCAGTTCACAGCTCTGCCAAGCATATGAGGAATTCGCCTTGGTGATCTTCATGATTCTTTTCCACTATTTACTGCGATATCCACAATGCAGACACATGGATACTTTTAATACATCATTCCACTTTAGTTCTTAATCCTAAATTCTATAGTAAAGTTGGAAAGATCCAACAAGTTTCGTCAAAGATTACCTATGATGAGGAACATAAATTCCCCTGGTATAGTGAAGCTACTAATACTAGTATCTCTATTACTAAAGTTATCAACCTTGAAGGATAATCAGCTACTATACCACAGAATTCCTAGTATCTTCTCCGTCACAGACCTACCTTAGGTAAAGGCTTGGCAGGTTTGCAGTGCAGTCCTCCCACAAACTCAAAATTTGGTAAATATGGACGAGGAAATTCAAAGTCCCAATATGTCCGAATTAGCCAAATCTCAGCTTTCCCAATGGTCTCACAGAATGTGGTGGGTCTTCCTTTAAAACATGCACAAAATTGAGTGAACAACATTAGCGTCATATTTACTGAGGAAAAAGGGCATTATAGGGAGCCTGGAGGCTCAGTTGGCAACAGCTCTTGCTACTCTTGTAGCGAACCTGGGGTATGCACTCACCTGGCAGATCATAAGCATCTGCAACTATAGCTGGAGGTTATAATCTGATGCAACTACAGGCATCAGACACACATGTGGCACGCAGACATACATGCAAGCAAACACTAAAACACATAAAAATATAGTTTACAAATGTCCCACATTTCTACATAAGTTATTAAAGTGAAAATTTCAGTACTCTAATATGCTTATTATGAATATACGTTTAAAGGATGGCTACAGCTGTGGAATGGAACTGACCTGAACCTGTCCAACAAGTTGCCTGTAATACAGAGGCAGACTTGAAGAAGCAGAACTGCACAGGCCACCTGATTTCCAGAAGTTCATGAATGGTTCTGAGATGACAAACACTGAGTCTTCTCACTGTTGAATTTTGATTCTGCTTAGATTTTCTTTGTCTTTGTCTTGATTCTTTCCTCTTGGAGTTAGAAAGTATGTAATTTATTTTTGATTTTACATGGGTCCACAGTAAGAGACTTTGGACATTTAAAGAAAGTGTATGTTTTTAAAAGGACTTCAGATTTTCAAGTGTTAAAACTTTTAAATATTGTGAAACTTTTAAAACTATATTATGCTTCATATGTGTTATTAATATTAACATCACATATTGGAGATGTCTGTGAAAGGAAAGATATAGATGAATAGTGATATGTTTTCTGTCATCCTGACAAGGGGTCAGCTGTGGTCTGCCTGTTGTCAACTTGACACACATCCACAATCAGCTGAGAAGAGGAAATCTCTGTTGGTCAATTGGCCTGTAGGAAAACTTTAGTACAGTAATGATTATTGTTCGAGGGTCCAGCTCATTGTGAAGGTAATGACACTACTATAAAGGAAATTTGGATGGTATAAGAAAGTGGGCTGAGCGAAGCCATTAGTAGTAAGACATAAGCAATATTCCACCATGGTTTCTACCTTCAGTCAAAGGCAAGTTCAAGGTATGAAGCTGAGTAGAAGGCATAAACGTGAGTGTATATAACTACACCCATCTTCCTATTTGACAAAAATGTCAAAAGACACAACATCTTCAACAAATGATGTTGAGGAAAATGGATGCTACATGGAGAAGAATGATATTAACCAGTATTTATCACTTTGTATAAGAGCAGCTCCAAATGCAGCAAAGATCTCAAAATATGAAAACAAGAAAACCTGAAACTGTTTGGAAAAAACCCTAGAAGTATCCTCTAAAAATTAGTGCAGAAAATTAAGCACTGCAATTCACAAATGGGACCTCATAAACTGAATAGAATGGGAAAAATTTGAGTGACAAGAAAGAAAAAAAAACCTTATTTTTTTTAACCCTCTCAAGAACATATTTTTAAGTCTGACTTCACTAACCAGGCTTCTGTATTACACTCCCTGAATTGTAGAGCAGCCTAGGAAACCTTTTCATGAGGATGATCAACTATGATAAAACTCTCCACACCTGATTCAGAATATTTCACAGCTATACATCAGATGCAGTGCTAATATCTAGAATATACAAAGAACTCAAATGTAAAGTATCAAGGAAAACAAGCAAAGCAATTACAACTTAGTGCTGGGTCTGGAAAGAGATTTTTTGAGAAAAACACAAAACTAAGTAAGGAATAACTCTAAAAGTGCTTAACATCCTTAACCATTAGAAAAATGACAATGAAAACTATTTAGCTATTTCATCTTACCCCAATTACAATGACTAAGATCAAGAAAACAACTGACAGCAAATCGTGGTAGCAATAGAGAAACACTATTTCAGAAGCTTACTCAAAAATGCACAGAAGTGTATTTCCTCACACACATATGTAATTATGCCACAAAGCACACAGAGTGATAATAACTTGAAGCCCCACAAGAATAATAAACTAGCTAACAAATATCCCAATTCCTGAAATGGGAAAACTTTCTTCAAATTGTTGTTCTATAGGAGTTCAGGAGATACCTAACACAATATAATGTTTTGCTATTAGTGACTTATAAAATCTCAAAGATCCTGTGGATGAAGAGATTGTACAAGTTTGAAATAGAATGTAGAGGAATCCAGATAGAACTGTCCTGGAATCCTCCTCTCTGAGGGCTTTCTTTCACAGTATTGAAGGTACTATGTAAGCTGCTAAAGGAGAAAAACCAATTAATTGTCCTACCTGCTGTAAAGATTAAATAAAATGAATGTCCTCTCATAATTTTTAATTACCGGGAGAATAGTGGCAAACTTTACAGTCTTACACTAAGATGCCTGCCCCTCCAATGAGCCGCTGCTGAGTAGAAGATAGGCTTCACTCACAGTTCCTGTGGCAAAGGTGGACAGTAATGTATCTTGGTCTCCTGTATTCCAATTATCTCTCAGCCAAAATTGAGGTCAAGCCATTAGTCATATTTTACTTATGACATGGATTGAGACCTGGGACTTTAATTGAACATGGCTGCCATCTCTCTAAAAAGAGAACTATAGACATATTTTCAGAGAGGTGGTTAAGTAATAAAAGGGAAAGAAGCTGTCTGCAAGACGAGGGAACAGGTCTAAGCCAAACCAGCCCTGGACCTGCTGAGATAGACACAAGATAAAGGTTCTTGCTTTGTCACCAGTGTTTACTCACCTGACTCGGAGCTGTCCTCTGACCCCCACATGAGCAGTGGGGAGCGTCTGCCTCATACAAACATTGAAAAGTAATGTTTGGAATTAAAGTAAAGTAAATGTTGGAATTAAATTCAAGGCGAGGCAGTGCTTGATGCTGAACTTTGATCGTACAGAGTTTTGAGAAATATAACCCTTTTTAAAAGGGTGAAAATTTGTCACAGTCACTGGGACAGCTTCCTAAGGCGTTTTCATGGTAAAAGCAATGCTGGAATGTACCTCAGGCAGTCAATACAGAAACCTGGAAACACTATCAATCTCTAAAAGACTTGATTTCTTCAGAGGCTAAAGCACAGTCAAAGTTTTCACCTCCAAGGGCTTATACTTTATTTTTTATTTCATTCTGTTTTCTAATGAATGACTAATTTTGTCTTGCAACATGATGTTCACTCTGAGACGGAGTCTATCTTTCCATTTAGTTTTTTTTTTCTTAACTAGAATCTAAATGATATACTAAATACCAAACAGAAAGACATGCTCGTATACAAAATAAGTTAATATTTTAAATTTGATTGTGCTAGATGGCCAAGGATGCTTTGGTCACTGCCTTCATGATTTCCTTTATTTTCAGTGTTATTAAGATATTAGGTACCTCAACTGATGGAGTGATATAGACTTTTAGATAAATAATTTGCAATTGAAAATATATGTGGAATGAAATTTAGAGGTATGTAATAGACATTGAATTATTCTCCTCCTGACATTATTGTTTATATTTCATCTTATGACTGGCATAAATAGTTCTTACTTCAGTAACAATATATTGTTTACAATAAGAGCTATACCATCCTTGAAAAGATACAGAAAATGATTGGGAATTAATTGTCTTTTCCTATCTGGCAAATAAAATCATGTTCTATTCTATTGATATTTATATGTACATCATTTTTAATATTGATAATGATCTGTTACATTTCAAAGTACTATCATAGGGGTTTAACAATTAAAAACAAAGGGTAATAGTAGTAAAATGATTTCATTCTATTTCCTCAATTAGTTAAAAATAAACAATTTAGTCTTTCAAATGACGGGCGTGGTCAATTGGAAGTTAGAAATTAACCAGACTAGCTTAATATAAAAGATTCAGCTTTAATAAACAGAAGAAAGGGAACTTACAAAACCAGGGTTCCAGCAATCCAGAAGCACAAGGAACAAAAAGGGCAGAAGCAAGCACACCTGGATTTTTATCTATTTTCTTTGGCCTGAGGGGGACACACCCTAAACAGAATGTGATTCGCTGAGCTTCCCCATCATTCACTTGTAAAGTTCTACATGGACACAAAGTTTATAAAATGCATTCCTTTCATTGTATTTAAAATTTTCCTAAACTTTAAAATACTAACAACTAGTTTACCATGAAATGCAGTCTCTTACCTAGTGTTTCACTGTAAAACTGATCCCAGAATGCAAAGTCATATTGCTGGAGCCCAAATTCAAAAAACAGTGACAGCATCATATTTTTCACCCTTTCTGGGAAGGTCATTTGGTCTGATAGTTCACTCATGACAACGGGTACATAGGAGAGTGGAACCGGAAGCTGGCCACAGTATTTCTCTATGGTGGATCCCATGCTGAACCTCAGGGTGTTCACAAAAGGGACCTGAAGCACCTCAGCCACCAGCTCTCCACAGGGAACGACGGGGTCTATGACCATCACGTCGTATTTTGCATCCCGGAGCTTGTTCATGAATGTCTGGTTGTACAATGCACTCCTACAGATTTCTTCAAAATTTGCAGTCAATTGAATAAATAAATCTTGAAGCATTTTTGCTGCTTGCCAAACTGACAAACGTGGAATAACATCCACAGTTACGTGCAGAAAATGGTTTAGAACTTTCTCAGGAATCTCATTTCCATACAACACAGGAACATTCTCAAAGTTCAGCGCAGAGTTTTCAATCTGATCCACAATGATACTGGGGAATTTCAGCACTGTCACCTCATGCCCCCTTTGCACAAGCTCCTCAAGAATAGTCTTTAGGTTCAGCCAGTGACTCATATCACAGGGCCACACGAGGACCTTGCCGCAGAAGCCGCAGCCTACACAGCACAGCTGAAGCAGAAAAACTGCCACAGTCCACTTCTCAGATGCCATTGTGCACTTTCCCAGGCTGCTCAGTGGAGATTGAGCATTTACTCAGTTGAGTAACAATTTAGATATAAAATAAATTAAATATTAACTTCCAAAGTTACAAAACACACAGGTCAAGAGATAACGGTGTGATATAGTGCCCATAGAACATTTTCCAGAGATTAGAGTGATACTCATGAAGAACTGGACCCAGTTGTTAATAATTCTATTTTGAGCTTCTAAAAAATGGGACAAAATGTAATATTTTAAAATTAATGATGTAATGGTCGCAGGTATAGCACATACATGTCAACAGGAAGCTAAATGAAGATTGCTGAACTAGGTGTCTGGAAGAACACGCTAAAGAAAAAATGATGTTGGAATTATGATCACTGAAGTTGGGAGCTTTTGGTTCACTGTGTGGACCACAGAGTGGGCAGGAAGCAGTCAAGTTCAAAGAGGAGACTTTGGGTTCATTTTAAATCTCAATGAAAGCTTATCATGGAGAATATTATCTCAGCCTGTGGATGGAACCATAGTGTTAGAGTTCTTAAGATGGATGAAAAGTGAGAGTTCATCAATGATTTAAAAACAAAATTCTGACTCAGTTCCTAACCTGAGGAATCAGAGTGAGGTGATGTCTGTAGCAAAGACATGAAAGAAAAGTAGGAATAGAAATGGACTGGCCAGGGGAAGGGAAGGATATACTTATACTTCAGCTGAATCGTTAAGGATGAATAGTTTATGAAGAGGAAAAGTACTATTTTAACTTAAAGAGAATGGCAAATCAGTTGCTACTATATGCATGATGTGTTAAGAATTAAATTCAGCCTCAATATTTGTTGAGAAATGGATTATCAAAATTTCAAATTTCTGTAGCTGGAGAGAGTGCCCAGTGTTAAAGAGAACATGTATCTAAGCTCATTTCCTAGCACCATTGTCTGTAGTCTGACAGGCATGTAAATCATTAGCTGATGGAAATCAGGGGCCTGTAGGTTCTGCAGACGTCTGTACTCACTTGTAGATACCCATGATACCCAATATCTATAATTTAAAGTAATTCTTTTTTTCATATTTCTTTGGAAGTTTTGACTTGATAGTATAGTCCTAGAACACATTAATTTAAAATATCACAAAAATAAAATAAAATATCACAGTCAAATTAGTAGCAAAATCAAAATATTCAGGTGTAGTTTGCACAGTGGTTAGTGACCTCACATAGGAAACACTCCCCAAAACATCAAAAAGCAATTCCCAGTGTATGAAAGGGTTAACAAGTGGCCTAAAAATATTAATATATCTTAGTGAGCAAAGTCTTTTGAAATAAATGTATTACCATAGAAGCAATAAAAGTCACTTGTACAACATGAGATGGTTTGTGATATGATGTAAATTTTGAAGTTAAGTGGAAGGGGCATTGATATATAATGTCACTTGTAAAGTTATAAAACTGGCATCCAGAGGCATTATTAGATAAATAGGCATTATTTAAAAATTCCCAGTTGTTTGATTTTGTGGAAAGAGTGTCTAGTTCTGGCTATGTAGTAGCATTCATTTAGGTAAATTTAAAGATATAGGTTTGTGGTTTTCTGAATGAGAAAAATCTCCATAGGCTCATGATGTAGGAGGGTCATCTGTCTATGTGTTACTTACATTGGTTAATAAAGAGTCTGCCTTGGCCTTTGATAGGACAGTAGCTTAGAAAGGCAGAGTAGACAGAACAGAATGCTGGGAGAAAGAAGCAGAGGCAGAGATCTCCCCGCCATGAAGCTGCCAGGTCAGACATGCTGAATCTTTCCCGGTAAGCCATGACCTCGTGGTGAGATACAGATTATTAGAAATGGGTTGAATCAATATGTGAGAGTTAGCCAATAAGAGGCTGGAGGTAATGGGCCAGGCAGTGTTTAAAAGAATACAGTTTCCATGTAATTATTTCGGGAGTAAGCTAGCCCATATCCAGGCGGGAACGCAGCCCGCTGCTCCTTCTACAAGCTCATACATTTGAATGCTTGGTGTCTAGTTGGTGGAACTATTTGGCAAGGATGAAGAGGTATGGCTTTGTTGAAGGAGGCATGACACTTGGGATTGACTTTGAAGTTTCAAATCCCATGACTGGAAATTCTGAGTTAGTTCTCTCTCTCTGTGCCTCGTCTTGGTTGTCTCAAGATATAATCTCTCAGTGACTCTCCAGAACCATGCTGGACTGCTGCCATGCTCCCTGCTGTGTGGGTCATGGATTCACCCTCTCAAACTGTAAGGAAACACCCAAGGAACTCTTCTATAAGTTGGCATTGTAATAGTGTCTCTTCACAGCAATAAAAATATAATTCAAACAGCTGAATTTTCTCTTCTTGTAAAGTATACCATTTAAGAATATAGATAAAATATAAAGTTGCTTTTGAAATTCATTCTCATTGTGGAAAATGAAGAAAAATCACCTGTCCTCTTTTCAGTTCTGCTCCAGAATATGAAAACAGAAATCTACAAAATTTCACCAAAACTTGAGCAGTTTCTTCAACAACTACAGTGTACCTAGAGACATAGAGAAGAATGAAAGTCTATAATCTGGGACTCACAAGAGTCTCTCACCTTCACAGATGAATTTTAGTACAGATACTTATAGTAAGTAGGACTGCCCGACTCGGAGCAGCACTGTTGCAAAAATATTGTATAGTGAGCACTGTCAGCCAGCTACTTTAATTAAAGAAAGAATGAAATTATGACAAAACTCTAAAATTGTTAGAAAACAAAAATCAAAATGATTCTCTCATTTACCCTAAAATGATGCTTCATAGATGATGGAGGATGGTCATCTGTCTATGTGTTACTTTCATTGGTTAATAAAGTGACTGCCTTGGCCTTTTTGATAGACCAGCCCATAGGTGGGTTGAGTAGACAGAACAGAATTTTGGGAGAAAGAAAGCAAAGGCAGGCAGACGTCATGGCTCTCCTCTCTGAGATGGACGCCAGTTAGACTCATCCCGGTAAGCCACAGTCAAGTAGTGATATAGATTAATAGAAATGGGTTAATTAATACGTGAGAGTTAGCTAATAAGGAGATGAAGACAATGGGCCAGGCAGTGTTTAAAAGAATACAATTTTCATGTAATTATTTGGGGTAAAGCTAGCCAGGTGGCGGGCTGGTATACAGCCCATTGTCCATTTTACACATAGAAGAATTAACAACAACAACAACAACAATAAAAAACAGGGACAAATATTCATTTCATGGGACTGTTAGTAAGGGATCTTGTGGTGGCCTTTGCCTAGTTCACGACACTTAGCTCCCAATGTGATGTCAGGTTTTCTGTTGTCTAAGTGAAGAGGGGAAGAAACACTATGGCAGTAATGAGGCACACTTTAGGGTATGTCCAGAAAGGTTTTCCCTGAGGGTTAACTAAGGTAAAAAGACACACCATGAATGCTGCTAAAACCATTCCATGAATTGGACTCTCAATTGAATAAGGTGGGGAATAGAATAAAGCAAGCAGAGAGCTTGAGCTGTTGGCCAGGAAAGCTTCGGAGGCTTCTTAAACAGCATAAACAATTGTCATTGCTCTTTATTTCTACGAGCAATAAATGGCAAAGACAGGCTGCTGAAGACACCATTTATTTCTGATATTGAACACAAATTTTCAAGCTTGTCCCTGACTTGCAGTTTAATCCCTGTTGGTCAGTGTTTATAAGGTCAGAATGTGCTATTCAGGATGCTGAGGTAGAAACAGTTACCTGTGCTGCACGGTTATGAACCCTATGAACAATAGAACCAACCTGATGGTAAGATACTCCAACTGGTATAGTAATACCATGACTGTTTGGGGTGGATGTTGCTACCAACGATCTTCTGATAGCTTTGAGACTTACTCCATGTGAAAGAAATTCATATCTTTTACTATAAATCCAGTTAGAGCCTGTGACTGGTTAGGTCATAAGTCAGAAGAGAATCTACTAACTGTGTTTAGCTTAGTAGAAATGTAGTCAAAGTGTCTGTTAGATATTTTTGTTTATACTCATAGACTAACGTTGATGCTAGTCTTGATCAAGGCAACTTCTCTTTACAGTGGGAGATTTTTATCACTCTATAGGAAGTAGGGCCTGGGAAACGGGGATAATAAATAAGTAAAATAGACTAAATTCACATGTAATAGCCAACTTCGTTCAGAGCATCCAACAATTTATACTCTGAGGGTTAAGAGGCTCCACAACCATAGAGTGTATAATCATAAGGGCAAGTCACTTGTGACTGACAAGTCAAATGCAGCATAAACATGTTTTTCCATAGAAGCACTAACAAAAAAATAATAATAGGCCGGGTGTAATGAACACTTTGAAGTAAACTCACTTCTATCCAGTACACCTGGGAGGAGCATGAAAAGACATTCCACGAACAGCAGGTTTTTTTAAGAAACTGAGGTCACAAGACTCTTGTTTTCTCACAAGCAATAATCCTCCTTACATAACTCAATTCTTGGACCATATTTAGATAGGCAATGATTAATACACTGAGTTATAACAGGCCAAAGAGCTGAGAACACGTTAGTACTGAATGCTCAATCTTAAATAGGACATTTATAGCACCACACTCAGGGTTTAAGGGACATACTAGAATAGGCAATGGAAAGATCATAAGAGCAAGATGGTGGGAGAAATACTATGAAATTCCACTGTTTTCTTCTGACATTGTTTATAATTATAATTGAAACACCTAGTAGTTGTGGTTACCATCATAAGACCTGAGTAATTTTGAGCCTTTCAACATCCCGTTTTACATGGAAGATTCCATAAAGGTTTACTATTCACTACAATGCTTTTATTACTCAGAAAAAGAAAGTAAATTTCTTTCACAATACTGATATAGATGTCTGGGCTATGTTAAACAGTTTTCTTTCCAAGGTCATACAAACATCTCTAAACTCAGCAACTCTGTAGATGGAGATTTCTGTCCCACTAAGTCCCACAGCTGTTCAGTCCCAACAAAACACACAGAGACCTATATTAATTATAAACTAGTTGGCCTGTTAACTCAGGCTTATAATTAACTAGTTCTTACAACTTAAATTAACCCATAATTCATATTCTAAGTTTAGCCACATGGTTTGGCATCTTACTCAGTGAGGCATTCTCATCTTGCTTCCTCTGCATCTTGCTGGTAACTGCAGACTGAACCTTTCCTTTTTCCAGAATTCTCCTAGTTTGGTTGCCCGGCCTATACTTCCTGCCTGGCTATAGCTAATCAGTGTTTTATTAAACCAATACAAGTGACAAATCTCTACAGGACACAAAAGCATTATCCCACAGCATAACTCATGGGTCAACCTCTGGAGTCAAGTGGTTTGCTTATTTATTACCTTTTTATTTCATTGTTAGATTCTAAAACCAGGTCTTCATGAATACAAGGCAAGTATTTTGGAACTGAACTATATCAAAACTCCTTAACATATTCTTCATCAAACTATTAGAACAATATATCCTTATCATAACAATCAAATAACATATTTAAATTGATAGAAGATTGAATAAGAAATAATAAGCAGAGTTATTCACTTTTGAGTAAAAATTTGCTTTGTTTCCTGCCATTAAGGTCCTGCCTTTGATACATGCCCTGACTTTTTTGGATGATACACTATGATGTGGAACACAAAGCTGAAATAAACACATTTTCCTCAAGTTGTTTTTGACCATAGACTTTTATCTCAGTAGTAGAATCCTTAAAAGAAAAACTGAAATTTGGATATATATATATATATATATATATATATATATATATATATATAACAGCATCAATGAAACTTCTGAAGAACTGCAAATTAACCCAAGGATAAAAATCATATGACCATTTTTTAACATTGAAAATTGATTTTATTCTCATACAATATATCTCAAGCACAATTCCCCTGAATTCCACTTCTCCCAGCTTTCCTCACCTTCCTTTTTCCCCAGATCACTCTTCTGCCTTTCCTTTTCAAAAAAAGAACAAGACTCCAAGAGTGAAAATGTTTCTCTGACAATTAATCCCAGGATTCGGGAGGCAGAGAGAGGCAGGTGGATCTCTGAGTCCAAGGTCTTCCTGGTATTCAGAGTGAGTTCCAGAAGAGCCCAAGTTACTCAGAGAAACCATGTTTCAAAATCCAAACACACAAATAAAAATAAAAAACCAAAAAACCCTAAATGTATTCAATAAACAGATTGGGAAAAAATTGACAAAATAGACTTCAAACAAAAACTAATTAAAAGAAATAGTTAGGAGCTGGAGAGATGGCTCAGAGGTTAAGAGCATTGCCTGCTCATACAAAGGTCCTGAATTCAATTTCCAGCAACCACATGGTGGCTCACAACCATCTGTAATGGGGTCTGGTGACCTCTTCTGGCCTGCAGGCATACACATAGACAGAATATTGTATACATAATAAATAAATAAATAAATAAATATTAAAAAAAGAAATAGAGAAGGAAACTATTTATTCATCTAAGGTAAATCCATCAAGATGACATTTCAAGTCTAAACATCTATGTCCCAAATATAAAGGCTTCAAGTTCATAAAAATAAACTACTACAGCTTAAACCACATGTAGACCCTCATACACTGATAGTGGGAGACCTCAACATCCTACTTCAATCAATAGATAGGACATCCAGACAAAAACTAAACAGAAAAATGTTGGACCTAATAGATGTTATAAACCAAATGCATGTAAGAGATAGTTACAGAACATCTCACCCAAAGTTTGAAGAATATACCTTCTTTGTACTTCATGGAACTTTCTCCAAAATTGACCACATACTCAAACACAAAGCAAGTCTTAACAGATGCAAGAAAATTAAAATAATTTTCTGCACTCTATCAGACCACCACAAATATTACCTTGATATCAATAACAACAGAAGCAACTGAAAGCTTACAAACTCAAGG
Source organism: Myodes glareolus (assembly GCF_982192425.1). Lineage (NCBI taxonomy): Eukaryota > Metazoa > Chordata > Mammalia > Rodentia > Cricetidae > Myodes > Myodes glareolus. The sequence continues at coordinate 19,713,041 of NC_142033.1, read as the reverse complement.
AAACTGAACAAGTCTCTGCTAAATGAAAAATGTATCAAGACAGAAATGAAGAAATACATTAAAGATTTTCTAGAATTGAATAAAATTTAATTCGCAACATGTCCAACCTTATGGGACACAATGAAAGTTGTTCAAGGAGATAAGCTCACAGCACTAATTACCTATATAAAAACAAACAACAGTTAAATCACTTTCACCTAGTTCCTTTAAGGTTACTGTGCTTCTACCTCAAACAATCATGTATATAGATATAAAAATACTTAATGAAATGCTTGTGAACTGATTCCAGGAGGATACAAAAAGGTCATCAGCCATGACCAAGTAAACTTCATCCCAGTGATGTAGGAGTGGTTAAATATATGAAAATCAGTCAATGTAATCTGCTCTATAAACAAAATTAAAGACAAAATCCCCATGATCATCACATTGGATATAGAATAAGCCTTTTTTTAAAAAAAATCCAATATCTCTTCATTATAAAAGTCTTGGAGAGATTAGGGATACAAGGGGCATACATAATAAAGGCAGATTACAACTAGCCCATTGCTAGCACCAAATTAAATGGAGAGAAGGCCAAAGTAATTCCACTAAAATCAGGAGCACAACAAACTTGTCTATTCTCTATATACCTATTCAATATAATGCTTGAAGTCTTAGCTAGAGCAATAAGGCAATTGAAGGAGATACAAGGGATACAAATTGGAAAGGAAAAAGTCAAAGTATTGTTATTTGCAAATTATATAATAGTATACATAAATGACCCTAAATTAAACTAGAGAACTCCTACAGCTAATATACACCTTCAGTGAAGTAGCTTAATACAAGTTCAATGCGCATAAATTATTAGCTCTGCTATGTACAAATGACAACAGCACTGAAATAGAAAACAGAGAAACAACACCTTTCACAAAGTTTCAAGTAATATAAAATATCTTTAGGTAACTCTAACTGAGAAAGTTAAAGGCTTGTTTGATAAAAGATTCAAGTCTTTGAAGAAAAAAATAAGATATGAAAAGATGGAAAGTTCACCAAGCTCATGGATCAGTAGGATTAATATAGTTAAAAATAGCCATTATACCAAAGGAAATATACAGAGTCCATGCCATCCTGATGTGTTGGTGTACAAAAGAGTTCCATGGTAGCACAGAATGGAGTATAACAAAGGTTTATTTATCTGGGGATAAACTCACAGAAAGAAAACAATCTGCAGTCTTGCAAGCATTGGGAACTAGAACTGAGTCCATCAGGCAGGAGGTCTGCACATGGTTTTTTGTATTTATAGTCTGCATTTGTAGTACATGATGCCACACCCAAAGTAGACTGGTATCTTAAAGGCTATTGACAGAAAGAGTTTCCACAGCACTGATTAATATTCCAGCATAATTCTTAATGGACCTTGAAAAGATAATCCTCAACTTCATATGGGAAAAAAAAGAAAACCAGGATAGGTAAAACAATCATGAACAGTAAAAGAACTGTTGGAGTGGAGGTGTTACCATTCCCAATTTTAAGTTGTACTACAGAACTGTAATAATAATAATAAAAAAACATGATATTGGCATAAAGCAGATATATTAGTCAAAGGAATTGAACTGAAGTCTCTAAAATAAAACTACACACCTATGAGCATCCTTTTTTTAAAAAAAACAAATAAGTCAGAAACACCAGTAAAAGGCAGCATCTTTTACAAATGGTACTGGTCAAACTGAAAGTATTCAGGTAGAACAATGCAAATATATCTATAATTCACTCTGCACAAGCTCAACCACAAATGAATCAAAGACTTCAGTGACAAACAGATACACTAAATCTTATAGAAAAGAAAGTGTAGAATAATGAACTAATCAGGACAAGAGAAGGCTTACTGAACATAACAATGATATAACAGACACTGACATGGACAGCTCAGAAATGGGACCTCATAAAACTGAAAGTTTCTGTAGGGCAAGGACACTGTCAATCAGACAAAGTGGCAGCCTCCAGAATGGGAAAAGATTTTCACTAATTCCACATTTGTTAGAGGACTAATATCCAAAATACATAAAAAACTTAAACTTAGATATCAAAAAACCTGCCAGATAATTCAATTGAAAATGGGGTACAGATCTAAACAGAGAATTCTCTGTAGAAGAAATTCAAATGTCTGAGAAACACTTAGAGAAATGTTCAGCATCCTTAGTCATCATGGAAAAACAAATTGAAACTACTTAGAGATCTATCTTAAAACCTGTCAAAATGGTAAAGGTCAATGATGCAAGTGACAGCACATGCTGTCAGGGATAGGGAGTAAGGGGAACACTCATCCATCAAAGGAGATAGTGACAACTTGTGCAGATACCCTGGAGATCAATACGGTGGTCCTACAGAAAACTGGGAATCAATCTACTTCAATATCCAGCCATACCACTCTTGAGTATATACTCATAGGACACTTCATATTACCACAATGACACTTGCTCAACCCTGTTCATTGCTGCTCTATTCTGTTGTGGAATATGTGTGCATTATGTGAAGATATATTGGTGTGGGAGAATTGTCTGTATTCTGTCAATCATATTTTAATAAAACCCTGATTGGCCAGGCAGGCAGTATAGGCGGGAAAGCCAGACTGGAAGTAGGGGTGGAGCAAAGAGACTGGGAGTATTCTGGAAGCAGAAGCTCCCTCTGTCACTCCTGCGCAGACCACTGAAGAGGCAGCATGTAACTTGCCCAGCTGAGAAAGGTACGGAGCCATGTGGCTAATGTAGATAAGGATAATGGGGTAACATAAGTTATAAGAGCTAATAAGTAGCCTGACCTAATGGGCCAATCAGCTTTATAACTTATAGAGATCTCTGTGTGGTTGATTTTCTCTGGGACTTGCCGGCTGTAGGGTACTGTGCGGGAGGCACCACAATTGAGAGGAGAATGAAATAGATTTGAGCAATAATTTGTAGCTGCAAATATTTGTGGAATAGAATTCAGAATCAATGCACTTCATGGTGAATTTAGTCTCATCTTAAAATTATTTTATAATCATCTTATTACCTGAAAAAAGGAGATTTCTTATTTTTGCAACAGTGTATTGTTTAGCAATAAGAGACCTACATTTTCAAAAGATACAACAAACTGTAATTAATTAATCTGACAAATTATAAGTCTTTATCTGACAAACAAAACTATGTTCTGTACTATTGACTTTATCCTTGATTATCTTTTCTAAGATATGATGATGACCTATTAAATTTAAAAGTACTATTAAGCAGTCTGGCAATTATAAACAAAGGTTAATCATAGCAAAAATGGCTTCATCATACTTCCCCAATTACCTATCAATAAACTCTTTATCGCTTTTACTTGTAGAGTTTCATATGAACATAAAGTTTATTAAATGCATTTCTTTCACTGTATTTAAACATTTCTAAAGCTTTAAAATACTAACAACTAGCTTAGCATGAAATGCAGTCTCTTACCTAGTGTTTCACTGTAAAACTGATCCCAGAATGCAAAGTCATATTGCTGGAGCCCAAATTCAAAAAACAGTGACAGCATCATATTTTTCACCCTTTCTGGAAAAGTCATTTGGTCTGATAGTTCACTCATGACAACAGGTACATAGGAGAGTGGAACCGGAAGCTGGCCACAGTATTTCTCCAGGATGGATCCCATGCTGCACCTCAGGGTGTTAACAAAAGGGACCTGAAGCACCTCGGCCACCAGCTCTCCACAGGGAACGACGGGGTCTATGACCATCACGTCGTATTTTGCATCCCGGAGCTTGTTCATGAATGTCTGGTTGTACAATGCACTCCTACAGATTTCTTCAAAATTTGCAGTCAATTGAATAAATAAATCTTGAAGCATTTTTGCTGCTTGCCAAACTGACAAACGTGGAATAACATCCACAGTTACGTGCAGAAAATGGTTTAGAACTTTCTCAGGAATCTCATTTCCATACAACACAGGAACATTCTCAAAGTTCAGCGCAGAGTTTTCAATCTGATCCACAATGATACTGGGGAATTTCAGCACTGTCACCTCATGCCCCCTTTGCACAAGCTCCTCAAGAATAGTCTTTAGGTTCAGCCAGTGACTCATATCACAGGGCCACACGAGGACCTTGCCGCAGAAGCCGCAGCCTACACAGCACAGCTGAAGCAGAAAAACTGCCACAGTCCACTTCTCAGATGCCATTGTGCACTTTCCCAGGCTGCTCAGTGGAGATTGAGCGTTTACTCAGTTAAGTGATAATTTAGATATAAAATAGATTAAATATTAACTTCCAAAGTTATAAAAACACACAGGTCAAGAGATATCTGTTTGATATAGCGCCTATAGAACATTGTTCTGTAGATTACAGTCATATGCATGAGGAACTTGATCCAGTTGTTTAACAATTCTATTTTGAGCTTCTAAAAAACGGGGCAAAATACAATATTTTAAAATCAACCATGTAGTGGTTGTAGGCACAGCACCTGAGTGTCAGCAAGAAGCTAAATGAAGACTCCTGAACTAGGTGCCTGGAAGAACACACTGAAGAAAAATGGTGTTGGAATTATGGTCATTGTCGTGGGGAGCTTTCGGTTCACTGTGTGGACCACAGAGTGGGCAAGAAGTCAAGTTCAAAGAGGAGACTTTGGGTTCATTTTAAATCTCTTTGAAAGTGTGTCAGGGAGAATAATATCTCAGCCTGTGGATGGAACCAGAGGGTTAGAGTTCTTAAGATGATAAAAAGTGAGAGCTCATCAACAATTTAAAAACAAAGTTTTGTCAGGTCTTGAGGTAGGTTGTTTCCTAATTTTCTGAGAAATTGCCATACTAATTTCCAAAGTATTTCCATCAGCAATGGAGGAGTGTTCCCTTTGCCCAATATCCTCTCTAGCATAAGTTGTCAGTGTTTTTGATGTAAGATATAACCTACAGTACCATACGTGTCTGCCTGGTACTGTGCCATGATGGTTGCGGATTCACTCTCTGAAATTGTAAACCATGTCCTAAGGAATTTGTGTATTAGTTGCCATAGTCATGGCATCTCTTAAAGCAATAAAAATATAACTCAAAAAGGTATATTTCTCTTCAGGCAAACTATAATATTTAAAAATCTGGATAAAATATAAAATCATTTTGAAATTTACTTTTATTTTTGAAAACAAAAAAAAATACCAGCTGTTTTTAAATCCTCTCCAAAATATGAAAAGTGGAATTCTCTTGTAACCAAATTTTACTAGAACTTGAGTAATTTCTTCCACAGCTACTGTGGAGGCCTGGAAATGTGAGCCTGTTTTCACATTGACCAAAGGTCAGAGAGTTTGGAACTTTTACCTAGTTCCTTTAAGGTTATTGTGCCTACATCAAACAAAAGTTCCACCTAGATTTAGATTCAGAGAGTTCTTATTGCCAACACACGTGGTGGCTAATTGTCAGACCTTGCTCTCCAGAAATAGAGAAGTAGATCTGTTCTTACCTCAAACAAAAGTCTAAGGATCCAACTAAGTTCCAGTTCCCTTTATGGAGATAACTTGGGATTCACCCAGGGAGTGGTTTGCCTACAGAATGTTTTGGTCTAGGCGTGAGTGTGACTTGGTGACTAGGTTTGTTCTAGCAACAGAATGTTTAACTATGAATGAAGCCCATGAATTTCAATTGGTCTGTTCATTTCCTTGTATCATGTTAATGCAGTCTCTTGTCTTACTTGTACCTTTTGGGGTCAAGGGTATTTGAAGCAGTTGAAAATTAAACACGGGTGAATTTTCAGTACCCACTGAAAAATTCCCTCCCGATACTATCCTATATGTTTCTCCATTTTATTATTTTCATTCATGTCTTCATATTTCTTTACTATATTTCTAAATCCCCACGCCCTTACCCTGGCCAGAGTTATTTTTGTCAAGGCTGGTTCCCGACAAAATGGAGCCCAACATGGGATGATCAGTCGACAAAATGGCGTCACAATGATGGGCTGACTGGTGACCCCCAAAACGCAAAGAAATGAGGCCAGGAATACAAGGGAACATTTGAGGGACACCGCAAGAAAACTGCACCACAGATGAACAGGTAAGTAATGAGCACTCAGAAATAAATAGTAGATATAAAAAAAGGAAAGAAAAATGTGGGGCATGAAATCGGAAGTTATACTTTAAATATTTGTAAAAGTGGAACAAAGAAATAGGATTCAACTATCTGTACAGTCGCTTAGATGTATTTCGATAGCTAGAGGAACTGAAATGAAGCAGAAACAAAGACAGAGATTTCTAGAGTTTGTAAATATTATATTCCTACCTACCTCTGTGCTAGCGACGTAACCGCCAGCGCCTTCGCTGCTCCAGAGCCCTACCATTTGGGAGACCAAAGTAAGACTTCGCCTTCACCCCTGCAAGCAGTGGTGCTTTGGTCACCTAGTGCAGCCTCTGTTGCTACTGAACAGGTCAAAAGAATGATGGAAGTATGGCGTTTGACCTAGAATTGTCCTAGGTTACCGCGGAGATTGTAACAGTCCACGTATGTGCTCTGGCCAGCTGAGTCCAGGCTCCTGTGGATCCAGGAAAGGCAGACAGGAAAGTTTAAAGGACTATATCTCTAACAGCCAGCGCCCCCGGGTTGGTCAACAGAAATGCTTAGAGGCTAGTTGACTCATGAGCCAAGATGCTCATATGGATAAATCTACGGTTTTAACAGAGGAGGTGATTAAGGCATTCTCCTAATTTTGTGATCACAAGTTTTAAAATAAAAAAAAGGCAAGGACTGTAATAATCAGTATGGCGGTGCTCGCCTAAGCTTATGAGTGTGACAGTCTCCAAGCTACTGCAATCGCGGACACCTGCAAACCGGAGCTAAATTTGCCAGCCAGTCATGGTCTATGTATGGCAGGACCACTGACCATGGCCTGTGACCTGCCCAGGCAGAGCAGGAAATGAGAAACAGGCTGCCTGGTCCCAAGTACCCAGGATGGTACATCTTCTAAGTGTTGTCAATATTTGTGGTCCTTATTATCTTCACTGTAAATCAGACATCCAGACAAGGGAGAGCTTTCAGATAAGATCAGCATTCCAGACTTAGAGGCATTTTCCAAATAAGGGCAGGTAGAGTAGAGGGCGGGGTGATCTTCACTGGGAGAGATTCCTCCAGGTTTGGATATTGGAGAGGGCTGAGCATGGTAGTCTGAAATGTTAGACCAGCAAGGCCTCAAAATAGTGTAATGATTATAAACACATGGTAATAATATCAAACTGTGTTCACAGTGCTTCCCATTTAGTTATCAATAAGCATTTCATTACTTTTTCTTGTTGAGTTTTACCTGGATACAAAAGTTTATCAAATGTATTCCTTTTATAGTTTTGGAAAAAATTTAAGATTTAAAATAATATACAACAACTATTTTAGCATGAAATGCAGTCTCTTACCTAGTGTTTCACTGTAAAACTGATCCCAGAATGCAAAGTCATATTGCTGGAGCCCAAATTCCAAAAAACAGTGACAACATCATATTTTTCACCCTTTCTGTGAGGGTCATATATTCTGATAGTTCACCCATGGTAACTGGTACATAGGAGAGTGGGACTGGAAGTTGGCTACAGTATTTCTCTATGGTAGATCCCATGTTGAACCTCAGGGTGTTCACAAAATGCACCTGAAGCACCTCGGCCACCAACTCTCCACAGGGAATGACGGGGTCTATAACCATTATGTTGTATTTTGCTTACCAGAGCTTGTGCATGAATGTTTGGCTGTATACTACACTCCTACAGATCTCTTCAAAACTTGCAGTCAAATTAATAAATAAATCTTTAGGGGATTTTACTGCTCACCAAAATGAAAATTTTGGAAAGAAATTCACAGCTATTCTGACAAAGTCATTTAGCAAATCTCATTCAGCAGTCTCATTCGCAAATGACACAATGATACGCTCAAAGTTCAGTGCAGAATGTTTACTCTGATCCATTATGATATTGAGAAATTTCAGGTCTGCCACCTCACTCCCTCTCTCCAGTAGTTCCTCAAGAATAGTCTTTAGGTTCGGCCAATGACTCATGTTACAGGGCCACATGAGGACCTTGTGGGAGAAGCCACAGACAACACAAGAAACCTGCAGCAGAAAAACTGCCCCAGTCCACTTCTCAGATGCCATGTTGTGCCTCCTAAAATGCTCTATGGAGATTGACTGTCTCCTTAGATTAGCAGTAATTTAGACATTAAACAATTTAAACACTAACTTCATGAGTTACAAAAACACAGAGGTCAAGATACAGAATCCGCAGAACATTCTTCTGTGGATTACAGTCATTTAAATTTTTAGAATGAACTAGATTCAGTAGTTTAACAATTCTCCCCTTAGCATCTTAAAAATTGGGGACAAATATGGTATTTTAAAATTAATAATGCAATGGTAGCAGCCATACCAGTTGAGTGTGAGGTGGAAAACTAGATGAAAACATCTGGGGAAGATGTCCTTCATGTTAACTAGCTTGGAGAGAGCTGCCAGGTCAAAGTAGACTGCAACCTTTGACCAAGAAGGCCTTCCAACGGTTTAATGATTATAAACAACTGTCAAAATAAACTCATAGTGCTTCCCATTTAGTTATCAACAAACAATTATTTACTTTTTCTTGAAGAGTTTTACCTGGATAGCAAAATAAATGAAAAGTATCCTTTTTATTTTTGAAAGCATTAAGATTTGAAAGAATAGTTAACAACTAGCTTAGCATGAAATGCAATCTCTTATCTACTATTTCACTGTGAAACTGATCCCAGAATGCAAAGTCATATTGATGATCCCCAGATTTACAAAACAGTGACATATTTTCACCCTTTCTATGAAGGTCATATTGTCCATTAGTTCACCCATGACCAGTACATAGGAGTGTGGAACTGGAAGCTGGCCACAGTTTTTGTCTATAGTGTAGCTGATGATGAAGGTTAGAGTGTTCTCTAAAGAGACCTGTGGCACTTCGGTGACCAGCTCTCCACAAAGAACAACCAGGTCTTTAACCATTATATTGTACTTTGCATCCTGAATCCTGTTCATGAACGTCTGATTGTAGATGCTTCTTGCACATCTCTTCAAAATTTGCAGTCAATTGAGTAAATAAATCTTAAAATGCTTTTGCTGCTTGCCAAAGTGACAAGGTTGGAATGACTTTCACACCTATGTATAAAGAATAATTTAGCAAATTCTTAGCAGTCTCATTCCCAAACGAAACTGTGATATCCTCATAGTGCAGTGCACAATGTTTACTAGAATCCATGGTGATATTGGGAAGTCCCAGGACAGTCATCTCATGCCCTCTCTCCAGAAGCTCCTCAAGAGTAGTCTTTAGGTTCAGCTAGCGACTCATATTACAGGGTCGTACAAGGACCTTGATGCAGAAGCCACAGCCAACACAGCAAAACTGTAGCAGAAAGACTGCCAAAAATACACTTCTTAGATGTCATCATGTGCCTCTCCAACCTTCTCAGTGAAGATTGAGGGTCACCTTAGTTGAGTAACAGTTTAGATATTAAACAATTTAAAAATTAACTTCCTAAGTTCCTAAAATAGAGTGGTCAAGTTATCTGTCAGATACAGGTCTGAAAGAACATTCCTCTGGGGAGTACAATTAGTTAAATTTTCAGAAAGTGCTAGATACAGTTGTTTAACAATTCTAGCCTAAGCTCTTAAAGATAAAGACAAAATCCGGTATTTTAAAATTAATAAAACATTGGTAGCAGGCATACTAGCTGTGTGTCAGACTGAAAACCAGAAGAAAACAATTAAGACTGATGAATAGAAAAACACAAATATAAGAAAAATGATATTGTATCAAAATTATGAATTATCTCATCAATTGACCCCAGTCCACACTTTCCCACATACTGAGGGAGAAGAACACACTTTGAGCCCATACAGTTTTCCTCTCTTATGGGGCTGACATCCTGCTAAAATGCTGCTGTAATGAGGACTATAGCTATAATACATCATCACTCCTAACATCAGAGACAACTTCTCCCACAACCCCAATCTAGTCAGTTACTGGACACAAGAGTCATATGAAGGCCATGGAATGAAGTTCATTTTCTTCGATTAAAAGGTGAAGCCCACCACTTGAGGCAGGATCACCCAGCTAGGAACAGGTCATAAATTAGGGTGGAGCTCAACTCTAATGCTAGAGGAACTAAAATCACGTGGAGATAATGTAAAGCAGAAAAGAGCGCACGGGTAGGGCTTCACACTGTTAAACAAATGTGTGTGCAGTATGCTTACAGGAAATTGGCTCCGTCTAAGCTTTTCTTCTACCTTAAATTTTCTTCTACCTTTGTGCATGGGATTTGTTTATTAATAAAAGGTAGAGGAATCATTTTCATCTGGCGCCCACTGTGGGGCCTTGTTTGACCATGCAAAGAAGTGCAATTTTCCTATGCCAACCACAGCTGCTGCTGCTCCTTGCAACTTAGCAGTGAGAGGTCCAGGACACATACCTCAATCCTTCCCAATTCCCCTTCTGATCTGCCTTCCTGCATTCCTGCCATCCCAGGCAAAGACTCCAGGTCTGCTGCTAGTCTGCACTGGAGGAGAATCTACTGTGCTGTGTAGTGCCCTTCGTAGGTCCATTCTGTCCAGTTTGGTCAACCACTGGGGCAGAATCTGGTGTGGTTCAGCATGCTGTGCCCCAGCTGCCTCGGTGCTGTGCCTGCTCCACCAGCTGGGCAAACATTGACACTACATCTGAATACCTTCACACAACTCAACACTCTGAGCATTGACTCCACCTGCTGATCAAACATCATCACTACATCTACACAGAAGATCGGCATCAGAATTGGTAAAAACACTTGGGAACTTTTAAATGGCAATCTGGTCTAATTAATTAATTAATTAAAATGAAATAAAATATATTTGAAAAGGGAAAAGGATTATCTTAAAACATTTCCCATATTAAAAATATTAGATATCACATTGCTGGTAGTTAGGGCCCTGTTGTTGATTGTAATAAAATAGTCCCACACTAGCTCTAAATTGAGTATAATAAAGGTTTCCATTTTTTAGTAGACTCACAGATCTGCAGTCCTTTGCAAGAGAGGGGAACAGTAACTTAATTCAGCAGCCAAGGGCCCACATACACTTCTACATCTATCTATCTATCTATCTATCTATCTATCTATCTATCTATCTATATGTATGTATGTATGTATGTATATAATACATGTCACCATGTCCAAAATGGGCCACTATCTTAAAGACTATTGACTGAAGGTATTTCCACAGCACCACCATATTCACTGCTATTATGGAGGGGAGGCAAATAGAAAAATTAAATGAATAGATAAACAGTTTACTATGGTCAAGATATTGTTGGAAACAATAACTATCAGTATGGTAATTCATCATTTATACTTAAAAATTATTTGATAACTGTTGGGACTAATTGAGTCCTGGCCTTCAGCTGCTTTTCCCTGCTAGAGCCTTCTAATTGAAGTTACTAAAAGCTGTGCTTTGCCTAGAGGATCAGAGGATGGAATTTTCACCTGTTGGCCATTGACTGCAGGGTATTTAAACCTCGAAGGTGCTATTAAAGGGGGCTTTTTGGTACCAGTGTTGGAAGGTCTGTGTGTCAATTTGTCTCTGCGTGTGTATTTTCAACATCCAGCCCCTTACCTGAAGCTCTCGAACTGGGTTCTAGCGCATAGAGGGCAGACGGGGGGCACTGTGCACAGCAGATAACTGTACCAAATATGAATAATTGAGTGGAAAAAGTACAAACTTTTAAAAAACTTGCTATTCATAGGATATGTTCCTTGGAGGAGGTTACTAAATAAAATATAAAAGCCCTACAAATAATTACTAAAAATATTAAAACTTTGATTGATTAGTTACAAGCTTAAAAAAATCTCATTAAAACAGATAATAAAAAATTTTCAGACAGAGAGATTTAAAGGTAAACATGCACCAATATTACATTATGAAATTAGAGAGGAGCAATCCAAGGTTATCAGAAACCCAATCTTAATTTAACTAGTCATTTTATGGGGACAACTACCTAATGACAAGTATTCCCAAGGCTATGTATGGGCTCCTTGGATTCCTGTGGAAATGTTATATTTAAGGGGATTTAAGGAAGTAGTTGTCTCATATGATATGAATTCACCTTTAGTGAGGCAGATATTAATTTCATGAAGAACTAGTAACAAAATCATTCCATGAGACTGGAAAATTTTTGTTAGAGCAGTATTGGAAGCTGAACCTCAATTATAGTGGAGGACCTGGTGAAAAGATGAGGCTAGGACCATAAAAAACAAAGTAGGGCAGCTTGTATTAAAATTTCCCAAGACCAATTTTCTTAGAACAGGCAATTATGCTGATGATGTGCAAAGACAGTCTCTATATGATGAACACACCATGGCTCTTTGCCATACAGAAGATTCAAATGCTTGGGACAAAACTGAAAAAGTTGGAAAAAAAACTGAGTCCTTTACCAAACTTATACAAAAGCATCAGTGTTTTTTTTTTTTACAAAGATAAACATCAACTGCACATAAGATGATAACAAATCAATAGTCTAGATAAATATTAATTAGATATTTTATTTTTAAAAATGCTAATTTACAATGAAATGGGAAATTAGGCCTTTGAAGACAAGATTGAAAACTACAAAGAAATGGATCTAAGACAGTGAAAAGTGAATCTCATAACCATGATACTTGGATAAAAAAGTGATTTACAAAAAGGCTTAACAATATCAAAATGTCAGAGATTGAATTGTGGTAAATAAAGTTATCTAAAAAGAGATTGTAGGCAGAGTGTTATTAGAAACAAAGTTTTATTCTAAAGCTAATCTAAGAAGAAAGCACCAGTGTTCTGGAATATACAAAAGGTGCAGCAATGGTCGACATTGAAGCAATGAATGAAGATCAACAAAGAACAAACAAGGTATCTTTTTGCCATCAAAAATGTCTTTGGGGACTTATCAGAGGTGCCATGTCATATTTGGCTCAATCATTCCCTGTCATCATAGGGGAAACTCCTCCAGAGGACAATGAAAGGATCCAAAGACTATTGAAAAAAAAAAAACTTATTGCTCTAAAAAGAAAACAGCTTTAAAAGTTAAATCAAAAACTTTCAAAGAGGCTATAATGGAATATTTTGACAAATTTCTACAAATTTTCAAAAACCAAAATTAACAATACAAATAAATGACATTAAAATTGAGATTTGGTAGACACAGAAACATACTTAACAATAATTGTGCCAAAATCTTTGTGTCCAAATGGCCTCTTCAAGAGGTAAACGTTCAGCTTCTAGAGATTTGAATTTTACCTCAGGTAAAACAAAGCACAAGATAGGTCAAAATCATAGAGCCTGAAAGACAGAAATGAAAATAAAAACCATTTGTGGCCAACATAACAATGGACTTATGAAGATGTTGCTTCACAGCAGTGAAAAAGACATCACCAATCCTCCAGTCTCAGAAACAAACCATGTAATAAAAAATACTTTGGAAAAACATATTAAAAGTTATTCCCTAGAGTGATCATGAAGACAGGTTCACCAGTTATTCATTTTAAAAGTTGGATTGTTGGCTTTGTTGAGAGGTCACCAGTTGTTGGGGCAAATTTATGTACAACTTGAACAGTCTGTGACTGCTCATCACAGCAGCATCCTAGCAGGCATTCAGGATAATAAATCAGGAGAGTTGTATGTGCTCATAGCTCATAGTGTTTTCTTCTTCCTCAGAATATGGAAAGTGTAGACTGATTTTGGCCAGTGCATAAACTATTTCACAATTTTGATACAACATCATTTGTCTTTAGCTTGTATTCTTTGCTTCATCTAGCTTAACCGTCTTCATCTAGTTTTCAATGTGACACTCAGGTATGCCTGCTACCATTGCATTATTAATTTTAAAATGCCATATTTTGTCTCTATTTTAGATGCTAAGAGTAGAATTGTTAAGCACCTTGATCTACCTCTTTCTAAACATTTAACTAATTGTACTCCTGAGAGGAATGAACTATGGGTGTTGTATCTAACAGATGACTTGACCTCTGTGTTTTAGTAACTAAAAAGTTAATTTTTAAATTACTTAATGTCTAAATTGTCACCTAACTGAGTAAATACTCATTCTCCCCTGAGTGGCTCAAGAGGCACAGCATGGCATCTGAGAAGAGTGCTGTGGCAGTTTTCCTGCTGCTGGTTTCCAATGTTGGTTATGGCCTCTGTGGTAAGGTCCTCGTGTGACCCTGCGAGACCTGGTGACTGAAGTGCTTAAGGTCCCTTTATGAATTCTCTGAGGTTCGTCATCTAGTACACCACAGACAAATACTTTGGCCAGCTTCCAAATCTACTCTGTTATGTCCCAGTTATCATGGGTAAACTAAAATTATGACCATCCCAGAAAGAGTGAAAATATGATGCTGCCACTGTTTTTTGAATTTGCATTATGGGATCAGTTTTACAGTGAAACACTAGGTATGAGATTAAATTTCATGTACTCTAGTTGTTAAATATTATTTTAAAGCTTAAATGTATTTAAAAATAACAGGAAAATATTTCATTTATTTTGCTCTCCAGGTAAAAACTCTACAAGCAAAAGTAATTAATCATTTATTGATAATAAAATGGGAAATACTATCAGATTATTTTGGTATTATTATCACATTTTATGATCATTAAACTGTTGGGAGTTTTTGTTGGTCAAACATTGTTGTCTATCATGTGTATCTCCAAGCTGGAGATTGAGGATCACCTTAGTTTAGTAGCAGTTTAGATATTAAATAATTTAAAAATTAACTTCCTAAGTTACAAAAACACAGAAGTCAAGATGCCTTTCAGATACAGCATACATAGAACATTCCTCTAGGGAGTACAATATGTCAAATTCTTAGAAAGCTCTAGATCCAGTTGTTTAAAAGTTCAAGTCTAAACCTCTTAAAATGGAAACTAAATATGGCTTTTTAAGATTAATAAAGCATTGGTAGCAGACATCAGCAGAGTGCTAGCTTGAAAATGAGATGAAGACAATTAAGGTTGATGAATAGAACACAAACTAAATAGAAATAATATTGTATCAAAATTATGAATTATCTTACAAATTAGCATCAGTCCACACTTTCCCACATTCTGAGGAAGAAGAAAACACTTTGGTCCTAAACAACTTTCCTCTCTTATTGGTCTGAATGCCTGCTAGGAAGCTGCTGTGATGAAGGTTAGAGCTCTAATAAGTCATCATTCCCGACTCACTTCCTGCCTTCCTAGGTGTGAACTCCAGGTCTGCAGCTATCCTCCTAAGCTGTTTTTGTTAAGTTTATGCAAGAACTGGAGCAGAATCTAGGCTGCTGTGCCATTGCCCTAACAGTTCCATTCTGCTCAGCTTGGTCAGGTACTGGAGCAGAATCTGGTGTGGTTCAGCATGCTCTACCTGAGCTGCCTTGGTGCTGTGCCTGCTCCACCAGCTGGTCAAACATTAACACTACATCTGAATGCCTTCATACAACTCAACACTCTGAGCATTGACTCCACCTGCTGATCAAACATCATCACTACATCTACACAACCAAATAGTCAGAAGATCAGCATCAGAATTGGTAAAACACTTGGGAACTTTTAAACAATAATCTGGTCTATTAAATTAATTAATTAATTAATCAAAATAAATAAAAAATATGTTTAAAAGGGAAAAGTATTATCTTAAAATAGTTCCCACATTAAACTATTAAATATCACATTGCAGGGAATTCGGGCCCTATTCAGTGCTATTTTGGAGGTGATATGTAATATGAGGGGGGCAGCTTGTTTGTGTTTCTGTCCTGCTGGCCCAGCTGTTTAGTCCCAGAGAAAAATCAACTGAGATCTCTATAAGTTATAATGCTGATTGGCCCGTTAGGTCAGGCTTCTTACTGGCTAACTCTCACATCTTGATTAACCCATTTTTCTGATCTATGTTAGCCATGTGGCTCAGTACCTTTTTTAGTGGGGCAGCTTACATCCTGCTGCTTCGGTGGCCTGGGCAGGAGTGGGAGGAATCAACTTCCTCCTCCCCAGAATTCTCCTGCTCTCCTTGTATCATTTCCATTTCCTGTCTGGTTTTACCACCTATACCTCCTGCCTGGCCAATCAGCGTTTATTTAAAACATTATTGACAGAATACAGACAATTCTCCCACATCACTTTCTCCTCTTTTTTTAAAAAACAAACAAAGGAAAATATCCATAGTCCATTTTTTTTTTTTTTTTGGAATCTGGGCGTAGTATTCCAGTCTACTTCCTGCTGGTTGGGGGTGCTGATAATCTTATGGGGACCTAAAGGAAATTTAGAGTTATGATCCAGTCCTGATTGAAGTATCCTGTGAGTCTTGATCATCTCAGGCAGCAGTCTTGAACCTGTTCTGGATGAAGAACTCAGACATCTGGGCCATCTGTTCCTACTGGAGATTGCTCAGGTGGTCTCCCTTGGTCAAAGATGATTTTTCTTAACTCTAAATAATTCCAGGGCCTCTTGTTTTCTGTGGAAACAAAAACAAAATCTCTTCTCCAAAGTAACATACCTTTTGACTTTAATTTTGAAGTCAAGGTATTTTCAAAATACCTTTCTTGGATTGATTCTGTAGCATTTATAACCAAATATCTTTTAGCAGCTGTTGCTCCTTCCTCAGCATTTAAACAATTCAAAGAGAGCATAATAGCATACAGTATCAAGATTCCCTGTGTATTTTCCATCTTTACGTGACTTTATTTTAACCTCTATTTCTTTTATTTTTACTTTTAACTTTTGGCTTTTTGAGACAGGTTCTCTGCATATCTTTGTCCTGGAATTCCCTCTGTAGACCAGGCTATCCTTGAACTACCAGAGATCCGTCTGTCTCTGCCTCCCCAGTGCTGGGATTAAAAGTGTCTGCCACCACACCATGAATTTACAGAGGTCTGCCTGCCTCTGCCTCCCAAGCCTTGGGATTAAAGGTGTGTACCACCACACCCAACTACTCTCTTTCTTTCTTTTTTTATTTCTAAGGACTTTAAACCTTTTTTTTTTCAAAAATGCATATATTTTTAGCACATTGTAAAACATTTAGAGGTTTTCTTACTCTTTGAATCTCTCTTTTTCTGAGTGATGTAGGAGAATTGTCTGTATTCTGTCAATCATGTTTTAAATAAACGCTGATTGGCCAGGCAGGAGGTATAGGCGGTAAAACCAGACAGGAAGTGGAAATGATGAAAGGAGAGAAGGAGAATTCTGGGGAGGAGGAAGTTGATTTCTCCCACTCCTGCCCAGGCCACCGAAGCAGCAGGATGTAAGCTGCCCCACTAAGAAAGGTACTGAGCCACATGGCTAACATAGATCAGAAAAATGGGTTAATCAAGATGTGAGAGTTAGCCAGTAAGAAGCCTGACCTAATGGGTCAATCAGCATTATAACTTATAGAGATCCCTTGTGATTTTTCTTTGGGACTAAATAGCTGGGGGACCGGACAGGACAGAAAACCCCCAACAAGCAGACCCCCTCATGTTACAGAATGGCGTCCATCATGGATAACTGAATCCACAGAAAGCCTGGGAACACTTGGGAAAGATTAAAGCATTTTAGTTTTCAGCAGTGACAGGAAAAAAGCTGCGCTGTTTTAAAATGCCGGTTTTCTGGGCTGTCCTGCCAGGGATAACTCTTGACTCTTTCAAGCAGGCAGTCCGGACTATGAAACAATGTTGCAGCTTGCTTCCTGGCAAGGACCTTGAAAAGCCATAGGAGCTTTTGACTGTTGTTTTCTCCATATTCCTTACCAAATTAAAGACCAATGTGGTCAAAAAAAGAGAAATACACAATAAAGAGAGATTCAAAGAGTAACAAAACCTCTAAATGGTTTACATTGTGTTAAAAATATATACAGGCTAAAGGTTAAAGTTCTCAAAATAAAAAAGAAATAAAGAATGAGTAGCCTGGGAGGCAGAAACAGACGGATCTCTGAGAGTTCAAAGATAGCCTGGTCTACAGAGTTATTCCAGGACAAAGATATGCAGAGAACCTGTCTCAAAAAGCCAAAAGTTAAAAGTAAAAATAAAAAAAAATAGAGGTTAAAATAAAGCCACATAAAGAAGAAAAATACACAGAGAATCTTGATACTGTTTGCTATTATGCTCTCTTCAAATTGTTTAAATGCTGAGGAAGGAGCAACAGCTGCTAAAAGATATTTGCTTATAAATGCTACAAAATTAATCCAAGATAGATATTTTGAAAATACCTTGGCTTCAAAATTAAAGTCAAAAGGTATGTAACTTTGACATAAGAGTCAAAAGAGATTTTGCTTTTGTTTCCACAGAAAACAAGAGGCTCTGGATTTATTTAGAGTTAAGAAAAATCATCTTTGACCAAGGGAGACCACCTGAGCAATCTCCAGTAGGAACAGATGGCCCAGATGTCTGAGTTCTTCATCCAGAACAGATTCAAGACTGCTGCCTCAGATGATCAAGACTCACAGGATACTTCAGTCAGGACTTGATCATAACTCTAAAATTTTCTATAGGTCCCCATAAGATTATCAGCACCCCCAACCAGCTGGAAGTAGCCTAAAATACTACGCCTACATTTCCAAAAAATGAACTATGGATATTTTCCTTTGTTTTTTTAAATAAGAGGGGAAAGTAGTGCGTAAAAATTGCCTATATTCTGGCAATCATGTTTTAAATAAACGCTGATTGGCCAGGCAGGAGGTATAGGCGGTAAAACCAGACAGGAAGTGGAAATGATGCAAGGAGAGCAGAAGAATTCTGGGGAGGAAGAAGTTGATTCCTCCCACTCCTGCCCAGGCCACTGAAGCAGCAGGATGTGAGCTGCCCTACTGAAAACGGTACTAAGCTACATGGCTAAAATAGATCAGAATATTGGGTTAATCAAGATGAAAGTGTTAGCTAATAAGAGGCTAGACCTAATGGGCCAATCAGCTTTATAACTTATAGAGATCTCAGTGTGATTTTTCTCTGGGACTAAACAGCTGGGGAATGGGGCAGGACAGAAAAACTCCCAACAAACAGGCCCCCTCATGTTACAGTGATACAAATGAAAAATTAAATGAAAAGATAAACAACTTAGCTGGTGTTAAGATAATGTCGGTCATAATTATTATCAGTATGGTAATTCATATTTTATACCTAAAATTATTTGATAACTGTGCCAAATATGAAAAGTTAAGTAATAAAGTGTAAAATTTAAAAAAAACTTGCTATTCATAAAAAATATACCTTAAAGAAGGTTACTACTGAAAATATACAGGCCTACAAATAATTACTAAAAATATTACAATTCTGACTGATAATTTACAAGCTGGAAAAAACTTATTAAAACAGATTATAATTTTTTAGACATAAAGAGATTTAGAGGTAAACAAACACCACCATAACATTATGAAAGTAGAGAGTAGCAGCCTAAGGTTATCAAAAAATTAATCTTACTCAGTCACCTAATGAGAACAACTACCAAATGATGGGTATTTTGAAGAGCATGTAAGGACTCCCTGGGTTCCTATAAAAATGTTAGATTTGAGGAGATTTAAGGATGCAATATTCTCATATGTTATGCATTCACCTTTAGTGATGCAGATATTAAACTCATGGACAATTAGTAACAAAATTATTCCATGAGGTTAGAACAATTTCTTTACAGCAGTATTAGAACTCATCCTCAATTACAGTGGAGGACCTGGTGAAAAGATGAGGATAGGACCATGGAACAAGAAAGTAGGGCAGCAGGTATGAAAATTTCCCAAGACCAATTTCTTAGAAAAGGTGATTATGCTGATGCTGCACAAATACGGTCTCTATATGATCAACACAAATTGGTTCTTTGCCATACAATAGATTCAAATTCCTGGATCAAAGTTGAAAAATTAGAAAGAAATTTGAGTTACACAGGACCCTCCCCTCAAAAGGCATCACTGATTTTTACAAAAATTTACTTCAACTACACATAAAATAATAACAAATCCAGAATCTAGACAAATATTAATCATATCTTGGCTTTTGAAAATAATAATTTACAATGCAAAGTGCAACTAGGCCTCTGAAGAGAAGATCAGAAACCACCACCGAAAAATGGATCTGAGACATAGTCAAGATTGATTCTCATAAGAATGATACCAGGATTTTTAAAAAGTGGTTTACAAAGGTTTAAGAACATCAAAATGTCAGATATTTAATTGTGGGAACTAAGGTTATTTTAAAAAGTGTGTAGGCAGGGTGTTACTAGAAACAATATTTTGTTTCTAAAATAATCCAATCAGAAAGTCACAGACCTCTGGAATATATGAAAGGTGCAGCAAAGGCTGACATTGAACCAATAAAGGCAGAATACCAAGGACAGACAAGGTATCCCTTTGCCATAAAAAATTGCCTTTGGAGGATAATCAGAAGTACGATGACATATTTGCCTCAATCATTCCCTGTCATCATAGGGGAAAATCTTCTAGAGGACAATTAAAGAACCAAATGCCTGTTGAAAATATATATATATATATTGCTCTAGATGGGAAAACAGCTTTAAAAGTTAAAACAAAAATTTCAGAGAAACTATAAAAGGAATATTTTGAAAATTTTTCTATAAATTATCAAGAACTAAAGTTAACAATACAAATAAATGACATTAAAACTGAGGTTTGGTAGCCACGGGGGCAGATTTAGCAATAATAGCGCCCAAATCATTGCATCCAAATTGGCTTATTCAGGAGGTAAAAGTTCAGCTTCTAAGGATTGGAATTTTGTCTCAGTTAAAACAAAGTACACAATGGGTCTAAAAACCATATGTGGCCAAAATCACAATGAACTTGTTAAAGCAGTGAAAGCGAGATCTTCCAATCTCAAAACAAACCAAAAATTAAAAAATACTTCAGAAAAAATATTTAAAGTTTTTCCCTATAGTGGTCACAGACTTTTTAAAATGTACAAAACTTGCCCCAATAATTGGTGACCTCTCAACAGAGCCAACAGCCCAATCTTTAAAATGGTTGTCTGCATGAAACAATGGCCTTCAACATAAAAAAATTGTAGACATTAAAACAACTGGTACAGGAACAGCTAAATGCTCAACATATTAAAAATCAACCAGTCCTTAGAATTTTCCTATATTTCTTGTCATTAAAAAGAAATATGGAAAATGAAGAATGTTAACAGATTTGAGAGAGATAAATAAAGTAATTCCATTGATGGGATTTCGAGAACCTGAAATTTCCCTGCCTTCTTTGTTACTTAAAGGATGGTCTATTACAGCAATTGATTTAAAAGACTGCTTCTTAGTATACCTTTAAAAGAAGAGGATAGAGAAAAATTTGCCTTTACAGTGTCTATTTTTAATAATTCTCTGCCCATTAAAAGGTGTCAGTGGAAAATTTTCCCACAAGAGATGTTAAACAGTTCTCCCATGTGCCAATATTTTGTCTTACATTTGTTGTAAATAATTTGTAAACAGTTTCCTCAATCTATACATTACCATTAAATGAATATCTTACTGACTGAAATGTTTAAAAATGTAAAGCCTTGTGGGAATTAAAAGCTGCTCCTTAAAAGATGCAAAGAGAAGATTCTATTAATTACTTAAGATATAAAATAGCTTTACAAAAATTCAACCCCATAGGATACAAATCTAGAAAAAACAATTTGGGATACTATTTCATTTCAAGAAGTTGTGGATTGCCTGAACTGACAAGAACCCACAATTGGATCAAGAACTCAAGAATTAAATTATTTATTTTAAACATTACAATGTGACAAGAATTAAATAGTTCAAAAAATTATCAGTTGAAATTGAAAGAAAATTGACTATAATAGAGAAAAATAATATGGAGCTAGGTTTTATTCTAATTATTCAACCTTCAAACAATTTTCCTACTGTAATTATTATGCAGAAAATCATGGAATGGATATTTATCTCACAGAGTGAGAGCAGAAAATTAAAGACCTATGTTTAAAAAGTTTTCTGAATTGATTCTAAAAGAAAACATGAGATTTAGTCAATTAGCAGGATTGGACCCAAAATAAATTGTTGTACTTTTTACTAATGTTAAAATTTTCTCTTTATGGGAATAAAATCAATATTGTCAAAAAATATTGCAGTAACTTTTTGAGAGAGATTAACAACAGATATCCCCAAAGCAAGATACTTCAATATATAAAAAGAAACAATTGTGTCCTTCCTTACATTGTACAGAGAACACTAATATCTGGAGTCCCTACAGTCTATATTGATGCAAATGAATCAGGAAAGGCAAGTTATAAATCTTCAAATAAAAATGGCTCAAAGTACTTTTGTTTCATTGAAAAGTCAGAATTATATTCTGTTCTTATGGTATTATTAGAAATTTCAGTGCTCTTAATATAGTTACTTATTTTCAATATGCAGATAGAGTTGTTTTACATCTTGAAACAAATAAATTTATTCCTAATGATTCAAAATTAAGTCTGTTTTTTTGTTTATCCAATTACATAAATAATCAAGAATTGAAATCATACACACATACACACACACTCATATATATTTATATATATATATTTATGAAAATATATATATGTGTGTGTGTGTGTATCAGATCCCATGTGGCTCTACCAGGCTCACTAGCATAAGGTAATGATGAAATTTGTCAGCTATTAGTAGGATATGGGACTAAAAGTCTCAGAATTTCGTAATAAGAAATATCATCATAATAATTAGGCTTTAATAAAGGAAATTTTATCACTTGTCAGAAAGCCAAGGAAATTATAGTACAAGTCCTAGTTGTACTTTTACATAACCAAACTTCAGTACCTACAGAAATTAACTCAAAGGATATAAAAAGAAATTAAATTTGACAAATGAATGTGCTTCATTTTACAGAGTTTAGAAAATTAAAACACACACCATACCATAAATACATATTTAGAATTTCAATGGGCAATTATGAGTTTTAAAAGCTGATTCTGTAATTATACATTTATTAAAAGTTTTGGCCATCATTAGAGTACCTGTTCAAATTAAGACTAATAAAGATCCACTATTTGTCTCTAGTAAAATGAAAGATACACACACACACACACACACACACAGAGAGAGAGAGAGAGAGAGAGAGAGAGAGAGAGAGAGACAGAGACAGAGAGAGATAAAGCATATTGCAGGTGGTAAACTACACAAACTATAGGATAAGTAACTATAGAAAAATCTAATCACATTTTACAAGAAATGCTTAATAAACAGAAAGGATAAAGCAACCCCTAGAGAGAGATTGTACAATGATTTATTGTCTTTAAATTGTTTAAATGCTAACAAAAAGGGAACAATAGCTACAAAGAGACATTGGATAATAAAGAAAAAACAAACCACTGGACTAAATCAGCTGGTGTACTTTAAAGATGTGTTGACCTCAGGAAAAAACATGATATGTATTTCATTAGAGAAGAAGTATTACCTTCGTTTCCATAGAAGAAGAAATGCTATGGGTATCATCAAAATTGACAAAGATTTAATTTGAACAGGAGACAACTCCTAATTAGGACAAGTGATAGTTCATCAATCAATGTGGTAATTCAACCAGACAAAGTAAAACTCACAAAAATTAGGGTTGAGGCAGGGATTTATTCTGCCTTCCCAGAAAAATCTAAACATCCAAATGAGGAATCTAAAGACCTATGGACAAAGGAAGCATTGAAAGAAGAAGGGATTCCATCTTGAAAAGTTACCAAGAAAAGAAATAATCTGACCTAATGGAATACAATATTCCCTACAAGGTAATACTTCGTAAAACTTTCTAAAAGTTTGCTTTTGCTGGTCTCTACAGACATTATAAAGAGATGGTC
This sequence comes from Myodes glareolus, assembly GCF_982192425.1. Lineage (NCBI taxonomy): Eukaryota > Metazoa > Chordata > Mammalia > Rodentia > Cricetidae > Myodes > Myodes glareolus. The sequence goes on along the minus strand of NC_142033.1, from coordinate 19,689,290 downwards.
CTCATGTATTCCTGACTCAATTAAAACCTAAAGCTAGCTTTGGAGTTAGAGTGCATGTGTCTCTCTTCTTTAATCCTAAACATGTTTGTTAAAAATTCAAAGCCTTTACCTCATATTGGAAGAGAGACCTAGCAAGGAAAAAAAGAAACTCCAAATCTAGGGACTATTATGTTGTCCCTGATCTCATATTCCTCAAATTTATTTTGACTTTTTAAAATGTTTTTTATATTATAAATATTATCTCAAAACTTAAGCTTCCTGCTTTGACATTAATGGTATTGTAAAGTACTAACCAATCCTAACCTTAGGCTTCATGTAGTTTATAGCAGCAGGCTTCTTGTACATCCCGGCTGATTAACTTTAAAATAATCACACAGAAACTATATTAATTAAATCACTGTTTGGCCCATTAGTTCAAGCTTCTTATTGGCTAACTCTAGCTTCTTATTGACTGACTCTTATATTAATTTAACCCATTTCTATTAATCTGTATATCATCACATGAATGTGGTTTACCGAGTAAAGTTCCTACAAGAATCTGTCTCTGGTGGCTCCATGACTTCTCTCTGGCTCTGCCTTCTTTCTTCCAGGATTCAGTTTAGTTTTTCCTGCCTACCTAAGTTCTACCATGCTATACGTCCAAAACAGTTTCTTTATTCATTAACGATAATCACAGCACACAGAGGGACTCCCACATCATCTCCCCTTTTCTGTTTAAACAAAAAGGTAGGATTTAACTTTAACATACTAAAATTGCATATAACAGTTATCAAGCAAGAATTGCAGTTTTTGATATTTATATCTACTTTATCTTTTATCTTAAATAAGGAAAGCTATAACTATAACTATAAATTTTTCAACTCCATCAAAGACTCTAGAAGGATATGATATTACCTAAGTAAACAGGAAGTACATTATAAGCAACTTCCAAAACTCTAGAATTGACAGAAACATGTCACTGCCTGGACAGTCACCCAAAGTTCTGTACCATTGGGGTATCCATCTCCAGCCTATAGTCCCATAGTATCCTGCAGATGTTTCTAGAAAGTAAGAAATTTCAAAGAGTTCTACCTATATTGGCAGTTTGCTAGTCACTTTCTTTTGTATCCTGCAGAATGTCTTATAGACTCCTTCATGAAGCAGGAACTCTGAAAGATCATCTCATTTTTAGGCAACTTCAGCAGTCATTTCTCTGTGAGTACAAAATGTCCAGTTCATTAAGCAGTTCAGGCAAGAGCAGTTTCTTGCCCAAATGGCTAACCAGTGCCATAAGGAGCCTGTTTGGTACCCATCTTCCTCTTGAAGTAGCTTGGTGCTGCCAGGAGCAGATGTATCTCACTGTCATGAAGAATCCTATTTTCTTAAAACATTTAAATGCCATATTCTGAAGGTCTCTGAAATATTTGAAGAATGACTGAGAAGCCATTGATAATGGCACTATGTCTTGTTTCCTCTGCATGTACTGGCTTTTGGGATCCTAGTCTGTTTGGATGCTCACCTTCCTAGACCTGGAGGGAGAGGGGAGGAACTTGAACTTCCTACAGGGCAGGAAACCCTGACTGCTCTGAGGACTGGAGAGGGAGGAGGAGAGGGAGTGGGGGGAGTGGGAGGGTATTGGGAGGAGGGGAGGAAGTGGAAATTTAAATAAATAAATAAGTAAATTAAAAAAAGAATACCTATCTATCTGAAATATATCTCTGTATATCTAGAAAATCTAACTAACATGACAACAAGCTTGACTATTATAGATGACTATTAACCTATATTTCTTAATTATACATTACATTTTTAAATAAATTACACAATCACAATGCCTTAATCAAGAGCTAAAATATACATATGACAAGATTGACCTTAAACTTACACCAATAAAGCAAGATCCATACCAATGTAAATCTCTATAGCATATCCATTTAAATGTAAAGAAACATTTAAAAAACAATATTTGGGAATATGGGCATAGTTTTCTCAAAACTGTTTACTGCTTTTTATTGGGCAAAGTAGTTTTTTGAGGAATGTTCAAGATGACATTTCAGGGGTTCTTGTTCCATCAAAACATATTAGTCTGGAAGCAATCCACAGGTTCTCATCCTCTGTGGAAATACAAGAAGAACCACTTTTTCAAAGCAACGTATCCTTAGATCCATATTTTGAAATCAAGATACGTTTAAAGCACTTATGTTGGTTTAGCTTAGCAATCCATACAACGAAATGCCTCTCTGTACTTAGCTCCATCACAGTCAAAAAATTCAAAGAAAACACAATAATATACATTATCAAGACTCTATGTGTATAGTCCATCTTTACATGGCTTATTTTTCTTTACTCTTTTTAATTTATGACTTTCTGTACTCTGTCTCTTTAGATACTTTTTTTAATGATTTACTTCTTTTCCAAATCTCTGTACTCTTTTTCTTCTCTCTACCATGCCTACATACATTTTTCTAACACTATGACCCATTTAGAGGTCTTTTCCATCTGGATTTGTCTTTATTGCCTATTTTAAATTCTTTACTGTCCAGAAGCACTTTTGAAAATGCTAAATGCTTCTTAAAACTTAAGCTGCACCATTACTAGGGTATATATGGTACTTTCTGCTTGCCCTGCCCAGTACAGCATGGCAAAGCCACTTATGCATCTAAGCCATGCACATCACCCCACTTCCAGGCACACAGCCAGTCAACATTGTCACCAAGCAAGCCACAGCACACTGCTCACAAACCCTATCCAAATGTTTGGTTTTCCAGAAGAGTCAGAGTTCATACTAGCAGCATAGCCTACAGCTGGAAAACTGCCATTTTAAAACCAAACAGTTGTTACCACTGAATCAGTAAGACCTCTCTTAAAGGATCCACAGCATGCCTCCTCAAAAAAAGCCTATTTAGAAAAAATGCAGCTAAACTTTGTTTTTTAGTGTCTAGAATTTCTTTTCAGGCCCTCTCAGGAATTATGTGGATGATGCTATCCATACATAAGGCACCAATTTGTAGCAGCAAGCCACTTGTTTGTCTTGGCTGCTTACCCCCAAAATAATCACACAAAAACAGTATTAGTTAAATCATTGCTTGACCCATTAGCTCTAGCTTCATATTGGCTAACTCTTATATTAATTTAATCAATTTCTATTAATCTGTATATTGCCAAGTGACTATGGCTTACCAGGAAAAGTTCCAACAAGTGTCTGTCTCTGCAGGCTCCATGACTTCTCTCTGACTCTGCCTTCTCTCTCCCAGCATTCATCTTAGTTTTCCCCTACTACCTATGTTCTGCCCTGCTATAGGTCCACAGCAGTTTCTTTATTCATTAATGGTAATCACAGCATACAGAGGGGACTTCCACATCAGTAGTTTACTTTATGTATTTTCAAGCTTAGTCTGAAGCAGTTATTTAGGGATTAAGGCTGATTATTCCAGACATATTTAATAGATTATAGTCCTTCAACCTCCCTAAAATTTACAACACATGACATATAATAAGTTTGACTTTTCAGCAGTAAATGTTAAACATTCCTAACAATGATCACTTAAGTCTCCACAAGGATAATGGGGCCCCACAATGATGATTCTATCTAGATTGTGGTAATGCTGATAAACACTGTCCAAAAAAATGGCTTTGGCCTACAAACTACTCAAGAAAACTCCAAGGTGATTAGCTGAGATTAACCACCTTCATGCAATACTCCAGCCAGAACTATAGAAAAGCCCTCCACCTTCCCATTACTCAGAGACTAGTAACAACTGATGCAGCTGGCTTCCTTGACTTGACCATTGTTTTGGTCATTTTAGGGACCCCTAGAGATGATGTTGACAACAAAAAGTAATTTTAAGAACATGACAACCTCATTCTCAAAAGTTGAGATAGGTAGATTTTCGTTTTTCATTAGGTTATGGATATTTATCACTATATATGGGGCTTGGTTACAAGTAGCTATTGTGTTTAGAGAAAAATATGCCTAAACAATAGAGATTAGATTCAGTATCTCATTCTTAAAAGAAAAAGAGGGTATAGAAATTCTTGTAGAGTTATACCCGGGAACCAAAGTTTATCAAATGTATTCCCTTTATTTTTTTTTATTTAAGCTTAAAAATAATATATAACAACTAGCTTAGCAAGAAATGTAGTCTCTTACCTAGTGTTTCACTATAAAACTGATCCTAGAATGTAAAGTCATATTGCTGGAGCCCAAATTCATGAACAGTGACAGCATCATATTTTTTACCCTTTCTGTGGAGATCATGTAGTCTGGTAGTTCACGCATGATAACTGGTACATAGCAGAGTGGAACTACAAGTTGGCTACAGTTTTTCTCTGTGTTGTATCCCATGCTGAATCCCATGATGTTTGCAAGTAGAATCTGAAGCACCTCGGTCACCAGTTCATCACAGTTCCTTATGAGGTCTATAAGCATTACCTTGTTTCCAGGTCTTGTTGTAGGTCCTTCAGATCTCTTCAAAATTTACCTCTCCTCCTGCACTCCTTGCCTTGCCACCAGCCCACTAACCATCCACTCCTTCCAACAAGTAAGGGCTCCCATGGGGAGTCAACAACGTCTTTAAAGCCAGATCTTAGGAAGGCATTCTGTCAAGTGAGACTCCCTCCACTCTGATGACTCTAGATTTTGTCAATCTGGCATAAACCTAGCCAACATTATGGAATCTGCTTTGTCTTTGACCTTAATAATGTCCTATTGTTCTATTGCTTTGAAGTACAAATGCCCAATAAAATTGTGCCCATGATTGGATTTATTGGTCTACAACTTTTAAATCTCACTATGTCCTGTCATTTTTGTCTTTCACCATCAGGAAGGCAGGTCATACCAGCATAAAACTAGGGACCCAAAGAGACTTAATTGTAGGCATATGTGTAGGTTTAATCCTTAAGATTCACTGGATACTGGCAGTCAGTCTAAAAGGAAGAACTGTAACCATAATTAGATGCATGTTCCATTCCTTAGATTAATAATGGCTCTTATTAAGACATTTAACTTGGGACTGACGTATTAAGTTGCCCTTTTGCCTATGCAATGAGAAAGGCTTAGTTCCCTGGATGGAAAGTTTGTCTAATGTTAATTCCACATCGACCTTCCTTGCAGGAAGCTTTAAGCTGATTTTTCATTCATGATAGAATATTCTTGAAGATTTTCAACATTTTCTCATGGACTTTTTCCTTCCCTTGTTTGCTGATCCTGCCACTCATCTTAACTTATCCTGTAATTCACCCAGCTCAAACTTCTACTCTGTTGTCTTTACTTGTGGAATAATTCAGACTCAATGCTTAGGAATAACTACTGAGTCCAGACCATTACTTGTGGCCTTTGAACATCTTCACTCAAGTTGTTCATGGCCAATCTTACCTTTTTCTAAAAAAACCAAATCTCTGTGAACCTTATTTCCAGTTTATTGAATAAGAGGCCAAGAATCTAAAAACTCCCAGTTAATAAGTTCCAGAAGTTCTGGTAAATCCAGCTCTAAAGCATCCACATGAGGAGATACATTGTGGTAAAATTTCAGTAATATATCCACTCAGAATCTACTTGAGTACACAAGATTGTTAAACAGATTAAACAATGTACTATTTGTTTAAAATATACTCCATACTAAACTCAACACCCAATAAAAGGAGCAAACTATAAGAAATTTTTATTAGCAGACTAAGAAATAAAATCCATTCAGATGACTAAAACAGGAAGTAATTTTAAGGTTTAGCTATTGTTTGTGGATACACTTTTGGCAGGATAAAGGTATAACCTAATAAAATTGATAAAATAATGGAGCTAACTAAACTCTTGTTCAAAAAAATTGTTATGAAATTTGGACTATCAGCCTTTGTTCTTATTGATGGAGTTGTTTATACATCCTCCCCCTCATCTTTCTTTTATTATTTTTTATATCTCTTAATTAAAGTGTGGTAAGTCTGCTCTTGGAACTCTTTTCCTCATTTTGAGTTTTCTTAGTTAAGAAATACAATCTTTAAAATGTTCTAAGTCATTTTACAATGATATTTCTCTCAGTCAACATTTACATTGCTGGACATCAAAACTAGAGCTTCAACGTGCTAGAATATTCTAGAATTAATATTGATATGCGCTCTAAGTGAGAAATCACTCTTAGAAATTAGTAAAGGGGAAAAGCTTATTAACAGTAGTATGTGTCCAGTTCAGACTATTGTTCATAAAGGAGCCAGATATGAAAAAATTTTACTAACTTACATACAACTTATGGTTTTACAATCCATTAACACCTTCAGTTTTTAATTTTTTTTTAGTTCCTGACCTTGGGCTATGGTTGTAAAATTTTGAACAGAGACAAGAGACTGCAAGTCTAAAGGTACTATGAATATTTTCTCAAGTACACCACTGTAGTTCTTTTTAATAGTTCTTTCTAAGGATTATCCTGTCCATCTGGCAGAACTATGCTGAGAGTACAGGGGACTCAGCAACAGAACTGTGCTGTGGGCAATGGCCTTGTACCCTGTAAAGATTAGTCAGTTTTATTGATTTAATAAAACGCTGATTGGCCAGTAGCCAGGCAGGAAATATAGACAATGTGATCAGAACAGGAGAATTCTAGGAAGATGAAAGGCTCAGTCTTTATGTGTCACCCACACACAGAGAAAGCAAGATGAGAATGCCTTAAATCTCCATAGAGTTGTGACAATAAACAAGGTTCCCTCCAGTACCCCCACCATTAAGCTAGACTCTCAGAAAGCTAAGGAATTGGATGGATCTAGCTGTCAAAGTCACAACTTTAATCCTAGCCACAACGCTTAGCAAATTAAAGACTCATGTGGTCAGAAAACGAGAGATATACAATAAATATAAATTCAGAAGAAGAAAACCTCTAAACAGTTTACAGGGTGATTTAAAATATATGTTGTCTTTGGAGAGAAATGTAAAAGAACAAAGTCCTTTAAAAAATAAAGAGAGAAAGTAGTTGGCTGTGGTGGCTCACACCTTTGATCCCAGTACTTGGGAGGCAGAGACAGGCAGATCTCTGCTCAAAGACAGCTTGGTCTAGAGAGTGAGTACCAGGACAGCAAAAGATAAAGAGAAATCATGTTCTCAAAAAAGAAATAAAGACTCTGAGCCTGGGCTGTGGGCTCAGCCGGGCAGGGGCAGTTCCTGTGCTCTGAGAGCCTGCCTGACAGGCAGGCCCTGAATCACCTCAGCCACATTCCTGGCCAGCAAGAGACAGTGATCTTCTAGCAGACATCCACTGGAGGAGGGGTGAGTTGCTCCTGGCCCGAGGACTTCGGCTAGGAGGAATTCAGACTTTCCCCACCCCCCTCGACTTTCTGGTTGCCCTGCAGTGGTGGCTATACCCTGCTGAGCTCTCCCAAATCCCATCCCAGCCCTCATCCAGGTACACCTCCCTCTCTTTCTCCCCTCCCCCTGGGGCCACAAGATCTGCCCACAGCTGCTCCCTTGCATGCTGGGACGGGGCTGTGAGTGCAACCCAGCACGAGGGAGTGCATGTGTTTCAATAGACTGCCTGAAGAAAGGTAGACATTCTGTCAGTGAAGTTCCTGCTCAACAAGGGAACCTGACCTGGTACCAGAAGAGCCAATATAGAGCAGTTGAAGGAAAAGATGGGCAGACGCCAAGGCAAGAACTCCTCCAACAATCTAAAAAACAACATGAAATCACCAGATCCCAACGACCCTACAATAGAAGGACTTGAACCTCTTAATTCAGAAGAATTGGAAAAAAATGCCATGATGAAAGCAATAGAGTCCCTTAAACAGGATATGAATAATTCCCTTAAAGAACTGGATGAGAAGTACAACAAAAGGATTGAAGAAATGAGTAAAGAAATGGATGAGAAATATAACAAAAAGTTTGAAGAAATGAGTAAATCCGTGAATGATACACTGGGAAACCAAGAAAAAACAATCAAACAGGTAATGGAAACAGTTCAAGAATTGAAAACTGAAATGGAGGCAATGAAGAAAACACAAAACGAGGGCCGGCTGGATATGGAAAATCTAGGTAAACGAACAGAGACTACAGAATCAAGCATAACCAATAGGATACAAGAGATGGAAGAATGAATCTCAGAGTCTGAAGATATCATAGAGAAAATAAATGCTCAGATCAAAGAAATCAGCAAATCCAACAAATTCTCATCACAAAACATTCAAGAAATCTGGGACACAATAAAAAAAAACAAATCTAAGATAATAGGGATTGAAGAAGGAGAAGAACTGCAGATCAAAGGCCCAGAAAATATATTCAACAAAATTATAGAAGAAAACTTTCCCAACCTAAAGAATGATATTCCTATGAAGGTTCAAGAAGCATACAGAACACCGAATAGACTTGATCAAAAAAAACATCCCCTTGCCATATAATAATCAAAACACAAAATATACAGATTAAAGAAAGAATATTAAGAGCTGCATAGGAAAAAGGTCAAGTAACTTATAAAGGTAAACCTATCAGACTTACACCAGACTTCTCTATGGAAACCATGAAAGCCAGAAGGTCCTGGATAGAGGTACTGCAGAAACTAAGAGAGCATGGATGCAAACCCAGACTACTATACCCAGCCAAGCTATCATTCACCGTCAATGGAGAAAACAAAATATTCCAGGATAAGAACAAATTTCAACAATTCGTAGCCACAAACCCAGCCTTACAGAAAGTAATAGAAGGAAAATCGCAACCCAAGGAATCCAACATCACCAACACTGCCTACAATATCTCAGACATCTAGCGACCCTTCACGAGCTTAACTCAAAGAAGGGACACATACAAACTCTATTAAACAAACAAACAAAAAATCATAATAACCGGAGTCAACAACCACTGGTCATTAATATCACTTAATATTAATGGACTCAATTCACCTATAAAAAGGCACAGACTAAGAGATTGGATACGAAAACAGGATCCAACATTCTGCTGTTTACAAGAAACACACCTCAACCACAAAGACAGACATCTACTCAGAGTAAAGAGTTGGGAAAAGGTTTTTCAAGCAAACGAACCTAAGAAACAAGCAGGTGTAGCCATTCTAATTTCCAACAAAATTGACTTCAAACTAAAATCAATCAGAAGAGATGGAGACAGACATTTTATACTCATAACAGGAACAATTCACCAGGAGGAAGTCTCAATCCTGAATATCTGTGCCCCTAATATAAAGCCTCCTACTTATGTAAAAGAAACACTTCTAGAACTCAAGGCAGTCATCAATCCACAGACACTAATAGTAGGAGACTTCAACACTCCTCTCTCACCAATGGACAGGTCAATCAGACAGAAACCCAGCAGAGAATTAAGAGAATTATTAGAGGTATTGAATCAAATGGATGTAACAGACATCTATAGAACATTCCACCCAAATAGGAAAGAATATACCTTCTTCTCTGCAGCTCATGGAACCTTCTCAAAAATTGACCACATACTCGGTAACAAAGCAAACTTCCACAGATACAAAAAAGTATTAGTAACCACCTGTGTCTTATCAGACCACCATGGATTAAAGTTAGAATTCAACAACAGTGCTACCCCCAGGATGCCAACAAATTCATGGAAGTTGAACAGTCAACTACTGAATCACCCCTGGGTCAAGGAAGAAATAAAGAAAGAAATTAAAGTCTTCCTTGAATTTAATGAAAATAAAGACACAACATACTCAAACCTATGGGACACTATGAAAGCAGTGCTAATAGGAAAGTTCATAGCACTAAGTGCCCAATTAAAGAAAACGGAGAAAGCACACATTGGAGACTTAACAGCACACTTGAAAGCTCTAGAAAAAAAAAGAAGCTGATACACCCAGGAGGTCTAGAAGACTGGAAATAATCAAACTGAGGGCTGAAATCAACAAAATAGAAATACAGAAAACAATCCAAAGAATCAATGAATCAAAAAGCTGGTTCTTGGAGAAAATCAACAAGATTGACAAACCCTTATCCAAACTAATCAAACGGCAGAGAGAGAACTTGCAAATTAATAAGGTCAGAAATGAAAAGGGGGACATAACCACAGACATAGAGGAAATTCAGAGAATCATTAGATCTTACTACGAAAATTTATATGCCATAAAGTTGAAAAATGTAAAAGAAATGGACATTTTTTTAGATAAGTACCATATACCAAAGTTGAACCAAGACCAGGTGAACAATCTAAATAGACCTGTCAGTCGTGAAGAATTAGAAGCTGTTATCAAAAATCTCCCTACCAGAAAAAGTCCTATACCAGATGGTTTCAATGCAGAATTCTACCAGAACTTCCAGGAAGAGCTAATACCTATACTCCTTAATGTATTTCACAATATAGAAAGAGAAGAGTCATTGCCAAACTCTTTTTATGAAGCTACAGTTACCCTGATACCAAAACCACACAAAGACACAACCAAGAAAGAGAATTACAGACCAATCTCACTCATGAACATTGACGCAAAAATACTCAATAAAATACTGGCAAACCGAATCCAAGAATACATTAGAAAAATCATCCATTATGATCAAGTGGGCTTCATCCCAGAGATGCAGGGTTGGTTCAACATACGCAAATCTATCAATGTAATCCATCATATAAATAAACTGAAAGAAAAAACCATATGATCATTTCATTGCATGCTGAAAAAGCATTTGACAAAATTCAACACCCCTTTATGATAAGGGTGTTGGAGAGATTGGGTTTACGAGGATCATACCTGAATATAATAAAAGCAATATATAGCAAACCGACAGCTACCATCAAATTAAACGGAGAGAAACTCAAAGTCATTCCGCTAAAATCAGGAACACGACAAGGCTGTCCACTCCCTCCATACATCTTCAATATAGTGCTTGAAGTTCTAGCAATAGCAATAAGACAACACAAGGGAATCAAGTGGATTCGAATTGGAAAGGATGAAGTGAAACTTTCGTTATTTGCAGACGATATGATAGTGTACATAAGCGACCCCAAAAACTCTACCAAAGAACTCCTACAGTTGATAAACACCTTTAGTAATGTGGCAGGATACAAGATCAACTCCAAAAAATCAGTTGCCCTCCTATACACAAAGGACAAAGAAGCAGAGAGGGAAATCAGAGAAACATCACCTTTCATGATAGCCACAAATAGCATAAAATATCTTGGGGTAACTCTAACCAAGGAAGTGAAAGACCTATTTGACAAGAACTTTAAGTCTTTGAAGAAAGAAATTGAAAAGGATACCAGAAAATGGAAAGACCTCCCCTGCTCCTGGATTGGGAGAATCAACATAGTAAAAATGGCAATTCTACCAAAAGCAATCTATAGATTCAATGCAATTCCCATCAAAATCCCATCAAACTTCTTTACAGACCTTGAGAGAACAATAATCAAGTTTATATGGCAAATCAAAAGACCCAGGATAGCCAAAACAATCTTATACAATAAAGGAACTTCTGGAGGCATTACCATCCCTGACTTCAAACTCTATTACAGAGCAACAGTGTTGAAAACAGCTTGGTATTGGCATAGCAACAGAGAAGTCGACCTATGGAATCGAATAGAAGACCCGGATATTAACCCACAAACTTATGAACACCTGATTTTTGACAAGGGAGCTTAAGGTATACAATGGAAGAAGGATAGCATCTTTAACAAATGGTGCTGGCATAACTGGATGCCAACCTGTAGAAAAATGAAAATAGATCCATATCTGTCACCATGCACAAAACTCAGGTCCAAATGGATTAAAGACATCAACATTAATCCGACCACTTTGAACCTGATAGAAGAGAAAGTGGGAAGTAGTCTACAAGATATAGGCACCGGAGACCACTTCCTAAGCAGAACCCCAGGAGTGCAGACAATAAGAAAAACAATGAATAAATGGGACCTACTGAAACTGAGATGCTTCTGTAAAGCAAAGGACACTGTCAGTAAGACAAAAAGGCTACCTTCAGACTGGGAGAAGATTTTCACAAACTGCTCATCAGACAAAGGTCTGATCTCCAAAATATACAAACAACTCAAGAAACTAGACACTAAAATCCTAATTAACCCAATTAAAAAATGGGGTACTGATCTGAACAGAGAATTCACAACAGATGAATTTCGAATGGCCAAAAGACACTTAAGGTCATGCTCAACCTCCTTAGCGATCAGGGAAATGCAAATCAAAACAACTTTGAGATATCATCTTACACCTGTCAGAATAGCCAAACTCAAAAAAACCACTGATAGCCTATGCTGGAGAGGATGTGGAATGAGGGGAACACTCATCCATTGTTGGTGGGAATGCAAACTTGTGCAGCCACTGTGGAAATCAGTGTGGCAGTTTCTCAGGAAACTGGGAGTCAACCTCCCTCAGGACCCAGCAATTCCACTCTTGGGAATATACCCTAGAGATTCCCTAACATACTGCAAAAGCATTTGTTCAACTATATTCATAGCAGCACTATTTGTAATAGCCAGAACCTAGAAGCAGCCTAGGTGCCCCTCAATAGAAGAATGGTTAAAAAAGGTGTGGAACATATACACATTAGAGTTTTACTCAGCGGTAAAAAACAATGACATCTTGAATTTTGCGTGCAAATGGATGGACATAGAAAACGCTTTACTGAGTGAGGTAAGCCAAACCCAAAAAGAGGAACACGGTATGTATTCACTCATAAGTGGTTTCTAACCATAATTAAAGGTCTTTGAGCCTGTTATTCATGATCCTAGAGAAGCTAAATAAGAAGATGAACCTGATGAAGATTATTTAGCTATCCGCCAGGAGGTAGGAAATAGACAAGAGTCCCAGGTAACCTCGGGTGCATGGGGGGGGGAGGGTTGTTGGAAGGGGAGACGGTTAGAAAGAAGGGAGTAGGGGAGGAATGGGCAAAGCTCGGTGGACCAGGATGTGGGGGAGGGAGGAAGGATGAATATGGGATCAGGGAAGAATATAGTTCAACTAAGGGAGTCATTTTTGGGATTACAGGAGACTTGATTATATATGGGATCCCAGGTCCAAGGAGAGATCCCCAGATTGTTCTCTGGACAGAGGAGAGGGTGCCTGAACCGGCCTTGGCCCATAACCATACTAATGAATATTTTGCTTATCACCATAGATCCTTCATCTGGAGATGGATGACGATACAGACGGAGACCCACATTGGAGCACCGGACTGAGCCCCCCAAGGTCCAAATGAGGAGCAGATGGACGAAGAAAATGAAAAAAGAAATAAGGACTGCAAGGGATGCTATCACCCACTGATACAAGGGGACGGATCTAATGAGAGCTTACCAACGCCAGTTGGACTGGGACTGAAAGAGCAAGTGATCCAACCAGATTCTCTGAATGTGGCCGGATTCTCTGAATGTGGCTAGCCCGGAGTCTTTCTGAAAAGCCATTGACAATGACACTGGGACTTGTTTCTTCTGCATATACTGGATTTTGGGGATCCAGTCTGTTTGGATTCTCACCTTCCTAGACCTGGAGGGACGGGGAGGAGCTTGAACTTCCCACAGGGCAGGAAACCCTGTCTGCCCTTAGGGACGAAGAGGAAGGAGGAGAGGGAGTGGGGGGAGTGGGAGGGTGTTGGGAGGTGGGGCGGAAATGGAAACTTTTATAATTTAATAAAATTACTTAAAAAAAGAAATAAAATTAAAAATAAAAATAAAAGAAATACAGTATAAAATAAAGCCACATAAAAATGTGGAATACCCAGAGAATCAGGATGCTATATGTTATTGTGTTGCCTTTGAATGGTTTGATGGCTGAGGAAGGAACAATAGCCGCTAGAAGACGTTTGATTGCAAATGCTTCTGGATAAATATAACATATATATTTTAAAGTGCTCTGACTTCAAAATTTAAGTCAAAAATTTGCTACTTTGTTTCCACAGGAAATAAGAGGCTGTGGTTTCATTCTCGTTTAAGAAAAATTAGGTTTGATCAAGGAAATCCCCCTGAAAAAAAATCTCTGAGAGAAGCAGATGGCCAGAGGATCCATATTTCACAGGACATCTGTTGGACTTTCCTATGAGTTCTAAATACAGGACAGCCTCAAGACTGTTGGCTGAGATGGCCAAACCTCACAGAATATTTCAGTCAGGACTTGACCATAATCATAAATTTTCTTTAGGTCACTATATGACTATCAGGGCCCCCAATCACCAGGAAGTAGCCTTAAAAATTATGCCCACATTCCCAAAAAATGTATTATGGATATTTTTCTTTGTCTTTAGAGTTGGTTATAAGTTGTTATGGATAATAGTCAGGAAGAAACCTAAACAAAGGAGATTAGATTCAAAGTTTTCGGTTTGAAATAAAAAAAATAAGGAAAGTACTGTGGGACAATGGTCTTGTACCTTGTAAAGATTTGTCAGTTTTGTGGGTTTAATAAAAACTAGATGATTGTCTAGTCACATGGCAGGGAGTATAGGCAGGATGACCAGAAAAGGACAATTCTGGGAAGAGGAAAAGACTCAGTCTGCAGTTGTCACCCAAACAGAGTGAATATGAGAATGCCTCATTGATAAGGGTACCAAGCTAATCGGTTAACACAGGCAAGAATTATGGTTTAATATAAGTTATAACAGTTAATAAGAAGTCTAGGGTAATTGCCCAATAAGTTTATAATTAATGTAAGCCTCTGTGTTACTTTGGGACTGAATGGTTGTCAGACTGAGTGGGCCAGATACCTCTGTCAACAGACCTGGACTTATTGGTGGTTGTGACACTGTCCTGCCAATATTGGCTGCTCCTTTGTGTGGCACTTGGATAGGAGGGTGGGCCTAATTCTGGTTGAAAGTCAGGATTGTCTCCATTGTAATGGGAATGGAGCTTAATTAGAGGTCAGTCATGATGAACAAGTATTAGCCTCCTAGCATCCTAAATATTGCTGGTCTCTAAGGCGCCTGGTTAGTATGCGACTTATCTTTGGGTGTATCTTAGAGACAGTGCTCCTTTAGCTAAATTGAATTACATGTTATTTAGTGAGTTCTAAGCAAATCTATTAGTAAGTCTATTCTAGCATCAATTCTACTATGTCAGGTATCTTCTATATCAATATAAGTTTCTTAATTTAGACATTTGTCACATTCTCAGTAAATCTGGTAAACTAATAAATTTTATTATTACAGCCAAAAGTTATGAGTTTAAGTTTACAGAAAATGGATAGTAGAAATAACACAGTAATCTCAATATAAGTATTTATTTTTTCAGAAAATGAAATATCTCATTATATATAGTGATGATAGATTGTGAACAATATGATTTTTATGCATTTTAGGGAGAAGCAGAAAAATAGAACCACGATTTAAAGGTACTAACAATTTTTATATATAGTTTTCCTATGGTAATATGTTGTCACAGTTCTGACTTCATCCTCTAATACTAGTGACATCAGAGAATCACAAGAGTTGGCTTTTATTTCTAAATAAAATGATGAATCTTCTCAGGATACACTAATCCCTGTGGTCAGTGCTCCATTCGTGTGGTCCAGAAGAACCTGTGTTTGTGATCTTTGTGTGATAATTAAATAAAATTCAATATGCTCTATGTGCCTTCCCATGATTTCAGAATGCTATTAGTTATCATCTGGTTTATATTTTAAATGGTATCCTGAAAAGACCTTATTTAAATCAATAGTGCCACTTTGCCAGGAAGATAAGAAAATGCTAGGACTGTCACTAAAATAACAAAGAAAAGATGAGGCACTTTCAGGAGAATGTGATTATGTTGCATCCTAGAAATAATTTACCTAATGGCTAGGTTAGCAATGTGATGTTTGGCAATGAGATGAAGACAGGTGATTGACAACTCCATGTGCCTCTAAGTACTAGTGCTACCCCATTCGGTTCTTTACCAAATCCAGAGACCTTTATTGTCTTTTCCTTGAACTAGTCTCTTTTTTTCTTCTTTCTTGTCTTAGCAAACTTTTGAAATACAAACAAACAACATTTTGCAACCAAGAATATAGCCGATGCCACACAAGCCAGCAGGAAAGCAATCACATCCAGCGAGTGGTACTGAAACCAACTGAGGTCATGCGCTGCCACACGAAGGTGCTTGGCTCCCTTATGGCGCATGACAAACTCGATCCAGAAGACAGCTCTGTCCAGGGGCTTTACTGGCTGGTCGTGGTGGATTCTTGATAATCTCATGGCATTTTCTTTATAACTTGAAAGAAAAGCACAAACAGACATTTGCTTTGTGTTTAAATTTTTTTAAAAAGTGATTTATGTGAGATGTGTTTAGCTAATAGATTTAATTTTTTACACACAGGACCTAACAGTTTGACTTTTGCTCAAACAGAATCCAGAGCCAGGCAGGCCAGGCAGGGACACTATCTCAAAGCAACAAACAAAACCAAACCATATAAAGTACAGAACTTAGTATCTGTAATGCAACCTGTGTTTTCCCTTGAAGTTTCTCAATAACTAGAGGAGAATTGATAAATTTCACTTAGGTTTGATCATAGCATAAAGTTCCAGAGTCCGTTCATGGAAATGAGGAAAGTAATGTGGTTAGGGAAGAGGCTCTTTTTTAGCTTAGAAGACATCCTTGGAAGTAGGGAAAAGTGAGAGGACCTGGGTTTTCAAGAGCCACTGTGGGGTCTTATCTGCATCTGTTCTTCTTTGTGCACAAGAGCAGAGGAGCTGTGGGCAGGTAGTGGCTCGTAAGGAAGGGAAAGTCTTTCTTTAGAGGTTTTACTCCTTGTGTGTTAACAGTGCTCCAGTGGATAAACCCAGATCCATGGGTATGTGTGCAGCACAAATAGGACTCAGTGACTTAAAAATAAAAATCAGACAAGAAATGGGAAGGAATGGATCTGAGAAGAGTTAAGGCAAGGGTCTGAGATGGGTTTGATCAAAATTTCATATATTAATATAAATATATCTATATATGTCTTTATAGTATATTTAAAATATCTACTTCTTTTCAGTTGTATTGACTGTAGTTACCTAAATATAGTTTACATGTTCATTCCAATGGATTTTAGGTAAATAATTTTATATTTATAAATCAAATTTTTGGTTTAGATTTTTAGTAGAGAATTTTAATTATATTTTAGAGGTTAAAATTACATATGTTCAATTTTAACACTTTTATGAATACCAAAAACCCTGAAATTTTATTATAAATGAGACAGGATAGCTAATGACTTATTCACATACTAGACACATCACATTGTATATAGAAACAAAGTTTGACTGTAAAAATATTCAAAGTAACTAAAATCAACATTTACATATTCATATATAATCTTTCATGCATTTAACTTCTTGTGAAATTAGAGAATTGAATGCAAATAGCACACCCTTGCAATCTCAGGTAAAACAGCAGTACCATTAGGGTTGGAGTTCATGTGATGTTGTTTCAAATGACATGTATTTTAATATGCAGATGGAGTTTTCTGACAGTAGTTATTCTATTTACTTGCCTATGTGATTTTAAAATCTAGCAACAAATCTAGTGAACATTCTGTGGAGTTGTGCTGAAAAGAATCATAAACTTTTCTACTTTAATTTTTAATAAAATGAATCAATGTATCAGCAATTAAAATCTTTATAACAGTGAGGTTGGATAGACTGCAAAGTCAACGTTTATGAAACACAATAGCTCATTCCAAGAATTAATAACATTTTTAACATGAAGTTCAGTTCCTGAATTGAGAGTTTTATACTGTTTATGCAATTATAGAATACTCAGATGTAAATGTTGAAATTAATGTTTGAGAACACCATGTTAATAGTCATTTATGCATGATTAATGTTGAATACATTACCTTTTCCATTTTGTAGATATTGAATGATTTATAATGCTTAACTTTTTATTTCTAAGTCTATAAAATAAAAACTACATAAGAATACATGCTAATATTATTACATTTGAAAGGTATATTGACCGGATTTTTAAAGCAGATTTATTTTCAATTTTTAGGATATAACCCCAGTAGTTGAAAATGAAACAAGCAGTGCTTACATTTGTCTCTCATTACTTGACACCAAACTAAATTCAAAATGTGTAATTTGTAGAAACATTCCAAAATGATGGACAGTCCATCCATGACAGACAGGGCTTTACATGGTTCAACACTTACGATGGGTCATTAATGACTGTCCTCACAGCGTTGAGAAAATCTGCACTTGACATTGTGTTCATGTTCACCTCCACAGCTGATCCTTTGGCCTTCATGTGAGCAATGTTGTCAGGCTGATCAGCAAACATGGGAACTCCCACCATAGGGATCCCGTGGTAAATGGCCTCATATATTCCATTTGTTCCACCATGAGTGATAAAAGCTCTGGTTTTGGGATGTCCTGTTTTGAGGACAAAGGAAGGAGTGAGTATAGGTTTCAGGCTAATTAGTTAGCAAAAATTCAAAAGTAGAAGGGATGAAGAGTTACACTATAAGGCAGAATTTTCTATAAATGTTGAGCATATGAGACTTTGCTACACCAGAAAATTACACTCTCAGAGACAGGGGAAATTTACTCTTCATTGTCTGGGAGGGTGTTAATGATGTGGTAATGTCTCACATCTGATGGAAACTTGAAAACCAATGAGATTTTTAAGATATCCTTTTGGGCATGGGTACTCTTTGGAGCTGTACAATTTACATCCACCGTAAATCTGGATGTGAAGTGCTGTATTGAGCATTTGATTTGCTTGGTGCTACCCTAGGGTCAATATCCAGTACTACCACAAATGGAAAACCTGAAGTAATATGTAAAAATTGAAAATCATTGGATGTTGTCAACTTACTCAAAGCTAAGCAATTGCTTAACGTTTTTCATAACTATAGAGATTTTTCTAGCCCCAGAGTCTCACCAAGAAGGTCATTTTGGGGAATCCAATCGAACAGCCTCGTATTGGATCCTAAAGTTGCTGGTATCTTTCCTTTGTATCGCCACAAAACCTGTGGAAGACAATGCTGTGATATTATAGGTAAAGACACAAGTTGAGGGTGTGCTAAGACAGTGAGTTATTGGGAACAAGTGGTGTACATACTTTAGGTGGTTTTTGAGAAGGGGGTTACTGATGTGGGCATTTGCAAACACTGAGCAGGATTATGAACAACTAATGACTTCTACTACTGGTCTATTAAGCATAGATTAGTATTTTGATATTTATTACTGAACTATCGTTAGAAATAAATGAGAACACAAATAGATATATTTTAGCAAATCAGAATATGGAGTGAAAATTATTAAAACAAACATAAATGCAAGATGCATTAACTAATTCCATGTAACCTGGTGGCCCAAGCTGTTATCTCGTGAATGTGGTACTTCCTGGTGATTGACGTTAGCTTCTCGTTTGGAGGCCAGTGTTTGTTTACCGTCATCTTTTCTTCCTGCTTCCTTCATGTTTTCTTCCTCCTCCTTTTCTTATTTTCCTTTCCTTCTTTTTCTTCCCTTTTCCCTTATCTTACTCTATTACCATTTTATGTCTATCTCAATGATTATACCATTCTTCAATTTTTTGTTTGATTTTATTTTTTTGAGGGAGAACTAGATATGGCATGTCTACATGTCACTTTTTAAAATCTTATTTTTGGAGTAACGAGGCAAGTTTTTAATTTATAAACAAGAAAGAGAAAGAGACAAGTGTAGGCATAAAAGATAGAATTTTTAAGGTGCTTATAAGCATATTACCTCTATACAATCATATGAATACTAATCAGTACATGAGTGATTATAGATTATTCCATGAATAGGAATGAATAGCGACTTGAATTGAAAATGATAATGATAAATGCTAAGGTTAACTGAGTGCCATGAATTATAAAAGTAATTATATTTTAAAATAATATTTTCATTTGGATTGTAGAATATTTGATTTAGAAAGAATAATAGACTTATGCTCTTACTTGGAAAATGCCAAAATTTTTATATTGTCTTAACAGGATTCAAAAAGTTGGAATATAGTTTTTAGTATGAATTCTTTCTGAAGGGTGTATGCTCTCTTTCTTTTCAAAAGAATGCTGGTAAACCAAATTTCAAATATCCAGTGTCAGTCAGTCCAGATCAAATGATTTTAGAAGTGGCCTAATGTTTTCTTCTCTATCCGTTATATAGAAAATGACTATAGAAGTCTACATCTTCACAATAACTGTATAATAAAGCAAATGAACAAATAAAACATCATTTATACGTTCTATCAGTAATACTGAAAGCCGGCACTAGTTGTGTTTAGTGGCTTACAGATTTCAGCTTCAGATTTCTAGCAAACACCACTACCCTTTGCACTATCCCATCAGTCCAAAGAAGTTCTGGTCTCCAGGATCTGAGGTTATACTGACCTTCTGAGGAATCTGGGCCAGGGCTGAAGCAATGAGACTGGCCTTTTCTTCTGTCAGGTTTTTCACCATTGACCCCAAGGAAAACACAACAATACCATGTTCCCCTGAGCTCTGGACAAATTCTTCCATTTCCTGCAAACATAATGTCATGTTGATATTGTGTAGATTCATTAGGTGAGATTTTGTTCATTTACAGTTCTATGTACAAAACATGGAACTCAAGGTCAAAGAAGTTTTTATGTTTGTCTTTCCCATATCATGTAAAACAGATAGTAACTGTACCAGGAAGCGTTTCTTTTTAAAAGTGCATAAAGTATACACAAGAACCAACGTGACTCCAAATTACCACAGAAGAGACCAGAAAATAGGGACAGCTCCTCTTTTTTTAAGTTGATATGTAATTCACAAAGTTTAACCGAAAGAAAATACAACATTTGTTTACTTGAATGTACATAATTAAATCCTGAAAATCAGGCTTTAGAATTATTATCATGCCTGATAAACCCAAATAATTCTAATGCAATGATTATATAACTGCTGTAATATTTAAATCTGTCTAGCCATTTTCTTATTTTTACTTAATATAGATGATTCTCAATACGCATCAAATTTTATTTGTTGATCAAATGAAATGTTCTCTAACAATCACCTAAAATATCCCTTTATCTTCTTAAAGAGATTATGCTAAAACCTAAAGCCATCTCATCATCATCAGTTCTTGGAGATTCCATACCTGTCATTACTACAGGTTAGTAGTAATGACACTACAGGTCACCACGTTTTCTATTAAAGCCACAGGACTAAGGTATGAGGTCCTGCCTGATTATGAAGGCCCTTCACATGTGCCTCTCTTACTCATCAAGTCCTAAACAATTCATCAGAACTTTCTATGTACTGTTTCTCTACCAAACAGTTGGAGAAGGTTTCCCTGTTTACAGCTCTGTCTGGCACATGAGGAAGACTTTAAAGTCCCATGGCAATCCACCCATAGTTAGGTTTTTCCATTCCCCACTGCAGTATCCACACTATAGAAACACAGACATTTTAATACATCTTTTATTTTCTTTTTCTATTTAGTTTCTTGGTTTGGGAGGTCCTTCTTGCTTACGCGTTGCTTTCATTGGTTGAATAAAGAAACTGCCTTGGCCTTTTGATAGGGCAGAACTTTGGTAGGCAGGGAAGACAGAACTGAATTCTGGGAGGAAGAAAGCTGAGAGGGAGAACCTCCATTTAGTTGCCAGAATCAGATATGCTGAATCATTCCCGGTAAGATACAACTTCCTGGTGAACACAAATTTTATAGAAATGGGTTAAATCAAGATATGAGAGTTAGCCAGTAAAAGGCTAGAGATAATGGGTCAGGCAGTGTTTAAGTGAATACAGTTTCTGTGTGATTATTTCAGGGGTTAAGCTAGCTGGGTGGCCGGGACAACAAGGGGCCCTATTTGCTACAAGTTTCTTTTTAAATTTTTATTGAAAATTTATTCTTCTCTCATAGAATACATCCCTACCATAGTTTCTCTTCCCTCCACTCCTTCCAGCACCCCACCACTTCTATTCTTCTCCAGATCCAATCTAAGCTTAAATTCTCATGTTCAAATGACCCAATATAGTTCAAACAGAGCAATTGTGATGAGAGCAATAAGTTCTAACAGAGTAGAGCTACTCAGCAATGCATCTCTGCTTTAAAGCTGTTAACTTCAGAGGGAAAATCAACTATCATGTCATGCAGCCCTTAAGGTCTTACCCTTCATAGACCTACCTTAGGTAAAGGCTTGGCAGGTTTGCAGTGCAGTCCTCCCACAAACTCAAAATTAGGTAAATATGGACGAGGGAATTCAAAGTCCCAATATGTTCGCATCAGCCAAATCTCAGCTTTCCCCATAGTCTCACATAATGTGGTGGGTCTTCCTGGAGAGTACACATAATACTGCATGGTGGAAATTTGCACTCAAGTTTGCCAAGTAAAAATGTATCCTATATTTCCTTACCAGCTATTGGGAAGAAAACCTGGGTCTTCTAGGATACTTATCATGCCAATATTTTAAAAGAGAAGGAGAGTATGGAAAAGGACCAAATCAGGAATAGTGAAAGAAGGGCAATGTGCAAATACCATCTCCAAACAATAAAGCAATTAAAATGTAAGTGTAGTTACAATTATGGATGAATTCCACAAAGATCCATTTTCTCCAGTAAGGAGCAGGAGAGAGATTATTTGCATCCTCTAAACTAGCTGCCACTCTTCAGTTGTTCTCCAGTCTCTAGCTAGGAAAAAAATTTCTATTGTGCACAGGGTCATAGTCTCACTTTCAGCAATATGTTAGACAAGTACCATTATGCAAATGATTTATCACTACTTTCTTAATCAGGAAGTCTGGATTAATTCTTTCAATACAATAAACATTGAGATATGAGATGCAAATATAGGGATTGCCAATTCCTCTCTTAACACTTACTGTTAATAAAAAATAATGGGCCAGGCAGTGGTGGTGCATACTTTTAATCTCAGCACTCAGGAGGGAGAGGCAGGTGGATCTCTGTGAGTTTGAGGATAGCCTGGTCTACGAGAGTTTCAGGTCATGTTCCAAAGCTACAAAGAAACTCTGTCTTGAAAAACCAGAAAGAAAGAAAGTAAGAAAGAAAGAAAGAAAGAAAGAAAGAAAGAAAGAAAGAAAGAAAGAAAGAAAGGAAGGAAGGAAGGAAGGAAGGAAGGAAGGAAGGAAGGAAGGGAGAAAGAAAGAGAGAAAGAAAGAAAGAAAGGAATAAAGAAAGAAAGAGACTAGAAAAATATTACATACTACTTTCAAGAGCTGTTTAGAGATGATATCTATATTAACAATTACTAATATTACCCAAAAAGAAAACATGTACTGCAAGTAAGAAAAGAAATATGTGATGAAATATTTTTAAATAAACCTGTTGATCTTGTGCAGGCAGGGTAATATTACTTTCAATGGCCACGATTTAGCATTGTTTTGAAACACGCATGGAGTCACACAGCCTAATCGTATAGTTATGTAGCAAATAATCATTGCTCAAAGATACTGAGCTTGGAGTTTCCAGGCAGTGCATTAAAACCATCTCACATCTCCACCATCAGAGTGTTTATATCCCTTGCTTGCTCTACATTATGGGTACTTCTTCTAGCCTTTTAGACAATTGCAAGAGAAGAGTTTTAAATGATTGATATAACAATTACAATAGTTGCTGGAATCTATACGAAAGCAGCCATACATGGATCTTGGAGATGAAACAGTTGGTAACATACTTGTCCCACAGCAAGATTCTCTGGGTTTATATTCTTAGTGTTCAATAAAAAGCTGTCAGTAACCCATGCCTGTAATCTCAGTTCTGTGGATTTACAGAGAAATGAATACCTAGAACTCATTTTATAACTAGACTAGCCAAATCAGAATTGAACCTCATTGAAAATCTATCTTAATAATTAAGGTGAGAGCATTAAGAGAAATCGGTCACTGCCCTCCAGCCTTCACAGACATCCACACATAGCATCACAGGCATGCACACATATACCCAAGCAGTGATTCATGGTTATAAGTATAAAGCCCATAAAAAGTAAAGAAAATTTGATTGAATATTTATGCTTGTTAGTAAATAATTTAGTAATTACACTTTTAATGTACTAAGATTGCAAAAAGATTGTATGAGCCAAAGGATGAGGGAGTTTGCTGTGAAATTGCAGATCCTAGTAGTATCAGAAAGCTGCACTGTAAATCTTATCAACAAGAGTGCTCACACAGGGCCTGAACAGGAACAACAACCATAGACTTGCATGCCTAAGTGGATAGGGAAAGACCTGGAGGCCTCAACCATTCACAAAGAACTGTCAGTAATGCTGAAAGTAGCAGAAATAGTCTTTCCCAGACAGGAGGATACCAGGGGCTTACCGAGTTTTCAGCCCTGAACATATATTCAAGTAACATACAAATCAAGCAGACTGTATTTATGTATTTAGAAATGCAACACGCACAAACATATACATATGTGTATGCTATAATTAATGAAAAATAGGTGATGAAAGAGATTAGAAGCACATATATGGAAGGGATTTAAGTACAAAAGGGAAATGTGAAAATGATATAATAATATATTAGTCATAAAAATAAGAGAAATAAATTTCTAAAAGTCATAAACTGTGCTAAGATTTATCCAGATACATAAAAAAGTTAACCACATAAAATTCAATAATCACAATATACGAAATTGTCAAAATAGAGAACAAAAAATTGTGATAAAAGGCATTTTCTATTTAATTGACATTCACTTGTAGCTTTATGTTTTTAAATAACATCTATTATGTTTCATGGTATGACAGAGCAGTCTGCTGAGAACTTCACATGTCCCAGTTGCTGGAAAAAAGATATGTTGCAGTTGTCCTGCTGCTTGCAAAGTGTCAAAATTGGCATTGCTTTCAAGCTAGATCTGTAAGCTCACATAGGGAATATTCGGTGATCTTGCTCTCACAGGGCATAGGGATTCTTTCGAAGTCCAGTGCAGAACGCTTGATGTGTTGTGATCTGGGAGAATAGTCTGATAAGACAGAAATGTCATGTCTGTCTTCTCTCCATGAGCCTATTGAGAAGAGGCTTCAGGTTGAGTCAATGGTTCATATCCTAGATGCACTCCAGGGTCTTGTCAAAGAAACTATAATCTGCAGAGCCAGAACAGAAGTGTAGCTGAGCCACAGCAGAAGCACAACTGAGTCACAGAAGAGCCACTGTAGAAGCACAACAGACCACAGCAGAAGCACAGCAGGGCCACAGCAGAAGTACAGCTGAGTCATGGCAGAGACACAACACATCCATAACAGAGCCTCAGCAGAGACACAGCAGGAGGACAGCTAACTGAGCCACAGCAGAGCCACAACAGAGCCACGGCAGAGCCATGGCAGAGCCACGGCAGAGCCACAACAGAGCCACGGCAGAGCCATGGCAGAGCCACGGCAGAGCCACGAGGGAAGCACAGCAACAAAACTGTCATGATTCATTTCTGAAAGATCACTGCTGTGTCTCCTCACCCTACTCTGCAGAGGGTGAGCATCTATTCAATTGAAGTGGCAATTTAAGTATGAAGCAAGTCAAACATTAACTTCCAGACTTATAAATGCACAAAAAGGAGAGAAATCTGTCAGTTATTGTTTATGTATAGCACCTATAAATCCTTTACTCATGAAATTAGATAATTTAAATATATATGCCTATTGGTCAATATTAGTATGAGTTGGTTACTATCAAATGCTAGTAATATAGTTTCACATCAAATAAATAAGCATAAATTTATTTTTCTTATTGTTATATTTATGAATTTGAATTTAGTGGGAGCTAGCTTCTTCAATTTGTGTATATTTCTATTGATTTATTTCATTTTATATTCTATTCACGTATTACAATTATTTAAGTTATATTCTAATTTTTTTCTTTTTTCACATTGGTTTCTCCTCTATATGACATTGTTTCTCTCATTGCTAAATTTCAGAAAATATTTCAGGCTCACCTCTTACTTTCAGAGTTTAAACTTTAAAATCAATATTTTCTTCATAGATTAGGGTTTCACTTTATTGGGAGATGGAATCTAAAAGATAGGTATTCTTACTGCCCATTTTCATTTCTTATGGTGTTCAGGCATTTGTGTAGGACAAAGCAAGGATTGACTGCACAAGTAAATATATTTATCATCTCCTTATGTCTAAACATTATCTTCAATAGTGAGAAACCTATATCACCACAAGGTGATACATATTTACTTCTTCAATCCTCATGAACAAATAGGGCTGTAAAATCTATATTTTCTGACCATGGTACATTTATCATAAAATTTATGAACACTGAAACAGTGAACAGAATCATTTGCAAAGAGAGCACTACACAAATATGCTTCAGTGCATATATTTCTCTAACAGACTTATAAGTAATGAGTCTTGTTGATTTTTTACCGGGCTGAATCAAGAAAGAAACATCTCTAACAGGTATGGAACTTTAGCTACAACAGGAGAGGTCAGCCTAAAATATTTGATATTCTATATACTCAAAGTCTATAATCATTTATGGATACAAACATCTATCCAAACATGAATAAATAAAACCAGCAATGTTGAAAAATATAAAATATCTGTATCCCACTTAAATCAACTCAAGATTAGAAGGAGGGTTCTTATAAAAATATAATTTCATAAACCAATGGCACTAGGCTTAAAGAAGGTATTTCAGACATTATTATTTTATCTCATAATGTTTGTTTACAACACATTTGATAAAACTTACTTTAAGCTTTAACACTTACTTTTTGTGAAACATTTTATAAATAATAAGATTCCTATGAGTGTTCAGTTTGATTGGTTTGAAGCTATGCAGCCATCATAGCAATGTGAGTTGGAATATATCCACTACTTCAAACAGTTTCCTCTTGTCTTTATTATTATTTGAAGAATATTATCATTGTCTGTATTAAAGGAAACTTAAAGATATGTGTCCTTAGCAAAATGTTATGGTGTACAATGCATTACAGTCAGCTGTTACTTTGTGGTATACACAGACACACACACATACACACATCTATGTATGTATGTATGTATCAAAGACTCACTCATTTTGCAATTGGACATTTGGACCTTAACCTGATACCTTCTTATTCCTAGCATGTCTAGCTCCCACAAATCATTATATCTCATTATTCCTCTGTAATTTTGACTACTTTATATTTAACTATATATGGTATTATATAATTTTATCCATCTGTGTGAAATCTATTACATAAATTACAACATGTACCAATATCAATCTATGAGTTACAATACCATAATTTCTTTTTTAAGGGTTATTGATATTTTTTCCTGAGACACAATCCATAATTATATATGCCCATGATTTACCAGCAGACATTTAAATTGTTTTTGTGTCCTAACAAACTCCATGGTTCCAAGTGTCTCTACCTTTAGTGCTATGATATTAGGAGTGTGGATTCAAGGATCGGTATCAAACCCTCATATTTGTACAGCTATCCCATCATTGACTAAGTAATCACATCAGCCACTTTGTTATTATTTTCATTTGTGGAAGTATTTTTAAGGTAATCAACATGTCTAATGATTCCTTAACAGAATCTATCTGAATAAACCAGTCTTAAAAATGAAGAAATGATGCACAGAGAAATTAAAAATGTGATTTAAGGATAAGATAAATAATTTGATAACAAAATTTAAAGATGCCTTAATTTCTTATGAATTTAAAAGTCTTCCCTTCTTTAAACTCTTGCTTTGTTATATAATCTGTTGCCGTGATAAAATTTATTTGCTAAGTAATATATGAAGTTAATAAGTTTAGTTAGTTAACTTTGGGAGACTAAAATCTGATTTCAGGGTGCGACATTGATTTTGGGGTGATGGGATCCTGGTTATGTCAAAGCACAGAATCATCATGGCTGAAATGTTTGCAGAGGAGAGAGAGTAGTCACTCTGGACGACAAGGAGCACAGATCAGCATAAGGAAGAAGAACTGCTACGTGCACTCCTGGAAATGCACAATCATGCTTGTCATACCCCTGATACTCTTACTCCCTTGGCTGTTAGGTGTATAAAGTGACTAATCACTTCATCTTTAAGATCTACAATCCCACTGACACACGATACAGGCTTATGAATGAGTTCGCTAGGCTGTGTCCTTGTGCTCAACTCTGTCTCCTGAAAACATAAGTGTAGTCTCTAACCACAGTCCAACTTTTCTACTCCCCTAAGGAATAGAAGAATAACATTATAATGGAAACTGTAGGAAGGGAATGGTTTATGAAGTCTCTTGTGTTCAGAATAATAATATAAAAATAATGTAGTTCTTTTCTTTCACTATCAGCTTATTCACCCTGGGTATTTATAACACTGTAAAATTACACAATTGCTAAGGGAAGTCATTATATAGTACCAGTTTTGGACACTGTATTCCTACTGAAATATTTCCTGTTCAGAGATGTTTAGTGATATGACTCAGTGGGCAAAGGTACTTGCCACCAAGCTAAAGGATAAGAATTCAATCCCCAGGATTTGCTTGGCAGAGAAGGAGATGCCCTACACAAACTGTGGCTTTACAACCTCCACCTGCACACCATGGCACAGATACACAGAGAAGGAAGTAGAATAAGAAATTTGGTAACTTGAGGAAAACAATGGACTTAAGTATTTAGCAAACAATTTCTCAAATGTTCGGATTTGTAAATCTAGATCATTATCAGGTAAAGTAAGCTGCAAAATCTCTATTTACAAAGGCTGTCATGGGCGTTGTACTATTCTTATGACTTCTTTAAGAGGAAAGACTTAGGTCATACCAGAGGCCACATGCTCTGGGATTTTTTTTTCTTTTTAAATTTTACTTTTCCCACACAGGACAAGAGCAGTTTTAGAAATATTTTCACCTAACCCCATATGGTTTGTGGCTAAAGCTTTCAGTTATTCAAGAAAGACTAGAATTTATCCGTTTAGTACATTCGAAGACATCAAAATTCTCATTAATCCTTCTGGGCTCCACTAAGAAGTACCTCCCACCTAGTGTATGAGTGTGTTCTTTGAGAGTCTCATGTAATCTGCCTTGGTCATTTTTACCCTTTAACCAACTCTTTACAGATCCATCCTCTTCCATACTCACCCAACCTTTTGTCCTGTTTTGTTTTTTTTAAATCCTTAAAGATAAATTTGTATTGACTTAATATACTTAAATGCATAGTCTTCCAGCGGAACTTGTAGAGTTATTACACTCTCAGAGAAAACTCCCTTTCTAGCAGCCAATAATTGCCAATAGCTCTGGATTATGGCTGGGATTTCAGACTAGGTCCTGTCAGCAGCTCAGATTTGGTACAGCTTTGGCTAGCACAGGCTTTGTCCCTATTGTTGCAGTCAGAGTGAGCTCATCAGTGTAGGTGTCCTATAATGTCCAAATGATGCTTTTCCTTCTAGTCATTCTCTACTTCTCTATGTATCTCTGTGTATGTACATAGAAAGCCTTATTGTCTCTGCTTGCAACTCTATGTATGTGTATATAAGGTCACCATTGTCTCTGCTTACCTCTCTGTATGTACATGAGAAGTCATGTACTGCTCTGTCTACGTCTGTCTGTGTACATATACATGATGCCAACCTCAGATGTCATTTCTCTGGTGTTATTTACGTTTTAATGTCAGTGGTGTTAGGGGATCTCTCAGTAACTTGCCAAATGAACTCGACTGGGTGACCAGCAGTACTCCAGGGAACAGGTATTGCAAGTGTCATGCTTGCAAAGTCGATATTTTACATACTAAGCTATGGTACTACCCTTTCTTTTGCAGATATGAATTAATTAATTTTAGGTACAGCTTTTCATGGAAATGTAATTATGGCTCTGACATTGAAGAGTTAATGAAGAGTATAGTCTAAAGTATATTCAGCCTTAAATGTTTATTCATATATAGTATTACATATAATGTAATTTTGAATGTAAGCTGTAATTTTTTATATTTGTTCTATGTAGGAAATTATTAGGTACCTATTTTATATTCAGTTAATATTCCTTTATACAAATGAAACAAGAGGTAGGGAAGAAAAAGAAAAAATAGAGGGAGGTAGAAAAGAGTGTAAAGTGTGTGTGAGGATGTTTTGCACCTAACTTCTGAAAGAAAATGCCACACTGGCAGCATTCAGTATTAAGATGTGAACTAATTAATCCCCCTGAGCACTAACATATCTGGAGAAAAGACATCAGGAAAGAAAGAAAATATGGGAGAAAATTTCATGAGCATCACGAGGAGCAGTAATATAAACAACCATCTAGAACTGACTTTCTCGGTTGACATTTTATCTGATTGATTTTCAAAAGAAAACTTTAAGGCCCAAAGGCTTTAGAAACATGGGAGATAGAGATGCATTGTGATTAGAGATGGCTAGCCCTCCTGAGATGCTTAGGGCAAATAGCAAGCAGCAGACTAGCATGTAAATGTTGGTTTTCCAATGATAGACTTTTATGATTTCTAATGTATTTTTTTTTGCAGATAAAGAAAGACTGAAGAATGGAGAGATTATATGTTATCATAATGTTTTCCATTTTGTTTTGTGGGTATGTCATAATTTACCTTAGTAAAGGAAAATGTATTAATATTTGAATGTTGATTTGAACATTGTAAAGCTACTGACTAAATAAGAATATTTTCATTCCAGAGGAAGAAAACTGCATATAAATCAACACTACTACAACATTCTTTGAAGAATTTTCTTAAACAAAAACAATAATTAAAGACTTGTACAGATATACCATGTACATTCACTCAATTGTGGCTCACACAGCGGGTGGATAACTTTTGCTGAATGAATAAGAACGAAGGCACCTGGGGTCATTATGACACAGATGTTGAGACTCACCTAGAACTCTGCTGTAGTATGAATCCCATCTTCCCCAGTAGGACTGAAATATATAGTCCTGCAGAGGATAAGATATGGTGTTCTTAACCCTTTCACCAAAGGACATCTGGTCAGTGAGCTCTGACAGGGCTGCAGGTACATAAGAAATAGGTGCTGGGATTTTCCCACAGTGCCTCTCCACTGTAAAGGCTGGAGAGAAGCGCAATGTATACACAAACGGAATTCCCAATTTCAGAGCAACCAGGTCGCCACAAATTGTTACTGGGTCGGCTATTAACACATCAAAGCCACGGTTCTGAAGTCTTGACATTAGTGTGGGATTGTTTAGTACACCATCACAGATCTGAATGTTTACTTGATAGAAAGTCTCAAGGAGCTTTCCTAGTTCTTTGTAGAATGTCCACATGGTGAGAGGTGTTGGCCTGTGGTCTAGCCACAGGGCTATCATGTGTTCAATTATTTCATCTATATTGCTTTTCTTGTAGGAAACTGGAATCTCTTCAAAGTTCATAAAGTCATCAGGACTGGAATTGATGAATAAAGTTTCTGATGTAGCCAGTACAGTCACACTGTGATTTCGTTGAATCAATTCTTCAAGGAGGATTTTAATATTTAACCAATGGCTGCCATCTGTAGGCCAAATTAGCACATTCCCGCTGAGGACAATTTCAGCCAGAGCCAAATGAAAAACATAGAGCTGGGAAAACTTCTTAATCATGGTGGCATCCACTGTTGGAAACTGTCTACTGCGGGACTTTTAAAATTAAAAAGAAAAGTTCAATGTATTTAAGTATATTTCAGCTAAAATAATATTGAATATGATAATCTAGCTACACCCATTCATAGATCAACTGTTATATAAGTTAAGAAGGAACTTGTGTAACTGAACTTAATATGTATCAACATGATTATAGTGTGGGTAGAAAAGAAATCTAGCCCAAGTGTAATGAAAAGAAGTTATGAAATATGTGTGCCTGTGTGTTCTCTGATGCCAGATCCACTTTGTAATATCATGTGTCCTCATTATAAGCTATCTGTATACATTATAATTTTAGATTCTCCACCATTGGATGCCAAACATTATCTCCTTCACTTCATTGAGAACTGTAATTGAGTCCTGAAACTAATATGACAAAGTCATCCAACTTGGAGTATATTCATAACTTTATTTGACTCACTGCCAAACCTGCATTCTCATACACATTCAGGAAGAAAGCTGGTAAAACTTCTATTTATTGGCTATTTCCCCCAACAACTACTTTTATAAGTTTTAGATTGATTGGATAGTGTGGTACACTAGTAAACATTGTGTAGAGGATGCCCCTTTTACTCTGAGTTATTTACAATTGCTTCTCACTTCCTTATTACAGGCTTTCCTTTTTCTCCATAAGGCAACATTTAAAACAATTCAAAACACAGTTCCTTGAAGGTTGTT
The DNA here is from genome assembly GCF_982192425.1 of Myodes glareolus. NCBI lineage: Eukaryota > Metazoa > Chordata > Mammalia > Rodentia > Cricetidae > Myodes > Myodes glareolus. The sequence goes on along the minus strand of NC_142033.1, from coordinate 19,657,243 downwards.
GAAATAGGGTCTGTTTTACCTCTTTGTAGGAGACTACACAAGAGGAAGCTAGGAGTACAGTGAGCCCCAACCAAAGGCATTATATCCTTTGAAGATTTGAAGATGCTGGAGAATTATCTGCACCTCTCAGCCTCACTTTTCTTGGGTGTAAATGAAAGACAACAGAACTAATTTATTAGATTGCTTTTTAAGTTAACAGTCTCTGTAAAGCTACCATAAAGGCTGCTTCTCTCAGAGGAATGACACTATATAAGATCTTAACTGTCTATAAAAGTTTCCAAGTTAGCAGATTAAAGAGTCCAGTGATTAAATTAGTGATCTAGCTTTTGAGATGGGTTTAGAGGTAACACTTGAAATTCTGAACCAATCTGAACCCAGCAAAGGCAGTTACATAACTTTGGAATGTCAGACTTATCACGATGCTACTAAACAGAGCCATGATAACAAATAATATAATCAAGAGGATAAAAAGCAAAGCTGAAATATGGACATTTAGCATGCAACATTACTTCACAATCAGTTTCTCTTGAATCCTGAAATTTCAGGTTCTTCAGTAACTGAAGGACCACGAAGAAGGAGAAAGAAAAACCGGGAATGATGCACTGTTAGAACTGTGATTTTTATAATTTCTGAGGCGATAGCTTCAGTTTGGAAACTACTGTAGTACTTTGCAGTCAATTCAGTTTTGAAACACAGAAGAAGCCAGATGAGAGTGTGAAATATCTCATATTGGTGTCCATAGAGAGTGTCATTAGCAGCACCACTAAATTACTTGGGAGTTTAAAACAGGATATTTTCAGTGTCAGTATTTGAGTTTTAAATGATCCTTGCTAGGCAATAAAATAATTTTATTATGCTAAGATAAAGAAATACTACATTTAGTTATCAACAGATGCATGCATTTATTTAGAAATTATACTTGGATGGTAAAGACTTTATCTTCATGAGAATTGCCTTAGGCTTCTGATGTATTTTGATCCCTAGTTTCATATACTACCAAAATATTTCACAATTATAAATTAAAATAATGTAAGTACATTTTATTTATGGTTGTTCATAGGAATTAAATTTCCATAAATGGAAAGAGAATAATTTGTATCAAATCTATCTGATTTTATAATGAAAGTGAAACTTGGATAGATAAAATTACTTATTGATTTCCAAATCTTTCTTTTACATTAATTAATTAGTCTCCATGAGAACCTGGTTCAAATAAACATCTGAATACAGTGTTTAGTTAAAATAGTTTTGTTGATATTTTAAATTTCTCAGTTAATTTTTAAACATAATACTATACTATATAATTACTTATAATATATTATCCTAAATATACAAAAGATGCTCCTTCAAATTCCTGCTTGTCTTTTAGTGGTCAGATCATAAAACTTATATTAATGCATATTGGATTTTATATATTCTACTATTATGCAGTATCTGTATTATTTTCTCTTTGAAATATTGCAAAATTTTGGTGGCGTTTTTGAAAATATCATAAAATAAACAAAATTTACCTGTTTTAAGTTTAAACAATCATATTTGAAACATGTAGACCCTTTTTCTTATTTTCAGCTAGAGATTGTTTACAGCAGTATCTTAGAGCTAGAAAAGATATCCCAGACAACAGATCTCAGAGATCAGAAAGCCCCAGAGAGCTATATTCCTTAAGGAATAGTGAATGGCATAGCAACAACATGGGTAATTAATCTTCATGCAGCAAATTAAGAATAGCTAAAAGACAGAATTAGAGTTGTCAAAAAAACTAAAAGAAAATATCTAAGAATGTTCAAATAAAACTATGTTAAATACCTGATAATTTTTATCTTAAATTTAAATTGGATGAAAAAGTTCTGGAGTCTGGTATTGTAATCCCTCAGCATATTCCATTTTGATTAAGATTATTTTGGCTATTCAGGGTCTTTTGTGATTTCATATGAGTTTTAATCTAGCTTTGTTTTATTTTTCCTATTTCTGAAAGGAGTGTCATGGGGATTTCAATTAGGATTGCACTGAATCTGTAAGTTGCTCTTGGTAGCATGGTCTTTTTTACAATATTAATTCTACTGATCCATGATCATGGGGAATCTTTTCATCTTCTAGTGTTTTCTTCGATCTCTTCCATCAGATATTCAAAGCTTTCATTGCAGAATTCTTTCAGCTCCTAGGTCAAGTTTCTTTGATATATTTTTGAAGCTACTATGAATAATAGTCTTCCATGATTTCTTTTTCAGCATTCTTGTTATTGGTGGGTACTACACACTATATATGGCTACTTATATTTGTAAGTCTATTTATATCTTCATGCTGAATCTATTGATCATTTTGGGTTTTCTGATGGAATTTTGGGGATCTCTTATAATATCATCTGCAAATAGGGATAACTTGACTTGTTTTCCTATTTGTGGTCTTTTAATTTCCTGCCTGTGTCTTATTGATATAGCTAGGGCTTCAAGCACAACATTGAAAAGACAGGGATTTTAGTAGGCTTTGTTTTGTGTTTTTGCCATTTAGGATGATGTTGTCCATGAGTTTATTATGTTGAGATAGTCCAACTTCAACTGATATAACTACAATACTCTCTACAACTAAGCCTCAGTGAAAATAAGAGAAGAGGAGGTGGGAAGGTAAGAGCAAGGAATTCAGGACCCCTGCTGCTTGACATTGTACCTAGACACAACAGGGAAAATGCATCCATGAAATCTCACCAATATGGTTACCTAAATAAGAGCAGAATAATGGCATCAGTTGACATGACAATATAGATGGGGAGAATTCAATATGGTCCCCCCTCCCAGATAAATAGCTACAGGTGGCTAACAGCTCCCAAATGAGGGAGAACCAGTCTCCTTCAGTAAAAAGCTCCTGCCTTGGTTTGTAAACCCCAAGTACTGAGCTCTGGACACTTGCACACATAAGCAATGCTAAATGGACTCAGCGAACTTTATACATCTATAAATACATATATTGCATATGCATGTAACAATAATAATTGACAAAGAAATCATGACTGGGAAGGAGGGGGGAATGTGGGAAAAGTAGAAAGGTAAATGAGGGGAAGGCGATATAGAGACAGTAATAGTGTATTAAGTTATCAAAAACAAATTACAACAAAATACTAAAATAAGAAGACACAGGAGATTTATTTGAACATTATTTAAGTTATTAGTACATGATTTTACTTTAACATACCTGATATTTTGAAATCTCAATATTGTTATCTGTAATAATGATTTTTCTTGCTCAGAAGTGAAATAACAAAGTTATGTGATTATATATGTATATCTATCTATCTATCTATCTATCTATCTATCTATCTATATATATACACACCTAGTAACAGGATAAGTTAACTATTGTTAGCTACTATCAATACAGATCCATGAGTTTTAATGGAATAGTCATGATTTGGAAAAATGTTTAATTTTGACATTGTAAGATCCAATAGCTAGTAATTACCAGAGATTAAGAACCCACTCTGTGGTTCTCATTACATTCTTTCACAGAGAAGTAATCTCTGGGAAATTTGGTTTATTTGTTTTCTCAGTTGTGACAATTTGAGACCTGAATGTCTTTGGGGTCATTACAAAACTTGCATTAGAACAGGGGGGGAAAACAGATGATAATTTCAATGACCCTTTGGAAGGAGATCCGAACCCATTGCCGGCATCATTCTTATTACTGCTCTACATCAATGATATATTGCACAAAATGAGGTACTTACTCCAGCATGTCAGCATTTTTTTATTCTTACCTGATCTTTTTAAAAATGAGTGTTCATGTCGCTCAGATAACCAGGTAACTATGTCTTGGTAAGAAACAAACTTATATAGGCATTTTGAGTCAGAAGAGGGTAATTCAATTAGCAATATGATGCAGTATATCAAGAACATCTACATAAACCCTCATTGTTTTCTCATGAACAAACTGGTAAGAAAGATTAGTCTCTCCTGCCCTGAGTCTAGAATAGTGTGATTCTATAATCAGCATTAACTTAAAAACAAAGAACAATGGGCTCTGTGATTCTGAAACTTCCTCCTGAGGAAGGCTAATCTCACAGGTGTGATAGGTAGTAATCATGAGAACTATGAGTGTAAAGCTGAGAATGGCTTGCTAATGCTCCTGGAGTGAGGAAGTAGCAAAGACCAAGGCTCTCCACTCACCCTCTGCATGTCCAGCTATTTTCAATAAAACATATGTTCTTCTTTTGTCAAAACAAATCCCTCTAAACAATTCCAAGCTGAAATACTTAGTATAACTTACAAAGACTATTAAAACATATATTGAGGACCTAGAGAGATGGTTCAGTAGGAAAGAGCACTCAGTGCAGAAGAGTGAAGACCTGAGTTCAAAATCCAGCACTCACGTGAAAACAATCATGAGTATGGCCACATATGTCTGTAACCCTAGAACAGTGAAAAACTTGGCTGTTTAGGGAAGTGTTCACTTCAGTGATAAATTCTGAAAGGAATAAGGCAGAGAATGACAGGACAGAAAACCCCCACATCATCCTCTTACATCTGGCATGAACAGGCACCCACTGTCACGCATGTGTACATAGGCCACCACTCTCTCACACACACACACACGTGTACAAACACACACACACACACACACACACACACACACTGAATTAACAACGATGTCATCTCTACCATTTTTCTCATATCCCCCATTTCTCAAATTGATCTACACTAATAGTAAATCACATGTAATAACCAGAATATATACTAATAGTAAATCACATATAATAATCAGAATATATTATGCTAATTTTGGTTTCCAGTTTAGGCACAATTTCCAGTCCAATGATTGCTTTTCAGGGAGACAAATATTTGCTATTTAACAGCTTCCTGGTGAAATCTAAAAGTTTTTCAGGATGGTACTCACTTTTGATTATTCAAGCAAAGTCTATCTCCTCTACCCTATTTCTGTATCTTCCTGCATAACTAATAGATTACTCCCTTCATAAACATAATGCCTCTGGCTTTACATCATTCAAATAACAATCTGTAAACTAAGCCAGTGCCTGGTGAATATTAGGAAATCCATTGTTAGTGAATATAACAAACCTCAGAAAAAAGTGAGAGAAGAGCAAAGACTATTTGACTTTTAGACTAACTATGGACACATTAATGTAAGCAATATACATGTTTTATAACACTAGATTTGCAATTACTCACCAAATAAAATCTATATTGCATTTAAGTAATTAAGTAAAATAATTAGATATTTCATTTTGTGTTTTTACTTTAGCTGTGTACAACAAATAAAGCTTTCAAATGTCTTTGACTTTTATCTTAGTTGTTATTAAGCACTAGTTGGAGACTCTATGTATAATAAGGATATTTTTGTAGATGGCAATCAATACAACAAAAGGCTTATGAAATATGTAATTTCTTCCAGATGTATCTACAAAAGACTAAAATTTCTAGGCAAATTTTAATCCCATATAAATTCTAAATAAGATTTAATCTTTTTTAGCAACCAAATTATTTCTCAAAAACTTTATTTATATAGTGGTTGAAACATTAAATCCATAAAATTAGTAAATTGGTCCCATAATCTACAGCCAATGTTTGTTTAAAAATATTCTTTCCTTCTTCCATGTGGGTATACGAGTGAACTGCTATACAAACTTGAAATTATAGATTTACACAAAGAAGAACTTACTGAAGCCATGTTTATATTTAAATAATAGAGCTAGAATGTCTACATACCTAAAGCTTTACTATAATAGGAATCCCATGGCTTCCACAGAGTTTCGAACATGTAGTCCTGCATTCGGTAGGAGATGAAGTTTCTTACTCGGTCAGTGAAAGACATCTGGTCTGTGAGCTCTGACAAAATTGCAGGAACATAGGAAGAAGGGAATGGGACCTTTCCACAGTGTTTTTCCACTGTAGAGGCAGGAGAGAAGCGTAAGGAATAGATAAACGGAATTCCCAGTTTTAAAGCTACGATATCGCCACAAGGAAATACTGGGTCCGATAACAGAACTTCAAATTTCCCTTTCGCCAGCTTTGCCATCAGCTTTTCATTTTTAAGAACGCCATCACAAATCCCTCTGGATACCATATGGAAGTCCTCAATGACTCTGGTCATCTTCTTATAGAAGGTCCAGATAGTTGAAGGAGATGGCCTGTTTTCCAGCCATGTCAAAACAAAATCCTTGATCACACTTTCTATTTTTTCCTTGCGAAAGGACACTGGATATATTTCAAATGTCAGAGATGGACTAGTTGACGGCGTGATGTAAAGTGCACCGGAGGCAACAAGGACAGTCACATTGTGCTCTTTTCTTATGAGTTCATCTATTATTATCTTAATATTTAGCCAGTGACTGCCTTCCATTGGCCAGATGAGAACATTCCCGCCAAGACTCATCCCTAGGAGACTTATCTGAAGAGACCACAGCAAAACGTTGCTCAACATGATGTCGTTTGTTGTAGACTTCTGAAGATGCTGAACAAATTTCTTCACTTTTCTAGCAAAAAAAATAAAAAATGTGACTCCATATTTTTTAAACAATTGATATTTTTAATAATTCTCTCTCTTTTAAGTGTTATTAGATAGATACATATTTTATGGACTCAGGCTTAAAGCAAAGCGTCCTATCTTTCAATGTGATTCCTACCTTTTGACCCTTCCAAATTTGATCTCTCGACCCTTGTTTATATACCCTACTTGTTGACAATTTTCTCCTTAAACAAATCAACTCCATGTACTCTTAAACTCTATATTCAAGTCTAGATAATGTCAATTAAAAGGGCCAGTGTAAGAACACTAACAGTAAGTTTTATTTGTTTATTTATTTTACTGTAGTGCATTCATATCATTACATTATTAATGCTAAAACTTTTGCTTTAATTGTATAATTATGTTTATGACAGAAGCATAATAATGTGAAAGTGAAACATATATGGTACATCTATAAATACTTTTCTCACACATTTGAGAGACTTGTTAACTTCTGAAAAAAATTTTATAAGTAGATGAACAAAATATGTACTAAAGGTACATAATGGATGGTGAACAATGCTCTGGAAAACAGTTTCTAGTTGAGAGGTTTGCTTATTCAAGAACAATCTGACAAAGTCTTGTTGAAAAACAAGCTAACACAGGGCAGTGACAGCTGTCAGACATCACACACAGCCTTTCACACTTGCTGATATGGAAGACATTGGAGAATAGGTCACATATATTAATCTCTTTCTTTTCTTTTCACATTTTTAAAAGAGTTGATCTTATTCCACTTATTTTTGCCTGCTGATGCCAGCCTCATCCACCGTCCCATAAATATAATCTTTAAAATAGCTATAATAAATAGTTCACTGGACTGGACATTTGTTCATGAGTTGCTTTATTCGTGTTAGCTTCTTTAACAAGAAGTCAGTTCCAGTTCTATATGGTATCATACTGTTACTTTTTTATTGGGAAAAATCATTTACTAGTTGGAAAATTAATGTAAATTAGGTTTTCCACATCTATTGTATAGTAAATAAAATTTAAAAATGAAGTATATAATGTGGTATTACATAACAAGTATAATTATATAATAGAGAATTAATTCTTATGCAATCATATGTAGAGCACGAATGAATGCATATAAAATGAAATAATATTTATTAATCAACAAATACCATGTCAGGATAAACCATAGATTTAGAATGCAATATGTTCCTCCTATAAGCCCTCCTCCTTGTCTTACAGAGAGCAAGTGAGAAGGGTTCTGAGATAGAATGACAGATAATCTGTTGTACTCATTCATGATAGAAATTTCTCCCAGGATATTATTTTCTAGCAAGAATTGTCAGTGAAGCAAAGAATAGGGATGAATTCAGGAGGAATCTGATTTTCAGACTTTATTTTGTGGTCTGGAATACTTGGATGTGTGAAATCAACAGGGTATACAAATGAGACCAGTATCATGCCATAACATAAACCTTGATCTTCACATACACATCTCAGAAAAATGGCAATATTAAAAATTTTTTCAGACTATGGAGGCTAAATTTTAGATTAACTTTTGGCCCAAAATTAAACTAGTGACTATATCAGAAATTGTAGAGATAAATATATAAAGAGATTAAAAGTAAATATTGCCACAAACAAGGAGATGCCTTTTTATTTTATTTCCTGTTCCCTAAGCTCACTGTAAACCTAAGTTTCTCTTTCACAGAAAATTCTGAAAGAGGGTGCAAGCAAAGGAATGATTGGGCATGGTAGTGTCTACCTACAACCCTAGCATTGAGGAGAGTGTGGTGGGAGGGTCTTAGATCAAGGTCAGACTTGGCGCTGTCTAAAATAAAGATGAAGAAATAAACCACGAGCAAACCTAAAACAATGGTTGCTGTGCTTATGTCATCTGGCCGCTGCAACAAGGAAACTGGCATAATTGGAAAGAAACTGCAATATTCAAATTTTTATCCTAGGCAATGAATGTAAATAGAGTATTTTCTGATTTGTTCACAAAAGTATTAAGCATAGCAGTCACTGGAGTAGCTGACTCTGTTTACACCTGAGATTTCCGTAGAGAAATTGTATTTCCTTTCTCACTTTTAATTATTTTGCATGAAGTATATTCCATTTGTATCTGAAAGATACAGAAATTAAAATTGGCTACATAATTTAGAAAAAGAAAGTACCACATAATGCTGACACCTTGCTCAGGCTTGCACCGTTGTCTCGTAAGAACTGAAGTGGCCTTTGTGAGACTCATGCTTCCTTTTGTCCTGACTTAATGTGAACCTTACTTATGACATTATGCTTGCTCAACAAAGGAGCAAGTTAACTATCTACTGCAAAGAGTTAGGGATTTGAGATAATTCCTCAAACAGGCCAAAGAAATTACCTGCAGTCCAAATTAAATTAACTTTCCTCTTACACGTTTCCTTTAAAACTATAAACAATATGAAAGGCACAGACTTGATAGAAAAAAACACAAACATAAAACAAAAAAGCAAATAACTCAGCTTATTTCTGAATCTAATATTTCCAAGAGGATGCAGCTAAAAAAAAATATACACCTCCGTTTCAGCCCAAACCTTTGTCATTGGTTATTCATTTTAAAAAATACAAAGTAAGTCTAAAATTACATTCCAAGGAATAATAAAATAATTTAGTATAGCTTTAACAGGAAGACTAACAAAAATATCAGGTTGCAGTATTCCTTTCCACAAATCAAATTTTTAAACACCCCTTTCTCTAACAGCACATTTTATATTGATTATGCTTATGAATCTCTTACCTGTTCTTCGCAGCAGTGTCAGCAACACTCAACTGTCAATAAGAAAATGTTGAATTTAAATAAAGTCTGGGTAGACACGGTGATATGAGGAACATGATCTTGAAGGGAGAGAGATTAAATAGATTTTCTTACATTTAACCTCCCCACCCAGTATATTTTGTTAAAGGTATATCTTTCCATTGGCTCCTTTATAACCATTTACATTGAATGCTGCCTCTACTGTCTACTATAAGAACAATGGCAATGATAACCAATATATCAATTGTTAATAATAAAAACAGAATATTGACATCCTTTAATTCATGTAACATAATGTCACAGTTTTTTTCTTTTTTATTGATTTTATTGAGCTATACTTTTTTCTCTGTTCTTCTCCCTTCCTCTTCCCTCCCCTTCAGCCATTTTGCATGATCCCCATGCTCTCAATGTACTCAGGAGATATTCTCTTTTTCTACTTCCCATGTAGATTAGATCCGTGTGTGTCCTTCTTAGGGTCCTCATTGTTGTTTAGGTTCTCTGGGATTGTGAATTGTAGGCTGGTGTCATTGCTTTATGTCTAAAAGCCACTTATGAGTGAGTACATATTATATTTGTCTTTCTGGGTCTGTGTTATGTCATTCATTATCAGTATAGCAATTTCTCAGAAAATTAGAAAATAACCTTCCTCAAAACCCAGCAATACCACTTTTGGATATATCCAAAATATACTCAAGCGTAATGTGCTCAACTATGTTCATAGCAGCATTGCTTGTCATAGCCAGAACCTGGAAACAATCTAAATGCCCCTCACATGAAGAATGGATAAAGAAACATTTACACAATAGAGTACTAATTGCAGAAAAAAATAATGACATCTTGAAATTTGCAGACAAATGGATGGATCTAGAAAATGTCACAGTTTTTTTGAATATTTCAACTGAAATATCTTTACTATGTAGATGAATTAGCTTTCTTAATCTTTATGATTATGAGTTATATTTTTGTTTATTTTTAAGCAGTCTTATTTTACATAACAATCCCAGTTTCCTCTCCCTCCCCTGCTGTCTTTCCCCCTTTTCCCTACCCCACCCCTCATCCACTGCTTAGAGAGGGTGATGCCTCTCCTTGGGAGTCAACAATGTCATATCACTTGAGGCAGGACCATCCTCTCCTCCAATATCGAGACTGAGCCTCTATAGGGAATGGCTCAAAAAAATAAAACAAAAACAAAACAAAACAAACAAAAAAAACAGTTCACACACTAGGAATAAATGCTGGTTTCACTGTTAATGGACTCGCCCAGACTTCCCTAGCCACACAACTGTCACTCACATTCAGAGGACCTAGGTCAGAACTAGCAGGTTCCCCACTTGTCTGGCCAGAATCAGAGAGCTGCTACTTGCTCGGATCAGCTGTCGTCTTGATCCCTTTGCTCATATTGTCACTCATCCTCTCTACAACCGGACTCCAAAGAGCTTGGTCCAGTTTTTAGTTATGAATCTCTGCATCTGATTTTATCAGTTACCAGGTATAGTTCTATGATGACAATTAAGGTAGTCGTCAATCTGTTTATTAGTCTTTCCTGTCTAATACTAAATACTTTTAAATACTAAAAGATTAGTATTTAAATTACTAGCTGTACACTTAAGTTTACTAGGTTTTAGTATACAATATTAGAGAATAAAATCCCCACTACATTTAAATATGCAAATATTTTGATTTAGAAAAAATAACATATTTAATGTGCTTTATGCATGTTTTTTAAATATGTTATACTTATTAATAACAAGTACAGCTGAGGATTTCATCATTCATTGTTTTAGTTTATATGCAAAGGTGACAATAAAATTCATACAGATTTAGTGAGGTACAACTTTCTCTCTGAGAGACATTCTTCTGTGATGATATTGGAAAGGGTGTGTGAGAGAAGCAACACACTTCATTCAGATTCAAGAATGCATGGATTGTACATACCTGCTTATAAATATTGCTGAGTCACAGAACAAGTAAAGATAAAAATAGTGCATTCTCTACGGAAAGGGTTTTTCACAGTTGAACTGCTAGTACACACTGGTTTTCAACCAAGTAGAATCAGCCCAAGAAGACATTTCCATGAGATGTCAGATAAAAAGTCTCTTTCACATCTGCTAATAGAAGATGGCATAAACAAGAATCAATTCCTTTAATCCCGCTCTTCTCCATGGAGAATCTACATCAAAGCATATTCTGTTTTCTTTTAACATTCCCTGTCACCAAATATAACACAGAAGTCAACACCCCATTTCTGTCAAAGATGTGTGCATTCGATTTACATTATTTCTTGCAATCACTCTCCCATAGAATGCATATGCAATAGCAATAAGCTCGTTCAGTGCATAAACATTCTATTAATTCAAGAAAATCAATAACTTTGAGTTAAATGTTACTTTTTAAATTTCTGAGGATCTGGAGAATGGCTTAGCACTTAAGAATACTTGCTCATCTTGCAGATGATGTAAGGTTGGTACCCAGCACCATGTGGCAAAATACAACCTTCTGTCACTCAAGTTCATGAAATTCAAATGCTCTCTATGGCTTCACTATGTTCCAGGCACACATGTAGTGTCTTGCACATACATAAATGCAGGTAAAATACTCATATTCATAAAATAATTCTTAATTTTTTAAAAATAGTTTACTGACTCGACACTGATTTTTCAAATCAAAAATACCTTATATATCATTCATTATATAATTCATTGTTTTATTTATTAACAACTTCATATAGACAATTTTAATATCATTTTTACATAATTGGTTTCTTTACCTGTTACTAGCTGTCATGAAAAAAATTATCCCGTTAAATATTTTGAAGAAAAAGAAATCATTTTACTCACTGTCAATTTTGTGGGTAAGGGTGTTTTGGGTTGGGCAGTTCTACTAACCTCTCAGGCATAATTCACATGGTTTAAAGTCATGTTGTTCCCTCTGTGCTAGAACCCTGACTAATGAGCTCCAATGAGATTGTCTGAAGTGTTCTCACTTAACCCGGTGAAGCTGTGATCCCCTTTCTCCTACTATATTGATAGTGTCATGTGAAGACCCACCATTCTGCCCTTTAAACAGAATGAGGGCCTTATCAGTTCCTAATTCATTTAAACGAAGATAACACTATTTTCTAATAATTATCTTTTAAATTTCTTCTTGATGTGAAAATTCTGATAATCAAGTCTTATGTAATAACACACAATGATAGTTGAAAGACAGGAAAGATTATGCGTTCCATAAGACCATTTGATTAAAATAAGATCAGAGTAAAATGTCCAAAAAATCTGTAATTGTAAATTCAGTCAAGAAGAACAAGCTTAGAAGTATAATTTAACTTAATAAGCAATACAATTTAATATGGCACCATGAACTTGAAAGTAGAGGTTATCACTGTTCAAAATTAGTTTTTCACTGTATCGTTAATAGATCATATATATTGCTAATGGAATGTAACTTAACTTTTAGTGCACTTATATAGTTTAGCATTAACTTTTTATATTTTATATATTTTATTTAGTACTGTTTCTTATGATTATATGCATATGTGGTGTAGTTTGTTTTTAAAAATATAATCTATTCATTTAAGTAAAGTACCCAGCTTTCTAGATTAACTTTTTTTTTTAAAAAAAAAAGCTTAATTTTGTGTTTTTTTTTCTAGATTAACTACTTAAAAAATTAATTCTTTTACGTTTTTTGGGTTTTCAAGACAGGATTTCTCTGTTTAACCTCCCTGGCTGTTCTGAAATAGGCTTTGTAGATGAGTCTGGCCTTGAACTCACAAATATTTGCCTGCCTTTGCCTACCATTCCTGGGATTTTGATGTTAAAACACAACTACATAGATTCTCCTTCCATTTTCTTTCTCTGAAGCAATGGTTTGCAGATAGTGACCTCCATACTGAGTCAAACAACTCTTTCAAGGGAGTTGCCTAAGACCATCAGACAATTTATAACACTAGCAAAATTACTGTTATGAAGTAGCAAGAAAAGTAATTTTATGGTTGAAGGTCAGCATAGCATGAGGAATTGGAGGAGCTGTGTGCATTAAAGTGTTGAAGCGCTAGGAAGTTTGAGAATTACTCCTCTGAAGCCTCCCTATACCCTTCTTTTTTTCTCTTTTTTCATTATATTCTATACTGTTTAACACAATTTTTAAATTTCAATGTATTTTGATAATATTCTTCTCCTCTTCCCAAGTACCTGTAGATCCTCTCCCCCTTCCCACCCACCCAGATGTAAACTCTTTCTACAAAAACATAATACAACAATAAAGCCTATCAAAACCAAGGAAACAACACCCAAATGGGAAAAAAAAACACCAAACTGTAACAAAATAATACAACAACAAAAATTTCCTGTGGAGTCCAATACAGGTTGATCAGCTACTGAACATGATGCCTGCCTGGTGAGGTTGATATACTCAGTGTTACTCCACTGGAGAAAACTGGCTTTCCCCCTCCCAACAGGTGTCACAGTGGATCTCTAGTGAGCGCTGTTAGACAGTGTCCACCTAGGAGCAGCACTTGCTGAAGCCAGATAAACAAGGACACCTGTTGTTGAGTCTCTGTGAGGATACACAATTGCATTATGGGTTTGAATGTTCTTGTCATTTCTTCTGGAATTCTCATGAAAGTTCTGGAATGAAAAAGGAAAGACCTCACAAGCTGAGATATTTTTCCAACCGTCTGAAAACCTACAAGCATACTGAAATCTACCAATCATATATCTTATTTCACTATTATTTAACTCCAAAAATTTAATGACAAAAGCATGAGCTCTACTTAATTGTCATTGCTGAGATACAAAATCTATGTATGAAAAATTTCTCCTACACAGAAGAAAATGAGGAGTAATGGCCACTGCTCAGATGTTAGTGTGGACCTCGGGGGTAAAGGTGCTCGCTGCCAAGGCTGACAGTGTGAACCCAAGTTCCAGGATCCACATGGTAGTAGGAGAGTACCAATTCCCATGTCTTGTCTTCTGACCTCTACACAAAGGACCATTTTTCCTGTAGTCACTGAAAAATTACATTGTTGATTCTGTGTGAAAAAGAAGTTCAGAACAGATAATAGGTAGAAAAATAAAATTACAACCAACAATTTTTGCAAGAATTAGTGTTTGGTGGTCATTAGTCTATTAGTAAATTAGTGTTTATAGATGGACATTACATATATAGATAATGCTTCAAAATTCAAAAGTTACTGGGAATGATTTTCATTGTGGTTTTGCTTCATTTCATTTTCATTAAACAATCAGGATTTCTCTCAAGGATGAAAAAGAGTTGCTGAAACAGTTAGGCACTGAAATTTATGAGAAAATGAAGAATTTCAGAGAAATTTTCTAGAACCATTTGAAGAGGTGGAAACAAAACAAAACAAAACAAAATACTTATTTTAAACAGGAGAGGGGTTTCTAAGGGATCTTTAGTTAGCAATGACATTCGAATCACATTTAAGAGTCTGAGTACTTAGTACTGGGTCTGTGAAGATGAATACCTCAACAGTCAGAAGAGTCCTAGAACAGTTGAGGGGACATGACCAGTAGTTAGTCCAGAGGCCAGTGCCACAGTGATCCCAATATGACTCCTGTAGTTCAGAGAGCCACTTGTCACTGTGTTCCGTGATGAAAACTTAGATACACTGACTCTTGTATCAGTGAAGAAGCAACAACAGCAAGAAAAGCCAACTCCACTGCAAGAAGGTAAACCAAGCAGGTAATTTATTTTCTGAAAAACCCTTTGAAAGAAATCTATATTGCAATCTGAATGTTTCTCAAACAATTGGGATGGTCCTTCTCCTGTCAATCAAAACAATCAGGACAATTCTTCTGTGGTCCACCTCTCTCTAATGAGGTGCTTCTGGTTTGGGGCAAGGTGCCATTAAAACTATCTATAATATGTCTCAAAGTCTCATTAGGAAGTGTTCGTGGAAGAGAGACAGAGAGAATCTGGAGACAGTGAGTATTATAAGCAACACATTTTATTCAAAGGGTAAAGGGAAATGAGGCAGACATGGGGTGCTTACACCATAGATTTCATGTTGCATTTTTACTACAGAAGAGAGCAAAATACTCATGAGCTATGGGAATAATGCTATAAAAAGAAGGGAGAAGAGGAAAAGGAAGAAAAGGAAACAGAGGAGAAAAAAGGCTAAAGTTTTCCAAGAGTAAATGTGTGTGAGATTTACTAAAGTTCTTGAGAGCTGGCGCAATACGGATGCAGGGAGAGTTCACCCAAAAATAAAGGTGGCCATACTGTGCTGTCTGACCAGAGACATGTGAGTTCATCAGCAACTATTCATGAAAATTCCCTTCTGAACATGGCAGGGAACAGGTTATTTATTTGAGCAAGGCAGCTTAGCAGTGGACTATGACTCCACCTTTCTCAGTCAACTACTAAATTCTATTAGATCCTTAACCAGGGTAATGGGTTCACGAGTCTCTCTCCCAGCCATGATCAATTTTAGGAAATTTATTGTAATTTACAATGACTATGTATATTGGAACAATTTGTCAGCATTTTTAGAAAGCTGTATTTCTTAGGGGACAAACTCATTTTTAGTGTATTAGACATATACCTTATCTCTGAGGCTTATTATTCTGCTACTAGAATTGGCTACAAAGCATCAAGAAACTTGCTAACCTCAATTAGACCTCAAGGATCTTCTTCTTAACTAATTCCAAAGAGAGGAATTTGTATTTTTAGAATGTCAAAGTGAAAGTGATAATACCAAAGCATCTGTAAAATAATTAGAAAAGTCACCTTACTTCTGTGGTCCCCTGCAAGGATGGTACAGATGGGTGTTTCTATCACTTCCTTCATTAGAGAAAAGGAGGAAGTATTCTCTTTCATATAAACACTATGTTGAAAACAACTAACTCCCAATTCTGTACATTTTCCAAGTATATAGTTAGCAACCTTGTTTCATCATCCTATATCAAAGGATTCTACCTTCAGCCTACGTTCTACCAACGGCCCATGAGTGTATCAGGAAAGCTTTCGTTTATGGTTTGTCAAGCTTTAGCTTTAGCATTTTCCAGAAAGTAAATGATTTACAAAAACCCAAATTTAAGACATCCAGTGATTTTTCAAGACAAGTAATACTAAATTATGATAGTTAAGAGTTCTCACCATTATTTCAGATTATTCTGTCTGCAGCAGAGGGTTTTTTGATCTCAGAGGCATCCTCCCATCTTAATGCCAATGTCACTAGTAACTAGTCTTCTAGCAAGTTTCTTCATGTAAATGAATACAAACTAAATAACACATTCTATGAATAACAATTTATAGATAAAATAGATATTTCTCTATTATTCAGTACAACTGATAGTTTTAAAATTGTTATGCCCTAAGAACAATATTTCTTTGGAATGTGAACTCTGAGTTCCAGTCTGTGTGCCAAGGGTACTAAGTGCTCCTCTTGGTGACTGCACACCATGTACCTTTTATTCAGGCTTATGTCAACACACAGAGGCTAATATAAATTAACCTTCCCATCCCTAATACCTCATCTGTCAGGAAGCAATATTTACAATTCAGTAGGGAAAATGAGGAATTAAAAAATGCTTTATAACATGATTTTTTATTTTTTTACATTTTTCCAAAGTAAATGGCCTGCATTTGACCCTCTCCTAATATTCGTAGTGTCAGAACAAAAGGGCAGACGGACACTTTAACTCAGAGTCAGGCCCATGAGCATTCAGCATTCAAAAATCCTCACTTAAAACGTACTTGAACAAATCAATTGCTATTAATTAGTGATCTTTCATTTCATTTCACTTCCTCATTTCCCATGAAAATACTTTCTTTTTTATTTTAAAACAATCTTTTCTCATTTTACATACCAATCCCAGTTCCCACTCCCTCCTCTACTCCCACTTTTTCATCTTCTCTACTATCTGTTTATCTATCTATCTATTTATCTACCTATCTATCTATCATCTATCTATCTACCATATATATAATCTATCTAGATGATAGATTTATCTTTCTCTCACCATAAAGCTGACATTGCATAAGTCAACAACTCTTGAGGAGTGCTCTGGGTTGTGGTCTATACACCAGAGGTCATACCAGTAAAGAAACTCTCTCTCCCCCTCCCAGAAGCTACCAAATATCAATAGCTCTTCAGCTATAGCTGAGACTTTATGTCCTCTGTCCTCTTTTCCAGGCAGGAGTTTTGTTTGGCCTAAGTTCGAACAATGTCTTTGTGTATATTTTCAAATCTTTTCTCGGTGAGTTGAAGTTTTATCACTTATCTTGAAAACACACAGACTTATGGCTATTTTAATAAGAATATTATACTATATGGTTACTTAATTTCTGGTCCTAAATCATGGAATTGTATACAACAATCACCTTTTCCAGAAACCTTGCAGCTGGAGCCCTGAGCTTTTTTGAAACACAATATACAGAACCCTCAGTATTAAAGAGGTAATAAATGTAGCACTCTTAATTCCTTTACCAAGTAATCATAACCTTCAAATCATAACAAATCAAGCTTCAAACTTTTGTTGAAGAAAACTTTCATATATTTAGCAACCAGCTGCTTAAGAACTCCAAAGTGAGTCTTCTAACATCACTAAACAGTAACAATTAAACAATCTTTTTTTTCCTTTGTGTAGATGATATCATATCCATTGGAACTTTAAGTTAATGAATACAGTTTTCATTTGTATGCTATCCTTTGTTACATAGTAGTAGAGAGCCTGAATCCTCAACAACTGTAGCTGTAGCTAAATATCTACATATTTAGAGGCATACATCAGAAAAGACATAGATGTTATTATATTTGAAAAATATGTGATTTCAATATTTATTCATGAAATACAACTTGTTTGTTTGTTTTATGCATGTACTGACTGGTTTTGTTTGTCCTCCAATCCTGGACACCTATGGCCTTAAATTACTCCTCTGTTTGGAGCAGGGCCAGGATGACAGTAAGCCAAAAGCCTGACCTTGCAGGTGATCCCAGACTGGGGGAGCATACTGGCAAGTTTTGTATGTCAACTTGACACAAGCTAGATTCATCAGAGAGGGAGGAGCCTCAGCTGAGGAAATGACTTCACGAGTTCTAGCTCTAGGCCATTTTCTCAATAGTGATCAATGAGGGAAGACCCAGCCCATAGTGAACATACCTTTAACCAGGTAAATCTTATTTAATTTCACATTCCACAGTATATACAACACAAATGGATTTGAACAAAACAACCACAAGTCAATAATCTATATATTTATCGAATAATACCCAGGTTTTCTTAATTATGTTTCAAAGTAAAAGATCTGATTTTTTTCTTGTCAGAACTTAGAGATTCTCATTTGTCCACGAAACTTAAAATCTAAAAATATGCATGTCTGTTAAATCTTGTTAAGATTTTAATGATTTAAGAAATCATTCTTTATTAACGTATATTAGGATTCCTTCCCATGCCCTTGCTGGAATTTTAACTCTTTTGATCTTGTGGAGTTTGTATGTGGATCAGAACAGCTTCTTCATCTTCTGGATATTATCCTTTTCCTAGTCTCTCTTCTATAATGCTCTCCAGTCTTGTACAAGTTGACATTTTTGTCTCCCTTAGGGGTGGGCACACAATTGTCCCTTCTGGACACTTCAAATCATGATTCTCTGCTTTAACTGCCACCCACTGCACCAAGATGCTTCTCTCTGTCCCCTGATGTGGGATGTCCTTCTGTGTATGTGTTGCTTTTATTAGTGTAACTGACTAGGTAGAGTCAGTTATACGCCATGTAGCTGCCACAGGAGAAAGACACACTGGAACATTAGGAACCTTACCAATAGGCCACACCCTTGTGACAATACACAGATTGGTAGAAATGGGTTAATTTAAGATGTAAGAGCTAGCTAGACTAAAGTCATTGGCCAAGCAGTGATGCAATTTAGTTTCTGTGTGATTATTTAGATCTGAAGCCAGGAAACAAAGCAGTCTCCACCTACAAATGCACCCAAACAACTGGGGCTAACCCACATATCCTGTCACCCACTTCAGGAATGGATACTTCTATACCCACTCAGGTTTAGGAGGAAAGTAACTGAGAGCACACCATTAGCTCAGCACTCTGCCTGAGCAACCTCCCAGATTGGGTCTGGTATGCATGCACAGGCAGTAGTGCATGGCAGATTCCCACCACCATACATAGAAATATTTCTAGGTCGTGCAACGTGCTTCATGACAGATTTAGCTTTTACTCAGATAAAAAGGATTTTTTTTATCCTTCCCAGAGTTGAGGTGGTCAGCATGGTTCCAAGCCAGCAGTCCTAGAACTGACAGTAAATGTACCTCCACCATTTTTGAAAGGCCAAGAGAGGTAGAGCCAGAATCCAGGGCTGCCTTCACCACTTCACTTACCATTTAAAAATGTTCCTCATCAGAAAAGTATTTCATATATACAATAGGACAGATCAGACATAAAAACTTTTAAATGAGGCACGGTGTGTTTAAGAATGCACAAACACTTGGGAAAGAGAGGAAAAAGAGTATAGACAGTTATAAAATAAAGTCTTTAAAAGGGCAGTAAAAGTAATATAAAAGAGCATGGAAAATCATAGATTAAAGAAATAACGATAATAAAATAAATACTAAATGTAATAGGGTAAAAAATAAGTCATGTAAAGATGGGAAATAAACAGAAAATATGAATTAAATATATTATTGTATTTTTTTTAATTTTTAACTGCAGAGAGACATTTGATTCTGAGGGATGCTAAGCTAAACCAAGATATATGTATTTTAAAGGTACCTTGACTTCAAAATTTGAGTCTAATGATATGTTACTTTGGAAAAGATATTCTGCTTTTGTTTTGACAGAAGATGAGAACACAGACAATATGGATTCCTTCCAGGCTAATGTGGTTTGATGAAACAAGACTCCCTTGAAATTTCTCCATTAATCCTAAAAATACTTTGCCCAACAAACAGCAGTAAACAATTTGGAGAAAATATGCATAATTCCCAAAATGATTTTTCATAAATGTTTGTTTTCATTTAAGAGGGATATAATATAGAAATGAATACTTTATATTGGTATGTACTTTGGTGTATTGATACAAATTTAAGGCCAATTTGGTTTATATATATATATATATATATATATATGTGTGTGTGTGTGTGTATGTATTCCTACTCATGTTTTAGGTGTTATGATTATACAACTCATTTAAAATGTAATATATAATTAAAAATTACAGATTAATTTGTAGTCATTTATAATAATCAAAATTTTAATTATGTTAGCTAGGTTTTCTAGATATATAGAGATATATATTTCAGTTAGATAATATTCAAAACTCCAAAGACCTACAGAATATGATATTTAAAAGTTTATAATAACTTAGGCTTATTTCAATAGTGAGACATATCTGCTTCTAGCAGCACCAATTACTTCAAGAGGATGATGGGCATTGAAGAGTATCTTTATGGAGTTTGCTAGCCTTTTGGGTATGAAATTGCTCTTGCCTGGTCTACTTGATGGTATGCTGTATGAACTGGACATGCAGGATCCACATAAAAATGACAGTTAAAATTGCCTAAGAAACTGATACAGTTCTTCAGAGTTTCTACTTCATAAAAGAGTCATTCAGACATTCTCTAAGAGACAGAAGAAAGTGATTGACAAACTGCCAAAATAGGTGAAAAAGTCTTTCAAATTTTCTGCTTCATGGAAAAATCTGCCAGATGCTAAGGGACTATAGGCTGAAGATGGCTGCCCTAACGCTACAGAAGAACTTTTGGTGACTATTCAGACAGCAAGATTCTAGACTTTTGGAAGTTTTTTACAATGCACTTCCTGTTTGCTTAGGTAATATTATATCCTTCTGGAATCTTTGGTATAGTTGAAGACAGTTATAGTTTCCCTTAGTTATGATATAAAATAAATTAGATATAAAACTTTAGACATAAAAATAGGATAGATGATAGAATATTTTCCTCAATTTTTCAAACGTCTGTAATTCTTGCTTGATAATTTATTTGTACATGTAATTTTACTACGTTAAAGTTAAAACCTTCATTTTTAGTTGGACAGAAAAGGGAAGATGATGAGGAATGTCCTTCTGTATATGTGCTGCTTTTATTGGTTAATGAATAAATGTGTTTGGGCCAAAAAGCTTTTCAGAGCAAAGCCAGGTAGGAAATCTGAACAGAAATATATAGAAAGAATAGGCAGAGTCAGGGAGATGACATGTAGCTGCCCAAGGAACATGACACATTGGAACCTCAGGAACCTTACAGGTAGACCAAAACCTTGTGGTCATTAATAGATTGATAGAAATGCGATAATTTAAGATATAAGAGCTAGCTAGGAATACACTAGAGTCCTTGGCCAAGCAGTGTTGCAATTAATATAGTTTCTATGTGATTATTCATGACTGAGAAGTTGGGTAACAAAAGAGAAGTCTCCTTTTATATACCCCAGCTGAGATCAGCATGAAAACTATGGATATAACTTCAGAAATATTGATAAGACTGGTTAACACTATTTTCATCAGCAAAACAACTGCTACTCCATGATGTCTGCAGTCATGAACTTTTGTCCCTGTTTACAGCAGCATGATTTGCCTCTGGTAAAGCTGGCCTCTGCAGAAACATGATCCAAAAATAAGGTTGTGTGAGGAAAATTCCAAGTACTTTTGGGAACACTCAAAGAAAACAAGACAAAAGTCCATGGATCTGTTTCTTCAAAACACAGAACTCTTAATGGAATGCGTGCTCCTCCTAGATATAGCAGACAGGAGTGTATTTGCTTCAGGTTACTCATTATTGCTTGCTGCTGTTATTATATGCCTCTATGGAAAAACGTTTTGGCCATGAGTGACTTACTCTTGTTGTTGTATATAGCTTAAACACATGATGACTTTATTTATGTGATTTTGCTTCACCCTCACAGTATAAATTGTCTGATGCTCTCAATAAAGTTGGATATTGCATGAGACATTAGTCTGTCTCACTATTGGCTTCATTTCCTCAGGACCTTCCATCTCTACAGTGGTGTCAGGCTTCAAGTTTATAACGTGACTGACTACTCCTGTAATGGAAAAAAAATCAATATAAATTTTATTTATTTTTTTTTAGTAATTTTATTAAATTATAAAAAGTTTCCATTTACGCCCTTCCTCCCAACGCCCTCCCACTCCCCCCCTCCCTCTCCTCCTCCCTCTTTGTCCCCAAGGGCAGTCAGGGTCTCCTGCCCTGTGGGAAGTCCAAGTTCCTCCCCCCTCAATCCAGGTCCAGGAAGGTGAGCATCCAAACAGACTGGATCCCAAAAATCCAGTATATGCAGAGGAAACCAGTCCCAGTGTCATTGTCAATGGGTTCTCGGAAAGACTGCAGGCCAGCCACATTAAGAAAATCCGGCCACATTCAGAGAATCTGGTTGGATCACATGCTCGTTCAGTCACGGTCCATCTGGCCTTGGTAAACTCTCATTAGATCCGACCCCTTGTATCAGTGGGTGATAGTATCCCTCGCAGTCCTTCGTCATTTTCTTCCTCCTTCTGATCCTCGTTTGGATCTTGGGGGGCTCAGTTCGGTGCTCCAACGCGGGCCTCCATCTGTCTAGTCATCCAACGCCAGATGAGGGATCTATGGTGATAAGCAAAATATTCATCAGTATGGTCACGGGCCAAGGCCGGTTCAGGCACGCCCTCCTCTGTCCAGAGAACAATCTGGGGATCTCTCCTTGGACCTGGGATCCCATATATAATCAAGTTTCCTGTAAACTCTAATATGACTCCCTTAGTTGAAATATATTCTTCCCTGATCCCACATTCATCCTTCCTCCCTTCCCCCCATCCCGGTCAACCGAGCTTTCTCCATTCCTCCCCTACTCCCTTCTCTCTAACCCTCTCCCCTTCCAACAACCCTCCCACCCCCCCCCCCCATGCACCCAAGGTTACCTGGGACTCTTGACTATTTCCTACCTCCTGGCGGATAGGTAAATAATCTTCATCAGGTTCGTCTTCTTATTTAGCTTCTCTAGGATAACGAATAATAGGCTCAAAGACCTTTAATTATGGTTAGAATCCACTTATGAGTGAATACATACCGTGTTCCTCTTTTTGGGTCTGGCTTACCTCACTCAGTAAAGCGTTTTCTATGTCGATCCATTTGCATGCAAAATTCAAGATGTCATTATTTTTTACCGCTGAGTAAAACTCTAATGTGTATATGTTCCACACCTTTTTTAACCATTCTTCTATTGAGGGGCACCTAGGCTGTTTCCAGGTTCTGGCTATTACAAATAGTGCTGCTATGAACATAGTTGAACAAATGCTTTTGTAGTATGTTTGGGCATCTCTAGGGTATATTCCCAAGAGAGGAATTGCTGGGTCCTGAGGGAGGTTGACTCCCAGTTTCCTGAGAAACCGCCACACTGATTTCCAAAGTGGCTGCACAAGTTTGCATTCCCACCAACAATGGATGAGTGTTCCCCTCATTCCACATCCCCTCCAGCATAGGCTATAATTGGTGTTTTTAACTTTAGCTATTCTGACAGGTGTAAGATGGTATCTCAAAGTGGTTTTGATTTGTATTTCCCTGATCGCTAAGGAGGTTGAGCATGACCTTAAGTGTCTTCTGGCCATTCGAAGTTCATCTGTTGTGAATTCTCTGTTCAGATCAGTACCCCATTTTTTAATTGGGTTAATTAGAGTTTTAGTGTCTAGTTTCTTGAGTTCTTTGTATATTTTGGAGATCAGACCTTTGTCTGATGAGGGGTTGGTGAAGATCTTCTCCCAGTCAGAAGGCAGCCTTTTTGTCTTACTGACAGTGTCCTTTGCTTTACAGAAGCTTCTCAGTTTCAGCAGGTCCCATTTATTCATTGTTTCTCTTATTGTCTGTGCTGCTGGGGTCCTACTTAGGAAGTGGCCTCCTGTGCCTATATCTTGTAGACTACTTCCCATTTTCTCTTCTATCAGGTTCAAAGTGGACAGATTGATGTTGATGTCTTTAATCCATTTGGACTTGAGTTTTGTGCATGGTGATAGATATGGATCTATTTTCATTCTTCTACAGGTTGACATCCAGTTATGTCAGCACCATTTGTTAAAGACGCTTTCCTTCTTCCATTGTATACCTTTAGCTCCCTTGTCAAAAATTAGGTGTTCGTAGGTTTGAGGGTTAGTATCTGGGTCTTCTATTCGATTCCATAGGTCGACTTCTCTGTTCTTATGCCAATACCAAGCTGTTTTCAGTACTGTAACTCTGTAATAGAGTTTGAAGTCAGGGATAGTAATGCCTCCAGAAGTTCCTTTATTGTATAAGATTGTTTTGGCTATCCTGGGTTTTTTGTTTTTCCATATAAACTTGATTATTGTTCTCTCTAGGTCTGTGAAGAAGTTTGATGGGATTTTGATGGGGATTGCATTGAATCTGTAGATTGCTTTTGGTAGAATTGCCATTTTTACTATGTTGATTCTCCCAATCCAAGAGCAGGGGAGGCCTTTCCATTTTCTGGTATCCTCCTAAATTTTAAATACCAAAAATACATTATTTTGCTTATTTAAGTATTTGAAATAAATAAATAAAAACTATTCAGTTTTAGTCTTGATAATGTAAAGTTCTATTATATTTATTCAAAACTATCTAGAAATATGTTTGTACATATGCATGTTTATGTCCTTAACATGAAACATCATGATGGATTTGGTAAATCAATGAGATGATCTAATTGATAAATGTTTTTTGAGATAGATAATTAACCAGCCTTGTTACTGTCATCAATTTCTTGTATGAGAAATAAAGATAATTGTGTTACTAAAGAAGATAGCAGCAGATGTGGGGAATATAACTCAGTGGTTATTTTGGCCTGAGCATTTAAAGCTACAGTGTAACTATAGAAGCCAGATGGTACAATCTCTGAGTAGGGTAAAAATAACTCTCATCCAGCATTTGTTACAATACAAGAAGGGACATTAGAGATTAAAAAAGTACCTTTACTTCTGTTTGAAACTAAGTTGGAATTCAGTCTTTTGGAGATTTTAGACAAACGTATTTGTTTAGAGTGGCCTTGCAATTGGGTCAGCTTTCTTACTAGCTTTATAACCTAGAGCAAGTACACAGATGCATGCGGAGGGTCTCTACTACCGGAACACATTGGAACAGGAGACAGCCTAGAAGGGCTGGGAGAAGAAATGGGCTGAATAGAACTCCCTTGGTCCCTTACCAAATCCACCAAGCAGGTGTGATTCTTCATCATCACCATAATCCAAAACACTTGTTCAGTTTTCTAACTCTTGCTAGTAATAGCCAGATATATTCTTGGAGATATAATTGAGTCAAGGATTATTTTTCCAGCATAAACCTAATATTTTGTGATTAGAGTAGGTCCTAATCCTTCCTGCTCCAGCTCAATTTCAGAAAATCTAAAGTAGGTTATTGACCTGTCCTGCATTTAAAAGTTTAACAATAAGATGTGTCTTTATGTGCACATATGTATGTACTTGTGTGCTTGTGTGTATGTGTGTAGGCGTGCATATAGATGTATGTATACAGGTGACTGCTGCTCTATGTGTATGTGCATGTGAAATGTCAGAGTTCTTCCTCAATTCTTTCCACTTGTTTTTTTGAGAAAAATCTTCACTAAATCTGAAACTTGCTGTTTCCACCAGAATGACTGTCCAGCAATGCCCATGGGTCTGGGCTTAGTCCTGACAGTGCAGGGTTAACAGATGTGCACCACCATGCCCACCTTTTCTTTACATGGATTCTGTGGATCTGACCACTGGTCCTCATGTTTATGCAATATATACTTTTCCCACTGAGACATTTCTCTCCATGATTTAATATGTTATTTCTCTTACCATATAAAGATAATGGACATGTAAGTCACAAAATAGGATATGTTTTAGCTAAGGTTAGTGTTGCTGTGATGAAACACCATGATCAAAAGCAACATAGGGAGAAAAAGGGTTTATTTGACTTTATATATCTAGAATCACACAGTCCATTGAAAGAAAGCAATGTTGGAACTCAATCCAGGCAGGGACATGGAGACAGGAAATGATGCAGAGGTTATGGAAGCATGTTGCTCACTGGCTTGTTCCTTATGGCTTGCTCAATACTATTCTATGATCTTTCAACAATACAGGTATCATTTCTCAATTTTTATGCAATTAAGGAAACTATGGATCCAAGATAGTGATCTATATAAAATAAGATAACTGGTACATAGGGGAGATAGGTTCAAATCCTGCTGTGTGTGATATGAATGTTTGTGCTTTTTCTCCATGTCACATTACTTCTCTCTTTCACTTTCCCACTGATCATTCTGCTGCAGTCCTGACTCTCAGCCCTGAGTGTGAGGTCAATTTGTCTTTGACTCAGAGCCATGCTGGAGGAATAGGACATCTAAGAGTTTCTGGTGACCTGCCAGGGCACTGCAAGGATCTCTGTTATCAGTAGGAGTATCCTTGGCTGTGGTCAGAAGAAGGACATTGACTTCTCTTCAGAGATTGAGAGAAATTTACTAATCCAGAGCCATGCAAGGAGCACATGTCAAAGGAAGACAGGATGATCAAAGTAATAATTAGCAAATTAGTAGGCAGGTTGAAAATGAACTTGGGATAACTTAGTGTCCTGAAAAGAAGTGTTGCTAATTTAGTCAAGATTTCCATAATAATTATATGAAAACATCTAGGGGTCCCTGAAGGAAATTACAATTTGTTTCCTGGAGCTACATACCTATGTAGTTATAAATAGGTATGAATTATGTGACATGGCTTTCTCTCTGTTTCAGGTCTCGTGCTTAACTAGTGGATCAATACTCTAGAGGTAAAAGGAAGTAAAAACAAACCGAGATGCAAGCAATGGCTGTGATAATGCAATGGTGGATGACTGCCCAGAGGCCTGAGAACCCAATGAGACACTGAGGAACTGAGGGATAGAGACATGGTCTCTGATCCTTTCTATAATCGAGTAAAATTGAATCTATTTTCAGTTTACAAGCAATGATTTGCTAATGTGCACATTTTGAGTGCTCACATGTGTACTCCCGTGGGTCCAACTCAACATGACAGAAAGAGCACAGCTCACACTCCAGCATAAGATGGCACCAGTGTTAAAAGCACCATCTCTAACAGTATGATTTGTAGAGTTCGATTGACTTTTTTCTGTCACTTCCTATACTGTAATAAAATATTGAAGAACTTATATTCTCTCCCTTTCAAAGAGAGATAATTTAGAAACAATTAAATAAAATATAATTTCTATTGAGTGATACTGAAGGACAGTTTTTGAAGGTTTTTCAGATGCAGATAAGTTTTTTTTCAAATGAATTGTATTTGATATAAGTGATATGTAGGGGAAAATAGGAAAATGAGGAAAGAATTTTAATTGAGAAAAGAGAGGGAAGTAAATACAGAAGAAGATGAAGGAGGGAAGAAAGAAGGAATAAATACCACTAAGGTTGTTTTAAAATACATGAAAGAAACATTATTTTTATTTATCTAAAATTATACTGAATACACACATGTAAGTGTTTATATATCTTTATAGCGCTTTATGGCACACCTGTACTTTTCAGGGTTCTCTAAAGGAACAGAACTGTTAGAATATATATACGTATATACGTATGTATGTATAGGCATACACACACACACACACACACACACACATATATATATATACACAATATAAATAGTGTATGTGCATAATGAAAATCCAACAGTAACTGTTTCACAACAGAGAGGCTGAGAATCTTGGAGTTTTTGTAGACCATCAGGCTGGATGTCCAGCAGTTCCAATTTGGCAACAAAAGGCTGGAGGAACAAGCAAATTATCAGTCTGTGTTGGAATTCTGAAGAAGTTAGTTTAAATAGTAATAAAGAAATGCTGCTACAACATCGGGCTACAAGATCTTGCCAGCAAGCGTGATGGAAAGCAGGCCGAGAGCAACGTTTCTTTCTATGTGACTTTGTCTGGCCTACTATCAGAAGGTCCAACCCAGATACAGAGTGGGTCTTTCCGCTTCAAATATTCTTAAGCAAATCCGGCACAGAAATGCTCAGCAGTTGGAATTCAGTTGATGCCAGAGACATTCAAGTTGACAACAACCAAGATTAGCCATTCCAAGTTCACCCTTTGTCAATTTGACACATTAATGGCATCTCCTCATGCCATGCTTAACTTCCAAATGGAACTAATATGCAGGTCATAATTTCATCTAACATGATGTGACACTCTCAAATACAACCTTAAATACATTTTATGTTTTAGAGTAGGTGTCAAAGTCATTGAGGAATGATTAGTCTTTAGAGTCATAAGTTCAATGTGATAATATAGATATACAATAGTTTTTTACCAATATTATCTCAATTGGTCTTGTAGTACATGATAAAGAAATTATGGAAAGAAAATGCAGATATTGACTTAGGTGTTACCAATAACAGCCTTTCTCTACCACCTATTCTTTATTTCCTTCAGTGAACAACACGGGTAGGTCCTTCATGGCAACAGCCCTTTCTGAGGTATCAAATTCTGTCGTTCTGTCATATCTACTGTGACAAGCAAGATGAACAAGGTAACTTATAGAACTACAAGTTTATTTTGATTTATGACTCTAGAGTGATAAGTCCATTATGATGGGGAGGCAAGCATGGAGGCAGGAGCAGAAAGTTGAGAACTCATATCTTTAACCACAAGCAAGAGGCAGAAAGAGTGACGTGGATGTACCTCTAAACTTTTACCGTCTGAACTCATACCCAGTGATGTACTTCCTTCATCACGACTGTGCCACTTACACCTTTCTAAACAATACCGCCAACTGGAGACCAAGTTTTCAAGTAATGGAGACCATGGGGGACATGTCTCACTCAAAACAACAGATCACATATATAAGGAAAGATAATTTATGATGCAATTGAAGAAAAACAGTGTTGTTAGTAAGCTGTGCTGGATCATTGCATATCCCTAGGGTGGAGAAATTTAGCTTTAGTCCTTTCATATAAATAATATATTACAGATTTCAAATAAAACAAAAACTATAAATTTAATAATGACCTTAAGTTGCAATCAAATATGCCTTACATGGGATTCAAATGTATACATTAAAAAATATGGTAAAATAGATAATAATTAAGATGAAGAATTCTAAACCAGGAGTATATTTGAAGTGACTGATAACCATAATATATTCACATATACAATGTATTTTTAAAAGTTTTTATAGCCCGTAAAGCCAAAATATTCTATTTATGTTATTCCTTTAATACAGTTTTATTACTTTATTTTATCTATATGAGTACTTTGACTACATGTCTGTTTGTGTACTGTGCACTCAGTGACCATAGATGCCTGAAGAGAACGTTGGGTTCCCTGGGATTGGAGTTACAGAGTTTGTGAGCTGCCATGTGACTTCTGAGAATTGAATACTCATCTTCTTGAAGAGCTATCAGTGCTCTTAGTTGTTGAGCCTCCTCTTTAATGAACTTCTCAAGTAAACTTACCTACTCTGGGAGAAACCTGAATCATGAATTTCACTCCCGGGACTATTGATCAATAGAACAGGAAGGTAAACTGCAGTTCTGGTAGCATTCCACATATTCTCTTGAGACTTGAGTGTGATTTCCAAACAGTATTTATTTGAGGAGATTTACCTCTTTTTTATATATTTTGTTTTGTTGTGATTTTTTTTAAATTGAATTTTCCTGAGCTCTACATTTTTCTCTGCTCCCCTCTCTGCCTTTCCCCTCCCGTCTTCAACCCTCCCTCAAGGTACCCATGCCCAGATTTACCTGTTTTGTGTATGCGTGTTGTACTTTCCAGCATGTGAATGAAGGCACTGAGAAAGAAATTCAGGGCCTCTCAAATTATATGAACGGAGCATCAGGATGTTTTGAATATGCTTTCTCTGTTTACTGATTTAACTACTTATACTTTCCTGTTTGCATTTCTTATATAATTTTATGGCAGAGAACCCACTGAACTTCAAGCCCTACAGCCCAAAATGGGATTGGAAAATAACAATTCAAGACAAGTGTCGTGGAGGTATAGTTTCCAGGTACACTAATCTCAATAGAAACTTAGCTTTTGTACACTAAAAGGACTAATTTCTAGGAAAATAATAAAATAAATCTTCAAAGAAACCTAATCGATAATTATGTAAGATAATGAATGGGTCACACAGTGAGAAGGATGTACTGGGAAACTTGCCCATTTGTTTGATTTTGAAACTGCACATTTGGCAAAAAAACCCAGTGTTGAGCTTTGGTTTGCCAAGCTCCTTTATCTTTTAAATAATACTAAATAATTGGTTTCACATTTTTCCTGCTTTTCTAATTTTACTTTCTGTGTTTGCAAATATGAATAGAATCAACAAAACCTTCTGCATTGGCAGCTGTTTTCATCGATCTTACAGTCGTCGGAAAAACAGAAGTAGCTTGCGTTTGTCTCTTGGTAATAAAATTACATAGTAAATACTGCCAGGGAGCCTGAAGTGGTTATACAAAACACATAGTGTGTGGCATCAGTAGAGAGTTTCTTAATCAGGACCCCTAAAGGGAAGCACGTGGATCTCACTTGCTTTGCAGAGCTTGTAAAGTGGACAGCAGTTCTGATCTGAAGAAATGGCTATACGAACGTGAAGCATAAGAAAATACTTCATCTCTTTGCTCTTTTCTGTTTGCTTCCTTCTAACTTGAAGAAAAGATTCTCTATAAAATTTATGACAACGTGTTCTTTTCTGCATGAATAGAGAACAGGGCAGAGGACAGTCAGTGACTAATAAATATGCTTTGTTGCAAAATTACCTTATTAATCTTTTGTGGGGATAGTGTGAATTTCACAGAGACATTCCTTTTTAATAAGTAAGTTTTCGGGTCAAAGTAGAAACTTGAAGTAGCCTACATGAGTTTGAACAGTGCTATTCTGTCTATTACATCAAACTCTAAACAAGCCCTGACTATTGATAAAGAAATGACATTCATAAATGTAATTATAGGTTCTCAGGAAAGTTCCTTAAAACAACAGAGATTTCATGCTGACTCTAGCTTGGAACATTTTTTATTGTGATCTTATTTATTGAATTCATATAATTTTATGTGCCCTAAGGACAGTTAAGAGTGGTTATTCACTGTAAAATGAATGTGATAATTTTTTTACATGATAGCCTGGGATGATTTATGATATGAGCAAAATAGCAATAAGATATGAGAATTACATATCATTCTGGGGCTGGAAGATATCTCAGTAATTAAGAGAGCTAGCTGTTCTTCCAGAAGTCATGACTATTGACCCCATCACTCATGTACGGTGACTCACAACGGCCTGTAATTCTAGCTCCGGGGCATTTAACACTCCCTTATGTTCTCTGTGGGCACCTGTACACAGGTGGCAGGCACACGGAAATATAAAAAATAAATAATAAAACAAGAATTAGCAACAATTCTACATAATAAATTGCTTAATTTTGCATTAGCATGTACAATATATTCTATTTTATTATCCCACTCCTTAGTAATTATGCAAATTAGTTCATTTTGTAAACCAACAAGAAAAAGTTGTGATAAACAAAAACATTATTATTTCCTGTAAATAATGTTGTTTCAAAATGAAAAACAAAGCTCTTAAAGGGAACAAGAGTTTGAACAACCTGTTGTTCCTACAGACAAACATGAATAACTGTAGACCAAGAACACAGATCTAGGTTAGCCTAAATATGTTGATAATTTTTTGACATAGTAGTCAGCCTTCAAAAATTTCAAAGGATATTTTTATCCTGTTTTTAAACTAAAGCCTTATAACTTTATAAGGCAGAAAAAGGTTAGAGATATGAACAGAGACGAGTCAGAAACAAATCACCTCAAAACAGGACGAGAAGAAAGGGATCAGTGGCCACAACCTTTGAAAGTCCATTCAGACAGGACTTGTCTAGTAATGAAGGGATGTGAAGGGAGGCAGTAAGTCATGCTGCTTTGAACTTTTAAAAATAAAAGCTCATGAAGTATTTAAAGAAAATTTCCACTGATGTCTGATATCACTTTTCTTCATTATAAGGCTTCAGTTTAAAAACAATAAAATTCTTATTTCTGTTTGGGAATTGATGAATAAGAAAAAATAAAGTATTATAAATTAACTTAGTGGCAGTGTTTTAGATGGCATTAAAAGGTAAAAAGATTATTGAACAGTAAAGAAATATGTACATTTTATTTTTCAGTTTATAGTCCATGCACATAAAATACCTGAAAAGTAGTTCAAGTTTACAAACTTATTATTTTTGAATAGAGTTAAAAAGTAATTCCTAAAGAGAAAACTTGAATGTGTCTCACTGTACTAGTGAATGTAGCTACTTGAGACAATCCATGAAAACAAAATGAGAGTAGATCATAGATGCTGATTGCTTTTCTGATAGCTGGCTGCTGTGTCAGGATCTGCATTGCATTAATTGATTAGTAATGATAATAAGACAAGTAATTATGTGCCTCATTTAGCTTTTTTCTTGAGAAAAATATTTTAGAACAGTGTTTTCAGCTCTTCCTAATGCTGCAACCCTCATGATGTGGTGACTCCAGCCGCAAAATTATGTTCATTGCTACTTCATAACTATAAATTTGCTACTGTTATGAACTGTCTGTTATGACTCACAATGTAAATATCTAGTCCTCAGATAATCTTCGGTGACCCCAGTGAAAAACTCCTTCGACTTCCAAAGGATCACAGCCCACAGGCTCAGAACCATCATTCTAGAAATATAAATATCTAATAGGCGGATGATCTTAGATCACCCCAGTAAAAGGGTCATTCAACTTCCAAAGGGTCAAAACCTTTGGTCAAAACAGGCTTAAAAGCACCATTCTAGAAAGTGAAATTAATTTTCAATATTTCAAAATATCCTAATTAGTATCTACAAACTATTTCAAAGCATTCGAACACATGTTTCATCACTAGGAAAAATAACTAATGAGCATGATATGAAGCAATTGTTTCAATAATCAGAGCCATTCTTCTTCTAGGGCTGTGTTTGCAATTGTCACTGGCCTACTTCTTCACTGGAGTTGAAGCAGAGACCTGTTATAAATAAAATTCACCTGTAAAATACAAGTACTTCAATCACTTCCTATCTCAGCTATGGCTGAGGGTGAGTCTACAATGTTAATGAACCCATCTCAAGTATGGTTGAGGGTGTGTCTACAATGTTAATGAGCCTATCTCAAGTACAGTTGAAGGTGTGGCTACAATGTTAAATACAATGCTAAGTACTTGTAAAATACAAGTACTTCAATCACTTCCTGTCTCAGCTATGGCTGAGGGTGTGTCTACAATGTTAATGAACCCATCTCAAGTACAGTCGAGGATGTGTCTACAACAGAAGTGAACCCTCCATCCCATGAACAGATAAAGGAGAAATCCAGAGTACATCAAACAGTTTTAGTTTGGAGACAATTTGGATGCAATTTGACGTAGGTTGATATGACCTACAGGCAGAAAACATTTTCATACAAGGAGTTACATACAACCTTGTTCAAGAAAAATATGGAGTTGAGAAACAGATTGTACAAGGTGGCTTCTATCCATGAGGTTGCTCTATATATCTCCCATCTCTCTGTCAACAGGACAAATGATCTTCAGTCTGGAAACTCTCCCTTGGGTATTAAGGTTTAGAAGACTTCAATCCAGTGATAATTTCATCTTGTGAAATGAAAGTACTGTTGTTGGACCCAAAAACACTTGGGATGATCCGCATAGTGATGGATGGTTCTGGGAAATTCAAAAGGGTCACTTGAGAGGAACCTCTACAGAGGGGGAAAATCAGTTACTGCACCTAAAGTGTACCTAGACATAATGATGTAAGTTTTCATTCTTTTTTTTAGTCATTTTTCTTAAGATTTATTTACTTTGTATACAGTGTCTGCCCACATGTGTGCCTGTACCAGAAAAGAGCACCAGATCTCATTACAGATGGTTGTGAGCCACCATGTATTTGCTGGGAATTGAACTCAGGACCTTTGGAAGAGCAAGCCATATTCTTAACCTCTGAACCACCTCTCCAGCCTTTGGACACTTAGAAATTTGATAAAATACAGAAAACCATTTCCGAAATCTAAGTTATTCGTTCTGGGACATGATCTGTGTTATCCAAATAGGCCTATGACAGAAAGATGAGTAATGAGTCATGTAACAGCATGAGAAGCCATTATAGCCATTGATCACAGTGTCCTGGATCACATATTCAGGATCTAGAAAACAGGGCAAGTGTAGAAAAATGCAGTCCATGTGCAACCATGCAAATTGTGTCTATAGCAAGGTGGTATAATCCTAAATACTATGACATGAAGGATCATGTGGGAAAGTGCAGTCTCCTGTGCAGTGTTATCAGGAACGTGAACGCAAGTTCATGAAACAAGTCCATGTTGTTTTCAAAAATGCTATTCCTCCAATTCAGTAGTCACTTAGGAATCTGCAGAAACAACCTTTGAAAAATAGCATAACAAAGACCTTTAGCTCTAGATAATATGAAATATTACTTGTTGAGGCATTAATTAATAGGACATATTTAATCAGTGTTTTAAAAGCACATTTATTTCTCTTCACAAATCCATTTGACTTCCTGGCCAAGTTATTTTAAGAAATCATATATTCGAGTTTCAGCTTAACTACTTTGGATCTCTGTGCAGAACTTAAGTGTTGTTCCAGACATTTCCTTCTCATAGATGGCATCAAATCTCTCATTTTGGGCCACTGTGAAGTAATTTTTCCAGTCACCAACAGTACCTAAAATAGCAAGAATGAATGAAAGAATAAAATATAAATTACAAAAGAAAAGCTAATATTCACCAAGGGAAAGACTGAGTACTTGAGAAATGAATTTGAAATGCACTGTATTTGGCTTCAAAAATAATTTCTATTATAAAAAAATGAGGAAAAGTGTTATTAGTTTTATTCTAATTTGTAACAATGGTAACCGGTGTATATGCATATATATTTATCTTGAAATTAATTTTGTCTGGTAGATATTTAAAGTTAATCTCATATTAAATAAATACTGATTATTTCAAAATGTTATTTAAAATTAATTATTATCATGGGTAAAACAAGCTTATAAATAAGCATGGAGTTTATATTTCAAGAGTTATTTTGAGACAGATAATTTTCTTATCTATATTCTCGGGGAATATACTGTTTCATAAGGGAGATCTTGTACTTTTCCTGACTGTCCTGCACAATCATCAGCAGTAAGACATTTTATTTTTTCAGTCATAATGTCTTTACAAAGAACTTTCCACCATCCAGATAAGCTCTCAAATGGGAAGCAGAGGAGTTTCACTTCCTGGAATTTACAAATGAGAATTCTGTGATCATTGGAAGACACTTTTCCACTAATTCACAAAATTTATACTTCATTTATATTTTTGGTGAGAATAACATTAAAGTCAAACCTGTAAAGCTCCAGAGCTGTCTTGAGACAAACACATGACTTTGTGTGAAGGAACAATTGCCTCATGTAGATATTCATGAGTAGCCTGTACTATATGTGAATTACGGGATAAACATGCAAATCTGTCTATTGAATAAGTGAATGAATGAACAACTGAATCACAATCACTACCAATATTTATATAATGTGTGTGTATAAATATATATACATATATATATATATATATATATATATATGTGTGTGTGTGTCTAATTTATGGTTAGAACGTTTTCTAAATTATTATATATCATTTCATGTAGTGTTTTTCCAAATTTTATATAATAGGTGTTATTGTTTTATGTGTTTTGTCAATGATGTGAGTAGAACTTTGGCTGGCTAGTTGATGTATTTGATGTCACAGATTTAGACAGAACTCGGTCTAACCACAGGGCATGTTTTTTCTTCCTCTACAAGAGATGCAAAGACTTCAAAATCTTGTTAGGTTAGCATGTAGTCTTCCATGATGATGTTGCACAAAACAACAAATCCAGACACGAAGCTCATTTTTTCTACTCATCAGTCTTTAAGCTGTCAAGAAAGATCTCATCCATTTTCATATGGCATGAGCTAAACTGTTTGGGGATTTACCTTCCGTGACATAGCTGAATTTGACTGCATCAACAAAATGAATTGCTTTTCAAGTTCTATCAGGTAAACTTTGTATGAATATAATTGTGTATGCATATACATTAGTCATTTTGCTCCAAATTATAATAATACTAATAATATTTTTCTTTACTCTGTTATAGTAGAAATTGTCTTTGGAGTCAAATGTAGTGTTTTTTCAGATAAATTTAACACTAAAACAACTTTTTACTTTGACAAGATTAGAACTTTTATTAAAATGTCATAATATAATGATTTTCAAAATTGTTTTAATTTTATTTCAATGTCCAAACACATTCCTGGAGTTATTCTTATGTACCAGCATTAAAGAAGGTCCCTTTCTTCTGTATTTATTTCAATAAACATTAATCAAAATAGTAGTTGGCATTAGTAAAAAGTTAAACAACTAAATTTTTAAATTAATTTATGATGTGTTGATTTATTATTATTGAAATGGACTATGTATAAGAAACCATAATACACAATTTGCTTCATAACAAACCAAGAATTTTAATAGTAAATTCCATAAGGAAAAGAAACTTCTTTTTGATGAACTGTCTACATAAAAATTGACAATTATTTTCTAAGTTATATGGGGCTTTAAGGAAGTTGCATTCTACTAGATAAGTGACCAATGAGGAAAGAGGAGTGTCTATGTCAATTTATAGAATGCAATAGAATGATAAACATGATAGTTCACGATATTGCATGATAATTGTGAAAGTCAATTATATTTAGAATAGTAAATTAGAAGACAGTATCAAACCTTTAGTAACTATGTACATTGTTTTTCTTTGTAAGGACGATCCTAATAAAGTGACTTTTGACTGTATATGTTTTTGGTTTTCATTGATTTCCTATGAAGAACTGAAACTTAAAGAAGTTAAATAAAGTAGTAGAAATCATAGAACTGGTTCTTCACAAGAAAGTAAAGGTGAGAATTACATTCAGCAAAATTTTACCTTTTCTCATGAAAGGGGACTTGCTGTGATCCATCATTGATGAGGGCAGATGGGTATAATTGACCATGGGGTTGTCCTTCATCATTTCAAAGGAGGTGTGATGGATAATCTTGTCCAAGGTCTTCTCATCCAAGGTCTTGTCTAGAAAGCTGGCAACCTTTTTGATTTCTTCCTTTGGGTTCTTCAGGAGTGAGATGAAAAATGCAAGGAAATAACAAACATGTAAACCACTCATATTTTACAAAGTGATGCAACTTTTATAATTACATTATTATTCTTGAGTCTACATAAGTATATGCTGGAGTTTGAGGATGAAGCATTACAAATTCAAGGTCTAGAAACCAGACCCTCTGCATATGGGTAAAAGTTTTCTTGCCTGTTCTGTTTATGGGACCTCTCACAGTTGAACCAGGATCTATTCCTGCTGCACGAGCTGACTTTAAGCCTATTCCACTTGATGGGATGTTTTGTTCATTCTTGATGTTGGAAATGGGGTGTGGTTGGTCCTGCCAGCATTGAATGTGCCAGGCTTTATTGACTCCCCATGGGAGGCCTTACCCTTTCTGATGAGTGGATAGGAGTGGGTTGAGGAAGAAAGGGAGAAGGGGAAAATTGTGGTGATATGTAAAATGAATTTTAAAAAGCACGTGAGGTGTAAATATAAAGAAAATAAAAAAAAACACAAATTCACGGTCTGCTCTGCTACACAGAAAGACACTAATTCAACAAACAAAAGAAAGAAAGAGCACACACTGCTCTTTCAGGGGACTCCTTTGGTTCCCAGTCCCCACGCAGAGTAGCACACCAAAGCCTTTAACTCCAGCTTCCAGAGACCAGGCCCCATGGGCTCTGAGAGCATGTGCACTCACTTACAGACAGACAGACAGACAGACACAATTATAAAAATTAACCAAAATCAATCACCTCATTTCAGTTTATTAGCATAGCATGAGCTTAATGTTTACAGCTTTCAATCGGGCAATTAAATTTTCATTGATATTTCAAAAAGATTTTGAAAAAAATTGATTGAAACTAAAATTGAGAGATATGATTAGAATTTAATAAAATGTAACATCTACTGTGGTGATGAGATGTCGGTATCAACTCCCAGTAAAAGCAAACAGCTTAAATTCTTAATATAGGACTTTGAAATGTTTCAAAATACTTCCTGCTAAGAGTACATATATAACAGATTTTAGAAGTATTAAAAAATGTTTGAATATTCCTCAAGTGCTCCTTGGGCTAGCCCATGAATCAACCAAAAA
The DNA here is from genome assembly GCF_982192425.1 of Myodes glareolus. Classification (NCBI taxonomy): domain Eukaryota; kingdom Metazoa; phylum Chordata; class Mammalia; order Rodentia; family Cricetidae; genus Myodes; species Myodes glareolus. The sequence goes on along the minus strand of NC_142033.1, from coordinate 19,618,739 downwards.
TTGTCTTTTTGAATAAATCACATCAGTATAAAAAGGACAGAAGCTCTTCCTAAAGATAGTAGAGGTTATCTTTCCAATTTGGGTGATTCAGATGTCTTCTATGCTGTAAACTAACTACAACCTGAAGAGTGGAAAATTTCGGACTGTTGGAGACAAGCTATAAAAAAGGCCTAGCGTTTCCCAAAAACACATTCAGAGCGTGTAACCATTCACTGGGACATACTGTCACTGATATTTTGGTTATTACTCTCGTTCAGTCTACAAGTCATCACATTATGAAAGGTTCCATCTATGTGTAACTCCTAAGCCACAGTATTTAAGGTGAGCACTATATTAGGTACTATAAGTATACTTTCAAAATTGTTAGTTTTTTTAGTTTCCATCACAGATTTGAGAATTGAAAGGTGTTCTAAATTGTGTATATGGAGCTTTACAAACAAAGAAACATTTCTGTACATTTTTCAATGGTTTGGGAAGGTCAGCAGGACTGTCCAAGTTTTGTAGAATAGCCCAGAATGGCGGCAAAGTGCATTACAATAATATTGAGCAAACCCATTTCATAGAGACTGTGTGAATTACAAGTTTATACTCTAAAATAAATACACTGTGTGTTATGCCTAGAGTCTGTACCCCAAAAAACACCAAGAGACCAGACCAGATACAAAAGCAAAGAGTCTTTCTAATTACAAAGTAACTCAGGTTCTCCATTCATTCAACACAGTGGGTAGAGTAGGAGAGACTCTGAGTCACAGTGGGGTGGGGCATTTATTGGGGATAGACCAAGGGCAGTACATCTGGGAGTCTGCTAGTTACATAGTAATAGTCTCAAGACTGGTGTACCTCCAGACTGGAGGAAACTGTCCTGAGCTGATAGGTCAACTGCAACTGTGGAAAGGTTGCAATACTTGGAGGCCAAGGGGAAGTGAGGCTGTTGCTATGATTACTGCATTCCACCTTATCAGTAAGGCAGGTCCAGAGCCTGCCACCTAACTTCTGATGTGTTCTTTACCCCCATGAAAGATACCTTTCAGCAGTTGCAACTGACCAATCTGTTCAGTAAGGGTTTCCCAAGCCTGTAGGTGCATCAATTCTGAGACTGTTGTTATGAAACTTGCAAACCACCAAATGCGGCACCTTGCTCTACCCCTAATAAATGAGCGGCCCCACTATGTCTCATGGTATCACCTACTCCATCCTCTGTGTTGGATGGATAGAGGAACTGAATTAACTCGTAATTAAAAAGGCTCTTTACTTTTACACTGGATCTGATTTCTTGGTTGTTTTTGCAGGTCTAGGCTCTGGGCACAACATTGGAAAAGTAAAGAAAGAGAAACATTTGAAAAATAAAACAAACAAAGCATGGACACAATCCAAAGTCCAGAGTGTGCAGAGAGTAGACTGTAATTATACTAAACATAAAACCTAACTGAAGGCTTGGCAAACTAAAAGGAAAAATAAAGTTGATATAGTAAAAAGAAAATACAAGTCGTAAAGGATGAGAGGTTGGAGAACTAAACACATTATTTTTTCTTTTAAACATGTTAAATTAATTCCAATGTTGGTCTGAAATTCCATTTAGAAAATGATGAAGATATGGGAATTACTTACAGATAAATATTCAGCAAATGCAGAAGAAAGAAGTGAAGATCAAATTATAGCGATCAATTGAAAAAGAAAACGAATGGATGTATATACAGATACCAACTGCAAAGTCTTGGGTGTGACATCCTGGTAAGTCCAGAGGAGAATTTTAGGGAAAAGGATGGTTGAAATCACATGCTAACTAAATGAAGAAAAATCTATAACTAAATATAGATCAATGATTTCACAAAGTGGTAACTGGTCCGATAGACATGCAGAGTTATGTCTATATAACTATATATAGGAAAAAAAAGCTATTTTAATTTGGATTCTAATGTTAGTTTGAAAAATAGATATTAATGGTTTCTCCATGACACAGTGTGCACAGTGTGCACATTATAAACATCTACTATGTTACCTGTTTTAAATCTTCATAGTACAAGAAAAGTAGCGGATGCTCTTTCTTCTTTTCCCACCAACTCTTAACGTGATTGAACCATGAACCATAAGGCACTAAAATAGGAAAAAATGGTACCTATATAAGTGTTTACCAGATCAAAAAAATTTTAAGAAGGCATTTGCAAAGACATTTTATAGAATTTGATAATCAAAGAGGCTGACAATATAGGATCAATTTTCAAAAAGTTAAAGTTAGCCTTTTATATATGTATATATACAATCAACTTTTAAAACATAAATTACAAAGACAGCATTTCAAGTAAGAATAGATTGGCCACCACTGAGTTAGGTTGATCTCCATTGAAGATTTACATAACATCAAGTATCAAGTGTTAATATAAATATCACAGATACAGCATGTATAACAGAGCTCTCTAATGATGAACAAAAACTGAGAGTGGACTTTTAACACTGGAAAGAGATTACAAAATGTCTTTATATGGCATTGATTATTATCACACTTTCAAGTTAAATTTTATAGTAAACACTTAAATGTAGTTACTTTCCTAAACTGGAATTTAATATATTAGTATTAAACTTGAATGTTCTGACTTTTATAAAAATGAAGGAAGATAGGTTATTGAAAATAGAAATATTTGAAATAAAAACTAGTTGACATCTTAAAACTAAGTTTTAGGCCTACTCACCATTTCCAGCTAAGAATTTCGGCACATATTCTTCCCAGGTGCAAGGAATAGGGTGTAGATTATTCATTAAGTCAAAATGATAATACGAGACAGCAACATCTTTGGCATTTCGAGCTAAATAAATCATCTACATGACAGAGGAAGAAGGAAAGCAAGGGATGGGGTATTATTAATAAATAAATATATTTATAAATATATAAAATTGCAGAGCAGTTCTTCTCCTCGAAGTTATGGATCATAATGCTAACCTATCAGCACTTCTAAAGTAGAAACTGTACTCATGAACTTATTAAGGTTTTGGTTAGCTTACAAGAAAGTACTTTCATATATAAGGATAATTACACTTTATTTTTATATACCACACCCAAATCTTTACATAAAGTCAAGTCACAAGAACTAGATAATTTTAATAGCAGAGTTACTAATGAAGAAATGATTAACTGTTGAAGAACTTGAAATTTCCTGCTAAACACTCAGTCACAAATATTTTACTAAATAATGTCACAAACTTTCAGTTATGAATATATATTCTTGCCTTAATTTTTTTTTGTTGAAGGTCACATTATCCTGGCACAGAAAGGGAATAAAAGTAGCAATATTCTGTTGGAGTGAAATTCTGTTACTTTTAATATTAGAAATTTCATATCAATAAATTGAAATTAATTTAAAAACACTTAACCGTTCATAGTGGCCAACTCCTATTATTGTAGTACTTGGGTGGCTAGGGAAGGAAGCTCAGGAATGTGATATCAATTTCAAGGCCAGCCTGGCACATAGTGATATTTTGTCTCAAACAAACAAACAAGAAGGTGATAAGGGAAGAGGAGAAAAAGTAAGGATCCAGAAGAGAGATGGGGAGAGCAAAGAAGAGAGTGGAGGGGGGAAGGGGGAAGGCAGGAGAGAGAAGAGGAGAGTATCAAGCACTTCCTTGTGTAGTTCAGTTCTCTAGGTCACAATACACACTGCTAGTTCTCACAACGTGAATAGATAAGTGGACAGTGTTCAACTGGAGGCTTGTACCTTGCATTTGTTCTCCCAGAGACTTTTCGGGAGTAGATCAATTGGTAGATGTGTCTTTACAATCCGAGGTGATGGAGTTGTCTTTAAGTATTCAATACCTGAAAATTTCAGTTTAAGACAGAGAAAGATTAGAGTACCAAAGGAACTCAGATTTCTTCATTTTTCCCACCAAAATTTGTAAATGATATTTTAGTGTGAGGGTGTGTACATGTGCTGAGAAGTGTGTGTGTGTGTGTGTGTGTGTGTGTGTGTGTGTGTGTGATAGATGTGTTCATGTGTCACAATACAAGAGTATTGTGAAAGTCAGCAGATAACTTTCAAAAGTCCATCCTTTTCTTGCAATGTGGGTTTCAGGTCCTTGTACCTGTACAGCCAGGGATTTTTCCCAGCAAGCTATCTTGATGTCTTCCAAACATTTTTCTACAGACATGTTGAAGCAATATTAAATGGAGGTAACTTCTAAAATAACTACAGGCTGTTTTTTGTTTTGTTTTGTTTTGTTTTTCGGGATTCCAGGAAGTAGTATTAGGAGACAGGTAACAGTGTTCACTTCAACATTTATATCACTGTATTAAAATTTCTACTATAATTTTACTCAGTAAAAGACTTCTAAATTTTTAAAAGTCAGTTTCATTTTTTTGTTTGCAAAATAAGGACTAAAACACTACATTGGTAACTTGGAGTTTTAGCACATCTGCTTCTGCAGGTCTTCCATACAAACCCAAAAGTCTTATGCATATTTTATTTTTAATATCACTTAGATCAACTCTAATCTCTAAATTATCTGCTAATGCTACATACTTTTGCCATTTTCAGCATAGGAATACATTCTTCAAAACACCTGATTACTCAACCCCAAGCAATCACCAGTTTTAACTGTTTATAATTTATCATACAACATCCAGTCCCAGTGTTCTATGTAACACTTATCTGTATGTAATATGGCATGTATTTTGTCATGGTGACTTGGAGCTTTAATCCAATACTCAAGAGACTGAGACATGAAGATGTTAAGTTTAAAGCCAGCTTGGACTTCTTAGAAGTCCACAATAAACTGGTTTTTTTTAAATAGAGAACTATTTAAAAACAGAAATATGCTTATTTCCAGAGTGTTCCAATGCTTATTGCTGATGCTGGTTCTATAATATACATTTAATAGAATGGAAATTCCTTCAGAACAGAAATATGACATATTATTTACCAATGATTATCTTTTTGATTGAAGTTCATAGCCCACGATAAATATTAAGCACAACCACTTTATAACAATAAAAATAAGGTCATGAAAATCAAATATCTAAAGATATTAATTAGAAACCTACAAAATTCCATCATGGATCTCATATCTCCAAAGTGGCAGGTATAGTATGTAGAAACATTTCTTTGTATCTTAATAAGTCTTGCCTGAGGATCAAAAAAGTAAAACAGCCACACTGGCCAGCTTTACAGACGAGTTAGCAATGACACACATCTTTAATCCCAGTAGTCACATTAGCTTGCCATAGAAACCTGGCACTAGTGGTGCCTGCCTTTAATCCCCAGAAATAGAGATTATAAGACTGAGACTGAGAGCTTATGTGTTTGTTTATTAAAATACAAATGAAATGCCACCACAACAGCCAAGTTACGCAGTACAGAGAAACGAAAATTGTAATCTTCTATAGGTACAAACTTCCCTCTATTAATCTAAGACTGTCTTCCTTCCCCATGACAATTCTTTCTTATGAAAATGTTTCATACAGTCTTGTTCTTTGGCTTCAGAAGACTAGTAGAACTAATATTTTATAAATTGATTTGCTTTTAAATGTTACAACATTTTTGTAATTCCTTGGTGAGAATATGCATATTTTACTAATAATTCATAGTTAACTTACAACACAATAACTAATGCTTTATAATTATACAACCATTCGCGCTCTGTTTCTTCTTTTCTTTCTTTCTTCCTTTCTTTCTTTCTTTCTTTCTTTCTTTCTTTCTTTCTTTCTTTCTTCTTTTTTCTGAGTTAGAATCACAAATAGGATTATGCAGCTTCTGTGGCAGGGTCTTCGGTGTTCCACTGGACTCTTCCCTGCTCCCACTGTCGCCCTTTTGTCTCCTGAGTTCTTGGAATACAAGGGGTCCCTATTTCAGTGCTGAGGAGTTCCAACCAGAGGGGTGAGTCTAGGCTATCCAGGGCGGACTGTCCAGGAAGAGAGCACAGCCCCGCCCCCCCCCCGCAGCTTTTACTACAGGGTCTTCTGTGTTCCACTCGATCCTACCCTGCCATCAAAGTTGCCCTTCTGTCTCCTGTGTCCTTGGAATACCAACTATCCCTACTTCAGTGCTGAGGAGTTCCATCCAGAGAGGAAGAGATGGGCAGGCGCCAATGCAAGAATTCCTCCAACAACCTGAAAGGTGGCATGACATCACCAGAATCCAGGGATCACAAAACTAGAAGAATTGAACACCCTACTACAGAAGAAATAGAAGAAATTGACTCTAAGCAGAACTATATGAAAATAATAGAGGAACTTAAACAGGAGGTGAAAATCTGCTGTAAAGAAATGGAAGAGAAGTATAACAAAAAGATTGAAGAAATGAATAAAGACATGGAAGAGAAGTATAACAAAAAGTTTGAAGAAATGAGTAAATCCATAAAGGAAACACTGGGAAACCAAGGAAAAACAATAAAACAGGTAATGGAAACAGTTCAAGAATTGAAAACTGAAATGGAGGCAATGAAGAAAACACAAACCGAGTGTAGGTACACAGGTTCCCCATTTTTCCCGAGGTGCTATGCAGGGCTGTTCTGCTTCCTGGTTCCACTGCATCAGCTTGAGGGTGTAGCATAGAACTGCCCTCTCCTGTTATGTTAATTTCACCTACGACCCAAGGGTGTAGCTTAGAGAGAACTCTCCCTCTACTGTCATGGTAATTCCACCTGCAAGCAAGGTTCTCACCTGCAGGCAAGGTTCCTGGGTCAGCTTTTCTCTGAGACTGAGCACGCCCACCTGGCTTCCTCTTTTCTCTGTTCAGCTGCTCTCCGACCGTGGGTGCGGCCCCCTGACTTTTCTCTTTCCTTGATCCTGATGGGGGGCTGGTGTCCTTTTGCCCCACGGTATATATACCCGACTTATGCTTAATAAAGCTGCCATTTGCCGCTGCTCCTCGGCAGATGAGCCAAGTCTCTTTGTGTGTGTGTGTCGTCTCTGTTCAAACCCCTAGGACAATTGTCCGTTCTTGTGGGCTCGGGTCAGAAAGCGCGCGCCTGTTTCGAGGTTCGGGTGGCCACAGAAAAGTGCGGAAGACAACAACCGAGGGCCAGCTGGCTATGGAAAATCTAGGTAAACGAGCAGAGACTTCAGAAACAAGCATAGCCAATAGAATACAAGAGATAGAAGAACGAATCTCAGATTCTGAAGACACCATAGAGAAAATAAATGCTCTGACCAAAGAAAACAGCAAATCCAACAAATTCTCATCACAAAACATTCAGGAAATGTGGGACACAATAAAAAACGAAATCTAAGAATAATAAGGGTAGAAGAAGGAGAAGAATTGCAGACCAAAGGCCCAGAAAATATATTCAACAAAATTATAGAAGAAAACTTTCCCAACCTAAAGAACGATATCCCTATGAAGGTTCAAGAAGCATACAGAACACCGAATGGACTGGATCAAAAAATAAAAAATCCCCTTGCCATATAATAATCAAAACACAAAGCATTCAGATTAAAGAAAGAATATTAAGAGCTGCAAAGGAAAAAGGTCAAGTAACTTATAAAGGTAAACTTATCAGACTTACACTGGACTTCTCTATGGAAACCATGAAAGCCAGAAGGTCCTGGATAGAAGTACTGCAGAAACTAAGAGACCATGGATGCAAACCCAGACTACTATACACAGCCAAGCTATCATTCACTATCATTGGAAAAAACAAAATATAGCAGGATAAAAACAAATTTAAACAATACGTAGCCACAAATCCAGCCTTACAGAAAGTATTAGAAGGAAAATCACAACCCAAGGAATCCAACATTGCCAATACTGCCTACAATAACTCAGACATCTAGCAACACTTCACAAGCACAACTCAAAGAAGGGAAACACACACACTCTACTACACACACAAAAAAAAAGAGGAAAATATCTGGAGTCAACAACCACTGGTCATTAATATCACTTAATATCAATGGACTTAATTCACCTATAAAAAGGAACAAACTAAGAGATTGGATACGAAAACAGGATCCAACATTCTGCTGTTTACAAGAAATACACTTCAACCACAAAGACAGACACCTACTCAGAGTAAAGGGTTGGAAAAAGGTTTTCCAAGCAAACGGACCTAAGAAACAAGCGGGTGTGGCCATTCTAATATCTAAAAAAATTGACTTCAAACTAAAATCAATCAGAAGAGATGGATATGGACATTTCATACTCATAATAGGAACAATTCATTAGGAGGAAGTCTCAATCCTGAATATCTATGCCCCTAATATAAAAGCATCCGCTTATGTAAAAGAAAAACTTTTCGAACTCAAGGCAGTCATCAAACCACACACACTAATAGTAGGAGACTTCAACACACCTCTCTCACCAATGGACAGGTCAATCAGACAGAAACCCAACAGAGAAATTAGAGAATAAATAGAGGTAATGAATCAAATGGATTTAACAGATATCTATAGAACATTCCACCCAAATAGGAAAGAATATACCTTCTTCTCTACAGCTCATGGAACCTTCTCAAACATTGACTGCATTCTCGGTAACAAAGCAAACTTCCACAGATACAAAAAAAATATTAGGAATCACCTGTGTCTTGTTGGATCACCATGGAATAAAGTTAGAATTCAATAACAGTTCTAACATCAGAAAGTCTACAAAATCATGGAAACTGAACAATCAACTACTGAATCATCCCTGGGTAAAGGAAGAAATAAAGAAATTAAAGTCTTCCTTGAATTTAATGAAAATAAAGACACAACATACTCAAACGTTTGGGACACTATGAAAGCAGGGCTAAGAGGAAAGTTCATAGCATTAAGTGCCCAATTAAAGAATACGTAGAAAGCACACATTGGAGACTTAACAGCACACCTGAGAGCTCTAGAAAAAAAAGAAGCAGACTCACCCAGGAGGAGTAGAAGACTGGAAATAATCAGACTGAGGACTGAAATCAACAAAATAGGAACACAGAAAAAAATCCAATGAATCAATGAAACAAAAAGCTGGTTCTTGGAGAAAATCAACAAGATCGACAAACCCCTATCCAAACAAATCAAATGGCAGAGAGAGAACATGCACATTAATAAGATCAGAAATGAAAAAGGGGACATAACCACAGAAACAGAGGAAATTCATAGAATCATTAGATCTTACTACAAAAGTCTGTATGCCACAAAATTGGAAAATGTAAAAGAAATGGACATTTTTAAGATAAGTACCATATACCAAAGTCGAACCAAGAACAGGTGAGCAATCTAAATAGACCTGTTATTCGTGAAGAATTAAAAGCTGTTATCAAAAATCTCCCTACTAAAAAAAGTCCAGGACCAGATGGTGTCAATGCAGAATTCTACCAGAACTTCGAGGAAGAGCTAATACCTATACTCCTTAATGTATTTCACACTATAGAAACAGAAGAGTCATTGCCAAATTCTTTTTATGAAGCTACAGTAACTCTGATACCAAAACCACACAAAAACACAACCAACAAAGAGAATTACAGGCCAATTCTCAATAAAATACTGGCAAACCGAATCCAAGAACACATTAGAAAAATTATCAATTATGATCAAGTAGGTTTCATCCCAGAGATGCAGGGCTGGTTCAACATACGCAAATCTATCAATGTAATCCATCATATAAATAAACTGAAAGAAAAAACCATATGATCATTTCATTGGATGCTGAAAAAGAATTTGACAAAATTCAACACCCCTTTATGATAAAAGTGTTGGAGCGATTGGGGATACAAGGATCATACCTAAATATAGTAAAAGCTATTTACAGCAAGCCGACAGCTAACATCAAATTGAATGGAGAGATACTCAAAGCCATTCCACTAAAATCAGGAACACGACAAGGCTGTCCACTCTCTCCATACCTCTTCAATATAGTGCTTGAAGTTCTAGCAATAGCAATAAGACAACATAAGAGGATTAAGGGGATTCGAATTGGAAAGGAAGAAGTTAAACTCTCGTTATTTGCAGATGATATGATAGTGTACATAAGCGACCCCAAAAACTCTACCAAAGAACTCCTACAGCTGATAAACACCTTTAGTAATGTGGCAGGATACAAGATCAACTCCAAAAAAAATCGGTTGCCCTCCTATACACAAAGGATAAAGAAGCAGAGAGGGAAATCAGAGAAACATCAGCTTTCACGATAGCCACAAATAGGATAAAATATCTTGGGGTAACTCTTACCAAGGAAGTGAAAGACCTATTTGGCAAGAACTTTAAGTCTTTGAAGAAAGAAATTGAAGAGGATACCAGAAAATGGAAAGATCTCCCTTGCTCTTGGATTGGGAGGATCAACATAGTAAAAATGGCAATTCTACCAAAAGCAATCTATAGATTCACTGCAATCCCATCAAAATCCCAACAAAATTCTTCACAGACCTTGAGAGAACAATAATCACTTTATATGGAAAAACAAAAAATCCAGGATAGCCAAAACAATCTTATACAATAAAGGAACTTCTGGAGGCATTACCATCCCTGACTTCAAACTCTATTACAGAGCTACAGTATTGAAAACAGCTTGGTATTGGCATAAGAACAGAGAAGTCAACCTATGGAATCGAATAGAAGACCTGGATATAGGTTAACCCACAAACCTATGAACACCTGATGTTCGACAAGAGAGCTAAAGGTATACAATGGAAGAAGGATAGCATCTTTAACAAATGGTGCTGACATAACTGGATGTCAACCTGTAGAAGAATGAAAGTAGATCCATATCTATCACCATGCACAAAAATCAAGTCCAAATGGATTAAAAACATCAGCATTAACCTGACCACTTTGAACCTCACAGAAGAGAAAGTGGGAAGTAGTCTACAAGACATAGGCACAGGAGACCACTTCCTAAGTAGAACCCCAGTAGCACAGACAATAAGAGAAACAATGAATAAATGGGACCTCCTGAAACTGAGAAGCTTCTGTAAAGCAAAGGACACTGTCACTAAGACAAAAAGGCTACCTTCGGACTGGGAGAAGATCTTCACCAACCCCTCATCAGACAAAGGTCTGATCTCCAAAATATACAAAGAACTCAAGAAACTAGACACTAAAACTCTAATAAACCCTATTATAAATAGGGTACTGAACTGAACAGAGAATTCACAACAGATGAACTTCGAATGGCCAAAAGACACTTAAAGTCATGCTCAACCTCCTTAGTGATCAGGAAAATGCAAATCAAAACAACTTTGAGATATCATCTTACACCTGTCAGAATAGCTAAACTCAAAAACGCCAATGATAGCCTATGCTGGAGAGGATGTGGAGTGAGGGGAACACTCATCCATTGTTTGTGGGAATGCAAACTTGTGCAGCCACTGTGGAAATCAGTGTGGCAGTTTCTCAGGAAACTGGGAGTCAACCTCCCTCAGGACCCAGCAATTCCACTCTTGGGAATATACCCAAGAGATGCCCTATCATACCACAAAAGCATTTGTTCAGCTATGTTCATAGCAGCACTATTTGTAATAGCCAGAACATGGAAACAACCTAGGTGCCCCTCAATAGAAGAATGGTTAAAGAAGGTGTGGAACATATACACATTAGAGTTTTACTCAGCGGTAAAATACAATGACATCTTGAATTTTGCATGCAAATGGATGGAAACAGAAAACACTTTACTGAGTGAGGTAACCCAGACCCAAAATGAGGAATATGGTATGTACTCATTCATAAGTGGATTCTACCCATAATTAAAGGTCTTTGAGCCTATAATTCGTGATCCTAGAGAAGCTAAATAAGAAGGTGAACGTAAAGAAAATCATATAGTTATCCTCCTGGATATTGGAAGTAGACAAGATTGCCAGGCAAACTTGCGTGCACGTGGGGTGGGGATGGAAGTAAGGGGAGATGGTTAGGGAGAGGGGAGAGGGGGAGGATCGGGGATGGATTGGGGGAATGGGAGGGGGGAGGGAGGAAGGATGGTTATGGGAGCAGGGAAGTATATATCTCAACTAAGGGAGCCATTTAGGGTTTGCAAGAGTCTTGATTCTAGAGGGGTTTCCCAGGTCCAAGGAGAGGTCCCCAGATTGTTCCCTGGGCAGCAGAGGAGAGGGTACCTGAACTGGCCTTGGCCCATAACCATACTGATGAATATTTTGCATATCACCATAAACCTTCATTTGGCGATGGATGGAGATAGAGACAGAGACACACATTGGAACACTGGACTTAACTCCCTAGGTCCAAATGAGAAGCAGAAGGAGGGAGATAGTGAGCAAGGAAGGCAGGATCAGAGGGAACCTTCATCCGACGATAAATGGAGATAGAGACAGAGACCCACACTGGAGCACTGGACTGAGCCCCCAAGGTCCAAATGAGAAGCAGAAGGAGGAAGAACATGAAAAAGCAAGTCAGGACTGCGAGAGGTGTGTTCACCCGCTGATACAAGGGGCCTGACCTAATGAGAGCTCACCAAGGCCAGCTGGACTGGGAGTGAACTAGCATGTGATCAAACCGGATTCTCTGAATGTGGCTAACATGGGGGCTGACTGAGAAGTCATTGATAATGGCACTGGGTCTTGTTTCATCTGCATGTACTGGCTTTTTGGGATCCTAGTCTGTTTGGATGCTCACCTTCCTAGACCTGGAGGGAGGGGGGAGGAACTTGAACTTCCCACAGGGCAGGAAACCCTGACTGCTCTTAGGACTGGAGAGGAAGGAGGAGAGGGAGTGGGGGTTGGGGGCAGTGGGAGGGTATTGGGAGGAGGGGAGGAAGTGGAAATTATTGTAAATAAATAAATAAGTAAATTAAAAACATAAAAAATAAAAAAACCAAATTGGACTGTGCTAGATGAGAATACTCTTGTAAAATTACTATCACCAGGAGATTTAAATTTTACCTGATATATTTTGTTCAGGATAATTCAGTTCCAGCATTGGAATTTTAGTAGTAATAACGTCTCGCTTACATTTTTCAATATCTCCATCGTTTAGAACCATGTCAACAATTTCACTAATCCAAGTAGTACCTACAACAAAAAGCCAGAATTTTTAAAATCAGTGATCAGTTAGCTTCTTTTTTCAATATTATTTGATTTTATTTACTGATTTATCAAGAAGCTCATACATATAAACATGAAGCATTTTTGTGACTTTTTAAATAAATTGAATTTTTTGAGATCATGATATTATAATATCATCTGCCCCCTCCCTTTCCTCCCTCTAAAGCCTATGTGTACTTCTGGCCCATACCAGCTCTCCATTTGTGTGCACGTGCACACATTTGCTTCCCAGATACAAACAAATACATACAGGCATATGATTAATTCTGGATTACCTCAGCCAACCTTTTGCAGGGGGAAGAGAGCAGTCCTACCTCAACTTGAAGTGCCATGCTTTTGTTAAGGCCATGGGAGGTTTGCCCCTTTCTGAATGAGACAGAGGAGGAGTGAATGGGGAGGGGGATAGGTGGGAGTTTGGGGAAAGGAGATGGGAGCAGAGGAGGAAGGGGAAACTGTGGTCGGTGTGTAAAATAAATTTTAAAAAGTTAATTAAATAAAATAAAGTCTAAAACAATCTTATAAACAAAAGTCAAGGTTAGACCTGCATTCTTTAGGATACAGAACTCACCTGATTTAGGGAATGTGGTTATCACAATGTCATCTGGTCTGCCCTGGAACTCTTCCATCCTTTCCCAATTGAGTGCAAAAGCATAGACCATAGGATAGCCATTGATGATCTTCAGATCTTTCCTCCAAACTTCTGGAGTACCCATTTTTGTAGCAGGTTGTACAGATGCAGAACAGACTGCCTATTAGCAACAAAACCGTGGAGAACGAATAAAAATCAGAATCTGTGTAACGAACGCTCAGCTTCAGACACTAAACTATAGTACAAAGTGAACTTTGACTTTATCATACTGTACATAGAAATACAAAGGTTATCTTGTGAGACTGATACTATAGATTGACAAGCGTAGCACTCGGCTATCTGATGCCAGAGCAAAGGTCACCAGCAGAAATATTGAAGAGAAGGGGCACTATGCTTCTGTGAATTAAGTCATTTTTTTACAGAAATATGTAAAAAGTTCTGCATTTATATTAAGATATCAGCATTTTCGTTGTAGCTCATTTTCCTTTAGGGTTACTCTAATTTCATTGTGACTTTTAATGTCATACATTTTGACATATATGACTTTGTATGTTTTGTCCTCTTCTAAGAGTTGTTTCTTTGTCACCACTCTTAAGGAAATGATTCAGAATGCTCTCAAATGTGGTTATTTCTGTGTGTGCATATGAGTACGCTCACAATTGCAAATATAGACTTCGGCTATATTGAGCCTCTTGAAATTGTGGGTATTTAGTTTTTATTAACAAATTCTAAATTTTTAATTTAGTTTTTAATACTGGTTTTTATATTTATAATGTAAACTAACATATTTGACCTAAATTCTGGACCTTGTATAAGAACCTGTGCCATTAACCTTTTCTGAGATCTTGTTAGAAATGCAGGACACCCAGGTCACCATGTAGACTTAGAATCTACATTTTTATGAGACCCTGCAATTCCCCACCTTAAAATTTAAGGTGAATTTAAATCACTTTAATTATTCTCTGACAATGTAGATTATAAATACATAAATTATTAAAATGCATTCATGGTCTTGCATTTATTATGTTTAATATCCATTATCATCCTTTCTTACCCAGTCTTAAGACATGTTTTCATTTTGTATATGAAATAAGGAAACAGCTGTAACCTGAGGCTCACAAAGAAGGAGTGGCCTCCAGGATTAGACTTTGATCTGTTCAAGTTGAGCGTGTATTCTTCATACCTCCAGTGGCATGCTTATTGTAATCATTCTTATGCTTTTTTATTCTTGATTATGTATCAATTTTTTATTCGACCAAACACAAAAAATTTATGTACTTTATGGTTGAAACTCCTTTTAACTTCAAATAAAAATTAAAAAGGAGGAAATTGTGGAAACACAGAACTGACTTAGAGTGCAGGCTCCTCCTGGGACAGATGAGACGAAGTTGGGAAACAGTTGCTGGACAACCTAAGCATAGATAAAAGCAAACTTTCTCTGCCCATTTCTCAAATGATCTGTCAGAATCTGTACCCTGGATAAGGAAGTGGCCTTTGAGTTCATCTTCATGCTCTACCCAATATAAAGGAGTGCTTTGCTTCTGTATATTTTTTGCCTTGTTTCTATGTACTTCTTTTTATTTTTATTACTGTTATTAATTGAGGTATTTGTTCCTTGCAAGGTGAAGTAAGAGTTTCTCATAGTCATGTACGTGAGTAAAGGGGGTTTCAGAGTTGAGGTAATGCTTTTTAGTCTGTACAAAAAGCCATACAAAATAAAGCTTGTTGTGCAGCTATTCATAATCTGCATCCCCTGTGTTTTGATTTGCGCAAGACCCTTACCCAGGGAACCCAACACACTAAACATTTACAAAAAGCATCATAAAAGCAATATAAAAATTAATTTTAATTCACAGTGTGATATCCTTGCTCTGTCTTTACCTTCAGCCACAGACAGACGTTGTTGCTGAGAAGAACCCTTGGAGTTGGTGGTGGTATGGGAAGGGCAGGATACCTCCTGCCCTCTTAAGAAGGACATTAAAAAGTCAATTAGGGACCTACACATAGCAGTCTGTGACCTTGTAGGCAGTAAAAATCTTAAGGGTTTGAAGTCCTTTCAAACACATACATACAGGGGCCTGTTGTGATGACATCTTTTACGAATCTCAGAAAACATGTAACAGAGAATGGCAAATGGGTACAAACCTGGGAGTTATAACTGCTGGTTTGCTGAATTATACTAGAGGCAATATCAACTAGATTCTATCAACTTGTAATATTTTTCTAGTTTGCTTTTATAGTTTGAAGGAATTTGGTCACTTTCTGATCTATGAGTCTGCAGTTCACATTTATAATACTTAAGTCCTCCAAGTCTCTTTTTAGAATGTCAAATGCTTCTGTGGTTATCCTTATTATAGATTTACAAATACAGAAAGGAGACAGAGAATTAAAGAGATGAAGCCAGTCTTTTTGGATATTTTTCCATATAACATTTTGATAGTAAATCAGTCTTTTCCCTCTTGTGATATAATTGTCCATGGTCTAAAAGTTATGGTGGAACTATTGTGTGAGCTGAGGGAAAATTTAGAATGTACAGTTAATAGTGTTCATAGTTTTGTTTTACTATTTGGCAAAAACTGCATTAACACTACATCACTAATATTTAAATGAGATTCATGGTTTGTCTACAGCCCCAGGAAGATAGCATTTTGCTGTAAAATGTTGAAACTGTTTCATGCCAACTGTTCTTGTATTAAAATATAAGCAAAACTTAATTTGACATTTTTAGCTAAATTAATATATCCGTGCATTCAAAAACACAATTAAATACCTTCTATACTGAGTAAATGATGCATAAGATTGAATAGAATTTATTTTGTTAAACATTTTGGGATGACAGATGTTGTGATTCAATGTTTTATATTAGAGAAGCAGATCCCAGTTATTTATATTATAGAACAAATTTTCACATTTTATAAACTTCTGATGGGGACATATCACTTAAGCTATTTATAATATATGGTCTGTACCATTAAAATACTAATAATGACTTTCTAAAAGCAAAAGCAATTCTACCAAAAGCCATCTAGACATTCAATGCAATTCCCAGCAAAATTCCTCACATACCTTGAAAGAACAATACTTAACTTCATATGGAAAAGAAAAAAAAAAAAGGGTAGCCAAAACAATTCTGTACAATAAAGGAACTTTTAGAGACATCACAATCTCTGACTTCAAACTTTACTACAGAGCTACAGCAATGCAAACAGCCTGGTATTGGCATAAAAACAGACAGGAGGACCAAAGGAACCAAATTAAGGCCTGGATATAAATACACACACATACAGACGCCTGATTTTTGACAAAAAAGCAAGAAATATAAAATGGAAAAAAGAAAACATATTTAACAAATGGTGCTGGCATAAATGGATATCAACATGTAGAATAATGAAAATATATCCGTATCTATCACCTTGCACAAAGGTCAAGTCCAAATGGATCAAAGACCTCAACATAAAGTCAACCACACTGAACCTTATAGAAGAGAATGTAGGAAGTACACTTGAACACATTGGCAGAAGAGACCACTTCCTAAATATAACCCCTGTAGCACAGACACTGAGAGAAACAATCAATAAATGGTACTCCTGAAACTTAGATCCTTTTTTAAAGCAAAGGACATGGTCAACAAGACAAAATGGCAACCTACAGAATGGTAACATATCTTCACCAACTCCACATCAAACAGAGAATTGATCTCCAAAATATACAAAGAACTCAAGGAATTGGTCATTAAAAGAACAAATAATCCAATAAAAGGGGGGGGTACAGACCTAAATAGAAGAGAACTCTAAACAGATGAATCTACAATGGCTGAAATACACTTAAGGAAATGTTCAACATCCTTAGCCATCAGAGAAATGAAAATCAAAACAACTCTGAGATTCCATCTTACATCTGTAAGAATGGCCAAGTTCAAAAACACTGATGACAGCTTATACTTGAGAGGATGTGGGGTGAAGGGAACACTCCTCTATTGCTGGTGAAAGTGCAAACTGGTACAGCCACTTTGGATATCACTGTGGTGATTTCTCAGAAGACTAGGAAACAACCTACCTCAAGACACAGCAATACCACTTTGGGGCATAAATATATACCCAAAGGATGCTCAATCATACCACAAGGGCATATGCTCAACTATGTTTAAAGCAGCATTATTTATCATAGCCACAATTTGGAAACAACCTAAATGCCCCTTGACCAAAGGATGGTTAAGGAAAATGTGGTACATTTATACAATGGAGTACTACACAGCAGAAAAAAATAATGGCTTCGTGAAATTTGCAGACAAATGGATGGAGCTAGAAAACATCATATTGAGTGATGTAACACAGACTCAGAAAGACAAATATAATATGTAGTCACTCATAAGTGGCTTTTAGACATAAAGCAAAGAAAACCAGCCTACAATTCAGAATCCCAGAGAACCTAAACAACAATGAGGACCCTAAGAGGGATCCACATTGGAAGTAGAAGACAAGATCTCCTAAGTAAATTGATAACATGGGGTTTATGAGAGAGGGTAGAGGGGAGGGGAGAGGAAAGGGGGGATCAGAGAAAAATAAAACCAATTAAAAATTAAAGAAAAAGAAACCAAATGGAAAACTAAACAAGGATAAAGAATGTTTGGAAATTCAGTCTACAGCATTTAATGGAAATTCTTTTATTATTAGTCCCTAACTGTGTTTAGATAGTAAAATCAAATAAGACCTGAAAAATTAGTCATGAACTTTATTTGAAGAAATTAAAACTCAGTAAGCTTGCTCTTGTTATTCATAAATAGAAATATAATATAAACTTCACTTTTTTAGAAGTAAGTCTATAATTGAAATGATAATACTTCTGCCCTGTATCTTAAAGAAAGGCAGAGTTTAAATGGATTGATATCAAAGAAAGATTGTTCATACAAAAAAGGGTAGTCATTTTCAGTTTTAAATGAGTATCATGAAGTAAACTCAGCATTTTCTATATAAATTATTCTTAGTTATGTATTTTGATTTGTTTATTGACTAGAGAATTTTATTTGCATCGCAATTTTATTACGTTGCAAAATACATTTCTTATGTGACACATTTTTATCTCCCCTTTTTATTTTATTTTAGAAGCTTATATATAAATCTATGATAAAGAAGATCATAAATGAATCAGTAATTAATTTTGACATCTAGTTAATATTCTATGTTACAAACATGGAGGTCTAAAGTATCATTTAGAATTCTCTACTTCAAATACAGCACTCTAAAACATTAGAATTTGATGCAAAATAAAAGCATTTTAATAGACATTACATCTGTTCCACATTAAAGAATGTCTTGGATAGTTTTTCTGAGAAATAGTTGTCTAAGGATAAAAATAAGTGTAGGTAATTGAGAATAAGTAAACAACCCTTGTCCCATGGAAGAAGGAAGAGATTTACCTCCCTTGGCTTGAAAGACTAAGTCTCAATTCCACAGCCTGGGCATTTTGCTGTTCCCACTAGAACAGGTTACACATTTTGCATAGTCTATTGAAACTCAATCACTTTAAGCAGCTTACATTAAATCTCCTTACTTATATTAATAGATAAGAAACAATGAGTAATGTTTGGCCCTATTGTCACTCCCCCAGAATGACAACACGTATTATTTTCCCTTATTTGCTATTCTACCAACAGCAACTGAAGGTTTAGACTACTGAGAAAATTATTTGATTCAAAACTTCCTTCTGATATAAACACACAGAAGGAAATGCCCAGGTACAAATTCAATCACCCCCCAAAATCATGAACTTAAGTCTATAGTAATCATGTGACAAATTCCATAATTGCAATCCTGTCAAAGCTGATGTGGGCTCAGACTTTACAACTACTACTAGTGACATCATTGAAATTTTATTTTGTTTTATTATTCTTTAAATTTTGAACAGAATATTTTGTTTTATTCTATAGGATGGCTAAATATAAACACTCAGCCATGGTCTTCTCCCTGAGTTAAGGGGAAAGACATCTATTAGAAATTGTTGAGAAAACATTGAAGACTTGATGTGGTCTGTAATAACTTTGCAATTTCTTGTTCCTTCTAAGCATTCTGTGTTTGATTGTGGAGGAACCTGCATGTATGAATGCAGTGCTTTTCACATTCTGGAAGTTCTTTGTCTGAGGTGGAGAGAGGCTGCTTGGATTGTTGACCAAGAAGTGTATAGCTATCTTGAACCCATGCTCACAAAATATGACTTTTTAATGAAAGCACTATAAAACAAATGTCTCATCTCCTGTATTACTCTGTTCATATTAAAGCCCTTCAGGGTCAGCCTTGTTTACTGCCTCCTTTCCTTTGTAAGCCACTTCAAGGAAACTTTGAGAAATTAGAAGTATCTGCAGAAAATGTTCCTTCAACTGTCTGAATAGATGAACAAAGCTTTTGCAAGTCATAGAGTATTAACAAAAACCCTGGGGTCAAGGTGGGATACCTCCTTATAAGTTATTGGTTAGGGAGACATCTGATGCTACCCAAACACTTTGCCACTCCTGCTAGTTGCTCACCATGACTAAATGGTAAGACTCTAATCCTGAAGAGATCACTTGCAGGACATAGAGAAATCAAGCCAGAGCTGGGGTAATTGTTTCATCCCTGGCTAGCTTTCCTACTGCCTACTGCTAAGAAAAATGTCAAATTTTTGAGTCATTTGTGAACACTGGGTGCACTATAAAGACAGACCAGGAAAAACTTATGCAGTGGTACAGAAGCAAAATGACTAAATGGACAGAAATGGAACACCCTCTATTTGGACTTTAGTCCCACTCAACAAGAGGTTTTATATCTGGTACGGTAAGCCAGGTCAGCATGAGCACTAAAAGATAAGTTACTGATGTCGTTTTGCTAAGTGAATATAATGTGTCATCAAATTGTCTTCTACATATTTATGCTTATATGCTTGTATCCATAGATTAGTACTAGTGACAGTTCGGTCAGATAAGCCATATCTTATCTACTTATTCCTATCTCCTCTCTCTCCCTCTCTTTTTACACACACACACACACACACACACACACACACACACACACACACATATATATATATATATATATATATATATATATACATATATATATTTGGGGGACTACTTTTGACAAAAATATCACGTACCAAGGTAAGGGATTAGAAAATTAATAAAGAGAACAAAGACATGAGTGGAAATAATAGAACAGAAACAGAACAGTAATTGGAAGAAGTTTCAGTGAATACTGAAATCGCCCACATTTAGTTTTCCATACACTTTTATACCCCAATACAGCAGGAAGGGTGAAGAAGGACAAAGATTGTTTTAACATGATACAAGGGACAACCAGAACAGTTACTTGCTTTAGTATTTGAGGTATCAAGTCATTAATATTTAGAAAAGCATTCTGTTGCTTAGGCAGTGACGCCTGAAGAACCCAGAGTTTGGTATTGATGGACAATGGTAGCACCAATGGACACAGTGACACAGGAAGAACAAAACTTATATGGTACTGTCTAGGTTCCCCTTCTTCCAAATTTTGTTTCAAACCCCAAAGTGTATCTTCCTTATCTTCTAGTCATCTTCCAGTTCTATCAAGCTTGCAAACAAAGGTTAGTTTACCAGGTGACTTTCCACCCAAACTTGACAACAATACTGTAGATGAGAAGTTAAAAACCTACTAATTCTTTGGCCAGAATAGGTGGCATTTTGACAAGTTCTCATCTTTTTTAAAACTCCTGCCACTTAAATATGGTAATGTCGATTTAAAAAAAAAACATAGCAAATGGCATTTACCCAGTGTAAAGTTACACTATAAAGGGATAAGAGTTTAAGAAATTAAGAATATTTGTTTACATGTTTACACGATCTAAACAAAATTGGAAAGAAATGCTCAGGGCACTTATCACCCTGTCTCTGGAGCTGTTCAGGCATTCATATCTGCATTTGGTATATTTTTTTCATTTATTATTTGAACACTCCATACTTGTAAACCATTAAATATGGCTTTCATTGTTCATGTGCCCCGAACCACATGCTACTCCACACTTCATATCCCAGTTGTTGTTAAGGACTTCTGATTTTTTTATTTAGCATAAATTCACAATAGAAGGAGGGAAAACCTTTGCTAGGGAGACTTTAAGAACAACAATGAGTAATACTTTTATTAGTATTTTATTTACTTATTTTTGTAGGTTAAATATGAATTTATTGATTTTTCCCTTACTATCTTGGCAAAGGGTGAGGCACCCTCTTCTATAAACATCAACCAGCAAGTGGTGGGGCAAGCTACCCTATATGACTGGTCCAGGGTAGAGGTGGGGCCAGCTCTCCAGTTCCCATACCACCAGGGCCAGCTCTCTTGCTCTGTCCAGACAAGGAATGAGGCCCACTCTCCTGAGCACATCAGCCAGCCCTAAGTAATGCCAGCTCTCCCATGTCCATGCCATTGGGGCCAGTTCTCTAGTGTAGCCCCAACAAGGGGCAGAGCAAGCTCTCCTGCACCCATGCCATAGTGCCTGGTTCTACCAGAGGCAGAAATCCTGTTCTGCCCTGACAAGGGGCAAAGTCAGCTCTCCAGCACCCATACTACCAGGGCTAACTCTACCAAGCCCATGTCTCTACTGGTACCAACATGTGGTGACAGGTGCATAGTAGAGCCAGCTCAGTGTGACCTTTGGACATTAAGATGGCTCCAGGTGCAATACAGACCCAGACATCCTCAGAGCCTTCTTCAGTGGTAGTGCAGGCCACGGACATCGACACAGATCCCGCATGCCTTAGGAAAACATAAGACACAAGGCCCTGGTTCACAAAGGGAGCCCAGTCTTCATGTGGCTGTGTCGGGCTCTCAAATCAGGGTGTTTCTCGGTGCTATAGCTCCTCTAGGTCCACCTGTCTTCATAGAACTCTGATTTCTTGCTTTCTCTTTCTCTCACATGTCTTTATGACATATGTGTTTGCTTCCTTCTCTCCCTTTTCTCCTCTGCATACTCACTTGCTACTGCTGTGCCCAGTGCAGAATGAAGCAACTTATCAATTTTCTTATGTCAAGAATATCTTTTTATTGATTTTTATTGAGCTCTATATTTTTCTCTGTTCTCCTCCCTGCCTCTCCCCTCCCCCTTCCACCCTCCGCCAAGGACCCATGCTCCCAATTTACTCAGGAGATCTTGTCTTTGTCTACGTCCCATGTTTAATAGATCCATATAAGTCTCAGTGTCTTCACTGTTGTCTATTGTGATTTGTAGGCTGGTTTTCTTTGTTTTCTATTTCAAAACTATCTATGAGTGAGTACATGTGATAATTGTCTTTCTGTGTCTGGGTTACCTCACTCAAAATAATGTTTTCTGTCTCCATCCATTTTCCTGCAAAATTCAAGATTTTTTCCTGCTGTGTAGTACTCCATTGTGTAAATGTAGGCTATGACAAACAATATTATGTGTTGAATGGAAACATACAGTATTTTATTCGGCTGTCTTACAGTTTCTGCTTTTCACTAATTATTAGTTCCTGGAGACAAAGCTAAAGTATCTTGAGTTTATATCTCTCAATAGTTCAAAAATGAGCATTTGTCTCATTTAGAAATGATTATTTTCAGGAGCAATAGCAAAATGACCCTAACATGATCTAAAAGTGAGCCAAGAAAAAGGAAGATTACTGAAAGTAATTAATTGTACAGAGTTTTCATCTCAGAAGTGATGCTAATTGGATGTAATGTAGATGATAGACTAGCCAGTTGAAGTATTTTGAACAAACATCACTATTTTCTGCAATAAATTTTACAATAGCTTTAGTATATGACATGAATAAGAAGAGTTGGCTCTCTAATAACTGTTACTTTAAATCCTATAAAATCTGCTCTTGATTTGTTTATTTAAATTTAGTATTTTTAAACTAACCATAAGAGGAAATAGGATATTCTGACATTGTAAGTTAGAATAATTTGACAATGTTAAAGACTGGATGTCTTAAGATGTAAAATATCAACAGATTAAATTGAAGGATTAGAATTCATGAAATGTAGTCTTTTTCTAGAGGATAACCTAACCTTTGAGATTAACAACATCAATAAGAAGCCTATGTCATGAGAGAAGGAAGACCATGTACATAGGGTAAGGAAGCTATTAGTTGTGGAAACTGAAAACATGCCATGCTATAAGTCCTCATAAAATTTTATTTTTTTCATACTAGACAGTGAGGGGAAAGCCACTGCATGAACTGATCTAAAAGAGAATTAGGAGAGAATTACTACTTGATATTGGTAACTTTGGTTTGTAGACTGTGTAAATACAGAAAAATAATGTACAACCTTTTAGTTCATTAATCCATGGTTTTCCCCTCTAATTTCAGTGTCAGCCAAAGAAGACTAAGAAGAATATACACTCTAGATTTCTGATCTAAACTTAAGTGTTGACTCTTTCATTTTCTTGATATAATCTTCTTCAAATTTCTCATACTGGGCTACAGTAAACTGATTCTTCCAGTCACCTGAAATACCTGTACAAGAGATAAAAAAAGAAGTTTGGGATTACTATTAAATTTCTGTCTCATAGTAATTTGAATTATCAACTTGAATGCATCATAACTTTAATCTTCAACTTCATATTGAACTGCTAGTCTTAAACCTTCCTAGCCTTCCAACTTCTGTAGATTTTATAATCATAATATCTTATGTAAAAATGATATTAATTATGAAGTGTCTTTAAAGAAATGGCGTGGAAGAATGCCACCTAATCTCAATATTAATTCTTTGACTGTAAGCACCCTTGTAACAAAGGGTAAAGGGCACTTCTCATTTATTTTAAAGCTTTGGTTAACAGGGAAAAAGGACAACTTTTGTGAAAAGTTTTATTAACAAGGAAGATTGGAAATTATTGGGGTAAATATAGTTAAGCACACTTACTGCTGAGCCTTTAAATGTCAAAAAGTTTTATAAAAATATACAGGATATACCATATCATAAAGACATGCTAAGAATATTTTATTAATTTATTGTTTTCACAGAATATTCTGCAGTAACATAAGAGACATAATTAGAAACCTAGTTTTCCATGTCAACTAGAGACATTTGATCCAGAAAATTTCTTGGATTTGAAAGGGAGACTTTCATCTACCTCATAAATTTCTAGACACCAATAGCTGTTTCCTAATTGTAACAATCAAAATGTCTTCACATGTTTGTTCCCTAAGAAACAAAAATCATACTTTGAGATATTACAGTAAAGCTTCTGATGGCATAATTCATTACCTACAAAAATCATTTAGAATCTATAAAATTTTATTCATAATGAGTCTTGATTGTTTCTTCATAGACATTCACCAAAATCTCTAAATCTACCTATCAATTATCTATCATCTATCTACTGCTATTTTCTACTCATACACACAGACACTTATGAACACATACACAAAATTAAATATATATGTAAATATATATAATATATATCAAATTTATAAAAGATGTTTAATGTTGAGTTAAATACTAAGGACAGAATGATAACACTTATTGGTGCACAGGATGTTGAGCAAATATTTCTCATCATAAATCTCTCTTTACATCTCACAGCAACGGCATAGAATAGTATACAATATTTCTTCTAAAGCTTTTGTTTTCTCTACTTTTCAGTTTCTCTCCTCAGCATACTTAATCGCTTCTAATTTCCTACATTCTCACACTATTGTGATTAATTATATTTTCCATCATGTGACCAGAAACTATACAGAAATGAATTAGTACTTTTCTCACCTTTCCTCATGAATGGCGACACAGAATGGTCCATCTCCTCTTTGTTCATAGTGGTATAATTTGCACTAGGATTCTCCTTCATTACATTAAAAGAGCTATGGTAGAGGATGTTATTTACTATTTCTTCTGGTATGTCTTTCTCTAGAAACTTTAATAACTTTTTAATTTCATACTTTGGATCCTGAAACGTTAAAGGGGAAAAGAATAATTTCATTTGGATTTGGTCACAAAGAAAAGAGTGCTCTTAATAAGATTTTGTTTAAACTTAACTAGTGGAAGTATATTTGAGGGTTTTATTATACTTTTAATTCATAAGGCAAGATTCAAACAGTTATATTTGTGGTTTTTAAAGAAGTAACTAAACTATTTGAAGACATGAGTGGAAATATACCAGTTTTTATTTCAAAGATACTATTGTCCTTGGATGGATAACAAGTAGCAAGATGGGGGAGTTATAAGAATTAGTATTGTATGCCAGAAATAAAGTTAAAAATAATTTAGCAATATTTATAGACTAAGAAGAAAAGAGAGTAAGAGACAAAGAAGTTAAATCTTAGGTTTCTTAAAAAAATAAACAGAAATTTCTCCTTACTTCTTTCATATCTTCATAAAATAGATAGAGGATACGGTAATCTTTTCTTTTCTCCCACCAGCCCTTCACATGATCATACCAGGAACCAAAACCCACTAAAGTTAAAGATAAAATGTGAAATTAAAAACTATTTACATGAAGTAGAAAATAGCAAAATGTCTCTTTAAGTCGTGATTATCTGTCCATAAACAGTGATTTCTGTAGTTCAAGGAAAAGGGCCATATGAATAAGAGTATGTGAGATAACCACTTTGTTACTGAATTTGAAATCTACTTTCAAAGAGAAAAGTAACTCTGTTACAAGGTGAATCATGTCTTTCCAAAATCCATATACTGAAATGGCCACACTTCAAACCTAATAATGAAATTGTACTTAGAGAACAGGTCCCTACAGAACTAATAAAATCAGTTCTTGATACTATCACTGCCCTTACTGGTAAAGGAGTTAAGTCAGACCCACCAAGATGGAAAACCATGGAGAGAACAGGGTGAAGAGAGCCCTGCACGGATTAAGGGAAGAGCTGTAAAAGAAACACTAATAGCACTTTCTTTTTTAATTTGTAGATTCTGAAAACTTAAAAACAATGCATTTCTAACATCTTAATCACTCAATATGATATTTTATGGTAGCTTTTGTAAACTAATATGTCATTTGATAAATATAACTAAAACCACAAAAATAAGGTTGCAGAACCCAAGTGTTTCAAATAATAAGCAATGTGCAAGTTCACAGGATAAGGACTAGTGAATAAATAACATTACATAAAGGGGGTGTCACAAGAGCCCTGTGGAAAAGTAGAGTGCATTTCATTCTGAGAAGTCTTTGGGGTTTGACAGGGCTAATAATATTGACACCACAAGCAAATAAATGTTCAAGCAATGAGAGCTGTTAAGTTCATGCTAGGTGTCACCTATACACATTTGCTTCTAAGTGGGGATTTATATAGGAACATGTCTACTGAGAATTTTTCCTACAGGAGTTTTGAATGGTAGAGAAGAGACTCCAAAGAATGGACACACAATTAAAATAATCCATTATAAGCACTGAGATTTAAAAGCACTTAAATACATTGCCAGCAGTCATTCATCACTAATGAAATGATGCAATCTAGGACCAAAAACATATATAGCAAAAATTATCCAAAAGTGCCCACAAAGAAGGAAGGATCTTATATTCTTTCTCTTTAGTCTCCATAATGTGTTTGGAGATGGTTTGGTAAATATTAAATTTATAGTATTCATAAGATTTAGATTTTAAACTTTATATTGCCTTGGGAAAAGAAAACCCTATTTGTTTTGAAATCATAACTAAAGGAACTGTTATACTCACCTTGTCCAGACATGAATTTATCAAGGAACTCCTCCCAGGTACCAGGCTCTGGGTGCATTTTGGCCATTTGGTAGAAATAATAGTAAGAAACAGCCACATCTTTGGCATTCCGTGCCACATAGACCATCTGAAGGGGCAAATGGAAGGCTGGGGTTTGTTTTTGTAAGTTAATAGTTTTTAACTATTGCTTACATTATCAGTTTGCTTATTTATTCTTTACAGTTTCTAAGCATGATATTTATGCAATAATGCCTGACTTACAGCATTCACAACTATATATTGTTTTAATACGCAGAAGCTCATCTCCCATTTTTGACAAATCTGCATTCTCTTTAACGTTTCACAAGATTTGGTGTAGGAGGGTCTTCTATTTATGTGTTGCTTTCATTGGTTAATTAATAAAGAAACTGCTTGGCCTGATAGGTCAGAACATAGGTAGGCGGGGTAGACAGAACAGATTATCTCTTGAAACATGAAAATTAACTACAATAAGAACTAGAGCATTCACCCCTATCCTTACACTGTAGACTCTTTGGCATGAGAAGATATTCTTCAGGCTATAGAAAGAGAAACCTGGACACCAGCCTAGTCAGAAAACCCTCTACCTACAACCAGTTCAGCCTGCAGGTTGTACTAGGGCAATGGAGGCACAGAACTTGTGTGTACCTGTGTTTGGTTAATTTGAGGTCCATGCCATGCCCTACACTGCCTGCATGGTCAGGAGCCCATGATTGCATAGACTAGAGACCTAGGGTAGAACCAAACATGACTGGCAAAATAAAATAAAATAAATGAAAGGGAGTGATTCCTAATGATATTGTTATACTCATAAATTGAGTCTTTGTCCAGCTGTTATTAGAGAGGCTTCTTGCAGTAGTAGATTGGCGCAGGTGCACAGACCCACAGCCAAACATTATTTGGAGAGAGAGTATAAATTGTAGGTGTTCATTGGACCTCTCCCCTCAGAGTTCAGGAACCCCATGGAAGACCAGAAGCTAGGATTGACTGTGGGAGTCAGAGAAAAACAGAACATCAGGAAAACAAGGCACATGGAGTCAGCTAAGCAGGGCTCATGTGGACTCACAGAGACTAAGGCAGCAAGCACAGGATTTACATGGGTCTGCATTGGGTTCTCTGCATATATGGTATGGCTTTTAGCTTGGTGCTTTGTGGCACACTTAACTGTGGAAGCCAGTGAGTCTCTGACAATTTTGCCTGCTCTTTACACTCATTTCCTTCTACTGGGTTGCCCTGTCCAGCCTCAATATGAGGGGTTTTGCCTTATCTTATTGCATCATGTTTTGTCCTGTTTGACTATTGGCTCTTGGAGGCCTTTTCTTTTCTGGAGATGAAATGGAGAGCGGATGGATCTATGGGAAAAGGGAGGTGAAGGGAACCTAGAAAGAATGAAGTGAGGGGAATCTGTGATGGAGATGTATTGTGCAAGAGCAGAGTCTACTTTCAATTAAAAAAAAAAGAGATACAAAGAAAGTTTGGGGAAAATGAACTAGACTGAATATTTAATAAATCAAACAACTTACATATTCTTAAATTTGGGAATCTATATGCATAGTGCATGTAGATTAATAGAAAACTTAAAACTATACAAAGGGATAGGAGAGAGACAAGAAAAGGTAGGATGACAGCAATCAAAGTGCACATATGCAAATATGAAATTATCAAACAGCAAAATTAACAAAATTAAATAAAATTTTAAGCTGAAAAATAAATTATCACTGAAGAAAAGCTATTAATAGATAATTTTAGAGTTAGAAAAGATTACAATCCCTTATATTCCAAACCAAAGCTATATAACAATATGTGTGGGATTAATATCTATGTATCAAATTTTAGGATCTGTATGAATGAAGAATTATTGTCCAATAAAAATTATTCTGGGGATGAAAAGATAGTTCAAAGGGCAAAGACACTTAAAATCAAGATTGATGACCTAATTTTAATGCCTAGAATCCACATGGTGAAAGAGATAATTGAGTCCCACAAGTTGTCTTCTGACTTTCTTCGGGGTAGGGAGAGAGAGAGAGAGAAAGAACGAGAGACCCTGGGAAATTTATTTTATGGAGTCTATCTACTGACATACATTAGGCCTCCTCTCCTAGAAAGCAAAATTTAAGATGCTTGAAGCTTAGCTGTGTATGGAGTGACCCTTTCCTAGGAAAATGTGTTCAAGAAGAAAGAGTATGCAAAGAGACTATTGTGCAGCTATGATTAGATTTTCCTTCTCACCCCACTGATGAGCAAAATGGGAACTTTCACACTTCTATGTCAAAAAAAGTGGCCATGATAAACTAGGAAATGAATATGGATAAGGAGTGGACTTAAAGGTTTTTCAAGAGATGTAGCACAGTTTGCTTGTACACTTATTGAGGAAATCATTAAACCCTGTAATCAATACTTGCTCTTTCTTATTTCAATATCAGGGGACCATAGCAATTAGCCCAAAGCATCTAGCAATAACATCTGTGGCCTTTTGCAAAATATATTTGACTTATTTTAGTATAGACAACATTCTATGAAGATGTCTCCACAACCTCCTAAAAGTAAACCAAGCCTCCTTCTGGGGCTTTTATTAATTTTCACTAATTGAATGTCTAATTCTCTGTCTCTGTCTCTCTGTCCCTTTCTGTTTCCATCTCTTTCTTTCTGTGTATGTGTATTGAGAAGATGGAAACCATTATGTAAAAGGAGGCAAAAGAAGAGATAACTCAGTGAAGATAATCAGGTGGTTAATAAGCCATAATTAAAATCCTAACCTACTTAGTCAATCAAAAACACAAAATAAACCCTTGAGTATCCACTGGTATGAATCAAATGAAATGATTTGCCTATATTTCATGTTAATGAAGATATGGAACAACTTAGTTGATACTGCTCATCAACATTTTGAATCCTATTTAAAAATATCTACTAAACCAATGAGTGAACATGTTAAGTTCCAACAATTCTATCCCTAAACACACAGTCAAGAGAAAATGTGCATACACGATATAGGTGGGTCTTCTTTCTATGTGTTGCTTTCACTGGTTAATTAATAAAGAAACTGTTTGGCCTGATAGGTCAGAACATAGGTGAGTGGAGTAGACAGAACAGAATGCTGGGAAGAAGGCAATGAGGCCGACGCCATGGAGCCAGCTGCCAGGTCAGACATGCTGAATCTTTTCTGGTAAGCCACCACCTTGTGGTGCTACACAGATTATTAGATATGGGTTAGTCAAAATGTGAGAGTTGGCCAAGAAGAGGCTAGAACTAATGGGCTAGGCAGTGTTTAAATGAATACAGTTTCTGTGTAACTATTTTGGGTAAAGCTAGCCAGGCGGCCAGTCGCCGGGCAGGACAAAAAGCAACCTACTGCTCCTTCTTCACATACATACCCTAAAAGATGAAAATATGAACAGAAACACTATTTCTATTGTTGACAACTGGCAGGAATTCAATCATCAAGCAATAGTACTATTCATAAATAATCTGTGAAGTGTTCACATGTATATGGTACTGCTTGTTACTGGTATTTAGACTTTAATCTGAATAAAATTTTAATATGCTCTTGTTAAAATTTGGATTTTTTGTCGTCATTCACGCAATTCATGATACAAAAAGTCTAATAAAACCTGAGAATTGCATGTGTAGAGAGATGGTTGTCTACTTTCTGTGAACACAAGAGAACACATAAATGCATATAATAGGAACAGCTTTCACATGTATCATGAGAGAAATCATAATGAATTGGACATTATACATGGCTTATAATTATAAGAAAGATGGCAGAAGGTTTTTTGATGATAATATTTTGTGTTTTTGGTGAAAACACAAAAATTACTACTAGAAGAATACTATGATATATATATTCTCAAAGATATGAGTTTCATATCTATGATAATTTCCTAATAATCATGAAGTTATTTTATTTTGTATGCTTGTACTTTTTCTCCCAAATATAATGTTTGGAAAATTTAATAAAATAAAATAATAAAATGTATGGATATATATAACTGTGTATCATTAATAATTAGTGAAATAGTATTTACACAGTACACTGGATTGCTTATAGAGTTATCATCTGCAAATAATATTTAATTTTAAATATTCATTGATTAATTTGAAGAATTAAATATACCTTGGTATGGAAGGTCCTTCTGTCAGTGTGTTGCTTTTATTGGTTAATGAATAAAGACCTGCTTTGATCCTATGGCAAGGGCAGAACAGAACTAGGCGGGAAAAGCTAGGCTGTGTGTTGGAAGAAAGAGGGCAAAGTCAGGCGAAGTCATGGAGCTACCAGAGAGAGATGCTGAGAACTTTACCCAGTAAGCCACAGCCATATGACAATACACAGATTAATAGAAATGGGTTAAATCAATATGTCAGAGTTAGTCAATAAAAAGCTAGAGATAATGGGCCAAGCAGTGACTTAATTAATACAGTTTCTGTGTGATCATTTTGGGTCTAAGCTAGCTGGGTGGCCATGAACCAACAAGTGGCCTCCTCCTAAAATACCTGTCAATTTCT
The DNA here is from genome assembly GCF_982192425.1 of Myodes glareolus. Lineage (NCBI taxonomy): Eukaryota > Metazoa > Chordata > Mammalia > Rodentia > Cricetidae > Myodes > Myodes glareolus. The sequence continues at coordinate 19,587,034 of NC_142033.1, read as the reverse complement.
TGTAAGTTTCAATGAATCTCTTCTGTTATTATTTGAATATCAATGATTGAAAAGTAGTGAATGGTTGGTGAATAAATTAAGAAAGTTAGAAATTCTGACCATGATTCTGCCATAGTGTCAATCCTTTTCTTCATAATTGGTGTCCAGTATTGTCATATGGACCCTTGGCTACAATTGTCATTCTGTTGCTTTGTAATGACTCATCCAATATTCACAATACCTTGTCTTACAGTTAAAAATGCACATATATACCACTTACATTATACAGACTGAACAGGTTGTGTATGTTGAAAAAGTGTATAAATGCATGCATACATACATACAAACATATATATGTTGATATATATGTTATATCACACATACATGTCAACAATTAAAGAAAAACCCTTGAATGTAAATAACAACAAGAGCAAGAAATTTATGGGTGGGGCTAGAGGGAGTAAATGGAAGGTAGAAATTATATAATTATATTCTAATCACAAAAAAATAATGAGCAAATCATGAAAAGACAGAGGGATCATTTTTCACTTGCTACCTTGCAGTCATTTTCCCAAAATGAGGAAGGCAGAAGTTGAACAGGGAGATGAGTTTTCACGAGTCGAGGAGACTGCATGTTTTTCAACAGTTCTATACCTACAAGCACACACATTAACAAACTGCATTATAGGCGTGAAGTCACGTGACTTATTTGCAATTTATCCTAAGATCTTTCTAATTATTAATGGCTTGGTAATGTTTATTTTTCTTTTTTTCTTTTTTCTGTTTTGCTAATTATAAGGTTCAACAAATTCCTATGTTCTTAAATCTCAAGGAATACAAACCATGAAAAGTCATGGCTAAGTGGCCTATTTTACTCTCTATAAGTACAATAGTATAATGATCTCTACATCTGGCTATAGAAACAGTTTTTGGTTTGTAACATCTTGATGGAGCAGAAGGAACAGTTGTGGAACAGTCTCTAGGTCTTCTCTTCACCCTTTGTCTTGTGTACAATATGAAAATATTTCAAAGTTCTTGTCAATCTCTCTCATATTCAAGTCCTAAGATAAAATTATATCATAATATTCATTGTTCTTTTTTTCAAGGTTTAAAATAATGTAAAGCAATGTATTCCCATATTTTTATTGAGCATATATAAAGTATTATCATTTTATATTGATAACAATATATATATGTATTAACTAGTTACATAATTTTGTGTGATTCAGTATTGAATTTCCTTGATATAATATGATACACTAGTTAAATTATGAAAATTTCTATATAATAAGATATTCAAGCTAGATCAAGATCTCACCATATGTAGATGCTGTCTGTGATGGGGCCTAGCTAAATTCTAGCTCCTCTAGACACTTATTTCACAGTATTTGTTCTTTATGTATTATTGTTGTTCTTGACTTCTTCACATATACTGGGAAAACTGGTAAATTTATTCCTATGGAAAGGAATAGTTATTTAAAAATACCATTTGACAGTCCTGGAATTATAAGCTCCATGAACGGCACCCGTTTGTAGATGGCATCCCGCTTACACTTCTCTGCATCTCCATTGTTGTAGATCAAATCCAGTATTTCACTGATCCAGGTTGTCCCTAAGAGGAAAACAGAAGAAATTACAATCTCTTCTGAGAACATGAGGAAGCCAAGGGAGGAGGAGGTGTTTTGAAATATCTGAAACTAACAAACTAAGAAACAAATAAAATATGGTTTTTATTTTCATTTTCTTTCTTTCTATTAATTCTTCCCAAAACTGATCTTTCTGTTTGTTTGGCTTTTCTTTTGGTGTTTCAAGAAAGGGTTTTTCTGGATAGCCCTGACTGTCCTGAAACTCACTCTGCAAACCAGGCTGGCCTCGAACTCAGAGATCCACCTGAGTAATGAAATCAAATATGTACACCACTACTCATGATAGGAAATAGGTTCATCTATCAGGGATGTAAACACTTTTATTGTATAAAATCTAACTTAAAATGTCTCCAAAAGTAGATTTAAAAAGTGTGTGGAAGAGACAGTGTACAAGTAATGATAGCAGCAAAGTCCTCTCCTTTCCCATTCCTGCCCCAATACTCCTTCTTCAAAATGGTTTAATTTGAATCAAAGTATTCTAAAATATATTTGCATTGGATCCTGAGTATAATGGGCAAGACAATAGCCAACTTGATGAAATCATCAGTTCATTCATTTCCTATTAATATAAAAAATTATTATAAGCTGGGCTGTGGCTGTGGTGGTTCATGCCTTAATCCCAGCACTCAGGAGGCAGGGACAGGCAAATCTCTGTGATTCGAGGCCAGCCTGGACTACAAGAGCGAGTTCTAGGACAGGCTCCAAGGCTACAGAAAATCCCTGTCTTGATAAACCAAAAAAAAAAAAGCTATTATAGCATAGAATTGAAGAAAATGGCAGATAAAGAGGATCACCATTTGCTGGAGGTGTGAAAAGAGAATACAAAGAACTTTTGCTTGTAATAATCAGGGTGCTATATCCAACAATAAGACCCATTTGAGCTCAGTACAGTTATTCACTCTGACAACTACGAGAAAATGTTTTACCAGTCCTTTGGAAGAAAAAGTCCCAAAATCAAATGAGAACACAGTCTGTTCAATAGCATATGTCCTTTGATTATAAACTAAAAGTAAATGAGAGAGAGAAAAACATTGTCAAAACCATCAGAGAGAGAAAAAATTGCCAAAACCACCTTTTTTTTTTCATACCGACAGTGTCATATGTTATATTTGTTTACTTCCTAAGATCCTGGAAGCATGTAGGATTTGTGAGATTTTGGTAGATTCGAATATCTTAAATCCTAGTATGTTTGTTTGTTTGTTTTATCCTTAGGGAATTAAGTAGAAATACAGAGGAAAGTTGATGTTAGAACATTTATTAGGCAGGAAGTTTGATTGATTGTGGGTTCAATTGATTGTGGTTTCAAGTAAATTCATGGGATACTTCGGAAATGGATGTAAATCTATCTAAGCTGAGTCAAAATTGTTCCCAATAGTCACAATTCTCTTTTTACATGTTAGAAAAATTCAGCTTAGATTAGACAAGAATCTGAAGGCAGGCAGGCTCCTAAATATGAATCATTATCTAACCAGCAAGAGTCAATACATTTAAAGTTCTTACCAGATTTGGGATAGGTGGAGATCAAAAGATCATCAGGCCGGGCCTCAAATGACTCCACTTGGGACCACTGCTCAGCAATGCTCCAGAAGAGAGGGATCCCTTGAACATCCACTAATTCCCTCCTGAAGATGTCCAGCTTCTTATCCATTTGGAGAGACTAGATTTTAACAAAGGGTAGCATCAATCAAATTTAAAATGTTGCTAATTCCTGGTAGCAGCCAGAGTCTGAGTTGATGTTCGTGGTTCCTGTTACCGGCAAGGGCTATATGATTGCAGGTAGTCTGGACAGCCACCAGAGACCATTCGTGTCCAATGGCCTTGATGCTGCGAGTCATACTGATCTTGGTGGCCTGTGTAGCCACCAGGACCAAGGTGACGTCCAGGCCTGAGCTGCTGCAGAGAGCCATGTCTTGATCTGTGTTCCTGCTCCAGCTTGGGTCTGTGATGATGTTCGTGGCCATGTTGCCACCGGGGTCATAGGAGCCATTCATGCCCCCCAAAAAGGCAATGTTGAGCCAGCACTGCCTCATGCTGGACACTAGCAGGAGAGCTGACCCTGACCTCTATGGGAGAGTTGGACCCCCCTATTCAGGAGTGATGGCCCCATCCTTCACCGTCAGCATAGGAGAGCTCCCCCTGGTGGCATGGTTCTAGAAAAGCTGGCTCTGTCCCTCTAATGGACCAGACCAATAGAAATTGATGAAAAGAGAGAGCACAAATTTGAATGACAGCAGATGAAGGTTTAAGGGAGGGTGTGAAGTTGGGGGAAAAGAAGGATATCGTCCACTAACACCCTTTGAAACACTAGCTTTGTTGACCCCATGCTACTTTATATTTTCAACAAGATTATAGATAGAGTCACTTGTGTTTGTCTCTTGCCTGTTACAGGTTGGAAGAGAACTTGAAATATACCATTAATTACCAGAATCCCCCTGCCTCAATGCTTAGAACAAGTTGAGGAATTCTTTTACTTCCTCTAAAAATCTAACTTTAAAGTGTTGGCCAGACCGAGACTTTGTATTAAGCTGTTTAAAGATTCCTAATAGTCAATATCAACTACTTGCCAATACAATTCAATGTCAGATAAATGTCTTTGATTAAAGGCAGTAGATAAAAAAATTAGCTCTCTGTATCTAAATTTTTCATTAGCTGAATCAACCACCTGTACATTGTAAATGTTCACAAATAGTTTCCTTCCATTATATCATAAACAATATGAAATGCAACTACTTGCATAACATTTATATATTAGGCATTTGATGTAAGATAGACAAGGTTCAAACCTTTGAGAGGATACAAGTAAGATATATACAACTACTGGGCCATTATGTAAAGAACCTAAAACACCTGAAGATTATGAATCTTGGGATCTGGGAACCAATTCTTCTTGAATATTAAAAGACTTTCACTCAAATTGTGTTTGAATCACAATTTTTTTATCATCTTGTCCTTCAAATTCTCTCAAATCCATTTCTAACAGACATAAACTGAATATATTATTTACAATATGTGGTGCAAAGTGTTGAATAATTTATATCCAGTTAAACATTTTATAGTATATTGTAAAAGGAGCAGCAGGCTGTGTTCCCACCCGGATCCCAGCTAGCTTACCCATGAAATAATTACATGGAAACTGTATTCTTTTAAACACTGCCTGGCGCATTAGTTCTAGCCTCTTATTGGCTAACTCTCACATATTAATTAACCCATTTCTAATAATATGTATATCACCATGAGGTTGTGGCTTATCGGGAAGATTCTAACCCACATCCATCTTAGAGAGGAGAGCCATGGCATCTGTCTGACTCTGCTTCTTTCTCCCAGCATTCTGTTCTGTCTGCTCTGCCTATCTAAGCTGCTGTCCTATCAAAAGCCAAGGCAGTCTCTTTATTAACCATTGAAAGTAACACATAGACAGATGACCCTCCTATATCAGTATATAATTTCATAAAAGATTCAAAGTTATGCAAATCACCTCAAACCAATAACAGAGCAAATGTGTAAATGTATGTGTTGGCACTTGGATTTTGTTTACCAAGCAACACATTCTTCTTTCCCTACCAACAAATAAGGCTATGCCTAGAATAGTGGCCACACAGGCAAACAAAACATAGCTATAGTGCTGGGAGCTATGCAGCCTCATCTTGAATTAACATATGAATGGGTCTATATGAGGCAAGACACTTGGAAGAAGGTCTCTCACTTGATAACGGCCAGTAGACTTCAGGACACCACAGGACTTTGATGAATTCATGAAGCTTGCAGACTCTTTTCTCACATTATATTGTTGATTTATTGGGCAATTTTTAGTTTTACTTTGTCAATCACACAGGCAACAGCTGAAATTTTTCCTGGAAATTCTGTTCTCTCTCAAATGGTTTCCCCTTAGAGTCAGAAGAGGACTAATGCTTCTCAAATTTATTATCTGGAATGAATAACTACAACTCCTACTTCTGGGAGCTTTTCTTACTCAATAAATATAGTTAGGTACATATGAGAAAACAACACAGGACATTAACCATGCCTCACAGTTCAGGAAGGGAGAGTAAGGCATGAATATACAAAATAAGAAAAAAGTCTCAGGAATACACATAGTGCCAACTGTTGAGAGTAAATCCCCTGGACCCCAAGTGTAGCATGAGGGCCGGCTTGTTGGGGCTTCTGTCCCACCCGGTACCCCACAACCGGCAACTCCCAAGGAAAATCAATCACACAGAGATCTCTATAAGTTATAAACTGATTGGTCCATTAGGTCAGGCTACTTATTAGTTCTTATAACTTATGTTACCCCATTATCCTTATCTACATTAGCACATGGCTCAGTACCTTTTCCAGTGGGGCAGCTTACATCTTTCCTCTCTGGTGGTCTGGGCAGAACTGTGGAGGGAGCCTCCTGCTTGCCAGAATACTCCTAGTCTCTTTGCTCCACCTCTACTTCCTGTCTGGCTTTCCCGCCTATACTGCCTGCCTGGCCAATAAAATATGATTGACAGAATACAGATAATTCTCCTGGACCACCCAAGCATGTAGATCTAGTATGATCTATATGATCTAGGTCTGATGGGTGTAGTCCACCAGTAAGCTAGAATTAACCAGACCAGCTCAATACAACAGATCTATTTTAATAATTGAAAACGGGAAAACTCACATGACTGGGATCAGGCGAACACTGCACGTGCAAAGAGGAGAAAGAGCACACCTGGATTCCCAGGTCTTTCTTCCCTGGCCCCTAGTGGCCACACCCTAGTCAAATGTGATTGGCTGAACTTCCCCATCATAGGTCCTAATGATAAGATCTAATATGATCCAATGGGAAAAATGGGATGTAATGTAAAATGTAAAATATGGGGTGCAATGTAAAATATGGGATGGATAAATCTATCTTTACCACATGCAGGAATTTATATTGGTGGAAGAGGTACAGTATAGTAAGATGGGGGAAGAGTGCCTTATCAAAGTCTGTCTTTTACAGAGACTGAGACATGGATCCTCTTGTAGAAAAGAGAACTATACAAAAGCATATATTCACACATTAAAAAATTGCATGGGTCAGAATATTGTTGATTTTAAGTATTGTGCCCATGTTTACTAGTTTTTACCTTTGTAGATGCAAGTAGCTGTCAGCCACCATAAGTGCTATAAGAGCAGGGTATGTTGGGCTCAATATTTAGTTAAGTCTGCAAAAATGTTGAACCTTTTGACTAGAATAAGCTTATGTAGGGATTTGGAAAATGTATTTGGGGAAGTATAAATGGAAACAATGCAGGCTTTTATAATGATTATGATGTATTTCCTTTTTTAAAAAAATAATTTTTAATATTTATTTGTTGTATATACAATTTATATATTTATTATATATACAATGTTCTGCCTGAATGTATGCCTGAACACCAAAAGAGGGCACCAGATCTCATTGCAGATGGTGGTGAGCCACCATGTGGTTGCTGGGAATTGAACTCAGGATCTCTGGAAGAGCAGCCAGTGCTCTTTACCTCTGAGCCATCTCTCCAGCCCATGATGTATTTCTTAAAATATGATGTATCTTGAAAGTCAAAAATAGGAGCCAATAATAAGCTGTTCATGTAATGCTGGTAAGAAAATTTCTGTTAAAGTATAAATAAAGATGGCTCGAGGTATTCGAGGCCACTTGAGTGCAATCCATCTGGTGGTAAGAAATTTTTCTTGGGCCAACACCCTTTCCCCATCTCAGTACCTAAACCTGAGCTGAGGCTGGATTCCCAGCACTATAGTGTTTTGAAAAATCGTAGTCTGATTGCTTTCCTATTGATTAATATTTCATTGTAGGTGACATTTGCTTAATTACTAAGAATTTTTATTTGTCTGTGCCCATATATTCTTAGTTCTACTAGACTAGGTCACAGAAAGTGGATGTTTTATTTTGTTATTTCTTTTGTTATTTTGTTACTCACAGCTTGCTCTATGCACAAGAAATATACTCATGTATCAATTAAAATAGGGAACAGTTGTGAAAAAGTCATTAGTTGATTTTATCACTGTGAAAAAAATATTAGAGTGCACTTATCCAAGCTAAGACAGCTACAGTGTCCTTAGAAAAAAAGTACAGTCACTTTGGAAACCAGATTGGAAGTTTCACAAAGAACTGGAAACAGAACTGTCCTATGACCTAGCTACACTCCAAAGGGCATCTATTTAGTGCATACTTCAGAGGCACTCACACGTCCACATTTGTTGCTAAGAAATTGAATCAATCTAGGTTTCCATCAACAGATGAATGACTGAGAAAAATGTGGCACTTTTCCACAATGATATATTACTCATCAGTACAGAAAAATGAAATTTGCAGAAAGCAGTTGCAAATGGAAAAAAATTATACCTAGTAATGTCACTTAGGCCCAGAAAGATAAAACCATATGCTCTCTTTCATAAGTGGATCCTAGCTTTAAATATTTTGTTTTCAGTGCTTAATTCGGAACACATCAGGAAACCAGGAAATTAGAATTAAATAAATGAAAAGGAGCTTTGCTGTTAAGATTGTGCTGTTGTTAGAGGTAATAGGGTGGAAGTTAAAACCCAAAATTCTGTGTTCATCTCTTCTACCAACAAATAGATTGCTCTTTTATTTTCTCATCACAATCTTTTTGTTTATTTGTTTGTTTTTGTTTTTCAATACAGGGTTTCACTGTGACTTTGGGGCCTGTTCTGGAACTAGCTCTGTAGACCAGACCAGACGAGGCTGGCCTCGAACTCACAGGGATCTCCCTACCTCTGTCTCCCAAGTGCTGGGATTAAAGGCATGCATCACCACCACCTGGTCTTAATATACAGTCTTCAGCTGCTTTTTGTTTTGTTTCATGATCCATCAGATCATCGCAGACCCCCCTCTCAAAAGTAATGTTGCTCTTTAAATAAACATGGGCTACCAGAAATGTTTTGGCTGCACTTGTTCTTTCTCAGAAAAGGGATTGGCATACTTATGCTAATGTAACATAAACCTAATATTTTAAATTTGTGAAATTTGTATATTTAGGATGTAAAACAATTAAAATTAATCTGCCTAAAATGCAAGAATCAAAGCCAATCGCTAGGACAGAATATCCAAAGTTTCTTGATACAGATAAAACAAAGAATCTTGTGCCCTGTCTTATGCACTAACTCTGTCTCTCATCAATAAGGACATTCACACAAGGAAACTCTTAGAAAATCTATTTTGCCGTCTTGGAGATGGATTCCATGTTTTCAAAGTGCTTTCCAATTATTTGTTTACACCCATAGACTGAGGCTGCTCTCAATTGCGGTCAAAAGTCAGGGGAGAGATTCATAGCTAACTAAACCGGGCAGTGGTGGTGCACCCTTTAATCCCAGCAGTAGGAAGGCAGAAGCAGGCAAATCTCTGTGAATTCAAAGCCAGCCTGGCCTATAAGAGCTAATTCCAGGACAGGCACCAAAGCTACACAGAGAAACTCTATTTTAAAAAAGCAAAACAAACAAACAAAAATGCCCAAGAACATAGTTGTTTAAAAGTGTTAAGAATAATAGAACTCAGTCTATTATTCTTAGCACTTTTCTTTCTTTCTTTCTTTCTTTCTTTCTTTCTTTCTTTCTTTCTTTCTTTCTTTCTTTCTTTCTTTCTTTCTAAAAATTTCCACTTCCTCCCCTCCTCCCAATACCCTCCCACTCCTCCCACTCCTTCTCCTCCTCCCTCTCCAGTCCTAAGAGCAGTCAGGGTTTCCTGCCCTGTGGGAAGTTCAAGTTCCTCCCCCCTCCCTCCAGGTCTAGGAAGGTCAACATCCAAACAGACTAGGATCCCAAAAAGCCAGTACATGCAGACGAAACAAGTCCCAGTACCATTATCAATGGCTTCTCAGTCAGCCCCCATGTTAGCCACATTCATAGCATCCAGTTTGATCACATGCTAGTTCACTCCCAGTCCAGCTGGCCTTGGTGAGCTCTCCTTAGATCAGTCCCCTTGTATCAGCGGGTGAACGCACCCCTCGCGGTCCTGACTTCCTTGTTCATGTTCTCCCTCCTTCTGCTCCTCATTTGGACCTTGGGGACTCAATCCAATGCTCCAATGTGGGTCTCTGTCTCTATCTCCATCTATCGTCGGATGAAGGTTCCCTCTGATCGTGATTTCCTTGCTCAACGTTCTCCCTCCTTCTGCTTCTCATTTGGACCTAGGGAGTTAAGTCGAGTGTTCCAATGTGTGTCTCTGTCTCTATCTCCATCCATCGCCAGATGAAGGTTCTATGGTGGTATGCAAAATATTCATCAGTATGGTTATGGGTCAAGGCCAGTTCAGGTACCCCCTCCTCTGCCCGCTGCCCAGGGAACAATCTGGGGACCTCTCCTTGGACCTGGGAACCTCTCTAGAATCAAGTCTCTTGCAAACCCTAAAGTGGCTCCCTTAGTTGAGATATATACTTCCCTGCTCCCATATCCATCCTTCCTCCCTCCCCCCATCCCATTCCCCCAAGCTATCCCCAATCCTTCCCTTCTTCCTTCTCTCTAACCATCTCCCCTTACTTCCACCCCCCCAACCCCTGTGCACCCAAGTTTGCCTGGCCATCTTGTCTACTTCCAATATCCAGGAGGATAACTATATGATTTTCTTAGCACTTTTAAACAACTATGCGTGGGCAATCTCTCCCCCGCAAGACTCAGGAAGCATTCCAGAAGAGAGGACAGAAAAGTGCAATAGCTAGAGGATTGGGAGAAATGCTGATAAATGTCTTCTGGCCATGACATGGCTGCCTAACATACCCATGAGCTTGCAGCACCTGGGGCTATCTGCTCAAGATCTGAACGATATTAAGCCAACCAAAATTCCAGGATAAAAGAAGGAGTAGATAATCCTCAGGCCTTCCTCCTTTCCAGGACCTATTAGAAATTATAGTATCTGAACAAGGAGGAATAACCGAATTATGAAGATGTGAATACTTGGTAGCATAACCGTAATCCATTGAACGGCCCCACAGCCATGCACTTGTGGGTAGCACTAACTGACTTAGTGGTTTATAAAAAATAAAAATAAAAGACATAAGCTGTGAGAAGGATTTGATGAGGGAGCAAAGAAGAGACTGCAAGTTGGAAATGGAATAGATATGTTCTTATTTCACCATCTATATATATGAAATTCTCAATGATAAAAAATAAACACTGAAAACATTATTAACAAAATACCAGGTAGAGTGTGGTCAGTCCCTTTCATAAGGCACTTTCTATTCTTAATGATCATATTGGACTAATACATGCACAACCAGAACTTTTTAAAATGACATATAGTGTATTCTTTAATTTACATAAGAATCTTATGTGCTAAGTACAACTGTCACATTTTAGCTACAGAGGAAAATAACAATGAGAAACTTAATTAATTCTACTCCAGAATTTTCTCTTAGTAAGTGGCAGAATTTGGTTTAGACCAAGATAGTTTGACTGTATGTCCTACAGTGTTAGCTATTCTAAAGTTGTGTTATAAGCCTTTAAACAATAAACAATAATACAAGGTACAACAAGAGAAACTCCAAGTTATGCCAAGGTACTAGCAAATGAATAATAAAGGTGAAGTGGTAAAAATTTTCATTAATGATCTGAGGAGAATGTGCTAGTTCACAGAGGTTAGCCCTGTTGTTTTTACTCCCTGTATTCCTGAATAATGAGCTTCACGCAGATTGGTATTAAATATAATATTGAAGAGAATATGAAATAATTTAGAAAACATAATTCTACTAATGATTTCTTTAAATAATATTTGTGTTCTTCCGATATCCATATAGTCTACTCGATTATATGAAAGGTAAGATTGTACCTAGAGTCATTTCTGAGTGAATATTTAAATATTGTAAGATACTGTCTAGATAATGTTCTTTGAACCTTGTGGAATATCTGCTTTGACCAGTATCTGACAATCACAGATCACACAGCCAGATGCTTAGATTCTAAAAGTATAATTTATAATCCTTGGATTTTTGAAATTTTGTGTTTAAATTTAAGATTCCATATTTGTAATTTCTGCTTCTTAAAAAATCACAGTAAATTTGGCTTACCTTTAAATCCTGAGAGCTTTAAATAAATTGTCTCAGATTAAGAATCAGAGCCAAAATCTTGTTAAAAGGATGATGCCCCTGGGTAGTACACAACTTAATAGGAGAAAGAAATTGAGTCATTGTAATCTCGGGAAATATTGGAAGATGTTTGTTTCCCTAAAGCCACTCCTCTGTTTACCTTCCTCAATTGTCCCTTGACTATAACTTCCCTAGGGGTGTAATTATAAGACCTGACATCTTATATGTTTTGTGCATTGGTTACAGTCATTACTGATGAATTATTAACTAGGACTTTTCATCCTACTGGTGAGTTAAGCAGTATTGAAGCTGATTATATTTTGAACTTTATGCATTAAAGTAAATATCAAATTCATGACAATCAATACATTATTCTCCTAGAAATTTATAACTTGGTAGTTAACAAATCCTTAGTGTGAAACAAGTATTTATCATCACACAATGGAAAACTTAAAATAATGAGATAATATGTTTAAGTCTCTTTTTCTTTTTAGTTATATCAGGGAAACACAGTTTTAGTTTTGCTAGGTAAATAAAAGCTTATAGTCACCACATTGATGTTTAATAATTAAATGAATTATAAGTAAATATAATTGATGTTTTCATGCTACATATTCATAAAGGTTGATGCACTAATAATTGATTTATAATTACTTACTTTAGAACTACTCAGATTGAAAAATCTGGAAATGCTAGACTGCCCAGTCTCCTCTCATTGACATTGATGTCAAGTCTGATCATTCTGAAGTTAATTCTTTGCCCAGAATTCAATAAAATGAAATGCAGGCACTGCAAAAAATAAAATTTGCCTTTAATTTCTCAGAGAAATAGAGAATTGCCCTCTGTAAACACTTGTGTCTGCAACAGTCTGAAATATGTAGATTTTGATGGGGCACAAGACCTTGCCATTTTGTTAAAGTCTTTTGAAAGCGACTTCTAAACATTTGCATTTAATTGCAAAGGTTCTATTATAATTAACTGTGTCAATTTTTAGAGAACAAGACTATGTTGCTCTTGGTTTAAAAAACAAAGATAAATTTGCAAACAACCCAGGAGAATGGGACAAGGGAGAAAGTTCAGAGGTTAAAAAAATAAAATGCTTGTTACTCTTGCATTTATTCAAACAATAAACATTCCCATGGCTACTTCACAGGGCTCTTCATCAGCAGCAACAGTTTTTGTTCTGTGCAAACTTGTTACCATAGTGCTTTGTTATTGAACTGAAGCCAAGGAGAAGGAAAGCGTTCAAAAGAGCATTCGAAATGGAGGGAGAATCCTTGTATTAACAGCAGCGGGAGGGGCACTTAAAATCAAACGCGAATATCCTTTAGGAAATAACAAATCATCAGAAATTTAAGAGCAATTACCGCAGTGACTTTTTACTATCTGATAAAATAAACTATATGTAAACATATTTAAGAGCCAAAATATTCTAGAAGGGAACACAAATTAGCTATCAGTGGCAAATACTCTTGATTAGTATTGGCACAGTTCTTTATTGTTGAGATCCTGGAGAATCATATAGAAACAAGCATATATTGATTATCTTTGCCTCCCTCTTGTTTTCATGGCTTCCAATTACAGATCGTAGGACTCAGCCTCTGAATATTCCCCAGTAATGAACAGAAACACTGAAAAGATGAAAAGTAATATTTACTATGACTGCAATTTATACCTTTAATATTACTTTCATCTTTCCAAATGTAAAACTTAGTTGAGAAGACTAATTCAATAGAACTTTAAATATTAATGTTCTGTTTTTACTGGGAAGAAATTTAGAATTAAGGATTTCCAAATGTTTCCTATCTTGTGGTTAAAAACACAAATACAAGAATGTTTTGGGTTTTAGTCTCTTGTTTCTCCGTTCTAGAACGTAGGGTTATTAAAATGATGGAACTTATAAATTACTTACCAGGCACTTGTGACGAACTGGAGGACGAACCTGTGTTTGTAGAGATGCTATTTAATAGAAGCCTTGTTCTCTGAGTTGCTTTGAATGGTGAAGCCTGAAGACTAATGACTTGCTTAAAGTTATTTGCTTTGCTGTACAAAGCCAGTTGCTGTCTTAAGTGTAAAAGACTCAAGCATGCCTTATGGGTATAGGTTAAAATTGTAGATAGGGTAAAATATGATAAAAGAGTGTATCTATTCTGAACTTACTGCTCTGAAGTAGTTGTAATCCACACTGAAAGCCCTGTGTTTTCACTCTAGAGCTCCTGGTTTGGAAGGAAAAGCAAACAACAGAAACTGTTTCGGGGCTCCAAGCCCCTAGGAGTCGATCCAAAAAACAGTGACTGAATTCTGCAGCTGCAAAGACAAGAGCATGTTCCCTGTGAGGGAGAAAGGGGAGAGGAAATGTGGCCAGGAAAACATAGAGCAAATTCTACTCCTAAATGATGCTGTACCATCCTGAAACAAGTCAAAATAACTGCCAACATTTCACACTGTGACTGTGATAATGTCTAGTTCCAAATACAAGTAGACTGAGGATCTTAATTTCTCATATTGCCAAAAGACAACCTGGTATGCGCTTATTGCTTTTATTCCTGGTTTTTGCATCTGATTACTGATGTGACAAAATAAGTTGAAGTTAAATTCTCCCATTTTGTAAGATATAAGGATATAACTAAGTTTTATTATTCTCCTATGTGAACATCTCAGGCATACATATTGTTTGGTACAGAAGAAAAATCTTGACTGGGGATTTTTATTTCAGTCTGTTGGGCCAAAATTATCTCAGGGCCTGTACCTCAAGGCCTGTAGGACAGAAAAAAGCCCAACTTGAGTTTGAAGGATAGTCTTAAAGCTACCAAGTGGTGGATGCGACAGTAAAATCTAGGTAGATGCCCCTCCAGGCAGAGAGAGGGTTTGGCTGTCTCTCACTGACTGGAGATTAAGACCCCTAGAGAGACCACCAGAAACCAGAGAAGTCCAGACTGCAATAAGGAAGGTTTACTGTTAGCGTAATATGGTCTAGCTAGGGACTCATCTCCACACTCTAAGCAGAGATGCAGGGAGGAGCTTGAACCCCTCTGTGGGGTTAGCTTCTTAAAGGCAAAAACTACAAGCCCTTCAGGGCCTTCACGGGGATTTGGCACAGGTGGAAGGTCTTTGCTCTTTCCATCCTGCTATGTAAGCTTGTTCTTTGTTTTCAGAGCAAGGTCACTGAGTCAGGACATCTTTATCAGTCTCCAACAGGTGGCTGGGTGTCCTTGTGCTTTGGAATTTCCCAAGAAAGGGGGCCACTATCTTTTCAGGGAACATGAAGCTAGTCTGGAGTTTTTTATTTTAAAACACCCTGCTAGGAAATTCCTTCTCGTTTCTTTGAGAATATGGGATGAGGATCTCACAGAGGACCCCCACATCACACAATGTCACTTAAACTGTATAAGCTGATGCTCACTGTAATAAACTGAGTTCCTGCTTTGACATGACTCCCTATCACTTCTGATTGTCCTGTATGGTGGGGCTGCCAAAGGGAGGATAGCACACTCACATTTCCCTTGAAAATCAGGCTAAAGAGGCCTGGCATTATTCTGCTTCAGGGACGAAGCCCACCCCAGCCCCAGTGGCATGTTTCTACAGGAAACAGCCAAAGCACACTAAGCACTCATAGGTAGTCGAACATTTTTAAAGATCAGTACAATAAACAAAGAAAAAAAAATTTCCTAGATTGCCTCCTCCTGCCTTGTAGCCAGAAAGTGGTCCGTAGGCTTTTAGCATGCTCCCATGTTTCCCTCCTACAGGATGCTGAAGATTTGTTTTCTAGTAAAATGGCTTTAAGAGATTGCTGATTACAGTCATAGGACAAACTTCAAGCAAATGTATCATTATAAAAGAAAATAAAAGAATTAAGTGACAAATTATATCCTGTTAATTTCCCTGAAGTACAGACCACTAAGTTTTTTCTCCTAAAATGAACCAGGGAATTCAACAATAATTAACTTGATTTCATATTCTTCTCTCCTTCCTCTCTCCTACGAAGTAGAAAACAAAGGTACTAGGACACTGGGGAAATAAGCCAGAAACATTATCCTCCTAGTCCAGGAACCAACGTGGAGAAAAGATGTCTTAAGTGAGTATACTGAAAAAAGCCAATGTAGTGTCTGAGAGGACGTTCATTAACTCTAGTTACAATTGTTTTGAAGCTATTGCCATTTTGTTTGTTGCAAATCATTTAAGATGTTTTATAAGAAATAAATATATAATAAATTATTCCTGAGGACAAAATTTATGAATTTGTAGAATCTGTGTCTATGATATGTGAGGGTAAACACATTTGGAACACAAAAAAAAAAAACAAACATCATACAGACAGTGTACAGACAAAAGTGTAAAAAAAACATGACCTCTATTTACATGGCTTAAAATGTGGGTTTGGGGAAGGGTGTGATCTGAATGGATTTTATCAATATTACTCAGGCTCTGGCAATACTAGACCTAAAGAGAAGGTATATATCCAGATATGACTAACAGTTCTTTCTGAAGTCTTCATTAAAAACAATCACCAAGCTTAACATGATAGTGCACGCCTTCAATCCCAGCACTTTAGAGGCCAAAGCAGGCAGATCTCTGAGTTCTGGTCAGCGTGGTCCATACATCAAGGTCCAGGTTGACCAGAACTACACTGAGAAACCCTGTCTCAAAAAAAAAAAAAATGATGTGGGAGAATTGTCTGTATTCTGTCAATCATATTTTAATAAAACACTGATTGGCCAAGCAGGCAGTATAGGCGGGAAAACCAGACAGGAAGTAGAGGTGATGCAATGAGAACAGGAGAATAGGAGAATTCTGGGAAGCAGAGAAGTTCCTCTGCCACTCCTGCGCAGACCACCGAAGAGGCAGCATGTAACTTGCCCAGCTGAGAAAGGTATGAAGCCATTATGGCTAACATAGATGAGAATAATGGGTTAATATAAGTTATAAGAGTTAACAAGAAGCCTGACCTAATGGGCCAATCAGTTTATAATCTTTTGGAGTCTTGTGCGTGATTTTCTTTGGGGCCTGCCTGCTGTGGGGTACTGGGCAGGACAGATACCCCAACAAGCCAGCCCCACATACTACACAAAAATGAATAAGCTACCAAAAATCACTAATGGAGACTGTTTTAAATTTAGCTTATTTTAGCTATGAGTAGTTTCCATCAATATCTACATTAGAAATTTCCTTTCTTCAATACAACTTCGGTCTTACATTTGAGATTTAGGACAAAATGATGGGACAATTCAGTTAAAACATGAGTTTGATATTTTAAGAGATATTACAAATGATAAAAATATCAGGTTATTGACATATGTTTAGGAACTAATAAGATTGGCTATTATTAAGGATGAATGCATATGACTTAGTAATCACAGAAACACCTCACCCTTCATTGATTCACCAATTATTTTAGAAATTACTACACAAGATTGTTCTATGTGCTTGACTTACGTCAGTGAATAGGAACAAATTGCCTTTAGACTTTAATTTTATTTAAGGTAACGACAAATTGAAAATATTCTGTCCTTCACCACCTGATCAAGAAGTCTCACTGACATTTATTTTATCATCATAATTTGAATCTTTGTAAAAGATTACTACTTTCTAGTGAAGTGCACCTAGTCTTTGCAAATATGTCATTATACAAAATGTAAGCCACTATTATCTGGATCTATTAATTTATAAATGGATTATGTTTATACTGTGTCACTCAAGTAGTGCTTGATGGGGAAATCTTCTACTGTGTGATACTTTTATTATGTTCTGACAAATAAAGCTTGCTTGGAGTCTTCAGGACAAAGAATAAAGTGACTGACAAACTGCAAATATAGGTGGAACTGTCTTTGAAATTTCCTGTTTCATGGAAAAGTCTGCTGGATACTATGGGCCTGTAGGCTGAAGATGGGTATTCCAATGACTCAAAAGAACTTTGGATGACTGTCCAGGCAATGAGATGTCTCTATCAATTTTAGAGTTTTGAAAGATTCTTGCAACATACTTCCTGTTGTTTAGGTAATATTAAAACCTTCTAGGGTCTGTGATGGAGTTGAAGAATAGATAGTTATAATTATAATTTTCCTTAGTTATGGTAAAAGGTAAAGTAGATATGAGTATTGTAACTATAATTCTTGCTTGATGCTTATTTTTGTTATATGTAATTTTACTATGTTTAAGTTAAAACTTTTTTTTTATTTGAACAGAAAATGGAAAATGGTATGGGAAGTCATTCTTTGCTGCCTTCATTGGTTAATGAATAAACCTGTTTCAGCCAATAGCTTATCAGAATAGAACAAGGCAGTAATTTCAAGCATATAGAGGATGAAAAAAGCAGAGTCAGTGAGAAGCTGTGTAGCAACTGTAGAAGACAGATCCTGGATGGAACCTGCCCATAGGCCATGACCTTGTGGTGATGCACTGACTAATAGAAATGGGTTTATTTAGGATATGAGCTAGCTTGCAATACGCTTAAGCTATTGGCCAAACAGTATTTCACTGCAATTAATATAGATTCTGTGTAATTATTTGGGGTCTGGGCAGTCAAGAATATAATGAGTGGCCTCTGTCAACACATAGTAACTAATTTATGGGGGTATTATTTGTCACAGCAATGGAATAACCAGATTAATATGCTTCCAATCTCAGAAAAAAACATAACTAGCATATTCTTAGAAAAATAATGAAAGGTATTATACAGAACAGTCACCACATAGTTGCCCATAAACAGGGCACAGAAGTTTTTAATCTTTCAAAGGTACCATTAGATCTACCTGAGAAATCTGTCTGGGTGAAACAATGGCCTTTGCCATCAGAAAAATTACAGGCATTAGAACATCTGGTACAGGAGCAGCTAAATGTTCAACATATTGAAGAACTGACCAGTCCTTAGAATTTTTCTGTATTTGTTATTAAAAGGAAATCAGTTTTGTCCTATGCAGGTTCCGTCACTGACAGTCCATAGTCAGTGAGTTCTCACTAGCTCAGGTCATGTGTTTCATTATGGTCTTGACCCATTTGCTCATCTATTACTCTTCCCTCTCTTTGACTGGTCTCTGGAAGCTCAACCCATTGCATAGCTGTGTATCTCTGTATCTGCTTCCCTCTGAATATGGGTGACAGTTGTGTGTCTGGGACAGTCTGTGGGGCCACTGGCAGTGGGACCAGGACTTATTCCTAGTGCTTCAACTGACTTTTTGAAGCCCATTCTCTTTGAAGGGATACCTTGCTCAGTTTAGATATAGGAAGGGAGGCTTTTGGCCCTGCCTCAAAGTGGTATGCCAGACTTCATTGATTATCAAGGGAAAGTCTTACCCTCTCTAAGAAGAGAATGGGGGAGTGGTTGGGAGAAGTTTTGGGGAGCAGGAAGAGTGGAGGAAGTGGGATCTGGGACTTGTATGTAAAATATGAAAAGATTGTTTTAAAATGAAAAAAAATCAGAAAATGGAGAATGGTAACAGATCTAAGAGCTATTATAAGTTTATTCAGCCAATGAGTTCTTTATAGTCTAGGATTCCTTTGCGTTCTTTATTACAAAAAGGATGGGCTATTATAGTTATTGATTTAGAATATTGATTTTTTACTGTACTTTTGCAAGAACAAGATAGATAAAAGTTTGCCTTCATGGTACCTACTTATAGTAATCCTCAGCCAGATAATGATATCAGTGGAAAATTCTCCCACAAAGGATAGTAAACAGCCCTCACCCTGTGCCAATATTTTGTACAACAGTCAATGAAAATAATTTGTAAACGGTTTCTGCAATCTATAATTTTCATTATATGGATGGTATCTTAGTAGTTAATTCAAATGTACATACCTTAGGGAAAATGTTTGAAGAAGTAAAGAAAATATTGCCTTGCTAGGAATTATAAATTACTCCTGAAGAAATGCAAAGAGGAGATTCTATTAATTACCTAGGATATAAGATAGGTTTATAAAAATACTCAAACACAGAAAGTATAAATCATAAGATAATAATTACATACTATTAATTATTTTCAAAAATTACTGGAGACATTAATTGGCTATGGCCGTAATTAGGTGCATAACGCAAGAACTAAGTACTTTATTTAAAACTCTACAAGGTAATAAGGACTTAAAGAGTACAATAAGATTGCTATCTGAGGTTGAGAGAAATCACTTTGGTAGAAAGGTAATTACAGGAAGCACATATGGATAATTTGGATTCAGAGTTTGATTATATCCTAGCTATTTTACTTTCTGAACATTCCCCTACAAGAATTCTAATGCAGAGAGAAGATAATATTTTAGAATGGGTATTTTTGCCACAGAGAGTAAAAATTGAAGACATGTGTAGAAAAGTTGATTATGAAAAAATCTTTATGTCACAATGCTGTAGCATTGTAAGTCTTAATTTGTACAGGTATCCCCATGATGGCCATAACTTCTAATAAATGTGTTATTACAGAATCAGCATTTTCAGATCTCAAACAAGTTGCCCATTGAAATCCTGCATATAAGCCGGGCAGTAGTAGAACACACCTTTAATCCCAGCACTAGGGAAGCAGAGGCAGGTGGATCTTTGTTATTTCAGGGCAAGCCTGGTCTACAAGAGCTAGTTCCAGGACAGGCTCCAAACTATAAAAAAACCCTGTCTTGAAAAACAAAATAGAAAAAAAGGAAAGAAAGAAAGAAAGAAGGAAGGAAGAAAGGAAGGAAGGAAGGAAGGAAGGAAGGAAGGAAGGAAGGAAGGAAGGAAGGAAGGAAGGAAGGTGGTAATAATGAGTCACAGAAATAAAGCACAATGCTTTATTAGCTTTAAGTTTTCTAAATGCTGATGGGAAAGAAACAACAGATGCAGAGAGATTGAATAACAGAAAACACTGCTGAATTAAATCAGCCTATATACTTTAAATATTGCTGACCTCAGAATGGAAACTGAGATATATGTTTCATTGAAAAGGGGTTTTATTTTTGATTACATGGGAGAAGAAAAGTTATGAATACAATCAAAATTGATAAAGATTAGTTTCAAACAAGAGAGACCTCTTGATTAGAAGAGGCAATAGTCAGTTCATCAAATACTATGACAATTCAATTTAAACTAACCAAGAAGACTAACAAGTGCTTTTCATTTGATCAATTATAATTTGCTAAAAGGGAAACTCCCCAAAGTTAGGATTGGGGCAGGTTTTCTTTTTTCTTTCCTTCCAGGAAAATGAAGGCATATAACTAAGAAATCTTAGGACCCCTAAATAAGTGAGACAACTTTAAAAAAAGGATTAACCATCCCAAAAAAATCCCCCCAAAAGACTAAATTGACCTATTAGTATATCACTTTTACATCAGGATAAAATTTCATAAGTCTTCTTAAATGTTTGGTTCTACTGTTCTCAACAGACATAATGCAAATGGTCTTTTTTGGTCTTTTGTGCTCTCATTTCAATTAAAAATTAAAGCTGAATTTTGAGTTGGAGTGTGGCTTTCTCTTCCCTTAAACTGAAGCATGCTTGTTAAAGTAAAACCCCAAATCTCTGTCTCATTTCAGAAGAGTCACCTGATAGGTAACAGAAGTAAAACCAAATTTAAGGGGTTATTCTATTGCCACTAATCTCACAATTTTTTTGTTTTATTTTGAGTCTTTAAAATTTCTCTTAAGGTATAAATATTATCTCAAACTTTATAATACATATATTTAAACTTCTGACATGTTATTAATGGTCATATCAATTATTAAATAATTCTTTAAAAGCCTTCATCTAACTTCCTGTATATGAGTTTGGGTTTGAGTCTCTATTAGGTAATTAAAAATTATTTTTTGTACTCTGGATGTATATAACAAACTATGGTCCTTTAACCTCTTTGATATATGTTGTATATGACATTTAAAATGCTTAAGTTTTTTACCGCTGAGTAAAACTCTAATGTGTATATGTTCCACACCTTTTTTAACCATTCTTCTATTGAGGGGCACCTAGGCTGTTTCCAGGTTCTGGCTATTACAAATAGTGCTGCTATGAACATAGTAAAACAAATGCTTTTGTAGTATGTTAGGGAATCTCTAGGGTATATTCCCAAGAGTGAAATTGCTGGGTCCTGAGGGAGGTTGACTCCCAGTTTCCTGAGAAACCGCCACACTGATTTCCACAGTGGCTGCTCAAGTTTGCATTCCCACCAACAATGGATGAGTGTTTTGAATTTTGCATGCAAATGGATGGAAAAAGAAAACGCTTTACTGAGTGAGGTAAGCCAGACCCAAAAAGAGGAACACGGTATGTATTCACTCATAAGTGGATTCTAACCATAATTAAAGGTCTTTGAGCCTATTATTCGTGATACTAGAGAAGCTAAATAAGAAGATGAACCTGATGAAGATTATTTAGCTATCCACCAGGAGGTAGGAAATAGACAAGAGTCCCAGGTAACCTCGGGTGCATGGGGGTAGGGGTGGGAGGGTTGTTGGAAGGGGAGAGGGTTAGAGAGAAGGGAGTAGGGGAGGAATGGGTAAAGCTCGGTGGACCGGGATGGGGGGGAGGGAGTAAGGATGAATATGGGATCAGGGAAGAATAGATTTCAACTAAGGGAGTCATTTTAGGGTTTACAGGAGACTTGATTATATATGGGATCCCAGGTCCAAGGAGAGATCCCCAGATTGTTCTCTGGACAGAGGAGAGGGTGCCTGAACCGGCCTTGGCCCATAACCATACTGATGAATATTTTGCTTATCACCATAGATCCTTCATCTGGCGGAGGATGGCGATACAGACGGAGACCCACATTGGAGCACCGGACTGAGCCCCCCAAGGTCCAAATGAGGAGCAGAAGGACGAAGAAAATGAAAAAGGAAATAAGGACTGCGAGGGATGCTATCACCCACTGATACAAGGGGACGGATCTAATGAGAGTTTACCAAAGCCAGTTAGACTGGGACTGAATGAGGACATGATCTAACCAGATTCTCGGAATTTGGCCGGATTCTCTGAATGTGGCTGGCCCGGAGTCTTTCTGAAAAGCCATTGACTATGACACTGGGACTTGTTTCCTCTGCATATACTGGATTTTGGGGATCCAGTCTGTTTGGATACTCACCTTCCTGGACCTGGAGGGAGGGGGGAGGAACTTGAACTTCCCACAGGGCAGGAAACCCTGACTGCCCTAAGGGACAAAGAGGGAGGAGGAGAGGGAGTGGGGGAGTGGGAGGGTGTTGGGAAGAGGGGCGGAAATGGAAACTTTTATAATTTAATAAAATTACTTTTAAAAAAATGCTTAAGTTTTCTGCAGTGAACTATGACCATGTCTAACAGTGACACTTGACGTCTCCAAAATGAAGATGGGGCCCCACAATAATTACCCAGATAATGCCACTAAGTTGACAAACACCACCCAAAGATTGGCTTTGGACTACAAACTGCTCAGTACAAATTCAAGATGGTTAGCTGAGATGGTCCAGTCTTACAGACTACTCTAGCCAGGACCTGAGATAAGCCCCGCTCTTTCTCATTACACAGAGACTGGACAATGAATGATATGGCTAGCTCTCCCAGTACTCGAAAATTATCTCATTTTTTTCAGGGTCCTCTAAAAATGCCATCACTTCCAGAGAACAGGAAGTAATTATAAGAACACTATGCCTATATTCCCCATAGGTGGGTTGGGAGGGTTTTGGTCATTCAGTAGGTTATGGAAATTTGTCACTGCTTAGGGGGATTGGTTAGTTGTTATTAGTAATGGTCGTGAAAAACCCAGAAGACACAAGGCCGGTTAGGGAACACACAGTACTCCCGCCACCCTTATCTCCCTGACTACTCCAAAGGGGCAGCTTCCCCAGCTAATCCCTCTCTCCTGCAACGCCATCCCAGCTTTCTGCCTGGAACCCATACCCTCCCCTCTCCTTTTTTCGGGGCTTAAATTCCTCCATCTCAGCCGGGGTGGGCACCGCGGGCCAGGTTAGGCGGTGAGTGCAAAGGGGCTGGAGTCCCTTTGTTCCAAAAGCCCGCCTGCAGCAAGCCAAGACTGCAGGCAGGGGCACCTCTGACCAGCGAGGGGCTCTGTTCCTGTGGAGGGGTAAGTGTATTGTTCCTGACCGCCACACAAGGCCGGTTAGGGAACACACAATACTCCCGCCACCCTTATCTCCCTGACTACTCCAAAGGGGCAGCTTCCCCAGCTAATCCCTCTCTCCTGCAACGCCATCCCAGCTTTCTGCCTGGAACCCATACCCTCCCCTCTCCTTTTTTCGGGGCTTAAATTCCTCCATCTCAGCCGGGGTGGGCACCGCGGGCCAGGTTAGGCGGTGAGTGCAAAGGGGCTGGAGTCCCTTTGTTTCAAAAGCCGGCCTGCAGCAAGCCAAGACTGCAGACAGGGGCACCTCTGACCAGCGAAGGGCTCTGTTCCTGTGGAGGGGTAAGTGTATTGTTCCTGACCGCCACACAAGGCCGGTTAGGGAACACACAATACTCCCGCCACCCTTATCTCCCTGACTACTCCAAAGGGGCAGCTTCCCCAGCTAATCCCTCTCTCCTGCAACGTCATCCCAGCTTTCTGCCTGGAACCCATACCCTCCCCTCTCCTTTTTTCGGGGCTTAAATTCCTCCATCTCAGCCGGGGTGGGCACCGCGGGACGTACAGGCGGTGAGTGCAAAGGGACGGAAATCCCTTTGTTCTAAAGCCTGCCTGCAGCAACCTAAGGCTGCAGGCAAAGTGATTCCTGGATAGCAAGGGGCATTAATCCAGTAGCAAAAGACCCAGCGGAGGGAAGAGCCATTGGAGAGCATCTGAAGGAAGAGATGGGCAGGCGCCAAGGCAAGAATTCCTCCAACAATCTGAAAAACAACACGAAAACACCAGATCCCAGCGATCTTATGACAGAAGGACTTGAACACCCTATACCGGAAGAAGTGGAAAACAGTGTCATTATAAAAGCAATAGAGTCTCTTAAACAGGGTATGAATAACTCACTTAAAGAAATAGAAGAGAAATATAACAAAAAGATGGAAGAAATGAGTAAAGAAATGGAAGACAAATATAACAAAAAGTTTGAAGAAATAAGTAAATTCGTAAATGATACCCTGGGAAACCAAGAAAAAATAATCAAACAGGTAATGGAATCAGTTCAAGAATTGAAAACTGAAATGGAGGCAGTGAAGAAAACACAAACCGAGGACCGGCTGGATATGGAAAATCTAGGTAAACAAACAGAGACTTCAGGAACAAGCATAACCAATAGAATACAAGAGATAGAAGAACGAATCTCAGATTATGAAGACACCATAGAGAAAATAAATGCCCTGACCAAAGAAAACAGCAAATCCAACAAATTCTCATCACAAAACATTCAGGAAATATGGGACATAATAAAAAAACCAAATCTAAGAATAATAGGAGTAGAAGAAGGAGAAGAATTGCAGTCCAAAGGTCCAGAAAATATATTCAACAAAATTATAGAAGAAAACTTTCCCATCCTAAAGAGTGATATTCCTATGAAGGTGCAAGAAGCATACAGAACACCGAATAGACTGGATCAGAAAAAAACATCCCTTGCCATATAATAATCAAAACACAAAGCATTCAGATTAAAGAAAGGATATTAAGAGCTGCAAAGGAAAAAGGTCAAGTAACCTATAAAGGTAAACCTATCAGACTTACACCAGACTTCTCTATAGAAACCATGAAAGCCAGAAGGTCCTGGATAGAGGTACTGCGAAACTAAGGGACCATGGATGCAAGCCCAGATTAATATACCCAGCCAAGCTTTCATTCACTATCAACGGAGAAAACAAAATATTCCAGGATAAAAACAAATTTAAACAATACGTAACTACTAATCCAGCCTTACAGAGAATATTAGGAGGAAAATTACATCCCAAGGAATCCAACATTGCCAACACTGACTACAATAACTCAGACATCTAGCGACCCTTCACTAGCACAACCCAAAGAAGGAAAACACATACACTCTACTACCTAAAAAAAAAAAAAAAAAAAAAAAATGACTCGAGTCAACAACCACTGGTCATTAATATCTCTTAATATCAATGGACTCAATTCACCTATAAAGAGGCACAGACTTAGAGATTGGATACGAAAACAGGATCCAACATTCTGCTGTTTACAAGAAACACACCTCAACCACAAAGACAGACACCTACTCAGAGTAAAGGGTTGGGAAAAGGTTTTCCAAGCAAATGGACCTAAGAAACAAGCGGGTGTGGCCATTCTAATATCTAACAAAATCGACTTCAAACTAAAATCAATCAGAAGAGATGGAGATGGACATTTCATACTCATAACAGGAACAACTCATCAGGAAGAAGTCGCAATCCTGAATATCTATGCCCCTAATATAAAGGCACCCACTTATATAAAACAAACTCTTCTAGAACTCAAGGCAGTCATCAAACCACACACACTAATAGTAGGAGACTTCAACACTCCTCTCTCACCAATGGACAGGTCAATCACACAGAAACCAAACAGAGAATTAAGAGATTTATTGGAGGTATTGAATCAAATGGACTTAACAGACATCTATAGAACACTCCACCCAAATAGGAAAGAATATACCTTCTTCTCTGCAGTTCATGGAACCTTCTCGAAGATTGACCACATACTCGGTAACAAAGCAAACTTCCACAGATACAAAAAAATATTAGTAACCACATGTGTCTTGTCAGATCACCATGGATTAAAATTAGAATTCAACAACAATGCTAACCCCAGGAAGTCAACAAACTCATGGAAGTTGAACAGTCAACTACTAAATCACCCCTGGGTCAAGGACGAAATTAAGAAAGAAATTAAAGACTTCCTTGAATTTAATGAAAACAAAGACACAACATACTCAAACCTATGGGACACTATGAAAGCAGTGCTAAGAGGAAAGTTCATAGCAATAGGTGCCCAAATAAAGAAAACGGAGAAAGCACACATTGGAGACCTAACAGCACACTTGGAAGCTCTAGAAAAAAGAGAAGCTGATTCACCCAGGAGGAGTAGAAGACTGGAAATAATCAAACTGAGGGCTGAAATCAACAAAATAGAAACAGAGAAAACAATCCAAAGAATCAATGAATCAAAAAGCTGGTTCTTGGAGAAAATCAACAAGATTGACAAACCCCTATCCAAACTAATCAAACGGCAGAGAGAGAACGTGCAAATTAATAGGATCAGAAATGAAAAGGGGGACATAACCACAGACACAGAGGAAATTCAGAGAATCATTAGATCTTACTACGAAAGTTTATATGCCACAAAGTTGGAAAATGTAAAAGAAATGGACATTTTTTTAGATAAGTACCATATACCAAAGTTGAACCAAGAACAGGTGAACAATCTAAATAGACCTGTTAGTCGCGAAGAATTAGAAGCTGTTATCAAAAATCTCCCTACCAAAAAAAGCCCAGGACCAGATGGTTTCAATGCAGAATTCTACCAGAACTTCCAGGAAGAGCTAATACCTATACTCCTTGACGTATTCCACAATATAGAAACAGAAGAGTCATTGCCTAACTCCTTTTATGAAGCTACAGTTACTCTAATACCAAAACCACACAAAGACACAACCAAGAAAGAGAATTACAGGCCAATCTCACTCATGAACATTGACGCGAAAATTCTCAATAAAATACTGGCAAACCGTATCCAAGAGCACATTAGAAAAATTATCCATTATGATCAAGTCGGCTTCATTCCAGAGATGCAGGGCTGGTTCAACATTCGCAAATCGATCAATGTAATCCATCATATAAATAAACTGAAAGAAAAAAACCATATGATCATCTCACTAGATGCTGAAAAAGCATTTGACAAAATTCAACACCCATTTATGATAAAGGTGTTGGAGAGACTGGGGATACAAGAATCATACCTAAATATAATAAAAGCAATATACAGCAAGCCGACAGCTAACATCAAACTGAATGGAGAGAAACTCAAAGCCTTTCCACTAAAATCAGGAACGCGACAAGGCTGTCCACTCTCTCCATACCTCTTCAATATAGTGCTTGAAGTTCTAGCAATAGCAATAAGACAACATAAGGAGATCAAGGGGATTCAAATTGGAAAGGATGAAGTCAAACTTTCGTTATTTGCTGACGATATGATAGTTTACATAAGTGACCCCAAAAACTCTATCAAAGAACTCCTACAGCTGATAAACACCTTTAGTAACGTGGCAGGATACAAGATCAACTCCAAAAAATCAGTGGCCTTCCTATACACAAAGGATAAAGAAGCAGAGAGGGAAATCAGAGAAACATCACCTTTCATGATAGCCACAAATAGCATAAAATATCTTGGGGTTACTCTAACCAAGGAAGTGAAAGACCTATTTGACAAAAACTTTAAGTCTTTGAAGAAAGAAATTGAGGAGGATACCAGAAAATGGAAAGACCTCCCCTGCTCTTGGATTGGGAGAATCAACATAGTAAAAATGGCAATTCTACCAAAAGCAATCTATAGATTCAATGCAATCCCCATCAAAATCCCAACAAACTTCTTCACAGACCTTGAGAGAACAATAATCAAGTTTATATGGCAAAACAAAAAACCCAGGATAGCCAAAACAATCTTATACAATAAAGGAACTTCAGGAGGCATTACCATCCCTGACTTCAAACTCTATTATAGAGCTACAGTATTGAAAACAGCTTGGTATTGGCATAAGAACAGAGAAATCGACCTTTGGAATCGAATAGAAGACCCGGATATTAACCCACAAACCTATGAGCACCTAATTTTTGACAAGGGAGCTAAAGGTATACAATGGAAGAAGGAAAGCATCTTTAACAAATGGTGCTGGCATAACTGGATGTCAACCTGTAAAAAAATGAAAGTAGATCCATATCTATCACCATGCACAAAAATCAAGTCCAAATGGATTAAAGACATCAACATTAATCCGTCCACTCTGAACCTGATAGAAGAGAAAGTGGGAAGTAGTCTACAAGATATAGGCACAGGAGTCCTCTTCCTAAGTAGGACCCCAGCAGCACAGACAATAAGAGAAACAATGAAAAAATGGGATCTACTGAAACTGAGAAGCTTCTGTAAAGCAAAGGACACTGTCAGTAAGACAAAAAGGCTGCCTTCTGACTGGGAGAAGATCTTCACCAACCCCTCATCAGACAAAGGTCTGATCTCCAGAATATACAAAGAACTCAAGAAACTAGGCACTAAAACTCTAATTAACCCAATTAAAAAATGGGGTACTGATCTGAACAGAGAATTCACAACAGATGAACTTCGAATGGCCAGAAGACACTTAAGGTCATGCTCAACCTCCTTAGCGATCAGGGAAATGCAAATCAAAACCACTTTGAGATACCATCTTACACCTGTCAGAATAGCTAAAGTTAAAAACACCAATGATAGCCTATGCTGGAGGGGATGTGGAATGAGGGGAACACTCATCCATTGTTGGTGGGAATGCAAACTTGTGCAGCCACTATGGAAATCAGTGTGGCGGTTTCTCAGGAAACTGGGAGTCAACCTCCCTCAGGACCCAGCAATTCCTCTCTTGGGAATATACCCTAGAGATGCCCAAACATACTACAAAAGCGTTTGTTCAACTATGTTCATAGCAGCACTATTTGTAATAGCCAGAACCTGGAAACAGCCTAGGTGCCCCTCAATAGAAGAATGGTTAAAAAAGGTGTGGAACATATACACATTAGAGTTTTACTCAGCGGTAAAAAATAATGACATCTTGAATTTTGCATGCAAATGGATGGACATAGAAAACGCTTTACTGAGTGAGGTAAGCCAGACCCAAAAAGAGGAACACGGTATGTATTCACTCATAAGTGGATTCTAACCATAATTAAAGGTCTTTGAGCCTATTATTCGTGATCCTAGAGAAGCTAAATAAGAAGACGAACCTGATGAAGATTATTTACCTATCCGCCAGGAGGTAGGAAATAGTCAAGAGTCCCAGGTAACCTTGGGTGCATGGGGGGGGGGGGGTGGGAGGGTTGTTGGAAGGGGAGAGGGTTAGAGAGAAGGGAGTAGGGGAGGAATGGGTAAAGCTCGGTTGACCGGGATGGGGGGAAGGGAGGAAGGATGAATGTGGGATCAGGGAAGAATATATTTCAACTAAGGGAGTCATATTAGAGTTTACAGGAAACTTGATTATATATGGGATCCCAGGTCCAAGGAGAGATCCCCAGATTGTTCTCTGGACAGAGGAGGGGGTGCCTGAACCAGCCTTGGCCCGTGACCATACTGATGAATATTTTGCTTATCACCATAGATCCCTCACCTGGCGTTGGATGACGATACAGATGGAGGCCCGCGTTGGAGCACCGAACTGAGCCCCCCAAGTTCCAAACGAAGAGCAAAAGGAGGAAGAAAATGACGAAGGACTGCGAGGGATACTATCACCCACTGATACAAGGGGTCGGATCTAATGAGAGTTTACCAAGGCCAGATGGACCGTGACTGAAAGAGCATGTGATCCAACCAGATTCTCTGAATGTGGTTGGATTTTCTGAATGTGGCTGGCCTGCAGTCTTTCCGAGAAGCCATTGACAATGACACTGGGACTGGTTTCCTCTGCATATACTGGATTTTTGGGATCCAGTCTGTTTGGATGCTCACCTTCCTGGACCTGGAGTGAGGGGGGAGGAACTTGGACTTCCCACAGGGCAGGAGACCCTGACTTCCCTTGGGGACAAAGAGGGAGGAGGAGAGGGAGGGGGGGGAGTGGGAGGGCGTTGGGAGGAGGGGCGTAAATGGAAACTTTTTATAATTTAATAAAATTACTAAAAGAAAAAAAATAAATGAAGATTAGAAGTTTAAACATAAAAAAAAAAGAAAAACCCAGAAAAAATGGAAAATTAGACTCAAGGATCATGTTCTGAAAAGAAAAAGCATGATATAGAAATGGTAGGATAAAAAGATAGATTACTAAATCTACTTTTAAACTCAAAAAGCAACTACTACATTCAGAGAGTTCGGTTTGATCACATGCTCCATCACTTCCAGTCCAGCTGGCCTTGGTGAGCTCCCATTAGATCAGTCCCACCGTCTCAGTGAGTGAACGCACCCTTCGCGGTCCTGACTTCCTTGCTCATGTTCTCCCTCCTTCTGCTCCTCATTAGGACCTTGGGAGCTCAGTCCAGTGTTCCAATGTGGGTTTCTCTCTCTATCTCCATCCATCACTAGATGAAGGTTCTATGGTAATATGCAAGATATTCATCAGTGTGGCTATAGGACAAGGCCAGTTCAGGCACCCTTTCCTCTGCTGCTCCTGGAACAAGCTGGGGACCTCTCCTTGGACACCTGGGAACCCCTCTAGAGTCAAGTCTCTTGCCAACCCTAAAATGGCTCCCTTAATTAAGACATTTACTTCCCTGCTCCCAAATCCACCCTTCCTCCATCCCACCCATCCCATTCCCCAACCAGACTCTCTGAATGTGGCTATCAATGAAGGCTGACTGAGAAGCCAAGGACAATGGCACTGGGTTTTGATTCTACTGCATGGACTGGCTTTGTGGGAGCCTGGTTTGTTTGGATGCTCAGCTTTCTAGACCTGTATGGAGGAGGGAGGACCTTGGACTTCCCATGGGGCAGGGAACCCTGTCTACTCTTAGGACTGGAGAGGGAGGAGGAGGAGGGGAGGGGGAGGGAAAAGGGAAGTGGGGAGGAAGTGGAAATTTTTAATAAATAAATACATTTTTAAAAAGAAACTACTAGTCTTAAATATTTTATACTGGTATGAATTTTTTATAATAATACAATTTTGAGATTATTTTTGTTTTACTGTTTATATATTTCTACTCTTGTTTATGATATTTTTGTATATAGATACAAATTTAAGGTTATTTTGTTAGAACCTACTGTACATACATATCTACTTTTATTTAAGTTATTGTACTTAAACAGTTCATTTAGCAGTATAATGCAAATTTCTAGTCCTTAAAATTATTATTATATACTATTTAAGATAATAAAGAAATGCAGGTTAATAATTACCTATTACAATCAAACTTGTAGTTGTGTTAGGTATGTTTTCAAGGTCAAACTGAGGTATATTTTATATAGACAGGTGGTCTTTAAACAAACTAGAGATCTACAAAAAATGACATTTAAGATGTTTTATTAGCATAAGGTTTTTATGACAGTGAGACATGTCTGCTCATGGCAGCACCAATCTACTTCAGAGAAGATGCTGGTGTCATAGAAACTTCATATGCAGTTTGCTTTCTTTGTGGCAAAAGTTAGACCGTGGACAAGAGACCGCCCTTACCTCAACTGTTGATAGTATGCTGTTCAAATTGGACAAACAGAATGCAAAGGAAAATGACTGCTGAAATTTGGCAAGAAAAGGTGGGACAGTGCTTCAAAATTTCTGCATCACAGAAAAGTTTTGCCAGATATTCTAGGTCTATAGAGAAAAGATGGATGCTACAACATTACAGAGGTTCCTTGGTAACTCTCTAGTCAGTCAGTTGTTTACTTCATTTCTTAGTTTTGGTAGTTGTTTGTTCTGTGCTTCCTGTTTACTCAGGTAATAGTATATCCTTCTCAGGTCTCTGATAGAATTAAAGGCTAAATAGTTATAGATTTCCTTGTTACTAAATTCAGAAAAAAATTCACAAAAGAGGTGTAAAACATATAAGGTTGAGAGACTTAATAAGACAGTTTTGGGTTGGTAATACAAGTTAGGACAGAAAGCAAATTCAGTGCAACATTTTGAACACACCAATACAGCATAGAAAGTGGAGTATTTTCTCTGATTTTGTCAAATGAACATGGACATATATATTTATATTTAGTTATTATACTTATTGTATGTAGTTTTACTAAGTTAGTTAAAAATCTTCCCTTTTTTATTTAAACAAAAAGGGAGAAATGCTGTGTGATATTTTGATTGTGTTCTGACCAAAAAAAAAAAAAATGCTTGATTGGAGTCAGAGGGCAGAGCTAGCCACTGGCTAATCAAAATTAGCAATAGAGGTTTAGAGGACTGGAAAGAGATGGGAAACAAAAAGCAATATGGCAGGGCTGAGAGAGGATCTCAATCCATTTCAAGAAAGGAAAAGAAGAGGCAGGAGGTGACTGGTGGCTGCTCACCTACTTCTCTGATCCTTCAACTTCCTACCCCAATATCTGACTCCTGACTTTTTTACTTTTTCTTTTTACTGATAAAGAATAAATAGTCAAGGCTGCAATCATCAAGTGCAATCATGTGTAAATTGTACATGATTCTACACAACAATGATGGCAATCTATGGTTCAATACTCAATTAGCATTGACTTAAGGCTCAAAACATAAGAAAATACTTTTATTCAGTTTAACTAATTTTTTATCATTTATGCATCTTTAGATGTTACCTTCAAGTGACCTTATAATTCATGGAATTGTTTTAACATCTTCATATAATTTTGTATATATTTAACTTCCAAACACAATCACAAAGTTACCTACTTGCCAACTTCAAATCACTTTCATATTTTTTATCTCTGTGTCACTGAGAAAATACTTGTTTTGTAATATGAATTTTTAAATACAGAGACATCAAATTATTTCTGTTAAAAATCTTTGAACACTGTAAGAGGAGATTCTTTATCTTTTTTATTGATTTTTATTGAGCTCTACATTTTTCTCTGCTCCCCTCCCTGCCTCCCCCCTCCCCTGAATCCTTATCTTATATATAGGAAAAATGTGCTTTTGCTGTCAAACTATGATATGAATTTAAATTGATATGAAAGTTTAAAACAGAGAGAGAAAGAAATTAAGTCATCAGCCTTCAAAAGATTACTGCTTCTATGGAAAGGCAAACAAGCAGAAACTGGAGGATAAATTGAAGAATGTTCCAGTTTCAGACATAAGATTAGGAAACGACTCAGAGCACTTCTCTAAACTTCAGGGTGCATTCCTTCATCTGTTGCTCATAGTGCTCATCAAACCTCTCCTTCAGTGCTACTGTGAAGTGGTTCTTCCAGTCTCCTACAATTCCTGTAAGGAAACAGATGGAAATCGGGAGAGTCAACTCTTTGAGTCAAAATCGTGAGATTTGTCTATCCTATATATCTTTCATAAATAATGTGAAATTTTCTCCTAATAACAGTTTTTTCAATAAAATTATTATCGTGTTTTAATTTACAATGACAAATTTGCATTTATTGTTTTGAAACATTTTCTTTGAAATTCCTATTAACTCATTTTTTCTTAATGAACTACATCAAATGAGCCATCTTCTTTGATGTTTTCTCTTGTATCAAGCCTTCTATGATGTGGTGTGGGTTCCCTGTCTGTATGCTGTGAATATCATTGGTTAATAAAGAAAATGTCTTGGGCCTGCACAGGGAATAGAAGTAGGCAGGGAAAATTAAACTGAATGCTGGGATAAAGAAGGGCAGAGTGGAGAGAAGCCATGTAGCCCCACCAGAGATGGATGCTGCGGGAGTACCTTCCGCTGCTTCAGCCAATAGTCGCTGAAGCACGAGCCCACAGTGCTGCAGGAGTGCCTTCTGCTCTGTCAGCCAATAGCCGCTGAAGCACTGTGGGCTCTTGCTTCAGCGACTATTGGCTGAAGCAGCGGAAGGTATTCCCGCAGCAGATGGATACCAGAACATTAACCAGTAAGGCATGTTCTGATACACAGTCGTGTGGTGATACACAGATTAATAGAAATGGGTTAAATTAATATATGAGTTAGCCAATAGAAAGCTAGAGCTAATGGGCCAAACAATGATTTAATTAATACAGTTTCTTTGTGATTATTTTGGTTTTGGGCTGCCAGGACAAACAAGCAGTCTCTTCCCAACAATGATGAGACCAATAATGTAATAATTCACATTATTGAATATTATCTTTGTGCTGATAAATCTCTCAAATCCAGACTTAGACCTCTATGTCCAATTATTTACATGACATTGCTATATAGATACTATATAAAAATCCCTAATTTCAGGCATACAAGTTGACTATATTGCATCAGGTAATGATCCTATGTACATAAAATTTCCTTTCATTGTGTTTTGATATTATTAGTAAATAGAATTATGTTTGAATTCCTACCTTAGTCATTTAGTTTTCAAAACTTTCTGTCATTTGTACAAGAAAAATATGACTGACTTTCCTGAACTTGTTTTTATCTCAAAATAACAGTAAATTCTAGTTAGAAATCATAAACTATATAGATAATATGTATACGGCATATAATATACACTTAATACACACAGACCTAGTTAATAACACTGGTATACTATATGATATTTTTGCTGATGCTGAGACTAAGATGTGGGCCATTATGTTCAATATAATATATTTCTGAAAGGGAATAAGCAAGTACCAGAAATTCATTATTAGAAAATATGACCATATATATACTAATAGTGTCTAATGCCTCTGAACAATCCATAATTGAATAAGAATACTGAAGGTAAAAGAGTTTAAAGAAAATACATGTTGATTATGCAGGGTGAATAATCGTGAATAGATTTTTGCCTAAGTCATGGCAATTTAGACCTTTTAACAGAAAGTCACATGACTTTCTCACCCTTTCTTATGAAAGGTGATACTTTGGTATTCATCATGTCCTCTGGCATTGTTGTATAATTGGTGAATGGATTGTTCTTCATCTCCTGGAATGAAGTATGCTGAATGATTTTGTCCATGAGCTCCTCTGAAGGTTTTTTCCCCAGGAATTTTATCAATTTTATCACTTCTCTTCTGATATCCTGTGAGAAACAACGTGATTTGAAAATCATATTGACAAAATTGGTGAATAGGTCTTAACCTAAAAATGAAAGAGAATACTATTTTATATCTGGTCACTTTGGAATTAAATTAATAATGAGGAAAACAAACTAATTTAAACAATTCTACATCTAGAAATAGATGCAAGAGACGTTTCAAAAATTGTTAGGCCTGACTTGTAAATGTTAATTGTAGTTCATTCTAATATTTTCATTTTTGTTTATTCTTTAATATATAAAGCAAGAGTGTGGGTTTTGTGTAGCCAAGTTTGCATGTGTATGAGCACACACGCACTTGCATTTGAGTGTGTGAAAGCCAGAAATGTGTGGTCATAAAACTTCTTCTATCACTCTTCACTTTATTTTACTGACAGGGTGTGCCACTAAACCCAGAGATCACTGATTCTGTTAGTTCACCCTGCAAGTTTGACTCTGGAATCCTCTTTTTTCATAGCTCTAAGATTAGGGTCAGGCTTCCATGCTGACCTGATTTTATATAAGTACCAGGGATCTGAACTCTAGTCCTCAAACTTGTAGAGCAATGACTTTATCTGCTGACATACACCTCTGGTTATTTTATAAAATTATGTTTATTCTTCTTGAGGCAAGTCTTGATATTAGGCTCAAACATGTCCTGAACTCATGGCTACCTCTCTCAGTTCTATAATTGCTGTAATCACAGTTGTAAGCAAATATGACTAATTATTATAATCTCATACATGGTATATGCACAATGAATTTCAAATATAAAGGTAAAAATTCTCAGACTACAGTGTCCAGTAAATTATCAAGTTTGGTGATTATCTATTCATGTATGCTATTATATTATTTCTTAATTTTATTAATTCAAGGTTCTTTTTTCAAATATTATCATTAGAAAATTTTGGCACCTGGATTTAAAATTTATTTGTTCACTAAACTTAATCAAACTAGAGTATCATATTTTTCCCTTTATACTTCTGCAAGTGGTTGCTATTACATTTCCAATGATAATATTGCATCCACGGGATTTTTAGATGTTTAGAGCATCTTAAAACCTACCAGAATGTTCATTTGCCTTTTATTTCTTACCTCTATCATGTCTTCATAGAACATGAATAGTATAGATGGATTCTTACTCTTTTCCCACCAAGATTTCACATGATCATACCAGGAACCATACAAAACTAAAATTAGAAGAAACAAATACAGGTACTACACCATCATTTTGCAGCTTGATAGACGTATTCAAACTGTTAATAAGAGATAAAATGCTCATGAAATAAGAGCTAATAGTTAAGTTAAACTTATTAAATAAAGTTCTGCTCAGCAATGATACAAAAATTATTGTATAATTTCATGTATAGAAACATGTTTTCAACTTTAGTATAATGATATGTATTATGATGCTGAGAAAAAATAAGACACCAACTTAATTTAGAGTAATCAGAATATGTGTTAAACTAGTGTGTGTGTGTGTGTGTGTGTGTGTGTGTGTATGAGTGTGTGTAGCTTTGTGTGTCTGTATGCTTGTGTATGTGGGTCTATGGGTCTATGTGTATACACCTCTCTTTCTGTGAGACACACACTCACAGAGAGAGAGAGAGAGAGAGAGAGAGAGAGAGAGTGAGTGAGTGAATATAGTAATTATTACAAGAGTGGCAATTTCAGTTGTGAAAGTTTGAGTCACCACTAGACTTGGCATTGACTCATTGACCCATTTTCTGTAGTTTGCTGCCAAAAATCAAAGTTTCTTATGAGAAGGTTCACAATGATGTCAATAATAATCTAATTTACCCCCTTTTAAGGTGTATCAATTATTATTTTCTGTATTTTATATAGAGTCTTGACAATCTTGAGGCATATATTTTATTGACAGTGTTTTAGTGTACATTTTTCTGCAAACAACATGTTCCAATGAGCAATATTAACTCATATGATTATAAACATTTTTCAATTATTCCTATACAATTTTTATGGCTTGTTTAATGAAGTGTAAACCCTTTTTTTGCCCCTTCATCTTCATATATAAATACTTAGTTGTTTTAGTCAGAACTTTAATGGAATGGCAATGTTCCCATAATATCTACTCAAGTAACTCTTCATTGGTCAGGGAAATCAACTGAAAATGTTCTGACTACATACCTGGTGAAATAAGAGTTTTATAGGTATTCAGAATATTGGTAAATACCGGCATCAATCCTCACCTAATGCCTTGGCATTTTACTTGGAAAGGAATGAGCAGGCTTTTTTAGCCTCACACTTTTTTTGTTCAACCATATTACAAGTTTTAAAACATTTGGAAGAAATAAAAATATATGTTAGAGACAGAACATGCTAACTGCCAGACTTATAGAGGGTTAATTATCACCTCAACCCTCAAAATTGTGTCAGTGCATTTACTTCTTAGCATTATAATGAAATTCCTAGAGTCTCTGATTTTCCTTCCTCCTCCCAAACAGAGAAGCCTCCTACCTACCACTCTAAGATCAGTTCCTTTAGAATTTGTGTGATATTGTATCCCTTAGAAACCAGAAATTCTACCTCTGTTTACATATAACTGTATATTGTATTTAAATTTATATTATATTCCTATCTATATATTTATACCATCTTATATTTATATTCTATTTTATTTATACTATGTTCTATTTCTGTTAACTTATATTAATCTGTTGCACATATTTATACATTTATTTATAATATATTACATTCTATTCTGTTTATATATTATACTATAGTTCTGTTTTTATGTACTTATATTATCTCTGTTTATATTGGCTCATTTATTTTTTCCCTCACATAGAGCAGCATTTGCTTTTGTCCTACTTTTCTAGAAAGTAACCCAAAGAACATGAGGTGCTCTTACCTTGTCCTTGCATAAATTTCTCCGCAAATTCCAAAAAGGATTCAGGATTTGGATAACTTGTTACCATTAGGAAAAAGTAATAATAAGAAACCACCACGTCCTTGGCATTCCGGCAAATATAGATCATCTAGGGGATGAAATAAAATGTGAAATCACTGCCTTGATTATCAACCGAGTTGTCCTCAAGTTTTAGAGATTCGTGTCTGCAACAACTAACATAATATCAATTCTATGTTGAAAAAAGATTAAAACAAAAACACTCTTTGGAAAAAAACATACCATTTTTAAATTAAGGCGCTGTTTTCTGTGTCCTGGCTAGCCTTTAGTCCTATTCTGCTAAGAAATGTGTTCAATAGCCTGAGGCCACAGCTCCATTTCTGACATTCTTCAAGGTTTCCTCTTGCTTTTTATTTGTAAAAATAAAAATTTGAGTCAGCTAGATTGTTTTTTCTCATTTTTATGAATAAAATAATGAAACTTAAATTGATTCAATATATAGTAGTACTGAAAATAAATCAATCCAAATAAACAAGTTGACAGATCTCTCAGTTGAAAGTACGGTTTTCTGCTTTTTAAACTGTATTACAATTTGGATCCTAAGATTAAACAAGGCAATATGCCCTGTAGCTTCATTACTTTTGATTATAAAAAGTAATCATGTTTACATATTTGTATTTAATCTGCATCTCAAAGATCTGTATTTTTTTCTTCTGGGCCCTCCTCGAGATCCTTCCCTCCACTGTTTGGTAATAAAAGTGACCACTATTGCTCCTGAGGAATGTGATGAGAGGAAACTGCCCTCTCTGTCTTCACTCACTGGCTCTCCATTCTTGCTATACACAGTGTATCAACATCGGGGGATTAGCAAATCAGGAGGCTGTGGTGTTAGGGGCTGTTTCTAGCATTAACACTATAAAACTTCATCCAGCAGAAGCCTCATCACTGTCCTCAGATACTTTAGCCACTAAAGAAATGGGACAAAGCACGCAGTCTCCTCCAGGTCTACAATGTATGCACCTCCCTCCAACGCACACCGCAACTTCAAACCCATTGTCCTTAGATACTTCTCTCAGCCGCCATCTTGCTCTTTTAAAAATCACTTCCTTTACTCCATCAGTTAATCTTTCTGATCCATCGCACCAAACACACTTTTCCAAAATATTCTCCACTACTTCTCCTCTGACGGATCAACAAATAAACCTGAAAATATTTAAAAGGCAAGTCCATTCAATTATCCTTATTTCTTTGATGACCTCGTATTTGAAAAGGGTATAAGAAAGTATGAAATAAAATCTGACTGTAAACTCAAAGGAGCGGTAAAATCCTACCACTCTTCTTGCAAGGAGAAAAGTGCTTTGGTCAATACTCTTACAGAAAATAGTAATGAGACATCTCAGGAAATCGCACAACTGTGAAAGAGCTTTTCTGCAGGAAATCATACAGGAGGAAGTGATCATAGTGTTATTTCAGATGAAATTAAGACAGCATTGGAATCTTTGAAGTTTGTAGCCTGAGATCTTTGCAGTGTCAAATATAGCAAGAAACACCAGTAGCCAGGATGCATGAAATTCACTCCATGGCCAATTTCTCTCTAAAACACCCTAGTCTTGTTATAATGGAAGGAAAATCCATGTTTCTTAACTTGACATCCAACTTTCCTATGATAAGTCCTAGGTAATTTTCTTTCACTGTTTTATCCAGCATGAACCCTTAACTTCCCAGACAAGCTGAACTGGTTACAGGTAGCTCCTGAAATTGTTTCTTTGTTTGAATAGACTAGTTCATCATCAGTCCTTCTTTGTTTGTTAGTTTTTTGTTTGTTTGTTTTTTCAAGACAGGGTTTATCTGTGTAGCCCTGGCTGTCCTGGAACTCACTCAGTTGACCATGCTTGTCTCAAACTCACAGAGATCCAAATGCCTCTGTCTCCTGAGAGCTGGGATTGAAGGCATGCACCAGCACTGCCCAGCCCTCTTCAGCCTTTTAAACTCTGCATCTTAATTAGAAATCTTCTCTTATATAATCTAAGTATTACCTGTAGTGTCTGTTTGTTTATTTCTATACTCAAGTGACTGTTTCTATGGAATCCATGATTATCTGTGTCATATGACCCTACATGTTACAGGAACTGGTAGGTTTGAATATGGTTCTTACCCTCCAAAATCCATATTCAAATTCAATGATCACAATGAAGTCTGTGTACCTGTAGAATGAATATAATCTGACTTTTGTATTTAGAGGTGAGCATTTGGGAGGTGTCAAAGGTTAGAAATGGTCACCATAGTAGCAAACTTTTGAGGGCTAATTGCTTTAAAGAAAAGAGTTAGTGACTAGAGACATAAACATATGTGCATCCCCTGACTCATATGTTACCTTGAAACTTTGTCAACAAGAAGATAATCACCAAGTTCAGTCTCTTGACCCTGGATCAGAACCACCAACCAAATAAATATCTTTCCTTTATAGTTTAGCCAGTGTGTAGCATATTATTAGGAAATGAAATGAAGATACATTCACCCTTTCATTAACTGGGTAAATGATTATTGCAGGACACTTGTCTGGATATCCTATTCTGACTCATTTGAATGTCTCACAATGTCACACACTGTTTTGTGAAAAGGAGACATTCATTCCACAAGGATATAAAAGTAGCTATAGGACATTCATCCAGGACTTACAGTGGGTTAGGCACTAGGCTTGTGGTTTCAAGGATAATTGCATTTATCTCTATTAGGAAAATGACACTATGACCCTTTTTCTACACAGGAACAAACCAAGGTTTAGAATCTAACTTCTTTGCAGAATCATCTTAAGCAAATAAAAGTAGGTATAATTGGACTTGGGTTATGCTAAAAATAATTCATATTTGTTAAAAAATCTGTATGTGAAATGAAAAGTGTATCACAATATGTTTAAGATGCTTCTTAGGTGATATCCGAGCACATCAAGTCTAAGAAAATCTAATTCTGGTTACCTTGCAATTCTTCTCCCAAAATGATGCTGGAAGAAGCTGGGGTGGCAGGTGGGTTTTTATTATTCTAGGAGATTTCTTCCCATTTAATTGTCTTACTCCTGAGGTGAGAAAACAGGCAATTTGAAAAATGTTCATGTAAATTTAAAGAGTGTTTTTAAAGGAGGTTACTTAAGATTCTAGATAATACAATTTCACTGTGAAGAAAAGTATTAACTAAATGAATTGCAGAGCAAGATTAAATAGTTTCATCAATTGAAGTAAATAATTGTTCACTAGTTGGTCAATGGTGGCTCTTGCCTTTAATCCCAGCACTTGAGGGGCAGAGGTAAATAGATCTCTGTGAGTTTGAGGTCAGTCTGTTCTACAAGAGCTACTTCCAAAGCAGGCTCCAAAGCTACAAAAAAAAAAAAACTGTCTCAAAAAACTCCCTCTCCCCCCTCCAAATAATAATATATTTTCAGATATTGGTATGCCAACATTCATGAATACAGTTTTGACTTTCCTTGAAATTTGCTGAATAGTTTCCTAGAATTTAAAATATTTTCCAAGTCAGGGAACTAAGGACTAAATGCTGACATATTATAAGACTCTTCTGAACACATATAATAGTGAGAATTATTCACTATTCCAGGCACAGGCCATTCTATAAGATTACTACCTATAGAGGTGACAGAATATTAATTGTCTATGATGCTAGAAATTCTCTTGCTTTTATTGCAGTATAATTATATCTATGTCATATATCTATCATAGATCTTAAAATTTATGCATATATTTCAAAAATTAATTTAAAAATTACCATTTATTAACTCTTCATTTCTGCATTCCAGGTAAGGTACTCTATTAAAAATTGCATCTTCCTTGCATTTTTCTACATCACCTTCTTTATAGATCATGTATACAATTTCACTAACCCACGTGGTACCTGTAAAAATTAAACACACCTGAATCTCTAATGACTCTGTAAGACTGATAACAGTATTATTTTAATAAAGTTTGATATCATCCAAATTCAAACAATACATTCTTTTTTTAAAGATTTATTTATTATGTATACGGTATTCTGCCTGCAAATACTCCTGCATGACAGAAGAGGGCACCAGAGCTCATTACAGATGGTTGTGAGCCATCATGTAGGTACTGGGAATTGAACTCAGGACCTTTGGGATCCTGTTCTCTTAATCTCTGAGCCATCTCTCCAGCCCTTGGTTTGCAATTCTTTAAATAATTTACTTAACTTTAGTTTGTATGCATTGATGTGAACGTATCAGATTCCCTGGAACTAGAGTTATAGACTGCCATGTGGGTGCTGGTATTTGAACCTGGGTCTTCTGGAAGAACAGCCAGTGCTCTTAACTGCTGAGCCTTCCCTCCATCCCCCAAACATTATATACTTGAATATCTAAATTTACACTAACCAAAATAAGTTCAACTAACATGGATCTAAACTGCCACGAATAATAAAGAACTGGTCAGTGTGTACTGGTCTTCTCAAACTCACGATTCTCATTTCTCTTAACTATTGGAATTATAAAATCATATGCTCATAAGTAGACAAGTGATTCATTTTTAAGCATCAAATGTTAACACAAAGACAGAGAACACATGATTGGGCTTCTTTGAATTTTAAAGTTTATAATTTTAAGACTCTAGAACTATGTATAGTAGTAGAGTTAATCTCAGAAAAAAAGAATTGTAATTTGTGAATATATATATATATATATATATATATATATATAGTGAAATTAAAATTTGTGAGTATATGCAATGAAAATCAGTGGTTGCCTGAAAGAGAGTTTTTTGTTCTCCTTTGAAAGGGTTTGTAGTCTATATACATAGCAATAATAAAAACTCAGTAGTTTTAAATATTCATTATGCAACATATATTTCAAATTGACTCATCTGTATTGAATAAGATAATTGCATGATCAACAATTTCCACTTATCAGTGATCTAATGAGATTACTGGTTGGGTTTTTTGGAGCTTGAGATTGTGAAATAAAGTTGATAATGTGAAATTTATTAATATTTTGACACCAAAATTGCTACAGTTGTCCTTAATATAAAAAATGATTTGAGTCAGGTAAACACTTTATTACTGATGATTTAATAATGATGTAGTTTTATAATTTCTATGTGCCAAAGCAACATTCTGTCATAGCAAGGACACTTACCAGATTTAGGATAAGTAGCAATGATGAGATCATCTGGTCTTGCCAGGAATGTTTCAACATCATCCCAATATTTGGTGAAACGCTTATCCATGAGAATTCCACGGAACTCAGCGAAGACTTCACAATCCTCAGGTTTAAAAGTCCCCATCTCAAAGTGGTGTTCTTGGGGAAAAACAGATTTTTTAAACTTTTAAATGCTTTCACATTTAAAATAACTATATATATAAAAGCCATAAATGCCTTCACCTTACCTGTTACCTGAGTGAAAACATGCTTCATATTAGTGTGAGGAGAGGAAATTATAATTGGGATATATTGCATGATAAAAGAATCTATCTTGAATAAAAATGAAAAAATTATATATTTATATATACTTAAACTATATATATATATATAAAACATATAGTTTAAGTACTTTCTACTCCTACTAAAAGTATAGATCATTTAACTTTTTCATAAACAGGCAAAACTATGCAAGGTGGTGGAGAGTATAATTTAAACACTATGCCACAGTGTAGGGGATATATCTATAGTTAGATAAACATATAATATATGTAAGATTCTATGATGAATGGAAAATAATCTTCAATTTTTGTCAACACTGACGAATCAAATGAAAAGTCTAAGAAGTCTTACAATGTAACCATATTTCAGCAGAGAGTTCAATTTTGTCTGTATTAAATAATAAAGATAGACTGTCGCTTTATGAAGGTACTATCTGGTATCTAACACAAATCTGTCTTTGTTCCTGAATATATGTCATTGAATGAAAGCATTTCAAATGTTTGATAAACATATTTAAAGGGAAGTAAAATAAAGATACTGTAAAACGAATGTCTGAAAAAGGGAATGCTGAGGTTATAGAAAAGTCCTTTGACATCATGGATCTTGATTTTATTTTTCCCACTTACTCCCAGAAATAATGGACCTTCTTAATGAGAGATTTACTCCGAATTGACACGCCTCAGCAGAATGGCCTTAATTCACCCCCTGATCAAATTTTAAACTGTGGGCTAGGAGGTACCTCAGTGGGTCAAGGTAAATACCATGGTAACACAACTGTTCAATCAGGGAAGGCATGTGCCATTAACAATTTCTGAAGCATGATTACAAAAGCTCAGGGTTAAATTGGGGTTCAACCTGAAGATCTGAAAGCAAAACAGCCAGCCACTGGCTCTTACCTCAACCTCAGTCTGAAATGGCAATCCTCCCTCCAGGAATCTCAGAATAAGACTGTGTGTCTGAGAGCTAAATCCTCCCTTTTTATGTATCTCACTAGGGCTGGAACTAAAGGCAGCACTGCTGGAATTAAATGTGTGTGTCATTGTGACTACTGGGATTAAAGGTGTGTGTTACCATAACCTGGTCTATAAGGCTGAGCAGTGGGACTGTTTACTCTCAGATCTTCAGGAAGTTTTCATTTATTAAAATACAATTAAAATGTCACTATAAATTTCTAGGAATAT
Source organism: Myodes glareolus (assembly GCF_982192425.1). Classification (NCBI taxonomy): domain Eukaryota; kingdom Metazoa; phylum Chordata; class Mammalia; order Rodentia; family Cricetidae; genus Myodes; species Myodes glareolus. Next base: position 19,542,260 of record NC_142033.1, on the reverse strand, counting down.
ACTTCAAAGATTCAAAGATCCTAGAGAAATTTATAGTTAATACTTTGTTCCCTCACTTTAAGAATACCAATGATATTCTTCCTGGCATTTATTCTCTGAATATCTCTAAGATAATAGTTATTTCAATATAGCTCTAAATGGCACACTAGAAGAAAGACATCAGTGACACCTTGCCATTTGTTTGTTGTTGTTCAGATAATGGTTTATATTGTGCTATGAACCCACAAAATACTATTAGTCATGGTTATTCTTACCAGAGGGAAAAAAATCTCAGTCCCTGAAATTTCAAGTCTGTTTAAAATCAGAGGCATATAGACATAACAATTTGGAAATATCATTTCTATTACCAGAACAGAAATCAGCCATTAGCTTGTTTTCAGAATTGTCTCCAGGCTTACTGAAAATAGATATTTATAAGAAAGAAATGGCCACTTCTAAGAAGAACTATAATAGTCAACACTTACCTTATTAATTTGTTTATTCGGGTGAATTGTATTTTGTGGATTGAGCCACATTTCTAAGAATTGGTTTGCATTCAAACTGGAGGTAGCCCGACCCCAAGCTGTCACCTCATAATTAACGTGGTCTCACATTTAAAGTGCTGACGTCAAAAGTTCTCTTTCCTTCTCTCAGGTTTTCATAAATTGCCTTGAACCATAACACATAGATTCACTCACTGTCTGTGTTTTCCCCTAAAATGTGTATTTCAGTCAGAAATTGTCAACTCTCTTTCACGAGGAGAAGAGGTACCAGTTATGGAGAAACAACAGCAATTAAACAATTTAAACAATTTAATTTAATTTAAACAATTGTTTAAAGTGGCAGCCATTTCCTCTTCTACCCCCTAACCTTCACTTTAGCCTACTGCCCTTCTCTGTTCTGTGATGAATGCTGAAGATTTTGTCAAGTTCTCTTTTAGTCTAGATATGAGCAAAGTGGCTAAAAGTATAAGCTGTCTTATATATATATATATATATTTCTGCCACAAAATCATGACCCAAAAGAGATTCTGAGAAAGATTGATTACTCTAATTATTAGACTGTATTTTCGATTGGCTAGTTTCCACGATCAAAAATGCTATCAAAATTAACAGTGTCCTACAAATGAAATACACATGAATGATCTGTCAATAAATCTAGACTTTTCCTGTATTTTTTACAAAGTTTTCCTAAGAAGATAGCAGCAGTAGCTTCAAGATCCTTTATAACAATTGCAATCAGTACTTTTCAGGTATCTATAATATCTGACTTTTTTTTAAAGATCTTTAAACATCAAAGAATACCTAAAAATATTTTTGTAACAAGCAATTTTAAAAGACTTTAAATGATTTACATTATCAACTAGGCATTGTATCAATATAGACTTAATCTTCCCTGGATTTTTAACAACTTAGTAAATACCACAAACTTCATATTTTCTGTATTTAAAATCAACATCAACAATAAAAAGTACAACCTGTCCAGATGATTCCGTGAAAGAAATGAAATGATCTAGCTTAGTCACTTCAAATGACAGCACAAGTTGTAAGCTGTTAAAAAAACAAGTACTGTGTGTGCACTTGGAACGTTTCTTGTCAGCTTTTATTCTGACAGTCAGGGAATAACTGGTGGGGCTGGGCGATGATGCAATGGATTGAGAGGAATACCTGCAGTGGTATTGAGTCATCTGATGAAGTTCATTCACTCAGATGGCCTCTACTTCTGTCCCGCCCCCGGCTCATATGTAAATCTTAAATTACTCATTCATTTAATCTTTATTAAGTTTTCTATCCATAAAGGAATGAGAAGCAGTGAACAAGGAGAGGAGAGGAGAGGAGAGGAGAGGAGAGGAGAGGAGAGGAGAGGAGAGGAGAGGAGAGGAGAGGAGAGGAGAGGAGAGGAGAGGAGGCCTAGAGGGAAAGAGGAGATGGTATAGTGAGAAAATCTTTTACTCACTGGTGAATGATAATGAGGATAAATTAGTTATTGCAAACAACAAGCTTAAAGGAATAATAATGACTGAGAAGCCAAGGACAGTGGCACTGGGTTTTGATTCTACTGCATGGACTGGCTTTGTGGGAGCCTAGTCTGTTTGGAAGCTCACCTTCCTAGACCTGGATGGAGTGTGGAGGACCTTGAACTTCCCACAGGGCAGGGACCCTTGACTGCTCTTTGGACTGGAGATGGAGGGGGAGGGGGCGTGGGGGGGAGGGGGAGGGAAATGGGAGGAGATGGAAATTTTTAATAATAAAAAAAATAAATAAAAAACAATGAAGAATCTCAAATAGTATGGCTGTGTTTCAAGAGAACAGCAAAAGAAAGTTTTGTAGAACTTAACTGTGTCCTAACAAGACAATGGAGAAGTACATTCTATAAGAATCTGGAAGCAGAAGAGTGGTCCTCCACAGAAAGAGCATGCCAATTGGTAATCCAGTACCAAATGGACAGTCCTGAAAACATGCATAAAAACAACATTATACAGATTAAAAGATTATGTTGGGAATATGTATGTTTATAGATACACATCTATGCATGCAAATTATGCATCTATGCATTCAATTAGTGAATAGAGAGGCCTTCAATTCACAAGGGCTAGATACACATGAGAGTGTTCGGAGGGAGGAAATGGAAGGGAGGAATGTCGTAATTGCATCAAAATCTCAGAAAACAAGTGTTGCCAATAATTCTAAAACAGCCTTGAATACAGAAAAGGACACTGCTGCAAAAGAATAAATTTAATAAACAACACTCCCATTGGGGTAACTTGTGGGAAGCCCTGCTCCACTCTCTTTCAAGTCCAAGTTTGTGTAAAACTCAGTTTCCCGACAAAAACCATTGCCAGGAAAAAACATGTCCCAAGGGTTCATGGAATGAAATGGTGCTTCAGCCTTATCTGTGTCTGCTTTAGTTCCAGGATGAAGATTGTCAGTCGTTCCTGCCACTTCAGCTTCATCAGTATCACAAGGTAAATACATTTTCATGTTTGGTAGCTCTTCTGTTCCCAATGCCAAATTAAGCTGCCCTACTCTGGGAGATCTTCAAAGCTTGACCTTTGAAGCATAAGACCTTGAGTCTTATATTTACTTTTAGCTAGGATCAATTCAACTATGTCATAATCAAGCTTTTTATGTTGAACACAGGAGTATCTCATATAATTTACTATTGGTTTGCTGATTTCATTTCAGGTGGGTCAAGTTTTTCAGAAACTTTTGTATTTGCTCTGTAGATATTAATAACTATAGGAGCAGGGAAGAAGATACCTAGATTAAGGGAACCATTTTAGGGTTGACAAGAAACTTGACTCTAGAGGGGATCCCAGGTTTCCACGGGGAATAAAGACTGTTTTTTCATCTGAGTTGCTCTCCTGTTGGTGCTTCAGGTTCCAGATTTTGAACACAGGCAAGCAACAGGATCCAGCTCTTCATAAGTATGTAAATGATTGTAATATTCAGAAAAAAATGTTCTATGCGTTGCTATATCTGAAAGACATCTTGACCTCTCCGTTTTAGTAACTTAGGAAGTTAATTTTTAAATAATTTAATATCTAAATTGTTACTAAGCTAAGGAGGCAGTCAATCTTCTCAGAACAGTTTGGGGTCGCACATCATGGCATCTGAAAAGTGGACTGAGGCAGTTTTTCTGCTGCAGCTGTGCTGTGTCAACTGTGATTTCTCTGGAAAAGTCCTAGTGTGGCCCTGTGCCATGAGTCACTGGCTGAACCTAAAGACTCTTCTTGAGGAGCTTGTGCAAAAGGGTATGACGTGACAGTCCTGAAATTTCCCCAAATCATCGTAGCTCAGAGCAAACATTCTATACTCTACTTTGAGCATATTCTCGTGCCATTTGAGAATGAGACTGCCGAGAAATTGCTAAATGACTTTGTCAAAATTGCTGTGAATGTCATTCCAAAATTCTCATTTTGGCAAGCAGTAAAAGCATTTCAAGATTTAATTATTCAACAGACTGTAAATTTTGAAGAGCTCTGCAGGATCTATAACAAGATCCAAAACAAGGTAATGCTTATAGACCTCATAAGGAACTGTGAGGAACTGGTGACTGATGTGCTTCAGATTCCATTTGTAAACATTGTGGGACTCAGCATGGGATAAAACAAAGAGAAAAACTGTGGCCAGCTTCCGGTTCCACTCTGCTATGTACCAGTTATCATAGGTGAAGTACCAGACTACATGACCTTCCCAGAAAGGGTGAAAAATATGATGCTGTCACTGTTTCATGAATTTGGGCTCCAGCAATATGACTTTATATTCTGGGATCAATTTTATAGTGAAACACTGGGTAAGAGACTACATTTCTTGCTGAACTAGTTGTTATATATTATTTTTAAGCTTAAGTTAAAAAATAAAAGGAATACATTTGATAAACTTTGGGTCCCAGGTAAAACTCTACAAGAAAAGGTAATGAAATTTTTACTGATAACTAAATAACTATGAACCCATCTTGGTATTACCATGTGTTTGTAATCATTAAACTGTTGTGAGGCCTTGTTGATCAAACATTTCTCTCTACCAAGAAATAACCAAAGGAGAAAGTCCTTGAAAAAAAATGTTTTTGCAAATCTTCAATAATATTCTTTGTTGAATGAATAACCAGGACAGGGCTTCCTGCAAAGAAGATGAACCTGGAGACACTGTCAGACATGCTTTGCATCAAGACTTTAAAACTCTAAAACCATAAGTCCAATTAAATACTTTCTTTTATGAGTTGCCTTGGACATTTATTGCAACAATAGAAAAGTAGCTAATATACCCAGGATTCCTCAGTGGTGATGACAAGGTTCTCTGATGGATGCAATGAGGATCACCTTGATCCCTCCAGTTGTCCATCAACTCACATACCCAACAGTGTTTGTAAGTCTCTTATTACTTCAGATACATGGTTAGTCAGTTCACCAATGATAGGGTCTAAATGAGCTTCTTGACAGAAATGGGAGAGGTTTTATTCACACCTGCTTTATTCTTTTGCTAAAAATCCAGTTTTTATGTTAAATTGTCTTTAATGCAAGTTCTTTCAGTATTTCTTTGGTTTTTGAATTTCTATTGAGTCATATCTAATTATAGCTGCCAAAGCTGTCTTCCTTCTTTTATTATTATACTGTACTATTTTATTTTCCTTCATTTTAATATGAATTGTTAATGGTTGAAGAAATATTATCCCCTTTAACACCTATTCCATCAGAAGTTATAAACTTTACATTGGTATATTTATGTAAAACTTCCTCAAGTCTGCTGTACAATTAATCAGATTTCTCAGCTTTCCTTTGGGGAATATCCCTGATTTTGTTCATGCTTGATTGACTTAATTTTTTCTCTCTTCATTGGTATCCCCTCAAAAGATATCAAAGCTCCTAATGTCCAGAATCTACTGAAAAAAGTGTTTCAACCTTCAGAACAATTATTCATACTTTGTTTTGTTGAAAAGGCCACCTGCAACATTGTAATGTCTCTTGGTACACTTAACCTTATTAAAACATTAATGAATACATTTTATTCCATAGCATGTGGTCTTCTTGTTGAGCATGCTGAGGTCTCACAACATGATGCTGAAGTTCTGGATCTTGGGAATCAAAAGAAATATGTGGAGAAACATGGGGAGGCTTAAGGTGCTGTCCTTGTGAGTTAGGGAAAGGCAGGAGGTAATACTGGTCTCCCTGAGACACAAGAGGATCATAAAGAAGGAATCCCTTAAGACATCTATATTTTCAGCTTTAATTTATTTTCCTTAGTGTTTTGGTATAGAGTCATACAGGCATATACATATACATACATATATATATATATATATATATATATATATATATATATATATATCATATCAAGCCACTCGGAAGGCAGAGGCTGGTGGAGATCTCTGTGAGTTCTAGGACAGCCTGGTCTACAAGAGTTAGTTCCAGGAAAGGCTCTAAAGCTATAGAGAAACCCAGTCTTGAAAAACCTAAATAAATAAATAAATAAATAAATAAATAAACCCCACATCAGACAAAGGCCTGATCTCCAAAATATATAAAGAACTCAAGAAACTAAACATTAAAATTCTGAATAACCCAATTAAAAAATTGGGTACTGAACTGAACAGAGAATTCTCAACAGAAGTTCAAATGGCCAAAACACACTTAAGGTCATGTTCAACCTTCTTAGTAATCAGGGAAATGCAAATAAAGATAACTTTGAGATACCATCTTATACCTGTCAGAATGGCTAAATTTAAAAACACTAATGATAGCCTATGCTGGAGAGGATGTGGAGTAAGAGGAACACTCGTCCATTGTTGGTGGGAATGCAAACTTGTGTAACAACATTTGAAAATCAGTGTGGCAGTTTCTCAGGAAACTGGGAGTCAACCTACCTCAGGACCCAGCAACTCCACTCTTGGGAATATACCCAAGAGATGCCCTAACATACTACAAAAGCATTTGTTCAACTATGTTCATAGCAGCACTATTTGCAATAGCCAGAACCTGGAAACAACCTAGGTGCCCCTTAATAGAAAAATTGATAAAGAAGTTGTGGCACATATGCACAATAGAGTTCTACTCAGCGGGAAAAAACAATGACATCTTGAATTTTGCATGAAAATGGATGGAAATAGAAAACACTTTACTGAGTGAGATAACCCAGACCCAAAAAGAGGAATATGGTATGTACTCACTCATAATTGGATTCTAGCCATAAACAAAGGACATTGAGCCTATAATTCATGATCCTAGAGAGGCTAAATAAGAAGGTGAACCTAAAGAAAATCATATAGTTATCCTCCTGGATATTGGAAGTAGACAAGATTGCCAGGCAAAAGTTGGGAGCACAGGGGTGGGAGTGAAGTGGGGGGACGGGGAGATGGGGAGAGAGAAGGGAAGAAGGGGAGGATTGGGGAGACCTTGGCGGAATGGGATGGTTGATATGGAGGAAGGGTGAATATGGGAGCAGGGAAGAAGATATCTTAATTAAGGGAGCCATTTTAGGGTTGGCAAGAGACTTGGCTCTAGAGGGGTTCCCAGGTGTCCAAGGAGAGGTCCCCAGCTAGGTCCTTGGGCAGCAGAGGAGAAGGTGCCTGAACTGGCTTTATCCCATAGCCACACTGATGAATATCTTGCACATCACCATAGAACCTTCATCCGATGATGGATGGAGATAGAGACAGAGACACACATTGGAGCACCAGACTGAGCTCCCAAGGTCCAGATGAAGAGCAGAAGGAGGGAGAACATGAGCAAGGAAGTCAGGACCACAAGGGGTGCGTCCACCCACTGAGACGGTGTGACTGATCTAATGGGAGCTCACCAAGGCCAGCTGGACTGGGGATGAACAGACATGTGATCAGACCGGACTCTCTGAATGTGGCTGACAATGAGGGCTGACTGAGAAACCAATGATAATGGCACCAGGTTTTGATTCTATTACATGGACTGGCTTTTTTGGAGCCTAGTCTGTTTGGATACACACCTTCCTAGACCTGGATGGATGGGGGAGGGCCTTGAACTTCCCACAGGGCAGGATACCTTGACTTCTCTTAGGACTGGAGTGGGAGAAGGAGGAGGAAGGGGGAAAGTGGGAGGGAAATGGGAGGAGGTGGATATTTTTGATAAATAAATAAATTTAAAAGAAAAAATAAGCTGAAACAATCTTATTAAGTAGACCTTTTTGACCTCTAAGCTTCAGACTTCCTACCTCAGCCTGAGTGCAGAGATCACAGACGTGAATCACTACATTTTCTAGCTATCCAGCTTCTATAGCACTGTTTTGTCTGTTAAGATGATAATAAAATTGAATCATTTGTCCCTTCACTTTCCTCCTTTCAAATCCTACCACATACAGCCCCATCTCTTTCAAATTCCTGGCCTCTATTGTTAATTATTGTTGAATATATATGTCTACATATATTAATATATGTGTGTGTGTGTGTATAATTTGTGTGTATGTATATTCCTAAATATATAACTACATCTTGCTCAGAATGTATAATGCTAACTTTATATGTATTTTCATTTCTGATCATTTGGTATTAGACAACCAATTGGTATATTCTTCCCTGGAGAACACTGTTTCTTCCAGTCTCAGCATTCCTTAGTTCCCTGTAGTTCTTTTCACTTGTATTAATTCTGCAATTTATTCTAAATGATGATCTTTCTTCAGGTTAGGAAAGTTTTCTTATATGAATTTGTTGAATACATTTTCTATGCCTTTGAGCTGAACTTCTCCTTTTTCTACCTTTATTATTCTTAGCTTTGTTTTTTTTTCGTGGTGTCCCATATTTCCTGGTTATTTTGACTTAAGCTTATTTTAGATTTAGTTTTTTCTTTGGCCAATGAGTTTATTTCCTCTATTATATCTTCAGTACTTGAGACTCTCTTCCATCTCTTGTATTCTGATGTTTATGCTTGTATTTGTGGTTCTTGATTGTTTTCTCATATTTTCTGTCTCTAGAATTCCTTTGGTTTTTGTTTTCTTTATTGTCTCTTGTAGTATGAAGGGTTGTTTGTTGGTTCCCGACTGTCCCACTATCTCATTAATTATATCACTACTTGGCTCATTTGCTCTAGATTCTTATTGGCTAATTCTTACATATTAATTTAACCCAATTCTATTAATCTGTATATCACCACGATATTGTGCCTTCAGGAACCTGGTGGACAGAAAACTCGGTCAACATTCTCTATTTTGGTTTTCAAGCCTAGAAACGTTTTTTTGATCTGTTTGGTTGCTTTTTCTTGATTTTCTTTAAGGGAGTTATTGATTTCTTCCAATTTTTTTTTTGTCTTTTCCTTCAGTTCTTTGAAGGAATTTTCTATTCCTCTTTAAGGGCCTCAAACATTCTCCTAAAGTTATTCTTAGGTCATTTTCTTCTGCTTAATCTATATTTAGCTGTTCAAGTCTTGCTGTTGAAGAGCCACTAATTTTTGTTGGTGTCATGTTACTTTTGTGGTGTTGAATGTGTTCTAACCTTGTCTATGCATCTTTTCCTCTGATTGGTGTGGTAGGGGCTGTCTGTATCACTGTTGATCAATCTTCCAGGAACCAGTGGATCCAAGACTCAGAGGGTTACTCCTCATGATGCGTTCAGGGCCATGGTTTCAGTCACCCCGGAGGTCACTTGGTATTCCTGGAGGTCACTCTGCACTCCTGGATGTTGCTTGCCATCCAAGATGTCATTTTGGCCTGTTCCTATGAAGGTTGCTTGTTTAGGGCTAGCGTGGGCTGAGGTTGTTTACTCATGCCTTTTGTGACAGAAGTTGCTGCCTCATGCCTGCTCCCTTGCAAGTCCCTGAATCACACTCAGTCCCCCAGAGATCTCTGGCTTGGGCCTGCTCCCTCAGTAGTTACCCCCTTGTATCTCCTTCTGTGAAGGTCATCGTGGTCTCTGAACTGCTCCTGAGGAAGTCACTGCCTTAGGCCTGCTCCAGTGGAGGTTGCTGACTCAGACCTGTTCCTGCAGATGTCCCTGGATCAGGCCTGCTCCTTTCGAGGTCCCTGACTTGCTCTGGGTCCCACGGAGGTCTCTGGCATAACCTGCTCTTTCAGTGGTTGCTCCCTTGTATCTCCTCCTGTGATGTTACTGCCGCAGGCCTGCTCCCTCAGATGTTAATCCCTAGTACCTTCTCCTGTGGAGGTCATTGCCTTGGCCTGCTTCTTCAGAGGTTTCTGGCTCAGGCCTGCTCCAGCCTTTAGTCCTTTATGAAAGTTTAAGGACTCCTGAGTTTTCTTCCGTCTATATTGTCTCGTCTATTGGTGTCTTTCTTGGTAAGTTTATGTTTAGACAGTACTATTGACAAGACTTTATAGTGGCAACCTCTTTAATATATTTAGGAAACACTCTCACAACAAACTCCCTGATCCTCTGGCTCTTAGAATTCTTCTGCCCCTCTTAGGCAATGGACTCTGAGGTGTGTATGTAGTGCTGTAGATATATAAGTTAAGAATGGTGCTACAACTATGCATCTTGATAGGTTGTTGGTTTCTGTAATGGTCTTTATACATTTAACAGTTGGAAATCAGTACTCTGTATTGGATAACCATTTTAGCTATGGAAAGTTTCTTACACCAATGATGCAACAGCATGTTAATGAAGGCATTCAGTTAACGAAGAGCTGCTCTACGGTAGGATAGACATCAAACTGTAGGACAGTGCAGAATTAAAAACAGCCACAAAAACACTTGTGGCTGTGTAAAGGCTCTTAGGATACTGTCTTTTGGGTAGGCACTAGTGACATTGCCATTATATCACTGTGGTGTTTTTACATTCTTCTTCGGAAAATTTAAATATGGAATATATTTTACACTAAAAAACAATTTTGGAGGGAGAGATTTTATAAGTTAAAAATTTTTACTTTTTCCTTGTGTTTAAAACTTAATCAAATAATTCTGTGTTGGTATTATTTAATATGTGAATTGTATTGCTATATGTAAAATATGGTCTTGGAAATTTCTAAAGGACAAGTAATGACATACCTTCTATGAGTTGACACTGGTCAAGAAAATCACAGCCAGAGAATGTTCATACAACAAACCATGTATCTTTGCACTCAGAGAAAAAGATGATTTGCTAGGACAGCAAAAATAAAAACTCTCTCCATGTCATAACACTAAATATCTGGCCTTTAAAACTGTGAAGTGAAGCTAGCTCTTGCCTGTGGTGCTTTCTTAAAGTAGGATATTACATCAACAGGAAAATTAGCTAAAACAAGGATCCAAGGATTAGAAGAATTAGTAAATGCCTCCTTGGAGTTTAGGAACAGACATAATAAGGTCAGATATTATTTTTAAAGATATGGGCACCATGGAAGCGATATGTAGAACATTACTATGTTTTTAGAATGTTGTAATATTTCGAATGAACAGGAAGGAACATGTTAAGAAGTATTTCAACTAGCCAAGGAAAGAGGTTGAGCAGAGAATACTGAAATATAAGGCGACGGGACATTGCAAAAGAAAAAAGTGTTCTAAATATAAGTTGAGTTAAGTGTCTGAAGAGTTATGTAGAAAATATGTTATGGCTTTCACATTGCACACACAAGAATAGAAGGAACATGTCTGGAAGTCAGGCGCAAGGCTGCTGATCAGTTAATAGGCCTAGAAAGTTTCATCTGAAGGCATTTTCTTACAGTGGGCCACGTAAAAAGAATTTGTATGGAGTTTTAAGTTGAAGATGAGCCAGATTTCAGAATCCCAGGAAAAGAGAGAAATGTAACACAAGTTTATTCTAGAACTTTTTGTTTATTTATGAATATTTTTCTTTTATTATTTATTTGTGAAAAATTTATTCCTATTGACTGTCAGGAAACGTCATTAAATTAATCATTTACTAGGCAAATAAATGCAATTTCGGAGGCCTGAGCGAGGTTATGTCATTGGCTTAAGCAAGGTATTTATTTCATAAGCTATATAGAGGAAGGTCCTTCCTCCCATTTTGTGCCATTTTCTGGAATGCACAAAGGTGAAGAGATACTTTTTTCATATTTTATATTTGTACGATTACACAGAATAGACAAAATCCAATATTGTTCATGGTGTAACAGAAAGCTCAATATGTTGACATGAGGAAGCAAACATTTGTAACCTAATCAGTTTACACTGTTACTGAGGTACTGTGACTCAGATAGTGCTCCTTGTTCTCTTTGCTCCCTGGTGAACACATACTGGCTACCCTTCCCGGTGCTTATCCTGAAATTTGGCTAAAATAGGAAAGAACTTGAGCAAGTTATTGGACAATAAATTTGAACTTGCCAGAGACATGTAACTTTTAATTAATTTTCTTTGACCCATAACTATCAAAATCTGTGATAAGGAAATATTTATATTGGAACCTTGAAGGGAGTGTATTTGATTTCTTTCCCTAAATAATTAATAAGATTATTCTGTAGCCAGTCTATGAAATTGAAGTAGTGGCTGTAGTTTGATTCCTTGTAAATTAATTTCCATAAGCTCCACCTCCCCCAACAGGAGCATAGTTGAATGACTTAGATTCTCACCTCCAAACAGAGGAAGATTTGAATTTGAAAGTTGGGTCAGGTCTGCCATCTAATCCCTGGAACTTGGAATGATTTCTTTAAACTTCTCAGAGTGTTTACTGAGTTTATAGAGTGACCCTTAAGACATGCCATGTTCAAAGAGGCTGTCACATATGTTCGAGGGGGGAAAAAACAGCTGTTAGAAATTGTATCTTTTTTATCTAAAACTGCTGGTGTTGACTTCTAGCCTTAGGAACATTTCTGCAAAAGTGACTGTCTCCATTCAACATATGACTAAGTAAGCAGATATTCTCTCAAGCAGGTTTTACTAGCTGGAGCTATAAATCAGTATACATCCCCTTTAGGTGATTTTTCTACATAAATGTAGTGTTACATTCTGACGTAAGCAATTAGAGAATTTTTGGTAGTTAACTTGTATTGATTATTGTATGATGATTACAAATGAAACAATGTCTAGAGATATTTAAGTTAGTAATATTGAATTTACCTTGCCTTTAATTTAACATTTGATTATTAATGTAAAAATTCTCCTCTTACCCTGGGTTTATCAATAAAAGATCTTTCTTTCATGGATAACACAGTGTGTGTGTGTGTGTGTGTGTGTGTGTGTGTGTGTGTGTGTGTGTGAGTGAGTGGTGTGTGCTTCAAATGATTTTTCTGAGTCGCTATAAAGATATCATTCATATTTGTGAATAAAATAAAGCATATCCATTGCATAAAATTAATATACAATGGGATTTTGTTGATTGTAACATGAGGGCCTGCTTGTTGTGGTTTCTGTCCTGCCCAGTTCCCACAGCCATTTAGGCCCCAAAGAAATTACACAGAGAGTCTGCATTGGTTATAAACTGATTAGCCCATTAGCTCAAGCTTCGTATTAGCTCTTATAACTTATATTAGACCATTATTCTAATCGATGCTAACCACATGGCTCAATACCTTTTTCAGTGGGGAAGGCCACATCTTTCTTCTCCTGTGGTCTAGGTAGGACTGCTGAAAGAGCTTCCTTCTTCCCAGAATTCTCCTATTCCCATTGCCCCGCCTCTATTTCCTGTCTGGTTGTCCTGTCTATACTTCCTGCCTGGCTACTGTTCAATCAGTGTTTATTTAAAACTTAATTGACAGAATATAGAATTGTCCCACACCATTTGGTGATGGTTGTTTTTAGTTTTGTCTCTGAATTTCTTTGTGTAACAGTCCTGGCTGTCCTGGAACTAGACCAGATCTCACAGAGATCTCACTGCCTCTGCCTCCCAAGTACTGGGATTAGAGGTATGCACCACCACTGCCCAGCTGGACTTTTATTTTAAAGTATCATCAACAGTATAGGTAAACATGGTGTTGATGGTAAAGTGATCTGTACAAAATCAGGTCTTTAGATCTGAAATGTCTCCTACAGGATCATGCACTGAGCACTTTGATCTCATCTTGGAACAGTAATGTGAAAACTGTGCATCATGTAGGTGGTGGAGGGGTGTATCTTTGAGGCTATGCCTGCCCCTAGTCCTATCTTGTCTACATTTCCTATGTCAAAGAATACACACAATACAAAAATGAAAAAGAGGAAGGGAGATTATATGGATGGGCCCAGAGGGAGAAAAAGGGGAAATGATGTCATTATATTATAATAACAAAAAATAAAAAATTAAAATTGATCAAAATATATTGTATGAAATTATCAAAGAATTAGACTTGATTCTGGAGGGGTTCCCAGTAAAAATTAAATAAAAAATAAAAAATAAAAAAATAAAAAATAATAATAATTAAAAAAAAAGAAAACACTTTACTGAGTCAGGTAAGCCAGACCCAGAAAGAGGAATATGGTATGTATTCACTCATAAACGGATTCTAGCCATAATTAAAGGTCTTTGAGACTATTATTCGTGATCCTAGAGAAGCTGGATAGGAGGGTGAACCTGAAGAAAATTCAGGTAGTTTTCCTCCTGGAGATTGGAAATAGACAAGAGTCCCAGGTAACCTCGGGTGCTTGGGTGGGGGGGTGGAAGGGTTGCTGGAAGGGGAGAGGGTTAGAGAGAAGGGAGCGAGGGAGGAATGGGGAATGCTCGGGGGACTGGGAGCGGGGGAGGGAGGAAGGATAGATATGGGATCAGGGAAGAATATTTCTCAACAAAGGGAGTCATTTTAGGGTTTACAGGAGACTTGATTATAAATGGGATCCCAGGTTCAAGGAGAGATCCCCAGATTGTTCTCTGGATAGAGGAGAGGGTGCCTGAACTGGCCTTGGCCCATAACCTTCCTGGACCAGGAGGCAAAGCACTATACAAAGAGTTTTCAAAGGACTTAATAAAATCGGCCTAGAAAGTTTAAATCTTTTTTCAACAGACTCATCAATCAGGGGAATACATATCTAAACTTTGAAATTTAATCTTCTTTCAGTCAGAATGACTGAGAGAGAGGGAGAAACAAACACTGTTTTGTATCTGTGAAAAGAGGAGTCTTAGACAGAGTTAGTGGGAGAGCAAACCAATGTAGCCCTGACTATGAGGATTCCTCAAAAGCTAAAAATATCTCTATCACATAGTGTAGCTATAAAAACTCCCAAGAACCTACACTATGGAATTCATGTACTAATACAGAGATAGTTCTTGGCAATATTAATTTCTGTTTTATTCACAATATCCAGGAAATGAAAATAGCTCATATGTCTACCCATTGAGGAATGAACAACGTAAATATGGTACATTTTCACAATGGAATGTTATTTAGCTGTTAAGAAAAATGTAATTATATATGTAATTATAAAATTCACAGGAAAATGGATGCATTTGGAACAGCCATCTGGTATACCTGACTAAGTATACCAGATACAGAAAAAAAATGTCAGTTTTTCTTTTAATGTGGATGGTAGCCGTGAAATATATAAAATAATAATTATTTATCTTTTGGAGAGCCTATAGATGCCAGAAACCAATAAAGGCCTACTTTGGTGGGGGAGTCGAAAGAAAGGGAGATAGAATTCTGCGGTAGAGTAAAGTATAATAATGGAACAGGAATGGTTAAATGAAATGGATGGTGGGATGGTGGGGTAGAAGAGAGAGTATGTGAAAGGATAACTCATTCTAAATGCTTTTTGAAAACCTATTCCAGTAGAAGCTTCATAAATTAATATATAAACAAAAGCTTAACTGCTGTTACACTATAGTGGGAAAATCATGACTCTACTATTAACAACAAGAACAAACAAAATGGTGTTAGGACTGGAGATGCTGATCAATGGAGTCTCATAGACACACAAACATTATAAGCTATTGACATTACTCTAGATTGTCCTCGGAATTTGATGGCAAATGTTGTTCTAAAGACACCACATACTTGAATCATAGAATGAGGAATAATAAAGGTGGTATTGACCTGAAGTTTCATTCCTACCTGCTAACTTCCATAGTTCTGTGCTGCAAGGAGTAGCTTGTTTTTTCTGGCCACCCAGAACCGAAATAATCACACAGAAACTGTATTATTTAAATCACTGATTGGCCCATTAGCTCTAGATTCTTATTGGCTGACTCTTACATATTAATTTAATTCATTTCTTTTAATCTATGTATTGCCACATGGCAGGGGTTTACCAGCAAGTTTCAGCATGTCTGGCTCTGGAGGCAGTTCCATGTCTTCTCCCTGACTTCACCTTTTTTTCTCCCAGAATTCAGTTTTGTCTTCCCTGCCTACCTAAACTCTGCCCTTTATAGGTCCAAAGCAGTTTCTTTATTCATTCTTGCCATTAAAGCATACGGAGGGAAATCCCATTTCATCTCCCCTTTTCTGTTTAAATAAAAAAGGCTTTAATTTTAACATAATAAAATTACATATAACAAAACAGGTATCAAGCAAGAATTACAGTTAGAATATTTATATCTACTTGATCTTTTATCATGACTAAGGAAAACAATAACTATAACTATAAATTCATCAACTCCATCAAAGACTTGAGAAGAATATAATATTACCTAAGAAAACGGGAAGTACATTGTAAGCAACTTCCAAAACTCTAGAAATGACAGACACATCTCGCTGCATGGACAATCACCCAAAGTTCTTCTATATGTTGGGGCTCCATCTTTAACCTACAGACCTATAGTATCTAGCACATTTTTTCACAAAGCAGGAAATTTCAAAGACAGTTCTACCTATACTGGCAATTTGCCAGTCACTTTTTTTGTGTCCTGCAGAATGTCTAGCAGACTTTTTCAAGAAGCAGGAATCCTCAAGGATTGTCTCACCTTTAGGCAAGTTCAGCAATCATTTCTATGCGGGTCCTGCGTGTCCTGTTAAGTAGTCCAGGCAAAAGAAGTTTCTTGCCCAAATAGCTAACCAACTCCATAAGTAGCCTCTTCAATGCCCATCATCTTGAAGTGCTTGGTGCTGCCAGGAGCAGATGTGTCTCACTGTCATGAAAAGTCTTGAGTTCTTAAACATTTTAAATGCCATATTCTGAAGGTCTCTGAAAGATTCAAAGAATACCTATCTAACTTCAACATATCTCTATATGTCTAGAAAACCTAACGAACATGACTACAAGCTTAATGATTATCTATTAACTTATATTTCTTAATTATATGTTATATTTTTAAAGAAGCTACACAATCATAATACTTTAATTAAGAGCAGAAATATATAGATATATAGGTAGATAGATAGATATAACAAAATTGACCTTAAATTTATATCAATAAACCAAGATCCATACCAATGAAAATCTCTATATCATATCCCCCTTTAAATGTAAGCAAACATTTATAGACAATATTTGGAAATATGGACATAGGTCTTTCCATACTGTTTCCTGATGATTTGGGGCACTGTTAATCAGGTCTTTTATGTGTATCCTGTGTGTTAGATTCATCTCAGTCACCAGTCGGGCAAAGTAATTTTTTGAGGGTGTTCACAGCAACCTTTCAGGGGTTCTTGTTCCATAAAACCATACCAGTCTCAAAGCACTCCAGTTTCTCATCTTCTGTGGAAATAAGAGAAGAACCTCTTTTCCAAAGCAACATATCCTTAGATTCAAATTTTAAATTCAAGATACCTTTGAAATATATATGTTGACTTAGCTTAGCAGTCTCCAGAACCAAATATCTCTCTTCAGTCAAAAAATTCAAAGATAATACAATAATATGCATAATCCAGACTCTTTGTGAATTTTCCATCTTTACATGGCTTGTTTTTCTTTATTCCTTTTAATCAATGACTGTCTATACTCTGTCTCTTTAAGGACTTTTTAAAAAATGATTTACTTCTTTTCCAACTCTCTAACTCTTTTTCTTATCTCTCCCAACTCTCTAACTCTTTTTCTTATCTCTCCCAAGCCCATATACATTTATCTAACACTGTGACCCATTTAGAGTTCTTTTATGTCTGTCTGTCCTATTGTGCATCTGAAATTGTTTTCTGTATTGAAAAGCTTTTAAAATGATAAACAGCTTGATTGTATCTGCTCTGGAGCCATCAGGTAGGAGCCACACTCAGCACTTTAACTCTTAGAATGAGCGTGCAGCATATAAACCCTTTTAGTCTGAGTAATAGGTAAATATGCCATGCAGCAAACTGTGCAGCCTGGAAATATCTCTGTGTATGGTGGCAGGAAATCACCATGCTCTCTTGCTTGTGTATGCCTAGTAGTCCTGATCCTGCCTCCTGTCCAGGTGGTTGGCGCTGAGCTGGTCTCAGCTACTTTCCTCTTGACTCCAAGTGGGTACATAAACTCCCAGGCCCACAAATGCCATTCAAATACTCCATAGCCAGCATTCATGCTGGCAGCATGACCCAGTGAATCAGGAAAACCTTTCTCAAGGGAGCTACAGCACACTGCCAGCCCCCCCCAAAAAAATAGGCTAAACTGTTTTCTGTGTGTCTAGAATTCCTTTTCAAGATTTTTTAGATTTTAAATGGATTTAGATAGCCAAGACAGCCACGTTGACGCCAATTTTTTGGATGGAAGGGCTGCCTGTTTGTCCTGGACACTCAGAACTGAAATAATTACACAGAAATTATATTATTTAATTAACTGCTTTGCCCTATTAGCTCTAGATTCTTATGGGATAACTCTTACATATTAATTTAACCCATTTTTATTAATCTGTGTTTCACCACGTGGCAGTAGCTTACAAAGTTTCAGCAAATCTGACTCTGGTGGCGGCTCCATGACTTCTCCCTGACTCTGCCCTCCTTTCTCCCAGCATTCAGTTCTGTCTTCCTCGCCTACCTAAGCTCTGCCCTGCTATAGGTTCAAAGCAGTTTCTTTATCCATTAATGGTATTCAAGCATATAGAAGGAAATCACAAATCAGTTCTGGAATGTTCTATGCACACTACCATAAGATGAACATAATCATCCACCTTACCCTGCACAGAAGTCTAAAAGCTACAATAATGACTGGCTTTGAACAGTCTACTGGTCCAGTAACAAACAAAACCTATGATATCAGTCATCTATATTCTAATCAGATTTAGGGCCCGTTCTACAAGTGAATCCTATACCTTACTGTTACTGAGGCCTAGAACCTGAGTCTCAGTAAGTCATAAACCCTACAAGAGAACCTATTATTAATATTTTATTAAACAGACACAGCAGTAACTAGACTAATAAGTTAATGCTATGCACTGAGAGAAGATTACTGCTTCTCTCAATCCTCATCGGAGAAACTTCCTTTTGCAGTAGATGATTAACCCGGAGACCCAGAGCTGCTCAGTCTGCAGAAAACAAGAGGCTGGAGAGTGTTTCGGTACAAACTGGACATTTAGGCCATACCTCTGTCCCCAAAGTTCTGGGTATATTGATGAAATGAAGTCAATAAGATTTTTAAAAGCCTGAAGCAGTGGATGACTACAAGGAAATAACATTTTCCTGACACAATAGGGTGATTGCTCATCTGAACTTGTAGTAGCTGTGACAGCATGCACAAAACTTGCACAAATTCAAGCCATGTAAGGATGTTGGTGGAACTGGACATGAAGTCCCCATCCCTATCTAAGGACCTATTGGCAATTGATGGGAATGGGCAGAGGGAGACACAGTTGTTAAAGTTGTTACCCTGAGAAGGTCAATCATCCTCCTGTGGTTGGCACACAACATAAATATAATTTAGTGACACAAATTAGATTCAGTGAGCTTATGAAAAAAAAGAGAAAGATGTACCATATTTAGGAAAAGAAGGCACATATAATTTATTTTTAAAGTTCACTATGCTTTATTATGTACTTGTGTAATCACACAGATGATACTGTTCTATGAGCCTGGAGGGACTACCCTGTTTGTTAGTCTTTGCTGTAAGGACTTGGGCACAGTGAGCCATCTGACTGCCTCACCATGAATAACATGTGTAATTCTTACATACTTCTACACGTTCTACTCTGAACTGGATTCTGTGTTGAGTTTTAGACTAACTTGGAGAAATCCCAATATATGACTCAATTCTATGACATTCATAATCAGGTGCTCCCCTTGTTGCTTCAGAAAGGAAGTCTAGAGCTCTTCACACAGAGCCTTCCCCTTGCCTTTTAATACTCTGAGAGTTGAGTTTCCCCACAGAAGACCTTGTCTTCACTTAGGTTTAAATGGCATCTGTGCTCACTGTCCTGCTGTCAAACTCCAGTGTATTTTGTGCTTAGGTTCAAACACATAATAGTAACCATAATTTGAGAGAGAGAATGATATATAGATGACTAATATGATGATCTATAGACAATAACACTTTGGTAACAGCAGACACACAAAGTATTCATTTTTGTGATTTCTGATGTTGTCTTCCACTAAAAGTTACTCTAGTTCTTTGGAAATATACCAAATTTCAGAATTTTGGCAAGAAAAGCATAATGTCCGAACTGCAAAACAGGCTCTCAAGAATGATGGGAACATAAAAAAGATTCACTGGTCAGATATGAAGAAACTTGAGTGTAAGAGTCTGCACTTTCCAGTGGATACCCACGCCCGATTCAGGCTGCGCGCTTTCCCGAACTCCTTGACTTGAGCATGAATTTTAATTTAATTTTCAAGAACCTCTAACAAGTTTGTTTATTTGCATATTACCATTAAATTTCATGGTATTACAGTTCTTTGTAAGATTAATTCTAAAATAAAGAAGAATTAAGACAATTATGAAGAGAAGAGATAAAAGGAAGATGAGGAAGAGTAGGAAAGAGGAAATTATAAAATTAAAAATGAAGTTGGAACAAAGCCACCTACTTCTCTTTAATGTGGACATTTGATAAGCATTAGATATTGAATGATGATTCTTCGCAAGATATGTTGCAGACTAAGAAGGATAAGTTGAGAGATGCTTTAATTTCAGATGCACGGAGAGGAAATGTCACAAATTTCCACTCCAAGTTTAAGGGCACAGGTCCGCTCATCAGCTCTCTCATTCAGCACTACTCTGAACATTTGTCCTATCTCCTGTACTTCTGTAATAAAAAGCATTAAAATTAAGCGATAATTATTTAAGTCATAATCATAAAATCTTCAAAAATGTACCATTAATGCATAGAATGATATTATTAATTTAGCCTTCAATATTAAGAGTTCAATATATATGTAGATAACATTATATGTAAAATATATACATAAGCACATTTGATGCTTACAAATCAAGTTTTCCATTTGACTTTCTATTCTTTGCTCTATTATTGCAAATGTATTATATTTTTCAATTATTGGTGTCACCATGATAAAAACATGGTGTATATGCTCCAAATAAATAAACATCATCTTTCTTCTAATATAATCTCAAATACAGTTTTACTCTTTCATGCTCAGTAGCTTAGATGGTATTGTTGTCTGTATGATACATAAGACTCCTAAATTCAATTGGTTAAAAATTGTTTTCTCTATGCAGTTTTTTATAATGTAACTTATAACAGCAACAAGTATTCGAAGCACCCACTTGAATATTATTTTTTATGCTACAGAATTCTACTTACTCTTTACATTCAGGTCTTCTTTAAATTCACTGACTCTTTCCATCTTCTGGAGAGTCAGTTTGAGGAGCTGCAACCCCAGAATGGATAATATAGTAATATAGCAGAGTATCTTTTTGATTGCCCACCACACACTATTTCTCTCATACATGTCATCCATATTCATAAATAAATCAGGTATTAATAACAACCTCTCAGGTGTCAAGAAATTTGCTGTGAAACAAACTCTTCTAGAAATGACTATATAAACAAAATTGGAACAATGACAATATTAATGGTCATGTTGACATAGAAGAGGAATATTTTCATGGGGTACCACACCTAGATAAAGTACTGCAAGAAAGTATTGACTGAGGAGAAAAGGGGAATGAACCTCTTCCAGGGATGAAACAGGTTCTCTTTGGTTGGTGTCTAGTCCAGAGTGGTTAGCCTTGAAGCCATGTATGTACCATGAACAAAAACAAACCCAGAAGATTACATGTATATATAGTATAGTAAGCAACAAGGCACTAATGGAAGTCACATGCCAATAGTCAGGTGAGGGACCCATTTGGAGGTGAATATTCTGATACTTTGTGAATCCTTCAGTTGATCATAGCCATGGTAAATATCTCTTCTGAACCCTAATGTTTCTAAGACAGCTCTAAGCCCCAAGTAAGCATTGCCAAATCACTGACCTAAGGAGATTACCAAATAATACAAATTTGTTTTCCTAAACTGCAAACCAAAAATGTTCTCAAATTAGAGACTGTAGAGATCATTCTCTGCAAAGAGCTTACCAGACAAACATAAGGATATTAGTATGGGTTTCCAGAACACAGTTTTTGTAGCTTTTGTAAAAAACTAGGTATCTAGTGCCTGTAACCACCTCAGAGACAGGAAGACAAGCAGATTCCTGAAGCTCATTGACCATATAGCCTAATCAGATTGATGAGCTTCAGGTCCATGGAGAGATGCTATCAAAAAAATAAATACAAAGATCTTTGGAAAGATAAGCAACATTGAACCTCCCACCATGCCCCCAGTCTCCAGAACCACCCAACCTCTATACCCACATACACTTGTGTACAGACCACCCTCATACACAATATCACATGTACGCGCGCGCGCGCACACACACACACACACACACACACTTGCTACTATGACTATTATGACTACAACAACAACAACAACTACTAATAATAATATCCCCACCCATATCCAAGATAAGGTATCAACATGGAATATCAACTGTTTATATAGCAGAGCTACAAACAATTATTTGTTAGTTTGAATGCAATTAATCCCTATAATCCCAAAAGAAGTGGCATTATTAGGTGTGGTATTGTTGAAAGAAAAAGGTGTGGCCTTGTTGGAGAAAGTGCATCACTGTGGGGGTGGGCTTTGAGGTCACTTTTACTCAAGCCTCCCTCAGTGTGACACTGAGACTACTTCCTGCTGCCTGCAAGATGTAGACCTCTCAGCTACTTCTCCAGGACCATGCCTGCCTTCACATCACCATGTCCCACCATGATGATAATGGACTGAACATCTGAACTGTAAGCCATTCCCAATTAAATGTTTTCCTTTATAAAAGTTGTTGTGCTCACAGTATCTCTTCAACACAATAGAAACCCTAAGAAAACCACAATCTCTATGCCACACTTCCATTATGCCATCATTTTTTTAAAATTCAACTCTCTCGAATTAATTTGCAAAAGCATATTCAAAGTTAACCTTACTGTGTAGTAGTTTTTATGAAAGTTGATTATTTAAAATCCCTGGCCTCTTACTTTCCCTTATGCTTTTAAATTTTTGCCTTATATGATGCTCACATGGATTTGTCAGTTTGTGCTTACTTCATGTTGTCCAAATGATCATGACTGTAAATTAACTGTTAATTTGTCTTTCTACTTTAAGATTATAGAAATATGAAAAATAATGTCTTCATTCCTAGGCTTCTCATTAATTCAGATCAGGAGACTAAAACATGTCACGACTGCTCAAAATAAACAGGAAATGGGAAAGGGCAATCTGGAGCACAATTTTTGCTGTTTGTTTTGTTTCTTAGTTCTTTGAGAATTTCATATATGCATTTTGACAATATTCAATCCTACTTTGCCTAACTCCCCACCTTATAAACCACAGACAATTTTGTTTCTTTGTTTTAATAAACTAAAGACTCCAATTTGTGCAGCCCATATACTCTTGGATATGGGAAATCCACTAGAGAAGGCTCTTAGATGTGGAAAATCCATTGTAGAAAGCAGGCATACTAGAAGTCACACCCTTAAAGAAAACTGAGTCTCCTTTCCCTAGGGGTTATCAATTGTCCATAGTTACTCAACTAGGGAAGAGGCTCATGAACCCCTTCCTTCTCTGAAAGATAACACATTTTGAATTTCATCTTTTATTTTCAACCTAAAATACAGAGAGTTTTTTATTCCTGGGTTCTAAAATTTATAGATTTAGAAACAATTTTCAAATTTTCTTTGGTAGGTAGTACTATGTATATGATGCTGTGTTCATGAGATTGTTTTATTTTGTTTCAACTTTCATCTTTAGAAAATTACCAACACTTGGACTTAAATTGCATTCACTCATGAAACATTTGTATTGATTATGCTAAAGTTTGTGCCAATGTGTAGAGAACATTCTCTTCTTTCACTCTTAAATTTCTTGCAGATGGTTACTATCATACGTTTCAAGTGATTGCATTATATTCAGAGTGCTATTAGATGCTCAAAGCGCCTTATAAATTACCAGGTTGTTTATGTGTCTTTTATTTCTCACTTCTAGCACATTTTCACAGAAAATAAATAGCACATGTGAATTCTTAACTTTTTCCCACCAAGATTTTATATGATCATACCAGGTACCCTATTGAATTGAACTTAGAAGAAAGAAATGAAAAGATAGTATCAGTTTGCAACTTGAAAATAAATATTTTTTTTAAAAAAATCATGAAATGAGAGCAAAGAGATCATTTATACCTATTTTTATTTTTTTAATTTTTTTATTAATTTATAAAAGTTTCCACTTCTGCCCCTCCTCCCCATACCCTCCCATTCCCCCTACTCCCTCTTCTCCTCCCTCTCCAGCCCTAAGAGCAGTCAGTGTTTCCTGCCCTGTGGGAAGTTCAAGTTCCTCCCCCCTCTCTCCAGGTCTAGGAAGGTGAGCATCCAAACTGACTAGGATCCCAAAAATCCAGAACATGCAGACGAAACAAGTCCCAGTGCCATTATCAATGGCTTCTCAGACAGTCCCCATGCCAGCCACATTCAGAGATTCGGGTTTGATCACGTGCTCGTTCAGTCCCAGTCCAGCTGGCCTTGGTGAACTCTCATTAGATCAGTTGCCTTGTATCAATGGGTGATCGTTCCCCATCGCAGTCCTGATTTCTTTTTTCATTTTCTTCATCCTTCTGCTCCTCCTTTGAACCTTGGGGGCTCAGTCCAGTGCTCCAATGTGGGTCTCCCTGACGGGTGTAAAATGGTATCTCATAGTTGCTTTGATTTGCATTTCCATGATCGCTAAGGATGTTGAGTATGACCTTAAGTGTCTTTTGGCCATTCGAAGTTCTTCTGTTGTGAATTCTCTGTTCAGATCAGTACCCCATTTTTTAATTGGGTTAATTAGTTTTAGTGTCTAGTTTCTTGAGTTCTTTGCATATTTTGGAGATCAGACCTTTGTCTGATGAGGGGTTGGTGAAGATCTTCTCCCGGTCGGAAGGTAGCCTTTTTGTCTTACTGACAGTGTCCTTTGCTTTACAGAAGCTTCTCAGTTTCAGGAGGTCCCATTTATCCACTGATTCTCTTATTGTCTGTGATACTGGGGTTCTACCTAGGAAGTGGTTTCCCGTGCCTATGTCTTGTAGACTACTTCCCACTTTCTCTTCTATCAGGTTCAAAGTGGTCAGGTTAATATTGAGGTCTTTAATCCATTTGGACTTGATTTTTGTGCATGGTGATAGATATGGATCTACTTTCATTCTTCTACAGGCTGACATCCAGTTATGCCAGCACCATTTCTTAAAGATGCTTCCCTTCTTCCATTGCATACCTTTAGCTCCCAGTTATATATGCCAGTACTACATCTTTACAGTTATCGTACCATATTGGCCATTGATAGGGTTCATAGGTTTCATAGCCGAGTAGACAGTTTGTTGCCTCCCTCCTTTGGAACCCTGAATGATTCCCTCTTATACCAAGGAAGCTCATCCACCTCTTGTCAATAAACTTTCTCCTTGCAAC
The DNA here is from genome assembly GCF_982192425.1 of Myodes glareolus. Taxonomy (NCBI): domain Eukaryota; kingdom Metazoa; phylum Chordata; class Mammalia; order Rodentia; family Cricetidae; genus Myodes; species Myodes glareolus. Next base: position 19,517,136 of record NC_142033.1, on the reverse strand, counting down.
AGATCCAAACCACTACAAAAAAAAAACTACAACTAATCAAAATGCAGAGATGCAGAGGACAGTTCTAGTGCATATTATCTAGAAAGTACTCCGATACCTATGACTCGGGGAATATTGTAGATGAGAGGAAGGAAAGATTACAAAAAGCTAGCTAGAAGATACATAGTTGTGTGCCTAGGAGAATGAGAGTAGACAAACTGTCAGCAGCTTTCTCAGTGGCTTAAGGATTAACAGTCGGTTCCTCCACTTTACAACCCATAGCTCTATTTACAAGGCCAAAGCATCTTTCTGCAAACTGAGAATTAGCCTAAGACAACACCTGGCCGTCTGTGATTAACAATGACAGATATGAGTTGAGTTAATCTTTAGGAGGTACATGGCCTCTGGATTATACATTATCCCTGCTAGGTGAAACTGACAGCATCAAAGGGGAGAGCACAGAGCTTCAGTAAACACCACCTGGAAATACCAGAGAAGACAATAGATTAAGTACAAACACTAGTTTAACTGAAAACCCCTGTTAAAAAAGATTGTAAAGTAAGGCAATCTGTATCTGAGTTTTACCTTGAGATTGTAAAAACTCCTTTGTTCAGACCTAATGGCTGGTGCTCTGTGCTATAAAAAGGTGGGTTCACAAACTGGCCTTTGTGACAGCCTTACAAAATCCATCTCTGGCTGTGGTCTCAACTAGTTGATAAGCTTTTTGTGCCCCATGAAGGTTTATTTTTTAATTTTTTAATTTTTTTCCTGGAATAAAGTTTACTTCTGGTTTATTAGACTTTGATGATCTGTCCCCATTTTTGTGTGTCCCCTGTGAACCCAACACATACATATTGCATTACAAGGACTCAACAGACTATGTTTAAGAATATATACACATGTGTAAATGCATATATGCATGCAATAAGAATTAATAAACAAAAAGTGGCCATAAATTTAAAAGAGAGTGGGAAGGAGGTTTATGGGAAGGTTTAAACAGAGGAATGGGAAGGAATAAATATTGCATATAAATTACAATTTTAAAAATATGCAAAAAAACCAAAGTGAGTAAATGAGTTATTCACTCACTGGTGAATAATAGCAAAATGAAGAATTAACCTAATCAAGTGAGAGAAAAATGAACAAGGAAGAATCTGGAGGTATGTTAGTAGGACCAGGAGTCCAAAGAGGCCTATAGCACTTTAGCAGGCCCTGAGAGTCAACAAGAAAGCACATTCTATGCAAACTCTTTGCTGCTAGCCATGTTCAGCTTTAATGCAATGGTGAGGGGCTTGGTCCTCCCTCAACTTAATGGACCAGGATTTGTTGACTCCCAATGGGAGCTCTCACCTTTTGGGAGGAGTGGATGGGGAGAAAATCAGTGGAGGGGGCATCATTCAGCTTCTGGACAATTACTTTAGAAATCTGTTCCCCTCTATTCCAAATAACAATTTGCATAATGTAGAAGGAGAGAGCCCAGCTGCTTAGCCCTGAAATAATCACACAGAAACTGTATTAAATTAAATCACTGCTTGGCCCATTAGCTCTAGCTTTTTATTGGCTAACTCTTACATCTTAATTTAACTCATTTTAAATAATCTGTCTATCACCACGAGGTTGTGACCTACCAGCAAAGTTTTAGCACATCTGATTCCAGTGGCTCCATGGCTTCTCCCTCTCTGCCTTCCTTCTCCCAGCATTCAGTCCAGTTTTCCTCACCTACATAAGTTCTGCCCTATCAACAGGACAAGGCAGTTTCTTTATTTATTAACCAATAAAAGCAACACACAGATAGAAGGGCCTCCCACACCAGTATAACACACAATTTCCATAAGATATCATTAGCATTGCCATAATTTAGATAGAAGAATGGGAAAAATTAATCTTCCTAGGATTTGTGGAATGTGTGAATGTTTTCATATTTCTCTGCAAAATCTTTGGTTTCAAAAGAGGAAATTCTTATTTGTTATGACCCTTCTAGCCTCATCAAAAATGGGTGGATTATCACCTCTGAGAAGTATCCCCAATCACTATGAGCATCTATATCTCTTCAAATAACATTTATGTTGTATGCATTTAAAAAAAAACTTTGACTCATTTTACTATTCTCTAACTAAATGTCAATACCAGGCTCACTGTGGTACCATACACAGTTTAAAGCAGGGTCATAATCTGCAATTTTCAGCACAATGCCCAGCATCCAGCTGAGCAGATGTTTAATAATGTGTTTGCTGTATACCTGTGGCTGAGTCAAAGGAACTATATAACCAGTACACAAGTAAACAATACCTAACCTTACCCATGGTAAAAGCCGTGGTTTATTGCAAAACTTAACATAATGAAATGAAACCAATAAAACAACAAGCAAAGTTAATATGGGACCTCATACTTTACTACAGACTGTGGCCTTAAAAAGAGTCATAAAATGTTTGTATCAATGTTCTGACTTTTTTCCTTTCTACACTAGATGTAGAAAATATTTTGACCTTCATAATATTGCTTGTCTTACTTCTGTTGAATTCCAAACATGCTGTGATACCTAATGTTTGATTGAAAAAAAAAAAGTCTCTAAATAGAAACAATAACTCCCTATTTGTTACTAAGCCTTTTCTTTTTTTCATCTGTATCATGCCTGTATTTACTTAGTGCTAACTGTTTGGATAAAGATGGTTTTATAAATTACAGTGTTATTATTAGCAGAGTGAAATTAGCTTGTATAGTAAACATGTTTTAAAAACAGTAATATAGTCTCTCGCTTTCTCTCTCTCTCTCTCTTCTTGTTCTCTTTCTTTTCTTGCTCTCTCTTGCTTTCCGCTCTCCCTTTAACCAAGAGGCTCCAATAAAATGTGATTTAAAAAGGAAAAAAAATACAAATAAAAACAGTAATATAATTCATTTTAAAGACAGACACAAACAATGTATTTTATATCTTGAAATAGATGTGGAATAAATATTGTTAGGCATAAATTGGTTCTTCATTTAAGCTCCATGAAGCAGTGACTCAAATTTCCATATTCAATCCTACTACATAGGCTTTCATAACTTACGCAGCCTACACCTGTGCACCTGTGTCTTCATGGTGGGTTCTTTGCAACTTGATAAGAGAGAGACCGAAAGAGAGACACAGAGACAGACAGAGACAAAGAGAAGCAGAGAGAGAGAGACAGAGATTTAAATATGGATGTCAGTAACTGCATTATATATGGACATCAACTAAAAGTGAGTAGCTTTCACATTTTATTATTATTTCTTATATTTGAAGAATTTATTTCACAAAAACATAATTGTGACAGTTCTCCTGCACTCATGTTATTGCTATATTGCCTGCTATCATCAAACAACTGACTTCATAAGATTGAGAAATGACTACTTAAATACTCAGTTACGGTGGCAATAGCTTGAAGGGTTACAGAAAAGTGCTTCAGAAAACTCTTAGTGCTCTGAAACAGTGTTTAAGACATGGTATTGTTTGTCTAATGTAAAAACAGGGTTCCAAATTTATAAAGGTAAAAATGGGGAAAGTCCTATTCACTTGTGTGCTTGAAGGGATACTGGTGAAATTTTTGTTTTCTTTTCCTAGAGCTGTATGTTCTGTCGACTTAGAAAATATACTTCCAAACATAATAACAATCCCACTGGAAAGTTGTGTCAATTACTCAATTAACCTATAGACTTATTCTAAACACCTATGGCTCTAAGTCAATAGGCTAAAAAGAATGGTACAGTGTTGACGATTAGACACCAATGTAGACTACCAAGAGTCAACTGGATTATGAACCCACATCAGGAAAAATAGTATATATGTTAGAAACTGGTTTTCAAAGATTCTCAAAACAACCCAATTGTCTGGGATGTGTTTCTCAAATGGGGAGATTCCATAGACAGCAAAAGTTTATTTTATCTCAATAATAATGGAGAAGATATATGAAAGTTTAGGATTAGTTTTATTAATAAGATCTGTGAAATGCTTTTCTAGAGTTTTAAATATAATAATAAGGTGAGATTGTGTTTGAAATATCAGGAAAATGTCTCTGGAAGAGATAAATATAATGAGACTTCTAAATTGTTGCATGATAATATTAACCTGAAAAATATAGACTTAAGGAATTTATTTGAATGTTTCTTTTCAACCAGCATAGCCTAGAAGTTGGGATAGGACATAACAATGAAAAGAACACTGTAGCCATAGGTTGAACAGATATGTTAAGGGTTCAGTAGAAAGCTGTCTTATGGCTTTTCCCTCCCCTTGTTCAGAAGATCAACAAAGCCACATGAAGAAACAGAAGGGATGGTGGCCAATGGGCTTGGAGAGTTGCAAAAGCTTTACAGTAAGGCTTACTCTCTAGACAAAATTCTTAAGATAATGTGTTTATTAAAGCTGAAGCTGGGCCAAACTTCATCAACCTCCACTAGAACATAATGTGAAAAAAAAATTGAGTGGACATTTTATTTTGATTGATCCCTCATAGTTTACTTCACAGGCAAATAGAAGCCATTTGAAAAATTTTAGTTAACTTACAAAGAGAAGGGTGTGTTCTTCCCATTCCTAGTCATTTTTTAGAACATACAAGCATTAAGAGATTTTTTTCCAAGTTCGTTTTTTTCTGAAGTTTGAAAATTAGCCACCATTCAAACTGACCCATAAATGTCAAAAAATTGGAAATGTATTGAGGCCCAGGAATAAGCTGTGCACTTTCTGTTGCTCTTGAACTTTCAGTGACCTACAGAGAGTATCACACAACACAGGATCACGAGTAATTGTTGAACTGATAGCCTTGGTGGTCTGCTTATTCTGATCTGAGTGATAAACTGTAGTTGTTCTAGTTATAACTTGTCTTAATACAAAAGGCAATAGTGACTCCCTCATCTCACTAAACAAATGGTTCAAATGTTAACATGCTTTTAAGTTTGTTTGTGAATAGAGAAACCGCACATGAAACCGCATATTTCAATATGCGAAAGAGGAACATTGGCTTAACGAGGGAGTGTTGAAGTCTGAGAAGACAGCAAGTGCTCTGTGTTCTTGCTGCTCCCTGGGAAGAACGCACTGCCTTCCCTGCCCAGTACTTACCCCAATTCTGGCTCAAGTAGAGAAGAACTTGAGCAAGTTTTTAGACAAGAAGTTTGAACTTGCCATAACCTTTAATTCTTCTCGGTCAGTCCTTTTTGTAAAAATAGAATCACAATAAGCAATTATTATTTTCTCTAAATTATTATTTAGAGAAGCTCTTTAGAAGGGAGTGAATTCAACCAGTGTGCACTTTAATTTTAAGGCATTTAAGGTGTTACAACTATATTAAGGTACTTGGTGAGATCTGATGACTTAGGTTGAGCTATTTGCCCTTTCATCGAGCAGCTCCCATAGAACCTTTTCCCAAGGTCATGGTGAACTGGCTTGGACTCTATTCTAGATGCCAGGCAGACTTTCATTTGAATTGTGGGTGTGTCGTTTAAACATTGTGACCTAGAGCAACTTATTCAGCATTTTGAACTACAAATAGGTTTTACACCATAATTTCTTCACGATATTTCTGGAAGATTGGATGGAATTGTATATTCAAAAATGATAATCTCAACTTTCCAAAGAGGTGACCTCTTTATGAATTTCTAGCTAAGATTGTTGTTTTGAACTCTCCAGCATTAGGATCCCAATGAATTCATAAAATCATTCCCAGTGACCTACACACAAATAAGGAGGAAGCTGACATTCCTTCAATGAGGCCTAGTCCATTACCATTAGGAAATCTGTGGAGAGATTATAGATCATTTAGATTTGTTTCCTCTTTATTTTATCTATTTTAAAAAAAATCTTTTTTATTTTACATACTAATCCCAGTTCTCCTTCCCTTCCCTCCTCTTCCTGCTCCTCACCTCACCCCCAATCCACTCCTGAGAGAGGGTAAGGCCTCCTATGTGGAGTCAATAAAGTCTGTCACATCATGTTGAAGCAGTACCAAGGCCCTCCCTCCTTCCTGTGTCTAGACTAAGCAAGGTATTCACCCATAGGGCTCCAAAAAGCCAGTTCATTCACTAGGGATTAGTGGTGGTCCCACTGTCAGTGGCCCCACAAACTGTCCAAGCCACACAACTGTCAACCATATTCAGAGGGCCTAGTTTGATCCTATGCCGGTTCCCCAGCTGTCAGTCTGGAGTTAGTGAGCTCCCACTGGCTCGACTTGAGTCAGCTCTTTCTGTGGATATCTCCTTCATGGTCTTGATGTCTTTGCTCATATTATTGATCCTCCCTCTCTTCAACTGGACTTCAGGAGCTCACAGTGCTTGGCTGTGAATTGCTGTATCTACTTCCATCAGTTAACGGAAGAAAGCTCTATGATGACATTTAAGGTAGTCATCAATCTGATTACAGGAGAGGGTCAGTTCAGGCACTCTCTCCACTATTGTTTAGAGTCTAAGCTGGGGTCATCCTTGTGGATTCCTGGGAATTTCCCTAGTGCCTGGTTTCTTGCTAATCCTATAACGGTTCTCTTTATCAAGATAACTCTTTCCTTGTTCTACCTATCTGTTCTTCCCCCAGCTCAACCATCCAGTTGCCTCCTGTTCTCCTCTCCGTCCCTTTCTCCCCTCCCTCCTTCTCCCCTTCCCTTCTCTTTCTTCCTCCACTTCTGCCCTCTCCCATTTTTCCATGCTTCCCATTTAATCGAGAGATCTTGTCTATTTCCCCTTCCCATTGGGATCCATGTATGTCTCTCTTAGTGTCTTACTTGTCACCTAGGTTCTCTGGGGTTGTGAACTGTAGGCTGATTATTCTTTGCTTTATTTCTAATATCTGCTTATGAGTGAGTACATGACATGCTTGTCTTTCTGGGTCTGGGTTACCACACTTCAGTGATTTTGTCTAGTTCCATCCATTTGACTGCAAATTTCAATATATCGTTTTGATTTTTTTTTTTTTACTGAGTAGTACTCCATTGTGCAAATGAACCACATTTTCTTTATCCATTCTTCAGTTGAGGGGTATCTAGATTGTCTCCAGGATCTGATTATTACTAATAATGTTGTTATGAACACAGTTGAGCAAATGTTTTTGTGGTATGAGTATGCATCCTTTGGGTATATGCCCAAGATATATGTTGGGTTTTGAGGTAGATTGATTCACAATTTTTTGAGAAACTGCCATACTGATTTCTGTACAAGTTTGCACTCCCACCAGCTACTCCACATCCTCTTCAACATAAGCTGCCATAAGTGTTTTTGCTTCTTGAAATTCAGGAAAGCCCAGTGTAACATGAGGGGCCTGCTTGTTGGGGTTTCTGTCCCGCCCAGTACTCCATCGTCGGCAAGCCCAAAGAAAAATCACACACAGGACTCCATAAGGTTATAAACTGATTAGCCCATTAGGTCAGGTTTCTTGTTAACTCTTATAACATATATTACCCCATTATCCTTATCTATGTTAGCCACACGGGCTCAGTACCTTTCTCAGTGTGACAGCTTACATGTTGCCTCTTTGGTGGTCTGTGCAGGAATGCGGAGGGAGTTTCCTGCTTCCCAGAATACTCCCAGTCTCTTTGCTCCAGCTCTACTTCCTGTCTGGCTTTCCCGCCTATACTGCCTGCCTGACCAATCAGCGTTTTATTAAAATATGATTGACAGAATACAGACAATTAAACAATTCAAAGAGAGAATAATAGCATACAGTATCAAGATTCTCTGTTTATTTTCCATCTTTATGCGGCTTTATTTTAACCTCTATTTCTTTTATTTTTACTCTTACTTTTTGAGACAGGTTCTCTGTATATCTTTGTCCTGGAATAACACTATAGACCAGGCTGTCCTTGAACTCACAGAGATCCTTCTGTCTCTGCCTCCCCAGTACTGGGCTCAAAGGTGTTTGCTACCACACCTTGAACTCACAGAGATCCACTGGTCTCTGCTTCCCCAGTGCTAGGATTAAAGGTGTGTGCCACCACACCTTGAACTCAGAGATCTGTCAGTCTCTGCCTCCCAGGCATTGGGATTAAAGGTGTGTGCTACCACACCTTGAAGTCACAAAGGTCAACATATATACATTAGAGTTTTACTCAGCGGTAAAAAAACAATGACATCTTGAATTTTGCATGCAAATGGATGGAAATAGAAAACGCTTTACTGAGTGAGGTAAGCCAGACCCAAAAAGAGTATTCACTCTTTTGAGTATTCACTCATAAGTGGATTTTAACCATAATTAAAGGTCTTTGAGCCTATTATTCGTGATCCTAGAGAAGCTAAATAAGAAGGTGAACCTGATGAAAATCATGTAGCTATCCTCCTGGAGATTGGAAATAGACAAGAGTGCCAGGTAACCTCGGGTGCATGGGGGGTGGGGGGGGCTCTTGGAAGGGGAGAGGGTTAGAGAGAAGGGAGTAGGGGAGGAATGACTAAAGATCGGGGGACTGGGATGGGAGGGAGGGAGAATGGATAGATATGGGATCAGGGAAGTATACACCTCAACTAAGGGAGTCATTTTAGGGTTTACAAGAGACTTGAGTATAAAGGGGATCCCAGGTCCAAGGAGAGATCCCCAGATTGTTCTCTGGACAGAGGAGAGGGTGCTTGAACCGGCCTTGGCCCACAACCATACTGATGAACATTTTGCATATCACCATAGAACCCTCATCTGGCGATGGAGGGAGACGGAGGCGGAGACCCACATCGGAACACTGGACCTAGCTCCCTAGGTCCAAATGAGAGGCAGAAGGCAGGAGAACGTGAACAAAGAAGGCAAGAGCAGAGGAAACCTTCATCCGAGGTTGGATGGCGATACAGACGGAGACCCATATTGGAGCACCGGACTGAGACCTCCACGGTCCAAATGAGGAGCAGAAGGATGAAGAAAATGAAAAAAGAAATCAGGACTGTGATGGGTGACATCACCCACTGATACAAGGGGACTGATCTAATGAGAGTTCACCAAGGCCAGCTGGACTGGAACTGAACGAGCACGTGATCTAACCAGATTCTCTGAATGTGACCGGATTCTCTGGATGTGGCTGGCCCGGAGTCTTTCTGAAAAGCCATTGACAATGACACTGGGACTTGTTTCCTCTGCATATACTGGATTTTTGGGATCCAGTCTGTTTGGATACTCACCTTCCTGGACCTGGAGGGAGGGGGGAGGAACTTGAACTTCCCACAGGGCAGGAAACCCTGACTACTCTTAGGGATGGAGAGGGAGGAGGAGAGGGAGTGGGGAAAGTGAAAGTGGGAGGGTGTTGGGAGGAGGGGCGGAAATGGAAACTTTTATAATTTAATAAACTTTGAAAAAAAGATATGTATGTAGTTAGTTACAATTACAATAACTTATTTGATGTTAATACAGAAATAGCAGCAACTGTCCATGCCACTTGTAGAAACACTCATTCATCTGTTTTTAAATCATCCATGTATTTTAAAAGGACAATTTCAAGTGTATTTCAGAAAAAAGAAAACATACAATAAATAGATGAAAGTGTTTTAAAACTTTGAATAAGGGTCTTCGTTAAGTCTCCAAGTAGAGTTTGAGAGACGTTAATTATGACACTTTTTAGACTAGCATATTAATTAAACATCAGTGTATTGAGAATAGATATAGTGTCCGTGAGTTACATAAACTGCTTGTATTGTATTTCAGTTCTATATAAAGAAGAAAAATGATTAACTGTTGAGGAGGCTGAACAACCCCTGGGTTGGTCATACAGAATGAGGCTGCTCTCTAGTGTTCACAATTTGATTATTCAGTCAGTCACTTTATTTCTCTGTATCTAGACTGAAATACAATAAAAAAGCAAGAAATAATCATATAGTTTCATAAGAGTCAGTTTTATTAGTTGCACAGTTTATAGTCAATAAAACTGAACTATTCTATTTCATTTTTATTCAATTCAAATAAGTATCTAAATTTAATGATATATAACCATCTCAGGAATATGACTCAACTCAGGAATATTTGTTTAACAAACAAGTTCCGAACATGTCATTGAACACATAGTTCAGTAAAAGAATTTGGAACTTAGAAACTGAGTGCAGTAACAGGACCACAAAGTATCACACGAAACACAGAGCAAGTTACAAATAGGATACAGTGAAGAACAACTGGCTTCCTCTTGTCATGGAGAAGAGTCTCGTCCTCTGGGTTTTCAGTCTCAATGTTTGACGGAACCTTGGTAAATCTGGGAAAGGGAAGAGAGTTCTATATTATCTTTCTCATTAGAGATTGTTCTTCTCTATGTGTTGTGCTGATCCACACTACCATGCCCATAAACATAAACCACCATGAAGGATTTCTATACTCCTAGCACCCTTCTCTCCTGGTTCCTATTCTGGACTGGAGTTCTGTGATGGGCTTTGGACAAAATAGAATGGATGCAAATATGTGCCCAAATTCTGAGTCCTTTGATATCAGGTGCTGTGCTTACCTGGAAGTTACAGAGAAACAAAGAGGCCTAGGTCATCAATAGAGAACCCTCTGCCCTCACACCTACCTGTTGCCCAATGGTCTACAGAAACAACAGTGCGGACACTCCCCACTCAACCTTTGTCTTCCCTGTATTAAATTCTGCCTTTTCACTATCACATTTCCCACCCACTGCAATAATAAGACTCTTCAATCTGACAAGCAGGAGACAACTGTTCTTCCTCTCTGTATCTTGCTTGTAAATTTCCCTGTGTTCCATGTGCTCTGATTCACAAGTGTTGCTTCAAAGTGATGAGCTGCACCTGTGGACCAGTTCCCTCACCTATGTCCTCGACCCTCTTCTCCTTAGACTGCCTTCAGAAAATTGCTTAGATGATATGGTGTGAAGTGACCTTTGGATATTATTTGTGGCATGTCTAAATTGGAAAATCTTATATATCAAAACTAAATAAAAGAAAAAGTAAAAAATGCAATGTTATTAAGGGTGAAGACATAAATGCATTTAAATATGTTTATATGTAAAATTGTAATTGCATTTACATATGTTTATATGTGGAATTATCATTAAAACGTTCTTGAGGAAAACTACTAAAAGTCAATTCACAAAATATAGCTCCCTTAACGCAAACACATTAAACCAAATAATAACTCAGTTTTCAACTAAGCACTGTAAAGATTACTGTATCAGTTTTAATGCATAAGCAATAACTCGGAGATGCAAAATGTATTTAAGAAAAGCAATCAAAACATTACCCTTTGGAATAGCCAAGGCAAGCATAGATTTGAATTTTCTGTCTCTGTTCTGTTAGCTCCTGCCTGTATGTTTTATGAATCTGAATCTGTTCATGCCAGAATGTGGTCTTGTCTTTTCTCCCTCTCTCCTCTCTCTCTCTCTCTCTCTCTCTCTCTCTCTCTCTGTAAGTGGTGTGTGTGTGTGTGTGTGTGTGTGTGTGTGTGTGTGTGTGTGTTCTTAACTAAGGGTCTTGTCTCCCTCTTCATTGAACAACACAGAAATAATCACAAGAAGGAATGAGGACACTTTAGGAAAACCTTTGGCAGGGTTGTATAATTAAAACTTCCCTGACCCCCAACTGATCCAGATAGCAAAGATCACTGCAAACAGACTATCATCAGTTAATATATATGATGTTTTCAACATTTAACAGTGGATATTTGTTTGTATAAGGTTGCCTTTCAATTTATTTTTGCTTTCAACAAATGCCTAGAATATCATGCATATGTACACACATGTTTTGCTTTCAGCAGTGGGAACAATAAACAGTATATATCTTGAGACTAATGCTCTATTTTAGCATCTATAGTAAAAGTTAAAGTTGGTTAAATGGTGAATCCAAGTCAAGTAAGTTCGCTTGTTACATTGTTCTATTAAAGGCAGGTCAAATAAACCGGCAGAGTACACAGCAGAATGTCTGGCTTAAGTAACCTTAAGATGTACTTATTGATAACTCTGCAGTGAGGTCCAGCAGAAGTTCTAAACTCTTTGAATGTAAGAAATATTTTTGTGATAATGTAAGAGATATATTCATAATAATGTATCACCATAGATTATCGAAAAATAATCACCTTTAATAACATTGTCTGATTATCAGGGTGCCCTACTTTACTTAAGTTCCAGTTTATAAGCGATATGTGTAACGAATATAATAATTTTGGTTATAAATTTATGCAAAATGAAAAAAATCATTACTTCTATCTTCTACATACATACCCAGAAGTATAAATGTTAAATACCTTAGAAAAAAATGCTTGTTTATGAAGGATGACTAAGCATATATCCTTACATATTCTGGCATCTCTCTTAATAGCAAAATCCAGAAAAATGCTTTGCATATTCACCCACCCCCCTTCCACCAATCTTAAAGCCTCAATTTATGAAAATCAAGAGGATGGCAAACCCAGAGCAGATGCTGCTAGGCTCTCAGGGGGATTTCACACTCATAGACATGAGTCTATCTTCACATACGATGAGTGCTCACAGCAGAAATCCAGAGGAAGCACTAGCGTACACAACGCAGAGCTGGCAGAATGATGTGCCTGTGGGTGCAGTGACGCCCTGCATCAGTAAAAGAAAGGTCCAGGTGGCTATGCAAACTTTACAAGACTCTGCAAGTGCAGAATTCCCCTCTAGGCAATTACTGAGAAGGAAATTTAAGGGACAAATAGGCTAGGCAAGCCTTGCTCTTCTCTCCCCTTGCCTCTGCCTTGCTAAAAATTACTAGATGACATTCCTAAAGCTGGCCCCCAAGGTATAGTACCTTACTTGACCACTTCCTCCTCCTGAGGCTAACTAACTACCAGTCCTGTCTGGTAAGTACCCTCCCCAATGCCCAGACCAAGCCCTGAGCGCACATTCTGTGCACCAGCATAGTCTTGTGAGCACCCCAATCCTGTCTAGGCGCTATGCCCCACAATGTCCAGACCTATCCCTGATCCTACATCCTGTACACCAGGCCACTCTTGTGAGCGCCTAACCTGGAGAGCACCATTTGACAGTCCAACGTGGGTAGGAGAAATCTCATAAAGCCCCACCTACAGGAAGTAAATGGATGATAAGATATAGACAATCAATCTTACCCGAGAATGGGCCCCCAGGAAGTTATCTAATCTAAAGTGGTCAGTCCTAACACATAAACATAATAGAATAAAATCTAATTCTAAAGTTTCAGATTCTGCTGAAAATGGTGTTCTTTTACGTTCCAGTAGAGGGCGCAAAACCCAAAGAGTGTAGAAGAAAGCCCCTCCACAGCCCCCAATTCCTGTGTCCCCAAACATTTAAACTCAATCTTTACAATTTTCTTTCTAATTTATTTGTGGGACATATATATTTTTATATAAAATTGCAGCATTTAGATTTGAAGAGCGGATATTTTCTGACCACTCCAAACGGAAATACTTGTCTTCTCCTCTTGAAGAAGAGTTGAAGCTAAATGACAATGAAATGGCAAAGAGGGAAGCAAAGTGTAGGCTGCCATTTCTTCACTGCCATCCCCCCTCCCCCCATGTAAACCCACAAGCACATGGATCCTGAGAACACTCAGAACACTTTATCCCATGAGCATTCTACAGATGTTAATGCATTTTGCTGGCAATAGACATGTTTATTTTATCCTATTTCATTTTTTTGTGATATATAGTGCCTGGGTGAGTTCTTATTATCAATTTAGCACACCCTAGAATGAGCTGAGAAGAAGGAACCTCAAGAGACTATTTGCCTAGACCAGACTGGCCTGTGGCCATGCCTGGGAGCCCCTTGTAAACAGCACCCCACCTAACGAGGCAATACTTAGTTGACAGTTGTATAAGGTTTGAACACTAGGTGGCGCCAAACAGCAACAGTTGACTAAGTGCAAAGCAACAACACAACATAAAACTCAGTCTTTAATTATTTCATTATAAAACTTATGAATAGCAGAGACTTTTTTTCGGATAGAGATTGAACATTAAAAATTTTCACAAATTTTCCAATAGATAATACATCAAACATTAGAAAGTACAACAGCTGATTCTATTAAAAATAAATATAATGGACCAGGTGGTGGTGACGCACGTCTTTAATCCCAGCACTTGGGAGGCAAAGGCAAGCAGATCTCTGTGAGTTCGAGGCCAGCCTGGTCTACAAGAGCTAGTTCAAGGACAGGATCCAAAGCTACAGAGAAACCCTGTCTTGAAATATATAGAGAGAGAAATAATCACTTGAATATTAATTATATTATCATATTAAAATAAAAACTACTAATTTCATTATCAAAATATTTTATCAGAACTGTGCTACAACAATGACATTTAAATTCCTCGTTTGTTAGTCACTGAAATAATAAAAAAACAAAAACAAACAAAAAAGCAAAACCTGTTACTGACGTCCTTGTCCTTTTTTCTTTGGCTTCATGCCAAGGCTGTGGAGTGACTACCTAGGTTAAGAGACTTAAGGGAAGGTGGGAGAATGTGCAATCAGGGAATAAGTAAGAGAGAGTAAGATGCTTTTCAAATGCTTAACTCTCATCACAAATGTATTTGATGTTAACTGAATCGAAGATATTGTTTGAGGGATATTTTCTTTCTTTTCTTTTTTTTTTCTTTTTCTTTTTTGAGAATGGGGTTGAACTATCAAGATCTGGAAACAGAAGAAGGTACTACTAAGCTTACCATGGAGTGTATGTAAAGCAATGCTAAATCTCACTTAGGTTCTGCCTGCTCTCACATCAGGCAGTTCATACTGCTCATTCTGCAGGAGAGATACCAAAGCTCTGTCACTCAAAGCAGCAGAGTTCTTAGTTGTCCAAATCACAATAAGCTAGTTCTTTGCATCCCAGCTTCTTCCTGTTCGCTTTGTTTTAATCAGAATACCTGATAGTAGATCTGTTTGGCAGAGTCAAGATTGCCTAGGTTACTATAATAGCAAAGGAGGCTCAGTAGGTCAAATTTTTAGGTTTCACCTTTAAAAGATTGAAGAACTATATTTATGGCAAATAGCCAAAATATTGGCTTACTATTTTTGATACGTTGTACCACAGAGAAGGTGAACAAACATTATCTAAAATAGTTCAAACTACTCGTTGAAAATTCCCCATGTCATGAATGATTAGGAGAATAAAACTGTAATTGTGTCAGAGACACAAAAGGAAAACTAGAAAGTGGATCTACTAAGGTTGGAGGAAGATGAGAGCGCACCTTGAAAATAAGAAAAATGATAGTAGAAATACTACACAGATAGTGTGTAAGTACAAATTGGGGACAATACATTGAGTTCATCGAGTAGGAGACTAGTGGTCTCAGTGGAGAGCAATTATAGGGGATATTAAGGTATAAAGCAAGCTATATATTAGTGAGATTGTAAGAGGTAAGAAAGTGGAGTATCAGTGTTGGTCACTTGTTTAAGGCAGAAATAGTTAAGGAATATATATATATATATATATATATATATATATACACATATATATATAATATAGTGCTTGAAAGCAGATTAGTAGATGATTTTGTTATTTTGTTTCCATACAGGGAGACTGCACATTGTTGAATGGGTTCACAAAAGACAGGAAGGTTGAAATCCCAGAAAGAAGTGAATAGGAACATAGCAAAGTTGCTATATTCGCATAGTATGCTGGATTGTGATGCTGTAATTTTATCTATGAGATCCTGATGCATCAATGATGTAGACTGCAATAAAGTATAGCATGTGATTCATATAATATTCTAGTCTTTTCCTTTCCAATGGTTTACAATCTTCAGTTCAGACAGCACATGTAAGGTAACTGCAGTCTATTTAAAATATGCTTGGTCTATGAACTACAGAGTAGTTTATCTTTTCACATTTGCTTAGCTATTTCTACTGAAGTAAGATATTAACACTGGACATGTTGTATCAAGGAAACTTTACTTTTACAAAAGTTCTTAGTACAGGTACACTTGAAAATAACTGCAAGTGATTCAGAACATTTCCAGGAAGTATACTGCATTTATTTTGAATCCTTTATCTGTAATATCTTCATTTCCTAGTGTATCATTTAGCACTTTATTATCTAAAATTCATAGGTAATAATATGTCAAAAACAAAAATTAGCCATCTTCATAGCTATGCTTCTTATCAACCTTATAAAAACTCATGTAATAATATAGTGAAACATTCATCAAGTTATAAATTTTAAGAGAAGGCAGTCCTACATTTGTAATAATTACCACATCCTGATAATTTTATGTAAGTAATGATTTCCTGGGACCTTACAGTTAGCTCTTATGTGTCAACAGAAAGCAAGCAGTGTTACCATATTAATATAAAGCACATATTTAGTTGCTGTTATTTTTGATATGTGTAGGACTTCATTTCAGTGAACTCTTCACATTCATAGTATCAGAAGGAAGGAAAAGGAGATTGCATAAAGGAATATGGGAGGAGACAAAAGAAAAGAAAAAGGGAAAAGTACAGGAAACAATAAAAAAGAGACGTTAAATGTGGTTGCTATGGTGTGATGCTCAAAGGAGGTCTGGTGCAATGACCATTGCATGTTTGTTTATTCATTTACCGATTGCTTAGTTAAATCTGTTTGCTTAGTAAATCACATCTATATAGGAATTACTAGTTTATCTTTGTTACATACAGAGTTATGAATTCTCTCAAATATGAGACAATTATATATATATATATATATAAATCTACAGTTCATAACAGATGTTACACATGTAACAATCCAGAGTATTTCTATCAAGTGACAAAGCAGAGTTCATCCAGTGCCCAAAGCAAATAAGGCAGAATAGCATATGTTACTTTGAGTAACTAAAGCTGCAAGTTTCCTAATAAATCACGGTGAACACTGTAGTTATATAATATGATAAATATTTTCATTTTTCAAGACCCAACTCTCCAGTTTTGTTTCTCAAAGAACTGTAACTGTAAATAGCTAATCTTCAACATACCATATAATTTATCAATAATTATTTGTAAATAGATGGTAAATATTTTTTATTTATACTCATTAAAAATATATATTTAATTAATAATTGTCCTCAAGTTAATAACTATTCATCAATAAGTAAAAGCAGATAACACAAACTATACACCTCATATTTATAAATTAAATGACAGAGATTTCAAAAACTGATCAGTATTTTAACCCTTTGATTATTAAAGACTAAAGTATAACACACAAACATATTATGAAGCAAACTCTTCTCCTAGGCCAAATCTTTGTCTAAGGGCACAAAGAAAACTTGGGGCTATGATTAGAAAATAACACACTCTTAACTTAAGAGAAATGCTGCAATAAAGATGTTTGGTCCACATACAACTTACCTACAACTACTGTAAATTTTATTATTTTTCTTCTGAAATATCTATATAATATTTTCTTACTAGTGTTGTAATGATAAATCATTATAATGAAAAAAGCTTTTGATGTGATGACATCATACTTGAGTACCTGACTTACTCATTAGAAAAACTCAATGAATGCTTAAAACTTTTGAAAAATAGGATTAGACACTGGGGAATCAACAGATGTGACCTTACCACCCATTACCTTTGTCTGCTCTGCCAACTACTTGGAAACAGGTGAAATGAGGCCAAAATCATGCCAAGCAAATCACTGAATCAAGGAAAGGTCCAATGTCACTATCCTTCTTAGAGATCTAGGCAGAGGAAAAGAAAGCCCAGAAGGTACTTGGGCAGAAAACCGTGATCATAAGGGCTTCTGACAGGAACTGAAGTCTGAGGTCAGGAAAGGTAAAACCCATCTGACGGCCTATAGAGAATGTAAACCTTTCAGACTTCCTCCTTCCTCCTGAAGAAGGAGAATTTCCAAGTTCCAGGTCAAGTCCTTCTACACTCTGCATTCTTCCCTGTTTGCTCTCTTGTCTTCCTTTCCAACTCCAGAGCTCATTGTTCTTGTTCTTGGCACTGTGAACCAGTAGTTTCAAACCTTTGCCATGACCCCAACATCCTGACTTCATGAAAAAATCGCCCCCTTTCTCTCTTTCTTAGCTTACACCCTTCTATTCATTTTTCCATGACATCTTTCCCAATCTTTAGTGTTGAGAGAAACTTTTCCTTTCCTGCACTCTGTAGATTCTCATAGTCTGCAACAATTAATCTGCTTTTTACAATATTATATGTTTATCATTTCTAAGGCTTATTTCATTCATCTGGATATTTTAGAGTTATGTCTTCATGTTTCCATATACTTGCTTGTAGTTTTTCTTTCATTTCTAAGTCTCTATTTTATTTTCACTGTTTTCAAGTTCATTTCAAATACCAGACCTTCTCATTCCATCATATGCTGCCTATATACATTTGGAGATTAAATACTGAAGTAACTTCTCCTTATTATCTTTTATTTGAATTTGTATATGACTCTGTAAAATTTTTGACTATACTAGATCTTTGATTCTTGAGTGAATACACTGTGTGCATAAACAAAATTCTCAAAGATAAAAAGTGTATCATATCACATATGACTTAAATATGTACTTCAGATTTGAACTTTGTTAAGTGATAGATCTAAACAATTTAATGAATAAAAGCAAACAGAAAATAATCAAGACAAACCAATCAAAATCTTGCAGGCTTACACAAATTTAACATTGAACAACCAAACAATTTTGACATATTATCATAAAGAATAGCTTTATATTAGAAAGCAGCTCTAATGAAATTTCTGCAATGCCAAATAAAACAAGGTGGAATTAATCCTTCTCTCTGGGAGTTATAAATAAAGAAAGTAGGATTTGGGTTCATGAACTCTCACAAGACAAGATGAAATCTGATAAGCATTGGCTATCCTTAGTCCAGTGATTCTCAACCTTCCTAAAGCTTCTACCCTTTAATATGGTTCCTCATGTTGAGGTGACTCCCAACTATAAAATTATTTTTGTTGCTGCTTCATAATTATAATTTTGTTACTGTTATGCAATGCAAGTATTTTTGGAGCTAGAGGTTTGTCAAAGACTTTGCAAACCACAGGTTGAGAATCACAGTCTTAACAGGAAGGGTAATTAACCTAAAAATCTGGTTGCCCCCTTTTCTTTGTTGACCCATTAAAATTGAATTCATTTGAAGACCCTTCTCTGGAATACCGTTCCCTTTCTTAGAGATCATTGATGTCAGAAGGCCTGGACTACTTTTTACTTCTGGACTAATTACGATCTATAAAGATTATTTGTTAATTTCCCACATACTGTAAGGCAAGGGATATTTGCATACAACTTTTATTCGCAACAATAATTTGTTTGTTTCTTTTTCATCTCTATGAATAAATTCATGAGTGAAATATAGTAATGAAACAGATGAGAACAGAAAACTTTCACATAGTGAGGTCGGAGTTAGAAATAAAATAAATCAAGCATGGCAGGCACACATCTGGGAAAGAAAAAGGGAGACATTACAGGACACCAGGTGACGGTAGTCTGGATGCCCCTGGATAAATCACGTTAAAGAGGAGACACTAGTGATTTGTTTGAACTGATGTGACACAGTATAATGGGAAGAGAGAGGAAGATGCCATCTCAGTCACAACGATTTAATAAGCAAATTCACAGTCTCCTTTGATTCGTAAGTGTGGAGACCCTAGAATGTCTTTTAACTTGGGAAGAATGCCTCTGTCACATATCTATAAATAGACTATGGCTATTGTCTTAGTTTTAAATTTACTTAAAACATGTAACATGAATCTTTGTAAAACAATAAAATAGAATAAGATAAAATTAAAAGGGACCATCACAGTAATAATTTTAAATAGTCTCTATATGATGATTTTTTCTTCAGTTTGTAAAAAATAAAAAAGTTGTGTAATTTAATGCTTAAAGTTAATTTTAGATATGGAGTTAGAGAAAGGGAATTTTATTTTCCTCGTCTTACACTTATTTTTACTTAAAATTAGATTATAATTCTTAAGTCTAATCTTAATTAAAAAGAAATGTCAAATGTCTAGATAGCTAAAAAATAAAAGCACAGGAAAAAAACTACTAAGCTAATCAACTGCCAAAATTTATAGGACAGTTGTTTCTTCCAAACACACACACACACATACGCACACACACACATTCAGTACATACAATAAGGCTATGCTACTATACTATAAATTAAATTATAAAGAAAGTAACTGAGGACAAATGTCATTTTAAAAGGTCGATGGCATCTGACATTTTAAATATGGTCATATGTGTTTAAAGTTTAAAAAATTTTGAGGACCCTACTTTCCCCCTAAGATTTCATTTAAAGAATTAATTTTCCCAAAGAGTTCATGGAGTTCTGTATGTAGAGAGGTCTTCTCAACTGTACCAGCAACACAAAGCCATGTTCCAGCAATAACTGTGAATCTACACAATTTGTATTTTAATTCTGAAGAACACCATTTTATTTCCTATATAATTTGCCATCATTGAATGAATGACTCCTTTGTTAAAGCCTTTCCTCAGAATTTCCCAGGAAAAGAACTGGGCAGAAATTAATTTCCTATTTGAAAAACTTCTTAGAATTTATGTGAAACTTTTGTCTGAAACCAAACCACAAAATTAGCATTTCACTTAGCAGTGAGTTTAAATAGCTGCGAAGCACAGTCACAACCATCATCTTGATCATCACCAGCTCTCTTCTTCCCTCTCTTGGGTTCAAGGTATTGTGTTACTACACAAAAAGCTGCTATGATTCAATAATTACAATTTATTTGCAATGTTTTCTGCATTTATAAAATATTGATACTTTGTTACAATGTGCCAAGAGATTAAAATTGCACTTGTAAATTTTAATATCTTCTGAGTGATGAAGGAGAAAGAGTACTATAGCTGTATAAATCAATTTACCTTTGTTAATTTTGTAACTAAACATATTGATTACTAAATTAATACATAATTTTCATATTCTCTAAGGAAAAGAAAATTCTAATTATTTTATCTAGTTCAGTGGAAGTTTTCATGCAAAGTATTTTCTGATCTCTATGAATATGATAGTAAAGACCATTTTAAAAGGATCTCTCAGGACATCTTTTATCTGTGCCATTTGACTAATACATATGTGACTAAGCTAATGATATGGATTTATAAATAACTTCTTTTGTGCAGATTTTTGCACTTAGAACCTTAGAAAACCATGAAAAGATAAATGATAAATTAGATAGTATTTTAAAATGTCTCTTCTTTCCTAGAGCTGTTTTAGATCTTGTTTTATCAGTGTTAGTTTGTTGACTAAGACAAAAAGATTACATGTACAGAGTGATTTTGTTTTTCCTTGTTTTTTTTTTGTTTGTTTAGATTTTTTTTTCTTTTGCAAAACAGGGTTTCTTTGTACTGCCCTGGCTCCTCTGGTACTCATTCTACAGACCAGGCTGGCCTCGAATTCAGAGTTCCACCTGTCTCTGCCTTCCAATTACTGGGATTAAAGCCATGCACCACCACTGCCTGGCTATTATTTTTACATTAAGTTTTTTTCATTGATTTTTTTCAATTTAAGTAAATATAACTATCTCTAATTCTGTGCAATTTCCTGGAATTCTAGAAATGAACACAAATATATAGGAAACTAATGACATCCAGTTGAGTCATTGTCATACAGAGATGTGGATAGGTTGGTGAGGAAAGTCATGATGTGAGAAATAATCATTTTTAATTTAATTGTAGGAGGTCAATAATATAAGTCAAGAGAATTTTCCCAAAAAATTAAAAATAAAATCCTTTTTTTCATTGAATTTCAAATGAAAATTTCCATTGGGGTTTATTTATTTTGTACACCTTGCAAAGGTGATTATTTAAGGAGAATTGTTGTTTGTAATTATTTTAAGGACTGATTTTTTTCCTCTGAAAATAAAGATAATAAAGAATATCATATTGAATGCCAAATTATTTTTTAAACATTAAATACAATTGATGGGAAAGTAGTATAATATAAGAACTAAGAAAGAACAGACAAGATGGTTCAACATATCTAAACACTTGCCATGGAGCCTGGCATTTGAGTTCAACCCCAAAGCTCCAATGGTAGAAGAAAAGAACGGGCTTTGAATTTTGAACTCACAAATTGTTATCTGATCTATATACATGCATGCAGTGACAATAAAGCTTCAGAGTGGCAGGATTTGAGAGAGAGAATAAATAAATGAAAATTCAAAGTTAGAAGAACTAAGATAACAGAAATGGTAAACACTTATTTTATTTACATAACCAAGTATCTTATGTTTAAAACTGCTACTTCTCAAAAGAATTTATCTTTATCATCATAATTACTCTTTTGTTGAATGGTCAAGGAAAGATGTATGAAGATAAGACCTAACATCTTCTCACTCTTTTTCGTAAATAGGACTCAACAACCATGAAGCTCCTCATCCTCACCTGCCTCATGGCTGCTGCTCTTGCTATGCCTGTGAGTACAGTGGATAAAAAGCTCTATCCTCTTATTAGAAATGATCCACCAGCTGTTCATACCTGAGTTGCTACAGTAATAACACTAAGCATTTGATGATCTCTACCTAACAACTGCAGTCAGAATTAGAAATCCTTCCAAATCCATAACTCCAAGTCACTTCTCCTTTAGAAATTAAATAAACCCACAATGAAAATCACAAATAAAAGTGAGAAAAAATAAAATATTGCATAATACTATAAAAAACATAATAGGATATAGCAGGGCTTATTTTCCTAGTACACCATAGAGTAAGTGTCCTTCTCAGTATGCTAAGGCATATGATATTTCTTTATCGTGTATAACAGAGAGCCTTATATTCCATAGTATTCTACAGAGTTAGATATTCATTTTAGGTGCCTTGTATCCACTTGACTTCCCAAGAAATATAAAATTCATATACCAAAGAAAACAGTGTGGTATCTGCTTGTATATGGTAACCCATTTAACTAAATTTAATTGTTATCTTAACAATCAAAATGCAGATTTAAATAATTATGTAATATAAATGATGATAAAATGCAATAATGACAAAAATTAGCATGTAGTTAGGATATTATAGCTTCCCTACCAATTTGTATGTTTTAAAATTGTTTTTAAAATTATCATGAAATATAAACTGTCCAGAGAAATAAATGATCATTTTGAAGCAGTTCAAACTAACTGAAAAGTTTTACTTTTCAGGCATCTTATATGGTTTTCTTAATTTTTTGTCACAATCGAAAGTAAACAGAAACTGTTTTTCTTTGATATTTGCCAATAAAATAATTATTTCTTTTATTCCCAGAGCAACAGTTTCTGACAATTTTTAATATTATTGTTAAAGATTTTTCTTAAATAGCAATCTCAAGTAAATGGTATTATATGTGATTTATTATTGTTATTTTGATTGATTTTAGCCTTGTTTATGTTATTCAATTTTCTGTTACTTTTCAGAAACTTCATCACAGAAATGCAGTAAACATTCAAGTAAGTACTGTACTCTGCCCTTCCAGAACTTTCTCTAATCAGGGACTTAATTGATGATGCACTGCCAGCAAAAAGACCCAAATTCTGTCTTTCTTTTTCTAAGAAATAGCCCCTTTTAGCTTACTGGAGAGTATCTCATCCACAAAAATGTTAACAGATGCAAGAATAGTTATTCATACAAAACTTTCTGTAAAAATGCACATGGGGTCAGTGAAATGTCTTAGTGGGTAAATGGTCGTGTGTGCAAGTCTGATGTCTAAGTCAGTCCCTGAAAACTCAAACTGGAAGGGAAATACCAACTTTCAACCTTTAAGGTTGTTCTTTGGCCTCCATATATGTACCTTGGCATAACATGACCACTTACACACACACACACACACACACACACACACACACACACACACACACGAAGTATCACTTTGTTCACAGGAAATAGTTAGCAAAACGGAATATGTTAATATTTTAATATATTCTGGCTTTTCCTTTTCCTTTTAATTCTTGTGGCTTTTTATTTGTTCTAATTTTACGTAATGAATCATGAATTAATTAACTATACCACACTCACTACAATAGGAATCAATCCTCCACTCTTTCCAGTGTATGAACTAATGCCATGTATCACTTATTCTCTGCAGAATCAACAGCAGTACAGCTCTGAGGTAAGTTACCTGTGTAGGGAGCTGAGTTCATGTTCTGCCGGTCCCTTCAGTTAGTTATGACGAATGTGGAATGCCTTCTACGCACTGATTTTTATATATCTTCAAAAGTATCCAAGTGTTCAGATACCAGGACTGTCATCTCAATCCTGTTTTGATTCAGTGCATATGTAAAGTCTTTGCTTGACAATTTGGAAAACATGCTTAACAGATCAGGCTTGGGAAAAAAGGAGCCAGGTACAGTGTCTCTTTTAGATTTTTGGTTTAATGCATAAAACTAAAACCACAGATTTATCTTCCAACTAAGATAGAATTAAACACTTGGGCTCCTGTCGCAAGAAGTTAATATTTATGCATTTACATCATCTCCACATATAAATGAAATAATATGTTTCAACTCCTGTGTATTCTTAGGAATCAACTTATTTTATAATTCAAAATTTAATTTCAACAGGAACAACAGGAGTCTGTTAAACTGCCAATGTATCTCAAGTTCAATGAGGTAAGTGTTACCAGTTCTTAACACACAAATGCAATTTTAGAGGAAAACTCAGTCTTTTTAGGCTAACATGCAAGTAGAGGAGGAAATTATGACATTTCGGTGCGTGTATCACTCACTATACTTTGCTCTCAATAAATAGATAAAGTACAGTATGCTTGCAAAAGTGTCTTCACTTGAGTTGATAGTCCTTTTAATTCATTAAAAAGTAGATTTTAATTTTAATTTCTATCTAAAATTTTGCTCTGACTGAACACCTGTCTTTTCTTTCAATGATCTATTTAGCAACTCAAGAGTCCATGCTCACAACGTAAAGTACTCTCTGCTACAGTTCTTGACAAAGTTGTTTGTTGAATACAGCATACCAAATTGTAATGGAAGACAATTATTTATTTAAAAGATTTGATGGCTAACCCAATTTTGTCTGAATGAATTTTAACATAAATATTTTAATTCTTTCTCTTATTTTTGATATTCTAATATATCATTTCCCCCTTATTTTTCCTCTCTTCAAACCTTCCCAAATAGCTGTCCCTGCTTTTCTTTCTTTCTTCATGAATTGATATATATATATATATATATACACACACACACACACACTTTACCAAATACATAAATACACTATATTCAATCTGCATATATTATATTATGTGTTCAAGATTGACCATTTGGTATTGGATAACCAATTGGTATCCTCTTCCTTAGGGATGACTATTTCTCATGCTCTCAGCATGCCGTAATTATCTGGAGTTCTTTGTGTTGAAGACCCCTGGACTTTCCACTGTCCACTTTAGCAAGTCTATCATCAGAAGCTGAACCAAAAGGTCTTACTAACCTGACATCCTAAACATGAGCTGAACAAAGACAGCATAACTTTGTTTTAAGACTAATTAGCACACTTAAGACAGAATGTCTCCATGAGGTATAGAGTTTTTAAAAAGCTACTCAAGTATTAAAATTAATTGATCATAAAACTGGTCATTAACTGAACTGTTTGACAAATACAACAAAAATCAGGTAAAACAAATTTGAAAGTATTTTAAGAACACATTTGCTAACAGAGTATACAAAAATAACACAGCAAAGAAACACAAGTTTAGAATTGATGTAACAAGAAGCAATTGGACATTAATGGAAAATAGATTTAATTTTAAATTCACAACAGTAAGGGATTATGTCAGTTTGATTACTGATTCACATTATTTATGTCCTTTATAACTAATACTGTTTTTATTTCTTTTATAACCATAAGAAATTCTTCAATGACCTGAACAAAGTAAGAAACATTCTAAGAAATTTAAACTGTTATTAAATTCTGTGGTTTAAATATGTGTTACACAAGTTATATTTTGGTTTTCCAGCAGAGAGCTGTTCTGGCAGGAGAACAGAGTGATGAAATCAAGGTACTAATGCTTTCCATAAAGTAATATGACAGATGCACACCTCCACACAACACAAAGACACTTTTATTTGGACTGCCTATACCATTATCCTTTACTTGACCCCTCATTTACCCATTTGAAATAACTAGTGGATTCTAGTGATAATTAAAAGGCCTTCTAATTGAATGGACTTCCATGAACAATTGTGATGAAGTATGATTATGTACATATACCTCAATGATTAAACAACTAAATGCAATTACAGTCTGGTCCATGGTTTGCATAGACTATGAAGGCTGAAGAAATGCATTGTCAGGGATGATTAAAAAGCATTGCAAGTGGCCCCAAAACGTTTTACTTCACACCAGTGTTCTTCCACTAATCAAAGACCCAAGGGTCTTTTTTGAACTTGATTGATTAATACTTTTTTAAAATCAATAATAAAAAGAGTATATAGTTCTCAAAATTCATAGAAGCAATGATGAACATCTTTTGCAAACTATTTAATGACTGAAATCTTTTCTTACAGCAAACTATGAATGAATCAACCGAGGTAATGCCCTTTGTTTTAAAAATACTTCACTGGGTTTGGGGAGGGGGCAACACATAATAAGCATTCTCTGTAGTTATCGTACATAAATGAGAGAATAATTCTGAGCATTCAGTGACAAATATCTCTAATTGCTAGAAAGAAGACACGGTTATGTGTTTGCTGAAATTAAGGAGATGATACACTAACGCTGATATTTTGAACTTCAGCCCTAGGGTGTTATCTTTCTACTACTGTGATGCCAAACATGGGTGCAGGATATTCAGCAAAAAGGAATTATTTCTTAAATATCTGTGCACACTTGAGCAACTCTACTCTGGCAGCTTTTCATACAGTGTTTATGTTCAGTGTCCGGAAACTAAGATAAAAGAAAACAAAAAGTTGTACTGTCACAGACATATTAACATGTTGGCAGTCACTCCTGAGGTGAAAGAACTCGCTCAAAGATTTCAATTAATCTTGGAAATGCAAATTAGAAAAGAGAATGCTTCAGTTTGACATGTTCTGTTTGTTTTCCTCAATTCCTAGATATTCTCCAAATTTGTATTTTCTTCTAGCATCTATTTGAGTTGGTAGTGATTAGTTTTATATCTGAGTGTTTGTCATGAAAAATAAGAAAAATTTATCTTCTCATTTCTTTTCCTTAGGAACAAGCAATGACAAGTGTTCAGGTGAGTTGCTGTTTTGTAAAAACCAAGCAATTGTGCAGCACACGTGTGTGTGCACTCTGCTTCATTTTCAAATCCTAATTTATGCTGAGCTCACTGGGAAAATGAATCTCAAAGTATTTTCTTTCTTGAACTTCTCAGAATTGTGCTCAATTTTAAGAATAAAGTATGCAAATATGTTTCAGTTAAAACTGGGAATAGAAATTTAAGTCATTTAAATAATAGTAAAATAAAAAAGTTTGCTTGTTGATTAGAATAAAAACTAAAAAGAGAAATGTGCATCGAAGTTAGATGTTGCAGTAGAACCCTTTGCTGACATTTGGAACTAAGAACTTCCTTTTCTAATCCTGGGTACATTTCTAAAACAGATGAACCCACATTGCAACAACCTATGATCGATGCTCTGTGCTGCCCAATGTAAAACGTGGGATGAAACTGCATTGGTCAATTACATATATAGTCAATTAACTAGCTCCAGATACAATGAATCAGTGGAATAGTAAAACCAATCCTTAAAAAATGTATTACTGGAGATGAAACTACAAAGGGATATATTTGTGTGAATTGGAAGAGAGAGTAAATATTTCAAAGGGTATATGATTTGATACCTAATCTAATTTTTATCACCATAGTGAAAGTGTTATTTTCAGTTTATTCACATTAACTAGTCCCAAAGTATGTGAGAATTAACACTGCCCCTTGGGTCTTTGATAAACTTGCTGAATAGCTATTCCATTATCTTTTTATTTTATCGGGAGTTTTCATAAATTTTGCATTAATACAAGGGCACAGTTGTTTTTGTTATAATAGATAAAAGGCACTATTTAAGGGCTTTTTTTAAACTTTCTTCCCACGTTGTTAGACTTTCCTGCACATAATTTTCAAGTAAAATCAATGAGAAAGTATATTACTGTAGCCACAAATCTTTTCACATAGTTCGTTTCAACACCAAAATGACCCTTTCAGTGCCATGGGACTGTTTTCTTCAAATTTTGAAACTTTGCAGGAGGTCATAACACTCATTTTCTTCCTCTTAGCAGGCAGTCTCCAGCACCAGCTCATCAAGTGAGGTAAAGGGTTTCATTTTCACTTCGAGCTTCTGTACCTTGGGGGACATTTGTGAAAACCTGTAAAACTATATGAAATTACAACATAAGACCTCCTTGCCTGATATCAATGTGTGTGACACTATATTTTACAATGCGGTTATCATCCCTAAAAAGGAGAAAGGAATTGCTGGTCAAAGATTAATTTAAAGAATTATTTCTGGACAAACAATCCTATCTGGCCATGTGTGGGGTCCCCCAGCTTGAGTCTTCATCTTTACATTTAGTTTCTTTCTTCATCATCCTCAGATTTTTTAAAATAGAACTTGAGGCTATTAAATGATCTCTTCCAACTGAATGATGTATGTGCTTTATATTCTGTGTAGAAGTCACTTGGATGTGGATCACCCTGGCTCTGATAATACAAGTAGTTTTCCTTCTTTTCCTCTTGCTAACCTAACGAGAGGACAGTAGATCAGAAGATGTTGAAGTCAAAGCTTTGACTTGAAGAGTTAAATTTCCAGTTATTAATATAAAATGTTGGATAAGTAGGGTAGTTATGGTAATTTTCAGTTGTGTTTATTTCCATTGGTAGCAACATTCTGAGTAATGTCCTAGTAAAGTTAGTAAAACCAGTCTAGAGCAGTAACTTAGTAATATGGCATGTTGTTGATTAGAATTATTCAAATAAGAATGTGTCATAACTATAAATCTGTGTTTTCATCATTTCGTTAGGAAACTGAGAATGTCATTTCCAATCTCAACGAGGTAAGGCATATTTGCTAAATTTAACATATTTAACAATATACTATTATTAGTAGTAAAAAAAAGTATATCCAGGCAATTTTCACCTCTGTGATTTCCTTCTTTCTCTTCCTTCCTTCCCTCCTTCCTTCCCTTCTTCCTTCTTTCCGTCCTTCCTTCCCTTCCTTCCCTTCCATCCTTCCTTCTTTCCTTCCTTCCTTCCTTCCTTCCTTCCTTCCTTCCTTCCTTCCTTCCTTCCTTCCTCCTTTTAGGCTAAGCACATTTCAAGTGAAGACATACTCAACCAGTGTACCCTGGTAAAACTTCAGTGAGTCTTTCAAAAGCAGAAAGTCAGGCATCAGTGAAAACCTTATAATGTTGATGTATTTCCTTTTTGATATCGGCTTGACTTGCAATACATAGTCTCATGAAATCTAAATGGCCAATTGTCAACTTCTAAACTTAAGCTAACAACATTTAGCCTATGTTTATGATTCTTTCATTTTAGCTAACTATTTTATTTAATGTTTTCTTGGTTTATCGTTTTTGAATCAGTATACCACGCTATCTAAATATTAACACATTCATTTGTCAAATTAAAACTCCAGCTGATGCTATGCTTTCAATCTGATCCGTTCACTGTGTCTTGTGATAAATAAATTGTTATTGTGTTAAAGGTAGCACATGGTAATTGCTCAATAAACTTTCATTTGTATTAGAAGCATTTTGACTTGGTTCACAGAGCAATCTGAGCTAAGTCAAAAAGCAAGTAATATTTCTGTCTTCTGGTTAGCGAGCCTGAGGGATACTGAAAGTGTGGCTGCCTAATACTCACACTTAGAGACAACTGCATTATGGTTTGAATTAAAGCAATTTTACAGGTAATTTCTTAATGGTTATAAAAGAGATAAAATCATTTGGGGTAGAGGAGGTAATAAAATAAGATTAATAATTCCTCATCCTTTAGTCCTGAGAAAAGGCATTGCAGGTTTACTATCTAAAACTACTGAATTGTGTACAGGAAACTGAGAATATTTTTCATTTTAAAAAGGAACAGCTTAAGAGACAGATCAAATGCAACCAACAATGCCAGGTAATGTTTTATTCATTATAATGCTAATTCATATTCAATTACAAAGATAATATAAATGAGTTTCATTCACACTTTTTTCTTTTTATTTATTTATTATGTATACAATATTCTGTCTGTGTGTATGTCTGCAGACCAACAGAGGGCACCAGACCCCATTACAGATGGTTGTGAGCCACCATGTGGTTGCTGGGAATTGAACTCAGGACCTTTGGAAGAGCAGGCAATGCTCTTAACCTCTGAGCCATCTCTCCAGCCCCTCACACTTTTTTCTTAATAAGTCATTTATTCTAGCTTTGACATTAATAATAATTAATCATAATTATTAATTATTAATAACATTAATTAATTAATAATAATTAATCAATTATTGATCTGAATATCAGCATGCAATGTTTGCTCCTTCTAATTTTTTGAACCAGACTTAAAGTTTATTAACTCTGTGATATAAACATGATATTAAGAGGCAGGGGAGAGAAACAGAGAATATCGTTACACTCTGTACAGTGGATGTGAGCTTCTTAAGGTTGAGCTAAATTTAGATATCATATACTTAATTTCTAACTAGGAAAAAGTTTGCATTAGTGGAGCCAATGTCAAATATTACATATTACTCCAATACAAATTTATTTCAGTCAATATACTAAAGGAGAATTATTTTTCTTTCCTAGCAAGCTACCATGGCCCAGGTGAGGTTTTTTTTTCTAAATCTAAACTATTTTAAAATTTCTTAAATACTATGACAATAAAAATTCTGTGTCAATCAATATACTAAAATAGTTATTTTTTTATCTTTAGCAAACTACCCTGTCCCAGGTAAGATTCTTAAATTAGAAATAAATTATTTTAATATTTTTCAAATACTATGTCAATGCAAATTCTATATCAATTGATATACTAAAAAGAAAATTGTTTTTCTTCTATAGCAATCTTCCCTGGCCCAGGTAAGAATCTTAAATTAAAAATAAATTATTTTAATAGTTCTCAACTACTATATCAATGCAAATTCTATACCAATTGATATACTGAAAAGAAAATTATTTTTCTTCTATAGCAAGCTTCTCTGGCCCAGGTAAGAGTCTTAAATTAAAAGTAAATTATTTTAATATTTCTCAAATACTTTGTCAATGCAAATTCTATATCAATTGATGTACTAAAAAGAAAATTATTTTTCTTCTATAGCAATCTTCCCTGGCCCAGGTAAGAATCTTAAATTAAAAAAATTTTAATAAATGAATAAATAAATTTAAAAAAGAAGGAAAATAAATAAATAAATTATTTTAACATTTCTCAAATACTATGTCAATGGAAATTCTATATCATTTAATATACTAAAAAGAAAATTATTTTTCTTCCATAGCAAGTTTCCCTGGCCCAGGTAAGATTCTTTTACTAAATCTAAATTTTTCTAATATTTCTCAAATACTATGTCAATACAAATTCTATCTCAATAAACATGCTAAAAGAAAAATTATTTTTCTTCCACAGCAAACTTCCATGGCCCAGGTAAGTTTTTTTTTAATTAATCTAAATTAATGTTTCTTAAATATTATGCCAATACAAATTCTACATCAATCTACATACTAAAAGATTTATTTTTCTTCCACAGCAAGCTGCCCTGGCTCAGGTAAGATTTTTTTTTTTACTGAATCTAAATTATTTTAATATTTCTTAAATACTATGTCAATGCAAATTTTATATCAGTATACTAAAGGAGATTTTTTTTTCTTCCTTAGCAAGCTGCCCTGGCTCAGGTAAGATTGTTTTTACTGAATCTAAATTATTTTAATATTTCTTAAATACTATGTCAATGCAAATTCTATATCAGTATACTAAAGGAGAATTTTTTTTCTTCCTTAGCAAGCTGCCCTGGCTCAGGTAAGATTCTTTTTTTTAGTGAGTCTAAATTATTTTAATATTTCTCAAGTTATAAGCCAATATAAACTCTATGCTAATCAATGTACTAAAAAAGCTTACTTTTCTTCTTTAGCTAGCTTCCCTGGCCCAGGTAAGACATTTTACTAAATCTAAATTATTTTAACGTTTTTCAAATACTATGCCAATACAAAGTCTATGTCAGTCGATATACTAAAAGGAGACTCGTCTTTCTTCTTTAGCAAGCTTCCGAGGTGCAGGTAAGATTATTTACCAAATTTTAAATTATTTTAATATTTCCATGATGTGTTGTGTGATAGTGATATCCGTATTGTTGTTTCAAGTTGATTCTGTTAAGGACAAATCTACAAAAAATTAAATATCTTATTTCACAAGTACAAATGTCACTACTTCTGTTAGAAATTAACCGATTGTCTTAACTGTGTATGTCAGGTTAAGTAATAAAGCTTACACATTCTAGAAGCATCCAAGTTTTGCATAGCGTTTCCATTATATTTCATAGTACTTTTTGCAATCTCTATGAAAAAGACAAGTGCATAGTAAGTGTTGACTATTCATAAATGAATAAAATCGGTAGACTGAAAGACACAATTTGTTTTTCTTCTTTAGCAATCTGCCTTTGCTCAGGTGAGATAATTTATTAAATTTCAAATATTTTACTATTTATATTGAGTGTTACATTTTAAAACATACACTGTTTTTGTTTTAAAACACAGAAACTCCTCCCAAGACCGAGCCAGTTCTACTACTCAAACATGGTAATATTTTACTTAATATTTACCAAAGAAAAAAATTAATAATGATTACAAATAGGTATGGGAATAAAATAGCGTGTTAAGGAATTGATGGGCTTTTGGACTTGTATTTATTCCAATGAATAAAATTTATTTACTATTTGTTTTTCTAAATTTCACTTAATTTAGTCTTACCTGAAATATTTTTATACACTCAAAATATGAAACTTTGGATTGGATACTGATATAATTTCGACTCATTGTAGTTAGCACAATAGTGTGAAGTCAGATGTCTGATTAATCCAGAATATGTTTTTTCTGTACAGGAGCAGCCTTACAGAATGAGTGCATACAACCAAGTCCAAATGGTAATATTGATCTGTATTTTGAAATTAATATATATTTGTTTTAAAACTTTCATTCAAATTGATTCCTCTTTCTCCTATTCCTAAACGAGTTTGTACTGGTTAACTTATCCACCGTTGTGTGGTGCCTGCTCCCGGTCCACCTTGTACATGTCTCAGCTCCTGTGGCCAGCGCAGCTATAATCACAAGCATTACAAAGGGTTACTTTCTATAGTTACATGTGTTCATGCCAACACCTCTTCTACTGTCACGTACCTATATGTGTCAATTTCGGGTTGTCAGACTAAATGTAGTTTAGGACTCTCCAGTTCGGTTTTAGTCATGTTTTCCTAATCGGGGCATGTTGAAGATTGACTAGATTTACTGACTGACACACTTTAAAGAGACTATCTAGCTAGATTCTAGACTTCAGAGTCCAAGGGGATTGTATCAAAATCCTCCCGCTTTCTATTTTGTTATCTATGAGGGGAATTTTTCGGTCGTACAGACACTGTCTGACCCACTCTGTATACCACTAGTTCCATTGTGTCTCTGGGATTTAAGATAAAAATCAGTTAATATGAAACAGCTGTTGCCTAGCAATTCTGACTCGGGATCGCTAGAGCCATTGCATACCAGGCATGAAGATTTCTAACAGGACTTACTATTTAGTGAATCAGTGATTGTTGGGGATGCCTCTGTATCTTAGAGGGAAAGATGTCAGTGGGTAATTAAATAGCACTTGACAAAATTAGTGTCAGTTCCCAAGTCATTAACAAGAAAGGTTTCAAACAGGTTTCTTCTTCTGTGTTAATAGACCCTAGAAAGTTAATTTCTATTTCCTTTTTTCTTAGCAGAGACAGCCTATGAGTGTAGTGGAACAGGTAAAAAAAAAATCTGTGTGTGTGAGCATGCACACGTACACATGTTCATGTGTCTTTGTGTAACATTTGTGTGTGCATGTAAAATGTTGACATATATATAGTACAGTGTTGATATAGGTGTGTGTGTGTGTGTTGTTTCAATAAGTAGCATTGATTGCGCCAATATTCCTTAGCTGCCGGCTACTCTTGGGCTCTCTAGTGATAGTTCTGACCTCATTGTAGATTTTCGAATAACTTGCTGTAGGAAAATGAGAGACTAATTCTTCAAACACCTCTGAAGGAAAATAATTTCAGTCCAACCTTAAAATTAGAAAAACACTACTTGGTACTCTGCTTCCAAACATGGTTATGCAATAGAGACAATTTAAGTTCTCAATCTGAATGCATATTGTGTCTCACTTTTGAGAATTTTAGAAGTCTGTAAATTTATCATCCCCCCCCATTCCCACATTCATGTTTCTAGTCTTTATTTTGAAAAGAAGTCACTGTGTG
Organism: Myodes glareolus; assembly: GCF_982192425.1. Taxonomy (NCBI): domain Eukaryota; kingdom Metazoa; phylum Chordata; class Mammalia; order Rodentia; family Cricetidae; genus Myodes; species Myodes glareolus. The sequence continues at coordinate 19,482,910 of NC_142033.1, read as the reverse complement.
TTCAACTTTGAGTTTCTGGGAGCTTGACGGTCCCACTTGTATGCATCACATAGAGAGTTCTATTATTATAAAGAAACTTAAAAATGTGATGGATTTTTCTTTCTATGAATATGATTATGGCTAAATATTGCCTCCCAAGGTTTAGATGTTAAATCAGTTATTGGTTTGGGGATGATTTGTCAGTGTGTCCCAAGTTATCTTCATTGAGGTCTGTAATTCCAATCACTTTCACTGCTCAAAGTAAAAGCAAATTTGAGGCAATTGTTCAATTTTATTTAAAGTGTGATGAAAATATTGGCTTCCACCTTTTCTTTTATACACAGTTTGGAAAATGTACATATAGATATTCTCCTTTTTAAATTTGGTACCATAATTTAGTCTTTATTGGTGCCCAGCTATATGTAACTTATGAAGACTGTTTTTTTTCCTCTCTCTTCACCAAGGAACTGGCCCAGTTCTTCACTCAGGTCAGTTGGTTTGATTATTTAATTTTATTTTATATATCAATAAGAAAAATAGAAATTTTCATACATAATACCTGTGTTAGTTTTTATAAAAGTATTCACAGGAAAATTTGACCTGTTTTTAATTTTATTTTTGGTCCCATAAAATATAAATTCCACTTAGAGAGTTTTGGATGTATTAGATAGAAATTTCTAAATTTCTAACTAAAATTATATAATAGATCAATAGAAGCAGCTGTTTGAATATTTCAGAAAGGAACACAGTTTTTTTTATCCCCAAACTGGTTTCTTGGGAGGGCCTGAGTTAACATTTAGAGAATTATTTTCTATATATGAGACATTCAAGGATCAGCTATATTTACCCTGGATAAAGGACCCTTCTTTGGACATCGGAGTCCTTAAGGAAAGTTAAGTAGGTTTAAATTAGCAAAACTATTTTTTTGTAGTGAAAATATCAATGAGTTTTAGTTAAGTACTAATAGAGACTCATGTTCTTATTTCTTCTGGTCTGGTAATTGGATCTGTATGGATAATATTGGGCCTAAGGATTCAGTTTTGAAAGGTGACCTTAAGAAGTGAGACGAATACCCAGCTCTGTGTGGACTCAACAGCCATTGCTCACACCTGTTTTGGGGTTTTTGGGTTTTTTTTGTCTTTCTCTGCAGGTCGTTCCACAATTCTACCAGCATTATGAGACCTATCCTTTTTGGTCTTTTATTCCACAAGACGTACAGCACATTACTCCTGAATCTGTTCTTAACAGTGCCAAGCCCATTGCCCCCAAGACTGCTGAAGAAACCAAAGTGTGGTGGTAAGTAAATGAAAATTACTAAATGTTGATGCTATGCCAAAGGATACATAATAAGAAAATATTTAGAATAAAAATAACCAGTCAGATGTTTTCTGGTATCTAAGACTCTAAATGACCTCTCGGTAACAAGAAGAGCAGAATTCTCCATTCAGTAAGTGGAACCCACTTTAATGATGGAAGTAGAAAACTGCCGATGCACAGAAAACATTTTTCTTCTGTTTTCACTGATCTCGAAGCACTTTCTCTCTCTCTCTCTCTCTCTCTCTCTCTCTCTCTCTCTCTCTCTCTCCATATATGAATATATATGTATGTGTGTATATATATATATATATATATATAAAATCAATATGAAAGTGTTATGTATGTAAAAAAAGAAAACACATATCTAAACATGCATTCATCCTAAATTCAACTCCTGGCCTTTTCCTCATTTGAAATGCTATGGTAATACTTTTCCTTATCTTTAAGGTGATCCTTAAAGTAATCTTTGTGAAGCATAGTATGATGAAAACAGGGACTTAATAAGTAACCATCATCTTTTTCTAATTAAAATTTTACTACTTAATAAATTTATCCATTAATGTGAATAAATTTTGTTTTTTCAGAGACATTAATTCAACCCTCAGAAACTCCACAATTACAACACTCGGTGAGTTTATAGTCTGTGTGTCTAATGTTTAGCCTTACTCCATTTGAAATTTGAATTTTCATAATTATGTATTTAAATAGTATTAATACTTAAATGATTTAATGGCAAATAATGTTTTACTAGTAAAACTTGTAATAATGGAAAAGCCTATGCGAGTATGTGTGAATGTTACTACTTCTTTGTGGAATAGTGCCTCTGAGACAAAGATCCTATTCATTATGATGCTAAAGTAGGGATCAGTAGCAAGTCACACAGTAAAACTAAACATGTGTTTTAATCATCTCAGTCACTCTACGTGTGTGTGTGCTTGTGTGTGGGTGTGTGATGTGAGATGAAAGCAATAATCTTCTGACTTATGTGGCAGTCTTTTTTTGTGTTTTCCTGGTGGCATCGGTAATAACACAAAACGTTACACCTTAGTAAAAAATTATCTTTAAATCAATACAAACCAGAAACAATGTGTGTGTTTGTGTGTGTGTGTGTGTGTGTGTGTGTGTGTATATATATCAGTAGTAGAGAAATAAAAATGATCCCATGAGCTAGGCTGATGTAAAAAAATGGGTAACAAAGTATATAAAATCTTAACAATTTCCCCTCAAAATGACATAATATAGCTAACCATGCATTTCCACCTCTACTTACAGATGTGACTGGAACCTCCATCATTTTCACTTCTCCTCTTCATTCATCATATGGATTCATCATCCTATCCAAGGCTCAATTGCTATACTAGAATAGGAAAACACCGTAGAAAGGGCAATCATTCTCTTGGGTTGTCTGCTGCATATTAGACAGCATAGCATCCTTTCTTAAGCTTACCTTTCTCAGATAGTCTGTTTAAATTCCAGTTGCATCATGTCAGAGGGAAAACACCGAGTGGAGAGAATTGAAGTCTTTAACTAAGTTTCTATAATGGAAATTTTGTTTTAAAAGACTTTGAATTGATTCTTCTGTAAATACTATTATTTAGTGTAATTGTGTGCAGTAACTGAGATTTTCTTTTTTCTCTTCAATAAATTGCATTTTTAAGGCACAAATCATGTGTTCCTGTCATTATTGAATATTTACATAACAGTGTGGAGTGTTTGTGTAAAATTGTGTTTGAGTAACTTTATGCAATTTTAATAAATATTTTTAGATATCTTTATTTCTAGCTGGAGCTGAAAGTTAAAAGATACTTATAAGCTATCTAGAGTACAATTAATTTAAGGTTGCTTTCTCATAGCATATCTGCCGTCTAATCATAATGCATCAGTAAGGGACACTGGGAGTTTGAAACTAGTTATGCTTACTTTTGCCATCTAAATACGATTGAAACAGAGAAATGAATATATGTGAGAAACTAAAAATTAACCCTACAAGAGCAAACGTGTCGGTTTAGTCCAAGATTATTAATAGAACAGACAGCCATATTTGCTGCAATCTAAACTGCAGTGCCAAACTGGTTTAAATCTGTCCCAGTTGAGTGAAGTAAGGTCTTTTATTTGTAAGATAAAACAAATTGCTTCTCTTTTCTTACTCTTTAAAACAGCTTGAAGATTACGAACTTACAAGATTGCTTTGTGTAAGACAAATACAAGGAACTTTAAATTTTTCACACTTAAAATATCTGCCATCTGCAATAAGTAGCTCTCAGGAGAAAACCTAAGTAAAGTATACTAGATTCAGAGTTCTTGTTTGTTTGTTTTTTATTTTATTTTAAGAAGGGGAAAGTCATGTAAGGCAATGGTTTGTATTCTGTCAATTATATTTTAGATAAATGCTGATTGGCCAGTAGCCAGGCAGGAAGTTTAAGTGGGACAACCAGACAGGAAGTAGAGGTGGGTCAATGTGAACAGGTAGTTCTGGGAAGAAGGAAGTCCTGGTCTGCAGTCCTGACCCAGCCACAGAAGTAAGATGTGACTGCCTCACTGAATAAGGTACTGAGCCATGTGGCTAGCACAGATAAGAGTAACAGTCTAATATAAGTTATAAGTGTTAATAAGAAGCCTGAGCTAATGGACCAATCGGTTTATAACTAATGTAGATCTCTGTGTGATTTCTTTGGGACTTAATGATTGCAGGAACTGGGAAAGATAGAAACTCAGACATTTTTTTATTTGATTTCCTCCAAGAACTTAAATTTCATTACAAGAAGTCATTAAACACATGGAATGGCAAATAAGAGAAGGAGAAAAGAATCTACAGTATTTGTAATGGCTTACATATGAACTGTATAAAGAGCCAAATTCAGATTTGTAACACAACCATTGCTGTAGTGTACATCCTAGGCAACAGAATGGGTCAGTCTTAAATAAAACAGGTAGACTGTTTCAGTGGGTATCGTCATCATGTTCTTGACCTCTTTGTTCATATTCTCAATCCTCCCACTCTTCAACTGAATTTTGGGAGTTCAGCCCAGTGCTTAGATGCAGGTCTATGCCTCTGTTTTCATCAGTTGTTGGATGAAGGTTATATGGGGGATATTTAAAATATTCATCAGCTGAATGATATGTGAGTTGAAGGAAAATAGCCTCCAAAGAGAGTAGAACTATTAACAACAAGGTATGGCCTTGTTGGAGGAAGTGTGTCACTATTGGGGCAGGTTTTGAGGTCTCTTGCTCAATTTTTCCTCAGAGCAACTGTCAGTCAGTTTCCTGTTGCCTGCAAGATGTAGGGCTCTCAGCTCCAACACCATATCTGCCTACATGCTGCCATATTCCCCACCATAATAATAATGTACTGAACCTTTGAACTGTAAGCAAACCTCCTCAATTAAATGATTTCCTTATAAGAGTTGCCACAATCATGGTGTCTTCTTTATAGCAATAAAAACCCTAAGACACATGGTCTTTCTTAGAGTTTCCTAAAATAATTTATTCTATTCAAGCCTTAGATACTTGAATAGACAGAACAAAGAAATTTGGATGAGCAATAAAATATGGAAGGTGTTCACATCTCTATTTCTCAGTGAAAATACAAATTCAAGACAGTATATAATAGTCAGACAGGTGAAAATGAAAAGAATCAAAGTCCAGAAATGCAGTATTAAATCAGAACAAATTATGTACGTTCAAACTTGATTTTATTTTTTTTTATTTTTTTTCAAAGTTTATTAAATTATAAAAGTTTCCATTTCCGTCCCTCCTCCCAGCACCCTACCACTCCCCCCACTCCCTCTCCTCCTCCCTCTACATCCCGAAGAGCAGTCAGGGTTTCCTGCCCTGTGGGAAGTTCAAGTTCCTCCCCCCTCCCTCCAGGTCCAGGAAGGTGAGTATCCAAACAGACTGGATCCCAAAAATCCAGTATATGCAGAGGAAACAAGTCCCAGAGTCATTGTCAATGGCTTTTCAGAAAGACCCCATGCCAGCCACATTCAGAGAATCTGGTTGGATCACGTGCTCGCTCAGTCCCAGTCCAACTGACCTTGGTGAACTCTCATTAGATCAGTCCCCTTGTATCAGTGGGTGATCGCACCCCTCGCAGTCTTGCTTTCCTTTTTCATGTTCTTCCTCCTTCTCATCCTCATTTGTACCTTGGGGGGCTCAGTCCGGTGCTCCAATGTGGGTCTCTGTCTGTATCGCCATCCATCGTCGGATGAAGGTTCCCTTTGGTCTTGTCTTCTTTACTCACGTTCTCTTTCCTTCTGTTTCTCGTTTGGACCTAGGGAGTTAAGTCCAGTGTTCCAATGTGGGTCTCTGTCTCTATCTCCATCCATCGCCAGATGAAGGTTCTATGGTGATAAGCAAAATATTCATCAGTATGGTTATGGGCCAAGGCCGGTTCAGGCACCCTCTCCTCTGTCCAGAGAACAATCTGGGGATCTCTCCTTGGACCTGGGATCCCATATATAATCAAGTCTCCTGTAAACCCTAAAATGACTCCCTTAGTTGAAATCTATTCTTCCCTGATCCCATATTCATCCTTACTCCCTCCCCCCCATCCCGGTCCACCGAGCTTTACCCATTCCTCCCCTACTCCCTTCTCTCTAACCCTCTCCCCTTCCAACAACCCTCCCACCCCCACCCCCATGCACCCGAGGTTACCTGGGACTCTTGTCTATTTCCTACCTCCTGGTGGATAGCTAAATAATCTTCATCAGGTTCATCTTCTTATTTAGCTTCTCTAGGATCACGAATAATAGGCTCAAAGACCTTTAATTATGGTTAGAATCCACTTATGAGTGAATACATACCGTGTTCCTCTTTTTGGGTCTGGCTTACCTCACTCAGTAAAGCGTTTTCTTTTTCCATCCATTTGCATGCAAAATTCAAAACACTCATCCATTGTTGGTGGGAATGCAAACTTGAGCAGCCACTGTGGAAATCAGTGTGGCGGTTTCTCAGGAAACTGGGAGTCAACCTCCCTCAAGACCCAGCAATTCCACTCTTGGGAATATACTCAAGAGATGCCCTATCATACCACAAAAGCATTTGTTCAACTATGTTCATAGCAGCACTATGTAATAGCCAGAACCCGGAAACAACCTAGGTGCCCCTCAAGAGAAGAATGGTTAAAGAAAGTGTGGAACATATATACATTAGAGTTTTACTCAGCGGTAAAAAACAATGACATCTTGAATTTTGCATGCAAATGGATGGAAACAGAAAACGCCTTACTGAGTGAGGTAAGCCAGACCCAAAAAGAGGAATATGGTATGTATTCACTCATAAGTGGATTCTATCCATAACTAAAGGTCTTTGAGCCTATTACCCATGATCCTAGAGAAGCTAAATAAGAAGGTGAACCTGAAGAAAATCATGTAGTTATCCTCCTGGAGATTGGAAATAGACAAGAGTCCCAGGTAACCTCGGGTGCATGGGGGGGGGGGGGGAGGGTGGTTGGAAGGGGAGAGGGTCAAACTTGATTTTAAATATGATCTTCAGCTGTACTGTAAATAGAGTACTGCATTGTAATTTCCATGTTTATTATTTTCTGTAATATTTAAGAATTACCTAAGCATATACAAAATATGCAGTTACTAAAACAACTAATTATTTCTTTGTCCCCCTATAAAAGGAAGGGGCTTTGCTGTTCTCTCATGGCTAGAACCATAATAAAACACTGCACCTGCAATTTGCAACATAAGTATTACAATGTTCTTTGTAATAATCTTGAAGCCTTGTTTTTCAAAGTCCATTTAATTTTGATCAGTATATTGCACTAATTTTTTTAGGTATTTTCATTATATGAAATCTACCATGTGTCACATGATTTAATCTATTTAAGTGTTGATCTGCTAGCAGAACTTGTACATTTTACAGTAACTCAAAATTAGTAAGGAAAACAGTTCACCAGTGTTTAGTTTTATATTGAGGTGCTCATGTTGGAATAAAGTGGTATAAAAAAGCAACACTGAGGTTTTTTTTTTTCTCTTTACATAAAGAAGTGAGCATAACACACATGGTATGTAGCTGGAAGCTTTTGTATTTTCTTCCCATTCTTAAGGATGGATCTCACAGTCATGATCTGTCCTAGAGTCTAGAGCACTGTAGTCTTTGTGGTACTGTTTGCTGCTCTGGGTCTTTGGAATGTTGTTATGATAGCAGCTGATACTCACTCCCATTGAGAAACATTACCATAACAGTGATGCTGTCTCTGGAACCACCTTCTAAAGCAGCACTTACAAGTTCACAGCCAACGTACTCAGCTGCATCTTCATAGAAATTCTTAGCATCTAGTTCTTTCTTGCTTCCTTTCTTACTGTCTCTATTGGGTAAACTGTTAGCTTCTTTATTGCTGCAAGGGTCAGAATTACTCTCTTCTGGAGAAAATGTTTCTGCATTTTTAGCCTGATGAATGCAAGCTTCAGAATGTATTGAATCAGACGACCTTTTCATTAGATTAGTAGTTGACATACCTATTTCATATTCAGGTTTGTACTGGAACAGCACTCGGATGTTACTCTCTGATGGGGAAAGAGGCTAGTTAGATGGCAGGAATTGCTTTTAGGGCCAGAAACATATATTTCTTTATATGCACGAAACAAGGTTATTACCAGTGCAGTGGCTTCCTGCTTGTCTAGAACTTCCCAAAGCCCATTAGTGGCTACAGTGAGAAACTGACATAGATCATCTAGAGGGACAGAAATTGTTTGCGGTGCTGGAATAATGAACTTCTTCGATGTGAGGTTTCGATGGAATCCAAGACCTCTGGAGGTTTTCATGTGTCCTTCCAGGAGGCCGTTTGAACTGATGACTGCTCCTCTCTGAAGGACTCTGCTTCTCTCCTTGGTGTTTCCTGTGGAGTGTTCTTTTGTCAGGCAAAACCCTTTTCCATTTCTGCATAAGACTGCTTGCACATGACCTAAAAGGGTGGGTTTTTTTTTTTAAAGAGAGAGTTCTGATTATCAGTTTGTGTAAAAGTATGCTACTTATTCTATTTCAATACTAAACACAAAGTATGCCATGTAAATATTTTTAGAATACATAAGCTGAACACTACACAAATATGATTTTGAACTGGAAAACCACCTAATATTTGAATATCAGTGATAACCCAGTAGCATTTAAAATAAGTTAACTAAAACTACAGGTCTTGAAAATTAACTTCTAAATCAAATTTTATGAACTATTAAAATATAATTTTTACTATGTCTTAACACCTATGCAGATTTTTGAAATATTCAAATAAAGTTTTTTAATGACTAACAAAACAAAACAACAACAAAAACCAAAATATAATGGACTTCACAAGATTTTATTTTTGTTTTTCCAAGTTTGGTGTTTGTTTCATTCTTTTGGGGATGGTTTTTATTTTGTTTTTTTGTTTTGGGGGTTGTTATACTGGGTTTTTGTTCTTTTCTAATTTTTTTTTTATTAAATTATAAAAGTTTCCATTTCAGCCCCGCCTCCCAACACCCTCCCACTCCCCCCACTCCCTCTCCTCCTCCCTCTCCATCCCCTAGAGCAGTCAGGGTTTCCTGCCCTGTGGGAAGTTCAAGTTCCTCCCCCCCTCCCTCCAGGTCCAGGAAAGGTGAGAGTCCAAACAGACTGGAGCGCCAAAACAAACTGTCTTTTTTCATTATTTATACCAATTAAAGTCCCCACTCCGTCCCCTCCTCATTCTCTCAACTTATCCCACTCCATCCTGCTATAGGAACACTGACAGCCAGTGGTTACCCGTCCACTGGTACATGTCCTCTTATACTATAGAAGCTGATGTAGAGCATGCATCCAACCTCTTCTTTCTGGCTGTGGGATTGGTTTCTGATCTCTGTTCAAGCAAAGGATTCTGCTTTGCGAGTCTACCCCTAAATAAATTGTAGGGCCCTGTCTTCCCTGTTCCTCGAGGCCAAAGCACAGGATGCAAGAATTGTTTACACTAACCAGCTTGGCTTCCCCTGCTCATTCTGCCAGCCAGAAAGAATTAGTTCAAAGCCTTGTCTCTGTCTTTGCTATGATAATTTCACCTGCGATCTGGTATGGGAAGCGCGCCCTGTACCGGGGAGTGAGGTTTCTCAGATAAGCGCTGGCCAACCATCTGCTTCTCAATTCTGAGGCAGTGTAGGATTTCTTTGAAACACCCTTCTTTACTACCCTACCCCCATCCACTTCACATATAGGGTAAGGCACGTTATTTTGGGAAAGGTTCAAGGCTCTCCCTACTATATCTATGCTGAACAAGGTATCCATCCAAAGAGAATAGGTTCCCTAAAAGCCAGTACAAGCAGTAGCAATAAGTTCTGGTGCCACTGCCAGTAGCCCCTCAGTCTGCCCCAACCATACAACTGTCAACCACATTCAGAGGGACTAGTTTGGACCTATGCTTCTTCCTTCCCTGTCAGACTGGAGTTGGTGAGCTTCATTAGCACAGACAGACTGTTTAGTGGATATTCCCATCATGGTCTTTAACTCTTAGATCATATTCTCAATCCTTTCATTCTTCAACTGGATTTTGGGAGCTCAGCCCAGTGCTCTGGTGTGGGTCTCTGCCTCTGTTTCCATCAGTTGCTGAATGAAGGTTCTATGATGATATATGTAAGATATTCTTCAGTTTGACTACAGAGCATGGCCAGTTCAGGCACCCTCTCCTCTATTGTTTAGCATCTTATCTGGGGTCATTCTTGTGGATTTCTGGGAATTTCTCCAGAGCCAGGTTTCTTTCTAGCCCCATAATGGCTCCCTCCATCAAGGTATCTCTTTTCTTACTCTCTGTCCTTCCTCCATCTTGACTATTCAGTTCCCTCAAGTTTTCACCATTTCTCCCCATCTCCCCTCCTCTTCTTCTTCCACCCTCCATTTTCCCCCACCCTCCATGGATTTAAAATTTGGTAGGTAGAGAGTAGGAGAGGATCTGGAAGGAACTGGCAGAAGGGAAGAATATGGCCAGAATATATTAAATTTAAACATTGTTTTTAAATGTAACACATTTTCTTTTTTAAATTTTCTTATTATTTATGCTTTGTGACTTCATATCATGATTCTCAAACTCATTCATTTCCCATTCCTGAGTATCAGCCCTCTGCCTACACCCCACCCCATTAAGGGAGCCATTTTAGGGTTTGCAAGAGACTTGACTCTAGAGGGGTTCCCAGATCCAAGAAGAGGTCCCCAGATTGTTCCTTGGGCAGCAGAGAAAAGGGTGCCTGGACTGGCCTTGTCCCATAGCCACACTGATGAATATCTTGCATATCACCATAGAACCTTCATCTGGCAATGGATGGAGATAGAGGCAGAGACCCACATTAGAGCACTGGACTTAGCTCCCAAGGTCCAAATGAGGAGCAGAAGGAGGAAAAACATGAGCAAGGAAGTCAGGACCACTAGGATTGTGTCCACCCACTGAGACGGTGGGACTGATCTAATGGGAGCTCACCAAGGCCAGCTGGACTGGGAATGATGGAGCATGTGATCAAACTGGACACTCTGAATGGGGCTGGTAATGAAGGCTGAGTGAGAAGCCAAGGACAATGGCACTGGGTTTTGATTCTGCTGCATGGACTGACTTTGTGGGAGCCTGGTTTGTTTGGATGCTCACCTTTATAGACCTGGATGGAGGGGGGAGGACCTTGGACTTCACAGGGGGCAGGGAACCCTGACTGCTCTTAGGACTAGAGAGGGAGGGGAGGTGGGGAGGGGGAGGGAAAAGGGAGGTGGGGAGGAGGTGGAAATTTTTAATAAATAAATAAAAAGAAAGCATAAAAAATCTTGTCATAGAAGCTGTCATATGACATAGTGAGTTACACAGTAAATTATTTTGTTCATATATCTATACTTGCAAATGTTCCTGGCAAAAAGTCATTACTTTGGTTCAAGGCCTCTGGTTACTGCTACACTATCAATGCTGGGCCCTCACTGAAGCTCCCCTTGGTTATCCTGCTTTTGCTCTGTGTTGTGAAAATTTTGAAACTTTGGATCTGCAGGACTGGTCCCTTCATGTGCTCCAGAAGATCACAGATTAGGCGGATATTGGGGTGGGCTGATCCCTAACCCTGGTTGTGTGCCTGATAAGTTGCAGGGTTGGTCTGTCCACCAGCCCTCCTCTGCCCTCACCACCATGGTGAGCTCTCCTACAATGCCTTGGAGAGTTCAGGCTTTGCAGCAAAGAGCAAGGCATGAGCAAGTACCCCTACATTCATGTCCTCAGGGTTGGATCTCCCACACCTACTTCTTCAGGACCAGCTTGAATGTGCTATCCAAACAAACCACATTTTCTTTATAGATTCTTCAGTTAAGGAGCAGCTAGGTTGTTTCAAGTTTCTGGATATTACAAATAAAGCCACAGTGAACATAACTGAGCAAGTGTCTTTGTGTTAGAATAGAGTGTTCTTCGGGTCTAAGCCTTAGAGTGACATATCTAGGTCTTGAGGTATATTGATTCCCAATTTTCTGAGGAACCACCATACTGTTTTCCATAGTGACTGTACAAGTTTTCAATCCCATCAGCAGTGGGCAATTGCATGTAGAAAAAAGAGTCTAAATTGGAGGTCTCTCTTGGGTCCTTTCAGTCAGAGGTTGGGGAATCTAACAGAATAGGGGAAATAAAGATTGTAGGAGTCAGAGGGGATGAATAACACCAGATGAACACGGCCCACTAAATCAGCTAAACATGGTTCTCATGGTCTCAAAGACTGAAGAATCTACCATGGAAACTTACAGGATCTATACCAGGTTCTTCATATGTTATAGCTGTTAGCTTGCTGTTTTGTGCGGAACTCCTAAAAGAGTATGTGAGGTGTATCTCCGACTCTTTCGTCTACTCTTGGGACTCTTTTCTTTTGTTGGGTGGCCTTTGCCTAGACTCAATTTGAAATCTTTTACTTTGTCTTATTGTATCTTATTTTGTCATTTTTGGCAGTCTTTTGGAGATCTGTTATTCTCTGAAGAAGAAACAGGGGAGGAGTGATTCTGAGGAAGAGGGCAAGTAGGGTGCAGGGAGGAATGGTTAGAAGGAAAACTGTGGTCAGGATATGTTGTGTTAGAGAAGAATCTATTTTCAATAAAAACTTTTTTAAAAGTTTTAAATAATAAAAATATGATAAGAAGCAAAAATGAACAATTATAATCCAATGTTGCCTTTAATGAAGATGATCTATGTTCACATGAAATTTATTCTTACAGTAAATTTCTTTAATGCTCAATAAAACCCTTGAAAATTTTTCACTGTTCACATGTAGATTAGATCCATATGTGTCTCTCTTAGACTCATCTTTGCTGACTAGTTATTTAAAGATCTATGATTTACTCTATTAGCATTTACATTTATTACATGTATCTTATCTTGTATCTTCTATTTTACCTTTGTTATTCTATAGATTGTTATATTTTTGCTATTATATTCTTTGTTGATTTTTTTCTAGAAAACTTACAAATCTCACTTCTTACTTCAAGAGCGTTGTTTAGATTCTCTGAGTTATTATACTTGAATAGTCACATAGTCTGAAAATGCACAATCTATGTACCTTCTATTTCTATTCGTTGATTTTTCTCATAATTAAATTAGTGCTCTTGTACTAGAAGTATGATAATAAATGTTACTCCTGCCTCATTTTTTAAATTTTTTTCTCTCTTTTTTTAAATTTTTATTTTTCCACTCAATTATTTACACTTCCTTCCCTCCTCCCAATCCCCTCCTGCTCCCTCACATCCTCTCCTCCCTCTCCCACTCTGCTTGAGAGAGGGTAGGGAACCTTGCCCTGTGGGAAGTCCAAGGCCCTCCCCTCTACTTTCAGGCCTAGGGAGCTGCGCATCCATATAGACTAGGGTCCCAAAAAGCCAGAACATGCTGTAAAAATAAGTCCCAGCGCATTTATCAATGACTTTTCAGTCAGCCCCCATTGTCAGCCACAATCAGAGAGTCCGGTTTGATCACATGCTCATTCAGACCCTGTCAGCTGGATTTGGTGAGCTCCCATTAGAATAGGCACACTGCCTCATCAACCTACCTCAGGATCCAGCAATAACACTCTTGGGAATATACCCAAGAGATGCCTAATCATACTACAAAAGCATTTGTTCAACTAAGTTCATAGCAGCATTATTTGTAATAGCCAGAACCTGGAAACAACCTAGATGTCCCTCAATGGAAGAACACATAAAGAAAGTGTGGAATATATACACATTAGAGTACTACTCAGCAGGAAAAAAAAACAATGGCATCTTGAATTTTGCATGAAAATGGATGGAAATAGAAAACACTATCCTGAGTGAGGTAACCCAGACCCAAAAAGATGAATATGTTATATACTCACTCATTTGTGGACTCTAGCCATAAACCAATGTCATTAAGCCTATAGTTCACAAGCCCAGAGAAGCCAAATAACAAGGTGAACCAAAAGAAAAACATATATTGCCTCCTGGAAATTAGAAGCAAACAAGATTGCAGGGCAAAAGTTGTGAGCATGGGGTTGGGGGCAGGGGTGGAGGTGAGGTTGGGGGAAGGAGAGAGGGGAGGGAAGGGAGAAGGGAAGAACTGGCAAGAGCTTGGGGTAGTGGGAGGGTGGAGATGGAGGAAGGGCAGATATAGGAGCAGAGAAGAAGATACCAACATTAAGGGATCCATTTTAGGGTTGGCAAGAGACTTGGCTCTAGAGGGGATCCCAGGTGTCCACAGGATCCTTGGACAGCAGAGGAGAGTGTGCCTGAACTGGCCTTGCCCACTATCACGCTGATGATTATCTTGTTTTTTCTCTTTTTTATTACTTTATAAATAATACCAATCAAAATTCCTGCTTCCCCCCCACACACTTCCCTCCTGCTTTACTTCTCACCCTCCCCATTCCAGTCCTAAGAGAGGCAAAGGCACCCTGCCCTGTGGTAATTCCAAGGCCCTCCCCCTACATCCAGGTTTAGGAAGGTATGCATCCAAAGAGAATAGGATCCCAAAAAGCCAGTACATGCAGTAGAGACAAATCCCAGTGCCATTATCATTGGCTCCTCAGACTGCCCCAATTGTCAACCACATTCAGAGGGTCCAGTTTGATCCCATGCTCATTCATTCCCAGTCCTGTTGGAGTTGGTGAGCTCCCGTTAGGAGCACACTGTCCTAGTGGATGAACCAACCCCTCGTGGTCCTGACTTCCTTGCTCATATTCTCCCTCCTTCTGCTCTTCAACTGGACCTTGGGAGCTCAGTCCAGTGCTCCCATGTGGATCTCTTTCTCTGTCTCCATTTGCCTCTGGATGAAGGTTCTATGGTGATATTCAAGATAGTCATCATTCTGACTACTGGACAAGATCAGACAGCTGGACTCCTGGAACCCCTCCAGTGTCAAGCCTCTTGCCAACCCCAAAATGGCTACCTCAATTAAAGTATCTCCTTCTTTGTTCCCAAATCCATCCTTCTTCATCTCAAAGATCCCACTCCCCAAGCTCTCCCCAACCCTCCCCTTCTCACCTCTCTCTCCCCCTCTCCAATTTCCTCTACCCCCCTCCTCCAAGCTTTCAACTTTTGCCTGTATGATATATGAAGCTTTTAATGTATACTTTTTATTGAAAATATTTTTTTCTCACATACTCTATCCTGATTATAATTTCCTTCCTCCACTCCTCATAGTTTCTTATTTCCTGAACTCTCATCTCCTTTGTATCTCTCAATTTATATAAAAAATCAGGCTTCTATAATAAAAAAGAAAATAATAAAAAAACCAAAGCTAACATTTCACAATTGAAAAAAATTTAGCAAACAGAAGGAACAGGGCCCAAGAAAAGGCACAATAAACAGAGACACACTCATTCACACATCAGAAATCTCATTAAAATACTAAACTGGAAGACATAATATATATAAAGGAAGAACCTGTAGGGTAAGTATATGTATATATATATATATACACATTCAGACAATCAGATATTAAAAACATCAAAGAAGAGCCCTGACGCAACATTATTAGACAAGGAAGCCCCAAAGATTATACTAAATTCAAGGCAGTTGCACCTCTTAATTCTCAGTGTTTGAGACAGCATGAAAGACCTATGAAATCTCAAGCCAGACAATCAGACAAAACTCCTAGGAACAAGTGGGGTTGCTGCTGGAATCCTTATCTCTAGCTAAGCAGATCTTGGCAACTAATAGTCGCTGGGAGGAGAATTACTTTAATTAAGTGTGCAGTCACGGGTGGTTTGACTACCCTCCAGTGGTGGTCCAAGATCCAAGACTATATGAGCAGCACAAACTGGATTTGATAGGTTAAAATAAAATAGCAGAATACCATTGAGTGGGCTGGGAAATAGAGGCAGATCTGTGTAGGGCGAACAGGGGTGAAAACGACCAAAATACTTCATAGTAAATTCTAAAAAAACTAATACAAAATAAAATCAGAAAAATGTTCCTATGGTGTTAGATGAAATGTGAGATGAAATGTCTTTGGGGAAATTTTAATTAAAAAATCAATTTCTTTACAATGGCTGTAGTATTTAATGAGTAATATAATAGATATTTTTCATCAGAGTTTCAGTATTTTGTGAGTAATAGTTGACAACTGTACATCACATGTCTCTCAATAAGCATTTTAATAGTTTTTCATGTACTGATATTTAATGAATACCACAAAACTTTAAAAATAAAATGTTAATTGTATTTCAAAGATTAGGCAACAGAGACAGAAAGATAAAGTAATTCAGAAAGGCTATGCTTAAGTAAACCTGGCAAGCATACTTACATAACCTGAAACTTGACACAGGTTATACTGGGACTTGCCAAACTGATAGTGGTCACTCAGGGTCAGACCCATACTTAGAGTACTGTGCAGCAACAGAACTTACACAAGAATGAATGAGAATGGCAGGAGAGTTACAGTAAATCAAAGTTGAAATGGTTGGGGATTTCAAATGAAGAGAAGTATTTTTAAATAATAAGGATAGACAAATTTATCAAATATTACAGGGACACTGGACAAATGACAGATGGTGAATGAGATGACAGCTATTGAATGCCTTCAAAAACAACAGTGTGTGTGTGTGTGTGTGTGTGTGTGTGTGTGTGTGTGTGTGATGAGCAAAAATGTGCCTGGAGTGAGTTTAAAGTTAAAAGCACTATCTGGAGTGGACCAAAGAAGTGAGAACAATTTAAAATTACTACATTAAAGAGATTTTTCTTTTAAGATGCACACTTCAGCACATAAATTTTTTCATTACAATTACAGTATAATAAGGAAAGGAAAACATTGAAGATATGAGAAGTATTAATTGTTAAATACCAGCCATTGCATAAATTCAGGAGATTGAATATATAATAAAAAGTATAAATGAAAAAATGTATAAATGAAAAAAGTTGCTATAAAGAGAGAGCACCCATCACAGTGTAACAATCACTGCATAACCATAGATTATAGTGATCAGAACATCACATACAACTTTCTTTACTGGGCTATTGTGGCTGATACAGTTACGCTTGTGGTAGATTACTGATATGTTAGTGATGGGCAATTGTGGTTGATACAGTTCTGTTGTGGTAGCCTACTGATATGTTACTGGTGGACAATAGTGGTTGATACAGTTCGGCTTGTGATAGATTACTGATTTGCTGGTGATGGGCAATTGTGGCTAATAAAGTTCATCTTGTGGTAGACTACTGATATGTTGGTGAAAAGGTGGAAGAGCAGAGCCTCCGTGAGATTCTAACATGTTCTCTGTGGTTCCTACGAATATTGCTAATGCACTAGCAAGACTTTAGTGAGATTTTGTCTAATACTTTATAGATGTGGAATTTGAAGTAATGAGAGAATAAACATCTCCCTGAGTACCACTTAGCTGCCATAAGACAGAGGTGTGCCACAGATTTCAAATTTGCAATAATCTTTCTAGAATGACTACAAAACTTACTACCTAGTATAGGATCTATTTGAGTGGAAGTCACAGATGCAATAATTGCACAGGAAGATAAGTACGAACCAAGATTTGAGGAAGAAAAAAGGGTACACATCAATCTAAAATTTTCTCTGTACCTTGATTTTTGTTTAGTCATCATTTTAAATATTGCTTTTGATTTCTTAATGTTCTTACATATTTATCATTGGTATATCTACATTCCTCCTTTAGAATTTTAAATTTATTTCTACTTTATTTTGTTTTCTTTTAGACAAGGTATCACCTGGTAGCCTAGCAAACTTCAATCTCATCTGTTGGGCAGCCTGGCCTTGGACTCTTGGCTATCAAGCCTCAACCTTCAAATTCAAGCAATACTGGTGTGCATTCCCAAGGCAGTTAGTTATATGATAATTTTTAACATCCATGAACAGTTGGCATTAAAACTGAACAATACTTAGAAAGTTTGAAAACTGCAATAAAGACAAGACTATTTAAATATGCCTAAAGGATTGTTTATTGAAATGACTGGAAAGGAAATGGGTTCTCAATTTCACAAACTATTTTGCATACATTATTGACATGCATTTTTACTTCAGTATGTAACTTTTATGATATTATATGAAGTACAATTCAAAAGCATAAAAAATTAATGAGTCAAATTCAGATGAAATGAATGCCGTATAATACATAGAATAAATAACAGAATTTTTTTCCATGTAGATTCATTCAAAAGTATAACATTTTTGTAGCACGATCCGAAGATGAAAAAGTTGTTGCATTTCCAGTCTCAGTCAATTCTGTGAAAAACAATAGAATCAGTTCTGTTTTTCAAGAATGTAGTTCTCAACCTTTAGTATTGAATCTTTAGTACAGTTCATCATGCGTTGGTGACCCCAAACATAAATTTAATTCATTGCTATTTCATAACTGTAATTTTGCTACTGTTTTAAATCATAATGTAAATATCTGATATGCAGGCTATCCAATATGTGACTCTTATGAAAGGACCTGTCATTCCCAATGGGATCTTTAACCACAGGTTGAGAATCATGGTTTTATATTCATTCACTTTTCACCAGTTGCAGTACACAAAAAGTAATTGCTTTGTAAATGTATATGTTTCTCTCCTTAGAGGCATAAAACTCGTATTCAATGATTAGGATCACAAGAAATTGTTGCAAAATGCCTAGTCTTTCTTCAGTCCTAAATAGCTTTGTAGTTTAGATCTTCAAATCAATATTATCTGCCCTATTGTACCTTTTTAATATTTGGACTGAGTAATTTGCTTTTGAATTATGAATTTAAAAACTATTTTAAATTCAATAAACATAAAATTTATGAAACATAATGTATTCACTGAAATGAAAACTGTCCTGTAATGAAAGCTATAATGTATTCACATAAAATACAAGAAAAGTTCATTTCTGAGTTTCTATTAACTTAATTATATAAGATGTAAAGATAAAAGATCTTTGAATGAGCCAGATCTATATTAGTGACAAAAAATAAAATTAAAAGTTTCTTGAAATTTAAGCTGTGCCTCGCGTCACATTGGTAAGAAGCTGTCAACCATTGATAAATAATACTGTGATTAAATTTGCTACTCTGATGTGTGTATATAAAATAATGAAATATAAAAAGATGTCAATTACAAAAATATTCACTTTGGTCTTCAATTTCCAGAAACTTACCAAAAATGAGGAGGAGATATTAACTTGGAAATCCTCTTAGACCTAAATTCAAACAAACACAAATAAATAAGTATAAATTTTCCCTTTTAATGTAACACCTGCCTAAAGTGTATCTATATAACAAATGAAACAGCTCAATCTTTTGACCCCATGCACATATACTCCAATGGCAAATAAACTGCAATATGTGGATAATAAATATGCACAAGGAAATTTGAGAACTCTATTGAAGAAACTTCGCTACTCAAATCTAATAAATCGCCTTGTTTACCTGTGGTTTAGTCAGCCTTAATTCTCTTGAAATCAGAATTTTCAGTCAACCTGACAAATTGTCTACTTCCAACAGACTATGACTTTTGTTTTGACAATCATAACAGTTATATCAGAGTCTTTAAGATGCTAGGCACTGGGAATTAGGTGGAAGTGAATATCTCCAGGTGGCTCTATTTTATAGCCCACATCAAGGATTTTTTATGGATGGATGCATTATACATCTATTCTTCCATTCTACAGCCTCCATTTCTTCTATTAGTGTTATCACATGCACATTTTGAGGGGAATTTAAAAGGAAGTAAATTTAGACTTACAGTGGTGGGTTGAGGTGGCTGAAACTGAAAGGTGGGGCTAAGCAGAACATCTAGGTACTGAAGAAGGGCTTGAGCAGGCATATCTGTTTGAAGGAAGGGTGCTACTTGCTGGAGGAGGTACAGAATTTTGGATTGAGGAATAGTCAGCTGGGTCTGAGAAGAAACCAGGGGAGTCTGAAGAAAAGCTTGCAGGGCCTGTGCCAGGGCCTGGACCTGAGCCTGAGAAATGTGCTGGTTTGCAAGATTAGCAAGACTGAGGACTTGAGGGTTAATGAGGTGGAGCAGAGTTTCAGAGTTAAGAGAGGATGCGGATTTGTGCTTGGGAAGGATGGTGGCTTTAGCTTTAAGGAAAGCTTCCAGTTCAGGAGAAAGGACAGGCCCAAGAGAAGGCACTACAGAGGGTTGAGCAATAGGCTGGATGTTTTGTGCAAAGGGAGTGCAGGAGATGGGCTGGTTGTAGGGAAAGGCCTGAGGTTGTGACTGAATGAAGGGGTGGACTTTATCCTGGAGCACTTCCTAGAAAGAAAAGAACCTTTCAGTACACAATTCAGCAACATCATCCTTCTTAATTAATTAATAAATAATCTTTTAACCAATGATAATTGAGCAAATGTTTTTGCTTAAGAAACTATCTTGGCCCTCGCTGGGTATGGTGTCTAATGCCTCTAGATCTTCCAGCTGGGAGCTTGAAGCAGGAGGATTGTTATAACTTTGAGACCACCTGAGGTAAATGGTGCATTCTAGGCAAGTCTGGGTACAGAGTAATAAGCAATCTCGGCAGTTTTGTTTTTTTTTTTTTTGAAAGATGAACAAAATAGGAAGACATTCTGTTGGGTCATATTAAGAAAATAAGTACAGTGTTCTTAAAGGATTTTGCCCTAGCCTATTCTAGTTGTAAAGGAATTATAGCGCAAAATGAAATTGATGTTCACGATTTTTTAGAATCTTTTCTTTTTCCCAAGTCATGTCTACATGTGTAGTTATATATTCATAAGTATGCAAGAGCATTGATTCCTCAACCTTTGTAGACTGATAATAGAAAAAAATATTTTTATAGTTGAAGGCAAATTAATTTTAAAAGGATTAATGGGACAATGCTAAAGTTTATTTTATTTGGTTTTAAGGGGGAAAATCAGCCTCAATTTGTGACTAAATTTTGTGAGTCACTTAATATTGGTCAACTAGTAGAAAGACTTCTTTTGGCAAAATACAATTTTTTTTAATCTTTTCAAGAGGAGTCGATCTCTAAAATTTTAATTTTATTTAGAAAATATGATGTGAACATCAAGTAATTTACTGAAGAAAATGAACTATCAAAGTTAAACTGTTAGCTGAATTGAATGTATGGTCATAAGTATGATTCAATAGTGCAACTAGATGCTATTCAGAAAACCACTGATTTGAAGGCAACCTCTTCTACTTTTTATGAGAGCTTAACCAGTGGTTCATTCAGCTGTTCTGCATCTCACTCCTTTTATCTTTGGACTAGAAATGCCCTTAAGACTAGGCAAACACAAAGTACAAATATTATCATAAATCAAATTGTGAACTAAAACCAATGTCAACGTGTCCTTTCATCAACATATTCATTTAGATAACAAAAGGAAAATGGTTTCTGCAGGAGAAATGCTTATGCTAATTATTAAGAACAGATAATACCACTATTAACTGCAATCATGATTTAGAAAATGTGTTGACACCTAAGTGGTATGCTTTCATAGAACTGGTGTATGACCTTTGTTTACTATAAACAGACATGGTATAATTATTTTCTGGTATTACACGTCACAAAACCAAGACATACATTTCCCATGAGCAATTTACCTTGGCTTGCAGTTGTTCCATTTGCTCTACCATCTGAAGTTTCTGTTAGAAACAAAGAGTACATTAAAAATCCCAAATTTTAATCTCCCCAAATAAAGCATGGATATTAAATATGATGGGTTTACCTCATTGATATTTTCAGTAGATTCCTTCAAATAATTGAAAAAAGAATCATTAGCTTTTACTGAGTAAATAGTATTTTCAATGTATATTTAAAATTGAGGTACTTGGTAGGCTGTTTTAATGCATTACTGATGGGAAAATTGAGGAAACTTGTATTTAAACTATTTTGACATTCTGTATGAACTTATTCTATACAAGAATGATGAGTGCAGTCAAGAGAGAAAAGTGAATTTGTGAGTATAGTATATAAAGACACATATGAACAATGTTTGAAAACACAGCCTAATGCCTATATATTGTAGTAGCTACTGTTAGTTCACTTGCTAATATATTAGCCTCCAAATAAACTATGAAAGCTAAATACTTCCTCTGAGGCATTTGTAGAACTCTGAAAAGTATATACTTTTTTCTAAAAAAACAAATGGCACCACATGTGAATAAGTAGTTCAAGGTAAAGACATCTATGTGCTGCTCTCAGGTAGATTGAGGACTATATTACATCTCACTTATTTTTATTTACCTAAATGACTGCTTAATAACCAAATGGATCCTTCTGTAAGCAGGCCTACACACTATAGAGCAAGTATCTTATTTCTATTGGCATTTGTCTTTAGTTCGGGGTGTAGTTCCTAGGCATTGAGTGATCCACAAAAGGCACACAGTAAATATTAAAACATTGATCAAACTGAGCTCTTGGCAGAGAATTTGATGTTTTGCTTCTCAAATAAAAAAGTGCAATGAAAAAATTTCAAATAATAAACTAACTTAGTACATTATAGAATATGCAGAAATCTAGATATTTTTCTGCCCTAATATGATGTAAAGCATATTTACCTGAGGCATATGTTATAGTGACCTAGGACAATCTAACTCAGCAGAAGGATAGCACTTCACTGTTCTAAGTTCAGAAACTGGCTCTGAGTGACAATCATCTTACCTCACTGCTAGAAATGCTCTCAGAATATAAAACAATAATAATACATATATTTTAATTTATAGAACTAATTAGAACTTCCAGATCATTAAAAATGTAGTTTGTTTAGGGGAAACCTCTTACCTCAGAGGAAACGCTGAATGTTTCCTTTTGAAAAAAATAAACAAAAAAAAACATTATTAATGACTATATATACCCTGCTACTAAACATGCTTCCTATTTGACTTTTATGTCATGTACATCTTTCAGAAACTTAAAAAGCAAAAAAGTTGTTATATGCCTTTTAGAATCTTGAAAAATTACATTTACTATTTCTCTGATAATTTAGTAAACTTTTATTGGTTCATTCTTACATTAGATAAACTTGTGCATTGTTTTTGATGAGTGACAAAAAGAAGTCCTATTGCCTTGTTTTGTTGTTTGGTTTTTTTTTTGGTCTTTTTTCCTGTTTGTTAGGGAATTGGTGATACAATAATGCAGTAAGCATTTGTTCCAGCTTTGAGACCTTACAGGAATCTTGAGATACTACATGACCCTCAAAGAAGCAGTGATCAAATAAACATCTGAAACTCTCCATTAATTCTGTACTAAGTGGCCACCACTGTTATTGTCTATTAGTGAGCAAACCATTCCCTACGTCTTAATAAGTTAGGAAGTTTCTTTACATACCTCACTTGCGAAAGCAAGTGTCACTAGGCAGGCGAGGATGAAGACCTTCATGGTTGTCAAGTCCTGGGAATGAAAAGATGAAGAAGTTGTAAGAGATAAGTCAGTCAATTAAAGTCAAATTCTTCTCTGGCTCCTAAGCACTCCTATTGCTAAACATTAAACTTGAACTTCAGCAGCACCACGAGGATTCTCAGTTCACAGTTCTCTTCCCTTCATTTTTATTAGATATCTTTGTTGATAAGCATATGGATGCTTTACAAACTCTACAAAGAAGTCATAACTTTGGAAGCATTTAATAATCATTTATTTAAAACTATTTATCACTTACAGGTGGCCAGTCCGTGAACAAAATGAGAATATCTCAGCACGAGGGAACCTCCCTTCTAGACTGAATTGGTAGACAATGTGTTTAAACAGTTTTGTTGCTTGTGGGTAGTCTCAGCAAGAAATATAAAATTTTAAAGATATTTAAAAAGTATTCTTTTCAATACTTGATGGTTGAAAATTATTCTCTCTGTGAAAATATGTTTTTGTTTCTTCTGATGGGTATTTCATAATTTATTACTAACCTTTCTTTGTCTAAAACCTGTTCCATCTAATTTAATTGTCCTAGTTTAAAAGAAAGTTGTACCGTTGTAGATTATGCATGTGGGGAGAATTCCACTGCATTTCTTATATTTTATTCTTATCATTTTATATGCCCATTTTTATACTGGAATTTCATTGTTATCTGGTATGCTATAAGTTCCTTTTCTTTCACCCAATCATATTTTCATGATCATTGCTTCTAAGTAATATCTGACCTTTCTAAAATTCTTTCACAAGAAGAAGACTTTGTTTCTATTTTCCACATGACATAATGTTTTCTGAAATATTATAAACTAGATCAAGGATCTAAGACCATGGACAAGTTTTATGGCTACAATCTTCTTGTTTAAGAACTTGGAATTTGCAGCTTATAATTGTTGCCTAGTAAATATCTTTCCGTGATATAATTTGGGTGCCTTTTTAAATTAAAATGCATCAAATCAAATGAGATATGTATTTAAGAAATCAATTTCTAATCTCCTCTTAATATATTTACTGTCCTTATATTTATTTATTATTACATATTCTCATTTTCATGAAGCCAATAGTCATTGTAATTTGTATAAAATCTTTCTAGGCATTTCTACATTTTTAAGCCTAATTTTTAAAATAATCTCACCACTTCTTTTAAAATCTAATTTCCAAAAACTTTATTTTAAGTAATTATATTACTTCCATAACCTAGTCTAGTTTCAAATAAATCATGAAAATAGTATGTAAATGTCACCTCTGAAATTCTTACCTTTAGTGGAGGACAAGAGTCAAGGTGAAGCTGGGAAGATGATGGTCTATCTGCTTCTGCAACTGTATATATACTGTATTTAATGATATGCTAATTTTGTGGCTCGTAAGACGTTCAAGAAGTCCCTTCAATTCCAAGAAATTCACATGATTGGAAAACGGTTTCTTTCTATTGTCTGTCCTAAGAAAGTCTGGGGTACATTAAACAAGGCAGCAATTCAGAAGCTGGTGGAGCAAATGCATCCAGGAAATGCAATTGTCCAAATACTTAAAAAAAAAAAACAAAAAACAAAACAAACAAACAAAAAAAAAAACCTGGCTGACCCGCCAATCTGGTACCAGTTGCTGTAGACTCAGTTCTCTTTGCATCTTAGTGGGGGCTTTAACCTCAGTTGTGGGGCAGTCATACGTCAACATTGGAATCGGAGACAGCCAGAGCTTTACATAGGTCAGGACTTCATCTTCACATGAGCACTGAGAACTCAGCAATAACACGAGAGGCTAGTCATGTGCAACAAACTCTTTGTCACTCACATTTGCCTGGCTTGGGTAAAATAAATACTTAAACCAGTATTTACCACACAAAGGGATGCATTTCATATAGTAATAAAATAAATCAGAGAAGGGATCTGTAAAATTTGTATGGAAATAAAACTATGAAACTGTAGCAAAAAGTTTGCAAAAAGGTACAACAAACAGCCTAATTCTTGGCTAAAACAGTCTCAGGTTTCTACAACCAACGCCAGTGTTACCTACTCTGCTTTCTCCTCCTCCTTCTCCTCCTCGCTCTCTTTCACTTCTCTCTCTCTCTCTCTCTTTCTCTTTTCCTTCCTTCCACTCTGCCTTTTCTTGAATATAGACATAGAGATCATAGAGATTTATTTATTTAATTAATAAACTGTTACTTTTTCTACTTCAGTTATAATAACCATAAAAGAGATTACAGATTGTTTTTACTTGTTGTGCATATATCAGCCACTAAATACGTTATAATTATTATCTTCTTTAACAAAGCAATTTTAAGTTGCTCTTTTCTCTCATTTGACATTTATGAAATTGAGATAGCAAATGCTCAAGTAACTTGGTCAGTCTGGCTATATTTAATAGCAGAGTTATCATATTCCTCATCTGTCTCACAAGTGATTTTATTTGGTCACATGGAAGTCCCACAGACCATATTTTAACTCTTCTAAGATTTCGTTGTGGGGAAAAAAACCTCAGTTTTAAATGTAGCATTTTTGTTTCAATGTATAGAATTTAATTTGTCAAATAGAGAAATAGTACACATTTGATGATGGTAAAAAGATGAGTTTGTTACTTTAGCTAGATCATAAAGAATAAGCAGAATTGTTAAATATCAATAAGTGGTACTCTATGACTACTCTGAGGATCCATAAAGTGCAGACTGTATAAGGAAATGTGGCAGATATTTGATAGAACCAGGTCATGAATGCTTATGAATTTCAGATATTTTATTGACATGATTCACTAGAAATATGAGATGATATTAAAGATTTAAGTAAAGAAGTTTAATTGATTTCAAAACCTTATGAAAACATAAACCCAGTGACAAGTTAAAGGATATAATTATACAAAGTTATAATCATAGTCTAAGACAGATTATTAAATCACTCTGAGTAGGGAGATGGTGCTAAGGAAATTGGATGATGAAAAAGAAGGTGTCATTAAAATGGCAAGTAGAAGAAATTACAGAAATAAGTGAATAGGCTATACCTATATAGTAATTGAAATGTCAGCTATGTTACAAATCAAGATATGTAAAAAGCAGAAATCAGATAGGGAATGGTGAGTGAATTGTGAAATTGGAAAGGAAAAATGGAAAGAGATATAGAAAGTCAATATGATCATAATACATGATGTAACTGAATGCTAATGTCATTTAAACCCCATCATTTTCTCTAAAAAATGCATGCAGATACTATTTTTAATGAGTTTAGTGTACTTAGGACAATGAGAATCATACCAAAGTGTTGGACAAAGGAAAGAACTGTTGGTCAAAAGAAAGAGGCCAGTGGAGGACCAGCTGTAGAGACACTCCAGAGGATAAATTCTGAATTTTCATTGGCTCAAAGTCACAATCATAAGGCTAAAATCTATATAAAACATATCAGATTTCTTAAGAGAGGAAGGGAAGAGACTATCAAAGAATACAATAAGAATATAAGGATATAAGGTTTAGAACATAAGGTTATGTGGTGATTTTTCATTACTCTTTGAACAAGCTTGAATCAACAAAAGCTTAAGAATTTCAACATTATAAAGAAGACAATAACGGGATAATGATTAGACCCTAAAGATAATCGTGCATTAACACTGCATGGAGCATAACAGTTGTCAAGGGAACGAGGGACATTCTGGATGAAATATGTTTTTCGAAGTCTTTACATAGTAGCACTTATGCAGTAATAAATACTGAAGGTCAGACATACTCTCCATAGGAAAGTAGGGAGGAAGAGTAATGAGTATTTTAACAAATATGTGATACAGTGCAGGAAACAGATATGAGACAGGTGGTTAATTCCAGAAGATGGTTAAGAAAGAGGAAAAGGACTGCACAAAGTCATGAGTTCTAGGCAGAACTGGGCTGACCTTCATGTATGAGAATTCAAGGGTAAATATGGAAAGAGCAGAGTTTTGGGTGTAAGGAACAAGTCAGGTGTAAGGAACAAACTAGGTCAAGCAGTTCATCTAGACCCGAAAATTAGACCTGGATAGACAGTGAAGAGCAAAGAATGTTGTAATCTTAGAACACGCCTTGTGTTCTACAGACAGTGGGGGTGCATGGGAGGTTCTTAGGAGAGGGGCGTTTGGATCATAATTGTTTATCTTAGCATTGATTAAGTAAAGCAGAACCATGTTTTTCTTTTTCTTTTCTCTTTATCTCTCTTTTTCTACTTTGCAGTAATAGAAAGGTTTTCAAGGAGGCAGAAACAAGGAGAAAAGTGAACCAAAACTACAAAGATGCATGGTCAGAAGACAGAGGATGCCTCGTGGCATTTGTTTTGCCAAGACATACAAATGGCAGCTCCCAAATTTTATTATCAACTTAATATCTGATATTTAGCTGCTTGTATTTGATTCTAGTCATTTTTAGTATTTAGTTTTTTCTATTATTTCTCTTTCTGTAAAAGATAATATTTCTATTATTCTCTATCTGTAAAAGATATTTCTTTTTTTAAGTAAAAAGTTTACCGTGTGTCTAAGCCATCATTTTTCCTGAGCAGATATTACATTGACATCACACTAAATTTATGATAGAGAGTAACACTCCTTTTAGTCAAACCTGTTTTATAATAATTGAGAAAGCAAAGACAATGATTACTATTTTGTTGTTTCTTGTTTGTTCGCTTGTAGTTTTCATGTCGATATTGACTCTAAGTCTTTGAGTATTCTAAGCCAAGGAGAATCTAGGAAATAAAAAGTTGAAATTATTCCAATGTCTTAAGCCACTTTAGGAAACACCTTGGCTGCCCTGTGTGTCCTTGTGCCAGCTTCCTGGACTGCTAATACCACAGGCGACAACGTATGATTTCCAAGAAAACTAATACAAAAGTGAGCATGCTCTAGTCTCGCAACATTTCCTTCTACTTTTCTCAGCAAAGTGCTTTACATCGTGTGCAATATGACACTTCCTCAAGTAACACTGTGTATAGGCATTTCTGCTCTTGTTTAAGGTTTTGTGCTTGTGCAGCTCAGTTTAAAATGCAATGTATAGTTAAAAATTATGGATTAATAGTCTCTTATAATAGTCAAACTTGTAGTCACCTTAGTTATGTTTTCTAGACATACAGAGATATATTTTAATTAGATAGACAATCTTCAGCACCTCAAATACCTACATAAGATGGAATTTAAAATGTTTTAAGAACTTAGGCTTTTCTTAACAGTGAGACATGTGTGCTTCTGGCAGCACCTATTACTTCAGTGAGGCTGATGGGCATTGAAGAAACTCATTATGGAATTTGCCTTCAATGTGACAATGCTACACATTTTGGCAAGAAATTAGTCTTGCTTGACTGTAGGCTATATAAAGTGAACATTCAGGACTCAAAAAAATTGAATGCTGAACTTGCCTAAAGAATGTGAGACAATGTGGTGTGGAATTCCCCTCTGTATGCTGCGAATGTATTTTATTATCATTGGTTAATAAAGAAGCTTCTTTAGCCTATGGCAAGACAGAATAATGCCAGGCAGAAAATCTAAATAGAAATATAGAAAGAGAGTAGGCCTAGTCAGGGAGACACCGTGTAGCTGTTGAAGGACATAGATACAGGAAATTACCAGTACACCACAGCCTCGTGGTGATACACAGATTGATAGAAATGGGTTAATTTAAGATGTAAGAGATAGGCTAAAAAGTTATGCCTGAGTCATTGGGCAAGCATTGTTGTAATTAATATAGTTTCTGTGTGCTTACTGGGGTCTGAGCATCCAGAAAATGAACGAGCAGTCTCCATTTACACCCTCCAGACTCAACGGCAGAAATAACCTAGCATATTGACAGAAGGTATTTTCTCACACTGCTTTGTTTCTGATTTCTTACATCATTCATAGAGAATATTTTTAAATATGTGTATTATAATAAAGTTTGCACAATACAAAGTATGATATCAAATCATTATATTTGAGACATTTCTATTTGAAATGTTATTTGTACTTATTCTACTTTAAGCCAGATGGAAATATGATAATAACAGTATTTCACTTCCCATTGAGAAAGCATGTTCATGGCCTTCAGCAATCATCTAGTTCACTGAAGTAATTACTTAAGATAATTAAGCTTTCTTTCTCGAGATTTATTCCACTTGATTTGTACAATATTATACGGGTTGTTCAATTTTCTCTGGCACTTGAGTTATGTGTGGGGTCTGTCTCCTGACTCTACCTAGGATCCAAATATAATCACTATTTGCAAGTTAGTATAATCAATAATCTCAAAAGCCTAAAATTTCACCTCCAGTCTGAACTTTATTCTCTGAACCCCATAATTTCTTTGTAAATGGTTATCCTTTACCTTCTTAGTCAAAGAGGTTCTGTAATATAAAGAAGTCATAAAATACTATGTGCTCATCTTAGTCTTTCATATAGTCTAGTGGGAGAATCATGTGTTTGAGTTAGGTAAGCTGGTATTTTTATTTTGGTTTAACACATGGTTTGAATAACAGAGAACAAGAGGAGAAAGGAGGGAGCAAGACTTGGTTAACATTAGTGTTCATTAGTATCATTTTGTGGGGTAACTTAAGCCACTAATTTAGTAAATCACTGGTGTTACACCTGTGACTGTTATTAATGTTTGCTTTGTCAGTGAAGATTATTACAACTATAAACAGGACAGGGTTCAATGGTAGAGAAGTAAATTTGCATATTTTTACTTAAGCAGAAATTTTAAGGTATAATCAAGCAAAAGTTGATGAGATAGTTTGATGGTAAAGTGTTTGCACACAACTGTGAGAACTTATGTAAGATCCTCAGCACCCATTAAATAGCTAGTTAAGAGTGATGAAGTATAGAGGCAGAGTTGGCAAAGAATAAAGAGAAAAACAGGAAGAAGAAGGGGAGGTATGTAAATATGATGTTTTCTGTAGATTTCCATTTTGACGTTGCAACTTTAAGTGTCAATAATGTGCTCGCTTCGGCAGCACATATACTAAAATTGGAACGATACAGAGAAGATTAGCATGGCCCCTGTGCAGGAATGACAAGCAAATTTGTGAAGCATTCCATATTTTTGTACAAAAAGAAATAAAAGACCTACACTGTAAATGGTTTTTCAGTACAAAAAAAAAAGACACCCTTGGCAGATACCTATAATCAGTTACTGGTGTTTCCTCTTTAAGTCAATGCCACACTTTTACCAAAGGGCACAGTGTTGGCTTCTAGATAATAAGGAAATATCAGCCATGTTCTGTTACATGAATCTTTAGAGCATTCTGCTACTCTTCCTGATCATGAGGCTATAACTATGACAGGAGGATATTGCTGTGTTCATAGCATGCTATTCCGCCCCTGAATCTCATCCTTGCACACCTGGCAGTGACCGAGCACAATAATAGGTGAAACAATGCTTTCATTATACTGCTCCGACCTAAGTGAATAAAGTGCAAATTTAATTGTAATTGTCAAATATTTCAGTCCCTCTGTGCTTCCTTAGCTAGGTTGGAGTATACAGTAGTAGTTCTTAACTGGTGTGTTGGGACCCCTTTGGGGGTTGAATGATGCTTTCACGGGGGTCACCTAGGACTATCAAAAAACACAGATATTTCCCTTATGATTCATAACAGTAGCAAAGTAAGTTATGAAGTAGAAGTGAAATAATTTTATGATTGGTGGCCACCTGAAAACAGGAAATTGTATTAAAGTGTTTCAGCATTATGAAGGTTAATAATGTTGGTATAGAGCATTTGGAGTATTGTTTCACAGGGTCAGATCTTTAAGCACCATGACTCCAAATTTTAGGTAAGTGAATTGGTGGTGGAAGAACTAGGGAAGAAAGTACACAGGGAGCAAAAGTGAAAGGGAAAAATACCATGTAACAATTCAAAATAACTGGAGTTCTTTTTCTAAAATCAGACTGCTGGTAGCATGCACATTGCCATCACAGGTCTAAGCCAGATGGGGGTCTTGGTACTAAGAGGAGAAGCAGACAGAAGACCCTGCCCCTAACCCAGAAGCTCTCTCCTCACAAAGGAAAGCCTATTTATCTCCCATGGAGTCTCACTGAATATACAAAGCAGTCTTAAGAACAGGCCCAATGGCAAGTTTTAAATGGCCAACACAAAATGATCTCAGGGGCATGTTTGATAAATTGTTTGTTTGTTTGTTTTCTTATAATGTTTCGGGGCCTGTTTCACTTACATGCCCTTGCTTATATGTTATGCTTTCTGATTTTTGTGTCATTAATCAATATATCTGTTAGTAAATCTGTGTGTCTTAGCATCTATATGTATTTCTTGTGCTCTTCTTTTCTGTTCATTTTTTTTTGTTCTTTTCACGTATGGTTGTTTCTATTTTACCATTACTTTTTTCTTTTTCTTTTCTTTATTTCCTTTTTTTGATGTTTATTTTTTTTAATGAAAAAGATAAAAAATGGTGTGGCTTTTAATGTGTGGGAAAAATGGAGAGGCTCTGGAAGGAGTCTGGGAGGAGAACAATAATCAGAATATATTTTATAAAAATTATTCGCATTAAAAAATCAGACACATTTAAATAATGTCTAGAGAAAGTTCTAGAGATGTGTTGCCTGTGGAAAAGCAAAAGTGTCTATGATACTCAGACATGTAATTTTGATACTCAGCAAGTAATTTTGAAAATTTCTGAAGAGTACAGTACACAGGGTTTTCCTTCTTTTTCTCTACTATGTAAATATATGGTTTCAGTTTAGACACATGAGTGCGTAAAAACTCAAAGGCAATGCATTAAATCCACAATTATAAGGTACTATTATTTTTGACATACATAGTATCAAGCTCCTAGAGCCATTTTATTTTAAAGAAGAAGATAATTTTAATGTGTTATGTTTTGTTTTGTTTTGCATTTTGTTTGTTTGTTTTTTCAGAATCAGGGTTCTCTGTGTAGAGCCTTTCCTGGATCCAAATCACACTATAGACCAGACTGGCCTCAAACTCACAAGATAAACCCACCTTTGCCTTCTAAGTGTTAGGATTAAAGGTGTGTGCCTCCCTGTTTTTTAAATTCAACAAAAGAATAATCAATTTTGGCAAATTTTTGTGACTCACCTATGCCAAAAAATACTCTAAAATATTGTAAAAGTAGTGTTTGAATGATTTTCTGCAGGAAACACATTTGAAATAAGCATAGGCTCCAGTATTGTCGTATGCATCATTATTATTACTGAGGAGTAATAAAAACTACTAAATTATTCAACTAAACTTCTGGAACGATCTCCCTGATTTGGAACTGTGTTTCCCGACACAGGGAAAGTAGCAGTGATTGTACAGAAACACAGCATTAATATTTCCATTATTTCTGTGACTGTTTACTTCAGTGTTAAGTTTCCTGGTTATTTCCAGAGTCTGGAAGGGTTAACAGTGATAGCCCCTTATCTGCTATTTCCTGGTCACCTGCTCTTCACAAACTCCTATTGTAAAATCACCTTTTCAGGTTGGTTACAGGTGTTTTATAGAGACAAATCTTGGGCATTATTTTCAGGTTCCTTAACATGACCTTATAATTGTCAGTATTTGAATAGTAGGCTTGATAACTCGTTATATTTAAATGCTCAACTTTCTGGGCAAGCTCATCATCTGGAGGCTGCACCTCTGTTGCTCAGACACTTTAGACTCAACCTGGGTAAAGGTAACTTGCCTGTATGCCTTCTACGCTGCTGTCTTTACTAAACTGTTATTTTATCTTACTTCAATGGTAGTCTCATTTCATAATTTATGTAAATAAATTATGTAATGTAATGTAAATAAATTTATGTAAATAAATTATGAAATGAGACTCACATAATTTATGTAAATAAATTATTAAAAGATATTACACACAGTAATGTCTCTGTATAACTATGAATGTATTTTCTTCTCACTTATTTCCAAGCTTTTATTATAAATTATCAATATCAAAATTCTAAGTAAAGACCCTTGAATCATTTTCATTAATTATAAAACTACATCCAATATTCTTATTTTAATTTTTAAACATTCCAAAATAATTCATTATGTTATCACCCAGTTGTCTACACTTAACTGAGTGTTCTCTTCTCAGTTCACTTTTAATTGCTCTATTTCCCATTGAGTTATTATGAACAATAAGGCATTACCTTAGACCAATTGACTAAGAGCACAGCATGGTCATCAATGACTTTGTGTGGAAGCTGAAAAGAAGATGCTTATCAAATTCTGTGTGCTTTTACAGGGTTCAGTAAGCTTAAGGTTCCTTGTCTTTGCCTTGATCATGGCTCTCATGGTCTCCATGCTTGTAAGTAAATCCAGAAAGTGTAAGGAATGGGTTTTTAGCAATTTTTGCCAACAACTTGCTCTGGTTCCAAACACTCTGAGTAATGTTACTACTTTGAATGTTTTTATGTGTTCAGTTTTCTTGAATCAATCTATGTAACTTTACACATTATTTAGAAGATTTCTCTCCTGGCCTGACAACCATTATTCCTGATATTCAGCTAATCTCAACTCTGTAGTATCATTCATTACACGAACAATACTATGTTCTAAGCTTATATTATATTCCTTAAGCATTTTTCAGGGTGTCAGAGGGCTCAAAGTGTGAAAGTTTATTACTGAAGACTCCACAGACACAGGACCTGCCTAGAGTCCAGTTGAAAGTTCTTTTGCCAGACACAATCTTCTAGAGGTTGAGCACACCCCTTCTGAAGAAGAGGGAGAAGATGAGAGAATGTCGTTATATGCAAACCATGGTTTCTGGAAATGCATTTTAGTAACATTTCAATGTGATTTGTAAGACAATGAAGTTGAGATATCTGATCACAACAAATTACATGGACAATATGAATTCAAATGAGTAATATAATTGCAGCATATGGATACATAAATATTAACAAATTAAATTTTAGAGAGTCAAGTCTTAAGGCACAACATTAAATATTGTACATTTTATAAAATATGAAATATTTATAAACTATATAATACTATATACTATATATACTATGAAACACTAGTTTATCGTGAAGGTAAGAGAGGAGTTGCCCTTGTATCAATAAGAACTATGAACTAATTTACTACTAAGTACTACTAATTTACTTTTTAAAACACATTTGGGCATTTCATTAAAATTAATTATCAGGTTATCATAGGGAAGTAAAAGTCTCAAGCAATCTATTTTAAGCATTGAAGTACAAGAAAGATCCCTTTTAATACAAAATATATTGAAATATTATTTGAAAGTAACACATGAGAACGAAAAGACAGGTTAGACTCAGCAAACTAATCATAGATAAATTTGAAAGAATTCTATGTTGTAGATTTTTACTTAGTCACATTCATTAATATTATCTGCATGAAGCTTTTCTTTACCAAAAATATATCTACAGTATTTTAAGTTTTTGAGATAACTCTTTTCTTTTTCAGGATTCTTTCCAGTTACTTCTTTGGCTTTCCCATCATTCATGATTATTCATGCTTCTTCAATACTTTCTTATAATGATAAGAAAAACTACAGCAAATGAAAAAAAGACCTTTCATTAAAATTTTGTATGATTTTAGATCTTCTATCTCATACTTTTAAACCAAATATCACTAATGATTCTAGTAGAAATGCATTTAATTTCTCAAGGGAATAAATTCAAAGTATATTATCTTAAAGTGGTCTTCTTTTCTGTTAGAGGAGAGGGCCATTTGTTCTTCCCACCTACCCTGCTAGCTTAGACCTAAAATAATTACACAGAAACTGTATTAATTAAAACATTACTTGGCTCATTAGCTCTAACTTCTTATTGACTAAATCTTACATAGTAATTTAACCCATCTCCATTAATATATGTGTATCACCACGAGGTCATGACCTACCAGCAAAGTTTCAGTACCTCTATCTCTGAGAGCAGATCCATGGCATCTCTCTGACTCTGCTTTTCTTCTCCCAACACGCAGTCCAATTTATTGCACCTACCTAAATTCTGCCCTATCAAGAGGCCAAGGCAGTTTCTTTATTCATTAACCAATAACAACCACACATAGATAGAAGGACTTCCCAAACAATTTCCCCTTTTCTGTTTAAACAAAGAGGAAGCTTTATCTTTAACATAGTAAAATTACATATAACAAATCAGTTATCAAGCAAGAATTTTGGCTACAATATTTATATTTACTTTATCTTTCATCATAACTAAGGAAAAGTATAATTATAACTCTAAATTCTTCTACTGTCCATCAAAGACCACAGAAGGATATATTACCTAAGTAAACAATAAATTAATTGTAAGCAACTTCCAAAAATCTAGATTTGACAGAGACCTTCCTTTTTATTTAAACAGAAAAGGGGAGGTGATGTGGGAGTTCCCTCTGTGTGCTGTGATTACCATTAATGATAAAGAAGCTGATTTGGACCAATAGAAAGGTAGAACTTAGGTAGGCAGGGAAAACTAGGAAGAATGCTGGGAAGAAGGAAGGAGCCGCCACTGGTGATAGATGTGCTAAAACTTTGCTGGTAGGCCACGACCTTGTGGTGATATACAGATTAATAGAAATGGGTTAAATTAATATAACAGATATCATAAATACACACAAAGCAATTAATTAAAACTTTCAATTATATTCTTTACACAGCTAAAAATAAAAAAAATGCAAAATTCATTTGGAAACTTCCAAGAACAGGTATAGGCAAAGTAATTTTAATAAAGAACTTTGCTGGAATTAGAAAACTTTACCTCAAATTATCAGTCAGAGCTGTAGTGATAAAGACATAATTACAGTGGCACAAAAGCAGGCATAGAGATAAGGAACAAGGAGCTCAAAATGAATCAACATATTATGGCCACCTAATTTTTGATAAAGTCATCAAAATTATACCCAGGAGAAAGCAAACGTAGTCAATACATTGTGTTGACAAAGCTGAATATTGGCTTCCTAAAGAGTAAAATAAGATCTCGATCTTCCGGTCTGCTCAGAAACAGATTTAAAATAGATGAAATGTCTTCTTTTAACAATTGAAATGTTCAGCTGATCATGTTGGTGCTAGCCTTTAATATGAGACACAATGGGAGTTCGATCTCTAAATTTGGGGTTAGCCTGGTCTACTGAGTGAGTTTCAGCACAGTTAGGGCTACACAGATAAATCCTGTCTCAAAAACAAACAAACAAATAAAATACCCAAAATCTGGAATGATGAAACTTCTGGAGGAATAAATGAAATGCACTGTAAGGCAAGAGGTTTCTGGACAAGACTCTAATCAAATGTGAAACAGTTCTAAACATCAATAAATGAGACTATATTGAATCTAAATATTTTATGTAAGAAAAAATATCAGAAAGAAAAACACAGAGCATGTAATTTGAGAAATTATGCTTTTGTTTTTGTTTTTGTTTTTTGAGACAGTAATTCTCTGTAGATTTGGAGCCTGTCCTGGCACTTGCTATGCAGGTAAAGCTGTCCTCAAACTAACCGAGATCCACCTGTTTCTGCCTCCTGAGTGCTGGAATTAAAGGTGTGTGACACCACCACCCAACCAGGAGAAATTCTTAACCAACTGGATCTCTGAATATACAGGATGTAGAGAACTAGGGAAATTAAACAACCACAAAAACCTGTCAAAGAATTGAATAATTCAACACCAAATGGTCAGCAAGGAAAACACAGAAGCAAGGAATACTACATGAACTCAGTTAGTTCTATGTATGTGTTGATGCAAGGATGGATACATAATAATAAAGAAAAAGAGACCATGAATGTTTGAGGAAATGAGAAGGGGACCAAGGAATCTTCCTTCTGGTGGCCAAGTCTTCACATAAGAGGTACTCCTCTGATAGGGGACACGTGACCAGACTATTAATAGGTGTCCTTTTCCACAATGATCTCTGATCGTTGGGAGAAAGATGTTTAATATACAGATGTCCTATAATGCGCGAAACAATACCACACCAGTTAGGGTTTAAAGGGGTATTTATTTGGGGGGCTAAAAATTACAAAACACCAACCATCAGGAAAGGAGCCTAGTCGCTGGAGCAGGAGCCAGAACCGGAACCAGGAGAGCTAGCCGAGGCTTGCTGCTCTTTTTTTAAAGAGAAATAGACCACGTCCCAGTGGGCTGGTATTTCAGGGGCTATTGGCTGAAGGAGTGAAAGGTGGTCCCGCAGCAGTCCTAGAATTCCACAGTCTCTAATTCACTGTAGTTTGGCCAGTTGTGGTTTTTTGTGTTAATTACCTTCTACTTCAATAGTAGATTCTCTGATTAGAGTTGAGAGATGCATTAATTTATGGATATAATTCATAAAGTGTATGCATAATGTTATATCCAGTTTGGATGCTTAAAAGAAATCCCACACTAGCTCAGAATTGAAAAATAGATAGGTATTTTCTTAGGGGCAAACTCAGAAGCAGAATTCTCTGCTTCTTGAACGCTGGACATAGATCAAATCAATCCAAATGAGCAGCCGACAAAAAGGAGGGAAAAGGGGTGGATGCAGGTTCTGTATCCGCATGTATAGTATAAGAGGCCACAGTCCAGTTGGTGGGTAACCACAAGCTGCAAACCTTCTTACAGCACTTTGCCCTTTTGTTTAAATAGAAGGGTTCTAAGTCTAATATAAATTTATATACAATAAGAACAAATATCCTATCCTAACTAGCTTAAGTCTTGTATAATAAATAACTTGGCCAGGTCAAGAGGGGAAAGTAACTACAGTTATCTAGTTTTCAACCCCATCGAAGATCTGAGAAGGGAGATACTATTACTTGAGTAAATAGGAAGTGCAATCAAGCAACTTCCAAAACGTGTAACAAATAACTGAGACAAGTGGCAATCACCCAAAGTCTCATTTGCAACGTTGAAGCAGCCAACTTTGGCTAAGGCCTAGAATAACTGACAGACCATTTTCAAAGGCAAGAAATTTTTCAAAACCATCTTGCCCTCTCTTGGCAAGATTTGACAGTCCTGCTTATCCATTTCCAGATACTAAGTATCTTGTGAGTGGTTGAGGTACCGGCATTTCTTTGCTCAAAGGCCAGTTTTGCCAAGAAGAAAACAAGCTCCAAGTGGAGTGACTTCGGTGCTCAACATTCTCTCAGGAATAGATCGGTGCTGCCAGGAGCAATTGTGTCTCACTTCAACAGAACCCTAAGTTATTTAAATGTCATTTTTTACAGCACTTGGAAGTGGTTGAAGATTATCTATCTAGGCAGAATATAATCTCGGTGTATCTAAAGAACCTGATTAGTCTAACTATAAGTATGACAAACATAGATGACTACTGATCTATAATTCTTAATACCTATCTAACTTAAAGACTAAGACAATAAACCACTGTGCAATAAAGGAGAACAATGACCTCCAAATATATATCTTGATCAGAGGTAGAAATGTACATTGCAATATAATAAATTTATATCAATATATAAAAGTGTTTTAAGTAGAGGTAGAAGCATGCATGCATATCATATTTAATATAATTTAACTTTGTATCAATACACAAGAATCTATACCAATGTAATTGCCTATAAATAATAACTCACAAGTATTCACATTATTTCTATTATTATTAGTGTAAGCTCATACCAATCTATTATCGTATTCAATTTCACACCCTTATTTGCTTTTTAAAAAGATCCCCGAGTCTATAAAATTCCCCTCCAACCCCTAACTGTATATCAATTATAATCAACCCCTAAATGATGTCCCTAACCCTGAGGACAAACTTTGTTGGGAAAGGGTGTGTCATCTTTTAGAATTACTTCCAGCTGTCATGGGGGCAATGATCATTCTACAGGATCCTGTGAAAGTAAAATGATAGTTAAGTTCCAAGATTAATGCCTGGTATAATTACAAACAGTCTCTGAGTATTTGGTGGAGGTCTGGCTAGAACGTTGTAAAAAAAAATGTGCACCATTTCAGCTAGACAAGTTGGAACCATCTTGAGCAGCTGATACCTAAAACAGGTCTTGTAGTAGCACTATCAGGATCATGAATGACATCTTATCCTCCAGGTGGAGTTGTTGTTATGGGGTCCCATCTTTTTCCTGGAAACTTCAAAGATTACTGCAGGAAAACTCATTATTCATTGTGGAAAACTTAAGCATTATTTATATAGACATATACAGACATATATGTTCAATGAAAGGTATGATAAAGACAAAAATAGATATGAAGAAAAGTAATTTTTTCTAAATATTTTTTTTTCATTCTGTCTCACATCATGGCTCCTGACATGAGACAGAAACTCTGAGTTTTTCTTTTAACAACATGCTTGGATTTAAAGAAGGACAGAGCTATTGTCCAACTCCAAAACCAGTTCTATATATTCATAAATATATATATACATATATATGTAAACTTTTAAGATTTGTGCTTACAAATCATATTTGATTTTCTTGATGATGCTTATTGGTTGTTATTTTTCCATCTGTCAGTATTCTAACATCCAGGGTCTCTTGAATTTTTGAAGGTGAGTAAGCCTCACATATTACAGTCCATAGTATTAACAAAACAGGTACTAAAAGTTGCATTGGTACCGAAGTCTGCCATATTACCTGTTATGTGATCCAGAAAACAGAAAACTTTATTGTCCAGCAGATGGTGTGGTTGCAGAATTGTGAATGGAAGCAGTGCAACCGGTTACAGGGACGGTCCTGGGCTGATTTAGTGTCCACTTTGGTACTGGTTAAATACTGAGAAATATGTGTTGCTTGACAAATTAAAGGCAATTAAATCAATTTCATGCACGGAGCAAGAAACCCAGAATCCAGGGGCAGGGAGCAGAAACCAGAAACTGCACATGTCGCCACACAGCAAGGAATCGCCTCAGGGAATGCAGTGGTTGTGTATACATGAGCTTGGGAAATTTCCAAGTTGCCACATGCAGCAAACTCCGTTGTGATGGGGATTCTAAAAAACAAACAAACAAACAAACAAACAAACAAAAAACCCTGCTTAGGCAAAAGCAAGCCTGTCTGGGCCGTGGAATGAATGACCAGGCCGTCCACCCGGTAGGTGTGGAGTTTAAATCCATTGGGCGCCTAGTGATGAACGGAAGCTTCAAAGAAAACCCACACTAGCTCAGAATTGAGAAACAGATATTTATTTAGGGGTAAACTAACAAATCAGAATTCTCTGCTTGAACGGTGGACATAGATCAAATCCAGCAATTTAACAATCCGAATGAGAAGCAGGCGAAAAGAAGGGAAAGGGGGCAGACACAGGCTCTGCATTCGCATAGATAATATAAGAGGTCACGCCCCAGAAAGCCGGTAACCACAATCTGCAAACCTTCCTACAGCACCAGTTGATAGAATAATAGTAGTAACTTCTTCCTTTGGGCCTGTGACCTGTCCTGCCAGATTCCTGACCAGATAATGGAAACAGGGATGGATTTTATCTATATAACAAGACTTAAGTCCAAGTAAATTGTGATCATTTACTCGCATAATGTTGATGGGACAATTGGAGAAGTGGGAGTGTTGACAGGCTGTTATTGTAACTGTCTATATTCATTACTGGGTAAAATTTGGCATATTTACCATTAAGTGAATATTGTTCAGATATTAAGAAAAATAAAATTATGAAATTCGTAGACAAATGGATGCAACCGGAAGCAATCATTTTGATGAGGTAACACAGACTCAGTAAGATAATGCTGAATATTTCATTTCATTAGTGGATATTATTTGTCTTTAAATCTCCAGATACACGTGTTTCATTTGAAATTCCCAAGAAGGTCAGACAATTGGTAAAAGGCCATGGTGGGGGTGCTCTCATGTGAAGAAAGATAGAAAGCATTCACATAAAGGTTCAGAGGGTATTAATGAAACAGACACATTAAACTGAAACGAGGGACAGCAGGCAGGGTAGAGGAAGGACTACAAAGAGGAAGAAATAGCGCTAAAGACTTCTCTAAAATGTTATGGAAAACTTAGCTACTCTTTTGGAAGCACTATCTCTGTCTCTGTATGTCAACCTGCCTGTCAGCCTATCTGTCTGTCTGCCTGCTGTCTCTCTGTCTGCCTATCTTTCTCTCTCTGGATCTCTCTCTCTCTCTCTCTCTCTCTCTCTCTCTCTCTCTCTCTCTGTGTGTGTGTGTGTGTGTGTGTGTGTGTGTATGCATGCGCATCTCTTCCCTCCCCTCCATTCTCTCTCACTCTCTTTGTCTCCCAACCCGCCTCTCTATCTCTCACACACACACTCTCTCTCTTTCTGTGTGTGTATGTATGTATGTATGTATGTGTTGATATCTTTTTAAAAGTGGTATCATATAATAATTTTGAATTAGAATTGTACATTAGCATATCTGCAGATTGAAATCACATTAGCAGCATTTGATAATGTTTAAAACTCTTTATCTTAAGAAATCATTTTTGATTAGACAGAGGTGGTGCATTCTTTAATCCCAGTACCTGGGGGTCAGCAGCATTCAGATCTCTGAGTTTGAGACCAGCCTGGTCTACAGAGTTCTAGACATGCAGAGCTGTTACACAGAGATACCAAGTCTTTAAAAAGAAGAAGGAGAAGGAGGAGGAGAAAAAGATGTAGAAGGAGGAGGAGGAGGAAAAGGAGAAGTAGAAGAAGAGGAGGAAAAGAAGGAGGAGGAGGAGAAGAAGAAGAAATTATTTTGGAGAGAGGTTTATGAGAAATTAATAGCTGAAAAATCTTTTCAGATGTATGATGTAAGAATTTATATTTGAACATATATGATTTATAAATGATATATTTAAGAAACCTGGGCTTGTTGAACAGACAAAGTAATTTTTAGACTAATAAAATAATTTCTACATAAAAGTACATGAATCAACTTATACTTTAGAAAGCCAGTTTTACTCATTTTGATCTGTGTAGTTGCCAGTCTACAAATTCTAGAAATTATTTGTCATTTTCCTTTGATGTATAGGCTTGAACAGAAATCAAATTATATGTTTGCCTCATTCTTCATCCACATCATCTACAACTATGCTTGACAGAGAAACCAAACACAATCTGTTTGAAAAGAAGTACCCTAGTATATTCTCACTAGACTTTATGTTGCTGCCTAACTAATGTTTTATTAATTCATATTTTCCCAATAAATTAATACATTTTAAACATATACTCTCTTGTATTGTTTGTTTCTGTTTATAATAGTTTAATATATTTTTCATATTGGTTGATTTAACCACACTCTCAATATGAACAACACTACAATAAGTTTAAATGGCAGTTCTTTAAAAATAAAAACAATTTAGTCACACATTACTCTTTTGTGTTGAGATTATTCAAATTTAATCCTAACATTATTTTGAAACTTAACATTCACTGTTTTAACCATAATTGTCTTAATGTGCTAAATAAGCTGAGAATTTAATCTTTCCTATCATACTGTTCCCTGATTTTGGAATGGACATAGTTATTCTATGTAATTGTATATTAACCTAGTAATTTTTTTCATTTTACAAGTGCTCAGTTTAAACAGTTACCTCAGCAGAGACTCTGTACTTATATCTGTGAATAATCGAGCAATTACAGAAAGATTTTTGGATACTTAGAGTATGAATATATCCATTTTAATTATGAAATGAGCATTAGTTTTTAGGAGTCAAGGACAAAAAGTAGGCCAGGATTGGCAATGTAATGGTTAATTTGAATGTTGATATGGCTATGTTATGAGACACCTATGACAGTAATGATGTACAACTTTGGGTGTGTTTGTGAGAGCATTTCTGAAAAGTTTTAAATGGGAGAGGAAAACTTACACTAATGTAGGTGGTACATTCAATATATTTGGGAGCTTACTTGAATAAGAGCATGTACCTTTGCTCGAGATTTCTCATTTCCCAGATACCTGATCTGCAGAGTAGGTAACACTGCACTCCCATGCATGAAGTCAGCAGCCATCATGCCTTTGTTGACATGACAGACTGTGCTCTCAAAGTGTGAGTCAACATAATTCCTTCATTCAGTTAGACCTCAGCATGTATTTGGTCCCATAGGTGACAATAAAATTACTAATCAATGTACTTTAAATGTCCCCTTCTTCCTTTTCACAGTATCTCTGGTCTCCATCGTGTTTGTTATGACCCGTCAGAACAAAACGAAGCCATTCGCATCTACCTTACCCCCCCCAAAAAAATGGACACTATCTTTGCATTCAGTGTCTAAGAATGGCATACTGAGCCAGGTACTCATATCAAGAAAATAATTTCATCTTTATATTTTGAAAAACTGAAAAAAGTCATGCGTGATTATGATTCTATGTGTTCTATAGAAAAGAAAATGGTTGAGATGAAGAATATTGCACATAGCAGCATTATGATCATAAGATCTCTGCAAACTTTTGTTTGTGCCCAGTGATTTAGAGAATTTATCTAACTCTCTTTGAATCCATGATTCATATCAATAGTTACATATATACCTCAGTTAAGTAACTAGAGTTTCATACATATTCTGTTGCCTCTACAAAGACATTATTTTAATCTACAAGAATAATTAATTTTATTATACTATATTTGGATTTTTTGAAGCATGGTCTCATAAGTAGTCCTGGCAGTCCTGGAAATCAAGTCTTTCTATAAACTACACTGGTCCCTAACTCACAGAGCTCTGCCCACCTCTGCCTGCCACTTGCAGAGATTAAATGCACATCCAAATGCACTCAGCAAATCTTATGGTTTTATTTTATTGCAGAACTAAACTAGTGAGTACTAAATCTTTTCATTTGACTTGATCTTATATCACTCTCATTAAATGCTAGTATACAAGTCTCGTCCACAATTACATATATGCAGTGTTAACTCAACTTGCCCAGCAGTCAGTTGCAGAAAACAAACGATACATTTTAAACATAACTAATGAGTTCAATTTACACAGTGCTGTAGGAAGTATTACAGCTTGTATTTACCCGCCTAATGGGGCATGGCCTCTTACACTGTTTATGGGGAAGCAAACATGTGGGCGGCCCTTCTCTCTCTTTCCCCTTGCTCCATTACTGCCGGCTGCTCCTTTGGATCACGTGATTCAATCGGTCAAGCGGAGAATTCTGATTTGTTAGTTTACCCCTCTATAAATGACTATCTATTTCTCGATTCTGAGCTAGTGTGGGATTTCTTTTAAGCGTCCAACCGCCATAACAACACAGCTGCAACATACATGCAGAGGACCCAGGTCAGTCCAAGCAAGCTCTGTCTTTTCTGTCTCTGTGAGCCTCTATGAGCCCAGGTTAGTCATTTCTGTGATTTTCTTGTGGTGCCCTTGGCCCTGCTGCCTTTCATGACCCTTCCTTCCCATCTTCTACAGGATTCTCCAAGGTATGCCTAAGGTTTGGCTGTGGGTTTGCGTTTGTTTTTGTCAGTTTCTGTGTGAAACACCGGTGATGACAACTGGGCCAGGCAACAATCTATGAATATAGCAGAATATCATTAAAAAATCTTTTTTGACTCTTTTTTTTTTAACCTGTCATGCCTAGTTCTATCCCATGTCTCTGGGATATCCAGCCTGGGTCAGGGGTTGTCCCTGGCTTTGTAACCTGATTTTGGGGCCTTTTCCATCTCATC
Source organism: Myodes glareolus (assembly GCF_982192425.1). Taxonomy (NCBI): domain Eukaryota; kingdom Metazoa; phylum Chordata; class Mammalia; order Rodentia; family Cricetidae; genus Myodes; species Myodes glareolus. The sequence goes on along the minus strand of NC_142033.1, from coordinate 19,438,422 downwards.
CAGTCTCCATAGCAGAGACTGTGCCTAGTCTCACTGCAACTTGATATGCCTACTGTGCCTAGTTTTACTGAAGAAAAGGCTGGTTGTTTACATGAATGGGAGGCCTGCTCTTTTCTGAAACAAAAGGATGAGGGGTGGAATGGGAGTGAAGTGGAAAGGGAAAAGGAAACGGTGTGAAGAAAAGAGGAAAGGAAAACTGATCAGTCAGGAAATAATTAATTTTAAAATAATAAGTAAAAACAAACCAATGAGTTCATTTAGATCAGTTAGTATAAGTGTTAAACTTGCCAATTTCAATATCCCGAGAAATAATCTACATTTGATTTAATCTAAAACTCTCTTTACCCACTTAAGAAGACATTTTAAGGTATAATCTAGTGGAAGGTCATGAGGTGGTGTGATGGTAAAGTGTTTGCACACAAGCGTGAGAGTACTTGTGTAAGATCTTCAGTGCCCATCTAAATAGCTGGGATGGGTGATGAAGGGCAGAGGTAGAACTGGTAGAGAGGAACGTGAGAAAGTAGGAAGAAGAGGAGGACGAATACCAACATGATATTTTCTGTAAAGATCCATTTTGGTATTGCAACTTTCAGTGCCAATACAATGACACCCTTGACAGATACTTATAATCAGTTACCGGTACTTCCTCTGTACCACACTTTTACCAAAGGGCACAGTGTTGGCTCTAGAAAATAAATAAATATCAGCCACGTTCTGTTACATGAATCTTTAGAGCAATCTGCTACTCTTCCTGATCGTGAGGCTATAACTATGACAGGAGGATATTGCTGCGTTCGTAGCATGCAATTCCGCCACTGAATCCCATCCTTGCACACCTGGCAATGACCGAGCACAATAATAAGTGAAACAATGCTTTCATTATACTGCTCCGACCTAAGTGAATAAAGTGTAAATCAAATTGTAATTTTCAAGTATTTCAATTCCTCTGTGCTTCCTAAGCTAGTTTGTAGTATACGATTGTGGTGCTCAACCTGTTTGTTGGTACCCCCTTTGGTAGTTGAATGATGCTTTCACAGGGGTCACCTAGGACCATCAGAAAACACAGATATTTCCCTTATGATTCATAACAGTAGCAAAATAAGTTGTGAAGTAAAAGTGAAATAATGTTATGGCTGGTGGTCACCAGAAAATGAAGAACTGGATTAAAGTGTTTCAGCATTTAGATAGGTTGAGAAATACTGATATAGATCATTCAGAGTATTGTTTTGTAAGGACAGGTCTGTTAACACCATGACTCCAAATTTTACATAAGAGAACTGGTGATGCAAAACTAAGGAAGTAACTGTGTCCTTTGGCTTACAGAAGCTTCTCAGTTTCATTAGGTCCCTTTTATTAATTGTTTCTTTCAGTGTCTGAACTACTGGTGTTATATTTAGGAAGTAGACCCCTTGTCCACGCATTCAAGACTTCCCACTTTCTCTTCAATGAGATTCACTGTGACTGGATTTATGTTGAGGTCTTTGATCCATTTGTATTTATATTTTGTGCATGGGATAGATATGGATCTATTTGTGTTCTTTTACAGGTTGACATCCAGTTATGCTGGCACCATTTGTTAAAAATGCTTTCTTTTTTTCATTGCATAATTTTAGCTTCTTTGTCAAAAATCAAGTGTTCAAAAGTATGTGGATTGATATCAGGGTCTTTGATTCGATTCCATTGTTCCAACTGTCTATTTTTATGCCAATACTAAGCTGTTTTTATTACTATATTTCTATTGCAGAGTTTTAAGTAAGAAATGGTTATGCCTCCAGAAGTTTCTTTATTGTACAGAACTGTTTAGACTATTTTGGGATTTTTGTTTTTCCATATGAAATTGAATATTTTTCTTTCCAGGTCTGTGAAGAATTTTGCTGGAATTTAATGGGCATTGAATTGAATCTGTAGATTATTTTTGGTAGGATTACCATTTTTACTGTGTTGATTCAACCTTTTCAAAAGCATGGGAGATCTGATATCTTCCTCAATTTCTTTTTTCAAAGGCATAAAAAGGACATAATGGCATTGGTTAGTTTTACCCCAAGATGTTATGTTATTTGTGGCTATTATAAATTGTGATGTTCTCAGATTTCTTTCTCAGCCCCTTATCATTTGTATATAGGAAGGCTACTGACTTTTTTGAGTTCATCTTGTAACAAAGCAAACCTCCACAGATACAAAAATAATCGAAATAACCCCATGTTTCTTATAGGATCATCATGGCTTAAAACTAGAATTCAACAGCAATACTAATTCCAATAAGCCCACAAACACATGGAAATTAAACAATGCCCACCTGTCTCATCAAAGGGTCAAAGAAGAAATTAAGGGAGAAATTAAAGACTTCCTAAAATCCAATAAAAATGACCATACAACATACACAAATTTATGGGGCACAATGAAAGCAGTGTTAAGAGGAAATTTCATAGTTCTAAATGCCTACATAAGAAAGTTTGAAAAACCCCACACTAGTGAATTAACAGAACTCTTGAAAACTTTAAAGCAAAAAGAAACAAACTCACCCAAGAGAACTAGACAGCAGAAAATAATCAAATTGAGAGCTGAAATCAACAAAATAGAAACAAAGAAAATAATACAAATAATCAATGAGATAAAGAGTTGGTTCTTTGAGAAAATCAACAACATAGACAAACCTTTATCCAAACTAACAAAAAGGTAGAGAGAGAATATTCAAAGTAACAAAATCAGAAATGAAAAGTGGAACATAGCAACAGACATGAAGGAAATCCAGAGAATCACCAGGTCATATTTTAAAAACCTGTACTCCACAAAATTGGAAAACTTAAAGAAAATAGACAACTTTATAGATAAATATCACTTACCAAAATTAAATCAAGATCAGGTAAGCAAATTAAATAGACCTACAACTGCTAAAAAAGCAAAAACAGTCATCAAAAGTCTCCCAACCAAGAAAAGCCCAGGCCCAGATGGTTTAAGCTCAGAATTCTACAAGATTTTCAAAGAAGAACTAATACCAATACTCATCAAATTGTTCCACACTATAGACACATAAGGAACATTGCCAACCTGTTCCTATGAGGAAACAATCACCCTGATACACAAACCACATAAAGACATTACTAAGAAAGAGAATTATAGACCAATGTCATCCATGAATATTGATGCAAAAATACTAAATAAAATACTGGCAAATCGAATCCAAGAACACATCAGAACCATCATGCAACATGATCAAGTCGGACACATCCCAGAGATGCAGGGATGGTTCAAACATATCTGTCAGCATAATCCACCATATAAACAAACTGAAAAATAAAACAACACGATCATCTCATTAGATACTGAAAATTCTTTCAATAAAATACAACATCAATTCATGATAAAGATTTTGGAGACAGTAGGGATACAAGGAACACACCTAAACATAATAAGAGCAATATACATAAAGTCAGCAGCCAGCATCAAACTAAATGGAGAGAAACTAACAGCAATTCCACTGAAATCAGAAACAAGGCAAGGTTTTTCACTCTCTCTATATCTATTCAATATAGTTCTTGAGGGTCTAGCTAGAGCAAAAAGACAAAAAAAAGGAGATCAAGGGGATAAAAAACAGAAAAAAAGAAGTAAAACTCTCACTATTTGCTCATGATATGACTGTTTACATAAGCAACCCCCAAAATTCTATCAAGGATCTTCTACAACTCAAAAACACTTTCAGTAATGTAGCAAAGATGCAAGGATAACTCAAAAAAATCAGTAGCCCTTCTTTACACAGATGATAAATGGGCTGAGAAAGAAATCAAAGAAATATCACCCTTCACAATAGCCACAAATAGCATAAAATATCTTGGGGTAACTCTAACCAAACAAGTGGAAACCAGTATGACATGAATCTTTGAAGAAAGAAATTGAAGAGGACGCCAGAAAGTGAAAAGATCTCTCATGCTCTTGAGTAGGTAGAATTAACATTGTAAAAATGGCAATCTTATCAAAACAAATCTACAGATTCAATGCAGTGCCCAGCAAAATCCCAGCAAAATTCTTCACAGACCTCAAAAGAATGATACTCAACTTCATATGGAAAAGCAAAACGCCCAGGATAAAAAAATCAATCATTTATAATAAAGAAACTTCTAGAGGCATCACAATACCTGACTTCAAATTCTACTACAGAGCTACAGTACTATAACAGCCTGGTACTGGCATAAAAGCAGACGGGAGAAACAATGGAACCAAATAGAAGACCTGGATATCAATCCACATACATATGATCACCTGATTTTTAACAAAGAAGAAAAAATAAATAAATGGAAAAAAGACAGTATGTTTAACAAATGGTGCTGGCATAACTGGATATCAACATGTAGAAGAATGAAAATAGATCCATATCTATCACCATGCACAAAACTCAGGTCCAAATGGATCAAAGACCTCAACATAAATCTAGCCACACTGACCCTCTTAGAAGAGAAAGTTGGAAGTACACTTGAACGCATTGGCACAGGAGACCACTTCCTAAATATAATCCCAATAGCCCAGCTGGACTGGGACTGAACGAGCATGAGATCAAACCGGACTCTCTGAATGTGGTTGACATGGGGGTTGACTGAGCCCCCAAGGTCCAAATGAAGACTGAGAAGCCATTGACAATGGCACTGGGTCTTGTTTCATCTGCATGGACTGGCTTTTTGGGATCCTGGCCTGTTTGGATGTTCACCTTCCTGGACCTGGAGGGAGGGGGAAGGAACTTGGATTTCCCACAGGGCAGGAAACCCTGACTGCTCTTGGGAATGGTGAGGGAGGAGGAAAGGGAGTGGGGGGAGTGGGGGGGGCGGGAGGGTATTGGGAGGAGGGGAGGAAGTGGAAAGAGTGTTTTCGGATACTTGAATAAACAAGTCTAACGGAAAAAAAAAAGAAAGAAAAGGAAGGACAGAGAGGGATAGAGAAGAAAGAGATATCTTGATAGACCAAACCTTTAAGGAGCTAGAAAGAAATAAAACACTTGGGTATTTCCCAGGAATCCAAAAGGATGACACCAGATAAGACTGTAAGCAACAGTGGAAAAGATGTCTAATATGGCCTTCCCCTGTAATTAGATTGATTATTACCTTAATTGTCATCATAAAACCTTCATCCAGCAATTAATGGTAGCAGATACAGAGATCCACAGAGAAGCACTAGGCTGTGCTTCTGGAGAACAGTCAAAGAGAGGGATGAGTGACAGTATGAGCAAAAGGGTCAAGACCCTGTTGGTGATACCCACAGAACAGCTGACCTGAGCTAGTGAGAGCTCACCGACTTAAGACTGATAGTGGAGGAACCTGTATGGGACCAAACTAGGCTCACTAAATGTGGGGAACAGTTGTGGGACTTGGGCAGTTTATGGGGCAAATGGCAGTGGGCAGAATTTGTCCCTAGTACTTAAACTGGTTTCTTGGAGCAAATTATCTTTGGAGGGATATTTTTCTCAGTGTAGATATTGGGGGACACAAAGTTTGAAGTGATGTGTCAAACTTTGTTGACTCCACATGGGAAGCCTTACCCTTTCTGAGGAGAGGATGGGCGGTGGGGTGGGACAGAGGGTAGGACAAAGAGAGGGAGGAGACATATGGGGATCAGGGATAGCTATGTAAAATGAGAAAAGCGTGTATTAAAAAAATTTCTATCAAAGAAAAAAGAAAACAAATTAAACAGGAAAAAGAAAGGAATAACAAGGAAGACTATAAGTAGAGAGCAAAAGGGAAAAGGGAAAAATTTCATGTAACAAAGCAAAATATCTAGAGTTCCGTTTTTAAAATGAGACTGCTGATAACCTGCATATTGCCAGCCCAGGTCTAAGCCAGATGGGGGTCTCATTGCTGAGAGGAGAAGTAGACAGAAGACCCCGTCCCTAACTCAGAATCTATCTACAATCAATAAACGCTCTCTCTCTCTCTCTCTCTCTCTCTCTCTCTCTCTCTCTCTCTCTCTCTCTCACACACACACACACACACACACACACACACACACAAACTTATTTTTCTCCCATGGGGTCTAAATGAATATACAAAGCTGTCTTAAGAGCAGGCCCAGTGCCCTGTTTCAGATCGTCAAGACAAAATAAACTCACTGGCATTTTTGAAAGATTTTAAAAATTGTTTTGTTTTATTTTGTTTCTGTCTTACAATGAGGTCTGCTCATTTTCCCTCTTATAAGGCTTTGCTTATACTAATGCTTTCTGATTTTCATTGTTAATCAGTATCTCTCTTTGTGAATGTGTGTGTTCACATCCCTATTTCTTTTTTATTGCTTTTATTGGGCTATATATTTTTCTCTGTAACTCTCTCTTCTACCCTCTATTTGATGTTCATGCTCCCAGTTAACTCAGGAGATCTTACCTTTTTCTACTTCCCATTAGATCCATTCCTGTCTCTTTTGGGTCCTCTTTGTTGTCTAGGTTCTCTGGGATTGTGAATTGTAGCCTGGTTTTTCTTTGCTTTATGTCTAAAATCCACTTGTGAATGAGTACATATGATATTTGTCTTTCTGGGTCTTGGTTACATCACTCAATATAATGTTTTCTACTTCCATCCATTTGCCTGTAAATTTCATGATGTCATTATTTTTTTTCACTGTTTAGTACTCCATTTTGTAAATGTCCCATATTTTCCTTAACCATTCTTTGGTCAAAGGGCATTTAGGTTGCTTCCAAATCCTGACTATGACAAACAATACTGCTTGAATATAGTTGAGCTCATATCCTTATGGTAGAATTGAGCATTCTTTAAATACATATCCAAAAGTGTTATAGCTGAGTCTTGAAAACAGTTGTTTCCTAATTTCTGAAAAATCGCCATACTGACATCCAAAGGGGTTATACCAGCTTGCACTCCCACCAGCAATGCAGGAATGTTCCCTTTAGCCCACAACCTCTCCAGCATAAGTTATCATCAGTGTTTTTGATCTTGGACATTCTTACAAGTTTAGGATGAAATCTCAAAGTTGTTTTGATTTGCATTTCTCTAATGGATTGTGCTTTGCTTTGGCTCTTTATTTTCTGTTCAATCATTTGTTTTATTCTTTTTGTGTATGGTTATCTTTATTTTACCATTACATCATTACTTTCTTTTTCTTTCCTTTCTTTCCTTTTTTTTTGATGACTGCTTTCTTTCTAATGAGAAAGATAATAAAGGATGTGGATTTGGATGTATGGGGAAAATGTAGAGGCCCTGGAAGGAGTTTGTGTAGTGGGAACCAGAATCAGAATATATTACGTAAAAATTATTTCTATTAAAAATCAGTCATATTTAAATAATTGCTACATCCTGTGGAAAGTTCCAATCTTGAGAAAGTTGTAGAGATGCACTGTCTGTGAAACAGCAAAAGTATCTATCATACACAGAAATATGATCAGTTGCCAGCAAGTGGATTTCAAAGCTTACTAAGACTATAATACATAGTGTTTTTTTCTTTTTCTCTACTGTGTAAATATATGGCTTTGATTCAGATGCATGAGTGTATAAAAACTCAAAGGATGTGCATTAAATCCCCAACTTTAAGGTAACATTATTTTTGAGATACATAGTACCAAGCTCCTATAGCCATTTTATTTTAAAGAAAAAGAAAAATTTATTATTTAAACTCAACAAAAGACTGATGAACTTGTGAAGCTACTAAACAGTCCCACACCAGTTAAGAATTGTGGATAAAAAAAAGGGCTATTTATTTGAGGGGGAAAACATACAGATCACCATCCCAAATAACAGTCCTCTCATTGCAAACAGGAAACAGACAATCTAGTTGCTGGAAGCAAGAGAAAGAACACCAATTCCGCTGCTTTTTAAAGTATAAGAGACCACGCTCCAGTGGGCTGGTATCTTAAAGGCTATTGGCTAAAGGAGCAGAAGGAGCTCCCACAGCAAACTTGGGCAAATTTTTGTATACAACATATGCAGAAATGTACTCTAAAATATTGTGAAAAATGTAATTTGAATGGTTTTTTATAGAAAACACATTTGAAATAAGCACTGGGCTCCAGTACTGTCATATACATCATTATTTTTACTGAGTAGGAATAAAAATTGCTAGATCACTCAGCAAGTTCCAGAAAGATCTCCCTGATTTGCAACTGTTGTTTCCTGACACAGAGAAAATAGCAGTGATTGTACAGAAACACAGCTTTAACGTTTCCATTATTTCTGCACTCTTTACTTCAGGGTGAAGTTTCCTGATTATTCACAACTGCCTGGAAGGGTTAAAAGTGGAGGCCCCTTTTCTGCTATTTCCTGGTCATCTGCTCTTCACAAATCCTATTGTAAAATCACCTTTTCCAGTTGATTACTGGTATTTCATAGAGACAGATTTTGGGCATTCTTTTCAAGTTCCTTAACATGATCTTATAATTGACACTATTTAAATAGTAGGCTTGGTATCTCAGTATGTTTAAATGCCCAGCCTTCTGGGCAAGTTCATTATCTGGAGGCTGTACCTCTGCTGTTCAGACACTTTAGGCTCATCCTGAGTAAAGGTAACATGTTTGAATGCCGTCTCCTCTCCTATCTTGGCTGAATTGGTTGTTTGTTAAAACTGATCAAATTTTCACTCTACAGTAGCCAATATTCACTTTCTCAATAATGATTTTTAGACTAATCTTAAATGTTAACCTAAATATCATAGGTAAACTGCACAAATTTCACTGTGAATAGGTTTATGTTTGTATACGTTCAACACAGAAGACATTGAGTAATGTTTCTGAAAGACACAAAAACAAATGTCTGTTCATTCAAGATAGTTCACTAATCACAGATCACAGAGAAAAGGAGAGAATCCTCATTTGCCTCTTTGGTATTGAAATGAACCCATTAGAATTGCATACAGGAACTTTTGTGGGGATTCTCACAGGAGCATGGAGGGGTCAAAGGCAACTGTGCTGCTGTAAATATCATCTCTGCATAACTGAGCACTCAGCACATCTGCATTTCTGTAGCCCTCTGACCAATTTCAATGAACTCTCCTAGGAGCATCATATTCTCTGGAACTTGCTTGCTGCTTCTGAACACTCAGGAAGTTTCTGAGCCTTGTATCTTTCTGATATTCCAGAGTTTTAAGGTGTATTAGCTTCAAAGATCTGCAAAGCAGGCTTCACCATCCATCAGGAGAGATGTTTTCAATCTGGATGAAATTGTTACACAAACAGCAATTTTCCTAAGTTATTCTATTTCAACAATCAACTTTCTTTTTGTTGTTGTTATTTTACCAACTTTCCATAATACTTTTTAATCATGGACAACACATCTTTCATTCTTCAGGACTTACATTATTAATGATGCACAGAATTTTCTATATCATCTCTTCATTCTCTTTAACTGATTTCCATTTGCCTAATAACTTTTCATAATTTGCCTAATTTCTTTTCATAAAAGAAAATATTTTGGTATTTAAAACATTATGTTTCTATTTGATAAGTATTTTAACAAGCAATATATCAATTAATGTACGTGTTGCTATCAACTTTTTTGTGTTTATGTGTCTTTCTTTGTGACTGCTTATCTGTCTGTTTTTTCTTTTTCTTTTTTTTTTCTTTATGGTGTTTTGATACAGGGTTTCTCTGTAGCTTTGGAGCCTGTCCTGGAACCAGCTCTTGTAGACCAGGCTGGCCGCGAACTCACAAAGATTAGCCTGCCTCTGCCTCCTGAGTGCTGGAATTAAAGGGGTACACTACCACCGCCCAGTTTGTTTGTCCGCTTTCTATCCTATCTTTTTTTTTTGTAATTTTATTAAATTATAAAAAGTTTCCATTTACGCCCCTCCTCCCAACGCCCTCCCACTCCCCCCCTCCCACTCCTCCTCCCTCTTTGTCCCCTAGGGAAGTCAGGGTCTCCTGCCCTGTGGGAAGTCCAAGTTCCTCCCCCCTCACTCCAGGTCCAGGAAGGTGAGCATCCAAACAGACTGGATCCCAAAAATCCAGTATATGCAGAGGAAACCAGTCCCAGTGTCATTGTCAATGGCTTCTCGGAAGGACTGCAGGCCAGCCACATTCAGAAAATCCGGCCACATTCAGAGAATCTGGTTGGATCACATGCTCGTTCAGTCACGGTCCATCTGGCCTTGGTAAACTCTCATTAGATCCGACCCCTTGTATCAGTGGGTGATAGTATCCCTCGCAGTCCTTCGTCATTTTCTTCCTCCTTTTGCTCCTCGTTTGGATCTTGGGGGGCTCAGTTCGGTGCTCCAACGCGGGCCTCCATCTGTATCGTCATCCAACGCCAGATGAGGGATCTATGGTGATAAGCAAAATATTCATCAGTATGGTCACGGGCCAAGGCCGGTTCAGGCACCCCCTCCTCTGTCCAGAGAACAATCTGGGGATCTCTCCTTGGACCTGGGATCCCATATATAATCAAGTTTCCTGTAAACTCTAATATGACTCCCTTAGTTGAAATATATTCTTCCCTGATCCCACATTCATCCTTCCTCCCTTCCCCCCATCCCGGTCAACCGAGCTTTCTCCATTCCTCCCCTACTCCCTTCTCTCTAACCCTCTCCCCTTCCATCAACCCTCCCACCCCCCCCCATGCACCCAAGGTTACCTGGGACTCTTGACTATTTCCTACCTCCTGGCGGATAGGTAAATAATCTTCATCAGGTTCGTCTTCTTATTTAGCTTCTCTAGAATCACGAATAATAGGCTCAAAGACCTTTAATTATGGTTAGAATTCACTTATGAGTGAATACATACCGTGTTCCTCTTTTTGGGTCTGGCTTACCTCACTCAGTAAAGCGTTTTCTATGTCCATCCATTTGCATGTAAAATTCAAGATGTCATTATTTTTTACCGCTGAGTAAAACTCTAATGTGTATATGTTCCACACCTTTTTTAACCATTCTTCTATTGAGGGGCACCTAGGCTGTTTCCAGGTTCTGGCTATTACAAATAGTGCTGCTATGAACATAGTTGAACAAACGCTTTTGTAGTATGTTTGGGCATCTCTAGGGTATATTCCCAAGAGAGGAATTGCTGGGTCCTGAGGGAGGTTGACTCCCAGTTTCCTGAGAAACCTCCACACTGATTTCCAAAGTGGCTGCACAAGTTTGCATTCCCACCAAAAATGGATGAGTGTTCCCCTCATTCCACATCCCCTCCAGCATAGGTTATCATTGGTGTTTTTAACTTTAGCTATTCTGACAGGTGTAAGATGGTATCTCAAAGTGGTTTTGATTTGCATTTCCCTGATCGCTAAGGAGGTTGAGCATGACCTTAAGTGTCTTCTGGCCATTCGAAGTTCATCTGTTGTGAATTCTCTGTTCAGATCAGTACCCCATTTTTTAATTGGGTTAATTAGAGTTTTAGTGTCTAGTTTCTTGAGTTCTTTGTATATTCTGGAGATCAGACCTTTGTCTGATGAGGGGTTGGTGAAGATCTTCTCCCAGTCAGAAGGCAGCCTTTTTGTCTTACTGACAGTGTCCTTTGCTTTACAGAAGCTTCTCAGTTTCAGCAGGTCCCATTTATTCATTGTTTCTCTTATTGTCTGTGCTGCTGGGGTCCTACTTAGGAAGTGGCCTCCTGTGCCTATATCTTGTAGACTACTTCCCACTTTCTCTTCTATCAGGTTCAAAGTGGACAGATTGATGTTGATGTCTTTAATCCATTTGGACTTGAGTTTTGTGCATGGTGATAGATATGGATCTATTTTCATTCTTCTACAGGTTGACATCCAGTTATGCCAGCACCATTTGTTAAAGACGCTTTCCTTCTTCCATTGTATACCTTTAGCTCCCTTGTCAAAAATTAGGTGTTCGTAGGTTTGAGGGTTAGTATCTGGGTCTTCTATTCGATTCCATAGGTCGACTTCTCTGTTCTTATGCCAATATCAAGCTGTTTTCAATACTGTAGCTCTGTAATAGAGTTTGAAGTCAGGGATAGTAATGCCTCCAGAAGTTCCTTTATGGTATAAGATTGTTTTGGCTATCCTGGGTTTTTTGTTTTTCCATATAAACTTAATTATTGTTCTCTCAAGGTCTGTGAAGAAGTTTGATGGGATTTTGATGGGGATTGCATTGAATCTGTAGATTGCTTTTGGTAGAATTGCCATTTTTACTATGTTGATTCTCCCAATCCAAGAGCAGGGGAGGTCTTTCCATTTTCTGGTATCCTCCTCAATTTCTCTTTTCAAAGGCTTAAAGTTCTTGTCAAATAGGTCTTTCACATCCTTGGTTAGAGTAACCCCAAGATATTTTATGGTGTTTGTGGCTATCGTGAAAGGTGATGTTTCTCTGATTTCCCTCTCCGTTTCTTTATCCTTTGTGTATAGGAGTGCCACTGATTTTTTGGAGTTGATCTTGTATCCTGCCACGTTACTAAAGGTGTTTATCAGCTGTAGGAGTTCTTTGGTAGAGTTTTTGGGGTCGCTTATGTACACTATCATATCGTCTGCAAATAACGAAAGTTTCACTTCATCCTTTCCAATTCGAATCCCCTTGATCCCCTTATGTTGTCTTATTGCTATTGCTAGAACTTCAAGCACTATATTGAAGAGGTATGGAGAGAGTGGACAGCCTTGTCGTGTTCCTGATTTTAGTGGAAAGGCTTTGAGTTTCTCTCCATTCAATTTGATGTTAGCTGTCGGCTTGCTGTATATTGCTTTTATTATATTTAGGTATGATCCTTGTATCCCCAGTCTCTCCAACACCTTTATCATAAAAGGGTGTTGAATTTTGTCAAACGCTTTTTCAGCATCCAATGAAATGATCATATGATTTTTTTCTTTCCGTTTATTTATATGATGGATTGCATTGATAGATTTGCGTATGTTGAACCATCCCTGCATCTCTGGGATGAAGCCTACTTGATCATAATGGATGATTTTTCTAATGTGTTCTTGGATTCGGTTTGCCAGTATTTTATTGAGAATTTTCGCATCGATGTTCATGAGTGAGATTGGCCTGTAATTCTCTTTCTTGGTTGTGTCTTTGTGTGGTTTTGGTATTAGGGTGACTGTAGCTTCATAAAAGGAGTTTGGCAGTGACTTTTCTTTTTCTATATTGTGGAATACATTAAGGAGTATAGGTATTAGCTCTTCCTGGAAGTTCTGGTAGAATTCTGCATTGAAACCATCTGGTCCTGGGCTTTTTTTGGTAGGGAGATTTTTGATAACAGCTTCTAGTTGTTCACGACTAACAGGTCTATTTAGATTGTTCACCTGGTCTTGGTTCAACTTTGGTATATGGTACTTATCTAAAAAAATGTCCATTTCTTTTACATTTTCCAACTTTGTGGCATATAAACTTTCGTAGTAAGATCTAATGATTCTCTGTATTTCCTCTGTGTCTGTGGTTATGTCCCCCTTTTCATTTCTGATCCTATTAATTTGCAAGTTCTCTCTCTGCCGTTTGATTAGTTTGGATAGGGGTTTGTCAATCTTGTTAATTTTCTCCAAGAACCAGCTTTTTGCTTCATTGATTCTTTGAATTGTTTTCTGTGTTTCTATTTTGTTGATTTCAGCCCTCAGTTTGATTATTTCCAGTCTTCTACTCCTCCTGGGTAAATCAGCTTCTTTTTTTTCTAGAGCTTTCAAGTGTGTTGTTAAGTCTCCAATGTGTGTTTTCTCTGTTTTCTTTAGGTGGGCACTTAGTGCTATGAACTTTCCTCTTAGCACTGCTTTCATTGTGTCCCATAGGTTTGAATACGTTGTGTCTTTGCTTTCATTATATTCAAGGAAGGCTTTAATTTCTTTCTTTATTTCTTCCTTGACCCAGGGGTGATTTAGTAGTTGACTGTTCAACTTCCATGAGTTTGTTGGCTTCATGGGGGTACCATTGTTGTTGAATTCTAATTTTAATCCATGGTGATCTGACAAGACACAGGTGGTCACTAATATTTTTTTGTATCTGTGGAAGTTTGCTTTGTTACCAAGTATGTGGTCAATTTTCGAGAAGGTTCCATGAGCTGCAGAGAAGAAGGTATACTCTTTCCTATTTGGGTGGAGTGTTCTATAGATGTCTGTTAAGTCCATTTGATTCAGTACCTCCAGTAAATCTCTTATTTCTCTGTTAGGTTTCTGTCTGATTGACCTGTCCATTGGTGAGAGAGGAGTGTTGAAGTCTCCTACTATTAGTGTGTGTGGTTTGATGACTGCCTTGAGTTCTAGAAGAGTTTCTTTTACATATGTGGGTGCCTTTATATTAGGGGCATAGATATTCAAGATTGAGACTTCTTCCTGATGAATTGTTCCTGTTATGAGTATGAAATGTCCATCTCCATCTCTTCTGATTGATTTTAGTTTGAAGTCGATTTTGTTAGATATTAGAATGGCCACACCCGCTTGTTTCTTAGGTCCATTTGCTTGGAAAACCTTTTCCCAACCCTTTACTCTGAGTAGGTGTCTGTCTTTGTGGTTGAGGTGTGTTTCTTGTAGACAGCAGAATGTTGGATCCTGTTTTCGTATCCAATCTCTAAGTCTGTGCCTCTTTATAGGTGAGTTGAGACCATTGATATTAAGTGATATTAATGACCAGTGATCGATGACTCCGGTCATTTTTTTGGGTAGTAGCGTGTATGTGTTTTCCTTCTTTGAGTTGTGCTTGTGGAGGGTCGTTAAATGTCTGAGTTAATGTAGGCAGTGTTGGGAATATTGGATTCCTTGGGTTGTGATTTTCCTTCTAGTATTCTCTGTAAGGCTGGATTAGTAGCTACGTATTGTTTAAATTTGTTTTTATCCTGGAATATTTTGTTTTCTCCATTGATAGTGAACAATAGCTTGGCTGGGTAAAGTAGTCTGGGTTTGCATCCATTGTCTCTTAGTTTCTGCAGTACCTCTGTCCAGGACCTTCTGGCTTTCATGGTTTCCATAGAGAAGTCTGGTGTAAGTCTGATAGGTTTACCTTTATAAGTTACTTGACCTTTTTCCTTTGCAGCTTTCAATATCCTTTCTTTAGTCTGAATGCTTTGTGTTTTGATTACTATATGACGAGGGGATATTTTTTTCTGATCCAGTCTATTCGGTGTTCTGTATGCTTCTTGAACCTTCATAGGAATATCGTTCTTTAGGATGGGAAAGTTTTCTTCTATAATTTTGTTGAGTATATTTTCTGGACCCTTGAAATGCAATTCTTCTCCTTCTTCTACTCCTATTATTCTTAGATTTGGTTTTTTTATTGTGTCCCACAGTTCCTGAATGTTTTGTGATGAGAATTTGTTGGATTTGCTGTTTTCTTTGGACAGTGTTTAATTTCTCTATGGTGTCCTCAGAGTCTGAGATTCTTTCTTCTATCTCTTGTATTCTATTGGTTAAGCTTGTTTCTGAAGTCTCTGTTCGTTTACCCAGATTTTCCATAGCCAGCCGGCCCTCGGTTTGTGATTTCTTCATTGACTCCATTTCAGTTTTCAAATCTTGAACTGTTTCTATTACCTGTTTGATTGTTTTTTCTTGGTTTCCCAGAACTTCATTTACGGATTTACTCATTTCTTCAAACTTTTTGGTATATTTCTCTTCCATTTCTTTACTCATTTCCTCAATTTTTTTGTTATACTTATCTTCCATTTCTTTACGGCAGATTTTCACCTCCTGTTTAATTTCCTCTATTATTTTCATAAAGAAGCGCTTAGAGTCAATTTCTTCTATTTCTTCTGGCGTAGGGTGTTCAATTCTTCTAGTTTCGAGCTCCCTGGATTCTGGCGGTGTCATGTTGCCTTTCAGGTTGTTGGAGGAATTCTTGCATTGGCGCCTGCCCATCTCTTCCACTCTGGATGAAACTCCTCAGCACTTTCTGGATAGAACTCCTCAGCACTCTCTGGGTAGTACTTCACAGCACTCTCTGGATAGAGCTCCTCAGCCCTCTCTGGGAAGAACTGCTCAGCAGGGCAACAGGGCTAGCTGGTCTTCCCAGGACTCAGGAGACAAAGGGCCCGCAGCAGTGGGGGGAGGGGAGGGGTCCCTTGGAACACTGAAGACCCTGCCGCAGAAGCTGAGGCGGGGAGGGCTGTCCTATCCTATCTTTGAAAACCTCTTATTTTATCTTACTTCAATGGTAGTCCCATTTCATAATTTATGTAAATAAATTATTAAAAATGAATATCTGTGTAACTATGAACATATTTTCTTCTCACATCTTTCCAAGCTTTGATTATAAATTGTCAATATCAAAATTCTACGTGAAGACCCTTGAATCATTTTCATTAACTATAAAGCTATATCTAATATTCTTATTTTAATTTTTAAACTTTCTTAAATAATTCATTATGTTATCACCCAGTTGTCTACACTTAACTGAGTATTCTCTTCTCAGTTCACTTTTAATTGATCTATTTCCCATTGAGTTATTATGAACAATGAGGTATTAATTTAGACCAATTGACTAAGAGTCCAGCATGATCATCAATGACTTTGTGTGGAAGCTGAAAAGAAGATGCTTATTAAATGCTGTGTCCTTTTACAGGGTTCAGTAAGCATGAGGTTCCTTGTCTTTGCCTTGATCATGGCTCTCATGGTCTCCATGCTTGTAAGTATATTCAGAAATTGTAATGAATAGGTTTTTAGCAATTTTAGCCAACAACTTGCTCTGGTTCAAACACTCTGAGTAACATTACTACTTTGAATGTTTTCATGTGTTCAATTTTCTTGAATCAATCTATGTAACTTTACACATTATTTAGAAGTTCTTTGTAGCTAGTGGCAGACACAGAAGTGAGCTTCATATACAAAAAATTGAATAATAAATACAAAAGAAAGAACAGAGAAAATGGAAGCTGATCAAATTAAAGCCTTTTCATCTTCCATCTGAATTGAATTAAATTTAACAACACTCCATGTTTTCAGAATATATGGACCAAAGTAAATAATTACTGAATAGGGTAAATTTTTCATAGAGCAGTCTAATTTTAATACATTCAAATATTACTATATAAAAATGGCAAATTTAGAGTCAATATAAAGAAAGTGGTGTGTGTTAAATAACTCCTCTTTCTCTTTTTTTCCCTAGACTGCTGATGATTCTAGAAGGGTAAGACTGTCTCATTCATTGGAGAACTTCAAAATCATACATGAACTAAATTTTTGTGTGGATATTTGAGATAGTATTTCTCTGTGCAACAGTTCTAGTTTTTTAAGCATCTGTTTTGTAGACCAGGCTGACCTCAAACTCACAGAGATCCACCTGCCTTTGCCTTCTGAGTGCTGGTAGTAGAGTTGTGGGCCACCACCACCTGGTCACTAACTGTATTTTTCACATTTCTTTTTCATTCTGCAGAGACATTCTGATAATGATAGGAGACGTCATGTAAGTATTGTTTTGATTATGTTGTTCAGTTCATATATGACTCTTTTTTGGTTTTTTTTTAATTTACTTATTTATTTATTTATAAAAATATCCACTTTCTCCCCTCCTCCCCATACCCTCCCATTCCCCCCACTGCCTCTCCTCCTCCCTCTCCAGTCCTAAGAGCAGTCAGGGTTCCCTGCCTTGTGGGAAATTCAAGTTCCTCCCCCCTCACTCCAGGTCTAGGAAGGTGAGCATCCAAACAGACTCTCAAGTATGTATGCCTCAGGAACAAGCAATACTATTATGTGAAAATGCATGTGTATCACCAATGAATAATGTCTCCAAAGATTTGACTGGATTTTGGTTCACTATAAAATTTATTGCCTAGGAATTAATTTAGGGGAGAATTCTGTAACGTCACTGGAAAGAAGGCAATTTACTCTTAAAATTGACTTTCTCTTGGTTTGGACCATTAGGTTGTTTCATAGTTAAAGATTCTAGGTAGAGGGTAGACCTAGGAGGAGAAAAGGAAATTAGACGATAGAGACGATATCTTCTTCTATCTATGGGGTCATGAGGCTTTCCACAAACTGTGTCTTAAGGCAAGTAAGTTTTAATGAAGTTCAGATTAAAGCATGATTAATAAAATCTCAGAGAGAGAAATTGGGGTTCAACTTGAAGGTCCTAAAAGCAAAGCATCCAGCTACTGGTTCTTAACTTGACCTCAGTCTGAAATGGTGATCCTGCCTCCAGAATCTCAGAATGAGACTATGTCTGAGAGCTGTCTCCATCTGCTGGGATTAAGAGCATGTCACTAGTGGCTGATTTGTATGGCAAACTAGTGTTTCTACTGGGTGTTATTGCTGCTTGGTCTATAAACATGGCCAATGCGGTTATTTTACTTTCCCAATCCCCAGTCAAGTCTCATTAATTAAAATACAATTGAAATGCCTCTACATAGAATCTTCTATCTGCAGAAGGACACGTCCGAGTTTAGCAGAGAAACACTAAATCCAGTCTCAGACTATCCTTGCCAAGACTTCTCCTGGACCAGGACACAGATTTAAAGTTCCTTTAGTCCTTTCATCAGGACCTCTAAAAATCATGGGTTATTCTGGCGCTGCACTTTTTCTCATCATCATTATTTTCCTTCTTCTAAATAGTTGTATTTCTAATTGAATTTACAGTTCATTGTTGAAATTAAGAGAACAGAGAGGAAGCCATGAGCATTTCTCTTCAGAAAGTTGTTGTATATCTCCATGAGCTCAATTTGACATAATTTCTAGTGTTTTTGATTCTCTTCCCCATTCTTCTGTTGGGGGAAGGGAGCAGCTTGTTGGTTTCTGGCCGCCCAGCTAGCTTAGACCCGAAATAATCACATAGAAGCTGTATTCATTAAATCACTCTTTAACCCATTAGCGCTAGCTTCTTATTGACTAGTTCTTACATATTAATTTAACCCATTTCTATTAATCTGTATATCACCATGTGGCAGTGGCTTAGCGGCAAAGTTTCAGCACATGTATCGCCGGTGATAGATCCATGGTGTCTCTCTCTCCCAGCATTCAGCCCTGTTTTCCTGGCCTACCTAAATTCTGCCCTATGAACAGGCCAAGGCAGTTTCTTTATTCATTTAACAATAAAGGCAACACATAGACAGAATGACCTCCCACACTACTCTTCTAAAGGACACATCATTTTCTTTATTGAAGGACAAGCTATTTTCTCTTTTTCCAGTCCCTTACTTAGAGTGACATATACCTGTGAAGGCTAGCCTGTCTTTTCTTATGCCTAATTAGATTGTGTTACATCAATGTGATATCTCCAAAATTTCTTCTCTAATACACAACATACAAAACCTAAAATGATTCAAGATAACTTACAGAAAAGAGGTAGAACACATTAGCTTCATTTGAATAATAAGAAGTTAGGAAGCATAAGAAACCACCAGCTAATAGAACTCCAGTGTTGAGAAGAAGCTCCATTTAAGTTTGAAATCACTTCCCTGTAGATTCAAAGATTGGGAGGTGGTCAGATGAAGAAAATATCTTAAGGAAATTTAAGGCCCATTTTCTATGTTTATCTTTCACCAGTAGTCTAGCATGTAATGAAAAACCTGATAAGATATAAATACACATTTTTTATCCTTCCTTGAAACTTTATTTTCTGTGTACAATTTAAAATCTTATAAAGCTAGAAAGATAGCATCATCATGTAATTCACAGATAAATCTACAGTGACTCCAGGACATATAATTCATTAATGACAGATGTAATAGTTAAAGTCATGCAGTCTCAAAACTGTTTTGTCTCTTTCTGTCTTTACAGAGACAGCGTGATCGCCGAGATGTGTCAAGTGAAAGCGAAGAGATAAATTATCTTCGACCATCTAAAATAAGAATACAACCTTATCCTTATCCTTATCCGTATCCTAATGGTTATCCGTATCCTAATGGTTATCCTAACTCTTATCCTACTGGTTATCTTAATCCTTATCCTACTGACAACTAACCACAGGAAATGATTAAAAGGTAAGATGAAATTGGATATCTTCAAAAACTTACTGGTAACATCAGTTGAGAAAAGAAAAGAGAAACAAACCCATCAGATCAAATTTAAGTTCAATTTAAAATTTCTAGAAGTATTATTGCTTATTGAAATGCCTAAAACCAAAAGAATCTGATTAACCCCAACCAAGAAGTATGTCTGAGAAAGGTATATCCGTTTTCTCTCCTGGCCTGACAACCATTAACCCTGATACTCAGCTAATCTCATCTTTACAGTATCTGTAGAAGGAGTGGCGGGCTGTGTTCCTGCCTGGCTCCCGCATGGCTAGCTTTACACCCATAAATAACAACACACAAACTGTATTCATTTAAACGCTGCCTGGCCCATTAGTTTCAGCCTCTTATTGGCTATTTCTCACATCTTGATTAACCCATTTCTATTAATGTGTGTAGCACCACGAGGTGGTGGCTTACCAGGAAGGATCTTAACTCACGTCCATCTTGGGCAGATCAAATGTTACAAATCAATAATATGTCTAAAGCATTTTCTTAATCCCTTAAACATTTTCTAACATGTCAGAGGGCTCCAAGTGTGAATGTTTATGACTAAAGATTCCAGAGGCACTAGAGCTGCCTAGCGTCCTGTTGAAAGTTCTTTCTCCCAAAACACAATCTTACAGGAGCTGAACACACACCTTCTGAAGAAGAGGGAGAACTTGAGAGAAGGAAGTTATATGCATGCCATGGTGTCTGGATATGCATTTTAATAACTTTTCAATGTGATTTATAAGACAATGAGGTTGAAATATCTAATCATAACAAATTACATGGACAATATAATTTCAAAATGATAACATTTATGCAACATAAAGATGCATAAATATTAGAAAATTAAATTTAAGGGAGTCAAATGTTAAGGCACAACATTAAATATAAATTTTATGAAATGTCAAATTTTTATCGACTATAAAATATTAGATTCAGGTAAAAGAGGAGTTGCCATTGTATCAAATAAGAACTATAAGCTGATTTCACTTTTTAAAATACATTTGGGCATTAATTAAAATTAATTATCTGGTTATCATAGGTAAGTAATAACATCAAGGTAATCAACTTGAATAATTAGAATACAACTAAGATTCTTTTTAATATTTAATATATCTTGAAATATTTTTGAAAGCAGCACATGAAAATGAGAAGAACAGCTAGACTCAGCAGATTAAACAGATGAATTTGATAGAATTTTAAGTTGTAGAAGACAGATGGTTTGTTATGTTTCTATCGTTTAATTCTTATTTAATTTTGTATGTGGTGCTCATTCAGACACTTGGTCATATTCTTTCATATTATCTACATGAAGTTGTTCTTTATCCTATAAATATTTGTAGCAATTTAAGTTTTTGTGGTAACTTCTTTTCTTTTCTTTCTTTTTTAGGATGCTATCCAGTGACTTCTTTGGCTTTCCCATCACCCATGATTGTTTATCATCCCTCGATACTTTCATACAAAGATAATATACGCTAGAGCAAATGAAAAAAGACCTTCCCTTAAATTTTCTGTATGATTTTAGATCTTCCATTTAATACTTTTAGACACCATAGCACAAATGAATCTGATAGAAATACCCTTACTTAATTTCTCAAGGGAATAAATTCCAACTGCATTATCTTTTTGTGGTCTCTTTTTTTTTGTAATTCAGATCAGTAATGCAAATTGACACTATCATTCAGTCACCGCACTGTCTCCATTGGACCAAGGCAAAGTTCTTTAACAGATTTTGATGTCAGTTAATTAATATATACTGTCATATCCATTTAATCCCTTATACAGTGTCCTTATTAGCAATAAATTTGGGTTATTTAATAAACCATTCTTATGCTCCAGCATTTTTTTTCCTGGGAAGGAGAGATCCTGGAGAGGAGCTATGTCTACAGAGACTGTTTGGCTAACTAGAAAATTAAGACAACAGAAATTTTGGTATGTTGCCGATCCAAGGTCTGGTTACCTTATCTTGGCTTGTACTTGCCCAAGAAACACCATTCTTTGCCTATCTCTGTGTCACACTAATATTTTGTGACTAATAGATAAAAATCCTTTAGAATCTATTAACTTAGCTTACTGTTTCCACCAACTCTAAAGCTCAGATAGCATCTTGGGCCCATCTCACATGTACCCAGTAATGTATTTCAGATTTGCATTAATTTATGACTTTCTTTGTTCTATAAAAACCATAAAACACCATGAAACTGCTTCCACATTGAAATATGGAATTTAGGATCTTTGGTTCTTTGGCCATGGTGACTCAGAAAGATTTCAGAATAAGAAACACGTTTTTTTCTTTATGATGAGAGCTGTGGTTTTTGTTAAATATCCAGTTTTCTATTTCTCCCTACCCATGTCTCACCCCTTTTAGGTAAGAAAGTAACAGTCCTTGTTACTTCATAGTAAGAGAATCAAAGTGACTTGGAAAAGTTTTTTCTGATCTTTATTTGAGTATCACAGCACTCATACAGCCATATATACACAAATATCATACATACACACAAAGGAATTGATCAAAACTTACATTCTTTACAGAACTAGAAACAAAAAAAAAGGAAAATTCATTTGGATTCATCAAAGACCAGGCCCCAGCAAAGTAATTTTGATAAAGAACTCTGGTGGAATTAAGAAACTTTACCTCAAATTATAGGTTAGTGCTACAGTGATAAAGACATAATTATAGTGAAACAAAAGCTGACATAGAGATCTTTGGAATAAACTAGGAATTCAAAATAACACAGCATACTAGGACCACGTAATTTTTGACAAATGCATCAAAATATACTCTGGAGAAAAGACAATCTTGTCAGAACATGGTTTTCGCATTACTGAATATTGGCTTCCAGAAGAGTACAATAAGATCTTGATCTCCCAGCTTGCTCAAAAACAGATTTAAAATGGCTGAGTGGCATTCTGTTTCCTTCCTTCCTTCCTTCCTTCCTTCCTTCCTTCCTTCCTTCTTTCCTTCCTTCCTTCTTTCCTTCCTTCCTTCCTTCCTTCCTTTCCTTCTTTCTTTTTTTTTTTTGTTTTGTCGAGGCAGGGTTTCTCTGTGGCTTTGGAGCCTGACCTGGAAAGAGCTCTTGTAGACCAGGAAATGCTCAGCTGAGCATGTTGATGCTAGCTTTTAGTCTCAGCACTTGGGAGGCAAAGGGAGGTTGACCTTTGAATTTGGGGACAGCCTAGAGCAAATTCCAGGATAGCTAGGATTACTCAAAGAAATCCTGTCTCAAAAAACAAAAACCCCAAAATCTGAAATGCTGGAGTTTCAAGAGAAATATAGAGAATGCACTATAAGGCAATAGGTTTCTGGATAAGACTCTAAACAAATGGGAAACAGTAGTTTTAAAAATCAACAAATAAGATTATATTAGATATAAATATTTTATATAAAAAATATCAACTAGACAGAGTATAGAATGTAAGTAATTCTATTTTGGAGGTTTATTTGTTGTTGTTTAGTTTGGTTTTTGTTTTTTTGAGAAAGGGCTTCTCTGTTGCTTTTGAGACAGTCCTAGAACTTGCTCTGTAGACTAGGCTGGCCTCGAATTCATAGAGATCCTTCTGTCTCTGCTTTTCCTTGCTGGGATTAAGGGCACTTGCCTTCACCACCTGACTGGGAAAATTTGTTATATTTTTTGTTATATTGCTTTTATTTTAAAAATTATTATATATATAGGATATATAAGACAGATATTTGGAAAAATGCTGTGTAGTTACATAAAATTTTTAATTTTTTGTTTTTATTGATTATACATTTTCTCCATTCCTCTCCTTTTCTCCCCCTCTCCTTTTACCCTTCTTGTGACCTCCATGTTCACAATTTAATAAAGAGATCTTGTTCTTTTCCCCATCCTCTGTAGATGTATGTATGTCACCATTAGGGTCCTCTTTGTGTCTGGGATTGTGGACTATAGGCTGCTTTTTTTTTTGATTTATGTCTAGAAGTCATTTATAAGTGAGTACGTGTTATATTTGTCTTTCTGGGTCTTGGTTACCTCACTCGATATGACTTTTTCTAGATCCATACATTTACATGTAAATTTCAAGATGTCATATTATATATATATATATGTGTGTATGTGTGTGTGTGTGTGTGTGTATTGTAAATGAATTAGCTAACATTTTATTTCTTCTCTTTTTAAGACTATGTGGATTAACACAATTTAGGAAATGGTTTAACTCTTGCAGTCAAATTAACAAATCCTTCCATTAAAATAGATCTTTTTACAAATTATATACTTGACACAAATACAGTATTAGTTGAAAAGGTATTTTCAAGAACACTCTCTATTATCTGATTAAGTTCCTTATGATATTCATAGCATACAGAGGGGAATCTCATATCACTTAGTTACTCATCTATGGTTATGACAAAACACCATGATCAAGGTAAATTATAAAAGACAGTATTTAGTTGGGGGCTTCCTAATAGTTTTATTATGTTTTTACTGCTGTGTAGTACTCAATTGTGTTAATATACCACATTTTCTTTGTCCATTCTTCTGTTGAGGAGCATCTAGATTATTTACAGGTTCTGGCTATTACAAACAATGCTGCTATGAATATAGTTGAGTACGTGTCCTTGTGGTATGATTGAACATTCTTTGGGTATATATATATATATATATATATATATATATATATATATATACCCAACAATATATCCAACAATACTGCATATTGATATATATATATATATATATATATATATATATATATATATATATATATATATATATTGCAGTATTGTTGGACCTTGAGGCAGATAATTTCCTAGTTTTCTGAGAAATTGCCATACTGATATCCAAAGTTGCTGGACAAGTTTGCATTCCTATAAACAATGGAGAAGTGTTTCCATTATCCCACATTCTCTCCAGAACAAGCTGTCTTCAGTGTTTTGATCATGTCCATTCTGACAGTTGTATGATGGAATCTCAGAGTTATTTTGATTTACATTTCTTTGATGACTAAGGATTTTGAGCATTTCCTTAGGTGTCTTTCAGCTTTTGAGATAGGTCTGGTGAGAGTTCTCTATTTAGGTCTGTACCCCATTTTCAGCTTTTGTTTTATTTATTTTGGAATATTTGTTAGTTTGTTTTTTATGTCAAGTTTTTTTGAGTTCTTTGTATATTCTGTCCAGTGTGGGGTTGGTGAAGATCTTTTTGTAATCTGTAGGCTGCCATTTGGTTTTATTGACCATGTACTTTGCTTTACAGAAGCTTATCAGTTTCAGGAGGTCCCATTTATTAATTGTTGCTCTCAGTAGGATTATATTGACGAAGTTGTTTCCTGTGCCAATGCGTTCAAGTATACTTTCTAATTTCACTACTATGAGGTACAGTCTGGTTGGTTTTATGTTGAGATCTTTGATCTACTTGAATTTGAATTTTGTGCATGACCATAGATATGGATCTATTTGCATTCTTCTACTTGTTAATATCCAGTTATGCCAGTGTTGTATGGAGGCCGCTTGTTTGTTTTCCCAGCTACCCGGTCTCCTGAAGTAATCACACAGAAAAGGTAATATTTAAGTCACTGCCTGGCCAATCACTTAAGCAAATTGCTAGCTAGCTCTTACATCTTAATTTAACCCATTTCCATTATTTTATATTTTACCACGAGCCTCATGGCATACCAGCATGTTTCAGCAGGCAGCTTGCATTTTGCCCCTCTTGAAGCTCCATGGTGTCTCTCTGACTCTGCCTTCCTTCTCCCAGCATTCATTTTAGTTTTCTCCACTTAGCTCGACTCTACCCTATCACAGACCAAGACGGATGCCTTATTAATTAACCAATGTATTCACAGCATACAGAGGGGATTCCCACATCATGCCAGCACCATTTGTTGAATATGCTTTCTTTTTTCCATTTTATATTTTTACATTCTTTGTCAAAATTCAGGTATTCTTAGGTGTGTGGATTGGTATTCGGATCTTCAATTTAATTTAATTGGTTCTTCTCTCTATTTTTATGTGAATACCAGGCTGTTTTCAGTACTGTAGCTCTATAGTAGAGTTTGAACTCAGGAGTTGCAATGCCTCCAGAAGTTCCTTTGGTGCACAGGATTGTTTTTGGCTATCCTGGGTCTTTATTCTTATAAAGTTGAATATTGTTCTTTTGAGGTCTGTGAAGAATTTTGCTGGGATTTTGATGGGCATTGCATTGAATCTGTAGATTGATTTTGGTAAAATTGTCATTTTTAATATGTTATTCCTACCTTCCTAAGAACTGGGAGATTTTTTTATTTTCTAGTGCATTCTTCCATTTCTTTCTTCAAAATTTTAAAGTTTTTGTCATAGAGGTTTTTCGCTTTTTTGGTGTTAGTTATCCCAAGAAATTTTATGTTATTTGTGGTTATTGTGAAGGGTGATGTTTCTCTGATTTCTTTCTCAGCCCTTTTTTCATCTGTATAAAGAAGGGCTACCAATTATTTTTTAGTCCATCTTTTATCTTGCTACATTACTGAAGTTGTTTATGAGTTGTAGGAGTTTCCTAATAGAAATTTTGAGATCACTTGTGTATACTATGAAATTGTTAGCAAATAGTGAAAGTTTGAGTTCATTTCTGATTTATATCCCCTTGATGTTCCTTTGTTATCTTATTGCTCTAGCTAGAACTTTAAGTACTATATTGAAAATAGGAGAGATTGGAAAACTATGTCTTGTTCCTGATTTCAATGAGATCACTTTGACTTTCTCTCCATTTATTCAGAAAAAAATCCCTTAAAAGGACACCTCAGTTCTAAACATCTATGTCCCAAATACAAGGACACCCTCATATGTAAAGAAATATTACTAAAACTTAAATCATACATTAAGCCCCACGCACTAACAGCGGGAGAACCGAGCAGCCAACTTTCACCACTGGACAGGTTTGCCAGCCATAAACTAAACAGAGAAATAAGGGAACTAACAGATGTTATGACTCAAATGATTTAAAAACATCTATAGAACATTCCATACAAACATAAAAGAATATACTTTCTTCTCAGCACCCCATGAGACCTTCCCAACAAATGACCCCATACTCAGTAGCAAATCAAACCTTAACAGATACAAAAAAAATGGAATAACCACATGTATCTTTTCAGATAACCATGGCTTAAAGTTAGAACTCAACACCAACATGAATTTCAGAAAGTCCACAAACACATGGAAATTGAACAATGCTCACCTGACTCACCAATAAGTCAAGGAATAAATAAAGAAATTAAAGACTTCCTAAAATCAACAAAAATGACCATACAATATACCCAAACTTATGAGACACAATGAAAGCAGTGTTAAGAGGAAAGTTCATACCACTTAAAGCCTACATAAAGAAACTGGAAAAATCCCATACTAGAATGTTAGCAGAACACCTGAAAACTCTAGAATGAAAAGAAACAAACTAACCCAGGAGGACTAGATGTCAGGAAATAATCAAATTGAAAGCTAAAATCAACTAAATAGAAACAAAGAAAACAAAACAAAAAAATCAAGTCAAAGAGTTGGTTCTTCGAGAAAATCAATAAAATAGAAAAACCTTTATACAAGCTAGCCAAAAGACAGAGAGAGAATATCAAAATTAGAGAAATCAGAAATGAATAGGGGGACATAAAAGACAATGAGGAAACAAAGAGAATAATTGGGTAATATTTCAAAAACCTGTACTTAACAAATTTGGAAAACTTAAAGACAAATACACATTTTTCTGGACAAATATCACTTACCAAAATTAAATCAAGACCAGATAAGCAAATTAAATAGATCTATAACTGCCAAGAAAAATAGAAATAGTCTTCAAAAGTTTCTCAATAAAAACAAGCCGAGGACCAGATGGTTTCAGCATGGAATTTGATAAGATTTTCAAAGAACTAATACCATGTTCCTCAAATTGTTCCTCATTGCCAAATTTTTTTATGAGACTACAATTACCCTGACATCTAAGCCACACAAAGGCACTACTAAGAAAGAGAACTACAGACCAATCTCACACATAAATATGATGCAAAAATAATCAATAAAAAACTGACAAACTGAATTTAAGAAAGCATCAGGAAAATTATTCACCATGACTAAGTAGGCTTCATCCCAGAGATGCAGAGATGGTTCAACATATGAAAATCTATCAATGTAATCCACCATAAAAACAAACTGAAAGAAAAAAAAACCTTATCTCATTAAATACTGAAAAAGCTTTTGATAAAAGTCAACACCCATTAATGATAAAAGTCTTGGAGGAAACAGGGATACAAGGTATATACCTAAAAATAATACGGGAAAAATACTTAACAGTTGGATATCTGACTATACAGAATATAGAGAACTGGGGAAATTATACAACAAAACCTGACAATCAAAGAATTGAATAACAAATACCAAGTAGTGAGACCAGAAAACATAGACATAAGGAATACTACATGGACTCAGCTGTCTATATGTAAGTATTGATGAGTGTATGTACACATAATAAATAAAAAAAAATGAACATTAATGTGATAGGGAATGAAGTGGAGACCAGAGAATCTTCCTTCCTGGTTGCCAAGTCTTTACATAAGAGGTACTCCTCTGATTGGGGACAGGTGACCAGACTATTGGTAGGTGTCCTATTCCACATTGATCTCTGACCTTGGGGAAAGAATGTTTAATATATAAATGTTCTACACTTAGGGCTGAGAATTCCACAGTTTCTTACCCACTGTACTTTGGCCAGTTGTGGGCCTCTATGTTAATTATTTTCTACTTCAATAGTAGGTATTCTTATTAGAGTTGAGAGACGCATTAATCTATGAATATTCATTAAGAATATTATGATGTTATATTCAGTTGATAGAATAATAGTAGCAATTCTTCCCTTGAATTATGGCCTGTCTTGCCACAGATTTCTGGCCAGACAATGGCACCAGGAATGGATTTTATCTGTATCACAGGACTTAAGTTCAAGTAAATTGTGATCCTTTACTCACATGAAGTTAATGGGACCATTGGAGAAGTGGGTGTGTCTTGACAGACTAGATGTTATTGTAGCTGTCTGTATTCATAACTGGGTAAGATATTGCATATTTACCATTAAGTGAATATTGTTCAAATATTAAGGAAAATGAAATTATGAATTTTATAGACAAACAGAGTTGGAAGCGATTATTTTTATGAGGTATCACAGACTCAGTAAGATGAATACTGAATATTTCATCTCATTAGAGGATATAATGTAAAAGGGGACTGCTTGTTGGTTCCCAGTCGCCCGGCTAGGTCAGACCTGAAATAATCACACAGAAACTGTATTAATTAAATCATCACTACTTGACCCATTAGCTCTAGCTTCTTATTGGCTAACTCTTATATCAATTTAACCCCCATCTCCATTAATCTGTGTATTGCCTTGTGGCAGTGGCTTACCAGCAAAGTTTGGAAATGTCTGACTCTGGCAACAGGTCCATGGTGTCTCTGACTCTACCTTTCTTTCTCCCAGCATACAGCCTAGCTTTCTCCACCTGGTTCTGTTCTTCACTGCCATAGGCTCAAAGCGGTTCTTTATTCACTAACCAACAAAAGCAACACATAGACAGAAGAACGTCCCACACTATTTCCCCTTTTCTGTTTAAACAAAAAGGAAGGCTTTAACTTTAACATAGTAAAATTACATATTAACAAAACAGTTATCAAGCAAGATTTAGAGTTAAATATTTATATCTACTTTATCTCTTATCATATCTAAGGAAAAATATAGTTATAACTATAAATTCTTCAACACCATCAAAGACTCCAGAAGGATATAATATTACCTAGGTTAAAAGGAGGTGCATTGTAAGCAACTACCAAAACTCTAGAATAGACAGAGACATCTCACTGTCTGGACAGTACCCAAAGTTCTATTGTACCATTGGGGCAACCATCTTCAGTCTACAGGCTCATAGTATCCAGCAGACTTTTCCATGAAGCAGAAAATTTCAAAGACATTTCTACCTATATTGGCTGTTTGTCAGTCACTTTCTTCTGTGTCCTATAGAATGTCTAACTGACTCTTTCATGAAGCAGGAACCCTGAAGGATCATCTTACCTTTAGGCAAGTCCAACAATCGTTTCTTTGTGGTTCCTGCATGTTCAGTTCATGAAACAATACAGGCAAGAACAGTCTCTTGCCCAAATAGCTAACCAATTTCATAAGGAGACTCTTCAGTGCCCATAATCCTCCTGAAGTAATTGGTGCTGCCAGGAGCAGATGTGTCTCATTGTCATGAAAAGTCTTATGCCATATTTCATAGTCATTGAAAGGTTTGTAGAATGTCTATCCATCTGAAATATATCTCTGTACATCTAAAAAACCTAACTAACATGACTACAAGCTTGACTGTTATAGATGACTATCTATTAACCTATATTTCTTAATTATACATTAAATTTTTAAATAAGCTACACAAAAAATACCTTAATCAATTATATACA
Organism: Myodes glareolus; assembly: GCF_982192425.1. Classification (NCBI taxonomy): domain Eukaryota; kingdom Metazoa; phylum Chordata; class Mammalia; order Rodentia; family Cricetidae; genus Myodes; species Myodes glareolus. Next base: position 19,408,231 of record NC_142033.1, on the reverse strand, counting down.
TATAACAAAATTGACCTTAAATTTGTATCAATAAACCAAGATCCATAAGAATGCAAATCTCTATAGCATATTCCCCTTTAAATATAAACAAACATTTATAAACATATTTGAGAATATGGGCATAGTTTCTCCAAACTTTTCCCTGCTGTTTATACAGCAATGTATTTTATTTGTGGAGGTATTCACAGCAATCTTTCAGGGGATTTTATTCCATCAAATCATATTGGTCAATAAGGGGTCCACGGGTCTTTATTTTCTGTGGAAACAAAAGAAGAACCTCATTCTCAAATCAACATATCCTTAGACCCAAATTTAGAAATCATGACACCTTTACAACATATATACTGGTTTAGCTTAACAAACCATACAATGAAATGTCTCTCTGTACTTAGCTCATTCATAGTCAAAGAAGACACAATAATATACATAATACAGATTCTGTGTGTTTTTCCTTTTTACATGGATTATTTTTACTCTATTACTTTTTAATATATATAATCTATGACTGTCTGTACTCTCTTTCTTTAAAGATTTTACCCCCCCTTTTAAAAACCATTTACTTTTTTTTCCAACATGTATACTTTTTTTCTTCTCTCTCCCAAGCCTACGTACATTCACCTAACACTGTGACTCATTTAGAGGTCTTTTTTGTCTTAATCTGTCCTATTGTGAATTAGTAATTTTTACTGTTCAGGAGCACTTCTGAAAATGCTAAATGCTTCTTAAAAATTTAAACTGTGTCATTGCTAGGGAAAATACAGAAGTTCCTACTTGCCCCCCCCCAGTCCAGCATGGAGGAGCTGCTTACTTCTCTGACAGCCACACACACCGCCCCACTTCCAAGCATACAACTGGTCCAAGTTGCCATCAAACAAACCACAGTATGCTGCTCACAAACCCCATCCAAACATTCAGTCTCCCAAAAGAGTCAGAGTTCATACGAAGCTTCCATTTTGAAGCCACAAGGCTGCTATTGCTGAATCAGTACAACATCTCTTAAAAGAGCCACTGCATGCTGCCAGCAAGTAAAGCCAATTCAGGACTGGGGGATGTGCCTAGCTTTCTTTTTGTTGTCTATAATTCCTTTACAAGTCATCTCAGGTTTTACATGGATTTAGTCCTCTAAGTTGGCAGTAATTTGTTCTAAAGGGGGGTTGCTTATTGGGGTCCAGCAGCCCAGCTAGCTTAGACCTGAAATAATCACACAGAAACTGTATTAATTAAATCATGTATTGGCCCATTAGCTCTAGCTTCTTATTGGCCAACACTTATGTTAATTTAACCCATCTCCATTACTCTATGTATTGCCATGTGACAGTGGTTTACCAACAAATTTTCAGCATGCCTGACTTTGGAGGTGACTCTGTGGAGTCTCTCTCACTCCACCCTTCTTTCTCACAGCATTCAGCTTAGGTTTCCCCACCTAGTTCTGCTCTTCTCTGCTATAGCCTCAAAGCAGTTGTTTATTCATTAACCAATAAAAACAATGCATAGACAGAAGGACCTCCCACATCAATATTATTTATATTTAAATCTTCAGATACATGTGTTTCATTTGAAATTCCAAATGAAATGAGGTCAGATAATTGGTAAAAGGCCATAATGGGGTGGGCTCTCATGTTAAGAGAGTTAGAAAGCATTCATATAAAGTCTTCAAGAGTATTAAGGAACAAGACATGTTAAAATGAAATGGGGAAGAGTAGGCAGGGTAGAGGAAGGAGCACAAAGAGGAAGAAATAGCACTAAAGACTTCTATAAATGTCATAGAAAACTTAGATACTGTTTTGGAAGCACTATCTTTCTCTCTGTCTGTCAAACTGCATGCCAGTCTATCTTTCTGTTTGCTTGCCAGCTTCTCTCTCTCTCTCTCTCTCTCACGCTCTCTCTCTGGTGAGTGAGTGTGTGTGTGTGTGTGTGTGTGTGTGTGTGTGTGTGTGCGTGTGTTGATATCTCCTAAATAGCTGTGTTGTATAATAATCCTGACTTGGAATTGCAAATTAGAATATCTGCAGATAGGAATTGCATTAGACCAGCACTTGATATTATTTAAAACTCTTCATATTAAGAAAATCTTTTGGGCCTGGCAGAGATGGTGCATTCCTTTAATCCCAGTAAATGGCAGACAAAGGCATACAGATCTCTGTGAGTTTGACCACCCTGGCCTACAGAGTTCCAGGAGAGGCAGAACAGTTACACAGAGAGACCATGTCTTTAAAAAAAAAAAACAGAAAAAAAGATGAAGAAGAAATAATTTTAGATAGAGATTTGTGAGAAATTGAGAAATTGATAGAAGTAAGAACCTATAGTTGAACAATATTCCAATATGGTTTATAAAATGATATGTTTAAGGAACTTGGTCTTGTGTAATGAACATATTAATTTACATATTAATAAAATAATTTCTATATGAAAATACAGGATATTGGAAACTTATACTTTAGCATGCCAGTTTTACTTATTTAGGTTTGTGTAGTTGCCAGTCTAAAAATTGAAGAAATGATCTATTTTACTTTGACATACAGGCTTGAACAGAAATCAAATCATTATATGTTAGCCTCATGCTTCAGCTATACCATCTACAACTATGCTTGACAGAGTAACCAAACACAATCTGTTTGAAAGGAAGAAGTGGTTTAGTATATTCTCACTAGATTTTATGTTGCTGCCTTAGTAATGTTTTATTAATATTTCAGGGTTAACGTGACATCATTTTCCCAGTAAATTAATATATTTTAAACATACTCTTTTGTATGTAGTGTATTTCTGTTTATGTTTTAATATATTTTCATATTGATTGTGTTAACCACATTCTTTCTCAATATGAACAACACTACAGTAAGTTTATATGAAGTTCTTTCAAAATAAACCAAGTTTAGTCACACATTACTTTTTTGTGTCAAGGGTATTCAAAATTAATCCTAACATTAATTTGAAACTTAACATTTACTGTTTTAAGCACAAATTATCTCAATGTGCTAAATTAGCTGAGAGTTCAACTTTCCTACCATACTGTTCCCTGATTTTGGAAAGGAAATATTTACTTTATGTAACTGTATACTTATGTAGTAATTCAATTTTTTCATTTTACAAATGCCCAGTTTAAACCATTACCTCAGCAGAGACTCCTGTACTTAATCTGTGAACAATCCAGCAACTACAGAGATCTTTTGAATACTTAAAGTCTAAATATATACATTTTTTCATTATGAAATAAGCATTAGTCTTTAGGAGTCAAGGACAAAAAGTAGACCAGGATTGGCCATGTAATGGTTAATTTAGAATGCTGATTTGATTGTGTTATGAGACACCTTTGACAGTCCCCTAATGATGTACACTTTTGTGTGTGTTAGTGAGATCATTTCTGAAAATTTTTAACTGGGAGGGGAAAATGTACCCTAATGTAGTTGGCATATTCAATATACCTTTGACCTTGTTTAAATAACAGCATGTACCTCAGTTTGAGATTTCCCATTTCCCAGATACCTGATCTGTAGAGCAAGCAACATTTCATTCCCAAGCATGAAGTCGACAGCCATCATGCCTTCCTTGACATGACAGCCCATGTTCTCAACATGTGAATCAACATAATTCCTTCATTCAGAAAGATCTCAGCATGTATTTGACCCCTTTTGTTTCAATATAATTACTAATCATGTACTTTAAATATTCTCTTCATTTTCTTCACAGTATCTCTGGTCCTCATCATGTATGGAGTCTTTAAGCCCAGTAAGAACAAAACAGAAATCATTCAATCTACCTGACAAAGAAAATGGACACTAACTTTGCATTCACTATCTTAAGAATGACATATTGTGCCAGGTACTCATATCAGGAAAATAATTTCAACTTTATATTTTGAAAAACTGAGAGAAAACGGTTCATAATTGTGACTGAATGTCTGCTATGGAAAAGATGAAAGTGGTTGAGTCAAAGAATATTGCACATAGCAGCATTATGATCATAAGATCTGCGCACACCTTTTTGTACCATGACTATATATATATATATATATATATATGTAAATATATATATATATGTACATATATACCTGAATTCTGAAATAAAGTATATGAACCTCAGATTTCAGTAACTATAAATTCATACATTTTCTCTCTATACAAAGAAAATTTAAATCTACAGGAATAAATACTTTAAAATATATTTGTGTTTTCTGAAGCATGGTCTCACTATGTAGCCCTGTCAGTCCTAGAAATCAAACTTCGTATAAACCAGTCTGGCTTCTAACTCACAGAGCTCTGTTCCACTCTGCCTGCCAAGTGTAAACATTAAATGCTAATAAACGAGCCTCATCCATATTTAAATATAAGCATGTTAACACAATTTACCCAGCTGCCAATCATAGAAAAGAAATTGTACATTTTGAACATAACTATTTAGTTTAAGCCATACACCTATAACATATTTGCAGAGAACCTAGGCCAGTCCATGCAAGCTCTCTGGTTGGCAGTTCATTTTCTATGAGCCCTTATTAGCCCAGGTTAGTTAATTCTGTGGTTTCCTTGGTCCTCTTTGCTTTCCTGATCCTTCCTAACCCTTTTTCCCAGGATGCCATTCAGTCTGCTTAAGGTTTGGCTGTGGATCTGCATCTCTCACCATCAGCATCAGTTGCTCTGTGAAACCTCTCTGATGACAATTGGGCTAGGCAACAATCTATGAATGTAGCAGAAATATTTGCCAGTCATGGATTTGACTTTTTTTTGCCAGTTATGTTCAGTTCTAGTCCAAGGTTTTGGTCTACCCAACCTGGAGCAGAGGCTGCCCCTGCCTTCTTTGCTTGCTTTTAATACCTTTTCTGTCTCATCTAGTCTCCATAGGTAAGGAGGTGCCTAGTCTTACTGCAACATGATATACTTACTATGCCTAGTCTTACTGAGACATGGCTGACTGATAAACACACATGGGAGACCTGCTTTTTCTGAGGAGAAAGGATGACCAGTGAATTGTGAGGGTGAGGGGAAAGGGAGGATGGGGAATTGGATGAGAGGAGAGGAGAGAGAGGAAACAGAAAGTCCAGAAATCATTAATTGATAAAAATAAATAAAAATCAAACCAATGTGTTCATTTACCTCAGTTAGTGTAACACAGTTAAACTTATCAATCTCAATATCCTGGGGAAAAATTGATATAATCTCTAACTTTCTTCCCCCATTTTGAGAGTGGAAAATGTTACAGGTTTAAAATATAACTTTTTCTGAAGACATTTTATTTCTTACTTTTAAGGTTTTCTATCATTCATGAAGAATTATTTTCATGATCCTATTCTTTGAACACTGTAACACCACCCAAATAATCTTTGTTCTGTGAAATAAGATGAATGATCATTCTTGCACACGTTCTGTTAAAACTCTAAATTCATGTCATTAAGGAACCTCCAACTTCAAGGGAACATTTCCTTTTTGAAGTTTCATCTCCATTGATTCTACAATATTCTCATATTCAACAAGTTCCCATCTATTCTCATGTTCTCCACCATATTACATCAGAATTATCTATGAGATATCTCTTCAGCTACTTTACTTGTGATCCTAAGGAGGATTCTATTATGGCCTCTTCAGTTGCAATATTTTAATTATAGCCAAATATAGATACATAAAGGCCTAAATTGAATCAAAAATATAAATATTTTGCTCCTAAATGTATACACACTTACTTGATAGAGTGTTTTCTGTAACTATGTGTGTTTCACCAATGATATTATAAGGCACTAAAGCCAAGAACAGAACTTGTCGACAGGTATCCTTAGTACAAAAAAGATTTTATAATTTCATAGCACAGATATAATGTTCTACATTTTTCAAAATTTTCCACTTCATGCATTCCTAGAGGAAAATAATATATTTAGTTTAGTAAGCATTATGAGTTTTTGATACATGCTTTATTTTTAGGATAAACGAAAGAGATGAGGAAAAGCAAAAGTAAATATTGCTTAAATATCACAGTTAATATCACTTCCTTTGCTGTAATCTGAAGAAAGTAATTTAATGCCTCACTTGTGTTATTCCTGTGGCCTTTATTGATGTTTCCCTAATAAAAGAAGGTCTGGCATTTTCAGAAAGCATACTCTGTAGCAACAAGAAAGTAAGACAACTCTGTTTCTTTCATTTGAAATGTCAAGAAACTATCTCTGTCATCAGAGTTCAGAATCAATCTTTTATTGTGTATTATGAAATGATAACTAACAAAACATATCAGCTTTCTTATGAGAGGAAGGGAAGAGGTTATTAAAGAATATAATGTGAATATTAGGAAAGAAGTTTTAAAAACTAAAGTTATGTGCTGATTTTGTTCCCTTACTTTTTAAAACATGAATATGAATCAACAAAAACTTAAGAATCAACATTAGAAAGAAGATAATTTCTGAATAATGGCTAGAGACTACAAATAGTCATGCATGAATACTGTGTGTAACATAAGAGTTGTCAAGGGAAAGAGAGACATTCCAGATTAAATATGTTTTTTTTCCAAGTGTTTCAAGTAGTAGCCCATATGTATAAAGAAATACTATGTAGTTGAAACATGCTCTTTATAGGAAAACAGACAGGAAAACCAACTTATAAAGAGCAATGTGTATTTTAACTAATCTGTGATACGGTGCAGCAAACAGAAAAGCAATAGGTGCTTAATTTCAGAAGATGGTTAAGAAAGAGGAAAAGGGGTGCACAGAGACAGGATTTCCCTGCAGAATCATGATAGAGGTACAGACTGGACTGACCTGGCCATAGAAGAGAATTCAGGGATTAATATGGAGAAAGCAGAATTTTGGGTGTGAAGAACAAATAGCTAAACTAGGTCAAGCAGTTCATCTAGACCAGAAGATTAGAATGGGGGCAGACAGATGTAAGTAAAGAATGCTTTAGTTAAGTAGCACGACTTGTGTTCTGTAGACCAAGGGGGTGCATGGGAGGGTCTCAGGACAGAGGCCTTTCAATCATGATTGTTTCCAGAGAAAGTTATCTTAGTATCTATGTATTAAAGCAGAACTGAGTATGAGCATTTTCTTTTTCCTTTTCCTTTCTCTCTCTTTTGCTGCTTTGCAGTGATATAAAGGTTTACAGGAAGGCAGTGAGAAGAACAAAAATAGAACCCAGTCTACAAAGATGCAGAACTACTTTCGACAGCAGAAGATAGAGGAGGCCTGAAAGTACTTGGTTTGCAAAGACTTACAAATGGAAGGTTCAAAATTTCATTGTCTACTTAATGACAGATATTCATAAAAGTATTTAGCTATTTATATTTTAAGCTGGACAATTTTAACTTTTCTTTCTATTATTCTCTGTAAAAAGTAATTTCTCTTTTGAAATAAAAATTTTACCATATGTCTAATTATCATTTTTTCTGAACGTATATTACATTTCAATCACAGAAATTTATGATAGATATTGACACCCCTGAGAGTCAATTCTGTGTTGTAGTACATGAGAAATCAAACGTAAGACATATTTTGTTGTTGTTAGTTTGTTGTTTTCAGTTGATATTGACTAAGTCTGTGAGCATTCTAAGCCAAGGAGAATCTAGAAAATGGAAAGTTGAAATTCTTCCAATGTCTTGAACCGTTTTAGGAAACACCTTGGCTGCCCTCTGTGTCCCTATGCCAGCTTCCTGGATTGCCAATATCACAAGTATCATTGTATGATTTCCAAGAAAGCTAACACAGAATTGAGCATGCATTAGTCACACAACATTTTTTTTTTAATTTTCTGAGCAAAATGTTTTACACCATGGGGAATAGCTAAAGCACTTCCTCAATATTCTCTCACCAACTTTATTTGTTTTAATCGGTATACTTACAGATTGGTCTGATCCAGAAATTGAATAAAATCATGATCAAGTAAAGCACAAAAATAAACTAAATTATGAGAATTCTCCAGTGAAAAATAGAAAAGTTAGAGGTATAAAATGATGCAGATGTTTTGAGTAAGGTAAGTTTTGGACCACAATTGTTTAAGAAGCAATGTCTGGCATCTCAGCCTCACTTAACTTTCGGTTTTCACACACACACAGAGAAAGAATCACACCGATTCTGAGGTTTCTCAACATCCTTGTAGCAAACAAGATATAATGAGTACAATATATTCTCTGACTTGGGTTATGGGCTTGAAATATGCAAGCCTAAGATTTGAATACCCTCTAAATATAACAGGTGAGGTCTCAGAAATGCCATGAAAAGAGAAAATTGCAACGCAAAGAGTAAAGTACAGTGAACCACCACTCAAAAAGTGATGATTAAAAGAGACCCTAGATATGTACATACAATGTTTCATACAATGTTCTTAAGATATAATAGTGAGCTTCTTCTTCTTCTGGAAAACACCAATGGCAGATGATGCTGGTGCAGCAGGAGGGCCCGGAGGCCCCGGGGGCCCAGTATTAGGAGGCCATGGCGGCTTCAGTGGAGGATTTGGTAGTGGTCTGAGTGGCCATGGCCATGGTCGAGGCTGTGGCCTTGGCCAAGGCCGCAGGGCTCGCGGAGGTAAAGCTGAAAACAAGGAGTGGATTCCCGTCACCAAGGTGGGCCGCCTGGTTAAGGACATGAAAATCAAGTCCCTAGAGGAGATCTACCTGTTCTCCTTGCCCATTAAGGAGTCTGAGATCATTGACTTTTTCCTGGGAGCATTCCTAAAGGATGAGTTTCTGAAGATCATGTCCGTGCAGAAACAGACTAGAGCAGGCCAGCGGACCAGGTTCAAGGCTTTCGTCGCTATTGGGGACTACAATGGTCACGTAGGTCTCGGTGTTAAATGCTCCAAGGAGGTAGCCACTGCCATCCGAGGGGCCATCATCTTGGCCAAGCTTTCCATTGTCCCTGTGCGGAGAGACTACTGGGGGAACAAGACTGGCAAGCCCCACACTGCGCCTTGCAAAGTGACAGGCCGCTGTGGTTCTGTGCTGGTGCGTCTCATTCCTGCCCCCAGAGGCGCTGGCATAGTCTTTGCTCCTGTGCCCAAGAAGCTACTGATGGTGGCTGGCATTGATGACTGCTACACATCAGCCAGGTGCTGCACTGCCACCATGGGCAGCTTTGCCAAGGCCACCTTTGATGCCATCTCTAAGACCTACAGCAACCTGACTCCCGACCTCTGGAAAGAGATTGTGTTCACCAAGTCTCCTTATCAGGAAATCACTGACCATCTAGTGAAAACCCACACCAGAGTCTCTGTTCAGGGGACCCAGGCTCCAGCTGCGGCCACCACATAAGGGGTTTTAGACAAGAAAAATAAAAGTGAATCAAGTCTGTTAAAAAAAAAAGATATAATAGTGAAATGAGAAAACTTGAGAGCTGAGAGATTGCATTCTTTTTAGAATTGTATACTTATTAATAAACATAGGCATCACTATGCAATATTCAAAACACTTCTCAATAAAAGTGGTTGTAGGGAAGAAAAATAAACAGTGCAACCATATTTCAAATGTAAATATAATTAACTACATATTTATATATAGAAAAGGATAGATAAGTCTGTGTAAAATATAAATGGAATATTTTAATTCAACACATAAATTTACTTGAATATAATAAAAATATGCTAATCAAAATATTGTCAAATTGATTTATGAATATAAGCAAAAGTCATGAAATTATACAATAACGTAAAAGCTAACATCCTGGAAGAAAGGCATAAATTCTTAATAATAGGATTTTTTTTCAGGTCTTTTGCTTTACATAGAATTATGAAGTTTCTTATATTCCGGAACAATTTATGGAGCATAGATAAACCTAATGTTATGTACAGATGTCTTCATCTGGGCACTTCTATCTATAACAGGACCAATTTTCATCTCTTAATAGAAATGTCCTATGTTGATCAAACTGTTAATCATTACTCTCAACAACTGCCACTTGTTATAATTCTTGACTTTCTGCCTGTGATTTCTCAGACTTATAGTCTCACCTATCTACTAAGCAGGCTGTGACAAAGCAGTCTCCAATGATTACATTCTCCACCTCTGTGTCTTCTCTTTGTTCACTTGTCTGCTGAAGGGATGTAAGTTCATCTTTACAATTTTTTTATTTGCTTATTTTCTGGTGTGGGAGAACGGTCTGTATTCTGTCAACTATATTTTAAATAAACTCTGATTGGCCAGTAGCCAGACAGGAAGTATAGGTGGACAACCAGACAGGAAGTAGAGGTGGGTCAATGAGAACAGGAGAATTCTGGGGAGGAGAAAGCCCATTCCTCTGGAGTTCTTTCCCAGCCACAGAAGAAGGAAGATGTGACTGCCTCGCTGAAAAAGGTACCAAGCCATATGGTTAACATAGATAAGAATAGCGGGCTAATGTAAGATATAAGAGTTAATAAGAAGCCTGAGCTAATGGGTCAATCAGTTTATGATTAATGTAGACCTCTGTGTGATTTCTTTGGGACTTAAAACTGCAGGAACCAGGCAGGACAAGGACTGGGTGAGACAGAAACTCAGTCAACAATTTTATATTTACTGATTTCCTCAATATTCTAAAGAAAGTAGGAGATGTTACAGACACAGAAATTCAAGAAGATTGCTGAAGAATGCAGTAAGACAGACTAATGCAGTAAAATGGCTGACTAGCAAAGCTGCCCAAGGTGTGCAGTAAGGCTGTTCAAGCCTCAGGTTTTGATAAAGGAAACCTGATGAACTGAGTTAGATATTACAGTGTGAATGAGAAACAACATGATGAGTTTCAACTTCAAAATTTGGTTTATACAGCAATCAGGCTAATTCATTAGGCACTTGGAAAAATTAATGTAATTATCCATTTTTGTCAGACTAGTTTAGCCTTCCACTCTTGCTCTCCTATTAAGGACTCTATAGGATCAAATTTACAACCGCCCTTCCAGCCTATAAAGCTGAACTAAGACAGCTTTTGGCTGAAGGTATTTTCACACTTCTTTGCTTCAGATTTCTTACAACATTCATAGAAAATATTTTCATATATGTGTATTCTGATAAAAGTTGTTTAATACAAAAGATATCAGCTTTTGATATTTCTGAAATATCTGTTTCAAATGTTATTTGTTCTCATTCTTTTTCAGGGTCAGATCTGTAAACACCATGACTTCAAATTTTAGGTAAGTGAGTTGGTGATGAAAGAACTAAGGAAAACGCAGGTATAGAGTTCAATTTTGAAATCAGCCAGTTGGTAGCAAAGACAAGGCCAGAACAGATCTAAGTCATTTGGGGGTCTCAGTACTGAGAGGAGAAGAAGACAGAGACCAAGTGCCTAACCCAGACACTCTCTCCCATTTATAACCGCTCACAAAGGAAAACTGATTTTTCTCCCATGGAGACTCACTAAATATACAAAGTCATCTTAAGGGAAGACCCCATGGCCAGCTTTATACAGCCAACAAAAAATAACTTGGCATTTTTGAAAGATTGTATTGTTTTGGTTTTGTCTTATAGCAGTCTGGGCATTTTTTCATCCTTACGAGCATTTGCTTATATATTATGCTTTCTGAATTCTGTGTCGTTAGTCAATATATCAGTATGTGAAAGTGTGTCTTAGCATCTATATGTATCTCTTGTGCTTTTCTTTGGTTATTTTTCTGTTCATTTGTTTGTTTCATTATTTTCACGTGATTGTTTTTATTTTACCATTACTTGGTTGTCTTTTATTTCTATCTTTTCACCTTTTTTCGGTGCTTGTTTGCTTTCTTTCTTTCTCTCATTCTTTCTTTCTTTCTTTGGTTTTTAGAGACAGGGTTTCTCTGTTGCTTTGGAGACTGTCCTGGAACTAGCTCTTGTAGACCAGGCTGGCCTCAAACTCACAGAGATTCACCTGCCTCTGTCTCCTGAGTGTTGGGATTAAAGGCATGCACCACCACCACCTGGTGCTTCTTTGCTTTCTAATGAGAAAGATAAGAAAGGGTGTGAATTTTGAAGGGTGGGAAAAGTGGAGAGGCTTTGGGAGGAGTCTGAGAAAGGGAAATGATAGAATATATGATATAAAAGTATTTTACCTAAAAATTAGACATATTTAATTAATTTCTATACACTGTGCAATGTTATGGTCCTGAGAAAGTTCTAGAGATGTGTTGCCTGTGGAAAAGAAAAAAGTGTCTGTGATACTCAGAAATAAGAACAGTAGCCAGCAAGTGGATTTTAAAGTTTCCTAAGAATATAATACACAGTATTTTCCTTCTTTTTCTCTACTGTGTAAATATATGGCTCCCATTTAGACGCATGAGTGCATAAAAACTCAAAGGCAGTGGGTTAAATACCCAATTGTTAGGGCAACATTATGTTTGAAATATATATTACCAAGCTCCTAGAAGATAATTTTTGTATAAGTTCAACAAAAGAATAATGAATTTGGACAAAACTGGTACCTAAAATAGGCAGAAAAGTACTCAGGTGCTCTAAACTATTTAAAGGTATAATTTGAATGGTTTTCTGCAGCAAACACATTAGAAATAAATAATGGGTTACAGCACCGTCAAATTTATCATTATTTTTACTGAGGAGGAATAAAAGATGCTGAGTCACTCTGCAAAAGTTCCAGAAAGACCTCCCTGATTTGTGTTACAAGACACAGAGATAATGCTAGTGATTTACAGAAACTTGACTTAAATACTTCCATTACTTCTGCACTCTTTCCTTCAGGGTGAAGTTTCCTGATTATTCACAACTGCCTGGAAGGGTTAACAGTGGAGGCTCCTTTCCTGCTATTTCCTGGTCATCTGTTCTTCACAAACTCCTATTGTAAAATCACCTTTTGAAGTTGATTACTGGTGTTTTACAGAGACAGATTCTGGACATTATTTTCTGGTTCCTTAACATGACCTTTTAATTGGCAGTATTTGAATAGTAGGCTGGGTATCTCGTTATGTTTAAATGTGCAGACGTCTAGGCAGTCTCATCATCTGGAGGCTGCACCTGTGCTGCTCAGACACTAGGCTCAACCTAGGTAAAGGTAACATGCCTGTTTGCCTTCTATGCTGCTGTCTTTGCTAAATTCTTTCTTTGTTACAACTGATAAACTAGGGTTCATCCTATCAACTTCTGTAAACTTTATTCAGAAAGAATTTAAAATGTGGTGGTTCTAACAGCATCTATATGAGTTCCTAAGAACAGACTCCAGAAATCTTTCAAAGAATGATGTGGAGTTAGCATTGGTGTATTACTTCTCCCCTGTTTCCTAGAAATCACTGTATCTTTCTTATTGTCATTCTTAAATAACCAATATTCACTTTCTCAATAATAATTTTTCTATTAACCTGAAACATTAGCCTAAAATTCATAGGTAAACCGCACAAGTCCCATTGGGAAAAGGTTTATGTTTGTAAAAGTCCATGACAGAAGGACACTGGGTGATGTTTCTGAGAGACATAATAACAAATGGCTGCTCATACAAGGTACTGCACTAATCACAGATCACAGAGAAAAGGAGAGAATCCCCACAAGCCTCTTTGGTACTGAAATGAACACACTAGAATTATATACCAGAACTTTTGTGGGGATTCTTACAGGAGCATGTTGGAGGGTGTGTCAAAGGCAACTGTGCTGCTGAAAACACCATCTCTGTATGGTTGAGAACTCACCACATCTGCATTTCTGTAGCCCTCTGTCCAGTGCAATGAACTCCCTCTAGGAACATCATGTTCTCTGGCACTTACTTGCTGCTCCTTAAACTAGGAGAGTTCCAGCTCCTTCTATCTTTCTGAGATTCTAGTCTTAAGGTGTGTTAGGACCTGAGATCTGCAATCCAGGATTGCTCATCCATCAGGAGTGATGTTTTCAACATGGATGAAATTGGTGTACAAATAACGAATTTTCTAAGTTATTCTATTCTATACAATCAACTCTCTTTTGTTTTGTTTCACCAAATTCATAATATTTTTTTAGCATATTTCAAAACACACCCTTCATTCTTCACTTATGTTATTAATGATACACAGAATATATTCTCCTTAACTCATTTTCATTTACCTAATTACTTTTCATAAATGAAAAATATTTTGGTATTTCAAATATTCTATTTCTGTTTGGTAAGTATTTCTTCAACAATATGTCAATTAATGTGCGTATTGGTATCAGACTGTGTGTGTGTGTTTCTTTGTGATTACTTATCTGTCTGTGTGCTAATCCGTCTGTCTAGCTTCTATCCAATACTGAAACACATTTCATTTTTTCTTCCCTCAGTGGTCTCATTTCATAATTTATGGTAAATAACTGGTTAAAAGTAAATTTTTCATTGTAACTATGAATGTATTTTATTTCATTCCCTTTCAAACTAACTTTTCTTATTCACTATTGTTAATAGCAAAATTCTAAATAAGCATCCTTGAATCAGTTTAATTAGCAATATTATTAGACTGTATCTAATATTTTTATTTAAATTTCTAGAAAATCCTAAATAATTCATCATGTTGCAATTAGTGTGTCTACACTTAACTTTAGCGTTCTCTTCTCAGCTCACATCTAATTAATCTACTCCTCTTTGAGTCATTGCGAACACTGAGGGTAATAACTTAGTCCCACTGACTAAGAGCACAGCGTGGTCATCAATGTCATTGTATTGAAGCTAAAAAGAAGATGCTTATTAAATTTTGCCTGTGCTTTTACAGGGTTCAGTAAGCATGAGGTTCCTTGTCTTTGCCTTGATCATGGCTCTCATGGTCTCCATGCTTGTAAGTACATCCTGAAAATGTAAAGAATGTGTGTTTAGCAATTTTAGCCAACAACCTGCTCTGGTTCCAAACACTGAGTAATGTTTACTTTCTTTTGAAAGAAACATTACTACTTTCAGTGTTTTCATGGGCTCACTTTTTCTTGAATCAATTTTTGTAACTTTATACTTATTTAGAAGTTCTTAGTAACTAGTCACAGACATATAAGTATACTTTCACATGCAGAAAATGGAAAAGTAAGAAGAGCACAAATAATGAATAATTAAAAGGTGCTTGAATTATACTTGAAAAAGAACCTCTAGCACATATAAAATAAGAAAACTGAGCAGGGAATGAGGCGACTAAAATAATGAACCACAACCAGGGACCTACATGTCAATGGGAGTTTTGTCTTGTACCTTCTACAGCTGATGAATTTCTGTTAATAACCTTTTTTTTTGAAGTTATGGGCCAGTTTTATACATTCATGAAAGTGAAGACCTGTTCAGTGTAGATACCATATCTTGTATCTTGCTGCTTTGCCACAAATTAGATCCTGCATTTCTATGGCACCCTACACTTTTGTAAATCTTCCATTGCTTCTACCTGCTCATTCTCTTTTATAATATTTAGGAAGGGAAACTTGGGAAATAAAAATGTGATAATCCTTCCACAAATAATTTGATCATAATTATTTATAAGATAATCATTTATCACATTTTGCTACAAAATACACATGTAGAAAAAAATCAACTCTAACAAAATAGGGAAAAGAATAAGGATGTATTTAATGATACATATTTCAGTATTAGGCAATTTTAACTACTTTCTATTTATCCTAATAAAAGAAAACTCAATTTTTTCCATTTTCATTCTACCGTATGTATGTATTAAATATTACAACTCTGCATCCTTTAAAGTTACATGGACCAAAGAAAATAATTACTAAATATGATAAATTATTATTAGAAAATTATTTTAATACTTTAAAATAGTATTATATTAAAATGGTAGATATAGAGTCAAAATGAAAAAGTGACATGTATAAACTAATTTCTGTTTCTCTTTCTTCCCACTAGACTGCTGATCATTCTGGAGAGGTAAGACTTTCTCATTCACCAAAAAATTTCATAATCATACCTGACCTGAAGTGTTTTGTGGATTTTTGATATAGTGTTTCTCTTTGTAACAGTCCTAGTTATTCGGGCATCTGCTTTGTAGATCACCCTGGTCAAACTAACAGATATCCACCTGCCTCTGCCTTCTGATTGCTGGTATTAAGGTTGTGGGCCACCAATGTCCATCCATGAACTGTATTTTTTATGTTTCTTTTTCATTTTTGCAGAAACATCATAGGCATGGTAGGAGAGGTCATGTAAGTACTGTTTTGATTATGTTGTTTAATTCAAAGATGATTCCCAAGAATCTACTCCCTAGGAACAAGAGATAATATTGTGTGAAGAAGTATGTGTATTATTACTGTAGCACAAGGTCTTCAGAGATTTCAATGGTTTTTGTTTCACCATGAAACTCCTTAATATCCTATGAAATAATTTAGAGAAAAGTTCTATAATGTTACTCTAAAGAAGAAAATTTATTGTTAAGAGTAAATTGGCTTTCTCTTGAGTTGAAAGAGTAGGTTGTTTCACAGTAAAAGACACCAACTAGAGAGTCAACCTATAGATGAGAAAGAGAAGGTAGAAGATACAGAAGTCTTACACAGGCTATATCTTGTTGCAAGCATGTTTTTAACGAAGATGAGCATCCCCTATCTGCAGGGGGTATACATTGAAGCTTAGCAGAGAGACTCTGTCTTCAGCCAAAGACTATCCTTGACAGGTCTTCTCCAAAACCAGGAAATGGAGTTAAAGCTCCTTCGTCCGTTCATTGGGGCCTCTGTGAAGTACTGAGTTGTTCTGGGTCTGCATATTCTCTCACTGGTATTTGCTTTACCTAAGTGGTTACATTTATTATTGAACTTTTAGTTCCTTGTTGAACTTAAGATATAGAGAGGACATTGTGATTGTATTCTACAGAAAGCTGTCATATATCTCCAAGATTTCAAATTGACATTACTTTTAGTGTTGGTGATGGTCTTCCCCAAACCTTCACCTGAAAGACACACCATTTTCTCTATTGAAGGATATGTTATTTTCTCTTTTTCCAGTCCTTTGCAAAAAGTGACATATACCAGTTGAGGCTAGCTTGTCTTTTTATATGCTGAATTAAATTGTGTCATATCAATGTCATATTTACAAATTTTCTTCTCTGACACATAATGTACAAAACCTAAAATGATTCAAGTAACCATGACAGAAAAAGGGTAGAATGCAGTGCATTCATGGGAATAATAAGAAGCTAGGCGGCATTAAAGACCAGCAACTAATAGAACTCCAGTGTTGTGGAGAAGCTCCATCTAAGTTTGAAGTCACCTCCCTACAGATTCAAGGATTGTGAGGTGTCCAGATGAAGATATCATAAAGGAGATTTAATGCTCATTTTCTATGTTTGTCTTTCATCAATAGTCTAATATGTAAATGAAAACCCTAATAAGATATAGATATACTTTTTAGCCTTACTTTATTTTCTCTGTACAATTTGAAATCCCATAAACCTAGACTGATAGCATCATGTAGTTCACATCAAAACTACAGTGACCCCATGATATGGAGTCCATTAATGACAGATATAGTAGATAAAATCATATGGTCTCAAATCTTTCTAACTTTCTCTTTCTGTCTTTACAGAGACATCGTGATCGTCGATATGTGCCAACTGAAACAGTAGACAGTGATTCTGATCTTCCCCCATATGATGTTAGAATACAACCTTATCCTTATCCTGAACCTTCTGTTTACTAACAACAGGAAATTTGCAAGAGGTAAGATGGAACTGGACATGCATTTAGTTCGAAAACTTACTGGTAACAACAGTTGAAAATGAAAAGAGAACAAACCCATCAGATCAAATTCAAGTTCAATTTAAAATTTCTACAAGTAAAATTTCATTTTGAAATGCTCATAAACAAAATATTCTGATTAACCCCAATCAAGAGGTATGTCTGCGAAGATTATATCAGTTTTTCTCTCCTGGCCTAACAACCATTATTCCTAATACTCAGCTATTCTCAACTCTGTACTATATGTGATATAATCAATAATATATTCAAAGCATATACTATAATCCTTCAACACTTTCCATAGTGTCATAGGGCTCAATTGTGAATGTTTATGACTGAAGTCTCCGTAGGCAATAGAGCGGACTGGGGTTGCGTTGAAAGTTCTACCTCCCAAAACACAAGCTTACAGAAGCTGAAGAGGGAGAACTTCAGAGGAGAAAGTTCTATGCAAATCATGTGTCTTGTTATGCAGTTTAATAACATATCAATGTGATCTGTAAGACAGTGAGGTTGAGATATTAGATCATAACAATTTACATGGACAATATAAATTTAAATCAGTAACATAATTACATCATAAAGTAGCATAAATATTAACAAACTTAATTTCAGAAGGTCAAGTTTTTAGGCATAACATTAAGTATAACAAATATTGTAAAATATCAAATATTTATCTACTATAAAATGCTAAATTATCATGCAGGTGAAAGAGGAGTAGTCTTTATATCAAATAAAAACTATGAATTCTTTCAAGTATTAAAATATATTTTCGCATTTCATAAAAATTAATTATCTTGCTATTATAGGGAATTAAAAACCTCAGATAATATCCTTGAAGCATTGGAGTACAATGTAGATTCTTTTTAATATAGCATGTATTAAAATATCATTAAAAAGCACCACATGAGACTGAAAATAGAGATTAAACACAGTAAATTAATCATAGATGAATTTGATAGAATTTTAAGTTGTAGAAGTCAGAGGGTGATGTTGTTTGATTTAATTCTTATTTCATTCTCTATGTTGTCTTTTGTGTTCATTCAGACAATTGATCAGATTCATTCATACATCAAGCTTTTTTTTATCTACCATATATCTAGAGTACTTTAAGTTTTTGAGATAACTCTTTTGCTTTTTTTTTCAGGATGCTATTGAGTTACTTCTTTGGCTTTCCCGTCACTCATGATTGCTCATCTTTCCTCGATGCTTCCACATAATGCTGATAAAGACTACGGCAAATGAGGAAAGACTCTCACCTAAAATTTCTGTATGATTTTAGATTTTCCATTTCATATTTTAACCCAATAGCACTAATGATCCTGATAGAAATACATTTAATTAAGCAAGAAAATAAATAGCAATTGCATCATCCCTTGTGTGGTCTTATTTTTGTAATTTACATCAGAAATGCAAATAGACACCCTCATTCAGTCACTGTCCCTTCCTCAATTTGACTCTGTGAAATTTCTTTAACAGTTTTAGAAGTCAATTAATTAAAATCTACTGCCATAGCCATATAATCCCTTATGCAGTGTTCTTAGTAGCTATAATTTTGATTTATTTAGTAAATCGCTGTTGTGCTACAGTATTTCTTCCTGTAAGGGAGAGCTCCTGGAGAGGAGCTGTGTCTACAGAGCCCGATTGGCTGACAAGAAATTTAGAAGAACAGAAATGTTAGAATGTTGCACATCCAAGGTCTGGTCACCTTACCTTGGCTTGTTCTTACCCAAGAACAATTCTCTGTCAGACTAATATCCCATGGAATAGATAAAAAAACCTTTTAGCATCTATTAGTTCAGTTAACATCTTGGGCCCCTTAAAGATTTATATCAGTGTAACTATTTCACATGTACCCAGTAATTTATTTCAAATTTGCCTTTATTTATGAATTTTTTGTTCTATAAAACTATAAATTGCCATGAAAATACTTCCACAGTGAAATATGGAATTTGGGTTTACCAAACTACATGGTTTTGACTATTACCACTCAGAAAGACTTCAGAATGCGATAAGTATATTTCTCTTTAGGAGGAGAACTGTGGTTTTGTCTGAAATACCCACAGTTTTCTATTTTCTACCTATTTATGTCTCACTCCTTTTAGATAGGAAAGTAACAGTTCTTGTCACTCCATCTGAGAATCAAAGTGACTCCCCAAAGTTGCTTCTGATCTTTATATGAGTACCACAGCATTCATACACCCATATATACACAGATATCATAAATACAATGGAGAAAGACAATCATGTCAACATATGGTTTGGAAAAACTAAATATTGGAGTCCAGAAGAATAAAATAGAATCTCCATCTCCAAGTTTGTTCATAAACAGATGTAAAATGGATGAAATGCCTTCTTTTAACAACTGACATGTTCATCTGAGCATGTTTGTGCTAGACTTTCATCTCAGCACTTGGGAGGCAACGTGATGTTGTTCTCTGAATTTGGGGCCAAGCAAGTCTAAAGGGCAAGTTCTAGAACAGCTAGGACTACACAGAGAAATTCTGCATCAAACAATCAAACAAGAACCCAAAATCATGGTAACGAAACTTCTAGAGAAATACAGGTAATGCACTGTAAGGAAAGAGGTTTCTGGACAGAACTCTAATCAAATGGAAAATAGTTCTAAACGTCAACAAATATGACTATATTAATTTATATGTTCTATATAACAAGAAAAACATCAGCAAGACATCAGACAGAGCATAGAATGTGAGAAAGTCTGGGATTTTTTTTTTTGGTATTGTTTAGGTTTGGTTTTTCAAGACAGGGTTTCGCTGTAGCTTGGCATCCCATCCTGGAACTTGTTCTGCAGACCAACCAGGCCTCAATCTCACAGAAATCCACCTGTCTCTGCCTCCGGAGTGCTAGAGTTAAAAGGATGTGCTACCATCCAATTGGAAGAAATTCTTAACCAGCTGAATCTTCGACTATACAAACTATTAAGACATGCAGTAATTAAAACACAAAAACCTATCAATCAAAGAATTAGATAACCCAATATCAAGTTGTCAGACCACAAAACATAGACATAAGGAATACTATATAAACACAGCTGGTTATGCATATGTATATATATATATATATATATATATATATATATATATATATATATAAGAAACAAATAAACCCATACAAATTGGGGTCCAAGAACTCTTCCTTCTTGGTGGCCAAGTGGTCACATAAGAGGTACTCCTCTGATAAAGGCAGGTGATGAGAATAATGGTAGGTGTCCGATTGCACATTGATCCCTGACCTTGGGGAAAGGATGTTTAACATACAGATGTTCTACAACTAGGGTTGAGAATTCTGCACTCTCTTATCCACTGCACTTTGGCAAGTAGTGGGTCTCTGTGTTAATTTCTTTCTACTCCAATAGTAGGTTATCTGATTAGAGTTGAGAGATGGATTAATCTATGGATATAATAATTCATTAAGTGTTTGTATAATGTCATATCCTACTAATAGAATAATAGTAATAAGTTCTTTCTTTGGGCCTATGACCTGTCTTGTCACCCAGATTCCAGGCAAGACAATCACACCAGGAATGAATTTTTTTCTGTATAATAGTACTTACATCCAAGTAAAATGTGATCATTTGCTTCCATGATGATGATGTAACTGTTGTACCAATGACCATGTCATGGCAGTCTACATGTTATTGTAGCTGTCGGCATTAAAACCTAAAAAATATGAGGTATATTTACACTATGGAATATTGTTCAGAGACTGAGAGAAATTAAATTATGAAATGCATAGACAAATAGATGCAACTTGAAACACTCATTCTGGGTTAGTTATCACAGACTCAGTAGGAAGATTGCTGAATATTTCATTCCATTACAAGATATTATTATTTATCTTTAAATCTCCAGAAACACTATTTTTATTTGAAATTTCCATGGAGGTCAGGTAATTGGTAAAAGGCCATGGTGGGGCGGGCTCTCACACAAAGATAGATAGACAGCATTCATATAAAGGATCGAAGAGTATTAATGGAACTAGACCCATTAAACTGAAATGGGGAAGAGCAGGCAGGGTAGAGGAAGGAGCACAAAGAGGATAAAATAGCTCTAAAGACTTCTCTAAAATGTTATAGAAAACTTAGCTGCTGCTTTTGAAGAGCTCTCCCTGTCTGTCAGTCTAATTCCTAATTCCTCGCAATTTACAGGTCTGTTTAAATTGTTCACCTGGTCTTAATTTAATTTTGGTATATGGTACTTACCTTGAAAATGTCCATTTCTTTCACATTTTCCAATTTTGTGGCATACAGGCTTTTGTAGTAAGATCTAATGATTCTCTGAATTTATTCTGCCTTTATTTTTTTTAAATTGAAAATTTATTATTTTCTCATGTAATACATTTCAACCACAGTTCTCCCCACTCCTTGCAGCTCATTCTCCACCACTTTTCTCCCCCAGAACAAACCCTCCCCTTTTTCCTCTTCATAAAAGAGCAGGCTACCAAAGGATGACAACCAAACAGGACAAAACAAGATACAATAAAACAAGTCAAAAGTCCTCATACTGAGGTTGCATAAGGCAACCCAATAGCAGGAATAGTGTCTCCACACCAAGCAAAAGGATCAGAGATAAAACTCCCACTTTTAGGAGTCCCACAAAACTCCAGGCTAACAGCCATACCATATACACAGAGCCTATTGTGAAGACCCATGAAGGCACCTTACTTGCCGCTTCAGTCCTTGTAAGCCCATATGAGCCCTGCTTAGTACTTTCAGTGGGCCATGTTCTCTTGCTGTTCTCCATTCCCTTTGATTTCTAGTACGCCCCCACCACCACTCTTCCATGGGAATCCCAGATCTCAGAATGGAAGGACCCAGTGGAGACCTGCAATTTAGAGTCTCACTCAAAATAATTCCTGACTGTTGGTCACTGCACCCAGTCCTATCTGCTGCCAGAGGAAGCCTTTTGATGACTTTTGGACAAGGCACAAATCTGACTCTAGCAGAATATCAGTAGGATTCTCTACATTGATTTTCTTTCTTTCTTCCTTTCTTTCTTTCTTTCTTTCTTTCTTTCTTTCTTTCTTTCTCTCTTTCTTCCTTCCTTCCTTCCTTCATCCCTCCCTCCCTCTCTCTCTTTTTTTCTTTTTCTCCCTTCCCCTCTCTTTCTTTTTTCCTCCCTTCCCCTTTTCCTTCCATTCTTTCTTTTTTGCCAATCTTATTTGATTCTACCCTAGGTCTCTGACTATCCAGTCTCTGGTTCTTGGCCATTCTGGCAGTATTTGGCATAGGTTCCATCTCATGGAATGGCTCTCAAGTTAAACCGAGCATTGTTCTATGTCAACGTTGTCCCGACACATATTTCAGGCAGGGTAGATGGAGATACCTTCTTGTGCCCAAGAAGCTAAAGTGTAGGGGTAAAAGCTCCAAGACTGCACCAGCTCACCCTCTCTGTGTTCAATGAGCTGTGAGTAAATTTCCTTAGCAATACAGCCCAGCAGTCAGTTTTCAGAAAGGGCCTCTCTGTCCTAGCATCAACCTAGGTATTTTAGGCATCTCCAGGGCAATTCCTCAGTCAACAAGTCAAACAAATGTAACTCAGTCCTACCCCGGGAAGCTTTGTTTGTGCTATAGTGAACTAGCTGGAACTCACAGAAGTCTTATTTCTTTATTTCTATCTTTTGAAGAACTTCCATACTCATTCCCACAATGGCTATCTACGGTCACACTACTAACAATGTATGAAAATTCTACCTTGCCCATATGCTGCCAGCATTTATTGGTTTGGGGTTTGGTGACATCATCCATTCTAACTGGAGTGATAAGACAATCTCACTGTGATCATAAGCAAATGTCCATTTTGAGTCATGTCACATGCTTTTGAATATTTTGTGAGTCTTATTTTGAGAAACATTTATTCAGTAATTCACCTTATCAAAATACATCTCTTGTTTCTTGGTTCTACTTAAGCTCCTTAACTTTGGAAATGAATCTCCTTTCAGATGAATGTTTTGACAATATTTTCTCTGATTCAGTAGGTTGCCCACAATCCCTAAATCCACTGCTTTCTGTGAGCAATATATTTTTGGTTGATATATCCTTTTGGGAAACTTGCATTGGTGTGGTTTCATTTGTTGTGGTGGTTTCTCCTTATTTAGGTAGTTAGTCAGAAATTGCATGATCCTCCTGCCGCAGCTTCTTTGCTTACTATCTCCTTTAATTTTACTGTCTCTTGTACTACATTTCTCGGGAATGAGTTGTAATGCCACATTTTATCTTACTTCCTATAATGAGATACTCTGACAAAAACAATAAAAAAAACTTAAGAGTGGAAAGGTCTAGTTAGCTCACAAAGCGAGAGTAGTCCATCATTGCATGGGCATTAAGGATTCCTTTTTAAATTATTATGATTATGTCCTAAAGTCTGTTTTTTTTAATGAAGAAATTACTGTTATTGCATATGTCTGGTTTCCATTTGATTATCTTCATTTTTCTATCCTTTTATATTTCCTATATATCTTTCCTCAAAGGAATTTACTTCTTGAGATTTTTCATGTTTTATTTGTATGAATATTTTGATTTGTGGCATTAATTTCTGTTTATTCAAAATTATTTTATGTAAGTAAAGGCATATTAGGTAATATGATCTTTATTCCCTTGCTCCTAACTTGCTGTTTTAGTTTGACTATTCTGTTTTATTCCTTTTGGAATCTATCATTAAATGACTATTGTCTTTCTTCAGAAGATTCATGCTACATACCTTTTTTTCAAATTTCTTGTATTCTTAAGCTAGTATCTCTCCATCTGACGGTTGTGTTTCACTACATTCAATAAAAGCAGATCATTGGTAGAAAAGTTTCATTGTCCCTGATGTGTCCCTTGGGTGTTTTTAAATATATTGTGTTGGCTTGCCTTGAAGGTAAGCACTTTATTACAGTTTCTATGTACTTCTTTCCTTTATAATTCAACTGGCTGTTGTCAGTATTTTTCAATGGTATAGACATGTGGTTCACTGTGGTAGGCAAGACACTCTATGAATTGTTTGTAGAGGATTCACTGGAAGCGAATCCAGCTGCATGTGTGTGGTGCCTTAGTTTTCATTAGTTGGTGAGTATAGTATTCATGGTGTGCATAGCAACATGGGATTCATCTAGCATCAAAAAAAAAAGAACTTATGAATCCCCTCTGCACCACTGGGCTCAGAGTCAACACTTGTAAGTGTCAGGACTTTGTAATACACTTGAGAAGGCCCCAAAGAGCATCAAATTCTTATACTTCTCCACTGACAGTTCCTAGTATTCAGAAAGGTTAAGGATTTAGAGAAACTAGTCTTGGAGAGCGGTACCCTGATTTTAGGGAACACACAATGTGTGACAGGCCTGTCCTTTGGATCCTGGATAAGAGAGTCAGTCAAGTCAATTATAAAACTATTAAAGTGCTTCCTATACATACAGCTATTGATACCACCACCAAAAAAAACAGTTATACAGCTATTGCAGATTATAAAAGACAACATAGTATTATTACTTATTGTGGAAGGAAAGAGTAGAGATGACAGCAATGTGTGCACAGTTGTTCTGTTACTTTCTGGGGTTTCTGCAGGTCCAAATATTCAGTAGGCGTATCCAGATTTTCTATAATTCAAGGAGAGTAGATCAGTGTCCCTGTGGCATGATTAGAATGTTTTGAAAGTCTAAGGCTGTGAAGTTTCTTGAAGGTTGCGACCTGACAGCTTTGTTGAAGCATGGATGTGTAATATTTTATGTCCCTAATACTCTTTTTATAGGTTAATCTATTTATTTATTTTGGTGTATATGTCTATGCAGGTGTGGTATGTACAAATACTGGGAATTGAAGATGGTGCCTTTAAATGATTTTCCCAGGAAGTGTGGGTACATATTTTTGAGATTACACTGTATAATACTAACCATGGAACATGACTAAGGTAGTAAATATGGTCTTGTAAATTACAGTTATCACTAGAATACATCAGATCTTTAAATGGCACTCCTAGCTGAGAAGTAACCACTATTGATGGTTAATGGCTAAGTCAGTTTTATTCAGTGATGTAGCTGTTGAGAGGCTACCCATGTCCCAGGAGATATTCCTACATCCATGCACATATGGTCAATACTAAGTAAATTCAGTGGCTAAAACCTATAGCAGATGACGCTGTGAGAAGAAAGCTTCAAGAGACCCTAGGAAATGAATAGAAGTAGAAGAAGGAGAAGGAGAAGGAGGAGGAGGAGGAGGAGGAGGAGATGAAGTCAAAATGCATTATATGTATTATAAAATTCATAAATATAAGTTATCAATGTTTAAAAGTGTAAAAAGAGGAGAAAGTAGCCTGTAACTAGACAAAAACTCAAATTAAGAAATCAACTTAATTAACACTTTATTTCTACACATTATTGCTCATTCAATCCTGATAAAAGAAAGATATTCTATGCCCCAGTTAAGAGACTTGTCTGGGTTTGAGGGCAAGAAGATTCCTGTGTTTCTATCTTAGCCTGTCAAATAGTACTCAACCACAAATTATTTTTAAGTTCATTAACATTGGTTTAATCTCCATCCACAGTATATGTATGATAATGCAAAATGTAATATACAGTTAAAGAAATTCTTGTAAGTTACAAAGCATAAACGGTGTTACAAGCATTGTGAGTGCTCTGGAATTCTGGGTTTATACTCCACCATTACTGAATGCCAGTGAATTAAACATCTGTGACTTACTGACTTTTGAAACAGAAAAAAATGAAATATCACATATTCCAGGCAAACCAACATCAGTCTTGATGGCTTAAAATTTAACTGAAGATTTTAACTATTACTTTCTTTGGAAGGATGCTGTTGTTAGTCAGTGCTTTTGGAGCTTTAGTTGGTTGTTGGTCCCTAGGTCAAAGCAATTGCAATTAGATTATAACACTGCTTAATGATGATGTCCTGGTGAAGTTGAAAAGAAGAAAGTAAGGTGGAAAGTTAGAAGTGAAAGAAGTAAGGAAAGAAAGCATTTGACATTTAAATGTAACTACAGCAGGACAGCTACAAAGAAAGAGAGAGTTTGAGAACAAAGAGATGTCTCATTGCTTAATGGATGCAATACAAAGATGAGGACCCAGCACCCACAGAAAAAGTCAAGTGTAACAGCCTGCACTATTAATCTCAGATCCAGGGAAGTGGGCACAGGATGCCTAAAGCTCACTGCTCATCCATCCTAGCCTAAAAATCGCAAGCTTCATTTGTTATTAAGATTCCATCTCAAAATGTAAAATGGCTGGTTGTGGAGATTGCTCAGTGATTAAGATCACTGACTGCTCTCACAGGGTGAATACTTTGCTTCCTAACATCCACATCATTCTTCAAAACCATCTGTTAGTTTAGTTTTGAGAAACCTGTGTCCTCTACTGACTTATGAAGAAAAAAAACTGGAACACATGTGAGATATATATTTATAATACATGCACATGTATATATAGGGCATTTCATCTTCCAAGGAATGAGTTTGGTTGCTGGCCTCTGCACACACGACCAAACATACACAGACACACATAGAGTCACGCACACAGACATACACAAAACATGTCTCACACACACATACACACTATTAGAAACTATAAATGCCCCTTAACTCCTTCCTGCTATTCATCCATTTAGAGCAATAGGTGTGGTTGGTTTTTTACATGCGAAATAAATTACGCCAAATGGCCTGAGAACATGGGAAAAAGAAAAAAGTAATTCAAAATTTATTTTCATAAGAAAATATTTTGTTGTACACAAGCCAGAGACAGTGAATTCCAGTGGTAATCCTGCAATATTATACAGATGACTAATATAATAGTTATGTCTCCTAAAAACTTAAAATACATAGAAACTAAAAGTCTATTGATAGTATTAATTTTAAATGCTCAGAATGCATTTAATTTTTTGCCATATGGTTGCTCCAGCTTCCAGATCCAAAGAAGTCATGTGGCATTGTGATGTACAGGTTCTTGGTACACAGTCAGGATTTCCGAAGAACCTTCCTGAAGGAAAGCAAATGTTTGCTTTCACCAGGTTCCTGCATGGTTCTCATGTTGCGACAAGATGTGCAATCACTCTAAAGTTTACCAGGCTCCTGCATGGTTCTGGTGTTGTGATGTGTTATATTCTGGGGGATGTTCACTCACTCTAAAGTTTACATAAGGAACAAGTCATTCCTCAATACCCAGATCTGAGAGCAGTGAGTTGCCCAATAAGAAAGAAGTGAGTAGATTCCTGTGCACATTTTCCTGGCAAGAGGATCTTTTTCTTTTGGTTAATGTTCATGTTAACATCTAGCTTCACTGTTATAAGCATTCAGAAGCAAATTTCCCATTATTGTGTAAGGTGTATAAGGTGATGCTCCCAGGAGCATTTGACTTTGAGAACTGTTTTATCATCTAATTTCCAAATGTATACTCAACTAAACAAACATTTCACTTTAAGAAATGGCAAGCTATCATCTTAGTATTTTTACGGGACTCCTGACTGTGAGAACAAGTGTGCCTCTGACTCTTTTGCTTGATCTTTAGACTCTTTTCCTCCTGTTGGCTTGCTGTGTCCAACTTTGTGTGATACTTTTGGCTTTATAATATTATATTTTATTTTGTTACTTTTTTCCTATGTCTTACAACCTGTACTTTTTCCTTTGTATTACTTAAAAAAATAACAATCCAAATTACCACTCCCTCCCCTCCTCCCACATCCCCCCCATCCCTCCACACACCGTCCCCCAACCCCCTCCAATACTAAGAAAGGGTAAGGCACCCTACCCTGTGGAAAATTTGTACTTTTCTAATGAGAGACAGAGAGTGGCTCCAGATGGGAGGAAAAACAGGAAAAAAACCTGGGATGAGTAGAAGGAAGAGGGCTATAATCAGGATATAGTGTATGAGAAAAGATTATATTTCCAATAAAAGAATTGTATTATCATATTTAGAATCTTTATTCAAAGTAATTGTTGGTAGCCGTTAAACATCACTGAGAGTGTGGCTCCAACATCTCATTAAGTTTTAGATGTCTTGTTTATCAGAACAATTGAAAACTATTAGCTATATTACTAAACAATAATGTTATGAAGGAAGAGACCAATAGGTTAAAAATAGCAGACTATTTCAGCATTCGATGTTGTGACTTTTATTGTATTTTCTAAATTCTAATCCTTTGTTTTCAATGTACTTTCATGTATACATACAATTTTTTAATCCTTATCAGAGTTGCTGTTTTATATTGAGATACTTTGCATTTCTATTTGAATGTTAATTTTCAGATTTTTACTATATTTTTCCATTGGCAATTATCTTGCTTTTATTATATGCTCAAGTAATTATCATTTTAGTGTGACTTTATTTTGTTGACTTTATATCCAATAAATGACTAGTTTTTAACAAAATTTTACAGATCATAATATATTTCTTTAGACTTTTTTTCCTATTGTATTGGGTTAGATAAAAACCACAAGAAAATAGTGAAGATCAACGGCTGATGATCATCCTTGCTTACTTCTTGTTCTCACAGTAGATATGTTATTTCTCACAACAGTATTTTCTCTGAATATTTATTGGCATTGTTTGTAGAGTTAATGAATACTTAATAAAAGAAACAAAATGACACGCAACATTCTAACATAGTGGGATAAGATTATAAATATAGTGAAAATAGAAATCTTGAGAAAATATATAAATTAAATAACGGCTCTATCACACCTTTATCATTATTCAGGAACTGGTAAAACTGACATTATCAGCTATAACTTGTGACACAGTGTTCTGCCATTTGAATACACATCCTGTAGGGGGTGTTGCTGCTCCTGAGAAACACTTTCATCACTTCCCTTGCCTTTCTGCTTGTTTTGCTGCAGCAATGTACTTCTCATTCTCTTCTTTATTTTTGCTCTCATTTTCAGAGGGATTGACGTATGATGGTTACATTTGTTTCCAAGTTACTTGATCTTAAAGATGCTATTATTGGATAATAATGACAAGTTTGCTCTATATATTTCAGAAGACATATACAAGGTGTTGGTTTCATTTTCTGTAGCAAGGTCTAACCACTGACATTCAGAAAACAGGTAGTATTTCAGGAGGAAGTAATAGAACCTATTACGCAGAGCACATAAACAGGGCTTGCAGAGGATGTTGAAAGCTGTTTCTCCCAAAACACAACCTTATAGGCACTTGTAGTCTCTGGGGAAGTGGGAGAACATGGTGGTGCTTCTGACTGCTGTTTTCCAGATAAGGAAAGATGACGGGGGATTGGAGAATTTTAGTTGACTTCAATGGATAAGAGAGAAGATATCAGGTACAGTAAAAGTCCACCATCTAGGGATCCCTCTCAGGAGTAGATGTAGTTCTCCACAGTATGTGAAGGAGGCTAAGAAATCTGGGGGTTAAGAAATCTGCTCACAATAGCATCTATCTATCTGTGGGGGTCTCTCCACGCCACGAGGTCAGCATCACCACCCACCTCCCACAAGTTCTATATTGTCCTACGGGTTAAAACACAGACTCACACACACAGACAGAGTTTTTGAGTCATCCTCAAGAAGAGAATGCCCAATTTATTCAGCTTAATCTGGGGTTAATATACCCTTTTGCCCCAGTAAAGAAAAACTCCTCCCACCCAGAGGGGGCTGGGGAAACTGGCACCTGTGAGAGCTTCTCCACAGGCAGGTGGTCAAGGGTGCAAGGCAGTGTCAGACAGGTAAGATGGGCCTTGGCACCTGGGCTCTTCCAGGCAGGTTGAGAAATTACCATTTTAAAGTGATACAGAGCCCTAGGCTATTATACCAGGCTATAGCAGAAGCAAGCATGGAACTTAGCAGGAAGCTTAGCAGGTTAGCATAAACATTTCTTGCATCCTGTGCTTTGGAACAGGGAAGACAGGGCCTCACATCTATCCATGTTTCTTTATTCTTTTTCCTTATTCCTCCTTGTTTTCCTCCCATTACAAATGTTCCCAGTCATATATACCCTTATAACCAGTAATTCCCCAGTTCTAGCAGGTTCCAGGGACCCATAGAAACCACACACACACACACACACAGAGAGAGAGAGACAGACAGACAGACAGACGGACAGACAGACAGACAGACACTCAGGGGTGAGGGAGAGGGAGAGGAACAGAGGAAGAGAGACAGAGACAGAGACTGAGACAGAGAGAGTTATCTGGTTGTCACATAAAGGTGGGAGTGGCTAGTGCACATCTGGTAAACTCCTTAATGGAGAAAGTTAGGTAAGAAAGGAATTAAATCATGGAATTCTAGAAGGGAAAGGCGGTGTGCTACACTACATTTTTTGGTGGTTAGAAAGAGTTAAATGGTTTATTTTCAGTAAAATTATGAATGGTTATGAATTATTTTTTGAATCATGCATGGAGGATGGTGTGTAACTAGCCAACCAACTTAAACAGTCAGGGGGAAGCTAATGGCTCCTGCTTTCATTAGTGCATTCACTAGACACTGAAGGTTTTACAAAAGGCCTAGGTCTGGAGTTTACGCTTATTGCGCTAGGCAGTAGAAACAAAGAGGAGACCCAGGCCTCTAAATTATAGCTTCCAGGGAAATGCTACTGTCAGCCATTCTGATCATAGGTGTAGGGGGTCTGCGGCTGAGTAGCAGTTAATTATCTCTTCTGTTGTCCTTGAGAGTAATACACAAGCAGTTAGTTTCCTGAACTAAAATCGTCAGTAAACACAGATAAAGGTGAGCTTAAGGAGTTTAGAATCTATTAATAATGGATAGTTTTGGTTCATTATATTTCTTATCTATATGTAAGGTAAAGCCAGGATATGCTTTTCCTATCTATCTAAGCAGATATGAATCTGTGGCTTCAGCAAGTAGTAATTCTCTGTCCTTGGATATCTGTGACTATTTTAAATGAAATAGTCTTGTCTGAACACTGAACACTGACCAAATGCCTGCTAATAAGATAATTGCAGGAAGACAGATCTCTGTGTTTATCTTGGAGAGAAAAATGAAGGTCTGGCAGTGGAAAACTGCTTTTCACACATAACTAGGGGAGTGTGATCAGTGAGCCCCAAAAGCATGGGAAAAAGTTCTGAACTGTGAGAATTAATCTCCAAATATATAACAGAAAGGGTGTTAGCTACAGAGAAAATTTACAGCAATAAACAGCTACTTTATTCACAAAGCAAGAGCACCAAAATTTCTTTGAATTATGATTTCACCTTCACCAGAGCCTTGCAAGTCGCTCTTGATAAGAAGGCTGAGCAATTACTGTATAATGTTGTGACTTGTAGCAAGAAGAACCTATGTTCTATTTCTCTTTATCAGGACTTCTTCGTTCATCTCCATGATTTAAAATAGTTCTACCACATTTCCTGTAAATTTGATCATCTGCTTCTGCCTTGCACACCCCCCCACAGTCACCTAACTTCTTCCTGCTTTTTGTTGGGCAAATGTATTTTGAGGGTGTTCATGGTGACATTTTAGTGGGTCTTGGTCCATCAAACCACATTAGTCTGGAAGGATTCCACAGGTTCTCATCCTCTGTGGAAACAAAAGACAAACCTCTTTTCCAAAACAACATATCTTTAGACTCAAATTCTGAAGTCATGACACTTTTAAATTATATAAGTTGGTTTATCTTAGCAACCCATACAATGAAATGTTTCTCTGTACTTAGTTCCTTCAAAGTCAAGAATTCAAAGAAAACACAATAATATAGATAATCCGGACTCTTTATGTGACTTATTTTTCTTACTCTAATCCTTTTTCTACACGTTTAATATTTATTTTATTATTTTTCCTCTTTTAATCTATGACTGTCTGTAATCTTTTATGTTATGTTTTCTGTCTCTTTATTCTTTTTCTTTTTTCTCCCAAGCCTATGTAAATTTTTTAAACACACTGTGTCTAGTTTAGAGGTCTTTATGTCTGAATCTGTCCTATTGAATATCTGAAATCCTTTTCTGTCCAGGAGCATTTCTTAAAATTCTTGGCAGTGGTATGACTAGGACTAAGGCTGCTTTGCCTTTTGCCTTCTCCCAGTCGAACAAGATCAGTAATGATGCACACCTTGAGTGTGTTTCTGAGAGCATTTACAGAAAGCATTATTGGGTGCAGAAGACTTACTCTGAATGTAGGTAGGACTGTCCCATATGTTTGGATCCTGGGTTAGATAAGAATAAGTATCTGAGTGCAAGATTCATTCAGCAGATAATTGCTCTGCTCTGCTTTGTAATGACAACATTCTACTCCTAAGCATGAAAGAACCTGCCATTATGCCGTCCCTGACATGACAGACCATGCCCTCAAACTGTGAACCAACAGAATTCCTTTTATCATTTAGCTCTCATTATCTACTTAGTCCAGTGATGACAATAAAACAACTAATCTTTAAGTATGTCCTTCCTTCTTTTCATGATGTAGTTGGTCAACATCGTGCTTGAAATCCATTCACTTAGGCAGGACAAACAGAAACTATTCACGTCTATCAGTCAAAAGGAACTGAACACACACTTAATTGTATCTTGTGAAAAAAATTCACACTTTTTAAATTCATGGCTTTATTTCTATCATTGTGTATATACATAAAACATATAAAATTAATCCAATGAACCTGAGGATTTAAGTAACTGAAGAAATACATACATATTTTATATCCTCTACCAAAATTTAAAACTGTAAGAATAATTTATTTTACAAGACAGGGTTTTGCTACATAGCTCCAGCTGTGCTGGAATTCACTGTATAGACCACCTGGCTGCAATCTCACAGAGCTTACCTGCCTCTGACCTCCATATGCTGCAATTAAAGGGATGATCCACTACCCCTGGGATTATCATGTTTTTAAAGGTAAAGCTAAATATTACTGACTACATTTTTCCTGTTATTTTCTCTTCTATAGTTTTTCTATTAAATGCTAATTAGCTACCTTCATACGTGTTTAAATATAAATAAATGTTTAATTTAGCTACCCAACAGTCAATTCCAGAAGAAACTAGTGAATACACTAAGCTCATTTATTACAGCAATGTTAAACTTCCCACTCTCAACATCACGTAAAGGAATCTACATCTAATCTAATTTCTAACTTTCTCCCGGCTTTGAGACTTAATATATAGCACATGCCATCTGTAAGCATTAACCCTCTCACTCATGCCTTCTATTACTCAATGGAGAATTGTTCCCATAATCATTACTTTGAAAGAAGCCTATGTGGCATCAAAATAATACTAACTATTTAGGTCTGCATACATGTTTCCTGAAATATAATGTAAGGTTATTCTTATATATACTGTATTAAAAATTTAAATTTCTACCATTAAGAATTATCCAAACTTAATGTAATATTGCTTTACAGACATCTTGCTTTCCTTCTTGAAGCTTCATTTCTGCTGCTTCCAAAACATTTACATAGTCTACAAATTATCCTCTGTTCTCAGATTCCTCTCCATCATATTACATCACAGTTATGTATGAGATCTGTCTCCAACTACTTCACTCATGATTCCACGAAGGATTTTCTCATAGACTCTTATATTTGAAGGGTTTTATCTATAGTCAATAGATTCATAGAGGCCCAAATACAATCAAAAGTATAAACATGTTGCTCCAAAATGAAAACATGTGTAACTGACTTTGTTATAACTTTAAACTGATTACTATAACAGGCATAATTCATCAATTGTATGATAATACATTAAAACCAAGAACAGAGTTTATCACCAAGTGTCCTTAGTACCAGAGAGACTATATAATATTGATCACAAGCTATAATGCTGTATATTTATCACAAGCTATAATGCTGTATATTTGTCAGGATTTTCTACTTCATGCTTTTTAATAGAAAAATAATATATTTGAGGTTAGTAAGCCTCCCAAGTATTCAATACTTCCTATAACATGCATCAGTTCTCAGGATAAATGAAAGAGATGAGGAAAAGGAAGAAGTACAACTTGTTTAAATATCACTGTTAACATCAGTTCCTGTGCTGTAATCTGAAACTACCACCTTAATGTCACACCTGTATTATTCCTGTGACCTTTTATTGATATATTTAAAAAAACATGATCTGGCATTTTCAAGGAGTATGCTGTGTAGTGACAAGAAAATGATGCATATAGGTTTTATTAATTATAAACACCAAAATATGTTCAATGTCATCAATGTACTCAAATGACCTTTTATTATGAATTATGAAATGATAGTTGACAAAAGAAGGTCAGTACTATTTAGAGCCCACTATTTCCGTTTTCTGGGTCATGAATAATCTCTGATTTCTTAACTGTTGAAACAGAAAATGGGTGTTGGAGTAATAACATTTTATACTTCCTGAATAAATACAAAGTGATTCAAGTATAACCAAAGTGCATAACTGTGTGTATGAACTTTTTCTTGACAGTTCCTTTGAATCTTTAACTTCCTATTGTTCACTATGTTGTACATATCATATTTCTGTTACAACCATACCAAATTAGACTGGCTAAAATTATTATAAAATATAATTGAAATTACAGAAATTAATAATAAAACAATATAAAAAAGGAGAGGACATCATTGACAGTTTTAAGATGACCTCAGTAATTCTTAGATTTTATCATTAGTTTTATTTTAATAGGTATGAAACACTATCAGTCTTTTGCACATTGACATTATTCTATTGATTTGATTGATTTTATACAGTTTGTCTTAGCTACAAATTACATTAGAAAATCATAAGAATGATGAAATCAAATGTTATTGAATTAAAAAGCTATTTTTATGGATTTGCACATGTACGTGTGTGTGTGTGTGTGTGTTTGTGTGTGTGTGTGTGTGTGTAGAAGGTCAGCCTAAATCATCAGATGTTATGTTGTTCCTAAGGTACTGGCAGTTTATTTTGCTTTCATGGGTTTATATATATGTTATATATAACAAGTATATAATGTGTACAATGATTACATAATATGTATATAAGTAATATATAAAAACAATGATTTCTTTTTAAATATAAGTATATAATTTTCCTCTTCTCTCTTCCCCTTAAACTCTTCTAGGTACCCACCCTTATACTATCTCAAATTCTTTTCATGCTTTTCTATTGTATTATATACATACATGTGTGTTAATATATATATATACACTCCTAAAAATATTAATACAACCTGTTAATTCCATATCATTTTACTTTTATGTTTATGATCCAGGGCTGACCACCTGACTTTAGATTACTGGGAAGCTCATCCCTGGGAAGGACTAATTCTTCCCCTCTCAGCATTTCTTTGCAGGTAGTTTTTTTTTACATATATAGAGTTAAAGCCTGCTTAGCTTTCCCCCTTCCACCCTAGCATGGCTACTGTTCTAATCTTGTTCACATTTTGCTTAGGGAGGCACCTTGAATTCAATTCTAAGTATGAAGCTGCAATGGCATTTCTAGGAGAGACAATATCACTGCCAACTTCCTATTCCTCTGTTTTGATCCCCCTGCTCCCTGCTGTTCCCCATGATCCACTAGTTTAGGTACAGGAGCTGTGGGAAGTCAGGGTCTCTCACTTTCCTGGGGTTCCTCTATTAGACTAAGCAGGCCCACTGGCAATTTTCCTGCCCTTTCCTTTTCAGAGCTGGACAGGAAAGTGTACACAAACAAGTTGTTTGGGGGAAGCACAAATCTTCATGCTTTCAAGTCAAGTGCTTTCCAAAATGAGCTGTCTCTGAACCATTGCTTTAACACATTAATAAAATGTAATCATACACCAGCCAGAAAATAAGCAAGATTTTTCTGAAAACAAATCAGAGAAGATCTGTTTCATATTCATTTCCTTGCTATACTTAACATCAAATTAGATATGTGTTGATTTATGACATCCATGTTAAATATTTAATGTTTGTGCTAGTTTTAATTCACAGAGTTACCTGGAAATGTTATTAAAATGAAGATTCCTTTTACACTCCCAAGTTCTCCATATCACATTAAGAAAAAAGGCTAAAGTTTTTACTCCCCGCAGGGTCCAAGCTTATTCTGAGTATGATGGATTCATATGCCGCACTCAAAGCAAATGCAGGAACCATAAATTTTAACTTAAATTTGAAAATCATCCCATAGCATTTAGTTATGAAAATAATTTATTATTTGGCAAGTTGGAAGCTGGTGGACTGCTTACTTTTTGAATTTGTAAGGATCAGGTTAAAATTTATTGTCTACTATAATTTTGTCAAAAAAGGACTACCTTTAAAAACCTGATTTCCTTAAAGACTAAAATAAGTTAATTTAATTATTAAACTAAGAACTCCAACACAACCACTACTACATGAGATTTACCATACAACATTCCTAGAATACGTAGAGTCATTTCACATTAAGAACCATATTAGATAAAATATTTATCTATTACTTATTTTTTAACTGTTGGCATTTTACTTATTCTGTGAGATGTTCTGAAGCTATTGTACAATGTTAAAATGAGAATTTCATGAAAACATCTAGAAAGTAGTTTTGTAATATTTAGGGTCGTGAATATGTCTCAGTGTATTAAGAAATCTGTGCAAGCAAAGGAACCAGAATTTGTATCCCAACAGCCATGCTAGATGTAGATAGGCATGGCAGGCTTCCTGTAATCCCAGTGCATAAAAGTAGGTGCTAGGGATGCCCAGGGCAACCTAATGCGATGGATTAACTGAATTATCAGGCTCTTGGTTCAAATCAGAGACCATGAAATGTGGAATGCAATCAAGAGAGTTATCCAAAGTTAACCTCTGATTTTCATGCACTCACATATACAAATGTGTTCATACACATGGCAACACCCATAAACACATACACGCTCAGAATCACACACTTATGCAACACACAAACACACACACACACACACACACACTGCACAGATATACACATAAAAAGAACCATTAAATTTGGTTTACAAGCACTGTTTTAAAGTAATGACTTTAATTCTACGACACCTTGTATTATTTTACAGGGAACCAATAAGACTTTGGTAAGATTATAACATGACCATAGAGTTATACTGCTTTGAAGATGCCCTACAACAACAGTTGGTATGCAAAAATTCTTGTATTTCAGTTATCTTAATAACTTCTGAACTCAATTGCTGAAGTATTTATTTTACCTGGACCTTTTTAATATGCGTGATTTAGCAGAAGAATTAGCACTTGAACAGGGCACTTGTTTCTACTCTATAGAGAAAGTTTTAGATGCTTTTCTGCAGTCACACAGCTTTAATATCCTAATTTCATTTTTATTTTTCTTATTATTTTTCTTCTTATTATTATTATATCTTATTATTCTTATTCTAAATTATTTTTCTTTTTAAAATTCCTAAATTATAGCTATTTAATAGTCGAAGAATATTCATAAGTATAAGTACTAGTCGTTAATTTCCAGCAGATGGATTAATTGCTTATGTGTCCTTTTCTATGTGTTTTCTAGTAACTTGACCTTGATACGCATCTCTTGCTAAAATATCATTCTTAAATTAATTCTTGGTGTTTCCCAAGACAGAACTGGGCACTCTTTTTAGTTCCCTAGACATGATCTCATACTGGCATCATTTAGAAAAACAAAGGTGCTATTTCAGTGAGTTTAAATACCTCAGCCCTCTGAGGAAGGCTTCAGCTCCACTGATCTGATACTTCAGGCTCACCTTGGATAAAGGTAAAATGTTTTGTACAATCTTCCACAATGTGTCAAGGGAATTATTTGTGTGATAAAATTGTTTGAATTGAATGATAACTCTCAGTTTATGAGAATGATAATTAAAGTAATTCAAATGATTTATATAGGTTTATAATGGTTTAAACTGGTATACATGTTTAAAAAGGACAAAAAAATGTTGAAATTTGAAGGTAAATTCAAGTATCAGCTCCTTAAGCAACCCAGGCTATCAGTGAATCAGTAAAGGATGGAAACTATGAGGCTATCCATATTACTTATCCATATTCAGTGGCAGGACCCAAAAGTTTCCCTTTTTTAAAATCTTCTAAATACTGATTTTATATAGCTTGTGTATTAATTCAAAATTCTAAGGAAAAGATAGACAATATTCTTATCAAACTTTATGAGGTTGAGTGTGGCGAGAAATAAATAATCAGTGGTAGTGATTTTATGAAAATCAATGAAAATTATGATCACCTTTAATAATAATGTAAAAATATATCAATCTTTAAAATGAATACTTTTAGAAGTCTTCTATATATTAGCTCTTGGTTAACTTGAGCTTTTCTCATCTCCATCTCAAGACTATAAAACCTCCAAAAACTTGGGTGTTAAATTTTTCAAAGTTTGTCCTCTTCATGTGCTGAAATATTTGGGTATTAGTGATGTATCTCCTGCTATTTTTTTCTGATGTTTCATGATATCCACTTTATTCATTGTGAGTAAACCAACTGAGATTTTCCTCTCTTCTTTACTTATGTTCCCAGTCACTTAGTCTCTGTAAGATGCTCATTCATGCACCTTCATGCATTAGGGTTTTGTTTCCATGACATCCCTTCGTGCACATCAATATCCCTAACTCATGCCTACATTGCTGGAGTGGGCAAGGTGTTTCACTTGTCTTTTAATCTCCAGTATGTTTTGCAGGGTTTTACAGTACACTGTGATGACAAATGCTGTGAGTGTACATTTGGGGATGAAAGATGAATGTGTTACTGACTTTTTGCCTGTGTTTTCCAAAGGACTCAGCCAAACATGAGGTTTCTTTTCTTTGCCTTTATCATGGCCGTCATGCTTTCCATGATTGTAAGTACACAAGTCAAGTGGGGAGAACGTGTTCTCAGAAACTGTTTCTAGGTTTCATCCTATTCCGAGTGACCTGGGTTTTATTTTGATTTGTATGGATATGTCAGTTTCATTTTATCATTTCACCTACCGGTTTTCCTTGAATTAACTTATATATACAAGGTGTAGAACATACAGTACTTATTCCCAGGCATCACACTGCAATTCTAAATTAAAAAAATTAACATCCACAGTACCAAGGATGGTTTCTATCATTTACCGTAACAAAGACTACAAGCTTCTGGAAGGCAATACCTCCGCTCATCCATTTTTCTTCCTTTTTATATTTAGTTACTGAAATTCATGTCATAAACCAGTCTATGAAAATTGTAGGTCATCAATTGCTAAAAGAACTCAATTTACAGCTTTTTGTTGCATTGTGATAGAAAAAACTTAAATTTTACAATATGTGTGCACAATCATAGACTAATACAAATAAACATTTTAAATATCAACATTTTCAGAGAAACTTACAACATATTTTAAAAAGAGCAAGACTTTAACCTTGATTTTTATATTTTCAACCATGGTGATGAAATTTAATATGTTTCACACATTCACAGAAAAACTTGAAAGTAATATAGTTTTTAATAGTTTCCTTTTACTCCCTTCCAAAATGTTGTCAAACAAAAATAATTATGTAGCATAATCTCTTTTCACATATTTTTTGTTTATTTTTCTTCTTAACTGTAATTTTAGGAATTAGTGCAATTTTACATCCATCTTTAAGTAAAAAACTGAGCATAAAGAAATTCTTACATTCTGTTTTTTTTTTTCACCCAGAGTGCTGATCATTCTGGAGAGGTAAGATATGCACATTCACTAGGCAAATTCATAGTTAACATCATCAAACAAGCACTAACTTTGAATCTTTTTCTACTTTATGCAGAAACGTTGGAAGAAAAAATTCCGTGAGGTGATTATGTTGTACAGTACTTTTTTTCTGAATATTTATTCTATAGGAATAACCAATATCACTCTATAAGTGGCATGATTACCACACCTGACTAACATGTATGTTGCATTTTATAATTTTTAATGCTATGAAAAATGTTCTGAGAAATTATTTAGATAAAAACATATACTGGATTACAAAACGCCAATTATTCTTAGAACTCAACCGATAACTTCATCATTGATTGTGAATAATCAAATTAATTGTGTTAACTTGATAATACTTAATGAAAAAATTCTTTTATATTTTACATCTCACTAATATGTATTTTCATTATCCTATATTGTTTTACTATTTTGTGATTTTAGTCTTTAACATTTCACACATGTATATTCTGAGTCCTGAGTGTTCTTAACCCCATTCTATACTCTCTTTCTCTCCTATGTTCTGCCAAATCCCTCTTTCCCACCCATACACCTATTTTGTTGGTGGTAGTTTTTTCCCCCTTTCTGACACAATGAGTTTAATTGTCCTTACTTACATGGGCATGAGTGTTGGTTATTACTGGAACATGAGCAGCTTATCAGCAGCTACACCACTGAAGAAAATGATATACTCTCACACAGTACCGGGTAACTGCCAGGGTTTCTCACTGAAAAACTTGCTCAAACCTGGCAAAAAGAAATGATGACATGTTCTATCCTGAGAAGGTCTTCTGCAGGTAAACACAATGAAGTTCATGGATTCAGTAGCTATGTCACTTCCAGAGGGCACTGTCTTGCATTACTCCTCATAACGCTCTGGCTCCTAAGTTCTTTCTGCTCAGTCTCAAAACACCTCAGTCAGAGATGTTCCCAGAACACTACAGGAGGTGATGTGGATAAGCCATTTAGGGTTGAGCTTCCCACAGTTCCATGTTATTGGCACATTGAAGAGTTGTGATCCTCTGCATTAATCGTGGTCCAATTTTGTTTCTCTAAGGAAGGCAGAAAGCAGCATTAATCTCTGAGCATATAATTGAGTATTAAAAAGATAGCTCAGCTTCATGTCCATTAAGCACAACAGCAGCAATTGTTATCCTCTGGGGTCTATGATCTCCACTTAATCCCCTGCTGTACTCTCTTAACTAGGTTTAAAGTACAGGACATGATTTCCCAATGTTGGAAGGGGCCTCGAACACAATCAGAAGTTTGTTTCTCCCATAAGAGTCAATGTTACACTTTCCATCCAAGTCAGCATTGTAGCTACCAGGGTCAACAGCAAGGCAGGATTTAAATTGTACATGTTAGTGAGGTTTGATAGGATTTTTCACTGTTTGCTTACAACATGGAAGGAGAAGGTCAATATATTATGCATATTTTTTACCTCAAACATGTGCATTTTCTTTGGCCAACATTGAAAATGTGTTCGATATATTTAGTGACACTTCAGTATAGAAAACTAATTTTCCTTTTCCCAGAATATAAAGATTGTAAATAGGGGTGGAGCACTGGGTCTTCTTCCTCTGTTCCATGCTGGGATTTTCTCTGGTTTGAACTGATGCAGGTCTTGTGTGTGCTATCAGCCTCTGTGAATTTGTATGTGTATCAGTCCTGCCGTGTGTGGATACTATTGTCTCTATGGAGTCATCAAAGAGGAATAGAGACAGGAAAAATAACATGACTTAAAAATAGTAAGCAGTTTTGAAAATTATAATAGTAGTATTTGGAAAATTTTCTTTCTC
This sequence comes from Myodes glareolus, assembly GCF_982192425.1. NCBI lineage: Eukaryota > Metazoa > Chordata > Mammalia > Rodentia > Cricetidae > Myodes > Myodes glareolus. Next base: position 19,366,393 of record NC_142033.1, on the reverse strand, counting down.
TTTTGTTTTCCTTCGTTTTATCTTAAGATGCAACAGAATAGAGCAAATTTTTCAATTCCTCAAACTTACTCTAGTGTCCATAAACTATCTCCTCTCCATCCCTCTCACTACCATATGACCCCTGATCTCTAATAACTACTCTTGTTTACTTGTTTTAAATCAATTTTTTAGTTACTGTTTAAAAGTTGGAAGATGTAATATTTTTCTGTGTTCCATACTTGCTTCTTTTAAAATAACACATTCAAGTTCCATACTACCATGTTCGACAGTTTTATTATTTATGACTGGAATATATCTTATTATATATATATATATATATATATACATATATGTGTGTTATACATATATGTGTTATGTTTGATCATAATATTTTAATAACATTCATGAATTTCTGTGATGACTATACATTTCTTTTGTTTTTTCTTATATATTTATTGTTTTGGGTTTCTATACAGAGGCTCGTTCAACCATATTATCCAAATTACCCACAGTACGCACAAAATCCAGGTCCATACGTAAATGGCTATCCATACCCAGTTGCTTACTAACCATGGAACATTACTAAACAGGTAAGTTGGGTGGAGTGAAATAGTTATCAGACTTCAAGTACCACTTCTAGGTGAAAAGCTAATGATTGCAGCTGTTTAAATTCATTTGCTCTGGTGATGGGGCTCCTCGGAGACTACCCACATTCCAAGAGATGATCCTACATTCATGCGTATACAGGCATCTCTACGTGAGCTCAGCACATGAAGTTATGAGTACAAACTTTTAGATGACGTGGGAGAGGCAATGAAGGAATGGAAACTTATTGTAGTTATGTGTGAAATTCTCAAATTCTAAAAGGTGTCAATGTTAGTAGTGTTAGAGAGAAAAGAAAACGAAGGCAGTAACCAGGCTAGACCACAGTTTTTAAAAAAATCAACGCTTTATATTGCTGCTATAGAGTTTATTTATCTACCTGACTAAAGAATTGTCTCTGTCCTGTTTAGAGGCCGGGTTTGGGGAAAAGGGGATACCTGGGTTTCTATCCTGGTCTGCCAATTACTACTCAACCTCAAATAATTTCTAAGTTTGTGAGGCTAAGTTCAACCATCCAAAATGGCTGTTACAATGGAACATCATATGTGCAGGTAGAGAAATTCTTACAAGTTATAAGGGTCCAATGCCATGGTGAGCATTATGAATAAACATGAGTACCAGATGTGTAGACAGTGGTGGTTTCCTGGATGTTGTTCATAATTTCTCCTCTTAGAATGTAGTCTTTCCTAGAGCTGCAGTCCTGTCTTGGGAATATTTAGAAGACAGAGAAAAGGAAGCTACCTTCGCACTTGAGGAGTCAGCATCAGTACAATAGCATCTTCCGTGTGGTTCATAACACAGTGTGTTAGAAAAAGGCAGAGCTTAAGCAATATTAATGAGAAATTTAGGTTGAAACCAGTACAATTTAGGTCAAATGAATCAAATAAATTTGATATGAAGATGTATAAAATACAGAAAGTCAGTTTTATAGAATGTCTATTCACCTATTTAGGAACAGCTTAAATAATTGTAAATTCTGAAAAATATAAATACTCAGGTACTACAAAGTAAAATAGAAGAGAGATGTCCTATATTTCAAGGACGAAAGCCTAAATTTTTTTTGTAAATATATTGTACTTTTCATTCTAGTTGATTTCATGTTATAATTAATAAAGAAGAATCAGAATATGAACATTTAGTCATCATATTTAATTTTAAGTTGTTATGAAGCTGTAGGATACATTAAAATGCTATTTGAAAACAAAGAAAAGGAAGATAACGACTGCGCTCATTTATAGAATGAAGTAAGATATTGATGAATATAAATAAATTTTAAATTGTAGGATTTAGATAACAAAAATGTACTCTAATTATTTAATATTTTATTTTCTGCTCCATGTAAAATGTGCAATTGCTGTTAGATTATAGTCAATAACGTTATTTCTGTATTGAGTCTTCTTACTATACTGTATTATAATTATCATTATAGAACCTCATTTTTTATTACAACCAATTATCTTCTTCTCCTGTTCAGGTTTGATTCAACCCAACTACTAATGTGGCTTCTCATCTCTATGTCCACTAATAATTGGCTTTGTGTTTCAACTGAATAATCAAAGTAATTGTTTGGAATGAAGATCTCTGTTGGTGTATTCTCTGCCTTATGAATTGGCTTTCCAATTCATGTTGAGTTAGACTTCTTTAACTTCATAATTTTAGACCTGATGTCACTCATGATTCTACTTTACTAAAATTCATTTCTAAAATAAAGCAATAAATTTCAAGTTCCTTTTCTGGTTATGGTCTTTATTCCTACGTTTCGTGCTTGCCACATAAAAAGAAAGAAGGCAGAGTCTATCCCAGGAGTTACTTCCAAATTACCATAGAGAGTTTTATTTTATTAAAATGCTCAGTTGATAGCTCAGGCTTATTATTCTTAAATTGACCCATATATCTATTTCTGTCTGACTACTGGCCTGTCATCCTTTTACTAATCAATAAGAGTAATACATATTCACAGTGTACAGAAGGATTATTCTACAACAAAGAGACAACATTTCTTCACTTATTTTCCCAGATTGGAAGGTAATGAAAAAATTTATGGGAGGTATATGAAGTCATTTCATTCCAATGTAGTCTAGTCTAATTTTTTTCATAAAGTCTTCAAAACCTTCTTAATATTAGCTTTTTTTTAGTTTATTAAATTATGAAAGTTTTCATTTCCGCCCCTCCTCCCAACACCCTCCCACTCCCCCCTCCCCCTCCTCCTCCCTCTTCATCCCTAAGAGCAGTCAGGGCTTCCAGCCCTATGGGAAGTTCAAGTTCGTCCCCACTCCTTCCAGGTCCCTGAAGGTGAGTATCCGAAGAGACTGGATCCCAAAAATCCAGCATATGCAGAGGAAACAAGTCCCAGTGTCATTGTCAGTGGCTTTTCAGAAAGGCTCCGGACCAGCCACATTCAGAGATCCGGCCACATTCAGAAAATCTGGTTGGATCACATGCTCGTTCAGTCCCAGTCCAACTGGCCTTGGTGAACTCTCATTAGATCAGTCCCCTTGTATCAGTGGGTGATCGCACCCCTCGCGGTCCTGAGATGTTTTCATGTCCTTCCTTTTTCTGCCCCTCATTTGGACCATGGGGGGCTCAGTCCGGTGCTCCAATGTGTGTCTCCATCTGTATCGCCATCCATCGTCAGATGAAGGATCTATGGTGATAAGCAAAATCTTCATCAGTATGGTTATAGGCCAAGGCCGGTTCAGGCACCTTCTCCTCTGTCTAGAGAACAGTCTGGGGATCTCTCCTTGGACCTGGGATCCCATTTATAATCAAGTCTCCTGTAAACCCTAAAATGACTCCCTTAGTTGAGATATATTCTTCCCTGATCTCATATCCATCCTTCCTCCCTCCCCCCATCCCAGTCCACCTAACTTTCCCCATTCCTCCACTACTCCCTTCTCTCTAACCCTCTCCCCTTCCAACAACCCTCCCACCCTCCCCATGCACCCGAGGTTACCTGGGACTCTTGTCTATTTCCAATCTCCAGGCAGATAGCTACATGATTTTCAACAGGTTCACCTTCTTATTTAGCTTCTCTAGGATGACGAATAATAGGCTCAAAGACCTTTAATTATGGTTAGAATCCACATATGAGTGAATACATACCATATTCCTCTTTTTGGGTCTGGCTTACCTCACTCAGTAAGGCGTTTTCTGTCCATCCATTTGCATGCAAAATTCAAGATGTCATTGTTTTTTACCGCTGAGTAGAACTCTAATGTGTATATGTTCCACACCTTTATTAACCATTCTTCTGTTGAGGGGCACCTAGGTTGTTTCCAGGTTCTGGCTATTACAAATAGTGCTGCTATGAACATAGTTGAACAAATGCTTTTGTGGTATGATAGGGCATCTCTTGGGTATATTCCCAAGAGTGGAATTGCTGGGTCCTGAGGGAGGTTGACTCCTAGTTTCCTGAGAAACTGCCACACTGATTTCCACAGTGGCTGCACAAGCTTGCATTCCCACCAACAATGGATGAGTGTTCCCCTCATTCCACATTCTCTCCAGCATAGGCTATCATAAGTGTTTTTGAGTTTGGCTATTCTGACAGGTGTAAGATGATATCTCAAAGTTGTTTTGATTTGCATTTCCCTGATCGCTAAGGAGGTTGAGCATGACCTTAAGTGCCTTTTGGCCATTCGGAGTTCATCTGTTGTGAATTCTCTGTTCAGTTCAGTACCCCATTTTTTAATTGGGTTAATTAGAGTTTTAGTGTCTAGTTTCTTGAGTTCTTTGTATATTTTGGAGATCAGACCTTTGTCTGATGAGGAATTTGTGAAGATCTTCTCCCAGTCAGAAGGTAGCCTTTTGGTCTTACTGACAGTGTCCTTTGCTTTACAGAAGCTTCTCAGTTTCAGGAGGTCCCATTTATTCATTGCTTCTCTTATTGTCTGAGCTCCTGGGATTCTGCTTAGGAACTGGTCTCCTGTGCCTATGTCTTGTAGACTACTTCCCACTTTCTCTTCTATCAGGGTCAAAGTGGTTGGATTTTGTTGAGGTCTTTAATCCATTTGGACTTGAGTTTTGTGCATGGTGATAGATATGGATCTATTTTCATTCTTCTACAGGTTGACATCCAGTTATGCCAGCACCATTTGTTAAAGATGCTTTCCTTCTTCCATTGTATGCCTTTAGCTCCTTTGTCAAATATCAGGTGTTCATAAGTTTGTGGGTTAATACCCGGGTCTTCTATTCGATTCCATAGGTCGACTTCTCTGTTGTTATGCCAATACCAAGCTGTTTTCAATACTGTTGCTCTGTAATAGAGTTTGAAGTCAGGGATGGTAATGCCTCCAGAAGTTCCTTTATTGTATAAGATTGTTTTGGATATCCTGGGTTTTTTGTTTTTCCATATAAACTTGATTATTGTTCTCTCAAGGTCTGTGAAGAAGTTTGATGGAATTTTGATGGGAATTGCGTTGAATCTATAGATTGCTTTTGGTAGAATTGCCATTTTTACTATGTTGATTCTCCCAATCCAAGAACAGGGGAGGTCTTTCCATTTTCTGGTATCCTCCTCAATTTCTTTCTTCAAGGACTTAAAGTTCTTGTCAAATAGGTCTTTCACTTCCTTGGTTAGAGTTACCCCAAGATATTTTATGCTATTTGTGGCTATCGTGAAAGGTGATGTTTCTCTGATTTCCCTCTCTGCTTCTTTATCCTTTGTGTATAGGAGGGCAACCGACTTTTTTTGGAGTTGATCTTGTATCCTGCCACATTACTAAAGGTGTTTATCAGCTGTAGGAGTTCTTTGGTAGAGTTTTTGGGGTCACTTATGTACACTATCATATCGTCTGCAAATAACGAAAGTTTAACTTCATCCTTTCCAATTCGAATCCCCTTGATCCCCTTATGTTGGAGAGGCTTTGGGAGGAGTCTGAGAAAGGGAAATGATAGAATATATGATATAAAAGTATTTTAACTAAAAATTTGACATATTTAATTAATTTCTATACACTGTGCAATGTTACGATCCTGAGAAAGTTCTAGAGATGTGTTGCCTGTGGAAAAGAAAAAAGTGTCTGTGATACTCAGGAATAAGAACAGTAGCCAGCAAGTGGATTTTAAAGTTTCCTAAGAATATAATACACAGTATTTTCCTTCTTTTCTCTACTGTGTAAATATATGGCTCCCATTTAGACACATGAGTGCATAAAAACTCAAAGGCAGTGGGATAAATACCCAATTTTCAGGGCAACATTATGGTTGAAGTATATAGTACCAAGCTCCTAGAAGATAATTTTTGTACAAGTTCAACAAAAGAATAATGAATTGGGACAAAACTGGTACCTAAAATAGGCAGAAAAGTACTCAGGTGCTCTAAACTATTTAAAGGTATAATTTGAATGGTTTTCTGCAGGAAACACATTAGAAATAAATAATGGGTTACAACTCTGTCAAATTCATCATTATTTTTACTGAGGAGGAATAAAAGATGCTATGTCACTCTGCAAAAGTTCCAGAAAGACCTCCCTGATTTGTGTTACATGACACAGAGATAATGCTAGTGATTTACAGAAACTTGACTTTAATATTTCCATTATTTCTGCACTCTTTACTTCAGGGTGAATTTTCCTGATTATTCACAACTGCCTGGAAGGATTAACAGTGGAGGCTCCTTTCCTGTTACTTCCTGGTCATCTGCTCTTCACAAACTCCTATTGTAAAATCACCTTTTCAAGTTGATTACTGGTGTTTTACAGAGACAGATTCTGGACATTATTTTCTGGTTCCTTAACATGACCTTTTTATTGACAGTATTTGAATAGTAGGCTGGGTATGTCGGTATGTTTAAATGCGCAGCCTTCCAGGCAGGCTCATCATCTGGAGGCTGCACCTGTGCTGCTCAGACACTAGGCTCAACCTAGGTAAAGGTAACATGCCTGTTTGCCTTCTAGCTGCTGTCTTTGCTAAATTCTCCTTTGTTACAACTTATAAACTAGGGTTCATCCTATCAACTTCTGTAAAGTTTTATTCAGAAAGAATTTAAAATGTGGTTGTTCTATCAGCATCTATATGAGTTCCTAAGAACAGACTCCAGAAATCTTTCAAAGAATGATATGGAGTTAGGATTGGTGTATTACTTCTCCCCTGTTTCCTATAAATCACTGTATCTTTCTTATTATCATTCTTCAGTAGCCAATATTCACTTTCTCAATAATAATTTTTCTATTAACCTGAAACATTAGCCTAAAATTCATAGGTATACTGCACAAGTCCCATTGGGAAAAGGTTTATGTTTGTAAAAGTCCATGACAGAAGGACACTGGGTGATGTTTCTGAGAGACATAATAACAAATGGCTGCTCATACAAGGTACTGCACTAATCACAGATCACAGAGAAAAGGAGAGAATCCCCACAAGCCTCTTCGGTACTGAAATGAACACACTAGAATTATATACCAGAACTTTTGTGGGGATTCTTACAATCCTAGAAATCCTCCAATTTCATGTTGGAGGGTGTGTCAAAGGCAACTGTGCTGCTGTAAATTCCATCTCTGTATGGCTGAGAACTCACCACATCTGCATTTCTGAAGCCCTCTGTCCAATAAACGAACTCCTTCTAGGAGCATCATATTCTCTGGCACTTACTTGCTGCTCCTTAAACTAGGGGAGTTCCAGCTCCTTCTATCTTTCTGAGATTCTGGTCTTAAGATGTATTAGGACCCGAGATCTGCAATCCACGCTTGCTCATCCATCAGGAGGGATGTTTTCAATATGGATGTAATTGGTGCACAAATAACGACTTCTCTAAGTTATTCAATTCTATACAATCAACTTTCTTTTGTTTTGTTGCCATTTCACCAAATTGATAATATTTTTTAGCATATTTCAAAACACACTCTTCATTCTTCACTTTTATTATCAATGATGCACAGAACACATGCACCATGAATCATTTTCATTTACCTAATTACTTTTCATAAAAAAATATTTTGGTATTTCAAATATTCTATTTCTGTTTGGTAAGTATTTCTTCAACAATATGTCAATTAATGTGCGTATTGGTATCAGACTGTGTGTGTGTGTGTTTCTCTGTGATTGCTTATCTATCTGTGTGCTCATCTGTCTGTCTAACATCTATTCTATTATTGAAACACTTCTCATTTTATCTTCCCTCAATGGTCTCATTTCATAATTTATGGTAAATAACTGGTTAAAAGTAAATTTTCCAATGTAACTATGAATGTATTTTATTTCATTCCCTTTCAAACTAACTTTTACTATTCACTATTGTTAATATCAAAATTCTAAGTAAGCATCCTTGAATCAGTTCAATTGGCAATATTATTAGTCTGTATCTAATATTTTTATTTAAATTTCTAGAAAATCCTAAATGATTCATCATGCTGCAATTAGTGTGTCTACACTTAACTTTAGCGTTCTCTTCTCAGCTCACATCTAATTAATCTACTCCTTTTTGAGTCATTGCGAACACTGAGGGTAATAACTTAGTCCCACTGACTAAGAGCACAGCATGGTCATCAATGTCATTGTATTGAAGCTAAAAAGGAGATGATGATTAAATTTTGCCTGTGCTTTTACAGGGTTCCGTAAGCATGAGGTTCCTTGTCTTTGCCTTGATCATGGCTCTCATGGTCTCCATGCTGGTAAGTACATCCAGAAAGTGTAAAGAATGTGTGTTTAGCAATTTTAGCCAACAACCTGCTCTGGTTCCACACACTCTGAGTGATGTTTACTTACTTTTGAATGAAACTTTACTACTTTGAATGTTTTCATGGGCTCACTTTTTCTTGAATCAATTTTTGTAACTTTATACTTATTTATAAGTTCTTAGTAACTTGTCGCAGACATATAAGTACACATTCACATACACAAAATGTAACAGTAAGAAGAGCACAAATAATGGATATATTAAAAGCTGCTTGAATTATACTTGAAAAAGAACCTTTGGCACATATAAAATAAGAAGACTGAGCAGAGAATGAGGCTACTAAAATAATGAACCACAACCAGTGACCTACAATGCAATGGGAGTTTTGTCTTGTACCTTCTACAGCTGATGAATTTCTGTTAATAATTTTTTTCTTGAAGTTATGGGCCAGTTTTATACATTCATGAAAGTGAAGACCTGTTCAGTGTAGATACCATATCTTGTATCTTCCTGCTTTGCCAATAATTAGATCCTGCATTTTTATGGCACCCCACACTTTTGTAATTCTTCCATTGCTTCTACCTGCTCATTTTCTTTTATAATACCTAGGAAGGGAAACTTGGGAAATAAAAATGTGATAATCCTTCCACAAATAATTTGATCATAATTATTTATAAAATAATCATTTATCACATTTTGCTACAAAATACACATGTAGAAAAAAATCAACTCTAACAAAATAGGGAAAAGAATAAGAATGTATTTAATGATACATTATTTCAGTATTAGGCAATTTTAACTACTTTCTATTTATCCTAATAAAAGAAAACTCAATTTTTTCATTTTCATTCTATCATCTGTATGTATTAAATATTACAACACTGCATCCTTTAAAGTTACCTGGACCAAAGTAAATAATTACTAAATAGAATAAATTATTATTAGAAAATTATTTTAATACTTTAAAATAGTATTATATTAAAATAGTAAATATAGAGTCAAAATGTAAAAGTGACGTGTATAAACTAATTCCTGTTTCTCATACTTCCCACTAGACTGCTGATCATTCTGGAGAGGTAAGAATTTCTCATTCACCGAAAAATTTCATACTCATACGTAACCTGAAGTGTTTTGTGGATTTTTGAGATAGTGTTTCTCTTTGTGACAGTCCTACTTGTTCGGGCATCTGCTTTGTAGATCAGGCTGGTCAAACTAACAGATATCCACCTGCCTCTGCCTTCTGATTGCTGGTATTAAAGTTGTGGGCCACCAATGTCCATCCATGAACTGTATTTTTAATGTTTCTTTTTCATTTTTGCAGAAACATCATAGGCATGGTAGGAGAGGTCATGTAAGTACTGTTTTGATTATGTTGTTTAATGCAAAGATGATTCTCAAGAATCTATTCCCTAGGAACAAGAGATACTACTGTGTGAAGAAGCATGTGTATTATTACTATAGCACAATGTCTTCAGAGATTTCAATGGTTTTTGTTTCACCATGAAACTTCTTAATATCCTTGAAGTAATTTAGAGAAAAGTTCTATAATGTTACTCTAATGAAGCCAATTTATTGTTAAGAGTAAATTGGCTTTCTCTTGAATTAAAAGAGTAGGTTGTTTCACAGTAAAAGTCTCCAGGCAGAGAGTGGACCTATAGATGAGAAAGAGAAGGTAGAAGATAAAGAAGTCTTACACAAGCTGTATCTTGTGGCAAGCAAGTTTTTACCAAAGTTCAGCATCCCCTATCTTCGTAGGGGAAACATTGAAGCGTAGCAGAGAGACTCTGTCTCCAGCCAAAGACTATCCTTGCCAGGTCTTCTCTTTGACCAGGACACGGAGTTAAAGCTCCTTTCGTCCTTTCATTGGTACCTCTGGGTTGTTCAGGGTCTGCACATTTTCTCACTAGTATTTGCTTCACCTAAGTGGTTATATTTATTATTGAACTTTCAGTTCATTGTTGAACTTAAGATATAGAGAGGACATTGTGATTGTATTCAACAGAAAGCTGTCATATATCTCCAATATTTCAACTTGACATTACTTTTAGTGTTGTTGATGTTCTTCCCCAAACCCTCTCCTGAAGGACACTCCATTTTCTCTATTGAAGGATATGTTATTTTCTCTTTTTCCAGTCCTTTGCAAAAAGTGACATATAACAGTTGAGGCTAGCTTGTCTTTTTATATGCTGAATTAGATTGTGTCATATCAATGTGATATTTGCAAAATTTCTTCTCTGACACACAACGTACAAAACTTAAAATGATTCAAATAACCATGACAGACAAGGGGTAGAATGCAGTGCGTTCATGGGAATAATAAGAAGCTAGGCTGCATTAAAGACCAACAACTGATAGAACTCCAGTGTTGTGGAGAAGCTCCATCTAAGTTTGAAGTCACCTCCCTACAGATTCAAGGATTGTGAGGTGTCCAGACGAAGATATCATAAAGGAGATTTAATGCTCATTTTCTATATTTGTCTTTCATCGATAGTCTAATATGTAAATGAAAACCCTAATAAGATATAAATATACTTTTTATCCTTACTTTATTTTCTCTGTACAATTTAAAATATCATAAACCCACACAGATAGCATCATGTAGTTCACAGTCAAAACTACAGTGACCCCATGATATGGAGTCCATTAATGACAGATATAGTAGTTAAAGTCATATGGTCTCAAATCTTTCTAACTTTCTCTTTCTGTCTTTACAGAGACATCGTGATCGCCGATATGTGCCAACTGAAACAGTAGACAGTGATTCTGATCTTCCACCCTATGATGTTAGAATACAACCTTACCCTTGTCCTGAACCTTCTGATTACTAACAACAGGAAATTTGCAAGAGGTAAGATGGAACTGGATATGCATTTAGTTTGAAAAATTGCTGGTTAACATCAGTTGAAAATGAAAAGAGAACAAACCCATCAGATCAAATTCAAGTTCAATTTAAAATTTCTAGAAATAAAATGGCATTTTGAAATGCTCATACCAAAATATTATGATTAAGCTCTATCAAGAGGTATGTCTGTGAAGGTTATATCAGTTTTTGTCTCCTGGCCTAACAACCATTATTCCTAATACTCAGCTATTCTCAACTCTGTACTATATGTGATATAATCAATAATATATTCAAAGCATATACTGTAATCCTTCAACATTTTCCATAGTGTCATAGGGTTCAATTGTGAATGTTTATGACTGAAGTCTCCATAGGCAATAGAGTGGCCTGTGGTTGCATTGAAAGTTCTACCTCCCAAAACACAAGCTTACAGAAGCTGAAGAGGGAGAACTTCAGAGGAGGAAGTTCTATGCAAACCATGTGTCTTGATATGCCTTTTAATAACATATCAATGTGATCTGTAAGACAGTGAGGTTGAGATATTAGATCATAACAATTTACATGGACAATATAAATTTAAATCAGTAGCAAAATTACATCATAAAGAAGCATAAATATTAGCAAACTTAATTTTAGAAGGTCAAGTTTGTAGGCATAACATTAAATATAACAAATATTGTAAAATATCAAATATTTATCTACTATAAAAAACTAAATTATCATGCAGGTGAAAGAGGAGTAGTCTTTGTATCAAATAAAAACTATGAGTTCTTTCACGTTTCAAAATATATTTTGGCATTTCATTAAAATTATTTATCTGGTTATAATAGGGAATTAAAAACCTCAGATAACATTCTTGAAGCATTAGAGTACAACGTAGATTCTTTTTAATATAGCATGTATTAAAATATCATTAAAAAGCAACACATGAGACTGAAAATAGAGGTTAAACACAGTAAATTAATCATAGGTGAATTTGATAGAATTTTAAGTTGTAGATGTCAGAGGGTGATGTTGTTTGATTTAATTCTTATTTCATTCTCTATGTTGTCTTTGCTGTTCATTCAGACAATTGATCAGATTCATTCATACATCAAGTTTTTCTTTATCAGACATACATCTAGAGTATTAAGTTTTTGAGATAACTCTTTTGCTTTCTTTTTCAGGATACTAGCGAGTTACTTCTTTGGCTTTCCCATCACTCATGATAGCTTATCTTTCCTCGATGCTTCCACATAATGCTGATAAAGACTACGGCAAATGAGGAAAGACTCTCACCTAAAATTTCTGTATGATTTTAGATTTTCCATTTCATATTTGAACCCAGTAGCACTAATGATCCTGATAGAAATACATTTAATTACTCAAGAAAATAAATAGCAATTGCATCATCCCTTGTGTGTTCTTATTTTTGTAATTTACATCAGAAATGCAAATAGACACCCTCATTCAGTCACTGTCCCTTCCTCAATTTGACTCTGTGAAATTTCTTTAACAGTTTTGGAAGTCAGTTAATTAAAATCTCTTGCCATAGCCATATAATCCCTTATGCAGTGTTCTTAGTAGCTATAATTTTGATTTATTTAGTAAATCGCTGTTGTGCTACAGTATTTCTTCCTGTGAAGGAGAGCTCCTGGAGAGGAGCTATGTCTACAGAGCCCGATTGGCTGACAAGAAATTTAGAAGAACAGAAATGTTAGAATGTCGCACATCCAAGGTCTGGTCACCTTACCTTGGCTTGTTCTTACCCAAGAACAATTCTCTGTCAGACTAATATCCCATGTAATAGATAAAAAAATCTTTTATCATCTATTAGTTCAGTTAACATCTTGGGCCCCTTAAAGATTTATATCAGTGTAACTATTTCACATGTACCCAGTAATTTATTTCAAATTTTTGCCTTGATTTATGAATTTTTTTGTTCTATAAAACTTTAAAATGCCATGAAACTACTTCCACAGTGAAATATGGAATTTGGGTTTACCACACTACATGGTTTTGACTATTACCACTCAGAAAGACTTCAGAATGCGATAAGTATATTTCTCTTTAGGAGGAGAACTGTGGTTTTGTCTGAAATACCCACAGTTTTCTATTTTCTACCTATTTATGTCTCACTCCTTTTAGATAGGAAAGTAACAGTTCTTGTCACTCCATCTGAGAATCAAAGTGACTCCCCAAAGTTGCTTCTGATCTTTATATGAGTGCCACAGAATTCATACACCCATATATACACAGATATCATAAATACAATGGAGAAAGACAATCATGTCAACATATGGTTTGGAAAAACTAAATATTGGAGTCCAGAAGAATAAAATAGAATCTCCATCTCCAAGTTTGTTCATAAACAGATGTAAAATAGATGAAATGCCTTCTTTTAACAACTGACATGTTCATCTGAGCATGTTTGTGCTAGACTTTCATCTCAGCACTTGGGAGGCAACATGATGTTGTTCTCTGAATTTGGGGCCAGGCAGGTCTAAAGGGCAAGTTCTAGAACAGCTAGGACTACACAGAGAAATTCTGCATCAAACAAACAAACAAAAACCCAAAATCATGGTAACGAAACTTTTAGAGAAATACAGGTAATGCACTGTAAGGAAAGAGGTGTCTGGACAGAACTCTAACCAAATGGGAAATAGTTCCAAACGTAAACAAATATGACTATATTAATTTATATGTTCTATATAACAAGAAAAATATCAGCAAGACAAACAGACAGAGCATAGAATGTGAGAAAGTCTGGGATTTTTTTTCTTGTCTTGTTTAGGTTTGGTTTTTCAAGACAGGGTTTCGCTGTAGCTTTGCATCCCATCCTGCAACTTGTTCTGCAGACCAACCAGGCCTCAATCTCACAGAAATCCACCTGTCTCTGCCTCCGGAGTGCTAGAGTTGAAAGAATGTGCTACCATCCAACTGGAAGAAATTCTTAACCAGCTGAATCTTCGACTATACAAACTATTAAGACATGCAGTAATTAAAAAACAAAAACCTATCAGTCAAAGAATTAGATAACCCAATATCAAGTTGTCAGACCACAAAACATAGACATAAGGAATACTATATAATCACAACTGGCTATGCATATATATATATATATATATATGAAACAAATAAACCCATACAAATTGGGGTCCAAGAACTCTTCCTTCTTGGTGGCCAAGTGGTCACATAAGAGGTACTCCTCTGATAAAGGCAGGTGATGAGAATAATGGTAGGTGTCCGATTGCACATTGATCCCTGACCTTGGGGAAAGGATGTTTAACATACAGATGTTCTACAACTAGGGCTGAGAATTCTGCACTCTCTTATCCACTGCACTTTGGCAAGTACTGGGTCTCTGTGTTAATTTCTTTCTACTCCAATAGTAGGTTATCTGATTAGAGTTGAGAGATGGATTAATCAATGGATATAATAATTCATTAAGTGTTTGTATAATGTCATATCCTACTAATAGAATAATAGTAATAAGTTATTCCCTTGGGCCTATGACCTATCTTGTCACCCAGATTCCAGGCAAGACAATCACACCAGGAATGTATTTTTTTCTGTATAATAGTACTTACATCCAAGTAAAATGTGATCATTTGCTTCCATGATGATGATGTAACTGTTGTACCAATGACCATGTCATGGCAGTCTACATGTTATTGTAGCTGTCGGCATTAAAACCTAAAAAATATGAGGTATATTTACACTATGGAATATTGTTCAGAGACTGAGAGAAATTAAATTATGAAATGCATAGACAAATAGATGCAACTTGAAACACTCATTCTGGGTTAGTTATCACAGACTCAGTAGGAAGATTGCTGAATATTTCATTCCATTACAAGATATTATTATTTATCTTTAAATCTCCAGAAACACTATTTTTATTTGAAATTTCCATGGAGGTCAGGTAATTGGTAAAAGGCCATGGTGGGGCGGGCTCTCACACAAAGATAGATAGAAAGCATTCATATAAAGGATCGAAGAGTATTAATGGAACCAGACCCATTAAACTGAAATGGGGAAGAGCTGGCAGGGTAGAGGAAGAAGCACAAACAGGAAGAAATAGCATTAAAGACTTCTCTAAAATGTCATAGAAAACTAAGCTGCTGCTTTTGAAGTGCTCTCACTGTCTGTCAGTCCATCAGATTTTAATCACCATCAATGGAGAAAACAAGATATTCCATGACAAAACCAGATTTAAACAATACCTACCCACAAATCCAGCCCTACAGAAGGTACTAGAAGGAAAACTTCAGCCCAAGGAAGGTACCTGTACCCACAAAAACAAGGAAAAAGATAACCTCACATCAGCAAACCCCAAAGAGGGGAAACCCACAAACACTACCACTGCAAAATAACAGGAATTAACAATCACTTGTAGTGAGGGGTTACGGGCAGGCCTGCTTTTCATCCTGCCCAGCTCCCACACGGCTAGCTTAGCCCCAGAAATAATAACACCTAAGTTGTATTCATTTAAATACTGCCTGGCGCATTATCTCTAGAGAGTTAGTTACTGGCTAACTCTCACATCTTGATTAACCCATTTCTAATAATCTGTATAGCACCACGAGGTGTGGCTTACCGGGAAAGATTCAGCATGTCTGACCTGGTGGCTGGCTCCATGGCGTCTGCCTCACTTCCCTTCTTCCCAGCATTGTGTTCTGCTTACTCCGCCTACCTTATTTCCTGTCCTATCAAAGGGCCAAGGCAGTCTCTTTATTAACCAATGAGAACAACACATAGAAGGCCCACCTACATCATTTCCCCTTTTTCTATTTAAACAAAAAAGGCTTTCACTTCAATATAGTAAAATTATATATAACAAAACAGTTATCAAGTAAGAATTACAGTTACAATATTTATATCTATTTTATTTTTATCATAACTAAGGAAAACTATAACTATAACTAATCATTCTTCAACTCCATCAAAGACTCCAGAAGGATATAATATTACCAAAGTAAACAAGAAGTAAACAACTTCCAAAACTCTAGAAATGACAGAGACATCTTGCTGTCTGGACAGTCACCCAAAGTTCCTCTGTACCGTTGGGGCATCCATCTTCAGCCTAAAAGCCCATAGTATCCAGAGACATTTCCATGAAGCAGGAAATTTCAAAGGCAGTTCAGTCACTATCTGCTGTGTCCTGCAGAATGTCTCGCAGACTCTTACATGAATCAAGAACCTCGAAAGATCATCTCACCTTTAGGCAAGTTCAGCAGTCCTCTCTCTGCGGGTTCTCTGTGTCCAGTTTATACAACAGTCCAGGCAAGAGCAGTTTCTTGCCCATATGGCTAACCAACTCGATAAGGAGCCTCTTCGATGCCCATCTTCCTCTTGATGTAGATTGGTGCTGCCAGGAGCAGACATATCTCATTGTCCTAAGTTATTAAAACATTAAATGCCAAGTTCTGTAGTCTTTGAAAGATATGAAGAATGTCTCTCTGAAATATATCTATGTACATCTAGAAAATCAAACTAACATTACTACAAGCTTGACTATTATCGATGATTATCCATTAACAACCTATATTTTTAATTATACATTGCATTTTTAAATGAACTATACAATCACAATACATCAATCAAGATCAGAAATATATATACATATAACAAAATTGACCTTAAATCCATAACAAAGAAAATTATTCATATCTATACCATATCCCCCTTTAAATGTAAAAGAACATTTATAAACAATATATGGGAATATGGACGTAGTTATTTCTCTCCAAACTTTTTCCTGATGAATAGGGGCGCTGTTAATCAGGTCTTTCACAGTAAACCTGTTTGATAGCTTCATCTCAGTTGACAGTTGAATGAAGTAATTTTTTTGAGGGTGTTCACAGCAACTTTTCAGGAGGGCGTGGTCTATCATACCATATTGTGATAGAAGCAATCCACAGGATCTCATCCTCTGTGAAAAGAAAAGAAGAACTTCCTTTCCAAAGTATCATATCCTTAGATCCAAATTTTGAAGTTAAGGCATTTTTAAAATATCTATCTTGGATTAGTTCAGCAGCCTTTATAAACAAATATCTTTTAGCAGCTGTTGCTCCTTCCTCAGCATTCAAACAATTCAAAGAGAGCATAATAGCATACAGTATCAAGATTCTCTGTATATTTTCCATCTTTATTTTAACCTCTACTTTTTCTATTTTTACTTTTACTTTTTGAGACGAGTTCTCTGTATATCTTTGTCCTGGAATAACTCTGTAGACCAGGCTGTCCTTGAACTCACAGAGATCCTCCTGTCTCTGCCTCCCCAGTGCTGGGATTAAAGGTGTATGCTACCACACCTTGAACTCACAGAGATCTGCCTGTCCCTGCCCCCCAGGCATTGGGATTAAAGGTGTGCACTACCACACCTTGAAGTCACAGAGGTCAATATGCCTCTGCCTCCCAGGCATTGGGAGTAAAGGTGTGTACCACCACCCCCAACTACTCTCTTTCTTTCCTTTTAACTTTAAGAACTTTAACTTTTAGCCTGCATATATTTTTAACACATTTTAAACCATTTAGATGTTTTCTTCGTCTTTGACTCTCTCGTTACTGTATATCTCTCCTTTTTTCTGACCACATGAGTCTTTAATTTACTAAGCAATATGGAGAGCTGTGGCTTTGACGGCTAGATCCAGCTCATTCCTTAGCTTTTCAGCCTCAAGGCTGAGGTACCAGCCAGAGCTGTGTTCACTGCCACAACTCTATGGCGTTTCAAGGTCCTTGCCAGCAAGCTGTAGCATTCTGCTCACAGACCACAATCAGTAGGACTGCCTGCCGGAAAGAGTCAGAGTTTGCCCAGGCAGGACAGCCCAGAAAGCCGGCATTTTAAAACAGTGCAGCTTTTTTCCTGCTACGACTGAAAACCGAAAAGCATGCATTCAGTTTTTCACCAACACCATTTAAGTCTTTCGTGGCAGGACCTCTTAATGAGCTACAAAGTTTTGCAGCTAAAGCTGAGTCTGGAAGCCTCTCTTAGATGAGAGTGCTTGCTTGCCTCTAGCAAACAGAGCAGACCCGAGAAATTGCTGCTACCAAGAAAAGATGCTTTACTCTATTCTTTCCCGAGCTTTCTCAGGCTTTCTGTGGATTCAGTTATACACATCTGGGCGCCATATATAGTGAAGAGCTGAGGGCAGGCCTGCTTTTCGCCTCACCTGGCTCCCGCACGGCTAGCTTAGCCCCAGAAATAATAACACATAAGTTGTATTCATTTAAATACTGCCTGGCGCATTATCTCTAGAGAGTTAGTTACTGGCTAACTCTCACATCTTGATTAACCCATTTCTAATAATCTGTATAGCACCACGAGGTGTGGCTTACCGGGAAAGATTCAGCATGTCTGACCTGATGGCTGGCTCCATGGCGTCTGCCTCACTTCCCTTCTTCCCAGCATTGTGTTCTGTTTACTCCGCCTACCTTATTTTCTGTCCTATCAAAGGGCCAAGGCAGTCTCTTTATTAACCAATGAGAATAACACATAGAAGGCCCACCTCCATCAGTCACTGGTCATTAATATCTCTTTATATTGATGGACTCGATTCACCTATAAAAAGACACAGGATAGAGAATGGATATGAAAGCAGGATCCATCATTCTTCTATATACAAGAAACACACCTCAACCTCAAAGACAGAGATTACCTAAGTAAAGAATTGGGAAAAGATTTGTCAATCAAAGGGATCTACGAATCAAGTGGGTATAGCTACCCTAATATCTAACGAAATAGACTTCAAATTAAAATCAATCAGAAAAGATGATGAAGAAGACACTTTATATTCATAACAGGAACAATCCATCAAGATGAAGTCTCAATCCAAACATCTATGCACCAAATACAAGAATACCCACATATGTAAAAGAAACATTACTAAAGCTTAAATAACACATCAAACCCCATACACTAATAGTAGCAGATTTCAACATTCCACTCTCCACAATGAACAGGTCAACCAGACAGAAACTTAACAAAACTCAAGTCCAAAAATATTGAATATATTAACATAAATCTGACCACACAGTACCATATAGTAGAGAGAGAAGGAAGTAGCCCACAATGCATAGGCACAGGAAACCACTTTCTAAACATAACCCCAGTAGCATAGACACTGAGAACAACAATAAATAAATTGGACCTCCTGAAACTGAGAAGCTTCAGGAAAGCAAAGAATGTAGTCAATAAGACAAAATGACAGTCTATTGAATGGGAAAAGATTTTCACCAACCCAACATCAGACAGAGGACTGAAATCGAAAACAAATAAAATACTCAAAAAATTATACATCAAAATTCCAAATAGCCCAATGAAAAATGGAGTACAAAACTAAACAGAGAATTCTCAACAGAAGATACTCAAATGAATGAAAGACTTAAGGAAATGTTTAACATCCTTAGCCATCAGGGAAATGCAAATCAAAATGTCTCTAATATACTATCTTACACACGTCAGAATGGCTAAGATTAAAAACACAAATGATAGCTTATGCTGGAGAGGATGTAAAGTAAGGGCAATGCTCCTTCATGGCTGGTGGGAATGTAATCTTGTATAAACACTCTGGAAATTAGTATGGTAGTTTCTCATAAAATTGCAAATCAACCACCTCAGAAACCAGTTATACCACTCTTGGGCATATATCTTAAAGGATACTCAATCTACTAAAAGTATATTTGTTAAACTATTTCCATAGCAGCATTGTTTATAGTAGCCAGAACCTGGAAACAACCTAGAAGCCCTTCAACCAAAGAATAAATAAAGAAAATGTGGTACATTTACACAATGGAGTACTACTATGAGTAGTAAAAAAAAAAAAAAGAAGAAGAACGACCCCTTGACATTTGTATGCAACTGGATGGAACTAGAAAAAGACATCCTGAGTGAGGTAACCCAGACCCAGAAAGATGAACGTGGTATGTACTCACTGTGAATACTAGCTGTAAAGCAAAGAATAATGAGCTTATAGTTCGTAACCCTAGAGAAACTAAGTAACAAGGTGAACTCTAAGAAAAATATTTTAGTTCCACCTGCGAAGGGGAAAATAGACAAGATTACCTGACAAAATTGGTATCATGGAGGTGGAGTGTAGAATGGGGGGGGGCATAAGAGGAGGAAGAAGGGAAGAGGGGAGAAGAACTTAGGGAATGGGACAGCAAAGATGGAGGAAGGACAGAGATGAGAGCTAGGAAAGAGATACTTTGATTGAGAGATCAATTATAGGGCTAGCAAGAAACCTGACACTAAAGAGATTCCCAGAAATCTGCAAGAATGATACTACCTAAGAACCTAAGCAATAAAGGAGAAGGTGACCAAACTGGCCTTGCCCTGTAGTCAGATTGATGAATATCTTAAATGTCACTACATAACCTTCATCCAGCAATGAGAAAACAGAGGCAGAGACTTGCATCAGAGCACTGGGCTAGGCTCCCAAACCAGTTGAAGAGTGGGAGGAGTAAAATATGAATTAAGAAGTAAAGACCATGATGGGAACACCCACTGAAACAATTTGCTTAAACTAATGGGAGCTTACCAACTCCAGCCATAGAGGGAAGGAACCAGCATAGACTATCATTGGTGTTTTTGATTTTAGCTATTCTGACAGGTGTAAGATGGTATCTCATAGTTGTTTTGATTTGCATTTCCCTGATCACTAAGGAAGTTGAGCATGACTTTAAGTGTCTTTTGGTCATTTAAACTTCTTCTGTTGAGAATTCTCTATTCAGTTCAGTACCCCATTTTTTAATTGGGTTAATTAGAGTTTTAATGTCTTGTTTCTTGAGTTCTTTGCATATTTTGGAGATCAGACCTTTGTCTGATGAGGGGTTGGTGAAGATCTTCTCCCAGTCGGAAGGTAGCCTTTTTGTCTTACTGACAGTGTCCTTTGCTTTACAGAAGCTTCTCAGTTTCAGTACGTCCCATTTATTCATTGTTGATCTTATTGACTGTGCTACTTGGGTTATACGTAGAAAGTGGTTTCTTGTGCACATGTGTTGCAGACTACTTCCCACTTTCTCTTCTATCAGGTTCAGTGTGGTCAGATTAATATTGAGGTCTTTAATCCATTTGGACTTGAGTTTTGTGCATAGTGATAGATATGGATCGATTTTCATTCTTCTACAGGTTGACATACAGTTATACCAACACCACTTGTTAAAGATGCTTTCTTTCTTCCATTGTACAATTTTAGCTGCTTTGTCGAAAATCAGGTGTTCATAGGTTTGTGGATTAATATCCGGGTCTTCGATTCGATTCCACTGGTCAACATCTCTGTTTTTGTGTCAGTACCAAGCTGCTTTCATTACTGTAGTTCTGTAATAGAGTTTGAAGTCAGAGATAGTAATGCCTCCGGAAGTACTTTTATTGTATAGGATTGTCTTGTCTATCCTGGGTTTTTTGTTTTTCCATATAAAGTTGATTATTGTTCTCTCAAGATCTGTGAAGAGTTTTGTTGGGATTTTAATGGGGATTGCATTGAATCTATAGACTGCTTTTGGTAGAATTGCCATTTTTACTATGTTGATCCTCCCAATCCAAGAGCATGGGAGATCCTTCCATTTTCTAGTATCTTCTTCAATTTCTTTCTTCAAAGACTTAAAGTTTTTTTCAAATAGATATTTCACTTCCTTGGTTAGAGTTACCCCAAGATACTTTATGCTAATTGTGGCTATCATGGAAGTTGATGTTTCTATGATGTCCCACTCTGCTTCTTTGTTCTTTGTATATAGGAGGGCGACTGATTTTTTTGGAATTGATCTTGTATCCCGCCACATTACTAAAGGTGTTTATCAGCTGTCGTAGTTCTTTGGTAGAGTTTTGGGGGTTGCTTATGTACACTATCATATCATCTGCAAATAACGACAGTTTGACTTCTTCCTTTCCAATTCGAATCCACTTGATCTCCTTATGCTGTCTTATTGCTATTGCTAGAACTTCAAGCACTATATTGAAGAGGTATGGAGAGAGTGGACAGTCTTGTGTTGACCCTGATTTCAGTGGAATGGCTTTGAGTTTTTCTCCATTCAATTTGATGTTAGCTGTCGGCTAGCTGTATATTGCTTTTATTATATTCAGGAATGAACCTTGTATTTCTAATTACTCCAAGACCTTTATCATAAAGGGGTATTGAATTTTGTCAAATGCTTTTTCAGCATCTAATGAAATGGTCATACGTTTTTTTCTTTCAGTTTATTTATATGATGGATTGCATTGATAGACTTTCGTATGTTGAACCAGCCCTGCCTCTCTGGGATGAAGCCTACTTGGTCACAATGTATAATTTTTTGAATGTGTTCTTGGATTCAGTTTGCCAGGATTTTATTGAGAATTTTTGCATCGATGTTCATGACTGAGATTGGTCTGTAATTCTCTTTCCTGGTTGTGTCTTTGTGTGGTTTTGCTATCAGGGTAATTGTAGCTTCATAAAGAGTTTGGCAATGACTCTTCTGTTTCTATTATGTGAAACACATTAAGGAATATAGGTATCAGCTCTTCTTGGAAGTTCTGGTAGAATTCTGCATTGAAACCATCTGGTTCAGGACTTTTTTCGTAGGGAGGTTTATGATGACAGCTTCTAATTCCTCGCAACTTACAGGTCTGTTTAAATTGTTCACCTGATCTTAATTTAATTTTGGTATATGGTACTTATCTTGAAAAATGTCCATTTCTTTCATATTTTCCAATTTTGTGGCATACAGGCTTTTGTAGTAAGATTTAATGATTCTCTGAATTTATTCTGCCTTTATTTTTTAAATTGAAAATTTATTATTTTCTCATGTAATACATTTCAACCACAGTTCTCCCCACTCCTTGCAACTCATTCTCCACCACTTCTCTTCCCCAGAACAAATCCTCCCCTTTTTCTTCTTCATAAAAGAGCAGGCTACCAAAGGATGACAACCGAACAGGACAAAGCAAGATACAATAAAACAAGTCAAAAGTCCTCATACTGAGGTTGCATAAGGCAACCCAATAGCAGGAATAGTGTCTCCACACCAAGCAAAAGGATCAGAGATAAAACTCCCACTTTTAGGAGTCCCACAAAACTCCAGGCTAACAACCATACCATATACACAGAGCCTATTGTGAAGACCCATGGATTCACCTTACTTGCCGCTTCAGACCTTGTAAGCCCATATGAGCCCTGCTTAGTTGTTTCAGTTGGCCATGTTCTCTTGCTGTTCTCCATTCCCTTTGATTCCTAGTACACCCCCACCACCACTCTTCCATGGGACTCCCAGATCTCAGAATGCAAGGACCCAGTGGAGACCTGCAATTTAGAGTCTCACGCAAAATAATTCAGGAATGTGGGTCACTGCACCCAGTTCTATCTGCTGCCAGAGGAAGCCTTTTGATGACTTTTGGACAAGGCACAAATCTGACTCTAGCAGAATATCAGTAGGATTCACTACATTAATTTTTCTTTCTTTCTTTCTTTCTTTTTTTCTTTCTTTCTTTCTTTTTGTCTTCCTTCCTCCCTCCCTCTCTCTTTCTTTTTTTTTCTTTTTTTCTTTCTCTCCCTCCCCCTCTCTTTCTTCTTCCCTCCCTCCGCCTTTTCCTTCCTTTCTTTCTTTTTTGCCAATCTTATTTGATTCTACCCTAGGTCTCTGACTATCCAGTCTCTGGTTCTTGGCCATTCTGGCAGTATTTAGCATGGGTTCCCTCTCATGGAATGGCTCTCAAGTTAAACCGAGCATTGTTCTGTGCCAACATTGTCCTGACACATATTTCAGGCAGGGTAGGTGGAGATACCTTCTTGTGCCCAAGAAGCTAGAGTGTAGGGGTAAAGGCTCCAAGACTGCACCAGCTCACCCTCTCTGTGTTCAATGAGCTGTGAGTAGATTTCCTTAGCAATACAGCCCAGCTGTCAGTTTTCAGAAAGGGCCTTTCTGTCCTAGCATCAGCCTAGGTTATTTAGGCATCTCCAGGGCAATTCCTCAGTCAACAAGTCAAACAAATGTAACTCAGTCCTACCCCGGGAAGCTTTGTTTGTGCTATAGTGAACTAGCTGGAACTCACAGAAGTCTTATTTCTTTATTTCTATCTTTTGAAGAACTTCCATACTCATTCCCACAATGGCTATGTACGGTCACACTACTAACAATGTATGAAAATTCTACCTTGCCCATATGCTGCCAGCATTTATTGGTTTGGGGTTGGTGACATCATCCATTCTAACTGGAGTGATAATATAATCTCACTGTGATCATAAGCAAATGTCCATTGTGAGTATTGTCACATGCTTTTGAATATTTTGTGAGTCTTATTTTGAGAAACATTTATTCAGTAATTCACCTTATCAAAATGCATCCCTTGTTTCTTGGTTCTACTTAAGCTCCTTAACTTTGGAAATGAATCTCCTTTCAGATGAATGTTTTGACAATATTTTCTCTTATTCAGTAGGTTGCCCACAATCCATAAATCCACTACTTTCTGTGGGCAATATATTTTTGGTTGATATATCCTTTTGGGAAACTTGCATTGGTGTGGTTTCATTTGTGGTGGTGGTTTCTACTTATTTAGGTAGTTAGTCAGAAATTGCATGATCCTCCTGCTGCAGCTTCTTTGCTTACTATCTCCTTTAATTTTACTGTCTCTTGTACTGCATTCCTCGGGAATGAGTTGTAATGTCACATTTTATCTTACTTCCAATAATGAGATACTCTGACAAAAACAATAAATTCTTATGAGTGAAAAGGTCTAGTTAGCTCACAAAGCCAGAATAGTCCATCATTGCATGGGCATTAAAAATTTCTTGTTAAATTATTATAGTTATGTCCTAAAGTCTGTTTTGTTTAATGAAGGCATTACTATTTTTGCATATGTCTGATTTCCATTTGATTAGCTTTATTTTTCTATCCTTTGTATTTCCTATATATCTTTCCTCAAAGGAATTTACTTCTTGAGATGCTTCATGTTTTAATTGAATGAATGTTTTGATTTGCGGCATTAATTTCTGTTTATTCAAAATTATTTTATGTAAGTAAAGGCATATTAGGTAATATGATCTTTATTCCCTTGCTCCTAACTTGTTGTTCTCGTTTGACTATTCTGTTTTATTCCTTTTGGAATCTATCATTAAATGACTATTGTATTTCTTCAGAAGATTCATGCTACATACCTTTTTTCAATTTTCTTGTATTCTTAAGCTAGTATCTCTCCATCTGACGGTTGCATTTCACTACATTCAATAAAAGCAGGTCATTGGTAGAAAAGTTTCATAGTCCCTGATGTGTCCGTTGGGTGTTTTTTAAATATATTGTGTTGGATTGGCTAGAATGTAAGCACTTTATTACAGTTTCTATGTACTTCTTTCCTTTATAATTCAACTGGCTGTTGTCAGTGTTTTTCAGTGGCATAGACATGTGGTTCACTGTGGTAGGCAAGACACTCTATGAATTGTTTGTAGAGGATTCACTGGAAGTGAATCCAGCTGCATGTGTGTGGTGTCTCAGTTTTCATTAGTTGGTGAGTATAGTATTCATGGTGTGCATAGCAACATGGGATTCATCTAGCATCAAAAAAACAAAGAGAACTTATTAATCCCCTCTGCACCACTGGGCTCAGAGTCAACACCTGTAATTGTCAGAACTTTGTAATACACTTGAAAAGGCCCCAAAGAGCATCACATTCTTATACTTCTCCATTCACAGTTCCTAGTATTTAGAAAGGTTAAGGATTTAGAGAAACTAGTCTTGGAGAGCTGTACCCTGATTTTAGGGAACACACAATATGTGACAGGCCTGTCCTTTGGATCCTGGATAAGAGAGTCAGTCAAGTCAATTATAAAACTATTAAAGTGTTTCCTATACATACAGCTATTGATACCACCACCAAAAAAAAACCCAGTTATACAGCAGTTGCAGATTATAAAAGACAACATAGTATCCTTACTTATTGTGGAAGGAAAGAGTAGAGATGACAGCAATGTGTGCACAGTTGTTCTGTTACTTTTTGGGGTTTCTGTAGGTCCTAATATTCAGTAGGAGTATCCAGATTTTCTATAATTCAAGGAGAGTAGATCAGTGTCCCTGTGACACGATTAGAATGTTTTGAAAATGTAAGGCTGTGAAACTTCTTGATGGTTGCTACCTGACAGCTTTGTTGGAGCATGGATGTGTAATATTTTATGTCCTTAATACTCTTTTTATAGGTTAATCTATTTATTTATTTGGTGTATATGTCTATGTAGGTG
Organism: Myodes glareolus; assembly: GCF_982192425.1. Taxonomy (NCBI): domain Eukaryota; kingdom Metazoa; phylum Chordata; class Mammalia; order Rodentia; family Cricetidae; genus Myodes; species Myodes glareolus. The sequence goes on along the minus strand of NC_142033.1, from coordinate 19,340,172 downwards.
TGGTATGTACAAATACTGGGAATTGAAGATGGTGCCTTTAAATGATTTTCCCAGGAAGTGTGGGTACATATTTTTGAGATTACACTGTATAATACTAACCATGGAACATGACTAAGGTAGTAAATATGGTCTTGTAAATTACAGTTATCACTAGAATACATCAGTTCTTTAAATGGCACTCCTAGCTGAGAAGTAACCACTATTGATGGTTAATTGCTAAGTCAGTTTTATTCAGTGATGTGGCTGCTGAGAGGCTGCCCATGTCCCAGGAGATATTCCTACATTCATGCACATATGGTCAATACTAAGTAAATTCAGTGGCTAAAACCTATAGCGGATGACGCTGTGAGTAGAAAGCTTCAAGAGACCCTAGGAAATGAATAGAAGTAGAAGAAGGAGAAGGAGAAGGAGAAGGATAAGAAGAAGAAGAAGAAGAAGAAGAAGAAGAAGAAGAAGAAGAAGAAGAAGAAGAAGAAGAAGAAGAAGAAGAAGAGGGAGTAGATGAAGTCAAAAATGCATTATATGTATTATAAAATTCATAAATATAAGTTATTAATGTTAAAAGTGTAAAAAGAGAAGAAAGTAGCCTGTAACTAGACAAAAGCTCAAATTAAGAAATCAACTTAATTAACACTTTATTTCTACACATTATTACTCATTCCATCCTGATAAAAGAAAGATATTCTATGCCCCAGTTAAGAGACTTGTCTGGGTTTGAGGGCAAGAAGATTCCTGTGTTTCTATCTTAGCCTGTCAAATAGTACTCAACCACAAATTATTTTTAAGTTCATTAACATTGGTTTAATCTCCATCCACAGTATATGTATGATAATGCAAAATGTAATATACAGTTAAAGAAATTCTTGTAAGTTACAAAGCATAAACGGTGTTACAAGCATTGTGAGTGCTCTGGAATTCTGGGTTTATACTCCACCATTACTGAATGCCAGTGAATTAAACATCTGTGACTTACTGACTTTTGAAACAGAAAAAAATGAAATATCACATATTCCAGGCAAACCAACATCAGTCTTGATGGCTTAAAATTTAACTGCAGATTTTAACTATTACTTTCTTTGGAAGGATGCTGTTGCTAGTCAGTGCTTTTGGAGCTTTAGTTGGTTGTTGGTCCCTAGGTCAAAGCAATTGCAATTAGATTATAACACTGCTTAATGATGATGTCCTGGTGAAGTTGAAAAGAAGAAAGTAAGGTGGAAAGTTAGAAGTGAAAGAAGTAAGGAAAGAAAGCATTTGACATTTAAATGTAACTACAGCAGGACAGCTACAAAGAAAGAGAGAATTTGAGAACAAAGAGATGTCTCATTGCTTAATGGATGCAATACAAAGATGAGGACCCAGCACCCACAGAAAAAGGCAAGTGTAACAGCCTGCACTATTAATTTCAGATGCAGGGAAGTGGGCACAGGATGCCTAAAGCTCACTGCTCAGCCATCCTAGTCTAAAAATCACAAGCTTCATTTGTTATTAAGATTCCATCTCAAAATATAAAATGGTTGGTTGTGGAGATTGCTCAGTGATTAAGATCACTGACTGCTCTCACAGGGTGAATACTTTGTTTCCTAACATCCACATCATTCTTCAAAACCATCTGTTAGTTTAGTTTTGAGAAACCTGTGTCCTCTACTGACTTATGAAGAAAAAAAAACTGGAACACATGTGAGATATATATTTATAATACATGCACATGTATATATATGGCATTTCACCTTCCAAGGAATGAGTTTGGTTGCTGGCCTCTGCACACACGACCAAACATACACAGACACACATAGAGTCACGCACACAGACATACACAAAACATGTCTCTCACACACACATACACACAATTAGAAACTATAAATGCCCCTTAACTCCTTCCTGCTATTCGTCCATTTAGAGCAATAGGTGTGGTTGGCTTTTTACATGCAAAATAAATTACGTCAAATGGCCTGAGAACATGTGAAAAGAAAAAAAAGTAATTCAAAATTTATTTTCATAAGAAACTATTTTGTTGTCACTAGCCAGAGACAGTGAATTCCAGTGGTAATCCTGCAATATTATACAGATGACTAGTATAATAATTATGTCTCCTAAAAACTTAAAACACATAGAAACTAAAAGTCTATTGGTAGTACTAATATTATTTTATTTTTTTTAATTAAATTATAAAAGTTTCCATTTCAGCCCCTCTTCCCAACACCCTCCCACTCCCCCCACTCCCTCTCCTCCTCCCTCTCCATCCCCTAGAGCAGTCAGGGTTTCCTGCCCTGTGGGAAGTTCAAGTTCCTCCCCCCTCCCTCCAGGTCCAGGAAAGGTGAGAGTCCAAACAGACTGGAGCGCCAAAATCCAGTATATGCAGAGGAAGCAAGTCCCAGTGTCATTGTCAATGGCTTTTCAAAAAGGCTCTGGGCCAACCACATTCAGAGAATCTGGTTGGATCACGTCCTCGTTCAGTCCCAGACCAACAGGCCTTGGTGAACTCTCATTATATCAGTTCCCTTGTATCAGTGGGTGCTCGCATCCCTCGCAGTCCTGATTACTTTTTTTATTTTCTTCATCTTTCTGTTCCTCATTTGGACCGTGGAGTGCTCAGTTCGGTGTTCCAATATGGGTCTCCATCTGTATCGCCATCCAATGTCGGATGAAGGTTTCCTCTGCCCTTGCCTTCTTTGCTCACGTTCTCTTTCCTTCTGTCTCTTATTTGGACATAGGGAGCTAGGTCCAGTGTTCCAACGTGGTTCTCCGCCTCCATCACCATCAGTATGGTTGTGGGCCAAGGCCGGTTCAGGCACCCTCTCCTCTGTCCAGAGAACCATCTGGGGATCTCTCCTTGGACCGGGGATCCCCTTTATAATCAAGTCTCTTGTAAACCCTAAAATGATTCCCTTAGTTGAGGTATATATTTGCCTGATCCCATATCCATCCTTCCTCCCTCCCCCCCATCCCAGTCCCCTGATCTTTCCCCAATCCTCCCCTACTCCCTTCTCTCTAACCCTCTCCCTTTCTGACAACCCTCCCACCCCCCCCATGCACCCGAGGTTACCTGGGACTCTTGTCTATTTCCTACCTCCTGGCGGATAGCTAAATAATCTTCATCAGGTTCATCTTCTTATTTAGCTTCTCTAGGATCACGAATAATAGGCTCAAAGACCTTTAATTATGGTTAGAATCCACTTATGAGTGAATACATATCATGTTCCTCTTTTTGGGTCTGGCTTACCTCACTCAGTAAAGCGTTTTCTATTTCCATCCATTTGCATGCAAAATTCAAGATGACATTGTTTAACACCTTTTTTAACCATTCTTCTATTGAGGGGCACCTAGGCTGTTTCCAGGTTCTGGCTATTACAAATAGTGCTGCTATGAACATAGTAGAACAAATGCTTTTGTAGTATGTTAGGGAATTTCTAGGGTATATTCCCAAGAGTGGAATTGCTGGGTCCTGAGGGAGGTTGACTCCCAGTTTCCTGAGAAACCGCCACTTGATTTCCACAGTGGCTGCACAAGTTTGCATTCCCACCAACAATGGATGAGCGTTCCCCTCTTTCCACATCCTCTCCAGCATAGGCTATCATAGGTGTTTTTGAGTTTGGCTATTCTGACAGGTGTAAGATGATATCTCAAAGTTGTTTTGATTTGCATTTCCCTGATCGCTAAGGAGGTTGAGCATGACCTTAAGTGCTTTTTAGGCCTTCCAAGTTCATCTGTAGTGAATTCTCTATTCAGTTCAGTACCCCACTGAACTGAATTTTTTAATTGAGTTAATTAGAGTTTTAGTGTCTAGTTTCTTGAGTTCTTTGTATATTTTGGAGATCAGACCTTTATCTGTTGCAGGGTTTGTGAAGATCTTTTCCCAGTCAGAAGGTAGCCTTTTTGTCTTACTGACAGTGTCCTTTGCTTTACAGAAGCTTCTCAGTTTCAGTAGGTCCCATTTATTTATTGTTTCTCTTATTGTCTGCGCTCCTGGGGTTCTGCTTAGGAAGTGGTCTCCTGTGCCTATATCTTGTAGACTACTTCCCACTTTCTCTTCTATCAGGTTCAAAGTGGTCGGATTAATGTTGATGTCTTTTATCCATTTGGACCTGAGTTTTGTGCATGGTGATAGATATGGATCTATTTTCATTCTTCTACAGGTTGACATCCAGTTATGCCAGCACCATTTGTTAAAGATGCTATCTTTCTTCCATTGTATAGCTTTAGCTCCCTTGTCAAAAATCAGGTGTTCATAAGTTTGTGGGTTAATACCCGGGTCTTCTATTCGATTCCATAGGTCGACTTCTCTGTTGTTATGCCAATACCGAGCTGTTTTCAATACTGTTGCTCTGTAATACAGTTTGAAGTCAGGGATGGTATGCCTCCAGAGGTTCCTTTATTGTATAAGATTGTTTTGGCTATTCTGGGTTTTTGTTTTGCCATATAAACTTGATTATTGTTCTCTCAAGGTCTGTAAAGAAGTTTGATGGAATTTTGATGGGAATTGCATTGAATCTATAGATTGCTTTTGGTAGAATTGCCATTTTTACTATGTTGATTCTCCCTATCCAAGAGCAGGGAAGGTCTTTCCATTTTCTGGTATCCTCCTCAATGTCTTTCTTCAAAGACTTAAAGTTCTTGTCAAATAGGTCTTTCACTTCCTTGGTTAGAGTTACCCCAAGATATTTTATGCTATTTGTGGCTATCATGAAAGGTGATGTTTCTCTGATTTCCCTCTCTGCTTCTTTATCCTTTGTGTATACGAGGGCTACCGATTTTTTTGAGTTGATCTTGTATCCTGCCACATTACTAAAGGTGTTTATCAACTGTAGGAGTTCTTTGGCAGAGTTTTTGGGGTCGCTGATGTACACTATCATATCGTCTGCAAATAACGAAAGTTTAACTTCATCTTTTCCAATTCGAATCCCCTTGATCCCCTTATGTTGTCTTATTGCTATTGCTAGAACTTCAAGCACTATATTGAAGAGGAATGGTGAGAGTGGACAGCCTTGTCGTGTTCCTGATTTTAGTGGAATGGCTTTGAGTTTCTCTCCATTCAATTTGATGTTAGCTGACGGTTTGCTGTATATTGCTTTTATTATATTAAGGTATGATCCTTGTATCCCCAGTCTCTCCAACACCTTTATCATAAATGGGTTTTGAATTTTGTCAAATGCTTTTTCAGCATCCAATGAAATGATCATATGGTTTTTTTCTTTCAGTTTATTTATATGATGGATTACATTGATAGATTTGCGTATGTTGAACCAGCCCTGCATCTCTGGGATGAAGCCCACTTGATCATAATGGATAATTTTTCTAATGTGCTCTTGGATTCGGTTTGCCAGTATTTTAATGAGTATTTTTGCGTCAATGTTCATGAGTGATATTGGTCTGTAATTCTCTTTCCTGGTTGTGTCTTTGTGTGGTTTTGGTATCAGGGTAACTGTAGCTTCATAAAAAGAGTTTGGCAGTGATTCTTCTGTTTCTATATTGTGAAATACATTAAGGAGTATAGGTATTAGCTCTTCCTAGAAGTTCCGGTAGAATTCTGCATTGAAACCATCTGGTCCTGGGCTTTTTTTGGTAGGGAGATTTTTAATAACATCTTCTAATTCTTCACGACTGACAGGTCTATTTAGATTGTTCACCTGTTCTTGGTTCAACTTTGGTATATGATACTTATCTAAAAAAATGTACATTTCTTTTACATTTTCCAACTTTGTAGCATATAAATTTTCGTAGTAAGATCTAATGATTCTCTGAATTTCCTCTGTGTCTGTGGTTATGTCCCCCTTTTCATTTCTGATCTTATTAATTTGCATGTTCTCTCTCTGCTGTTTGATTAATTTGGATAGGGGTTTGTCGATCTTGTTGATTTTCTCCAAGAACCAGCTTTTTGATTCATTGATTCTTTGGATTGTTTTCTCTGTTTCTATTTTGTTGATTTCAGCCCTCAGTTTGATTATTTCCAGTCTTCTACTCCTCCTGGGTGAATCAGCTTCTTTTTTTTCGAGAGCTTTCAAGTGTGCTGTTAAGTCTCCAATGTGTGCTTTCTCCGTTTTCTTTAATTGGGCACTTAGTGCTATGAACTTTCCTCTTAGCACTGCTTTCATAGTGTCCCATAGGTTTGAGTATGTTGTGTCTTTATTTTCCTTGAATTCAAGGAAGGCTTTAATTTCTTTCTTTATTTCTTCCTTAACTCAGGGGTGATTCAGTAGTTGACTGTTCAACTTCCATGAATTTGTTGGCTTCCTGGGGGTAGCACTGTTCTTGAATTCTAACTTTAATCCATGGTGGTCTGACAAGGCACAGGTGGTTACTAATATTTTTTTGTATCTGTGGAAGTTTGCTTTGTTACCCAGTATGTGGTCAATTTTCGAGAAGGTTCCATGAGCTGCAGAGAAAAAGGTATATTCTTTCCTATTTGGGTGGAGTGTTCTATAGATGTCTGTTAAATCCATTAGATTCAATACCTCCAATAGGTCTCTCAATTCTCTGTTTGGTTTCTGTCTGATTGACCTGTCCATTGGTGAGAGAGGAGTGTTGAAGTCTCCTACTATTAGTGTGTGTGGTTTGATGACTGCCTTGAGTTCTAGAAGTGTTTCTTTTACATAAGTAGGAGGCTTTATATTAGGGGCGTAGATATTCAGGATTGAGACTTCCTCCTGATGAATTGTTCCTGTTATGAGTATAAAATATCCATCTCCATCTCTTCCGATTGATTTTAGTTTGAAGTCACTTTTGTTGGAGATTAGAATGGCCACGCCTGCTTGTTTTTTAGGTCCGTTTGCTTGAAAAACCTTTTCCCAACCCTTTACTTTGAGCAAATGTCTGTCTTTGTGGTTGAGGTATGTTTCTTGTAAACAGCAGAATGTTGGATCCTGTTTTCGTATCCAGTCTCTTAGTCTGTGCCTTTTTATAGGTGAATTGAGTCCATTAATATTAAGTGATATTAATGACCAGTGGTTGTTGACTCCGGTTATTATTATTTTTTGTTTGTTTGATTAATAGAGTTTGTATGTGTCCCTTCTTTGAGTTAAGCTCGTGAAGGGTCGCTAGATGTCTGAGTTATTGTAAGCAGTGCTGGCAATGTTGGACTCCTTTGGTTGCAATTTTCCTTCTATTACTTTCTGTAAGGCTGGGTTTGTGGCTGCGAATTGTTTAAATTTGTTCTTATCCTGGAATATTTTGTTTTCTCCATTGATAGTGAATGATAGCTTGGCTGGGTATATTAGTCTGGACTTGCATCCATGGTCTCTTAGTTTCTGCAGTACCTTTATCCAGGACCTCTGGCTTTCATGGTTTCCATAGAGAAGTCCGGTGTGAGTCTGATAGGTTTTCCTTTATAAGTTACTTGCCCTTTTTCCTTTGCAGCTCTTAATATTCTTTCTTTAATCTGTATGTTTTGTGTTTTGATTATTGTATGGCGAGGGGATGTTTTTTTTTGATCAAGCCTATTCGGTGTTCTGTATGCTTCTTGAACCTTCATAGGAATATCATTCTTTAGATTGGGAAAGTTTTCTTTTATAATTTTGTTGAATATATTTTCTGGTCCTTTGATCTGCAGTTCTTCTCCTTCTTCAATCCCTATTATTCTTAGATTTGGTTTTTTTATTGTGTCCCAGATTTCTTGAATGTTTTGTGATGAGAATTTATTGGATTTGCTGTTTTCTTTGATCAGAGCATTTATTTTCTCTATGGTATCTTCAGACTCTGAGATTCGTTCTTCCATCTCTTGTATCCTATTGGTTATGCTTGATTCTGTAGTCTCTGTTCATTTACCTAGATTTTCCATATCTAGCCGGCCCTCGTTTTGTGTTTTCTTCATTGACTCCATTTCAGTTTTCAATTCTTGAACTGTTTCCATTACCTGTTTGATTGTTTTTTCTTGGTTTCCCAATATATCATTCATAGATTTACTCATTTCTTCGATGTTTTTTTTATATTTTTCATCCATTTCTTTACTCATTTCTTCAATCTTTTTGTTATACTTCTCATCCAGTTCTTTAAGGGAGTTATTCATATCCCATTTAAGGGACTCTATTGCTTTCATAATGGCATTTTTTCCCGCTTCTTCTGAATTAAGAGGTTCAAGTCCTTCTATTGTAGGGTCATTGGGTTCTGGTGTTTTCATGTTGTTTTTTAGATTGTTGGAGGAATTCTTGCCTTGGCGTCTGCCCATCTCTTCCTTCAAATGCTCTCTACTGGATCTTCTAGTACCAGGTCAGGTTCCCTTGTTGGGCAGGGAATTCACTGACAGAAGGCCTACCTTTCCTCAGGCAGTCTATTGAAACACAGGCACTCCTACTACTGGGTTGTACTCACAACCCAGGCCCAGCCAGCAAGGGAGTTGCTCTGGTTAGATCTTGTGGCCCCAGAGGGAAGGGGGGAAGAGAGGAAGGTGTACCTGGATAAAGGCTGGGATGGGATTCGGGAGAGCTCCGCAGGGAGTAGTCGCCTCTGCCTGGTGACCAGATTGTCGAGGGGGGCGGGGAAAGGCTGAATTCCTCCTAGAGGAAGCCCTCTGGCCAGGGGAAAACTCACCCCTCCTCCAATGGAAGTCTGCTAGAAGTTCACTCTCTCTTGCTGGCCAGGAATGTGATTGAGCTGAGACAGGGCTTGCCTGTCCTCAGGCAGGCTCTCAAAGCACTGGAGCTGCCCCTGCTGGACTGAGCCCACAGTCCAGGCCCAGAGTGCAAGGGAGCAGCTCTGGGGAGATCTTGTGTCTCCAGAGGGGAGGGGGGGGGAGAGAGGAAGGTGTACCTGGATAAAGGCTGGGACTGGATTCAGGAGAGCTCCGCAGGGAGGAGTCGCCTCTGCCTGGTGACCAGATTCGATAGTACTAATTTTAAATGCTCAGAATGCACTTAATTTTTGCCATAAGGTTGCTCCAACTTCCAGATCCAAAGAAGTCATGTGGCATTGTGATGTACAGGTTCTTGGTGCACAGTCAGGATTTCCTAAGAACCTTCCTGAAGGAAAGCAAATGTTTGCTTTCACCAGGTTCCTGCATGGTTCTCATGTTGCAACAAGATGTGCAATCACTCTAAAGTTTACCAGGCTCCTGCATGGTTCTGGTGTTGTGATGTGTTATATTCTGGGGGATGTTAACTTACTCTAAAGTTTACATAAGGAACAAGTCATTCCTCAAAACCCAGATCTGAGAGCAGTGAGTTGCCCAATAAGAAAGAAGTGAGTAGATTCCTGTGCACATTTTCCTGGCAAGAGGATCTTTTTCTTTTGGTTAATGTTCATGTTAACATCTAGCTTCACTGTTATAAGCATTCAGAAGCAAATTTCCCATTATTGTGTAAGGTGTATAAGGTGATGCTCCCAGGAGCATTTCATTTTGAGAACTGTTTTATCATCTAATTTCCAAATGTATACTCAACTAAACAAACATTTCACTTTGAGAAATGACAAGCTATCATCTTACTATTTTTACGGGACTCCTGACTTTGAGAACAAGTGTGCCTCTGATTCTTTTGCTTGATTTTTAGTCTCTTTTCCTTCTGATGGCTTGCTGTGTCCAACTTTGTGTGATACTTTTGGCTTTTTAATATTATATTTTATTTTGTTACTTTTTTGCTATGTCTTACAACCTGTACTTTTTCTTTTTTATTACTTTAAAAAAATAACAATCCAAATTACCACTCCCTCCCCTTCTCCCACATTCCCCCATCCCTCCACACACCTTTCCCCAACCCCCTCCAATCCTAAGAAAGGGTAAGTCACCCTGCCCTGTGGAAAATCTGTACTTTTCTAATGAGAGACAGAGAGTGGCTCCAGATAGGAGGAAAATCAGGAAAAAAACTGGGATGAGTAGAAGGAAGAGGGCTATAATCAGGATATAGTGTATGAGAAAAGATTATATTTCCAATAAAAAAAGAATTGCATTATCATATTTAGAATCTTTATTCAAAGTAATTGTTGGTAGCCATTAAACATCACTGAGAGTGTGGCTTCAACATCTCATTAAGTTTTAAATGTCTTGTTTATCAGAACAATTGAAAACTATTAGCCTATATTGCTAAACAATAATGTTATGAAGGAAAAGACCAATAAGCTAAAAGTAGCAGACTACTTCAGCATTCAATGTTGTGATTTTTAGTGTATTTTCTAAATTCTAATCCTTTGTTTTCAATGTACTTTCTTGTATAAATACAAGTTTTTAATCCTTATCAGAGTTGCTGTTTTATATTGAGATACTTTGCATTTCTATTTGAATATTAATTTTCAGATATTTACTGTATTTTTCCATTGGCAATTATCTTGCTTTTATTATATGCTCAAGTAATTATTATTTTAGTGTGACTTAATTTTGTTGACTTTATATCCAATAAATGACTAGTTTTTAACAAAATTTTACAGATCATAATATATTTCTTTAGACTTTTTTTTCCTATTGTATTGGATTAGATAAAAACCACAAGAAAATAGTGAAGATCAAGGGCTAATGATCATCCTTGCTTACTTCTTGTTCTCACAGTAGATATGTTATTTTTCACAACAGTATTTTCTCTGAATATTTATTGGCATTGTTTGTAGAGATAATGAATAGTTAATAAAAGAAACAAAATGACACGCAACATTCTAACATAATGGGATAAGACTATAAATATAGTGAAAATAGAAATCTTGAGAAAAATATATAAATTAAATAACTGCTCTATCACACCTTTATCATTATTCAGGAACTGGTAAAACTGACATTATCAGCTATAATTTGTGACACAGTGTTCTGCCATTTGAATACACATCCTTTCAGGGGTATTGCTGCTCCTGAGAAACACTTTCATCACTTCCCTTGCCTTTCTGCTTGTTTTGCTGCAGCAATGTACTTCTCATTCTCTTCTTTATTTTTTGCTCTCATTTTCAGAGGGATTGACGTATGATGGTTACATTTGTTTCCAAGTTACTTGATCTTAAAGATGCTATTATTGGAAAATAATGACAAGTTTGCTCTATATATTTCAGAACACATATATAAGGTGTTGGTTTCATTTTCTGTAGCAAGGTCTAACCACTGGCATTCAGAAAACAGGTAGTATTTCAGTAGGAAGTAATACAACCTATTACCCAGAGCTCATAAACAGAGCTTGCATAGGATGTTGAACGCTCCTTCTCCCAAAACACAACCTTATAGGCACTTGTAGTCTCTGGGGAAGTGGGAGAACATGGTGGTGCTTCTGACTGCTGTTTTCCAGATAAGGAAAGATGAGGGGGAATGGGAGAATTTTAGTTGACTTCAATGGATAAGAGAGAAGATATCAGGGACCGTAAAAGTCCAGCATCTAGGGATCCCTCTCAGGATTAGATATAGTTCTCCACATTATGTGAAGGAGGCTAAGAAATCTGGGGATTAAGAAATCTGCTCACAATAGCATCTATCTATCTGTGGGGGTAGCTCCACGCCACGAGGTCAGCATCACCACCCACCTCCCACAAGTTCTATATTGTCCTACGGGTTAAAACACAGACTCACACACACAGACAGAGTTTTTGAGTCATCCTCAAGAAGAGAATGCCCAATTTATTCAGCTTAATCTGGGGTTAATACACCCTTTTGCCCCAGCAAAGAAAAACTCCTCCCACCCAGAGGGGGCTGGGGAAACTGGCACCTGTGAGAGCTTCTCCACAGGCAGGTGGTCAAGGGTGCAAGGCAGTGTCAGACAGGTAAGATGGGCCTTGGCACCTGGGCTCTTCCAGGCAGGTTGAGAAATTACCATTTTAAAGTGATACAGAGCCCTAGGCTATTGTACTAGGCTATAGCAGAAGCAAGCTTGGAATTAGCAGGGAACTTAGCTGGTTAGCATAAACATTTCTTGCATCCTGTGCTTTGGAACAGGGAAGACAGGGCTTCACATCTATCCATGTTTCTTTATTCTTTTTCCTTATTCCTCCTTGGTTTCCTTCCGTTACAAATGTTCCCAGTCATATATACCCTTATAACCAGTAATTCCCCAGTTCTAGCAGGTTCCAGGGCCCCATAGAAACCACACAAACACACACACACACACACACACACACACACACACACAAACACACACACACAGAAAGAGAGAGAGAGAGAGAGAGAGAGAGAGAGAGAGACATACACTCAGAGAGGGGTGAGGGAGAGGGAGAGAAACAGAGGGAAAGAGACAGAGACAGAGACAGACAGAGAGAGAATTATCTCTGGTTGTCACATAAAGGTGGGAGTGGCTAGTGCACATCTGGTAAACTCCTTAATGGAGAAAGTTAGTTAAGAAAGGAATTAAATCATGGAATTCTAGAAGGGAAAGGCTGTGTGCTACACTACATTTTTTGGTGGTTAGAAAGAGTTAAATCGTTTATTTTCAGTAAAATTATGAATGATTATGAATTATTTTTTCAATCATGCATGGAGGATGGTGTGTAACTAGCCAACCAACTTAAACAGTCAGGGGGAAGCTAATGGCTCCTGCTTTCATTAGGGCATTCACTAGACACTGAAGGTTTTACAGGCCTAGGTCTGGAGTTTATGCTTATTGCTCTAGGCAGTAGAAACAAAGAGGAGACCCAGGCCTCTAAATTATAGCTTCCAGGGAAATGCTACTGTCAGCCATTCTGATCATAGGTGTAGGGGGTCTGTGGCTGGGTAGCAGTTAATTATCTCTTCTGTTGTCCTTGAGAGTAAAACACAAGCAGTCAGTTTCCTGAACTAAAATCATCAGTAAATGCAGATAAAGGTGAGCTTAAGGAGTTTAGAATCTATTAATAATGGTTAGTTTTGGTTCATTATATTTCTTATCTATATGTAAGGTAAAGCCAGGATATGCTTATTCTATCTATCTAAGCAGATATGAATCTGTGGCTTGAGCAAGTAGTAATTCTCTGCCCTTGGATGGCTGTGACTATTTTAAATGAAATAGTCTTGTCTGAACACTGAACACTGACCAAATGCCTGCTAATAAGATAATTGCAGGAAGACAGATCTCTGTGTTTATCTTGGAGAGAAAAATGAAGGCCGGGCAGTGGGAAACTGCTTTTCACACATAACTAGGGGAGTGTGATCAGTGAGCCCCAAAAGCATGGGAAACAGTTTTGAACTGTGAGAATTAATCTCCAAATATATAACAGAAAGGGTGTTAGCTACAGAGAAAATCTACAGCAATAAACAGCTACTTTATTCACAAAGCAAGAACACCAAAATTTCCTTGAATTATGATTTAACTTTCACCAGAGCCTTGCAAGTCTCTCTTGATAAGAAGGCTGAGCAATTACTGTATAATGTTGTGACTTGTAGCAAGAAGGACCTAAGTTCTGTTTCTTTTTATCAGGACTTCTTCGTTCATCTCCATGATTTAAAATAGTTCTACCACATTTCCTGTAAATTTGATCATCTGCTTCTGCCTTGCACATACCCCCACACTCCTAGCCCCCCTCCGCCCCTGTCTGCACTCTATGTGCTAGAATCTAGTTCCCAAGCTTTGGGCAAGGGGCTGGAGGTTGAGGAAACACAAGCAGAGACAGACCAACACACACACCTCCTATCTCTGGAATAAAAGCCCTTCTTTAATAGCACCATGGAGGCTTAAATACCCTGAAGTCAATGGACAACAGGTGAAAATTCCATCCTCTGATACTCTAGGCAAAGCACAACTTTTAGTAACTTCAATTAGAAGGCTCTAGACAGGGAAGAGCAGCTGAAGTCCAGGACTCAATTAGTCCCAGCATGCCTCAAACACTCCATTGAATATATGCTTTTTCTATTTCTTTTTTAGTTTATTGTCATGGAGTAAAGTGTGTAGGCAGAAGCTGCTCATTCATTCTGGGCACTTAGACCAGAAATAATCACTCAGAAATTATATTATTGCAATATTGTTTGGCCAATAACTTAAGTGTATTGCTAGGTAGCTCTTATATCTAAAATTAACCCATTTCCATTATTTTCTATTTTACAATGAGGTTCATGGCCTACCTGACAGTTCCAGCTGGCAGCTCACCTCTTTTTCCTGGTGTCTATGTGTCATCTCCCTGACTCTGCCTACTCTCTCTAGGTATATATATCCCTTCTAGTCTGTCTATATTCTGTTAAACAATGCCTGAAACAGATTTATTCAGTAACTAATAAAAGCAGTACATAGACAGAAGGACTCCCACACCATTTCCCCTTTTCTGTTTAAATAAAAAGGAAGACTTTAAATTTAACATAGTTAAATTATATGTAACAAAACAGGTATGAAGCATGAATTACAGTTACAATATTTATATCTGCTTTATCTTATATCATAACCAATGAAAATTATAACTATCTATTCTTCAAATCAATAAAAGACTCCAGAAGGATATATTACCTAAGTTAAAAGGAAGTGGCTTGAAAGCAACTTCCAAAACTCTAGAATTGACAGAGACATCTTGCTGCCTGGACAGTTACCCAGTTCTTCTGTGATGTAGTGGGTACCCATCTTCAGCCTACTGACCCATAGTATCTGGCAGACTTTTTCATTAAATGTCAAAAACAGTTCCACCTGTTTTGGAGTTTATCAGTCACTTTCTTCTGTGTCCTGAAGAATGTTTGGCACTCTTTTATAAAGCAGGAACCCCAAAGGACACTCTCACCTATTTTAGGAAGTTTCAACCCTCATTTTTCTGTGGGTCCTGCAAGTCCAGTCAAGCAGTTCAGGCAAATCAGTTTCTTGCCCAAATGTCTAATAAACTCTATAAGGAGCCTCTTTGATGCCTTTATTTCTCTTGAAATAATTGGTGCTCTCAGGAGAAGAAGTGTCTCATTGTCATGAAAAGTCAAAATTCTTAAAACATTTTAAATTCCATATTCTGTAGGTCTTTGAAAGGTTTGAAGATTATCTATTTAACTGAATATATCTCTAAATATCTAGAAAACCTAACTAACATGACTGTATTCTTGACTGTTATAGAAAATAGTCTATTAATCTAGATTTCTTAATTATACATTACATTATAATGACTTGCTCAAACACAATACCTTAAGCAAGAGCAGAAATAAACATATAGCAAAATGGACCTTAAATTTGTATCACTAAACTGAGATCCATACCAATGACAATCTCTATAGCATATTCCCCTTTAAATGTAAACAAACATTTATAAACAATATTTGGGAATATGGGGATAGTTCTCACCTAACTTCTTCCTGCTTTTTGTTGGGCAAATGTATTTTGAGGATGTTCATGGTGACATTTTAGTGGGTCTTGGTCCATCAAACCACATTAGTCTGGAAGGATTCCACAGGTTCTCATCCTCTGTGGAAACAAAAGACAAACCTCTTTTCCAAAACAACATATCTTTAGACTCAAATTCTGAAGTCATGACACCTTTAAATTATATAAGTTGGTTTATCTTAGCAACCCATACACTGAAATGTTTCTCTGTACTTAGGTCCTTCAAAGTCAAGAATTCAAAGAAAACACAATAATATAGATAATCTGGACACTTTATGTGACTTATTTTTCTTACTCTAATTCTTTTTCTACATATTTAATATTTATTTTATTATCTTTCCTCTTTTAATCTATGACTGTCTGTAATCTTTTATATTACGTTTACTGTCTCTTTATTCTTTTTCTTTTTTCTCCCAAGTCTATGTAAATTTTTTAAACACACTGTGCCTAGTTTAGAGGTCTTTATGTCTGAATCTGTCCTATTGTATATCTGAAATCCTTTTCTGTCCAGGAGCATTTCTTAAAATTCTTGGCAGTGGTATGACTAGGACTAAGGCTGCTTTGCCTCTTGGCTCCACCCAGTCGAACAAGATCAGTAATGATGCACACCTTGAGTGTGTTTCTGAGAGCAGTTATAGAAAGCATTATTGGGTGCAGAAGACTTACTCTGAATGTAGGTGGGACTGTCCCATATGTTTGGATACTGGGTTAGATAAGAATAAGTATCTGAGTGCAAGATTCATTCAGCAGATATTTGCTCTGCTCTGCTTTGTAATGTCAACATTCTACTCCAAAGCATGAAAGAACTTGCCTTCATGCCTTCCCTGACATGACAGACCATGCTCTCAAACTGTGAGCCAACAGAATTCCTTTTATCATTTAGCTCTCATTATCTACTTAGTCCAGTGATGACAATAAAACAACTAATCCACGAACTTTAAGAATGTCCTTCTTTCTTTTCATGATGTAGTTGGTCGCCATCGTGCTTGAAATCCATTCACTTAGGCAGGACAAAGAGAAACTATTCATGTCTATCAGTCAAAAGGAACTGAACACTTCCTTCAGTGTCTAATAATGGTGCTTGATTGTGCCAGGAATTCATACCAGGAAAATAATTTAACCTTTCTCTTGTGAAAAGCTTCTATTATGTATATATGGAAAGAAGACAAAGGTTAAGAAAATACTCTTTCACATTACAGAGTTTTGAGCTTAGCTCTGCACACACTTAATTGTATCCTGTGAAAAAATTTACTCTTTTTTAATTCATGGCTTTATTTCTATCATTGTGTACATACATAAAACATATAAAATTAATCCAATGAACCTCAGGATTTAAGTAACTCTAGAAATACACACATATTTTATATCCTCTTCCAAAATTTAAAACTGTAAGAATAATTTTTTTACAAGACAGGGTTTTGCTACATAGCTCCAGCTGTGCAGGAATTCACTATATCGACCACCTGCTTCAATCTCACAGAGCTTACCTGCCTCTGACCTCCATATGCTGCAGTTAAAGGGTTTTAAAGGTAAAGCTAAACATTACTGACTACATTTTCCTGTTATTTTCTCTTCTATATTTTTTCTATTAAATGCTAATTAGCTACCTTCATATATAAATATATGAAATGTTTAATTTAGATACCCAACAGTCAAGTCCAGAAAAAATTAGTGAATACACTAAGCTCATTTATTACAGCAGTGTTAAACTTCCCACTCTCAACATCACGTAAAGGAATCTACATCTAATCTAATTTCTAGCTTTCTCCCAGCTTTGAGACTTAATATATAGCACATGCCATCTGTAAGCATTAACCCTCTCACTCATGCCTTCTATTACTCAATGGAGAATTGTTCCCATAATCATTACTTTGAAAGAAGCCTATGTGGCATCAAAATAATACTAACCATTTAGGTTTGCATACATATTCCCTGGAATATAATGTAAGGTCATTCTTATATACTGTATTAAAATTTTAAATTCCTACCACTAAGGATTATCCAATATTAGTGTAATATTGCTTTACAGACATCTTGCTTTCCTTCTTGAAGCTTCTTTTCTGCTGCTTCCAAAACATTTACATAGTCTACAAATTTTCCTCTGTTCTCAGATTCTTCTCCATCATATTACATCATGGTTATGTATAAAATCTGTCTCCAACTACTTCACTCATGATTCCATGAAGGATTTTCTCATATACTCTTATATTTGAAGGGTTTTATCTATAGTCAATAGATTCATAGAGGCCCAAATACAATCAAAAGTATAAACTTAATTTTAGAAAGTCAAGTTTTTAGGCACAACATTAAATATTACAAATATTGTAAAATATCAAATATTTATCTACTATAAAATGCTAAAATATTCTTGAAGCTTTAGAGTACAACTTAGATTATTTTTAATATAGAATGTATTAAAATATCATTAAAAAGCACCACATGAGACTGAAAATATAGATTAAACGTAGCAAATTAATCATAGATGAATTTGATAGATTTTTAAGTTGTAGAAGTCAGAGGGTGATGTTGTTTGATTTAATTCTTACTTCATTCTCTATGTTGTCTTTGGTGTTCATTCAGACAATTAACTAGATTCATTCATACATCAAGCTTTCCTTTATCAAACATATATCTAGAGTATTTTAAGTTTTTGAGATAACTTTTGCTTTCTTTTTCAGGATACTAGCGAGTTACTTCTTTGGCTTTCCCATCACTCATGATTGCTCATCTTTCCTCGATGCTTCCACATAATGTTGATAAAGACTACGGCAAATGAGGAAAGACTCTCACCTAAAATTTCTGTATGATTTTAGATTTTCCATTTTATATTTTAACCCAATAGCACTAATGATCCTGATAGAAATACATTTAATTACGCAAGAAAATAAATAGCATTTGCATCATCCCTTGTGTGGTCTTCTTATTGTAATTCACATCACAAATACAAATAGACACCCTCATTCAGTCACTGTCCCTTCCTCAATTTTACTCAGTGAAATTTCTTTAACAGTTTTGGAAGTCAGTTAATTAAAATCTACTGCCATAGCCATATAATCCCTTATGCAGTGTTCTTAGTAGCTATAATTTTGGTTTACTTAGTAAATTGCTGTTGTGCTCAGTAATTTTTCCTGTGAGGGAGAGCTCCTGGAGAGGAGTTGTGTCTACAGAGCCTGATTGGCTGACAAGAAATTTAGAAGAAGAGAAATGTTGGAATGTCGCACATCCAAGGTCTGGTCACCTTACCTTGGCTTGTTCTTACCCAAGAACAACTTCTGTGTCAGACTAATATCCCATGGAATAGATAAAAAACCTTTTAGTATCTATTAGTTCAGTTAACATCTTGGGCCCATTAAAGATTTATATCAGTGTAACTATTTCACATGTACCCAGTAATTTATTTCAGATTTGCCTTGATTTATGAATTTTTTTGTTCTATAAATCTATAAAATGCCATGAAACTACTTCCACAGTGAAATATGGAATTTGAGTTTACTAAACTAGGTTGTTTGGGCTATTGCCACTCAGAAAGATTTCAGAATAAGAAATTTATAATCTCTATAGTAGGAGAACCGTGGTTTTGTCTGATATACCCACACTTTTCTATTTTCTATATATTTATGTCTCACTCCTTTCAGGTAGGAAAGTAACAGTCCTTGTCACTTTATAAGAGAATCAAAGTGACTCCCCAAAGTTGTTTCTGATCTTTATATGAGTGCCAGACCACTCATACACCCATATATACACAGATATCATAAATACATGCAAAAAAATTAATTAAAAATTACAGCTACAAAAAAGAAAGAAAGAAACCCAGTCTGTAGTGGCTCATGCCTTTAATCCTAGCATTCAGGAGGCAAGGCATGCAGAAGCCTGTGAGTTCAAGGCCAGCGTGGTCTACTGGACAATTTCCAGGGCAGGCTCAAAAACAACAGAGAAACCCTGTCTCAAAAAGCAAAAACAAACAAAAATATATTTTACATTTATTAGAGAGCTTGAAATTAAGAGAATAAAGCAAAATTCACTTGAAAACATCAAGGACTGGATACAAGTAATGTTGGTAAAGAACTCTGATGGAATTTGGATCTTTTATCTCAAATTAAAGGTCAGAGCTGCTGTTGAAAGGCAAGATGATAGTGGATCAAAAGCAGACATAAAGATCATTCGAATAAGTTAGGAGCTCAAATACATCACCATATTTTGACCACCTAATGATTGATAAAAGCTTAGAAGTATACAATGGAGAATGACAATCATGTCAACATATGGTTTGGAAAAACTAAATATTGGAGTCCAGAAAAATAAAATAGGATCTCCATCTCCAAGTTTGTTCATAAACAGATGTAAAATGGATGAAATGCCTTCTTTTAACAACTTAAATGTTCATCTGAGCATGTTTGCACTAGACTTTCATCTCAGCACTTGGGAGGCAACATGATGTTGTTCAGGGGATCTTGTTCCATCAAAACATATTGGTCCATAAGGAGTCCACAGGTCTTTATTTTCAGTGGAAACAAAAGAAGAACCTCTTTCTCAGTGCAATGTATCCTTAGACCCAAATTTAGAAATCATGACATCTTTAGAACATATATGCCGGTTTAGCTTAGCAACTCATACAATGAAATGTCTCTCTGTACTTAGCTCCTTCATAGTCAAAGAAGACAGAATAATATACATAATCCAGACTCTGTGTGTATTTCTTTTTTACGTGGATTATTTTTACTCTATTATTTTTAATATTTATAATCTATGACCTTCTGTACTGTTTTTTAAAGACTTTACACCCCCTTTTAAAAACCATTTACTTTTTTCCCAACATGTATACTTTTTTTCTTCTCTCTCCCAAGCCTACGTACATTCACCTAACACTGTGACCCATTTAGAGGTCTTTTTTGTCTGGATCTGTCCTATTGTGAATCAGTAATTCTTTACTGTTCAGGAGCACATCTCAAAATGCTAAATGCTTCTTAAAAACTTAAACTGTGTCCTTGCTAGGGAAAATACAAAAGTTCCTGCTTGCCCCACCCAGTCCAGCATGGAGGAGCTGCTTACCTTCTCTGACAGCGACACACACTGCCCCACTTCCAGGCATACAACTGGTCCAAGTTGCCATAAAACAAACCACAGTATGCTGCTCACAAACCCCATCCAAACATTCAGTTTCCCAAAAGAGTCAGAGTTCATATGAAGCTTCCATTTTGAAACCACAAGGCTGCTATGGCTGAATCAGTAAGACCTCTCTTAAAGGAGCCACTGCATGCTGCCAGCAAGTAAAGGCTGTTCGGGGGTGGGGGGAGGATCCTGCTAAGCTTTCTTTCTGGTGTCTATAATTCCTTTACAAGTCATCTCAGGTTTTAAATGGATTTAGTCCGCCGAGTTGGTGGTAATTTGTTGTAAAAGGGGGTTGCTTATTGGTGTAAGCTGGGCTGTAAGCTAGCAGCCCAGCTAGCTTAGACCTGAAATAATCACACAGAAACTGTATTAATTAGATCATGGATTGGTCCAATAGCTGTACCTTCTTATTGGCCAACTCTTATGTTAATTTAACCCATCTCTATTAATCTATGTATTGCCATGTGACAGTGGCTTACCAACAAATTTTCAGCATGCCTGACTCTGGAGGTGACTCCATGGAGTCTCTCTCACTCCCCCCTTCTTTCTCACAGCATACATCTTAGCTTTCCCCACCTAGTTCTGTTCTTCTCTGCTATAGCCTCAAAGCAGTTGTTTATTCATTAACCAATAAAAACAACGCATAGACAGAAGGACCTCCCACATCAATATTATTTATATTTAAATCTCCAGTTACATGTGTTTCATTTGAAATTCCAATGGAGTTCAGATAATTGGTAAAAGGCCATGCTGGGGTGAGCTCTCATGTTAAGAGATTTAGAAAGCATTCATATAAAGTCTTCAAGAGTATTAATGGAAGAAGACATGTTAAAATGAAATGGGAAAGAGCAGGCAGGGTAGAAGAAGGAGCACAAAGAGGAAGAAATAGCACTAAAGACTTCTCTAAAATGTCATAGAAAACATAGACACTGTTTTAGAAGCGCTATCTTTCTCTCTGTCTGTCAAACTGCCTGCCAATCTTTCTGTTTGCTTGCCAGCTTCTCTCTCTCTCTCTCTCTCTCTCTCTCTCTCTCTCTCTCTCTCTATTTTGTGTGTGTGTGTGTGTGTGTGTGTGTGTGTGTGTGTGTGTGTGTGTGTGTTGATATCTCCTTAAGAGCTGTAGTGTATAATAATCCTGACTTGGAATTGCAAATTAGAATATCTGCAGATAGGGATTGCATTAGACCAGCACTTGATATTATTTAAAACTCTTCATATTAAGAAAATCTTTTGGGCCTGGCAGAGATGGTGCATTCCTTTAATCCCAGTAAATGGCAGACAGAGGCATACAGATCTCTGTGAGTTTGAGCACCCTGGCCTATAGAGTTCCAAGAGAGGCAGAACAGTTACACAGAGAGACCATGTCTTAAAAAAAAACAGAAAAAAAGATGAAGATGAAATAATTTTAGAAAGATATTTGTGAGAAATTGAGATATTGATAGTAGTAAGAACCTATAGTTGAACAATATTCCAATATGGTTTATAAAATGATATGTTTAAGGAACTTGGTCTTGTGTAATGAACATATTAATTTACATATTAATAAAATAATTTCTATATGAAAATACAGGATATTGGAAACTTAGCATTTAGCATGCCAGTTTTACTTATTTAGGTTTGTGTAGTTGCCAGTCTAAAAATTGAAGAAATGATCTATTTTACTTTGACATACAGGCTTGAACAGAAATCAAATCATTATATGTTAGCCTCATACTTCAGCTATACCATCTACAACTATGCTTAACAGAGTAACCAAACACAATCTGTTTGAAAGGCAGAAGTGGTTTAGTATATTCTCACTAGATTTTATGTTGCTGCCTAACTAATGTTTTATTAATTAATATTTCAGGGTTAACGTGACATCATTTTCCCAGTAAATTAATATATTTTAAACATACTCTTTTGTATATAGTGTATTTCTGTTTATATTTTAATATATTTTCATATTGATTGTGTTAACCACATTCTTTCTCAATATGAACAACACTACAGTAAGTTTATATGAAGTTCTTTCAAAATAAACCAAGTTTAGTCACACATTACTTTTTTGTGTCAAGGGTATTCAAAATTAATCCTAACATTAATTTGAAACTTAACATTTACTGTTTTAAGCACAAATTATCTCAATGTGCTAAATAAGCTGAGAGTTCAACTTTCCTACCATACTGTTCCCTGACTTTGGAAAGGAAATATTTACTTTATGTAATTGTATATTTATGCAGTAATTTAACTTTTTCATTTTACAAATGCCCAGTTTAAACCATTACCTCAGCAGAGACTCCTGTTCTTAATCTGTGAACAATCCAGCAACTACAGATATCTTTGGATACTTAAAGTATAAATATATACATTTTTCATTATGAAATAAGTCTTTAGGAGTCAAGGACAAAAAGTAGACCAGGATTGGCCATGTAATGGTTAATTTAGAATGTTGATTTGATTGTGTTATGAGACACCTTTGACAGTCCCCTGATGATGTACACCTTTGGGTGTGTTTGTGAGAGCATTTCTGAAAATTTTTAACTGGGGGGGGCAGGATGTACCCTAATGTAGTTGACACATTCAATATACTTTTGACCTTGTTTAAATAACAGCATGTACCTCAGTTTGAGATTTCCCATTTCCCAGATACCTGATCTGTAGAACAGGCAACATTCCATTCCCAAGCATGAAGTCGACAGCCATCATGCCTTCCTTGACATGACAGCCCATGTTCTCGACATGTGAATCAACATAATTCCTTCAGTCAGAGAGATCTCAGCATGTATTTGACCCCTTTTGTTTCAATATAATTACTAATCATGTACTTTAAATATTCTCTTCATTTTCTTCACAGTATCTCTGGTCCTCATCATGTATGGAATCTTTATGCCCAGTAAGAACAAAACAGAAATCATTCACATCTACCTGACAAAGAAAATGGACACTAACTTTGCATTCTCTATCTTAAGAATGACATATTGTGTCAGGTACTCATATCAGGAAAATAATTTCAACTTTATATTTTGAAAAACTGAGAGAAAATGGTGCATAATTGTGATTGAATGTTTGCTATGGAAAAGATGAAAGTGGTTGAGTCAAAGAATAATGCACATAGCAGCATTATGATCATAAGATCTCCAAACACTTTTTTTGTACCAGTGTTTTAAAGAATATATTTCACTCTCACTGAATTCATGACTTCATATGTATATATATATATATATGTATATATATATATATGTACACATATACCTGAATTCTGAAATAAATTCTATGAACCTCAGATTTCAGTAACTATAAATTCATACATTTTCTCTCTATACAAAGAAAATTTAAATCTACAGGAATAAATACTTTAAAATATATTTGTGTTTTATGAAGCATGGTCTCACTAAGTAGCCCTGCCAGTCCTATAAATCAAACTTCGTATAAACCAGTCTGGCTTCTAAATCACAGAGCTCTATTCCACTCTGCCTGCCAAGTGTAAAGATTGAATGCTAATAAACTAGCCTCATCCATATTTAAATATAAGCAATGTTAACACAATTTACCCAGCTGTCAATTATAGAAAAAAACACTGTACATTTTGAACATAACTATTTAGTTTAAGCCTTACAACTATAACATATTTGCAGAGAACCTAGGCCAGTCCATGCAAGCTTTCTGGTTGTCAGTTCATTTTCTCTGAGCCCTCATTAACCCACGTTAGTTAATTCTGTGGTTTCCTTTTGGTGTCCTTGGTCCTGTTGGCTTTCATGATCCTTCCTCACCCTCTTTCCCAGGATGCCCCTCAGTCTGCCTAAGGTTTGGCTGTGGATCTACATCTGCATCTGTCTCCACCAGTTGCTGTGTGAATCCTCTCTGATGACAATTGGGTTAGGCAACAATCTATGAATGTAGCAGAAATATTTACCAGTCATGGATTTGACTTTTTTTTTGCCAGTTATGTTCCATTCTAGTCCAAGATTTTAGGCTACCCAACCTGGAGTAGGGGCTGCCCCTGCCTTCTTTACTTGCTTTTTTTTGAAACCTTTTCTGTCTCATCTAGTCTCCATAGGTAAGGAGATGCCTAGTCTTACTGCAACATGATATACTTACTATGCCTAGTCTTACTGAGACATGGCTGACTGATAAACACACATGGGAGGCCTGCTTTTTCTGAAGAGAAAGGATGACCAGTGAATTGTGAGGGTGAGGGAAAAGAGAGGATGGGGAATTGGATGGGAGGAGAGGACAGAGAGGAAACAGAAAGTCCAGAAATAATTAATGAATAAAAATGAATAAAAATCAAACCAATGAGTTCATTTATCTCAGTTAGTGCAACAATTAAACTTATCAATCTCAATATCCTGGGGAAAAATTGATCTAATCTCTAACGTTCTTCCCCCATTTTGAGAGTGGAAAATGTCACAGGTTTAAAATATAACTTTATCTGAAGACATTTTATTTCTTACATTTAAGGATTTCTATCATTCATTAAGAAGTATTTTCATGGTCCTATTCTTTGAACACTGTAACACCACCCAAATAATCTTTGTTTTGTGAAATTATATGAATGATCATTCTTGCACACATTCTGTTAAAACTCTAAATTCATGTCATTAAGGAACCTCCAAGTTCAAGGGAACATTTCCTTTTTGAACTTTCATCTCCATTGATTCTACAATATTCTCATATTCAACAAGTTCCCATCTATTCTCATGTTCTCCACCATATTACATCAGAATTATCTATGAGATATCTCTTCAGCTACTTTACTTGTGATCCTAAGGAGGATTCTATTATGGCCTCTTCAGTTGCATAATTTTAATTATAGCCAAAAATAGTTTCATAAAGGTCTAAATTGAATCAAAAATATAAATATTTTGCTCCTAAATGTACACACACTTACTTGATAGAGTGTTTTTTGTAAATATGTGTGTTTCACCAATGATATTCTAAGACACTAAAACCAAGTACAGAATTGTCAACAGGTGTCCTTAGTATGAAAAAGATTTTATAATTTCATAGCACAGATATAATGTTCTACATTTGTCAAAATTTTCCATTTCATGCATTCCTAGAGGAAAATAATATATTTAGTTTAGTAAGTATTATGAGTTTTTGGTACATGCTTTATTTTTAGAATAAACCAAAGAGATGAGGAAAAGCAGAAGTAAATATAGCTTAAATATCACAGTTAATATCACTTCATTTACTGTAATCTGAAGAAAGCAATTTAATACCTCACTTGTGTTATTCCTGTGTCCTTTATTGATGTTTCCCTAATAAAAGAAGGTCTGGCATTTTCAGAAAGCATACGCTGTAGCAACAAGAAAATAAGACAACTGTGTTTCTTTCATTTGAAATGTCAAGAAACTATCTCTGTCATCAGAGTTCTGAATCAATATTTCATTGTGTATTATGAAATGATAACTAACAAAAGAAGGTTGCACCTTACTTGCTTCATCAATAACTGTGAACCCATGTGAACCCTGCTTAGTAGGATCAGTGGGTCATGACCGCCAGTTGTCACCATTACCTGATTCCTATTCTTTCCTCCACCTCTTCTATGGGTCCTGGACCTCTGAGAAGAGGACCCAAAGGAGACAGTTTACAGACTTTCTTAGGATGACGTCTGGCTGTGTGTCTCTGCACCTCTTCCCATCTGATGCCAGAGGAAGCTTCTTTGATGATAACGGGACAAGGCAAGCCCATTGTTAGATGAGTTTAGTGCACTGAGAAATTTAGAAAAGTTCATAAAGATTTATGAGATGGTTTCTATGTAGTTAGGACAACCCAAATCACAGCAAGGTGTTGGGCAAACAAGGAAAGAGACCAGTGCAGGGATCAAAGGCAGAGACACTCCAGAGGAGTAATAATAAATTCCTGAGTTTTCGTTTGGCACAAAGTCACATTCATGAGACTAAAGTCTGTACAAAGCATATCAGCTTTCTTACGAGAGGAAGGGAAGAGGGTATTAAAGAATACTATGTGAATATTAGCAGAGAAGGTCTAGAACCTAAAGTTATGTGGTGATTTTTCCCTTACTTTTTAATACATGAGTCTGAATCAACAAAAACTTAAGAATCAACATTAGAAAGAAGATAATTTCTGAATAATGGCTAGAGACTAAAAATAGTCATGCATGAACACTGTGTGTAACATAAGAGTTGTCAAGGGAAAGAAGGACACTCCAGATTAAATATGTTTTTTTCTAAGTGTTTCTAGTAGTAGCCCATATGTATAAAGAAATACTATGTAGTTGAAACATGCTCTTTATAGGAAAACAGACAGGAAAACCAACTTATAAAGAGCAATGTGTATTTTAACTAATCTGTGATACGGTGCAGCAAACAGAAAAGCAATAGGTGCTTAATTTCAGAAGATGGTTAAGAAAGAGGAAAAGGGGTGCACAGAGACAGGATTTCCCGGCAGAACCATGATAGAGGTACAGACTGGACTGACCTGGCCGTAGAAGAGAATTCAGGGATTAATATGGAGAAAGCAGAATTTTGGGTGTGAAGAACAAATAGCTAAACGAGGTCAAGCAGTTCATCTAGACCAGAAGATTAGAATGGGGGCAGACAGATGTAAGTAAAGAATGCTTTAGTTAAGTAGCACGACTTGTGTTCTGTAGACCAAGGGGGTGCATGGGAGGGTCTCAGGACAGAGGCCTTTCAATCATGATTGTTTCCAGAGAAAGTTATCTTAGTATCTATGTATTAAAGAAGAACTGAGTATGAGCATTTTCTTTTTCCTTTTTCTTTCTCTCTCTTTTGCTGCTTTGCAGTGATATAAAGGTTTTCAAGAAGGCAGTGAGAAGAACAAAAATAGAACCCAGTCTACAAAGATGCAAAACTACCTTCGACAGCAGAAGATAGAGGAGGCCTGAAAGTACTTGGTTTGCAAAGACTTATAAATGGAAGATTCAAAATTTCATTGTCTACTTAATGACAGATATTCATAAAAGTATTTAGCTATTTATATTTTATGCTGGACAATTTTAACTTTTCTTTCTATTATTCTCTGTAAAAAGTAATTTCTCTTTTGAAATAAAAATTTTACCATATGTCTAATTATCATTTTTTCTGAACGTATATTACATTTCAATCACAGAAATTTATGATAGATATTGACACCCCTGAGAGTTAATTCTGTGTTGTAGTACATGAGAAATCAAACATAAGACATATTTTGTTGTTGTTAGTTTGTTGTTTTCAGTTGATATTGACTAAGTCTGTGAGCATTCTAAGCCAAGGAGAATCTAGAAAATGGAAAGTTGAAATTCTTCCAATGTCTTGAACCGTTTTAGGAAACACCTTGGCTGCCCTGTGTGTCCCTATGCCAGCTTCCTGGATTGCCAATATCACAAGTATCATTGTATGATTTCCAAGAAAGCTAACACAGAAATGAGCATGCATTAGTCACACAACATTTTTTTTTAATTTTCTGAGCAAAATGTTTTACACCATGGGTAATAGCTAAAGCACTTCCTCAATATTCTCTCACCAACTTTATTTGTTTTAATCAGTATACTTACAGATTGGTCTGATCCAGAAATTGAATAAAATCATGATCAAGTAAAGCACAAAAATAAACTAAATTATGAGAATTCTCCAGTGAAAAATAGAAAAGCTAGAGGTATAAAATGATGCAGATGTTTTGAGTAAGGTAAGTTTTGGACCACAATTGTTTAAAAAACAATGTCTGGCATCTCAGCCTCACTTAACTTTCGGTTTTCACACACACAGAGAAAGAATCACACCGATTCTGAGGTTTCTCAACAGCCTTGTAGCAAACAAGATATAATGAGTACAATATGTTCTCTGACTTGGGTTATGGGCTTGAAATATGCAAGCCTAAGATTTGAATACCCTCTAAATATAACAGGTGAGGTCTCAGAAATGCCATGAAAAGAGAAAATTGCAACGCAAAGAGTAAAGTACAGTGAACCACCACTCAAAAAGTGATGATTAAAAGAGACCCTAGATATGTACATACAATGTTTCATACAATGTTCTTAAGATATAATAGTGAGCTTCTTCTTCTTCTGGAAAACACCAATGGCAGATGATGCTGGTGCAGCAGGAGGGCCCGGAGGCCCCGGGGGCCCAGTATTAGGAGGCCATGGCGGCTTCAGTGGAGGATTTGGTAGTGGTCTGAGTGGCCATGGCCATGGTCGAGGCTGTGGCCTTGGCCAAGGCCGCAGGGCTCGCGGAGGTAAAGCTGAAAACAAGGAGTGGATTCCTGTCACCAAGGTGGGCCGCCTGGTTAAGGACATGAAAATCAAGTCCCTAGAGGAGATCTACCTGTTCTCCTTGCCCATTAAGGAGTCTGAGATCATTGACTTTTTCCTGGGAGCATCCCTAAAGGATGAGTTTCTGAAGATCATGTCCGTGCAGAAACAGACTAGAGCAGGGGAGCGGACCAGGTTCAAGGCTTTCGTCGCTATTGGGGACTACAATGGTCACGTAGGTCTCGGTGTTAAATGCTCCAAGGAGGTAGCCACTGCCATCCAAGGGGCCATCATCTTGGCCAAGCTTTCCATTGTCCCTGTGCGGAGAGACTACTGGGGGAACAAGACTGGCAAGCCCCACACTGCACCTTG
This sequence comes from Myodes glareolus, assembly GCF_982192425.1. Lineage (NCBI taxonomy): Eukaryota > Metazoa > Chordata > Mammalia > Rodentia > Cricetidae > Myodes > Myodes glareolus. The sequence goes on along the minus strand of NC_142033.1, from coordinate 19,311,351 downwards.
CAAAGTGACAGGCCGCTGTGGTTCTGTGCTGGTGCTTCTCATTCCTGCCCCCAGAGGCGCTGGCAAAGTTTTTGCTCCTGTGCCCAAGAAGCTACTGATGGTGGCTGGCATTGATGACTGCTACACATCAGCCAGGGGCTGCACTGCCACCATGGGCAACTTTGCCAAGGCCACCTTTGATGCCATCTCTAAGACCTACAGCAACCTGACCCCCGACCTCTGGAAAGAGACTATGTTCACCAAGTCTCCTAATCAGAAAATCACTGACCATCTAGTGAAAACCCACAGCAGAGTCTCTGTTCAGGGGACCCAGGCTCCAGCTGTGGCCACCACATAAGGGGTTTTAGACAAGAAAAATAAAAGTGAATCAAGTCTGTTAAAAAAAAAAAAGATATAATAGTGAAATGAGAAAACTTGAGAACTGAGAGATTGCATTCTTTTTAGAATTGTATACTTATTTATAAACATAGGCATTACTATGCAATATTCAAAACACTTCTCAATAAAAGTGGTTGTAGGGAAGAAAAATAAACAGTGAAATCATATTTCAAATGTAAATATAATTAACTACATATTTGTATATAGAAAAGAATAGATAAGTCTGTGTAATATGTAAATGGAATATTTTAATTCAACACATAAATTTACTTGAATATAATAAAATATGCTAATCAAAATATTGTTGTCAAATTGATTTATGAATATAAGCAAAAATCATGAAATTATACAATAACGTAAAAGCTAACATCCTGGAAGAAGGGCATAAATTCTTAATAATAGGATTTGTTTTCAGGTCTTTTGCTTTACATAGAATTATGAAGTTTCTTATATCCCGGAACAATTTATGGAGCATAGATAAACCTAATGTTATGTACAGATGTCTTCATCTGGGCACTTCTATCTATAACAGGACCAATTTTCATCTCTTAATAGAAATGTCCTATGTTGATCAAACTCTTAATCATTACTCTCAACAACTGCCACTTGTTATAATTCTTGACTTTCTGCCTGTGCTTTCTCAGACTTATAGTCCCACCCATCTACTAAGCAGGCTGTGACAAAGCAGTCTCCAATGATTACATTCTCCATGTCTGTGTCTTCTCTTTGTTCACTTGTCTGCTGAAGGGATGTAAGTTCATCTTTACATTCTTTTTATTTGTTTATTTTCTGGTGTGGGAGAATGGTCTGTATTCTGTCAACTATATTTTAAATAAACTCTGATTGGCCAGTAGCCAGGCAGGAAGTATGGGTGGGACAACCAGACAGGAAGTAGAGGTGGGTCAATGAGAACAGGAGAATTCTGTGGAGGAGAAAGCCCATTCCTCTGGAGTTCTTTCCCAGCCACAGAAGAAGGAAGATGTGACTGCCTCGCTGAAAAAGGTACCAAGTCATGTGGCTAACATAGATAAGAATAGTGGGCTAATGTAAGTTATAAGAGTTAATAAGAAGCCTGAGCTAATGGGTCAATCAGTTTATGATTAATGTAGACCTCTGTGTGATTTCTTTGGGACTTAAAACTGCAGGAACCAGGCAGGACAAGGACTGGGTGAGATAGAAACTCAGTCAACAATTTTATATTTACTGATTTCCTCAATATTCTAAAGAAAGTAGGAGATGTTACAGACACAGATATTCAAGAAGATTGCTAAAGAATGCAGTACGACAGATTTCTGCAGTAAAATGACTGACTAGCAAAGCTGCCCAAGATGTGCGGTAAGGCTGTTCAAGCCTCAGGTTTTGATAAAGGAAACCTGATAGACTGAGTTAGACTTTGCAGTGTGAATGAGAAAGAACACGATGAGTTTCAGCTTCAAAATTTGGTATACGCAGCAATCAAGCTAATTCATTAGGTACTTGGAAAAATTAAAGTAATTATCCATTTTTGTCAGACTAGTTTAGCCTTTCACTCTTGCTCTCCTATTAAGATCCTATAGGATCAAATTTACAACCGCCCTTCCAGCCTATAAAGCTGAACTAAGACAGCTTTTGGCTGAAGGTATTTTCACACTTCTTTGCTTTGGATTTCTTACAACATTCATAGAAAATATTTTCATATATGTGTATTCTGATAAAAGTTGTTTAATACAAAAGATATCAGCTTTTGATATTTCTGAAATATCTGTTTCAAATGTTATTTGTTCTCATTCTTTTTCAGGGTCAGATCTGTAAACACCATGACTTCAAATTTTAGGTAAGTGAATTGGTGATGAAAGAACTAAGGAAAACGCAGGTATAGAGTTCAATTTTGAAATCAGCCAGTTGGTAGCAAAGACAAGGCCAGAACAGATCTAAGTCATTTGGGGGTCTCAGTACTGAGAGGAGAAGAAGACAGAGACCAAGTGCCTAACCCAGACACTCTCTCCCATTGATAACCCTCACAAAGGAAAACTGATTTTTCTACCATGTAGACTCACTAAATATACAAAGTCATCTTAAGGGAAGACCCCATGGCCAGCTTTATACAGCCAACAAAAAATAACTTGGCATTTTTGAAAGATTGTATTGTTTTGGTTTTGTCTTATAGCAGTCTGGGCATTTTTTCATCCTTACGAGCATTTGCTTATATATTATGCTTTCTGAATTCTGTGTCGTTAATCAATAGATCAGTATGTGAAAGTGTGACTTAGCATCTATATGTATCTCTTGTGCTTTTCTTTGGTTATTTTTCTGTTCATTTGTTTGTTTCATTATTTTCACGTGATTGTTTTTATTTTACCATTACTTGGTTGTCTTTTATTTCTATCTTTTCACCTTTTTACGGTGCTTGTTTGCTTTCTTTCTTTCTTTCTGTGATTCTTTCTTTCTTTCTTTGGTTTTTAGAGACAGGGTTTCTCTGTTGCTTTGGAGACTGTCCTGGAACTAGCTCTTGTAGACCAGGCTGGCCTCAAACTCACAGAGATTCACCTGCCTCTGTCTCCTGAGTGTTGGGATTAAAGACATGCACCACCACCACCTGGTGCTTCTTTGCTTTCTAATGAGAAAGATAAGAAAGGGTGTGAATTTTGAAGGGTGGGAAAAGTGGAGAGGCTTTGGGAGGAGTCTGAGAAAGGGAAATGATAGAATATATGATATAAAAGTATTTTACCTAAAAATTAGACATATTTAATTAATTTCTATACACTGTGCAATGTTATGGTCCTGAGAAAGTTCTAGAGATGTGTTGCCTGTGGAAAAGAAAAAAGTGTCTATGATACTCAGAAATAAGAACAGTAGCCAGCAAGTGGATTTTAAAGTTTCCTAAGAATATAATACACAGTATTTTCCTTCTTTTTCTCTACTGTGTAAATATATGGCTCCCATTTAGACGCATGAGTGCATAAAAACCTCCAAGGCAGTGGGATAAATACCCAATTGTCAGGGCAACATTATGTTTGAAATATATAGTACCAAGCTCCTAGAAGATAATTTTTGTATAAGTTAAACAAAAGAATAATGAATTTGGACAAAACTGGTACCTAAAACAGACAGAAAAGTACTCAAATGCTCTAAACTATTTAAAGGTATAACTTGAATGGTTTTCTACAGGAAACACATTAGAAATAAATAATGGGTTACAGCACCGTCAAATTTATCATTATTTTTACTAAGGAGGAATAAAAGATGCTGAGTCACTCTGCAAAAGTTCCAGAAAGACCTCCCTGATTTGTGTTACATGACACAGAGAAAATGCTAGTGATTTACAGAAACTTGGCTTTAATACTTCCATTATTTCTGCACTCTTTCCTTCAGGGTGAAGTTTCCTGATTATTCACAACTGGCTGGAAGGGTTAACAGTTGAGGTTCCTTTCCTGCTATTTCCTGGTCATCTGCTCTTCACAAATCCTATTGTAAAATCACCTTTTCAAGTTGATTACTGGTGTTTTACAGAGACAGATTCTGGACATTATTTTCAGGTTCCTTAACATGACCTTTTAATTGGCAGTATTTGAATAGTAGGCTGGGTATCTCGTTATGTTTAAATGTGCAGCCGTCTAGGCAGTCTCATCATCTGGAGGCTGCACTTGTGCTGCTCAGACACTAGGCTCAACCTAGGTAAAGGTAACATGCCTGTTTGCCTTCTACGCTGCAGTCTTTGCTAAATTCTTTCTTTGTTACAACTGATAAACTAGGGTTCATCCTATCAACTTCTGTAAAGTTTTATTCAGAACGAATTTAAAATGTGGTAGTTCTAACAGCATCTATATGAGTTCCTAAGAACAGACTCCAGAAATCTTTCAAAGAATGATGTGGAGTTAGCTTTGTTTATTACTTCTCCCCTGTTTCCTAGAAATCACTGTATCTTTCTTACTGTCATTCTTAAATAGCCAATATTCACTTTCTCAATAATAATTTTTCTATTAACCTGAAACATTAGCCTAAAATTCATAGGTAAACTACACAAGTCCCATTGGGAAAAGGTTTATGTTTGTAAAAGTCCATGACAGAAGGACACTGGGTGATGTTTCTGAGAGACATAATAACAAATGGCTGCTCATACAAGGTACTGCACTAATCACAGATCACAGAGAAAAGGAGAGAATCCCCACAAGCCTCTTTGGTACTGAAATGAACACACTAGAATTATATACCAGAACTTTTGTGGGGATTCTTACAAGAGCATGTTGGAGGGTGTGTCAAAGGCAACTGTGCTGCTGAAAACACCATCTCTGTATGGTTGAGAACTCACCACATCTGCATTTCTGTAGCCCTCTGTCCAATGCAATGAACTCCCTCTAGGAGCATCATGCTCTCTGGCACTTACTTGCTGCTCCTTAAACTAGGGGAGTTCCAGCTCCTTCTATCTTTCTGAGATTCTAGTCTTAAGGTGTGTTAGGACCTGAGATCTGCAATCCAGGCTTGCTCATCCATCAGGAGTGATGTTTTCAACATGGATGAAATTGGTGTACAAATAACGAATTCTCTAAGTTATTCTATTCTATACAATCAACTTTCTTTTGTTTTGTTTCACCAAATTCATAATATTTTTAGCATATTTCAAAACACACCCTTCATTCTTCACTTACGTTATTAATGATACACTGAATATATTCTCCTTAACTCATTTTCATTTACCTAATTACTTTTCATAAATGAAAAATATTTTGGTATTTCAAATATTTTATTTCTGTTTGGTAAGTATTTCTTCAACAATATGTCAATTAATGTGCGTATTGGTATCAGACTGTGTGTGTGTGTTTCTTTGTGATTACTTATCTGTCTGTGTGCTAATCCTTCTGTCTAGCTTCTATCCAATATTGAAACACATCTCATTTTTTCTTCCCTCAGTGGTCTCATTTCATAATTTATGGTAAATAACTGGTTAAAAGTAAATTTTTCATTGTAACTATGAATGTATTTTATTTCATTCCCTTTCAAACTAACTTTTATTATTCACTATTGTTAATAGCAAAATTCTAAATAAGCATCCTTGAATCAGTTTAATTAGCAATATTATTAGACTGTATCTAATATTTTTATTTAAATTTCTAGAAAATCCTAAATAATTCATCATGTTGCAATTAGTGTGTCTACACTTAACTTTAGCGTTCTCTTCTCAGCTCACATCTAATTAATCTACTCCTCTTTGAATCATTGCGAACACTGAGGGTAATAACTTAGTCCCACTGACTAAGAGCACAGCGTGGTCATCAATGTCATTGTATTGAAGCTAAAAAGAAGATGCTTATTAAATTTTGCCTGTGCTTTTACAGGGTTCAGTAAGCATGAGGTTCCTTGTCTTTGCCTTGATCATGGCTCTCATGGTCTCCATGCTTGTAAGTACATCCAGAAAATGTAAAGAATGTGTGTTTAGCAATTTTAGCCAACAACCTGCTCTGGTTCCAAACATTGAGTAATGTTTACTTTCTTTTGAAAGTAACGTTACTACTTTCAGTGTTTTCATGGGCTCACTTTTTCTTGAATCAATTTTTGTAACTTTATACTTATTTAGAAGTTCTTAGTAACTAGTCGCAGACATGTAAGTATACTTTCACATGCAGAAAATGGAAAAGTAAGAAGAGCACAAATAATGAATAAATTAAAAGGTGCTTGAATTATACTCGAAAAAGAACCTTTGGTACATATAAAATAAGAAGACTGAGCAGGGAATGAGGCTACTAAAATAATGAACCACAACCAGGGACCTACATGTCAATGGGAGTTTTGTCTTGTACCTTCAACAGCTGATGAATTTCTGTTAATAATCTTTTTTTCTTGAAGTTATGGGCCAGTTTTATACATTCATGAAAGTGAAGACCTGCCCAGTGTAGATATCATATCTTGTATCTTGCTGCTTTGCCACAAATTAGATCCTGCATTTCTATGGCACCCTACACTTTTGTAAATCTTCCATTGTTTCTACCTGCTCATTCTCTTTTATAATATTTAGGAAGGGAAACTTGGGAAATAAAAATGTGATAATCCTTCCACAAATAATTTGATCATAATTATTTATAAAATAATCATTTATCACATTTGCTACAAAATACACATGTAGAAAAAAATCAACTCTAACAAAATAGGGAAAAGAATAAGGATGTATTTAATGACACATATTTCAGTATTAGGCAATTTTAACTACTTTCTATTTATCCTAATAAAAGAAAACTCAATTTTTTCCATTTTCATTCTACCGTATGTATGTATTAAATATTACAACTCTACATCCTTTAAAGTTACATGGACCAAAGAAAATAATTACTAAATATGATAAATTATTATTAGAAAATTATTTTAATACTTTAAAATAGTATTATATTAAAATGGTAGATATAGAGTCAAAATGTAAAAGTAACATGTATAAACTAATTCCTGTTTCTCATTCTTCCCACTAGACTGCTGATCATTCTGGAGAGGTAAGACTTTCTCATTCACCGAAAAATTTCATAATCATACGTGACCTGAAGTGTTTTGTGGATTTTTGATATAGTGTTTCTCTTTGTAACAGTCCTAGTTGTTCGGGCATCTGCTTTGTAGATCAGGCTGGTCAAACTAACAGATATCCACCTGCCTCTGCCTTCTGATTGCTGGTATTAAAGTTGTGGGCCACCAATGCCCATCCATGAACTGTATTTTTAATGTTTCTTTTTCATTTTTGCAGAAACATCATAGGTATGGTAAGAGAGGTCATGTAAGTACTGTTTTGATTATGTTGTTTAATTCAAAGATTATTCCCAAGAATCTACTCCCTAGGAACAAGAGATAATATTGTGTGAAGAAGTATGTGTATTATTACTGTAGCACAAGGTCTTCAGAGATTTCAATGGTTTTTGTTTCACCATGAAACTCCTTAATATCCTATGAAATAATTTAGAGAAAAGTTCTATAATGTTACTCTAAAGAAGAAAATTTATTGTTAAGAGTAAATTGGCTTTCTCTTGAGTTGAAAGAGTAGGTTGTTTCACAATAAAAGACTCCAGGCAGAGAGTGGACCTATAGATGAGAAAGAGAAGGTAAAAGATACAGAAGTCTTACACAGGCTATATCTTGTTGCAAGCATGTTTTTAACAAAGATGAGCATCCCCTATCTGCAGGGGGGAAACATTGAAGCTTAGCAGAGAGACTCTGTCTCCAGCCAAAGACTATCCTTGACCGGTCTTCTCCAAAACCAGGAAATGGAGTTAAAGCTCCTTTCGTCCTTTTATTGGGGCCTCTGGGAAGTACTGAGTTGTTCTGGGTCTGCATATTCTCTCACTGGTATTTGCTTCACCTAAGTGGTTACATTTATTATTGAACTTTCAGTTCGTTGTTGAACTTAAGATATAGAGAGGACATTGTGATTGTATTCAACAGAAAGCTGTCATATATCTCCAATATTTCAACTTGACATTACTTTTAGTGTTGTTGATGTTCTTCCCCAAACCTTCACCTGAAAGACACACCATTTTCTCTATTGAAGGATATGTTATTTTCTCTTTTTCCAGTCCTTTGCAAAAAGTGACATATACCAGTTGAGGCTAGCTTGTCTTTTGATATGCTGAATTAAATTGTGTCATATCAATGTCATATTTACAAATTTTCTTCTCTGACACATAACGTACAAAACCTAAAATGATTCTAGTAACCATGACAGAAAAGGGGTAGAATGCAGTGCATTCATGGGAATAATAAGAAGCTAGGCGGCATTAAAGACCAGCAACTGATAGAACTCCAGTGTTGTGGAGAAGCTCCATCTAAGTTTGAAGTCACCTCCCTACAGATTCAAGGATTGTGAGGTGTCCAGATGAAAATATCATAAAGGAGATTTAATGCTCATTTTCTATGTTTGTCTTTCATCAATAGTCTAATATGTAAATGAAAACCCTAATAAGATATAGATATACTTTTTATCCTTATTTTATTTTCTCTGTACAATTTGAAATCTCATAAACCTAGACTGATAGCATCATGTAGTTCACAGTCATAACTACAGTGACCCCATGATATGGTGTCCATTAACGACAGATATAGTAGATAAAGTCATATGGTCTCAAATCTTTCTAACTTTCTCTTTTTGTCTTTACAGAGACATCGTGATCGCCGATATGTGCCAACTGAAACAGTAGACAGTGATTCTGATCTTCCCCCATATGATGTTAGAATACAACCTTATCCTTATCCTGAACCTTCTGTTTACTAACAACAGGAAATTTGCAAAAGGTAAGATGGAACTGGACATGCATTTAGTTCGAAAACTTACTGGTAACATCAGTTGAAAATGAAAAGAGAACAAACCCATCAGATCAAATTCAAGTTCAATTTAAAATTTCTACAAGTAAAATTTCATTTTGAAATGCTCATAACCAAAATATTCTGATTAACCCCAATCAAGAGGTATGTCTGCGAAGATTATATCAGTTTTTCTCTCCTGATCTGACAACCATTATTCCTAATACTCAGCTATCCTCAACTCTGTAGTATATTTGATATAATCAATAAAATGTTCAAAGCATATACTATAATCCTTCAACACTTTCCATAGTGTCATAATGCTCAATTGTGAATGTTTATGACTGAAGTCTCCTTAGGCAATAGAGCGGCCTGGGGTTGCATTGAAAGTTCTACCTCCCAAAACACAAGCTTACAGAAGCTGAAGAAGGAGAACTTCAGAGGAGAAAGTTCTATGCAAATCATGTATCTTGATATGCATTTTAATAACATATCAATGTGATCCATAAGACAGTGAGGTTGAGATATTAGATCATAACAATTTACATGGACAATATAAATTGAAATCAATAACATAATTACATCATAAAGAAGCATAAATATTAACAAACTTAATTTCAGAAGGTCAAGTTTTTAGGCACAACATTAAATATAACAAATATTGTAAAATATCAAATATTTATCTATTATAAAATGCTAAATTATCATGCAGGTGAAAAAGGAGTAGTCTTTGTATCAAATAAAAACTATGAGTTCTTTCAAGTTTTAAAATATATTTTGGCATTTCATAAAAATTAATTATCTGGCTATCATAGGGAATTAAAAACCTCAGATAATATCCTTGAAGCATTGGAGTACAGCGTAGATTCTTTTTAATATAGCATGTATTAAAATATCATTAAAAAGCAACACATGAGACTGAAAATAGAGGTTAAAAACAGTAAATTAATCATAGATGAATTTGATAGAATTTTAAGTTGTAGAAGTCAGAGGGTGATGTTGTTTGATTTAATTCTTATTTCATTCTCTATGTTGTCTTTGGTGTTCATTAAGACAATTGATCAGATTCATTCATACATCAAGCTTTTTTTGTCTACCATATATCTAGAGTATTTTAAGTTTTTGAGATAACTCTTTTGCTTTCTTTTTCAGGATGCTAGCGAGTTACTTCTTTGGCTTTCCCATCACTCATGATTGCTCATCTTTCCTCGATGCTTCCACATAATGCTGATAAAGACTACGGCAAATGAGGAAAGACTCTCACCTAAAATTTCTGTATGATTTTAGATTTTCCATTTCATATTTGAACCCAATAGCACTAATGATCCTGATAGAAATACATTTAATTACGCAAGAAAATAAATAGCAATTGCATCATCCCTTGTGTGGTCTTCTTTTTGTAATTTACATCAGAAATGCAAATACACACCCTCATTCAGTCACTGTCCCTTCCTCAATTTGACTCTGTGAAATTTCTTTAACAGTTTTGAAAGTCAATTAATTAAAATCTACTGCCATAGCCATATAATCTCTTATGCAGTGTTCTTAGTAGCTATAATTTTGATTTATTTAGTAAATCGCTGTTGTGCTACAGTATTTCTTCCTGTGAAGGAGACCTCCTGGAGAGGAGCTGTGTCTACAGAGTCCGATTGGCTGACAAGAAATTTAGAAGAACAGAAATGTTAGAATGTTGCACAACCAAGGTCTGCTCACCTTACCTTGGCTTGTTCTTACCCAAGAACAATTCTGTGTCAGACTAATATCCCATGGAATAGATATAAAACCTTTTAGCATCTATTAGTTAAGTTAACATCTTGGGCCCCTTAAAGATTTATATCAGTGTAACTATTTCACATGTACCCAGTAATTTATTTCAAATTTGCCTTTATTTATGAATTTTTTGTTCTATAAAACTATAAATTGCCATGAAAATACTTCCACAGTGAAATATGGAATTTGGGTTTACCAAACTACATGGTTTTGACTATTACCACTCAGAAAGACTTCAGAATGCGATAAGTATATTTCTCTTTAGGAGGAGAACTGTGGTTTTGTTTGAAATACCCACAGTTTTCTATTTTCTACCTATTTATGTCTCACTCCTTTTAGATAGGAAAGTAACAGTTCTTGTCACTCCATCTGAGAATCAAAGTGACTCCCCAAAGTTGCTTCTGATCTTTATATGAGTGCCACAGCATTCATGCACACATATATACACAGATATCATAAATACAATGGAGAAAGACAATCATGTCAACATATGGTTTGGAAAAACTAAATATTGGAGTCCAGAAGAATAAAATAGGATTTCCATCTCCAAGTTTGTTCATAAACAGATGTAAAATGGATGAAATGCCTTCTTTGAACAACTGACATGTTCATCCGAGCATGTTTGTGCTAGACTTTCATCTCAGCACTTGGGAGGCAACGTGATGTTGTTCTCTGAATTTGGGGCCAAGCAGGTCTAAAGAGCAAGTTCTAGAACAGCTAGGACTACACAGAGAAATTCTGCATCTAACAATCAAACAAGAACCCAAAATCACGGTAACGAAACTTCTAGAGAAATACAGGTAATACACTGTAAGGAAAGAGGTTTCTGGACAGAACTCTAATCAAATGGAAAATAGTTCTAAACGTCAACAAATATGACTATATTAATTTATATGTTCTATATAACAAGAAAAACATCAGCAAGACAAACAGACAGAGCATAGAATGTGAGAAAGTCTGGGTTTTTTTTTTTTGTCTTGTTTAGGTTTGGTTTTTCAAGACAGGGTTTCGCTGTAGCTTTGCATCCCATCCTGGAACTTGTTCTGCAGACCAACCAGGCCTCAATCTCACAGAAATCCACATGTCTCTGCCTCCGGAGTGCTAGAGTTAAAAGGATGTGCTACCATCCAATTGGAAGAAATTCTTAACCAGCTTAATCTCCGACTATACAAACTATTAAGACATGCAGTAATTAAAACACAAAAACCTATCAATCAAAGAATTAGATAACCCAATATCAAGTTGTCAGACCACAAAACATAGACATAAGGAATACTATATAAACACTGCTGGTTATGCATATGTAAATATGTATATATATATATGAAACAAATAAACCCAGACAAATTGGGGTCCAAGAACTCTTCCTTCTTGGTGGCCAAGTGCTCACATAAGAGGTACTCCTCTGATAAAGGCAGGTGTTGAGAATAATGGTAGGTGTCCGATTGCACATTGATCCCTGACCTTAGAGAAAGGATGTTTAACATACAGATGTTCTACAACTAGGGCTGAGAATTCTGCACTCTCTTATCCACTTCACTTTGGCAAGTAGTGGGTCTCTGTGTTAATTTCTTTCTACTCCAATAGTAGGTTATCTGATTAGAGTTGAGAGATGGATTAATCTATGGATATAATAATTCATTAAGTGTTTGTATAATGTCATATCCTACTAATAGAATAATAGTAGTAAGTTCTTCCCTTGGGCCTATGACCTGTCTTCTCACACAGATTCCAGGCAAGACAATCACACCAGGAATGTATTTTTTTCTGTATAATAGTACTTACATCCAAGTAAAATGTGATCATTTGCTTCCATGATGATGATGTAACTGTTGTACCAATGACCATGTCATGGCAGGCTAGATGTTATTGTAGCTGTCGGCATTAAAACCTAAAAAAATATGAGGTATATTTACACTATGGAATATTGTTCAGATACTGAGAGAAATTAAATTATGAAATGCATAGACAAATAGATGCAACTTGAAACACTCATTCTGGGCTAGTTATCACAGACTCAGTAGGAAGATTGCTGAATATTTCATTCCATTACAAGATATTATTATTTATCTTTAAATCTCCAGAAACACTATTTTTATTTGAAATTTCCATGGAGGTCAGGTAATTGGTAAAAGGCCATGGTGGGGCGGGCTCTCACACAAAGATAGATAGAAAGCATTCATATAAAGGATCGAAGAGTGTTAATGGAACTAGACCCATTAAACTGAAATGGGGAAGAGCTGGCAGGGTAGCGGAAGGAGCACAAAGAGGATAAAATAGCTCTAAAGACTTCTCTAAAATGTCATAGAAAACTTAGCTGCTGCTTTTGAAGTGCTCTCCCTGTCTGTCAGTCTATCAGACTACTATACCCAACAAAGATTTTAATCACCATCAATGGAGAAGACAAGATATTCCATGACAAAACCAGATTTAAACAATACCTACCCACAAATCCAGCCCTACAGAAGGTACTAGAAGGAAAACTTCAGCCCAAGGAAGCTACTTGTGCCCACAAAAACAAGGAAAAAGATAACCTCACATCAGCAAACCCCAAAGTGGGGAAACCCACAAACACTACCACTGCAAAATAACAGTAATTAACAATCACTGGTCATTAATATCTCTTTATATTGATGGACTCGATTCACCTATAAAAAGACACAGGATAGAGAATGGATATGAAAGCAGGATCCATCATTCTTCTATATACAAGAAACACACCTCAACCTCAAAGACAGAGATTACCTAAGTAAAGAATTGGGAAAAGATTTGTCAATCAAAGGGATCTACGAATCAAGTGGGTATAGCTACCCTAATATCTAACAAAATGATTTCAAATTAAAATCAATCAGAAAAGATGATGAAGAAGACACTTTATATTCATAACAGGAACAATCCATCAAGATGAAGTCTCAATCCAAACATCTATGCACCAAATACAAGAATACCCACATATGTAAAAGAAACATTACTAAAGCTTAAATAACACATCAAACCCCATACACTAGTAGTACCAGATTTCAACATTCCACTCTCCACAATGAACAGGTCAACCAGACAGAAACTTAACAAAACTCAAGTCCAAAAATATTAAATATATTAACATAAATCTTACCACACAGTACCATATACTAGAGAGAGTAGGAAGTAGCCCACAATGCATGGGCACAGGAAACCACTTTCTAAACATAACCCCAGTAGCATAGACACTGAGGAAAACAATAAATAAATTGGACCTCCTGAAACTGAGAAGCTTCAGGAAAGCAAAGAATGTAGTCTATAAGACAAAATGACAGCCTATTGAATTGAATATTTTCACCAACCCAACATCAGACAGAGGACTGAAATCGAAAACATATAAAATACTCAAAAAATTATACATCAAAATTCCAAGTAAGCCAATTAAACTGGAGTACAAAACTAAACAGAGAATTCTCAACAGAAGATACTCAAATGAATGAAAGACTTAAGGAAATGTTTAACATCCTTAACCATCAGGGAAATGCAAATCAAAATGTCTCTAATATACACAAGTCAGAATGGCTAAGATCAAAAACACCAATGATAGCTTATGCTGGAAAGGATGTAAAGTAAGGGCAATGCTCCTTCATGACTGGTGGGAATGCAATCTTGTACAAACACTCTGGAAATTAGTATGGTAGTTTCTCCGAAAATTGCAAATCAACTACCTCAGAACCCAGTTATACCACTCTTGGGCATAAATCTAAAGGATACTCAATCTACTAAAAGTATATTTGTTAAACTATTTTTATAGCAGCATTGTTTATATTAGCCAGAACCTTGAAACAACCTAGAAGCCCTTCAACCAAAGAATAAATAAAGAAAATGTGGTACATTTACACAATGGAGTACTACTACTCAGTAGTAAAAAAAAAAAAAAAAAGAATGACACCTTGACATTTGTATGCAACTGGATGGAACTAGAAAAAGTCATCCTGAGTGAGGTAACCCAGACCCAGAAAGATGAACATGGTATGTACTCACTGTGAATACTTGCTGTAAAGCAAAGAATAATGAGCTTATAGTTCGTAACCCTAGAGAAACTAAGTAACAAGGTGAACTCTAAGAAAAATATTTGTAGTTCCACCTGCAAAGGGGAAAATAGACAAGATTACCTGACAAAATTGGTATCATGGAGGTGGAATGTAGAATGGGGGGGCAGAAGAGGAGGAAGAAAGGAAGAGGGGAGAAGAACTTAGGGAATGGGACAGTAAAGATGGAGGAAGGACAGAGATGAGAGCAAGGAAAGAGATATTTTGACTGAGAGATCAATTATAGGGCTAGCAAGAAAGCTGACACTAAAGAAATTCCCAGAAATCCGCAAGAATGATACTACCTAAGAACCTAAGCAATAAAGGAGAAGGTGACCAAACTGGCCTTGCCCTGTAGTCAGATTGATGAATATCTTAAATGTCACTACATAACCTTCATCCAGCAATGAGAAAACAGAGGCAGAGACCCGCATCAGAGCACTGGGCTAGGCTCCCAAAGTCCAGTTGAAGAGTGGGAGGAGTAAAATATGAATTAAGAAGTCAAGACCATGATGGGAACATCCACTGAAACAATTTGCATAAGCTAATGGGAGCTTACCAACTCCAGCCATAGAGGGAAGGAACCAGCATAGACTATCATTGGTGTTTTTGATTTTAGCTATTCTGACAGGTGTAAGATGGTATCTCATAGTTGTTTTGATTTGCATTTCCCTGATCACTAAGGAAGTTGAGCATGACTTTAAGTGTCTTTTGGTCATTTAAACTTCTTCTGTTGAGAATTCTCTATTCAGTTCAGTACCCCATTTTTTAATTGGGTTAATTAGAGTTTTAATGTCTTGTTTCTTGAGTTCTTTGCATATTTTGGAGATCAGACCTTTGTCTGATGAGGGGTTGGTGAAGATCTTCTCCCAGTCGGAAGGTAGCCTTTTTGTCTTACTGACAGTGTCCTTTGCTTTACAGAAGCTTCTCAGTTTCAGTACGTCCCATTTATTCATTGTTGATCTTATTGACTGTGCTACTTGGGTTATACGTAGAAAGTGGTTTCTTGTGCACATGTGTTGCAGACTACTTCCCACTTTCTCTTCTATCAGGTTCAGTGTGGTCAGATTAATATTGAGGTCTTTAATCCATTTGGACTTGAGTTTTGTGCATAGTGATAGATATGGATCGATTTTCATTCTTCTACAGGTTGACATACAGTTATACCAACACCACTTGTTAAAGATGCTTTCTTTCTTCCATTGTATAATTTTAGCTCCTTTGTTGAAAATCAGGTGTTCATAGGTTTGTGGATTAATATCCGGGTCTTCGATTCGATTCCACTGGTCAACATCTCTGTTTTTGTGTCAATACCAAGCTGCTTTCATTACTGTAGTTCTGTAATAGAGTTTGAAGTCAGAGATAGTAATGTCTCCAGAAGTACTTTTATTGTATAGGATTGTCTTGGCTATCCTGGGTTTTTTGATTTTCCATATAAAGTTGATTATTGTTCTCTCAAGACCTGTGAAGAGTTTTGTTGGGATTTTAATGGGGACTGCATTGAATCTATAGATTGCTTTTGGTAGAATTGCCATTCTTACTATGTTGATCTTCCCAATCCAAGAGCATGGGAGATCCTTCCATTTTCTAGTATCTTCTTCAATTTCTTTCTTCAAAGACTTAAAGTTCTTTTCAAATAGATATTTCACTTCCTTGGTTAGAGTTACCCCAAGATACTTTATGCTAATTGTGGCTATCATGGAAGGTGATGTTTCTATGATTTCCCTCCCTTCTTCTTTGTTCTTTGTATATAGGAGGGCGTCTGATTTTTTGGAGTTGATCTTGTATCCTGCCACATTACTAAAGGTGTTTATCAGCTGTAGGAGTTCTTTGGTAGTGTTTTGGGGGTTGCTTATGTACACTATCATATCATCTGCAAATAACAAAAGTTTGACTTCTTCCTTTCCAATTCAAATCCACTTGATCTCCTTATGCTGTCTTATTGCTATTGCTAGAACTTCAAGCACTATATTGAAGAGGTATGGAGAGAGTGGACAGCCATGTCTTGACCTTGATTTCAGTGGAATGGCTTTGAGTTTTTCTCCATTCAACTTGATGTTAGCTGTCGGCCAGCTGTATATTGCTTTTATTATATTTAGGAATGAACCTTGTATCACTAATTTCTCCAAGACCTTTATCATAAAGGGGTGTTGAATTTTGTCAAATGCTTTTTCAGCATCTAATGAAATGGTCATATGGTTTTTTCTTTCAGTTTATTTATATGATGGATTACATTGATAGACTATCGTATGTTGAACCAGCCCTACCTCTCTGGGATGAAGCCTACTTGGTCACAATGTATAATTTTTTGAATGTGTTCTTGGATTCAGTTTGCCAGGATTTTATTGAGAATTTTTGCATCAATGTTCATGACTGAGATTGGTCTGTAATTCTCTTTTTTGGTTGAGTCTTTGTGTGGTTTTGCTATCAGGGTAACTGTAGCTTCATAAAAAGAGTTTGGGAATGACTCTTCTGTTTCTATTATGTTAAACACATTAAGAAATATAGGTATCACCTCTTTTTGGAAGTTCTGGTAGAATTCTGCATTGAAACCATCTGGTCCAGGACTTTTTTCGTAGGGAGGTTTCTGATGACAGCTTCTAATTCCTCGCAACTTACAGGTCTGTTTAAATTGTTCACCTGGTCTTAATTTAATTTTGGTATATGGTACTTACCTTGAAAAATGTCCATTTCTTTCACATTTTCCAATTTTGTGGCATACAGGCTTTTGTAGTAAGATCTAATGATTCTCTGAATTTATTCTGCCTTTATTTTTTTTAAATTGAAAATTTATTATTTTCTCATGTAATACATTTCAACCACAGTTCTCCCCACTCCTTGCAGCTCATTCTCCTCCACTTCTCTTCCCCAGAACAAATCCTCCCCTTTTTTCCTCTTCATAAAAGATCAGGCTACCAAAGGATGACAACCAAACAGGACAAAACAAGATACAATAATACAAGTCAAAAGTTCTCATACTGAGGTTGCATAAGGCAACCCAATAGCAGGAATAGTGTCTCCACATCAAGCAAAAGGATCAGAGATACAACTCCCACTTATAGGAGTCCCATAAAACTCCAGGCTAACAGCCATACCATATACACAGAGCCTATTGTGAAGACCCATGGATTCACCTTACTTGCCGCTTCAGTCCTTGTAAGCCCATATGAGTCCTGCTTAGTACTTTCAGTGGGCCATGTTCTCTTGCTGTTCTCCATTCCCTTTGATTCCTAGTACGCCCCCAGCACCACTCTTCCATGGGATTCCCAGATCTCAGAATGGAAGGACCCAGTGGAGACCTGCAATTTAGAGTCTCACTCAAAATAATTCCTGACTGTTGGTCACTGCACCCAGTCCTATCTGCTGCCAGAGGAATCCTTTTGATGACTTTTGGACAACGCACAAATCTGACTCTAGCAGAATATCAGTAGGATTCACTACATTGATTTTCTTTCTTTCTTCCTTTCTTCCTTTCTTTCTTTCTTTCTTTCTTTCTTCCTTCCTTCCTTCATCCCTCCCTCTCTCTTTTTTTCTTTTTCTCCCTTCAACTTTCTTTCTTTTTTCCTCCCTTCCCCTTTTCCTTCCATTCTTTCTTTTTTGCCAATCTTATTTGATTCTACCCTAGGTCTCTGACTATCCAGTTTCTGGTTCTTGGCCATTCTGGCAGTATTTGGCATAGGTTCCCTCTCATGGAATGGCTCTCAAGTTAAACCGAGCATTGTTCTATGCCAACGTTGTCCCAACACATATTTCAGGCAGGGTAGATGGAGATACCTTCTTGTGCCCAAGAAGCTAGAGTGTAGGGGTAAATGCTCCAAGACTGCACCAGCTCACCCTCTCTGTGTTCAATGAACTGTGAGTAGATTTCCTTAGCAATACAGCCCAGCAGTCAGTTTTCAGAAAGGGCCTTTCTGTCCTAGCATCAACCTAGGTTTTTAGGCATCTCCAGGGCAATTCCTCAGTCAACAAGTCAAGCAAATGTTAACTCAGTCCTACCCCGGGAAGCTTTGTTTGTGCTATAGTGAACTAGCTGGAACTCACAGAAGTCTTATTTCTTTATTTCTATCTTTTGAAGAACTTCCATACTCATTCCCACAATGGCTATGTACGGTCACACTACTAACAATGTATGAAAATTCTACCTTGCCCATATGCTGCCAGCATTTATTGGTTTGGGGTTTGGTGACATCATCCATTCTAACTGGAGTGATAAGACAATCTCACTGTGATCATAATCAAATGTCCATTTTGAGTATTGTCACATGCTTTTGAATATTTTGTGAGTCTTATTTTGAGAAACATTTATTCAGTAATTCACCTTATCAAAATACATCCCATGTTTCTTGGTTCTACTTAAGTTCCTTAACTTTGGAAATGAATCTCCTTTCAGATGAATGTTTTGAAAATATTTTCTCTGATTCAGTAGGTTGCCCACAAACCATAAATCCACTACTTTCTGTGGGCAATATATTTTTGGTTGATATATCCTTTTGGGAAACTTGCATTGGTGTGGTTTCATTTGTGGTGGTGGTTTCTCCTTATTTAGGTAGTTAGTCAGAAATTGCATGATCCTCCTGCCGCAGCTTATTTGCTTACTATCTCCTTTAATTTTACTGTCTCTTGTACTGCATTTCTCGGGAATGAGTTGTAATGCCACATTTTATCTTACTTCCTATAATGAGATACTCTGACAAAAACAATAAAAAACTTAAGAGTGGAAAGGTCTAGTTAGCTCACAAAGCCAGCATTGCATGGGCATTAAGGATTCCTTTTTAAATTATTATGATTATGTCCTAAAGTCTGTTTTGTTTAATGAAGAAATTACTGTTTTTGCATATGTCTGGTTTCCATTTGATTATCTTCATTTTTCTATCCTTTTATATTTCCTATATATCTTTCCTTAAAGGAATTTACTTCTTAAGATTTTTCATGTTTTATTTGTATGAATATTATGATTTGTGGCATTAATTTCCATTTATTCAAAATTATTTTATGTAAGTAAAGGCATATTAGGTAATATGATCTTTATTCCCTTGCTCCTAACTTGCTGTTTTGGTTTGACTATTCTGTTTTATTCCTTTTGGAATCTATCATTAAATGACTATTGTCTTTCTTCAGAAGATTCATGCTACATACCTTTTTTTCAAATTTCTTGTATTCTTAAGCTAGTATCTCTCCATCTGACGGTTGTGTTTCACTACATTCAATAAAAGCAGATCATTGGTAGAAAAGTTTCATTGTCCCTGATGTGTCTCTTGGGTGTTTTTAAATATATTGTGTTGGCTTGCCTTGAAGGTAAGCACTTTATTACAGTTTCTATGTACTTCCTTCCTTTATAATTCAACTGGCTGTTGTCAGTGTTTTTCAATGGCATAGACATGTGGTTCACTGTGGTAGGCAAGACACTCTATGAATTGTTTGTAGAGGATTCACTGGAAGTGAATCCAGCTGCATGTGTGTGGTGCCTTAGTTTTCATTAGTTGGTGAGTATAGTATTCATGGTGTGCATAGCAACATGGGATTCATCTAGCATCAAAAAACAAAGAGAACTTTTGAATCCCCTCTGCACCACTGGGCTCAGAGTCAACACCTGTAAGTGTCAGGACTTTGTAATACACTTGAGAAGGCCCCAAAGAGCATCAAATTCTTATACTTCTCCACTGACAGTTCCTAGTATTCAGAAAGGTTAAGGACTTAGAGAAACTAGTCTTGGAGAGCGGTACCCTGATTTTAGGGAACACACAATGTGTGACAGGCCTGTCCTTTGGATCCTGGATAAGAGAGTCAGTCAAGTCAATTATAAAACTATTAAAGTGCTTCCTATACAAACAGCTATTGATACCACCACCAAAAAAAAGTTATACAGCTGTTGCAGATTATAAAAGACAACATAGTATTATTACTTATTGTGGAAGGAAAGAGTAGAGATGACAGCAATGTGTGCACAGTTGTTCTGTTACTTTCTGGGGTTTCTGCAGGTCCAAATATTCAGTAGGCATATCCAGATTTTCTATAATACAAGGAGAGTAGATCAGTGTCCCTGTGACATGATTAGAATGTTTTGAAAGTCTAAGGCTGTGAAGTTTCTTGAAGGTTGCGACCTGACAGCTTTGTTGAAGCATGGATGTGTAATATTTTATGTCCCTAATACTCTTTTTATAGGTTAATCTATTTATAAATTTTGGTGTATATGTCTATGTAGGAGTGGTATGTACAAATACTGGGAATCGAAGATGGTGCCTTTAAATGATTTTCCCAGGAAGTGTGGGTACATATTTTTGAGATTATGCTGTATAATACTAACCAGGGAACATGACTAAGGTAGTAAATATGGTCTTGTAAATTACAGTTATCACTAGAATACATCAGTTCTTTAAATGGCACTCCTAGTTGAGAAGTAACCACTATTGATGGCTAATGGCTAAGTCAGTTTTATTCAGTGATGTGGCTGCTGAGAGGCTACCCACGTCCCAGGAGATATTCCTACATCCATGCACATATGGTCAATACTAAGTAAATTCATGGCTAAAACCTATAGCAGATGACGCTGTGAGAAGAAAGCTTCAAGAGACCCTAGGAAATGAATAGAAGTAGAAGAAGGAGAAGGAGAAGGAGAAGGAGGAGGAGGAGGAGGAGCAGGAGGAGGAGGAGGAGATGAAGTCAAAATGCATTATATGTATTATAAAATTCATAAATATAAGTTATCAATGTTAAAAGTGTAAAAAGAGGAGAAAGTAGCCTGTAACTAGACAAAAGCTCAAATTAAGAAATCAACTTAATTAACACTTTATTTCTACACATTATTACTCATTCAATACTGATAAAAGAAAGATATTCTATGCCCCAGTTAAGAGACTTGTCTGGGTTTGAGGGCAAGAAGATTCCTGTGTTTCTATCTTAGCCTGTGAAATAGTACTCAACCACAAATTATTTTTAAGTTCATTAACATTGGTTTAATCTCCATCCACAGTATATGTATGATAATGCAAAATGTAATATACAGTTAAAGAGATTCTTGTAAGTTACAAAGCATAAACGGCGTTACAAGCATTGTGAGTGCTCTGGAATTCTGGGTTTATACTCCACCATTACTGAATTCCAGTAAATGAAACATCTGTGACTTACTGACTTTTGAAACAGAAAATAAATGAAATATCACATATTACAGGCAAACCAACATCAGTCTTGATGGCTTAAAATTTAACTGAAGATTTTAACTATCACTTTCTTTGGAAGGATGCTGTTGCTAGTCAGTGCTTTTGGAGCTTTAGTTGGTTGTTGGTCCCTAGGTCAAAGCAATTGCAATTAGATTATAACACTGCTTAATGATGATGTCCTGGTGAAGTTGAAAAGAAGAAAGTAAGGTGGAAAGTTAGAAGTGAAAGAAGTAAGGAAAGAAAGCATTTGACATTTAAATGTAACTACAGCAGGACAGCTACAAAGAAAGAGAGAATTTGAGAACAAAGAGATGTCTCGCTGCTTAAAGGATGCAATACAAAGATGAGGACCCAGCACCCACAGAAAAAGGCAGGTGTAACAGCCTGCACTGTTAATCTCAGATCCAGGGAAGTGGGCACAGGATGCCTAAAGCTCACTGCTCAGCCATCCTAGCCTAAAAATCGCAAGCTTCATTTGTTATTAAGATTCATTCTCAAAATGTAAAATGGCTGGCTGTGGAGATTGCTCAGTGATTAAGATCACTGACTGCTCTCACAGGGTGAATACTTTGCTTCCTAACATTCACATCATTCTTCAAAACCATCTGTTAGTTTAGTTTTGAGAAACCTGTGTCCTCTACTGACTTATGAAGAAAAAAAAACTGGAGCACATGTGAGATATATATTTATAATACATGCACATGTATATATAGGGCATTTCATCTTCCAAGGAATGAGTTTGGTTGCTGGCCTCTGCACACACGACCAAACATACACAGACACACATAGAGTCACGCACACAGACATACACAAAGCATGTCTCACACACACACATACACACAATTAGAAACTATAAATGCCCCTTAACTCCTTCCTGCTATTCGTCCATTTAGAGCAATAGGTGTGGTTTGTTTTTTACATGCAAAATAAATTACGCCAAATGGCCTGAGAACATGGGAAAAAGAAAAAAAATAATTCAAAATTTATTTTCATAAGAAAATATTTTGTTGTACACAAGCCAGAGACAGTGAATTCCAGTGGCAATCCTGCAATATTATACAGATGACTAATATAATAATTATGTCTCCTAAAAACTTAAAACACATAGAAACTAAAAGTCTATTGATAGTATTAATTTTAAATGCTCAGAATGCATTTAATTTTTTGCCATATGGTTGCTCCAACTTCCAGATCCAAAGAAGTCATGTGGCATTGTGATGTACAGGTTCTTGGTGCACAGTCAGGATTTCCTAAGAACCTTCCTGAAGGAAAGCAAATGTTTGCTTTCACCAGGTTCCTGCATGGTTCTCATGTTGCGACAAGATGTGCAATCACTCTAAAGTTTACCAGGCTCCTGCATGGTTCTGGTGTTGTGATGTGTTATATTCTGGGGGATGTTCACTCACTCTAAAGTTTACATAAGGAACAAGTCATTCCTCAATACCCAGATCTGAGAGCAGTGAGTTGCCCAATAAGAAAGAAGTGAGTAGATTCCTGTGCACATTTTCCTGGCAAGAGGATCTTTTTCTTTTGGTTAATGTTCATGTTAACATCTAGCTTCACTGTTATAAGCATTCAGAAGCAAATTTCCCATTATTGTGTAAGGTGTATAAGGTGATGATCCCAGGAGCATTTGACTTTGAGAACTGTTTTATCATCTAATTTCCAAATGTATACTCAACTAAACAAACATTTCACTTTAAGAAATGGCAAGCTATCATCTTAGTATTTTTACGGGACTCCTGACTGTGAGAACAAGTGTGCCTCTGACTCTTTTGCTTGATCTTTAGACTCTTTTCCTCCTGTTGGCTTGCTGTGTCCAACTTTGTGTGATACTTTTGGCTTTATAATATTATATTTTATTTTGTTACTTTTTTCCTATGTCTTAAAACCTGTACTTTTTCCTTTTTATTACTTAAAAAAATAACAATCCAAATTACCACTCCATCCCCTCCTCCCACATCCCCCACATCCCTCCACACACCATCCCCCAACCCACTCCAATACTAAGAAAGGGTAAGTCACCCTACCCTGTGGAAAATCTGTACTTTTCTAATGAGAGACAGAGAGTGGCTCCAGATGGGAGGAAAAACAGGAAAAAAAACTGGGATGAGTAGAAGGAAGAGGGCTATAATCAGGATATAGTGTATGAGAAAAGATTATATTTCCAATAAAAGAAGAATTACATTATCATATTTAGAATCTTTATTCAACGTAATTGTTGGTAGCCATTAAACATCACTGAGAGTGTGACTCCAACATCTCATTAATTTTAGATGTCTTGTTTATCAGAACAATTGAAAACTATTAGCCTATATTGCTAAACAATAATGTTATGAAGGAAGAGATCAATAGGTTAAAAATAGCAGACTATTTCAGCATTCGATGTTGTGACTTTTATGGTATTTTCTAAATTCTAATCCTTTGTTTTCAATGTACTTTCATGTATACATACAATTTTTTAATCCTTATCAGAGTTGCTGTTTTATATTGAGATACTTTGCATTTCTATTTGAATGTTAATTTTCAGATATTTACTATATTTTTCTATTGGCAATTATCTTGCTTTTATTATATGTTCAAGTAATTATCATTTTAGTGTGACTTTATTTTGTTGACTTTATATCCAATAAATGACTAGTTTTTAACAAAATTTTACAGATCATAATATATTTCTTTAGACTTTTTTTTCCTATTGTATTGGGTTAGATAAAAACCACAAGAAAATAGTGAAGATCAACGACTGATGATCATCCTTGCTCACTTCTTGTTCTCACAGGAGATATGTTATTTTTCACAACAGTATTTTCTCTGAATATTTATTGGCATTGTTTGTAGAGTTAATGAATAGTTAATAAAAGAAACAAAATGACACGCAACATTCTAACATAGTGGGATAAGATTATAAATATAGTGAAAATAGAAATCTTGAGAAAATATATAAATTAAATAACGGCTTTATCACACCTTTATCATTATTCAGGAACTGGTAAAATTGACATTATCAGCTATGACTTGTGACACAGTGTTCTGCCATTTGAATACACATCCTGTAGGGGGTGTTGCTGCTCCTGAGAAACACTTTCATTACTTCCCTTGCCTTTCTGCTTGTTTTGCTGCAGCAATGTACTTCTCATTCTCTTCTTTATTTTTGCTCTCATTTTCAGAGGGATTGACGTATGATGGTTACATTTGTTTCCAAGTTACTTGATCTTAAAGATGCTATTATTGGATAATAATGACAAGTTTGCTCTATATATTTCTGAAGACATATACAAGGTGTTGGTTTCATTTTCTGTAGCAAGGTCTAACCACTGACATTCAGAAAACAGGTAGTATTTCAGGAGGAAGTAATACAATCTATTACGCAGAGCTCATAAACAGGGCTTGCAGAGGATGTTGAAAGCTGTTTCTACCAAAACACAACCTTATAGGCACTTGTAGTCTCTGGGGATGTGGGAGAACATGGTGGTGCTTCTGACTGCTGTTTTCCAGATAAGGAAAGATGAGGGGGAATGGGAGAATTTTAGTTGACTTCAATGGATAAGAGAGAAGATATCAGGTACAATAAAAGTCCAGCATCTAGGGATCCCTCTCAGGATTAGATATAGTTCTCCACAGTATGTGAATGAGGCTAAGAAATCTGGGGGTTGAGAAATCTGCTCACAATAGCATCTATCTATCTGTGGGGGTCTCTCCACGCCACGAGGTCAGCATCACCACCCACCTCCCACAAGTTCTATATTGTCCTAGGGGTTAAAACACAGACGCACACACACAGGCAGAATTTTTGAGTCATCCTCAAGAAGAGAATGCCCAATTTATTCAGCTTAATCTGGGGTTAATATACCCTTTTGCCCCAGTAAAGAAAAACTCCTCCCAATCAGAGAGGGCTGGGGAAACTGGCACCTGTGAGAGCTTCTCCACAGGCAGGTGGTCAAGGGTGCAAGGCAGTGTCAGACAGGTAAAATGGGCCTTGGCACCTGGGCTCTTCCAGGCAGGTTGAGTAATTACCATCTTAAAGTGATACAGAGCCCTAGGCTATTATACCAGCCTATAGCAGAAGCAAGCATGGAACTTAGCAGGAAGCTTAGCTGGTTAGCATAAACATTTCTTGCATCCTGTGCTTTGGAACAGGGAAGACAGGGCCTCACATCTATCCATGTTTCTTTATTCTTTTTCCTTATTCCTTATTAGCTTCAGGGGAAGCTAATGGCTCCTGCTTTCATTAGTGCATTCACTAGACACTGAAGGTTTTACAGGCTTAGGTCTGGAGTTTATGCTTATTGCTCTAGGCAGTAGAAACAAAGAGGAGATCCAGGCCTCTAAATTATAGCTTCCAGGGAAATGCTACTGTCATTCATTCTGATCATAGGTATAGGGGGTCTGCGGCTGGGTAGCAGTTAATTATCTCTTCTGTTGTCCTTGAGAGTAAAACAGAAGCAGTCAGTTTCCTGAACTAAAATTGTCAGTAAACACAGATAAAGGTGAGCTTAAGGAGGTTAGAATCTATTAATAATGGATAGTTTTGGTTCATTATATTCCTTATCTATATGTAAGGTAAAGTCAGGATATGCTTATTCTATCTGTCTAAGCAGATATGAATGTGTGGCTTCAGCAAGTAGTAATTCTCTGTCCTTGGATATCTGTGACTATTTTAAATGAAATAGTCTTGTCTGAACACTGAACACTGACCAAATGCCTGCTAATAAGAAAATTGCAGGAAGACAGATCTCTGTGTTTATCTTGGAGAGAAAAATGAAGGTCTGGCAGTGGGAAACTGCTTTTCACACATAAATAGGGGAGTGTGATCAGTGAGCCCAAGAAGCATGGGAAAAAGTTCTGAACTGTGAGAATTAATCTCCAAATATATAACAGAAATGGTGTTAGCTACAGAGAAAATCTACAGCAATAAACAGCTACTTTATTCACAAAGCAAGAGCACCAAAATTTCTTTGAATTATGATTTCACCTTCACCAGAGCCTTGCAAGTCGCTCTTGATAAGATGGCTGAGCGATTACTGTATAATTTTGTGACTTGTAGCAAGAAGGACCTATGTTCTATTTCTCTTAATCAGGACTTCTTCGTTCATCTCCATGATTTAAAATAGTTCTACCACATTTCCTGTAAATTTGATCATCTGCTTCTGCCTTGCACACACCCCCACACTCACCTAACTTCTTCCTGCTTTTTGTTTGGCAAATGTATTTTGAGGGTGTTCATGGTGACATTTTAGTGGGTCTTGGTCCATCAAACCACATTAGTCTGGAAGGATTCCACAGGTTCTCATCCTCTGTGGAAACAAAAGACAAACCTCTTTTCCAAAATAACATATCTTTAGACTCAAATTCTGAAGTCATGACACCTTTAAATTATATAAGTTGGTTTATCTTAGCAACCCATACAATGAAATGTTTCTCTGTATTTAGTTTTTTCAAAGTCAAGAATTCAAAGAAAACACAATAATATAGATAATCCGGACTCTTTATGTGACTTATTTTTCTTACTCTAATCTTTTTTCTACACGTTTAATATTTATTTTATTATCTTTCCTCTTTTAATCTATGACTGTCTGTAATCTTTTATATTACGTTTACTGTCTCTTTATTCTTTTTCTTTTTTCTCCCAAGCCTATGTAAATTTTTTAAACACACTGTGTCTAGTTTAGAGGTCTTTATGTCTGAATCTGTCCTATTGAATATCTGAAATCCTTTTCTGTCCAGGAGCATTTCTTAAAATTCTTGGCAGTGGTATGACTAGGACTAAGGCTACTTTGCCTTTTGGCTCCGCCCAGTCGAACAAGATCAGTAATGATGCACACCTTGAGTGTGTTTCTGAGAGCATTTACAGAAAGCATAATTGGGTGCAGAAGACTTACTCTGAATGTAGGTGGGACTGTCCCATATGTTTGGATACTGGGTTAGATAAGAATAAGTATCTGAGTGCAAGATTCATTCAGCAGATAATTGCTCTGCTCTGCTTTGTAATGACAACATTCTACTCCTAAGCATGAAAGAACCTGCCATTATGCCGTCCCTGACATGACAGACCATGCCCTCAAACTGTGAACCAACAGAATTCCTTTTATCATTTAGCTCTCATTATCTACTTAGTCCAGTGATGACAATAAAACAACTAATATTTAAGTATGTCCTTCCTTTTTTTTATGATGTAGTTGGTCAACATCGTGCTTGAAATCCATTCACTTAGGCAGGACAAAGAGAAACTATTCATGTCTATCAGTCAAAAGGAACTGAACACTTCCTTCAGTGTCTAATAATGGTGCTTGATTGTGCCAGGAATTCATACCAGGAAAATAATTTAAACCTTCTCTTGTGAAAAGCTTCTATTATGTATGATATGGAAAGAAGGCAAAGATTAAGAAAATACTCTTTCACATTACAGAGTTTTGAGCTTAGCTCTCCACACACTTACTTGTATCCTGTGAAAAAAAATTCACACTTTTTTAATTTATGGCTTTATTTCTATCATTGTGTATATACATAAAACATATAAAATTAATCCAATGAACCTGAGGATTTTATTAACTCTAGAAATACATACATATTTTATATCCTCTACCAAAATTTAAAACTGTAAGAATAATTTATTTTACAAGACAGGGTTTTGCTACATAGCTCCAGCTGTGCTGGAATTCACTGTATAGACCACCTGGCTGCAATCTCACAGAGCTTACCTGCCTCTGACCTCCATATGCTGCAATTAAAGGGATGATCCACTACCCCTGGGATAATCATGTTTTTAAAGGTAAAGCTAAATATTACTCACTACATTTTTCCTGTTATTTTCTCTTCTATAGTTTTTCTATTAAATGCTAATTAGCTACCTTCATACGTGTTTAAATATAAATAAATGTTTAATTTAGCTACTCAACAGTCAATTCCAGAAGAAACTAGTGAATATACTAAGCTCATTTATTACAGCAGTGTTAAACTTCCCACTCTCAACATCACGTAAAGGAATCTACATCTAATCTAATTTCTAACTTTCTCCCAGCTTTGAGACTTAATATATAGCACATGCCATCTGTAAGCATTAACCCTCTCACTCATGCCTTCTATTACTCAATGGAGAATTGTTCCCATAATCATTACTTTGAAAGAAGCCTATGTGGCATCAAAATAATACTAACTATTTAGGTCTGCATACATGTTTCCTGAAATATAATGTAGGGTCATTCTTTTATATACTGTATTAAAATTTTAAATTTCTACCATTAAGAATTATCCAAACTTAATGTAATATTGCTTTACAGACATCTTGCTTTCCTTCTTGAAGCTTCATTTCTGCTGCTTCCATAACATTTGCATAGTCTACAAATTATCCTCTGTTCTCAGATTCCTCTCCATCATATTACATCACAGTTATGTATGAGATCTGTCTCCAACTACTTCACTCATGATTCCACGAAGGATTTTCTCATGGACTCTTATATTTGAAGGGTTTTATCTATAGTCAATAGACTCATAGAGGCCCAAATACAATCAAAAGTATAAACATGTTGCTTCAAAATGAAAGCATGTGTAACTGACTTTGTTATAACTTTAAACTGGTTGCTATAACAGGCATATTTCATCAATTGTATGATAATACATTAAAACCAAGAACAGAGTTTATCACCAAGTGTCCTTAGTACCAGAGAGACTATATAATATTGATCACAAGCTATAATGCTGTATATTTGTCAGGATTTTCTACTTCATGCTTTTGAATAGAAAAATAATATATTTGAGGTTAGTAAGCCTCCCAAGTATTCAATACTTCCTATAACATGCATCAGTTCTCAGGATAAATGAAAGAGATGAGGAAAAGGAAGATGTACAACTTGTTTAAATATCACTGTTAACATCAATTCCTGTGCTGTAATCTGAAACTACCACCTTAGTGTCACACCTGTATTATTCCTGTGCCCTTTTATTGATATATTTAAAAAACATGATCTGGCATTTTCAAGGAGTATGCTGTGTAGTGACAAGAAAATGATGCATATAGGTTTTATTAATTATAAACACCAAAATATGTTCAATGTCATCAATGTACTCAAATGACCTTTTATTATGAATTATGAAATGATAGTTGACAAAAGAAGGTCAGTACTATTTAGAGCCCACTATTTCCGTTTTCTGGGTCATGAATAATCTCTGATTTCTTAACTGTTGAAACAGAAAATGGGTGTTGGAGTAATAACATTTTATACTTCTTGAATAAATACAAAATGATTCAAGTATAAACAAAGTGCATAACTGTGTGTATGAACTTTTTCTTGACAGTTCCTTTGAATCTTTAACTTGCTATTGTTCACTATGTTGTACATATCATATTTCTGTTACAACCATACCAAATTAGACTGGCTAAAATTATTATAAAATATAATTGAAATTACAGAAATTAAGAATAAAACAATATAAAAAAGGAGAGGACATCATTGACAGTTTTAAGATGACCTCAGTAATTCTTAGATTTTATCATTAATTTTATTTTATTAGGTATGAAACACTATCAGTCTTTTGCACATTGACATTATTCTATTGATTTGATTGATTTTATACAGTTTGTCTTAGCTACAAATTATATTAGAAAATCATAAGAATGATAAAATCAAATGTTATTGAATTAAAAAGCTATTTTTATGGATTTGCACATGTACGTGTGTGTTTGTGTGTGTGTGTGTGTGTGTGTGTGTGTGCGTGTAGAAGGTCAGCCTAAATCATCAGATGTTATGTTGTTCCTAAGGTACTGGCAGTTTATTTTGCTTTCATGGGTTTATATATATGTTATATATAACAAGTATATATTGTATATAATGATTACATAATATGTATATAAGTAATATATAAAAACAATGATTTCTTTTTAAATATAAGTATATAATTTTCCTCTTCTCTCTTCCCCTTAAACTCTTCTAGGTACCCACCCTTATGCTATCTCAAATTCTTTTCATGCCTTTTCTATTGTATTATATACATACATGTGTGTTAATATATATACACTCCTAAAAATATTAATACAACCTGTCAATTCCATATCATTTTACTTTTATGTTTATGATCCAGGGCTGACCACCTGACTTTAGATTACTGGGAGGCTCATCCCTGGGAAGGACTATTTCTTCCCCTCTCAGCATTTCTTTGCAGGTAGTTTTTTTTACATATATAGAGTTAAAGCCTGCTTAGCTTTCCCCCTTCCACCCTAGCATGGCTACTGTTCTAATCTTGTTCACATTTTGCTTAGGGAGGCATCTTGAATTCAATTCTAAGTATGAAGCTGCAATGGCATTTCTAGGAGAGACAATATCACTGCCAACTTCCTATTCCTCTGTTTTGATCCCCCTGCTCCCTGCTGTTCCCCATGATCCACTAGTTTAGGTACAGGAGCTGTGGGAAGTCAGGGTCTCTCACTTTCCTGGGGCTCCTCTATTAGACTAAGCAGGCCCACTGGCAATTTTCCTGCCCTTTCCTTTTCAGAGCTGGACAGGAAAGTGTACACAAACACATTCCCCCCCATGTTGTTTGGGGGAAGCACAAATCTTCATGCATTCAAGTCAAGTGCTTTCCAAAATGAGCTGTCTCTGAACCATTGCTTTAACACATTAATAAAATGTAATCATACACCAGCCAGAAAATAAGCAAGATTTTTCTGAAAACAAATCAGAGAAGATCTGTTTCATATTCATTTCCTTGCTATACTTAACATCAAATTAGATATGTGTTGATTTATGACATCCATGTTAAATATTTAATGTTTGTGCTAGTTTTAATTCACAGAGTTACCTGGAAATGTTATTAAAATGAAGATTCCTTTTACACTCCCAAGTTCTCCATATCACATTAAGAAAAAAGGCTAAAGTTTTCACTCCCTGCAGGGTCCAAGCTTATTCTGAGTATGATGGATTCATATGCCACACTCAAAGCAAATGCAGGAACCATAAATTTTAACTGAAATTTGAAAATCATCCCACAGCATTTAGTTATGAAAATAATTTATTATTTGACAAGTTGGAAGCTGGTGGACTGCTTACTTTTTGAATTTGTAAGGGTCAGGTTAAAATTTATTGTCTACTATAATTTTGTCAAAAAAAGACTACCTTTAAAAACCTGATTTCCTTAAAGACTAAAATAAGTTAATTTAATTATTAAACTAAGAACTCCAGCACAATCACTACTACATGAGATTTACCATACAACATTCCTAGAATATGTAGAGTCATTTCACATTAAGAACCATATTACATAAAATATTTATCTATTACTAATTTTTTTAACTGTTGGCATTTTACTTATTCCGTAAGATGTTCTGAAGCCATTGTACAATATTAAAATGAGAATTTCATGAAAACATCTAGAAAGTAGTTTTGTAATATTTAGGGTCGTGAATATGTCTCAGTGTATTAAGAAATCTGTGCAAGCAAAGGAACCAGAATTTGTATCCCAACAGCCATGCTAGATGTAGATAGGCATGGCAGGCTTCCTGTAATCCCAGTGCATAAAAGTAGGGGCCAGAGATGCCCAGGGCAACCTAATGCGATGGATTAACTGAATTATCAGGCTCTTGGTTCAAATCAGAGACCATAAAATGTGGAATGCAATCAAGAGAGTTATCCAAAGTTAACCTCTGATTTTCATGCACTCACATATACAAATGTGTTCATACACACGGCAACACCCATAAACACATACACGCTCAGAATCACACACTTATGCAACACACAAACACACACACACACACACACACACTGCACAGATATACACATAAAAAGAACCATTAAATTTGGTTTACAAGCACTGTTTTAAAGTAATGACTTTAATTCTACGACACCTTGTATTATTTTACAGGGAACCAATAAGACTTTGGTAAGATTATAACATGACCATAGAGTTATACTGCTTTGAAGATGCCCTACAACAACAGTTGGTATGCAAAAGTCTTGTATTTCAGTCATCTTAATAACTTCTGAACTCAATTGCTGAAGTATTTATTTTACCTGGACCTTTTTAATATGCGTGATTTAGCAGAAGAATTAGCACTTGAACAGGGCACTTGATTCTACAATATAGAGAAAGTTTTAGATGCTTTTCTGCAGTCACACAGCTTTAACAGCCTAATTTCATTTTTATTTTTCTTATTATTTTTCTTCTTATTATTATTATTATATCTTATTATTCTTATTCTAAATTATTTTTCTTTTTAAAATTCCTAAATTATAGCTATTTAATAGTTGAAGAATATTCATAAGTATAAGTACTAGTCATTAATTCCCAGCAGATGGATTAATTGCTTATGTGTCCTTTTCTATGTGTTTTCTAGTAACTTGACCTTCATACGCATCTCTTGCTAAAATATCATTCTTAAATTAATTCTTGGTATTTCCCAAGACAGAACTGGGCACTCTTTTTAGTTCCCTAGATATGATCTCATACTGGCATCATTTAGAAAAACAAAGGTGTTATTTCAGTGAGTTTAAATACCTCAGCCCTCTGAGGAAGGCTTCAGCTCCACTGATCTGATACTTCAGGCTCACCTTGGATAAAGGTAAAATGTTTTGTACAATCTTCCACAATGTGTCAAGGGAATTATTTGTGTGATAAAATTGTTTGAATTGAATGATAACTCTCAGTTTATGAGAATGATAATTAAAGTAATTCAAATGATTTATATAGGTTTATAATGGTTTAAACTGGTATACATGTTTAAAAAGGACAAAAAAATGTTGAAATCTGAAGGTGAGTTCCAGTATCAGCTCCTTAAGCAACCCAAGCTATCAGTGAATCAGTAAAGGATGGAAACTATGAGGCTATCCATATTACTTATCCATATTCAGTGGCAGGACCCAAAAGTTTCCCTTTTTTAAAATCTTCTAAATACTGATTTTATATAGCTTGTGTATTAACTCAAAATTCCAAGGAAAAGATAGACAATATTCTTATCAAACTTTATGAGGTTGAGTGTGGCGAGAAATAAATAATCAGTGGTAGTGATTTTATGAAAATCAATGAAAATTATGATCACCTTTAATAATAATGTAAAAATATATCAATCTTTAAAATGAATACTTTTAGAAGTCTTCTATATATTAGCTCTTTGTTAACTTGAGCTTTTCTCATCTCCATCTCAAGACTATAAAACCTCGAAAAACTTGGGTGTTAAATTTTTCAAAGTTTGTCCTCTCCATGTGCTGAAATATTTGGGTATTAGTGATGTATCTCCTGCTATTTTTTTCTGATGTTTCATGATATCCACTTTATCCATTGTGAGTAAACCAACTGAGATTTTCCTCTCTTCTTTACTTATGTTCCCAGTCACTTAGTCTCTGTAAGATGCTCATTCATGCACCTTCATGCATTAGGGTTTTGTTTCCATGACATCCCTTCGTGCACATCAATATCCCTAACTCATGCCTACATTGCTGGAGTGGGCAAGGTGTTACACTTGTCTTTTAATCTCCAGTATGTTTTGCAGGGTTTTACAGTACACTGTGATGACAAACGCTGTGAGTGTACATTTGGGGATGAAATATGAATGTGTTACTGACTTTTTGCCTGTGTTTTCCAAAAGACTCAGCCAAACATGAGGTTTCGTTTCTTTGCCTTTATCATGGCCGTCATGCTTTCCATGATTGTAAGTACACAAGCCAAGTGGGGAGAACATGTTCTCAGAAACTGTTTCTAGGTTTCATCCTAGAAAATTCCGAGTGACCTGGGTTTTATTTTGATTTGTATGAATATGTCAGTTTCATTTTATCATTTCACCTATCGGTTTTCCTTGAATTAACTTATATATACAAGGTGTAGAACATACAGTACTTATTCCCAGGCATCACATTGCAATTCTAAATTAAAAAAATTAACATCCACAGTACTAAGGATGGTTTCTATCATTTACCGTAACAAAGACTACAAGTTTCTGGAAGGCAATACCTCCTCTCATCCATTTTTCTTCCTTTTTATATTTAGTTACTGAAATTCATGTCATAAACCAGTCTATGAAAATTGTAGGTCATCAATTGCTAAAAGAACTCAATTTACAGCTTTTTGTTGCATTGTGATAGAAAAAACTTAAATTTTACAATATGTGTGCACAATCATAGACTAATACAAATAAACATTTTAAATATCAACATTTTCAGAGAAACTTACAACATATTTTAAAAAGAGCAAGACTTTAACCTTGATTTTTATATTTTCAACCATGGTGATGAAATTTAATATGTTTCACACATTCACAGAAAAACTTGAAAGTAATATAGTTTTTAATAGTTTCCTTTTACTCCCTTCCAAAATGTTGTCAAACAAAAATAATTATGTAGCATAATCTCTTTTCACATATTTTTTGTCCTACAGTTATGAAACTGTAGGATACATTAAATGCTATTTGAAAACAAAGAAAAGGAATATAACGACTGCGCTCATTTATAGAATGAAGTAAGATATTGATGAATATAAATAAATTTTAAATTGTAGGATTTAGATAACAAAAATGTACTATAATTATTTAATATTTTATTTTCTGCTCCATGTAAAATGTGCAATTGCTGTTAGTTTATAGTCAATAACGTTATTTCTGTATTGAGTCTTCTTACTATACTGTATTATAATTATCATTATAGAACCTCATTTTTTATTACAACCAATTATCTTCTTCTCCTGTTCAGGTTTGATTCAACCCAACTACTAATGTGGCTTCTCATCTCTATGTCCACTAATAATTGGCTTTGTGTTTCAACTGAATAATCAAAGTAATTGTTTGGAATGAAGATCTCTGTTGGTGTATTCTCTGCCTTATGAATTGGCTTTCCAATTCATGTTGAGTTAGACTTCTTTAACTTCATAATTTTAGACCTGATGTCACTCATGATTCTACTTTACTAAAATTCATTTCTAAAATAAAGCAATAAATTTCAAGTTCATTTTCTGGTTATGGTCTTTATTCCTACGTTTCGTGCTTGCCACATAAAAAGAAAGAAGGCAGAGTCTATCCCAGGAGTTACTTCCAAATTACCCTAGAGAGTTTTATTTTATTAAAATGCTCAGTTGATAGCTCAGGCTTATTACTCTTAAATTGACCCATATATCTATTTCTGTCTGACTACTGGCCTGTCATCCTTTTACTAATCAATAAGAGTAATACATATTCACAGTGTACAGAAGGATTATTCTACAACAAAGAGACAACATTTCTTCACTTATTTTCCCAGATTGGAAGGTAATGAAAAAATTTATGGGAGGTATATAAAGTCATTTCATTCCAATGTAGTCTAGTCTAATTTTTTTCATAAAGTCTTCAAAAGCTTCTTGATATTAGCTTTTTTTTAGTTTATTAAATTATGAAAGTTTTCATTTCAGCCCCTCCTCCCAAAACCCTCCCAATCCCCCCTCCACCTCCTCCTCCCTCTTCATCCCTAAGAGCAGTCAGGGCTTCCAGTCCTGTGGGAAGTTCAAGTTCCTCCCCACTCCTTCCAGGTCCCTGAAGGTGAGTATCCGAAGAGACTGGATCCCAAAAATCCAGCATATGCAGAGGAAACAAGTCCCAGTGTCATTGTCAGTGGCTTTTCAGAAAGGCTCCAGACCAGCCACATTCAGAGATCCGGCCACATTCAGAAAATCTGGTTGGATCACATGCTCGTTCAGTCCCAGTCCAACTGGCCTTGGTGAACTCTCATTAGATCAGTCCCCTTGTATCAGTGGGTGATCGCACCCCTTGCGGTCCTGAGTTTTTTTCATGTTCTTCCTTTTTCTGCCCCTCATTTGGACCATGGGGGGCTCAGTTCGGTGCTCCAATGTGGGTCTCCATCTGTATCGCCATCCATCGTCAGCTGAAGGATCTATGGTGATAAGCAAAATATACATCAGTATGGTTATGGGCCAAGGCCGGTTCAGGCACCTTCTCCTCTGTCTAGAGAACAGTCTGGGGATCTCTCCTTGGACCTGGGATCCCATTTATAATCAAGTCTCTTGTAAACCCTAAAATGACTCCCTTAGTTGAGATATATTCTTCCCTGATCTCATATCCATTCTTACTCCCTCCCCCCATCCCAGTCCACCTAACTTTCCCCATTCCTCCCCTACTCCCTTCTCTCTAACCCTCTCCCCTTCCAACAACCCTCCCACCCCCCCATGCACCCGAGGTTACCTGGGACTCTTGTCTATTTCCAATCTCCAGGCAGATAGCTACATGATTTTCAACAGGTTCACCTTCTTATTTAGCTTCTCTAGGATCACGAATAATAGGCTCAAAGACCTTTAATTATGGTTAGAATCCACATATGAGTGAATACATACCATATTCCTCTTTTTGGGTCTGGCTTACCTCACTCAGTAAGGCGTTTTCTATTTCCATCCATTTGCATGCAAAATTCAAGATGTCATTGTTTTTTACCGCTGAGTAGAACTCTAATGTGTATATGTTCCACACCTTTATTAACCATTCTTCTATTGAGGGGCACCTAGGTTGTTTCCAGGTTCTGGCTGTTACAAATAGTGCTGCTATGAACATAGTTGAACAAATGCTTTTGTGGTATGATAGGGCATCTCTTGGGTATATTCTCAAGAGTGGAATTGCTGGGTCCTGAGGGAGGTTGACTCCCAGTTTCCTGATAAGCCGCCACACTGATTTCCACAGTTTGCATTCCCACCAACAATGGATGAGTGTTCCCCTCATTCCACATCCTCTCCAGCATAGGCTATCATTGGTGTTTTTGAGTTTGGCGATTCTGACAGGTGTAAGATGATATCTCAAAGTTGTTTTGATTTGCATTTCCCTGATTGCTAAGGAGGTTGAGCATGACCTTAAGTGCCTTTTGGCCATTCGGAGTTCATCTGTTGTGAATTCTCTGTTCAGTTCAGTACCCCATTTTTTAATTGGGTTAGTTAGAGTTTTAGTGTCTAGTTTCTTGAGTTCTTTGTATATTTTGGAGATCAGACCTTTGTCTGATGAGGGATTTGTGAAGATCTTCTCCAGTCGGAAGGTAGCCTTATGGTCTTACTGACAGTGTCCTTTGCTTTACAGAAGCTTCTCAGTTTCAGGAGGTCCCATTTATTCATTGCTTCTCTTATTGTCTGAAATCCTGGGGTTCTGCTTAGGAACTGGTCTCCTGTGCCTATATCTTGTAAACTACTTCCAACTTTCTCTTCTATCAGGTTCAAAATGGTGAGATTAATGTTGAGGTCTTTAATCCATTTGGACTTGAGTTTTGTGCATGGTGATAGATATGGATCTATTTTCATTCTTCTACAGGTTGACATCCAGTTATGCCAGCACCATTGTTAAAGATGCTTTCCTTCTTCCATTGTATGCCTTTAGCTCCCTTGTCAAATATCAGGTGTTCATATGTTTATGGCTTAATACCCGGGTTTTCTATTCAATTCCATAGGTCGACTTCTCTGTTCTTATGCCAATACCAAGCTGTTTTCAATACTGTTGATCTGTAATAGAGTTTGATGTCAGGGATGGTAATGCCTCCAGAAGTTCCTTTATTGTATAAGATTGTTTTGGCTATCCTGGGTTTTTTGTTTTTCCATATAAACTTGATTATTGTTCTCTCAAGGTCTGTGAAGAAGTTTGATGGAATTTTGATGGGAATTGCGTTGAATCTATAGATTGCTTTTGGTAGAATTGCCATTTTTACTATGTTGATTCTCCCAATCCAAGAGCAGGGGAGGTCTTTCCATTTTCTGGTATCCTCCTCAATTTCTTTCTTCAAGGACTTAAAGTTCTTGTCAAATAGGTCTTTCACTTCCTTGGTTAGAGTTACCCCAAGATATTTTATGCTATTTGTGGCTATCATGAAAGGTGGTGTTTCTCTGATTTCCCTCTCTGCTTCTTTATTCTTTGTGTATAGGAGGGCAACTGATTTTTTGGAGTTGATCTTGTATCCTGCCACATTACTAAAGGTGTTTATCAGCTGTAGGAGTTCTTTGGTAGAGTTTTTGGGGTCTCTTATGTACACTATCATATCGTCTGCAAATAACGAAAATTTAACTTCATCCTTTCCAATTCGAATCCCCTTGATCCCCTTATGTTGTCTTATTGCTATTGCTAGAACTTCAAGCACTATATTGAAGAGGTATGGAGAGAGTGGACAGCCTTGTCGTGTTCCTGATTTTAGTGGAATGGCTTTGAGTTTCTCTCCGTTCAATTTGATGTTAGCTGTCGGCTTACTATATATCGCTTTTATTATATTTAGGTATGATCCTCGTATACCCAATCTCTCCAACACCTTTATCATAAAGGGGTTTTGAATTTTGTCAAATGCTTTTTCGGCATTCAATGAAATGATCATATGGTTTTTTTCCTTCAATTTATTTATATGATGGATTACATTGATAGATTTGCGTATGTTGAACCAGCCCTGCATCTCTGGGATTGTAGGGAGCCGCCAGGATGTGGCCTTGGCCAGATAGTGCCAGCAGTCCTACAGCCTGGAGGTATACATATCCTTTGATGTTGCCGCCTTAAGCCGGTGTGCTCGGAGCCTTGTTTTGCATTTCAAGAGACTCCGTCTCCTGACCTGTCCCGTGGCCTTGGGTCCTAGTAGAATGGCATCAACCAATCAGCATTCGAGCCTCTCACCCTAGAAAAGCGGCTGTCTTTGGATTTTTCGCTCTCTCTCTCTCATCCCTGTTCCCCATTCCCCCTTTCAATCAAGGAGCTCTAATAAATTGTGATTGAGAAGGATTCTTGATTTTGTGATCGTTCATTCCTGTTGGTCAGGAAGCGCGTCACATTTTGGTGCTGAAAACCGGGACGCCGGATTTGAACAAGCCAAGGAGGGAGCAGAATTCAGAACTCAACGCAAAGAGCGGTGACTGACGTCAGGAAATCCTCCAGATGTATGCTGATTGCTAAGGCTGGTCCAGAGTGGTAATGTTTGCATTTGTTCTTCTCTGTTGCTTTGGGTTGCGCTGTGATTAACCAGGTGGTGAGTGCCTTTGTTGCTGCTGTGACTGCAGCTCTAGTCAAAAGTAAAACTAAGTCCGCAGTAGATCAAGTGGCATTTTTCTAAAAGGACTTCCTTGTAAGTAAAAAGGAGGTTTTTTTCTTTAGCCCAGGGGGTAAGTGCGCATCATGGGCAATTCTTATGGAGCCAGCTCGAACCCCAGGGAGATTTATCGCTCAATCCAGGCATTTTTGCGACAGCGTGATTTAAAGATCTCTTCTAGCACTGTCGCTAACATTGTAAAAGACATTGTTGATGTCTCACCTTGGTTTGCAGCTTCAGGTGATCTAACTTTACCATCTTGGAATAAGCTAGGCAGGGATTTGGAACAAGCAGAAGGAAATATTGGGAGAGGCACACTTCCTTTTTGGAGGATGGTGCGGGACTGCTTGAAGGAAGAACGTAATATAGAGATATTAAAACAGGGTTGCAAGGCATTACAGAAACATCAGGACAGCTTTTCAGAATCAGATCAGAAGGAGGAACAAGAGTGTAGGCTTAGGAAGAAAAAGGAAAAATTAAAAGATAAGGATCCGGAAATAGAGAAAGAAGTAAAGGGGAAGAGAAGCCCCATAGCTTTAGTAGTGAAAGAATTTGTAGATTTAGATTTATCAGAGGAGGAAGAACAACTAGAGGAAGCGGCTGCTAAATCTGAGAAAGAGCAGCGAGGTAGCCTAAGGCGGGGCGATGTTGATGTGTTTACTACAAAGGGCAGAAGAGACGAGGCGCCAGTACCTTCTGCCCCACCCCCATCCGCCCCTCCACCCATGTACCAGCAGGTAGCTACAGAAGGCCACAGCTTCATAGGAAGGCAAACTTGGTCGCAACTGGCTGCTGCCTTTCCTGTTTTTGAGGAGCCACAGAATTATAATAGGTGGTATGAACCAATCCCATACAGACAGCTGAAGGACTTGGTTGAAGCTGCGAGAAATTATGGAGCAAATGCCAGTTATACAATCGCATTATTGAGAAGGATTGTTACAGTAGCGCTGACTCCTACAGACTGGCAGGAGATTGCAAGAGCAGCTCTTCCAGCAGGGCAGTTCCTGGATTTTAAATCTATAGTCCAGGACAAGGCTCAGACCCAAGAGCGCATTAACATACAAGGCGGCCACCCAGAGTGGACGGCTGATATGCTTCTTGGACAGGGGGCATTTGCTGGAAATCAGAATCATTATCCTTGGGAGGTTTATAGGCAGGTTAGTGAGATTCATTATAGAGCATGGAAATCACTCCCTAATAAAGGTGAAACAGCTGGTAACTTAACCAAGATTATGCAAGGTGCTGCAGAGCCATTCTCTGATTATGTGGCTAGGATGACAGAGGCAGCTGAAAGAATGTTTGGGAATTTAGATATTTCATTGCCTTTTGTCCAGCAAATAATATTTGAGCAGAGCACCAAGGAATGTCAGAGAGCAATAGGTCCAGTAAAGGGAAAGGGATTAGAAGCCTGGATCAAAGCCTGCCGTGAAGTTGGGGGGCCTCTAACCAATGCAGGGCTGGCGGCTGCTGTCCTTGCTGCTGCCAGAGGTGTCAGAGGAGATAAGGGAAAGGCATGCTTTAAATGTGGACAGTTGGGGCATTTCAAAAAACAATGTCCCAATAGTCATAATGCCTCAGGTTCTTCAGGGCTCTCAGCTGCAACATCGCAGAGGCAGCCAGACACTTGTCCCAGATGCAAGAAAGGGAAACATTGGGCTAATGAGTGCAGATCAGTTAGGGATATAAATGGACAACTTATTCCTATGCCTGTTCAGTCATTGTCAAAAAACGGATTGAGGGGCCCATGCACCCAGGGCCCAAAAATATTTGGGGCAATTCAGAACACGATGGCAGTCCCCGAGATGACTCCATTGTCCCAACAAGAAGGGCAGCCAAAGGCTCCGGAGGGCTGGACCTCTGTGCCACCT
This sequence comes from Myodes glareolus, assembly GCF_982192425.1. NCBI lineage: Eukaryota > Metazoa > Chordata > Mammalia > Rodentia > Cricetidae > Myodes > Myodes glareolus. Next base: position 19,269,883 of record NC_142033.1, on the reverse strand, counting down.
CCGAACTGCTATTAACTCAGGATATGGGAGTTCAGGTCATAGAAACAGACATGTCTGGGCCATTAGAAAAAGAAACTGTTGGCATATCTTGGGACATTCATCCTCAATTATGAAAGGCCTGATAGTCCATCCTGGAGTCATAGACCCTGCCTATGAAGGCTGCATTAAAATTCTTTGCCATTCTCCATACGGGGTAGTTTCCATCGCCCCAGGAGACAGAATAGCTCAACTCTTAGTTCTGCCTTCAGGGCGTAATAAGCTTCCAGCGGAGGGGCTTGTCTTAAAGGACAAAAGCCTTGCTCCCATGGGAGTAGATTTGGCTTGTTTATCCTTGGAGCTTGATCAGCAACCAATCTTAAATTTAGAAATAGAAGGAAAGATTTTTTTCAGGCCTGGTGGATACTGGAGCAGATAAAAGTATCATCAGATCCCAAGCATGGCCAAAACGCTGGCCCTTACAACAGGCCTCCCAGTCCCTTCAAGGGCTGGGGTATGCACAAACACCGCATATTAGTGCTAAGGAGTTAGTCTGGAGAACAGAAGATCAGAGAGGGACTTTTCAGCCTTTTGTGGTTGATTTGCCCATCAACCTATGGGGCAGGGATGTGCAGTCTCAAATGAGATTGAGACTTACAAATGATTATTCTGATACCAGTAAGCAAATGATGGCACGTCAGGGCTATGTTCCCAATAAGGGACTTGGTAAATGTCTCCAAGGTAGACAGAATCCTATTGAGACTGTCTCCAAGTTAGATAGAAAAGGCTTGGGTTTTTCATAGGGGCCACTGAAGCTGTAGCTTCCACACAAAAGACAATGCCCATCCCTTGGCTAGTAGATAAGCCGGTATGGGTCCCTCAGTGGTCCCTTTCCTTGGAAAAGCTGGAAGCTGCAAGACAATTAGTACAAGAACAGTTAGAACTAGGACATTTAGAACATTCTGTATCGCGTTGGAATACGCCTATTTTTGTGATTAAAAAGGCTTCTGGAGGTTGGAGGTTACTGCATGACCTTAGGGCAGTCAATGCTCAGATGCAGGTCATGGGCCCAACCCAGCAGGGCCTCCCATTGCTTTCAGCAATACCAAAGAATTGGCCTGTAATTTCCTTGGACATCAAGGACTGTTTCTTTTCAATTCCCGTGTGCCCTCAGGACCGGGAAAGGTTTGCATTTACTCTTCCATCTGTTAACAATGAGCAACCCAATGCTCGGTTTCAATGGAAAACTTTGCCTCAGGGAATGGCCAATAGCGCCCTCATGTGTCAGTTATATGTAGATGCAGCATTGAGTCCTGTTAGGAGACAATTTCCTACCGTGAGAATTATCCACTATGTGGATGATTTATTATTATCTGCCCCCTATCAGGAAACCCTGAAGGAAGTTTTCCAAAAGGTTACATCCCTTTTGGAGGAGCAAGGACTCCACATAGCCTCAAATAAAGTACAAACATCTTCGATGGTGAAATTTTTGGGGACTATAATCACCCCTGAAAGCATCAGACCTCAGAAAGTGCTTATTCGCACCCATCACCTTAAAACTCTTAATGATTTCCAGCAGTTGCTGGGAGATATAAATTGGATAAGAGGATATTTAAATATACCTCGATCTGAGCTCTTGCCTTTGTTTTCCATCTTAGAAGGCAATCCTGATATCTGTTCACCTAGAGCCATGACCCCGGCTGCAATGCAGGCCCTTAAGAGGGTAGAATCTGCTATTACTACAGCTCAATAACAGCGAGTGAATCCATCCTTACCAATTTTGCTATGCATCCTCAAAACAAAGAATTATCCCACTGGAGTGTTATGGCAAGATGGACCCCTCTGGTGGATGCATGGAAATTCCATAGGAGCAAGATCTGCTCAATATTATCCAGAATTGGTGGCTGGCCAAGCATTAATGGGAATAAAGCTTTGCTTAGCCCACTTTGCGAAAATGCCTGACAAGTTGATAATTCCCTATACAAGGGAACAGGTAGAAGTTTTGACAGCCACAGTAGATGGCTGGGCTATCCTGCTTTGTGCATTCCCTAATGTTATTGACAATCATGTGCCAAGGCACCCCTTAATAAATTTTGTGGAGAAAAATTTGGTGTATTTTCCCAGGATTACCTCGCCCCACCCATTAGAAGGAGTCTTAACGATCTATACAGATGGCTCAAAGACCGGAAAAGGGGCTCTGGTGGCAGGAAATGCTAAACCTGTGGTCTTTCAATTTCGGCCTGATTCCCCCCAAGTCACTGAGTGCTTGGTGGTTTTGGAGGTGTTTCAGAGATTTCTTGAGCCATTTAATTTAATTTCAGATTCACAATATGTGGTCAATGCTGTGGCCTCTCTTGAGGTTGCAGCCTCAATTCGCAGCTCAAGTACAGTGTCTAATAATCTTTTACAAATACAAAAACATATTTTAAAAAGAGAAAATCCCTTTTATGTTGCTCATATTCGAGCCCATTCTCTCTTGCCAGGACCTATGGCAGAGGCCAATGCTCAAGCTGATGGTGCTACTCGAGCACTCGCCCTTGTGGCTACAGATTCACTCCAGCTAGCTAGAGATTTCCATCAGCTCTATCATGTTCCAGCGAATACACTTCGCTTAAAGTTTAAGATCTCTAGGGAAAATGCCAGGAGGATAGTAAAAGCCTGTCGCTCCTGCGTGACCATGTTACATCCCCCACATACTGGGGTAAATCCCAGGGGGTTAAAGCCAAACTCACTCTGGCAAATGGATGTGACTCACATCTCGGAGTTTGGCAGACAAAAGTATGTTCATGTGTCGGTGGACACATGCTCTGGAATAATTCATGCCACCCCACTGGCAGGGGAAAAGGTAACTCATGTAAAAATGCATTGCTTAGAGGCCTGGGCAGCTTGGGAAAAGCCAAGTCGTTTAAAAACCGACAAGGCCCGGCATATGCCTCACAGGGCTTTAAAGCCTTTTGTAAGCAATTACAAGTTGAACATACCACTGGCCTACCATACAATCCTCAAAGCCAGGGTATCGTAGAAAGAGCAAATAGAAATTTAAAGGAAATTTTGCAAAAGCAAAAAGGGGGAATACCTGTAGCAGCTTCCCCCAGAGAAAGGATTTCTCTTGCACTCTTTACACTTAATTTTTTAATTCAAAATATTGCTGGAAAAACAGCAGCAGACAGGCATGCCCTGTTTGAAAGCTCTACAGAGCGAGATTTGGTCATGTGGAAGGATGTATTGATTAATAAATGGTGTGGACCGGATCCGGTAATTACCAGATCCAGGGGAGCAATTTGCATTTTCCCTCAGAATCGTGATGATCCAATCTGGGTGCCAGCGAGACTGACAAGAGAAATAAAGAAGAAAGATGATCCAGTGGATGTTGAGTGTCCTGCTGTGGAAGATTCGTGCGGAGGCAGCAGAGATGACACCCTGGGCGGTGTCAAGAGCAACTGTTTCACGTTATCACCTTGAGCAGCACCCTGTGCAACCTCTTATCTCTTAACAATTTTCTGACTGACTCTATTTTGCCTTTTCCTTCCTTAGGAATGGGTGGGAGCAGAAATATTCTTGGCATGCTGTGTCTAGGTGGAAGTGCTGTATGTCTTTGATTGATGTGCTACCTGCTAGCCCAAGTGAGGAGGGACAAGGTCTTTGTGGCACAGGCCTTGGCAGCCTTGGAATGTGTATCCTCACCCCAGGTTTGGCTCTCAGCCTCAAAAGAGCTCATAGGCAATTAGCCATGCATAGCATTTGCACCCTCTAGGGACCAGATAGTCCCACGGCACAGAGGAAGGTATGCATAGGCGGAGGGTGTGCAGACACAGCCCTAGCACTCCCAGGGAAGTTCTTGTCCCATTGCATGGGAAGGGTGTGTCTTGCTTTTCTTTTCTTTAATCAGTCCACACATCATGAGGTGGGGACCAGATTGGAAAATAGTTTTGCCTTATTGCTCTTAAAGACAATAAAAGGAGGAGCTGTAGGGAGCCGCCAGGATGTGGCCTTGGCCAGATAGTGCCAGCAGTCCTACAGCCTGGAGGTATACATATCCTTTGATGTTGCCGCCTTAGGCCGGTGTGCTCGGAGCCTTGTTTTGCATTTCAAGAGACTCGGTCTCCTGACCTGTCCCGTGGCCTTGGGTCCTAGTAGAATGGCATCAACCAATCAGCATTCGAGCCTCTCACCCTAGAAAAGCGGCTGTCTTTGGATTTTTCGCTCTCTCTCTCTCATCCCTGTTCCCCATTCCCCCTTTCAATCAAGGAGCTCTAATAAATTGTGATTGAGAAGGATTCTTGATTTTGTGATCGTCCATTCCTGCTGGTCAGGAAGCGCGTCACATGGGATGAAGCCCACTTGATCATAATGGATAATTTTTCTAATGTATTCTTGGATTCGGTTTGCCAGTATTATATTGAGTATTTTGGCGTCAATGTTCATGAGTGAGATTGGTCTGTAATTCTCTTTCTTGGTTGTGTCTTTGTGTGGTTTTGGTATCAGGGTAACTGTAGCTTCATAAAAAGAGTTTGGCAATGATTCTTATGTTTCTATATTGTGAAATACATTAAGGAGTATAGGTATTAGCTCTTCCTGGAAGTTCTGGTAGAATTCTGCATTGAAACCATCTGGACCTGGGCTTTTTTGGTGGGGAGGTTTTTGATAACCGCTTCTAATTCTTCGCGACTAACAGGTCTATTTAGATTGTTCACTTGCTCTTGATTTAACTTTGGTAAATGGTATTTATCTAAAAACCAATCCATTTCTTGTACATTTTCCAACTTTGTGGCATATAAACTCTCGTAGTAAGATCTAATGATTCTCTGAATTTCCACTGTGTCTGTTGTTATGTCCCCCTTTTCATTTCTGATCTTATTAATTTGAGTGTTCTCTCTCTGCCATTTGATTAGTTTGGCTAGGGGTTTGTCAATCTTGTTGATTTTCTCCAAGAACCAACTTTTTGTTTCGTTGATTTTTTTGGATTGTTTTCTGTGTTTCTATTTTGTTGATTTCAGCCCTCAGTTTGATTATTTCCAATCTTCTACTCCTCCTGGGAGAGTCTGCTTCTTTTTTTTTCAGAGCTTTTAGGTGTGCTGTTAAGTCTCCAATATATGCTTTCTCCGTTTTCTTTAATTGGGCACTTAGCGCTATGAAATTTCCTCTTAGAACTGCTTTCATTGTGTCCCATAGGTTTGAGTATGTTGCGTCTTTATTTTCATTAAATTCAAGGAAGACTTTAATTTCTTTCTTTATTTCTTCCTTGACCCAAGGATGATTCAGTAGTTGACTGTTCAACTTCCACACATTTGTAGGCTTTCTGGAATTCGAATTGTTATTGAGTTCTAACTTTATTCCGTGGTGATCCAACAAGACACAGGTGATTACTAATATTTTTTTGTATCTGTGTAAGTTTGCTTTGTTACCGAGTATGTGTTCAATTTTCGAGAAGGTTCCATGAGCTGCAGAGAAGAAGGTATATTCTTTCCTTTTTGGGTAGAATGTTCTATAGATATCTGTTAAGTCCATTTGATTCATTACCTCTAGCAATTCTCTTATTTCTCTGTTGAGTTTCTGTTTGATTGATCTGTCCATTGGTGAGAGAGGTGTGTTGAAGTCTCCTACTATTAGTGTGTGTGGTTTGATGACTGCCTTGAGTTCTAAAAGTTTTTCTCTTACATAAGTGGGTGCTTTTATATTAGGGGCATAGATATTCAGGATTGAGACTTTCTCCTGATTAATTGTTCCTGTTAAGAGTATGAAATGTCCATCTCCATCTCTTCTGATTGATTTTAGTTTGAAGTCAATTTTGTTAGATATTAGAATGGCCACACCAGCTTGTTTCTTAGGTCCGTTTGCTTGGAAAACCTTTTCCCAACTCTTTACTCTGAGTAGATGTCTATCTCTGTGGTTGAGGTGTGTTTCTTGTAAAAAGCAGAATGTTGGATCCTGTTTTCTTATCCATTCTCTAAGTCTGTGCCTTTTTATAGGTGAGTTGAGTCCATTAATATTAAGTGATATTAATGACCAGTGGTTGTTGATTCCGTTTATTATTTGTGTGTGTGTGTGTGTGTGTGTGTGTGTGTGTGTAGTAGAGTTTGTGTGTTTCTCTTCTTTGAGTTGTGGTTGTGAAGGGTCGCTAGATGTCTGGGTTATTGTAGGCAGTGATGGCAATGTTGGATTCCTTGGGTTGCGATTTTCCTTCTATTACTTTCTGTAGGGATGGATTTGTGGCTACAAATTGTTTAAATTTATTTTTATCCTGGAATATTTTGTTTTCTCCATTGATAGTGAATGATAGTTTGGCTGGGTATAGTAGTCTGGGTTTGCATCCATGGTCTCTTAGTTTCTGCAGTACCTCTATCCAGGATCTTCTGGCTTTCATGGTTTCCATAGAGAAGTCTGGTGTAAGCCTGATAGGTTTACCTTTATAAGTCACTTGACCTTTTTCCTTTGCAGCTCTTAATATTCTTTCTTTAATCTGGATGTTTTGTGTTTTGATTATTATATGGCGAGGGGACTTTTTTTTTTGATCCAGTCTATTCGGCGTTCTGTATGCTTCTTGAACCTTCATAGGAATATCGTTCTTAAGATTGGGAAAGTTTTCTTCTATAATTTTGTTAAATATATTTTCTGGGCCTTTGATCTGCAGTTCTTCTCCTTCTTCAATCCCTATTATTCTTAGATTTGGTTTTTTTATTGTGTCCCAGATTTCCTGAATGTTTTGTGAAGAGAATTTGTTGAATTTGCTGTTTTCTTTGACCAGAGCATTTATTTTCTCTATGGTATCTTCAGAATCTGAGATTCGTTCTTCTATCTCTTGTATTCTATTGGCTATGCTTGATTCTGTAGTTTCCGCTCGTTTACCTAGGTTTTCCATATCCAGCCGGTTCTCGTTTTGTGTTTTCTTCATTGCCTCCATTTCAGTTTTCAATTCTTGGACTGTTTCCTTTACTTGTTTGATTGTTTTTTCTTGGTTTCTCAGGGTATCATTCACGGATTTACTTAGTTCTTCAAACTTTTTGTTATATTTCTCATCCATTTCTATACTCATTTCTTCAAACTTTTTGTTATACTTCTCGACCAGTTCCTTAAGGGAGTTATTCATATCCTGTTTAAGGGACTCTATTGCTTTCATAATGGCACTTTTTTCCACTTCATCTGGGTTAGAGTGTTCAAATCCTTCTGTTGTAGGGTCGTTGGGATCTGGTGTTTTCATGTTGTTTTTCAGCTTGTTGGAGGAGGTCTTGCCTTGGCATCTGCCCATCTCTTCGTTCAAATGCTCTCTATTGGAACTTCTGGTAGCGGGTCAGGTTCCCTTGTTGGGCAGGGAGTTCACTGATAGAATGCCTACCTTTCCTCAGGCAGGCTATTGAAGCACAGGCACTCCCTCTTTCCGGGATGCGCCTACAGAGCAGGCCCAGTGTGCAAGGCAGCTGAGCTGGGGAAATTTTATGGCCCCAGTGGGAGGGGAGAAATATAGAAATTTGTACCTGGATGGAAGCTGGGATGGTAGGCGGGAGAGCTTAGCAGGGTGGAACCAGCACTGCAGGTTGACCTGGGAGTCTATGGGGTCATGGAAAGTCCGAGCTCCTCCTTGCCGGGCCCCTGAAGCTGGCCTGAAGCAAACTCACCCCTCTGATGGCCCACTGGCTGGAGACTGGGATGGCTAGCAGGTGCGCTAGCAGGGTGGAGCCAGCAGAGCAGGCTGTCCTGGGAGTCTATGGGGTTGGGGAAAGTCCTAGCTCCTCCTCGCCAGGCCCCTGCCGCAGGCCGGAAGCATACTCACCCCTCCGATGGCCCTCTGGATGGAAGCTGGGATGATATTAGCTTTTTTATTACACAATCTTAAGTGTTCTATATCTGAACAGGGAAATATTTTGCCAAATAAATAAACTTGTTGTATTTTTGTCTAATGGAGTAGCAATTTTTAGATGTTATGAGAAACTGAAGGACATATACTTAAAGATGATGAACCAAGTCCTGTTTAATTATTAATTAGATATTCTTAATCCTCCTTGTTGATGCCATACTAATAGCAAATCCATATCCCTTTAGTGACTTTTCTCTTATAAGTAAAGACCATAAGATACAAATGCCGTGTTGTGGATCAAAGACAATAAAAGACACCTGCAGTGCTGAACTGTTTGATGTGCTTAGCCATCATGTTCTACAAGGATCTTCCTTGTTTCTGGATAGCAGTGTTAAGATGCAACAAGGTTAAGTCTATATTTATAGTTTCATACTCTTGGCTTCAAATACCTTGAATATTCCATGACCTTCCATCTTTTTTAAGCAAAAAATAAGTGAAATATGTATTGTCCCAATGGATCAAGCTAAATATGAGTGAGTAATATTTAACAGCTGATTTTAATTACAACTTTTCTCTGGAAGGATGTCATTATTTCTCAGTGCTTTGTGAGCTTCAGTTTGGTTGTTGGTCTCTAGGTCAAAAAGAATCATAAATAGATTACAAAATTGCATAATGATATTGGCTGGGTCAATCAAAAAGAAGGAAAGGGGGATGGAGAGATGGCTCAGTGGTTAAGAGCACTGGTTGCTCTTCTAGAGTTCCTGAGTTCAATTCCCAGTAACCTCATGGTGGCTCACAATGGAAAATGAGATCTGGTGTCCACTTCTGAACAGCAGGTATACCTTCAGGCTGAACACTGTATATATAATAAGTAAATAAACCTTATAAAAAATATTATCATATATGCATCATCTTTAAAAAAGAAAGAAGGAAGTGAGGTGCAAATTAGAAGAGAAAGAACAAAGCAAAATAGCATTTGGCATTTAAAAATAACTAATATAAGACATTACTGGTAAAATTTGACAATTTGGAGCTGGAGTTGGCTTGTTATTTAAAGTGCATGCAAAACAAGGATGAGGATTAAGCACCCTCATAAGATTACATAGATTACTAATGGTCTGCACTAGCAATCTCAAGGCTAGAAAGGTGGGTACAGGTATCAGACGCTACTGCTCAGCCATCTTTCCTCAAAATTACAAATTTCACTTGCCAATAAGATGCCATATAAAACTATAAATTGTTTGGATAGGTGAGAAGACTCGGTGCATCAGACCACTGACTGCTCTTGTAGAGCTAAACTAGTGAGTACTAAATGTTTTTGTTTTATTTGGTCTTATATCACTCTTATTAAATGTTAATATCTAGCCTCATCAATAATTAAAAATGTGCAGTGTGAACTCAACTTACCTAGCAGTCAATCATGGAAAAGAAGCTGTACATTTTGAGCATAACAAGTCAAGCCACACAGCCTCAACATATACGCAGAGGACCTAAGTCAGTTCATGAGAGCTCTTTGGTATGCAGTTCCGTTTCTCTGAGCCCCTGTTAGCTCAGGTTAGTTAATTCTGTGGTTTTCTTGTGATACCCTTGGCTCTCAATATCCTCCTCCTCTTTCACAGAATTCCTCAAGTCTGCTTAAGGTTTGGCTGTGGGTCTACATCTGATCTGTGGCTGTCTCCATCCTTTCTGATGACAATTGGGCCAGGCAACAATCTACAGTTATAGCAGAATATCATTAGGAATCATTTCTTCGATTTTTTTGCCAGTTCTGTTTGCTTCTATCCTAGGTCTCTGGGCTCTCTCAACTCTGTGTTTTGGAGCAGGGGCTATCTATGACTCTGTTTTCTTCTTTTAGGACACTTTATGCCTCTTTGGGGCTCATTTAGAAAGAGGAGGTGCCTAGTCTTATTGAAACTGGATAGACCACGGCTGGCTAATATACGTGAGGGGTCTTAGTTTTTCTGAAGAGATTGGAGGAGGGATGGATTAGGGGCTGAGGGAGAAGGGAGGTTAAGAGAAGAGACCGGAAGTAAGGGACTGGAGTAACTGTGATCAATCTCGAATTAATTCATTAATTAAGAAAAATAAATTTAAAATATCCGAGTCCATTTAGTTCAGTTAGTTTAACACTGTTAAACTTCCAGTCTCAATATCCTAAAAAGAACCTACATTTGATGTGATCTCTAATTCATCCGCCACATTGGGAGAAGAAAACAATACCATACGTTTTCAGCAGACATTTTATCTTTTAATTATATGGTTTTATATCACTCATGGAGAACTGTTTTCATGATCATATTCTTTGAAAACTGTAATGTCACCCTAATAATAGTTGTTCTGTGAAATATGATGAATGGTCATTCTTGTGTCTATTTTATTAAAACCTTAAATCCATGGCATCAACAAACCTCTGAGGTCACTGCAACAATGATTTACAGACATCAAGTTTTCCTTCTCAAACTTTCATCTCTCTTCCCTTCACAATATTTACAAATTCAACAAGTTCTCATCTAGTCTCATGATCTTCCTCACTGTATTCCATCAGGATTACCTATGAGATCTGTTTTCAGCTAACTTAATTGTGATCCTAAGGAGGATTATGGGATATTCAATTTGCCTAGTTTTAACAATAGCCAATAAATTTATACAGGCCTAAATTGAATAAAATGCATAAACATTTGCTCAGAAACTTACACTCACGTACTTGATAAAGTGTTTGTGGTAACTATGCGTGCTTTGCCAATGATATAATAAGAGGCTGAGACCAAAAACAGCTTATCAACAAGTGTCCCCAGTAAAGAGAGACTTCATAATATTTATTACTCAGATATAATTCTGTGTATTTGTCAGGATTATCTACTTCATGCATTCTATCAAAAAATAACATATTTGAATTTTGTAAGTATCTAGAGTTTTTGGTACATCTTGGAGCATGCTTCAATTCTGTGGATAAATGAAAGAGAAAAGGAAAAGTAGTAAGTAAACCTTGTTTAAAAATCGCTGTTAATATCACTTCTTCTGTTAAAATCTGAAGCTAACACTTAAATATCACAGTGATGTTATTTCTGTGGCCTCTTCTTCATGTTTTCCTTAAAAAGGTGTTCTGGCATTTTCAGTGAACATGTTCTGTGGTGACAAGAGAAAGAAACATCTCTGATTTCTTAATAATTATTGCCAAGTTATGATCTCTGCCACCAGTATACTCAAATGACTGCACATTGTATATTACATGGTAATAACAAACCTAAGAAGATTAGTAATATTGAAAGCCCACTATTCCCATTTCACCTCTCATGAGTACTCTCTGTCCTTCCTAAATGTGTTGAGCAATAGAGTAATAACATTTTGGTCTTCTGGAATAGGTACAAAGGACTTAAGTATAACCAAAGTGCTTAATTGAGTGCCCGACTTTCTTCCTAGCAGCAAAAATATCATTAGTTCTTCAGACCTGAGAGATTGTATTCTTTTTAGAATTGTATACTTATTTATAAACATAGGAATCACTATGTAATATTCAAAACACTTTTCAATAAAAGTGGTGGTAGGGAAGGAAAATAAACAGTGCAAACATATTTTAAATGTAAATATAATTAACTACACATTCATATATAGAAAAGAATAGATAAATACATGTAATATGTAAATGGTGTAAATGGAATGTTTTAATTCAACACATAAATTCACTTGAATATAATTAAAATATACTAATCAAAATATTGTTGTCAATTGATTTATGAATATAAGCAAAAATCATGAAATTATTAAATATCCTAAAAGCAAACATCCTGGAAGAATGGCATAAATTCTTAATAATAGGATTTTTTTCATCAGGTCTTTTGCTTTACATAGAATTATGAAGTTTCTTATATTCCAGAGCAATTTATGGAGCATAGATAAACCTAATGTTATCTACAGATGTCTTCATCTGTGCACTGCTATCTATAACAGGACCAACATTCATGTCTTAATAGAAATGTCCTATGTTGATCAAACTCTTAATCATTACTCTCAACAACTGCCCCTTGTTATAATTCTTGACTTTCTGCCTGTGCTTTCTCAGACTTATAGTCCCACCCATCTACTAAGCAGGCTGTGACAAAGCAGTCTCCAATGATTACATTCTCCACCTCTGTGTCTTCTCTTTGTTCACTTGTATACTGAAGGGATGTAAGTTCATCTTTACATTCTTTTTATTTGCTTATTTTCTGGTGTGGGATAATGGTCTATATTCTCTCAGTTATATTTTAAATAAACTCTGATTGGCCAGAAGCCAGGCAGGAAGTACAGATGGAAAACCAGACAGGAAGTAGAGGTGGGTCAATGAGAACAGGAGAATTCTGGGGAGGAAAAAGCCCATTCCTCTGGAGTTCTTTCCCAGCCACAGAAGAAGGAAGATGTGACTGCCTCGCTGAAAAAGGTACCAAGCCATGTGGCTAACATAGATAAGAATAACGGACTAATATAAGTTATAAGAGTTAATAAGAAGCTTGAGCTAATGGGTCAATCAGTTTATGATTAATGTAGACCTCTGTGTGATTTCTTTGGAACATACGAACTGCCGGAACCAGGCAGGACAAGGACTTGGTGAGGCAGAAACTCAGTCAACAATTTTATATTTATTGATTTCCTCAATATTCTAAAGAAAGTAGGAGATGTTACAGACACAGACATTCAAGAAGATTGCTGAAGAATGCAGTAAGACAGACTAATGCAGTAAAATGGCTGGCACTCAAAGCTGCCCAAGGTGTGCAGTAAGGCGGTTCAAGCCTCAGGTTTTGATAAAGGAAACCTGATAGACTGAGTTTAGACATTGCGATGTGAATAAGAAAGAACACGATGAGTTTCAACTTCAAAATTTGGTTTATGCAGCAATCAAGCTAATTCATTAGGTACTTGGAAAAATTAAAGTAATTATCCATTTTTGTCAGACTAGTTTAGCCTTCCACTCTTGCTCTCCTATTAAGGACTCTATAGGATCAAATTTACAACCCCCCTTCCAGCCTATAAAGCTGAACTAAGACAGCTTTTGGCTGAAGGTATTTTCACACACTTATTTGCTTCAGATTTCTTACAACATTCATAGAAAATATTTTCATATATGTGTTTCTGATAAATGTTGTGTAATACAAAAGATATCAGCTTTTGATATTTCTGAAATATCTGTTTCAAATGTTATTTGTTCTCATTCTTTTTCAGGATCAGATCTGTTAACACAATGACTTCAAACGTTAGGTAAGTGAATTGGTGATGAAAGAACTAAGGAAGAATGCAGGTAAAGAGTTCAATTTTGAAATCACACAGTTGGTAAAAAGGACAAGGCCAGCACAGGTCTAAGACATTTGGGGGTCTTAGTACTGAGAGGAGAAGTAGACAGAGACCCAGTCCTTAACCCAGACACTCTCTACCATTGATAACCAATCAGAAAGGAAAACTGATTTTTCTCCCATGGAGGCTCACTAAATATACTAAGCCATCTTAAGAGAAGACCCCATGGCCAGCTTTAGACGGCCAACAAAAAATAACTTGGCATTTTTGAAAGATTGTATTGTTTTGGTTTTGTCTTACAGAAGTCTGGGCATTTTTTTCATTCTTATGAGCATTTGCATATATATATTATGCTTTCTGAATTTTGTGTCATTAATCAATATATCTGTATGTGAAAGTGTGTCTTATAATCTATATGTATCTCTTATGCTTTACTTTATTTCTTTTTCTGTTCATTTGTTTGTTTCATTATATTCACATGTGATTGTTTTTATTTTACCATTACTTGGTTTCCTTTTATTTCTATCTTCTCACCCTTTTTTCGGGCTTGGTTGCTTTCTTTCTTGCTTTCTTTCTTTCTCTCATCCTTTCTTTCTTTCTTTGGTTTTTTGAGACAGAGTTTCTCTGTTCTTTGGAGCCTGTCCTGGAACTAGCTCTTGTAGACCAGGCTGGCCTCAAACTCACAGAGATTCACCTGCCTCTGCCTCCTGAGTGATGGATTAAAGGCATGCACCACCACCGCCTGGCACTTGTTTGCTTTCTAATGAGAAAGATAAGAAAGGGAATGGATTTTGATGGGTTGGAAAAGTGGAGAGGCATTGGGAGGAGGCTGAGAAGGGGAAATGATAGAATATATGATATAAAATTATTTTACCTAAAAATCAGACTTATTTAATTAATTTCTATACACTGTGTAATGTTACGGTCTTGCAAAAGTTCTAGAGATGTGTTTCCTGTGGAAAGAAAAAAGTGTCTATGATACACAGAAATAAGAACAGTAGCCAGTAAGTGGATTTTAAACTTTTCTAAGAATATAATACACAGTATTTTCCTTCTTTTTCTCTACTGTGTAAATATATGGCATGAGTGCATAAAAACTCAAAGGCAGTGGGATAAATACCCAATTGTCAGGGCAACATTATGTTTGAAATACATAGTACCAAGCTCCTAGAAGATAATTTTATTGTTTAAGTTCAACAAAAGAATAATAAATTTGGACAAAACTGGTACTTAAAGTAGGCAGGAAAGTACTCAAATGCTCTAAACTATTTAAAGGTATAATTTGAATGGTTTTCTGAAGGAAACACATTAGAAATATATAATGGGTTACAGCTTCATCAAACTTTTTACTGAGGAGGAATAAAAGATGCTATGTCACTACGCAAAAGTTCCAAAAAAGACCTCTCTGATTTGAGTTACATGACACAGAGAAAATGCTAGTGATTTACAGAAACTTGGCTTTAATACTTCCATTATTTCTGCACTCTTTCCTTCAGGGTGAAGTTTCCTGATTATTCACAACTGCCTGGAAGGGTTAACAGTTGAGGTTCCTTTCCTGCTATTTCCTGGTCATCTGCTCTTCACAAATCCTATTGTAAAATCACCTTTTCAAGTTGATTACTGGTGTTTTACAGAGACAGATTCTGGACATTATTTTCAGGTTCCTTAACATCACCTTTTAATTGGCAGTATTTGAATAGTAGGCTGGGTATGTCTGTATGTTTAAATGCGCAGCCTTCTAGGCAGGCTCATCATCTGGAGGCTGCACTTGTGCTGCTCAGACACTAGGCTCAACCTAGGTAAAGGTAACATGATTGTTTGCCTTTATGCTGCTGTCTTTGCTAAATTCTTTCTTTTTTACAACTGATCACACTATGATTCATCCTATCAACTTCTGTAAAGTTTTATTCAGAAAGAATTTAAAATGTGGTGGTTCTATTCAGCATCTATATGAGTTCCTAAGAACAGACTCCAGAGATATTTCAAAGAATGATGTGGAGTTAGGATTGATGTATTACTTCTCCCCTGTTTCCTAGAAATCACTGTATCTTTCTTATTGTCATTCTTCAGTAGCCAATGTTCACTTTCTCAGTAATAATTTTTCTATTAACCTGATACGTTAGCCTAAAATTCATAGGTAAACCACACAAGTCCCATTGGGAAAAGGTTTATGTTTGTAAAAGTCCATGACAGAAGGACACTGGGTGATGTTTCTGAGAGACATAATAACAAATGGCTGCTCATACAAGGTACTTCACTAATCACAGATCACAGAGAAAAGGAGAGAATCCCCACAAGTCTCTTTGGTACTGAAATGAACACACTAGAATTATATACCAGAACTTTTGTAGGGATTCTTACAAGAGCATGTTGGAGGGTGTGTCAAAGGCAACTGTGCTGCTGAAAACACCATCTCTGTATGGTTGAGAACTCACCACATCTGCATTTCTGTAGCCCTCTGACCAATGCAATGAACTCCCTCTAGGAGCATCATGTTCTCTGGCACTTACTTGCTGCTCCTTAAACTAGGGGAGTTCCAGCTCCTTTTATGTTTCTGAGATTCTAGTCTTAAGGTGTATTAGGACCCGAGATCTGAAATACAGGCTTGCTCATACAAAAGGAGGGATGTTTTCAATATGGATGAAATTGGTGCACAAATAATGACTTCTCTAAGTTATTCAATTCTATACAATCAACTTTCTTTTGTTTTGTTTCCATTTCACCAAATTCATAATATTTTTTAGCATGGAAAACACACCCTTTATTCTTCATGAATTATATTATTAATGATGCACAGAATTCATTCTCCTAACTCATTTTCATTTACCTAATTACTTTGCATAAAAGAAAAATATTTTGGTATTTCAAATATTTTATTTCTGTTTGGTAAGTATTTCTTCAACAATATGTCAGTTAATGTGAGTATTGGTATCCAATTGTTTGTTTGTGTTTCTTTGTGATTACTTATCTGTCTGTGTGCTCATCTGTCTGTCTAACTTCTATCCTATTATTGAAACACTTCTCATTTTCTTCCCTCAATGGTCTCATTTCATAAGTTATGGTAAATACCTGGTTAAGAGTAAATTTTCTAATGTAACTACGAATGCATTTTATTTCATTTCCTATCAAACTAACTTTTATTATTCACTATTGTTAATATCAAAATTCTAAGTAATCATCCTTGAATCAGTTTAATTGGCAATATTATTAGTCTGTATCTAATATTTTTATTTGAATTTCTAAAAAATCCTAAATGATTCATCATGCTGCAATTAGTGTGTCTACACTTAACTTTAGCGTTCTCTTCTCAGCTCACATCTAATTAATCTACTCCTCTTTGAGTCATTGCGAACACTGAGGGTAATAACTTAGTCCCACTGACTAAGAGCACAGCATGGTCATCAATGTCATTGTATTGAAGCTAAAAAGGAGATGATGATTAAATTTTGCCTGTGCTTTTACAGGGTTCAATAAGCATGAGGTTCCTTGTCTTTGCATTGATCATGGCTCTCACGGTCTCCATGCTTGTAAGTACATCCAGAAAGTGAAAAGAAAGTGTGTTTAGCAATTTTAGCCAACAACCTGGTCTGGTTCCAAACACTCTGAGTACTGTTTACTTTCTTTTGAAGGAAACTTTACTACTTTGAATGTTTTCATTGGCTTACTTCTTCTTGAATCAATTTTTGTAACTTTATACTTATTTATAAGTTCTTAGTAACTAGTCACAGACATATAAGTATACTTTCACATACACAAAATAGAAAAGTAAGAAGAGCACAAAGAATGGATAAATTAAAAGCTGCTTGAATTATACTTGAAAAAGAACCTCTGGCACATATAAAATAAGAAGACTGAGCAGGGAATGAGGCTACTAAAATAATGAACCACAACCAGTAACCTCCATGTCAATGGGAGTTTTGTCTTGTAACTTCTACAGCTAATGAATTTCTGTTAATAATCTTTTCTTTTTTACTTGAAGTTATAAGTCAGTTTTATACATTCATGAAAGTGTAGACCTGGCCGGTGTAGACATCACACCTTGTATCTTGCTGCTTTGCCACTAATTAGATCCTGCATCTCTATGGCAAACCACACTTTTGTAATTCTTCCATTGCTTCTATCTGCTCCTTCTCTTTTATTATATCTAGGATGGGAAACTTGGGAAATAAATATGTGATAATCCTTCCAAAAATAATTTGATAATAATTTTTTGTAAAGTAATCATTTATCACATTGTGCTACAAAATACACATGAAGAAAAAAATCAACTCTAACAAAATAGGGAAAAGAATAAGGATGTATTTAATAATACAATATTTCAGTATTAGACAATTTTAGCTACTTTCTATTTATTCTAATACACGAAAATCAAATTTTTTTACATTTTCATTCTACCTTCTGTATGTATTAAATTTTACAACACTGCATCCTTTAAAGTTACATGGACCAAAGTAAATATCTACTAAATATGATAAATTATTAGAAAAGTATTTTAATCCTTTAAAATAGTATTATATTAAAATGGTAAATGTAGAGTCAAAATGAAAAAGTGGCGTGTATTAACTAATTCCTGTTTCTCATTCTTCCACTAGACTGCTGATCATTCTGGAGAGGTAAGATTTTCTCATTCACCGAAAAATTTCATAATCATATGTGAACTGAAATATTTTGTGGATTTTTCAGGTAGTGTTTCTCTTTGTAACAGTCCTAGGTGTTCGGACATCTGCTTTGTAGATCACCCTGGTCAACTAACAGATATCTACCTGCCTCTGCCTTCTAATAGCTGGTATTAAAGTTGTAGGCCACCAATGTCCATCCATGAACTGTATTTTTAATGTTTCTTTTTCATTTTTGCAGAAACATCATAGGCATGGTAGGAGAGGTCATGTAAGTACTGTTTTGATTATGTTGTTTAATTTAAAGATGATTCCCAAGAATCTACTCCCTAGGAACATGAGATACTACTGTGTGAAGAAGCATGTGTATTATTACTGTAGCGCAAGGTCTACGGAGATTTCAATGGTTTTTGTTTCACCATGAAAGTGCTTAATATCCTATGAAATAATTTAGAGAAAAGTTCTATAATGTTACTCCAATGAAGCCATTGTTAAGAGTAAATTGGCTTTCTCTTGAGTAGAAACAGTAGGTTGTTTCACAGTAAACGACTCCAGGCAAAGAGTGGACCAATGGATGAGAAAAAAAGGTAGATGATAAGGAGGTCTTACACAACCTGTATCTTGTGGCAAGCATGTTTATAATGAAGTTCAGCATCCTCTATCTGCAGGGGGAAACATCGAAGCTTAGCAGATAGACTCTGTCTCCAGCCAAAGACTATCCTTGCCAAGTCTTCTCCTGGACCAGGACATGGAGTTAAAGCTCCTTTCGTCCTTTCATTGGGGCCTCTGTGAAGTACTGAGTTGTTCTGGGTCTACATATTCTCTCACTGGTATTTGCTTCACCTAAGTGGTTACATTTATTATTGAACTTTCAGTTCATTGTTGAACTTAAGATATAGAGAGGACATTGTGAATGTGTTCAACAGAAAGCTGTCATATATCTCCAAGATTTCAACTTGACATTACTTTTAGTGTTGTTGATGGTCTTCCCCAAAGCCACTCCTGAAGGACATACCATTTTCTCTATTGAAGGATATGTTATTTTCTCTTTTTTTCCAGTCCTTTGCAAAAAGTGACATATACCAGTTGAGGCTAGCTTGTCTTTTTATATGCTGAATTAAATTGTGTCATATCAATGTGATATTTGCAAAATTTCTTCTCTGACACACAACGTACAAAACTTAAAATGATTCAAATAACCATGACAGACAAGGGGTAGAATGCAGTGCGTTCATGGGAATAATAAGAAGCTAGGCTGCATTAAAGACCAACAACTGATAGAACTCCAGTGTTGTGGAGAAGCTCCATCTAAGTTTGAAGTCACCTCCCTACAGATTCAAGGATTGTTAGGTGTCCAGATGAAGATATCATAAAGGAGATTTAATGCTTATTTTCTATGTTTGTCTTTCATTTATAGTCTAACATGTAAATAAAAACCTTAATGAGATATAAATATACTTTTTATCCTTACTTTATTTTCTCTGTACAATTTAAAATCTCATAAACCTAGACAGATAGCATCATGTAGTTCACAGTCAAAACTACAGTGACCCCATGATATGGAGTCCATTAATGACAGATATAGTAGTTAAAGTCATATGGTCTCAAATCTTTCTAACTTTCTCTTTCTGTCTTTACAGAGACATCGTGATCGCCGATATGTGCCAACTGAAACAGTAGACAGTGATTCTGATCTTCCCCCATATGATGTTAGAATACAACCTTTAGGATGGCCAGAAGACACTTAAGGTCATGCTCAACCTCCTTAGCGATCAGGGAAATGCAAATCAAAACCACTTTGAGATACCATCTTACACCTGTCAGAATAGCTAAAGTTAAAAACTTGTGCAGCCACTTTGGAAATCAGTGTGGAGGTTTCTCAGGAAACTGGGAGTCAACCTCCCTCAGGACCCAGCAATTCCTCTCTTGGGAATATACCCTAGAGATGCCCAAACATACTACAAAAGCGTTTGTTCAACTATGTTCATAGCAGCACTATTTGTAATAGCCAGAACCTGGAAACAGCCTAGGTGCCCCTCAATAGAAGAATGGTTAAAAAAGGTGTGGAACATATACACATTAGAGTTTTACTCAGCGGTAAAAAATAATGACATCTTGAATTTTGCATGCAAATGGATGGAAATAGAAAACGCTTTACTGAGTGAGGTAAGCCAGACCCAAAAAGAGGAACACGGTATGTATTCACTCATAAGTAGATTCTAACCATAATTAAAGGTCTTTGAGCCTATTATTCGTGATCCTAGAGAAGCTAAATAAGAAGACGAACCTGATGAAGATTATTTACCTATCCGCCAGGAGGTAGGAAATAGTCAAGAGTCCCAGGTAACCTTGGGTGCATGGGGGGGGGGGTGGGAGGGTTGATGGAAGGGGAGAGGGTTAGAGAGAAGGGAGTAGGGGAGGAATGGAGAAAGCTCGTTTGACCGGGATGGGGGGAAGGGAGGAAGGATGAATGTGGGATCAGGGAAGAATATATTTCAACTAAGGGAGTCATATTAGAGTTTACAGGAAACTTGATTATATATGGGATCCCAGGTCCAAGGAGAGATCCCCAGATTGTTCTCTGGACAGAGGAGGGGGTGCCTGAACCGGCCTTGGCCCGTGACCATACTGATGAATATTTTGCTTATCACCATAGATCCCTCATCTGGCGTTGGATGACGATACAGATGGAGGCCCGCGTTGGAGCACCGAACTGAGCCCCCCAAGATCCAAACGAGGAGCAAAAGGAGGAAGAAAATGACGAAGGACTGCGAGGGATACTATCACCCACTGATACAAGGGGTCGGATCTAATGAGAGTTTACCAAGGCCAGATGGACCGTGACTGAACGAGCATGTGATCCAACCAGATTCTCTGAATGTGGCCGGATTTTCTGAATGTGGCTGGCCTGCAGTCTTTCCGAGAAGCCATTGACAATGACACTGGGACTGGTTTCCTCTGCATATACTGGATTTTTGGGATCCAGTCTGTTTGGATGCTCACCTTCCTGGACCTGGAGTGAGGGGGGAGGAACTTGGACTTCCCACAGGGCAGGAGACCCTGACTTCCCTAGGGGACAAAGAGGGAGGAGGAGAGGGAGGGGGGGAGTGGGAGGGCGTTGGGAGGAGGGGCGTAAATGGAAACTTTTTATAATTTAATAAAATTACAAAAAAAAAAAAGAATACAACCTTATCCTTATCCTGAACCTTCTGGTTACTAACAACAGGAAATTTGCAAGAAGTAAGATGGAACTGGATATGCATTTAGTTGAAAACTTACTGGTAACAACAGTTGAGAAAGAAAAGAGAAAAAAAACCCATCAGATCAAATTCAAGTTCAATTTAAAATTTCTGGAAGTAAAATTTCATTTTGAAATGCTCATAACCAAAATATTCTGATTAACCCAATCAAGAGATATGTCTGTGAAAGTTATATCAGTTTTTCTCTCCTGGCCTGACAACCATTATTCCTAATACTCAACTATTCTCAACTCTGTACTATATGTGATATAATCAATAATATATTTAAAGCATATACTATAATCCTTCAACATTTTCCATAGTGTCATAGGGCTCAATTGTGAATGTTTATGACTGAAGTCTCCATGGGAAATAGAGCGGCCTAGGGCCCTGTTGAAAGTTCTACCTCCCAAAACACAAACTTACAGAAGCTAAATACACCACTTCTGAAGAAGAGGGAAAACTTCAGAGAAGGAAGTTATATGCAAACCATGTGTCTTGATATGCAGTTTAATAACATATCAATGTGATCTGTAAGACAATGAGGTTGAGATATTTGATCATAACAAAATACATGGACAATATAAATTTATTTTATTTTTTTTTAGTAAATTTTATTAAATTATAAAAGTTTCCATTTCCGCTCCCCCTCCCAACACACTCCCACTCCCCCCACTCCCCCCCTCCTTCCCCTCTGTCCCCCAGGGCAGTCAGGGTTTCCTGCCCTGTGGGAAGTCCAAGTTCCTCCCCCCTCACTCCAGGTCCAGGAAGGCGAGTGTCCAAACAGACTGGATCCCCAAAATCCAGCATATGCAGAGGAAACAGGGCCCAGTGTCATAGTCAATGGCTTTTCAGAAAGACCCCGGGCCAGCCACAGTCAGAGAATCCGGCCAAATTCCGAGAATCTGGCTAGATCACGTCCTCGTTCAGTCCCAGTCCCACTGGCCCTGGTAAACTATCATCAGATCCGTTCCCTTGTATCAGTGGGTGCTAGCATCCCTCGCAGTACTGATTTCGTCTTTCATGTTCCTCCTCCTTCCGCTCCCCCTCCGGACCTCGGGGGGGCTCAATCCAGTGCTCCAATGTGGGCCTCCGACTGCATCGCCGTCCTTCGCCAGACGAAGGATCTATGGTGATAAGCAAAATATACATCAGTATGGTCATGGGCCACGACCGATTCAGGCACCCTCTCCTCTGTCCAGAGAGCAATCTGGGGGATTTCTCCTTGGACCTGGGATCCCATATATAATCAAGTCTCCTGTAAACCCTAAAATGGCTCCCTTAGTTGAAATATATTGTTCCCTGATCCCATATTCATCCTACCTCCCTCCCCCCCCCCATCCCCGGCCACCAAGCTTTCCCCGTTCCTCCCCTACTCCCTTCTCTCTAGCCCTCTCCCCCTCCATCGACCCTCCCACCCTCCCATGCACCCGAGGTTACCTGGGACTCTTGTCTATTTCCTACCTCCTGGTGGATAGCTAAATAATCTTCATCAGGTTCATCTTCTTATTTAGCTTCTCTAGGATCACGAATAATAGGCTCAAAGACCTTTAATTATGGTTAGAATCCACTTATGAGTGAATACATACCGTGTTCCTCTTTTTGGGTCTGGCTTACCTCACTCAGTAAAGCGTTTTCTATTTCCATCCATTTGCATGCAAAATTCAAGATGTCATTGTTTTTTACCGCCGAGTAAAACTCTAATGTATATATGTTCCACACCTTTTTTAACCATTCTTCTATTGAGGGGCACCTAGGTTGTTTCCATGTTCTGGCTATTACAAATAGTGCAGCTATGAACATAGTTGAACAAATGCTTTTGTAGTATGTTAGGGAATCTTTAGGGTATATTCCCAAGAGTGGTATTGCTGGGTCCTGAGGGAGGTTGACTCCCAGTTTCCTGAGAAACCGCCACACTGATTTCCACAGTGGCTGCACGAGTTTGCATTCCCACCAACAATGGATGAGTGTTCCCCTCACCCCACATCCTCTCCAGCATAGGCTATCGTTGGTGTTTTTGACTTTAGCTATTCTGACAGGTGTAAGATGGTATCTCAAAGTGGTTTTGATTTGCATTTCCCTGATCGCTAAGGAGGTTGAGCATGACCTTAAGTGTCTTCTGGGCATTCGAAGTTCATCTGTTGTGAATTCTCTGTTAAGTTCAGTACCCCATTTTTTAATTGGGTTAATTAGAGTTTTAGTGCCTAGTTTCTTGAGTTCTTTGTATATTCTGGAGATCAGACCTTTGTCTGATGAGGGGTTGGTGAAGATCTTCTCCCAGTCAGAAGGCAGCCTTTTTGTCCTACTGACAGTGTCCTTTGCTTTACAGAAGCTTCCCAGTTTCAGTAGATCCCATTTATTCATTGTTTCTCTTATTGTCTGTGCTGCTGGGGTCCTACTTAGGAAGAAGCCTCCTGTGCCTAAATCTTGTAGACTACTTCCCACTTTCTCTTCTATCAGGTTCAAAGTGGACGGATTAATGTTGATGTCTTTAATCCATTTGGACTTGAGTTTTGTGCATGGTGATAGATATGGATCTACTTTCATTTTTTTACAGGTTGACATCCAGTTATGCCAGCACCATTTGTTAAAGATGCTTTCCTTCTTCCATTGTATACCTTTAGCTCCCTTGTCGAAAATTAGGTGTTCATAAGTTTGTGGGTTAATATCTGGGTCTTCTGTTCAATTCCATAGGTCGACTTCTCTGTTCTTATGCCAATACCAAGCTGTTTTCAATACTGTAGCTCTATAATAGAGTTTGAAGTCAGGGATGGTAATGTCTCCAGAAGTTCTTTTATTGTATAAGATTGTTTTGGCTATCCTGGGTTTTTTGTTTTGCCATATAAACTTGATTATTGTTCTCTCAAGGTCTGTGAAGAAGTTTGATGGGATTTTGATGGGGATTGCATTGAATCTATAGATTGCTTTTGGTAGAATTAACATTTTTACTATGTTGATTCTCCCAATCCAAGAGCAGGGGAGGTCTTTCCATTTTCTGGTATCCTCCTCAATTTCTTTCTTCAAAGACTTAAAGTTTTTGTCAAATAGGTCTTTCACTTCCTTGGTTAGAGTAACCCCAAGATATTTTATGCTATTTGTGGCTATCATGAAAGGTGATGCTTCTCTGATTTCCCTCTCTGCTTCTTTATCCTTTGTGTATAGGAGGGCCACTGATTTTTTGGAGTTGATCTTGTATCCTGCCACGTTACTAAAGGTGTTTATCAGCTGTAGGAGTTCTTTGGTAGAGTTTTTGGGGTCACTTATGTACACTATCATATCGTCAGCAAATAACGAAAGTTTAACTTCATCCTTTCCAATTCGAATCCCCGTGATCCCCTTATGTTGTCTTATTGCTATTGCTAGAACTTCAAGCACTATATTGAAGAGGTATGGAGAGAGTGGACAGCCTTGTCGCGTTCCTGATTTTAGTGGAAAGGCTTTGAGTTTCTCTCCATTCAGTTTGATGTTAGCTGTCGGCTTGCTGTATATTGCTTTTGTTATATTTAGGTATGATCCTTGTATCCCCAGTCTCTCCAACACCTTTATCATAAATGGGTGTTGAATTTTGTCAAATGCTTTTTCAGCATCTAGTGAGATGATCATATGGTTTTTTTCTTTCAGTTTATTTATATGATGGATTACATTGATAGATTTGCGTATGTTGAACCAGCCCTGCATCTCTGGGATGAAGCCGACTTGATAATAATGGATAATTTCTCTAATGTGCTCTTGGATTCGGTTTGCCAGTATTTTATTGAGAATTTTCGCGTCGATGTTCATGATTGAGATTGGCATGTAATTCTCTTTCTTGGTTGTGTCTTTGTGTGGTTTTGGTATTAGGGTAACTGTAGCTTCATAAAAGGAGTTAGGCAGTGACTCTTCTGTCTCTATATTGTGGAATACGTTAAGGAGTATAGGTATTAGCTCTTCCTGGAAGTTCTGGTAGAATTCTGCATTGAAACCATCTGGTCCTGGGCTTTTTTTGGTAGGGAGATTTTTGATAACAGCTTCTAACTCTTCGCGACTAACAGGTCTATTTAGATTGTTCACCTGTTCTTGGTTCAACTTTGGTATATGGTATTTATCTAAAAAAATGTCCATTTCTTTTACATTTTCCAACTTTGTGGCATATAAACTTTCATAGTAAGATCTAATGATTCTCTGAATTTCCTCTGTGTCTGTGGTTATGTCCCCCTTTTCATTTCTGATCTTATTAATTTGCATGTTCTCTCTCTGCCGTTTGATTAACTTGGATAGGGGTTTGTCAATCTTGTTGATTTTCTCCAAGAACCAGCTTTTTGATTCATTGATTCTTTGGATTGTTTTCTCTGTTTCTATTTTGTTGATTTCAGCCCTCAGTTTGATTATTTCCAGTCTTCTAGACCTCCTGGGTGAATCAGCTTCTTTTTTTTCGAGAGCTTTCAAGTGTGCTGTTAAGTCTCCAATGTGTGCTTTCTCCGTTTTCTTTAATTGGGCACTTAGTGCTATGAACTTTCCTCTTAGCACTGCTTTCATAGTGTCCCATAGGTTTGAGTATGTTGTGTCTTTGTTTTCATTAAATTCAAGGAAGAGATTAATTTCTTTCTTTATTTTTTCCTTGACCCAGGGGTGATTTAGTAGTTGACTGTTCAGTTTCCATGAGTTTGTTGGCTTCCTGGGGGGAGCATTGTTGTTGAATTCTAATTTTAGTCCATGGTGATCTGACAAGACACAGGTAGTTACTAATATTTTTTTGTATCTGTGGAAGTTTGCTTTGTTACCGAGTATGTGTTCAATTTTCGAGAAGGTTCCATGAGCTGCAGAGAAAAAGGTATATTCTTTCCTATTTGGGTGGAGTGTTCTATAGATGTCTGTTAAATCCATTAGATTCAATACCTCCAATAGGTCTCTCAATTCTCTGTTTGGTTTCTGTCTGATTGACCTGACCATTGGTGAGAGAGGAGTGTTGAAGTCTCCTACTATTAGTGTGTGTGGTTTGATGACCGCCTTGAGTTCTAGAAGAGTTTCTTTTACATATGTGGGTGCCTTTATATTAGGAGCATAGATATTCAGGATTGAGACTTCCTCCTGATGAATTGTTCCAGTTATGAGTATGAAATGTTCATCTCCATTTCTTCTGATTGATTTTAGTTTGAAGTCGATTTTGTTAGATATTAGAATGGCCACGCCCGCTTGTTTCTTAGGTCCATTTGCTTGGAAAACCTTTTCCCAACCCTTTACTCTGAGTAAGTGTCTGTCTTTGTGGTTGAGGTGTGTTTCTTGTAAACAGCAGAATGTTGGATCCTGTTTTCGTATCCAATCTCTAAGTCTGTGCCTCTTTATAGGTGAATTGAGTCCATTGATATTAAGTGATATTAATGACCAGTGGTTGTTGACTCCGGTCATTTTTTTTTTTTTTTAGGTAGTAGAGTGTATGTGTTTTTCTTCTTTGATTTGTGCTTGTGAATGGTCGCTAGATGTTCGAGTTATTGTAGATCGTGTTGGGAATGTTGGATTCCTTCGGTAGTGATTTTCCTTCTAATATTCTCTGTAAGGCTGGATTAGTAGCTACGTATTGTTTAAATTTGTTTTTATCCTGGAATATTTTGTTTTCTCCGTTGATAGTGAACAATAGCTTGGCTGGGTATAGTAGTCTGGGTTTGCATCCATGGTCTCTTAGTTTCTGCAGTACCTCTATCCAGGATCTTCTGGCTTTCATGGTTTCCATAGAGAAATCCGGTGTAAGCCTGATAGGTTTACCTTTATAAGTTACTTGACCTTTTTCCTTTGCAGCTCTTAAAGTTTTTTCTTTAATATTTATGTTTTGTGCTTTGATTATTATATGGCGCGGGGATGTTTTTTTCCGATCCAATCTATTCGGTGTTCTGTATGCTTCTTGAACCTTCATAGGAATATCGTTCTTTAGGTTGGGAAAGTTTTCTTCTATAATTTTGTTGAATATATTTTCTGGGCCTTCGATCTGCAGTTCTTCTCCTTCTTCAATCCCTATTATTCTTAGATTTGGTTTTTTTATTGTGTCCCAGATTTCCTGAATGTTTTGTGAAGAGAATTTGTTGGATTTGCCGTTTTCTCTTACCAGAGCATTTATTTTCTCTATGGTATCTTCAGAATCTGAGATTCGTTCTTCTATCTCTTGTATCCTATTGGTTATGCTTGATTCTGTAGTCTCCGCTCGTTTACCTAGGTTTTCCATATCCAGCCGGTTCTCATTTTGTGTTTTCTTCATTGCCTCCATTTCAGTTTTCAATTCTTGGACTGTTTCCTTTACTTGTTTGATTGTTTTTTCTTGGTTTCTCAGGGTATCACTCACGGATTTACTTAATTCTTCAAACTTTTTGTTATATTTCTCATCCATTTCTATACTCATTTCTTCAAACTTTTTGTTATACTTCTCGACCAGTTCCTTAAGGGAGTTATTCATATCCTGTTTAAGGGACTCTATTGCTTTCATAATGGCACTTTTTTCCACTTCATCTGGGTTAGAGTGTTCAAATCCTTCTGTTGTAGGGTCGTTGGGATCTGGTGTTTTCATGTTGTTTTTCAGCTTGTTGGAGGAGGTCTTGCCTTGGCATCTGCCCATCTCTTCGTTCAAATGCTCTCTATTGGAACTTCTGGTAGCGGGTCAGGTTCCCTTGTTGGGCAGGGAGTTCACTGATAGAATGCCTACCTTTCCCCAAGCAGGGTATTGAAGCACAGGCACTGCCTCTTTCCGGGATGCGCCTACAGAGCAGGCCCAGTGTGCAAGGCAGCTGAGCTGGGGAAATTTTATGGCCCCAGTGGGAGGGGAGAAATATAGAAATTTGTACCTGGATGGAAGCTGGGATGGTAGGCGGGAGAGCTTAGCAGGGTGGAAACAGCACTGCAGGCTGACCTGGGAGTCTATGGGGTCGGGGAAAGTCCTGGCTCCCCCTTGCCGGGCCCCTGCCGCGGGCCCGAATCAACTCACCACTCCCAAGGCCCTCTGGATGGAAGCTGGGATGGCTGGCGGGCGACAATATAAATTTAAATCAGTAATGTAATTACAGCATAAAGAAGCATAAAAATTAGCAAACTTAATTTTAGAAAGTCAAGTTTTTAGGCATAACATTAAGTATTACAAATATTGTAAAATATCATATATTTATCTACTATAAAATGCTAAATAATCATGCAGGTAAAAGAGGAGTAGACTTTGTATCAAATAAGAACTATGAGTTCTTTCACTTTTTAAAATATGTTTTGGCATTTCATTAAAATTAATTATCTGGTTATCATAGGGAATTTAAAACCTCAGATAATATCCTTGAAGCTTTAGAGTGCAACTTAGATTCTTTTTAATATAGCATGTATTAAAATATCATTAAAAAGCAACACATGAGACTGAAAATATAGATTAAATGTAGTAAATTAATCATAGATGAATTTGATAGAATTTTTAGTTGTAGAAGTCAGAGGGTGATGTTGTTTGATTTAATTCTTAATTCATTCTCTATGTTGTCTTTGCTGTTCATTCAGACAATTGATCAGATTCATTCATACATCAAGCTTTTCTTTATCAACCATATATCTAGAGTATTTTAAGTTTTTGAGATAACTCTTTTGCTTTCTTTTTCAGGATGTTATCGAGTTACTTCTTTGGCTTTCCCATCACTCATGATTGCTCATCTTTCCTCGATGCTTCCACATAATGCTGATAAAGACTACGGCAAATGAGGAAAGACTCTCACCTAAAATTTCTGTATGATTTTAGATTTTCCATTTCATATTTGAACCCAATAGCACTAATGATCCTGCATCATTATGCACTAATGATTGCATAAATAGCAATTGCATCATCCCTTGTGTGGTCTTCTTTTTGTAATTTACATCAGAAATGCAAATAGACACCCTCATTCAGTCACTGTCCCTTCCTCAATTTGACTCTGTGAAATTTCTTTAACATTTTTGGAAGTCAATTAATTAAAATCTACTGCCATAGCCATATAATCCCTTATGCAGTGTTCTTAGTAGCTATAATTTTGGTGTCCCTAGTAAATCGCTGTTGTGCTCAGTATTTTTTCTTATGAAGGAGAGCTCCTGGAGAGGAGCTGTGTCTACAGAGCCTGATTGGCTGACAAGAAATTTAGAAGAAGAGAAATGTTGGAATGTTGCACATCCAAGTTCTGGTCACATTACCTTGGCTTGTTCTTACCCAAGAACAACTTCTGTGTCAGACATTTAATATCCCATGGAATAGATAAAAAACCTTAGTATCTATTAGTTCAGTTAACATCTTGGGCCCATTAAAGATTTATATCAGTGTAACTATTTCACATGTACCCAGCAATTTATTTCAAATTTGCCTTGATTTATGAATTTTTTTGTTCTATAAAACTATAAAATGCCATGAAACTACTTCCACAGTGAAATATGGAATTTGGGTTTACTAAACTAGGTGGTTTTGGCTATTACCACTCAGAAAGATTTCAGAATGCGATATGTATAATCTCTATAGGAGGAGAACCTTGGTTTTGTCTGATATACCCACAGTTTTCTATTTTCTACCAATTTATGTCTCACTCCTTTCAGGTAGGAAAGTAACAGTCCTTGTCACTCCATAAGAGAATCAAAGTGACTCCCCAAAGTAGTTTCTGATCTTTATATGAGTGCCACACCACTCATACACCCATATATACACAGATATCATAAATACATGCAAAACAATTAATTAAAAATTATAGCGACAAAAAAAGAAAGAAAGAAAGCCAGACTGTAGTGGCTCATGCCTTTATTCCAAGCATTCAGGAGGCAAAGCAGGCAGAAGCCTGTGAGTTCATGGCCAGCCTGGTAACTGGACAATTTCCAGGACAGGCTCCAAAACAACAGAGAAACCCTGTCTCCAAAAGCAAAAACAAGAAAAATATACTTTACATTTAGTAGAGAGCTTGAAGTTAAGAGAATAAAGCAAAATTCACTTGGAAACATCAAAGACTGGGCACAAGTAATGTTGGTAAAGAACTCTGGTGGAATTTGGATCTTTTACCTCAAATTAAAGGTCAGAGCTGCTGTTGTAAAGGCAAGATGATAGTGGAACAAAAGCAGACATAGAGATCATTGGAATAAGTTAGGAGCTCAAATACATCACCATATTTTGACCACCTAATGATTGATAAAAGCTTAAAAGTATACAATGGAGAAAGACAATCATGTCAACTTATGGTTTGGAAAAACTAAATATTGGAGTCCAGAAGAATAAAATAGGATTTCCATCTCCAAGTTTGTTCATAAACAGATGTAAAATGGATGAAATGCCTTCTTTTAACAACTTAAATGTTGTGTTTAATGTTGTGTTAGCATGTTTGTGCTAGACTTTCATCTCAGCACTTGGGAGGCAACATGATGTTATTCAGGGTATCTTGTTCCATCAAAACATATTGGTCCATAAGGAGTCCACAGGTCTTTATTTTCAGTGGAAACAAAAGAAGAACCTCTTTCTCAATGCAATGTACCTTAGACCCAAATTTAGAAATCATGATACCTTTAGAACATATATGCCGGTTTAGCTCAGCAACTCATACAATGAAATATCTCTCTGTACTTAGCTCCTTCATAGTCAAAGAAGACACAACAATATACATAATCCAGATTCTGTGTGTATTTCCTTTTTTACATGGATTATGTTTACTCTATTACTTTTTAATATTTATAATCTATGACCTTCTGTACTGTTTCTTTAAAGACTTTACCCC